>NC_140936.1:146087069-148557069 GCF_014529385.1 Adiantum capillus-veneris | reverse complement strand
AAATGAAAATGTCGTACCAGTTCAAGTGGTTATGAGAGCACAAGCTCAAAAGAAAGCTGATGAGAATCCAGAGACAAAGAACACGGAAAGTGACGCAAGTCCAAAGATAGATGATGGACCAAAGACAGACGCACCTAGTCAGAAAACCAAGAGCAAACGAAATAGTTGGAAAGCTAGAAAGACTAGGATGAAAGCACGTAGGGAACGAGAGCAAAAATCCCTAGCTCAAAAGCTTACCGAAGCTGAGGAGAAAATAAAACAACATGAGGAAAAGGAGGCACCTTCTCTTACACAGATGGTTAAACCTCTAGAAGAACCATCCACGGATGAGAAACCGAGAAGTGCTAATTCAGGAGGATCTGTGTTGGCAGAGAAGGTTAATGAGACATTAGATGCCCTCTTGAAAGCCTATGATGTGGGCTCAAAACCAACCAAACCCAAGAACACAGGTGGATGACATATCCCTATGCGGAACTAGAAAAGCACAGGTTTGAAATGTGCCAAAAAATGATTCAAACAGCCCAAGCTTTACTAGAACCACCAGTTGCAAAACCTGAGGATGTGATCCGTGTCCTGCCTACACAAGTAATCCCACAAAACCAGGAACTAAGAGAGCCAGATTCTAGTCATGAGCACAAACCAAACCTCAAAGACCCAACATTAGAACCAAGGATAGTACTGAATACCACGGATAACTCTTCCGAGGGATTTCACCAAGCTATACCTGAGAATTGTAAAGAGATAGATGGTCTTGATGAATTGTGGAAACAATTCAGAGAAGCCAATGAAGCCGATGACCTAAGAAGACGAGTAGACAAGATTGGTGATGAACGAGGAGTGTTTCTACCACCAATAGAGGAATTTGAGACTGGATCTCAAAAAATCTAGACGTGCGATCGTATTGGAGGAACAAAGGATCTGTACAATCTATGGATAGTCAACCCCATTTGCTAAGAACACTACCGTCCTACATGGGAGAGTATGAGACCAAGTTAGATGTGGTTGCAGCTCCATCACAGAGACCGTCTCCCAACAAGGCCATCGATTCAAAGGGGCTAGTAGATATTGTATCTACCCCAGTCACCTGTACAATAATGTTAGCCGAGTTGCTGAGAATAAGACCAAACATGAAGGCTAATGTGGGTAAATGTCTAGAGAAATTTGGTGTAAAAACCCCAATGACTCAAATCGAAGAAGGCATCAAAGAGCTTGAAATGCCTCAACTAAATACTAGGCCAGTTCCATTAAACAAGGTAGGCGAGTATTACGAGGGAGAAGATGGAAACACCACCCTTCTTGTGGAATTCAATGGTGTAAAAACCATGGCAATCCTTGACAGTGGAGCTGGTGTGGCCATTGCAAACAAAGAGGTTTGGAGAAAATGGGGAAAACCTACCTTGATATCCACACGAATGACCCTGCAGCTTGCAGACGGACAAAAGGAAAAGCCCCTACGACTGCTAGAAAAATTACTTGTTACTTCTTGTGGCATTGAATATGAACAAACTTTTGCTGTTGTTGACTTTGGCAAGAAGAACAACTATGACATCATTTTGGGAAGACCATTCATGCGACAATTGAAAATGGTCCAAGATTGGGGTTATGACCATATATACCTGAGACATATGGAAACCATAACAAAGATAAACTTGAGGGACCATACCTATAGGGATGTGACGAGAACACCGGTTGAGGAGTTGATTCCGCCACAGTAGTAGGATCAGAACTTCCAACTTGGTTAGGTAAGCCTAAAGAACTGTGGATGTGTGGAGTTTAACAATGTGGTAGCTTGAAGCATGAGGAATGTATCCTAGAGCCGGTTATAGAGGATAGGGACTATATCCCAGAACCATTTCCTGAAGAAGATCTAGAGCCTTTTGGATGGGAACACATCTTGGCTACTCTGGACGTGTGCGTCGTGGAGGATGCTCCCACAACAAAGTTTTGTGATGAAAATGGCTATGATGTCGTTCCTTATTTTGCAGTGAGTGTAATCGAGGAAAACGAGGAGAACCAGACATCAACAAGCTCTCGAAATAAGGAGCAAACAAAGAAATGTGGAGAATCAAAAGATGAAGAAGACGACGAGTTCTATGACTCTCTAGAACACTTCGAGCTTCTAGAAGATCAACGACCCGGGAATCAATGTCATCGCTACACGAATAAAGTGCATCAAAAGTGGATTCCAAAGTCCTTGGTGAAGACACAGCCACCACAAGCATCCTCATACAGGGCTCTTAATAAGGATGCAAAGACTCATCTAGGAGGAATATGACTAGAGCAATGAGCTAACAATGCTCTAATGAATGGGCTAGAAAAGTCCTCCAAGAAACTATCACCCACGAGCAAACAGATAGTAACTTTCCACTACCACCCAAAAAATCAAGGGAAAGTACAAGAAGTCAACCTTGCTGAGGATAGTAGCGACAGTGATGAATCTTAGGACATCCCCTATCATCAACTCAAGCCATCACTATCACCAACCCCTTCAGCAACAACCATGACAGGTCAAAAGAACATGACAACAAGTCAAAGACAAAAAGCTCGACAAATCTGGATACCAAAAAGCCAGATCGGTCAAATACAGATATGGATCAAGAAGACAAAGATCTCTAATGACAAATCACAAGATCCAACACCAAAACAAAAACAAGGAAAGCGTGCACGAACGGTTAAGAATATCACAAAGTCGCAAGCTTTCACAACTCAGGTTTGGGCTCCAAAGAAGTTGATTCAAGCACAAAAAAGTCAAGAATTTATTTGGATTCCAAAACAACCACAGTATCAACTTTCAAAGCCTAAATCCCGTCCCCAACCAGGCGTACAATGGCTGAAGCAAAGACCACTGTTGACTCACACAACAAAAGGGTGGATCCCAAAGAAGTCTCTTCAAACACAAACAAAGCACGGGCAAGTATGGGTTCCCAAACGAGCGTCAGCAACAAAACAGCCAATAATCGAAAAGAAATGGGTCCCAAAGAAGAACAACAAAATTGCTGTCAGTGCATTTCCGCTTGAATTCTTACAATTCTTCCTACAATTACAGTATAGTTAGAAGAGAGCAAGTCGCTTCAATCAAGCACGATACAGGAGCTTCAAAGACCATTACATTTCTTAGAATAGGAAGCGTCGCTAACAAATGCCAATAAGCAAATTGCTTATACCCACATCTTGCACAACATAAATCTTTTTCATGCATTGAGTGCGTATGCATAATAGGGCTACATTACAAGGCTTGCATAGGCACAACTTTTAATTGCCCAAGGACAACACATACCCTTTGCTATACCCTATCGTAAAGGATGACTCCAAATAGGAAGGGGGGAGGCATTTTGAATGCGGACGTAACATTATGACTATTAGAGGGCAATGTTTTGTGAGATGCATTGAATTTTTGCATTTTATTGTGATAATTTTTTGATGAAATTTAGAGTATATGCCCTCATAGTAGTGTTACAGAGGAGTATGGGGACAAAATCCATATATGAGCCCCTAGGGACATGTGTATAGTGTACATAGCATTTAGATTTCTATTTGAATGATTTTTCTTTTGTTGAGTTGTTTTAAGATTTTCTTTGTTTATTATTAAGAAAAATAAAAGAATTCCATAATCCACATGAAGAAAAGACTGATGAGAGGCCTGAGCACTACAAAGAGAAGAAGGTACAAGAAAACAATGAAACTTCACGAAGTATGTCTCAGCAGCCACTACAACAGCCGAAGAACTTGTCACAAAGCAGTGTCAACATGCAACCGACAAGTCATACAAGTCAGAGTCGAGTAGCTAAGCGACAAGATGAGTGAGGTGTTAGTCCCAAAGCTTCAAGTAATATTCTCTGTGGTCTAAGCGTCTTAGCTATTCTAGGTACTGCTCAAGCTGGAAGAGTTGAGAATATTTATGTTCTGTCGCTCATGCTGGTATAGGTGAGCAAAAGAGTCGAAGTCTAAGTACTTAAGTCTGGTGAAGTGAAGGAGAAGGTCCGAAAGACACTCATGTACTGAGCACAGTGAGATACGAGTGGAGAAAATTCTACATCGACAACCCTTCTTGGAAAGGTGGAAGCTATTGAGACATCTTTTGATGTCACATGTGCTACATTTATTCCTCGAAACACCCATCATCTCCTTATTTCACATTGCATGCTTTTGGTGACAAATTTCTCATCTGCATATAAGTGTCCCATAATTGGCACTTGCATCAGGCACCCTTTTTCGTGTTTCACCAGGCACTCACCTTTCATGAACATGTACTTCACGTTCAACTGCTCAACTCCAATAAGAGCGTATACCAAAGGCATTTTTTTTCCCACCGGGTTTTTTTTCCCTTTGGTCATCCAGGTTTTAGACCCTAATCTAAAGACACCTATCACCATCCTCTTGTACATATTACTTCTACATCAACAATAAGGAAATGCCACTCAAATCAATTGACAAATGAATTGGAGCACCAATTTCAGATCATAGCATACTTCTCCTCAATGGCGAGTTGAAGAATGGCCTACAATGACAAAGCTGCAGACAACACTAACAACATGATTGCACAGGAACAAAGAAGTCACCAATGAAGAAGAGCAGACATAAAAGTAATCAGAGGATCTCAAAAGATGAATGGTTATGATGATAGATGTCCGCTCTAATGGATCTTAGTTCTTGTTGTGGTTCAAAAAAGTTACAAGCAGTGCAACAGATGACGCCAAAACGACAGCAAAGACCACATCGCCATCGATAATCAGGTCATGTCATGGACGACATGAACGCGGAAGGGTGGAGTGTTGACCGCTAGGTCAACAACACAACATAACTCAAGTTTCATACCAAAGTCTATCTTTTGCGAGTTATGAAATGCTGTGGATTATGGCTATAAATGTCATTTGTAATGAGTAGTTATTCTAGTTTCAGAAGCCGGGGTGCAATGGTACTTCCAGATTGTAAATACAAAGCCATTTGACCCTTTCAACCCCATTTTTGGTTAAACCTAAGGTAGCCTTAGTATATAAGGTACCTAGGTCATTTTGTAAAGAGGGGGGGGGGGGGGAACTTTAATCATAATCTAAATTGGAGCGCTGTCGTCTACTGTGTTTGAGAGAGAAAGAGAGTGAGCGTGAGCTTTATCCTCTCGCTACGCCCGGCTTGATCAACACATTGGAGATCCCACTGCACCATTGTTGTAGGCTCGAGGAGAGCTATGCGACAACGCCAAGCATTCCACGCGAGACGAAGCGCACACGCCGACGCATCTACGAGCTATTTGTGGCCGTAAGTGTATCAAACGATGTCTATTTTCTGCGTGCTAGTAGTCTATAAAATCGTGGCGACATAAGCTACACGTAGGTACTCATATATTTCAGTTTTAGGCACTTTCAAAATTCTGCTCTGTCATCCTACGCGTTTTCCGTAGACGGGTTTAGAGTGAGGGTTTTGAGTGTAGAAGCGTAGGGTCAGGTCTATTCGAGTGAGGGGATGGTGTTCCTTATGTTTCGTACGAATCTGTCATGATTAGGTGAGTTAACTTTCGTATGTGTGTATGTGGCTAGGTGGTGTAGTTGAGAGCAGTGAGGTTCTTGATTGTGGTTTAGTTGGTCTTCCAGAGTGTTGTATGTGTAGGATGGTATCAGCCTGACAAGCTAAAGAGATTTCCTCCATGTGCCTATCATGTCATCTGTGTCCTCGATTGACATTATGTTGATCTAGGTAGTGTTTGCATGCACTTCATTGGTGTGTGAGTCGCTCCCGCAACATCCATTGTAGCATGCTTCTCTACTCCCTTGTCTTCCATAACCTATTCATATACTTTGCAAAATTTAAAAATACCGCCTCCTTCAAATCACCCCAGTTTATGTGTCACTGCTTGTCTAGCTTCACGAAACCGAGCTTCCATTTGACTTTCCAAACTTTGCGTCATCATGTGCTGATGGTGCAGATGCTGTTGATGCATAAGTGCAGCAAATTGCTGCAACATACCATTATCTTGGCCTTCCAACGTTGCTACTTTCGTCTACCCCAGTTTGGTTTTGCGTGGGTTCACCAAATTGTTGGAGTGCACGTCTCTCTAGGGTTGATCGAGAAAGCACCGGGATTCTAGATGTAGATGGAGAAGCAGCCGAGGTGCAAACCAAGGGAAATGCATGTAGTTAGGAGCGTTTTTTAGTGTTAGTAAGACTGTATAGTGACACCTAGAGAGAAATTGCAAAAAAATACCATAGAACGGAACAGAGTTAATGGCTAAAACCCAAACCAAAAAAGATATTAACACTTAATTGATGCTAGCTATCAATAGATATTTCCATTAATCCGATATTTGGAACCCTCGATACAAATTGGTTGCATATGCCAATGCCGATATGCCCGTTGATTTGCAATACCCTATTCAATTATCCCAAAGCTGATGGACACAATCCATAATCTACTAGGTGAACTTCATCCTGCTTAGCTTCCTTGCCTACCAAAATTTAGAAGAAAATTTCCTACCACTCTATGCTCAGAGAGATTCGCCCTCTTTCTATAAATGGCCCAAGTCTAATCTCCTCAAGGTTGATAGAGGAAGAGAGAGAGAAAGAAAAAAAGTGAAAGCTCCGTCCTCCTATTTCCCCTTGCTTATGCCCTTCCCGTTCTTTTCTCCTTCCATGATCTTCTTGATTCCTCCTTCCGATTCCCCTTCCTCCCTTTCTTTTCCTCCTCATGCTATTCTCTTTTTTCCCTTGTCCGACTCTTCACACCCAAAAGACAACCTATTAATGCCAAGACTCTTCACACCACCATAAAAAAACCTAATAATGGCCCCTCCTTGGGCGTGTGTACCTTCTCTTTTTCTATTTTTGTCACACATGCTATTTTCAGCCTCCTTTCTTGCATGTGAAGGCTCCCTCTCTTAGAATCTTTCCTTGAGCTTCACACCATGCATTTTCCATCCCTTAAGTGAGAGGCACCGGCGGTGCCATCGGTGCGCTCTCCCCTTGCTCTCAAAAGAGATTGACATGGGAACCAGACCCCCTGCGGGTGTTATGTCAGAATTAGTGGGTATGTCAATGGCAACAGATGACAACCAAGAGCCACCATAGGCACCACAGTCGCGAACGGCAACACCACCACCAACAACCACCAAGCACAACCACAGCAGTGTGGCCGGGACCAACCGCCATAGCCAACTCATGCAGGAGCTCTCTTTCTCTCCCCTTGTGTCTCTATGAGGGCTCCCATCCCAAATCAAATACTCCTACCTCCTCGCATTTGGGTGTGCATGTGGATCAATTGCATCGCCACATGGCAGGCTCAGGTGAATCCACCATCTCCAAGTCTCCAAAACACCCCTAAAACTTCAAAAAGATCCATTTTCTTCTCAGATTGCACTGCTTGCCAAGGACTACCCATAAAATTGATTGCCAAGCCATAAAGTGCTACTTGTATCCCTTTGGCTTGGCACCATCGTATGGAGACACCACCACCTTCCCACCTTTTTGAATCCACCCACCGAGATGACAAAAAATGGCAAAGACATTAGATTGCTCACGGGGTCGACAACCACCGTCAACTTTCGACTGCTATAACTTGTCCATCCAGACTTCAGTTGAGATACCATCACTTTTTGCCATCTCATTGCCACATAGAATGCATGGAATCCTTGGAAAAGCTCCAAAATCATCAGATGGCACATCTATCGAGGCGGCCAACCCAATAGAAACCTGGCCCCTAGCAAAACTTTGATTGCTAATAACTTGACATTAGGGACTCAGATTGCCAATCTGAAAAGACACATAGGATCCAAAACTCAGGCACTACACACACATAGCTCTCAGACTACCTGGCATCACTTGGCCTATCTGTCTCGGATCTAACTTCAAAGCCAAATATCTTGCACTCTATAGCTCCGTTCGATGAGCCTTCTAGACCAATTGACTTAAAACTTCAAGCTCTACATTCCGAAGCCAGAAAACCTAACCAAGAATCTCCTTCACTTGCCATCATAATTAACCCTTTTTGGAGGCCTCTTGATATAGAAAACCACATAAAGCATATATCTCTGCCCTCTTATTGACATAATAGTTGTTAACATTATTCATAAGTTTGGCAAAACCTTGAATATGTATGCAGATTTGCATCTTTCATCCCGGGCATGCAAAGTGGCACAATATCACACCCATCCGTGCACATGCACACTCACGAAACTTGGTCATGAGTTCATCATTGGAGGTGGAAGCCTGATATACCTTCTAATATAGGAGGTGACAAGCATCATAGAGGTAGTTGTGCACCATGTGGAGGAAGAGATTGGTATTCTTCTTCTCAATCACCCTGAAGACAAAGAGCCACTCTTCAGGTGGCAAGTCCTTGTCGATGAGCTCCTTGGGCAACTTGCCCTCCATGCTCAACCTAGACTCTTGATGCAACCCCAATGCTGAGTAACAAAATCGAGATAGTTTTGGATACTCCGATGATGCTATTAATAAGATCAGGGGAAGTCAGTTTTACTGCCAATAGTGAGATGCATGCATTTCTCAGACAAGAAAAAACTATCGTAGCACATTTCCGAGCAGACTTTGTTATTGGGGGGGCGCATTTAGACTAAGAAGCTTCAGCATGCTCCGGTTCTGGCGCGTATGATGGGGTCAGCTGAAAAAAATCTGAATCTTGAAATGGGTCCTTGCACTTCCTGGATGGTGTGGTCTTCTTGGGGGTGGGAGTGCTCATCTTTGTATTGAGCGATGGAAAAGAAGGGCAGCTTCTATGAGAAGGGTGGAGAAGAGGAGAGCAGGGCAGCGTCTATGTCGAAGGGTGGAGAAAAGGAGAGAACACTCGATCATCAAAAAATACAATCGGGCATGAGGTGTAATTTTGAATGCCATAAAAAACACCCAAAAATAGCCCAAAAAACTAAAAAATGAGCTTTTAAGCTTGGAAGTTTTTTTTTTATAAAAAATTTATGGCTAAAAAATCTTAAAATTTCTATGTCATCCTTCATTTAACAATGAAAGATCTTGAAAACAATGAAAAATTGACGAATTTATAATCACATGTTTAACTCAAAAAATTTACATCTCCATAATTACATCAATTTTTGACCAGCTATTAATAAAACATCAACTTTGTGCTTTCACTATTGTGATAAAAAATACAAATAGATAGCAAGCTGCCCCCAAATTTTGCATCTAATTTTTTTAAAAAGGTAACTAACAAGATTACCTTTACTTTTGAAACAAAGCATCATAAATAAAACTAAAAACTAAAATTAGCTTTTAATGCAAAGACATATTTACACTTGCACAAAAGCTAAAGTTTTTCTAAAAGTTAAGAGAAATCATTACAATAAACATAGGCAATCTATTTGCCAGTTCTTCAGAACAAAAAAATTCAAAACTTGGGTTAATACTAAATTAAACCCAATTATCTATGGATTGATTGGAAACTCTTCTTCTTCCTCTTTGTCCTCCGCATCTTCTTCATGATTAGTTGGAGGATAATCATCTTCACCACCATCACCATGACCGCTCCCATCTCCTATATCCACCACATTGGCTCCTCATAAGGTTCCAAATCAACAAAATGCATTCCTTTGTCTGTCCCAAAGGGAGGTTGTGGTTCGCTTGATGCATCCACAACCCTTAGATGTGTTGCCATGTTTTTGGTACGAACTTCTTGAAATTCATCTGGTAACTCCTTGAGTGCAGTAACACATTGCTGAATGAATCTTACTTGTAAAGGATCCATCTCAACGGCAACAACGTTTTGTCCTTTCTTCAAATCACTCACTATAGTTGTCCCTATATCAACAAATATACAAAACTTGACATACCTTTATCAAAACAAATATCATCAATGTATAAATTTTAAAATTGACTAGTACTCGTTCCTACAAAAAGATCTAAGATCCATTCTCCTTTGATTGAGAGAAGATCAATAAAATTCATCATCAACAGTTGTGGCTTTTGAGATGGATTCATGATCTCACCAGAATCACCAGAAAGATCTCAAAGTTTTCTGCACACCCGTGGTCTATCAAAAATATTTGTGCGATTTGGTTTCGTAGAAAAATTGAAGCTACCTCTACAACTAAGACCAGAGGGAGAAGAAAATCCCACAATAGCAAACTCTACAGCAAACGATAACATATCCAATTGATAGCCTTTTAGGTTGAGTTTTGTCCTGTCAAAAAGACAAAACTACAACATCATCATGCAAAAAAAAAAGCAAAAAAAATTATGAACTATCTGACTTACCAAATGCATAATTAATGGCTCATGGAGTAATCTGCAAAAGCCTTTTTAGCAGCAAAAAATTGATCATGAGCGCGCATGAAAGAATACTAACACCCAAGATTCAGCAATTGTGAATTTTTTAAAAGCTTCTATGACCTTTTTGTAAGCACTAAGACCATATTTAATATCATCATTTATAGAATGAGGTGCTTTGAAGCCATAAGGAGCATTTGCAATTCCAAGAGTGTAGTGGCGTTTGGGAACAAAGCTCTCCATGTTCTCACCTTTGCCTTCAAACAGAGAGTATTGGATAGGCAATGCAGTAACATCGTCTAAAATAAATGTACAAATTTCAGGGGTGGTAACAATGTTTTGAGCATCCTCAAGTCTTCTTATCTTAGCTCTAGCTCGTCCTAAATGAATCTAAGGATTCTAGAGAGTCAAAAGTCCCACAAAATGAGTAACAGGTCCTATTTACAAGCCGTTGGGCTGGTGTCTGATTGACTGTGCACTGTCAGTTACTGTGGTAACTTGCCGTTTATTGCTTCTGGAAGCTTCATACATCTGTTAGTTCTGCTAGAGGTAGTTCTTGCCTTTTACATACATGATGATGGGGATAATTCTGTGATGAGGAAGGGAACCACTACCTCATTGTCAGAGACCCAAAAAACTACAATCGTTATGGAGACAACATGGAAAAAGGCAATATAGTCATGGAGACCCTAGAACTACCTCCTAAGATTAACACTCCTGGAGCTTTTTACATTTATGACAAGAGAGTGGCAAGAGTGGCTACAATTCATGAAAATATTGGGATTTACAAGAAGGGGGATGGAGGGTCATCTCATACTACCGATGCATAGAACCTCGGGAGAATGAATTAAGCATAGACAAAATCATGTACTTGTTTTCTAAGACATGGCAATAGGATTTAACATCATTTTATGTTGAGTACGGATGTGAATGTGAGCCAATCCAGCTAGGGGATGTGGAAAGAGTGATAACTCCTGAATCATTGAATAAGGCTATTGAGGAGAAGCAAAAGCGTATGCACACCCCTAGCAAGTCCAGGAGTCCTTTCTCAAATGATTATGACACCCCATCACATACAAATAGACAGCCATTGCCTAACCCTCAAGACCGGTAAGCAACACCGCCATCATTGCAATCATGGATCCAACAACATGTGACTGTGGAACAAAACATAAATAGAGGTGGTTATCAAGCCATGTTAGGGCCACAGGAACCACCAATACCACCACTCCATCAGTAGTACCAAGATGAGATTATAATAAGAGCTCAAATCCGACAAGGATAGAAGCACCACATCAAGACCGAGAATGAGTAGAAAGGATCCAAAGAGAGGAATATCCACCGGTGAGACCGGCAAGGAATTACAGATTAGGAGAGCCTCTAGAAGCGAAACTCTTACCACACCCAAGACAACAAGGAGCTCATATAGGAGGACTAGGAGACCCTATGCTTATGTTGGTAGATCATTTTTCTTAAACATTGAAGGGCACAACAAGGAAATGGTCCTACCATTACCCAACCTACCGACTAAGATCCGACTAAGATCATATCACAAGCTCATTAAAGCCTCAAGTTGGAATATTCAGACAATAGGGGGGATGAAGATATTCTTTGTGAGCTTGACAAGATCAAGCAAGGCAAGTTGTTGGTCAAAATTTATGTGGAAAAAATAAAAGAATTGACCAGACAACTGCAAAAACTTCCCTCAGAGAAAAGAATGAGAGCTTGGTTTCTGAATGGTTAAGAGCAAATTGTTGGAACTATACATGACTATGCAAACCAAGCATTATCAATTCAAGGCTCCAGTAGAAGAATTTAGATAAAGACATACAACACTAGGACATGGAGGAAAGCATTGAGACCAGAAGAGCTGTGTAAGAAGTATGGAACAAAGAAGATTGAGAGGATGCTAGCCTCCATGGCCATCTTTCCCTTAATAGAGATCAACCTTAGTGCAGAGCTGATGACAAGGAACAAGCTGAACGATAAAAGTAGAAATACCCAGAACAATTTACTAAGTTGAACATTGGAGAAAGATCAGTCCAAATTGATGGTCGAGTACCAGATCAATCTACACCAAAAAAGCTTAACTTCAAACAAGAAACCAGTTTAGTAAATGATTTAGCTACTGATGAAGAAATTCCAATAGTATTCCAATCAAGTATTCAGACAGACAAGGAAGTAGAGTCATTGGCCAAGCAGAAGGACGGTGGGCCAAATTGGTTGCTTCCAAATGATCAAGAATTAGAAGAATAAATATCTTGGCCAAGAAGAGAATCCTAGAATGATTAAAATCAACGAACATATGAAGCCAAAGATCAAGGAAAATGCCAAGGCATTGTTCCATAAATACAAAGACGTATTTGCTTGGGAACATACGAATATGAAGGGAGTATATCCAAAAGTGTGCCACCATCACATACCACTGAAACTTGATGCCAAACCAGTATGACTACAGAGGTACACAATGAATATGGATATTTTCTATAGTGTTCATCCCAAAGAAGAATGGCAAGCTCAAAGTATGCATGGGTTATAGGAAAGTGAATGCCCATACGAGTAAAGATCCCTTCCGATTACCATTCACAGATATGATGTTAGATGAGATTGCAGGCCACGAGAGTATAGCTTCATGGATGGCTATAGTGGCTAGGCTACAATCATCTAAAGGTTGCACCAGAAGACAAAGCTAAAATGACATTCATCACTAAATGGGGAGAATCTATGTATTTGGTAATGCCATTTGGAATTCGTAATGCTCCAATAACAACGGTGTATGATGGAGAGTTTTAGTGAATTTCTGCACAAATATATGGCCATCTTGGTGGATGACTTTATTGTCTTTTCCACTAAAGAAATGCATATATTGTTTTTAGAAATGGTATTCGAGAGGTGCAGGGACAAGAGGATCTATTTAGATCCATTCAAGTCACTTTTTATGGTCTGGAAGGATCATCTACAGGGACATATTGTTTCAAGAAATGGTATTGAGATGGCTAAGGATAAGATTAAGAGTATTCAACAAGCCGAAGCACCGACCATGATTTCAAATTTGAGTTCATTCTTGGGGTACATTAATGTTTATCAAAGATTTGTTCATATGTTTGCAGCTAAAGAATTACCCATATATGAGCTCACAAAGAAAGGCAACAAATATATTTGGAGTGAAGAGTGTGAATACAGTTTCCAATGCTTGGAAGATGTGATCATCAGGAAGAGAGTCCTTCGCTAGCCAAACTAGGACATTATCTTTCATGTATATGTTGATGCTTCATGTATGGAGATAGGAGCTATACTAGTTCAGGCTGATGGCAAGAGAGACTACCAGTCTACTTCACTAGTCACAAATTTAGTTTAGCAGAACAAGGATATTCAACAACATAGAGAGAAGAATTAAGAATGGTGTTCAATGCAACCGAACTCAAACATTACCTACTGGGAAAGTTATTCCACTTCTGCGTTGATCATCAAGCTCTATTGTTTTTTATCAATAAGTTCATAATATAAGGAAGGTTAATCAGGTGGATGATGTTCCTTATGGAGTTTGATTTCAAGATCTTCCACAAGCCAAGCAAGACACATTGCAATGCTAATTTTATTTCCAAAAGCATTGAAGACTATTCAAAAACATCTTTGAGAGATGAACCAGTAGATGTTGAAATACTTAAAAGCACAGCTAAGGAAGAGTCTGATCCCGAATGGTAAGAAATCTATCGCTTTCTCCAGCTAGGCAAATTCCCAGAATATTGGCCTCAAAACAAGAAAAAGGTACTAACTATTTGAAGTCTAAAATTGACCATTATTGCTGGAGCGCTTTATAGATTGGGTATTGATGGCGTGCTTCGGCCATGTGTGCCATTGAAATGATGAATGAAGATTATAAATGAGGCACATAATGGTGATGCAGGTGGTCATTTTTCAATTGACATCACATATAAGAAAATCCTTCAAGCTGGGTTATGGCGGCAATCGAGGATGGCAGATGTCATGAATTTTTTGTGAAAAAATGTGATATATGCCAAAGGATGGGTAGACCTACAAAAGCTGATATGACACCTTTGATTCCAATTCAACCATTGAGAGTTTTTATGAAATGGGGACTTGACTTCATGGGACCATTCAAGAAGGTGACATTATTATGGCTATGTGCTATGTTAGCAAATGGGTGGAGGCTTCTAGATAACACTGCTAGGTCTACTGCTTCATCTATTTATGACAATATCATGTGTAGATATGGTTGTCCTATTGAAATAGTGTCACACCAGGGCACTCATTTCATTAATGATACGATGGAGACCTTATGGAGATTTTTTTAGTTAAATATAGGAATTCAATGCCATATTATCCTAGATGAATGGCTAGGCTAAAAGCAAGAATAAAACCATCAAAATCATTCTTACTAGGATTGTTTAGAAGGAACCACACCAATGGGACACTAAACTTTAAACAACAGTTTGGGCATATCGAACTCCTTACAAAGTCACTACGGGAATGACTCCATTTAAACTGGTTCATGGAACAGAAGAAGTTGTGCCCATGGAATTTGTAATTCCAAGTTTACAACTAGCAATTGAGTATGGAATGGATTTTAACCAGAACCTAAAGCAATGACTAGATGATATTCTACAGATGGATGAAATACGAATGGAGATCTATATTGGAACAAGGAGTGGTACAACAAAGACATAAGAATTGGCTTGACAGTAGGATCAAGGTTTGAGAGTTTCAAAGAGGTGACTTAGTACTGCTCTGCTAGTCCAAACTAGGACCAAAGAAACCAAATCTAAAAATAGCTTGGTCAAGGCCCTATGAGGTAGATTAGGTATTCACAGATGGGATAATGCATGCGGGATTCACTAAGGGTTACCATATGGTATCACATGAGTGTACAATAGGGGGGTTTTCTAAGGCCAAATGGATAGATTTTACATAGGAGGGTCCCGTATGTAGGGGTTAAAAAGGAAATTTTGCTGCACGCAGGTGGCGTCCCCATTAGGAGATTTCGGAGGTCTTTTGGAGGGCCTTTTGGAAGAGAGAGGAAAATAAGCTCCTCCAATGAGAGAAGAGCCTACGTTACGTAGAAAAATAGATTGATATTAACAAAAATATAAAAGGTGTCCCTCTTCTCAGTTAAAAATCTAGTGGTCCTTGAAGACGATCACTCTCTTTCATTTAATGTGAACACCTTTTTCAGAAGGTAGATGCGGTGCATTTGATACAGCTTACGTCATCACTAGAATTCAAAAAGTTACAAAACTATCAAGTGGTGGAAGATTTTGAAACTTTTGATACTGTCAATGCATCCGGAACGCCCCAATATCCTAGAAATGAATGTCCAATTGCCTAGCTCCGACATCCAAAGAGGCAAACAATGTCAAAAACCCCTAAAAGAACATTTTACTAACGGCGCGCCAGGGGGCATTCCAAAATTTTGGAATGCCTCATCGCGTGCCGTTAGTAAAAAGACCCTTTTTTCCTCTTTTAGAGAGCTTTTTGAGAGGAAAATGTCAAAAAATCTCTAAAAAGACCTCCATCTATCACATAGGTTTTTTCTTCATCATCTTAGCCTTAGAGATCATAATTTTGGGTCTATAAGAGTGAGCACGCACACCCATTGTTAGAATTCTACAAAGTGCATTTTGATCACACACACACACACACACACAGACAAATATAACATACACACAAACACACAGAGACACAAATATAACATACACACACACACAGACAGACACACACAGAGACACACACAAAGACACACACACTCACAAACAGACAAACACACAAATATAACATACACACACACAGACACACACAAACACAAAGAGCCCTTCTCTCTCTCTCTCTATATATATATACTATAGGCGCGCGTAGAGAGGCACAACCGGTGTGCATGTCTCTATGCTCGCCTTTAGTACTGTGCATCCACCAATGTATGTGTTTATGTGTGTATGTGTGAGTGTTATAGAGAGAGGAAGTAAGGCGGGGGAAAGAGAGAGAGAGAGAGAGAGAGAGAGAGAGAGAGAGAGAGAGAGAGAGACAGAGAGAGTCTTTCTGTTACCTTATACTAACGGCGCGAGGAGGTGTTTTTTGAGGTCAAAACATGCTCCACGCGCGCCGTTAGTAATGGGAGTCTCTCACTCTCTCTCTCTTTAAATATGCTAAGCTATAGAAAGGAGAGAGAGAGAGAGAGAGAGAGAGAGAGAGAGAGAGAGAGAGAGAGAGAGAGAGAGAGAGAGAGAGCATGGTGCAAAAGTGCAATAGAGAAACATGGGTAGGCTTTCTTGAAAGATAATTGTCCAAAAATCACTAAAAGGAGCTTTGTACTAACGGCGCGCAGAGGGGCATTCCAGCATTTTAGAATGCCTCCTCGCGCGCCTTAAGTAAAAAGCCCATTTTTTGGGGTTTTTTGACATTTTTTGCCTCTCCGGATGTCGGAATGAGACAAGTAGACATTCGTTTTTAGGTTATTTTGGCATTCCGGACGCATTGGTGGTGTCAAAAGCCTCAAAATCTATAACTATTTGAAAGTTTGTGACTTTTCAACTTTCAGTGATGACGTAAGCTGCCTTGAATGCGTCGCACCTGCCTCTTGAAAAAGATGCTCACATTAAATAAAAAAGTGACCGTTTTCAAGGACGATTGGGAATATAAATCTACTTTTGAAAGTGTCTGGTTGTCCTTTTGGACGTACTCACAAGGTGCAAGTGCATTTTAAAAAAAGTTTCTAGAGAGAGAAATACAATTTCTTACAAGGCCCTCCAAATGACCTCCGAAATTTTCTAATGCCCTATTACTACTAGTGAATCCCCTGTGGAGATAATGAGACTCAAAGATTTGTCGGGTCTACTGTTGCCTGGAGTATACAATGGGGCCAAGATTAAGCTATATTATTCCAAAGCAGAGGGAGATTCATCTGAACTAGAACTAGAGCCAGAACCAAAACCAAAACCAAAACCAAAACCGGAAGGGGAATTATTGGACTTGTTCTATGTTAGTCCGATTAGCAACCAGTAGAAGAGTCAGCACCAGTACCAATTTTTGCCTTTCAATGAGATTCAGCATTTCCAACACCAATGCAAAGTTCAATCATCCAATCAATTCAGTTAGAGACAATCAAACCATTCATAACATTGGCCAATTGCAAGTGGGAAATACACCAAATCTTGGAACGAATCTCACCAGTAATGATTAATTAGACAAGCCAATGCATGTTTGACATGTCACAAGTAAAGTGCATAGATCAAGGGCAGGCAACTAGTGGGGCATTCATGGCAAAGATACGTATAACTATGCAACAAGTTCTCCCATCTACAATTTACTTGCAACCCCTAGTGCCACTTGCCTCTCAACCTGTAGAGAACACTTCAAGTCCACAAATACCTACTTCTTCGCCGCATAGCCAAACTCCTTCAATAGTCACCATCCTTGACACCCCACACTACTCTTTCAACGAGTCATTCACAACAACTACTACAAATAAGTCCTCTTCAATTGACACTTCTTTGTCTGAGTCGTGCATGGGTAGAAAATCCAAGTCACAATGTATGTAAGAAACCGTGGGCAAGATGACCGAAAAGACAGAGAGAATTAAGGAGTCTTTAGGTATGGTTCCACATAGCAAGATAACAAAGTATGTATTTCAAGAAATAAAATAGGCTATGCTAAAATTATGGGGTTTAGAAGTCATAGTGGAAGATGTGGCACTTCCCTTTGATGGGCAAATCGCACAGTAGGTACTCGCTTCATACAAGGCATAGAAGAGAATTGTTGTCGTTAATGGTCACACACTTGAGTTGATTGCGTGATTTGGAACATGTCCTCAAACTCCCTATTGTTCAGAAAGAAACACCAACAATGGATAAGGAATTCAATCAGTTTTTGAAAGAAGACGACTAAGCCAGAAAGAAGCGTAAAGATGATGCTCAGGGTATTCCACTAGCAGCATTGGAACACGCTGTAGTGTACAGATTCATCATTGAGACCATCAGCTTGAAAAATAACCCCATGTACCTATCAAAAAATTTGTTTGCAATGTTGCTAGCCAAGGTTTTGAACCCAAAATCCAGTACAAGTGTAACATTTAATGGCCTAGTAACTTGTGTGTAGCGGAAATTAGCATGAACATAGTGATCATTTCATTAGAATAGATTCCTAATGAGAATAACAAGAGTGCTTGGGTGGAGAGAGCAACAAAAAGCATAACACCTAGCTAGATAGGCGTGAAAAATACTTCAAACGAGAGAGAAATTAAGGTATTGACAACAATTGAGGATCGGATTTTCATGTAGCCGGTCCCCCCTCCAAAAGTCTTGGTATTATAAAATTCCCCCATCAAGGGAAACATTTTACAATACTATTCTTTGTGTTTCTTGATCAATAACTAGCTAGTGCAATGAAGATGGAAACTTCAAGAACTAAGCAAACACTTATAACACCACAACATCAATTCCTTCACGGTCTTAGACCCAAGACCTCACATACCTTCGAAGATGGTGAGAGCTGCGGAGTATGAGAGTAGATTGAGAGGAAGAAGGAGTAGTCTTACAAGAAAGATGTACATATCCTCACATAATCACTCATATTAGCATAGCATATCTTAGTAATTAGCATGGTAGAGGAGATGAGCATGCATTGAAGCTTGGATCTTGGTTGGATTTTCATCACAAAGCCAAGAGTTGCTGGTGTAGGCCTCCCTTCTCACAAGCTTAGAGTAGGTGATAAGATTTCCATTAAAGCTTGAGAAGGAGAGAGAGAGAGAGAGAGAGAGAGAGAGAGAGAGAGAGAGAGAGAGAGTCTTTTTGCTTCACACATGAGCTAGTGTGAGTGTGTGTGGAATGATGCCTTGAGAAATTCAGCCCCCTCTCTCTCTTGGTCAACCCCCCATGCAAATTACTCATGCTGACACACCATTGGACCTCTCCCAGCGTAGCTAATAAAAATTAAGTAGCATAAGTGATAGCCTCTGACACGTGTCTCCTTTCCCCTTTTGTGAGAGCTTTAGGTAATCAATTAATGCAACTAAACTCTCATTGGACCCCTTTATCTCGTAGCCAATAGGAATCAAGCAAGCCATTGGGTTGCTGGATGCTCATTGGATCCCTTGGGAGACTGTACAATAGTATTCTAGAGAGAATAATTCTTATTGGTTCTTTTATTTAGTGATTTTACATGGATTAAACTAGATTTACTCTAGCCTAATTCTCATTGGTCCACCTCCATGGCCATCCAATAGGATTTGAGTGCACCTTGTGGGCATCTAGGCTAGGGAGCTGACATGTGTCCCTCATTCCCTTTGTGTAAAGGAAGCTTGTGTGTGTGTGTGTGTGTGTGTGTGTGTGTGTGTGTGTTACTCTCATCCCCTATTTGCAAGGCTCACCCCCTCGTTTATAGGAGTTTTGTAGAATTTTTGGTATATACACAAAGCATCCAATTTCCCTAGTGTTTGACCTTTGGACACAACCTTTGAATTTTGGAACCTTAGCATTTTGGAAGTCTAAATGGGCTGAACCTTAGGGTCTTTAAAGCCCATTGTGGCACATTGCTCTTTTGCACATGGCCGCCCCTTTGGATCCCTATTTTCCTTCCTTTCGATCCCTGGATGCCTTGCATCCAACTAGCATCTTCAAAAGGATAATTCTTAAAATTAATAAGATATCATTGGATAGTATTATCACCTCTTAATACCTTGTCTTCATGTCGGAGAAAAGACTTGGGCTACAACACCTCTGCTTGTTCCTCGATCTCCGGTGGCTCTTCAATAGTTGGTTCTTGAGGTGGCTCTCCTTTGTAAGGCTTTAGTAGGATCACATAAAAATCATAGTGTATGAGCCAATGGCTCGGCAAGTTGAGTTGGTAGGCCATCTCATTGATTGGTCTAAGAATTTGGAGGGGACGATAGTACCTTTTTGCTAACTTAGCATAGTACTTTTGATGTCCCGCAGGATTCTTGCACGTTGTGTTCCTTAATTAAGCCTTGGGAAATTTAAGTAAGACACAATCATTTTCTTTAAAGGCTTGGGCTCTTCTATGCTTATCAGCAGCAACCTTTTGCCTTTGCTGTGAGATAGAGATAGCATCCTTAATATTTTGGAAAGATTCTTGTAGGTCTTGGCTATACTCATCTGCAAAACGAAGATCTTCCCGTGTACTTTAAGTAGCAAGGGACTTTTTGATCTTCCCTCAATTACCTCGAAAGTTTCTTTTTCCGTGGAAGTATGTATAGTGTTATTGTAGGCATACTTCACTAATTGTAAGTACTTCTCCCATTGGGACCTTTGATCTACTTCCGTTACATAGTCTTTTAGTAGATCAAGAATTGTTAGGTTAGCTATTTAAATTTGGCCATCCGTTTGCAGATGATAGGTTGAAGAGAAGTTAGCCTTGTCCCTAAATTCTCAAAGAGACCCTTCCAAAAATTACTGGTCATTCTAGGATCTCTATCAGAGACTATGGACATTGGCAAGCCATGGTACTTGAAGATTTGTGAAATGAAGAGGGTTGCCATTTGATGGGCTTTGATAGTCTTTTTGACAGGTATAAAATGAGCTTGTTTACTAAACGTGTCTACTATCATCCATATTGCCGTATTCCCATGGATAGACTTAAGCAATCCAAAGATAAAATCCATGGTATGCTCGCCCATGGTGAATTAGGGATCGGCAAAGTTTGAAGCAATGCCCGTTGCTTCCCTCTATCAAACTTTGTCTTTTGGCATACCACACATTTAAAAACACTCTTGTATGTTTTCTTTCATGGTAGGCCAATAGAAATATGTTTCAATCCCTTTTAGGTAGACCAATAAAGAGTGCTTTTATGAGTCTAAGGCATGTAGAACTGCAAGAATTTCCTTTTCATATATGCCTAGAGCTTGCTCAACACAATCGAGCCTTCGACTTTTGTAGGCTATGGAGTGCCCTTCTTGGAGAAAAACAACTCCAAGGTAATCACCACAAGCATCACATTGGATCTCAAATGGCTTTGCGAGATTCGGTAGTGTAAGCACATGTTGAGAAATAAGCTTTTTGTTAAGCTTTTTGAAAGCATTGTTCTCCTTGGCAGTCCATGTATACCTAACATTCTTGTTTGTTAGGTCATGTAATGGTCCAGCTTAGTGATAACTTTTCTATGAATTGTCTATAGTATGCACACATACCTATAAAGCTTCTTAGTTCATGAAGATTCCTTGGATTAGGGCATCCTTTTATTACCTCTAACTTTGATGGATTCATTTGGATGCCATCTGGAGAGATAATGTGACCTAAATACTAAATCTCTTGTAAGAAAAACTCACTTTTCTTTCGATTAATATAAAGTTTATTCTCTCTTAAGACTTGAAATATTACCTACAGGTGTTGCTTGTGTTTCGTCTAGTGAATTAGAGTAGATGATAATATCATCAAAGAACACTCCAGTAAACGTTCGGCGAGGCCTGAATAGCTTTTCCATCAAGCGATTGAATCTGGTTGGTGCATTGGTCAAGCCAAAAGGCATGACAATATATTTATAAAGACCAAATGTAGTGCGAAATGCGGTCTTTACAATGTCTTGATCAACTATCCTTATTTGATGTAGACACTTTTTAGGTCAATCATACTGAAGTAGGTGGACCCTCGTAGCTTATCAAATAGGTCTTCTACCCGTGGAACGGGAAACCTATTTTTAATAGTGATCCTATTTAGTGCTCTATAACCGAAACACATATGATATGTGACATCTTTGTTTTGCATTAGTAGCACGAGTGAACAAAATGGAGATGAGCTAGGCCTAACCATGCCGTTATCAACTAACTCATGCACTTGCCGCAAATTCTCCTCTCGTTGAGCTTGAGAAACTCTATAAGGAGGTTTGTTAGGCGGTGAACTTCCTGGAAGAAGTTCAATTACATGGTCACCATTGCCTCATTTAGGAGGTAGTTCACAGTGGATATCGTCAATAAAAACATCTTGAAATCCCTTGAGAAAATTGGATAACTCTAATTACCTGTGATTGTTTATATTTTCTTTTGCTAAAGCATTAGGTTCATTTTGAGAATCTTTAACAAAAATCATGTACATATAAATAGAGCCCTTTATTGACTTGTTGAAAGCTTGTGTATGTACAATGGGTATGGTGTTACCCAACTCTTTGGCATCTATGTACATTCTTTTTCCTTGAACCTAAAGTAGATTTTCCTTTCAGGGAATTTAACATTGGCAGCCATGTGATCAAACCATGGTGCCCCTAGGACTACATCCTCGTTCTTGAGAGGAGAGATAAAGAAGTCCTCTAAGACCATATTAGGTATTTTGGTAAAAATCTCACATTATCGGGATCTCCAAATCGAGTAAATTCATGTAATTTCGGAATTTTCCACTTAAAGTGGGAAAAATTGAGGTGTCTGGTTAGTAAATAAAGTGAAAATCTCATAGGATTGTGGTGTTGATAAACACCAAAAGTCAAAAGGATGTACAACACATGGATTTGAATAGAATCTACGAATTACATAAAACAAAGGAAGATACAAAAAAGATTTTTTCTACAAAATTGACTAGTATAGTCACAATAGAAGCTCCACATAATTCTACTCCACATTTGATACCATATCGAAACTTTGATCCAAGTGTGGTTGATGTGCACGAGTGAGGCCTTCTTTGGCTTTTAGAGCATGCATTTTTGGAATCTTTATTCTAAAAAATGGTCCTTCGTTGTTGGGTCTTCAGGACCAAACAATTGCATCTAGAGTTTCACATTGTGGCTCCTTATAGTTGACAGCCCAATAACGCTTCCAACAATTATTGTAAGCTTGAGTATTTGTCAGCTCACTTTTTATCGCGCAAGGTACCCAATATTGAATCAAGAGTTTTTTGTAGTTTGGTAATCTTGGCTCATTATCAATGTCAGATAAAGCCATTACAAGCCACACTGGATAGATTTCTGTGTCACTCGGAACAAGCATAAGAAAGTCACCTTAGTGCACATCAGACATAGGGTCAAACTCTTCCCTTGTCCTATCTCGTTGAGGCCCACAAAAATGATCATTCACTTCTTCAAGGCCTAGGAATCTTTCTGCTCCTTGTTGTAGATTCATTGTAGTGCTGTGTAGGTGAGAATATTCTTGATTTTTTGGCCGAAACATTTCATACAAGACTCCCTCTGATATGATTGCTTTTCCAATCTCTTCAATTACCTTACTCCAATAATCTATCACAGGTCTATAATACCGCGGAACACTTGAACCATTCCCTAAATTTTTCCAAAATTTTATATAGTTCTTTAGCCACAAAATGACTTCTTCGTGGGCCTTGACATACTCCGCCATTGGTACCAGAGGTGGATCTCCATGTGGTAACATTAGCTTGCCTTCAGTGTCTGTTTTCCAAAGGCGAATACTTCCTCCAACTTGATACACCTACATGTGCCTTACATTGCATCATTGGTGTCTCATCCTGCATAAAGAACCTGAACTGAAGCGGTTTGGAATGTCCAACAAGTATGTCTGATCCATCACAATATTGCTTGAAATCGGGGATCTTTGTGAGAAAAAATGGAGCTGGAGATGAAGATGAACTGTTTCGTAATGTATCCATCAAATGTGGCAAAGTATAGGTTTTTTAACTCTCAGCTTCTCTAAAAACCTACTAAACATGGCGTCTATGTCCTCATGTGTATGCCCAACCATTAAAAATCCTAGCTGGATGGTTTTGGAAACACCCCTTGTAACAAGCATTGAAAAATAGGAAAATAAGTATCGATTTTTGTTTTCCCCTACACAATTATCCAATTGTAGCAACAAGTTCTCTGGCATCCTGCGAAATGTTGACCCCAATTCCTCTTCTACAATTTTTGATGGGCTGCACACTGGGATCTTTTCCATCACTCAAGTTATGGTAGTCCAAAGCATCCCTTGAGTTCAAAGCATGTAGTAGTGAAATATTGCTCCTTGGAAGTTCATTTGTTAGTAGATCACCAAGAGGATGCTTATCTATCCTCTCTTGGTTATGTAAAAAATTAGCAATTGAGCCAATTGTAAGGTTTGGATCTGTTCGTAATGACCTTCTCCATGTCATGAGTGATCATGCCAATCAATGCCACCTGCAGATTATATCCTGAATCCACACCCTTAGGAGCAATGCGTAATCTAGGAATGGCAGTCTTCTTTTGATCCATCTTATCATGGATTATGCATACATATTTTTGTGGTTGAGTTTCTGAATATGTACGCCATGCATAATATAGGCTTCTACACCTCTTTTGTTGTGCCATGTGAACTTCTCTCTCCCTCAAGAGAAGAACTCTCTCTTCAAGAGAAGGTTTAGATTCTAACCTTGCCTTGATTGAGCTACAAATATTGCACTTAGAGAACTCACTCGTCTTTGTTAAAGTGACATGTGGGTACTCTTTGTTCTAAATTCTACCAAAAGAAGATTGGGATAGCTTCTTCTCATAGCCCATTTGGTCAAGTGTCTATTGATTTCACATAAAATATCCACTTGTTTGTATGTTGATGGAATCACCAATTGAGTCTCTCTTGAGCCATCTAGCAGTGTTCTACTTCTATGTGGCATCTTCTTAGAGTTGTTTTCCACAAACTCATTTAGCAGTGCTCTTGCAAAACTAGTATGTTGAAGTCCCCTTCTCAATGTACATCTGTTCCCATGTACATATTGGCGCACACCATTTTCAAAGTTCTCCTTTTATCGATAAAATGATGTCTCTGGTATTCCATGCAGCTCATACCATGCTCTACAGCAAACAATAGAGCCATTTAGCATGAATTGGTATCGTGACTTCTCATCTTTCTGATAGCATACAGAAAGAACATCATAAACATAATTAGTGCGTGATTTTTGAGACTCTCCCCAAAATTGTTGTCATAACCTTGTCACCATATCACGATATGCAAACTGGCAACATTTTTGTGCACAACAATCAATTCATGAGACCCTTGAATTGATTTATTTGAAAGGTAAAAAGTGGAAGCTGGTGTTGCTTTTGATTTTTGAGTCTTGTTCATGAACGTGTATCATCTCTTCCTTGACAATTGGACAACATTACTCCCATCAAGTTTTTTTCCAACATTGTCATCATTGGATACATCCTCATATGGAGCATGCCTGCCATCAATAGGAACAAAGCATTGTAATGGGATCCCATTCAACATTGTTGTCTGTTTGATTGGCCACTTTAGCAAAGTGATGCTACCCACTTCAACCACATCATCAATGCTTGCATTTGCTCTTTCAATACCCACACCCACACAATCATGACCAAGTTCCTAAAAGTTGAAATAATCATGTGGAAATAAATGTAAGATGGTCCCTTTATTCATGGCTTGCATCATTCTGTCGTCGTTTAAAAGGACCCTTTGATTTATCCAAGACTCTCGAATCACTGATTCAATTTATGGGCTTGTCATAGGTATTGCATATGTAAATAGAGGAACAGAATGATCCTGTTCTTCATCACCATTATAGCTTTTTTGTGGATCAATTAAGTTCCCATTCAATATAGAAGATCGCAAAAGAAGCTTTGACCATCGAACAACACTCCATAATGAACCGTGGAGAGATGAAGTATCCATTGTAGGAAAAGGTAGGACCACATCCTTCAAGCATTCCTCCACTAGTATGGAGACATTTCCTTGCCTTATCTTTGTACCACCACAAGTGGAATCTGGATCTGTTCTACACACACAACCAATACCAACAATTTCATTGTCAAGTATCATATGTACTTTCTCCCCAGATTCAAAGTCCATCCTGTAAGTGAAAAAGATTACATTGTTAAATCCATAGTCATAGAGAAATACTCTTTAAACAAAAAATCATTCTACAACATGAAAAAGGTATAGGTTGGACAAGTGGTGAACCTTGAGACCAAATCCTCCTTGCTATATTAATGGAAGAAAGGTTGGAAATATGGTGGATATTGAAACCAAAGCCTCCTTGCTATATTAGAGCATAGGTTGGACAAGTGGTGGACCTAGTTGTAATACCCACTGCCACCTATCAACTACTATAGGACTATGCTTTCCAATGTCCAAGTATCCCTTGAGT
This sequence comes from Adiantum capillus-veneris, assembly GCF_014529385.1. Taxonomy (NCBI): domain Eukaryota; kingdom Viridiplantae; phylum Streptophyta; class Polypodiopsida; order Polypodiales; family Pteridaceae; genus Adiantum; species Adiantum capillus-veneris. The sequence continues at coordinate 148,530,809 of NC_140936.1, read as the reverse complement.
CTTGCAAGGTTGGACATGTGGTGGGTCTTGAAACTAATATCCCCTTTCTATATTAGAGCATAGCTTGGACAAGTGGTGGAACTAGTTATAATGCCCAATATCCAAGGTGAAATACCTTAGGACCTTGCTACCTTGCTTGCCAATGTTTACGTAGCCCCTCCTTTCTTTAATGGAAGCAAGTTTGGACAAGCGGTGGACCTTGAAACCAAAGCCTCTTTGCTATATTCGAGAATATGTTGGACCTAGTTGTAATACCCACTGCCACCTATCAACTACTATAGGAATATGCTTTCCAATGTCCAAGTATCCCTTGATTCTTGCAAGGTTGAACACGTGGTGGATCTTGAAACCAAAATCCCCTTTCTATATCAGAGGATAGCTTAGACAAGTGGTGGACCTAGTTATAATGCCCCTCCTTTCTTTAATGGAAGCAAGGTTGGAAAAGTGGTGAATCTTGAAACCCAAACCCTTTGGCTATATTAGAGGATAGCTTGGACAGGTGGTGGGCCTAGTTGTAGTATCCAATTTCCAAGGTCCAAGGTGAACTATGGAAAGACCATACTTCCAAAAACAAAGTCGTACAAGTGGTTCTCCTTGAAACCAAAACCTCCTTAGTGTTTTAGAACATAGCTTGGACAAGTGGTGGACCTAGTTGTAATGGTGAATTTCCAAAGCAAACTATTATAGGACCTTGCTTCCCAAATCAAGTTTGGACAAGTGGTGGATCTTGAAACCGAAACCCCCTTGCTCTATAAGAGTGTAGCTAGACAAGTAGTGGACCTAGCCGTCATGGAAAATGTTCAATGTGAACTACTGCAGGACCTTTCTATTAAATGTCTAAGTAGAACTAGCTTCTTTAATGGAATCAAGGTTGGGAAAGTGGTGCATCATGAAACCAAAAGCCCTTTATTGTATTAGAGCATAGCTTGGAAAAGTGAGGGACCTAGTTATAATGTGTGATGTCCAAAGGAAAGTATTGCAAGATCTTGCTTTCCAATATTTGAATTGGTCAAGTGGTTAAAACTAGGTATAAAACTTTGACTGTTTTCTTCCGGAATTTCCAAAAATCTAGGTTTAGACACCCCTAAATGAAAATGGTTTAGGATGGCCTTAAACAACGTTTTTTCAAAGACTTGAACTAAAGGGTTGCCAAAGCATTAGGAAAAGTTTGGACTTAAAAATGGGCCTTGTAAGAATTGTTGATGTGGCATAGCTTTCAAAAAGTGGCGATCGGTAAATTTTTTGCAAATAAGATCCAAACTTTTCGAAGGTTGGATATTTAGAATCTACTCTTCAAATGCTATCTATTGATATATAGCATGCATGTATCGGACGTTGCCTTCATGTAGATCTAGAAAAAGGATTTTAGATTACCGTAACGGTAACAAAACCTGGTTGATTGAAAAAAAATGGCATAACTTTCATAGAAGTCATCCAAACTTTTCGGGCCTTGGCTCTTTAGAATCCATTTTTCAAGCACTTTCCAATGATAGGTCATATCATGGGGTTCTAAGCAATATTTAGAGGGGTCTACCTGGTTGCTTTCTTTTGTACAACTTTGATGACGTGGCACTCTTAAAAGGCGCAAAAATCAGTTCAAAATTTTTCTAATGAGTAATGAAAATTTCTTATGGCTTGAAGTGCCTGAGTATGTGAAAAAAAACCTAGGTTTTCCATGAGGCAAAATGTGACAAAAAAGAACTGTGGTCTCTTATGACATAATAAGAAGAATAAAAAATTAGGATTGACCATGTGGCCTAAACTTTGGCAAGTGAAGTGGTGGCCATGTTTCTTGGCACAGTGTGCACTTGGTCCTATATGTGTTGACCACTTGGCTAAATCTAGGACCATAAGGCCAAACCTTTGGCACCTTAAATATAGTATGGGACCATAAGTGTTAAATATAGTATGGGACCATATATGTGTTGACCACTTGGCTAAATCTAGGACCATAAGGCCAAACCTTTGGCACCTTAAATATAGTATGGGACATAGTCTAGAAGTGCTATAGTAAATTAGTAGTCTAATTATTATGTTAAATATTTATACTATATTTAAGTATATGCTAAATATAATTTATGTTCAAAATTTCACTAAGGACGAATGTTCCCATTGAGCACTCTAGATGCGGGGTCTTAGGGCAATGCCACAATGGGGTGCATCTGACAAGGCAGCGCTTCCACACGAGGTTTCGGGGTAGAGCGCTTGATGGGGATGTGGAATATAGCGCTCTCGATGGCGGGGCTTGGGAGGCTGATTTTGGGATATTGTTCCGGGCGGGGTCCGGGGCACCGCCCCAAGCGGGGTCTAGGGGCGGCAACCGGGGGTGGGGTCGAGGGGCAGCACCCCCGCAGGGCTAAGGGCAGCACCCATAGATTTTTTAAAAAAAAGTGAATTCCTAGTATACAGTTATGCATGTTTTGCATCTTTTCACCCATGATTTCTTTAATTTTGGTCGTGTGAATTGGTTAATGCTTTATACTGCTTTTGTTTTTTTTATCCTATGATAAAATGTGGACTTGTAGCTTACATGGCATTCTAATAAACCCTATCAAGATTAGGCACAGAGAGAGCGCACGAGCAACGCACAGAGAGAAAGCAGATGAGCAACAAACACAGAGAAAGCACATGCGGATCGCACATAGTTGGAGTATACACGCGCGCACAGGAGCGAACCCGGCATCGTACACAACACACAGGTGGAGCGCACAGGATTGACACTTCACGCACAGGATAAAGAAACAGCATCGTACGCAACACTTTCGAGAAGGGTAGCATCGGGCATAGCTTCTTTTCAGGAGGCATTGCACACCTCACGAATAGGGGAAAAACAGGTATTTCTCTCTCTCTCTGTCTCTGTCTTTCTCCATATAGAGGAGATGGTTCTCTGTAACTCTTTCTTCCACATACACGCTCTCGTCAAAGGACAAATACATAGTTTAAAAGTATTCCCACACACATACACATATTCCCACACACCATCTTCCTCTCTTCCACATACATAACCACAGTGAAATCTGTTATCTTGGTGTCTCTCTCGTGAAAATACATGAAAATACTCCCACACATCGGCTTCCTCTCTTCCACATACATAAACAGAGTGAAATATGTTATCTTTCTCTCTCTCCTCTCTCTAGAAATAGGTTTTTCTCTTTCTTGCTCTCTCTCTATCTCTGTATCTTGTTGTCTCTCTCTTGAAAATACATGCTCATGTATGTGTGCGTCTGTGTTATCTATGTGCATGTATGTATATTTCTGTTGTTTCATTGTAATACTCATACGTAATGTAGATACACAATTACACTTAATTACAATATGCACACATAGTATACATACATACATAAATATCGCAGATAACTAACACATTGTAATACTAGTAAACTTGAATGGAAGACTTATTTGTTGATCTGTTAAAGTCAATTCTTCTAGCGAGTTTTGGATCTATGCTGAGCTGATTTTCCTCTAATCCATTTGTAGATCTAATTGTAACTTCTTTTTCTCAACAAAAATAGTGTTGTTTAGTGATACACCTAATGGACATAAATGGCTGAAACTAGGACATGTGGACCAAAAATACGTGTATTTCTTTGGATGAATAGGTACACTAGTTGGTGACCCTTACCACAAGTGGTGAACCTTGAGACCAGTGGACTATAAGGACCTCCAAACAATACCTTGTACACTCAATCCTTCTTGGTATCTAGGTTGGACAAGTAGTAGACCTTGTTCAAATTCTCTAAACACTCTCTCTAACATGGTGACATAATTTAGGTGTGATAAATTGATATCTATGAAAACTAATATCAATTTAGGCTTGTTAATTTGAATTTGTTTAAATTTATGTACAATATAATTATTTGAGGTTTGCAAATTTGAATTTAGGCGGGATAATCACATCTTTTTGTGGTAAAATTGAATTTAAAATCAATTTCGCGTGGAATATTTTAAATTTAAGTGATAAAATTTATATTTAATCAAAAAGTTTGAATTTTAAAATTTGGGCGGGATATTTAAAATTTGGGAGGGATATTTTAAATTTAGGCGGGAAGGTTTTGAATTTATAGCACGATCTCCCTTACATAAGAGAGTATAGGTTGGACAAGTGGTGGACCTTAAAGCCAGAGCATCCATGCTACTAGACATCATAGGTAGGGAATCTAGTTGACTATTGCATGCATGCTATATGTAATAGATCTAGCTTGGACAAGTAGTGAACCTTGGAACAAAACCCTATGTAAAACATATCATGCACATTCCAAGTGGTGAAAAAGAATACCATTTAGATATAACCTTATAGGTTGGACAAGTGGTGGACCTTAACACCCAAATCTTCTTGCTATCATGACATAGAGTGGAAAAGTGGTGAATCTTGAGACCAAACCACTCATGCTACTAGGGATAATAGGTTGGACAAGTGGTGGACGTTGAATTTAAACCCCCCATGTACAAAACATCAAGGGTTTAAGATATTTCAATGGAACCTAGCATCTTGGAGACATGGTGGAGCTTGCTTCTCTTCATGTTTCAAATTGAGCATATCTTGGAAAAATGTTCTCTCCATGTTTCAATGGAGCCTAGTTTGGGCAAGTGGTGGACCTTTGCTTCTCTCTATGTTTCAATAGAGTTAGCTTGGACAAGTGGTGGACCTTGGAACCAAACCCCCATGTAAAACCTATCATGGACATTCCAAGTGGTGAGAAAGAATACCCTTTAAGATATAGCCTTATAGGTTGGACAAGTGGGGGACCTTAACACCCTGATCTTCTTAATATAATGACATAGAGTTGAAAAGTGGTGAATCTTAAGACCAAACCACTCATGCTACTAGGGATAATAGTTTGGACAAGTGGTGGACCTTGGATGTAAACCCGTGGCATGTATAAAATATCATGGGTTTAAGGTATTTCAATGGAGCCTAGCATCTTGGAGACATGCTGCAACTTGCTTTTCTTCATGTCTCAATGGAGCCTATCTTGGACAAATGGTGGAGCATCCTTCTCTCCATGTTTCAATTGAGTCTAGCTTGGACAAGTGGTGGACCTTTGCTTCTCTCTATGTTTCAATAGAGTTAGCTTGGACAAGTGGTGGACCTTGGAACCAAACCCCCATGTAAAACCTATCATGGTCATTCCAAGTGGTGAGAAAGAATACCCTTTAAGATATAGCCTTATAGGTTGGACAAGTAGTGGACCTTAACAACTAGATCTTCTTAATGTAATGACATAGAGTGGAAAAGTGGTGAATGTTGAGACCAAACCACTCATGCTACTAGGGATAATAGGTTGGACAAGTGGTGGACCTTGGATGTAAACAGCTGGCATGTACAAAATATCGTGGGTTTAAGGTATTTCAATGGAGACTAGCATCTTGGAGACATGGTGTAGCTTGATTCTCTTCATGTTTCAATGGAGCCTATCTTAGACAAATGGTGGAGCATCCTTGTCTCCATGTTTCAATGGAGCCTAGCTTGGACAAGTGGTGGACCTTTGCTTCTCTCTATGTTTCAATAGAGTTATATTCGATAAGTGGTGGGCCTTAGAACCAAACCCCTATGTAAAACCTATCATGTGCATTCCAAGTGGTGGGAAATAATACCATTTAAGATATAGCCTTATATGTTGGACAAGTGGTGGACCTTAACACCTAGATCTTCTTAATATAATGACATGAGTGAAAAAGTGGTGAATCTTAAGACCAAACCACTCACTCTAGTAGGTATAATAAGTTCGACAAGTGATAGACCTTGAATTTAAACCCCACATATTTCAATGGAGCCTATCATCTTGGAGACATGGTACATCTTGCTTCTCTTCCTGTTTCAATGGATCCTATCTTGGACAAATGATGGAGCATCGTTCTCTCCATGTTTCAATGGAGCCTAGCCTCAACAAGTGGTGGACCTTTGCTTCTCTCTATGTTCCAATAGAGTTAGCTTGGACATGTGGCGGACCTTGGAACCAAACCCCCATGTAAAATCTATCATGGCCATTCTAAGTGGTGAGAAATAATATTACCCTTTAAGATATAGCCTTATAGGTTGGACAAGTGGTGGACCTTAACACCCAGATCTTCTTAATATAATGACATAGAGTGGAAAATTGGTGAATCTTGAGACCAACCCACTCATGCTACTAGGGATACTAGGTTGGACAAGTGGTGGACCTTGAATGTAAACCCCCCATGTACAAAATATTGTGGCTTTACGGTATTTCAATGGAGCCTAGTATCTTGGAGACATGGTGGAGCTTTCTTCTCTTCATTCAATGGAGCCTATCTTGGAAAAATGGTGGAGCATCCTTCTCTCTATGTTTCAATGGAGCTTAGATTGGACAAGTGGTGGACCTTTGCTTCTCTCTATGTTTCTACAGAGTTAGCTTGGACAAGTGGTGTAACTTGGAACCAAACCCCCATGTAAAACCTATCATGGGCATTCCAAGTGGTAAGAAATAATACCATTTAAGATATAGCCTTATAGGTTGGACAAGTGGTGGACCTTAACACCCAGATCATCTTAATATAATGACATAGAGTGAAAAAGTGATGAATCTTGAGGGCAAACCACTCATGATACTAGATATAATAGGTTGGACAAGTGGTGGATCTTGAATGTGTACAAAATATCGTGGCTTTTCAAGTGGTAAGAAAAAATATCATTTAGGATAATATAGCCTTATAGGTTGGACAAGTGGTGGACCTTAATACCCAAATCGTCTTAATATAATGACATAGAGTGGAAAAATGGTGAGTCTTGAGACCAAACCACTCATGATACTAGAGATAATAGGTTGGACAAGTGTTGGACCTTGAATGTAAACCCCCCCATGTACAAAATATTGTGGGTTTTCAAGTGGTAAGGATAATATAGCCTTATAGGCTGGACAAATGGTGGACCTTAATACCCAGATCTCCTTAATATAATGACATAGAGTGAAAAAGTGGTGAGTCTTGAGACCAAAACACGCATGCTACTAGGGATAATAGGTTGGACAAGTGGTAGACCTTGAATGTAAACCCCCCATGTACAAAATATTGTGGGTTTAAGGTATTTCAATGGAGCCTACCATCTTGGAGACATGGTGGAGCTTGTGATGGGGCCTTTTCACAAGCCAAGCTCCCATACCCCTCTTCTCTCGTCCCCACCCCATGAAAACCCCCTCTTATGGAGGGAGTGATAAAAGGCATTGGAAAAAGTAAGAAAAAAATAAAGTATGATTATGTAAATATATAAGAAAGGTAAAATAGGCCACCTCATGCCTGCGGGGTAGCCCATCCCCACCTTGCCTCCTTTTTCTTCACTGTTGCCCCGCTGGGTGTCCCCTTTTCCTCTCCTCCACTCAAAAGGTCAACCCCCTCTCTCTTCCCCTTGTCCTTTCTCCTTTCTCTCTCCCTTGAAGCTACCCCACCCCCTGTCCTTACCAATAATGCACCCTAACTCACATGCCACCTCTCCTATCTTCCAAAACAGTATACCCACCCCCCCTTTTCTCTCTCCTACACTCTCCCATGATCCAAATACCCCCCTCTCTCTCTAAAATTCAAAATCTCTCTTGTCTTGTAGCCAGATGGCCTCCCCCACACTCACACACACTCAGTTTCACTGAAAAAGGTGCCCACAGACCCATCCCCACCCAGTGGTTACCTGATTTTCTTGTGTTCACACACATCTGCACATAGATTCACCTCTGAACACACTCCCCTCTTGTAGTTACTTTATTCTCCATGTCACCTCTCTTTTTTCCATTCACCCATCTCTCTCTCTTAGTCTCTCTCTCATGAGACTGCTGTTCTGGCACATATACACACAGCCAGACAAGTGGGGCCCACAGTCACATGGCCTATGTAGATAATGATTTCTTCATTTCTAAATTCTAGAATTTCTCCCCCCTCCTACCCTATATAAAGAGGGTTCACCATCACACTACACACACACAACATCACCAAAGGACACACTATGCACTGTGTGTGCCTAGTGCACACACACACACACACACACACACACACCATCACCATCACCGCAATCACCATGCTTGTCTTGAGCATGACCTCTACACCCTTGGCTATGGAAGATGAAGGGCAACTAAATGAAGGATGATGGCCATAATCCTAGTGCGAGTCTTCGCCATCAACTCCCACCTATCCGCCATGTGCTCTACCACTCTCTCCCTTCTCATTCCCCTACCCTATGCTCCCCATTTCATCGCCTTATTCTCTAAATAAAGCTTGAGGTTTTGTGAGTATGTTTTCTTGCAATGTTTTGCCCATGTGAGGTGTGCGGAATCGCCACCTAGTCTTGTGTTTGGAGTGAGCTTGTGTATGTGTGAAGGGTGTGCGGATTCGCCATCCTTTTGTGGTGCCTAAGTACTAAGCCGCTATACCCCCTCCATCACTCTCTCTCTCTCTCTCTCTCTCTCTCTCTCTCACACACACTTGATCTCATTCCCTTTCCTCTTCATCATTATTCCCAAGCATCCATCTCTCTTGGATGAAAACTTTGTTATGGTGGTGTGTTGTTTGCGTTCTAGCCGCTGAAGCTAAGTGGTGCCCCCTGTTTGCTTTACCCTGACAGGCTCGAGGCGCGCCATTCGGTCCCCGGTGTTTTACAGGCCGTCGGGGTTCGGGGTTGGCTTTGCTCCCGTCATTTGGTGCCCCCACTGAGGAGGGATTTCTAAGACCCTTCAGTTTACAATGCTGAAAGTGACGCCCACTATCAATCATGGACGAATGGCTGAAGGAATTTTTTAACTGGAGGACGGAAGAAGAAGAGACGAAGGAGGCACTAGCCGCCTTCATTGAGGTGCTACTGCCAGGCTGCAGTGTCGTCAGCATTCAAGAGGTAAATTCTCCATCTCGTGTCGGTCGTTCTAACTATAAATTGAGAGCATCAGGTGGGAGGTCGGTGAAGTGCCATCACTGTTGTCAACCAAGGCACACTGTCAATGAGTGCCAGCAACGAAGGCAGCGAAAGGGCTGAAGTCATCTACATTGACATTCATCGCAAAGAAGTCATTCACATCAAGGAAGGGAAGCAAACGGTGAGACCTCTTTTCCCTAAAGAAACTACAGTCAAAGTTATAACTCCAAAGTGACCTAAAGGGGCTGCTTGAGCCAAAGGCAAGGAGAAGATAGGCCAGTCTGGAAACACATGACCCCGAAGGGAGAAGCATCTGGCCAAGCAAGTGCTTCAAGCTCAGAAGTCCCGGTTGTACCCAATTTTCCAAAGAGGAGGTCATCCGAAGCTAAGCGGCGAAAGGTTGCCTACCGATTTGCACGACGCATGCGAGTGCTACCAATCCACTTCGACAATCCGGAAGAAGAAGTGGTGAAAAGATTCCCATGTCCTAGAGAAGAGTGGTTCGGCTACTGCTCTCGCTGTTTTGGAAAGAGAGTGGAGGATCTTCCTCCTCTCCCTGTACAACTTATCCTGAAGAATCTCTCTACCACGGGAGAAACCCAGTGGGCTGGGGACGAGTTGCAACTGAATGGAGTAGAATTCATGCAACACGCCGACTACGGAAATTACCTGCAATTGCTATTAGCCAAGAGGCTGGGAGTGGTCAGACGCGTCGCGATCACCCCGTACGTGCTGAGCAACGAAGGAAAGGTAGAGCCCATGAAAGGCGACGACCTCTTGTGGATGTGCCGACTCATCAACACTGGCACGATAAGAGTATAAGTAAGTGTTTCATCCTCTGTGCATGATGGAAAACGGGCCAACGACATTCCCATTCAGATTCTTGCAGCATATGCATGTGAATATCTATGTAGATAGGAAAGTCTTCTACCAACAGAAGATCGTACACCTATTCGGTGCAGCGGTACTAGGAGAAATCCTCAATTCCCCGAACCCTATCATTCTCCCCATATTAGATTACCATCATTCCTTTAACGTTTCTATCTTTATCTTGTTTTAACCTATCCACCCACCCTTGTAAAAAAGCTGCTATGAGCCGCACTGTTAATGTAATGTAAAAAAAAAAAGAAAAAAAGAAAAAAAGAGGTTTGTAATTTCCTGAGTCATGGCAAGTGTTTCTTTCCCCACGTTCAGTGGAAAGAAGGGAGAGGATCTCACCACCGTCTTTTTGGATGATTTCGACATTGCTTGTATCGTCTCCAACAAAGATGACGATGCTTCACGACTTAGAATTTTTCCTCTACTGATGAGAGTAGAGGCCAAGTCCTGGTATAATGCATTGCCCCAAGCCACCAAGAATGCATGGGATGTGTTAATGGCTACTTTTGTAAAGAGGTTTGGTGGAGGCACAACCTCGGAGAGGCTATGGCAGTTACTGACAGAATTAAAGCAGGGAGGCCTGCTGGAGTAAGCCACCTACGAGTCCAAATTTGTGGACTTATGGGAGAGATGGGTTGCCTCGCTGCAGGAAGGTGAAGGAGCGCCTAATTTCCTAAAGAAGGACCGTTTCATTGCTGGTCTATGGTCGCCACTTAGAGAGAAGGTGAAGGGAAGGTTTCCTACAACATATGAGTTGGCAGTCGAAGTAGCCCGCCTTACAGACAAGAAGCTACGCATGCAAGCAAGAGTAAACGAGTCAGAGGAAACAAGCTCGATACAACCAACCCCAGTGACTACAACAGCCAATCACAGAGTCCAACCGCAGGAGGCATCAGAAGAGGAAGACCTGCTGAGTCGTATCACCACCCAACTAGAGAGTTTATCTGTGCATTTGGTGCAGCAAGGGCATACACCTGGCAGGAACCCAGAACAAGGAAGAGGACAACGAAGGCAGAACCCAGAGTACCACTGTTATAACTACGGGGAAGATGGCCATGAAATGTACTACTGCCCACAACCGAGGAGGCAGAATTTCAATAGAGGAGGGAGACAGAATCAGATCTCTCCACCAAGAGCAAGACCACCGTCACTCAGGCAACCAATCCCACCTGTTCAAATCCCACCACCGGCGGTGCAACCATAGCTGGCCACACCAATTCAACGCCAGTCACCAATGCAACCACCACCACAATCACCACTTACAATCATCTTACGCCCACCACCAATTGGTACCCGCACACCAAGTATCATTGGTCTTGCAGAAGAGGTCAAAATGAGTGTAACAGAAGAAGGATTAAGTAAGAAGACTATTCAAAGAACTGAAGCAGTGGAACAAGAGGTTAAAGAATCAAAAGATGCTACCCAGGTGGGGGAGGTAAGTCAAGAAAATCGTGTTACAAATGTGAGTACAGCTTTAACCTTGGATGAAATAGGCACCAAGGCAATCAATCGACAACATTGGGCAGTAAGGATAAGAAGGTGTAAAGTGTTGATTAGGCCTCGTCAGAGTAAGAGGAATGCAAAGGTCATGAAAGATACAAGAGAAGAGGAAAACCAGCCTATTAGCAAGGCTTTGCAGAAGATGGACAACATATCAAGCAAAGGGGAGGGCTTTGAAAACGGAAGCCTTTGCACCAGCATGGACCCAGGACAGTGTAGCAAGCTAAAGGAATCTTGCATCAAGGAAGTTTCACTCGAGGACCATAACGAAGAGGTAGGTATGACTGAAGGTTTGGAGTTGGATATTTCTCCAGAGGCTTGGCAGCCGAGCAAGACTTTATTGTGTAGTGTTATAGACTTGGAGATGGGTAATGCCTCTAGTCTACTGAAGGGTGTTATAAACTTGGAGATGGGTAATGCCTTCAGTTTATGTGAGGGTGTTCAGAGTAAGTTGGATGATCAATATGCTGCCAGCCTTTTAAGGATGTTCCAAACTCCTCCACAACACAACATTGTGTTTGCATGGGATGCATCAGACCTATGGCTATGGCTAGCCGCTATAACATATAGAGAGAAGATCAACATGGAGATAAGAGAAAAGGAGCCATGGATAGACAAAAGCCTGATAGAATGCAAGAATGAAGACCTCATTCGCAATTTGGTACATTTTTTTACAAATAGTGCATCCTCTCTTTGGAGAAAGGTAAGTGGATTACGCTTGAATTTAAGCCGCAAGGTAGGTGGCTTGCTATTAGCATCAGTAAAGGAAGCTGACATGTTTGAGCACACCCAAAAGAAGCATGATATGCTTGCAGTTTTTCCTAATGGTAGCAAGCAGGACTCTGAAGACAACTTGAGCTCACCACACTAACAAGGCGGCCATATATGGTGGATTCTTGGTACACTCTTGGGAATCATAATTTTCAGTTCTGTCTTTGCAGGAGCTAAGATGCTCATTTCCCCTCTCGCTATTGGTGGTTACAAATTTGGTCCAATTTGGCATGCAAATTTTATTGTTCAGACACTGCAAACAATGATCCTATTTTTCACTTGATCCAGGAGGACACTGGCACAAAGTTCTGCAAGCCATGGGCTTCCCCTTTAATCAACCGACACTATTCCAAGGAACAAGCTATCACCCTGACCTGTTACAGATTCATGAATATCCCAGAAATCTCACCAATGGCCAAATGGAATGGCTAATTCAAAAGACAACTCGATATTGGATCCTACAGCTAAGCGGAAGAAGAAACAAATGAGGTAGAGACATGAATGCCTCTAGCCAAAAGATGAGGGCTAATGATGGGGGCTTTTCACAAGCCAAGCTCCCATACCCCTCTTCTCTCATCCCCACCCCATGAAAACCCCCTCTTATGGAGGGAGTGATAAAAGGCATTGGAAAAAGTAAGAAAAAAATAAAGTATGATTATGTAAATATATAAGAAAGGTAAAATAGGCCACCTCATGCCTGCGGGGTAGCCCATCCCCACCTTGCCTCCTTTTTCTTCACTGTTGCCCCGCCGGGTGTCCCCTTTTCCTCTCCTCCACTCAAAAGGTCAACCCCCTCTCTCTTCCCCTTGTCCTTTCTCCTTTCTCTCTCCCTTGAAGCTACCCCACCCCCTGTCCTTACCAATAATGCACCCTAACTCACATGCCACCTCTCCTATCTTCCAAAACAGTATACCCCACCCCCCCTTTTCTCTCTCCTACACTCTCCCATGATCCAAATACCCCCCTCTCTCTCTAAAATTCAAAATCTCTCTTGTCTTGTAGCCAGATGGCCTCCCCCACACTCACACACACTCAGTTTCACTGAAAAAGGTGCCCACAGACCCATCCCCACCCAGTGGTTACCTGATTTTCTTGTGTTCACACACATCTGCACATAGATTCACCTCTGAACACACTCCCCTCTCTCCCCTCTTGTAGTTACTTTATTCTCCATGTCACCTCTCTTTTTTCCATTCACCCATCTCTCTCTCTTAGTCTCTCTCTCATGAGACTGCTGTTCTGGCACATATACACACAGCCAGACAAGTGGGGCCCACAGTCACATGGCCTATGTAGATAATGATTTCTTCATTTCTAAATTCTAGAATTTCTCCCCCCTCCTACCCTATAAAAAGATGGTTCACCATCACACTACACACACACAACATCACCAAAGGACACACTATGCACTATGTGTGCCTAGTGCACACACACACACACACCCACACCATCACCATCACCGCAATCACCATGCTTGTCTTGAGCATGACCTCTACACCCTTGGCTATGGAAGATGAAGGGCAACTAAATGAAGGATGATGGCCATAATCCTCGTGCGAGTCTTCGCCATCAACTCCCACCTATCCGCCATGTGCTCTACCACTCTCTCCCTTCTCATTCCCCTACCCTATGCTCCCCATTCCATTGCCTTATTCTCTAAATAAATCTTGAGGTTTTGTGAGTATGTTTTCTTGCAATCTTTTGCCCATGTGAGGTGTGCGGAATCGCCACCTAGTCTTGTGTTTGGAGTGAGCTTGTGTATGTGTGAAGGGTGTGCGGATTCGCCATCCTTTTGTGGTGCCTAAGTACTAAGCCGCTATACCCCCTCCTTCACTCTCTCTCTCTCTCTCTCTCTCTCTCTCTCTCTCTCTCTCTCTCCCACTTGATCTCATTCCCTTTCCTCTTCATCATTACTCCCAAGCATCCATCTCTCTTGGATGAAAACTTTGTTATGGTGGTGTGTTGTTTGCGTCTTATCCGCTGAAGCTAAGTGGTGCCCCCTGTTTGCTTTACCATGACAGGCTCGAGGCGCGCCATTCGGTCCCTGGTGTTTTAGAGGCCGTCGGGGGTTCGGGGTTCTCTTTGCTCCCGTCACTTGCTTCTCTTCATTCAATGGATCCTATCTTGGATAGATGGTGGAGCATCCTTCTCTCCATGTTTCAATGGAGCCTAACCTCAACAAGTGGTGGACCTTTGCTTCTCTCTATGTTTCAATAGAGTTAGCTTGGACAAGTGGTGGACCTTGGAGCCAAACCCCCATGTAAAACCTATCATGGGCATTTCAAGTGGTGAGTAAGAATACCATTTAAGATATAGCCTTATAGGTTGGACAAGTGGTGGAACTTAACACCCAGATCGTCTTAATATAATGACATAGAGTGGAAAAGTGGTGAATCTTGAGACCAAACCACTCATGATACTAGAGATAATAGGTTGGACAGGTGGTGGACCTTGAATGTAAAACCCCCATGTACAAAATATCGTGGGTTTTCAAGTGGGAAGAAAAAATACCATTTAGGATAATATAGACTTATAGGTTGGACAAGTGGTGGACCTTAACACCCAGATCTTCTTAATATAATGACATAGAGTGAACTCTTAGTGAATCTTGAGACCAATCACGTTACTAGGGATAATAGGTTGGACAAGTGGTGGAACTTGAATGTAAACCCCCCATGTACAAAATATCATGAGTTTGAGGTATTTCAATGGAGCCTAGCATCTTGGAGACATGGTGGAGCATCGTTCTCTCCATGTTTCAATGGAGCCTGGCTTGGACAAGTGGTAGACCTTGGAACAAAACCCCCTTGTAAAATATTATAAGTGGTGAGAAAGAATACCATTTAAGATATAACATTATAGGTTGGACAAGTGGTGGACCTCAACACCCAATTCTTCTTAATGTAATGACATAGAGTGGACAAGTGGTGGACCTTTACTTCTCTATATGTTTGAATAGAGTTAGCTTGGACAAGTGGTGGACCCATGAACTAGATCCCTATTTAAAACATATAATGGGAATTCCAAGTGGTGAGAAAAAACACCATTTTAGATATAACTGTATAGGTTGGACAAGTGGTGGACTTTAACACCCAATTCTTAATATAATGACATAGAGTTGACAAGTGGTGAATCTTGAAACCAAACCACTCATTCTACTATGGATAATAGATTGGACTAGTGGTGAGAAATATATCCTGGATTTAGGATATTTTAATGGAGCCTACCATCTTGGAGACATGGTGGAGCTTGCTTTATTCCATGTTCCAATGAAGCCTATCTTTGAGAAATGGTGGAACATCCTTCTCTCCATGTTTCAATGGAGCCTAGCTTGGACAAGTGCTGGACCTTTTCTTCTCTCTATGTTTCAATAGAGTTAGCTTGGACAAGTGGTGGACCTTGGAACCAAACCCTCATGTTAAACATATAATGGAAATTCCAAGTGGTAAGAAATAATACCATTTAAGATATAGCCTTATAGGTTCGACAAGTGGTGGACCTTAACACCCAAATCTGCTCAATATACTAACATAGAGCGGAATAAATCTTGAGACCAAACCACTCATGCTACTAGGAATAATAGGCTGGACAATTGGTGGACCTTGAATTTAAACCCCCATGTACAAAGTATCATGGGTTTAAGGTATTTCAATGGATCCTAGCATCTTTGAGACATGGTCGAGCTTGCTTCTCTCCATGTTTCAATGGAGCCTATCTTGGAGAAATGGTGGAGCATTCTTTTCTCCATGTTTTAATGGAGCCTAGCTTGGACAAAGTGGTGGACCTTTGCTTCTCTCTATGTTTTAATAGAGTTGATTTGACAAGTGGTGGACCTTGGAACAAAATTCCAATGTAAAACATATCATGGGAATTCCAAGTGGTAAGAAAGAATACCATTTAAGATATAACTTTATAGGTTGGACAAGTGGTGGAACGTAACACCCAATTCTTCTTATATTAATGACATAGAGTGGACAAATGGTGAATGTTGAGACCAAACCACTCATGCTACTAGGGATAATAGGTTTTTCATGTTTCAATGGAGTTGAGCTTGGACAAATGGTGGAGCTTGCTTCTATCAATGTTGATTTGGAACTAGCTTGGATAAGTGGTGGAGCTTTGCTTTACAAGTCTTCATAATAGAATAACATATAGGTTGGTTACATGGTGAATCTTAAGGCCATACCTCCCATTTTACTAGAGATGATAGGTTGGACAAGTGTTCAACCTTCTATCATTTCTTCATGCCTATATTAAACAATTAGTAGACCCGGAATCTCTCCATGTTGTCTAGAGCTGAGCTTGGACAAGTGGTGGAGCTTTCTTCTCTCTTCCCTTAGTTTACTAGCTTAAAATATCACTATGTATACTTTCTTAGATCTAGCTTGAACAAGTGGTGGACCTTGTATTCACACAAACTTAATCCATTACAAAAAAGTATATGTGAAAATAACATTTGGTTTTTTTTTGTTTCAGAAAAGATGGCTCCAAAAACACAGGTTTCAAGGGTTGTTGTCTCAGTTGACTATACTTGCAATGACCTTAGGAAATGGTTTGGACATACATGGTATAGAGGGTGCACAATTTCATAAGGTGCATCTATTTATTGCCAAAAAGGAGAATGACAGCTTATTTGAAGATGTTGGACAAGTTGTGGAAGCATCGGTCTCTGTAGTTGATAGTCATCCGGAGGTGGAATGCATTGACATTCTAGTTCCAATGAATCTAGAATTTCAACTATCTCCAGGAGCATATGCATTGGAGCGCATGTCTAGAAACAAAGAAGAGACAATGTTTTCTCGAGGATGGAAGTTTGCAGAATCAAATCAAAATATCACAGCAAATCAACTTCAAAGCTCCATCATTGCCACACTACAACAAAAAAAGGTGAAAGCTTCACGACCACCATCCACAAACAAGCAAGCAAAAGTGCAAAAAGTAGAAGCTAAGCGAACTAGTTCCATTTTCGATGTAGACAATGCATCTTTGGCATCCTCATCAAGAGAGGATTCAATGTCAAAGATGAGAATTGTGGATCCATATGTTTTAGAAGCTGAGGCCATGAAAGGATAAGAAAAAGATACAGGTGGAATGAATAAGTACATAAACAATTTTCCTTTCCAATATAGGGAATTTGATATCCCTATTCAAAATTGTTGGCTTGCTGTTGATCACTATAATGCACGTATTATGGATTAAAAACATGGTGAAAGTGTGTTATTTGGATTTTCACGGAGTACGAACAAGCTTGCAACATGTGCATATTTGATGCATGTTCGAAATGCAAAGTCAAAGAAGGGGACTCCTTTGGCAGTAGAAGAGGTAGAAGAGGAAAAAATTAAAGATTATCATTATTGGATTCTTGATGGCCAGCATTCAATCTATGTTGCAAAAGTTTTCCTTCACAATGAACAAAACAACAAAGAGATATTTGAAAGACTGATTGGAATGTATAAATTTAGAAAGGCCCGCATTGTTGTGAATGCTCCTCCATTTGTTGCAACTTCTATACCTGCCATTGCAAATGAGGAGGCTCAGGCATTGTATGTCAAGAAACCTTACAACCAAATATTGAGACATTTACAGAGTCAATGGATCTTCTCAAGACGACCACGAAAGGTAGCAAGTGGAATTGCAGAGGGACATGCATCTCGTGCCGGATGGGATGTAAGTTATTTTCTTTGTCTTTCTGATAGTCTTTAACAAATCTTGCTCAATAGTTTAATTATTTCTCTAATTTTTAAAAAGTCTTTTCTTCAATTGGCAAGAATGAGTGCATCAACAAGTTGGATTGCTAAACAGGCACACATGGTCACGTACTTTGATCCAATTTATGACTGTTGGTTAGAAATTACTGAAAGGCTAGAAGAGGAGAAGAAGAAACCCCCAACAACTATATTTAGATACCTTTGTGGCCTTGAGGAATCATAGGTAAAGACTATTCAAGAAGAGATTATAGCTGAGAAGATTTTACTGTCAAAGAGTGCAAAGGATGGTGATGCAACTGACATGTATGATCGAATCAAGAAGTTGAAGCAAGACAAATTGATTCAAGATGCACTTCTTGAAGGCTTCAACAATTTGAATGAGTCTTCACCATGTAAAGACTGGGAGGAGGTGGTCAAAATGTATAATATCAATGATGTTGTTTATAAAACACTTTTAATGCTATGCGAGGAATGACTCAGATCTAGTTTGAAGCGTGGAACAAAGAAAATGGCTTTTCCAGATGGAGCAATAAAATACATGCAATGGGCAATTCACCATCAAAAGGAGACTTTGATGCAAACAATATCTTGATTTTTTATGACACTCCATATAGGGTGATGTCAAACATGCCAGGGACATATCTTATATTTCCAAAGATGTGGAGGCAAACTTCCAAACTTCTTGCAAAGAACAATAATTCCATAGGATGGTTGTATGCAAGAGATAAGAGAGTCTATACATACAACACAATTGTAAATCAGTACAGTGATTTTGAGACAAATTATGTCCTTGGTGTGTACTTGTCAACACAAAAGCATTGAATAAATATGGCCATAAGATCCTTTCTTTATTCTAGTGTGTATCTTTCAAGATTTGTATAATTTGATATAGTCTATTTTTTAAAAAAACAAAGGTGTGTCAATTTTATGAACACTTCAATGGAGTGCACCCTACTCTAAGGGGACTTCAATGTACTACATGAGTGCATCCTATTGTAAGGGGACTCTGATGTATTGCTAGAGTGCACCCAAATTTTTGGAGACTCATTTTTTATTTGATTGGGGCCTATGTTGGATCATGTAGTAAAAGAAATTCATTTTTTGTCAATTCATCTCAAGGTTGCATTTATTTGCAACTAGGAGAGAATTGATGTTTGATGTCAAAATAAAACTTGTAAGTGTGGATCAGAGAATTCATGGACTTTAAATATGTGAGAGGGATATTTTTTCTTGGGCATAAATGTTTGCTTCAAGAAATTTATCATTACATACTTTATGTAGAAGAGTTTTAGAACCTAAAAAACTTTGAAAAGAAACCCAAGGAATCTAAGTGCATGTATTCTTGAATAGCTTGAAAGTTGATGTATACATGCATGTCGCCTTGATAAAGGTTTAGATCTAACAAGATACAAAGCTAGAATTCTTGGACGTCCTTTGTAATTTGGTATGAAATAACATATTTAACTTTCTTTTCTTATTGGTGGAAAATATATTATTATGTGCATTTAGAACTTAATTGCTTGACCTTCAAACCAAGATTCCTATGTTATTTTTTCATATACTCTTTTGTAATGGATTAAGATTGTGGATCAAGGTCCTCCACTTGTTCAAGCTAGATCTATGAAAGTATATATAATGAGTCTTCAAACTAGTAAACTAAGGGAAGAGAGAAGCAGGGTCCATCACTTGTCAGCTGCAATGTGTACCGGTTGTCTAAACTAGGCATGGGAAAATAATAGAAGTTTCACCACTTATCCAATATATTATCTCTAATAGCATGGGAGGTTTGGTCTCAAGATTTAGGAATTGGCTGACCTATATTTCATTGTATTATGATGAATTTGGTTTTATGGTCAACTACTTATCCAAGCTATAAGTTTATATCTTGAAGGGTATTCCTTCCCATCACTTAGAAAATCAATGATATGTTGTACAGGGGGGGGGGGGGGGGTTGTTACAAGGTCCACCACTTGTCCAAGCTAGTTTCATTGAAACATAGATGAAGGCAAGCTCCACCATTTGTTAAAGCTAGACTCCATTCAAATCTAGAAAATCCATGCTATGTTGTACATGGTATTTCTGTTTTAAGGTCCAACACTTGTCCAAGCTAAGCTCCATTGGAACATGGAGAGGAGAAAAACTCCACCACTTGTCCAAGCTAGGAAACATTGCTAGTAGTTGGTTTAGTTTGAACATTCACCACGTGTCTAAGCTAACTCTATTGAAACATAGAGAGAAGCAAAGGTCCACCAATTGTCCAAGGTAGGCTCCATTGAAACATGGACAGAAGCAAGCTCCACCATTTCTCCAAGATAGGCTCCATTGAAACATGGAGAGAATCAAAGGTCCACCATTTCTCCAAGCTAGGCTCCAGTTGTCCAACCTATAAGGTTATATGTTAAATGGTAATCTTTCTAATCACTTGGAATACCTATGATATGTTTTACATGGGGGTTTTGGTCCAAGGTCCACCACTTTTCCAAGCTAACTCGATTGAAACATAGAGAGAAGCAAAAGTCCACCACTTGTCCAAGCTAGTGTCCATTGAAACAAGGAGAGAAGCAAGCTCCATCATTTCTCCAAGACAGGCTAGCTTGGATAAGTGCACCTTGAAACCAACCTTCCTATGAGGCAATAGAGCATATGCTACATATTTTATGTATGCCCCATGCCTCAAATTAAGAAGTTCTAGATTAGAAGTGGGTTTCACAAGTTGTGAACCTTGAGTCACTTCTGCATTAACTTGGACAAGTGGTGGACCTAGAAACCAAGCTCTCCATGTTGAGATAAGTTGTAGGTAGGACAGTAGAACATAGACAACGATAATGGATGCAATATACTAGTCTCCTAATAATCCAATTGATTGAAACCATGGAATTTTAGTTGTATTGTATGTGCATAAAGTGGAATGAGACCTTAACTTTTTTTGATAAAATCTCAATATTTTGTACATGATATATTGAAAGTTGTCCGCCAACTTGGGAATTGGGATTTTCCCACTTTACCTAATATGGTCTTCTCTTTGTCCACATAGATTTGGACATGGAGCCTCAATTTCCTAATTAAGGGAATGACTGAAGCTTCTTGCCCCTTGAAAGCACAATCTGTGGGTAGGACATCTCCCATCTCATAGGCTTGGATGACTAGCTTGGTGGCCAACTCTGTGGATATGAAATTATGAGTAGAACTAGGGTCAAAGAGAATAAAAGCATCATGTTCTCTTACCTTTTCCCAAGCATGGCATAGAGGATATCCTTTGTGGCGATTTCCTCTTCTTGGATTTCAACCAAGGTAGCTCTAGGAGGCTCATAGCGGTTGTTCTTTTGAGGACAAGTGCGGTACACATGCCCTTGCTCACCGCACTTGAAACAACGGTTATCCTTGCGATAAGGCTCAAGCTCTTCAGGAGAGATTTTGTTTTTGCCTTTGTAAACTCCCTTCTCCTTAGCTTTGTTGTTATTGGAATTTCCCTTAGGAGACTTTTGGACATTGTCCTTCCCCTTAGGCTCATCGGAACCCTTGATTTCCATGGGCTTAGAATTTCTCTTAGCCCCTGTTTGGGAACTGATTCGAGAGGCCACCATAGTATGGTGTATAACTGCAGATATGGTGAGTAGCCTTTGGGAGTTGACATACTCCGCCATTTCTTCAATTAAGCCCGCACAAAATTGTTGCTTTTGCTCTCCAAAATCCATCTTTTTTAAGACAGTAGCTTTGAGATGTAAGTCCCAAAACTTGTCTACATATTTGTGAATGGATTCTAGGAAGAGAGCTTCAAGCTTTTCTATTCGGTGAGTACTTTTTCTTGGGCATAGGTGGTCAAAACCTGCTTCTTAATGGAAGCTCTTAAAGCTTTCCATGTTCATGGAGCTTCACCGTTGTCCTGTAGGCTATACCACCATTGCCTGACAGACTTTTGAAAATGCATGGCTACAGGGCATCGCTTAGAGGAATCTGTGAAGCTTTCATCTCCAAATGCCACATCGAATTGTTGGATGAAAGCCAAGACTTTGTCCGTAGCATGAAAGGTGCCATCGTAGGTAAGGAAAGAGATGCTCTTTCCTCCCTCTTTGAACTTCTTTAGCTTGGACAATCTCTTCCACGCGGCATAGGATTTCCTATGGCCTCTTCTTTTTGATGGTTCAAAAGTTGCACCATCGCTTTCTTTAGAAGATGAAGAATTTGAGGAAGATGGAGAAGAGGGTGACCTCTTTCTTGCCTTTTTCTTGCCTTGGTTCTCTTTGTCCGCACCATCATTTTCTTCATAAGAGAAAGAAGATGAAGAAGATGGAGAAGAGGGTGACCTCTTTCTCACCTTTTTCTTATGTTGCTTTTTGTCGTCCCTCTTTGAATTATGGTTTGGAGAAGTGTGCGATGGTCTTCTCCGTTTAGGAGGTGATGGAAATCATTTAGCCCGCCGTCTTTGTGGAGCCATCTCCGTCGAGGTGGCAGGAGACTCATTTCTTTCTCGCTCCTTTGGTGGGGGCTCTTGAGTTCTCCTTTGAGAAGGAGATGCATCATCAAGAAGAAAATTTTTGAGCCCTTCGTATGGATCCTCTTCTTCTTCCCAAATCGGAGAGAGGCCTCTTTTGGGAGTCTCTCAAAGAGGCTTCCTAGGTACTCTCTCATCATGGTGGGTATTTTGAAGAATCCCATGAGCATGAAGCTGCCGTTGCACTTCACTTTGGAGGGATGGATTTCCCATGGCTTGTTGAAGCCTCAAAACAAGGTAGTTAACAAGCATAGGGGCATCATTAGTAGCCTGCTCATTAGCAAAGTCAAAGCTATCAACATTAATTTCACTCTCTTTACTATTGTAAGACATTCTAACAATTTTTAGGTGTAATATTTTTAGGTGTACTTTGGCACTTCAAGCCCTAGTTGCTACTCCTCTTTACCCCTTTAGAAAGGCATTGAAGCTACTATACCCGTGGTTTGAATACCATTAATTGCAAGGAATAGAAGAGAGGGTCGTTCAACACCAAAACAACAATGGCTCCTCTCAAGCTTCTAATAGCTCAATAGAGCCCCGTAGGACTCCACTATTAAGACCATAGCTCCTGACGATGATGTCCGCTTATCTGCACAGAGGTAGGTTCACTGCAAGGCTGAAAATTCCCTATTCTACTTACTCAGTTGAAATTAATAATAACAGCCATTTATAGCTAGCTTGAGAACCTCCCTTCTTGAGCAAGCAAAGAGAAACCTTGAGCTTTGATATCAATGTAACATTTAATGGCCTAGTATCTTGTGTGTAGCAGAAAGTAGCATGAACATAGTGAGCATTTCATTAGAATAGATTGCTAATGAGCATAACAAGAGTGCTTGGGTGGAGAGAGCAACAAAAAGCATACACCTAGCCAGATAGGCATGAACAATGCTTCAAAAGAGAGAAATTAAGCTATTGACAACATTTGAGGACCGGGTTCTCATGGAGCCGGTCCCCCCTCCAAAAGGCTTGGTATTTTAGGTTTCCCCCATCAAGGGAGACATTTTACAATACAATTATTTTTGTTCCTTCAATAACTAGCTAGTGCAATGAAGCTCCAAGCACTAAGCAAACACTTATAAAACACAACATCAATTCCCTCAGGGTCTTAGACCCAAGACCTCACACACATTCGAAGATGGTGAGAGCTAGTGGGGTATAAGACTAGATTGAGAAGAAGAAGGAGTAGTCTTACAAGAAAGATGTACATCTCCTCACATAATCACTCATATTAGCATAGCATAGCTCAGTAATTAGCATCGTAGAGAAGATGAGCATGCATTGAAGCTTCGATCTTGGTTGAATTTGCATCACAAAGCCAAGAGTTGTTGGTGTAGGCCTCCCTTCTCACAAGCTTGGAGTAGGTGATAAGCTTTCCATTAAAGCTTGAGAAGGAGAGAGAGAGTCTTCTTGCTTCAAACATGAGCTAGTGTGTGTGTGTGTGGAATAATGCCTTGAGAAATTCAGCCCCCTCTCTCTCTCTCTCTCTTGGTCAACCCCCCATGCAAATTACTCATGCTGACACCCCATTGGACCTCTCCCAACTTAGCCAATGAAAATTAAGTAGCATAAGTGATAGCCTTCTAACATGTGTCTAGACCCCTTTCCCCTTTTGTGAGAGCTTTAAGTAATTAATTAATGCAGCTAAACTCTCATTGGACCCTGCCCTGTGGCTTTATATTATATTGGTATATTAGTGTATAAGTTCAAAAGTCAAAATTGATGTCTTTGGATAGCAAAAGTAAATAACCATGATTATTTACTTTTGTCAGTTTTTTGCACTTTTTTGATAGGTTTGGCAAGTATACAGCTTGTTAGAGTCCTTGGACAAGTTTCAACAAGTTTGGACAAAATCTGGTCAAGTTTATCAATTGTTTGGTGTCCGCAGACTTTGATTTTGATAATTTGACTTAAGTCTCACTTTTGGGATCCAAATTTCACCAAATTGAGTTGTGAGGTCTAGTTGATATGCTTGACCTTGTGGTATGCCCAAATATGCAAAATCATCAAGTTTTGAAGCAGATGTAAATAATCGCGATTATTTACTCTAGCTATATTTTTGCAATTTTTTTGGTCAACTGAGCATATACACATGGTTATCACATAAACATAAGCCTATGAATCAAATTTCAACAAGTTTGGATAAATTTTTCCCCAATTTATACTCAAGATTCAAAAAGTCAGTACAAACTTTAGTTTTTACCCAGTTTTTTACCAATTTAGTGATCCAAATCTCTTGGGCCTTTACAAAAGTTTTTTGTACACATGCAATGAGTCAATGGTATGAAGCTTGGCCAATTTAGAGCAGAAAGTTAATAATCGTGATTACTAACTTTAGGCTTAAATTGAACACTTTTTTGTTATTTCCTCAAAGACAGTCTTTATATGAGCTATTTTAAGCCTATGAATCAAGTCAAAACTTAATTTGGCCTAAAATATCAAGAAAAAGTAAATAATCTGAGTTATGGCCAACTCTTAAAATTTTTACCTCGAAGTGTCTGTGAGCTTACCCACTGGTTCAAACAACTTTTAGGCTTACTTTCCAATCAGATTGAGTGGATTCGAGTCTTTTCAAGCTATTTCTAGTTGTAGACCTGAAATTCTGCAACTTCTAATAACAACTCACACTTGATTCTTTCAGAGAGAGCAATGTTTTGAGATCCACCTCGGATCCTACTTACCCTACTCCTAGATTCTCATGCAATGGGGTTCTGGAAAGTGTTCACGAACACTCATTTTCATGTGTTTTTAATGTTTTTCAGAGCCTTGATCTTAAGACTTGTCTCGTCTACCAATCATTCCCCAAATCTTAATCTAAATCTACAGTCCTACAATCCTAAAGGTACTCAGCCAGTACAATTACCTCCAAGCTACCTCTACACAACAAAAGAAGACAATCTTAATCTATGCGGTTTCTAAAAGTTTTGAACTCTAGGCGAATCTAGAGGAAGTTAAAGGACAAATACACAAGATGCTCGTGTTTTTTCCTAGTTTAGGTCTCTTCAATCCTCGGCAGCGGTGCCAAATGTGGGACGCATGTCTAATCTCACAATCCTATCTTATTGCAGTATTAGCGCGAACCACGATTAATTTGTCAAACCATGGGACGAAGCTGACTCGACTAGTACATAGAGGCTACAAGAGGTTGTCAATATCTTGGAAAACAACTAACAACTTGCATCTAACTCAAGCTACACTCAAGTGAATCACCAAAAGCCAATCGCTCATCAGCAAGCAAATCACATCCGTTACAACATCAAATGACATCCAAGCGTAAAGAAACTTCTAGGACAAGTTTATAACACCTAAGCACACATGCCTATGGTCGAAAATCCCACTTTAGGTCAAGTTCCAAAATTGCGATTATCAACAGTGGATTTTTGACCCAGAATGCATCTAAAAGCTTAGCAATGATGCCCCAATACCCCGCCTATGCTTAGTTTCCGATTTAAAAGTATAAATTCCTAGTTATGATGAAATTAGGCTGCGGGTCGACGATGCCAAAAGCTATGAAATACTGCGAATGGCTTACGTCAATGCGTAGAGCTCTTACCTGCGGTTGCAATGCAACAAACGCAATCGCAATGTGAGAACCAGAGAGGGAGTAGGAAGCACAAGAAGGAGAGAAGTGGGCGCCGTTAGCTGACGCTGTGTATTTCTTATCCAAAAACACATTAAAAACTTACAAAAATTGGCTTTTATACTTTAGCCAAGGTTTTTGAGTAGTCAAAACAAATAATCTAGAGTTCTACCAAAGCTGGGAAATGACTGGCCGATAAAATGTGGAAGCTTGTAGCCCCGGATCATTAATTACAAGGTTTATCCGAGAAAATAGGAGTCAATATTCTCGATTCATCAAAATAATAAATGTTTTACAAGAAGAACTCCTAAAAAATGGTGTCCGTGTCTGCGTTAGCTTGCTACTAACATTTGACTACACCAGAGTGTTCAAAAGGGGGTTTTACCCTAAGTATGCATTAAGACTAGAGTTTTGACCAACTCTTGATACCCAAAAGGCAAACTACGGGTGTCAAAAATGGAAAATAGAAAAACTTGTGATTTTGAGCACATTTTTTCATGAAAATTGGTAAAAGTGCTTGAAAACCAATGCTAGACACTTGGGGATGCATGTGAATGAATTTTGCACAAAAATTCATCAGAAAACATTATACGCATATGATGATTGAGGGAAGATTTTGGCAGCAAATTTGAACTTTTGACATTATACCCATGTTTTGCATCTTGTCTACATACACCAAATATCATATCATTTGGGCTTATAGATTGAGAGTTAACTGGACTTTACTCTTTTGGAAAATTCCTTGTCAAAAGTGGTGAATTTGAGCAATTTTGACATCCAAAATTTGATGTGAGCACATAATCTTGTTGTACACCAAGGAGCACCTCTAGTAGAAACAAAAGTGCATTTTGACCACCTGGACATCATACACGTATGATGTCTTAGAGGACATATCTGAGGTCAAAGTTAAATTTGAGTGCACACTACAACATTTAGGAAGCATATATGTCAAATTTCATTAAATTTGAAGCATTTTTGAGCTTGTAAAGACCCAAAGATAGATCTAGGAATGTGAATGCTTGAATTGATCATATCTAGCACAAACAGTGGTCAAATTCAATTTTGAAACTTGTTGTGAGTTGCCAGTGTAGTGAGGAACCTCTCAAGTAAAATTCATTTTGAACTGATCAATTTGACATCATACGTGTATGATGCCTAAGAGCACTTTTAGGGACCGAAATTTAAAATCTGAGGTTACCACGGTGTTAAGAACAACAAAACAAGCTTACAGACCAAGTTGCGACCAATTCTAAGTACATAGACATCATACAGGTATGATGTCTCAAGGCCAATTTCAGTTTTGAGCACATAGGGGGTCGTGAAATGATGTGTTAAGCTTGCTTGCAAAATTTCAACTCATTTGGACACATACTGCTACATTTAAAGAGATTTTTGCAGATACAAGAAGGTAAAGGTGAAAAAGTAGTGATTTTGAGCAATTTTGACATCCAAAATTTGATGCAATCACATATTCTTCTCGTATGCATCAAGGATTACCTTGGATAGAAATCTAAGTAAAATTAGAGCAGAAAGACATCATACGCGTATGATGTCTTAGAGGCCAGATTTGGAAATCAGACATTTGAGTATACCCTAGTATCCTAGAGCATAAAATAAGTCCCTAGCCAAAATTTCATTGAGTTTCGAGCACATTTGAGTTAAAAAGTGTCAAAAGACAAAAATTGGGCAAGGTTCTGATGGTAGTGATCATAACTTGCACCAAAAGTGTTCAAATTGAATTTTGAAAGTTGCTGAGAGTTTCTTGAGTGATAAAGAGCCATTGGAACAAAATTCACTTCGTTTTGCCACAAAAGACATCATATATGTATGATGTCTCAAGTGCCAAATTAGAAGTCAAAACTTGCATATGAGCTCACACAAGTGTTTGCCACCATAAAATAGGCATAGAGACCAAGTTTCATTCAATTTGGATCAATTTTGGCTTAGTAAACCTTCCCGGGAAGTTACATGCAACCTAATAGAAAAAGGACTGATAGACCTGTCTAAAAGTATCAAAATCACAAACTAAGACTTGGAGTGGTTATAGTACATGAAGGAGAGTCTAGAGTTGGAGCAATTATGAGCCAGTAGATATCATACGCGTATGAAGTCTCCAAGCATAGATTGATTGGTTTGGCCATAACTTGAGCTTCGGATTTCGGATTCAGAAACTTTTTCTATCAAAATGAAGTTCCAGAGTATCTCTACAAGTTTTAGTGTCAACGATGAACAACAATCAAAGACCCTATGCGTCCTTCGTTGTTGGTCAGGGTTCAAAAAACATCGTTTAAGGCCTCAAAAATTCAGCGAAAAGTTAGGGGTATATAAAACTGACAATTTCTGCAAGGTTTCCAGTTTCTGAAACCTTAAAGATTGTATAAATCTTAGTTCAACTGATATTTGTATAAAGCTTAGTTCAATTGATATGATTATTGAAAAAGAAATGTAGAATTGTCCGACCGTGGCAAATATTGGTATTTTTGAAATTTTAAGCACAGGAAACCCTGGGATATAAATTTTCAGAATCAGATTCCGATAAAATCTGGAAGAGTTGCGGGCCCTGAAAAGCTACACTAGGAATTCAATTAGTTAAGTAAAATTGGATGGTTTCAGTAATTATTATTAACAAAGACTTTCTTATCCTAAGGTTCTAGAATTTATTGATATTTTCAATTTTCATCATTAAAAGTCAGTGAAAATAGTCAAAATCAATTCTGGAAGCTGAGGGAATAGTGTGGAGCTATGATGAACCTGTTCGGGGCAAATTTAGCAGCACAGGGCGCCATCTTGAGCATGGGGGCTACTTGAACTGCAAGCAACTGCCTTTTACAGCCTGTGAGAGCTTATGAGTGCCAGAAAACTATAAATAGGACCCCTTGCTTCACAACTTCGGACAGACTCAGAGCCTTGACACACTCTCTCTCATCTAGAGAGATCGCTATGCAGAAATCACTAGAGATTAAGCTCTAGTTAATTAAATTAAACGATAATTAGCGTAATCCTTTTGAATTAGCAAGGCTAGATTAATCTATTTTCTTAATAAATTAAAGATGAGGCCTATGCACACTTCAAAATCCTCTCTTAATCAAATATTCTCTGCTGAATGTTGTAATTAAGCTTAAGGTTATTAAGATAATTAATGATTATATCATATTAGGACTGAAATTCTCCATATTAACTATAAATTAATGGGACTTATATTAATTAAGTTTAAATTATTGTAGGATAAATGTCAGAGTTGCATTAGACTATCATTAAGATAGAAAAATTATCTTAATTTTTTTTGGGTAATTTTCTTAATTAAATTTGCAAAATTAGACTACTTTTTAGAGAAAAATAAAGGAAAAAATAATCAAATTGATTCAAAATGCTTTGAGTTATTTATCATATGTTAATTACATGTTAGGGAACCCATGATAATTATGTTCAACTCAGATATTTAATTTACCTAATTACTTTAGTAGAATTACTCTATTTCTAGGACAAATTAAAAGGGAGAAATTAGCAAATTGATCCAAAATGCTTTTAGTTATTTATCAGAGAGTAATTAAATATTAGGAAACCTGTGATAATTATGTTAACCTCATATAATTAATTTACCTAATTATTTTAACAAAATTACAATGTTTGTAGGACAAATTAAAAGGGGGAAATTAGTAAATTGATTCAAAATACTTTGATTTATTTATCAAAGGTTATTTACATGTTAGAAAACCCATGATAATCATGATAATCATTAAAATTACGTTATTTTAAGGAAAAAATAAAAGGGGGAGAATAGTAAATCCATCCAAAAACCTTTGATACAAATATCAAAGGTAGAACACACCTTGAGGAGCCCGTGATAAATACTCCAACCTCAGATAAATAGATTAAATACTTATCTTCATTAAAAGTAACTGAATTTGCATATATAATAGAGAAAGGAAATTAGTAAATGAATTTATCTAATTACCAAATAAATACCTAAGGTTCAAAATCACTATTGAAGGTTGGGAAAATTACCTCAGCATAAATGGTTAGTATAAAAAATTACTATCAAATTTTTTTTGCCTAAATTGGGCCATAAGTATAAGAGGAAAAGGTTATAAATCAAATTTATGAAAACTCCTAGCGATAGAACATATCAAATTACAATTTAGGTTGAGTAATCCATCAGCCGATAGGAATTATAACTTACCAAGGTTAAATAAAAAGTATTCATGGAATATAGACTAAGGATAAACCTAGTTAAATGGCTTCCCAAATTAAATGGTAATTATGGGAAATTACTAATAGTACCAGGAGGTTACAGGAGAAATATCTCATCCAATTAATTATCAAGGATACCTACTTACTCCAAAAATCCTTATATTTGGGTAAAAAGGAAGAAAAGAAATTATTCAATTAAACCTCTAATCAATGAAGTCTTTTTATAAGGATAAGAAGTTATGGTACCTAAAAGGACCGGAGCAAATCCTACATCTGATGATGAGGACGTATCTCTAAAAAGACTCTAGAGCGTCGCACGACGGCAAAGCTGGCGGGCCTAGTAGTAGGCCTACAAAGGAGAGTCTTCAGGCGCCAGCACAGCAGCAGATGGCTGATCAATCCCAGGTGGGTTTCACATTATTCAATTAAGTTTTTAAATATTTTAAGTTCTTTTATAAGTTAGCATTGGATACATAAGGAGTGAGAAAGAATCAGGAATGACATAATTGACCAAAAATGGAAGGCAAACTCCAACGTGCATTTGTTTATAATATAGGAAAGAATTGTCTAGGTTAAAACTGATTGAATTAGGAAATATATGATTGATCATCCTTAAGACAGCTTGTCTCAAGACACCTCCGACTCCTTGGTATATTTTGATGATAATGATCGACTTTCTAGCCACGGATAAGTCGGTTATCCCCATGAACGATGAGTTTCTACTCCGTGTCATGTCTTGATGTTTCTACATAAGTTAGGATATCGTTTTTATCCTAGGGAATCCGCTCGGTGGTATGGTCAACCAGTTGACATATGGGCGCCCGGACTTTGGGTGATGCCTTTTTCCACCCCGGTTATTATATATAAGGAATGGGTGCTGTTTTTTCACCCTTAGGTGGTCTTGAGACAAGAAGAGTATTGGTCATGGTTATTATGGACAATGTTTGATTGGCAGTACCCTGTCTTAAGTTTAAAGTTTTTGTTTGCTAAAAGAATGTTTTCAATATTGTTTTCAAGGGCTGTTTTAATAAAATCCTGTTATGAAGGATAATAGGAATCATTATATAAATTGTGATAAGGACATGGTAGTAATTAAATAACAAAAGGAATCATGTGTGAGTGCAGGGTGGTAAGTGGGGATTGACTAAGGTTGTCAATCATGGACAGGTGGACGTGATTAGTCAGGTAAGTATCCATCTCTGCGTACTAAAACGTTTAGAAAACTTCTTCACTTGGAAGAGGAATCTACCAGCGGCTATGCCCTCACATATGTTAGGGGTAAAAAAGCATTGGTTGAGGATACCTTAGCCAAAATTGTGGAAGTTATAGGGCCGAAATAGTTTTTGAACTTTTAATACATTGTCTCGTTTCCAATGCGAGACATGACTAGGTCTTCGTCTAAGGCTATTGACCCAAGCCATTGTCAATGGTGATTTTTCTTGTTTAGAGACTCTGTTTTTTGTCAGACCTAGAGACTTGTCAAGGATCCCATCCCAATCTTGGTATTGGCGGGTTGGGAATCTCACAAGTGGTATCAGAGCCTAGGTTTCAAAGCGTGGGTTAGTTTGGAAAAATTTTGTACTGTCTAAAAATTTAAAAAGAAACAAGAAAAATTGATTAGCCAATCTAAGGCTTATGCGTCGATAATACAAGAAGATCTTGTGGTTGAATATCGCAAGTTCCAAGTCTTTGATCTTATTTATGAGAGTGCTTGTTGTTCTCCAAACTATTTTTCCGACGGAGCGTAATGGAGCTACTAATGAAGGCTCACACTCCTCATTCTACTCGGATAGATAAAGGCTAGGAGCTCGAATGGAGCAATGAAGGCGGGACCTATTACATCAATTCTTGGAAGCTGGGATGTCTTACCACAGATTTAAAGAAACTACGCTGGGCTGAGGAACTGAGAGTGGTTCAGTTCTACTACTTCTTGGGTACAAACTCTGGGTACAAACTCGAGTATCACTATTCCCACTTATCCAGGAGGCACGGGGAAACCCCTTAACGAATGGGTATGGGATGAAGTGGTGGCGATAATTCCATATCGAAGAATTAGAATTTTTTCTCAGAATACCCCTAAGAATTTGGATCTTATAATTTACTTTCCGATTTCCAATGAGTATAAGAACTATTATACCAATTAGTTAGAAGATTGTAGAAATCTGACTACAAACACCCATTGTTTGTATCACCATATTCCAAATTAGCTAGCTATGCGGATTCTTTAAAGGCCGCAAAAATTTACAACAAGCTAGGATGAGATACCCTAAGCCTCTTTTGTAAGGCTATCCATCTAAATATTCACCTTATGAATAAAGAATCAAGTCTTTTGAATTAAGTATCTTGATCCTGTATCTATTCTGAAGTTAAATCTTAGCCGTTAAATCTTAGCCGTGTCATAAGTCTTTAAATTGTCAGTCTATCGATCTTACAAAATCATGTAGATAACTGCTTCTGTTCTTTATACCGTGCTTGTTTATTCTCAAACAAGCACAACCCCCCAACTTCAAAGGTAAAGGGGTCGACGTGGAATGAGATGCACAGGTATGGATCAAATCCATGAGGCATACATCAATAAAGGATGCTCTTCTAAGCCTCTTGCATCTAAAGGAACCAACTCTACAAGGAACTATAATGGATTTAGTAACTTTAGGGGAAGAGCTAGGGAAAATTCTAACCAAGGATATCAACAACGTGGAGTAGCTGCAGCAATGAACTTAGAGAAGACCTTCCCAAACGTTAGGTGCTATGGATGCAATCAAATGGGACACTATAGAAATAACTTTCAAGAAGAACAAAACCCTCGAATTACTGCTAGAGCCATTTGTGAGTGTATGTCGCACGTGTCAATGCAAGGAACTTGCCGATACACTGTGTGCGAGCCACGAATGGCTCCAAGCACACAACAAGCCTAAACTAGTAAGCTCAAAGAAGGTGATGGTGTGTCACTCACCGCTCTACGCTTGCTTCGTGGAGGATTCCTCGCCACGAAGAAGAAGGAGATGCCGCTACGCCGCGCTCAACTGCTTCACCGCCGTCATGCCTTTGTAATGCTCGATCGCCCACACACACTCTCTCTCTCTCACACACACACACATACACACAGACACAAGGAGGTGAAGAAGAAGAAGATGGATATGGAGATGGAGCAAGAGCACTCTTCTATTGCACAAATGAGAGAATGAGTGAATTTTAGGTTTAGTTGGCTTTTATATGAGCTCACCCCATTCATACTTGGGCACCCATGCTTAGCCAACTAATCCCTTGAATGTCCCAGTTAGAGTGTGCCTTTGATCGACGATCACTCATACCCTTTTCCTATTGGAGCGACAAGCTCGGTACCTGACTCTACCAAATAAATAATACAATGTCCGCCATAGGTTACAACGTCCGTCGTAGGTAATAGGGTGTCCATGAGGCTGAGGGTTAACATGCCCCCCTTCCCGATGTAGATTCCGTCCTCGGAAGCTATTGAGTTGAAGCTTGTTATGTCCATGTTGTAGAGCATCTGGATTTGAATCTGCAAGGCAAAGTCACTGTTTCAGCAAGCGGAATTATATGGCCATAAATCATGAGGGGAATGTAAAGTACATGTGGAAATGAGTAAAAGCAAGATTTATGAAATGTTAGACTGCCATCAAGGACAAATAAATCGCACTTTGAGTAAATTAATTAATCAAGAGTTTTGGGCTTATGGGTGAGTCTATCAATTAGTTAGCTATAACTAAGGTTAAAACAACTACTCTAGTACTAGCTAAGCTAAGAAGATTATCTAAATGCAAGATTCCCTAATTGTACTTTTCAGCTTTGATTAGCCAACTAGCTCTCACAACTGCAAACAAAAGCTTGAAATATTAACTGTAAGCTCGATGGAAGTCTTTTAAATGTCATTCAATTTTTTTTTCTCTTTTTTACTTTGGTTCACAATCATTTGACGTGTGTACTTATTTTGTATGTTAGGGGATTTTTGCTTCTCAAAGAAAAGCGCCCACACTAGGAACCTCTAGGGCTCTAGTACCATAGACAATACATGTGAGTGAAGTACCAAATCAAGCCAAGATTTCTCTTCCAGCATTAGATTTTTCATTTGTGGCACTTATGTGTTTTGCTTCCATTTCCTTTGTATTCTCACTAGTGTTTTTGTTGTTTAAGTGAGCAAGCTTCTCTATGCCTTAAACATTCCTAAGGTCTCAAATACTCAGATAATTTTATCAGCTAGGCCTAGTGGTCAAGTAAATGAATTAACCTAAAGTCACGATCTCCTAATCTCAAGGCTCATCCATAAGATTAAAATCTAGTTCTATCAACTTAAGCAAAGACAAATTGATACATCTATAATGGAAGATAACAAACATAACTATTGCACTCAAACAAACCATGAAAAATCATTATTAGCAATTATAAATATCCACGAATATGAATCATGGAAAGTAGTACACCTGGAGGTATGGAGTTGCTCATTTCGTCGAAGCAGATGTCCTCAGCCATGTGGATGGAGATCTGTATAAGTCCTACCTGACACATCCAAAAAACAAGCACTATACCTCTAGGAGGCATGTTAGTGTGAAAAAATTAAAACTCCTAGAAAACAAACTCAAAACACAATCCAGACCCCTAACCTACCTATCTGTCATCCCTTTTAGAATCAAGGAAAGAAGATATTATATAAACCGGGTGGCCACCTTAAGGCTAGGCCTCTATACTCATCATCTAGATAAACAAAATCATTTTCCATGAGGCCATAGTCTTCCTCGGTCTCTATTATTTCTTCTTCATCATCCTCTTGCGCAAGCGTGTTAATCAAGAACCTCGCAATGCGTGGATACTCATCCTGTGCAAAAGAATAAGCATGTGCCACCGG
The DNA here is from genome assembly GCF_014529385.1 of Adiantum capillus-veneris. Taxonomy (NCBI): domain Eukaryota; kingdom Viridiplantae; phylum Streptophyta; class Polypodiopsida; order Polypodiales; family Pteridaceae; genus Adiantum; species Adiantum capillus-veneris. The sequence continues at coordinate 148,495,979 of NC_140936.1, read as the reverse complement.
AGAAACATTCGCTACTGGGTAGGGATCACTAATTATCCATAGACGTATCATCCATTCTAACTCCTCAAAATTTCGCTCACGTGCAAGTCTCTCTACCAAATCCAATTCACAAGAAAGCACATGGTAGCAGATGTGAAACACTTGAGAAAAGGAAAAAGGGTATCTTTCATAAAAAAAAGAAGCGCATGCCTCTAGTGAACTAGCCATCTCTGAGAATACAGATAGATTAGGTTAGGTCTTTAGAACATGAGTTTTTTTTTTCTTTTTTTTTGTTGCTTGATGTGACATGGTGAATTTAGACTAATGTGTAGGATCTGATAGGGTGTTCTCTCGTTGCTAGTCGCTCTTGCTCTTTTACTTTTTTATATTGTTTTTGTGAGTATAAGGCTTTATATATACATTCCCTAAGATTGGAGATTAAGAGGTCAGGGAGAAAGGTTGAGAGGGAAGAAAGTGAATGATGAATGCAACAAACACTCCCCCCTTCCTTGGGTAGATCATACCGTTTGAAATGATGTCGTCACCCTTTGAAACCAGTTGCTCCAAGTTGTTATAGGTGAAGGCTTTAACCAATAGTTTTCGACCACTCTATGCGTTTCATCTAGTTGCAAGGGTGGTAAGGTACTCTCCCATGATTTTATTTGCAACATCATTGTAGGTGGTGAACTTACAACGGGAGGTGTAAACTATTTCTTGCTTGTATGGATATGTAAAATGGTAGGTGGAGGTTGTGTCGAAGCTTCTATTTCCTATAGGAACTACATGGATATGTAAAATGGTAGGTGGAGGTTGTGTCGAAGCTTCTATTTCCTATAGGAACTACATGAATGAAGAGCAAGAAGCTTCATTTGCTTTCCCTGTTCCGGAGCTAGGTGGAACAAATCGTTCTTTCTTTGGTACCCAAACTAGCTCTCGAGCAGTTGTGTCGCATTCTGTGATTTTTTCCTTTCCACGATCTTCAATTTTTGGAGCCACAAGATTGAGCTCACATGGACCTGATGAAAAGTAAGAGCACAATTTACGTTTTGACACCCAGATTTGATCATTTCCTTCATAGTAGCCTTGGGCTTCCAATAGTTTTTTAGGAATCCAACGCAACATTTCTTTACATTTCTTGGGGCGAATGGGACGTCTCTTACCAGGCTTCTGTCTTTTAGCATTGTCTATGGTTGCTAAAGAAGCTTTAGGGACCCATTTGTATGTTTTCTTTGTTATATTGGGATGGGTCTTGTGTGTCTCAAGATTTATTTCAGCTACATCAGTTGAAGCTCTAGAGACTTGGGCTATGGGGACATATGGTTCAACCTCTTGGACATGCAATGTTTTGGGTTTTATTTCCTTAAGAGGCAATATCTCAGGGACTATGGCTTGCGTGGCAGGGCTAAGAGTTGGTTTCTGTGTTGTGACACCCCCTGTCCCCCAATCAATAGTGCATTTGGTGGCTATCATCCACGTGCGTCCTAGGTTTATATTACCCTCCATAGTTCCAGTAGGCATGAACAAAAAGTCTTGAGCTACAACCCCATTGTCATAAGTGACAGAAGTATGCCAAACTCCAAAAATCGTAGTCTTTTTCCTGTTGACACCCTTGACTTGGATAATACTCTCAGATAGAGGTGGCTTCCCTAACTGACACCACACCCCATATGATAATAGATTATATTTAGCACCCGTGTCCAATAAGGCGTTATATAGCAGTTTTCCATAGGTGCTGTTTAGCTCAATAGGGTATCGTAGAGGTGTGTCAGAGTCCAACCAATCCTTGTCGATTTCAACATGGAATGCATGTGTGACTCCAAGGTTAGCCTCTCGTTTTTGTCTTATACGTTGTTGTCGCTCCTTAGCCTCAGCTTGAGCTTGTATCTTCTTCAATTCTATTTGTGCCATGGCTGCCTTTTTTGTATGGATGGCACGCAACTCCTCTTGGCTTAAAGGATCATAGTATCTTTTAAATTTTCTCCCATTGAGGAATCCAATGGTTTCAACTCCATCAAGAGTCTCCACATGAATGGTTCCTTGTGGGGTGATCTCACATACTCTATATGGTCCTTTTCCCGCATATTTCAACTTTTTATTTTCGTTACACACTCCATACATAAGGACTTTATCACCAACATTGATATCTTTGTTCTTTAGATGACGGTCAAACCATTTCTTCCTCCTATCTTTCTCCACAAGTGCATTTTACACAGCTAATTGCCTCTCTTCATCTAGCCTTTCAAGGATATATAATCGCTCACCTAAGGGGTTACCATTCCAACCTTCTTGAGAAGCTACTCGAAGACTAGGAACGACAAACTCCCATGGCATAACCGCTTCTTGGCCATACACCATCTTGAATGGTGTGCAATTAGTGGCAACTTTATACGCAATACGATAAGCCCATAGAGCTGATGTAAGCTTTAAATCCCAATCTGTGCGATGAGCTTCCACCGTTTTGGTTAAGATAGAGATTAAGGTCTTATTGGTGCTCTCAGCTTGGCCATTTTCTTGTGGATAATAAGGTGTGGATTTATGGTGAGCTATCATAAAGTTGATAGTGAGTTCTTTTATAGCTCAATTTATAAAATGAGTACCATTGTCACTCACAATCTCAAAGGGACAACCAAATCTTGTAACAATGTTCTCAAAGAGAAACTTGGCAGGTGACCTTGCATCGGCCTTACGTGTCGCCCTAGCTTCCGCCCACTTTGTCACATAGTCAGTGGCAACGATAATACATCGAGATTGAGTGCTACGAGTTGCTGGACTAATTGGGCCTACAAAGTCTAAACCCCATTTTTCAAATGGTTGAGTCACTTTAACGGGATGTAAGGGCATCCTATCCTTTTGTTGTGTGATCTTGTAACATTGGCATTCATCACATCCTTTTGCAAAAAGTGATGCATCCTTAAATAAGGTTGGCCACCAATAGCCTGATTGCAACACCTTTCTAGCTATTAGTTCCCCTGAGAAATGTCCTCCGGCTATACCCATGTGGGCTTCTTGCAGTATGTATAAATACTCATCCTCACGGGCACAACGTCTAAGAATACCATCCTTCCCTAGCCTGTAGAGTGTTCCCGCAATGAGAGAGTAAGGTTCACATTCTTTTAACAGTTTTCGAGCTATGTCTTTACGAAGCTCTTTGGGTGGAACAAGGTTTATTTACTAGATACAACAAGGCTTGATGATCAACATAGAACACAAACTTGTTGGCTAGAAGGTAGTAGCGAAATTTCTTCAGTGCATAATTCATACCTAAACCTTCTCGCTCTGTAGTGGTGTAGTTTCTTTCGGCATCATTCAACTGACGACTCGCAAAGCTAATGGGGTAGTCCAGTTTATGTTCTCTTGGTTGAGCTAGAACACACCTAATAGCAAAGTTCGATGCATCAATATGCACATGAAAAATTACATTCCAATCGGGCACTCGTAGAATAGGAGCGCTAGTCAAGGTCTTTTTCAATGACTCATAAGCATGGTCACACTCCGTAGTCCATTGGAACTCAATAAGAAGCTTGTACAAAGGACGAGCTATCTCGGCAAAGTTTAAAATAAACCGTCGGTAATAACCAACATGGCCCATGAACCTTTGAACTCCTTTATAGTTTGTAGGTGGTGGAAATTCTGCAATGGCTTTAGTTTTGCTCTCATCTGTGGAAATCTCATTTTTGGACACTATATGCCCTAAAATGACTCCATGTTTAACCCAAAATTGGAATTTAAAAGGTTTTAAGGAGATGCGATACAATCTACACTTCTCAAACACTTTTCGTAAGCATGATAGATGTTCTTTCCAAGAGGAATAAACACAAAGGTCATCTAAGAAAGCTTCACAAAACTCCCTCAAATATTCTCTAAAAGCAGTGTTTATTAATCTTTGAAAGGTAGCAGGGGCATTGGTTAAACCAAAAGCCATAACACGAAATGCGAACACTCCAAATTCGGTTATAAAGGCTATTTTAGCTTGGTCCTCAAGCGCAATTGTGATTTGATTGTAGCCAGAGTACCCATCTAAAAAGCTATAAGCTTCCTTCCCTGCAACTCTTTCAAGCACGTGTTTTGAATATGGCAAGGGGTAATGGTCCCTCCTAGTGGCGGCATTGACCTTCTTGAGATCCACGCACACTCTGAGTTTCCCATTCTTTTTTGGAACAATCACTATTGGTGACACCCATTCTGAGTGCTCAATAGGGTATATGAATCCACATTCCACAAGCTTTTCAATCTCTTCTTGAACGATCTTTGCATACTTAGGATTCATTGGGTAGGGTTGTTGATGAACTAGTTTAGCCATGCTATTCATGGGGATTGTGTGCTGCACCACGGAAGGTGGAACACCTTTCATATCATGATAAGTCCAGGCAAATATACCCCTGAATTCCTTGAGAAGTTCTTTAAGTACACAATCCTCAGTCTCGGTCAGATCTTGGGCAATGAAAACAGGTTTAGACTCTTCTCCTGGGTCTTCTAACTCTATCTCCTTAACTATCGTTGGACCATCATAGACTCCATTGCTCCCATCAATAGGTTTTCTTTGAGCCTTTGTATACACAAACTTACGTTCCTCTGTGGTATAAGATTTGAAATGTTCAGGTGCAGGGTGTAAGTCTGTGGGGTCCTGTGGTTCTGTGGACTGTGATTTAACTTCTGATTCCTTTTGTTGTTGAGCTAACTCTCGATTTTGTCGTCTCCTTACGGTACGGCTCAACTTTGGATTCTCTGTAGCCTCTAGTTGTGCGATGTCAATGGTTTGTGGACTACACCACATAACGCTTTGAAGGTATTCACCCCAGTTATCTACCAAATTTCGATGAGCATCACATGCCCCTATATAATTAAGACATTCTGTGGTAGATTTCTTTTCATTTATTCTAGCACACACATTTTCTCGATATCGTCGCCTATTATATCTCTTACTCTTCTTGTTTAATTCTCGATTACGGTCAATTTATAGTGAAGACTCACTAGATGAATCACTACTTGTGTCTTCTGCTCCCTTGGATAGATTATCATCTAGGTTACCACTGGGCCCCGAATGGTTTGTCCCCACATTTGCACTAAGATTTAACTCAGATTCTTTGTCCTTAGAGTCAATTTAAATTGATGATTCTGACCCCAAATCGTGTGGGCTATAGTCTTGTGAGGCGCTACTGGTTTCAATGCTAGTCAAACTTTCATCTTGTAGATCATCAGAAGCTATATGCATTGCTTCTAGCATGTTTAAGGGTACAAGTGGTGGTATTTCATCCCCCTCGGGTGTTACCCAGGTCATCCCCCTATTTCCCCAAGTGTCTATGGTTGCTTCTAGGTGGACCCAATCCACATTGTCCGACTCAGTCATCCCACGTAGTACATCCATATAAGGAGAATCTTCCCCAACATCAGTGTCCGCTTTACACGTGTAACAATACTGCAATGGGGCTGAGTGAACTGTGGTGTCAGATCTATGATCAATTATAAACCTGTTTCTTAGAGGATGTGCTCAACCCGTCACAAGATCCACTGGAATGACAGAATCTTGGAACTGCAAGTAGACATAGTTTTTAGACCAGTCATGCACCATTTTTGCTTCCCTCATAAAAGGACGTCCTAAGATCATCTCCGATGCCATAGTGTGTTTGGAGAAATCCATAACAATAAAGGTAATCCTTATTTTATGTCCAAAGACCTTGATCTTGAGATCTTCTAGCATCCCAATAGGTTTAACAATAGACCCATTGGCCATCTTCACTACTATGGTTGTGGTCGCAAGGTGAGGTCTTCCCATAGTTTCCTAGCAACTTTTAGTCACAATTCTAACCCCAGCGCCACCATCAAGGATTCCCTTCACAATTAATCCCTTAGTAGTGATTGGTATGGTCGCACTGGATTCATCACCCTCAAAGTATTGTCCCAACTTGTTAACAGGTATTTCTATAACAAGGTTCTCATCTAGGTTGGGTTGTGGATCTATGTGTTCCTCCTCTATTGGTATCTCCCCAGCTCCATCCATCTGTGCAAATTGTGGAAGCCCAAACTTCAGTTCTCCATTGAGGAAGGCTCAAAGAGTTGGGACTAGCTCGGGGTCTTTATATAGTTTGGACATAATGGTGGTTCTAACTTCTGAAGACATGAAATCCATCAATTTGGCAATGTTTAACGGCACATTTTGGACTTCAGTCCCTTGGTGTGGGGAGCATGGGATCTCCATTTCTTCGATAGGATCAGGTAGTCCCTCTGTAAACATTCTTTCCATCAAGAAGTGAGTACACCCACTTTCCCATGACTTTAAGTCACTTTCTTCTTGGATGACACTAGGTATGGCTAAGGGTCTATGGTCTTGCTGAGGTTATTGTTGCATAGGGAACACGGTGTCTGTAATCTGGATCTTCCTAGGTGCGGGTTCTAGATCCCTTTGGGTATCTTCTACCAAAATCCTTAATTGCTTGACTCGCTCAATCTCCTCTGTAGGGTTTGGGTAAGTTCCTATCTTCTTTTTGGATCCTGGCCATTGTGGCTCATGAAGATCTTCCTTGTTGGTTTCTATGCTAGTGGTCGTTTTGGTCTCCATGGTTTCACCTGAATCAGAATCTTCTTCAGCGTCGTTCATATATACGGGGTCATCACCAGTCCCTATGTTAGTCTTTGAACTGGGGTCTGACTTCGCTGCTTTTTGCGATCTCATTCTTCGTGTTTTCTTCTTTTTCTGAGATTGGGCAATTGATGTCGTGTCTCTTTCCTCAAGAATATAATTTTGTTTTTGGAGCATCGATCGTGTGAGTACATTTACTGGTACCACGGGTGTACTTGATGATGGCTCCTCGGTAACTTCAATCAAGTTTAATGGCATGATCTTCGGTGCATTTGGATTATTTGGACATTGTGCAATCAAATGATCTATGCCACATTGATTACACATGAGTATCGGCATTGTAGACGTACTCTCTTGATTGGTTTGCATTAGTGTGGAGTTCTTTTGTAGCCTAATAGGACACTCGGCTACACGATGTGGACCTCCACACTCATAGCATTGAAGAGGTGGTCTCTTAGCAGTGTAATTGATATTTTGGCCTCTTTCCGCAAGAGCAGCTACTTGATATACAGGTTTGACTTGTCCCCAATAGTCCTCCATGTAATATTGTGGACTTTCTTCAAGCACATCCATCCCATAGGCGATATTAGGATCTATATCTTCCTCATAGCCTTCCAAACAAGAAAGGGATGACTCACAACCCACTTGATTCACATAAGTGATTCTCGGATGTGGTGGTTGCGGTACTAGCACTGGAGGTGGTAAGGGTGTGGGCCGATTTGCAAGGATGGGTGAAGTTGGGGCATCTTGCCAACTAATCTATTGCCATTATATATGGGCTTATCCGCTTGTGGCTGTTGTGTTGTGTTGCCTTTTGGAGAGATTAGGTAATTATCTCTTATGATGTGTATAGGTAACTTTGGTTGGTTCACATACTATGGTTTTTGCTGGTTAAACAGGTTGGTAGGAAAATAAATGTTTTGGGGATACTAAGACAAATGGAGCTGTGAATAACCAATTGGGTGTGATTATTGGCAATGGTTTCTTATATTGTTGCTCTGTTTGAGGTTTTGGCTTGATCTAATGTTCGACTTAGTTACTAATGTTGTTTGAAACTCTCAACAAGGCTCTTTTGGTACTCGCCTTCTCGGACTTTTGGAGGTAAGTATGATGGCATCTATTTGATGAGTGGTGAAACTATGTGCCAGTTAGTGATACCATTTGCCGATCGGATTTGGATGTCCCTATACAATGGGTGGAGTACTATTAGAAACTATGAGATGTTGTTGAAGGTAGTCTTATTATGGATCAGATACTGGAAACTAACACCATGTGTTGTGGCTTCAGTTGAGTGGAATGCTACACTTGGTATATAGATATGATAATCGGTCTAAATTTGTGGGGAGTAAACCTTGTTTTTTGCTGGGCTGTTTTGACCCGCCTATTGTGCAGTCATTCTCCTCTTGGTGGGATATAGTAGCACGCATAAACCTGGCTTGGAATTATACTAAAGGATATCGTTGTGCATGATGGGTATTTGCTTCAATTTGGAAGGATTGTTTTCTTCTTGTTCTAAGGATGTTTTTGACTTTGAAAAATTTCATAAACTTACTTTCAAAAAGTACTTTTAAAATTTTATAAGCCATTATGTAGGAAGGAATATAAGGAGTAAAGGTTTTTTAGAACCTTATTTCATATTGAAGTTAAAAACTTTAACTTGGCATTAAAATATATGGTTAAATATTTAGACCTAACACTCTAAAGTATATTTGTTTCTTTAAATGAAGAAAACTACTGCACATCGCTTCAATTTGTACAGCTTGATCTTCTTCTTAAGATAGTACGAGGGTGACATGGACGACAACTAGGTCACCCCAGTTACCTGTTATGCGGTCTAGAAACTAATGAACAGTTATTTTCTTACTTTGGATGCAGGTAACGGTGTCCTTTCCTTGGATGCTTTTTGAGGGGATGTAATAATGTACACTGATACTGCAACACTAAATCAGGACCTTCTTTCCCTAATATGGCCTGATACTGTGATGTTTTTTTTTGGGATATTTAGTCAAAAGGAATGCACGATTTTGTACTATAGACTGTAGACATAGGTCTTTGAAATTTGTCTCATGTGTTATGTATATTGTAAATAGATTAAACTCTCTCTCCCTAAACACATGGGTGGATTAGGTTTTTGACCTATGGCACCAGGACCTAGTCTACAGGACTGTTATCCTTAGGAGATGCAGCTTGAAAACTGGATTTTCTAGGATAAAGAGGGTTTCACCACAACCGTTATGACCTAGGTCTTGGTTGGTTTTAGGATGGAATACCGACCTGCTCCTCTTTCTAGATCTTACTGACATTGATAATTTTTTCAGAGTGTCCCTGTCTCTGCTGATCTTGACCTTTCCACCCTTCTCTTCTCCCCGGCATCCCTACTGGTGATTAAAATTATCCAAGACCCTTTCGCGATTTCTCTACTAAACCAATTCTCTAGGGTTACAGAAACCCATGACTCTATCATGAATCTACTAGCCTTTAATGATTGGGTTCTTATCCTTGCCAATCTGGTGGAGTTCTTCACCTTCAGAAGTTGGCTTCTAACCTTGTTGCAATTGAATCAAGTCATAAATCCAATCATCTTCAATTCTCGGCTAAAGGAGCTGACCTTTCTAACTTTATCAGGAAACTTTGTGGCCTAGCATCTTGTTTTGACACCTCTAAATCTTTTGATCCTGACAAGGCTCCAAAAGGCCTCTTTTGTAGGGATGATGATGCTCTTGAAGCAGTTAAAAGTTTTCAACAAGGACTCAGCTCATCTATTGAAACTTCTTTAGTAGATATGGTTCCAAAAGTCTCGAAGTGTTTTCCCGTCTTACCTCCGAGACAGATTGCTATTGAAGGAATAGAGCTTGATCATCAACTGTGGGAGCTCCAAAACAAAGCATTTGTGGAACCCATCTCGATTGACACTTGGGTTTTCTTGCCGCCTTACATGCCTCCACAAGTGAAGACTGTAGACTGGAGATCCTCAAGGGAGTTCAGTTCTTGGATAAAGGTGGTCATTAAAGCACCTTTTACTATGCATTTCTTGGATTCAAGGAAATGCCCCATCTTATCTGACATTTATGTGAGAACCAAGGATACAATGATCTTTTCTAAACAAAGCAGTGAATTCTATTCTGAATTGATCTGGAACATCTAACGCCCCTACATCGAATGTGCTTGCAAAGCCTTCGATGCAAAAGCTGATTGTGAGAGTAACATCCTTTGGTTTGATCATGCAATTTGGTTCCTCCTCAACCATCTAGAGGACTTCTTCCCATCACACACAGAGGAGAACTTTCTCCCTATTATTTGTTCTTGGCTTGGGGATCAGGCTAAGTTAGTTGTACGAGCCCAGATCACTTACCTTCACTTGAGGAACTTTATGTACGAGGCTTTGAAAGAATTAAAGTTAGACGCACCAAGTCATATGCTCTCTAATTTAAGTGATTCTAAAGGCATCAAACATATCCTATCCCTTCTCAAACCTTCTTTAGATGCAAAGGAGTCCCCTAACCTCAAAAGGTCTATGTTAACAAGTCCTGCTTCACACTCAATCACATCTTTTTATCCCCTTCTTCTACATGAGGGTACTCTGACAGACGTAATAAAGCTAGAAGCTATCAAGAAAATGTTTAACTCCTGATTGTATTACTGTTTCAGATTTATCGCTAGCCTATATACTTACTTTCAGATTGTATTACGCTAGCCTATATACAACAGTGGCTAAATGTTAGACAGTCTACAACATACTAGACTTGCTGACTCCTTAGCATCTTACTTCTAAACATGTGTCGAGTCAATCCCACCTGCATGGATTAGCCAGGAAGTAACATGGCTTTCTCCCTCACTATCCTCTATGATACATAAACTAAATAAGGATTGGTTTTTGGTGGGACTTGACAAAGCCCCTCATATACCAACGTTTATTTGTAAACACTTAGCCAAAATAATGGCTCAGTCTAGACTTCAAGGACCAAAATTTTTGCTTTTTGAAATGTGTCCAGAAGACACCATCCAATACTTGGACTCTTCCCTAAGATACTTTAAATTATGTACTCAAAGTTCTAAATTGACTATACTCTTTCCCATGTATAAGAGTCACAAACACAAGTTTAGGTGGATTTTGGATGCCTCCAACTGTGTCATGTTACACGCCACACATGTAATCACAGCCTGCCTCAATTTGATTCTCACTTACTTTAATACCATCTGTGCGGAAAGGTTTTTAGCAGTTAAGATCTTCACTAGCCTTGTAGCAAATAACTTCTGGCTCGTGAAAAGCTCAAAGGAGGTATTTATTAATATCCCACAATACAGTTTCTCAATGTTTACAGCTGATATTATGCAATGCTATGAAAACATATCACTGTTTGGGCCCTCTCGACTACTCGTCGTTCTACAACAAATCTGCACGATGGTGTTTAGAAAAAGAAATGAGATGGGACAACATAATATTTCTTTGGCTCATAGCCCTAGATGGGTAAAAAACACACAAAAAGGGCCACCTACCCACTATGAGCTGTACAATCTAATGGAGATTATTGAATGGAATTTTCGAAATTGCTTTGTCAGACTAGGGGAACAATGCTTTCAGCAAATACATGGGATCCCTGTGGGCTTCTCATGTTCTCCAGTCATGTGCAATCTCTACCTAGCTTTCTTTGAGTATAAATGGATTCTTAAACAGTGTGAGACAACTCATACTCCCATTAATCTAACACTGTTTAAACACAACTATAGATATATGGATGATTTGTTAAGTTTGAATAATCCCGGTTTTGAGCAATTCTTGCCAAAAATTTATCCCATTACGCTTAAGATTGAACCTACCTTCATGGAATTCATGGAAGTTGACAACGAGTATGTGGTTACAAAACAGTTTTTCTCAATCTGGAGCTGTCACTTTGTTCTCGGCTAACAGGAAGTTTTATCACGGAATTCTCTTAGAAAAGAGACAAGCTGCACGTGGGGCTTGATTGAATTTTTCAGGAAGAAGAGTAACCGTCCTTATATGGTAGTAGTAAAAACGTTTCCGAGCATGATTTATCTTATTATGTATTCATCCTCAGACTCGTTCATTGCGTTTTGGGCAATATGACATCTGATAAAAATTTATGTTGCTAATGGGTTTGCTGCGAAAGCACTGATTGGCACTATTAGGAATTTTCTTAATAAAGACCCTTGGACACTATGTTTGGCGGAAAAAGGGAAAGTTATTGAACTTCTAGAACTCTCTCACTGGTACACTAGTCGTAGGGGAGGTCTCACCACCTGGTGATGACCCCCCTCACCAGATGGTAGGCCTTTCCCTGGGTAAGGGTGCGTCTCTCTCTCTCTCTCTCTCTCTCTCTCTCTCTCTCTCTCTCTCTCTCTCTCTCTCTTTCTCTGTGCATCTTGCTAGAGCTTTCTTGGACTGACTATCCTGAATTAACATTTTTTCCTTTACATTACTTTTAACCTCGATAGACTCACTCCTTTTGTTCTCTCTTTGTATCTCATATTGCTGGTGACAATCAGGCTCTGTAGCTTATGCTACCTAGGGGATAGAAACTGCCCTCTAATGGTTACCCCATTAAAAAGGTCCTTTGCATGAACTATCTCTTAGTTAGATGAACTTGTAATTGCTTTTTTCACATTATGGGCTTGTGATTTAACCTGTGAGAGTGGCACTGGTCGACGCGTATACTTGCATTCTCTGATGCTATGCATGTGGGTTAGCTTACTCTGTCTCTCTCTCATGTTTTTGGTGTGTGCTAGTTGGGGAGGTTGATAGCCTGGATGCTGCACTACACTCGTGGCGAGTTAAAGACTCTCTACGACCACTTCATATTCTCCGAAAGATAGGTCGACTACGATTGAGATGATCTGAAGCAGATGTGCAAACTTATTAAGGTGAGCCACTGGCTCACTTAGTTCTTCATTCTACAAAATGTGTGCGTGTGTTCTCTCACTATGTGTATCACCTTCACTAATACCTTCTTCAAGCTACACCCGAGGGCTCCGAAGCATGGCCCCAAGCAAGAAATCAGTGGTGGAATCTAATGAGGTTAGAATTATATTTTTTTCAGCAAAATGGTGTGGTCCTGCTTGTCTTGACTATGGATTGGTAGAGAATGTTTTGATCTCCCAGATGGGGTGGTTTTGGGGTGACTGTAGCATCGATTACGATTGGCATTATTGAGCAATTATCATTTGTAGAAAATTATAATGAATAGATTGAACACTTAAGCTTTAGGAGGTTAGAATGGTATTTTTTCTACAAGAAGGGTCAGTAATGCTACCACATTAATTTGCAAAATCTATTGAAAGACTACTTTGGGGTATCGGTGTAGATTGGTATTCCTAGCTATGGCTATGACATATCTCCCATTGTGGTATTATACCTTTATTGGCTCTAGACAGCCTTGTACTACTCAATAGGTTTGGAAAATCCCAATTGCTCCTGCATATTGAGCTATTGTTGACATACCAATTACCTGAGTACTTTGTCTGATTGCTTATAAGCTTGTAGGTTGTTGCTCAAAGCTCTAATTTAGAGTAGTACCTTTATGCTTAGTGAGGCTCTGGTTTGGTAAATTCACCCTTTGCTTGTATTTTATAATTTTCTTTGTATTTTATAGGATACTGTTGGTGCTCTATCTTTGAGGGACTACCAGTAGTTACTGTTGTTAACACATTTCTGAGATTACTTTGAAATCACTTGAGTCACTTTACTCTATGGAACAGTGGCTTGACTACTAGAACTAGGACTTGATTATGGGTTGATGGAGAATAGTCGCTCTCTAACTAGCCTTGGCTTTGCTAATGGAAGCAATCATTTTTCTGATCAAATTGGTGGTGCCATCTAATATGGGATGCCAGGCACTGACATGGCCCCCTAGTAATTTATTTGGCATTTACCTACTAAGCTAGGCACCGATTAAGGTTTGCACAAACTATTAGCCACTACTTTATATAGGCTAGCGTAAAGGACTTTTTTAGGACCACAGGTGAGATTATGCTGTACCATCTGCTAGCATGGATATTTTGGATGACTATATATGGACTATTTTGGGGTTGGTTCTGGGTTGTTTTTGATAGCCTCGACCGTGGGTATTGTTGACATAAGGTATGATATTGTAGAGATCAAATTGCTGGCTTCCGGTGGTACTGGTTGTTGGTATTCGACACCTAGCATACTATGTGTACAATTATTTTATGGGTTTTGAAGGTTTTATTGGATGTTGATATTCGATAACTTCCTTACTTCATATACAAGCATTATGGATTCGAAGGGTATTGAATGGAGATATACAATAGCTTGCATACTTTTTGCTTTTTGTACAGGTACTACGTGTAGTGTGGTTCTGAATGTATAGCCGGAGCCGTTCATATGGGTGATAAAATAGTAGTTTGATACGGCAATAGCTTCACCTATTGCTTTTGGGTTTTGAGGTTATATTCGTGATTTGGTTGGCTGATTATGCTATTGGCGAATGATGACTAAAACTGATATGGATTTAGGAGATATATTTTTTCTCATAATACCGCTCTTTGGGCTATCTTCTGTAAACACCGATTTACAGATTTACAAGGATTTTTGTAGTTGGGGCATCTTGCCAACTAATGTAATGCCATTATATATGGTCTTATCCTACTGGCTGTTGAGTTGTGCTGCCTTTTGAAGAGATGAGGTAATTGTCTCTGATGATGTGTACAGGTAACTTTGGCTGGTTCACATACTATGGTTTCTTCTAGTTAAACAGGTTGGTAGGAAAATAAATGTTTTGGGGATACTAAGACAACTGGAGTTGTGAATAACCAATTGGATGTGATTATTGGCAATGGTTTCTTATATTGTTGCTCTGTTTGAGGTTTTGGCTTGACCTACTATTCGCCTTACTTAATAATGTTGTTTGAAACTCTCAACAAGGATCTTTTGGTAGTGGCGTTCTTGGACTTTTGGAGGTAAGTATGATGGCAGCTCTTTGATGACTGGTGAAACTGTGTGCCAGTTAGTGATACCATTTGCCGAGCGGATTTGGATGGCCCTAGAGAATGGGCGGAGTCTATTAGAAATTGTGAGATGTTGTCAAAGGTAGTCTTAATATGGATCAGATACTGGCAACTAACACCATGTGTTGTCGCTTCACTTGAGGGGAATGCTACACCTGGTATATAGATATGATAATTGGCCTAAATTTGTGGGGAGTAAACCTTGTTTTTTACTGGGTTGTTTTGACCCGCCTATTGTGCAGTCATTCTCTTCCTAGTGGGATACAGTAGCACGGGAAAACCTGGCTTGGAATTATACTAAAGGATATCGTTGTGCAGGACGGGTATCTGCTTTAATTTGGAAGGATTTTTTCTTGTTGTTCTAAGGATATTTTTGACTTTGAAAAATTGCATAAACTTACTTTGAGAAAGTACTTTTAAAAGTTTATGAGCCATTATGTAGGAAGGAATATAAGGAGTAAAGGTTTCTTAGAACCTTATTTCATATTGAAGTTAAAAACTTTAACTTGGCATTAAAATATATGGTTAAAAATTTAGACCTAACACTCTAAAGTATATTTGTTTCTTTAAATCAAGAAAACTATTGCACATCACTTCAATTTGTACAACTTGATCTTCTTATTAAGATAGTACAAGGGTGACATGGATGACAACTAGGTCACCCTTGTTACCTGTTATGCGGTCTGAAAACTAACGAACAATTTTTTTCTTACTTTGGATGCAGGTAAGGGTGTCCTTTCCTTAGCTGCTGTTTGAGGGGATGTAATGCTGTACACTAATATTGTAACACTAAATCAGGACCTTCTTGCCCTAATATGGCTTGATACTGTAATGTATTTTTTTTGGATATTCAATCAAAAGGAATACACGATTTTGTACTATAAACTGTAGACATAGGTCTTTGAAATTTGTCCCATGTCTTATGTATATTGTGAATAGATTAAACTCTCTCTCCATTAAGTAATCTACTCAATTATCTACTAAGCATCATATTTCTTAACAAGTGGGTCCCTAAACCTTCTTTAGTAACCATTGTTGGTGCTACAAAACAGGAGCCTGGTAAGAGACGTCCCACTTGCCCCAATAATTGTAAACAAACGATGCGTTGAATTCCTAAAAAAGTATTGGGAGCCCAAGGCTACTATGAAGGAAATAATCAAATCTGGTTGCCAAAACCTAAATTGTGCTCTCACCCATGTGAGCCGAATCCTATAGCTCCAAAAATATTTGAAGATCGTAGAAAGGAAAAAATCACGGAATGCTACACACCCGCTCCAGAGCTAGTGTGGGTACCGCAGAAAGAACGATTTGTTCCACCTATCTCAAGAATAGGGAAGTCATATGAAGCTTCTTGCTCTTCTTGTAGTTCATATACATGAATAGAAGCCTCGACACAACCTCCACCTACCGTTGTACATATCCATACAAACAAAAAAGAATTTGTACCTCCCGTTGAAAGTTCACCAACTACAACCACGTTGCAAATAAAATCATGGGAGAGTACCTTTACCACCCTTGCAACTAGATGAAACGCATTGGGTGATCAAAAACTATTGGTCAAAGCCTTCACCTATAACAACTTGGAACAATTAGTTTCAAAGGGTGACGCCATCGTTCCAAAAGGTATGATCTTCCCAAGGAAGGGGGGAGTGTTTGTTGACATCCATCATTCACTTGATTCCCTCTTAGCCTTCCTCCTTGACCTTTCAATCTCCAATCATAGGGAATGTATTAATAGCCCAATAGTCATAGAAACAAAAATAAAAAAGAAAAAGAGAAAGAGACAACAAAACTAAATTTGGAAACCTACGAGCTGTAGTGCATGACAAAAACTCATAAAAAGGACACAACCTTTTAACATGACCCTTATAATATTTCCACTCTAACCATCATCTATCTATGCGTATAGATGCGGCTAGTACGCTAGAGTTATCCACTTCTACCTAGGGTGAGAGGTATTCTCTTTATTTTTCACAAGTATTTCACATAGTCTATCCTGTGCTTACCTGTGAATGGGATCTGGTAGGTATGCTAGCATGTGAGTGGAATTTCAACAAATTAGAATGGTTCATATGTCTCTTGACCACGACTGATCCATACTTAGTAGAGGACGTCTCCCCGATTGCACAAGACTACCCTCTTGACCAAGATGACTATAGACGTCTAGTGATGTTCTTAGTAAAAATGTGTGCCTCTAATGATGAGGAAGAGTTACATGATTACATGGATGGCACATATGGTCTTAGAGATAATGAATTTGTTTTTCTTGACGATGACGAGGATAGGGGTTTTGCCTTAGGATTACCTACCCATCTCTACAATATCTTGTTTCCTTGACTCTCTGGGAGGGGGTGCAAACAATTAGGTTATGGTTCCTTATGTTTTTTGATTGTGTTCAATAAGGGTTGGTGCCTCTTTCCACTGATATGCCTCCTAGAGCTATTTTTTCTGTTTTCTAGTGTGTACAACAGTTAGGACTTTGAACTTCATGGAGTCTTTCTCTTATTCTCTCTTTGAATCAAGTGTGATCATCAACACAAACAGGTGTTTTTTGTCCAATAGCATTGCCCCTTGTCTTTTTGCATCCATGTTTGTCTACTTTAATTGTGATTGGTAGCATAATATTCAACACATTTTCTTAGTAGCAAACATTAAATTCAATGCAATTTTTTGTCATATCCCTTGTCTATGTTTAAAAATCAAGCAGTCCAACTAAGCTAGTTTAACCAAGTTAGGTGTTAGAGATCTTCTCTTAATACCATGGGGAATGCCTTCCTAATAATCAATGGTTACTTTAGGTTCTTAATCCAATTTAGGTAGCATTGTGTGCAATGTACTAGGGATTTCTAGTGGGCTTAGCCCCTATTTACCTTTAGCTTAAGTATTATAAAGGGAGTTTACTAGTGTGATGAGCCTGGGGAGGGTAACAGTGTCATATGACCCCCCAAAGTTAAAAAATTGAAATGCTCAAAACAAACAAACAAAAAAACCAAAAGTGCCACAATGTAAAATCTTGATTTGGTATTTCACTCACATGTATTGCCTATGGTACTAGAGCCCTAGAGGTTCCCGAAGTGGGTGCTTTTTCCTTGAAAAGAAAAGAGCTCAAGGCATACAAAATAAGCACACACATTGAAATTGAATCAATGTGGAAAAACCTTGGGAGGTCAAAGAAACAAGAATTATCAATTCCTTTTATTGTAGCTTAGCTACAAGGTCTTTTAGGTCTAACCTCTAGTCAGCCCTCAAACATGAAATACTTTGCTCTCACGATTAAACAACTTAATTAACCAAAGAAAATTGAGAAGCTTGCCCACGGTATTAATAGTTGACCTCTAGTGCCTTTTGATCGTTAAATTAGCGACCTAAACTTGTTTATTTTTTTACCTCTACAATTTCTTTTGCATTTGATTACATTATGTTTAATGTTATTGCTAACAAATTGTTTAATAATTTTGTTACCAATCAATTTGTGTGCTTACAACTGCATATGCTTTTTAATTGTATATAAGAATGTAATTACTGTGCCAATTTTGTTAAATTTTGCATTGATCAAAGAAGGCTAAGGACATTCATCTCGGATGCTCTTCCACCTCGATGAACGAGCTTCATATCAATAGCTTCGGAGGGTGGGATCTACATCAAGAAGGGGGACATGTTAACCCTCACAGACACCCTATCCCCTATGAACGACATTGTTGACCGTTGGGTCAACAACACAATATAACTCAAGTTTCGTACCAAAGTCTTATCTTTTGCGAGTTATGAAATGCTTCGGATTATGGCTATAAACGTCATCTGTAATGAGTAGTTATTCTAGTTTCAAAATCCGGGGTGCAATGGAACTTCTAGATTGTAAATACAATGCCATTTGACCCTTTCAACCCCATTTTTGGTTAAACCTAAGGTAGCCTTAGTATATAAGGTACCTAGGCACACGCCGACGCATCTACGAGCTATTTGTGGCCGTAAGTGTATCAAACGATGTCTGTTTTCTGCGTGCTAGTAGTCTATAGAATTGTGGTGACATAAGCTACGCATAGGTACTCATAAATTTCAGTTTCGGGAACTTTCAAAATTCTGCTCTGTCATCCTACGCGTTTTCCGCAGACGGGTTTAGAGTGAGGGTTTTGAGTGTAGAAGAGTAGGGACAGGTGTATCCTAGTGAGGAGATGGTGTTCCTTAAGTTTCATATGAATTTGACATGATTAGGTGAGTTACCTTCCGTATGTGTGTATGTGGCTAGGTGGTGTAGTTGAGAGCAGTGAGGTTCTTGATTGTGGTTTAGTTGGCCTTTCCGAGTGTTGTATGTGTAGGATGGTCTTAGCTTGACAAGCTAAAGAGATTTCCTCTGTGTGCCTATCGTGTCATCTGTGTCCTCGATTGACATTATGTTGATCTAGGTAGTGTTTGCATGCACTTCATGGGTGTGTGAGTCTCCCCCGTCCAACATTGGCGCCGCTGGCGGGGACACAAGGACCTAAGTAGGTTTCCTACTAACACTCGTGTGATGGTTGCTTGATTTAGTTTCGGCTAAAGAAAACGTTTTTCTTAAGTGGATCCGGAAGAGGATATTCCGCGATCAAGTGGATAGCCAGGAAGCGTGTGTCTTGCCGAGGGTCTGCGACTAGATAGGTTTAGTTAGGATCTGTGGATTAGAGTAGTTGTTGGTGGTCGAGTGATTTGTGAGGTGATAAAAGCGTTTACTAGTCCGTGTGTGGCAGTGAAGCGTTTTTCTACTCATAGATGCAAAACCCCATATGATTTGTAGGAGTAGCTTTAGGTAAGTGATCCGATTCTTATCTAGAGCTATTCAGCACTGAGTTATTTGCTAAAGTGTTTGATTGCATTTGAAATCACGGAAAAGTGTGCTTTTAAGGGTAAAAATACATTAAACAAGCTTTTGTGGATATTTTTGTATGACTCACTAATGTTGTGCATATAGAAGAGCATTTGCAAGGGTTCTATGAAGAAAACCTGCAATTCTGTAACATAGACATCCTACGCGTAGGATGTCTCAAGGGGGGTTCTGGAAACCAAATTTGAAAATTATGACTACACCAGTGGGTTCAGAGGGTAGGTTTTACCCTAGTAACATATTGACTTGGGTGTTTTTTCCTATTTTTGTTGACCAAAAGCCAAAAGGCGGAGTCAGAAAACGTACAATTTCAGAAAAGGCTTAAATTGAATGATTTTTGCATGTTTTTGCAATTGTGAAGCATACTTGCACTTGCTGAGAGCATAAGGAAGTATCAGGGATACTTCAGTCTGAAAAAATAAGCTATAGACATCCTACGCGTAGGATGTCTACAGGGTGATCTGGGCACTTCTTTGAAAATATGAGGTTATCAGTGTGTTTAGAAGGTAGGTTTTACCCTATTTTTACCTGGAAAGTGGAAATTTGACCAAATTTTGACAGATCAAAGCCAAAAGACGAGAATTGCCAGACATCCTACCCAAATTGTGTCCAAGGCCTAATTGAGACCAAACCATAGGGTGACTTCATGTGCATGTTATACATGATGTTTTGAGTGCATGTGAGAGTTTTCACCTCATTTGGGTGAGAAAATTGAGTTCAAAGCGGACTTTAGCATTTTTGAATGAAAAAGGCAAGAATAGCTAGTTTTGGGGTCTTTTGAGATCCAAACTCAAATCTAAGCATACCACTGGGTTGCTGACATCAAGGGGAAGTAGTGGGTCAAGTCTGGGGTCAAACAGGCCAAAAAAACATCCTACGCGTAGGATGTCTTCTATGTGATTTTGGACTCTAAACAAAATTCTGAGCATAACACAGTGATCAGCACCTTAAGGAGAGTCTGTGGTTCAAATTTGGGGCAATTCTAAGCAATTAGACATCCTACGCGTAGGATGTCTAAGGCATGATTTAGAGGCCAAATTCAAACTGTGGACATAGCACGCTGTTGTATAGACTTAGGCAAGCCACCTAGTCAAATTTGGTCCAATTTGGAGTTGATTTGACTGGTGAATTCATCAGAACGGCCATCAAGCTTCTGGAACAGATTCTTGATCATTTGACCAGCCTATAGGTGTCAGAATCAAAAAGTAAAAATAGCTGTGAGTTTAGCACATCAAGGGGAAGCTACAGTGCAAGTTTGAGCTGAAACAGAGCAAAAAGACATCCTACACGTAGGATGTCTCCAGCTTGATTTAGGACTCCAAACCAACCTATGAGCACACCACAGTGATCAGCACATCAAGGAGAAGCTGGGGTGAAAATTTCAAGTCATTCTGAGCAAAAAGACATCCTACGGGTAGGATGTCTCAAGGACATTTTTAGGACCAAATGAAATTATGAGCATACCATTGTGTTGTTGGACTTAAGGGGAGTCTTTGAACCAAATTTTGTTAAATTCTGAGCATATAGACATCCTACGCGTAGTATGTCTCTAGGCCAGTTTTAGGGTCCAACTGTACTTTTGACCATACAGAAGTGTTCACAGTGTCACAGAGATCTCAAATCTTCTTTTAAAATTGAATTTGGACTCATTTTGACCAGTCTAAACTGCATTTCACTGTTTTGTCCATAACTTGCACAAACGGTATCGGATCGGAAAAGTTTTTATATCAAAACGTAGCCTGAGAGTGGCTCTACAGATCTTTGAAAAAAACGTCGTTTGAGGCCTCAAAATTCATCCGCAAGTTAGGGGTGTCTGAAAGAGACAATTTGCGAGAATTGTGATGAAACGGTTGCGATTTTGGACATAGTTTTGACTTTTCCCTAACCAAAGAACTTGAACACAGTGGACTAAGTCTACTGGAACCAAGCAAAAGCTCTTAAGACCAAAAATCATGTCTACCCTAGATTCAAACGCAGATTACACAAGCTTGGAGATCCCGACGATAGAGGAATATCCTCCCACAATGGATCTTCCAAACTTGCAATTGATAAAGATCCATCATGTTGAGAGAGTTTGGATGATTGGTCATGAGAGTGAAGGACTATATAGATACAATGAGGTCAATCTTTATAGGTGCTCAGATCCATACCTAGAAGAGATAACGCATTAAAAGCTCTTATATGTCTACACATACCGATTCGACTGTCAATGGAGATCTATAGTTGTCGACAAGTATGGACGAGAATACAGAGTTGTAGAAAGCACAAATCCACAGACTATGCTAGAAAGAGGTGGATATTTGGTCAATGAAGGACCACAAATGCCTCCACCGAACACGAGGATTCCTCTAGGAATTCCAAGAAGAGAGCCACCAGGATTCCCTTCAAGAGCAATAACGAGAGAAGGATTGGGAGAGTCTCTAGTTAGACTTGTAGACAATCCACGAGTTAGACCATCCCAAGTCCAGAAATGGGTAAACAGAAAATACTCCGGACATAAAGATCCGAGAGATCACGTAACGGCTTTTAGAAGAGTGATTAGAGCAAAGAAAGTTTCAGATTTTGCGACACAGTTTGCGGGATTTGGATTGACTCTAGAAGATGATGCAGCTACATGGTTCGACTTGGTGGAAAAATGGGATTTCGAGACCCTAGATGAGTTGTTTGAGGAGTTTATTGAAGAATTCTCGCCAAAAGGCATTGCTCACAACACGGTCTCGCAAATCCATAGATTCAAACAGAAAGAGGACGAATCAGTGCAAAGCATCATTACGGCTCAAGAGATATTTTAAGCTCTGTTCGAGAGCGGAATTACCTATGCAAGCACGATTAATGCTTATCTTTATCCAAGGAATGAGACATGTGGGCCTTCAGAAGTATCTGCATATGATAAGGAGGATGACGCTAAACGAGTTGATCAAAGAAGCTCTTTATCTAGTGGATAACTGTGAGGCATACAAAGAAAAGGACTTAAAGAGTCAAGGAGATGACACATCCTCTCAGCACAGTGTTTCACAGATAAGTGAGTCCATTGCCAAGCCAATGGCACCTATTGATCAAGAAAAGTTTATCGACGACTTGGTCAAAAGGTTGATTCCTCTTGTAAGGTCTAATTCTTGCACCTATTCCACCTAGATACATTACGGAGAATGCGCCAGGACCAGTAGGAGTTTTAAGGCCACAGCTTGTCTTAGGACAACACCCTTTGCTGCCAAGTGCTAGAATGCAGGTAGACATGAGATACACGCCAATGATGGAAGCATCAAATAAACCAACGCCAGTACCAGCTACAATGTGGTATAGCAACCAAAGTGAGTACTACCCTTCAGAGCAACAAAATGTGAGAGAAACACATGGAGTGGTGAGGCCGGTACAACCTCCACCTCATGGGTTTCAGTCGAAAGAAAGAAGGTATGAAATGGACGAAAGGACATTGCAATTCATTGCAAATAACGGCTTATCTAGGTCAAAGCTTGCTTATAGCCAAGAGGAAATGCTAAAAGAATCTCCTCAACTAGAGACAGATTGTCACAAAAGTCGTGACAACCAATTGGTTAAACAATGTCCTCATACGGAGATCACTGAAGTAAATGCCTATTGCCTTCAGTGTGGCATCACTCACTTGATCCATGATTGCCCGAAAAACCCAAACCAAATCAGGAAAAGCGTTTTATGAATTATCGTATATGAAAGAAATTGAACACGAATGATCCATCACTTGCATTCTACTAGGTGCTTAAGCAGGGTAAAGTAAAGCCTTTGCGCCTAGCCCCGAGGGCGGGTATAACTCAATGGGTCAGAGTGTCAGATTGTGAATTTGAAAACACGGGTTCGAATCCCGTTACTCGCCAAAGACACGTTGTCCCAAGCAAAACAAAAGTAAATGGCGATTTTGAGTCGCGTGTGGACAAATGTATTAGGGATTGTTCAGCTACCTAGTAGCTCAGAAAATGAAAATGTCGTACCAGTTCAAGTGGTTACGAGAGAACAAGCTCAAAAGAAAGCTGATGAGAATCCAGAGACAAAGAACACGGAAAGTGACATGAGTCCAAAGACAGATGATGGACCAAAGACAGACGCACCTAGTCAGAAAACCAAGAGCAAACGAAATAGTTGGAAATCTAGAAAGACTAGGAGGAAAGTACGCAGAGAACGAGAGAAAAAATCCCTAGCGGAGAAGCTTAACAAAGCTGAGGAGAAGATAAAACAACATGAGGAAAAGGAGGCACCTTCTCTTACACAGATGGTTAAACCTCTAGAAGAACCATCCACGGATGAGAAACCAAGAAGTGTTAGTTCAAGAGGATCTATGTTGGTAGAGAAGGTTAATGAGACATTAGATGCCATTTTGAAATCCTATGATGTGAGGCTAAAAAACAACCAAACCCAAGAACACACGTGGATGACATATCCCTATGCGGAACTAGAAAAGCAAAGGTTTGAAATGTGCCAAAAAATGATTCAAACAGCCCAAGCTTTACTAGAACCACCAGTTGCAAAACCTAAGGATGTGATCCGTGTCATGCCTACACAAGTAATCCCACCAAACCAGGAACTAAAAGAGCCAGATTCTAGTCATGAGCACAAACCAAACCTCAAAGACCCAACATTAGAACCAAGGATAGTACTGAATACCATGGATAACTCTTCCGAGGGATTTCACCAAGCTATACCTGAGGATTGTAAAGAGATAGATGGTCTTGACGAATTGTGGAAACAAGTCAGAGAGGCTAATGAAGCCGATGACCTAAGAAGACGAGTAGACAAGATTGGTGATGAACGAGGAGTGTTTCTACCACCAATAGAGGAATTTGAGACTGGATCTCAAATGAATCTAGACGTGCGATCGTATTGGGGCGACAAAGGATCTGTACAATCTATGGATAGTCAATCCCATTCGCTAAGAACAATACCATCCTACATGGGAGAGTACGAGACCAAGTCAGATGTGGTTGCACTCCCATCAAAGAGACTATCTCCCAACAAGGCCATCAATTCAAAGGGGCTAGTAGATATTCTATCTACCCCAATCACCTGTACAATAATGTTAGCCGAGTTGCTCAGAATAAGACCAAACATGTGGGCTAATGTGGGTAAATGTCTAGAGAAATTTGGTGTAAAAACCCCAATGACTCAAATCGAGGAAGGCATCAAAGAGCTTGAAATGCCTCAACTAAATACTAGGCCAGTGCCATTAAACAAGGTAGGCAAGTATTACGAGGGAGAAGATGGAAACACCACCCTTCCTATGGAATTCAATGGTGTAAAAACCATGGCAATCCTTGATAGTGGAGCTGGTGTGGCCATTACAACCAAAGAGGTTTGGAAAAAATGGGAAAAACCTGCCTTGATATCCACACGAATGACCCTGCAGCTTGCAGACGGACACAAGGAAAAGCCCCTAGGACTGCTAGAAAAAGTACTTGTTACTTCTTGTGGCATTGAATATGAACACACTTTGCTGTTGTTGACTTTGGCAAGAAGAACAACCATGACATCATTCTAGGAAGACCATTCATGCGACAATTGAAAATGGTCCAACATTGGGGTTATGACCATATATACCTGAGACATATGGAAACCATAACAAAGATAAACTTGAGGGACCATAGCTATAGGGATGTGACGAGAACACCGGTTGAGGAGTTTGATTCCGCCATAGTAGCAGGATCAGAACTTCCAGCTTGGTTAGGTAAGCCTAAAGAACTATGGATGTGTGGAGCTTCACAATGTGGTGGCTTGAAACGTGAGGAATGTATCCTAGAGCGGGTTATAGAGGATATGGACTATATCCCAAAACCATTCCTGAAGAAGAGTTAGAGCCTTTTAGATGGGAACACACCTTGGCTACTCTGGACGTGTGCGCCATGGAGGGTGCTTCCACAACAAAGTTTTGTGATGAAAATGGCTATGATGTCGTTCCTTATTTTGCAATGAGTGTAATCCAGGAAAACAAAGAGATCGAGACATCAATAAGCTCTTGAAATAAGGAGCAAACAAAGAAATGTGGAGAATCAAAAGATGAAGAAGACGACGAGTTCTATGATTCTGTAGAACACTTCGAGCTTCAAGAAGATCAACGACCCGGGAATCAATGTCATCGCTACACGAATAAAGTGCATCAAAAGTGCATTCCAAAGTCCTCGGTGAAGACACAGCCACCACAAGCATCCTCATACATGTCTCCTAATAAGGATGCAAAGACTCAGCTAGGAGGAATACGACCAGAGCAACGAGCTAACAATGCTCTAATCAATGGGCTAGAAAAGTCCTCCAAGCAACTACCACCCACGAGCAAACAGATAGTAACTTTCCACTACCAGCCAAAAAATCAAGGGAAAGTACAAGAAGTCAACCTTGCTAAGGATAGTAGCGATAGTGATGAATCTTACGACATCCCCTATCATCAACTCAGGCCATCACTATCACCAACCCCTTCAGCAACAACCATGACAGGTCAAAAGAAGAGGACAACAAGTCAAAGCCAAAAAGCTAGACAAATCTGGATACCAAAAAGCCAGATCGGCCAAAAACAGATATGGATCAAGAAGACAAAGATCTCTAATGACAAATCACAAAGATCCAACACCAAAAAAAAAAAAATGAAAGCGTGCACGAACGAGTAAGAATATCACAAAGTCGCAAGCTTTCACAACTCAGGTTTGGGCTCCAAAGAAGTTGATTCAAGCACAAAAAAATCAGGAATTCATTTGGATTCCAAAACAACCACAATATCAACTTTCAAAGCCTAAATCCTGTCCCCAACCAAGCGTACAAGGGCTGTAGCAAAGACCACTGTCGACTCACACAACAAAAAGGTGGATCCCAAAGAAGTCTCTTCAACCACAAACGAAGCACGGGCAAGTATGGGTTCCCAAACCAGAGTCAGCAACAAAACAACCAATAATCGCAAAGAAATGGGTCCCAAAGAAGACCAACAAAATTGCTGTCAGTGCATCGCCGCTTGAATTCTTACAATTCTTCCTACTATTACACTATAGTTAGAAGAGAGCAAGTCGCTTCAATCAAGCAATGATACAAGAGCTTCAAAGACCATTACATTGCTTAGAATAGGAAGCCTCGCCATCAAATGCCAATAAGTAAATTGCTTATACCCACATCTTGCACAACATGAATCTTTTCCATGCATTGACTGTGTATGCATAATAGGGCTACATTACAAGGCCTGCATAGGCACAACTTTTACTTGCCCAAGCACAACACATACCCTTTGCGATACCCTTTACTTGACGAAATTTAGAGTATATGCCCTCATAGTAGTGTTACAGAGGAGTATGGGGACAAAATCCATATATGAGCCCCTAGGGACATGTGTATAGTGAACATAGCATTTAGATTTCTATTTGAATGATTTTTCTTTTGTTGAGTTGTTTTAAGATTTTCTTTGTTTATTATTAAGAAAAAATTAAAAAATCCATAATCCACATGAATAAAAGACTGACGGGAGGCCTGAGCACTACAAAGAGAAGAAGGTACAGGAAAACGATGAAACTTCACGAAGTATGTCTCATCAACCACTACAACAGCCGAAGAATTTTTCACAAAGCAAAGTCAACATGCAACCGACAAGTCATAAAAGTCAGAGTCGAGTAGCTAAGCCACAAAATGAGTGAGGTGTTAGTCCCAAAGCTTCAAGTAATATTCTCTGTGGTCTAAGCGTCTTAGCTATTCTAGGTACTGCTCAAGCTGGAAGAGTTCAGCATATTTACGTTGTGTCGCTCATGCTGGTATAGGTGAGCAAAAGAGTCGAAGTCTAAGTACTTAAGTCTGGTGAAGTGAAGGAGAAGGTCCAAAAGACACTCACGTAGTGAGCACAATGAGATACGAGTGGAGAAACTTCTACATCAACAACCCTTCTTGGAAAGGTGGAAGCTATTGAGACATCTTTGATGTCACATGTGCTACATTTATTCCTTGAAACACCCATCATCTCCTTCTTTCACATTGTATGCTTTTGGTGACAAATTTCTCATATGCATATAGAGTGTCCCATAATTGGCACTTGCATTAGGCGCTCTTTTCGTGTTTCACCCAAGCACTCACCTTTCATGAACATGTAGTTCACGTTTAACTGCTCAACTCCAATAAGAGCGTATACCAAAGGCATTTTTTTCCACCGAGTTTTTTCCCTTTGGTCATCCAGGTTTTAGACCCTAATCTAAAGACACCTATCACCATCCTCCTGTACATATTCCTTCTACATCAACAATAAGGAAATTCTACTCAAATCAATTGAAAAATGAATTGGAGCACCAATTTCAGATCGTAGCATACTTCTCCTCAATGGCGAGTCCAGGAATGGCCTACAATGACAAAGTTGCAGACAACACTAATGACATGATTGCACAGGAACAAAGAAGTCCCCAATGAAGAAGAGCAGACATAAAAGTCATCAGAGGATCTCAAAAGCTTGTCCTTGATAATGCGCATCGAATGCTTGGCAGGGTTTTGAACCTCAAATTAGAATAATTAAGTCCTGGATTCGGCCTGATAGACAGACTTTGCATTGGAGTGCAACTTGGCCTAAAGAAGTTAAGGGTTTAGCCATACAATTTCTACAAAATCCTTACAAAGTTGTCATTGGCTCACAAGATCAGAAAGCCAATCACTCAATTCTACAGATTGTACAAGTTGTTTCTGAGAATCACAAATACTCCGAATCGACAGATTTTCTGGAGCAAGTGATGGATGGAGCTTTCTCTATCCATGATGATAAGAGTCAAGTTAAACGACATTGGGTTATTTTTGAATTTAGATCTGGAAGTAGACCTATAATGACAGAAACAGATGTTGTAGCTCGGAGCGTGGATGTGAAAGACATAAAGTTCGTCATCAATTATGATTTTCCTGAATCATGTGAAGACTATGTACATCGGATTGGATGAACAAGACAAGCTACTGCAAAGTCTATAGTCTATACTTTCTTTACAAAAACAAAACGACAGCAAAGACCACATCGCCATCGACAATCAGGTCATATCAGGGATGACATGAACACGGAAGGGGGGAATGTTGATCGTTGGGTCAACAACACAACATAACTCAAGTTTCGTACCAAAGTCTTATCTTTTGCGAGTTATGAAATGCTGCAGATTATGGCTATAAACGTCATTTGTAATGAGTAGTTATTCTAGTTTCAAAAGCCGGGGTGCAATGGCACTTCGAGATTGTAAATACAAAGCCATTTGACCCTTTCAACCCCATTTTTGGTTAAACCTAAGGTAGCCTTAGTATATAAGGTACCTAGGTCATTTTGTAAAGAGGACTTTTTATCACAATCAAAAGTTTAGCGCTGCCGTCTACTGTGTGTGAGAGAGAAAGAGAGTGAGTGTGAGCTTCATCCTCTTGCTACGCCCTCCTCGCTCAACACATTGGAGATCCGACTGCACCATTTTTGTAGGCTCGAGGAGAGCTATGCGACAATGCCAAGAAATTTACGAGAGACAAAGCGCACACGCCGACGCATCTACGATCTATTTGTGGCCGTAAGTGTATCAAACGATGTCTGTTTTCTGCGTGCTAGTAGTCTATAGAATTGTGGCGACATAAGCTACACATAGGTACTCATAAATTTCAGTTTCGGGCACTTTCAAAATTCTGCTCTGTCATCCTATGCGTTTTCCGCAGACGGGTTTAGAGTGAGGGTTTTGAGTGTAGAAGCGTAGGGACAGGTGTATCCTAGTGAGGGGATAGTGTTCCTTAAGTTTCGTATGAATCTAGCATGATTAGCTGAGTTACCTTCCGTATGTGTGTATGTGGCTAGGTGGTGTAGTTGAGAGCAGTGAGGTTCTTGATTGTGGTTTAGTTGGCCTTCCAGAGTGTTGTATGTGTAGGGTGGTCTCAGCCCGACAAGCTAAAGAGATTTCCTCGGTGTGCCTATCGTGTCATCTGTGTCCTCGATTGACATTATGTTGATCTAGGTAGTATTTGCATGCACTTCATGGGTGTGTCAGTCTCTCCCGTCCAACAGACGCCGTATTATTTATCTGCTAGAGTCATGGGCTGCGATTGTCCATACAATAGATGTGTAGGGTGGTCTCAGCCTGACAAGCTAAAGAGATTTCCTTGGTGTGCCTATCGTGTCATCTGTGTCCTCGATTGACATTATGTTGATCTAGGTAGTGTTTGCATGCACTTCATGGGTGTGTCAGTCTCTCCCGTCCAACAGACGCCGTATTATTTATCTGCTAGAGTCATGGACTTCGATTGTCCATACAATAGATGTGTAGGTGATCGTTGATGAGAGGTGCACCACTTATCTTATTTTTAGAACATCTATGCAATGACCGACCACTGTGGGCGCCCATGTGTGAATGGGTCAAACTATTATAAAAGGTCCATATGACCTTAAAATCCTCATTCTTGAAGGTGTAAGCTAAGAAAGTTCTCTTGCTCCATCTTTGTCTCCTTCTCCTTCATGTGCTCATGTGTGTATGTGTGTGTGTGTGTGCTAGAGAGAGAGAGAGAGAGAGAGAGAGAGTGCATGATTGAGCATTGCGGCGGCATTGGTGGCGGCGAGGCAGTAGAGCACAGCATTAGCGACAGCTCCTTCTTGAGGATCCTTCACGAAAATAGCATTGATACGTGAGTGACACACCACTGTTCTTTGATCTTTCCAGGACTCTCTAGTTGTGTGTTTGTAGCCTTTTAATAATCGTACATGGTGCACAGGAAAGTTCCCAACCTTTGATACGTTGTCGTACTGTGGCACATATATAGTGGGAACGGGTATTAAACAATTTATCTTGTGACATTTTTATGCATAAGTATACTTCATATAATACTCATATTCATAAATAAATTTTTTCTACCATATCTTAGCAATACCTTTGAAGTAATAAAAATGTACATTACTATTAGAAAGTACTACAAGAGAAGTATCAATGGTTGTGCCTCTTTTTGTCTGGGGGAAAAGCATTTGTATATTTCTTCTAATATCTCAGTTATACCCTACCATATATAAGTTATTTTCTTCTTTTCACATTTATTTAATAATATAACCCTTCAATAATGCATACCTTCTTGGATACATACAAGAGGGAAGGGCCTACTAGAAGACTTTATGAAAAGGAAGATCCAAAGCTTCTTGGACCATCCCAATTTGAAAATCCCAACCTAAGGGCGTGAAGAAAATTCCAAAACCAAGTCAAGCTCTTTTAGTAGGCCAATTTTTCCTTTTGAAGCATGTCAATCCGAGTTACAGGTCAAAAGTTACAGTGAAACCAGTGAAAAACCCTCTCACAACTACACTGCAAGAAGAGATGGTAAACAGGTGAATCAAATGAAAAGATGTAATCTTGGTCTATTTCCATAAAATAGGATATTTGGAGATAAAAGACACAAGCATGTGAATGTGACACCTCAAAGATGTCTTGAAGGACAAGACACACAAGTTGGGACCCCCTGCTGGAGCCACACAGAAGATGCTTAGGTGGGGGCCCACATACATCATGCACCCACATGGAGCCTCAACGACCAAAAATTCTGAATTTCATGATATTTTGAGTCCTAATATTTCCCATTTTAATAAATATCCAAAGAACATTTGATTTGCGCTAACTCTTTAGCCTAATCAAGTGATTATGTAAAACATGGCTCCCTCACCTATAAAAAGGGCAACCTTCTCTTCATTGGGGGCAAGTTATGAGTGAGTGAGAATAGATCAATTCCATAGTGACACACTCATCTTAGTGCCAAAATTTCTCTTTAATAAAGGCGGAAGTCTTGCCTCATATTCTCTTTCCATTAAGGTGGTGGCGATTGCTATCATGTAAGATATATGTTGCTAGTTTTACTTTCATTTGCATATCTAGTCCAATACTTGTCTCTAACTCTATCTCTATCTCTCATTATCTATCTCTAATACCACCACCACACTTAGATCTATCTCTAATTCTATCTTTACTCCTCCTTTCATCTCTCTTGTTGTGTCCTTATTATTTCATTGGAAGGTATTCAAGCAGCAACCTTGTCAATGTAATGGGTACAACCTTCTTGCGGGAAACAATTATGTGCACAAGGTTAGTAACCATATCTTCATCTTCCACAAGCATCTGTCTCTCTTAAGGTTTTCATTCTTTTCCACAAAGTCTAGAATCTCCTTGCTACAGGTACTTCTCTCCCCTAGTATCCTTATTGCCTAAGGGCAACAATAGGGCGTGGGAGAGAAACTCTGTTCTTCTTCTCCTTTCACTTCTTTCACACCTTTATCTTTGAACATACTAAGTATATCATTGATGAATAACCATAACCCACATAGAGGTAATTTCTTTCAATTCCATTCAATGCAATCTATTAAGGTCAACATTTGGATTTGTCAAAAGATTCACTTTCAGCAACGCATAGTGTTTCTATTTGGTCTTGAAAGGCTTAACGAAATACTTCTCTCACCAGATCCCATCATACTACCTATTATTGACTATGACTTGTCTTTTGATGTGAATGTGGTTATTTTATTATGAATCAAGAGGATTTGTACTCACAACTAATCCCAATCGCTAGACAAAACATATACATTATAGTGAGCACAAAGCTACAGTTCCAAAGAGCAATCCGTAGCTTATTTGGACAACAAAGATTAAATATCATTAACTCATCCATTAACCCTTTTATCCTACCCATGATACAATATGATTGTAATCTCGTTGTTTTCATTTTTGTTTTGTTCTGACTATCTTTCATGAGTTCTCTCCATCACGTGTGTGTTTGTAAGGAAAAGTGAGCGGCTTCTTTGGCTACATTTCTTCTTTAGCTCTAGAAGCTATGTTATCTACATCTTAGCTCTTTCTCATAACCCTTGAGCTTGCTCACAAACTCTCACAGCAAGAGGCCCGGTGCCTTCCTGGCAAGACCGCCTACTTCTTGACATATGTTTGGTGAACCCGATGCGAAACTGCCAGGGTGAGAGTTTGTGCGTAACCATGGGTGATCATGTTGAGCAACAAGGTATGCATTTTGACCCAACAACAATGCAAATGTTTCAAGCATTTGCAATGTTCGTGCAACAACAACATGCCACTGAAAGAAGGGAGATTTCAGCAATGAAGGCCATACAAGCAGTCGTCAACAGAATGGATCAATTCAATGGCAAAGATGTAACCAAGTACTTACGCGAGTATGTGAAGGAGATGGAGCTGGATCGCGTGTCAGAAGGTGAGATGATTCAAAGCTTTGAGCTAGTTGTTTCTCCAGAAATTAGGGAGCATGTTAGTGCAATTAAAGATGGGCATGGGAGAAATTGGGAAGAAGTCAAAGTAGCTTTAAAGGAGGAATATTTCATGGAGGAATCTGAGAGAGTAACCAAAACGACATTCTTAGAATGGGTAGTCAAGCCAAAGAAAGGACTATGAATAACAGAGCTACTTAGGGAATTTGAGCGGCACTATGCACAACTTAGAAGGACAGAAAGGGCCACACTAGATGCAGAGAAGACAGATCTTTTCTTACAAGCTGCAGGTAAAGAGTTTCAAGAAAATTTGGAGCTTCTTCTTGAAGATAAAGATGTTGAGCAAGGACTAAAGACCGCCTGGAATGAAGTTGAAGGTGCTGTCTCGTTGCTTGCCAAACGACAAAGAAGAAGGGACAAGATGGTAGTAAACACTACAAGTCCTTCAACGTCAACTTTTGACAAAATGGTAAAGCCTACTTTTATCGCTCCTAAGTTTGATGAGTCCATGCTAGATGAGCTTGTGAAGGGAATGCGTGACTTGAAGGTGAAGCTTGCAAAGCTTGAAGAAAAAGGCCAACTATCAGGGCCACTTCCTAGACAAAGACAACAACCTAAAGAAGGGTTTTTTAATAGATGTATTTGGTGTGATAGTACAGACCATGTAAGGGATTGTGATGATTTTAGTGATGCTTTGTCAAAAGATGTTGTCTTTTTTAAGGATGGTCAAATCCACGTAAGAGAGATAGGTCTACCCTTGAGAACTAACTTTGGGAAGGGGGCAATGCAAACCTTAGTTGAAGATATGGCAACTAACCATGCCAGCTCTTCAGTTGAGGCAGCTACTTATGGAGTAAAAATTGAGCATTTTTGTGATGAAGAGGTGATTGACCATCATGGTCAAATTTGGCCAAATGTCATGCAATTAGCTAAAAAGGGAAAGCTTACAAAAAAGATTCTACATGAAACAGGTGATTGCATACGTCTAGAAACAGGATGAAATGATCCAGTGGACTCATTGTCAGTGCATGCCTACATTACAAAATGCCAACAAAATGAGGCAATTGAGAAGAGAAGTGCAGACGTGAGAATGCTGATGAAGGACCATCAAAAAGAGCTTCTAGAAGTGGGGGAAGAAGCGACTCAAAGTCTTCTCAAACACCCTCGACACAAGGAGCATCTCCACCTGAAGTACTCATGGAGGAGTCTACTACAGGAAAGAAGAAAGAGCCAACAAAAGGTAAGACAAAAGGCCCAACTTATAAACTACAATCTGATATTGAGGTCGCTACAGATTTAAAGAAAGTCTTGGAGGAAAGGATCTTGAATAGCAAGATTGAGTTTACTCTGGGAGAAGTTCTTGGCATTGCAAAGCATGAATTCCATGAGGAGATCATTGACATCATCAAGAGGAAGAGGCAAACCCTTGCTGAAGTTTCTCATCCACAGGTTGAAGGGGAAACCTCGAAGACACAAGGGATGCAGCTGCTAAATAAGGAGGATGATGAAGCTATGGTAGGATGCTACCAATCTAGTGGAAGAGTGAAGCAAGTGCATTTCTCAAATGATGATGAAGAAGTTGAAGATATTCCTAGGAGCTACTATTCACGAAGTCACTCGGCAAGGGCTACTACAGAAACTTTGGTCAAGGTAGGTGATCTTGAAGAGCCATTTGTTGCCTTGATTGACCATGGTTCAGAAATAAACATAATGTCAAAGAGTCTCTACAACAAGTGCAAATGGTCAATGGACACAGGTCATGGCTGGATGGTAAAAGTGGCAAACAATTCATCTGGTGAATTGTATGCAGCATGTCCAGGTGTGAAGGTGACAATAGGTGATGTAAAGATTGACCAAAACTTCTTTGTACAGGATACATCTTCATATCATCTCATCCTTGGATAGAGCTACATTGTGGGAGTTTGAATGGAAACAAAGGTAATGGACGATGGTTCAGCATATGCTAGGATACGCAACAAAGATGGTAAACGAGCTCTCCAATTTCTCACAGTTTGTGTAAACCATGAAAGAAATCGTGACAACCTCAGAGAAAAACCTCTACCAAAGGTAAGCAAAGAGTTTCATGATCATAGAGAAATGATGGGTTTTTGGCCAAGTACCATTGTAAAGCGGGATTGCAGTGGTACAGAAAGAAAAAGGGTCTCGCTTGATCCAAAAATAGGTGAAACTTTCTCAATGAGCTCCTTGGTGACAAGGAATGGATCAGTATGTTTTACAAAACTTGAATATTTGAAGAGATGTGAGAGGAAATATGTGCATAATGTACAAATAGGCATGAAAGAGAGTGGGTTGCTAAAGCCTACTGAAAATGTTTTGGGTTTGTGTGAACAAGTTTCTTTTGCAGATACTATGGTTGAGCTTCATGCTATAATGAGGTCTAGTTTGCATCTTGAAAATGAAGTTGTGGAAGTTTGCTCTATGGAAATGTATCAAGTAATAGAAGCCTTTAAAGAAAGACAAACAGTTGGCCCAAAAGTCCATGTTGAAACTAAATACAAGCGTGTAGCAAAGAAGGTAAAACCAGTAGCTTCACCCTTACCACCCAAGAACAGGGAAAAGATTGAGCAGGATTCTTTACAACCAAGTTTGAGGAATCCTAAAAATATCGGGCATACCTTCACAAAGGAGTCTTTTCAAGAGTTGCAGATTGGTTGCGAGGAGTTTCTAACACAAGAGGAGACAAAGTGATTCAAAGAAATGCTTTCAAAGCATGGTAAGGCTTTTGCATTTGAGCCACATGAGATAGGATGTGTTGATCCTTCTATTGTAGCTCCTATGGTAATTTTCACAATACCTCATGTGCCTTGGAATCTGCGGCCTATTCCAGTTCCAAAGGCTCATTTGCCAAAGTTAGTAGAGCTATTGAATGAGAAAATCAAAATGGGAATCTTGGAGACTTCTTGTGCTCCGTACTCAAACAGGTGGTTCACAGTTCCAAAGAAGAATATTTCTCTACGCTTCATCCAAGATATGCAACCAGTAAACAAGATGACAATTAGAAATGTAGGTATAGGTCCAATTGTGGATGAGTTTGTAGAGGCGTTTGTAGGGAGGGCAATCTACTCAATGGGGGATCTTTACTCAGGGTATGATCAATTTCAGCTTGCAATCGAAAGCAGAGACTTGAGAACCATGAGGACACCTTTGGGTTTGGTAAGGATGTGTACCTTGCCACAGGGAGCAACCAACTCTGTTGCACATATGATGAATGGGATGAATAAGGTCTTACGTGACTTTATTCCTCAAATCACAATGCCTTTAATTGATGATTTGCCTATCAAAGGATGTGAAGAAAGTGACAAAGATGAATCTTTGGATCTCAAGGGATGTCGCAGGTTTGTGGTAGATCACATAAATGATTGTGATAAAAAAATTTCTAGGTTGGAAGAAGTGAATCTTACATTGTCAGGGAAAAAGTCTATGTTTGGTGTCAATGAAGTGCTCATTGTGGGGCACATGTGCGAGCCATATGGTAGGAAACCTTGTCCAAAAAAGCAGATGCCATCCAAAGAATGAAAGAAACGTGCACTAGCATCACTGAGGTTAGAAGGTTTCTAGGAGCATGTGTCTTCTATGTTATTTGAATTCCACATTATGCACATGTAGATGATCCTCTTTATCAGCTGCTTAGAAAGAATCAGAAGTTTAAATGGACAGAAGCACATGTAAAATCCATGAGAAAGCTAAAGGAGTTGCTCCAGTCACAGCAACAACTTTCAGAAAGGTAGACTACGAGTGTTAGAGGCCAATAATTGTGACAGTAGACACCAGTCCTACAGGGATTGGATGGGCAATAGGGCAAGATGACAAAGAAGGACACAGATATGTGGTAAGATTTGGAGCAAAGGTACTAAGTGCTCGCCAAAGAAAATATCCATAGATAAAGAGAGAGTTATGGGGTATGGTTACAGCCTTGAAAAGTGGGAAAGAGTTCCTAATTGGTGCATGTGTGGTTGTAGAAACAGATTGTCTACCACTTCTTGGGATGATTACAAGCTGCTCAATGCCAGACATTGCTATGTTGCGGTGGATTTCCTACATTAAGTCCTTAAATCTTGAGTTTAAGCACATTGCAGGTAAAGACAATACAATGGCAGATATGCTATCAAGGGCAAGGTATGAAGATATTATTGAGTATGACTTGTCTTTTGATGTGAATGTGGTTATTTTATTATGAATCAACAGGATTTGTACTCACAACTAATCCCAATTGCTAGACAAAACATATACATCATAGTGAGCACAAAGCTACAGTTCCAAAGAGCAATCCATAGCTTATTTGGACAACAAAGATTAAATATCATTAGCTCATCCATTAACCCTTTTATCCTACCCATGATACGATATGATTGTAATAGCGATGTTTTCATTTTTGTTTTGTTCTGACTATCTTTCATGAGTTCTCTCCATCACGTGTGTGTTTGTAAGGAAACATGAGCGGCTTCTTTGGTTACATTTATTCTTTAGCTCTAAAAGCTATGTTATCTACATCTTAGCTCTTTCTCATAACCCTTGAGCTTCCTCACAAACTCTCACAGAAAGAGGCCCGGTGCCTTCCTGGAAAGACCACCTACTTCTTGAAAATGTAAGGCAAGCATACAAGGATCAACCAGGTATCAAGCCCAATTCTGATCATCATCATTGATTCTACATAATTTGGCAGTCAAAAGGTGCGAGAGATGCCCATCATCCTTTCTCGAGACTGAAATCCTAAAAGTTAGCTTGTAAAGTCAAATCAAGCCAAACTTTGTCAGACGGCTATGAATAAAGAGTACAAGCTAAGGGTTTTTTAAAAACGATAGCCTAATCCCTGGACCCTAGCTATCCAAAGATGCATTTTTTTCAAATCTAAGGCCATAATATCCATCTACATACCATGTACATCATGGATATGAGTTTTGGAGACGAATGGACCATGATAGCTCATAGATGGTCATCTAGCACGAATGATGTCGGATAAAACCCTTTTGAATCAAGTTACTAACTTGGGAAATTAACAAGGGTTTATTAGGCTTTCATTAAGTCATGTATCAAGTAGAAGCAATATAATGATTTACAAATTACACAAAAGCTAACAATGGCAAATGCAACCTTGATCACCTTGATGCAGGAACAAAGGAGTCACCAACAAATGCAACCTTGATCACCTTGATGCAGGAACAAAGGAGTCACCAACAAAGAAGAGAAAATACAAATGGTAGACAAAACAACCTTTGTAGGGTTACATATCTTGTGCTTGATGAGACAGATTGAATGCTAGACATGGGTTTTGAACCTCAAGGCAAACAAAAAAAATATCTCCCAGATTCGGCCTGACAAAATGACTTTACATTGGAGTGCAACTTGGCCTAAAGAAGTTGAAGGTTTGCCATACAACTTCTACAGAATCCTTACAAAGTTGTCATTGGATCACAAGATCTGGAAGCCAATCGTTCAATTCTATAGATTGTAG
The DNA here is from genome assembly GCF_014529385.1 of Adiantum capillus-veneris. Taxonomy (NCBI): domain Eukaryota; kingdom Viridiplantae; phylum Streptophyta; class Polypodiopsida; order Polypodiales; family Pteridaceae; genus Adiantum; species Adiantum capillus-veneris. The sequence continues at coordinate 148,457,923 of NC_140936.1, read as the reverse complement.
AACATGTTTTTGAAAATGAGAAAGACACAAAAATTGGCAGATGTTCGTCTCATCAATTATGATTTTCCTGAATCATGTGAAGACTATGTACATTGGATTGGACAAACAAGACGAGCTCGTGCAAAGGCTACAGCCTATACTTTCTTTACATCAGCAAAATGACAACAAAGACCACACCGACATTGACCACCAGTCATGTTAGGGACAACATGAACTCGGAGGGGGGAGTGTTGACCACTAGGTCAACAACGTGAAATAACTCAATTTTTGTACCAAAATCTTATTCTTTGCGAGTTATGAAATGTTGTGGATTATGCCTAGCTAGTCTAGTTGCAGAAGCCAAGGTGCAATGACACTTCCAGATTGTACATACAAAGCCATTTTACCATTGATCTCTATTTTAGGTTTAGCATACGGTAGCCTTAGTATATAAGGTACCTAGGTCATTTTGTAAGAAGAACTTTTATCATAATTGATTTTTAAGCTGCCGTCGACCTTGTGTGAGAGAGGAAGAGGGAGAGCATGAGCTTCATCTTGGTGCTATTCCCCGCTTGCTCATCATATTGGAGATTCGACTACACCATCACGCTAGGCTCGGTGAGAGATACATGCAACAATGCCAAGCATTCCTTGTGGGACGGAGCGAACGCACTAACGCATCTACCAGCTAGTTGTGGCCATAAGTATATCAAACAATGTCTATTTCCTGCTTGCAAGAAGTCATTAGAAACATAGAGACATAAGATACACATAGGTACTCATAGATTTCAATTTTGGGCACTTTCAAATTTTGGCTCTATCTTCATACACGTTTTCTGCATATGATTTAGAGCTAGGATTTTGAGTGTAGAGGCTTTGGAATAGGTGCATCCTACTGAGGGGATGGTGTTCCATAAGTTTTGGATGATTCTGGTATGGTTTGGTGAGTTTCCTTCCGTTTGTGTGTATGTGGTTGGGTGTAGTTGAGAGTAGTGAGATTCTAGATTGTGGTTTATTTAGCCTTCCAGAGTGTTGTATGCATGGGATGGTATCATCTTGACAAGATAGAGATATTTCCTCCGTGCGCCTATCGTGTCGTTCGTGTCCTCAATTGAGATTATGTTCATTTAGGTTGTGTTGTTGTATGCACTTTATGGGTGGTGTGATTCACTCCCGCAACATACTACGACAACAACCTGACTCCGAGTACTCTACCAAAAGGTACATCAAGATATTTTATATTTTTAAGGATTCCATATTGGAAGGACTTAAAAATACAACACGTCTTGGATCCCATGCACATATGCAAGAATGTAGCCCACACCCTGTGGGATCACATTATTGGCAAGAAGGACTCATTGGCCCATGGGCGAGGGAGGATTTGAGGTTCTTGAAATGTCTCCCTACCTCTGCTACTCCACTTCGTGCCCCCAATGGGAAGATTGTGCTTCCTAAATCTCCATGGATGCTAGCCAAAGAATAATTGGACAAAGTGAAGGGTACCATTGCATCTATTCGCACATCAACAGGATACATGAGGTTGTTAAAGGGAGCTTTCATAAAAGTGAAGAAAGATGGAAGCGTTCAATTGTACGGGTTGAAGTCCCATGATTGGCATAAGATGCTTCAGGCAATGTCCCTTTCTCTATTCTCTCTATTGTTTGTTTTTTAGGACACATATGATTTTTGTGTATGAATTTCTCTCACTTCCCTTCCTCTAATCTCCAATTGATTTTGGACCTTCTCTCTACAAAATGCAATAAAATACGGCGGTAAACAATTAGAGATTTTTATAGTGGCTGAAATTTAAAAAACTAGAGAGGGATAGAGATAGAGAGAGAGAGAGTTGATAGCTATGCAAGAGTTGCAAAGCATGCACAAGAGATAAGTCTGCCAACAACAATTTGTAGGAATTTAAGGAAATTATGAGTAGGTGGCACTTTGTAGTAAGTGTGTCTACACGGGCAAAACCTTTGGAAAATGCACCGACCATGTATCCTGCGTGAAATGTAAAGGAGAGGCCACCTTGAGATCATCATTCACCATACAAGTATGCACAAACCATGGAAAAATAGTAGAAGGAGGTGAACACACTCCTCATAGCACTCGATGTCATTAGTTTGAGGGACAAGCTTTGTGAATAAGTTTGTTGCATTGTCCATTGTAGGGAAATACTTCAATAGAATATCGCCATCCAAAACCCACTAATGATACTGAACCTCAATGTGCTTGGTCCGAGCATGAATAAGTTGGTTCTTGGTGTGAGAGTGCACGAGAGAGAGAGAGAGAGAGAGAGAGAGAGAGAGAGAGAGAGAGAGAGAGAGAGAGAGAGAGAGAGAGAGAGAGAGAGAGAGAGAGAGAGAGAGAGACAATAGCCTAAAATGCACTAAGAAGTGCTTTAGATTAAAATGATCAAGATTGCTCCAAGATGTGTAAGAGGGGGGCTACCCCCTCTTTATATAGAATTTAGGATGAAAATACCATAAATTACTTATAGAGTGTACACACCCAGGCAATTGGATAGTGGGGTGACCGGTCCAAAGTGGGTAGCCATACCAAAATTGGGACAGTGTCTAGAGCATCAAAGGCTGAATACTTTAACACCCCCTCTTATCGCCTGATGCTGAACGGGTATCAATACCTTCATGAAGGTCCAGGAAAGAGTATCCACATGCCGTTCTATTCCAAGTAGTCCATCTATGTGCGTCATAAGAGCCGGATTTCACCTTTCGTTAGTGGGATCAAGGTAGAAATTTAATCCCACTAGTTTTAAGGGAACCATGGGGAGGAGAGGAGAGGCTTAGAAAAGAGGATAACGCCTCACGTACTAAAAGATAGCTTAAACTCTTAGCACGGTTAAATTAAAGCTTGGATATTCTAGAAGAAAAACATGGACTTCACTACAACACGCTGCGCGAAAATCGATGCGGCTACAGACAACTCAAAGCTTGTTTTAAAAGTAAAAATTCCTGGAATAAGTGTCAGAATCACCATTGGCATCGTTGGTATATGTACCAGAATAGCTACCCTTGGAATAAGCAATGAAACTTACACCATAATACGCACCTCAATACGATTGGTATAGAAAAATTTCATACGAACGCGTATTTTGAGGCTTATAACAGCACGTACCAACGACAAAACCTGCAAAAAACAATCTAGGTAGAGAGGGTTGGGAACTGATGTTGCATGTACTACAGCAGCAGAAAATAACCCTCTCTACCCAAAAGAAGAGTGCACAAGCAACCGCAATCCACTTAAAGTTTGACGCTAAAGAGTGAGTTTATATAGATTAGCAAAATTATAAGAAGAAAAAAACCAAAAAATCAAAAGCTTAATCATGACAAGTTCCCAGAAGCATAACCATAACGTTGACTTCCAAACCACAGGCACAACGGCATGAAGATTTTATAGCCATAATTAAAACATGACTTGAAAATTGCAAAACCATTAACATAACCCACTTTCCATACCATAACCATAACCTTCTTGTCATACCATAACCACAACAGCCATACAATCATTGCAAAACCATAACCATAACCTGATTGCTTTTCCATATCCATAACATGATTGCCATACCATCATTGAAAAACCATAACCATAACTTTATTGCCAAACCCTAACCATAACATGATTGCCATACCATCATTGCAAAACCATAACCATAACTTGATTGCCAAACCATAACCATAATGTCTATGCCATACTATAATTACAAAACCATAACCATAACCTAATTCTCATACCACAATCATAATCGCAAAACGGAATGAAAAACCATAAACATAAGCATGAAACTGTACATGTACACAATGAATGAATGCAATTGTATCAAGAAGACCATTGCTACAAAAAGAACATATATGGAGGATGTCACCCTCATAATAATGCATGTACAGCTTGATCAAAAGGGCCACAAGTCCATTCTTGTACCATACTTCTTCTCTCAACGTGTCAAAGGGTGCTTCACAACAACTTTCTACAAAATTATGGTTTAATCATAAAATAAATCTTCAGATAACATACATTTTTGAAAATTTAAAGCATACGTATAATACTTACAAACTCATACCAAAGTGTGTTGTAGCCTTCACTCCCAAGATGTGACACTCTAGCAGACTCCAAACGTTCTCTGGCTGCATCTCTCTACTACTAAAATCTCGCAGGATTGTCTTATGTCTCTTGTGCAATCCCCACCCACTTATCTGCATCCAACCATGTTGTATTTGGATTGCCTTCCTTGTACCTGTCTCTCACCTCAGAGTGATGGTGTGACATTGTGGCCCTCACCATGCTCAAAATCCATTCATTTGAGGCTAAATCATACCCCAATGTTTGCTTCTACTCTCTGTGGGTGGTATCAATGATGTAACTCTTTCTTTCATCATCTTGATTATCCCAAATGTCCATCATAGACTGGCCAAACTGAACTGTACAGAGATGCCACATCCTCTATCACATGGTATTTCCAACCCTATCCGCCACAACAGCCCCATGCTTGCTCTTGTAAACTTTGCTAGGATCATGCTTGTGTGATCCCCAAGGTCTACGTGGTGTGCCAATCAGTGAACTATCTAATGAAGAGAGTGGTGTGGACGCATAGGTAGAACCACTACCACATTAACCACCACCTCCAGAACAATTCCTACCTCGTCTCAAAGATGAACCACCGATCGGTGTAGGGGGCATACTCGACTGAGGTGTGGGCGGTCGGTGTAGGGGGCACACTAGTCCTAATCATAGGGGCATAGTAGGTCTAGAGGAACCAACTGCCCAAAGGTTCTGTGTGTAACTAACCTTCTCTGGTGTGAACTATCATAAAAAAAGGAGCCCATTTGCTCGGGTAACATGCCAGTGGAAGTGACAGGAAAACTAAAACTAGGAGAGTATTTATCATCATCATTGGCCATGGCTAAAGATACACAAATAATACAGATACAATACATTAGTTTACAAAAGAAACACTTCAAATAACAAAAAAATGAAGCTGCAACACAACTCTATGAATCTATCCAGTATTGTAGACCAATAAAAAGAGTCCTGCAAAGTAGAAATCAGTAGTCAATCTCTCATCTTCTATGAGAGCTGATGCACCAAAGATGTCTATCTCAATCTTTACTTCTGCATCTTCATCATCAAACTCCACTTCTTTGTCGCTCTCTGCACCAACTTCCGTATTTGAAAACTCATTTCTAGGTTCAAGTATTTGCTCACCCACTGACCTCTCGCTCAAAATCCAAACTTACATCATCCATCACCCTGCACTTTGTTCATGAAGCTCTTTGACCTCAACTTCCAATCCTTCACACACTTGCTTGCTCCTTGGTGCAATTTGAACAACATAGATCCAATGTGGTTTAGACAGATCTTTTTCATCACTTTCTCTCCATAGTGGATCTATTGTGAACACAACTTGTTCACAATGCTGCGGAAGTAGGAACATATCCCATGCATCTATCCACACCCGCCTAGAGTTCATTTGAATCAATGCACTCTTATCTTTGTGCACAGTTGCATTAGGGAAGTTGGTAGTAACTTTGAACCACTTGAAATCAAAGATAAAAATATCAAACTTTCTACAGCTAATCTTCAAGATGTCTTAGATGTAACCAAAGTATTCAAGTTGTCTAGTCTCTGTGTTCTCATCCATGGCACTACTACTTTCTTGGATGAAGCTTGCCCTAACAACATTGTCGCAAGTGACCCTTTGTTCGTCTATGCGTTTCACTCTAAAGTGTCTCCTATGCGCCCACAAAGTTCCATATTTATGATACTGCAGCCACAAAATTGAAAGAAACTTAAAGTTACTAAAGTAATGTGATCATGTGGAGCTCAAAAAGAAAGCTGTAAAAATTTATATGCCAATCGCAACCTCTTGACATCTCCTCTTCCTCTTCGATAATCAACACTCCATTCCTCTTTGCCTCTGATATTGTCGCATCTAACCACCACCCAGTTGGAAAGTAAGGCAATTTCTGAAGATGATCTGGAAAAGGAAGGTTCCTAGTGGCACGGTTGTGTTGAATTGCAAGCGATCTGTCAAGCATTGTTGCTTTTCCTTTTCATACCTCTCTAGACACTTTTGCATGATCCCTCAGCTAGAAGGAACAATCTCATAAACTTTTCTCCATTGTGATATCCATCTTCCTAATGATGCCTTGTCCCGGTAGCTTGTCCCCTGTCACCTTGATGTTGATCTCAGTAGTCCACATTCGGGGCATATCTGGATCAATTGAGCCCATTGATGAGGACAAGAGACTCTTGTACAAGACATCCTTCCGCCATCCTCCCCTTGCGGTGAGCCATTTGACGAACAAACCCCTTTAAAGTCTTCATGAATCTCTCCAAGAAGAACATCCACCTGCTAATTGCAACTTCATTTACCACATGCACAAGTAGATGCATTTGGATGGTAAGAATGTTTGTTGAAAATTACTTCTCCACCATACACAGTGCTCCAATAGCATTTAAGCGTACTACACCGATGTTGTCTTTTCTTATCTCATTTGAGCTGATCCAACATACCAACTCATTGATTTTATAAATTGTTCTTCTAATGTCATCTGTCAAACAATCCTTTATAGCAATTACTAAGATAAACTGTAAAAATTTGTGCCAAACGTGGGACTTAAAACCACTAAGATTGTCATCTCTCGTAAAATCCATATTCAAACATCGCATGCACCCAATGGAAGTTTTGAGTGTAAATATAGTCTTCTTCACTTGTTTCTCTTTGGCATGACTCAAAACTCATGGACCTTTTGGTATAGAAAAATTTCCATTGGGTTTAAGTTGAGGCCACATCTTTGGCATTCAACCGGAGCCTGTAGGTCATCTTTTTGGGCCTTGCTCTCCCTTTTTCTAGTGATGGTTCTCCATATGATCTCCCCCACATTCTTGAAGATGAGCATTGGTTTGAGCAGATGATTGGTAAAATATTTAGAAGTAGGGATGTAATTTTCAATGAATAAAATATGTACAAAGATTACTTGGAAAGAAAACAAACAAAAGAAATAGGTGATGAGTACATGGAGCTTGAGAACGGTGAAGACTCAAGGGACGGGTATGGAGAGAGCTTTTGAGGGAGCTTCTTCATGTTCTTTTAGTTGGGTAATATACTCTATAAAAAAGCTCCCTCCTCTGTCGTTGGAGAGAGATTTTTGGAGAGAGCTTTCATTTGTCATTTATCAATCCCTCAGAATTTTCAAACTATGGCTATCTTTGATAAAATTTATGCTACAACCATATTCGAAGGATAATATGGTACAATCCACACTTATAGGACATGTGAATCACCACACAGATCACATTTTTAGTTTAGTACACATCATCTATTAGCAAAGAAATATGTTATGCACGATGCAAACGAAGTACAAAATGACTTTAACCCAGCACATAGCATATATAAACAAAGTAATATGGTAAGATCAAAGTAGAGAAACTCCAAGACATTTAGTGCCAACCAACAAAGAGACATGTTATGCACAAAGTCGGTGATTTTCCAAAAAATTGAGATGACATCATCTTGAAGATGGAATTCTCATTAAAAGAGTTTCAATAAAAAATCAATCCGCTTTACATACAAAGTCACAAGCGCTCAATCGCAATTATATTGCAAGTCTACAACTAAACATACGCAACAGATCTTCATTTGTAATATTTCTCTAATTGACGAACATAATGTGGTTCTAATGCAAGCCAAAATAGTATAGGAAAATGCAGTATACGTGCTTACAAGCCATATATGGTTTACTTTGTGCCACTCGATCTGCAAAGTCTCCACATGTACACATCGGACTATTGGAAACATGCACTTTGTATCTCTCTCCTTCAACTTGAGAAGAAGACGTCTCCACCATGAAACTTTCATGCATGCCTGCCTTTACAACAATGTGTTGAATAACATGTGCTTCCATGGTTATGGCTGATTCAATTCTCATAGAGGCCTGAGTTGATACTCCTGGCCGATAGCGCACATTGTTGGTTGTCCTTGCTACGATCTTATTTACTGTGAAGCCCCCTGTATCCAAATCCAATAGCTACAAGGAATTTATGTTTGTTCCCTTCTCCACAGGCCAAGTTGTAGGTACTCTTGCAGGACTTTGAGTGATTGTGTTGTAGATTTTTCACATGTGATCCACACTATCATTGCAAAACCACATGAATTGTGCCTTTGAAGCGCTTCCTTGACCAGCGGAATCACCTCTTTCTCATGTAGGAATCCCCCAAAAGGATGGTGGAATTGCACTTGCACCAGTGTTCTTTTTGTTTTTCTTGCATTACCAAATCTAGAACCCAACCACCCTTGACATTTAACTCTACTACCCTTTGGTATACGATGCAGGGCCCACATTGTCTTATTTATATTTGTCTCTTCTACTATCAGACAACCTTCTGAGTTGCCATTGTGAAAGTTGTTTGTGTTTCTTGATGATTGCGAGGAACATTCTTTGTAATATATTCAGGTCAGTGCAATGCGTTCTCTTCCTCACAATGTATTGTACTAGCATTTTTGCGCCTTCTGGCTAGTGTAATATTATCTCCATCCATTGTTGGTCTTTGATATAGGGGTGTACCTCCCATACCATCTTCAATGCCTTTAGCAATGGCTATCGGACCTGGTGCTTTTCCTCGTTGTGCGCACCTACCAAGTGTTTCTGCTCATGGACCTACTCCATGATATCTACCTTTGACAAAAGCAAGCATCTTCACACCTTGCAACAGTGAGTTTGATCGATTGGAAATGCATGCATCGTACAAGCTCAATAATTATATGTTTCCCTTATCGGCTAGCCAGCTGGCATGCTTTGTTTATGCAAGGTTTTTAGTTGGAATGTATGACAAATCATCTGCTTCTTGCAACATTAAAAAAAATATAGTTAATGCATTGAAGTAAATAATTTTACTTGCCATTAACTCATATTCTACATAGTTTTACCTCAACAATGTGCTTTCTCTTGTGAGGGCAACACACATGCACCAACTGAGCCAACAATCCATCTGGGACAAGTTACTTTCTATACTTTACCAGTTGCCCACCAGGCTCAAATGGTCCTGTACAAGATTGTTGCCTCATCCTTGCTGTGTGCACATTGCCAAAGTTCACACAAACGCTTGTCTTCGTCCTGGGAATTTTTATGCATGTATTGCATGATCTGAATTTGCAAACTTTGCTCCCAATGAAACAAGCAGAAAAGTTCTCTTCCCTAAATAATATTGTCAGGCCCTCCGTTGAATAAAAATCAACAGCTCTCTGATTTGCCCCAGTCTCATCTTCCATGAATCCTCTAAAATCTGTTGGAAGGTGCACACTTTTCAAAAGCACTAAATTCATCATCTCCCAAAACATGGTTTGTGCATGTGTGTCTTCTTCTTTCATCTTGCAAATGGCTATTGTTTGCATTTCTTCGATCCTATAGAGTGCATTGATTAATATTTGTTACAAAAAAAAAGAAAAACAATAGGGTCAATATGTCAATACGTCTTACACCGGGTCATAGACATGGGCTGCCAGTGTTATCCATCCTTCTACTCTACAAACGTGATCAAAGCAAACCCAACTTTTTCGGAGGTCTCCACTACCGTTGATAGCCGTTTTTCGGCTTTCCATAATTGCCATAGTAAGCTACCTCACCCTATCAAATCACTCAAACATTTTGGTTATCCCTACCATTTCACTGTACATAGGCATGTGTGAGTTAGGGACTTTCTCCATATTTTCTTAAAAACCCTCAGCTAGCTAGTCACTGGGCTAGTTGAGCTAAACGAAAAAAATAAAAAAATAAAAAAAAATTATGGCCCATTTGTGTGTAAATATTTTATTGCATATAGGGCCTAAATAAAAGGATTTTTCATAATTATTTTGGTATTTATTTAAATATTTATACCTATGGTGTGTTATTTATGCTATGTACATTGACTAACCATTACCATATTGTTTCTTACCATTTTGCATACTCTTTATTCCATATAAAAATAACTCCATCCCAACAAAAATCCAAAAAAACTAGTTCTATTTATGTGTATATTGTTTCACTATTGTGATTTTTTTCTTCCTACATCTATTCTCTATTACTCTCATAAATTAGACCACCAAAAATATTTATCTTTTTATGGTAGACTTATAATGAGAGAGATTTATTTTGATCCCTTTATATTTTTTCCACCTATATTATTTATATTTGACGTGTACATAATTTTTTTAGACCCCTCAATATTTGATTTTCTTAGTTGTATTATTCACTTATATCATGATCTCAACAATATCTTCAATTATAGACCTACCAAATGAGGTCAAGGGTATGTGGCATGCATGCATGCACTATGGGGGCCTCACTCTTGGAGGTATTCAAAAGAATCATCCAAAGAAGGACCTAACAAGGACTTTGTGTAGTGGAAAAAACAGTCGGTTTTGCTGAATTTTTAAAGATCACATGCTCCCCGAATTTGAAAAGGTGATACAAACAAAAGTTGTAGCTCGTGGGCTGAACTTTTACCTCAGTTTTTTTCATATTTTTTTGAGCTACGTGTTGTCAGCTTTGATTTTATTGGTGGACCCTAGTTTGCCCATGCTATGTAGCCACACTGCCTCTTCTACTTTATCATTTTCCTCTTTCACACACACCTCTCCACTCATCATCCCCACCTCTCTCACCACTCCTCTCTGCACCCTACTCACCTTCTTCTCAACCTTGAAGAATAAGAGAAACCATGCTGAACTCATGTCTCCTACACACACTTCCATTCCAAAATTGACCACCTAGTCTCATTTTTCCTCATCCGTATTACCCCTATCTATCAAAAACCCACTAAATTCAGCCTCTTCTCTTGAAAGATAGCTTCATGGTGATTGATTACTCATGTTCACTTACCTTGGCTCCCAGGGAAGGTCAAGAGTGGAGAAAAAAACGTACCGTCAAAGCTAGTGGACCATCAACAAGCGTCAAAATTGACGCTACTCAAGACACTTGGAGCATCAACATTGTAAGAAATCCATATTTTCTTACCTTGAGAGTTTTTTCTTCCTTATTTGTATCCTACATGGATACTCCCATTGTAAATATCCAATTCCATTTGTAAATCAATAAAAACACTAACTCTACTAATTTACTAGCACTAACCTACTATGAAAAGTCCTATCACCTCCACTTCTCTCCTCTCTCTCTTCTTCATCTATCCACACCAACATCTTGATAATTCCAAGAAAAAGAAATTAGATAAGTGCTGAAAATATAACCCAACCATGGTTAGAGAAGTAACCCTAGCCCTCAAAATTGCTATAAAAGGAGGGTGTAGCTAGCACAAAAGGGGGGGAGCCATAAGCAAGAGCACTATGCTATAGGTTGAGAAGCCAAGCTCAACCTCTCTAGAAGGAGCTTTTGAGTGGAAGCTCATTGTCTTATGCATACGCATGTGTTGTAATAGGGGTGATTAGCAAGGGAACTCTATGCCATTGTACGAGAGAGAGTGATCATTCAATTGAGAGTAGGAAATCTATCATTTCTCCTACTAGTGTAAGCCTAACATTTGCTGAATCACGGAGGGTGGATTTGGACTAATCTTGGATACTTTGTCTCTCTTCCAACGTGAAGTAATGGACAACAATGATGTGTAAGTGTCTTGGTGTTTTTTTTAAGTTCTTGATAGCTTTTCTCTGGGTGTTGTCATCAATTTAGCCATAAATCCCACATACTGTAAGAAGGCGACAGGGTGGAGAGAACTCCCCTAGCCTTAAGACAGTGATTGGGGTGGCTTTTCCTGTGATGTGTTGTGGTGTAATTTACTCAAGCTATGTTGAACAAATACTAATCTCACTTTCATTGGTCATGACAGATTTGTAAGAAGGTATTAGTGCAACAAGCACCCCCTCCCCCTTCACTCTTTTTTCTTACATATATAATTGTGTTTGCTTGATCACTGTCGAACATTTCAAAGCAGCCCGAGCACTATCTCTCTCTCTCTCTCTCTCTCTCTCTCTCTCTCTCTCTCTCTCTCTCTCTCTCTCTCTCTCTCTCTCTCTCTCTCTCTCTACGCGTCCTAGTTCGCATCCAAAACTAGGTGGTGCCCCAAATTTGTGTAGGGTTAGGTTGTGGGTTTTTGTGTGTTGTTGTTTTTTTTCCAACCCCAATCCAATCGAGCAGCACGGGAGCCTAGAAGAGTGCTTAGAATCCACTCTTCTTGTTGCCCGCCCCGGACCGCCTCAAATTGGTGCCCCCACGGAGGACGGCTTGTGTATGTTTTGTGTATGCTCAACCTTTAGCATAATCAATTAGCTTGCATGAATCACGAGAATTTGTATGATCCCTTCATTCCCATTGCAAGGCAAAAGGTACACATAATTGTTAGTACTAAGTTGCAATTTCAATGTGTAATTCGTAGAATTTTAGGTCCTCTTAGGTTGGCATAGATAAACGCATCAGTAAATCCTTTTATTTTGCCTCTCATTAGGTACGACCTTAGTTTAGACGTCTATATTTTTGTTTTGTTTTAAGAATTAGGTCATGCATAGACCATGGATAATGGCCCAAGAATAGAGTTTTCCCCTTTCATTTCACTCCACACATTAGAGTAAACATTGCAATTAGTAGAAAAATCCATTTCCAACAACGTATGGTGTTAATGTTTGGTGCCCAAAGAGTAGGAGAAATCATCGCGTCACCAAATCCTGTCATTCTACCTCTTATTGATTATCATAGGTCATTTGATGTGAATATTTTTATTTTGTTGTGGAATAAATTGCAATTTAGAAAATATTATTGTGTAAATACTTTAAAGAAAGAAAAAACAAAAACTCGTCACTTTAAAATCAATTCAATGGAGAGCCAACACCAAATGTCTGGATATCCTCTTTTCTTTGGAGAGCTTAGAGAGGATGTAGAATTATTTTTAGCGAATTTCAAGATGTCTTGCCGTATCAAGAGGATAGTAACTGATCAAGAACGTGTAGAAATGTTTGAGGTGGTCCTTAGGAAAGATGCTAGCACTTGGTTTGACTCTTTGGCTAAGGAAATTAAGGGGAATTACACAGAAGTTTTGAATCGTTTCAAGAAATACTTCTTTGATCCCCAAAACACTCAAAAACTATGGCAAGACATTGTTTCTCATAACCAAAAAGACTTAGATGACTACTACTTGTACAAGCAAGAGTTTCTACGTCTTTGGGCTCTATGGATTCGAAATGTTGCTAACCCTGGTGATGGTGCAGAATTTATAAAGAAAGAGAGGTTCATATCTGGACTCTTTCCTGACCTTAAGGTAAAAGTTGAGTCCAGTGCACCTACTACCTTTGATGCAGCTGAAACTAGGGCTGCTGAGAAATATAGGAAACTCAAGTGCTTAAGGAGGGAGGTTCCAATAGAAGGTCTTAGACCCAAAGGTAAGTCACAAGCATCGACATCTAGGGAGCTTCCTGAGGTAATGGCGGAAGTGATTGAGAAGTTAAATGAATCTTTAAGCAGCTTTTCAATTCACCTTGCACAAGCTGTAGGTCCAAAGGGACGAGCAAAGAAGTCTGAAGAGCGAGATTCACGACCTAGGAGAGTCTTGCAATGTTGGAATTGCGGTGATTCTAGACATGGGATGTAAAATTGTCCTTGGCCCCATGGGGAGCCAAGGAGACCTAACTTGAATTACCCAGTCATGAATGCAGGTGAAGGAACTGGTCAACAACCAAGGCTTCTACAAAGACCAAATGGACCAAGACCACCTCCACAAGGGGTAGAAGGAGTTCCACCTTTGCCAGATCCAAATGTGCATGTGATAGAGGTGAAAAACGTAAATGAGGTTGACATGGAAGCAAATGGCATTAAGCGTGACCGAGGAAAAGGTAAAGAGAAAGAAGGTGTCACATCACAGACCATGGACGAGGCAAGAATGCAAAGGAGACCAAGGAAGCTAAGAGGACTCGACGTCGTATCAATCTCCAAGACTTCCCTCTTGGACATGCTATGGATACATACAACCTATTGGAAGACATGCGAGGCAAGAATGCAAAGGAGACCAAGGAAGCTAAGAGGACTCGACGTCATATGAATCTCCAAGACTTCCCTCTTGGACATGCTATGGATCCATACAACCTGTTGGAAGACATGCGAGGTAAGGGTCCTGATATTACATGGTCTCAATTCCTTGCATTATGTCCACAAGTTAGAAGGGATTTAACAAAGGCAATTAGCACTACGAGAAAGGTAAAAGAGAGTGTGCCTGTTGTAAAAATTGCACATGATGAAATGAATGAGGATATTACACCTATGCTACATTGTTACATCAAAGGAAGATTAGTTAGGAAAGGTCTAGTGGATGGGGGTGCCCAAATTTGCATCATGACAGAGGGACTCATGCAAAGACTAGGCATGCACATCCATGAGACACCTGAAATTAAAGTCAAGATGGCAAACAATAGCATGGCTAGGTGCGTAGGCATTTGTAAAAATGTCTTTGTGGAGGCCTTCGGCATTAAGAAGGCGGTGGATTTTTATGTTATGTCTACCAAAGGAAATGGTTACCCATTTATCCTAGGGAGACCATGGCTAATGAAAATGCGAGCTTTGCAGGATTGGGAGAGTGGAAAGATAATTTGGAGGAATGACAATCATAAGAAGGTTATCTTTTACATGAAGGAGAAACGCCAAGAGGAGCTCCATGAAGAATCATCTCAAAGTGAGACGGAGGAAGGCTGCACTGATAGCACTTCAGAAGGAGAAAGTAGCGACAGCATTACTGAAGAGGAGTCTTCCGTCGAAGTCATGGGGGTAAGGTTTAAGCCAAACAACCAGAAAACCTCTTGCCCAGGTTTGGAAGAGGTAGGTTCCCAAGAAAACCAAAAAGTGGAAGATGAAAGAATGCTAGAAGGTATGTTATCTACAACACTTACAAAGGATGAAAGAGAGGAGCTCAAAGGTGTGTTAAGGAAATTTCCTAGACTTTTTGCTAAAGACTACACCAATGTGCGTGGAGTAGATGCTGTTCAACACAAAATTGAGTTGAAGCCAAAGGCCACACCTAAGGCGCAGAAGCTACGAAGGCTAGGAGTCATCAAGGAGCAGGCTTTACTCAAGGAGGTAAGAAAGCTTCTAGGAATAGGTTTCATTTATCCAGTGGAGAATTCAGAGTGGGTCTCTCCCGTTGTTGTCACTCCCAAGAAAAATGGCAAGTGGAGGGTGTGTGTGGATTACCGTCCACTCAATGAGGCAACAAAAAGAGATGACTTTCCCCTCCCATTTCAAGATGAGATACTAAATGAGGTAGCTGGTCATGAGAAGTACATTGTGTGTGATGGCTACTCGGGTTACTTTCAAATAGGTATCGCATTGGAAGATCAGTTGAAAACAACCTTCATCACTCCTTGGGGTTGTTATGCTTTTAGAGTCATGCCATTTGGACTGACAAATGCTCCTGCAACTTTCCAACGCTTCATGAACACGGTGTTTCAAGCATTCTTTGGAAAGTCCATTAGGGTTTTTATTGATGATTTTTGCATTTATAGCTCAAAATCATTGCATCTACAAAGGGTAGAAGAAGGTTTAAAGAAGCTCTATGACATGGGAGGTCAACTCAACCCCGACAAGTGTCACGTAGGTGAGGATGAAGTGATCTTGCTTGGTCACAAGGTTTCCTATAAAGGCATTGAGGTGGATCCTTCAAAGGCAAAGGCTCTTATTGAGCTCCCATCACCCAAGAATCTCAAAGAGGTCATCTCATTCATTCAAAAGGTGAAGTATATGTCACGCTTTATTCACTTAGCTTCGGAGTTGCTTCATCCTTTGCAAAAGTTGACACAAGTAGAATTTGCATGGTCTTATGAGCTTGAAGAGTACTTTTGTAACATTAAAGTCATTTTGTCAGAGCTACCAACACTCATGCCTCCTTGTTGGGAGTACACATTCTTTGTTAGCTCTAGTGTTGGGAAAGAAACAATTAGAGTGGTTTTGCTAGAACAAGATCCCCATAGTACCCGGATGCGACCCATCTACTTTGCTAGTAGGGTCATGAATGCTTTGGAGAGAGGCTACAAGGAGTCAGAACTCATGATGCTTTCTCTCATGTTTGCGGTGAGAATGTTTAGATCCTACTTGCTACCAAAACCTTTTGTAGTTCTCACTGGAGAAAATTTGTTTCCTTGGGTGTCATCTCAAATGAATCTTAGCACTAGGATCTCAAAGTGGATTATGGAATTGCAAGAGTTCCAATACTCTTTCAAGGTAGAAGATAGTGTGCGTGCACAATTGGCAGGGATCCTTACTTATAGGGTACATGAGAAGGAGATTAAGGTGCCTGAAGTAAAGACCCTACCATTGCCACCGCCTAGAAGTATTCCTAATGCTTTTACCTTGTTCTTTGATGGATCTTTTCGACCAGTCACGGGAAAAGCAGGGGGAGGGCTAGTATTGCTCAACCCAAGTGGAGAGGTGGTCATGAAAGAGAAGGTCAATCTAGCAAGTTCAACTAGCAACAATGAAGCAGAATACGATACACTACTTCATGGTTTAAAGATATGCATTGGCCAAGGTATACAACGTCCCATGGTAAAAGGGGATGCACTTCTCATTGTGAAGCAAATTTTAGGCATTTGGGCATGCAAGAATGAAAGATTCAGGACAAAAGTTCATGCCATTCGTAGGATGTTTAATCAGTTTGAAGAAGTGCAACTATATCATATTCCTAGGAAACAAAATGAAGATGCCGATTTACCTGCACAACAAGCAATTACATGTGTTGAGAAAGAAGTGCAGGTCATCATGGTGGCAGCAACTATCAAGCAACCGAGATACTGGTGATTGGAGTCATTGACTCCCACTATGGGGGGCTCACTCTTGGAGGTATTCAAAAGAATCATCCAAAGAAGGACCTAACAAGGACTTTGTGTAGTGGAAAAAACAGTCGGTTTTGCTGAATTTTTAAAGATCACATGCTCCCCAAATATGAAAAGAAAAATACAAACAAAATTTGTAGCTCGTGGGCTGAACTTTTACCTCAGTTTTTTTTATATTTTTTTGAGCTACGAGCTGTGAGCTATGATTTTAATGGTGGACTCCAGTTTTCCCATGCTATGCAACCACACTCCCTCTTCCACTTTATCATTTTCCTCTTTCACACACACCTCTCCACTCATCATCCCCATCTCTCTCACCACTTCTCTCTGCACCCTACTCACCTTCTTCTCAACCTTGAAGAATAAGAGAAACCATGGTGAACTGATGTCTCCTACACACACTTCCATTCCAAAATTGACCACCTAGTCTCATTTTTCCTCATCCATATTACCCATATCTATCAAAAAACCACTAAATTCAGCCTCTTCTCTTGAAAGACAGCATCATGGTGATTGATTACTCATGTTCACTTACCTTGGCTCCCAAGGAAGGTCAAGAGTGGAGAAAAAAACGTACCGTCAAAACTAGTGGACCGTCAACAAGCGTCAAAATTAACCCTACTCAAGATACTTGGAGCATCAACATTGTAAGAAATCCATATTTTCTTACCTTGAGAGTTTTTTCTTCCTTATTTGCATCCTACATGGATACTCCCATTGTAAATATCCAATTCCATTTGTAAATCAATAAAAATACTAACTCTACTAATTTACTAGCACTAACCTACTATGAAAAGTCCTATCACCTCCACTTCTCTCCTCTCTCTCTTCTTCATCTATCCACACCAACTTCTTGATAATTCCAAGCAAAAGAAATTAGATAAGTGCTGAAAATCTAACCCAACCATGGTTAGAGGAGTAACCCTAGCCCTCAAAATTGCTATAAAAGGAGGGTGTAGCTAGCACAAAAGGGGGGGAGCCATATGCAAGAGCACTATTCTATAGCTTGAGAAGCCAAGATCAATATCTCTAGAAGGAGCTTTTGAGTGGAAGCTCATTGTCTTATGCATATGCATGTGTTGTAATAGGGGTGATTAGCAAAGGAACTCTATGCCATTGTAAGAGAGAGAGTGATCATTCAGTTGAGAGTAGGAAATCTATCATTTATCCTACTAGTGTAAGCCTAACATTTGATGAATCAAGGAGGGTGGATTTGGACTAAGCTTGGTGTTGAGCCAGCAGAGGATCACACCCAGAGTTTTTCTCACACTCATCATTTTGTAACCATTGATTGTAATAAATGTCTTTCCGACATTAATTTTGATTTGAGCCATTCATTAAGTAACGGGACTCAATTGAGTTTCCAGCTTGTAATCCCGAAGTAATTTCACTTGTTGATGTAATTAGTTAGAGATGTTCTCACCTCCAAGGCTGAGGTATATAAGCCAAAGTTTTTGTAACCTAAAGGAGGCAGATTATTAATCAAAGTGAGTTTTTGGAGCGCCGTGATTGTGTCTGAGAGAGAGAGAGAGAGAGAGTCTTATCTACTTGCTACGCGAGCTACGGAGCCACCATTGGAGAAGCGACACCGCCATTGTGTTAGCAACGGCGAGAGCTACGCACAAATACCAAGAGTGCGCGCTATCGGCTTCTATGTGTGGTAAGTTCCTACGAGCTTCGGTGTGAGTTTTCTTCCAGCTCATGTGTCGGAATGGAGCGTGAAGTATATCTATAGAACCACAACGAGTAGAGCTACACATTAGTACCATCGGGGTCAAGTTTTGATCACCTGTATTTTTCGGCCTGTCTTCATACGCGTTTACCGCACGGAGTGGTTATAGGTTGATTTTGCAGTTCAAGTCTTTAGGGTGTTGTTCTTACCTAGTGCATAGACTTCCCCTTGAGTTTGAGATCGATTCAATGATTCTTGATCCTATTTCGTATAGCATTCATTCGTAGTACGGATTTCAGTCACTTGCGTATTTTAGAACTTAGATTTGATTTCCTTAGTAGTGATTGTCATGAGAATGTCGAGTAGGTGATTTGACACCCACCTAGTTGTTTCCATGGGCCTGCGGGTCAAGCTCCGTCCTCGTCTGACAAATTCTGTTGTTGGTTGAGTTCTTGCTATTTAGCTTCCGCTAGCAACGTAACCGCCTTAACATTTGGCGCCGCTGTCGGGGACGAGAGCCCTAAGTAGGTGACCTTAGACTAATCCTACGAGGTGATTTGTATAAACTACTTTGTATAATTTAGTTAGAAAAGATGTAGGAGTGGTGGACTCCGAAGATCTCGAGAGATACTAGGAAGTGGGGTATTCCTGGGTCTTCCGTGTTGACAGTATTTTTAGTTTAGCTTAGATTTGTTTGTTGTTTTGTTGGTGTTGAGTAGTTGTTGATAGAAGAAGAATTTTCTAGTCCGTGAGTGACAGTGGATCTCTTTAAAATCACAATTACCAAACCCATTTTATGATTAGGAATATCTTAGGTAGGACTTCATTTGATCCTGATCTGGAGCTAGTAATCATTGGAGTATTTGCTTGATATGGTTGATTGCATGATAGATCACTAAACCGTCGAGTTAGTAGTGAAACTTGCAATAAACAAAAGTCAGAGAAATTTTTTGTGTATCTAGGAGCTGCTGAGCACTTGAGAAAGCTTTAGGAAGAATTATGTGCCAAAAAGCTGGAAATCTGCAACTTTAGACATCATACGTGTATGATGTCTAAATGACCAAACAGAGACCGAAACATAAATTTTGACTTTACCAGAGTGTTCAAAAGGGGGGTTATACCCTAATTTCAACTTAAAACAAGAGCATTAACACTCAAAGAAACCCAAAAAGACAAGCCGGAGTCCAAGAAACGCAAAGAATAGGAAATTTTGGATTCAGATCTTGTTTTTACATTCAAACCTGACAAAAACACTTGAAACTCAATTATAAACATTGGAAAACGCTTAAAACCAAGAATAGTCAAAATCTGGGACAAAAGACATCATACGCGTATAATGTCTTTTAGCACATCCACTGCTTATTTTTTATATCTGACCTGACAAGATTGTTACAAACACTGTAGAAAGCATAAGTATCAAGTCTTGACCCAAATTGATGAAAAAGACATCATACGCGTATGATGTCTTTGATCTAATTTTGGACATATTTTGATACTTTGCCAACACAGATCCACTGTAATAGATGTCTAGAGGTTATATTTCAAGTTTCATCCCATTTGGATCACAATTGACCCAAAACAAGTTAAAAGCGGAAAATTGCCAAGAAAAGCCTAAATTAGCCATAACTTGCTCAAACAGAGTTCAAACTGAATTTTGTGAGTGGACAGGGCATAAGGGGGCTACTGAGAGTGAGCATAACCAAAATAGTCCAAATCTGTGAAAAAAGACATCATACGCGTATAATGTCTTTTTCAGCATAACTGCAACAAAATTCTCACTTGATGAAAGAGAAGTTGTCCAACTGACAAGATTAAACAATTGACCAAGTATCAATCAGTTTGGATCAATTCTGACCACAAAAACTTGGGAAAACAAATTTCCGAGACGGAAAAGTTAAAGTCCTTTACGGGAATTGATGAATTTGAGATCGGGCAGGAATCTCTAGAATAACCAACCAAAACAAGGGGAACAAGCAAGTGTCATATTAACCGAGGGAAGTGTAAACCAAAGTTGGGTGCAACCATTAGAGCCGATCTTTGAAGGAAGTGTTTCTGATACTTCTTCGGAGAGATCTTACGAGATTTTCACTGAACACTTGGAACACTTGAACCTGAACAACAGAGAAAATATGGCAGCAGGATCATCAAACCCTTCCGCCACAATGAAGCTATTGTTCATAAAATATCAGTACGACAATGAGCAAGGTGCCAAGATCTACAAAGATGGAATGGACCGCTATTGTGTAAAAATAGAAGATAGACCTAGTGAGTTCAAGGACTTAGTGCCTGTGAGTTATAGCGGAGATAGATATCTAGATGACAAGGGTACCATGTACTTGGTAGTCCTAAACCCTAACATTGTGGACAAGTGGGGATTGATGGGCACCAAAGCCAAAGTAGATGAAGAACTCGAGGAGAAAGCACCAATAATGAACTTCCCTGATGCGAGGTTAAGAAGAGAGAATGAAACTACAAGGATCAACACTGATAACATCTATGTGGGGCTATACAAATATAATAATGGGGAGAAAGATCTCTATTATAGATGTGAAGAACCCTACACCGGAGAGTTGACAGACCAAAAAAGACTTTATGTCTTTACCTACATAGAGGGATCGGAAGTGAAAATTGCCGCTTACAACAAGTATGGGAGGCAATACTCAACAATGGGCAAGAAAGAATTAGAAGGATATACATACTTTGGGGGACCACTACATCAGTATTATGTTACTTCTAGCTCACAAAGACCAGCACCAACAAATGGAGTGCAAAACCCAATGACGATAGGAGGACAAAGAACTCAGGCTGCTGACTCTTTCAGTCAACCTCAGTACTTGAAGCCCGGACCAATGGGATCATTACATTCCAGAGAGTCAATGGATACGAATCGAGGTAGTGCAGTTCCAATCCCCACGTATACCACTCCAGGTCCAAGGTTCGAAGCGGAACCATCACATTTACCTCCTAGTAGTAGACTCAGGGCAGGGGAACCGACAAGGGTAACCCATGAAGTCCATGATGCTAGAGAAAGCTTTAGCCGGGACACAGGAGCAATGAGATTGGTAGCAGACCATAGACGTATGAGACCATCTCAAGTAGCCAAGTGTATGCCAAAGAAGTATGGTGGTTTAGGAGATCCGTATGCACATGTGTCACTCTTTAAGCAAGTCTCAAGAGCTGAGCAGATAACAGATTTCCATACAAAATACGAGGGATTTGGTCTTACTCTAGAAGGTACGGCATTGACATGGTTTCAACCACTGAACAAAGGGGGATTCCATGACATTGACCATTTGCTAAGAGAGTTTGCTGAGGAATTCTCAAAACGAGAGATTAAGCACAATACGGTCTCACAAATATATGCTTTTAAACAGAGAGAACACGAAAAAGTGAAGGAAGCTTCACTTCGCTTCAAACAATACATTGAGAGATGTCCAGTACGTGAACGACCACAAGATGACAGACTATCTATTCTCTTTATTGAAGGATTGAGAAACGACACTCTCAAGAAGGACTTGCACTTGAAAGCTTGTACAAGTTTCGAGCAAGTAACGAGAGCAGCATTGTACTTAGTGGATAACTGTACAGTTTATGGAGAGGTGTCAGCGGATACAGATTTTGCATCCAGTAGCTCTTCCTCCATAGCGAGCGAGACTACCACTAAAAAGAATGTTCAAACAAAAACCATGCCAAATGTAGAGCAAATGATAGAAGATGCTCTAAAAAGGATGGCGCCATACCAAAAACCATTGCCAAAACCACTGAAATGGTGTGCTATTGAACAAAAATGGACAAACCATCCAACAGAGGAGTGCTATTACAACAAAGGGTTTGTAAGGGAGCGTCAGTATGCACCTCTTGCTCAATTGGAACCACCTTAGGTACATCCAGTACCTCGATACCCAACGGGAAATGTATCAGGACCTATGGGGATAGAAAGACCGCAACCGGTATTGGGACAACAACCACCTTTACCAGGAGCAAGACCAATGGGCATTAGATATGCACCAACCTTAGAGAATCAGGAAGAACAAGCCTTAGTGCCTGTTCAAGCCTATTATGAAGAATCTGGTGCACACATGTCTCCAACTGTGTATTACCCACCAGAAGAACCCAAACAACCAGAACCATGGGGCATGATTGGGAATGTTGGAATACCAACAGTTACAAGTGATTCTGGTTAAGGGAGATACAATTTGGACGCAAGAACATTGATGTTCATAGCTCATGGAGGGTTAACAGGACAAAGACCATCCTATCCACAAAGGACGAATCAAGTGGGACCAAGACCAGCACTAGAACCCTGTTACAAATGTGGAGGTGACCATTTGATGAATGTTTGTCCACATACGGAAATCATTAGAATTAACGCTTATTTCACTGAGTGTGGGGTTACTCACTTCATTGAGGATTGTTCAAAGAATCCAAACAAAGTGCAAAAGAGGACATTGAATATGCTAGAAACTATTCCTACCAGCAGTGGGTCTGAAAATGAAACTCTGATACCAACGCAAGTTGTTACTAGAGCTCAAGCTAAGAAAACCACTAGAGAACCTGAGAATGGAAAGTTAGCGACTGAAGTGGTTAGTCAAGGACCGTGGAGTCAGAGAAACACATGGAAAGCTAGAAAAGCACGCATGAAGTTGAGAAAATAACGTGAAGACGCTATTCTAGCCGAGGAACTAAAGCGAACTAAAGATAGATTAGAAAAACTTGAGAGTCAAAACGGGAAACGAGAGATGAGCCCGGAAAGAACAAAACAAAAGAGTATCAAAGAAACAACGAGCTTAAGCTCAGGGGGATCAGTGCTAGCCGACAAAGTACACGAACCATTGGACGCACTGATGAGAGCTTACAAAGCTAGATTAAAGAACAACCAAACACAAGAACAGAGGTGGATGACATACCCAAACGCAAAATTCGAAAAGCAGAGACTTGAAATGTGACAGAGAATGATCGAGACTGCACAAGCCTTATTAGAACCACCAAGAGAAACAATGAATTGTGGAACGAAAAACCCAATTCAGCAAGAGACTATCATTTCACGGGTAGCTGAAAAGACTCACAGTGCACAAAAGTCTGAAGATACACACAAGGATGACTCCATAGTATTGAACACAACCGATCAGGAGATAGAGAGTTTTCATCCAGTCATACAGAGGTCTTACGGAAGAGATGAGGATTACAATGAATTTTGGAAACAAGTGAGAGAGGCAAACTTTGCAAACGAGCTGAGTTGCCAAGCTAATCAGACAAATTGGTAAAAGGACATCAGGAATCCTCCCATAGTGGAATTTGAGGCAGGATCTCAAGTGGACTTGGATCTGCAATCTTACTGGGGAGATGGGGGCTCTGTTAGAACAATGGAGAGCAAACCTCATTCACTGAATACCTTACCTTCATACTTAGGAGAGTATGAAGCAAAATCCGAGATTAGAGCACTTCCCTCACGAAGAATCTCATCAGAAAAAGTCATGGAATCGCAAGGATTGATAGAGATCTTGTCAACACCAGTGACTTGCACTATCACTCTAGCTGAGCTTTTGAGGCTAAGACCACATATGTGGACCATTGTAGGAAAATGCTTGGAGAAATTTGGGATAAAAGACCCAACATCGAGACTGCAAGAGGGTATACAAGAGCTGAGCAAACCACAAAAGAACGCTAAGCATGTACGCTTAAACAAGGTCGGAGAGTATTGCGAAGGTGAAGAGGGGAATACAACCTTACCAGTTGAATTCCAAGGAGTGAACACGATAGCAATACTAGACAACGGAGCTGGGATAGCCATTGCTACAAAAGAAATCTGGAAAAAATGGGGGAAACCAGCAATAAGGAAGACTAGGTTGAAACTCCAATTAGTAGATGGACACATGGAGAAACCTATGGGGTTATTAGAGAAAGTCGTAGTGACTTCTTGCGGCATTGAATACGAACATACTTTTGCTATTGTTGATTTTGGCAAGGAGAGTAAGTATGATTTTGGCTACGATCACATATACCTGAGAAATATGGAAACCACTACACGTGTGAACCTAAAAGACCATAGCTACAAAGATGTGAACCGAACACCGGTAGAGGAGTTTGATTCAGCTACTTTGGCAGGATCCGAATTTCCAGCTTGGTTAGGTAAGCCCAAGGAGTTATAGATGTGTGGGGCCTCGAAATGTGGAAGTCTGAGGCGAGAAGAATATGTTTTAGAAAGGGCTATCGAAGAGGAAACTTATATAGGAGAACCCTTTCCAGAGGACATGCTTGAACCATTAGAATGGACACACATTCTAGCAACCCTAGATGTTTGTGCAATTCCGGATGGTCCCACAACAAAATTTTGCGACAAGGACGGGTACGACGTGGTTCCGTACTTCATGTTGAGAACTGTACTCGAAAAAGAAACTGAAAATAACGATACACTGGAAAAGGAAGATGAAGAAGAGGTGTTTCACGACATTCCCGATCATCCAGAGTGGGGAAATGAAGCAGACAACGAGTCAACGGACAATTCAATCAGAAACGAAGAAACTATAACAGATGTCAGATTTTATGATTTTCTGAACCAAACTAAACAACGCCAGAAACGCTATAGAGCAAAGAGAAAAACAAAGGGGGTTAGAACCAATCCGATGCTTAGAATAAGAAGAAAAAATCAATTCCTAATGCTAGTAAAGGCGGAAGATTGTGTTAAGGACAAGATTTCTGGAAGAATGAGAGGCAATGATCAAAAGAGTTTACGAAAAGACAAAAGAAGCTCAAGAAATCAAGTTCAAAGGAATGAAACGAAAACTGAAACAGAAAAATCAGAAAAGAACAAGCACAATAGAGAACACACGGAGTCCAAGTTAGAACGTAAAAACAAGTACAGAGAGCTCAAGAAAACTCTGAAAGAAGTTTGGACGACAGAAATTGAGAGTGGAGAGGACGAAAACGCCAAAATCAAGGAAAACATGGATGTTCCCTCTCACTACAGGAAATTCACAATAGAGGATAGGAAGGTGGTATTAACCCAACCTATTCGAGAGAGAAAGACGAACGAATCTTATGACGGACCGGAGGATGCAAAAAAGTTTATTTAGCAGCTCTAGGTGAGACACCTAGACCAGTGTACATAGCCACAAATTTGTCTCCAGGCGAGGAAGAGAGACTTTTGAGTCTTCTCCGAGAGTACAGGGATGTGTTTCAATGGTCTTATAAGGACTTAAGGGGAGTTGACCCATCGATATGCCAACACACAATCCCACTAAAACAAGATGCAAAGCCTAGCAGACAGAGACCATACACATATAATGATACATTTGCTAAGCGAATCAAAGAAGAGATAGATAAGCTAATGGAAGTTGAATTCATATACGAGATTGAACACACCAATTGGGTATCTCCGATTTTGGTGATACCCAAGAAGAACGGAAAACTCCGAGTGTGTGTCAACTTAAAGAAAGTGAATGCTGCAACAATTAGGGACAATTATCCCCTGCCGATAATTGATCATGTTCTTGAGCGTGTATTAGGGAAAACAACATACTCCTTTCTTGATGGTTTTTCAGTATATAGCCAGCTAGCCATAGCACCGGCAGATCAACATAAAACAGCTTTTGCAACGGAGTGGGGAATTTATGCTTATCGGGTTATGCCTTTTCGTCTAACCAATGCTCCCGCAACCTTCCAGAGGCTGATGACGCATGCTTTCAAAGAATACTTAAGGTTGTTTCTAGAAATATACATGGATGACTTATGTGTACATTCTCTTCTGAGAGATGAGCATCTAGAACACCTAAGAAAAGTATTTGAGAAATGTAGGACATATCGCATTTGTCTCAATCCTGAGAAATGTGTGTTTATGGTCCGACAAGGCAGAATTCTGGGACATATTGTCTCACAAAACGGAATATCCACGGATTTAGAGAAGATAAAAGTTATAGTGGATATGCCTAGACCAACCAATGCGAAACAAGTATAGAGCTTTATGGGACATTGCGGATATTATAGACGATTCATTTACATGTACGCTATAATAGGCCAACCACTTTACAGGCTAATAGTGAACTTTGAATGGACAAAGGAGTGTGAGGAATCATTCAAGAAATTGAAAGAGGCACTCATTACTGCTCCAATCTTGAAATTACCAGATTGGGAGAAGATATTCCATGTGCATATAGATGCTTCGGCATATGCAATAAGATGCATTCTGGCTCAGCTAGAAGAAGGAAACATGGATTTTCCTATCTGTTACGCCAGTCGACAGCTCAACAATGCAGAGATTATATGTTTGTGTTTTTTACGGATCACCAAGCCTTGCTCTACCTAGTGAATAAACCATGCAATACCGGGAGAATAGTGAGATGGTTCATTATCTTACTGGAATTTGACTTCACGGTAGTAGTAAAGAAAGGAAAAACACATCTTAGAGCTGATCATCTTTTGCGATTGACGAATGGGGAAGACCCTATAGGAGTAGATGACGACATGCCAGACGCGTACTTGTTCAACATAGAAATGATACCGAAGTGGTCTCAAAATGTCGTTAGCTTATTAACCTATGGAGGAGAGTTTGATAGAAGAGAATACAACCAGAAACATATTGCTATTCAGCAATCCAAGAATCTTCAATTGATTGCAGAAAGGTTGTATCAATTGGGAAATGATCATGTTTTACGACTATGCATCAATCCTGAGGAATATAATATATATCTGCGCGAAGCACATGTTCAGGAATGTGCATTTCATTGTTCAAGAAGGAACACATATAGGAATTTGTTACAATTGGGAGTCTATTGGCCAGGAATGAAAGAAAGTGTACATGAATATGTCACTGTATGTATTGTATGTTCATCAAAACCGCCAGCAGAGTATTCGACATTATATCAGATAATGATAGCTCCGGAATGGAGTCAGTATATTTTTGAATATCTCACAAATAGAACTTTCCCAGAAGGAACGTCAAAAGCTCGTCAGAAATCTGTAGAGACAGAAGCTAGAGATTACGCTTTAATAGGAGATCAACTCTATAAGAGACGTGAAGACAACCAGCTTAGGATTTTCGCATCAGAGTCCGAGTATATGATAATCCTGGAGCAATCTCATAGAGGAGTAGGTGGAGGCCATTTCTCAGGTGATAAGACAACAAAACTTGTCTTAGCCGCAGGAATATGGTGGCCAACATTACATATGGACGCTGAGGAATACGTTAAACGGTGTGATGACTGTTAGCGGACCAAAGTACCACTTAAAAGAGATGATATGCCGCTTAGACCAATGATGGAGGCAAGAGCTTTTGAAAAAAGGGGGATTGATTATGTCGGACCCATTTCACCTCCTGCATATAAGACTCATGCACAATACATCGTTGTGGCTACAGACTATCTAACAAAGTGGGTCGAAGCAAAGGCAACTCAAAAAGCAGATGCCAGGACCACGGCACAATTTCTATATGAATACGTCTTTGTACGATATGGATTGCCAATAGAAAGTGTGAGTGATCGAGGCACACATTTTATAAATGAAGTGATAGAGATCCTTCTAGATGAATTCATGGTAATCCATAGGAAATCAGCCCCGTATCATCCACAAGCAAACGGACAAGCTGAAGCAACAAACAAAACCATATGCACGGTCCTTACGAAGATTGTATCTGAGTCGAGAACTGACTGGGACTAGAAGTTGCATTCAACATTATGGGCATATAGGGTAGCATATAAAACATCAATAGGAACGACCCCATATAACATGGTTTTTGGGCTAAATGCTATCTTACCAATAGAATTCTTGATTTCAACCTTAAGGGTGGCTAAGGATCTAGAGTGGACAGGGCACGAGCTTTCTGATAGAATAGATGACCTGGAAAAGCTAGACGAGCTTCGCCTAAAAGCAGTAGCTTCTATCTACGCTCAAAAAAGGCGACAAAAGGAATTTTTTGATAAGCATGTGCGGACTAAAGAGTTTAAGGTTGGGGACTATGTCCTAGTTTACACTCTGAAACAGCATGCTAAGAAGCTTAAAAAGCGAGGGATGGGACCTCTGGTGATTAAAGATCTATCACCAAGTGGAGCCGTCAAGCTTGCTACATTAGACGGAGAAGAAATGCCCAATTGGATTAGTGGATGCAGAGTGAAAAAGTATCTTTTGCCGCTAACCCAAGACATGCTTCTCAAAATACATCAAGAAAAGCTGCGTGTCTAGAAAAAGAAAAAGATTGTGGAGGAAGCGCAAGCCGAGGCGAAGGAAAGAATGGAGAAAAGAAGACTACTACGTTAGAAACAGCGCAATGAAGGAGCAATACGAATAAACACAGTCAGTATAGCAGAAATGGATAATGACAAAGAAGAACCCATCATTGAATGCAAAGTAGGAACCAACCAAATCAAAGCCAGAGCACTATTGGATTCAGGAGCTCAAACTAACCTACTTTCACTCAGTTTGTACAGACAATTGACAAATGACACTAAATTATAAACTGCCAAGCAAGAGTTAAAGAGTTACTCTGAGAATTCAATCAAAACTGTCGGATGCACAGTTTACATATACAGATTAACCAGTATGTGTATCCTCATATGTTTTATGTGATTGAAGACCAAGCTACACAACATCCATTATTGCTAGGACAACCATGGCAGAAGCAATACAATGCAATGATTGACTGGAGTTCTAAATCCGTGCTTATCAAATACGAAGGTGAAAGTCAATCAGTTAAGTTCACCAAAGGATCAGAGACAACTCCAAAGGAAGAATCCAAGAACAAAGGTAAACAACAACCAGAGAAAAAGAAGCAATGGCAACCAAAAATTTCTATACAACTGGATTGCTCTTCGACGAGGAACTCTCAACATTGGATAAGGAAGACAAGCAATAATATAACAGCTCAAACTTGGGAAAAAACGGAGTCAAAGTTGGTATGGAGACCAAAAAAGGTTGTGCCAGAGAACACAAAGGTGGAAAACAGAGTCTTCAATACCAGACAACAGAGTGATTCCAGACAATCAAGGACAGTGAAACAGATCTGGATTCCAAAGAAGTTTATGATGGCACAAAGCTATAGCAAGCAAATTTGGATCCCAAGGATTTGTAAACAGGAACTCCCTTCAGTACAATCCACGGAAACTCCTAGGTATTTCAAGGAGAGGAAATCAACACAAAGAACAAATCAGGTTTGGGTCGCAAAGAGTTTGTGGCAAGCACAAGTGAAGCGGAAGCAGATTTGGATTGTGAAAAAGAACAACAAGGTAAAGAAGAATCCATCTACTGATCCTACTACCGAAGTGCCAAAACCAACCCAAAACCCGACCACCAATCCTTCAATCAAACAAAGAGCAGCTTTATTGGAAAGACTGTTATATCATCGCTCTACAATTGCATTGGGAACTTATGACCAAAACAACTACAATGATTCACCCACAGACACTTCATAGTCGTCCAGGAGGACTCAGACTAGGAGGGAGGGAGGTATACAGGAGCTACAAAGCAGCTACAAACGACAAAAACAAAGAAAAACAAAAATTATATTACAAGGGCAGTGTCTTACATGATTTCGCAATTTTTATGTTTGATTGTGGATATTGATAATATTTATGCCCTTATATACCTTGTTTTGCAACAAGAAGAGATCAAATGATGAATTTGGGTCTCTAGACGTGTAAATCACTAAATAAGAGTGTTTTTGGAGCTAAAAAGTGGTAATCCAAGTCCAGAAATCACAAATAAGTGTATATTCATATACACAGGGTTACCAGCTATCTATGGTGTATGTTTGGAATTTTTGGCTTCAATTTGCTATTTTTCTTTATTTTTTATGATTTTCTTGATAAAAGTAAAAGAAAAATAAAAAAGAAGGTGAAACGAGATCAGAAAAAAGAAAAGAATAGACGGTGATGATCCTAATGACAAGGGCAACCCATGGTAAAAATTGAGTACAATTCGGAAAAAGTTGCGGAAAGCCCGAAATGACAGAATTTTGGCAAAGTGGACAGATTTCTCAGAAACAGGTCAAACGGAGTCCAAATTGAGAAATTTCAAATCCTAAAGTGCATTTCACGACGAGATAGGAGCACATGTCAAATTTGGTAACAAGTGATCTAGGAAGTCCAAAGTTAAGTATTTTTGACTTCACTTACAGGCTCATTTGCACTCTTACCCACTTGGAGAGAGCAAAGAGCACACAGGAGCATCCAACCTTCTACAACCTTCTACGACTGCTACGAGAGCTCAGAGGACACCAGACATGAGAGGTAGACTCGTTGCCATAAGCTTTTGATGCTTATCATTAACTTTTGTCGCGAAAACTGACCAAAACCAAGAAACAAGAGCAGACGGGGAATGCGGTAGAATGCTAGGTAGTGGCACAACCGCCTAACCAAACCTTGCAAGAACTTATAGGTGGGTTACCCTAGTATAGAAGATGGGTTTCTAACACTCAAAGCTCGAGAAAGAACGACTGGA
This sequence comes from Adiantum capillus-veneris, assembly GCF_014529385.1. Lineage (NCBI taxonomy): Eukaryota > Viridiplantae > Streptophyta > Polypodiopsida > Polypodiales > Pteridaceae > Adiantum > Adiantum capillus-veneris. The sequence continues at coordinate 148,427,033 of NC_140936.1, read as the reverse complement.
AAAACCCTAGGTCAACAGAGCCTGCAAGAGGGAAACAAGAAAAAGTTGTCGAAACGACACAAAACTTCTCAGGAAGCTTAACAACATCGAGGGCAATGCAACCATGGAGTATCTCCAGGTTTGGACCACCAAAAGTGGGTCAAAACAACCGATTCGACGACAGACACACAAAGAGTCATTTTGGCATAACGGTTGAAATTGACGACCGAATGAAATGAAACTTCACAAGCAGCTTCAAATATACATGGATGACTTATGTTTGCAAGCAAAACCCAAAAGAAAGCTGATTCACTTACCGATGGTAAAAAAGACGCTTTCGAGCAACCAAAAGGAGAAAGATGGAGAACGGGGAGCCAAAGTCAAGTTCAACCAAATAGATGGCTTCACAACATATCCAATGAGCTGGAAATGCAACTCTCGAGAAGAAAAGTTGAAGAAATTCAACTCCAAGGCAAAAAGACGACTTCGGAGACTGAAATGCCTATAAGGGGGCTTTTTAGCTAAACTGATGACTTTTTAAGTTGAAAACTAGTTAGCAGGGCTTAGGACACTAGCATAAAGCATTCTTTGCACAAAAAGACCAACATTTCAAGAAAAGACATCATACGCGTATGATGTCTCACAGCATGAATTTCACATCCATTTCAACATTTGAGTGCCGCGTATGATGTCTCACAGCATGAATTTCACATCCATTTCAACATTTGAGTGCATAGCCTCATTCCACATGTTAATCACATCCTATGAACCAAGTATCATGATAATTGGAGTTAGAAAACCCAAGGAAAACCAAAGAGACGCAAAGTAGGCCATAAAATTGATTTTTGGTCCTAATTTTGTCAAAATAACTCCAAACTCATTGAAACTTTGTAGGATTGTTGATTAACACATCTACAAGCTATCTAGAACCAAAAAGCACCATTTTGACACAAAAGACATCATACGCGTATGATGTCTATTTGCACTTACAGAGCCAAAACTGCTCATTTGTCATCATACATCCATTATATATATCTAATACATGCTACATATGAAATTTGGAACCATTTGGTCAAGAGGATCACCCCATTAGCCCAATTGAGGGAAAATCCTTCACCTAAAGCCTATTCTTGGCCCAAATCCAACATACTCAAGTCCAAACCAAGATTTGAGTAGAAACAGTCCTTCACTAGTACATGGGGAGTCCACAGAACCAATCCCATGCAAAATTGATGAAAAAGACATCATACGCGTATGATGTCTCCAGAGCCATTTTTAGCCCAAAATCTATCCAAACTTCATAAATCCACTGAATAAGCCTATCTAAAGCCAAATCCAAGCTTATAGAGAAATTTAATCCAAAAATACACTAAAAGACATCATACGCGTATGATGTCTCACTATGTGATTCTGGCACCTCAGGGCTTCAACCACCAAACAGAAGTGATCTACATGCCATTTGAAAGTGAACCACCAAGTTTTATCCAATTTGGATCATAAAACCAAATCCCTTTCAAAAATTTTCCAAGAGCCGGAACTGGACTAAATTGGCCAAAACTTGACCAAATGGGATCCAAACTCAAATCCAAGCATATGATACTCATGTATACACTATCAGCTACAAGCACAACCAATATGAAGTCATTTTGACACAAAAAACATCATACGCGTATGATGTCTCCAGCATGATTTTGAGCCCATTTTGCATATTTTTTCACCTACCTTGCATCCTTAGGCCCTGAATAGCTCATGTTTCAATTTTCAAGTCATTTGAATAGTTAAAAGCTTCATTTCGGCTTTCAGTACTAAAAAGACGCTAACTTCTGAAATTGGAGTTACAGAATCCATGGATTCCGCCAAGTCATCGGCAACGAAGAGAAAAAGACCGACAATCAAAGATGCTCTTGCAGAAGCGGAACCCTTTGACATTCCAGCAGAAACCCTCAAGCCAACCAAAACTTGGGTGGAGGAAGCAGTATTGGAGAAAGAGGGAATAAAGATCTACTAGGGGACTTTCAGAGATCGTCAAGGGCAAGCGGTGGATGTATCGATGATCCCACAGGAATTGGTAGATTATAGCAGGTCAGAAGACATCAGCAGGTACCTGGAAAGGGCAGACTTGCACAGTTTCTTCACCTCGAGACCATCAGGTGTGGATACAAGAAGAGTGTACGAGTTGGCAACATCCATTCAGAAGGATGGAAAAGCCACATTGACAGCCATGGATGGAGAGAAAGTAGAAGTACAGATCACTCCACAGCTCATTGCAGACGCATTGAAGCTGCACAATAAAGGGAGCTCGGTCAGGGAAAGAAGGGAGGCCATAGAGGTCTATGGGCCCAAGAAGCAAAATGCAACCTATGGAGATATGGCGGACCCAAGAGCGGCAACCCTTTGCCGACTGTACAACCAATTTCTTCATGTTTGCAGTAAAAGACCGCAAAAGTATACGACACCATCCCATGCCATTGCGACCACCATCACATGGGCATTAAAGAGCAATATGCCAAAAGAGGTGAATTACGCTCAACACATCCACGAGCAAGTAAATGCCATGCACAACGAGAAGCCAAAGTACATAGGAGGAGCGGAAATTCTGACAAGAATAGCTTATGAAGCTATTGGAGCTAGAGATCAGTGGCCAAAGGTTCCCTCCCAGAATGAGTGGCTTAGAGAAGACGACGAGGAGGAAGAACAGCCCGAAGTATCCAAGAGGGCATCCACAAGAGCACGCCGGAAACTAGAAGTAGTTTCAGAACCTACAGAGGATGTGGACAAGCCGTTTAAGAAGAAAGTAAAGAAGAAGGTTGCTCCCAAGCAAATCAAAAGTCAGAAAGCGGCAAGAATGGAAAGACTAGTGGAGCAGTTTAGAGCGGAAAGAGCTCTAAAGGGTGACTTTGAAGAAAAGTGGGTGCCAGGCCACATATTGATCAATACGATCAATATATTAAAGCTTATGAGGAGTCAGAGGCTATTCTAGAGCAGCAACCTGTCGAGCCATACACTGAAGAGGAGGTACAACAATTAAAAGCTGAGTTGAAAAAAGACGACAAGGGGAAAAGGAAAGTAGATGAGTCTACTAAGCCTCAAGAGAAAGATGGGCAAGCCGACAAAGGGAAAGCCAAGGAAGCTGAGGACAGATATCCCTCTATGACTGATGTACCAAGCCCTAAGAAGACGGAAAAAATTGTGGAGGAGACCACAGTAGAGGTGGACACAGATGATTTGGAAAAGCCAGAGGCCGAGACCAAAGAAAAGAAGATAGATCCAGTTCAACAAAAGAGAAATGATTGAGGATCTGGTAGAGATAGGATACACCGAAGAAGAGGTCCCTTGAGGCAGTTTATGGGATACCCTACAAAAACAAGATGAACGGAGGAAAAAACAAAGAGTAAAAAAGAAAGAGAAGAGAAACTGGACAAACCAAGTATAGAAGAGCCAAAGCCAGTGGAGGTGGTGGCGGAAAGAGCTTTAGAGTTGACAGATGATGATGAAAAAGACATGCACAGGGTGCATGAACTGCTCAGCAAGATAAAAGAAAGGTCCAAGGCAAAGGAAGTAGAGATTTTGAGACAGCAAACAAAGGGAAGCGAGAGTTGCAGAGGAAAATTAGAGAATGCTATGACTGAATCTGAAAGTCATAAAGCATCACTCTACGACGCGGAAAACGAGAGGAGACGGCTTGATACTCCAAGCTAGCCGAGGCTTCAAGAGAAGTAAAGTGCACAGAAGGAAAGGAGCGGATAGAGGATGAGTTGGAGGCACAACAAGGATGAGCTCATTGAGCTAAGGGAGAGAGTCGAGCTCAAAGAAGAAATCACAGACTCAGGATACCCTAGAGCTAGAGAGCAGGAACCGAACAAGAGGGAGTATCATACCAGCTTTGGAAGACAGGTCGAAGTTACAAAGAGAGATAAGATTAGAGCAAGTGCAAAGGTTGCACGTTGCGGAGGGATCATTGGCCGCAGAGGAGAGGTTCACATTAGAAAATCAAACACTACGGACAGAGAATGAGGCTCACATTAGAAAATCAAACACTACGGACAGAGAATGAGGCCCTCCACAAACAGCTCCAAGATCTACAAGAGCAACAAAGAAGAGAGACAGAGACACCACAAGAAGAATCAGGTGGAGCAGCCATAGAGCTACCAGAAACTGGAGAGGCAACCACAATTAAAGATCCAGCCCCAGCTCAAGAGGTGGCCTCGACTTCAAGAATCTCTGAAGAAGAAGAACAAAGGCTCCATGACCAAATAGAAAAGTCAGCAGAGGAGAGTGCCAAGGCGGAAATGGAATGGGAGAGGAGACTCCTAATCTCCATTAGACTTCAGGGACTAGACACAAAAGTGCTCCATGAATAGTGGATGCAACCCAGCCTGCCTTTCCCTTTGATGAAATTTGAAGTGCTAAAGATGAAAAAGAGAATAGAGGAAGAGCAGTATGTCACTCTTTACGAAGGCGACATCACAAAGGAGGAACAATCAAAGAAGATAGTAGATTCACAACCTAGATGGAGGAAAGGTTGGCTGAACAAATACCCAGCCTACCTCATCTACTTGGTGGAGGCACCAAAGGAGATTCGGGAGGATGCAACCTTCTGCCCGGTGCCAAGAGTCAGAAACTGGAAAGAGCATGGCAGTATTGCAGAAAAGAAACCAAATTGGCTTGATTATCCCAGGATGCCAGGACCAAAGGCAGGAGAGAGAATAGGTAAAGCCTACATGGTGAAAACCCTAACGGGCACCATCAAGATCTTTACTGGCTCTCCTGACCTTTCATATCAGATGCTCAAGAAAATCTGCAGGACTCTCTTAGCTTGCATTGAAGTGTTCGCGCCAGATAAAGCCACAACCTCGAGTCTACTATCGACGGCTGACACAGTGACTGATATGATGTACGATCTTTCATTGCAGCCTTCTCCAAAAGTGTTACACCTCCTATACCAAAGGATTATGTTTTTGCCTAGCTTCCACATGAAAACATTCGAAGAAGCTTTCTACACCGGCTTTTTCACCCACGAAAGAAAAATATTCGGCCCAACCTTGACCATCGGCAACCTACGATACAAATCACATTTGCAGATGCTCAAGACGACAGGACTTTATTGACCAAGCATAAAAGTCATGTCCGGGATGACATGAACGCGGAGGGGGGGAGTGTTGAGCCAGCAGAGGATCACACCCACATTTTTGCTCACACTCATCATTTTGTAACCATTGATTGTAATAAATGTCTTTCCGACATTAATTTTGATTTGAGCCATTCATTAAGTAACGGGACTCAATTGAGTTTCCAGCTTGTAATCCCGAAGTAGTTTCACTTGCTGATGTAATTAGTTAGACATGTTCTCACCTCCAAGGCTGAGGTATATAAGCCAAAGTTCTGGTAACCTAAAGGAGGCAGATTATTAATCAAAGTGAGTTTTTGGAGCACCGTGACTGTGTCTGAGAGAGAGAGAGAGAGAGAGTCTTATCTACTTGCTACGCTAGCTACGGAGCCGCCATTGGAGAAGCGACACCGCCATTGTGTTAGCAACGACAAGAGCTATGCACAGATACCAAGAGTGCGCGCTATCGGCTTCTATGTGTGGTACGTTCCTACGAGCTTCGGTGTGAGTTTTCTTCCAACTCGTGTGTCGTAATGGAGCGTGCAGCATATCTATAGAACCACAAGGAGTAGAGCTACACATTAAAACCATCGGGGTCACAAGTTTCGATCACCTGTATTTTTTGGCCTGTCTTCATACGCGTTTACCGCACGGAGTGGTTATAGGTTGATTTTGCAGTTCAAGTCTTTAGGGTGTTGTTCTTACCTAGTGTATAGACTTCCCCTTGAGTTTGAGATCGATTCAATGATTCTTGATCCTGTTTTGTATAGCATTCGTTCATAGTACGGATTTCAGTCACTTGCGTATTTTAGAACTTAGATTTGATTTCCTTAGTAGTGATTGTCATTAGAAGGTCGAGTAGGTGATTTGACACCCACCTAGTTGTTTCCATGCGCCTGCGGGTCAAGCTCCGTCCTCGTCTGACAAATTCTGTTGTTGGTTGAGTTCTCGCTATTTAGCTTCCGCTAGCGGCGTAACTGCCTTAACACTTGGATACTTTGTCTCTCTTTCAACGTGAAGTAATGGACAACATGTTAGGAAATAAGACGTAGCTAAATAGATAATTGAGTAGATTACTTAATGGAGAGAGACATATTTATATACACGAGATTATAGAGTAGAGAGAGAGAGAGAGAGAGAGAGAGAGAGTACACATTATATACGTGGTTCACCCAATGTGGGCTACGTCCACAGGAAAGCAGCCACTCAATGGCTTTAGTACTTCAAAACAAGAAGTAGTTTACAAAGGGATTATACCCTTAATGGAGCTCCCGCCTTGCTTCACTCTCACCACCTCACACTCACCTTGTTGCATCAACTTCACACTATGAAATCTGTGTAGAAATGGCCTCCTTTTATAGGCCAAAAGGGCTGCCCTCTCTTATGAGAGACAGCCATGTGTAGCCGCCCTTGTGCAAATAAGTCTAAATCGGACCGTCCAATCCGCCCATGTGTGGCCGCCCTTGAGAAGACAAGTCCGCTTTTGAATTCGGCCACCAGCCACCGGCCATTGACTTCCGACCACTGGCCAACCGACCGGTTGTTTTCCGACCACTTTTCGGCCGCCGTCCGGCCATAATATTCCGGCGAAAAAGAATATTCGGGCGAAAGAAAAGGTCTCGGGGGCCTCCGCCCGCGAGGCCTTTAAAGTTGCCCCTGATTCTTGTCCGTGAAAATTTTGATTTCCGGTGAGTGATTTTCCTTCGCGCACGATGGCTTCTCCTCATAATGGGGGCCTTACAAATGTGCACTTTTACCACAGAAAATTACAAGGGTAAATCAGGATCCATACTTAACAATCTCCCACTTGGAGACTGATCTCCAAACCAAACCTGTGACTGCTTTCCATTCTGGCTTCTTATCCTTGAATGCCGATTGAAGATGAGCAAAAGCTCAACTTCTCCTTGTTGACCACCTTTGTAAACATGTCTACAGGATTTTCACTTGTATGCACCTTTCCTAGCTTTAGTTGTCCCTCTTCCAAAAGAGTGCGTATGAAGTGATATCTCACCTCAATGTGCTTTTTCCTTGAATGAAAGGCTGATTTCTTCGCAAGATGGATAGCGCTTTGGCTATCACTGTACAAGACACAATTGTCTTGTCTGAATCCAAGCTCTTCTAAGAATCTGTGAAGCCACAGAATTTCTTTGCTTGCCTCCGTCATTGCTACATACTCTGCTTCCGTGGTAGAAAGTGAAACCACTTTCTGCAGCTTTGAATCCCAGCTTACTATTGTGCCTCCAACTGTGAACACATAGCCAGTAGTGCTCCTTTGAGTATCTTTGTTACCTGCCATATCTGCATCAGCATACCCTTCTAGAAAAATATCAATTCCTCCAAAATACAAAGCATTTGTTGTTGTCTCTTTTAGATACCTAAGTATCCACTTCACAGCTTGCCAATGCTCTTTACCTGGGTTGTCCATGAACCTACTCACAACTCCCACTGCATGTGCAATGCCTGGCCTTGTCCAGACCATAGCATACATTAGAGAACCTACCGCTACAACATATGGAACTTTAGACATATAGGCTATCTCCTCTTGTGTCTTTGGACACATATCCTTCGTTAGTTTAAAATGACCAGCCAAAGGTGTAGAAACAGGTTTTGCATTTTTCATTGCAAACCTTTCTAGTACCTTCTTGATGTAATCTTCTTGAGATAGCTTTATTGTCTTCGTCCTGTCCCTTGATATTTTCATACCAAGTATCCTCTTTGCAGCACCTAAATCTTTCATTGAAAAAGATTTGGGCAGCTCCTCTTTTAGGTCTTTGATGTCCTGCATGTTAGCACTTGCAATCAACATGTCATCAACATACAACATTAGGATGATGAATTTCCCATCTCCCGAATTCTCCGTGTAGATACAGTGATCCGAGTTGCATCTTGTGAATCCATGATCCAACATCCATCGATCAAACTTCAAGTACCATTGTCTTGATGCTTGCTTTAAACCATACAAGCTCTTCTTTAATCTGCAAACCATTTTCTCCTTACCTTTTACTTCATACCCCTTTGGTTTAAGCATGTAGATTTCCTCCTCTAAGTCAGCGTGAGGGAATGCCGTATTTACATCCATTTGCTCGAGATTTAGATCATGAGTAGCCACAAGGCTTAAGACAAGCCTAATAGAGTTCATTTTTACAACAGGAGAAAATATTTCATTGAAGTCAATACCTTTCTTTTGAGAAAAACCTTTTACCACAAGCCTAGACTTGTACCTTTTCTTCCCACCTTCTTCTTCCTTTAGCTTGTACACCCATTTGTTTTGAAGTGCCCACTTACCTTTAGGCAACTCAACCAACTCCCATATTTGGTTGCGATGTAGTGAGTCCATCTCCACTTGCATGCTCTTTGTCCATTCTTATTTGGATTCATGTTGCATAGCTTCTTCATATGATTCCGGCTCTCCAGAATCTGAGATCAAGAGATGGTTGAAGGAAGGAACAAACCTTTCTGGAGGTCTACTTGCTCTTGTAGATCTTCGGGGAATAGGTTGAGGCTCCTCATTTGGTTGACGTTGTTGCACATTTTCACCGTTTGTAGTCCTTGAGTCTTCACCGTCCTCAAGATCCATGTACTCATCACCTGTTTCTTTTGTTTGTTTTCTTTCCAAGTAATCTTTGTACATATTTTGTTCGTTAAAAATTACATCCCTACTCCTTAAGATTTTACCATCTTCAGGATTCCATAGGAGATACCCAAAGTCTCCTTCTCCATAGCCAATGAAGAAACACTTTTTGGACTTTCCATCTAACTTTGATCTTAGGCTTCTATCTGTGTGCATGAAAGCCTCACACCCAAACACTTTGAGAAATGCATAATTCACCGGTTTACCTGTCCATGCTTCTTCTGGAACTCCCCCATCCAATTCCGTTGAGGGTGACCGATTGATTAAGTACACAGACGTACTTACAGCTTCTGCCCAAAGCTCAAGCGGTAGGCCTGCATGTAGCCGCATGCTTCGTGCTCGTTCCATGATTGTCTTGTTTATCCTTTCCGAAATCCCATTTTGTTGAGGTGTCCTTGGGGTTGTCCTTTGCCTCCGAATGCCATTGCTAGCATAAAAGCTCTCAAAAGCTTGGCTGCAATATTCGCCTCCATTGTCGGATCTGAGGCATTTAACCTTAGTACCTGTTTCATTCTCCACAAAGGCTTTCCACCTTTGAAATATGGAAAATACATCGGATTTATTCTTCATGACATAAACCCATGTTTTTCTAGTCGCATCGTCTATGAATGTTACATAGTACAATGAGCCACCAAGTGATGGTGTACTTGCAGGACCCCAAACATCAGAATGAACCAACTCATGTTTTTTATTTTTTCTTTCATTTCCTGATTTTTGAAATTTTACCCTCTTTTGTTTACCATAAACACAATCTTCACAGAACTCTAAGTCCACTTCTTTCAAACCTGGTAGAAGCTTCTTTGTTTGAAGGATTTGCATTCCTTTGGCACTCATTTGCCCAAGTCGGTAATGCCACACCGCACTGTCAACTTCTGTAGTTGCTACACAAGCTGAAGGTTGCGTGCTAACAGTACACAAGTAAAGTGTACCGACTTTTTCACCCTTGGCAACCACCAAAGATCCCTTTGAGATCTTCCACCATTTGTTTCCGAATGCAATGTTGTGACGTTCATCGTACAATTGTCCTGTAGAGATCAAATTTTTGCAAAGAGAAGGAACATGCCTAACATCTTTAAGCTTCCATTCATTTCCGTTAGCAGTTTTGACAGAAACTGTACCTTTGCCGACAATCTCACAAGCTTCATCATCTCCCAAGTATACATACCCAAAATTACCTTTGGTGTAGTCTTGGAAATGTTGCTTGTGTGGTGTCGCATGGAATGAAGCCCCTGAATCTACTATCCAGGAATTAGACACATTGTCTAATGAGAGAATTAGAGCATCTTTCTCTACTTTACCTGCCACATTGACCTCCGATGTTGGCTTGTTTTCTTGAGACTCTGTCTCCTTCTTCTTCTTGGACTAGCAATCCTTCTTGACGTGGCCCTTCTTGCCGTAGTTCCAACATTCAAGAACTGACTTTGTGCGTGACTTGCTCCGCCTTGAGCGATCACGACCCTTTTGGTTTTTGAACCTCTCCTTAAGCCTTCCTCTTGTTTCCACTGATAGTGCAGCACTTGATGATTCTCCTGTGCTTCTCCTTCGCATTTCCTCGCTTAGGAGAACACCCACAACATCATCAAACTTAAGAGTATTTGTGCCAGAGATAGATTTACTTACAGCCATCACAAGGCTGTCCCAACTATCCGGTAGAGATGATAGTATAAGGAGAGCTCGCACTTCGTCATCGAAATTGATTTTCACTGATCGAAGTTGACTTATGTTTGTGTTAAAGTCATTTAGGTGTTCTGCAACTGAACCATTCTCTTCCATCTTTAGATTGAACAAGCGCTTCATAAGAAATACCTTATTGGATGCCGATTGTTTCTCGTAGAAGTCGTCAAGTGACTTCATCAAGTCCTCCGTGGTCTTCATCTCCGAAACATTGAAGGCCACCGTTGATGCCAAGCTTAACCGGATTGTTCCCAGTGTCTTTGGATCAAGGACAATCCATGCTTCATTTGCCATTGTTGCGGGCTTCTTTGCAAGATCGCCTAGTGGCAAATAGAGGTCCTTCTGGTAGAGATAGTCTTCAATCTGCATCTTCCAATGTTGGTAGTTTTTGCCGTTGAACTTCTCAATCTTGAGCTTCCCTTCCTCCGCCATAACTCCCACTCAATTCAAGGAATCCTTTCCTTGAGATAATTTAGCTACGAGCAAACCTTGCTCTGATACCAGTTGTTAGGAAATAAGATGTAGCTAAATAGATAATTGAGTAGATTACTTAATGGAGAGAGACAAATTTATATACACGAGATTATAGAGTAGAGAGAGAGAGAGAGAGAGTACACATTATATACGTGGTTCACCCAATGTGGGCTACGTCCACGGGAAAGCAGCCACTCAATGGATTTAGTACTTCAAAACAAGAAGTAGTTTACAAAGGGATTATACCCTTCATGGAGCTCCTGCCATGCTTCAGTCTCACCACCTCACACTCACCTTGTTGCATCAACTTCACACTATGAAATCTGTGTAGAAATGGCCTCCTTTTATAGGCCAAAAGGGCTGCCCTCTCTTATGAGAGACAGCCATGTGTAGCCGCCCTTGTGCGAATAAGTCCAAATCGGACCCTTCAATCCGCCCATGTGTGGCCGCCCTTGAGAAGACAAGTCCGCTTTTGAATTCGGCCACCGGCCATTGAATTCGGCCACCAGCCACCGGCCATTGACTTCCGACCACCAGCCAACCGACCGGTTGTTTTTCGACCACTTTCCGGCCGCCGTCCGGACATAATATTCCGGCGAAAAAGAATCTTCGGGCGAAAAAAAAAGTCTCGGGGGCCTCCGCCCCCGAGGCCTTTAAAGTTGCCCCTGATTCTTGTCCGTGAAAATTTTGGTTTCCGGTGAGTGATTTTCCTTCGCGCACGATGGCTTCTCCTCATAATGGGGGCCTTACAAATGTGCGCTTTTACCACAGAAAATTACAAGGGTAAATCAGGCTCCATACTTAACACAACAATGATGAGTAAGTGTCTTGGTGTTTTTTTAAAGTTCTTGATAGCTTGTCTCTTGGTGTTGCCATAAATTTAGCCATAAATCCCACATACTGTAAGAAGGCGACAGGGTGGAGAGGACTCCCTTGGCCTTAAGACAATGATTGGGGTGCCTTTTCTTGTGATGTGTTGTGTTGTAATTTACTCAAGCTATGTTGAACAAATACTAATCTCACTTTCATTGGTCATGACAGATTTGTAAGAAGGTATTATTGCAACAAGCACCCCCTCCCCCTTCCCTCTTTTTTCTTACATATATAATTGTGTTTGCTTGATCACTGTCGAACATTTCAAAGCAGCCCGAGCACTATCTCTCTCTCTCTCTCTCTCTGTCTCTCTCTCTCTCTCTCTCTCTCTCTCTCTCTCTCTCTCTCTCTCTCTCTCTCTCTCTCTCTCTCTCTACGCGTCCTAGTTCGCATCCAAAACTAGGTGGTGCCCCAAATTTGTGTAGGGTTATGTTGCGGGTTTTTGTGTGTGTTGTTGTTTTTTTTCCAACCCTAACCCAATTGAGCAGCACGGGAGCCTAGAAGAGTGCTTAGAGGCCACTCTTCTTATTGCACGCCCCGGACCGCCTCACCGTATTACCGAATTCTAATTACAAGCTCAACACAAGATCTTGGGCCATTGACTGACATTTTGAACATATGACATCTTTTTCATTGATCTATGGATTGTTTTGGAAAAAGAAAACTCTGAAAAAACCTGTAGCCGCAACATTTTTTGAGCCGAATCAATTGGGACTCTGCACCAACACCAATACCTGTCATTGTAGCTTCTTGCATCCAATGTTTGAATCTGAGTTACAAACCACGAAGATGCAGGTAAGAACGTATAGAGGGAGCACACATGATACATATATTAGACATGAGAGAGCTTCACCTTTGTGTATGAATTAGTGGCCACATATCCTCTAGCATAGAAAGAAGCTCATTACTATTCAGATGCTCCCCATTTTCACGCACCACTGCTCCCATAACCATCTACTTTGCAAGATTTAATTGCAAGTGCCTAGGTCCCGTCATTCCGATTTCATAAAACACACGTGACACAAGATCTCTAGTTTGTCTGATTGATGATCGCTAAACTCCCTTGGCCACGGGATGATTATGCCTTCCAAGATGTATAAATAAAGGGGTCTAGTTGTAATAAGCCAGTAAGTAATAGACAGTGCATTGACACTCTCGAAGAAGAATTGGACAACTGTCACAATGAAAGCAACTAAGTGTTCCATTTTTGGAGCTAAACATACCAAAACATACCAAGAGAAGCAATTGATGTTAGTAATTTTCCATTCCAAGAAGTCTCGTTTGGCGACCCGTTTACTGCATTTAATGAGCATGAGCTATTCTTACAAATGAGGTGCCCACCACATTTACTTCTGTTGATCAATGATGGATACCTCATTATAGACTGAACAAGCTTAACCAACAGTGGCCATCATACTTTTGATCCATTACCATCATTTTTGAAATGCCATCTGGCACAACGTCTAGCTCATAAAGGCAATCCCCATTGTATATTTGAGAAACTTCATTAACACGCTTCTTGATTGAACATCTAGAGATCATTCGGCTTAATTTGGGGTACTTATGTGGCTATTCAATGCAGTATACTCTAATGAACTTTGTGTTTTTTCCAATTGCTCAAATTTTACTATTTTTTTCATCTTTTTGTTATGTTCCTCACTTAAGTTGCCTTCCTTTTCTTCATGAGATGCATGAAAGGAACCATCAGTCTTACCATATGAGATTCTGCAAGATTTTCTTTGTTCTTCAATGGAACTATCAAACAATTCTACAATTTCCACCTTCTGTGTTGAGGCTAATTTCACACTGTCGTGCGTGACCAATAGAAACCTTGAAGACAAGGTTGAATCCAGCACAAAGTGAAACTGTTGATTTACTTGCACACCATCTGCCACCTGCATTTGAATGTCTCCATCTAGAGTTGAAATGATGGAAAACATCTTTCTGTCACCACAACCTCCATAGTCCACAGGATTCACCATTGAATATCTTGTTGGGCAATCAATCAACAAGGGGACATTTCCAATAGTACTTAAAAATAAACTCACCTTGCTCAATGATAATGAAGCCATTGCCCAACAAATCAAGCAGAAGCAATTGCATATATGTGAATTTCCAAGCTAACCCAATATCATATATTTATAGGCATCCAAGACACTCTATATATCTATCTCCCTCACCATGTCTATCATTTTCTTCTACCTCACACTCTAAATATAACTAACACTTCTGCTTGTTGAACCAAATCTATTTCTTTTGCAAAATATACTTTGATGTTTGGCCATATCCTAAATTTTTGCTAAAAACCCAGGAGAGTCAAGTGTGTTTGGGGAGTGGTTGCGAATTGAGGTTTTTTGGGCGTCAATTGCAAGAGAAGCAAGGAACGTACAAAGCAGTATTTGGAGTATACATTTGAGTTGTATGCCTGGTCTAGACCTTGATTCGTTCATCACCTTGATTTGTGTTTTTTCCAATTCCTCAAATTTTACTATTTTTTTTCTCTTTTGTTATGTTCCTCACTTAAGTTTCCTGCCTTTTCTTCATGACCTTCATGCTAATCTTACTAGGAAAGAGCTTCGCTTATGAGCTAGCTCTAATGAAGAAGGGAAATCATCCAAAGGTGGTCAAAGAATTCGTGGATGCAAGAAAAATATGCCTTTGCAAGTTAGATCAATTTATTTGGCTGCTTTTAAAAGAATTTACTATTAAGTACTTGTGATTTTATAAAATGTATCAGATGGTTGCAAAAGCGTAAATTCAATATCAGAGGTGTTTCAAGCTTGAAAAATATGCTGAAGATCAGTAAACGAGAGCACGTGTTCAACCCTTTGCAAGTTACCCACAACTTCAAGGGAAGAGTCTACCAAGACCTGCCTTGGTTCTTGGAGTATGATGAGGGATGTTTCCCAATAAGGGAGGACAAAGCACACAACAACACAGTGCCTGAAAGAGAAGAAAGAGCACGTGCAGGTGTAGAAGTATCCATAACAGCAGAGTATAGTGTTCAATTGCCTCACTCGGAGGGGTTTGATACGACTTCACAAGTACTATCATTTCGTGATTTGAAAACACTCTATTTGAAAGAGTCATCATCGTGGTGGAAGTGCAATTTCACTAAACAATTTTACTTTGTTATGCAGCTAGAATAGTCTGTTCGCTCCTTTGGCTCTCAACGAGAGTCTAGAATGAAAGAAAAACGTGCATTCTATTGATGTTCGTAACAATAATAGTCTTGATTGTTCAACTTGTTAATATGGTCTTGTTGTTCGGGAAAAAGAAGTGACATGTGTGCAAAGGAGGTGGTAGATTTTTCCACGAGTCTAGAAACAAAAATATTGCATGTCTTGGACTTCCTACTAGTTTCAGTACCTTCTACTGATAATTTATGATCCAGATTACATGGTTGTTCTAGTATGATTCAAGAGTTGCTAAGTTCATGTTTTTGTTTTGCATCTGGCGATGAAGATCGTGTTTAGATTTTGGATCTTGGATGGGACAAGATAGAGGATGACTTGAAAAATGCATTGTTAAGTAGTGTTAGGCCTCATGTGGTGAAGTGTCTGATGCCATTGCAAGATGGTTCGTGTTGTGATTCCTTGGTGAACGCAGCTATTCTTTTCATGTCATCAAACATGCATGTGTATAGGCTGTCTGAAATAGAAATCCCGGATTGGAAGAAGATGGAAGCATGCCATTTTGGACAGCTCACACGTCTTGCATTGGCAACAGTCAATGACATAGGTGTTTTTGTGGTTGTTTGTATGTCAAATAATTATGGAATGGTGCATGAAATGGCATCAGCTGTTGGATGGCGAGAAGATCACTTGAATGTGCTTGTGTGTAAGACACTTGTTTGCAAGACAAAGAGTAGAATTGTGCTCACATTGTTGGTGTCAGCTATGAGAAAAGAGCAGAATTGGACATTAGAGGCCATTGAAATTCCATCAGATGTCAAATAATTATGGAATGGTGCATGAAATGGCATCAGCTATTGGATGGCGAGAAGATCACTTGAATGTGGTTGTGTGTAAGACACTTGTTTGCAAGACAAAGAGTAGAACTGTGCACACATTGTTGGTGTCAGCTATGAGAAAAGAGCAGAATTGGACTATAGAGGCCATTGAAATTCCATCAGATGATGCTTGGTATAATTCTCTCCAAGAAGATGATTGGACACGAGAGGAGGATGGGACACCAATTCAAGGTAGAGTCTATCTTTTTTTGTCTCTAAGTATAGTTTTTGTGTTTCATGTTACTGAATCCTTTGACATAAAATTGTTGTGTAGGGGGTATGGAACGTGGGGATTGGTTCCTTTGGTAGTTGCTTGCACAATACACCAATGAGAATGACATTGTTGTTCAATATGGGGGTGATTGTGGTGCATTAGCCTTAGTGGGTAGCCAAACGGGCCACATGATGACAATGTTTGAGAGCAATGAGGATGTCTCCAACAGACTAAACAATGTATTGGAGATGCGAGCACATCACATGAGAGAGATTCAAGAGCGAGATAAGAGAGTAGCAGATGAAGTCAAGCGTTCCCTGAAGGCAACATATCTTGTGGAGCCGCATCCAAACTTTGTAGAACTGGATCGGCCAGCCCATCCCATATAGTAGCCTAGCATTAAGACACCTCACATTATGCAACACATGTTGTTTGTGGTCAGCCACTGTATTTGCATGCTTTGAACAGTCTAAGAGTTATTAAATGTGTTCTATTTGCTCGCAAATACTTGTAAATAATACTTTTTCCTTGTTGTGGCACAGATCATGTGAAGTGAAAGAGGGTGTACAAACTTGTCTATTTTTTTCCTTAGGTATCTGCTGCTACTGATTTTGACTGTTTTGTGACTATAAATAAATAACTATGGTCATTCTAAGTAGGTGCTATGTAGAGAAAAAAGATATCTTTTATATCTTTTTGCCTCAACACACTGAGACGTTTTGTAGAGAATGTTGTTAGTGGTCAACCACTCTCTGCACACCTATGAAAAGTCTAAAAATAAATAATTGTGCATTGCTTGCTTTTTGTCATAGAACAAATCAATATAGTGAAAGAGGGTGTAGAAACTTGTTTGTTTTATGTTTCTTATGTGGCAGATGCTGATTTTGGCTGTTTTGTGAACATAAATAATCATTATGGTTGTCCTAAGTAGATGCTATGTAGCGCAGAGAGAGAGCTTATTCGTATTTTTGCCTCGACACACTAAAACAATCATAGAGAAATCTTTTTTAAAAATATAATCATTTGCTGAATTTTTTGAAAAAAACTCCCTCATAAAGATTCCTCCAATTCCCTATTCAAAGACTCAAGGAGTGCAAACGGTGACAACGTACAACAATGTCAACCAAATGAGGAGCTTCAACCTATTCCTCAAATATCTACAAGAGCAAGTAGACCTTCAGAAAGGTTTATTCCTTCCTTCAACCATCTATTGATCTCAGAGAGCCGGAATTATATGAGGAAGCTATGCAACACAAATCCAAAGAAGGATGGATAAGGAGCATGCAAGTGGAGATCGCATGACTCATTACATCGCAACCAAACATGGAATTGGTTGAGTTTCCTAAAGGTAAGCGGGCACTTTAGAACAAATCGATGTACAAGCTAGAAGAAGGCGGGAAGAAAAGGTACAAGTCTAGGCTTGTGCTAAAAGGGTTTTCTCCAAAAGAAAGGTATTGAATTTGTTCAAAATTTTGAGAAATGCTTTTAATTGGAGTTCTTGAAGTACGATTCTATAAAAGATAAAAAATAATAAAAAACAAAATAAAACACTATCATGTATTCTGGAATACTTTCAACATATTACATCGCTGTTTAAAACAATGAGAACACGATGTTTGTATTATAGAATACAAAGATGTGAACACAATATGATTGTTTCAAACTTAAACCAAAATGAATTAATTGTATTTCAAAATGAAAAATACTTAAACAATCAAAAAATTACCGCATTTTTAAAAGAAAAAATAAAACAATCCAATGCAGAGTGGTGACTTGTAGTTGGATGATGAGTTTGCACCTCGGTCCAATCCTTACAATTAAGCTTTTCAATCATGATGTGTTGCATGTTAAGAGATGTGTTTTCTCTAGAGAAAATAAAAAAGAGTTTAGGAAAATAACAAAAAAACAATGTAACAAAAGAATTTTATTGAAATTTACTTTTCAAACTCTTTAGACATCTCATCAAGAGACAATGCACCTCCTTTGACTCGTGCAAGGATTGGAAGAATGATATGTTTCTCTCGAATTCCTTGCAGTAGGGAGTAATCTTCATCTCTTTGGAATGGGTTTTAAGGCTTCTTCACTACCACCTACTCTTTGTACTGTAGTAGGAAGCTTCACTCTTTGGCCCTTAATTTTTCCTTTTCCCCAAAGATTGAAAATATATTCTTGATGCTCCCAAAGATCATGATCACGAAAGCCAATTGAAAAAAGTATCATATCCTTGGATGTTATGCTTAGCACCCCTCTCACTCTTCTTCAACTTCTTTGTTGCAAGTCCTACTTGTTCACAAAGTCTGACTTTGAAAGCTTCATCTGCCTTTCTACCTTGACTTAAATGATTGACCCACTCATTGTGAAAATAAGCTATCTTCTGAAGAAATGACATGGAAAGTCGCATTTTTGAATCCACATTATGATCCTATGCCAATGTTTTAGCATACTCATCAAAAAGACCCATGCTAAAATTGTCTTGTAGCTCTCAACAAATGGATACTCTGCACAGAGCTCTTTCTTGGCAAAAAGAAAGTGTGTTCCACCAAGAACAAAGTACTTGTAAATCTCAATTTTTGACTTAACAAAGGATGATTTATTTGGACAAGTGTTCCGATCAAGAAGAACAAGAAATGGAAGAACATTGGTGGTTGGTTTTTCTTTCATCTGTACCTTCAGATTACTTACATGAGCAGGAATTATGGAATGAACTTCAAGTCTTGTCTGAGTAATTGGGTTTAGTGGTGGGTGATCAATTTTGTCAACAAGCAAGAAGAGAGATCTCTCATCAATCATGTTAAACCTTTTGGTCTTCTCACGGACAATGTTGAAATCAGAGTCACCAAGAGCAGAACTAAGAGCACGAGGACTAGAGAAAAGAGGCTCTCCTTCTTCATGTTCAACTATTTCATGAATCTCTACCACCATTTGAGTCATTGTCATCATTGTCTCCACTTTCATCTGAACCACCTTAAAACATGAATCGCCTTCAGAACCACCTTAAAGTTTCACGTTGTAGAGATTTTCTTTAAACTCAACAAAAGCTTGACGAAATGTCTAGCAAAAAATTAGTCAAGAATAAGAAGAGTGACAAGAAATGCAAAGATAAATGTGTTTTAAAAATGAGCACTCAACTTCTTCGTATTGAAAAAATAAAAATTTTATTTTTTTAAATACAATAAATAGACATGCTGTGAAAAGTTCAAAAAAAATTCATTGTTTTTTTTGTCAAACAACACTTTCTAAAATTAAATTTGTATTCCAGTATACAAGTTAACGATACGTTAGTGTAAAAAACTTAAGATTAATGCTTTATTGTACTATATTTAATAATTTGATTAAATTTCTTTATTCAAAATGATCTAAAATATTTTAAATAAATAAAAGACTTCAAAACTTACAAAATTTATACTTTAATGTTTTTTGAGACAACATTGAACCATTTTACGGGTTAAAAAATTTCTTAAATACAAATTTAACAATAGTTTTCCAAAATACAAGGTTTTTTTTGCTTAAAAATGATGAAACTCAGAAAGTTTATTTTTATAAAAAAATTGTGCAATAATAAAAAGCTAATATATCAAAACATGAAATTAAAACTCATATCTGAAAATAAGCAAAAAGTGTTTTTTTTGCAAAAACGTGTTCTAGAGATCAAATGCATAAAACTCTAAGGAAGAGTGACTCAAAATGAGACTTTGAGATCGCTTTTAAAGTATAAGTAATTTTTTATATATATTTTTTTTTAAAACTACATTTAAAAGGGGTAAGAAGTGCCTAGGATTGCTCAAATTCATTTTAACAAGATCCAAAGCGTGAGATTTTCTTTGTGGAATCATTTTTTTATCATTTTCAATTTGTTACCTCAAACATGTCATTTTCAAGCACTTCCGAATCTTTTAACTTACCTTCTTCCTTAATTACACCACCAAGGGAGAATAATAGTTCTAGGCGTAAAGGGGAAATTAGCCAAAGGTTTCAAGAAACGTCGGACATGGAGTTGGATAGTGCTTTTGGTTCTCAAGGCAATACTAAAAATACTGCGAATTCAAACGCTACTCTGCAAAGAACAAAAAGATTACTCAAAGGAGCAGTTGTGAAAGAAACTTGTCGAGAGTATTGCTGTGCAACGAACTGTTTAAGAAGTTTACGCTTCAACAAAATCAAGTAGGAAAGAGAGATATTCTTTGGGATGAAGCGATCTAACCAAAATATTTTCTTATGTGCATCAATTCGGATAATGAATGAACACACAAGATATAGAATTTTGGATGAAATTGTATGTAGAAGATGTTTTGTAAAAGTTTTTTTCTTGAGCAATCAGCGTATGATTTTTTTTTTAGCACATTCAAGATCTGGAGAGGAGGTTATGCAGTCTCATGCGTAGCACATGATACCCCATAGATGTCATATTTAGCACTAGGTTGGTAACCTAACAGAACATAAAAGTGTCCTTTCAGGGTTTTGAAAAAAACCTCCAAAACCATAGTAGATACACTCATTTTGTAAAATCCTTTCATGAGGTTATAGTTCAAGGCCTACTACACATGGAAAAAATAATAAACTTGTAAAATTTATCATCTTTTGGTCACACCAAGCCTCCAAAGTTGATGGACCAGTGCATTTTCATCAAAATAGTCATTTCTTACGTTTTGTTGCATAAAAATAAGATTAGGGATTTTTGTAGGAATTGAGATAAATTCCCTAGTTAACTTCAGTGGGTTGGTGATAAGAACATATGATTGCTTCTCACTCACTATTTTTTGTTTTGCCAAAAGAAATAGGTACAAAAAAGTTGAATTTTTACCATTCTGTAGACCTATCATCAAAATTTCTATAGCCACGCTCAATACAAATAATATATGCATGTTTTCTTAGTTCCCTATTGTCCTGTAGGTTCATAAGGAGCCATGGAGCATGTCAAAAGAATAATACATCTCTTACCAAGGGAAATCTTGGGGACAAAGATGAAGTGCTAAATACAGCAAACATGAAAAGACTGGGTTCAACATTATGAGTTGTAGAATCCCATAGAAAGTATTCGGTATCTAGCCAAATTTGATCCTTATGACTAGATATGGTTACTACCTAGAAAATGCATGTAGTTGTCACAAGAAACTAACAATATTGAAAAAGCTATACTTGATATACTAGAATGTTTGGTTTTCTTCTATAATTGGAAAAATCAACCATCGTTGTCTACTATGCAAAATAGGGTATTAGGTGCCCCAAAACTCAAGGAATATTAGCTTTATGTTACAATATGCAACATAGAAAATCAAAACTGCATTTGGATGTCATAAAAGCCACCAAAAAAATCATAGAAGAGCTAAAATTGGCTAAAAAACAAGATTTGACAATTTTTGTAATTTGGTCATAACTTACAACTTTAACATTTTTTTCTCCCTAGAAGCATCAGGACATGTTGAGGACTACTAAAGATAGTTCTCTAGCATTATAGACCTCACAAACATGAATTCTAGAGTGGTATAGTTGCAAAAAGTTTAAAAAAGCCAAAAACAGGACCCATTTTTTCACACAGTTTAGGTTGTGAAATGTTGTGCAAGGACAAGGTTAAAGATGGAATTGATATTCCAAAAAAATGTAGAGTTTTTTTCAGCTCATGAGACAACTTTCTAGATAGATAGCACCTCAAAATTCATTTTGAAACTCTTGACATAATTCAAGGAAAATGGTCACTTAACAGGACATAAAAGTGTCCCAGGACATAAAAGTGTACCATTACCAACCTAGTGTTAAAGAGTTGGTTGGATGTATTTGTGGGTTACAATGGCAAAATTCTTTTGAACTGTAAGTTTACACACTTACCTGATAACTTTACAAAGACAGAGATGTACAATCTTTATGCTGAAAATCTCAAGGAATGGAACGTGCCAATTCTTTCTCTTTTCTCATTTCTAAGAGTTTGGAGAAACCACTTCTCTCATGTAAAGATTCCAAAAAAACAAAAATGGGGTGTGCATCAAATTTGTGTTGAATTAAAAGCAAAATGAGACACAGCCAAAACATCAGAACAAAAAGGTAAGCTTGTTATGGATTTTAAAATAAAAACATAATTTGTTGGATCATTTTATTCATAAACTAATACTGTTCTTTTGTTTTGAAGTTCCTATTCACTTGCACTCAAAATCCACCGAGAACAAAAATGCGTAGAGCAACAAAAGCTAACAAAGCAGAGGAAAAAGTATCTAGAGTACAAAGATCAATACTTGGTGTCATAAGATACTATATCTAATTCTCCTAAATGATTTTCTCATGTTAAACTGATCATTTAATATGGGGAAGTGCCAGGGGAGAAAAAGCTAGAATATTGGTTAAGCTAGCAGACCGACCACAAAAGGGATCCAAAGGAGGGAAAATAGGGATCCAAAGGGGGCCCCGTCTGCAAAAGCTCCATGTGCAGCAATGGGCTTAAAAGACCCTAAGGTTCAGCCCATTAAAACAACCAAAATGCTAAGGTTCCAAAATTCAAAGGCTGTGTCCAAAGGTCAAGCATGGGGGGAATTGGATGCTTTGTGTGTGGCCCAAAAAGTCTTTATCAATCCCTACATAGGAGGGGGTGAGACTTGGGAGTAGGGGATGAGAGAGAAACTCACACACACACACACAAGCTCCCTTTACACAAAGGGAATGACAGACACATGTCAGCTCCATAGCTCAGATGCCCACAAGGTGTACCCAATTACTATTGGATGGCCTTGGAGGTGGACCAATGAGAATTAGGCTAGAGTAAATCTAGTTTAATTAATTTAAAAACTCTTAATAAAAGAACCAATGAGAATTAAGCTCTCTAGAAGACTATTGGATAGTCTCCCAAGGGGACCAATGAGCATTCAGCAGCCCAATGGCTTGCGTAATTCGTATTGGCTAGGAGGCAAAGGGGTCCAATGAGATTTTAGTTACATTTATTAATTACATAAAGATCTCACAAAAGGGGAAAGGGGTACACATGTCAGAAGGCTATCACTTATACTGCTTAATCATCATTGGCTAGCCCTAGGGAGGTCCAATGAGACTATAGCATGAGCAAATAGCAAGAGGGGTCGACCAAAGGGAGAGAGGGGGCTGATTTTTGCAAGGCATTAACACACACACTCTCACACAATCTCAGGTGTGAAGAAAAGAGGACTCTCTCTCCTTCTCAAGCTTTAATGGAAAGCTTATCACCTACTCCAAGCTTGTGAGAAGGGAGGCCTACACCAACAACTCTTGGATTTGTGATGCAAATCCAACCAATATCCAAGCTTCAATGCATGCTCATCTCCTCCACCATGCTAATTACTAAGCTAAGCTATGCTAATATGAGTGATTATGTGAGGAGATGTACATGTTTCTCGTAAGAACACTCCTTCCTCCTCTCAATCTACTCTCATACCCCGTTAGCCCTCACCATCTTCGAAGGTGTGTGAGGTCTTGGGTCTGAGAACGGAGACAATTGATGTTGTGTTTGATAAGTGTTTTGCTTAGTGTAGAAGCTTTCACTTCATTGCACTAGCTAGTCTTGAAGGAACACAAAGAATTGTATTGTACAATGTCTCTCTTGATGGGAGAAACCATAATGCAAAGCCTTTTGGAGGGGGGACCGGATCCATGTAAATCCGGTCCTCAACTGTTGTCAATAGCTTAATTTATCTCTCTTTTGAAAGTATTGTTCATGGTATCTAACTAGGTGTTATGCTTTTTGTTGCTCTCTCCACCCAAGCACTCTTGTAATTCTCATTAGGAATTTATTCTAGTGAAATGCCCACTATGTTTATGTTAATTTCCGCTACACACAATTTTTTAGGCCATTAAATGTTACATTGGTATCAGAGCACAAGGTTTCTCTTTTATTACTCAAGAAGGGAGGTCCTCATGCTAGCTAGAAAATGGTTGGTATTATTAAGTGCCTGTGAGTAAATAGAATAGGGATTTTTCAGCCTTGCAGTGCGCCTACCTTCGTGCAGTTAACGGGGCATCACCGTCGAGAGCTATGGTCTGAATAGTGGATTCCTACAGGGCTTGCCTACGGCTTAACCACTATTGAGCTATTAGAAGCTTGACAAGAGCCCGTGTTGTTTTGGTGTTAAACGACCCTCTCTTCTATTCCTTGCAATTAATGGTATTCAAGCCACGGGTACAGTAGCTTGAGTGCTTTTTCTAAAGAGGAGTAGCAACTAGGGCTTGAAGTGCCAAAGTACATCTAAAAATTTTACACCTAAAAGTTGTTAGAATGGCTGACAATAGTAAAGAGAGTGAAATTAATGTTGATAATTTTCATTTTGCTAATGAGCAAGCTACTAATGATGCCCCGATGCTTGTTAACTATCTTGTTTCTAGGCTTCAACAAGCCATGGGTAATCCATCTCTCCAAAGCGAAGTGCAACTGTATATCCATGCTCATGGGATTCTCTAAGCTCACCACCATGATGAGAGAACACCTAGGAAGCCTCCTTGTGAGACTTCCAAAAGAAGTATCTCTCTGATTTGGGAAGAAGAAGAGAATCCATACGAAGAGCTCAAGAATTTACTTCTTGATGATGCATCTCCTTCCCAAAGGAGAACTCAAGATCCTCCACCAAAGGAACGAGAAATAAGTGAGTCTCCTGCTACCTCGGTGCAATGGATCCACGAAGACAGCGGGCTAAACGCTCTCCATCACCTCCAAAACGGAGAAGACCATCGCACCCTTCTCCCCACCATAATTCAAAGAGGGATGACAAAAAGCAAGAGAAGAAAAAGGTGAGAAAGAGGACACTTTATTCTCCATCTTCTTCATCCTCTTCCTTTTATGGAAGTGATGGTGAGTGAAGACAATGAAGATCAAGACAAGAAAAAGGCGAGAAAGAGGTACCCTCTTCTCCACCTTCCTCAAATTCTTCACCTTCTGAAGAAAGTGATGGTGCAATCTTTAAACCAACGAAAAGAAGAGACCATAGGAAGTCCTATGCCACATGGAAGAGGTCGTCCAAGCTCAAGAAGTTCAAAGAGGGAGGGAAGAGCATCTCTTTCCTTACCTATGATGGCACCTTTGGTGCTACGGACAAAGTCTTGGCCTTTATCCAACAATTTGATGCGGCGTTCGGAGATGAGGGCTTCACAGAGTTCTCTAAGCTACTCCATGTATGTATGCACTTTCAAAACTCCACCAGGCAATGGTGGTCTAGCCTACCAGCCAACGATGAAGCTCCACGAACATGGAAAGCTTTAAGAGCTTCCATTATGAAGGAGTTTTTGGCCACCGATGCCAAAGACAAAGTACTCACCGAATGGCGAGGCTTAAAGCTCTCTCCCTATGAATCCATCCACAAATATGTAGACAAGTTTTGGGACCTACATCTCAAACCCACTGTCTTCAAAAATTTGCATTTTGGAGAGCAAAAGCAACAATTTTGTGTGAGCTTAATTGAAGAAATGGCGGAGTATGTCAACTCCCAAAGGCCACGTACCATGTCGGCGGTAATATACCATACTATGGTGGCCTCTCGAATCAATTTCCAAACGGGGGCTAAAATAAATAATAAGCCCATGGAAAACAAGGGTTCCAACGAGCCTAAGGGAAAGGATAATGTCCAAAAGTCTCCTAAGGGCAACTCCAACAAAGCTAAAGAGAAGAGAGTTTACAAAGGTAAAAACAAACTCTCTCCTGAAGATCTTGAGCAAAAGAATACCAGCCATCATCCTACTAGAGCTACCTTGGTGGAAATCCAAGAGGAGGAGACTCACCAAATTCACCACAAAGGATCTCCTCTATGCCATGCTTGGGGAAAGGTAAGAGAACATGATGCTTTTATTCTCTTTGACCCTGGTTCTACTCACAATTTTATATCTATAGAGTTGGCCGCCAAGCTAGGCATACAAGCCTACGAGATGGGAGATGTCCTACCCGCAGACAGTGCTTTCAAGGGGCAAGAAGCTTCAGTCACTCCCTTAATCGGGAAATTGAGGCTTCATGTCCAAATCTATGTAGACAAAAAGGACTTCTTTATCTCTCCTCTCAAGCATGAGGATGTAATCCGAGGGGCACCATGGTTTGATTGCATGGCTGCCAATGTTAAATTCCCTGAAAGGAGAATCTCCTTTAAGTTGACGGAAAAAGACATGTTATTAGAAGCTGGACACACCCCACGGCATCTAACTATTTGGAAGACTATTACTTTTTGTAATTATTCATTCATTGAGGAAAACCTGATTTTTCACCTTGTAAATATTGGGATTTACAAAAGTTTCCAGATTGTATCCCAGTTTGATATTTAGATTGCGTAGATGGTTGATTTTGGAACTTTAGGGTTTGAGAAATTGTAAGGTATATATACCACTTTTTGACCTTAATGAAAAACCTTTTGTCATTTAAAAACAAGTTTTGAAGTCTGTGAGTGAGCGTACTGTGTACGAGTGTGCGTACGATCTGGTTTTGCGAGCTCCTTCTACGAGCTTCATCGGGTGTTTGGGTGATCATACGTTGTCCGATTTTGCATTGCAACATATCCACGCGTTCACATTGAGTAGAAATACACATTAGGCACTTTAGATTTTGGAAAGGAAGACCTGCAGATTTCGGCCAGACATCCTACGTGTTTCTGCACCTGGTGTTTTGGGTTGGGATTTTGGTTCATAGACCTTAGGGAGAGTGACCTAGTGGTATTATTAGGGTCTCCTTCAAATTCTATGGTGTTTCGAGATTGTTTGATGGGTGTTCGTCTCTAGAAAGCATTGTAGGAAGTTTCCTCTTATGCACTCTTGAAGGCTGTGACTTAGAAAATTGGTAGAGACCTCCGTAGGAATTAGTTAGGAGTCGGTCGAGTGTAGGTTGACACCTTATTCTTGCTTCCACGCGCTTGCCGGTCGAGCTTCGTCCTTAGCTGACATTATATGTTAGGTGAGTTCTTGCTGTGCTGACATCCGTCGCGGCGTATCCGTCCAACATTGGCGCTGTTGCCGGGGACGAAAACCTTAGGTAGGTGACCGAGACTAATCCTTGAAGATTGGGATTTTTGGCTTGCCAAGAGTCTTGTTTTACATTTAGATAGGATCAGAGGGTGGAGAACTCTCTAGGTCTTAGGGGGAGTCTGGGAAGCATGTGCCTGGCCTAGATCCTTCGACTTAGGTAGATTAGGTAGACCAAGATAGTTTTAGGTAGTAGTCGAGTTCTTGAGTAGGAGTTGGAGTGGTAGAAGCGGTGAGAGGAGAGCTTGAGAGTCCGGAGAGGCAAAAAAGCAACCAAAACACCAGTATCACCATTTCACATGATAAGTAGGAGTAGAGTAAGTAGGACATCATGATTCAAGATCTAGAGCATGTACACTTGCTTGGTAAAGTCATTACAATTTTGTAAAAGATGCAAAAGTGTGTTTGAAAGCCTAATTGAATTCCAAAAGTTACTGTGAGTGTTTCTGATAGATCTATAGAGCATCAGGAGCATTCCTGTCAAGAAAAAAAATAAATTTAAGCCAGGAGACATCCTACGCGTAGGATTTCTACAGGCTAATCTGGGAGGAATTTTGGGATTTTGAGTTGACCAGTGTGTTTAGAAGGTAGGGTTTACCCTAATTTCAACTGGAAAGTGGAAATTTGACCATGTCTTGACAGGATAAGGCTAGATAGAGTGAAATTGCCAGACATCCTACCCAAATGGTGCCAAAACATTATTTTGGAACCAAAACCATAAGATGGCTACATGAGCATGTCTTGCATGATATATTGAGTGGCTGAAAGGGGTTTCACCTCATTTGGGTGAGAAAATTGGGTTCAAAGCGGACTTTAGCACTTTTAACTGAAAAAGGCAAGAACAGTTGAAATTTGGGACTTTTGAAATCCAAACCAAATCTAAGCATACCACTAGGTTACTGAAATCAAGGGGAAGCTGTGGGACAAGTCTGGGGTCAAACAGGCCAAAAAAGACATCCTACGCGTAGGATATCTTCTGAGTGATTTTGGACTCCAAACCAAATTTTGAGTATACCAAAGTGATCAGCAACTCAAGGGGAGCCTGGGCTTTGAGTTCGAAGCCATTCTGATGAAAAAGACATCCTACGCATAGGATGTCAAAAGTAAAAAATTGAAGCCAGACTTTGACAGTGAGCATAGCAAGGTGTTGTATAGCCTAAGGCAAGCCTCCTAGTCAATTTTGGTCCAAATTGGAGTTGATTAGACTGATCAATATCAGCAACAGGTTGTCGGAACACATTTCTGACTCATTGACCAGCTAATAGGTAGCGAAATCAAAAAGTAAAACCAGATGTGGGCTCAGTACATCAAGGGGAAACCATAGTGCAAAAATCCAGGCAAAACAAAGCAGGAGACATCCTACGCGTAGGATGTCTATTGGGACATACTGCAAAGAAAATTTGACTGGGCATAGACAGTGAGATTCCATTTCGCTTAAGGGTTCCAAAACTTCTTTCAGAAGTGAATTTGGACCTTGTTTGTGCATTTGACAGAGCAAAGACTGAATTCAGACTTTTTCGCGTAAATTGATCAACATCTGAGGGAAGTACAGTTTCAGATTAGCAAACCTAATCCAGAACATCAGCAGTGTATAAAATACAGTAGTGGTTGAGATCAACTCTCCAGTTATACCAATCCTTACTAAAATAGCCTATAGCAGATAAATGCTTTGATTCGATTGCCGAAATTAAAACGCTTGTGTATAGGTATATTCAACAACAAAGCAAGAAGTTGTGCAGAAACTGACACTTTGCCAAGTGAGTGGTTGGATTTTTGATAAATTGCATTGATAAGTTTGATGAATTTAAGATCAGGAAGATACATTGTTAGAGACTAGAAGGTGACAGGTGACCAAGGTAGCTTAGTGTCCACCGAAGAGAGTGTAACTCAGGCAAGGCGAGATCTGCTAGCACCGATTATTGAGGAAGGTAGTGATACAGATACTTTGTCATACAAATCTTTCTTTATGATGGGTAGTCAATAGCCAGGAGGTTTCACCTATGATGGACCTATGCGAGGAGGAAGCACCTCCCAAAATCCTTTGAATAATTCCAAGCTCACTGTGATCTTCTTAGAGGGAACAAACTCGAGAGGAGCCCTAGTCTATTTTGACTATCGAGGACGCAAGTGCATTTATATCGAAGAGAGACCAGCTCAGAGATTGGAGATATCCGAGTATATGATGATGGAGATAGATTCCAAGACAAAAAGGGGAACCATTATCTAATAGTTAGTAACCCTAAAGATTACAACAGATATGGAGATAACATGGAGAAAGGAAAAATGGTTTCAGAAACTCAAGAACCGCCACCAAAAATTGATCTGGCTAGAGCTATTTTTATGTATGATAAGAAAACAACCAGGGTTCCAACTTATAATGAGAACGTGGGAATCTACATGCATGAGAGTGAGGGTATAGTCTCTTACTTTCGCAGCAAACAACCATATGTAAACGAATTAAGCAAAGACAAGGTTCTTTACTTATTCTCTTATGAAACTGCTATGGGGAAGGGTATAGTTTTTGTAATCGATACGGGCGAGAATAGCAATGAATTCTCCCAGAGGAGGTAGAAAGGGCAACAGGTCCAGGAACATCAGCATATGCCCTTGAGGAAGTGCCAAGAGCCACCTACAGCCCAAGCAAGTCAACGAATCCTTTTTCAGATGAGTATGACGCTATCTCACATTCCACCCGACCGCAAGGATTCAACAACCAAGACCAACCGACAAACCAGCCATCATTGCAGGCATGGCTTCGACAAAGTGCAACATTGGAACAAGACCGAAACCGAGATGGTTATCAAGCCGCACAAGGGCTAAGGGATTTTCAAGAACCACTACTCTATTCAAGGTATCAGGGAGAGAGTAAGCCAAAGACTCAAGGGTCAACAGAACCTGGAGGACCACCCGTAGAGCGAGTTCGAAGAGATGAACCACCTCCAGCGAGAACCGTTAGAAATTACGGCTTAGGAGCACCACTGGGAGAGGAACCAGCCTATTACAGAAGACCTGAGGAGGTATATCAATTAGGACGTGGAGATCCAATGATGAGGTTTGTAGATCATCGGAGAATTAGACCTTCTCAAGTGCAAAAATGAATAAACAAGAAATACACAGGAAGCAGAGACCCAAGAGATCATGTAGCGGCCTTTGTGCGTGTAATTAGAGCCCAAGAGGTGTTAGACTTTCCTACCCAATTTGCAGGGTTTGGACTAACCCCCGAGGACGATGTTGCCACTTGGTTTGACTCTGTAGAGCGTAGAGACTTTGAGTCTATGGAGGAAGTGTTTGATGAGTTTATCGATGAATTCTCACAAAGGGGAATAGCTCATAATACCGTCTCACAGATCCATAAATTCAAACAGAAAGATGGAGAGTCTATACGAAAGGCAGCCCTAAGACTAAAAAGATATGTTAAGTTCTACCCTGTTGAAGAACTGCCAACTCAGTCCAGACTTATGCTGATATTCATCCAAGGACTAAGAAATGCAGATCTCCAGAAAGACTTACATATGAAAAGAAGCACGACGTTGAATGAATTGACCAAGGAAGGTCTTTACCTGGTGGACAATTGCGCGGTCTACAAAGAGGGGGAGTTCAAGGACCTTGATGATGATTCGTCTTAACAACAAAGTAGAAGCAAGTCTTCTAAGACAGCACCGAAAGGAGAAGTAGCTGTAAACTGGGAGCAGCTTGTAGATGAAGTGCTAAAAAAGATCAACTTGTACGCCAAACCCCAGGCTAAACAGCCCAAGTGGTGTGCTATTGAACAAAAATGGACAAACCATGGGACCGAGGAATGTTATTAGAACAAGGGGTATATGAGAGAGAGACCTTATGCTCCCCAAGCTCCGGTAGCTTCTCCTCAAGTTCCACCGATGCCTAGATATCAAGCAGGCAACCTACCAGGACCTGTAGGTGTAGAAAGAACACAACCGGTGTTGGGGCAACAACCACCCCTACCAGGATTACGACCAGCTGGTATAAGATACACACCAACAATAACTAAATCAGAGGATAAGGCTTTGGTACCTATGCATGCATATTATGAAGATCCCAATGGATATGCGTCAAACCCTGTCTATTATCCACCGGAAGAACCCTCGACACCAGAACCATGGAGTATGATAGGAAATACAGGACCACCAACTACTACACAGGCAGCAAGAGAAGGAAGATATAGCTTAGATGAACGAGCATTGTTGTTCATCGCAAATGGAGGCATGGGCGGACAGAGACATGCTTACCAACAAAGAGGAGCTCAAGGAGCACCTCAACAACCCAAGGGACCCTACTACAAGTGTGGTAGAGACCATTGGCTGAGAGATTGTCCTCATGATGAAATCATTAGAGTCAATGCGTATTGCCCAGAATGTGGGATTACTCATTTGATTCCCGATTGCCCTAAAAACCCGAGCAAAGGAGCAAAAACCACCTTGAACATGCTAGAAACAGTACCTTCTAGTGGAGGATCGAAAAATGAAACAATCATACCCATCCAGGCGGTAACACGAGCCCAAGCTCAAAGAAGGACGAACAAACCCATAGTTGAAGAACCAAAAACCGACAGCCAAAGTTTAGAAACGAAAAATCAGAGAAGCACTTGGAAAGCTAGAAAGGCGCGTAGGAAAGCCAGGAATGAGCGAGAGAAAACATCTCTATCCGAGGAGTTAAAACATACAAAGGAGAGATTAGAGCGGTTAGAGGATCTAGCTAGCTTAAGCTCACACACCACGACAACCATAGCACCCAAGGAAATAGCAGAGCCCAAAAGTGCCGGATCAGGAGGATCTATACTGGCTAACAAGGTAAATGAGCGGTTGGATGCACTTCTAAAAGCTTATGAAGCTAGACTTAAAAAGAACCAAACCCAGGAGCAAAGGTGGATGACTTATCCATATGCAAAAATAGAAAAATAGAGGATGGATATGTGTAAAAAGATGATCGAAACAGCTCAATCATTGATGGAAGACCCGCTAGGTAAACCTGCAAATTGGCATGAGGCACTAGCTCCAACCCCTATCCAACCAACTTTAGAGAAACATGTAGAAACAAAGGAAGGACTCACTAATGTCTATGAGTCCAGAGGAGAGCCTATCATAGTGCCAAATACCAGAGATGGGACAAGTGACGGGTTCCAGCCTAAAATCTTCGCAGAAATGGGTAAGCACTGCAACTGTCTAGATGATCTGTGGAAGCAAATCCGTGAGGCCAACGAGGCTAATAGGATGAGTAATCACCTGAAGAGCACGAGAAAAGAAATGAATGTAACCGTACCTCCTATTGAATAATTTGAGGCAAGATCGCAAATGAACTTTGAGATACATTCACAAGGAGGAGACCAAGGATCAATTAGTTCGGGGTACAGCCAACCAGACTCGCTGAGAACTTTACCCTCTTACCTAGGAGAGTACGAAGCCAAAGTGGAGGTGAGAGCAATCCCATCTCAAAGACTTTCCTCTAACAAAGTGATGGATTCGCAAGGATTGATTGAGTTGTTGTCCACCCCGGTGGCATGCACAATCACCTTGGCAAAACTCCTAAGGTTACGACCAAACATGTGGACCACAGTAGGTAAATGCCTAAAAAAAATTGGAGTGAAAGACCCCACCTTGAAGCTACAGGAAGGGATCAGAGAGTTGGACAAGCCTCAACTAAACACTAGGCCAGTACCATTGAACAAGGTTGGAGAATACTGCGAAGGGGAAGATGGGAACACCACGCTACCAGTAGAATTCCAAGGAGTAGTTTCCAAAGCTATTCTTGACAGTGGAGCGAGAGTTGCTATTGCCACCAAGGAAATCTTGAAAAAATGGGGAAAACCAGCTTTGAGGGCTACCAAAATGAAACTGCAATTGGCAGATGGGTTCATGGAGAAGCCTCTAGGACTCTTAGAGAAAGTGATTGTCACTTCGTGCGGAATCGAGTATGAGCATACATTTGCAATAGTCGATTTCGACAAAAAGAACAATTATGAGATCATCTTGGGATGACCATTCATGCGACAATTGAAGGGTCCAAGATCGGCGTTATGACCACATATACCTCCGACATGGCGAGACAACAACTAAAATATACCTAAAAGACCATAGTTACAAAGATGTGAACCAAACACCTGTGGAAGAGTTTGATTCAGCTATAGTAGCAGGATCAAAACTCCCAGCATGGTTAGGGCAACCAAAAGAGCTATGGATGTGCAGAGCTTCACATTGTGGAAGCTTAAGAAGAGAGGAACGCGTCTTAGAAAGAGAAATTGAGGACAAAGAGTATATTCCTGAACCTTTCCCTGAAGATGCCTTGGAACCTCTCAAATGGGAACACATACTAGCAACATTGGATGTCTGTACCATTACAGATAGTCCAACAACAATTTTTTTTGATAAGGATGGCTATGATGTGCTACCCTATTACATGGTAAGCGTTATACCAGGAGAAAAAGAGACGGTAGAACCACCAAAACAAGAACAGTTTTACAACTCCTCTGAACATTTGGAAGTAAATGATGATGCAGATAATGAGTGTTCAGACACCTCAAGTGAGCGTGGAAATGAAACCGATAATATCAAGTTTTATGATTTTGCTAATCAACACTCTAGACGCCAAGAACACTATAGGAGGAGACGGGCAGGAAACAAAGCGAGAGAGAACCTGATGCCCAAGATAAAAGGTAAAACTCACTATTTGATGCTTGTAAAAGCAGAGGATTGTGTAAAAGATCAAATATCAGGAAGATTCTCAAAAGATCGAAAAGAAAGAACGTGAGAGGAAATAAAATAGGTACGAAAAGCTAAAACCAAAACAAAATCACAAAATTCTCAAAAATAAAAAAAAGAAACAACAAAAGACCAAGAGTGGACCAAACTGGAGCGTAAACAGAAATACCAAGAACTGAAACGATCTTTGAGAGATATATGGACTACTGAAGAAGATAGTGATGGTAAAGGGGAGTCTGAAAAGGAAAATATGAATGTACCATCACACTATCAAAAATTTACTATCCAAGACAAAAAAATCATCATGACACCACCAGTCAGGGAAAGAACCAACCAAGAATCTTACGATGGGCCAGAAAATGCAAAAAGGATGGACCTTGCAGAACAAGGTGAAAAGCCTCAGCCGGTCTATATAGCTAACGATTTAGAGCCTGAAGAGGAAGAACGGCTAACACAACTTCTCAAGAAGTATAAAGATGTATTTGCTTGGTCCTAAAAAGACCTCAAAGGAATTGATCCATCGATATGCCAACATACAATTCTTTTGAAATCGGATGCAAAACCTAGCAAACAACGTCCTTATACATATAATGACACATTTGCTAAACGAATCAAAGAGGAGATTGATAAAATGATAGAAGTTGAATTCATCTATGAAATTGAACATACAGATTGGGTGTCACCCATTGTGGTAGTTCCCAAAAATAACGGAAAACTACGAGTGTGTGTAAACCTTAAAAAGGTAAATGCAGCCACCATAAGGGATAATTATCCCTTACCAATCACAGAACATGTGCTTGAGCGAGTGGCCGAGAAACGGGCTTATTCCTTTCTAGATGGGTTTTCAGGATACAACCAACTGGCAATAGCAAGGGAGGATCAACACAAAACAACGTTTGCCACAGAATGGGGGATTTATGCGTATCAAGTTATGCCATTTGGCTTAACTAACGCCCCAGCCACTTTCCAGAGGTTAATGACTCAAGCATTCAAGGAATATTCTTAGAAATTTACATGGATGATCTTTGTGTACACTCTCTTCTACGAGAGGAGCATATCGACCATTTGCAAAAGGTCTTTGAAAAATGCAGGACATATTGAATCTGTCTTAACCTGGAAAAGTGTGTATTCATGGTTAAGCAAGGCCGCATCTTAGGACACATTGTCTCAAGAAATGGCATAACCACAAACCTAGACAAAGTCAAAGTCATTGTAGACCTACCCAGGCCTAGTAATGCGAAACAAGTGCAATCCTTCATGGGACACTGCGGATATTATCGAAGATTCATATACATGTATGCGGTTATCGCACAACCTCTATATCGTTTGCTACTCAATTTCGAGTGGACCAAGGAGTGTGAAACTTCATTCCAAAAGCTGAAGGAAAACCTTATATCAACACCTGTACTGAAGGCACCAGATTGGGAA
This sequence comes from Adiantum capillus-veneris, assembly GCF_014529385.1. NCBI lineage: Eukaryota > Viridiplantae > Streptophyta > Polypodiopsida > Polypodiales > Pteridaceae > Adiantum > Adiantum capillus-veneris. The sequence continues at coordinate 148,391,987 of NC_140936.1, read as the reverse complement.
AAGATATTCCATGTTCACATTGATGCTTCTGTATATGCCATTCGAAGTATTTTGGCTCAACCTGGAGACGGAACAATGAATTTTCCGGTTTGCTATGCGAGCCGACAGTTAAACAGTGTAGAAAAAAACTACACAACCACCGAGCGGAAAGGGTTAGGAATGATTTATGCTGTAAAGAAATTTGGGCATTGTTTGCTCCCAAATAAATTTGTGTTTTTCACAGATCATCAAGCTCTTTTGTATCTGGTAAATAAACCGTGCAATACAGGGAGAATTGTACGCTGGTTTATTATATTGCTAGAATTTGACTTCACAGTGGTGGTCAAAAAGGGTAAAACCCATCTACGAGCGGATCATCTTTCAAGGATACACAATGGGGAAGCTCCAGAAGGAGTAGATGATCACATACCAGATGCTTATCTTTTCAATATTGAAATCGTACCCGAATGGTCTCAGGAAATTGTTAGCATTCTTTCCTTTGGATGTGAGTTTGATAATACGGAATACAGATCCAAACAACAAACAATTCGACGAACAAAAAAATTTCAGTTGATAATAGGACGGCTATATCATCTTGGATCAGACCTAATCCTATGATTATGTATAGATCCGAAAGAATTCGAGTGCTACCTTGAAGAGGCACATGTCCAGGATTGTGCATTTCATTGTTCAACAGTGAAAACACACCAGAGACTGAAACAGTTAGGGGTTTATTGGCCAAATATGTATGCGGACACACATTCTCATGTTACCAATTGTACTATATGTAGTGTCAAACGACCAGTGGATCACGCAACTTTGTTTCAGGTAAACATAGCACCTGCATGGAGTCAATATATCATTGACTTCTTAACCACCAGGATTTTCCCCGAGAACACCACAAGAGCAAGGAAAAAAGCTATAGAGCTGGAGCTTGTGACTTTCAGTTAATTGGGAACTACCTCTGCTGATTCTAGAACACACACATAGCGAAATAAGTGGAGGCCATTTTTCGGGCTATAAGATGACAAAAATTGTCTTAACCGTAGGAATTTGGTGGCCTACATTGCACATGGATGCTGAAGAGTTTGTAAAGCGTTGTGACGCATGTCAACGCACCAAGGTGCCAATAAAAAGAGATGAGATTCCGTTAAGGCCAATGATGGGAGCAAGAGCATTTGCAAAATGGGGCATTGATTTTGTGGGACCTATATCACCCCCTGCATATCACACCCATACCCAATATATCATAGTGGCTACAGACTATCTCACAAAATGGGCCGAAGCCAAGGCAACACAAAAAGCTGATGCACGCACCACTGCACAATTTTTGTATGAGAATGTTTTTGTACGTTACGGGTTACCAATAGAAATTTTCAGTGATCGTGGGACAAATTTTCTCAATGAAGTCATTGAATATCTGCTAGAGGAATTCATGGTCATACATAGGAAATCTGCACCATACCATCCACCGGCCAATGGGCAAGCTGAGGCCACAAATAAAACACTATGCACGGTTCTCACTAAAATAGTGTTTTAATCAAGACCAGATTGGGATCAGCAGCTACACTCAACACTATGGGCATACAGGGTAGCTTACAAAACATCAATCGGAACAACACCATACAATATGGTGTTTGGCCTAAATGCTATACTACCCATAGAGTTTTTAATTCCAACTCTACGAGTAGCAAAAAGCTTAGAATGGACAGGGCATGAGCTCTCTTCAAGAATAGATGATCTTGAAAAGCTAGATGAACTCCGCTTATGAGCTGTGGCTTCAATCTATGCTAAAAAGAGAAGACAAAAAGAAAATTTTGACAAACATGTGCGCTCTAAAGAGTTCAAAACAGGTGATTACGTACTTGTTTATACCTTGAAGCAACATGCCAAGAAACTTAAAAAGCGAGGGATGGGACCATTTGTGATCAGTGATCTATCACAAAGTGGAGCTGTCCGGCTTGCTACATTAGCAGGTGAAGAAATGCCAAACTGGATTAGTGGATGTCGACTGAGGAGGTATCATCTACCACTCACATGGGAGACGCTTCAACAAATTCATCAAGGAAAACAAAGAATGAAGGAAAAACAGAGAGTACGAGAGGAAGCTCAAGCAGAAGCACAAGAACGCATTGCAAAAAAAAAGACTTCTGCGACAACAACAACAAAGTGGACCACCATTGCGAATAAATGCCATTCGACTAACAAAGTTGGATGAAGAAATAGTGGAGCCAATAATTGCGGTCAAATTGGGCAGCAATCAAGTTGAATCGACAGCATTGCTTGATTCGGGAGCTCAAGCAAATTTGATCTCTTACGGATTATACCAACAACTCAAATTCACAGGTCAACTTCATCCTACTCCTCAAGTGCTAGAAAGTAGCACATCACACCCGTTGAAAACATTGGGATGGACTATATTGCATGTACAGATACATCAATATATTTACCCACACAAATTCTATGTGGTGGAGAATGAAAGCACACAACACCCAATGATGTTGGGGCAACCTTGGCAAAAAGAGTACAATGTGCAGATAGATTGGAATGCAAAGGCAGTCAAAATTCAGCATGAACATGAAAAACAGGTGATAACCTTTGCTCAGCAATACCAGAATGATCAGCTGCAAGCCATGCAATCACTGGAAACAAAGCCAAAAGCACAAATTCCATCAAAGAACAACATGATACCTGAGACCAACAATCAGGTAAAAGCCAACCATGCTAATTACAGACATATGAAGTCACCGGACGCAATTCAAAGTTCTAGGTTACCAACACAAGGGAAACAAGTATGGATGCGAAAGGATAGAAATGCCATGGCAGACAAACAACAATGCAACAACAGAATTCCAACAAAGCAGATGGTTCAACCACAAACCAAGGGCATACAACAGATATGGATCCCAAATAAAATGCTTTTCCATAACCCAAATGTCACTCGCATTTGGATACCAAAGCAAAAGCAAAAGGAACTCCCTTCAGTATAAGCAACAACGGAAGGCAGACAGCTGCATTTCAAAAAGGAAAACCGACTTATGTGGATGCCAATCAACAACAAACCAGTGGCAAACAAGAAAGTGCCAAACCATCTACAAAAACCGGCAGCAACAAAATACCAATGGAAAGCAAAGGCAATGCGTCCCATAGCCATTCCGGCCCAGCCAATTCTCTCCTTAGAAACAGCTACAGCTCTAGCAACAGTTTCAGCAAAGCAATTGCCTTTTGCAAAAAAGACAATTAAACAAAGAGCAGTAGAGTTACAATTGTTACTTGCAAAGAAAACAAGAAACCTCGTCGACGAAGGCCAATAAGCATCTTGCTTATTCCCTTCTCTTGCACAGCATTAATTTTTCCATCCATTAACCGAGTATGCATAAAATAGGGCCACATCAATCGGCCAAGCATTAGCATAATTTTCTCAACCTATGCACGGCACATACTCCAAGGCGATACCTTGTCGTCTGCGAGGACTCCGGCTAGGAGGAGGGGAGGCATTCTCAAATGCGGAACAGCAAAAAAGGGCATGAGTTTTGACTATTTTAAGGGTTGTTGTTTGATTGCGAAATTTTCTAGAGTAACCCAAGTATAGATGCCCTTATACATCATGTATCTATAGGTATATGGGGCCAAACGCCAAATCAAGCCCCTAGGTGTGTGTATATAAGTAGAAATAGCCATTTTTCGGAAAAAATATTGGTAAAACGGAGAAATTCAGCCATAAAAATTGCAGGTGAGTGTATATAATGTTTTGCGGTGATGTTTGTGATTTATTATGATTTTTGAGAATTTTCTGGTTTGATTTGCTATTTTTCTTTTAATTTTGCTAATTTTTGGCCGAAAAACTTCAAAAATACAAAAAGCAGGTGAAAAACAATCGTAATGAAAAATAAAAATATGGGGATGACCAGTGACTATAGGGCAACCTATGGTACAGTGGGGGTGCAATTATGAGACTGGAGTGAAAAGCGTGTTTTGGCCAGGTTTTGACCGAAATGCCAAATTTCTGGTAAACAGAGCAAATGGAGTCCAAATCAAGAATTTTTTGAGCCTAAACCGCATCTCGCAAGAAGATAGGAGTACATGTCAAATTTCGTGAAAAGTGTTCCGGGGACCTCCATTATAAGAATTTTTCACCTCATTTTTAGCTCATTCTCACTATTGACTTTGTGGAGAGAGCTTCTGCCACCTAGAGCAGACCGACTTTCCAGCAGCTTCTACGACGCGCACGACTACGCGACGAGATCCAAACATGAGAGGTAGGCTCACCACCTTGAGCTTTTCGCGCATGTTTGTCATTATGTCGTGAAAACTAGCGTAGGGGTCACACACAAAGCGGGCGGTAGAGACCTAAAGTAGAGACGGTGACCTAACGGCTAACCCGAAAGCAAGAAGACTTCATTGGCAGCTTACCCTAGCTTAGGAGACCAGTCCTAGATGTCCAAAGGCAGTAGGAAACCATCGAAAAAAACCCTAATTCCCAGAAACCCGCAAGAAGCCACCAAATGGGAAATCGGCGAAAAGGCGACCAAATGCTACCAAAATTCATGGGTAGGAGCATCTCGACATGCTCGACAAGTCTATATGACCCTCATGACCAAAAAGTGACCCGAAGCGGCACTAAACTTCAGAAACGGCATCAGACACACAAAGCTTCAAATTGCTCTTGCGACCAAACCGCAAGCCCGTTTGCCACCAAACTTCACGAGCGGCTTTCCTAGACCATCAACAACCAAGTCCTATGGTGGTAGACCACCACAAATCATCGAGGGTATGTAAACGCAACCACGGGTGCTTCTAAAGCGACAAATTGCCAAATGAAGCTTCGGTGAAGCCAAAGATGACAAAAACCATACGGCAAGGATCCCCAAGGGATCGGGAAGCTATGGAGACCAACATCAAGAAATTTCATCGCCAAAAAGCACTCCAAAAGTCAGAAAACGGCTCGGAGGCTCTGAAGTCCACACAGCGAGTTATTCTCTATCCATTTGACTTTTTTGTTGAAATTAGGCTCAAAACGGACTTAGGGGGGCCAAGGGCAAGCACTGGGAGCACCATCCATGAAAAAATCACCAGTAGACATCCTACACATAGGATGTCTCAAGGGCAATTTTGGGCACAGACTCCAACAGTTTTCATCATGCACATTCTCTGAATGAAATTTACAAGCTATCCACCAAGTCTCATCACATTTGGACCAAAATTGACCTCATATGCATAAAAAATGCAAAGTTAGGGCATAGAGGTAGTAATGGACCATAGACCTACCAAATCTTGTCCAAATCCAATGAAACTTGCACAACACATTCACCAACACATCAACAACCAATCTGTGTGATCAGAAGCAAAAAATGATGAAATAGACCTCCTACGCGTAGGATGTCTATTTGAATTTTTTGACATGCAAGGGATGTTTGATCATTCCAGATCTAATCACCTCATCATCAGGAGCTCATATATCAAGTTTAAAGCAGTTCTAATCATTTTTGACCCCCAACACCTTCTAGATACACTTTTTGAGCCCAAAAACACCACGCAGGCCCTTACAAGCATCAAATCTTGTCCAAATCCAAATCCAAGAACATGGCCAAGTTCCATAGGCCAAGGATAACCCAGAAGACAAGTTTCATGTCATTTTGATGAAAAAGACGTCCTGCGCGTAGGATGTCTCCAGCATAAATTTAGCCTTCTGTGGAGAGATTGTCATCATGGGAGCCAATACCATGGTGCAATAAGCCCATATACCAATTTTCAACCCATTTGGACATCAATTGCTACCTATGATAGACTTTCTACCCAAATTGTGACCTAAATCCTGGATCAGCCCAAAAATCCACTTTTTGATATCCCAAATTCAAATCCAAGAATAGAGCCATGTTCCATGAACCATACACTACTAGCATGGCAAGTATGAACCAATTCTGATGAAAAAGACATCCTACGCGTAGGATGTCTAGATGAAAATTTTTGGCCAGATTTGCACTATGAGAACATGCACAACTTCACAAGTTCCTTTTAAGATATATTTTCAATTTTCAAGTCATTTGGATAGTTAAAACTCAGTTTCGCAGCTAATGTGGAAAAAACGCTAACTTCGGACTACTGAGTGCAACAGGATCTATGGCAGCCTCGAATTCACCGGCAAAGAAGAAAAGAATGACCATCAAGGATTATCTGGAAGCAGTGGAATCCTTCGTCATTCCAGAAGGAACACTAAAGCCCACCAGCACATGGATACAAGAGGATCTGTTAGAGTCCTATGACCTAAAGATCTACCAAGGAGTGTTCAAAGACACTGAAGGCAATGTTATAGAGCTACCAATGGTGCCGCAAGAACTCAATGAGTTCTTATGAAGCAAGATGGCCGGATACTTGGAGAAGATTGATCTCCATAATTACTTTGAAGCAATATCGGCAAGGGTGGACATCAAAAGAGTCTGGGAGTTTGTGACAACCATCAAAGAGGATGGAATGGACAAAGTAACAGATTTACAAGGCAGGCCAGAAACGGAGATAAAAATCACTGAGCAGGTTGTAGCAGATGCACTAGACCTCTCCAATGAGGGGGATAGTGTAACAAAAAGAAGGGATGAGGTAAAGGTGTACCATGAGAAAAAGGGGAATTACACCTTTGAAGACATTGCCAACCCAAGAGTGCAATCATGATCCAGTTATACAACCAGTACTTCCACATGTGCACGAAGAGGCCACAGAAGTACAGGATGTCGCCAGATGCAATTTCCACTACATTCACTTGGGCAATGAAGAAAGGCACCCCAAAGATAATCAACTATGCGGCATATATACATGACAGCCTAATAAAGATGGGTAACAACAAGCCCACCTATATAGTGTCAGGGGAACTAATTACCAAGGTGATTTATGGGGCACTAGACGCAAAAGGAAGGTGGCCTGACCCCCCGTCTCAGAATGATTGGCTGAGGCTAAAAGAAGACAAGGAAGATGAGCTGCAAAGAGCACCAAGGGTGGCAACAAGATTGAAAGACGGCTAGAGCCAATTCAAGAGGAGCAACGCGAGCAAAAGAAAGGGAAGAAGGAATTTGCTCAAGTGCCGGCCAAAGAAACAAGGTCACAGAAAGCGGCAAGACTAGAGAGGCTGATGGAGAGCTTCCGAGCAGAGAGAGCCCTCAAGGGTGATTTAAGTGAACTCTGGAAGCCTTCTCTAGAATCTATGTCAGGATCGTCCAGAAGAGTGCAAAGGGACCGATTTGAAGACTATATCAAGAATTTTGAGATTCTTGATGCTGCATCAGAGAACATTCCACATGTCCCTTTCACAGAGGAGGAAGTACAGCAAATACGGCAAAAACTCCTCAATGATCAAGAGAGCCGAGATAGAGAAAGAAAAACTAAAGCAGACAGGGATTTAAAGGGCAAGCCAACATCTCTACCGGCCAGCCCTAAACCTAGCCCACAGCCATCACCACCGTCCTCCCCACCTCCTAGCAGCCCTCCAGCAGAAGATAAGGAGGCTGAGGACAAACAAGAAGAATAGCAAGCAGGTGAGCAAGAGCAGAGACAAGAGCCAGAGCCAAAAGAAGAGGCTAAGCCTCAAAGTGAGAAAAAAGAATTAGAAGATTCTTATTATGCATTTTTGGACCTGCTAGCTGCAGGATATATGAAGGAAGAATCCTCCACATTCGCATTCGACTTGGCGAGGACAGGGCCTAAAGAATAGATGCAAGGCATCAGGCTAGTAGAGTTGAAGGAAATCGCTACATTTACAGTGGACCTGCACCCGCCCTCCAACGATTGGGACATGGTGATGACAAAGCTAACAGGGTTGAGAGCACAATCCATGGCTTCAGAGAAAGAGATGACAGCTCTCAAGGCCACTGAAGTAAAGATTAAAATGGAAGTAGATGCTCTGCAAGGACAAAGCCAAAGGCAAAAGGAGAGGGAAGCAGAGCTACCGGCCAGCCTAGCAAGGGCACTACAAAACTACCAGGCAATGGAAGAAGCAAATCAGGCAGCCGCAAAAAGAATGCAAGCAATTGAAGAAGAGTGTCAGCAGCTCAGCAAGTCACTGCTAGATGCCGAGAAGGAAAGAGATAACTTGACACTACAGCTGGAAGAAGAATCTAAAGAAGTAGAAGCCATGAGAAACGCCAAGGAAAGAGAAGAGATAGATCAAGAAGCAAGCCAGGATGAGGTCCTTGAGCTCAAAGACCAACTCAAAGTCAAAGATCAGACCATCCAAAGGCTGCGAGCATCACCTGCTAGAGTCAGAGCTACTAGCTCGACTCAAATCACAACTGAGAGTCAACTCTATGAAGAGAAAATGCAAGAACTTCAGAAAGAGCTGACTCTAGAGAAAAAGCAGAGATTGATGATGGCAGAAGGATCTATAGTCATGCAAAAGAGAATGGAAGAGGGCCAAAAAACCTTGCAAGAGGAAGTGGAAAGCATGAAGAGAAAGCTCGAGGAGGCAGAAAGAATAAACGCCTCACTTAATGACCTCCTCGTGAATATGGGTGAAGAAGCTGAAACGAAAAAGTAAAAACTCCTCAGGAAAATTGAGGAGTTGAAAGGATAGCAAGGAGGAGAGCTAGAGAGCACGGGACCAGCAGCCAATGAGGGCATTGACCTAGAAAATGTGGTAGATCCTGTGGACACGACTATGCAAGAGGAAATCCTAGAAGGATCCTCTCAAGAGCCACAGGATCTAACACAAGAAGAGGAAGAAAAATTGCGTAAAGCAATAGAGGTGGAGCTCAGAGAAACCACAAGGGAAGCCTTGGAGTGGGAGAAGAGGTTCTTCAAGTCTATGACTATTCAGAAGATCGACGCCAGCAACCTTAGGCGCGAGTGGCTTCAACCCTCTCTCCCATATCCATTGCCGAAATATGAAGCAGCTACCATAAACAAGCGGATCAGAGAAGAGCCATCCGTACCCCTTTACAATGCAGATACCTCAAAATCAGAAGGGGTCAAGCTCATTGTGGATTCTCAGCCAAAGTGGAGGAAAACCTGGCTTACAAAGTACCCACAATACCTAATCCACTTGGTAGAGGCACCGAAAAATATCAGAGACAACCTCAGCTTTTGTCCTCTACCAAGGATTAGGACATGGAAGGCGCAGGAAATATTGCAAAGAAGCCAACCCACTTGGCTGAACTACCCTAAGCTGCCAGGCTTGAAGGCAGGTGAGAGAATAAGTGTCCAATATATGGTGCAAACCCTAACGGGCACCATAAAGTTGTTCACTGGCTCACTTGACCTTACATGCATTATGATGAGGAAAATCTGCAGAACCCTCTTAGCAGTGTTCGAGACTTTCAAGCCAAGCCAGGTGACCGACACCATCTTCTTCTTCCAGGATACATACATATGCGCTTATGATCTGTCTGTTCAGCCTTCCAAGGAGGTGATACATGCGTTGAATCAAAGGATAATGTTTCTACCATCCTATCACCTCCAGGCTTTTGAAGAAGCGTTCAACACAGGCTTCTTTACCATAAACACTGACATTTCTGGCCTGACAATGATAAACCTCCATGCTAGATACAAATCTCTGCTAAAGATGCGAGAAACGATACGATAAAGAAGCAGATCAACGGCCATGTTGGGGACGACATGAGCAAGGAGGGAGGGAGTGTTAGAAGCTGGACACACCCCACGGCATCTAACTATTCGGAAGACTATTATTTTTTGTAATTATTCATTCATTAAGGAAAACCTGATTTTTCACCTTGTAAATATTGGGACTTACAGCAGTTTCCAGATTATATCCCAGTTTGATAGTTAGATTGAGTAGATGGTTGACTTTGGAACTTTAGGGTTTGAGAAATTGTAAGGTATATATACCACTTTTTGACCTTAATGAAAAACCTTTTGTCATTTTAAAAACAAGTTTTGAAGTTTGTGAGTGAGCGTACTGTGTACGAGAGAGAGACTGTGAGCTTCATCTTGACGCTACGTGTGCTTCGGTGGTTGGAATCGAGTGTGGAGAAGTGCAGCGTGTTTCCCCCGACGAGAGCTACGCGCCGATACCTACATTGTACGCGTACGGTCTGGTTTTGCGAGCTCCTTCTACGAGCTTCATCGGGTGTTTGGGTGAGCATACGTTGTCCGATTTTGCATTGCAACATATCCACGCGTTCACATTGAGTAGAAGTACACATTAGGCACTTTAGATTTCAAAAATGAAGACCTGCAAATTTCGGCCAGACATCCTACGTGTTTCTGCACCGGGTGTTTTGGGTTGGGATTTTGGTTCATAGACCTTAGGGAGAGCGACCTAGTGGTATTAGTAGGGTCTCCTTCAAGTTCTATGGTGTTTCGAGATTGTTTGATGGGTGTTCGGCTCTAGAAAGTATTGTAGGAAGTTTCCTCTTATGCACTCTTGAAGGCTGTGACTTAGAAAATTGGTAAAGACCTCTGTTGGAATTAGTTAGGAGACAGTCGAGTGTAGGTTGACACCTTATGCTTGCTTCCACACGCCTGCGGGTCGAGCTCCGTCCTTAGCTGACATTATATGTTAGGTGAGTTCTCGCTGTGCTGATGTCCGTCGCGGCGTATCCGTCCAACATTGTATATAGATACTAAGGAAATGGGTAACACTATCCCCATTGTACATACACCATCTTTCAACAAGTCAATAAAGAGCTCTATTTCCGTGTACATGATTTTTGTTAAAGATTCTCAAAATGAACCTAATGATTTAACAAAAGAAAATAAAAGCAACCAAAAGGAATTAGAGTTATCCAATTTTTTTAAGGGGTTTCAAGATGTCTTTATTGACGACATCCCTTGTGAGCTACCTCCTAAACGAGGTAATGATGACCATGCAATTGAAATTCTTCCAGTAAGTTCAGCGCCTAACAAACCTCCTTATAGATTTTGTCAAGCTCAACAAGAGGAGATTATGTGCAAGAGCATGAGTTAGTTGAGAAGGGCATGGTTAGGCCTAGCTTATCTCCATTTTGCTCACCTGTGCTATTAGTGCAAAAGAAAGACGGTACATATCATATGTGTGTCGACTATAGATCACTAAATAGGATCACTATCAAGAATAGGTCTCCCGTTCCATGGGTAGAAGACCTATTTGATAAGCTACAAGGATCGACCTACTTCAGTAGGATTAACCTAAAAAGTTTCTATCACCAAATAAGGATAGCTGATCAAGACATTGTAAAGACCGTATTTCATTCCACATTTGGTCTTTACGAATACATTGTCATGCCTTTTGGCTTGACCAATGAACCAGCAACATTTCAACCGCTTGATGGAGAAGCTGTTCAGGCCTCATCGAACCTTCACTGGAGTGTTCTTTGATGATATTATCATCTACTCTAATTCATTAGATGAACACAAACAACACCTCCAAGTAATATTTCAAGTTTTAAGAGAGAATGAACTTTATGTTAATAAAAAGAAAAGTGATTTTTTCTCGCAAGAGATTTAGTATTTAGCTCCCATTATCTCTCAAGATGGCATCCAAATGGATCCATCAAAGTTGGAGGTAACAAAAGGATGGCCTAAACCAAAGAGTCTTTATGAACTAAGAAGCTTTATAGGTATGTGTGCATACTATAGACGCTTCATAGAAAAGTTCTCACAAATTGCGGGACCATTACATGACCTAACAAAGAAAAGCGTTAGGTATACATGGACTGCTAAGGAGAACAATGCTTTTGAAAAGCTTAAAGAAAAGCTTATCTTTTAACCTGTGCTTATACTACTGAATCTCTCAAAACCATTTGAGGTCCAATGTGATGCTTGTGGGGATTGCCTTGGAGCTGTTTGGCTTCGAGAAGGGCACGCCATAGGCTATGAAAGTCGAAGGCTCGACCCTGTTGAGCAAGCTCTATGCATATATGAAAAGGAGCTCCTGTAGGAAATCTGCATGCCTTAGACTCATGTAAGCACTATTTATTGGGGACTCCTTTCATTCTGCGAATGGATCACCAAAGTCTTAAGTACTTCATGACGCAGACCAAACTCTCCGACAAACAAATGAGGTGGGAAAATTTCCTTTCGCAATTTCATTTTCATATTGCTCACATTGCTGGCAAGAATAATCAAGTAGCTGATCCACTCTCAAGACGGCCGAGAGTGAATGCAGTTTCCATAGCAACTCACAATGATCTATCTTCAATGATAGATGAGTATGCTATTGATCCCGATTTTAGAGATGTGATTTCATCCCTTGAATCAGGGAAGAAAGAAGAACCATTTACTTTACAAGATGTTTATCTTCTCTATGGCAATAGACTATGCGTTACTAACTCACTACGTGAGAAAGTAATGTATGAATCTCATGATCCTCCTTATGCGGGGCATAGAGGGATTCAGTCTACCTTAAAGGGAATTGAAACATATTTCTATTGGCCTACCATGAAAGTGAACATACAAGAGTATGTTTCTAAATGTGTGGTATGCCAAAAGACAAAATTTGATAGAGGGAAGCAACCTGGATTGCTTCAACCCTTGCCAATCCCTAATTCACCATGGGAGAGCATATCCATGGATTTTATCTTTGGATTGCCCAAGTCTATCCATGGGAATATGGGAATATGGACGATAGTTGACAGGTTCAGTAAACAAGCTCATTTTATACCTCTCAAAAAGACTATAAAAGCCCATCAAATGGCAACCCTTGTCATTTCACAAATTTTCAAGTACCATGGCTTGCCAATGTCCATAGTGTCGAATAGAGATCCTAGAATGACCAGTAAGTTTTGGAAGGATCTCTTTGAGAATTTAGGGACAAGGCTAAACTTCTCTTCGGCCTATCATCCACAAACGAATGGCCAAAGTGAAATAGCTAACCTAGCAATTCTCGATCTACTAAAAGCCTATGTAACGGAAGTAGATCAAAGATCTCAATGGGAGAAGTACTTACCCTTAGTGGAGTATGCTTACAATAACACTGTACATACTTCCACGGGAAAAGCACCTTTCGAAGTAATTGAGGGAAGATCAAAAAGTCCCTTGCTACTCAAGGTACATGGGAAGATCTTTGTTGCAGATGAGTATAGCCGAGACCTACAAGAATCTTTTCAAAAGATTAAGGATGCTATCTTTATCTCACAACAAAGGAAAAAGGTTGTTGTTGACAAGCACAAAAGAGCCCAAGCCTTTAAAGAAAATGATTGGGTCTTATTAAAATTTCCCAAGACTCGATTAAGGCACACGACGGGCAAGAATCCTACGGGACACCAAAAGTACTATGCTAAACTAGCAAAAAGGTACTATGGTCCCTTCCAGATTCTTAGGCCAATCAATGAGATGGCCTATCAACTCAAGTTGCCCAATCATTGGCTCATACACAATGCTTTCCATGTGAGCCTATTAAAACCTTACAAAGGAGATCCACCTCAAGAACCAACTACTGAAGACCCACCGGAGATCGAGGACCAAGAAGAGGTGCTATAGCCCGAGTCCATTCTCTGACATGAAGACAAGGTACGAAGAGGCGGTAAGACTATCCGATGATATCTTATTAAGTTTAAGAATTATCTTTTTGAAGATGCTAGATGGATGCAAGGCATACAATTAAAGGATAAACTAAACCTTGTCAATGCTTACAATGCTTCCCAAGAGTAAGCAAATGTACAAAATGTTAAAAATGAACAAAATTTTTGTCTTATAAGACTCTCTTTTTCTTTATTGTGCACAAAAATGAACTAGTATGCATGCTTAGATCAAGTTTGTGGAGACGACGTCTCCCAAACACCAAGTAGAGCTTGTCACTCTACTATGGAAGATTGATAGGACTAATGTGCAGACATGCTTTCGGCAGTCTCAGGCTCTCAAGTTCCAAATGGACTAGTCATCCATTGTGGAATGATGTCGTAGGGTAACATAGGGATCCTCTACCCGCTAAGCAAAGGACTAATGATTATGCTTTATCTTCTCTACCCCATACTCGAGGTTTCTAGTCCGCGCCAGTGCGGACTGGTTCTAGCAGGTTTCACAAGGCATGCTAAAACAGCAATGAAGTCCAGCATACCAAAACAACGATGAGTCGGGAGCATAGCGAGCAGGAGAAACATAACGATGACCATGAAGATGATTATCATGATGACGACGCTCTTGAACTAGAGGAGGCCCGTGAGATGGCTAAAGGAAACCCTACATATGGCAAGTCAAATCAAAGTCGAGCAGAAAAGTAATTCAAAAGCTAGGACACCGAAGGTGCCGCGGGGAGAGAGAGATCACGTGGGTGATGACAGAAGCAGGGGAGAAATCCGGGGAGAGATGGCCTCTGCAAGGGTGGAGAGAGAGATAGAGAGAGAGAGAGAGAGAGAGAGAGAGATTCCCAGACACCTAGCCTACTAACATGAAATGATGGATAGAGCTACACAACGTACGCTGCCTCTTCAAACTATAGTCAACTCTCCTCTCCCTCGCTTCCGTGCTCGATCGAACTTGTACTAGCAGGTAGGAGGTGGCGATTTATTTTATTACCTCCATGAAGAATGAATGGGTGTATAGAGTGCACGTGTGTGTGTGCGTGTGTCAGACACACACACACACAGAAAGATTCCCCTCCCTCCAACATGTGCTGGCTGCCCACATAACTGCATATGTGTATTTAAGTTTGGGGTCTTCTTCTTCTTTGCAGGATGCACTGGCTACTGCCTAAGAAACCCCGCAGGATTCAACATAAGCTTGAGTTTCGCAAGTACGATCCTATTGTGAAGAAGCAGGTTCTCTTCACTGAACAGAAGATGAAATAAGGGCAATGAGCCCTTCAAAATACGCTTGATTGGAGAACCATAGAAGAATGTTTGATTGGAGAGCCTAAGGGCTTCTTAGTAACGGACTACATGGTCACAAGCTAGAGATCTTGCATGCATTTGTAGTCGAGTTTCATGGTCAAATGGAGATATTTAATGATTTTGCCATTTATAGTTTCTTTCTGCTGAGAGTTCCCAGATTCTTGACTCTATAAAGGGTGTTATGTTCAACTTGATGAATTCTGCATGTTGAAGTTACGGATTTGGATTCCATTGGTCTTCTGCTATAAAATTTAGAGAGAGAGAGAGAGTGAGAGAGAGAGACTTCCTCGGAACGATGTGAGTCCAGGTTGTGTCAATAGCTGAGAGAGAGAGAGAGAGACATGATCTGCAGTTTAGGGGAGCATTTTTGACATACATCCCTCTGTCCTTTCTCGTGGATCTTGCTAATCCACCCTCGCATCCTCTTCCATCTAACAAAACCACACAGACTTGTAAGTTTTGTTTACCCTTAAGAGAACAAGTAATTGATCACTTATCACAGTTATCACACTTATGTCTGTATTCCCTTATCACAATTGAAAATCTCTCTAATTAACAAATAACTTTATTGAGGGACTCGCTCGTTTTTTTGGTCGCTAGAGAAAACTCACTCGCCATCTTGTAAAACCCCATTTTTTTAAGTAGCTCCAAAAATTGATGGTTTTTTTAGTTTTTTGACAACTTTTGGCCAAATTAAAGGTGAGATGTAGTTTTTGCGATGACCAAGTGTTAGAGCATGGCAGCTTTTGTGAGAAGTGTGAATGCACGAATGCGGTGCGCATGCGGAGAGTGATAAGAAGAGAGAAAGAGAGAGTGAGAACATAGGATGTTGGTGGAGAAACCTCTGGAAGAGACCTAGTGTATGAGTGAGGTGCTCCTTATTCTTATGTATTAAAAGAATAAGAAAGTGTGTATACACAGTGGGCGGATGACGGACATTGGACATCCCGCCCGAGCAAAGGCACAACGCCTTTACCCCAACAAAATCCCACTTAAAGGTGATGTGCCAATAAGTGAGGCCTACTAGCTAAACTACTAATATGTACAAGAAACTAGGTGAGAGACTCTCTCAATATATGCCCACTGCTTCACTCTGTCGATCTACATGCAGTCGTATCGGCTCTGGTGGTAGGCGAGTGTGCGTACCCACACTAGAGTCTGCATGTAAATCCTGCAGATAACTTTATATGGTATGCATCATATGCTAATGAAATTTTCACAAACCTGGCTACTCGCATCCCGTGTGCTATCTGCAAACATTACATCATCAGGACTACCCATCACATTTGGATGTGTCACTGCCGACACTAGGAAACCTACATCCCTGTCACCCTTAGGCAAAACTCTGTGTCCTAGAACCAACTCATCGGCTTCTAACATGATCATATCAAAGAAATCCTTGTTTGTCATCTATGTCTGTTTCTCTAGGGAGAAGACCTGCTCTACCTTTGCCTGTACAAGGTCTAACAACACCTATTGTGTCTCACTAGAGCATTGTTGCTCTATCTCTATCTCTACAGAGTCCACTGGTATGTCCTGCACAACTAAATTCTATGTCTCATGAGCATGGTGGAGCTCACCTACGAAAGAGACACGTCTCATCTCTCGCTCAAGCATGCCAGCAACAAAATCAAGACTATGCCATCTTGAACCTCAGACACATGCATAGGATATATCAGGTCATGAGGAATCCCAATCCTCGAGCGAGTACTCCCAAGTGGACAAGAAATTGAGCGAGCATAAGCAATGAAAAATATTACATCAACATCTCAATAGTTACTCTATAGAGTATAGTGTAGCAAAATAATCTTGTTGCATCTCAAATAGTCTCAAAAAAAAAGAGCCATACTCTTCCTTTGATGTGTTCACACACATTAAAATAGTATCAAACAAAAGATCCATACTCTTTCTTTAATGTGTTCACACACATTGATACACAGTCATATCCTTGCTTCTGAGCCATCTTGTTGAGCATATTCCAAAAATCTATTTGTGCAAACTTATTCTCCATGATAAGTTCACATGTTGCAATTGTCATAAGTTCATGCACAAATAGATCAAAAGATGGTAACTCAAATGCCACATGTCCATCATAATGTGTAGGTAGCTCTTGAACTTGAATGATATCCTAATTTCCTTGCTTGAGTGCCATGTGTAGGCTGATTTGTGAAGGCATTGCAAGTAGTACACCAACTACTCTGGAGGGACCATCGGACTATTACTAGTGTATCCTTCATTCCAATGCCTTGTATGTTTCAATAGCAATGCGAATCTTCTAGAGTTGACATTGGCTATGGTTGAGAAGGAAGATTTGTTCACCCTAGCAAGTTCAATAGCTTTTATCTTCACCTTCTCTCCCATTAGAGTTAATGGATGCAAATTGAATGTATTAGTTATTTCATAACGTCGTATCACAAAAGAGATAGAAAGAGCATAGACTCTATCGTCAAACATAAGAACAATCTTGTGGCCACATTGTCGTCCATAAATGGTCATGTGCCCTAGCAAGATGAGGAATTTTAAACTCCAAGCAGACCTTTCTGAGCAATCATTAAAAAGAACAAAACCCACAAGATACAAGAACTTAAATCATAATGGAAATATTTAGCATCAAATTACATACTACAATCTATCTATCATTGTCTCTAAATGTCTAGAGGATTCCTTATGGAGACTTTAACCATCCACCCTTATATTAACTCCTTGATTATCTAAGGTTATGCTCCCTCATGTGAATCACGGCTTTTGGTCATCAATATTCAAGCCATGGTAGATGCTTGGACAAGTAAGAGAGAGTGTGTGTGTGTGTGTGTGTGCGCACGTGCAATTGCAAGATGTCTCAACGTGTAATCATGACACTTGAGAAACAAAGAGGAAGAGGAAAATATCCTTCACATCACATACTTGAAAATAAAAGTTTTCATGGACTACGGACTCTTTTAGAGTTTTCATGGTGAGTTGCAAAAGAGGAGGCCCCAGTCACGAGAAATTTTGTGGCCAAGGGCAGGAGAGGTGATGAAGATCACAAGGTATCCTCGACATGAACGATAATCACCACTTGCATGCAACAACTTGGCAATAAACTCTATGCAATGCCTTCGCAATCACCTCAAACCCATCTTTTGGTGAGAACAAAGATGAAGAGTTTGTGTGTGTGTGTGTGTGTGAGAGAGAGAGACAGAGAGAGAGGTTTGTCTTCCACAATTGCCGGATCACACTCGAGGAATATTTTCTTAAAAACCAACCTTTCTGGTCGTGCGTCAAAAATAACTTTGATGCACGGATTCCCTTGTTCAGCAATCCCTACCTCCACCTTCTTCTAGAGTTCCACAAAAGTGGGCTTGACTCCGCCACTAGGCAGCGAGCTCTGCATGGAAGGGGTGTGGCCTCTTCCGTGCTTGTTATGTCCACCATTGTGGCGCTTGACCGTCATGAATGCTTATGCCGCAATTGCTTCTGCTCTCTCTCTCTCTCTCTCTCTCTCTCTCTCTCCTCTCTCTCTCTCTCTATTTTTGAAACATAGCTCTTTGAAAGCACAATAGTTACAAAAGGAAGCAATTTCAAACAACTCCTATCACCACAAAATCTTGAGGTTAGTCAGGAGATTTCTTGCCGACAAGGTCTGCAAGATGGTCAAGTAGATTCTTGAAGGGATCCTTACAAGTGACCAAAGCTTGAATAAAGTAGCCTAGGATAGCAAGCATTGCAAGCCTGCCATTCTTGATCTCTTTCACCTTCAACTCTTTCATCGACTTCTCATCCTTCCCAAAGCAAGACCCTTCTTGAAACCTAAGAAATACTGCTTCCCATCGATCCAGGCTTATAATAATCATGTTCTCTAAAGTGCACCTCAGTAAAGCCATGAGGGCCATCTCAAGGACAAATAGCGTTTAGGGATCTGCCCCGTAGTTGTAGGTTCCTAAAGGTGGGATCACTCTAGTCCTTAACCATACAACAATGGTTTCTTGAGGGATGAGACCAGCCTTGCCCAGGATCTCTGGCACGAGAGCTCCAACGGCACCCAACATTGCATATCTTCCATTGATGATTTCTCCATAAATCAGGTTCAATGAAGCCTCCAGGCCCCTCTAGGTCCATCGAATGCAAACCATAACTGCCTGTCAGACTTCAAGGGCTTGTCGGTGGTTGCGCAAACGGTGAAGGAGGATGCACGCTTGGAGGAAGCAGAGGGGCCCGCAGCCCTGAGAGCCCTCCCGCCTAAGAATTGCTGGCGGGAACAGTCGAGTGAGGTAGTCGTTGGCATGGTAGCTGTTGAGAGAGACGACGACAAAAGAGCTTTTGATGCCATGGCAACCATGGTGACCTTCCGTTCACGGCAGATTGTTCCTTGCTTCACAAAATGTTACACAGAGGAGGAATCTCTCTCTTAGACTCTCTCTCAAAAAACTCAACTCTCTCAAAGGCCCGTGCTCTTTGTGAGTGTTGAGTTTTTTGAGAGAGAGTTTGAGAGAGAGATATATCTTGCACACATGCACCTAGGCAACCAATTGTAAGGGGGATGGTATCTTGGCCTCCATCATCCGTAGGAAGACACACATGCATAGCTTGAACCTCCGACAGGCTTCGATTGAAGATGGCGGGACTGCACGCCCAAAATTACGAACATTCTATGGCTAAGATGCAAGCTCCCATTGCAAATGGTAGGCTACCGGTGTCAAATGGTTAGTATGGTGTTGTGACGTTCCGATAGCAACGGTGGGGAAAACGGTGGAGTACAGGGTGTGCAAATGTGTTGGTGGGCCTGCAACATTTTTTGATCGGGAGTAGACCTTAATGTTGTGCATGTGTGCACCCTGAGAGAGAGAGAGAGAGAGAGAGAGAGGGAGGGAGAGAGAGAGAGAGAGAGAGAGAGAGAGAGAGTGAGGGAAACGCAGGGTTACAAGAGCAAAAGTAGAAACAGCAGAAAGAAAGAAGAGGAAACCAGCAGAGATTCCGCGCAAATTGGATCTCTCGCAGATAGTGAAAGCGATGACAACGACCTTGGCTTCACGATTTTGGATAGTGATCTTGACGATAATGCATAGGCCCTTTACCTTCTTGGGTGATAGACCCAGAGGCCCGATCTTGATGAAGAGGCAGCTCGAACCTCCCCTCCTGTTAAACGAACAAAAAACACCTCCTCCATATTCTGGCCGCCCTTTCTTTATCAACATTGCATCTTTATTGTGGGTTCAAAACATACATCACTCAGCTTCATATATGTCTACCGTCTACTGGAGTTTACGAGTGGCTCCCTCAATGGTGACGCTAAACTGGAGCAGGACTAGAAGTAGGGGAGCAATTACCACAGCTACCCTTGTGATCAAATCCCTCAATGAGCCCGAGCGCAATAGGAAGAAGATGAATGCATTGCTACAGCTGCAGCTTCTCCTTACAGGACTAAAATAGTAGCTAAACACGCTATAAACCTTGCTCAAGAACGAGTACTGATGTGGTTGGCGCCTGTGCTCTGGTGTGAACACGGCCTCTGAAGACAGTTGGAGTTGCTCATGATTAGTGCTAAGGACCTTGTTAATCCGCTCTAAGTTTCATCCAGCAATTATCTCCCTTGCTAATCTCGAAGAGGGCAAGCTCTAATAGTCAGATTCCTGCCAATTTAATGCATAATTAAATACCACAATGATGAAGCCCACTCACAGAAACAATAGAGATGCTATCATTTTCATTTTTGACATTGTCATACTGTAGGTGCTCCTCATGATTACTGGCTACTCTCATAATTGCATTGGCAGAATTCATCCTATTAATCTGACCATGCAAGCCAACACTCGATTTCCTTTTTCTTCTTCTTCTGCTTGTCACTCAGTACTAGCATTGCCAACAAGGCTTTGCTCCATGCTAGTGTGCCCCATGAGCTCTTAGCTGGTTATGACCTAAAGATTCCTCTTCCTTCTCCTTATACATTTAAGAACATCAAGCACAATGGAAACATTTCTCTCAATGATGTGATCAAGATTGCCCGTGTCATGCGTCCTCGTTTAATGGCAAAGGAGCTTGCTGGCACAGTAAAGGAAATTCTCGGTACTGCATTTATGTGGGTTTCTCTGTGGATGGCAAGAATCCCAAGGATTTGCAACAGATATTGACAATGGGGACGTTGAGATTCTAGAGAATTAGCTTAATTAATATTAGGTAGGTGCCTCTCTGGAATATAGCGTTGCTAAAGTAGGTTTTACTTTGTGGTACGGCTGCTGGGTTTTTTTCGCAAATCATTTTTGGACAAATGTCAGCTTGTTATACTTCTAATGAGTGTATGTTCAACGTGTTAGAGAGAGAGAGAGAGAGAGAGAGAGAGAGAGAGAGAGAGAGAGAGAGAGAGAGAGAGAGAGAGCACCGGTTCACATGCTTCAGAAAGTGCTCAAGAAAAATCAATTTCACAAACATCCATAGAGGAAATTTCTCAAAATAATGGCATCTTTTACAATTAAACTCTATTTTCTTTAATTTTCAAACCGAATTTTATTCTTCTTTCCGTCCCTTCAATTGGTTGTTTTGAGTTTTCAATTGGCTCTTAGCACTATATTTTAGCGAACTTGAAATCTAAAAATTGAAAGAGACGCAGACGTTTTTAGAGAGTTTTGTGTGTGTGTGTGTGTGTGTGTGTGTGTGTGTGTGAGAGAGAGAGAGAGAGAGAGAGAGAGAGAGAGAGAGAAGAAGGTAGTTTGGTTGTGCTCACACAATGGCTTGGTTTTCATGAGGACTAAAACTTTAAGTGGGAGAATGCACAAGGTGAAGTGAAAGAGAAGAAAGATAAGTCAAAGGTCAAAGTAGATCTAGTCATCTTTGGTCCCTGAAAGTGAAAAGGCTTTTTCTTGGATATTGTCCAAGCTCAGTATTTTGTTGTATAGATGTTTTGTATATGGTGAATTGGTGATAGTGATATTGTTTCTTTTTTTTCTTTTGTTCTTTTTTTTTAGAGAGAGAGAGAGATCTAAGCATCTTCTCTCACTTATTAGCGTTCTTCCTAGTGGACATACATGGTAGCTCTTGGTTTGGCAAGTCTCTATCATCTCAAAAAAATGCGATGTCAATACGATGCAACCCTTTCCCTCATCCAACTAGCAAGATTTCCTTACCACCTTGTCTTGAGCAGACACAAGCTCAAAAGAGATTGAAATTTGCCACAAACAAATTATGACCTTCTAGACATTTGCTAGATTTTTCCAAACAATGATCCAAAATGGAAAGGAGTCGCATCTTCCATCTTTGAAAAAATTGGCAAAATCTCCCATGTAAACTGAGCAAAACCTCGAGTACAATCTCAACCATAAAACATGCCAAAAATTGACAACAAAGTGAAGGTAACTCAACCACTACACAATGCTCAAAAGCACGATCAATCACATCAAAATTGATGATCACATATGCATAAAACAACTCCACAACCGGCTATCTACAAGCATAAACTAGGATAAACTGCTCAACCGTGCATAAAGCGCATAACCATATACGCAAGTAGAGAGCAAACTAGCTCAAAATGCATCCCACAAGAGAAACTACCTACAAATATCTGCAAAAACCTTTGACTACGTGTCTGTAGCCACACAAGCATACGCCAATCCTCACTCGTGTGAGAGTGGGTACAAGAACATCAAACCGTGTCCAAATTGACAAACCTGTCAAAATCTATCAAAGTGAGAGTAAACACTCGATCACTGCCAAAGTGGGAGTTTTTCTTGACCACTAAACCATCAGAGAGAAAACTACGGATACGCATAAACCATGGTGAGAATCTCGAAAAATTCTCGCAGAGTTTTCTCTAAAAATTGAGCAAAAAGTCAAGTACAATCTCTATCGTAAACCATAACACTACTCAATGCCAATGAGTAAAAATGCCAAAATGGCTCCACATTTTCACATACAATGGAAATCCGTACTCAATGTACATCAATGGAGTGACCATACATAAGCAAGCACGAAAAGAGTTGCAATCTAGAAACTTCATCAATGCAAAAACAATGCTCTCAAGAGAGGTCACCGGCACTTGAAAGTGCTCGCCAAAATGCATGTACAATGGGCATCAACCTTGTGTCATCACCATATGCAAACTATCCGCAAAGACCATGAATCCAAGCACAAAATCACTACCAAAGTATCCTTTGAAAACCTGTGAAAGAAGCTCCACCAGTGTGCTCCAAACACCGTGTCTCTCAAGAGACTTCAATCGTGTGTAAACGCCCCCGTACTTCATTGCCCAAATCTACCAAAAAACCCTCAAACCACAAGCTCTGCACAAGCTTAAATTGCATCTTCAGCTCATAATTTATACACCCACTTGGAGCATCTGTCGTGCTTCCAAAAGTGCATCAAACTCGCATACTATGCAAAAACAAAAAACCTGTAATATTTGCATCCATGAGTCTGAGCTGAATATCAACAAAACCGTGAGGAATTTGTAAAATGTTTCTTCTGCAAAGTTGTAGAACATGTTGAAACAAGTGGGTTACCGGGCAGAATTCTCATATGTGCATTCTATAAAGAGAAAAAATGAATTTGAAAATAGTACTGCTGCGCACACAATTTTTAGGACAGCACCTTCACTTACACACAATCTTCCACACTCCTTCCTGATCTTCCACAAGAGAATACATCACTCTCAATTGAGCTCACAAGCTCCCATTCCATTCTCACAAAGATTCCAAGCTTTGTTGATCTCTCCACCATCGAGAGCGAGCGAGCTATTGCCTCGAAGCTCTCAAAGTCATCATGCTCTCCATGATCACCATGCACTCTGATACCAATTGTGAGTGCGCAAATGCGGTGCGTGTGTGAAGAGTAAGGAAAGGGGGGGGGGGGAGAGAGAGAGAGAGAGAGAGAGAGAGAGAGAGAGAGAGAGAGAACATAGGATGTGCATGGAGCAGCCTCTGGAAGAGACAATGTGTATGAGTGAGGTGCTCCTTATTCTTATGTAGAGACAGAATAAGAAAGTGTGTATACACAGTGGGTGGTCGGACACTGGACGTTCGCCGGCCCAGGGAAGGCGCCGGTGCCTTTACCCCAGCAAGAAGGGTGGGGAAAAGGAAAGCAGTTTAGCTTTGAGCATAGGTGTCAAGAGAGTCCACATCAATTCTTAATGAGGTTTCTGGAAAACAAGGACCCCACGCCATGCCATGATTACCCGCATGCAGATACACCTAGGTTTTGCATGCTTTTCAAAAAATATCCTTGCATGGAACATGATAGCTCCCTCTATTTCCCTTTCCCACATTTGAAAACCAATAAAGTTTCCTCCTTCTAGGGGCTATTGGTGGTACCACCAAAAGGTGAAAAAAGCAGTGCATTTTCTCGATGTTTAGCTATTAGCACCACTTGCATATATCCTTGCATAATCCACCCCCACCCGCAGTGTTTCACATGCTAGCTTCCCATGCAACCTAACTTTGTTGTTGAGGAGGGGGGGGGTGGCTCCTATTGAACAAACAAGCATAGAGATACAGAGAGTTATGGCCAACGTGTGAAAAATCTTGGCTAGAAAACAGATGAAATTTTACAAGATTGAGTAAAAATGACATACTTCATATTATGTCCTAAAAACTCGAAGACTTTTTTGGCTAGGACAAATGTTCTTTGGATGCTTTGGTTGCAACTACACCAGCTTTTGCAGCACCTCAATGTAGAGAGAGAGAGAGAGAGAGAGAGAGAGAGAGAGAGAAGAAGAAAGACGAAGAAGAAGAAGAAGGAGAAGAACTCTCTCTTACGGAACTACTTAGGCACTCCGCATAGGCCTATAAAGGGAATTTAATATGGAGGGCCTTTAATAAGAAGAACTCTCTCTTATGGAACTGCTTAGTGAGGACTCTGCATAGGCCTATAAAGGGCATTTTATATGGAGGTCTCTGAGGTCTCTTGAACCAATTGCCCACAAGTTAGAGCCACAACAGGGTGCTTTGGTGCAAGCAAAGAAGCACATGCCAATCGAGCATCTTACTTGAAGAAGCCAGTTTAAAAGGAGTATCAAGATTGTGGAGGGTGGTTGGAGCACCCTCTAAGAAAATAGAAAGAGTCGCCAAACTCGGTGTCATTATGCATGCTTGCTACACATCAAGAAAATCAAAACCATATGGGCCCCACTTCAGGCAAGCGCCCAAAAATGGTGCCTTTAGAGGGCCTATGGGGGATCCCTCTATTTGCTCCACCTTGTTACAATGAAATTGCTTGTTGAGAGAGAGAGAGAGAGAGAGAGAGAGAGAGAGACATTAGGGAATTTGGGAGGTCATTTGGAGGTCCTTCTAAGAAAATATAAATTTTTGCCTTCTTTCTCTAGAAAATTGGTGTGGTAAAAGAAAAGGTATCCTCATCAAGCGTTCAAAAAGTGTAATTCAAGTGGATTCTTTTGACAAAGTCATAATGGCCGTAGTGATTGATGAAATGTCCCTTTTCAGCTATATTGAATGCACCTAGTCATATAGGAGGGAATTTCTTTTCCATATGATGTATGCAATACTCTTTCGTTTCTTGATTTTCTTGACTGTGTATTCATAGCTTTTTCATCCAACCCCTCAAATCTTCTCACTAAAAGACATAAATATCATCTACACGTTGATTTGAATCCTAAAAATGAGCCTTTATGCAAGCGAACTAAAACAAACACAATAGTAACACACAGGAAGAAAGAAAGACTCAGAGTAGAGGGAGCAAAACACATAGACTTATGGACAAATGGCCCCACTCTATCCTTTGAATCCTATGACCAATGCCTCCCCTACATTTGGAAATTCCACTACTTTATTGACTTTTGCAAGCAATGGACAGAATGGTTTACTTGGTTACTACAAAGCTCTAATTAAGCAAATGAGACTATACGACTTTCTAATTTGCATTATGAGACCAAAAATCCTTTTTGCAGTGCACACAAGAAATACAGGTATTGCAAGAAAAAGTGTGGAACTTACATTAAAGGAAAGATACAAGCTCAGGTGTTTGTGTGCAAAATAATAAACTACGGAATCTTGAAACCTTGAAGGTTGGATTTGGAGTCTCAAGAAAAGAATCCAAGCATTGAGGTCAAGATTGTTAACCTTTTAGTTTATTTCAACTATACATTTTTTTTCTTATGTCTATTATATTTTCTATGTAGACATGCTATATATCTAGACAAAGAAAAAAACATAGATCCAAAGGCCAATGTAGGAAAGCAGCTGAAGCCTTTGATAACAAGTGGTCTCGCAAAGGATATAATGCATGAAAAAAAGTATAAGGTTTTGCAGAGGAATGTTGTTGACCACTTTATTACAAAGAGTGAAATGCCTGCCAGTGAAATACAAGGCACACTTGGAGTGAGTAAGAGAGGGTACTCAGCTATTCAACAGTCTATCTCCTCCATTTTTGTGAAGAATGGAATAAATCTGAACTTCTACCAACAACAACAAGTGTTTGGAAAGAGAGACTTCAACTCAACCATGCACAGACAAATTTCATTGGCTTTCCATTTCATATTGATGGTATTTATAGATCTCAAGGAACAACGATACCTTACGATGAGTACAACAGTATCTTCATGGACCTCACTTTGTTGCAAACTAGAATAATTAAGTTCTACAATGTAACATTTGGAGAGACACGTGACGTTCTACATTTTGTTTTGAACCTAGATGAGTGTGAGATTCTCAAAGACAACAAGCTAGAATGAGTCACAATAACATTGATGAATAGGTCCCTCAAAATGCCCCACTGATGATCCTTTATACTTCAATGTTCGATAAAAAACAAACATATGGTGGCTTGGTGCTTTTCAAGTATTCCATTTCCATATTCTCTTTAGCTTTGGTGAGCCCACGTGAGATTTAATTTTAGATTTAGTTTCACTCTCATGCGGATTTAATCTTGAAAATAAAGAAAGAAGACCATGACATTATATTCGGTGTTCCATCAAACCCCTATCCCTGATATCATTGATAAACAAATGAATCAAGGAAAGGTGTTGGTTGTCAATGGGAGGGGAGACTTTCAGGTCCAACGGCATCTTGTAGGTGACCTTAAAACACTGAAGTGTATGTATAATTGTGGAGTGGGTGCTATGGTAAAGGCTCCATGCTTGTATTGCATGGAGCCTGCAAAGACGATGGACCCAAAATGGTGGAGAAAGGCTCCTACTCGCCACAATGAGGATCCTAATTTCCACCCAATTTTGGATATTCCACTTGTCAATGTCTACATTTGTTCAATGCATGCTCTTTGCATAATTCTGGAGAAGTTGGTGTATTTGTATATTGGGTTTGTTTGGAAAATCAAGAACTCAAAATAACTGAAGGTTGCAATAGAGGCGCTTGAACTGGTTTTATCAGAGATGGGTCTCCATGGTGGCAATGTGAAAATCTAGCTGGACGAGAAAATATCAATAAATGATAAATATGTACCTTGCAAACATCTATTGGTGGGGTCAAGGCATGTTGTTTTTTATCAAAACCAACTGGCATCAAAGATGAGAAGCTAGCCAAGCGTGGAAGGATACATCAGTCCACTCATGTCAGCAAAATTGAGTTTCAACAATGGAAAATTTCCATATGGCAGTGAAGAACCAGAAACCCACAACTCTCAATGCCAAGGGTAAAGTGTGGCATTCCATCGATGTTCTATTTCAGATGTGTGACAAAGATGACTGGACACAAAATGATCTAAACAAGTTTAAGGAGAACCTTCAGCTACTAAAGAAAGCATTTAGGACAGCATGGACTGAAACTCAGATTACTCATTACATGGTATTGTTAAAGCACCCTTTTAAATGATAAGGACCAAAAGTTTGTCAAATTGTTTTATTTGCAGCACATCATTTTCAATCACTTACCATACTTCATTCAAAAGTATGGAAACCCAAACATATGGAACACCCAAGGCTTGGAAAAGTCTCATTTTATTACCAAGAATGCATATTTCAGACACACATAATATGGTGGCTCTTAAGAGAAGTCAAACAGTTTGAAAGAGTTGTTTCAGTGGTTTTATCACAGAATCCTTCACCGGCTGCAACAAAAACATGTATTGGACTATTCGGCAACAGGACAGTCAATTAGGCATAAGCAACAAAGGAAAAGGAAACAAGTAGAGGCGTTCAACGACTTCAATGCTCATAAAGGCTAGAGAAAGTGGAGAGAGACAATGCAATATGTTAACCATAGGTGGATCAAGAGATTTTGATTTTAGGTCACAACATGTACAATAGATGCCTAATGATATAATAGATACAATACAATCCCAAGTCTCTCAACTTGATGACAGATAGTGGATATCTCTTGGCACATTACCCTTTTATTGGATCATAAAATGTTTGCCATAATCTAAGAGTTCATTTGGGTTTAGTTTCCCCAAAGTGAGTGCCATTGTTGTGTAGGTGTAATAATAAGTTGCACGACCACCAATGTACCCCGGACAATATCCAAAACATTCTGTAGTAAACAATTTGTCGACGAGGATAACTTCGTCTACATTTTCTGGTAGAATTTGTCCAACTAGGAATTGTGAGAGCATCTTGAGGGTGAATGTTGCAGAACTTCCCGCTTGTGACATTCCATTGTGAAAGACTAGTGTGGGTGCCTCACCGATTCTGGAAATTGTCCTAGTGTTGCATCCCTTCCACGATATTCTCTTGTCCGAGGACAAAGGAAGTCATCATTTTTAGTAATCCATGACTATAAACAAAAGGATGAGTTAGAGAAAGACAGTGACAACTAGTTTTTTTTTTTTTGGGGGGGGGGGGGGGGGGCTACCATGTAGCTCTCATCTTGCATATATAATTCATCCTTCCATAGGTCCATTGACCTCCTGGACCCATCTGCAGGACGCGTAAACTAGTTCTCCACTTCTCGAGTACTGGTTGATGGCCTGAGGTTGTTTCTGATAGCTTGGAAAGTATCCTCATCCGGGAGTGTCTCTCTATACTTTTCTACCTTGTCAAAGCAGAGTATGAGGCACTCCATTGGGTTACTAGAGGTTTCCATCACCTTGTCATCACTTATGTCATCAAATACAAATCCACTCCTCCCCTCTTCAAATTTGGAGATGGTGGCAAGTGCAAAGTCCTCCCTTAAGAAAATACACTTTGAATGTCATGGAGGAAAATGTATGATCCTCTCACCAAATTTGAACTCTAGCAGTCCAGGAAGCATCAATGTGGCTTGCTTCTTATTAAATCCAGAGACACCTAAAGGTAGTTGGATGTCAGATGTTTTAGCTGTAAGTATTTTTCTTTGTTGCACCTCTTTAGCCTCTACCTCAAGATTAATATCCTCCTCAATCGCGATAACCTCATTGGACACCATGTCCTCATCATCTTGCTCATTGGGTGGTATATCCTCCTCATCCGTTACCTCTGAAGGATCTTTCAATAGACTAGCAAATAGAGAATTTAAGAATAGAAGGAACGCAAAGGATTATTTAATTAGCTTGCAATCTCGTTCGTGTATAGGACACCATGAGGGTCTATAGATGATATTCAGCTGATGGTACTTCTTGTATGACCGTCTTGTGGAATCACAATCTTTTAAGTGCACCACCACCATGTCAGCAAGAACCACCCTGCCCCTGTGGACCTCAAGCTCAAACTTGTCTCTTTAGACTTGAGGAAATTGTTGTGCTGAGCTATAAGGTCATCCGGAATGAATGGGGCATTGAATATAGAAGATACCTTGTCGAACATTTTAGTAGCTCTTGCAGATACTGCAAAATCAAACAGTCTTTTATCCACACATGCAGGATTTTCAACCTCATCCACCCCCTCCTTACATTTTGCAGCTAGCTCGCATGTAGAAGAAAGATCAATGTTTCTCTTTTTGGTGCTAGTCACTTGAAGATTTTGGCTTAGAAGCACTTCTTCTTGTTCTGATGCTTCTGAGTCATTGGGGGGTTCCTCTGTCCCCATAACATCATCTCCAAGAGATGTATCTTTTTTTTTATCAAAGTCCACATCTCTCTTTAAAGAGCCTCTCAGCAACTAAGGTGGTCCCTCTTCTGCTTCATGTTCACCTAAGACAATTTCTAGATCGACCCTCTGCCTCTTCATTTTGTAAGATCTTAATCCTAAGAAAAACATAATACATGAAATAATAGGTAAGTATTGGGACACAGCCCGGGGCAGTCACTCATCAAAAGACCCCTATATCACGTGCGTTCAAGAGGTAATTAATAATACCGTAATATACATACTATACTTACACTGTGAGCCTATTTAAAAAAACCCCACCCCCCTCTGTATTTTGGTCTTTTAATAATCCTCTCCAGTTAACTCACATGATATCATACACATTCTAAAAAGTGACCGCCCCTGGGGGACACAACAGCATTTAACATTTTTTATTAAATATTATAGCACATTTCTCCTAAATTGCAAGCTCTCGATCTCTCTCTCTCTCTCTCTCTCTCTCTCTCTCTTTGTGACAGATTGGTCTCATAGGTCATGTTGGCATTTTACAGAGGTTGCTTAGAGCAACTCATTTTATTTGAGTTCCAAATCCTCTCTCTCCCTGTTTTTCTACCCATTATATGCTCCTCAGCATGCAGAGAACAATCGGCACACCGATACCCGTATATGCATGCCATAGGACATCAATAAAGCTTCTTTTTTGTGTGTGTGTGTGACAAATTGGTCTCTTAGGTCATGTTGGCATTTTAAAGTCACTACAACAAAAACAAGTGTTATCGACGCATATATCGACGCTGCCCGTCGCTATGCGCGTCACTATGAAACTAGTCGCTATTAGCGACGCGGATAGCGACGCTCATAGCGACAGGCATAGCGACGCATATAGCAACGACCATAGCAGAAAAAAAATTTCTTGGGCAAAGGGCAGGTAGCCTGGCCTGTGCCTAGTTAAAAGATGGACACAGCCACAGCCAGACTTCCTGCCCTCTGCCGAAGAAAGCGAGCAGCACCAAAATATCAACCATGCTCCCACACGCAAAAATTTCGGCAGAGTTCCCTTTGTTTTTACATAAACTTTTCAAAAAAAACCATATCATGTATACGCCTCCTACATGCTATCCATGTAGGATCTTACAGGAGATTTAAGGCCAATGAAAGACAACCGTACCAACTGAAAAGCATAGCCATAACTTAAAAGCATAACCATAACGAACCATAACCATAACTTAAAAGCATAACCGGCTATAACCACTTTGATCAAAACCATAATGCAGATAACCATAACCATAAACAAAATTAACAATAACCATAAGCATAACCAAAAAGAGAAACAATAACTGTCTATACAATGACAATGACAATAATCATAACCATAAGGGAAACAATAACTGTCTGAACACTAACTGTTTGTACAGAAAAGAGACACAGAAGCGTGTCTGTGTCTCACAAAGCATATAGATGAAATCTGGTCCACTAATGACTAGGCGTCGCAACCTGCACATAAGACAACTCACAAAAGTAGTATTGATATTACTTCACATATACTGACTAATTAAATCAACTCACACATATTAACGTCTCACCTCAAGCGATCAGCGAGACTGTAAGGCCTCCTAGTCTACAGGCTCTCCTGAAGCTTCAAGATCATTAAGTACTTCATAGATACCTCTGCAATATCCATGTGACTCCTCCTCGCGGGATGGAGCTCGATGCATCGCAAGATTCTACGTTTATACAAAAATCAAAGTAATAAGAATACATGATTCATCGCGTTTTAAAAAATGCCATAGTTAAGATTGGATTAGAAACTCACAAACTCATAGCGAAAGGTGTCGAAGCCTCCGCTGCCAAGATGAGATGTCCCCCTAGTCATCTGTCGTACCTGCGCGGCCTCACGCTGCTGTCTGAACCGCGTGGCCGCTGTCCGCTCATCCTCCCTGATCTGCAGCCACGTCTCATGTGGGATGCCGAAGGCTTCGGCGAGCGAGTCCTGAAAGCCTACCGAGCTGCATCTCGTCGATTTTTGATGGTGTCCCGTGCAACACCCTTGATCCACCGCACCGAAACAACGGTAGAACCCGGAGCAGGCTCGTACTCTCTCAGGATGGTCTCCACTATGTAAGTGACTTTTTCCTTGTCTTGCTGATCCCAAGACGTCAGAATGATGGTCGAAAACTGCAGCTCCACGAGCTGGCAAATCCGCTGTCGTATCTCAGTCCCGACTCTATCCATGTCAACAGAACCATCTCCCCATACAGTATAGAGCTTGTAGGCACTAGGATCGTGTGCCCCCCAAGATGTCCGAGGTGTGCCAAGAGGTGTGTCGAGAGGTGTGCCTGGGTAAGACGGGGGTCGTGAGCGAGGAGGGGTCGAAGCATCTGTGGACCCTCCTCCACAGCAACCACCACCTCCACCTGACAATCGCCGAGATCGGCGAGTGCGCCTGTGCTGCGGAGATGAGGACGTACCGGCCTCTGCCCCACCCCTAGGTGTCGAAGTGACCGTGATGGGAGAAGAAGGCATCGTACCCATAGGCATCCTGAACCCCGTAGGCTTCCCCCCCCTAGGCGTCGGTCCCTCAGGTGTGAAGCCCAGAGGCGTAGTACCTGTGCCTCTGGCTATCCAGTACTGAGAAGCCTCTGCCATCTGAGCAGGCGTCATCCGTGTAACGAAGCCCATGAATGCATCTGCATTCATGGAAGCGGGATCTAGAATCTCGTCTTCCATACTAAAGTCCTTCACAAAGAAAGTAAAATAAAGCATCAGAACACACTTGTTTAAATTAACTTTAAGCTTAATTTTAAATCAAAGTCTTCACACAAACACTTACAGGCCTAGGCCTCGACGAGTGAGGCATCATCGATAAGGTCTTGCACCGTATCATCGTCTATCTCTAATTGCAAACATAACTCTGCCCCAACTCGTTCTGGCAGATTGTCTTCATCCATTGCATCTTCATCTACAAGTGTCAATTCTGGCTCGTCTGCGTCATCCCTCATATATTTTTCAGCTTCCTCTGCCATACCTTCGTCCATCTCATCTAATGTCATAGTAGTATGGACGTCGTCTGACTGACTTTCCTCCAGGAGATCTTGCCCTTCAAATAATTGTTTATTTCTTGGAGCAACCTGAACCACAAACCACCATTGTCGCTCTCGAGGGTCCGGTACAAATACCACTTGCTCGTAATGTTCGGGGAGAGAAAATGTGTCGCTCGCATCTGTCCAAGTCTTTGTAGAATCTATTTGCACAAGCTTGTTTCCATCTCTACGTACCATTGCATTGCGACCAGAAGTAATCACCTTGAACCACTTCACATCCAACAAAAACGTCTCAAACCGCCTGTAGCTTACTTTCAGGATATCTGACACCAGACCACAGTAAACCAGGTTGCTAGTGCTCTCATTCGTGTCTCTAGCACTGGCCCTGCTCTTTTGCATGAAACTAACAATTACCCCACTATCAAACGTGTTTCTTCTGCTGTCAATTTGTTGTGTTCTGAAATGCTTTCCATGCGACCACAGTGCCATGTATGTATGATACTTCCAGTCACATCCAATAGCCATCTCTTCCTCTTCTAGAGATATGGGTTCTCCGATCTGTCGAGCTGCTCTCACTGTCTTGTCCAACCATGCCATTGTAGGGAATTTAGGTAGAGGAGCGAGATAGTCTGGCAAGGGTAAGCCTCTAGTCGTTCAACTTCTCCTGAAATCCTGTCGCTCTAGATTGCGTCTCTCTTTCTGTTCTTCGTACCTTTCAAGCCATTTTTGCATCGGCGGTGAATTTAGTATACAGAACTTCATGATCTTTTTTCTCATGGCCAGGTTCATTTTCTTCGGCACCCCTTGCCCTTGCGGCTCCTCTTCCACCAATCTTGCATCCTCCTCATCGCTCCACAGTCGAGGCATTTCTGGGTCAGAAACAGATAGAAATTCGGTCGTCAACACAAGAGACTCTTGCACTAGCCATCCTTCTGCCATGCTCCCCTCTGGACGTGCTTTTTGGCAAACAAAACCCTTAAGTGTTTTCATGAACCGCTCTAGAAAGAACATCCAACGGCTGTGGACTGTACCTGCCACTGCAACCTCATCTACTACATGGACGAGCAAGTGCATTTGGATAGTTAGGCAGCTTGTGGGTAGATACTTCTCAATCATGCAAACTGCCTCAATGGAGTTAGTCTTTGCGACTGCAATAGATTCCTCCCGTATCTCCTTG
Source organism: Adiantum capillus-veneris (assembly GCF_014529385.1). Classification (NCBI taxonomy): domain Eukaryota; kingdom Viridiplantae; phylum Streptophyta; class Polypodiopsida; order Polypodiales; family Pteridaceae; genus Adiantum; species Adiantum capillus-veneris. The sequence continues at coordinate 148,358,165 of NC_140936.1, read as the reverse complement.
GAAGAGATCCACCGCACTAGCTCTGAAATCTTGTATATGCAGGTCCGCACTTCCTCCATTAAACACTCCTTGATCGCAATTGGAAGAATGAATTGCAAGAACTTATGCCAGTCGTGCGATTTCAAACCTGACAGTTGATCGTCACGGGTGAATGCTGTCTTGATACATCGCATATATCCTGTTGGCGTCCTGAACTCTGAAATAACCCTTTTCACTTGTCGCTCTTCATTTTTTAGCAATACCCATGGCGCTCTTGAAAGTTTTGTTTGACCAGCTTCATTGGTGAAAGGACACAGCTCTGGCATCTTTCCAACCGACTGCAAATCATCTCGTGAAGCTCGATTGTCTTTCATTCCCATGATTGTCTTCCAGAGGAGCTCTCCCACATTCTTGAATATATGCATTGGATCTAGCAAATGGTTAATTAGTAGATCACCCCAGTACGGCAACGTATGGAGAATGGACAAACGTTTCATTCCTGGAACAGGTTGCCCCTCATGTTGCTCCCATCGACGACGCCACTCTTGTACATGCATAGGACGACATTCGACGCGACCAAGCTAGCCTTCGGGCAAGTGATGGCCACCTAGAAGATAACGGTGTTGGCCTTGATAAATTGTCTTTCGAAGAGAGGTAGAATAGCGCACATCCAAAGACTGTCCGCAAATTGGACATGCATTGTATCGCGAAGTTGTTAGTCCTGCATATATCAAAGCATGAATTAGGCCAAGGCAAAGGGCTTGCGAATAGAGAGAATTTTGTAAATCAATAACCATTACCAGAAGCTTCTCCGTATCCTGGCCAATCATGCATAGTCCACATAAGAAGTCCATGGGTCCTTGCATGCTGTTGTCCTACTGGTTCAACCGCATCTGCTATGTCGATCCCATGCCATAACTCCTGGAGCTCGTCAACTAGTGGAGCTAGATAAACATCCATGTTTTTTGCCTTGAACTTACCAGGTACAATCAAGATTAAAATCAAATGACCCTTCTTGATAGCAAGCCACGACGAGAGGTTGTAATTGATAAGGCACACAGGCCAAGTGCTCCATGACGAGCTTCTCAAGCCAAATGGATTGACTCCATCCATTGCCATGCCCAAACGCAAATTGCCTAGTTCACTCTTAAAATGTGGCCAGGTATCTTCAATGTGCCTCCAAGCCTTTGAATCAGCGGGCACCCTAAATGTTGCGTCAGTGGATCTATTCGTAGAATGCCACCGCATCAACTTTGCAATGGAACCACAAAAAAACATGCTTTTTATCCTAGGAATAATAGGAAAATGCCGCAACACTTTAGCTAGCAGTGTCTCGCCAACCGCATCTTGTTTGTAGCGCATTGCTCCTCCTTAGGACACGACAGACAATCTGCGAATTCATTGCGAAAAGGAATGCAATCATTTGGACATGCATGAATCTTGTTGTAGTCCAAGCCAACTGAGGTCTGGCCTAGAGGGGGGCATTTCATTGCCAGCCGGGAGAAGTTGCTCCGACAATAACCTGTTTAAGCCACATTAAATTAAAAAGCTCTCCGAGCACATCACCGTTGCAATCGGAAAATCTCTTTTGTAAATTACGTACCTAAACAAAGCAGTGACGCTTGCATCTGACCACCCGTACACTGACTGAAGATTCAAAAACGCCAGACAAGTATGAAGCACAGATATTTTGGCGCCTTCATAGATTGGTTGATGTGCCAACTTCCTCAACATGTCTTCAGGAGATAGGCGCACGGTTTCTGGTGCTTCTTCGTTCGCGTTCTCCTCGCTTGTCTAGAAGAAGGCATCTAGCATCTCCTCCATGCCGTCGTCTTCTGTCTGTAAGCCCTTTTCTGCTTCCATACGTGGCTCTATATTGGTCGGACCTTCACGCATAATCTTTTTTCTCTCTCTCTCAGATGTAGGTGCTATGTCGTGAAAATCAATGCCCGTTCTGTAGGAGTCGTATCGCAAATTCTGTACGGTTTCTCTAGCAAACTCTCCGTACTTGTGCACATGCTCATTACATATCCTACGCTTGCGCAAGATTTGATACTTGCAGAGTGTGCACGAGCATGCAATCTTTTCCTCCATGTTAGTTGATCACGTTGCTATCTACAATGATTATGAATGGTGTTTTAATATATATATATATATATATATATATATATATATATATATATATATATATATACTCCTCACAATGTAAACTACCTCGCATTCTCTAGTCTTGCCCAATCTCCGTACACTCGGTCCAGAGGTGTACGGAGATCAGGACCACCGGGTCAAAATCTCGTCTTTATCTCACTCTCGCTATCTCTCTTTCTCTCTCTATTTCCTTATTTTCCTATCTCTCTCTCTGTCTCGCTCTTCACTTCCCTACCTCTCTCTCTCTCTCTCTCCTCTCTCTCTCTCTCTCTCTCTCTCTCTATATATATATATATATATATATATATATATATCTATATATATATTATATATACTCTCTTTCTCTATCTCTCTATTTCCTATCTCTCTCTCTCTCTCTCTCTCTCTCTCTCTCTCTCTCTCTACTTACCTCTCTCTCTACTTCCCTATCTCTCTACTGATCGAGCGAGCGACTGAGCTAGGGAGATCTAGACGTCCACGACTGCGGAGGACTACACAACATCGATAGAGGCTTCATCAGAGGATCTAGCTAGGTCACTTTGGCTCGACATGCATAACGCCCGGTCAGACTACTGACCATGGAGGAGATTGATGAGATCCGCCAGCGACAGCTGCTGGATCTCCTATGATCTACCTATCCCAGCTAGCTGGTTTAACCGTTTAGTCCATACCCAGTAGTTTAGGATTCCATAATATTTTATTTTGTCATCTTCTTACTCTGACTTTGTATCAGATCCATCACATTGTAACTTTCTTGTCTCATGTCTCATAGGTCACTTTGGCCTTTCGAAGACGTTAATATAACATTTCATTTCATTTCTCCCTCTAATTATTTTGCTTTAATTTTAATTTCTTAAGCATACATTAATTCTCTATCTCTCTCTCTCTCTCTCTCTCTCTCTCTCTCTCTCTTTGATTACCTACACACGCACACATCTCTCTCTCTCTCTCTCTCTCTCTCTCTCTCTCTCTCTCCTACACACACACACACACACGATGTAGAGAGAGAGAGGGGTTGGTGGGGCATAATACCTGCGCAGCAGGTGGAGGCCAAGATTTGAGCAGAGCGCAGGCGAAAATGGCCCTTGCTGCTCGAGGGTTTCACTTTTTTTCCCCAATTTTTTTTGCATCGATATACACGTCGCTATAGGCGTCGATATATGCGTGGTAAGTAAAGCCTTTCGACACGTATATCGATGTACATTGAGACGCGTATAGCGATGCCCGCTAATTTCATCGATATACGCGCGTCGATATCTCCATGTTGTGTTGTAGTGAGTTGTTAGTAGAGCATCTCCTTTAATTTGAGTGCCTACCCCCCTACATACCCATTTTGTGCTCTATGACCCGCGAACGACAATCGACGGACCAACAACCCCCGGCCGCACGCCATAAAACAAGTAAAAGTGTCGTCTCTATCTCTCTGTCTCAAAATGTACATTAAACCGCGCCTATAAGAAATAAAAAATAGTAGGTGTTACCTTTTCCTGGGCTTGGCATGGAAACCTTCCGAAGATGAAAACCTCACTGGAACCTTGGGCACACTTCAAGACTTCACTCTCTACTCTCTATTTATGTGTACATCTCTCTCTCTCTCCCTCTCTCTCTCTCTCTATCTATCTATCTATCTATCTCAGCCACCCTCTCTCTCTCTCTCTCTCTCTCTCTCTCTCTCTCTCTCTCTCTCATAATATAGTCATTCATAGCACCATTGTCGACATGCATAAAAAATAACTACATGCTTTACATATGTCAAACGGCTAATATTAACTAGTGGGCATTGCACCATAGAATTTTGATGAGAGGTCACTTTCACACTTGACGGTTTGTACAATATTCATTGGCATGCTTATTGTAGCACCTTAGAGAGATAAAGAGAGAAGCTCGGGGGGTTCACTTTGTGTAAAACTACTATATCACGTGCGTTCAAGACATGTTTGTAAAACCCCTTATCTGTGAATTTTGTTAAGAATATAATGTACTCTTTTCTTTTAAAATCTGTAAGTTTTTTTAAAAATTTTAAAAAATAATACCCTTTTGTATATATATTTCTTTGAGTTTCAAGAACTTTAAATACCCTTCTGTTGAACTCATGTGATAAGTTACATTTTTATTAGGTCACCTCCCCGGGGAGAGAAGAAGAAGAAGATACAGGCCACATACGAGAGAGAGAGAGAGAGAGAGAGAGAGAGAGAGAGAGAGAGAATGAGATAGCACTTAGAGGGTGCTATAGCGCAGAACGTGAAGTTAAGCAGAAAATGACAGGGTTTACAGAGCTAGGAAACCTGCCAAATGATCATAATCCCTTTTAATTCAAGGGTTATGTACCATTAAGGTAGGTACCACCCTCTAATATCATTTAGTGAATTCAAGCCGTTATTTACTCAAGGTTTTCAAACCTGTCAATTATACCAAGGATATAGCAAGGCAATGCGTCCACCCCACTTAAACCGATTATCAACCAAGGGTTAGATACCATTAAGGTACCACCTACTAAAAAAAAAAACCTATTGAATTCAAGCCAGTTATACACCAAGGGCATCCCTAGCCAAGAGTCCTAGCAAATTATACAAAGAAAATAGCTACATGCCAGAACTAGCCATGTGTGTGTGTGTGTGTGTGTGTGTGTGTGTGTGTGTGAGAGAGAGAGAGAGAGAGAGAGAGAGAGAGGAGGAGGAGGAGGAGAAGAAAAGATATTTCAACATAGTTGAAATAATCCCAAAATATTTCAAAGATCCTTTCAATAAATCTTGATCTCAAGTTTTAGAGAGAGAGAGAGAGAGAGAGAGAGAGAGAGAGAGAGAGGACAAGGAGATATGATAAAATTGGATTGACGCAAGAGATGATATACACAAGTTGAGCACAACTTTTGTGTGGTGTGTTGTGTTGTGTGTGTGTGTGTGTGTGTGTGTGAGAGAGAGAGAGAGAGAGAGAGAGAGAGAGAGAGAGTTTCATTGAAAAGTCCTCAATCATGGGCTTGTGTATTATCTGAGGAGTAGTTAAATTAAGAGCTATTACAAGTGACCTCAATGGTCTAGCCAAGAACTAAATTTATATGAACATTTCCAAGAGACCTCAAGCCCTATGTAAGGAGTCTTCAACTCAAGGGCATGTGGGTGGAGAGAGAGAGAGAGAGAGAGAGAGAGAGAGAGAGAGAGAGAGATAGTCTTCTATGATCATCAAAGGTTACCCTATAATGTACTTGAGTGCATGAAATGGTGCATACGTCCACCTTAATTTATTTGTCGTGTCGATGTGTTATCGTAGTCACTAAGTAGATTAAAAAATGTATTACTATATATGATAAAAAGTTTATTAATTGCCAGCAAAAAATGACCTGTGAGACCAAACTAGATGGGTTATAAAATGCCATTAGCAAATATTAACTTGACAAACAACGAATGAAGAGAACAAAGTGATTAGGCCTTCTTCTAAAATATGTATCAGATGCTGGTCGTTTAAGCATAGGTAGGCAAAAAGTCAAAAGGTTATTAGAAAGTCGAAAGTCACTTTAGAAATATAAACGAATCATCTACAGGCTCAGGCTCTATGTGTAGCTAGAATCGAGGTTGAATGCTCAGTAAGTCTCTCTCTCTCTCTCTCTCTCTCTCTCTCTCTCTCTCTCTCTCTCTCTCTCTCTCTCTCTCTCTCTCTGTGTGTGTGTGTGTCTGAGTTGTATCGCTCAGTCTCTCTCTCTATGTCGCTGCTTCTCTCTTCCCCCCTGAGTCCTGCAGGGACACTATATGCTCTGCGGATTGTGTCGGCAATAGAAGCACTACAATGCGAGAAATAAATTGTACACACTGCGCAAGAAATAAACTGTAGACACTGTCTCATATGCGTGCACTGCTGCTCCTCTGTGGAGTGTGCGAGCGAAAGGGACAGAGAGGAAGGCGGTTACGAGGCGAGGGGCATTGCCCCCATATGGCCTCGAGTGGAGAGAGGGATAAGGGGATTAGACCACCTCACAGGGCCACATGGCCCCGTCCGGCCTTGCCACCTGTAGCACGTCCCCGCTAAAACTGTCGTAAGATTCCGCCTTTCCACTGTTTTTTGAAAATGGGGCACACATAAAATTTTCATTAAATTCAAATCCCTGGTGCATGCTCGTCATATCCACTCTTACATGATGAGCGAGGGCCTGAGGCTAAGCTTATTCTTAAACACAAGACTAGTTGATATGTATTCAAAGACTGGGAGTATTAACAACGCACTAGAATTTTTGATCAATCAAATGTTGAAACGGGATGTAGTGGTTTGGAATGCCTTAATATCACAAACATTGAACAAAATTTGCAATCTAAAACTTATGAAAAAAAAAAACGTCGTGGGATATCCTTTAGACAAGCTCTTGCTTCATCCTCTGGCAGAATATATAGTGAGCTTATATCAAGTAACATAGCTTCATGTGGTCCTTTTGCATCGATTGAGGTGGAATAGAGGCTTAAGGATAAGAATTTTTATTTTCATATGTTTATTTTTACATAAATTTATTTTTAAAAAATTAAAATTATTTGATTTTATTTTGTAGAATAGGGATGGCAAACTTAAAGAAAAGAGCTCGTGAAGCAAACACTAATGTGGAAATGGAAATGAAACGAAGAGGAAGACCAAATTAACAGAAGAAGAAAAATTAAGTAGAGAGGCAAAGAAAGCAACTAGATTGTTTGAGCTGAGCTGTACCATATCAATTGGAGGTACCGACGTAGATATAGGATTGTTGCCGAAGCTAGACGAATTTTTGAAAAAAGAAACTTTAGTTGGAATGTGCTCTGTGGAGAGAGGTGGAACAGTCTTCCACTTACATTTTCAAATGATAATACACATTGTAGCTACATCAATAATTGCAGTAAATCATAAAATAAAAAGATACTTGGGATGGGAAGTCGGAAATCCAATTGGTTCCAACACATTATGTAGAGCATTGCAGCAGAAGAATATGCATACATTTCAGGGTATAATTGGCTATTGTATAAAGGATATTACAAGCCTCATTTTCAAAGCATCTTTCACAATATGAGTGCGGAGGATATTAATCAAGGAGTGGAACTTTACGTACAATATGGGGCTGATGATTTAAAAAGTAGGGTTTGCCTAACTCATGCAAATATATTTGATCGAGCCTTAATGTACTGGAGATTCAATTTGCCATATCCTATCGGCAATGATTTCTTATCCACTCTTCATAAAATGATAAAGAGCGGTAAGTACTATCCATCCTCATCGTGGATAACACCATTCCAAGGTCAAGGGATGCGAGTGAATAAAATCAAGGCATTATGGAGATGCATGATTTTTCCTATGGATGCCACCTTCAAAGATATCATGGATATTTTTGTCATGGATGAACAATTTATAAATGTTGAACCTCGCAATGATTGGTTTAGAAGGAGATGGCAAGAATCTGAATTGAAAAAGTGAGTCAACTTCTTTTATTTATGGTTTTAAATATGTATATATGTTAAGTTTCCTTACAGTTTTTTCTACATGCAGTGAACCTGTTGCAGCAGCAAAGAGAAAGCAAAATGATATTTTGAAAGATTGGAAAAAAATAACACCGATAAAGAAAAAAATTGGAACACTGTAACATTAAGTGATGAAAGCATTCATGATAATGTTATCATGATATCCGATAGTGATAGTGATGAAACAACACAAATTGGAGATGACTTCATACCAATATTTTCTAAGAAAAACTTAAACATTGTTGCATTGTAAATCATTGTCACTAATTGTAAAGTTCGTCTCTTATGACTTATCAAATTATTTTTGTTTACATCCCAAATTAACAATATACTCATGTTTAGACCTCAAGAGTACTTTAAATCTCAAGTCTTTGAATTTGATTGTAAATAGTATCTCTTATCATATCGATTCTTTTTTTCTAGATCCCAAAGAAAAAATGGAAAGTCAAGAGATCTTTGAATCTCAAGTATCATTAGTACCGTTGGACGATCCAACCATGCAAAAGCTTCATGAATGTTTAGTAGAGATTTGGAAACACCTTCGTGGATAAAATCTTGAAGATTCGACATCTTTGAGAGAATTTGTCACTAAATCATTTGAATCATTGAAGTCTTCAATCGATAATTTTCAAGCAGACATTTCAGATGTTCAAAGTTCTAGATTAGAAGAAGAGATAAATCGACTCTCGAAGGAGGTTTCATTATTAAGAATACAAAATAGGTTAAATGCTATCTTTGTAAGAACTAACAATGTAATGGACAAAAGTAAATTTCTACACAATATATATTGATTGTTATTTACTTTTTATTGTACAATAGAGTTTAAAGGAATCTTTGAGTTAGGAACACTTTTTAAATTTTTTGAAGCCTTTAGGAACACCTTTTTAATTCAAAGTGGCAAGTCTTATACAAAGTGATATAAGACTTGCCACTTTGAATAAACATATTGTGCTTAGCATATACTTGCATATGATTTTTGATTGTCATGCCTAGGCTGAACACTTTGTCAAGCACCAATGTTGGCATTGGCTATGCTCACTTAAGCGTTGGATAATAAAAATTGCATGGATAAAGAGGTTGAATAGAGCAATAATTAAACTAGTGCAATACCAATAAAATAACAATGGTTTGTAACGATTCATAACGGTGATGCATTCGATCAGCATTGGGCTTGTAAAAGCTGTAAGAATTGTTGGCGTGTAAGCAAATGAGATGCGAACAAAATGCTATAAGCTTGGCATTGCAGTTTATTGCACCCGTCTACTAGCTTTTGAGCAAAGGGACAAGTAAATTTTAGGGAAAATTACCAAAATACCCTTGAAGTTCGTAGAAGTTCCCAAACTACTCCTAGATTTTCAAAATTCCCAATATACCCTTGCGTCATTTTGAGATGTATTTGCCCCAATTTTTGCATAGTCCAATGTTTATGACAATGGAGATCTATCTTTGAGCATCTTAGATAAAATTACTCACCAATGAGCTCACAAATAGAGCCATTTGTGTTCAAAAATGATGGACATTTTTTTGTGAAGAGGCCTCAAATACCATCTAAAATTCTAGGTCTATCACCTTGTACTGAGGAGAACCGATCTCCCTATGAAGGGTTGCAAAAAGAAGATGTTTGCAAGGTTAATTAGAGGTATTATCGGAATTTTTGTTGAAGGGAGTTTTGGAAATTTTTTGCCAAATATGAAGGGTACATTGGGAATTTGAGGGGTATTTTGATAATTTTCACAAATTATAGGGGTATTTTGGTAAATTTCCCTAGTTTTTAATAGGGGAAGTTGCAACCTCGCATGGATTAGCTTAACACTCAAGAGGGCAGCATGAGAATTGAGGTTCTTCTTTTGGATACAAATAACTTTAAGTCAAGATTTTCTATAGAAAATGAACAATATAACTAAGCCGCACGATCCTCGGTTGTGAAAATAGACCTGCTAAAATTTGGGTGACTATGTCGATGTATTTCAAGACCTCGAATGCTCAACTATAGTGTATATTTCACTATCTTCTTGGCAAGATTTCAACCTTGTCGCTAAGAAAGCCGAAAAATAGTGCACATTTGGGTGTAAAAAGCTTACAAATCCTCCACTTTTGGGCACAAAAGCTGTGAGAAACACTAGTTGAGGTGGGTAGTAAGTATATGTTGACTTGGGGATTTATTTTGGAGCTCTTTAAAAAACAAAAGAAGCTAGGTGGTCAAGAGCGAATGTCATGATCGTGCAAGTCACTCTGCCTTCAAATTAGATGAAAGCAGAGCTGCAGAAGGCACCTGCCCTTATGGGATTATCCTGCATATGGGCGCTTCCTCATCCACGTTCTTTCATGTCTCTCCCTACTCACTCCATCTTCTCAATCATAGGCCAGCTCTACCACCCACTGGCGCATACACACATATGCATGCTTAATCAGAGGTGGATGATCGCCCCTCTCATTGCCACAGGGCCCCCTTAGGTGTGGCTCCTGCTACATCTATGGCTTCCTTCTCCTTCCTCACCAGCCTCCTTGCCGCCCTCCTCTTGTACTCCCTCAATGCCGCAATCCTCCCCACTTCACAAGGCTTGCTCGCGGCCGCCGCCACCGCCCGGCGTCCCCACACTGTCCCTCCTCCTCCTCCTCCTCCTCCTCGCAGATGCATCACCCGCGTCATCCATGGAAAACCACGCACACTGTGTGCTCCGATCAATCCACCACCCAGAAAACGCCGAGTGGTCGTCCCGCCACCAAAGAAAAAAGTAGCTGTGCCACCAAAGAAGCGAGCAGTCCCAGTGAAGAAGCGAGTAGTCGCAAGGCCGCCGGCGCCTCCGACTAAAATACGACGTGTTGCACCCCGCAAAGCTCCAGTTATTCCGCGGCCATCCCCTGCACCGCTGCGCTCCAATGGGGAGACCCTCACTAATGACTACTACGCTCACTCCTGCCCGCAGGTGGAGTCGATCATCCGCAACAAGGTCACAGCATGGGTCAAGAAGGACCGTTCACTTGCCGCAAGCCTCCTACGTCTGCACTTCCATGACTGCATGGCTACGGTACTGCCCTCCACTCTCTTAACATGGTGTAAACAAGGAGAATACATAATGCTGCCTTATGAAGAAGCAAATCTTGATGCCACAAGAAGATTTAGAAATTTTCTCATGTAGGAAAATGGAGTCTTTTTCAGTGTTTTTCATACAATGCATAACATCATGAGCTTCTGCTCGAGAGGCACCACATACCTAGCTTGGTACGATTGGGGGCAGGGGACCCCCGGCCCTCCCACCGGGCCGGCGGTCCCCTGCCCCCAATCGTACCTAGCTAGGTATGCGGTGCCTCCCTCACAGAAGCTCGTGATGTTGAGGTAAGTCACAATGTGAGAATTATTGTGAGAATTTGTCCAAAACTTCTTGTGTGCAAAGAGTAATGACAATTATAAAGGACTTATGTGCATAAGGAAATTACTCAAATGTGGGTGATCAACTAGGAGAGTGTAGAAAGCAAACTAAGGCTAATCATCATGAGTGAATAGTCATATGGAGGATACAATGAAGGCTAATCATGTGTGCATAAATATAGTGCTCACTATCCTTCCAATTTGCATGAGGGCACCCGTGCTGACCATCGTCCAATGTGCAAACAAATGCGACGGATAATTTCCCATTGTGAACACTCAATTGTGGATGCAAAAAAAGACTTGCTCAATGGCAAAAGGCTGTTGCATCATGAGCATATACACAGCAATCTTGCTACAGATGGGGAGGATCAATTAGGGCTACCCATTGTGCATCTTCAAATCTAGGTGCTATTTTGTATGCACAACCAAAATAAGGCAAATCATATGGTTGCAAAATTTAATGCAGACATTTGTGCATATTCTGTGTAGGAGAACAGTTAAGGCTAATCATGTGTGTGTGTGCTCGTACTAAGCAACCGGTTTGCATTACAAGCATATATCTTACTGATGAATCAAAGCCACCTTACAATGTTGCAAAATGAACCTGATCATATCGGCACAACTATGTCTTATGATCGTCGACGTTGCATCTCTACTAACAAGTCATCAACCCAATCAATGCCCAAAACTGTGATCTTGCTTCATACCATCAATGCCTAGGTCTGCTAATTAGCAGCATTGATTTTCATGATTCTTACTTGAGTGTTTCAGCTTGCAAGCATGCTTCTCTTGACCTTCAGATCGAAAGGACCACAATGACTAACACTGCTTGATTCATAACCAGGGCAATGATGCTTCCATCTTGTTGAAGGACCCCAAAGGAAAATCTACGGAGATGTACTCAGTCTTTAGCAAAGGTTTGCGTGGCTTTGAGGTTGTGGACGACATCAAGCTAGCCGTGGAGAACGCTTGCCCTGGTGTTGTCTCATGTGCTGATGTTCTTACCGTCATTGCTCGCGATGTAACACTCGAGGTGAGTTTTAGCAGCATGAAAAGTGCAGGAACCATAGAAAGCTCGATACTTTGTGTGGGTGTGTGCTCACATGCATGTGTGGGCATGCTTGCAACTCAATGAGCTGAATGTTATTATCTCATGGTCCTTATCATTTTGAACTGCAGTTGCACGGGCCGTTTTGGTTTGTGCCCTTCGGACGCAAGGATAGCCTCACATCTCACATCAACGATGCTGCCCAGGTGCCGCACCAAGAATCCGATGCTAACACTTTGCTCAAACAGTTTACTGCTTTTGGGCTCAGCTTCTCAGATCTAGCAACACTCACAGGTAAAGAAAATTCGTCTCTCTCACGCATCGTCCTTTACAATACTATAGCTTAAAATCATACTCCTGAAGGATTTCTGTCCATCTGGACTTTCTACCCTTCAGAAGCAAGTTCAAGATCAAAACTCTCTGCCGGCCATCTGAAACAATATCCACTCGACCGCACCCGCACAATATGCACTTACATTTCATTGTCAATCTGCTTTTTGAATAACATGTGTAGAAATTGATCCGTTGCAGGAGCCCACTCCGTAGGGAAGTCACATTGCTTCTCATTCACAAGGGGAGGTGCAGCAGGGGCAAATCCCAGAATGAACGCGACTTACGCACAGGCGTTGCACGAGAAGTGCAAGCGGGGGCCATGGGAGGAAGTGTTCAATGATGAAGACACACCATTCTTACTGGATTTAGAGTTCTACAAGAACTTGAAGAGGGGAAATGTTCTGTTAAAGTCGGACAACAGCATATATGTAGACAACAACATGACAAGCTCTCTGGTGGATGCTTTCCTTACCCAACCGGGCATGTGGGATGCGCAATTTGCGGTGTCAATGGTGAAGCTGGGTAATGTGCAAGTGCTGACGGGCCGCCAGGGTGAGGTCCGCCGCGTCTGCAGCGTCCCAAATTCTGCCCGCCACCAATAACAAAATCATTTAACGCAATCGCATGCAATAACTCCTATCTAACAAAAATTGCTAACACACAGGCCCTTCTCCTTTCTGGCATGTGGTGCATTCAAATTCACTATGTACTCCTTGAGCCAGTTACTATAACAAGTAGGATCGACATGAGAATATTTGACCCTAAGCAAGCAAATTGTAATCTCTCTTCTGCAGAGTGGTTGCCGCCCATGCCACGCCGCAGCCAGATGACTTGCAGTGATCCCATATGGATCACATACTAACCATATTCATACATGATTTCAACCTTGAAAATAAGCATGGATATCTCAATTGAACCCTCTGCAAAAAGAGCTCGGAATGTCGGCTCTACCATGCATTCAGGCTCGAAATCCGCCTCCACAAATGCAGCATCTTGAGATTGCCAAAATCATTCCTAACTCAAGCACACTGATATACCATCCCATGGTACAAGTGTGGGGAAATTGAATTTATTTATTTATTTATTTATGACTTGAAATGATTCAATATTGTCCGATCTCTATTAGATGGAGGTTTGGTTCTTTTTGCTGTCTAGTTTTGTGACACTTTGAGGAAGTTCATAGATTTATTTTTCCCCACTCTTCGAAAAAAGAGCTCGTGCACACAGGCACATGCACGCACACGCGCGGACACACAAGCATACATCAATACAACAATCTGCATACTGAGTTTCTGTTAGTAAAGATGCACGACAGACTCAACAATATGCGCTGCAAGCTCTCTTGTTTTAGATCTAGGTGTGCTTTGCACGCATCCCAGCAATGACACCCAAGAGCAAGCTACTAATTGCATACATCACAAGAAGTTTTGGACAAATTCTCACAATAATTCCCACATTGTGACTTACTTCAACATCATGAGCTTTTATGAGGGAGGCACCGCATACCTAGCTAGGCACTATTGGGGGCAGGGGACCCCCGGCCCGACCCCCGGCCACGGGGCTGGGGGTCCCCTGCCCCCAATCGTACCTAGCGAGGTATGCGGTGCCACTCGAGCAAGAGCTCATGATGTTATGCATTGTAGAAAAAACACTAGAAGAGACTTTGTTTTCCTACATGAGAAAACTTATAAATCTTCCTGTGCAATGGAACGAATTAGAGATGCCTCCTGTAGTTACATTTTGTATGTAACCTTCGCAAATTCATCAAAGAAACGGCACTAAGGAAACCTGAATTGGGCAACTTTGGGAAGCGAGTTTCTGATCTGAAAGATCTGGGAATGGAGTTTTCTTGTGACTATGGTTGCATCACCATGCCTCACATTAAAGCTTTTCCATTCTTAACAGGCCAAGTCAGCCTGAAAGCCCAACAAGACAATTGTAATGCCCTATTGTGGGCTCAATACCAGATCCTTGCTGCAAATTTAATACGTAGCAGAACCCTTCCTCGACCAAGCCAGCATGAGCACGCGCACAAAGAATGCTAGAAAACGCGGCACGTCATCCTGTTTTATTCTTCTGAAATAATCAAATGTCTTGTTTACCTCCCCTTCTATTGCAGAATCAAGGTGAAGCACAGAACACTCAACTTGTAGATGAACTTTTGTTTCCTCAACTAACGTAACATCTGCAACACATGTATGCACAATGCTGATAATGGTCACTGTGTTGGGAAGAAATCCCTCCAGCTTCATTTTCTCAAAATGCTGCCCAACAGTTTGACAAGATCCTCTAACAAAAGAGAACACTGGGAAAGGCTCTCCATGCTGATAGCCCCGATAGACAACTCCAAGAATATAGATGTGACATGCCCTCGATGGAAAGACCCTTGGGCTACTGCTACTTGCATTTTCTCCTGCACAAAAGGCCTTCGACTTGGCTTTATCGCCAGCCTGATCTGAGAGTGCAGAGGTCATCAGATCACTCCTCTCCATGGTCTGTACCTCGTAAGAAATACTCCGCCAATATTGCAAGGTCACAAATTCACAAGAAGTTATGGACAAATTCTCACAATATTTCCCACATTGTGACTTATCTCAACATCATGAGCTTCTATGAGGGAGGCACCTCCCCATACCTACCTAGGTACGATTGGGGGCAGGGGACCGCCGGCCCGGTGGGGGGGGCGGTGGTCCCCTGCTCCCAATCGTACCTACCTAGGTATGCGGCGCCTCCCTCACAGAAGCTCATGATGTTATGCATTATATGAAAAACACTGAGAAAGACTCCGTTTTCCTACATGAGAAAATTTCTATATCTTCTTGTGAAATCCTGAGGAAGGCTGCCTTGAAAGAAATATGCAAGGGTAGAAGCTGAATCTATTTAACATAATATGGTGGAAGAGGGAGCCCTTTACACATGTCGCAATCTGCGACCTGAAGGCCAAAGTCCAAATCTAAAAAATACCCCTTTGCGCGCGATAAAGAGGGGAGAGTGAGAGAGAGAGAGAGAGAGAGAGAGAGAGAGGCGGCCGGCCGTACTAGTATGTGAAAAGTCACTAAGGCCTACTAAAGATAAGACCGTGCTTACAATCACATGTTATTTTTCTGTATCTTAATATAAAATTTTATCATCCATTATACACACACAATCACGAATGGTTTATATGTTTCGAAGAGCTCCACTTAAACAACAAACTGAAAGGCTCACATTGGCATTTCTAAAACAAAATTGAGCACAGGTGCTCTGCGGCGGCAGGGCGGGGCATTTGCATGGTTGGTTGGTTTTCTACCTAGGCGGAGAAGCGGATGCAGTTTCCTCTAGGGTGAGGGGTTGGGCGGTCCCAGCCCCTTCGTCGGTGGTTTTCCCTTGTTGTGTCCTACATTTTTGGCTACCGGGGAGAGGCTTCTCCTCCCGCCTCCTCTCAAGGAGGGCAAGCGATGGCCAGACACATTGGAGTCTTCATCTGCGAGCTACCATTCGAGGCGCAGACAAAGGTGGCCCTGCCTCGCCACTATATGGCACGGTTGTGGCCAGGGGAGGATCTAGGGCCCAAATTTGGGGGCGCAAGGTGGCTTTGATCTCGGCTGTCGGATCACGCAGTGAACCGGGGGTGAACTAGGGGTGAACTCGGGGCAAAAATGGTGCCCCGAGTTCACTCCTAGTTCACCACTAGTTCACCCGCCTAGCGAGGTGTGGGTCGAACATGAGACGTTTCGGTTGCCAAACGAATGCCCTACCACCATGCTAGCGCGTGTCACTGTCCATGTTGGCATGGCACATGATCATACTCTAGTTTAAGCGCCCCTAGTTCACCCTTAGTTCACCCCCCGTTCACCCACCTCAAGCTTACCCGCCCCTAGTTCATCGTTAGTTCACCCTTAGTTCACCCCCAATTCACCCACCCCTAGTTCACTGCATGATCCGACGGCGGAGATTAAAGCCGCCTCGCGCCCCCAAATTTGCCCTAGATCCCCTCTGACCCAAAGCCGTGCCATATAGTGACGAGGGTGGCCCTGTGGCAGCACGTGGAGGGTCTTGAAAAGGCATGGCTCCTTCATAAAGCCTGGTGTTTGGGTGTTTGCTTCGGCATCTTTTTCAGGTGGCATGGTTTCTGCAGGTGCCTTGTGTGTACTGGACTTCTAGTGGTAGCCACATAGGTTGTTGCTACTTCTATCGAGGGTGGCTCCCTTTTTAGCCACCTTTGTGTGGGAACATGGTCCGTTTGGGGGGTGGCTCTCTGTTAGCTAATGTATATGGAATATGGTCTTGGTATTTGGTGATTTGGTTGATGCCATGGCTCGGTGCAAAGCATGGCTACATATGTAAATTTTTTGGCCTTAATCCATATAACACTCACAATTTGTGAGTTTTGCACAAAAATTAAAATAAAATGAAAAGGAATTAGAATAAATAAAGGGACCCATTGCCAAATTAAAACAAAACAAAAAAAATTCGTGTTTTCATAGGAAAAGGAAGGTCTAATTTGCATAAAATATGATAAATCAAAAATTGGTAATTCTCACATTTTGTGAAATTTTATATGTAATAAGAACATTATAGGGGCCCATTGCCACATTAAAATAAAAGAAAATTTAAATGTGTTCATAGGAAAATATAGATCTAAAAGGCATAGCATATGATAAATTAATTTTTTTGATAATTCTCACGTTTTGTGAAAATTATATATGTAATAAAAACAATAAAATTAAAAGATACATTAAAAGTTAAAACACAAGAATATTTTGATGCTCTTTTATAAGAAAAGATAGATTCAATAAGCATAGAAAATAATAAAACAATTTAGTTTGATGAATTTTTTTGAAGTCCTATGCCCTTAAGATGAGAGCATAGATGATCACATTTTCACAAACACATTTGCTTCAATCACTACCCCCACTGTGAATCTTTTGTGGTTCTATGAACAAAACACAATTTGTCATAATAATCAATATCTAATTCTCCTAAATGATTTTCTCATGTTAAACTGATCATTTAATATGGGGAAGTGCCAAGGGAGAGAAAGCTAGAATATTGGTAAAGCTAGCAAACCGGCCACAATAGGGATCCAAAGGGGGCACCGTCTGCAAAAGAGAAATGTGCAACAATGGGCTTAAAAGACCCTAACGTTTAGCCCATTAAGACTTCCAAAATGCTAAGGTTCCAAAATTCAAAGGTTGTGTTTAAAGGTCAAACATTAGGGAAATTGGATGCTTGGTGTGTGTCCCAAAAGTCTTCATGCATCCCTACATAGGAGGGGGCGATCCCTAGTTGTAAGAGATGACAGAGAAACTCATACACACACACACACACACACACACACACACACACACACACACACAAACTCCCTTTACACAAAGGGAATGAGGGACACATGTCAGCTCCCTAGCCCACATTAAGGTGTAGTCAAATCCTATTCGATGACCTTGGAGGTGGACAAATGAGAATTAGGCTAGAGTAAATCTAGTTTAATCAATCTAAAAAACACTTAATAAAAGAACCAATAAGAATTAAGCTCTCTAGAAGACTATTGGCCAGTCTCTTAAGGGGTCCATTGAGCATTCAACAGCCCAATGTCTTGCTTGATTCCTATTGACCAAGAGGCAAAGGGGTCCAATGAGAGTTTAGTTGTATTTATTATTTATCTAAAGCTCTCACAAAAGGGAAAAGGGGGACACATGTCAAAAGGCTACCACTTATGCTGCTTAATTTCCATTGGTTGAGGCTAGGGAGGTTGAATAAGATGTAAGCATGAGCAAATAGCAAGAGGGGTCGACCAAGAGAGAGAGAGGGATTTTTCAAAGGCATTATTGACTTACACACACACACACAATCTATATGTGAATCAGGAAGACTCTCTCTCTCCTTCTCAAGCTTTAATGGAAAGCTTATCACCTACTCCAAGCTTGTGAGAAGGGAGGCCTACAACAACATCTCTTGGCTTTGTGATGCAAATCCAACCAAGAGCCAAGCTTCAATGCATACTCATATCCTCTACCATGTTGATTACTAAGCTAAGCTATGCTAATATGAGTGATTATGTGAGGAGATGTAAATCTTTCTCATAAGAATACTCCTTCCTCCTCTCAATCTACTCTCATATCCCGCTAGCTCTCACCATCTTCGAAGGTGTGTGAGGTCTTGGTTTGAGACCGTGAGGGAATTGATGTTGTGTTTATTAAGTGTTGTGCTTAGTACTTGAAGTTTCCATCTTCATCGCACTATCTAGTATTGAAGGAACACAAAGAATTGTATTGTAAAATGTCTCTCTTGATGGGAGCAACCATAATATAAAGCCTTTTGGAGGGGGGACCGGCTCCATAGAGATCCGGTCCTCAAATGTTGTCAATTGATTAATTTCTCTCTCTTTTGAAAGTATTGTTCATGCTATCTAACTAGGTGTTATGCTTTTTCTTGCTCTCTTCACCCAAGCACTCTTGTAATTCTCATTAGGAATCTATTCTAATGAAATGCTCACTATGTTCATGCTATTTTCCGCTACACACAAGCTACTACGCCATTAAATGTTACATTCGTATCAGAGCACAAGGTTTCTCTTTTCTTGCTCAAGAAGGGAGGTCCTCAAGCTAGCTATAAATGGTTGGTATTATTAATTGCATGTGAGTAAGTAGAATAGGGATTTTTCAGCCTTGCAGTGCGCCTGCCTTTGTGCAATTAATAGGGCATCACCGTCGAGAGCTATGGTTTTAATAGTGGAGTCCTACGGGGCTTGCCTACGGCTTAACCACTATTGAGCTATTTGAAGCTTGAAAGGAGCCGGTGTTTTTTTGGTACTGAACGACCCTCTCTTCTATTCCTTTCAATTAATGGTATTCGAGCCACGGGTACAATAGCTTGAGTGCTTTTTCTAAAGGGGTAAAGAGGAGTAGCAACGAGGGCTTGAAGTGCCAAAGTACACCTAAAAAGTTTACACCTAATAATTGTTATAATGGCTGACAATAGTAAAGAGAGTGAAATTAATGTTGATAACTTTGATTTTGCTAATGAGCAAGCTACTAACGATGCCCCGATGCTTGTTAACTATCGTGTTTCTAAGCTTCAATAAGCCATGGGAAATCCATCCCTCCAAAGTGAAGTGCAACGACAGCTTTTTGCTCATGGGATTCTCCAAGCTCCCCACCATGACAAGAGAGCACCCACGAAGCCTCCTTGTGAGACTTCCAAAAGAGGTCTCTCTCTGATTCAGGAAGAAGAAGAGGATCCATATGAAGGGCTCATAAATTTTCTCCTTGATGACGCATCTCCTTCTCAAAGGAGAATTCAAGAGCCTCCACTGAAGGAATGAGAAAGAAATGAGTCTCCTACCACCTCGGTGGAGATGGTTCCATGAAGACGGTGGGCTAAACACTCTCCATCACCTCCAAAACGGAGAAGACCGTCGCATACTTTTCCACACCATACTTCAAAGACAGATGACAAAAAGCAAGAGAAGAAAAAGGCAAGAAAGAGGACACCCTCTTCTCCATCTTTTTCATCCTCTTCCTCTTATGAAAGTGATGGTGAAGACAACAAAGATCAAGGTAAGAAAAAGGTGAGAAGGAGGTCACCCTCTTCTCCATCTTCCTGAAATTCTTCACCTTCTGAAGAAAGTGATGGTGCAACCTTTGAACCATCAAAAAGAAGAGGCCATAGGAAATCCTATGCCGCATGGAAGAGGTCATCCAAGCTCAAGAAGTTTAAAGAGGGAGGGAAGAGCATCTCTTTCCTTACCTACAATGGCACCTTTGGTGCTATGGACAAAGTCTTGGCCTTTATCCAAGAATTGGATGCGGCGTTTGGAGATGAGGGCTTCACGGAGTCCTCTAAGCTATATCATGTAGCTATGCACTTCCAAAAGTCCACCTGACAATGGTGGTCTAGCCTATGAGCCAACGGTGAAGCTCCACGAATATGGAAATCTTTAAGAGATTCCATTATGAAGCAATTTTTGGCCACCGATGCCAAAGACAAAGTACTCACTGAATGGCAAAGCTTGAAGCTCTCTCCCTATGAATCCATTCACAAATATGTAGACAAGTTTTGGGACCTACAACTCAAAGCCACTTCTTCAAAAAGTTGGATTTTGGAGAGCAAAAGAAACAATTTTGTGCACGATTAACTGAAGAAATGGCGGAGTATGTCAACTCCCAAAGGCCACGCACCATATCGGCGGTTATACATCATACTATGGTGGCTTCTTGAATCAATTTCCAAACGGGGGCTAAAAGAAATTCTAAGCCCACGGAAAACAAGGGTTCCAATGAGCCTAAGGGGAAGGACAATGTCCAAAAATCTCCTAAAGGCAACTCCAACAAAGCTAAAGAGAAGGGAGTTTACAAAGGCAAAAACAAACTTTCTCCTGAAGAGCCTTGAGCGTTATCGCAAGGATAACCGATGTTTCAAGTGCGGCAATCAAGGGCATGCGTACCGCTCTTGTCCCCAAAAAAACACCCGCCATGAGCCTCCTAGGGCTACCTTGGTCGAAATCCAAGAGGAGGAAACTCACCACAAAGGATGTCCTCTATGCCATGCTTGGGGAAAGGTAAGAGAACATGATGCTTTTATTCTCTTTGAACCTAGTTCTACTCGCAATTTCATATCCACAGAGTTGGCCACCAAGCTAGGCATACAAGCTTACGATATGGGAGATGTCCTACCCGCAGACAGTGCTTTCCAAGGGCAAGAAGCTTCAGTCACTCCCTTAATTGGGAAATTGAGGCTCCATGTCCAAATCTATGTGGACAAAGAGGACTTTTTTATCTCTCCTCTCAAGCATGAGGATGTAATCCTAGGGGCACCATGGTTTGATCGCATGGCTACCAATGTTAAATTCTCTGAAAGGAGAATCTCCTTTAGGTTCAGGGAAAAAGATATGTACATAGATGCTAAGGAAATGGGTAACACCATACCCATTGTACATATGCAAGCTTTCAATAAGTTAATAAAGAGCTCTATTTCCTGTTGGAATTAGGGTTGCAGAGAAACGCACAGAGCTTGGAAAAGACGAAGGAAGCTCAAGGCACACAATAGAGAGTGTGTTACTTAGTGTGCAATGAAAAGATAGATAGTCCTAGAGTGATGGGCCTATATACAATGCACCAGGGAAAAACCTCCTAAAGAGCGAAAAAATGTCTCGGCGGTCCTAGTGTTTTCACACACATCACTACCACATGTATATGGTAACAAATTCCCCCCTGGAGTTATGCGGTGAACGAGAGCTGGCACATGAGTAAAGGGAAGTGCCATGCCCTAAGGACATGATCAGTCCACAAAGGGGAGTAAGCCCAAAGCTTTGCGAAAAGCTTCAAGCTTCTCACGACACAAGGCCTTTGTGAAAAGATCTGCAAGGTGGTCCTATGTTGGCACATAAGCCAAGTTGATCTCTCCTACTGAGAGCCTCTCCCTGACATAGTGGTAATGCACCTCAATGTGCTTTGTGCGAGCATGAAAAACTGGGTTTCTCGCAACTTCCAATGCGCTCTGACTGTCAGTGTAGATAGTGTTGGCAGTGTCCTGTCCAGTACTCAAATCATCCATAAGGCGTCTGAGCCATACACACGCAACCGTAGCTGTGGAGACTGCCCTGTACTCAGCCTCACAACTCAAAGTGGCCACAGTAGGTTGCTTCTTGCTCAACCATGATATACATGAACTGCCAAGCATGAAACAAAAACCACTTGTGGACATTTGCGTGTCAAAACAACCAGCCCAATCTGAGTCCGAAAAAGCAATTAAGTCTGGCGGCAATGATCCCCCCCTTGGGATAAAACAAGCCAAGATGTAAAGCGCCACTAAGGTAGCGGAAAATCATCTTGACAGTCTGCCAATGCTTAGACCCTGGGCTATGCATAAATCTGCTGACCTGTGAGACTGCAAACTGAATATCCGGCCTCGTGTTGCATACATAAATGAGGCAACCAACAGCAGTTTGATAAAGAGTGACATCAGCACGATCGCCAGCATCATGTAGACTCAACTTCAAACCTGTTTCCATGGGAGTGGCAATAGGTTTGCAATCCTCAAGTCCAAACTTACATAGCAATGTCTCTATGTAGCTTTTCTGACACAAGGCAATACCACCATCACATTGGTTAAAATGTATACCCAAGTAATGATGCAACAGCCCCAAATCTTTCATCTTGAAAGTAGCATTCAAATCAGCCTTAAATTCAGCAATATGTCTCTCATTTGGTCCAGTGATTAGCAAATCATCGACATAAAGAACCACAATGAGAAGTACATCACCCTCACGCTTTACATACAATGTGCTTTCGGTTGGACTGTTACGAAAGCCTCGTTTAACCAAATGAGTGTCAGTTTTCTCATACCAAGCACGAGGAGATTGCTTCAACCCATACAAAGCATTCTTACATCTGCACACTTTGTCCTCTTGTCCTTTTATGACAAAACCGTGAGGCTGCATTACATAAACTTCCTCAAATATGTCACCATTCAAGAAAGAACTAACAATGTTTGATTGATGTACATCCCTACCAAAATGAGCTGCCAATGCACATAGAAAATGCACAGTAGTCATACGACAAGTGGGAGCAAAAGTCTCTTCATAATCTATGCCTTTTTGCTGTGCATAACCCTTTGCAACAAGTCGAGCCTTATGGCGATCGATCTCACCATCCGGCTTGTGTTTCAACTTGTAAACCCACTTCGTACCAATGGCCTTTTTCCAGGAGGCAAATCACATAAAGTCCATGTGTCATTTTCTATAAGTTCATCATATTCTGATTGCATGGCAGCCATCCAATTTTTTGAATTCTGTGCTTCATCAAAAGACATAGGCTCCTCAACATCATGTAAACTAGACACAGCCAAAGCATAACAATCTGATGCATAAGATGCATTGCGAGAGCCTGAACGAGTATGACTAGACAAATATGCATCTAATTTACTATCACGCAAAGTGTGCACTAGCCATTTTGGCATACCTCTACCCTGCTCATCAGTAAGAGGCTGATCGGTAACAGTTCTAGAAACCCCCCTACGCTGTACATTTGCCTCATTGGAAATTACATTCGTATTTCCATCACTAAAAAGAGGCAACAAAGTGTCATAAATGTCCTGTGAGCTTACATTTCTCTCTCTAGTACATGACAGCAAGGGCTGAACAGAATCTTCCACAAACACTACATCCCGTGAAACCAGAATACGTTTTGTTTGTGGATGATAACCTTTACTTTGAGCACTATAACCAACAAAAATACATTTGACAGCCTTATCATCCAATTTTCTGCGTTGTGTTTGTGGCACCAAAGCATATGCCAAACATCCAAAAACACACATGTGCTCAATAGAAGGCTTTCTGTCATGCCATGCTTCATATGGAGTAATAGACTGTGAAGCTTTCGTAGGACACCTGTTAAGTACATAAGTGGCACACATGATGGCCTCAAGCCAAAAAGAATGCGGCAAAGCTTGACTTTTGACCATACATTGTGCCATTTCCATAAGTGACATGTTTTTCCTCTCAACAAAACCATTTTGTTGAGGTGTATAAGGCATTGTAAATTGGTGTTTTATCCCATGACTAGCTAGAAATGCATTAAATTCATGAGACATATACTCCCCCCCCTCGATCAGAACGGAGGGTGCCCATAGTACATTTCGAGACATTTTCAGCCATGGCCAGAAATTGTTTGAAGCACATAAAAACTTCGTACTTCGCTTTAAGCGGAAATACACATGCATGCCTAGAGTAATCATCAATCAAAGTCACGAAGTACAGATAATTACCCAAGGACGGAGTTTGCATGGGCCCACAAACATCACTATGCACAACGTGCAACCTGCATGTGGCCTGAACTGAACCATCCTTTGGAAACTTAGAACGCTGCATCTTACCCAAAATAAAGCCTTTACAAACATGTTTGACAGGTGCTTCAAGAGGTGGGAAAGAAGCAAGCATATCAGATTTCTGCAAACGCAGCAAAATGGCAAAATTCAGATGACCAAAATGTGCATGCAAAAGTTTTGCATCTGAAATAGCCCTTGAATCTGCAACAGCATTTGCAAAATTTTGTCCACACTTGTGATACAAAGTGAGCTTATACAGCCCACGGCACAAAATGCTAGATACAACAATTTCGTCACCAAAACTGAGATCATGAACTGTACATCTGTCATCCACAAATTTGACTACAAGTCCAAGTCTAGCAAGTGTGGATATAGACAAGAGATTCTTCTTGATACTAGGTACATAAAGTGCATCAACAAGTGTGAAAGAACTGCCATTAGCAGTAGTAAGCACAGTCTTTCCAACTCCCTGAACTGGATAAGAGGCATTGTTGGCACAAGTGACTGAATTCCATGAGGGACAGACTCGAGAGAGGTAAACAATTCACGATGTGAGGTAATGTGATTTTTAGCATCCCTATCGAGATACCACACATGTGAATCTGCAGCAACTGAGAAGCATGCATCATGGACAGCAGGATTGTAAGTGCACTCTGCGCTAAACTCCCATTCTACATCAACATTAGATTACAGTCTCCTTTCACAGAAGACTCAACAATGGTTGTATTTGTAGTGGAACCAGCATTTGCAGTGGAACCACCCTCTTTCTTCTTAGCCTCTTTGGCCTTCAGCTTAGGACACGACTTGATCAATTGATCATTAGCTTTACAATAATGGCAACGAATATTCTTTTTGCCCTTATCACCAGAATTTCTAGACGAATTGCTGCCAGCAAAAGCATTAGGAACATAAATTTTTGCCACTCGCAGCAGAACCATAAGAAGTGGCTGTATTGCTGTTACCACCCTTTCTTTGAGAAGCAATAAAAGCCTGTTCAAATGCACGCTGCCTAGTCCTGTTTTTTCTGGAAAGTGACTCTTGCAACAACAATGTGCATAATGCATCAAACTTGACAACTTCTAGATTTCCTTGGGTCATAAGTCTCCAAGTACTAGCAAAAGTTTGGTAAGAATCTGGTAAGGCATCAAGAACAGTCTGCACAAGGGAATTGTCTGAGATGACTTGTCCTGCAGAAATAAGTTTCTCATTGATATCCTTGACACTAGCAAGGAAAGTATCCATATCATCCTCTTCATGCATAAACTTTGACTCCAACTCTTTACGCAGCAAAGCAATTTTAGCCTCATTGCGACTTGCATAATGACCAGCCAAAATATCCCAAGCCTATTTTGCAAATTTTGCTGAATGGATGTGAGGAACAATGGTGCACTTCATAGAAAACGCAATCAATGCATGAGCCTACGCATCCTTAACATCCAAACGAGCTTGTTCTACCGTAGGCAAAACAACCCTAGCAGCAGCAAGACCTGCAACATCCTCAACATCGCCTACATCCTCAGAACCAGGACGTACATCAATGCCCTGCACAATGTTCCAAACGCCCTTTCACACAAGAACATGTTGCATCATATAAGCACACATAGGGTAATTGTCCCCATCCAACCTATCCTCAGCAGCAAACATCTTGAACACATCTGTGTTGTTGTTGTCAGCCATGGTAAATGCTGCACCTAATATGAAAACTGCTCAAAAATAGGAGAAACGGAGTGGGAACAACACGTGCTATATAGCACAAACCGTAGAAGACTGTAAGGCACCTGTTATGCATAAAACGGCACTGATAGATTTTTGCACAAAATGATGAAATACCTTGTGCAGTACTGCCTTTAGTGAAAACAGAGGCCAAAATGAGCCCGAATCAAAAATCTGAGCAGACCGAGCTCTATGAGCCCACCCAAAATATTTGTTGACCTGTGAACGCTCGCCAAAGCTCACTGAAATCGGAGAAAGTGAGCAGGCGTGTACTGGAGCTGCTGGCGACTAAGCCCGGGAGGACGCAACCTGCTCTGATACCAATTGTTGGAATTAGTGTTGCAGAGAAAAGCACACATCTTGGAGAAGATGAAGGAAGCTCAAGGCACACAATAGAGAGTGTGTTACTTAGTGTGCAATGAAAAGATAGATAGTCCTAGAGTGATGGGCATATATACAATGCACGGGGGGAAAAACCTCCTAAAGAGGGAAAAAATGCCCCGACGGTCCTAGTGTGTTCACACACATCACTACCACATGTATATGGTAACATTTTTGTGTACATGATTTTTGTTAAAGACTCTCAAAATGAACCTAATGTTTTAGCAAAAGAAAATATACACAATCAAAAGGAATTAGAGTTATCCAATTTTCTCAAGGGGTTTCAAGATGTCTTTATCGACGACATCCCTTGTGATCTACCTCCTAAACATTTTCGTGTACATTATTTTTGTTAAAGACTCTCAAAATGAACCTAATGTTTTAGCAAAAGAAAATATACACAATCAAAAGGAATTAGAGTTATCCAATTTTCTCAAGGGGTTTCAAGATGTCTTTATCGACGACATCCCTTGTGATCTACCTCCTAAATGAGGCAATGATGACCATGCAATTGAACTTCTTTTAGGAATTTCACCGCCAACCAAACCTCCTTATAGGGTTTCTCAAGCTCAACAACAGGAGATTATGCGGCAAGTGCATGAGTTAGTTGAGAAGGGCATGGTTAGGCCTAGCTCATCTCCATTTTGTTCTCCTATGCTACTATTTCAAAAGAAAGATGTCACATATCGTATGTGTGTCGACTATAGAGCACTAAATAGGATCACTATCAAAAATAGGTTTCCCATTCCACGGGTAGAAGACCTATTTGATAAGCTACAAGGGTCCACCTACTTCAGTAGGATTGACCTAAAAAGTGGCTATCATCAAATAAGGATAGTTGATCAAGACATTGTAAAGACAACATTTTGCACTACGTTTTGTCTTAACGAATACATTGTCATGCCTTTTGGCTTGACTAATGCACTAGCCACATTCAACTGCTTGATGGAGAAGCTATTCAGACCTCACCAAACCTTTATTGGAGTGTTCTTTGATGATATCATCATCTACTCTAATTCGTTAGACAAACACAAGAAACACCTCCAGGTAATATTTCAATTTTTAAGAGAGGATAAAATTTATGTTAATCAATAGAAAAGTGATTTTTTCTTACAAGAGATTCAGTATTTAGGTCACATTATCTCTCAAGATGGCATCCAAATGGATCCATCAAAGTTAGAGGTAATAAAAGGATGGCCTAAACCAAGGAATCTTCATGAACTAAGAGGCTTTATAGGTATGTGTACATACTATAGACGCTTCATAGAAAAGTTCTCACTAATAGCAGGACCATTATAGGACCTAACAAAGAAAAACATTAGGTACACATGGTCTGCCAAGGAGAACAATGCTTTCGAAAAGCTTAAAGAAAAACTTATCTCTCAACCTGTGCTTACACTACCGGATCTCTCAAAGCCATTTGAGGTCCAATGTGATGCTTATGGTGATTGCCTTGAGCTCTTTTGCTCTAAGAAGGGCACGCCATAGGCTATGAAAGTCGAAGTCTCGACCCTGTTGAGCAAGCTCTAGGCATATATAAAAAGGAACTCCTCGTAGTTCTACATGCCTTAGACTCATGGAAGCACTACTTATTGGGTACTCCTTTCATTCTGTGAATGGATCACCAAAGTCTTAAGTACTTCATGACGCAAACCAAGCTCTCCGGAAAACAAATGAGGTGGGAAAATTTTCTTTCACAGTTTCATTTTCATATTGCTCACATGCTGGTAAGCATAATCAAGTAGCCGATGCACTCTCAAGACGGTCGAGAGCGAATGCAGTTTCCATAGCAACTCACAATGATCTATCTTCTATGATAGATGAGTATGCTATTGATCCCAATTTTAGAGATGTGATTTCAGCCCTTGCACTAAGGAAGAAAGAGGAACCATTTACCTTACAAGATGGTTATCTTCTCTATGGAAATAGACTATGCATTACTAACTCACTCCATGAGAAGTAATGTATGAATCTCATCTCCTTATGCGGGGCATAGAGGGATTCAGTCTACCCTAAAGGGGATTGAAACATATTTCTATTGGCCTACCATGAAAGAAAACATACCAAAAGATGAAGTTTGATAGAGGCAAGCAACCTGGATTGCTTCAACCTTTGCCAATCCCTAGTTCACCATGGGAGAGCATATCATGGATTTTATCTTTGGATTGCCTAAGTCTATCCATGGGAATATGGGAATATGGACGATAGTAGATAGGTTCAGTAAAAAAGCTCATTTTATACCTGTCAAAAAGACTATCAAAGCCCATCAAATGGCAACCCTCTTCATTTCACAAATCTTCAAGTACCATGGCTTGCCAATTTCCATAGTGTCGGATAGAGATCCTAGAATGGCCAGTAATTTTTGGAAGGGTCTCTTTGAGAATTTAGAAACAAGGCTAAATTTCTCTTCGGCCTATCATGCGCAAACGGATGGCCAAAGTAAAATAGCTAACCTAACAATTCTCGATCTACTAAAAGCCTATGTAACAAAAGTAGATCAAACATCCCAATGGGAGAAGTACTTACCCTTAGGGGAGTATGCCTACAATAACACTGTACATACTTCCACGGGAAAAGCACCTTTTGAGATAATTCATGGAAGATCAAAAAGTCCCCTGCTACTTAAGGTACACGGGAAGATCTTCGTTGCAGATGAGTATAGCCAAAACCTACAAGAATATTTCCAAAAGATTAAGGATGCTATCTCTATCTCACAACAAAGGCAAAAGGTTGTTGCTGACAAGCATATAAGAGCCCAAGCCTTTAAAGAAAATTATTGGGTCTTACTCAAATTTCCCAGGGCTCGATTAAGGCACACGACGGGCAAGAATCCTACGGGACACCAAAAGTACTATGCTAAGTTAGCAAAAAGGTACTATGGTCCCTTCTAGATTCTTAGGCCAATCAATGAGATGGCCTATCAACTCAAGTTGCCCAACCATTGGCTCATACACAATGCTTTTCATGTGAGCCTATTAAAGCCTTACAAAGGAGAGCCACCTCAAGAACCTACTATTGAAGATCCACCGGAGGTGAGGACCAAGAATAGGTGCTGCAACCGGAGTCCACTCTCCGGCATGAAGACAAGGTACTAAGAGGCGGTAAGACTATCCGGTGATATCTTATTTAGTTTAAGAATTATCCTTTTGAAGATGCCAGATGGATGAAAGGCATAAAATTAAAGGATAAGCTAAACCTTGTCAATGCTTACAATACTTCCCAAGAGTAAGGAAACGTACAAATGTTAAAAATGAACAAATTTTTGGCTTGTAAGACTCTCTTTTTCTTTATTGTGCACAAATATGAAGTAGTATGCATGCTTAGATCAAGTTTGAGGAGACGACGTCTCCCGAACACCAAGTATAGCTTGTCACTCTACTATGGAAGATTGATAGGACTAATGTGCAGACATGCTTGCGGCAGCTTAGGCTCTCAAGTGCCAAATGGACTAGTCATCCATTCTGGAACGATGACGTAGGGTAACATAGGGATCCTCTACCCGCTAGGAAAAAGGTCTACCCCATAGCCGAGGAAGAATATGATTTCAAGAGAGAGGTAATGTCATAATAATCAATATCTAATTCTCCTAAATGATTTTCTCATGTTAAACTGATCATTTAATATGGGGAAGTGCCAGGGGAGAAAAAGTTGGAATATTGGTTAAGCTAACAGACCGGCCACAGTAGGGATCCAAAAGAGGGAAAATAGGGATCCAAAGGGGGGTCCATCTGCAAAAGCAATGTGCAATAATGGGCTTAAAAGACCCTAAGTTTCAACCCATTAAGACTTCCAAAAATGGTAAGGTTCCAAAATTCAAAGGTTGTGCCCAAAGCTCAAACATGAGGAAAATTGGATGCTTGTTTTGTGTCCCAAAAGTCTGAATGCATCCCTACATAGGAGGGGGCGAGCTCTAGTTGTAGGAGATGAGAGAGAAACTCACACACACACACACACACACACAAACTCCCTTTACACAAAGGGAATGAGGGACATATGTCAGCTCCCTAGCTCAGATGCCCACAAGGTGTACTCAAATCCTATTGGATGACCTTGGAGGTGGACCAATGAGAATTAGGCTAGAGTAAATTGAGTTTAATCAATTTAACAAACACTTAATAAAAGAGCCAATAAGAATTAATCTCTCTAGAAGACTATTGGCCAGTCTCTCAAGAGGTCCAATGAGCATTCAGCAGCTGAATGGCTTGCCTGATTCCTATTGTCGAGGAGGCAAAGGGGTCCAATGAGAGTTCAGTTGGATTTATTAATTATCTAAAGCTCTCACAAAATGGGAAAGGGGGACACATGTCAGAAGGCTACCACTTATGCTGCCTAATTTCCATTGGTTGTGGCTGGGGAGGTCCAATAGGAAGTGAGCATGAGCAAATAGCAAGAGGGGTCGACCAAGAGAGAGAGGGGGCTGATTTTTCAAAGGCATTATTGACTTACACACACACACACACACACACACACAATCTATATGTGAAGCAAGAAGACTCTCTCTCTCCTTCTCAAGCTTTAATGGAAAGCTTATCACCTACTCCAAGCTTGTGAGAAGGGAGGCCTACAACAACATCTCTTGGCTTTTTGATGCAAATACAACCAAGAGACAAGCTTTAATGCATGCTCATCTCCTCTACCATGCTAATTACTAAGCTAAGGTATGCTAATACGAGTGATTATGTGAGGAGATTTACATCTTTCTCGTAAGAATACTCCTTCTTCCTCTCAATCTACTCTCATACCCCTCTAGCTCTCACCATCTTCGAAGGTGTGTGAGGTCTTGGGTCTGAGACCGTGAGGGAATTGATGTTGTGTTTGATAAGTGTTGTGCTTAGTGCTTGAAGTTTCCATCTTCATTGCACTAGCTAGTATTGAAGGAACACAAAGAATTGTATTATAAAATGTCTCTCTTGATGGGAGAAACCATAATACAAAGCCTTTTGGAGGGGGGACCGGCTCCATGCAAATCGGGTCCTCAACTATTGTCAATTTCTTAATTTCTCTCTCTTTTGAAGTATTGTTCATGCTATCTAACTAGGTGTTATGATTTTAGTTGCTCTCTCCACCCAAGCACTCTTGTAATTATCATTAGGAATCTATTCTAATGAAATGCTCACTATGTTCATGCTATTTTTCACTACACACAAGTTACTAGGCCATTAAATGTTACACAATTTGGCTTATTCTATGTTCCTTCCAATGACTACTACTCTCAAAAATTCATTTTTTGCATATATTTTCATTTATGTGTGCCATATGCATGTATCCTCTCATGACATAAGTTGGTTTGGTCACTTTCAACATGCAAGAATAATCATCATGTAGCTCTACATAATCCACTTTGCGTTGTCGAGAAATTTGCGGTCTTGCCGGAAAAGCACCGGGCTTATGGCTGTGAGAGTTTGTGAGAGAACTCAAAAAAACTATATGAAGGAGTTAAATCATAGATGCCATGAAGACTAGGATTTGGAAAGCAGTGCAATCAAAGAAGCCCCACTCTTTCTCTCTTGCACTCACACACACATAGAAAGAACACAAAAGAGAAGGTCAAAATAACACAAACATAAAAACATCAAGGCTATGGCCATATCGTATCATGGGTAGTATGAAAGGGTTAATAGATGAGTTAATGGCATTCAATCTTGGCTAACCAAATAGGCTACGAATTGTTCTTTGGAATTGTAGGTTTGTGCTTACCATAATATATATATTTTGTCTAGTGATTGGGATTAATTGTGTGTACAAAACCTCTTGGTTCATAGCAAGATAACTACGCTTACATCAAAAGAAAAGTTATAGTCTATGAGAGGTAGTAAATGGGGTCCGGTGATAGAAGTATTTCATTGAGCCTTTCTGGGCCAAAGAGAAACATTATACGTTGTTGAAAGTGTATTTTACGGCTAATCCATACGTTAATTCTAATAGATTGTACAGAGTGAAAGCGATAGAAATGATCATCATGTGGGTTATTCATCTAGGACATATGTGAGAAATGTAGATATGAGAGAAGTGAAGAGATGAGAATTTTCCCTCCGAAGCCCTATTCTTGTCCGTAGGCAATAAGGATACTGAGGGGAGAGATGTACCCGTAGCAAAGAGAACCTAAAATTTGTAGAGAGGATGAATTACTAAGAGTGAGAGAGATAGGTTTGGTTAAGGAGATGAGATTGGATATATATATATATATATATATATATATATATATATATATATATATATATATATATTGGATTAGAGATGAAAAAGAAAACAACAAGAAATCAAGAAAACATCAATGTAGAACACATCTTACTTGACAAACCCTTTGGCACCATTATTGATGGAGAGAGAAGAAGAGGGGAGAACTCCACTTTGATTGATACTCCAAGTGCAAGACCTTCTTTGATTAGAGTTGATCTTCCAAGGATAGCGTACAAGAATGGCTAGTCTTCCTCTAGGAGAAAGTGTAGGCTTGGGCTTTTGTTAATGGCTAAGTACAATTAGGCATTACTACTCACTCCCTCAAGAATTCCTCTCATCAATGGCTTGAATGCTTGAGTTTTTTTTCAAGAAAGAATAGGTCCCCTTTTATAGGTGAAGGGAACCCCCAAGGGTTTACACAAGAAGAGAGGAGCTAGTGTGAATAGGAATTGGAAAAGTTGGAAATGAGTTGTCCCTGCATGATGTGGGCAGACTGGGGTCCAGTATTTTGATCATATCTCCTCAATTGTGGCTCCAAATAAAAAAGTAAAAATATGGACAGAAACTTTAGCTCATTAGCTATGATTTTCATTTTAAAATCATTTTCCAATTCGGATTGGAACCTTGTGTAAAAAATTCATCAAAATAGGGTCCATTTTTTGCAACAAAAGTCTTCCCGTGGTCCCCTTAGCCTAGACTTTCATTTAATTCCAAAGGACACCTCATGCCATATGAAAGCATGACATTGCTCCTTGAAAAAGTTTTGTAATCATGCTTGCAATAATGCATTAAAATAAGTGTATCTTTGAAATCATGCCACCTAGTGTCCCACTAGGATTTGATTCCCTCCTAGTAGCTATTTAAAAAGAAATATAAGAAAAGTATAAAAAATACATAGAATATATATATATTGGACTTTACCCTAGATATAGGATCTAGCTAGGGTGTGAGATGATAATGAGATAGTAGAAATAAAGAATCAATGCTTTTTGCCCCAAGTTAAAGAGGCGGAGCTATTGATGTTTTTCCCATAGTATTTTCTGATGGTAAAGTAAGAATAGGTTACCCTTGAGAAAAATAATAGGATGAGATAGAAGGCTTATTATTATACTTAAATATGCATATGTACATTATAGGAAAGATAATTATGTATCTAAAACATTACAAGATAACTCTTGTAGCATGCGTTCCCACTATGTACGTGTCACAGCACGACAGCATACGGTGAAAATAGCCTAAAACTTCTTAGCTCTACACATATTGTGGATCTACCTTGCAATAAAGTAGAGTTGAGATACATACAAACTTCTTTGCTCTACACATGTTGTGGATCTACCTTGCAATAAAGTAGAGTTGAGATACATACCAAGACATAATATCCCACTTTAAACTCTTTCCAATCAATTTTCTATTTTCAAGTAATAGCAATTAGTATGTGCATGCTAACCATTGTGCTCTCTAAGTACGTTTCTTCTCCTATAACGAGCTATCACGATTATGAATGTGTATCCTACTACCTTGGATAAAGGGCTTGGTTGTCTTAAAAAGACATAGGTAACACCCCCGATCTAGCAAAGCCCCAGGTTCATCGACCGTTTTGTCTAAGGATAAGCAAGGTAGGTGATCCTAGTCTTGTAGCGACACTGCCATGGAAAACATAACATATGAGTCCAATCACAATAGTATCTTCTATATGCACAAACAATATTTTTCAAGCACTCAAAATGTACAGGGTCTCGATCCTTATACATCCACCATAAACCATCAAAACCACTTTATGTTCTAATCCAAACCATAAACCATAATCCAATCACATCACATGTATGAGCACTCTACCCAACTCAGAGTGATGCACATCCAATCCTACAAAACCACATTAGTATATAACATGAATGTAAAAATTTCTACAGCATTTTAGTAGCCCAACAAATAGATCCAAGAGCCACACCGGCTTCCACACTCAAAATCACAACCATAATCCATGAAGAATCTCAACCCTTGACCATAAACCATATTCCATATTATACCAACTCCCACACTTGGAGTTTGACATATTCTCTACAATCAAGCAGAGCCCACATTCATGGCCCTTAAGACATGCTCTTTTTATGCATAAAATAAGTATGAACAATAACTAATCATGATATCAAAATCCAATTTTGACAATATTCAATCATGCATAATGTTGGGATTAAAGCCCAAGTGGCCTCTTATGCGGATATGGCCGCCCGCCCGCCTAACTCACTTACCTCTAACTCTTTGTATATACTAACATATTCTTTGTGAATACTAAGGATTGGGAGATAACCCTTCTAACAGATCTCTGCGTACTGTACTGTGTAAGCTCACTGTGTGTGTGTGTGTGAGAGAGAGAGTCGACCCACGCTCCGCTCCGCGACTTCAATTGGTATCAGAGCCTTGGTTCAGTGCGGATTTGCGCAATCGCGCGCGCGCGCACTTTTCCGGCAGATTCTGGATCCGGAGTTCGAAAATTCACACTCGGCGTTCCGGGAGCGTTTCCAGCAGGCGACCTGGAGTTTTACCCCCCTTTCGAAGCCGTTTATGCCCTCAGAATTTCGTTCTGAGCACTACAGCAGAAGATAGATTTCAGCCGCAAAGAAATCCGTCTTGTGTAGATTGGCAAACAGGAGGTGGTCGACATCAATATCGACATCGACATACATCACTTATTCGTCTTCAGAGCATCATCTATAGACCAGGTACACATATATATCATCAGATATATATATTGCAGTCTGCATTGTTACTTCTTGTGCTTGCCAGGTTCCAGGGGAGGTGTGGCCATACGACGGCTTGACACCACTGGCATGTATTGCAGATTGATGTACTGTGATTGTGGGTCTGCTAGTTGTGAGTCACGCTAGCAGACAGACCGCCGGAGCGGTCATAGGACAGTGATTGGTCTATTATAGGATGTATGCTAGTTCTGGGCAGTTTGCTGAGCCATCTGAGAGGGTCGTGTGTGAGGTTTTTTGAAGCCAAGCACTGGGGGCTGGGTTACCCAGTGTGAGGTGGATTAGGTTGCTGGAGTTCCCCTCTACACGCATCCTCTTCGGCGACTTTTATCCCTTAGGATGTATGACTTTGTGTAGACACTGGATTGCATCTTATGCGTCAGGCCGTTGAGGCATTGTTCAGGGTTCAGTCTTGAGACAGATACAGGTTCTGTCATCGCCCAGAGAGGAGACAGTGTATGCTTACAGGATTTGTCACTGGTCAGCTATTTATGATTGTTTTTGAGCTATCTTTTGGTTCCCAGAGCTCAGTTTACAGGGGAGACTCTGTCAAAAATTTTCAAAATACTGACAGTTCCTGAGGAGAGGTGTTCAGCTTGTTGATTATAGCTTGTTTACTGTGTACAGAGGCCAGTTTACAGGGGAAACTCTGCCGGATTTTTCTCAGGAGTAAACAGTTTGGCAGATATGGCATCTTCTCAAAGTGAGACTCTTTACAACATAAAGAAGCTGGATGGCACAAACTTTCCATTCTGGAAGAAGCAGATTTGGCAGGTTTTGGTGCAGAAAAAACAAGTGAAGCCACTGAAGCTCAAAGGGGAGAGACCAGAATTTATGGCTGAAGATGAGTGGGAAGAGCTTGACGAGTTAGCTTGTTCCACAATCATGCTGACACTGGCAGAAAATGTTTACTTCAACGTAGCAGAAGAGACTACAGCGTATGGCGTATGGCAAAAGCTATGTGATATGTACGAGAAACAAAGTGCTGCTTCTCAGATTTACTGGCTCAAGAAATTGGTGGATTTGAAGATGAAGGAAGGGACAGCCATGTCAAATCATCTGAATGAATTTCACTCAATTTTCAGCCAGTTAACAGCACAGGAGATAGTCTTTCCAGATTCAGTGAAGGCTATGTTTCTCTTAATCACTTTGCCAGACAGTTGGGATACTTTTCGTACAGCGTTAAGTAATTCTGTCGCGCCAGAAGGTCTTACAAGTGCCAATGTAGAAGGCAGCTTGCTCACAGA
Source organism: Adiantum capillus-veneris (assembly GCF_014529385.1). Classification (NCBI taxonomy): domain Eukaryota; kingdom Viridiplantae; phylum Streptophyta; class Polypodiopsida; order Polypodiales; family Pteridaceae; genus Adiantum; species Adiantum capillus-veneris. The sequence goes on along the minus strand of NC_140936.1, from coordinate 148,321,740 downwards.
GGAAGTGAACAGGAAGAACATTGACAAAGGCAAAGGCAATAGCGCTTTGGTCGTTCGAGGGAGACAACAGTTTAAAGAGAAGAAGGGTAAGAAGGTACAAAACCGAAGTAAGTCTCGTGATTCGAAGTCAAAGGATGACATAGAATGCTACCATTGTGGCAAGAAGGGTCACATGAAGCGAGACTGTACGAAGTGGAAACAAGAAAAAGGCAAAACAAAGAGTTTTGAGCAAGATGAAAAGAAGAGTTCAATGAAGATTGAAGAGGTGAATGTCACAGGATCTGGTTCAGACAGTGATTCTGGTATAGCAGGTGGTGACATCTTCCTTACAAGCAATCTTGATTCTGTTTTCTTGACTGCAGAGGATGGACATGCTATGAGTGATTGGATTATCGACTCAGGGGCATCTTTACATGTTTCTCCGCACAAAGAGTGGTTTACATCATATGTGGCTACTAAAGATTATGTCAGACTTGGCAATGAGCAGGTTTGTGACATACTTGGAGTGGGAGATGTGCAGTTGAAGTTTCAGAATGGCTCTTCTTTATGGCTCAAGAATGTCAGACATGTTCCAGCAATCCGAAAGAGCTTGATTAGTACAGGGAAGTTGGATGATGCGGGTTATGTGACAGTTTTTGGGAACAGCGCTTGGAAGATCTCCAAAGGTTCGATGACTGTAGCACATGGCAGCAAGTCAGGAACTCTGTACACTTTACATGTTTCAGAGGTTAAAAACCATGTAATTAATGTGATTGAGCAGCCAAGTGTGTCACTGTGGCATCGTAGGTTGGGACATATGTCAAAAAGAGGAATGGAAATACTTTCTCATTATGGTTATTTGCCTGGATTTTCATTTCAAGATTTCGAGTTTTGTGAGCATTGTGTTTATGGTAAGCAAACACAGGAACCGCACAGATCAAAGAGGAATCGTAGGGACGAACGGTTAGCTCTTGTACACAGTGACCTATGCGGACCAATGCCTAGTTTGTCACTAGGGGGAGCAGCGTACTTTTGTACATTCATAGATGACTATTCTCGCAAAGTATGGGTTTACTTCTTGAAGCACAAGGATGAGGTGCTCAAGGTCTTTAAGACATTCTTCCAGCTGGTGGAGAATCAGAGTGGTCAGAAGCTGAAGTGCTTGAGAACTGACAATGGTGGAGAGTACGTTTCCAAAGCTTTTCAAGACTTTTGTGAAGCAAAAGGGATTAAGCGGGAACTTACTGCACCATATAATCCTTCACAGAATGGGGTTGCAGAACGTATGAATAGGACCATACAAGAGAAGGTCAGAAGCATGTTGTCAAATGCTGAGTTGCCTGATGGATTTTGGGCGGAAGCAGTGGCTACAGCAGTCCATTTGATCAACAGGTCTCCTAGTAGGGTTCTGGATAAGAGTGCAGTGGCCGAGATGCTATGGACAGGCAAGGCACCTTCGTATAAGCATCTCAGAGTCTTTGGTTGTGAAGCTTATAGCCATATTCCTAAGGCGTTCAGAAATAAGTTAGAACCAAAGAGCAAGAAGTGTATATTTCTTGGCTACGGAGAATCGGGCGAGATGGGTTACCGGCTTTGGGATCCTGAGTCCAGAAAGCTTATTCGTAGCAATGATGTGCATTTCAATGAAGCCAAGTTTCACACTAAGCCAGAGAAGACAGAGGAGATCAGAAGAGTTGTCTTCAGGGAAGATGGACCTAGTGCTAGCACATCAAGACAGCATGGTCAGGCTCAGGAACAGCCTATAGTGGCTAGAGAGGCAGAATCAGTTGTGGTGAGACGTTCTGAGCGTGTCTCCAAACCACCTGATCGTTATGTGCCATCTCTAAATTATGTCATGCTCACAGATTGCGGAGAACCATCTTGTTACAAGGAAGGATTACAAGTGGTTGACTCGAAAAAATGGCAGTTGGCCATGCAGTCAGAGATGACAGCTCTGCATAAAAACCAGACATGGAAGTTGGTTAAATTACCACAGGGCAAAAAGGCTCTACCTTGTAAATGGGTTTACAGGTATAAGATCACCGCTCATGATAGTCAGCCAAAGTACAAAGCAAGGCTTGTTGCCAAGGGCTTTAAGCAAGAACAAGGCATTGACTTTGATGAAGTCTTCTCTCCAGTGGTCAAGATGACTACATTGAGATGCTTTCTTGCATTGGTTGCTATATTGGATTTGGTGTTGCACCAAATGGATGTCAAGACAGCGTTCTTGCATGGTGATTTAGATGTGGAAATTTACATGCAGCAGCCAGAAGGGTTTGTTGAGAAAGGCATGGAACATTTGGTATGCCAGTTGTTAAAGAGTCTTTATGGCTTAAAACAATCACCGAGGGCATGGTACCATAAGTTCCACCAGTTTATGCTTTCTCCAGGCTACAAACGTAGTGAGTTCGATCACTGTCTATATACAAAGAAGGCTAAGGATGGCAGTTGGCTGATCCTTATTTTGTATGTGGATGACATGTTGATTGCTGGCAAACACTTGGAAGAAATTTCAGCTTTGAAGTCAAAGATGGCAAAATCGTTTGACATGAAAGACATGGGTGAGGCAAGTCATATACTTGGTATGCGCATTGAGAGAGTATATTGACAGAGTTGATTTGGTTATCTCAAACAGAGTATATTGACCAGGTTTTGCAACGTTTCAATATGGAGAAGGGAAAGGCATTGAGTGTTCCATTGCCACCATATGTGAAACTTAGCAAACAAGATTGTCCTGTGTCTGAGGAAGAAAAGACTGAAATGGATAAGATTCCATATGCGTCTGCAGTGGGTAGTTTGATGTATGCAATGATTGCTACACGTCCGGATATTGCATTTGCAGTGGGAGTGGTTAGCAGATATATGTCAAATCCCGGCAAGAAACATTGGGAGGCAGTGAAAGGTATCATGAGATACTTAAAACATACAAAGAGTATGCGCATATGCTATGGTAGTCAGGATTTGAGTGTCAGAGGATACACTGACTCAGATTATGCAGGAGACTTGGATAAGAGGAGATCTACATCAGGCTATGTCTTTACATTGGCTAGAGGTGCCATATCATGGCGATCTCGATTACAAGATTGTGTTACGCAGTCTACTACAGAAGCTGAGTATGTTGCAGCAAATGAGGCATGCAAAGAAGCTATTTGGCTTGGTAGATTGGTTGCAGACTTGGGAATCAAAGTAGATATGCCAGAGTTATATTGTGATAGTCAAAGTGCTATACAATTGGCAAAGAATCCAGTGTTCCATTCGAAGACTAAGCATATTGATGTGAAATATCACTTCATTAGGGAAGTACTTGAAGACAAGCAGATACAACTGCTGAAGATCCACACCAAGGACAATCCTGCTGATCTACTCACAAAGGGACTTCCAGGAGAGGGCTTTGTGCATTGTCGTGAGTTGTTGGGCATTGGATAGATGGCAGCCATGTAAATCTTTGTACATTTATGTTCATAGATTTACAGTTACTTAAAGTGCCACATTGGACTTTAAGTGGGAGGTTGTTGGGATTAAAGCCCAAGTGGCCTCTTATGCGGATATGGCCGCCCGCCCGCCTAACTCACTTACCTCTAACTCTTTGTATATACTAACATATTCTTTGTGAATACTAAGGATTGGGAGATAACCCTTCTAACAGATCTCTGCGTACTGTACTGTGTAAGCTCACTGTGTGTGTGTGTGTGAGAGAGAGAGTCGACCCACGCTCCGCTGTGCGACTTCACATAAGTGATGCACTATGACTACACCTCACCTCCTTAGTACATAGAGTTGGTTTTGACCTAAAAAGGTGAAAAACAATATACATATTCACGTGAGGGTTCCACATCCATCTCTGAGGTTCCATACATCACATGACATCATTCCATGAACATAAACATGACGCAAAATAGTCCTGTCACTTTTGTCAACCATAAACCATAACTTCACATACTATGCAAAAACCAACTTTTTGTTATATTCGGGTGCATGTATAACACGTAAATGAAAGTACTTAACATCAAACCAATGCAGCAAGCATAGACCCATAATATAACTAACACTTTATCACATCATTTTTCACACATGAGACATGGAATTAACTATAACAAAAAAGAAAGCCGCTTTATTCATATCTATCCATAACGGTTTGCTTTGACTAACCATATATCCCCATATAAGTTTATGGACATCAAACACTTGAAACCAACTCACAAAAAAAAATTGTAGAATGTATATGAGCAGCTCATCCAACTCACAACGTCATATGATACTCCTCTTTGGTAGAACCACTATACACGTTGTTAAACCCGTACTTGGAAGTGTTACTAACTTGCACTCACGAAGTGATTTAGATACCTAAATATATTTATCTGAAAGTTTAATCAAGGTTTTTATTTGGCTAAGTGGGTTCACTCATTCGTCGATGAGTCTGTATACTGGTTCTCCAAGGAGCCTGGGGTCCAAAATTTTGACTAGTGCAATGGACGGCACACTGTTTTCTGACTATAACTCTTTGCTTGTGCAAAATTCTCAGATTTGTTTTTTAAAAGGATGGGTTTAATCTCTATTGTTAAGGTTTTGATTTGATTCATGGCAGTTTGTGAGATATAACCAAAACAATGTTTCTACAATCTATGTGACGTGAAGCAAAAAGCGATGTTTATGTACACATATGACTATGAACATACCATGTGTATAAATCAGCATGCTAAACACAATGAAACAATATCCTCATACACACCGAAAAAGTCCATACATGCACTCGTATAAAAAAAAGCAACCATCGAGAGGGTAGCTACTCAGAAAAACGGAGTAGAGAGAGAAAGAGATGATGGCAAGGGACTTTAGAGCTTCTCACCGCACTTAAGCATTGATTAGGGGCTATCAACTCCAATATTTTCAAAAAACATGACACAACTTTTGGTAGTCAACTCTCCCACTTACCATTCAATTGTATAGTAAAAATTGACTAATTGAGTAGTATTCCAACAACTAATGTGATCGTAACTAACTATGTTGCACCATGATGTTCCAACATAATTATGACTTTCTCGTACTACCTCAACATATTTATGGTCTCACCTTTTATAAAAAATAATTCTGGTAGAATTTCTATTTGATCCCATTTCTTCATCAAATGGTGATTTTTTAATCCGACGGTGACTAAAATAATTTTTTTCTATAAGTTAGGTCATCCTAAAAAGCACGTTGCTTTTTAAAAGCGTTGAAAAGCATGAAAAACTAAAAACAATGTAATAAGAAAAAAAAAAAAGAATTACTAGTTTCCCCTGTCTACCAGAATAAGGAAGCGAGTTCGTTTTTCACTAAAAAACAAATCATGAAAAACAAAAAATACCGTAGAAAAGTGCACGAAAAGCAGGTTTTTTTACAAAATTGAATCATAACTTCTCCAAGACTCTTAAATTAACACTAGATTGGTAATGGGACACTTTTATGTCCTGTTAAGTGACCATTTTCCTTGAATTATGTCAAGAGTTTCAAAATGGATGTTGAGGTGCTATCTGTCTAGAAAGTTGTCTCATGAGCTTAAAAAAACTTGACATTTTTTTGGAATATCAATTACATCTTTAACCTTGTCCTTGCACAACATTTCACAACCTAAACTGTGTGAAAAAATGGGTCCTGCTTTTGGCTTTTTTCAACTTTTTGCAACTATACCACTCTAGAATTCATGTTTCTGAGGTCTATAATGCTAGAGAACTATCTTTAGTAGTCCTCAACATGTCCTGATGCTTCTAGGGAGAAATAAATGTTAAAGTTGTAAGTTATGACCAAATTACAAAAATTGTCAAATCCTATTTTTTAGCCAATTTTCGCTCTTCTATAATTTTTTTGGTGGCTTTCATGATATCCAAATGCAGTTTTGATTTTCTATGTCGCATATTGTAACATAAAGCTATTATTCCTTGAGTTTTGGGGCACCTAATACCCTATTTTGCATAGTAGACAATGATGGCTGATTTTTTCAATTATAGAAGAAAACGAAACATTCTAGTATATCAAGTATAGCTTTTTCAATATTGTTAGTTTCTTGTGACAACTACATGCATTTTGTAGGTAGTAACCATATCTAGTCATAAGGATCAAATTGTTTCTTGTGACAACTACATGCATTTTGTAGGTAGTAACCATATCTAGTCATATGGATCAAATTTGGCTAGATATTGAATAGTTTCTATGGGATTCTACAACTCATAATGTTGCTCCCCCCATTGCATGCTGTAGCCGTCGCGCTCTACCCCCCATTGCACCCGTTGTGCTCTGCCATATCCGTCATTACCCCTAGCACGAAAGCATAAATGCTGCAACAATACCCTCTACAGAGATGACTCCCAAGAAGAACACTCCCTCCAGGAAGTGCAAAAACCGGACTTAGAGCACGGAGTTGGTACAGCAGGCGCCCCGTGCAACAAACACCACACTACAACAGACCCCCACAACAACGACCACATAGCAGACCCTCCCAATACATGTGACATAGCAGACGCCTTCAACAACCAAGACACAGCAATCCCCTCCAACATCAGGAAAATTTTGAACTGATTTTTGGGCCTTTTAAGAGTGCCACATCATCAAAGTTATACAAAAGAAAGCAACCCAGTAGACCCCTCTAAATATTGCTTAGATCCCCATGATATGACCTATCATTGGAAAGTTTTGGAAAAATGGATTCTAAAGAGCAAAGGTCCAAAACGTTTGGATGACTTCTATGAAAGTTATGCCATTTTTTTTCAATCAACCTGGTTTTGTTACCATTACGGTAATCTAAAATCACCTTTTTCTAGATCTAGATGAAGGCAATGTCCGATATGCATGCTATATATCAATAGATAGCATTTGAAGAGTAGATTCTAAATATCCAACCTCCGACAAGTTTGGATCTTATTTGCAAAAAAATTACCGATCTCCACTTTTTGAAAGCTATGCCACATCAACAATTCTTACAAGGCCCATTTTTTAGTCCAAACTTTTCCTAATGACCAACACGACGCTGCAGACCCCAGCAACAAACACGACCGTAGAAACTTTCCTCTCCAAATGCATGTTGTCAGTTGAAAAATATGCTCGAAAAGGTGAGTTCTACATTGCCTCATGGAAATGCATGGCCAAAAATTCTTTTTTTCAACATTGGTTGCAAATCATTTTTCTCCATGACTTTGCTTGCAGCATCGGTGGAGTATCAAGTACATTCCAGGTTTTGCTATTCTGCATTGCAATTGCATGAGGAATATGGATTGAGCATGGAGGGCAAGCTGCCCAAGGATTTAACAGACAAGGACCTGCCACCTGAACAGTGGTCAACAATGTTCAAGGTGCCAGAAAAGAAGAAGACTAAGATGTTCCTCCACCACGTGCATGACCACCTTTATGATGCATGCAAGCTTCTGTATCAGAAGGTCTACCAGGCTTCCCCCTCCAACGGCAAGCTCATGACGAGGTTTGCGAGGGGGTTTGCATATGAAATACTGCGATGCTGCCAAAGCAGATCCCGATAGCCATAAGATGGCATGGCCTTTGGCTGGGGATCAAGTATTAGAGAATGTCAACGACCAGAAAGGAGGGTTCAATCGGAAAATACAGAAGTTCATGTCCGATTACTGCGTGAAGGAAGCCCCGACTTTTGAAGGACTAATAGAGAATGCTATGGACAGTCCTGCGACGTCCAGCCACCCTCTACAACACATGTGGACAACCCCTCAGTCCCTCTACACAGCATGGGTGGATAATCCTTGAGCAGCAGGAAGTGAAGGCATAACAGAATGTGAAGTCTGCAAAGACAGTCCTGGCTGCAAAGCGGGACTTATTGTTAGGAAATATGACATAGCTAAATAGATATTTGAGTAGATTACTTAATGGAGAGAGATAGATTTCACACACAAGAGATTATAGAGTAGAGAGAGAGAGAGAGAGTACACACGATATACGTGGTTCACCCAATGCGAGCTACATCCACGGGAAAGCCGCCACTCAATGGCTTTAGTACTTCAAAACAAGAAGTTGTTTACAAAGGGATTATGCCCTGAATAGAGCTCCCGCCTTGCTTCACTCTCACCACCTCACACCCACCTTGTTGCATCAACTTCACACTATGAAATTTGTGTAGAAATGGCCTCCTTTTATAGGTCAAAAGGGTTTCCCTCTCTCATGAGAGGCAGCCATGTGTAACCGCCCTTGTGTAGATAAGTCCAAATCGGACCTTACAATCCGCCCATGTGTGGCCGCCCTTGAGAAGACAAGTCTGCTTTTGAATTCGGCCACCGGCCACCGGCCAACTGATCGGTCGTTTTCGACCACTTTCCGGCCGCCGGCCGGCCATAATATTCCAGCGAAAAGGAATATTCCGGCGAACGAGGAAAAAACTCTTGAAGGATTCCGCCCCCGAGGCCCCTAAAGTTGCCCATGAATTTTGGCCGTGAAAATTTTGGTTTCCGGCGAGTGATTTTCCTTCACGCATGATGGATTCTCCTCATAATGGGGGCTTTACAAATGTGCGTTTTTACCACAAAAAATTACAAGGGGTAAATCAGGCTCCATACTTAACACTTATGGTTGCGCAACGAAGGTACCTCCTCAGCTTGTGCACTGATCACTGCAGAGGTGGAGAGCCTTAGAGAGGAGGTGGAGAAACTGAAATCCTCTCCAACAAAAAACGCAGCTGCGATTGCCAAAAAAGAGGCTGAAATTGGAGCCCTTACAAGGGTACTCTCCAAGTCCTTTGGATTCAATGATGCTTCAAGGATAAAGGGGGAGATGTCAGCCATGCAGGTACTCCAGTCTTCTCTGTCTTTAAAGTGTATAAAGTGCAAGAAAGTGCTAACCGTGGTTGAGAGTGGTCACCTTTTAAGCACTTGCAACCACTTTCAGCCACCTACAGGCTCTTTTAAGCACATACAAATATTTGGAAATACATGCAAGTGCTTGCATGTGCATAAAAGTGGTTAAAATTTTTTGCAAATGCTAGAAGATGCTTGACTATATAGCACTTGCAAACACCTTAACCACCTGCAAGCATTTTTAAACACCTAAAAATGCCTGGAAGTGCTAAAGTGCTAAAAAGTGCCTAACTTTTATGCACTTGCAAGCACTTTGAACCACCATTTGGCACATTAAAGCACTTTGAAGAACTTTCAACCACTCGCAAACTCTTGCAACTGCTTGAAGAAGATTCAAAGTGGTTAAAATTGCTTCGAAATGCTTTCAAAGTGATTGAAAGTGTTTTTGTCAATCACTTCGGATCACTTTTCACCACTTTGAAAGAATTTTAAGACCCTGCAAGCACTTGCAGGAGTTTGCAGGTAGTTGAAAGTGCTTTAAAGTGCTAAAAAGAGCTTCCAAGTGCTAGCAAGTTCCTTTCAAAATGCTACAAGTGGACAGATTGAACTACAAGTGCCAGTAAGTGCTAAAAAGTGCCTTACTTTTATGCACTTGCAAGCACTTTGAACCACCTGCAGGGATATTAAAGCACTTTGAAACACCTTCAAGCACTTGCAGGACTTTGCAAGTGGTTGAAAGTGCTTCAAAGTGCTTAATTTTGAACCACCTGCAGGGATATTAAAGCACTTTGAAACACCTTCAAGAACTTGCAGGACTTTACAAGTGGTTGAAAGTGCTTCAAAGTGCTTGATTTTGCATCAAAATGCTTTCAAAGTGCTTAAAAGTTTATTCTGCAATCACTTCAGAGCACTTTAAAGCACTTTTAACCAATTTTAAGACCTTGCAAGTGCTTGAAACTGCTTCAAAGTGCTAAAAAGAGCTTCCAATTGCTAGCAAGTGCCTAGCAAAGTGCTGCAAGTGGAAAAATTGAGCACCTGGCAGCACTTCCAAGCACTTTTTGTTACCATATACATGTGGTAGTTGATGTGTCTGAACACACTAGGACCGTCGAGGCATTTTTCCCCTCTTAGGAGGTTTTTTCCCCCATTCATTGTATATACACCCATTACTCTAGGGCTATCTATCTTTCCACTGCACACTAAGTAACACGGTCTCTATTGTGTATCTTGAGCTTCCTTCGTTTTCGCCAAGCTGTGTGCGTTTCTCTGCAACCCTAATTCCAACAATTGGTATCAGAGCACGTGCCATCCTCCCGGGCTTAGTCGTAGCTCCAGCACATGCCTGCTCACTTTCTTTGATTTCTGTGAGCTTTGGTGACCGTTTGCAGGTGGACAAGGGTACTCTTTAAGTCCTTTGGATTCAATGATGCTACAAGGATGAAGGGGGAGGTGTCAGCCATGCAGGTACTCCAGTCTTCTCTGTCTTTAAAATGTATAAAGTGCAAGAAAGTTCCAACAGTGGTTGAGAGTGGTCACCTTTTAAGCACTTGCAACCACTTTCAGCCACCTACAGGCTCTTTTAAGCACATGCAAATATTTGGAAATATATGTAAGTGCTTGGTGCATAAAAGTGGTTAAAATTCTGCTCAGATTTCTGATTCGGGCTCATTTCGGCCTCCGTTTCCACTACAGGCAATATGAACCTGCTATTTTATCATTTTGTGCAAAATTTCTATGTGTGCCATTTTTTGCATAACATGTGCCTTACAGCCTTCTACGGTTTGTGCTATATAGCATGTGTTGTTCCCGCTTCGTTTTGCCTCTTTTCGGGCAGTTTTCACATCAGGTGCATCATTTACCATGGTTGACAACAACACAAATGTGTTCATAATGTTTGTTACTGAGGACAGGTTGGATGGGGACAATTACCCTATGTGGGCTTATATGATGCAACATGTTCTTGTTCCTAAGGGCGTCTGGAATAATGTTTGCTACTGAGGAAAGGTTGGATAGGGACAATTACCCTATGTGGGCTTATATGATGCAACATGTTCTTCTGCCAAAGGGCATCTGGAATATTGTGCAGGGCGTTGATGTACGTCCTGGTTCTGAGGATACAGGCGATGTTGCAGATGTTGCAGGTCTTGCTTCAAGAATTGTTGCTATTAGAGTTGTTTTGCCTACATTAAAACAATCTCATTGGGATGTAAAGGATGCGCAAACTCATGCATTGATTGCGTTTTCTGTGAAGCGCACCATTGTTACTCACATTCGTTTAGCAAAATCTGCAAAACAGGCTTGGGATATTTTGGTTGGTCTTTATACAAGTCGCAATGAGGCTAAAATTGATTTGCTGCGTAAAGAGCTAGAGTTGAAGATTATGCATAAGGAAGATGATATGGACACTTTCCTTACTGGTGTCAAGGATATCAATGAGCAACTTATTTTTGTAGGTGAAGTCATTTCAAACAGTTCCCTTGTGCAGACTGTTCTTTATGCCTTACTAAATTCTTACCAGATTTTTGCTAGTACTTGGAGACTTATGACCCAAGGAAATCTTGAAGTTGTCAAGTTTGATGCATTATGCACATTGCTATTGCAAGAGTCACTTTCCAGAAAAAATAGGAGTAGACAGTGTGCAGTTAAACATGCTTTTATTGCTTCTCAAAGAAAGGGTGGTAATAGCAATAGTGCAACCACTTCTTATGGTTCTGCTGCGAGTGGCAAAACTTTTGTTCCCAATGCTTCTATTGGAAACACTTCGTCTAGAAATTTTGATGATAAGGGGAAAAAGAAGATGTGTTGCCATTATTGTAAAGCTAATGATTATTTGATCAAGCAGTGTCCTAAGTTGAACGCCAAAGAGGCTAAGAAGAAAGAGGGTGGTTCCAATGTAAATGCTGATTCCACTACAAATGTAGCCATTGTTGAGTCTTCTATGAAAGGAGACTATGATGATGATGTTGATGCAGATGGATTTTAGTGCAGAGTGCACTTACAATCTTGTTGTCCATGATGCATGCATGTTAGTTGCTGCAAATTCACATGTGTGGTTTTTTTACAGTGGTGATACAAAGCACATTACCTCACATCATGAATTGTTCACCTCTCTCAAGTCTGTCCCTCATGGGAATTCAGTCACTTGTGCCAACAATGCCTCTTATCCGGTTCAGGGATTTGGAAAGATTGTGCTTACTGTTACAAATGTCAGTTCTTTCACACTTGTTGATGCATTTTATGTACCTGGGATCAAGAAAAATCTTTTGTCTGTATTTGCACTTGCTAGACTGGACCTGTAGTTAAATTTGTGGATGAGAGATGTACAGTTCATGATCTCAGTTTTGGTGATGAAATTGTTGCATCTGGGATTTTGTGCTGTGGGCTGTATAAGCTCACTCTGTATGACAATTGTGGACAAATTTTTTCAAATGCTGTTGCAGATTCAAGGGCTACTTCAGATGCAAAACTTTGGCATGCACGTTTTGGTTATCTGAATTTTGCCAGTTTGCTGCGTTTGCAAAAATCTAATATGGTTGATTCTTTGCCGCCTCTTGAAGCACCTGTGAAACATGTTTGTGAAGGCTGTATTTTGGGTAGAATGCAGCGTTCTAGGTTTTCAAAGGATGGTTCAGTTAGGGCCACATGCAGGTTGCAGCTTGTACATAGTGATGTTTGTGGGCCCATGCAAACTCTTTCCTTGGGCAATTATTTGTACTTCGTGACTTTCATTGATGATTACTCTAGGAATGCATGGGTATTTCCGCTTAAAGCAGAGTCTAAAGTTTTTATGTGCTTCAAAAAATTTCTGGCTATGGCTAAAAATGTCTCGAAATGTACGATGGACACCCTCCGTTCCGATCAATGGGGGCAGTATATGTCTCATGAATTAAATGCATTGGCTAGACGTGGGATAAAACACCAACTACAGTGCCTTATATACCTCAACAAAATGGTGTTGTTGAGAGGAAAAACAAGTCACTTACGGAAATGGCACGATGTATGGTCAAAAGTCAAGCTTTGCCGCATTCTTTTTGGCTTGAGGCCATCATGTGTGCCACTTATGTACTAAACAGGTTTCCTATGAAATCTTTGTAGTCTACTACTCCATATGAAGCATGGAATGATAGAAAGCTTTCTATTAAGCACATGCGTGTTTTTGGTTGTTTGGCATATGCTTTGGTGACACAAACATAGCATAAAAAATTGGATGATAAAGCTATTAAATGTATTTTTGTTGGTTATAGTGCTGAAAGCAAAGGTTATAGGTTGTAGCATCCATAAACAAAGTGTATTCTAGTTTCATGGGATGTAGTGTCTATGGAAGATTCTATTCAACCCTTGTTGTCATGTACTAGAGACAGTAATGTAAGCTCACAGGACATTTATGACACTTTGTTGCCTCTTTTCAATCCTGGAAACACGAATGTAAATTCCAATGAGGCAAATGTACAACCTATGGGGGTTTCTAAAAATATTACAGATCAGCCTATTACTGATATAGATGTACATGATGTACTTGATTAAAAAAAGGGCTAAAAATGAGCAGGCTAGAGGTATGCCAAAATGGCTGGTGCATACATTGCATGACAGTAAATTGAATGCACCTTTGTCTAGTCGTACTCATTGAGGATCTTGCCATGCATCTTATGCATCAGTTTATTATGCTTTGGCTGTGTCAAGCTTACATGATGTTGAGGAACCTCTGTCTTTTGATGAAGCACAGAATTCAAAAAACTGGATGGCTGCCATGCAATCAGAATATGATACACTTACAGAAAATGACACATGTACTTTATGTGATTTGCCTCCTGGAAAAAAGGCCATTAGTACAAAGTGGGTTTACAAGTTGAAACGCAATTCGGATGGTGAGATCGATCGTGATAAGGCTCGACTTATTGCAAAGGGTTATGCACAACAAAAAGGCATAGATTATGAAGAGACTTTTGCTCCCACTTGTCGTATGACTACTGTGCATTTTCTATGTGCATTGGCAGCTCATTTGGCTGGGATGTACATCAATCAGACATTGTTAGTGATTTCTTGAATGGTGACATATTTGAGGAAGTTTATGTAACGTAGCTTCACGGTTTTGTCAAGAAAGGACTAGAGGACAAAGTGTGCAGATGTAAGAAGGCTTTGTATGGGTTGAAGCAATCTCCTCGTGCTTGGTATGAGAAAGCTCACACTCATTTGGTCAAACAAAGCTTTAGCACATTGTATGTAAAGTGTGAGGGTGATGTACTTCTCATTGTGGTTCTTTATGTTGATGATTTTCTTATCATTGGACCAAATGAGAGACATATTGCTGAATTTAAGGTTGATTTGAATGCTACTTTACAGATGAAAGATTTGGGGCTATTGCATCATTACTTGGGTATACAGTTTAAGCAGTGTGACGGTGGTATTGCCTTGTGTCAGAAAAGTTACATAGAGACATTACTATGTAAGTTTAGACTTGAGGATTGCAAACCTATTGCCACTCCCATGGAAAAAAGTTTGAAGTTGAGTCTACATGATGTTGGTGATCCTACTGATGTCACTCTTTACCAAAATGTTGTTGGTGATAGCCGTTTTTCGGCTCTCTGTAATTTCCATAGTGAGTTACCTCACCCTATCAAATCACTCAAACACTATGGTTACCCTCACCCTTTCACTGTATATAGGTGTGTGTCAGTTAGGGGACTTTTCCTATATCTTCTTAAAAACCCTTAATTAGCTAGTCATTGGGCTAGTTGAGCCAAAAAAAAATAAAAAAATAAAAAATAAAAAAATATAAGTATATTATGGCCCATTTGTGTGTATATATTTCATTGTATATAGGGCCTAAATAAAAGGTTTTTTCATAATTATTTTGATATTTATTTAAATATTTCTATCTATGGTGTATTATTTATGCTATGTATATTGACTCACCATTATCATATTTTTTCTTACCATTTTGCATACTCTTTATTCCTTATAAAAATAATTTCATGCATGCTTCTCTTATTTTTGGTGTAACTCCATCCCAACAAAAATCCAAAGAAAACTAGTTTATTTATGTGTATATTTTTTCACTATTGTCATTTTTCCCTTCCTACATCTATTCTCTATTACTCTCATAAATTAGAACACCAAAAATATTTATTTTTTTGTGGTAGACTTATAATGAGAGAGATTTATTTTGACCCCTTTATATTTTTCCATCTATATTATTTATATTTGACATGTACATATTTTTTTAGACCCCTCAATATTTGCTTTCCTTAGTTGTACTATTCATTTATATCATGATCTCAACAATATCTTCAATTATAGACCTACCAAATAAGGTCAAGGGTATGTGAAATGCATGCATGCACCATGGGGGACTCACTCTTGGAGGTATTCAAAAGAATCATCCAAAGAAGGACCTCACAAGGACTTTGTGCAGTGGAAAAAAAACAATCGGTCTTGCTGAATTTTTAAAGATCACATGCTCTCCGAATTTGAAAAGGTGATACAAACAAAATTTGTATCTCGTGGGCTGAACTTTTACCTCAATTTTTTTCATATTTATTTGAGTTACGAGATGTGAGCTATGATTTTATTGATGGACCCCAGTTTGCCCATGCTATGCAACCACACTCCCTGTTCCACTTTATCATTTTCCTCTTTCACACACACTTCTCCACTCAGCATCCCTACCTCTCTCACCACTCCTCTCTGCACCCTACTCACCTTCTTCTCAAACTTGAAGAATAAGAGAAACCATGGTGAACTCATGTCTCCTACACACACTTCCATTCCAAAATTGACCACCTAGTCTCAGTTTTCCTCATCCATATTACCCATATCTATAAGAAAACCACAAAATTCAGCCTCTTCTCTTGAAAGACAGCATCATGGTGATTGATTACTCATGTTCACTTACCTTGGCTCCCAAGGAAGGTCAAGAGTGGAGAAAAAACGTACCATCAAAGCTAGTGGACCGTCAACAAGCGTCAAAATTGACCCTACTCCAGACACTTGGAGCATCAACATTGTAACAAATCCATATTTTTTTACCTTAAGAGTTTTTTCGTCCTTATTTGTATCCTACATGGATACTCCCATTGTAAATATCCAATTCCATTTGTAAATCAATAAAAATACTAACTCTACTAATTTACTAACACTAACCTACTATGAAAAGTCCTATCACCTCCACTTCTCTCCTCTCTCTCTTCTTCATCTATCCACACCAACTTCTTGATATTCCAAACAAAATAAATTAGATAAGTGCTGAAAATATAACCCAACCATGGTTAGAGGAGTAACCCTAGCCCTCAAAATTTCTATAAAAGGAGGGTGTAGCTAGCACAAAAGGGGGAGCCATAAGCAAGAGCACTATGCTATAGTTTGAGAAGCCAAGCTCAACCTCTCTAGAATGAGCTCTTGAGTGGAAGCTCATTGTCTTATGCATATGCATGTGTTGTATTAGGGGTGATTAGCAAGGGAACTCTATGCCATTGTAAGAGAGAGTGATCACTCAATTGAGAGTAGGAAATCTATCATTTCTCCTACTAGTGTAAGCCCAATATTTACTGAATCAAGGAGGGTGGATTTGGACTAATCTTGGATACTTTGTCTCTCTTCCAACGTGAAGTAATGGACAACAATGATGTGTAAGTGTCTTGGTGTTTTTTTTAAAGTTCTTGATAGCTTGTCTCTGGGCATTGTCATCAATTTAGCCATAAGTCCCACATACTGTAAGAGGGCGACAGGGTGGAGATGACTCCCCTGGCCTTAAGACAGTGATTGGGGTGGCTTTTCTTATGATGTGTTGTGGTGTAATTTACTCAAGCTATTTGAATAAATACTAATCTCACTTTGATTGGTCATGACAGATTTGTAAGAAGATATTAGTGCAACACGCACCCCCTTCCCCTTCTCTCTCTTTCTTACGTATATAATTGTGTTTGCTTGATCACTGCCGATACATTTCAAAGCAGCCCGAGCACTATCTCTCTCTCTCTCTTTATGCGTCCTAGTTCGCATCCAAAACTAGGTGGTGCCCCAAATTTGTGTAGGGTTAGGTTGCGGGTTTGTGTGTGTGTTTGCTGTTTTTCCCAAACCCAACCCAATTGAGCAGCACGGGATCCTAGAAGGGTGCTTAGAGGCCACTCTTCTTGTTGCCCGCCCCGGACCCCCTCATTCGCTACCTCATTTATGTATGCAACACGAGGCTAGATATTCAGTTTGCAGTCTCACAGGTCAGCAGATTTATGCATAGCCCTTGGTCTAAGCATTGGCAGGCTGTCAAGAGGATTTTTCTCTACCTTAGTGGCACTTTACATCTTGGCTTGTTTTATCCCAAGGGAAATCAATGCCGCCGACTTACATGCTTTTTCAGACTCAGATTAGGCTAGTTGTTTTGACACGAGTGTGTCCATAAGTGGTTTTTCTTTCATGCTTGGCAGTTCATGTATATCATGGTTGAGCAAGAAGCAACCTACTATGGCCACTTCTAGTTGTGAGACTGAGTACATGGCAGTCTTCACAGCTACGGTTGAGTTTGTATGGCTCAGACGCCTTATGGATGATTTGGGTGTTGGACAGAACACTACCAACACTATCTACACTGATAGTGAGAGCACATTGGCAGTTGCAAGGAACCCAGTTTTTCATGCTCGCACAAATCACATTGAGGTGCATTACCACTATGCCAGGGAGAGGCTCTTAGCAGGAGAGATGAGCTTGGCTTATGTGCCAACACAGGACAACCTTGCAAATCTTTTCACAAAGGCATTGTCTCTTGAGAAGCTTGAAGCTTTCCGCAAAGCTTTGGGCTTACTCCCCTTTGTGGACTGATCATGTCCTTAGGGCATGGTACTTCCCTTTACTCATGTGCCAGCTCTTGTTCACCGCATCACTTCAGGGGGGATTTGTTACCATACACATGTGGTAGTGATGTGTGTGAACACACTAGGACCGCTGGGGAATTTTTTTCCCTCTTTGGGAGGTTTTTTCCCCGTGCATTTTATATACGCCTACTACTCTAGGGCTATCTATCTTCCCATTGCACACTAAGAAACACACTCTCTATTGTGTGCATCGAGCTTCCTTCATCTTCTCCAAGATCTGTGCATTTCTCTATAACCCTAATTCCAACACTTTTAAACACCTACAAATGCCAGCAAGTGCTAAAAAGTGCCTAACTTTTATGCACTTGCAAGCACTTTGAACCACCTGCAGGGATATTTAAGCACTTTGAAGCACCTTCAAGCACTTTCAGGACTTTGCAAGTGGTTGAAAGTGCTTCAAAGTGCTTAAAAGTTTATTTTGCAATCATTTCAGAGCACCTTGAGGCACTTTTAAGCACTTTAAAGCAATTTTAACCAATTTTAAGACCTTGAAAGTGCTTGAAAGTGCTTCCAAGTGCTAGTAAGTGCCTTTCAAAGTGCTGTCGGTGGTCAGATAGAGCACTTGCAGGCACTTGCAAGTGTCTACAAGTACTTGAATGTTCTAGCAAGTGCTCCATGGTGCTTGCAAGTGCCTTCTGCTAGGGCTTGCATGTCCCCCATTATGGTTGGTTGTGCAGTAACCTTCCTTTGTTTTTCATTTTGTACAAAAAATAGTTCAGGAATTGGACAGGGAGTTTGGCGACTTGAGAAGGCAGGCCTCCTTCATGAAGGGATCTAGCAAGTTCATGACAAGCGAGGGCAAGGCCCTTCTTGTGCCCACTCCACCTTCCGAGTCTAAATTTAGTGTAGATATTGTTTTATTGTCTAGATTGCTTGTAGTCAAGGATTGTCGAGAAAATATGTGGTTGGTGTCTTTCAGCTGTCATGTGGCCACATATACTATCTGTTCTGCTTTTCAGTGGTGAGCGCGACTGATCCCAAGTGTGTTGTACCAGACTGTAAATGGGAGATACCCCATATAGCAAGATACTGAGCACTTGGGAATTCTTATGAGGAGCTTGAAGGTAGGTTGGTCCTTTTATACAACAGAACTTATGCTAATCTGTTGTGGAGACTAATTGTGTGTGTTGGTTCAACTATGCCAGTGGTTGATAAAGAAGCTTTCACATCGTACATGCATGATGCGGAAGAGGTCTTTGACCTTGACGCCATGCTGCTAAAGTACAAGAACTTTGAAGGTGGGAAAACTGTTGAGGGTGGTGACCGAGACATTCTGAAGGAGACAGCTCCATTCACAAGCAACCAAGGTAATGTCAGTTTTGTATATCTGTCTCCTTGCATGTCTGAATCATGGTCACTATGTTCATTGTGGTCACAATATGCTGCCCAGGTACTGATGCCTGTAAGGGGGACAGTGTAGCTGAGGTAGAGGACCTTGAAATGGAATCAACCTTGCAATTTGTAGCGGTGGAGATGCAATTTCTGTGATTGATTGTAGCAATAGGATCAAGACCCTCTCATGCACTTGCAATCCCTCTCTATAACTCTATCGACATCATCGAGCTTGACCTCCCAGAAAGCACGATCGACTTTCTTGCCTCTCTGTGGGCATTTATTTTTGAGTGTTTCATTGAGGAATGCAACAATGCTTGAAGCGTCATGTAGCTCCCACTCGTAGATTTCAACTGCTCCTGTGTGAGGATTCTTTTGACCACTGCACCAGCCCCGTCGTGTTCACCCTTTCCATGACCTGAAGCAAAGAAATTGTGAGTCATTTCAACACATGTCATATTAAAGAATCATGCAACAAAATAGAATGGCCACCTTGCTTTGAATTGTGATGCAGCACCATCCAACCACACCCAATGTCGCTTGACACTATAGCAGTATCTTTTCAGCCATTCATTGTGCAAAAGAAAACAGTGTTGCACAAACAAAGTGTCACGTGTCTTGTCATCAGAGATGTAGAAGTGAGTCATCTTTTGTGTAGCACCAATTGCATCATGTAAGTATGAAATGTGAACAAAGAAGCAATTCTCTACAAAATCCACTAAAGACACCACTATATCGTTAGGAAAATTGGTCAAACACTCCTTGAATTTTTGAGCTTGCCACCTATACAAGTAGTTGTGTTCGATGAACTTCCCTAATTTCCCTCGAAGCACAAAAATGAAACTCATCGGATTGAGCTGTTGAACCACGAGGTCTTTTTGACATTTAGCTAGACCTTCTTCATCCTTTTCTTGTGTAGGAACCTTGTCAAAAAGCTTGACATTCATTTTAGAGATACCATTACTCTCTTCAACGGGACACAACAAGAGGATTTCAATCCCGCAATCAGTGCATGTTCCTAAAAGACATTTGTTGTGGGCAAAAGCACCATCAGTTGGCTTTGGACACAATACAAACTCCCATAGTTCTGTTAAGGATAAAAAGGTTGTTTTTGATGTTGTGCATTGCGCTATTGCACCACTTGGACTGCACACAAGACACCTGCAAAAGCATGATGTTCCATGTCGGCCGTATCTTCCACGATGCATCTGATTTAAGCCTTCCTTCAAGTAAACAAGCTGAACATGGTATTCACAACAGAGCTGTTGTGGTCCTTCAACTTGCGTACAAAGTATGGCTTTAGACCCTCAAAGCATCTAAGGGATATCCTAATGTTAGGATTAGCCTCCTGGAACTGCATGTACAAATCCCTCTGCCACACAAAAGACATTTAAAAATACTATAAAGTACTGAAATCTAGTTGCAAGACTTACACACTCTGAAGTACTTTGAGGCATTTTTAAGTACTTTGCAGCACTTTAAAGAACTTTGGGATACTTGATAGTACTGTGAAGCACCACTTGGAACTTTCAAGGAACCTGCCATGCACTTTGGTGCCCTTTAAAGCACTCTACAGTACTATAAAGCACTTTGAGGCACGTTGTGGTACTTGATAGCACACTGAAGCACTTTACCAACACTTTGGTGCACTTTGAACTACATTAGTGCACTTTGGAAGCACTCTAAACTACCTGGTGGCACTTTAAAAGCACTCTCAAGACTTTGTGGCACTTCAAAGCACTATAAGGCACTCTGTGGCACTTTTGTTTGTGGGTCACCGCGAGGGACATCCATAGCATAGCTCTCACGCATCAACATAAAATATCAATACAAAGGAAGCGACCGGGATGAGGCATGGAAACTCACTAGGGTGTCATTCGTAATGAAGTGAACTCAATGAGATGCAACTACTAACTCTGCAAGCAAATCATACGCACTGAAGCCAAGTAATCTGCCTATGTCCTTCTACACAGCTCTACAGTCATCATGCCCGTTTACTATGCAAATCATATCGGATTTGCGGGAAACTTGAAGGGAAGCTACAGGGGACTATAAGCAGCATATCCTATCACTATCACAACATTCTGGAGAGGTACAAAGATCGCGATCGTTCATCCAAAAGTCAACAAAAACAGCGAACAGGTAATCCTAAAGGGTCGTTTTAGGGTCCCTAAAGCCTCTCCTAGGGTCAAAACAACATAAAATACGCATATGAGCACTCAAAACAGTGATTTAAGGCTCCAAACACGTAGTTGAAAGCCTACACGGAATCTTGAATGATTACACTTGAATGGAAGAGCAAAGTAAGAGGAACACAATGCAATAAATGAATCTGAATTCGGATTACCGTAGCCATAGTAGCGAAGATTACAAGTTGGAGCAAGATGAAGCTCTCAAACGTACGCTGTCTTCTCCATTTTTTTTATAAAAATAAGATAATGTTCAAACCTTCAAAACTGACCTTTATAGTTTAGGACTTTACAAATGGCTTGTCCAACCAAAAAGTCATAAACTTCTAACTGGATCTCCAGTATACAATTGCTCCCAGAAAAATAATCATAAATTCTTTTACAAGTTCTCGTCTTAGAGATGCTCTCTTTCAAAAGAGTTTTACAAGGGTTTCCAACTAAAATTTGACTACTTCTCTGGAAACCGCAGCTTCGTCCGCCAAACACTCCCCCCTCCCCTTATCCTTGCACGTCCGCGTGCATGTTCAAAGCTTTGGTCGTTGATGGGGCTCCAAGGAGGCAAGAGTTGTTGAAAAGCTTTGCGTGCGGAGTACAGCCTCCAGGGCTTCTTGATGCTGTCTGAAAGGGTTTTCTCTTAATGTGTGCTGGTATGCTATGTACCGTGCCTTGAGGTCCTTCACCATAGGATGAAAGATCCTTGAGTTGATTTCGAAAAAACCCATGACGAAGGCCTCTTCAAATTTCTGCAAGTAATGTGAAGGTAGGTACATTAGTCTTGAGTACATTGCCATCAGAATATGTTGTGGTGGCGAATCTTGGAGATTCCAGCAGATCCCTCTATGCCCTTCTAAGAACATATTCCACGGATGATCGTCGCCTTCAGTGTCTTTGAACACCTGGATTCAAGTAATGATCATCCAGGTTATCTCTACGAGCATCTGACAGGCTACGTCGGGGACATCCCGCAGCAAAGTGATGGTTGAATTGAGAGTGTTCACTACATATGCTATTGTAGGAGGGTTTTGCGCTATCAGGATTGGGTAGTTGAGCTTTTGCCGCCTTGAGCCTTTCCATGTGGCAAACTCCTTCCATGTGCGTCTTCTAGGGACTGTGTAGAAAGTCGGATCTATTTGAATGTGTTGAGGAGCGTTTTGGTAGTTGGTTAGATCCTATGGCCGCTTGTCCAGCCACTTCTGCCTCCACTTTAGGTGGTCATCTATGAGTACCTGTGCTTCTTCAGTTGTGAGTGCTACACCTTCGTAATCCCCGTCTTTGTTTCGTGGTAGGGTCGGACGCATCTTCTCCTTCCATAGGATTGCTTCGTGGCATATCAAGGGAAAAGTTAGGTACTCATGGCCAAACCCCTCCACCTGCTCTTCTGGCTGTAAGAACGCTAGGGCGGCTGACTCCATTATCTTCTTTTTGTATATCATGTAATCCTTTGCTGGTTCCTCTGGCATGTCCTTGATGGTCTAAGTTAGCTCATCTCTTATCTCCACATTTTCCTCTGCTAATCCTTGCTCTTGTTCTCATTGGTGTGATGTTTCAGGCAAGTCAGGCATTTCTTGTCCTCACAGTAGTTGCAGATGCACTTGGGCGTCCTCTGTTCTGATTTGTGGTTGAGAACTCAATGCTTCTTTTTCTTTCAGCAATGTGTCACTAATCTGCTTCTGAGTCTCTAACTTGGCCCTTGCTTGTGCGAGTTGCTGTTCCAGCTCTTTTACTTTTTGCTCGTTGGCTCACCGTCTAGGCCATCATTCCCGATAAGAGCAGCTGTCTTTGAAGTTTTTCTTGCTCTAGCTCCCCTTTCAACGCCTCTAGGGTGTTCACTGCTGCAGCATTATCTGGTGTGGAGACCAATGCTCCAGCAGGTTCTTGGTTTTCCAGTAAGGTTGTTAAAGTACTTTTGACAGTGAGATATGAACTGTTAACCCTCTAGAACCTTGCGCTTTTGTAATCAAGCTGCTCCGTCGCTTTCTTTATCCTTGCTGTCAAAGCTTGGCATTCCGTTTCCCTGGTTTTCAACTCCGTCCTGACATCCACCAGGTCTTTGATCAAAGACTGAGCCTACTGCCGCTCAGTGTCTCTTTCCTGCGTTGTGAACTCCAGTTGTGCCTGCACGCTCTCTAACTCCTCTTGCCCAATTTTTTGCTTTTGTTGAGCCTCCTGTACCTGCTTTTCTTTTTCTCTCAGCACCACGTGCTGGCATTGGAATTTTTTTTCCAGATCTTGCAAGGTTTTTCTGTAGTCAAATTCAACCATAACCTGACAGGCTTCTTGGTACCCTATTGCTTCAGTAGGGGACACAGACTCTTTGTGTGTAGATGATGGAGGAGGAGGTGGTGGTTTTTGGGTTGATGGAGAAGGAGGAGGAGGAGGAGATTTAGGCGAGGGAGGAGGTGGTGATTTAGGTGAGGGAGGAGGTGGCGATTTTCCCACTTCTTGTACATGCCTCTTTTTCGATGTATCTTCCCTTGACTGTGAAGCAGACGTGTCCGCTTTTCTTTTCTTTAAAATATTTATTATTCTTTGGAGAGTCAAATACGCCGCCCGTCATGCTTCCACATTTCTCTCTCTTTGAGCTTTCTTTAATTGCTCTGCTTGGTTCATATCTTCAGCCGCTTCTTTCTCCTTTGTTCCTTCAGTGGACTGAGAAGAAATGTCCACTTCTGCAGCCTTTTGTTCCGCTTCTTACCTTTGTTTTTCAGCCCGTATGTGAGCTGCATTTTCTATTCTTGCTTGTCTTTCCTTCTCAAACCTTTGTTTTTCTGTTTGTTGTGTTGCAGCAGCTCTTGCTTTTCTGTGAGCCCGCAACTTGGTCCTTCTTTCCTCTATTCTTTGTTGGGCCTCTGCATATGCTTTTTGAAGGTTAGACTGCGGCACTGTACTTCTTTCACTTTTTCTTCTCTCAAGCGGTGTGGTGGTGTCTTCCTCATCGCTTTCTTCAAATTCAGATGGTCCGTTGTCTTTTGACCCTTGAGAGTTTCCCTCATCTTCAGTCTCCGTCTTTTCTTCATCGCTTGAGCTTTTGTTGGATTCCTTGGCCGAGCGCGATGATGTTGCGCTAGTGGTCGTCCTTACTGAGTGAGCAACCAGCTTTGCTTTCTGAATCAAGGCCGTTTGAGAACTAGCCGCCAGCAGGTCTTCAATCATTCCCAAAGCTTGGTATGCTATTCTTGTTAGCATTGGCCCTGCACTCATGTAGCTTTTTTTCTTTGCCGAGCCTTTCAAATTTGCTTCGACCAAGCTCTCCAAGATGTAAGAACCATAATCGCATCAGATGGTTCTGATTTCAGATGTTTCTAGAGCCATGACCACTACAATGTGCAGGATCGGCTCCGTGTAGCGAGGAGTCTTTTGTACCCTGAAATGTTGAGAGATCAATCTCATTGGTAACTCCAGCTCACCGTATATCATTTAATTGTACTTGTACTTGTTTCCTTTTGCTTTGATAAATGCCTTCTCGTTATCCAGTGACTTCGTCTTTGCCAGCAAGTCATGTTGCCCTGGAAGGAAGTGCAAAGCTTCGTTGATGATTTCTTTTGTGATCTTTACTTTTACCTTTGAACCATCCTTGTCGGTGAGCATTGCTTGCCCATACTGTATCGAGCTCATGAGCTCGTGGGCCCTCATGTATTCTGTTCCCCATGGCTGCAATCTGAAAAATTTCTCCAAATGCACAACCCGCACGGCTTTTGTGATGTCCGGCCTTCGGTGGAGATTCCATATTTCCCGTGGCATGATAGTCGTTCTTACCATATCACCATTAGCATCCCTAAACTTTGTGATGAAATTGTGAGCAGGGATCTGAGCTAGTGTTTCATTCGAGATGTGAGCTTTTTCGTTTATAGAGAGCTCATCCACTTCATATGGTGCTGTTGTCCACTGTCTCGCTTGCTTTTGGCGAGGCATTCAGTGTCATTAGAATCACAAGCTGTCACGATTTTCCTTTCGCAACCAGTAGCATTTAGACTTTTAGTAAAAAGTAGTTCAAAAGTTAAAACTGATCATAACTTAAACCAATCTCATCCATTCTTGTCCATATTTCACCACTGGGACTAGGAAGACTAGAGCTATGACTAATTGAAATCTGAGCCAAGTCTGGGCCTGAGGTACACCGATCGCGATCGTAGTACAGAGGCCAAAATGAGATTTAATCACATGAGTGGTTTGCTGATAGCTAGAGGGTCATTTTGGTCCACTCTGTCTTTTATTTGAACCACTTTTGAGTTTATAAGTCCCAATTTTGGGTTACAAGGGAGTTTTGGACTAGACTTGATTTTTCATGGGTTTTTGATGTCCAAATGGCTTGAAGCTTGATGTGTGACTTGAGGAAGATGTGTACAAGAGATCTGCTAGGTTTTGGTCAAAATCTGATGCTGAGGTACATCGATCACGATCGTAGTACCTGAGCTTTTTTGGGTGAAAACTGGATGGATTTGGTCTCCTATGCCTGCCTAGCCCACTGATGATTTATTTTCAAGTTTGGACTTAAAATGAACAAATTAGAGCAATTTTTCACTGTTTGACCTTATTTTACTAAGTCTAACCATATTGTGTTTTCCTGATGAATTCTGGTTGGAGCTTGGAGTTAGTTGATGTTAGTTTTGGAGCTTTTACTGCTTCCATGATGTGTTGCTATCATCAGCCTACTCCGCTGTTTCATCTTGACTTGATCAGGCACTTTTTACCCCGTCTTGGGCGATTTTCCAGACTTGTGCATTTTTCAGGCATTCTTTGGATACCAATAGGATAATTGGGCATCTCTAAGTCACCTTTTAGTCTTTGACATTAGTTCGGCCAAATTCTTCTCTTGTGTGATCACTCGAGACTGAAATGGTCATCTCTGTCCTTGTAGGAGATTTTGAGCTCCATTCAGGGTTTTCTACTACTGTGCTGACTCCTAATCGGACACGTATGCCTTTCAAACCATCCGTCATAATTTTAATTCGAATTTTGGTGTTTGTTGGTCAATTTTCCCGATTCGAGTGTGTCAATTTGGCCCATTCTATGAGAAACATTTGTGCATTTTTCATGAAAATTCAAGAGAGTGTACTCCTCCATGAGTTCTAAGCCTGAGCCATGTCAAAATTTCTAAAACCTGCAACTGGGGGCACTGATCGCGATCATACCATAGATCCCAAATTAATTTTTGACACCTGCAGGTTGTTGGCGAAGTTGAGGGGAGGCTTTTTGCAAATTCTGTGTCAATTTTGGTCAGTGGGGTACACCAATCGCGATCGTTGTACCACCACCAAACTGAGATTTGATCACATGGCTTTTTTCCTGACATTGTGGGGAGCACATTGATGTGTTCTGTCCATGAAAAAGTTTTGTCATGATGCCTCTAAGGACCCTTGACCTATTTGACTCAATCGGACTTTGATTTGGTCAATGCGCCCATTTGTGCGATGTTTCGTGCTTGCATGCGTAATAGACTTGATCTTTACTTGATAAGGAACATACTGTGAAATCTGGTATGAAATGCTGGCTCCGATCGTCCGTATGGGGTAGAAACGTGGCAGCTCGCTCTAGGTCAAGAAGCTCTCTTCTTCTCTCTCAAAATGTGAAAATGATCAATGAGCTAGAATTTGGCCTACCTGACCCATATCTTCCCGAGGTTTTCGTGACATAGGTATTATTTTATTACCTTTGATCCTGATATAATCTTCATACCATCTGTGGGTCGAACCGTTCATCATTCTGGCGTCGTATGACCATTTGATGCGATTCTGGCGAAATGTGGTCATGATCATTAAGGCTGAAATTCAACATCTTCATATTAGATTCATATCTTCCATGCTTGATAACCCTATCATGATACTTTGGCGTTTGCTTCCAGTACTTGATTCCGACATTGTGGGCGATATTTTTTAATTTTTGAAAGATTACTAACGAAAATCAAACAAAATAAATTGAAAATACTTATTAACTAGCGAAAATTAGCCAAAAATTATTATACTCACCCCTAAGCATATATTTTCACTAGAAGCATCCCAATGGTCCAGATTTTGTCATACAGCTCATTATTATGTTGGTTGGATGATAAAAATGTTAAAAAATGCCAAATTTTGATCAAATTTGTTCAAAATTGAACTCTAAAAAATGACAAAAAACAAAAAACACACGCGTTATGTACATATATACACGTTGGACCCCTCAATGCTCCTGAGTGCTGCTAGATTCAACAGTTACTCCCCCGTTCCTAAACTGAGTCATCCCGGACGAAGGTTGTGTGCATGTGCATGGGTTTTGAAATCTGTGTCTATGCACGGTCGTGTAATGTGGCCCTATCCTCATGTTTGAGACAATGCATTTGGAAATAAAGTGATGTGCAAGATGCGGGGACTGAATGTAATTTTCAGTGGCTTTAGATGGAGAGGCTAGCTGTTTATGGAACAGAAGAGCTTGCAGTTTAATTGCTCTCTCCTTGATTGTTGGTTGTTTGGTGGCAACTATTTTGGAACCCATTTGTATTCAGTTTGTTTCATATTTTCCGATTTTAATGTAGGTTCCTGAATTTTCTTAGGTTTCCATTGCCATTTTCTTAGATTAGGCTTCCTGTGTTTAATTTTTGGTCTCCCTTCAATCTTTATTGATGAATTGTTTGTTATCTCCAGCTTTGGTTTCCATTTCCACTCTGGATTAGCTCTTGAAGGTCTTTGATATGGTGTTGCTTTCGGCGGGAGTTGTGCCTTGGGTAGCCATATCTGTCTTCGTTTGTTTTGCATGACGTTTTTCTTTATCCATACTTTTCGAACAGCCGTTTTTGGTGTTTCTGGCTGATGAGTTGATTGCTTTTTGTCGATGGGGATAATCGGCCATGAATGATCTGTTTTGGCGAATGGAGTCATGTACGTGTTGGAGTTGTGTGTGTACATCAGCGCATGTTCTGACCATTCGATAACTGCATTGTACGTTCTCATCCATGGAACTCCCAAACATAGTGATTCTCTGATTCCTCCATCTTTCATTACGAGAAATTAATGAGGACAACTATTTCCATCAATATTGATTGGTAAGTTTACTATACCCAATGTGGGCATTTTTGCCATGTTCGCGGCTTGTAAATATTGTGTGGATTGCACTAGAGGTTCATCGGTAAGCATCTTGTAAGTGGAGAAGTTGACCACATTGACTCTTGCCCATGTGTCGATCAATGCTCGTTGATATCTGCCATTCGGAAGTTTGACATTGATGCGAACATCGATTCATATTTTCCATTGCTCGTCAGTGTGAATTGTAGAAAGAGGAATTTGAGAATTATTTGCTGGTCGAAGAAGTATTTTTTGTTGTAATTTCTGTTTTCACTTTAAAATCCTGATCCTGGCCTCCTCCTGTGCTTGAGCTTTTGTTTCATTTGCTTTGTTCTTGCGCTCCTTCGCACCGTGGATTTTGGCGAGCATCTCTCAGGTTAGTGGTAGGTTGTACTTCTTTAATCTGCAGCCACTAATCCAATTAGTCATCTCCTCTCCCTCTAATGTCGCAAGCTTAATGGCACCACTAGATGATATGTCATGAATCACATAGAGTCCATTGCCGCGCTTTTTAAGTTTCCGAGAATTTTGTTTCAGGGTATACATTAAGACGTAATCCCCCGTAGCAAATTGCTTGTTGATAACATGTTGGTCAAATAATGATTTCATGTTTCGTTTTTGCGCGTGGATTGATGCAACTGCTCTCAATCTAGTTTCATCCAATTTTTTGAGGTTATCTATTTGATTGGATAATTCATGGCCCGTACATTCTAATTCTTTAGCTACCCGAAGTATGGGGATAAGAAATTCAAGTGGAAAAATCGCTTGAATTCCATAAACCATGTTGAACGAAGTCATTCCGATTGAGGTTATATACGCTACTCTATATGCCCATAAAGCTAAATGAAACTTCTGATCCCAGTCGGCTCTTGATTCACTAACAATTTTCGTGAGAATAGTCACCAAAATCTTGTTCATACTTTCTGCTTGGCCGTTAGCTTGTGGGTGATAGGGAGTTGACTTCCTGTGAATTACCGTGAATTCATCCAATAGGAAATTGATCACTTCATTGATGAAATGAGTCCCTCTATCGCTCACTATCTCTATTGGTAAGCCATACCTGGTGAAAATGTTCTCATACAAAAACAGTGTTGTTGTTTTTGCATCATTTTTGGTTGTTGCTTTTGCTTCAACCCACTTTGTTAGATAATATGTTGCCACAGTAATGTATTTAGCGTGCGTTTTATATCTAGGAGGAGAAATTGGTCCTACAAAGTCTATTCCCCATTTTGCAAACGCTCTTGCCCCCATCATTGGCCTCAAGGGCATGTCATCTCGTGCTCTAGGAATCTTTGTCCTCTGGAAATTGTCACATCATTTCACAAACTCTTTGGCGTCCATGAATAGTTTAGGCCACCATATGCCAGCAATAAGAATTTTTTCGGCCCTTTTGTCAGTTGAGAAATGTCCTCCATCTTGTCTGCCATGTGCTTGCTCTAAGATAGAAACGTATTCCTCTTCCGTCGCACACATTCTCAATTGATTGTCTTTTCCCCTCTTGTAAAGATTGTCCTCAATCGATACATAGTTTTCTGCCTCTTTCGTGATCGTTTTGATACGTGATCTACTCATCCCTTCAGGCAGTGTTCCGGTGGTGAGGTATTTTACACTGTAGTTACTCCATCGGGGTGCTACAGATAATTTGAATAGAGTAGCGTGTTCTATCGGCTTTTGAAAAGTGTAGATAATACATGATTTAATATGCTTATGAACACTTTGTTGCATTTTCGACCAATATACACCCATTCTCATCAATATTTGATACATCTGTGCAAGCCCATTGCGAATCCCCGTTGTTTGTACATGAGCCTGGTTTAGATACAAGTCCTGTTCACTTGGTTCAACACAAAGCCTAAGGATTTGATCCGATCCCTGTTTATATAGCCTTCCAGCCAGCATTACCAATTATCTAGATGCTGCAATGGTAGATGGTTGTCCTGTCAAATTCAATGACCCAATAGCCAACAAAGGAATTACATCCTCGCTCCATCTTGGAACCATTTCTATGTTGAAGAGATATGCATCTGGCAAATCATCATCAACTCCTACAGGGTTTTCTCCATGCACCATTCTAGATAAATGATCCGCTCTTTGGTGTGTAGTTCCTTTTCTTACTACAAACGTGAAGTCAAACTCAAGCAGTATGATGAACTATCGTACAATCCGCCCCGTACTGCAAGGTTTGTTTACCAAGTACAACAGTGCTTGGTAATCAACGAAGAATACAAATTTATTGGAAAGTAGGTAATGTCTAAACTTTTTCACAACATAAATCATACCCAAACCCTCCCTTTCAGTTATTGTGTAATTTTTCTCTGCACTGTTTAGTTGTCTACTGGAGTAACTGATTGGAAAATCCATGTTGTTTTCTCTAGGTTGTGCAAGTATGCATCCTATAGCAAATGCTGATGCATCTACGTGGATGTGGAATATCTTTTCCCAATCTGGAGCATTCAAAATTGGAGTGGATATCAATCTTTGCTTCAAAGTTTGAAAAGCTTTCTCGCACTCATCTGTCCACTCAAATTTAGTTATCAACACGTAAAGTGGTTTTGCAATTATAGCGTATGAGTAGATAAATCTGCGATAATATCCACAATGGCCCATAAATACATGTACCTCCTTTACCTTTACTGGTCATGGTAGATCAACAATTACATTGATCTTCTCCATGTCTGTCGAAATACCATTTTTGGACACTATATGTCCCAATATTTTGCCTTGTCTTACCATGAAGACACATTTCTCCGGATCCAAGAAAATCGGATACAGTCTGCATTTTTTGAACACTTTGGTTAAGTTCTCTATGTGCGCCAATCTTACGAGAGAGTGAACGCACAAGTCATTCATGTAAATTTCTAAGAACTGTCTTAGATATTCCAAAAAAGCATGACCCATCAGCCTCTGAAATGTGGCTGGTGCATTCGTTAAGCCAAAAGCCATTACCTTGAATGCAAAAAATGCCCCATTCAGTTGCAAAAGCCGTCTTGTGCTGATACTCTGGCTTTATTGTGAGTTGGCTGTAGCCTAAAAAGCCATCTAAGAAACTGTAGTCTTCTTTTCCTGCCACTCTTTCTATTACATGATCAGTAATGGATAGGGGATAGTTGTCCCAAATTGTAGCAGCGTTTACCTTCTTGAGATTGACGCACACTCTCAACTTTCCATTTTTCTTCGCGACCAGCACAATCGGTGAAACCCAGTCAGTGTGCTCAATTTCCTAAATAAACTCTGCCTCTTTCAGCTTATCTATCTCCTCCTTGATCTTCCTTGCAAACGTCTCATTGGAAGTATAAAGACGTTGTCTGCTTGGTTTAGCGTCATTCTTAAGGGGTATTGTGTGTTGACAGATACTTGGATCCACCCCCTTAAGATATGTGTATGACCATGCAAACACATCTCTATACTGTTTTAGAGTAGCTATCAAAAGATTTTCCTCTTCTTCAGTAAGATCCGTGGCAATATATGCAGGTTTTGGATCTTCTCCTGGCTCCGCTAGATCTATTCGTTTGGCTTTTTCAGGACCGTCGTATGATGTACTAGGTTCCTTCAATTCTCTGATCGGTTGTTGCACTATGATTTTTCTATCTTGTATGTTATATTTCTTATAATGGGATGGCACATCCATCTTGTTAGAATTCGTGTCCTCATATGTTTCCATTTCAGTTGTCCATATGTCTTTGAGGGTCCGTTTGAGCTTATTGTACTCAGTTTTGGTCATTCTAGACCATGTTTCCCCCTCTTTATGTGTCTCAGTCGTTTGCTTTTCGTGCTTGTTCTTCTTGTTGTTTTTCCATGGTTTAGTTTTGATAAACCGGCCAGTGACCTTGTGTTTGACACAATCATCAGCTTTTACAAGCCTTAGATATCCCGTTTTGTCATTGACAAGAGGCATGGTTTTATGCTTATTCGCTCTTGATTTCCTTCTTCTCTTTGATCTATACCGCTCTTGTCAACTAGGTTTTTGGTTAGGAAACTCGTAAAACCTGTCCGGTCTCGACTTATACTTCCTATCCATCTCTGATCCACTTGATCTTTCGTCATCAGCATCTATCATTTGGATTTCATCACCCAGTGATGGAAGGTCACCGCTTAGTGAATCTGTGAATTCCTCCTCTGTTCGATTCCTATCGTCCACTATAGATATCTCAACAACTATTCTTTTACACTCAGTCTCACATCTACCACGGCAAAGGTGTGCTCATAGTTAATTCCACACGAAGTTACAACTATTTGGGCCAAGACTCCCAATAGTCTCTCTAGGTACCCATCTGTGAGTTGCAGTTTCATTCTCGTCTTTCTGAGAGCTGGACGGACCCATTTCTCCTAGATTTTCTTTTTAGCAATCGCAACTCCCGCTCCACTGTCTAGGATAGCTATCGTCTTTATATCCTGATATTCCTCACCTTCACAGTAATCTCTGACCTTGTTTATGGGCAAAGGTTGGGCTTTGGGTTGACCTTCTCGTTTGTTTTCTTCTACCGTAGGGTTTTTCTGAAGAGGAATCTTTATTCCTTTGTTCTCTAAATGTTTCCCCATGTCTTCCCATAAGTGTGGTCTGACTCTCAAGAGTTCTGACAGTGTGATTGTGCATGTTACAGGTGTCGACATCATCTCTTGAAGAATTTTTGAGTCAATCATTTGTGGAACAACTCTCATTTGGTATGGAACTAATCCTATTCTTAATTGTGCCTCGTGTTTACCTATAAATGAAGGCAGGGTTTTCAGGGATTGAGCTTTGCTTTCCATCGAAGCCTCTCCATCCAGCGATTGTATATCTCCTTGATAAAATTCGTTGTCCATGTTAACCTCAGGAATTGGTGCAGACTGTAACGTCGTGCTTCCGTTCTTTCTATTTCTAATGGTTTCCTATAAGTGTTGTGGCCATGGTTCTTCCACTTCTAGAACTTGCATTATAGTCATTGACTTAGTATCATCAGTGGTGTTCGGCA
Source organism: Adiantum capillus-veneris (assembly GCF_014529385.1). Taxonomy (NCBI): domain Eukaryota; kingdom Viridiplantae; phylum Streptophyta; class Polypodiopsida; order Polypodiales; family Pteridaceae; genus Adiantum; species Adiantum capillus-veneris. The sequence continues at coordinate 148,288,604 of NC_140936.1, read as the reverse complement.
CCACTCGATGATCCAATGACAATATAGTTTCAGGCCTGGGTCCGTTTACATGTTCTGATTCATCGATCTTCCGTTTTTCTCGCTCCTTGTGAATCAGCACTTCTTGTTTTGGGGTTCTAATCGCATTAGGTTCCATCAATGCCTGGGCTATTTCAATGAGGTGTTTACACATTTCCAAACGCTTCGTTTCCACTTCTGGTTGAGGATAAGTCAACCATCTCTACTGTAAGGTTTGGTTTGTTTTTATCCTTGCTTCATTAGCTTGTAATAGAGCATCTAAAGGCTCTAACACTTTCTTGACCAAGACTGATCCCCCTGAGGATGCTCTCCACGGCTTGTTGTTGTCCTCAGCAGTTTTACTATCTCTCTCTTGTCTTAGTTGCTCTTTCGTTTCATGGAATTCATTTTGCATGGCAATTTGGGTTTTTATCCTTCTTGTTTTCATTCTGTCTCATTTCGCCTTCCAGGATTTCCGCTGTTTTCTCAAAGATAAGCTCTCGTTTTCTGTGGGTATTGGCAACTGGACCTTTTCTTCCAATGGCTTGTTTTTCTCTAAGTCCTTGACTTGGGCTCTGGTTACCGCATTGATCTGGATCATGGGTTCGGTTTCTAATCCACTACTTGCACTTGGTAACACCCCCACAATATTCATAGTTGCTTTTCCCTTGTTGTCCGGATTCCTTGGGCAATCTAGTAGTATGTGATTCACACCACAACCATCACAAAACCCAAAAATTTTCACTCTTTCGCCTTTGAAAGGACAAGTACGCTCCCAATGATCTGTACTTCCACAGTTGTAGCACTATCCAATTGGTGGTTGATTTCTATCTCCCAAGTCTTTTGCATTGGGATCACCAAAAGTCAAGATTTTACAGTTTCAAAGTCTGTCAGGCTAGTTTTACCCAAGTGGCCTGATTTCCTTGATTTTTGATGTTTTTGGGTGTGGTTGCTTTAGACAAACTTGTTTAGAATCTTATCAGGAAGGCACATGTCAAATCTTGTACAATTCTAACACTGAGGTACACCGATTGCGATCGTAGTACCTGGGCCAAATCTGATGAAATTTAGTATGCTCCCTCTGTCAAGTGTTTTACAGTGTTTTGTGCTACCACTTGGTGATTTGAATCAATATCAACCCTGTTTGGTCAGATTTTCTAAATTTCAGAGTCCTATGGCCTTTTTGCCAAAGTTATGGTTTCCTGGTTTCTCGGCTCTAACTTTTGCCCCAAATCTGACTAGAATGCAAATTACTTATCCTACTCCTAAGTACAGAAATGAAAGAATATAAAGAAATGAATCAAACAAAACAAACAAGATAGATTTCGGGTGAGATTTGAGTACTCAATCGAATTAGAGAAATTGAAGAGCAAATATGCTTTGAACACTCTCACTCACAACTCCCTAAATCTCCTAAGAGAGGATCTAGCCGGTGCACGGACTCTAGACTCCACTAAGCTCTAAACCCTTGTCTAGCAGCAGAACTGAGGTGTAAAATGGATTTGTGGATTGATCTTCTTTTAAGGAAGCTAATTGCTCACTCGCTCACTCATCACCTAAGGTGAATTACCCGACAACGGCGCCAATGTTTGCGGGTCGCCGCGACGGACATCCATAGCATAGCTTTCACACATCAATATAAAATATCAATACAGGGAAGCGAATAGGATGAGGCATGGAAACTCACTAGGGTGTCATTCCTAATGAAGTGAACTCGATGAGATACAAAACTACTAACTCTGCAAGCAAATCATATGCACTGAAGCCAAGTAATCTGCCTATGTCCTTCTACACAGCTCTACAGTCATCGTGCCCGTTCACCATGCAAATCATATCGGATTTGCACGAAACTTGAAGGGGAGCTACAGGGGACTATCGGGAGCATATCCTATCACTATCACAGCATTCTGGAGAGGTACAAAGATCGTGATTGTTCATTTCAAAGTCAGCAAATACAGTGAACATGTGATCCTAAAGGGTCGTTTTAGGGTCCCTAAAGCCTCTCCTAGGGTCAAAACAACATAAAATACGCATATAAGGCTCCAAACACGTAGTTGAAACCCTACATCGAATCTTGAATGATTACACTTGAATGGAAGAGCAAAGTAAGAGGAACACAATGCAATAAATGAATCCGAATTCGGATTACGGTAGCCACAGTAGCGCAAATTACAAGTTGGAGCAAGATGAAGCTCTCAAACATACACTATCTTCTTATTATCAAAAAACGGAGAAGACAGCGTACGTTTGAGAGCTTCATCTTGCTCCAACTTGTAATCTTCGCTATTGTGGCTATTGTAATCCAAATTCAGATTCGTTTATTGCATTGTGTTCCTCTTACTTTCCTCTTCCATTCAAGTGTAATCATTCAAGATTCGGTATAGGTTTTCAACTACGTGATTGGAGCCTTAAATCGTTGTTTTGGGTGCTTATATGCGTATTTTCTGTTGTTTTGACCCTAGGAGAGGCTTTAGAGACCCTAAAACGACCCTTTAGAATCACTTGTTCACTGTTTTTGTTGACTTTGGGATGAACGATTGCGATCTTTGTACCTGTCCAAAATGCTGTGACAGTGATAGGATATGCCCTTTATAGTCCCCTGTAGCTTCCCTTCAAGTTTCATGTGAATCCGATATGATTTGCATGGTAAACGGGCGTGATGATTGTAGAGCTGTGTAGAAGGACATAGGCAGATTACTTGGTTTTAGTGCGTATGATTTTCTTACAGAGTTAGTAGTTGCATCTCATCGAGTTCACTTCATTAGGAATGACACCCTAGTGAGTTTCCATGCCTCATCCTGGTCGCTTTCCTTGTATTGATATTTTATGTTGATGCGTGAGAGCTATGCTATGGACGTCCATCGCGGCGACCCGCAAACATTATGGCGATCCCCGGCAACAACACCAATTTTTGCGGGTCGCCGTGACGGACGTCCATAGCATAGCTCTCACGCATCAACATAAAATATCAATACAAGGCAAGCGACCAAGTTGAGGCATGGAAACTCACTAGGGTGTTGTTCCTAATGAAGTGAACTTGATGAGATGCAACTACTAACTCTGTAAGAAAATCATACGCACTGAAGCCAAGTAATCTGCCTATGTCCTTCTACACAGCTCTATAGTCATCACGCCCGTTTACCATGCAAATCATATCGGATTCGCACGAAACTTGAAGGGAAGTTACAAGGAACTATCAAGAGCATATTCTATCACTATCACAGCATTCTGGAGAGGTACAAAGATTGTGATCGTTCATCCCAAAGTCAGCAAAAACAGTGAACAGGTGATCCTAAAGAGTCGTTTTAGGGTCCCTAAAGCCTCTCTTGGGGTCAAAACAACATAAAATACGCATATAAGCACTCAAAATAGCGCTTTACGGCTCCAAACACGTAGCTGAAAACCTACACCGCATCTTGAATGATTACACTTGAATGGAAGAGAAAAGTAAGAGGAACACAATACAATAAACGAATCCAAATTCGGATTATCGTAGCCACAATAGCAAAGATTACAAGTTGGAGTAAGATGAAGCTTTCAAACGTACGTTGTCTTCTCCGTTTTTTGATAAAAAGAAGATAATGTTCAAACCTTCAAAACTGACCTTTATAGTTTAGGTCTTTACAATGGCTTGTCCAGCCAAAAAGTCCTAAACTTCTAACTGGATCTCCACTATACAATTGATCCCAGAAAAATAATCATAAATTCTTTTACAAGTTCTTGGCTTAGAGATTATCTCTTACAAAAGAATTTTAGAAGGGTTTCCCACTAGAATGTGACTCCTTCTCTCAAAACCGCAGCTTCGTCCGCCAAACAACTTTCAAGCACTCTGAAGCACTCTAAAGTACTTTGAATCTCTTTGAAACACTTTGATGAACTATGCAACACTTTAAAGCGCTTAAAAGAACTCTGAAGTGCACTTGGAGAACACTTTAAAGCACTTTGCAGTACTTCAAAGCACTTTAGGGCACTTGAAAGTATTTTAAAGCACTTTGTGAAACTATCAAGAACCATGTGGTACTTTCAAGCACCACATGGAACTTTCAAGCAACGTGTCATGCACTTTGGTGCCCTTTGAAGCACTCTGCAGCTTTGTAAAGCACTTTGGGGTACTTGAAAGCACTTTGAAGCACTTCAGTGCACTTTAAGAGCACTTTGCGGCACTTTGTGGCACTTGATACCACACTGAAGCACTTTGGTGTACTTTGAACTACATTGGTGCACTTTGAAAGCACTCTAAACTACTTGGTGGCACTTTAAAAGCACTTTCGAGCACTATGTGGCACTTCAAAGCGTTTTGAGGCACTCTGTGGCACTCAAAGCACTCTGAAGCACTCTAAAGTACTTTGAAGCGCTTTGAAACACTTTGAAACACTATGCAACACTATAAATCACTTTTGGGCACTTAAAAGCACTCTGAAGTGCACTTTAAGGGCTCTTTGAAAGCACTTCAGTGCTATTTAAGCATTCTGAGGTACTTTATGGCACTCTGCAGCATTCCAAAGCACTTTAAATTTTAGAAAGCACTCTAAAGTACTTTGTGGCACTTTCGAGCACCATGAAGCACTTTTTAGTGCTTTCATGCAGACAAAGTTGCACTTTTCTGATGCTTTCAAGAATTTGCAGGCTCTAAGTGATGCACTTTGAAGCACTTTGAGACATTTATAAAGCATTTTAAAGCTTTTGCAAGCACCCAAAATTACTAAGTAAAGAATTGTGACACACTTTCAAGATGTTCTGGCTGATATACCTGAGGTAAATTGAGGAGATGCAACGGATGCACCACATGTGCCCTCTTGCCGATTCTCTTTCGAACGACATCTTTCTTGTTTGGGGAGATGCGGGTTTTCATTCACCAGAATTGAAACACGATTTCTCTGATTTTGACTATTAAGGTACTGGTCCTATGTTGTTGACGTTGACACGTGTCTAAGGGAAGTGATCCCTTCTCCTTATCAGTTTGCAGCCGAAAACTAGCTCTCGTGACATTTCTTCGATGAAGTCTTAATGCCTTCACAACATCATTATTGCTCATTACATTGTCAGACCCATTGACTCCGTTGAGGCATGCCATGATAGTAGCCCGTTTCAAAAATAACTCATTGTTTGAATGAGGAGTCTTCACCTCAGACAATGTATGATAAATGTTAGAGAAATTAAATAAGCCCCCCAACCGTCTCTGATGTGGGTTGCAACACTCAGAACGTTGGATGACTGAGAAGTTGCTGTAGAATGCTCCATTGAAGACCCTCAAAAGCCTGTTTGTTTGATTACGCCAACACTTAGCAACTGCCCGACATATTTTCTTTGCCTCCTGCTCATCAATGTCACCATCTTCTCGTGCTCGTTCCATACTTTATTGCATGTTTCTTTCTTCCCTCTTATTTGCAAACAAGTAGTTTTGTAGACTCCGCCGAAGATCCCTTGGGATATGCTGTGTAGCAAATAATGGAGGAAGGTAAAGGGGGTTTGCCATTATGAGTATTATGTGATTCCATGTGGAACATGCGAGGATGCTATTGACATGACAATGAAGACAGTCCAAACAGTGCCATCGTACTCACAAAGAGAGAGAGAGAGAGAGAGAGAGAGAGAGAGAGAGAGAGAGGTTTTGTTGAAGCTGAATATGGCTGGCAATGAGGAGCTTTTTTGATATGGCTTTGTGCTACGTCCGCAAGCACCTGCAGCGGCTATGGATGACTGAGAGAGAGAGAGAGAGAGAGAGAGAGAGAGAGAGAGAGAGAGAGAGAGAGAGAGAGAGAGAGAGAGAGAGAGAGAGAGAGAGAGAGAGAGAGAGAATGGGCACAAGATGCGGAGGAACCCATTGAGGTAGCAAAGCAGAGAGCCCAAAGGAGTGGCAGCGAGAGGGAATTTACATGCGCAGGCAGTTAAATTCCATTTCACTTTAAGATTTAGTATTAAAGTGAAATGGAATTTCCTACCCGCCTAAATTCCAACCTCCTCAGCCAAAAAGATTTTATCTTTCCTTTATATGAAAAGAAAATGAATAACCCACACCCATTTCATCTCCTCTCAAAGGAGTGTCCAAGACACTCCTTTTTGGTACCACCTAACATGCTATCATCCTAAAACAAAATAATATTTTTTCAAACTGAACTAAACGTCTATTTGATCTACCGAAACATGAAAATGATCTTGTTTTAAACTTTAAGAATCTTACAATACTGTCAAACAAGCATTTTAAACCAAAATTTCATGAAGCAGATATTAAAAATTATTTTTCTTATTTTTGAAATAGACCCAAAAAATCAAAGACCTTACATCCTCCCACACTTTTAAAAATCAAAGTATCCTTTTCTCGACATGAAATTTGGATAATTAAGTTTTAAATTCTTTATAAACATAAGCTAAATTAACTATTACATAAGATACTCAGTTATGATCCCATCTTGGACATGTATTGGTTGCGGCAGTATAGAATATGTTAGAGCATTAGAAAGTCCAAAAGGTATAAAAAATTCTTTGTTTTCTCCTTCATCTGTATTAGCTGCATGGACACAGATATTTGATGGATTTTGTTCACCTCGAGCGTTCTGAGTTTTTTTGGCTTGGGTTCCTTTCTTGAGGTTGTTGATTTCCTCTTGAACGAGGGGATCTATTGGGTTGTCCATTTCTTGTAAAGATTGGATTCTTAGGTCTAAAATGTACTGTAAAAAACTATAAAACTCCACTGTCAAGTAGTATAGTGACCATTGTTCACCACTTTCAAGCTGTCAGAACCACTGTCAAACTATAAAAAAAATCTGAGAATTGAGAAAACAATCGAATAGTGGTTTAATCCCCCTTCAAGTACTTTGCAAAGAATTAAAGTACTGATAGTGATTTAAAGTAACTAAAATACTGCTTTCAACCCTCTTCAAGTGGAAGCTTGTACTTTCAAAGTGCTAAAATAGTTTGTCACCACTTTAAAGTATCTTAATAGCCACTTGCAATTTGCCAAGTGCTTAGGTAAGCACCTATGTAAGCACTTTGAAGTTTTCAAACCACCTGAAGGTGATTGAAAGTGAAAAACAAAACACTTGAAATTGGTTTAATGACCACTTTCAATTTTTTTTAGGTGGTTCTAAGTGCTTCAGGTGGTTTGAAATCTGCCAGGTGCTTGGGTGAGAATCTTGAAGATTTCAAACCACCTGAAGATGATTGAAAGTGGTTTGATGAACCTTTTCAATCACCTCTAGGTGGTTTTAAGTGCTTCAGGCGATTTGGAATCTTCCAAGTGCTTAGGTGAGAACCTATGTCAGCACTTGGAAGATTTCAAACCACCTGAAGTTGATTAAAAGTGGTTTGATGAAATTTTTCAAACACCCTAAGGTGGTTTAAAGTGCTTCAAGTGGTTTCAAGTAGTTCAAAGCCACTTTCAAACATGAAAAACCACTTCTAAGTGGCAAATGTTTCTCTTGAAAGCCTTTACAAACCCGAGATTTGGGTGTTATCCATTTGAAGGTGATTGAAAGTGGTAAACAAACAACTTGAAAGTGGTTAAATGACCATTTTCAATCACCTATAGGTGGTTTAAAGTGCTTAGGTGAGAACCTATGTAAGCACTTGGAAGATTTCAAACCACCTCAAGGTGATTGAAAGTGGTAAACAAAATACTTGAAAGTGGTTTAATGACCTTTTTCAATCACCTATAGGTGGTTTAAAGTGCTTCAGGTGGTTTCAAGAAGTTTAAAGCCCCTTTCAAACATGCAAAACAACTTCTAAGTGGTAAAAGTTCCTCTTATGTGCTTTAACAAACACGAGAGTGGGTGTTCTAACTTGTGGGTGATGGTATGAACCATTTTGTTTATTTGTTCTCACATTATCTCTTTATCGCCTGCTTTTTTGTGCAAGTGGAATTTTACAGGTGTTTTCAGGAAATGCATATGGCGGTGCGCCTTTTGATGAGATGCTTTGAGAATTTGAAGACCTTTTTTGTTTGAAAATCGCTTGACCGCAATACCTGCTACCGCAAATATCATATCCAATTTGTCTAACTGAAAGACGCTTTCAAGAAAATGCGTGAAGGTAGGTTTGGAGTACATTGAGGCTCTTGGCACTGTGCTTGTGATGTTTGTGACCTTATAATAAGTGGCAGTATATGTGTGGCTACAAAGTCAACATTTGAGAGCCTCACAACACTATGGGAGTCCTTTTTGTGCCCTAAGCCAGAAAATTCCATGTTTCATTTACACATTTTCTTGATGGGAAAATGAAATCGGTGTGGCTCCAAAAAACTCAGATATTGTCCTCTAGAAGTACACAATGACAACTTTCAGGTGGCTGCAAAGGTTTTTGTTGGTGTGGAGACACAATCTATAGATGAAGATGGCCATCACCACAAAAGGAAAGATCTTGTTATTTAGCAAATTGGGTGCTCCACTTTCATTTCATTCATGAAAGACAAGCTGACCAAGTTTATCAAACATAACTACATCTACAGATGGCAGGCCAACCACTTCAAAGAGTGTCCATAGAGTTTTCCAAGTGATTCGTTGTCTCTGTCGTGGACTTTGCAAAAAATTACAGTTTTAAAATTTAGAATGAGATCCAATCCATACACCGATATTCTAGTAAGGTGAGCATTTTGGTCCACTACTATGTGCGCTTGACAATGGGCGACATTATAGAAACTCTCCATTTTTATATATTCGATGATAATGTGCATGACACATTGTTTGTTCAACATTGCTTTCTTTTGCATGACCAGTGGTTAAAGGACCAGGGTTTTGTTTAAAGCGACACTGGGTATGGTCTGATGGTGCAACATCACAATTCAAAGCATGACATCCTTTCTTCTTTGTTGCAAGGTTTTCTCAGCTTATTGGGCTTGAGATGATGCACAACTACTTTGAATCAAGTCATGGAAAACATGAACATGACGATGCTCGCACAGTCATAAAGAGGGCATTAACCCATGGGCAATTGAAGGTGGATGGACACCCCCTCTATAATGTAGCAATAGTGGTCAATTACCTCACCCTAATGAACAATAGGAAAGACTGTTGGTCATCCACGAAAAAGGTTGATAGGGTCTTTTGGGAAATCAAGGTGGGTGATGTGCTGAAAGATACAGAATGTGCCTATTTAAAACATATTGACCTCATAAAATATAATTTGGTATCGCTTTCTTGTATATGTTCCTCACCCAAAAGTTGAAGTGTTTTTGACGCTTTTTTATTCTTTCGAGTACATGTAGCTTACACTTGCTATCCGCTAACTACCTTCAACCAGATTTTACAAAAATATCTGGCCCTTTAAGCCACCCAAAAGTTGTCAAGACACCCTTATAAGTAGTTTCAATATCATTGACCACCTACAAGTGCTATCTAAACCACTAGCAAGTGGTTCACACCCTTTTCCAAATAACTTTCAAAGCACTTGCAAGTGGAGAAGAAGACCTAGCAAATGATCTAGAAGGCCTTTGCACACTACAACACTACATGAAGATATCGACGCATATATATCGACGGCCATGCTTTTCCACGTGTATATCGACGTAATTAGCGTGCGTCGCTATACGTGTCAATATACGCGTCGCAGTATGCGTCGATATACGCATGGAAAGGATTTATTTGCCACGCGTATATGGACGCGTATATCCACACGTATAGCGACGCAAAACAAATTTGGGGGAAAAAAGCGAAACCCTCGCGCAGGGGCCATTTTTGCCTGCTCAGATCTTGGCCGAAACCCGCGCGCAGGGGCCATTTTTGCCTGCTCAGATCATGTATTATGTCCATCTCCGCCCCCCCCCCCCCCCCCCCCCCCAACCCCTCCCTCTCTCTCTCTCTACATCGTGTGTGTGTGTGTGTGTGTGTGTAGGAAAGAGAGAGAGAGAGAGAGAGAGAGAGAGAGAGAGAGAGAGAGAGAGAGAGAGAGAGAGAGAGAGAGAGAGAGAGAGAGAGAGAGCGGTGTGTGTGTGCATGTGTGTGTGTGTGTAGGAAAGAGAGAGAGAGGTGTGTGTGTGTGTGTAAGAAATAGAGAGAGAGAGAGAGAGAGAGAGAGAGAGAGAGAGAGAGAGAGAGAGAGAGAGAGAGAGAGATAGATAGATAGATAGTTCTATTATCGTCCTGGGAGGTCAAATATGACCTATGGGACCAAATGAACATGTCACGTGGTGTGAGTGGAGTTCATAAGTGACTCTCGATGCTCAAAAATAACTGAAATGAGCGTCGCAATAGAGAGTCCACATCGTGGTTGGGAGAGGAAGGTATGTAGGGAGAGATCATGGCTGAATATATGGGGAAAAGAGGACCTAATGTGGTCAAAAGCTGAGCACTCAAGTAGTGTGTGGTACTCACACTACTTGGGGAGAGATCATGGCTGAATATATGGGTAAAAGAGGACCTAATGTGGTCAAAAGCTGAGCACTCAAGTAGTGTGTGGTACTCACTCTCTCGCACTTGATGAGGGCATAAGGTGCAAAGTCGATGACACTCCTCGCCAGGGCCCCAACGTCCTGTCTCGCAGCGTAGAGAATGGGAGCTAAGACGAATGGAGGCAATGGTGCGGATCGCACTCAACGGGATGGGCTCAAGGATGTAGGAATGGGTTTGGTTACCTCGTTCTGAGAAGAAGAGAGATTTGTAGTTTGGGGCAACGTGTGTGGTGTAATGGCTGAAGCGAGAACCTCCGGATTTCTCCCAAGCCATGATACATTGGCATTGTAAGAAGGCCTCATTAACTTGGGAGTCGATAGACGCATCCTTGACCAAGTGACATGCATCCCATCTTCCAAACCATTTCTTGATATCAAGCATCCACCCCGAACTTAGTATTTTGCTCGTGCATGTCTTTTGAACCATTTGACTTGCTTCATATGCGATTCTAGGAAGTCGATGCAAAGGGCTACGTTGTGTCTTACGCATGTACTCCACAACCCTTTGCATGCCCAAGACCTCAATGGGAAGCAATCCGGACTCAAGAAGTAAGAGCATGTAGGGTGTTTGTGTCTTGACTTGGAGAAAGTTGGTGAGAAAACTCTTTTGGACATTCTCAAACTCTTTCCAAGTAGACTTCCTGATGCTTCCACCCCACACCTCCACTCTCTAAAGAAGCACCGGTGTCACCAATGTGTCAAAGAGGTACTTTTTGAGAGCCCAACACTTGATCTCTCCTGCATTGCACATGTTCTCAAATGCATAATAGGCCCTCTTTCCGGCTTCCAAGCGACGCATTGCACAATCCTTCCATTTATGATTGAATGGAACCTCAAGGCCAAGGTACTTGAAGTGATCTACCACTTCAAGTTTCTCATTGTTGTATACAATGCATGGATTTTCATCATTTAGGGTCTTTACAAGCATAACCTTGGTTTTGGATCCATTCACGATCAGCCCGCTATGTAGGCAAAAGCGTTCCAAGACACTCATAAGCATTTGTGCATCTTCTAAGGTATGTGCCAAGAGCACTACATCATCGGCATAAAGCAAAAGCATGATCACCACATTTCCGATGATGTGGTGTGTGTGTGTGAGAGAGAGAGAGAGAGAGAGAGAGAGAGAGAGAGAGAGAGAGAGAGAGAGAGTGTGTGTGTGTGTGTGTAGGAAAGAGAGAGAGAGAGAGAGAGAGAGAGAGAGAGAGAGAGAGAGAGAGAATGTGTGTGTGTGTGTGTAGGAAAGAGAGAGAGAGAGAGAGAGAGATAGAGATAGAGAGAGAGAGAGAGAGAGAGAGAGAGAATTAATGTATGCTTAGGAAATTAAAATTAAAGAAAAAAAATTAAAGAGAGAAATGAAATGAAATGTTATATGAACGTCTTCGAAAGGCCAAAGTGACCTATGAGACATGAGACAAGAAAGTTACAATGTGATGGATCTAATACAAAGTCAGAGTAAGAAGATGACAAGATAAAATATTATGGAATCCTAAACTGCTGGGTGTGGACTAAACGGCTAAACCAGCTAGCTGGGATAGGTAGATCATAGGAGATCCAGCATCTGTCGCTGGCGGATCTCATCAATCTCCTCCATGGTCAGTAGCCTGACCGGGCGTTGTGCATGTCGAGCCAAAGTGACCTAGCTAGATCCTCTGATGCAGCCTCTGTCGATGTTGTGTAGTCCTCCGCAGTTGTGGGCGTCTAGATCTCCCTAGCTCAATCGCTCCTTCGATCAGTAGAGAGATAGGGAAGTAGAGAGTGAGAGAGAGAGAGAGGTAAGTAGAGAGCGAGAGAGAGACCGGATTTCATATATATGCTTTGTGAGACACAGACACACTTCTGTGTCTCTTTTTTGTACAGACAATTATTGTTTAGAAAGTTATTGTTTCCCTTATGGTTATGATTATTGTCATTGTCATTGTATAGACATGGTTATTTCTCCTATTCTTGTATAGACATAGTTATGGTTCAGGTTTTGTTAATGGTTATGTTTAACTTTCTGGTTATGCTTATGGTTATTGTTAATTTTGTTTATGGTTATGGTTATCTGCATTATGGTTATGCTTTTAAGTTATGGTTATGGTTTGTTATGGTTATGCTTTTCAGTTGGTACGGTACTTGTCTTTCATTGGCCTTAAATCTCATGTGAGATCCTACATGGATAGCATGTAGGAGCCGTATACATGATATGGTTTTTTTTGAAAATTTTATGTAAAAACAAAGGGAACTCTGCCGAAATTTGTGCGCGTGGGAGCATGGTTGATTTTGGTGCTGCTCGCTTTCTTGGGCAGGGGGCAGGAAGTTTGGCTGTGGCTGTGTCCATCTTTTAACTGGGCACAAGCCAGGCTACCTGCCCTCTGCCCAAGAAATTTTTTTCCTGTTATGGTCATCGCTATGCGCGTCGCTATCTGCGTCTATATCTGCGTTGCAAATAGCGACTGGTTCATAGGGACGCTGATATCGATGCACATAGCGACGCAGTGCATCAATATCTGCGTCGATGACACCTTTTTTTGTTGTAGTGGCAGGTGCTTTCGAACCACTTGCTTGTATACATAGTTTTGATCTCATAGACTCACCTGCAAATTCTATCTAAATCACTAGCAAGTGGTTCTGAACCACTATCAAGTGCAATCTTAACCACTAGCAGCTGGGTTTGAACCACTAGCAAGTGATATCTTAACCACTTTCAAGTGCTATCTTAACCATTGCAAGTGGTTTCTAACCATTGGCAAGTGGTTCAGAACCACCTGCAAGTGCTATCTAAACCACTAGCAAGTGGTTCTGAACCAGAAGCAAGTGCTATCTTAACCACTGGCAAAAGGCTATCTTAACCACTGTAAGATAGCCACTGGCAAGTGCTATCTTAACCACTATCAAAAAGTTCTGAAGCACTGGCAAGTGGTTCAAAACCACTAACAAGTGCTTTCTTAACCACTAGCAAAAGGTTCAGAACCAATGGCAAGTGCTATCTTAACCACTAGCACAAATGGTTAAGAACCACTTTCAAAGTGCTTGCAAGTGGAATAGAAGACCTAGCAAGTGGTCCAGAAGGCCTTTGCAAGTGGTTCAAAAGATCTTTCAAGTGGCTCTTAACCACTTGCTAAAGGATACCAATTTACATAATGCAAATGGTTTTCAACCACCGGCATGTGGTCCACAGTTCACAAATGATATAGCTTGCACTTCTGTCCACTAACCTAATTTTTGTCTTCTACAAAAGCCCTTAAAAAAATTGCTAAAACAATTTAAAATCAACTTATAATAAGATATCTTGCAAGGCACCCAACAAAATGGTCGATTGTATAGCAAATCATGTTTCTACATTAGAAAATGGTATAGAATTCCGCAATACAATGTCGGTTTTTTTCCATTTTACAAAACAAAAGAATTCCTCATTATCAGTAATTACACTATCAAACTCATCATGGGTATCTACATACATGACCAAAGGTACACGACTCTTAAGAATTCTGTTGAGATCGGAGTTGAGGAGGCAGCCTTTTATAATGTGGTAGTGGAGGTGGTGGAGGCAGCACTTTGCCTTTGCCGCCTTGCTGATTTTTCCCTCACAGATTCAATGTCCCGAAGTTGTTGCCACCTTCTTCTTCTAGCATCCAATTTACAAGCACTGATCTACTCCGATTGATTTTTTTTTTCTTCCACTCATAGACAAAAGGCGAAACTTCATGATCCATAAACTTCTTTGATTGGGCTTTCGTCTCGTCTTTTAGAGAACACAAGATAACATAGGAGTCTTTATCGTTCACGCAACACCTGGGATATTTGTCATCTAGTAGAAGGGTGTTATCTTTGTTGAATTGTGTAAATTCTTTCCAAAAAGTACCCAAGACTAGAAAGAATTTGTTCCCCTTGCTTGTCAAGCCATGAGCTTCTACTGCATGCCTCCTTTGCAATCCACCCATTCAAGCTGAGGCAAGCACAATTCTAACCTCTTTTCCAGGTCTCGGTAGTGACTTGTGTTCTAGACGTACACTTCAACAATCTGGCTAGCCCTAAGAACAAACCACTCTGCAAAATGGTGCACATAGTGGTTCAGATTATTGTCCTGCTTCACCTTTCAAAAAGCAACATCTCCACGCCAGGCGAGCTTCGTCCCTCTCTCTTGTCGTGAGTGACAATAAGCAGATCATAAATATTAATGATTAAGGCAGGCCTATTATCCTCCAAAAGGTGAGGGACACAAAACTGAGTTACTAGGTCAAAGTGTCCCAAGTCTTCTTGAGCACAATGCTGGTGCCCAACATTACCAATCACTTGTATATTTACTACAGTGCCCAAAAAGCCACACCCAGTAAATTGTAGTGAAGATTGACACCATGAGACAAAAAAAAAATCAAATATTCAAAATAAGTAAATAGCACAAAAAGCACATAGAACTTAAAGTTTCCGATGTGCGCGGGTTTTGGGGGGTCTTGATTAGTACTTTTCTTTGGATCTCGATGATGCACTCCTTCCTCCTGCTGCCGCTTGCGTTTTTTCCTCAGGGTCTCTACAATTACTCATAATGTCTCCACATCCTTTGCGCCCTCCACTTTATTCACGGTTTCCAATTTTGGGACACAATAAGGTTTAGGGGAAAAAAACCAAAATCTCCTCGAACAAAAATAAAACACTACCTATATGAACTTCATTACCTTCCTAGTTGTCAATTGAGAGCTTGCTGGAGTCATGTCCAATGGTTTCCTTGCCATGGTTCTCAACCACGAAGGATTCAGCCTCGGGGTCCTCCACTCTATCCTCACTTTTTACAACAGCCTTGCCATGTTGAAAACCCTCAGATAGCTCTATGTTTTTCTTGTCAAGTTCAAACAGTTCTGTATTGTTCTCGTCAAGTTCAAGCAGACAAAAACTTTTGTCAGCATTGGTTTCTGTGAAGAAAAAAGTCATGTTAAGGGACATATCTCATGACAAGTGAATTTAAGCTGAGTATAGTGAACCCACCCTCCGGCTCTGTGTACTCAATTTTGCGTTTCCAACACTTGGCAAATTTTGGAATCTTTATTGTGCACAATGGGTGAGTGCACTCTGCCATAGTGGCGCATAGAAATGTAAAGAAAAATGGGTGATATTTGTGTTGACATTCTAGCAAGAAGACCCCTGCCATGTGGTTAGCTGAAAGGGGTTTCCCACATGCAACACAGCCACCCCCAATACACACAAACGGTTTCAAAACAGAGTATTTAGTTGGCGGTGAAGGGACAATGATGCCTCTACCCTTTTCTTGGATATATTGGATGATTGTATCCATAAATTCTCTTCGAGAGGTCAAGTCTTCTAATTCAAATTCCAAAGCCTTATTCCTTTGCTGCCAACCATAGCATAAAAAACAACGGAGAGTAAGATCATTTCATGCTTGGATGGACTTAAGTGCACAAGCTTGAATGCTTCTATTCAACTTCTTTTAAAGAATTCAAAGAAAATTAAAAAATGCTTGACAAATCTTATCAAAACGCTTTCTAGTCATTTCTAAGCACTTTCTAACCACTTGTTTAGCACCTTTTAACCACCTATTGAGCACCATTGAGCACTTCAAAGCACTTTCTAACCACCTGGTCACCACTTTCTAAGCACCTAGTTACCACTTTCTTGGCAACATAAAGCATTTCAAATCACTTTCTAACAACCTATTTAGCAACATTAAGCACTTCAAAGCACTTTCTTACCGCCAGGTCACCACTTTGTACTCCTTGTGAGCAAAGAAAGTGCTTCAGAGTGCAGATCGATTCCTTGAAAGTACTTTCAAGTACTTTCTAAGCACCATTCAACATTGTGGAGCACTTCAAGCAGTCTCTTCACTCAATCCTTACCACTTGGTCTAAGCTTCATAACCACCTAGTAAGCAGTTAAGAGCTATGTCAAAGTACTTCAAAGTACTTTCAAGGACCATTTCAACACTTTCTCACCACTTTATGACCACCTATTAAGCCCTTTCAAGCATATTGTAGGTACCATTGAGCACTTCAGAGCACTTTCTAAGCATCTGGTTACCACTTTCTTGGCACCATAAATCATTTCAAATCACTTTCTGACCACCTATTGAGCAATAGTGAGCACTTCAAAGCACTTTCTTACCACCTAGTCACCACTTTTACTCCTTGTTGAGCAGTTTAAAGTGCTACAATTTTCAGATTGGTTCCTTGAAAGCACTTTGAAGTACTTTCTAAGCACCATTCACTATTGTGGAGCACTTCAAAGTAGTCTCTTCACTCAATCCTTTCCACTTGGTCAAGACTTTATAACCACCTAGTAAATAGTATAGAGCTATGTCAAAGCAGTTCAAAGTACATTCAAGGACCCTTTCAACACTTTCAAGCACTTTCTCACAACTTTCTAACAACTTTCTAACCACATGTTAAGCACTTTCAAGAATATTGTAGGCACCATCGAGTATTTTAGAGCACTTTCTAACCACCTGGTTACCACTTTCTTTGCACCATAAAGCATTTCAAATCACTTTTTGACCACCTATTAAGCAACATTGAGCACTTCAAAGCACTTTCTTACCACCTAGTCACCACTATGTACTCCTTGTGAAGAGTTTAAGTGCTTCAAAGTGCTGATTGCTTCCTTGAAAGCACTTTGAAGTACTTTCTAAGCACCATTCAGCATTGTGGATCACTTCAAAGAAGTCTCTTCACTCAATCCTTACCACTTGGTCAAAACTTCATAACCACAGTAAGAAGTATAGAGCACTTCAAAGTACTTTGAAGGACCCTTTCAACACTTTGAAGCACTTTGAAACAATTTCTTACCACCTATCAAGCATTTTGAAGCATATTGTAGGCACCATTGAGAACTTCAAAGCACTTTTAGGTGCTTTTAGGGCATTTGTAAGCACTTTCTAAGCACCAATGAGCACTATGAAGCTTTTTCTAACCACTTGGTCAACACTTCCTACTCCAAGTGAGCAGTTTAGACCTATCTCAAAGCACGTCATAACATGAAGCACTTCTAGTCTAAAGTCTAACCACTTGGTCAGCAATTTGAATTTATCACAAAGCACTTCTAGGCACTTTAGCAACAAGCTTACCTGGAAGGAGTCCAAATTTTCTTTAAGCCACCCCGAATCAATAGTTGCACCTGCCTTGGACAACATCTTGGTGATAGATATGACCTCCACCTCTTTGCATTCTACCTCCCATGGACCTGAATCCGGTGAGGTCTTGAGCACCTCCAGCTCCTTGTTTAGTTGGTCCAATTCTCTGTATAAGTCATTGTAAGCAAAAAAATGCCCTTCATTTCTAAGCCACACGTACCTCTTTTCTTGCAACTGCACTTTCACCTCGCCCAGCATCCTTTTTTGCTCATTCTCTTGGCCACTAAGTCCCTCCGTCGTGCTAAGCAACAACTGAATATACATTGGCGTCTCTACTGTCTGAAATGGTTGCAGCTTGCTTGCTGACATTGTCAATATTGATGACAAGGCACCGTCAGAGATAGATGCTTCTATTTGAATGACACCTGTCAAACCATAATCAGTGCGGAACTTGTTGATCTTTCGCTCCAAACCCCCTTTTTGCATCTTACAATTTTCAAGGACACTACCACCAAACCTTGCACATGCAATCTAATGTCCAATCGGATCACTTGATGCTACTGGACACCTGTCATACACGAAACCCCGTGCAACTTTTGCTAGTAGCTCACCATTGGATGCGTTTCTTGATATACCTTCTAGTACAAAAGTTGGCATTCCTCAACAAACTCATTCTTCACATGGTTGAGAAATAGCTTTGTGCTTTTCTTGTGCAGGCACTTAAAAACACTCAACCACTCCTCATCGGGGATATCTTTATCTGCGAGCTCTTTAGGCAGCTTTCCTTCTAGGCTGAGCCCGTACTCCTCATGTAATTCCTCGGTCAAGAAGCGAAATCTTGATAGCCTCGGGGACTCCAATGTTCCAAGCATCAAAAAACAGAGCTTGTTGAAATCCCAGTGTTTGGTGGACACAATGGATTGACACGTAAAAGGCGAATATACACCAAATTTTGTTGTACTCACTCTTTTTTTCAAAAGAAGTAGTGTAATTCTGCTAATGAGGATTCTCAATTGTAATATATTTTTTCATTCCCTCGTAGTCTCTCTGAGCCTCCACACCATGTAAGTGGACGAATGGCCGTGGGAAAGGTCCCCTAGCTTTTAAGTTAAAACCCTTAGTTTTGAAAAACACACAATCATGAGTATTTGTACATTGACTGTGAGAGCTCTTTGTTGCTACAAACTATAATCCTCTTTTTTCCTTGTCTAGTAATCAGAATTTGATTCCGAATAGCACATTGTATTCCTTGTCTCTTGCTCTACAATCTAAGTGTAATCATTTTCAATTCTGTTGTGGTTCGCGACGTCTTGTTTATGAGCTAAATGCATTGATCATGATTTGAGGTCTTAAATGGTTGTTTTTTGATGTTTTGACCATGGAAAAGTGTTTCTAAGTTTAAGGGGGACCATGTAGTTCTGTTTCAGTTTTTTGCACATTTTTTGTGATGGATCGTGATTTCTGTACCTTTCAAGATGGTTGCAGAATTTGGTAGGAATGTGCCCTTAGGTGTTGTAATACCTCTCCTTAAGTTTCGTTGCATTCCAAATTCGTTTAAATGCTAAAAAGGCGTGATGACCTAGAGCAGTGAGATCGGACATAGATTGATTTATTAACTAAGAAGTGGTTGATTTTCTTTTGTAGTAGTATGAATAGTACTCTAATCTCACTTAGGTGAGATTGACACTCTCATTAAGTCTCCGTGCCCCATCCCGAGCATATTGACATTATGTTAGTAATGAAAAGCTATGTTGCAGACGTCCGTCGCGGCGACGTGCTAACATTGGCGTCATTGTCGAGGAAGTCGATCCTTAGGTGGTGAGTGACTCAGTGGTTTGAAAATTTCCTTACAAAGATTTTGACACCCTTTTTGTTTACACATAGACAGTAAAGCAGCTAGACATAGGTTTAGTGCTTAGTAGAGACTTGAGTCAAGGACCAGCCAGTGCTACTCCTTATGAGCAAAGAAAGCTATGAGTGAAGTACAAAAGAGTATTTTGTTCTTTGATTTTCCCATGCTTGGAAAGGACTGTTTCACCATACACTTCATTGGCGTTTATGTATTGTTAAATTTATGATTGTGCATCTATTTCAATTTATAGGAGTAGGATAAGTAACAAATTCCACCATCAATGGGGTCCAAAATGATCAAGGTAAAAACTGTCCAAAACCTTATTTTGGTCCCGAAGACCATAACTCCAAAAAGTTGTAAAATTGATCGTAAGAGCTTCAAAGCTGTACTAAACTCAACAAAACTTGGCAAAAAGAGATATACAAGCTTACATGAGACAGACTGCATATTTCTTCCAGTTTTCTTGTCCAACATGGGTCGCGATGGATATAGAAAACCAGACAAAATGGCCCAAAACTGCCAAGTACTCTAGTAAAGTGTCAAAAGTGACCTAATTTTCAATCCAGAGGACCATTTCTAAAAAAATTGATACCATAGGACCTAGTAATTATGTTGAATTTGATGGTACCAAGAAAAGTCAGTTTGGCCTCCCAACATGGATCACATTCCATATTCCTTTGAATCAGCATAAGAGCAGAATTTGACCATAGAGAGAGGTAGTTCCCAAGAACTTGGTGATTTTTCAAACTTGAAATTGGACCTGAATTGTTGATGTTGTGAGTAAAGTTGTGGAATATTGAAAAAACTAGTTAAATTTTATCGACTGAAAGCTAGAACTAACAGGAACGGTCGTAAACTCATAGCTCTCAAGCATTTTTTGACAAGTTGCAAGTTCTAGAGAATACAACCCAACTAGTATGACCAAAACGGGGAATTAAAATTAGCTAATAAGGTAACCTGGTTTGGATTTTGCAATTTCAATTCGGCATGTATTTGCGATCAGGAAGATTGTACCAGAATATGAATCCCATCATCATAGACCAAGTGAGCAATCACTCAACTGAAGGTAGTGTGAATCAAAGACCATTGCATCTTTTAGAATCCATTGTAGAGGAAAGCTTTTTTGACACCTCGTTAGAAAGATCATACACCCTAATGACCAAGAAATCCAACAAGTTGAACCCTAAGGAAACAACTCCCATGGGAGAAGGTCCTTCTCAACGTGCATCTGACACAAAATTGTTGTATTTAAAGTTTCAATTTGAAAATGTGCTTAACACTAGGTTGGTAACCTAATAGGACATAAAAGTGTCCTTTCAAGGTTTTGAAAAAAACCTCCAAAACCATAGTAGATCCACTCATTTTGTAAAATCCTTTCATGAGGTTATAGTTCAAGGCCTACTACACATGGAAAAAATAAGAAACTTGTAAAATTTCTCATCTTTTGGTCACACCAAGCCTCCAAAGTTGATGGACCAGTACATTTTCATCAAAACAGTCATTTCTTACGCTTTGTTGCATAAAAATAAGATTAGGGATTTTTGTAGGACTTGAGATAAATTCCCTAGTTGACTTCAATGGGTTGGTGATCAGAACATATGATTGCTTCTCACTCACTATTTTTTGTTTTGCCAAAAGAAATAGGTACAAAAAAGTTGAATTTTTACCATTCTGCAAACCTATCATCAAAGTTTCTATAGCCACGCTCAATACAAATAATATATGCATGTTTTCTTAGTTCCCTATTGTCCTTTAGGTTCATAAGGAGCCATGGAGCATGTCAAAAGAATAATACATCTCTTACAAAGGGGAATCTTGGGGAGAAAGATGAAGTGCTAAATACAGCAAACATCAAAAAACTGGGTTCAACATTATGAGTTGTAGAATCCCATAGAAACTATTCAATATCTAGCCAAATTTGATCCTTATGACTAGATATGGTTACTACCTACAAAATGCATGTAGTTGTCACAAGAAAATAACAATATTGAAAAAGCTATACTTGATATACTAGAATGTTTCGTTTTCTTCCATAATTGAAAAAATCAACCATCGTTGTCTACTATGCAAAATAGGGTATTAGGTGCCCCAAAACTCAAGGAATATTAGCTTTATGTTACAATATGCGACATAGAAAATCAAAACTGCATTTGGATATCATGAAAGCCACCAAAAAAATCATAGAAGAGCTAAAATTGGCTAAAAAATAGGATTTGACAATTTTTGTAATTTGGTCATAACTTACAACTTTAACATTTATTTCTCCCTAGAAGCATCAGGACATGTTGAGGACTACTAAAGATAGTTCTCTAGCATTATAGACCTCACAAACATGAATTCTAGAGTGGTATAGTTGCAAAAAGTTGAAAAAAGCCAAAAACAGGACCCGTTTTTTCACACAGTTTAGGTTGTGAAATGTTGTGCAAGCACAAGGTAAAAGATGGAATTGATATTCCAAAAAAATGTCGAGTTTTTTTCAGCTCATGAGACAAATTTCTAGATAGATAGCACCTCAAAATCCATTTGGAAACTCTTGACATAATTCAAGGAAAATGGTCACTTAACAGGACATAAAAGGTCCTAGGACATAAAAGTGTCCCATTACCAACCTAGTGTTAATGCCAAAATCTATAAGGATGGAATGGACAGCTACTGTATTAAGTTGGAAAATAAGCCAAGCAATTCTAAGGACCTTGTAGATTTGGATTATGATGGAGACAAATACTTTGACAGAGAAGAGGTTGCAGATTGCCACCACATAGTGGATGAGATCTCGGTAAGGGACCTTGACCAAACTGATAAGAAAGCATTCTAGGACTCCACGAATAAGCTTTTAGAAGACAACACGGACGACAAGCTTTCTAGTAGTTCAGATCACGACAACAAACGAAAGGATCGATAAGTGATCTACTATGATTTTCTAAACCAAAATCCTCGAAAAAAGCGTAGATATCTGAATAAACGCATGAACAAATGAAACAAGACAAAAGAATATTTAGTACCTCTATTAACCGACAAAACATAGTATTTAAGGTTTGTTAAAGTAATTGATTGCCTTAAAGATGGGATATCGAAGAGGTACATGAAATCTGACTCAACCAAAACAAAATTGAAGAAGAACAACAAACAAAAGCCACATATAGAGAGTATTTCTGAAAAGGTCACGAAGTTGTCCAAAATTGAGCGCAAGCACAAATACAATGAGTTGAAACAAACTTTGAAAGAAGTTTGGATGACAAAATTGGAAACTGATGATGAATCAAATGATGGTAAGTTTGATGCACCTTCCCACTACAAAAAGTATACTATTCATGATGGAAAAATTGTAGTGCAGAAGCCCTAACGAGACCCAAAAGAGCCTGGAACTTCATATGATTGGCCTGAAAAAGCCAAATGTATAAACTTAGCAGAACCAGTTGAGGAACCTAAATCGACATACATTGCCACATACCTTACAAAAGAAGAAGAGCGACTTCTAATAGATACACTCACCCGGTATAAAGATGTGTTTGCTTGGTCATACAAAGACCTAAAGGGGATAGATCTAGAGATCTATTAGCACACGATACCCTTAAAAGTGATGCCAGACCACGCAGACAACATCCTTATACGTACAATGAGACTTTTGCCAAGAAAATTAAGGAGGAGATAGACAAATTGAAGGATGCGGAGTTTATGTGGGACGGGTGTCTAACCTCACTCCTATGTTATTGCAGATATAGCGAGAACCACGAATATAATTGTCAATCCATGAAATGAAGCTAACTCAACTAGTGCATAGAGGCTACAAAAGGTTGTCAATCTCTTGGAAAACAACAGAAAACTTGCATCTAACTCAAGCTACACTCAAATGACTGAAAAAACCAAAAGCTAGTTGTAATCAACAAACAAATCATAACCATTATAGCATCAAATGACATTTAAAAATTACAAAACTTCTAGGACATGTTTATAAGACCTAAGAATACATGCTTATGATCTCAAATCTCACTTTAGGTTAAGTGCAAAAATGGCAATTATTAACAGCAGTGAGTTTTCAACCTAGTCATTTTCGACACAGAATGCATCTAAATGCTTAGCAAGGATGCCCCAATATCCTACCTATACTTATTTTATGATTTTTAAGCTTAAATTTTGACTTATGATGAAATTAGGCCGCGGGTCAGCGACGCCGAAAGCTACGGATTACCATGAAATGCTTACGTTAACGTGTAGAGCTCTTACATGCGATTGCAAAGCAACAAACGGCACTGCAATGTGACAACCGAGAAAGGAGTAGGAAGCACGAGAAGAACAAAAGTGAGCGTCGTTAGCTCTGTTAAGAAATAAGACGTAGCTAAATAGATAATTGAGTAGATTACTTAATGGAGAGAGACAAATTTATATACACGAGATTATAGAGTAGAGAGAGAGAGAGTACACACGATATACGTGGTTCACCCAATGTGGGCTACGTCCACGGGAAAGCAGCCACTCAATGGCTTTAGTACTTCAAAACAAGAAGTAGTTTACAAAGGGATTATACCCTTAATGGAGCTCCCGCTTTGCTTCACTCTCACCACCTCACACTCACCTTGTTGCATCAACTTCACACTATGAAATGTGTGTAGAAATGGACTCCTTTTATAGGCCAAAAGGGCTGCCCTCTCTTATGAGAGACATCCATGTGTAGCCGCCCTTGTGCGAATAAGTCCAAATCGGACCCTCCAATCCGCCCATGTGTGGCCGCCCTTGAGAAGACAAGTCCGCTTTTGAATTCGGCCACCGACCACCGGCCATTGACTTCCGACCACCGGCCATCGGCCATTGACTACCGGCCATCGGTCAACCGACCGGTTGTTTTCCGACCACTTTCCGGCCGCCGTCCGGCCATAATATTCCAGCGAAAAAAAAAATATTCCGGTGAAAAAAAAAGTCTCGGGGGCCTCCGCCCTCGAGGCTTTTAAAGTTGCCCCTGATTCTTGTCCGTGAAAATTTTGGTTTCCGGTGAGTGATTTTCTTTCACGCACGATGGCTTCTCCTCATAATGGGGGCCTTACAAATGTGCACTTTTACCACAGAAAATTACAAGGGTAAATCAGGCTCCATACTTAACAAGCTCACACTTGGAGACTGATCTCCAAACCAAACCTGTGACTGCTTTCCATTCTGGCTTCTTATCCTTGAATGCCGATTGATGATGAGCAAAAGCTCAACTTCTCCTTGTTGACCACTTTTGTAAACATGTCTACAGTATTTTCACTTGTATGCACCTTTCCTAGCTTTAGCTGTCCCTCTTCCAAAAGAGTGCGTATGAAGTGATAACTCACCTCAATGTGCTTTGTCCTTGAATGAAAGGCTGAGTTCTTCGCAAGATGGATAGCGCTTTGGCTATCACTGTACAAGACACAATTGTCTTGTTTGAATCCAAGCTCTTCTAAGAATCTGTGAAGCCACATAATTTCTTTGCTTGCCTCCGTCATTGATACATACTCTGCTTCCGTGGTAGAAAGTGAAACCACTTTCTGCAGCTTTGAATCCCAGCTTATTGCTGTGCCTCCAACCGTGAACACATAGCCAGTAGTGCTCCTTCGAGTATCTTTGTCACCTGCCATATCTGCATCAGCATACCCTTCTAGAAAAATATCAATTCCTCCAAAATACAAAGCATTTGTTGTTGTCCCTTTTAGATACCTAAGTATCCACTTCACAGCTTGCCAATGCTTTTTACCTGGGTTGTCCATGAACCTACTCACAACTCCCACTGCATGTGCAATGTCTGGCCTTGTCCAGACCATAGCATACATTAGAGAACCACTGCTGCAGCATATGGAACTTTAGACATATAGGCTATCTCCTCTTGTGTCTTTGGACACATATCCTTCGTTAGTTTAAAATGACCAGCCAAAGGTGTAGGAACTAGTTTTGCATTTTGCATTGCAAACCTTTCTAGTAACTTCTTGATGTCATCTTCTTGAGATAGCTTTATTGTCTTCTTCGTCCTGTCCCTTGATATTTTCATACCAAGTATCCTCTTTGCAGCACCTAAATCTTTCATTGAAAAAGATTTGGACAGCTCCTCTTTTAGGTCTTTGATGTCCTGCATGTTAGCACTTGCAATCAACATGTCATCAACATACAACATTAGGATGATGAATTTCCCATCTCCCAAATTCTTCGTGTAGACACAGTGATCCGAGTTGCATCTTGTGAATCCATGATCCAACATCCATCGATGAAACTTCAAGTACCATTGTCTTGATGCTTGCTTTAAACCATACAAGCTCTTCTTTAATCTGCAAACCATTTTCTCCTTACCTTTTACTTCATACCCCTTTGGTTGAAGCATGTAGATTTCCTCCTCTAAGTCACCGTGAGGGAATGCCGTATTTACATCCATTTGCTCGAGATTTAGATCATGAGCAGCCACAAGGCTTAAGACAAGCCTAATTGAGTTCATTTTTACAACATGAGAAAATATTTCATTGAAGTCAATACCTTTCTTTTGAGAAAAACCTTTTACCACAAGCCTAGACTTGTACCTTTTCTTCCCACCTTCTTCTTCCTTTAGCTTGTACACCCATTTGTTTTGAAGTGCCCGCTTCCCTTTAGGCAACTCAACCAACTCCCATGTTTGGTTGCGATGTAGTGAGTCCATCTCCACTTGCATGCTCTTCGTCCATTCTTCTTTGGATTCATGTTGCATAGCTTCTTCATATGATTCCGGCTCTCCAGAATCTGAGATCAAGAGATGGTTGAAGGAAGGAACAAACCTTTCTGGAGGTCTACTTGCTCTTGTAGATCTTCGGGGAATTAGTTGAGGCTCCTCATTTGGTTGACGTTGTTGCACATTGTCACCGTTTGCAGTCCTTGAGTCTTCACCGTCCTCAAGCTCCATGTACTCATCACCTGTTTCTTTTGTTCGTTTTCTTTCCAAGTAATCTTTGTACATATTTTGTTCGTTAAAAATTACATCCCTACTCCTGAAGATTTTACCATCTTCAGGATTCCATAGGCGATACGCAAAGTCTCCTTCTCCATAGCCAATGAAGAAACACTTTTTGGACTTTGCATCTAACTTTGATCTTAGGCTTCTATCTATGTGCATGAAAGCCTCACACCCAAACACTTTGAGAAATGCATAATTCACCGGTTTACCTGTCCATGCCTCTTCTAGAACTCCCCCATCCAATGCCGTTGAGGGTGACCGATTGATTAAGTACACAGACGTACTTACAGCTTCTGCCCAAAGCTCAAGCGGTAGGCCTGCATGTAGCCGCATGCTTCGTGCTCGTTCCATGATTGTCCTATTCATCCTTTCTGAAATCCCATTTTGTTGAGGTGTCCTTGGGGTTGTCCTTTGCCTCCGAATGCCATTGCTAGCACAAAATCTTTCAAAAGCTTGGCTGCAATATTCGCCTCCATTGTCGGATCTGAGGCATTTAACCTTGGTACCTGCTTCATTCTCCACAAAGGCTTTCCACCTTTGAAATATGGAAAATACATCGGATTTATTCTTCATGACATAAACCCATGTTTTTCTAGTCGCATCGTCTATGAATGTTACATAGTACAATGAGCCACCAAGTGATGGTGTACTTGCAGGACCCCAAACATCAGAATGAACCAACTCAAGTTTTTTATTTTTTCTTTCATTTCCTGATTTTTGAAATTTTACCCTCTTTTGTTTACCATAAACACAATCTTCACAGAACTCTAAGTCCACTTCTTTCAAACCTGGTAGAAGCTTCTTTGTTTGAAGGATTTGCATTCCTTTGGCAGTCATATGCCCAAGTTGGTAGTGCCACACCGCACTGTCAACTTCTGTAGTTGTTGCACAAGCTGAAGGTTGCGTGCTAACAGTACACAAGTAAAGTGTACCGACTTTTTCACCCTTGGCAACCACCAAAGATCCCTTTGAGATCTTCCACCATTTGTTTCCGAATGCAATGTTGTGACCTTCATCATCCAATTGTCCTGTAGAGATCAAATTTTTGCGAAGAGAAGGAACATGCCTAACATCTTTAAGCTTCCATTCATTTCCGTTAGCAGTTTTGACAGAAACTGTACCTCTGCCGACAATCTCACAAGCTTCATCATCTCCCAAGTATACATACCCCCAATTACCTTTGGTGTAGTCTTGGAAATGTTCCTTGTGTGGTGTCGCTTGTGATTTGCATTCCTTTGGCAGTCATATGCCCAAGTTGGTAGTGCCACACCGCACTGTCAACTTTTGTAGTTGTTGCACAAGCTGAAGGTTGCGTGCTAACAGTACACAAGTAAAGTGTACCGACTTTTTCACCCTTGGCAACCACCAAAGATCCCTTTGAGATCTTCCACCGTTTGTTTCCGAATGCAATGTTGTGACCTTCATCGTCCAATTGTCCTGTAGAGATCAAATTTTTGCGAAGAGAAGGAACATGCCTAACATCTTTAAGCTTCCATTCATTTCCGTTAGCAGTTTTGACAGAAACTGTACCTCTGCCGACAATCTCACAAGCTTCATCATCTCCCAAGTATACATACCCCAAATTACCTTTGGTGTAGTCTTGGAAATGTTTCTTGTGTGGTGTCGCATGGAATGAAGCCCCGGAAACTACTATCCAGGAATTAGACACATTGTCTAATGAGAGAATTAGAGCATCTTGCTCTACTTTACCTGCCACATTGGCCTCCGATGTTGGCTTGTTGTCTTGAGACTTTGTCTCCTTCTTCTTCTTGGACCAGCAATCCTTCTTGACGTGGCCCTTCTTGCCGCAGTTCCAACATTCAAGAACTGACTTTGTGCGTGACTTGCTCCGCCTTGAGCGATCACGACCCTTTTGGTTTTTGAACCTCTCCTTAAGTCTTCCTCTTGTTTCCACTAATAGTGCAGCACTTGATGATTCTCCTGTGCTTCTCCTTCTCATTTCCTCGCTTAGGAGAACACCCACAGCATCATCAAACTTAAGAGTATTTGTGCCAGAGATAGAATTACTTACAGCCATCACAAGGCTGTCCCAACTATCCGGTAGAGATGATAGTATAAGGAGAGATCGCACTTCGTCATCGAAATTGATTTTCACTGATCAAAGTTGACTTATGTTTGTGTTAAAGTCATTTAGGTGTTCTTCAACTGAACCATTCTCTGCCATCTTTAGATTGAACAAGCGCTTCATAAGAAATACCTTATTGGATGCCGATGGTTTCTCGTAGAAGTCGTCAAGTGACTTCATCAAGTCCTCCGTGGTCTTCATCTCCGAAACATTGAAGACCACCGTTTACGCCAAGCTTAACCGGATTGTTCCCAGTGCCTTTCGATCAAGGACAATCCATGCTTCATCTGCCATTGTTGCGGGCTTCTTCGCAAGACCGCCTAGTGGCAAATAGAGGTCCTTCTGGTAGAGATAGTCTTCAATCTGCATCTTCCAATGTTGGTAGTTTTTGCCGTTGAGCTTCTCAATCTTGAGCTTCCCTTACTCCGCCATAACTCCCACTCAATTCAAGGAATCCTTTCCTTGAGATAATTTAGCTACGAGCAAACCTTGCTCTGATACTAGTTGTTAGGAAATAAGACGTAGCTAAATAGATAATTGAGTAGATTACTTAATGGAGAGAGACAGATTTATATACACGAGATTATAGAGTAGAGAGAGAGAGTACACACGATATACGTGGTTCACCCAATGTGGGCTACGTCCACGGGAAAGCAACCACTCAATGGCTTTAGTACTTCAAAACAAGAAGTAGTTTACAAAGGGATTATACCCTTAATGGAGCAATCCCATCTTGCTTCACTCTCACCACCTCACACTCACCTTGTTGCATCAACTTCACACTATGAAATGTGTGTAGAAATGGCCTCCTTTTATAGTCCAAAAGGGCTGCCCTCTCTTATGAGAGACAGCCATGTGTAGCTGCCCTTGTGCGATTAAGTCCAAATCGAACCCTCCAATCTGCCCATGTGTGGCCGCCCTTGAGAAGACAAGTCCGCTTTTGAATTTGGCCACCGGCCATTGACTTCCGACCACCGGCCATCGGCCATTGACTACCGGCCACCGGCCAACCGACCGGTTGTTTTCCGACCACTTTCCGGCCGCCGTCCGGCCATAATATTCCGGCCATAATATCCCCGAGGCCTTTAAAGTTGCCCCTGATTCTTGTCCGTGAAAATTTTGGTTTCCGGTGAGTGATTTTCCTTCACGCACGATGGCTTCTCCTCATAATGGGGGCCTTACAAATGTGCGCTTTTACCACAGAAAATTACAAGGGTAAATTAGGCTCCATACTTAACAAGCTCACGTTGTGTTCTATTATCCAAAACTTACAAAAATTGACTTGTATACCTTAGCCAAGGTTTCTATGGTCAAAAGTAATAATTTGGGAGCTCTAACTAAAGATAGGTTGATACAATCTGCAAGCTTGTAGCCACGGTTCATCAATTATACTATTTATCTAGAAATTAGGAGTTACAACATATTATATTTATCAATATAATAAGCATTTTTACAATAAAAGCTCCGAAAAATGTTATCCAAATTAGCTTGCTGCTAACATTTCTCCTCTCCTCGACTGTGTCGTCCCTTGCCATAGGTTCATGGACTGAAGTAGTCTTCGGGTTGATGGCTAGCGAGGCGGTCTTTAAGCTCATGGAGAGTTTTTTCATATCTGATTCGTCTTTCTTTGTCTAGGACTTGCAAAAACTACATGGTGACTCTGTTCTTGAGTTCAAGGGCTGAATACCCAACAAACCTTGATATAAGGTTGCTGATCACTAGCCCAAATATCTTCATTTTCCATGTGAAGAAACCTGTATAGAATACCTCTTCGAATGCCAACATATTACTAGAAACATACATCTGGCATAGAAGCCATAGAGGACTTCTTCTAAAGGTTGTCCACTTAAATCATAGACCTTTGTTGCCTTCAAGGAAAGACATCCATGGTGCTCCTGCTTGCTCAGGCCCGTGAAAATTTTGAATGCAGGTGAGCAGCATTCTCCAAAGCTTATAAATCATTGCACATGAGAGGTTAGGGAGGCTCTTGAAGAAGGCCATGGAGCTCATTACGGTTTTCACAATGTATTCTTCAATTATTGGTCCCTGCTCTAGAGCTAGTAGTTGTGGGTAATTTAGCCATGCTGGCCTCTTCTTCTTCAGTGCATCGTGTGCCTATCATGTCCTTACCCTTGGTACATGAGAGAATGTTGGGTCCTTCTGTAGGGCTACAGGTGCTCTTGTGAATAGAATTAGGTATCTAGAGTGCTTGTTCAACCAATGTTTTCTCCACTTTGGGTGGATATCATATGAGCCTTCTACCTGCATATCCTTGTAAAGTCTTTCCTTAACCTGCAGTAGCTCCACCTTTATCAATGGGTAGGGTAGTGATTGCTGATGCCATTGAGCATTGATTTGGTTGGGAGTGACCTGAGTTACATTTACTAAGTGGAGAACTCTCAACTGCCAATCCATTTCTACTTTCCATTCAGCATTTGCTTCTTAGACAATCTGCTCTTCTAGTGCATTTTCCTTAGCTTTAGAAAGCTGGACCATTGGCACTTGTTTGGATGCAGTGATTGGTACTTAAAAATCTGACTCTCTTTCCAGCTCTTCTGACATTTGTTTTTCCATATCAGCAAAAGAAACGGATGGTATGTTGATGGTTGGCTGTTCGGAGGTTCCTGCCTCATCCTGAGTTTCTGTTTGTCCCTCTCTTAGCAGCTGATTGACAGTCTTCAATTCCTCTATTTCCTTGAGCAATTTCTCTTCTCTTTGGACCCGCATCAATGCAAGGTCTTATCTTTGCGTTTGTTCCAGCTTCAACTCAAGTTCAACGTTTTTGTTCCTCTTTTCTAAAGGCTTGTAGACTTCATTTGTTCCCTTGATTGAGGCTATAGCTGGGTTTTCTCTTATCTGTCTTAGAAATGCCGCTTGATAATTGGTCCGCTGCTTGGAGTATTGCAAAGGGGCATTAGCTACATCGAGATGCACTTGGATCTTTTGTAGTAACAGAGTAGTGGTTTAAAGTTCATTGATTACTTCTGTCAATTGTTGATCTTTGCTTTTGCATGCATTGGATAACTTTGTCAAGAGCTCTTCCATCTCTTTCTGATGTTTCTCCTTTACAATCTGGTGTATTGCTGCTTCATTTTTCAACTCTTTAATCTGTCTTTGAAGATATGCAATGATGTTCATTCTGTCATCTAGCTCTCCTTGTAGAGCATCAATAACTAGTTCTAGCTCTTTAGCCTTGGCACTACGGCTAAGTGTTGATGTCTCATCTTGTCTGTCATTAGATGCATTTGCCTTGCATACTCATTGACCTGCATGATGACTTCATCATTGGTTTCCCAATCTTCAGGTTCTACTTGGGGTTGTTTAGAAGTTTGGGATGTGTCGGTTTGTGGCTCTTTTGTTGGTGCAGTGGCTTTTGCATGTGGCTATGGAGGTGGTTCTATGTCTCCCCCTTGAGGCTTTGTAGATGCCTCAACTGCTTTTGCTTCTTGAGTTGTTGTAGAGGAAGGTTCTGATGCAATTGTTTTGCCTTCCTTGGGTTGTTCAAAATTTGCTTCATCCTATTGTTTAGGCTCTTTTTCCTTTGCTGCGTCATCTTCCTTAGATTTATCCATTAGTGAATAGCTTGGACTCGGCATGGGTTGATCTTCTTATTACGTAATTGGTGAAGAGGGTCGTGGAGACATCTCCTCGTGTTCATGATGTGACTCGCTTTGTTTAGCAGTTTTCGCTTGTCTCTGTTGCTCAGCCGCTTCTTTTGTTTCTTTTCTTTGACCTTCTAGAGCTTCCTTCATCCTTAAAGCTTCGGCTTCCTCATACATCTACTCAAGAAAATCTTTGGGATCCTCTAGAACCTTCTTTGCAAGGTTCTTGGTTCTTGGTCCCTTTAACTCCCTTGAAATCCATTTTTTGGGGTCTTCACCTGCAGCTTGGTGGCTCCTTTCGTTTTTTTTTTCTCTTTCAACTCTAGCCTTCTTTTACTCTGGATCCTCTTGGTGAGCTGCCACTAGTTTCTTTCTCATTGCTTCTGTCCTTGCCATGTTTTCTTCGTTATCAGAGCTTACATTGCTATGGGCTTCAGGGGAACATTCTACAAATTCCTCATCTGATTTGTATACTCTCTTTGTTGATCGGGTGGTCCTTGGAGAAGGTTGAGCTGACACGATCCAGGTGTTCTGATCGGGGGCTAGCGGCAAATTTTTGGCCATTCCAATAGCATGATATGCTATTCTTGTTAGCACTTCTGGAGCACCCAGATATGTGATCTTTTCCTCTTTCTTTGTGCCCTTCAGTGTTGTAAGCACATACTACGCGGCTTGCCTAGTTGTTGACTTTAATACTTGAGTGAAAGTAGTTGCAACTGCATGGTTTGGAGTTGTGTACCGTGGCGGTCTCTTTGATAGTAAGTGGAAATGTTAATGATAGAGGTGAGTTGGTTCCTCCACTTGCCTTTGGATGAGATAAAAAAATGTGGTAGCAGCAGTATCTTTGGTAAAAGTACCCGCTGTCTTTTTATCTCTTGCCCGCATAGTCATACCTTCTGTTGGCAACTTCATTGCCTCGTACACTATTTCTTTAGTGATCACCACTTCAACCTTTTGCCCCTATTGATCCATGATTTGGGCCGATCCATCTTCTTTAATCGTGGATAGAAATTCATATGCTTTGTGGAAATCCACTATGCATGGTTCTTGGTCATAGAAATATCGAAGCCCTAGCCTTCTTTGGGCTTCCTTGGTATTTGGCTTTTCAGCTACACCATAAACCTCCTTAGATAGCATTTGCAATTCTACTGGTGTCCTTCTTCACTCTTGAATCTGCCAGTGAAAACCGTTGTGTTTTTTTCTTGGAGCTGTTCTTTAGACAAGTAGGTTGCTTTTGATGTCTTCACTTAGCTTGGATCTAACTCGTACGGTGGAAACTCCTGCAGCTTATCTTTTTGGGGCATCCTTTTCTTTGCTTTCTCAGCCGCTTGCATTGCCCCTGTTAAGTGAATACAATGTCAAATTTAGAAAATTTTGCAAATTCCACTTTGAAATGCCCTGAGTCTGAAATGCTAGAAAATAATTTCCATTTTTCTTCAGATCAATTTTGGAGCATGCATAGATGCATAAAAACATGTAGAGATCAAAATTATGCAGTTCAGGTAAAAATTATAACAAAATTAAATCATCACGATTATTAACATCTAGGGATTTTTTCTAACTTTTTGCATTTTTGACATCATAGGCTTGAAACATATGGCATTTAGGTACTTTGAGTGAAGTGTGGGCTCATTTGAGTGCACTGGGTGGAAATGGTGCCAGATTTAGGCCTTTCGACTCTAAAACAGTAGATATAAAGAGATTTTGAGTTTTTAAGATCCAAAGTTGCTCAAACTTGATTTGTGGGCTTGGGACATCACGTTCTTTGGTCCCCATAATGTCAAAATTGAAATTGCACCCATTTTGGCAAAAAAGTGAATAATCGCAATTATTAACTTTTTCATCAATTTGTACATTTTTTGTTGCAACTTGGTTCTAGGCATGATGTAGAGTCTGTGTGTGAGATATGGGGTGATTTGGATTAAAAAATGTGACAATTAACTCAAAAATTAGGTTGAAAAGACTTTGGTGCATTTTTTGACAAATTCAGAGTTTTTCTTGATCATTTTGGCTCATATATGACATGTGGCATGTAATAAATGTGTACAAGTGATAGGTGAAGTGAAGGGATCAAATCCAAGCCAATCAATCACAAAAGAAAATAATCACGATTATTTATAGCAATCATTGTTTTTGCAAGAGTTGATAATTTGATGACCTAAACATCTTTAATACATCTAAACCAAGTCCAAAAATGTATTTGGTAAAGTTCGGTCATTTTGGCATCACTTTGTACTCTTGTTGACTCTGAAATTACCAATTTTTGTGACTACTTGTCATGTAGAGTCGGTTCATCACTTTTGAAGCTATGGACTTGTTCGCTACATAGTCCTGGTGCTACTCGTCCAGTTCTGGCCAATTCAAAGTCAGTTTGACTTCATATGTCAAATTTGACACTTTGTAGCCTTTGAGCTGTTTTCTAGCTATTTGAGAGCTTTCCTTGACTATTTCCATGAAACCATCTAGGTACATTGTGTATAGACCCAATCTATAAGCTGTCCATGGGGTCAAAATCCAATTCTGGCATATGACAAAAACCTACATTATTTATTTGGGACCCCCTCGACCCTTGCCAAATGGTCATCTGGTGATATGAAAGTGTTCTACTATATCGGGGCATTCTATAGTTCAAGTCTCGTCCAATTCGGTTGAGATGACTAGCTGCTAACGTCACTTTTGTGTTGTAGGACTTCGTTTTGGGTTTCTAGGGTTTTTTCCTGAGCCTAGACTTGCTACCCAACCATGTAGAATTATTCATTGATAAGCTTAGAACTTACCCATCATGTCTAGTGTGAGACGACGCTGTAAATGGACAATTGTAGACTCCAGAAATCGTGCGCGAAGAAGGCAGAAATCTCTCTCCTCCAAGAGTGAGTAGTGGAAATGAGGTGATTTTGGGCTCCCTTAGATATCTATACTCAAACTTCCCAAACGATTTTTTCCCAAATTCCCCTGTTAATCCTACTAGGCCGTGAAATCTATGTTATACTCAAAAATTTCTTCAATCGGATTCCGTTAGCTCATTTTGCAAGAATTTGCAAAAGTAGGCCTTGGCGGCCTAATTTAGGCTTCCCGCTTCCATTTGTTGATTTGATTGAAATTTTTTGTGCATGTCGTCTTGTCCTTCCAATCATCAGCGTATCTTCAATTCTCCATCTGAGTTCATTTGCTATTTATTATTAACTTTTGACCTGTTTATTGAAAAAATCAAATAAAAATATAAAATGCCATTGAGAAACATTGCTCTATTGTTTTTTGGTGGATTTCATCATTTTTAAGTCCCAATATCAAGAAAAATGATGAAAATAACAAAAAATGCCATTTTTAAAGATTTTTCGTTAGTATATACACTATTTACACTCATCGGGGAGATGGTATCAGTTAAATTTCCCCGGTTGATGATTTTGTAAGGACAATACTTTCCAATTTGGTACTGCCTTGTACGTGCATATCCATGAGATTTCAAGAATCATTGTTTCATTCATGTGTTCATTTGGTAAGCATATAATCCGATGAGGGCATGCACATCCATGTACTATCACATTTAAGTTGACTACTCCCAATGTCAGTGTTGGGTTCTTGTTGCATCCTTTGATAGCCAATATTCCAGATGTCAAAGACTGATTCGTTTCTTTCTTGTACGTGGAATAACTGACTACATTTACTCGAGCTCCTGTATTGGCCAATGCATTTGTGGTATGATTGTTAAGCTGTACGTTGATGCGAAGATCCATTTCATATAACCATTCATCATCTATTGACACTGTATCCTTCTGCAATTCCCATACTCGTTTATCTAGTTCGAGAGTGTTGATGGGGGTAGGTATTTGTTGATTTTGGAGAGCAACTTTCCTTTTGAGTACTCGAAGCCAAGCTTTTTCTTGTGCTTCATCAATGACATGCTGTCGTTTCATCTTTCTCTATTTTATTGCATGCATCTTTTCTAGCAGTTCATTGGTTAGTGGCAAATTGTACTTCTTTAAATGGTATCTACTAATCCAATTACCCATTGGTTCATCATCTAGGGTGGACAACTTAACTGCTCCACTTGGGGATACATCTTCAATGATAAATGGTCCGTTTCCCTTTTTCTTAAACTTGGGAATGTGTTGTTTAAGGGAGTAGACTAAAACTAAGTCCCCTTTTTTGAAGATTTTTGTGACTAGATGGGAATCAAAAAAATGCTTTTGTTTTCGTTTTTGTGCATATATGCGAGCTACAGCTATTAGCCTTTGATCATCAATATTTTCTAAATCTTCAAGCCTCTCTGACAATTCATGTCTGGTCCACTCAAGATCCTTAGCTACCCTTAGTGTCGGTAGTAGAAATTCTATTGGCAGTATGGCATCAAGACCATAAACAAGGTTAAAGGGTGTAGCATTTAAAGCGGTCTTGAATGAAACTCTATAAGCCCACAGTGGCATGGAGATTCATTTCCCAATCGGTTCGTCCTTAAGTAACCACTTTAGGTAATACCAAGCTAAGAATTCTATTTGTGTGCTCAGCTTGTCAGTTTGTTTGTGGATGACAGGGAGCCGATTTGTTATGGATGACCATAAATTCATTAAGCAGATACTCAATACCTCATTGAGGAAATGAGTTCCCCTATCACTGACAATTTCAATCGGAAGTTCATATCTTGTGAACACATTCTCATACAAGAATTCGGTTGTGGTTCTGGCATCATTCTTTTGGGTTGCTTTAGCTTCTACCCACTTGGTCAAATAGTTTGTAGCTACAATGATATATTGAGCTTGGGTTCTATAAGCCGGTGGTTGTCTTGGCCCGACAAAATCTATACCCCATTTTGCAAAAGCTCTAGCCCCCATCATCATTGGCCTTAAAGTCATGCTATCTACACGGGTTGGAATTTTTGCTCGTTGACATGCATCACACCTTCAAACATATTCTTTGGCATCTGCAAAAAGTGTTGGCCACCATATGCGTGCCATTAAGATTGCTCTCATGGCGATTTTGCTAGAAAAGTGACCTCCAACTAATCCAGCATGTCCTTGTTCTATAATGGGAATATATTCACATTCATTTGCACAAAGACGCAGATGTTGATCCTTCCCTCTTTAATACAATCGGTTTCCAATAAGAGCATACTCTCTTGCTTAAGTTTCAATTGCTCTTTGGCGGCGTTTACTCATATCCTCAGGAAATGTTCGGCTTGATAACTAAGTAACTAGATAGTTATTACACTTAGGAATGAGTGATATTTAGAAAAATGTCACATGAGGTATGGGTGCTTGTTTCTGGCATTGAGGATATTTTTTTACAAATGAGTGAACGTCACTCCTCATGGTTGGCCAAAATACTCCAAGTCTCAAAATCCGTTGCATAGTTTGGTCTTCCGCATAGTGAAGTCCCACTACGATAATATGTGCTTGACTTAGGTATTGGGTTTTGTCTTTAGGTTTAATACACAAAAGAAATATTCCATCCCGATTTTTGTTGTAGATCCTTCCAGCTAGTAATTGATACATAGCCGATTGCCTGATTAATTTGGTTGTAGTAGGAAGTGGTATTTGCGAATCCACTTGAGCTATGGTCATCAATGAAACCATATTTTTTTGACCATTGGTGTATCATTTCCATGGAGAACAAATATGCATCTGGTACATCATCCTCTACCCCTTTCAATGGTTCTCCTTAAATAATCCTTGATAAATGATCTGCTCTTTAGTGAGTGGTCCCCTTTTTCACAATTACAGTGAAATCAAATTCCAAGAGAGTAATGAACCATCTCACTATTCTTCCTGTGTTGCATGGCTTGTTGACCAAGTACAATAAGGCTTGGTGGTCCACAAAGAACACAAATTTGTTAGCATAGATCATTCCCAATTCTTCCTTTTCGGTGGTTGTATAGTTTTTCTCTGTCATATTCAACTGTCTACTAGCATAAGAAATAGGAAAATCAATTTTTACATCTCCTTGTTGAGCTAGTATACACCCAATGGAAAAATTGGAAGCATCTACATGTATGTGAAAATTCTTATTCCAATCTGGTCCTTTCAATATTGGGGCTGAAGTGAGAACTTGCTTTAGCTTCATGAAGAATTATTCGCACTCATCAGTCCATTCAAAGAGTGTAATTAAGTTGTACATGGGTTTTGCAGTTATAGCGTACATGTAAATGAATCATTTGTTATATCCACAATGTTCCATGAAAGCTTGAACCCCTCTGACTGTTGTCGATCTAGGCAATTCAACAGTAACATGAATTTTATCCATATCAGTAGCTATGCCATTTTTAGACACTATATGTCCAAGAAATTTTTCTTTTCTACCCATAAATGTGCACTTTTTAGGATTTAAGTAGATCCTATAAAGTCTACGTTTTTTAAATACCTTTTTGATGTGTTCTAAATGATCAGCCCCAATTGATGAATGTACACATAGATCATCCATATATACTTACAATAAATTCCAAAGATATTTCTTAAAAGCATGGCTCATCAATCTTTGAAAGGTGGAAGGAGCATTAATTAACCCAAAAGGCATAACCCAATAGGCAAAAATACCCCATTCAGTTGTAAAGGTAGTTTTGCGTTGATCTTTAGGGTCAACCAAAAGTTGATTTTATCCTGAAAAGCCATCTAAAAAGTTGTAAGCTTCTTTTTCTGCAACTCGTTCTAAAACATGCTTAGTGATTGGAAGAGGAAAGTTGTCTCTAATGGTAGTTGTATTCACTTTCTTGAGATTGACACACACTCTTAATTTTCCATTTTTCTTGGGTACTACCACAGTTGGAGACACCCAATCTGTGTGTTCAATTTCATAAATGAATTTGGATTTCTTGAGCTTTTCTATCTCTTCTTTGATCTTTTTGGAAAATGTTTCTTATAAGTATATGGCCTCTATTGGCTTGGTTTCACATCATCTCTCATAGGT
Organism: Adiantum capillus-veneris; assembly: GCF_014529385.1. NCBI lineage: Eukaryota > Viridiplantae > Streptophyta > Polypodiopsida > Polypodiales > Pteridaceae > Adiantum > Adiantum capillus-veneris. The sequence continues at coordinate 148,249,804 of NC_140936.1, read as the reverse complement.
ATGGTATGCTGACAAATTTTTGCATCAACACCCTTGAGATCCTTATAAAATCAAGCAAATATATCTCGGTATTCTTTTAGTAATCTTAACAAAATCTCTTTTTCTTCTTCCACCAGGTCGTTTGCAATGGAGGCAGGTCTAGGCTCTTCTCCTAGTTCAGCCAGATCTATCTTTTTTGCATTTTCAGGTCCTTTGTAGGACTCTTCCTGTTTTCTTAGTTCCCTGACAGGTTGTTCCACTATGATCTTTCGGTCTTGGAGAGTATATTCCTTGTAATGGGATGGAACACTTATTACATCCTTACCTTTCTCCTCGGTGGTTTTCATTTCCACGGTGTACATCTCCTTTAGAGATTTCTTTAACTCTTGATATTTATTTTTCCATTCAACTCGTGTCATGGTTGAATCCTTGTCCTGGTATTTAGGTTTTGCTTGAGTTTCCTTTCTCATTTTTCTGGTATTTTTTGCTTTTCGTATGAAGGATAGCTACCCATGATTTTTTGTTTGACACAATCATGTGGATCTATCAGACTGATGGCATGGGTTTAGATTTCAAGTTTTTGGTGTCTCTTTTTCTTCTATACCATTTTTGTCTTCTTGGGTTCTGGCTTGGAAAGTCAAAAAACTTTTCCTCCCCTCCTTTCATGAGTAGTTTAGCTCTCACATATTCTTTTTCTGACCCTGAATCATCTGAGGTAGCTGAACTTTTTTCTAACTCGTCTGTTGCATCATAGTAGAGGTCTGAAAAGACCTGTTGAGCTTTCATTAAGTCCTTGGGTTTTTAAATTTTTGTCTTCAACGTGAAGGTTTGAAATCATTTATATGGGAATTATGTCATAGCCATCCTCATTGCAAAATTGAGTAGGCATAGACGTATTTACACACACATCCATTGTTGCTAAAATTTGAGTCCACTTAAATGGCTCAAACAAATGCTCCAAAAAGGATTCAGGTATATAGACTTCATTTGTGCAATCCATTTCTAAGATACATTCTTCTTGTTTTAAGCTCCCATTTTCTGAGGCTCCACACATCCAAATAGGTATGTCTTTGTTTAACCAAGATGGAAGCTTTGTTTCAGTCGAAGAGACTGAGTTAAATTCTTGTATGGGCATTTTCATGACATCTCTATAAGTGTGATCTTTTAGATTAACCCTTGTTATTGATCCCACTTGCTTCAAGTACACGTAATTGTTTCCCCAATCTTGAATGAGTTGTACTTGTCGCATGAAAGGTCTTCCCAAGATGATTTCATAATTGGGTTTCTTTCCAAAGTCCACTATTGCAAAAGTGTGTTGATAATCAATTTCACAAGAACTAACTATCACTTTTTCAAGCAGTCCTAAGGGTTTTTCGATGTGTCCACCATCAGCCAATTGCAATTTCATTTGAGTTTGTCTAATGGCTGGTTTTCCCCATGATTCCCATACTGCTTTCGTGGCTAATATGGCTATGCCTGTTGCACTATCCAGTATTGCCATGGTTTCTATATAATTATATATCACTGGAAGGGTTGTGTTTCCTTCTTCCCCTTCGTAGTATTCTCCAACTTTGTTCATTGGGAAGGATTCAATCTCTTTGTTATCCAATTTGTGTTTCAATTTTTTGCAATTAGCTATGTTATTCCCACTTTCTCTAGAGTTTTCTGTAGATCATTCCATAAATATGGCCTGATTTTTAATAGTTCTACTAAGGTAAGAGTGCATTGAATGGGTGTAGACATGTTTGAATGGATGTTATCTACCTCTAGGGTCTATTCCGCTCTTTTAATCTGAGTGGTTTTACACACTATGGATTCATCTTCGTTATCTCCCAAGTAAAATGGTAGTGTTTTCAAATCTCCCAAGTAGAGGATAGTGTTTTCAAAGTCATTGGTTTAGACATTCTTGAAGCTTCAGAGCTGCAATCCCCATACAAGGATTGTACATCCATGTTCATATCAGGAGATAGATTGTCTAACGAAACTTCCTCTATAGGAGCTGGCTTCAAAGTTAAGCTCCCATCATTAATCTCTCTAACTTTTTCCCATAAGTGTCCTCACCAGTCTTCTTCCACGAACGGAATTCCATCTAAGGCATCTTCATTTCCAGGCACTATAAGTTCTGGCTTTTTAGTTTCAAGGTGGGGTTCTCCCACCACTTCGGATTTCTCTTTACTGGTTCCTACCACAAGCTCCTCAAGTTTTGCTATACTCTCGATCTTGGGTTTTTGTTTTTCCAGCATCTCTTGAGTAATCCTTATCTGACTATGATAAGCTTCAAGATTAGCTGCTTCTATATCTGGAGAAGGATAGTTTTTCCATTTCTTTTCCATGTTTTGGCCTGCTTTAAGTTCCACTTGGTAAGCTTCCAAGGCTGCATTGATTGGCTCAAAATTTTTGTCTACCAAAATTGATCCTCCAGATTTCACCGGGTGGTTTCGTTGATTTCACTTTCATTTTCTTTCACTTTTTCTTCGAATAGTTTCTTGGCTTTCTTCTCAATTTCAGTCCTTTGTTTCTATTTCTTATCTCATGCCTCTGGCTTCTTCTTCTCTTGGTCATTTGAGAGAAAATGTTAGTATTCTCTGAGTCATCAGAGGAGTTATGTTTCTTTTTCTTAGCCTACGCTCTGATGGTTACCTTGATTGGAACAAAAGGTTCACTCTACGATGAGCTACTAGGTATAACTTGGACTACGTTCATTGTTGTTTTACCCTTGTTTAAAGGATTTTTTGGACAATCTTTAGGGAAGTGTCCTCCCTTTTTGCAACATTGTATACAAAAAGCTTCAACTGGCTTAATGTTCTTGTCAAGATCTAGGCATTCATTTTTTCAGTGATCATGTGCACCAGAATTATGACAATTTTCAGTTCTTGGCTTAATCATGAGTCCTACCATCAGAGGTCTCTAACACCTTGATTAGCTATATAGTACATCGATGCAAGCTCTCATGTAGTATAAGTTGCAATTTCTTCCATTGGTGGTGGATGTGAATTATATATCTCTCCTTCTATCATTATTGTAGATGGACTAGGCTCAACATAGGGTGTAATAGGCACAAGGGCTTGTTTATCTTTGATTCCCTCAGAATGTATGTACTTTACCGGCACTGCATTCTGTCTAGGATATGGAGGTTTTTGACCCAGCACGGATTGAGGTCTTTCCATACCCATTGGTGGTCTTTGAGTTGGGGTCATATTAGGTTGATATTTGTACATGGGTTGTCCTTGTGGCCTCATAGGCACATATTAAACATTCCCATCATACTTAAGTCAGTAATAGCACTCATTGGTCTAATGATTGGTCCATTTACCTTTGATTGACACCATTTTTGGGGCATAATTTGTTGTCCTTGTTGAGATATCCCTTGCCTTGGTCCCCTCATAGGTGCTTCTTGCATGTTATTCATCATTTCATTCATCCTTATGAGCATTTCTTCTATGGTTGTAAGCGGTGCTGCAGTAGCTCTTCCCACTTGTGCTGGTTTGGTGAATGTTGTTTTCTCACTTTGATTATCCTTAGGGACATCTTCTTCATTGAAAATATCACAATTGTCTCCAAGTCAACGGCATCCGATACACACTCTTCTAGGGTCATATGTTTCTTGCTATACAATATAGGATGAAGTTCTTTGTTTAGCGTCCCTCTAGAAACAATGATACTATTTTTTCTTCTGCAGGTATTTCTAGTTTTGGGAATCTTGCAACGTACTGCTTCATTCTAGTTGCACAATCCCTAACAGACTCACCTTGTTTCTGTTTGAAGCTATAGATTTGAGCTACTGTATTATGTTTGATCCCTGTTTTGGAACATGCAGCTACAATCCTTGAGCTAATCTATTTAAGTCCATGATTGCCAATGATTTTTCTTCTAATGTCATTCCAAATCCCTCAAATTGAGTATGGAAATCAAAAATGTGTTCTGCTCTTAGCACTTGCTTAAAGCTTGCTAACTCGTCATATGGATCCCCAGATCCACTGTATTTTGTGACCCATTTTGAAAATCAACTAGTCTGACACGTCTATTTGGTTCAGCTCCCGGTCTCCTCGCAGTTGGTCTTGTTTCGAGTCCTTCAAACCAATCTGTTGGAAATAGTGACTCATGTAGCCCTGGACTGCCTTTAGTGTCACGCGGTTTTCTTTGTGATGAGGTAGGTTCGGGTTTTTTAACATTGCTCCCAAAAGATCTCTTGTGGAGTTCCTCTCTTGGAATAGTTTATGGTCCTTGGCCCAATATCTAATCTCTTATGGAATACCCTTGGTATTTGGTTCGTTCTACCTCATCAGGACACATCATAACAAAGCTATTGTTATAACAATCCCTAAATAGGTAGGTTGGTAGATATGTTGAACCCTTGTCTTTAATTTTGAAGATATAGATGATCTTCATGAGTGTTAATTGTCCTAATTTGGCATGAGAATTCCATAGAAGATCTTTGACGTTTCTATCCTCCCACCAATAGACTCCGATTCTAGGATTATCCATGCTAAGCCGTTTCAAAGGCTTCAAATCAACTTGATCGTATCCCTTGAAAGTTTGTGGTCCTTCTTTTGCTACCATATCTGGAATTATGGTATTCACTTCTAACCCCCATTTGTCTATCACATCAGGGTTTTCAACTTGCAAATACTGAGTCCCGCTTTTATCCATATACATTTTTCCTTGTTTGTTTGCCCTGATTTCCTCTTTAATCTCTATGTCATGGTCATCAATGCGAATGGCATACTCTTTATTAGGATCCAGGTGAACCTGAGCTCCATGGCCATTAGTCTCACAAAATGTGAGTATGTGCTTATACTGCATTGTCGCTCCGGTTTCTGAATGAGTCAAATAGGAAGACATTTCAGATGTTGATTCTGAAAAAGTGTCTGAGACTTCTTCAAAGATAGTGTCCAAGTGATCGCCTTGATTCACACTCTCTTCGGTGGATACTCTACTAGCGGTCTCTCCAAATATACCTTGATTTGCTAGTATACGACTAGCTCTAAGGTTCATGTAGACTGTGAAGCCCTGGATAGAGTACTTACCATCGGATTGACTTGTTATGAATTTTTTCCACTTAACTTGATTGCAAATCTTGTCAAGCTTTCAGTTCCTTATCTGCAACCTGATTCATGTATCAGTGTTAATCAAACTAGCTATTCTTTCACAACGATTGTACATTTTTTTGCTAACTATTGTGACTGGTCTATGTATATCACTTCAATTTGAGCTACGTGAGTTAGCAATTGAGACTTTCAGATTCTACTTTTGCAAAAAGCCAGAGGACTAATCTACAACCTAGAAATTGAGTGAACATGTACTAAGTTGGATCCGATTGAACCCAAAATTGATCGGTGGTCTTGTATTATGTTGTTTTAACACTATACAAGCTCAAAAGTCTAAAATTGTGTCTCTGTGTATCAAAAGTAAATAATCGTGATTATTTACTTTTCTCTATTTTCTCCACTTTTTGGCTTGTTTTAACAAGTATTCAACTTGTTAAGGTCTCTGGACAAGTTTCACTGAGTTTGAACAAAATTTGTTCGAGTTATTAACTGTTTTGTGTCCGCACTCAGTTTTTGTAAATCTGGCTTAAGTCTCACTTTTGTGATCCAAATTCCACCAAATTTGATTTGTGTGGTCTACTTGATATGCTTAACCTTGTGGTATACTCAAATGTGCAAAAATGTCTAATTTTGTAGCAGATATTTTTGTGCAACTTTTTGCCACAATGTTGATACACAGAATGGTTAAGCAGCTCAACTTAAGCTCCATAGTCAAGTTTCATCAAGTTTGGATAATCCTTGATCAAATGGTCAATTTTGTGTCTGCAGACTGACTTTATAAATTTGGCCAAAATTTTCACTCCAATGATCCAAACCTTGCCAAATTTGATTTTTGGGCTTAATATAACATGCTAAAACTAGTGGTATGTTGGGTTGGTCAAAAAAGTTGAGAAATTTGACAAAAGTAAAAAATCACGATTATTTACTTCTGACAGATATTTGCATCTTTTGGGTAAACAAAGCATGTACACTTGTTTAACACTTCAATTACATTGTTTATCTGGAAAGTAGGAATTAAAACATTCTTGATTTATCAAAATAATAAGTTTTTTTACAATAAAAGCTCCAAAAAATGTTATCCGAGCTAGCTTGTTGTTATAAAAATTTATCTACAAGATTGAACACACAGATTCATTGTCCCCGATTGTGGTAGTACCCAAAAAGAATGGCAAATTGCATGTTTGTATAAACCTCAAACAGGTAAATCTGCCACCATCAGGGACAACTATCCACTACCAAACAAATCATGTTATTGAGAGAGTTGCGGGGAAGAAGGCCTATAGTTTCTAGATGGGTTCTCAAGCTACAACCAGTTAACCATAAAGGAAGAAGATTAGCATAAGAAAACTTTTGCAATAGAGTGGGGCATATTTGCATACTGGGTAATGCCTTTCGTCTTGACCAATGCACCTGCCACTTTTCAAAGGCTAATAAGTCATGCATTCAAGGAATATCTCAAACAATTTTTAGAGATTTGCATGGATGATCTTTGTATTCATTCTCACTTGAGAGGTGATCACATAAAGCATCTAGAGAAAGTCTGGAAAAAATGCAAAACTTACCATATTTGCTTAAACCCAAAAAAATGTGTCTTCATGGTAAGACAAGGTAAAATTTTGGGCCACATTGTGTTCAAAAACGGAATTTCCACAGATCAAGAAAAGATACAAATAATTGCCACACTACTGAGACCAATAAAAATGAAAGAAGTGAAGGCATTTATGGGTCATTACGGGTACTTAGGTGATTCATATACATGTATGTTGTAATAGCTAAGACATTGTATGCCCTCATTGCTAAATTTGAATGGACAGAAGAATGCGAGCTGGCTTTTCACAAATTGAAGCAGGGATTATTTTTGCTCCAATTTTTTAAGCCCTTAACTGGAGCAAGATCTTTCACGTTCATGTTGATTCATCAGCCTATGCCATAGGATGCATATTAGCCTAGCCAGGAGAGAAGAAAGTGGATTTTTCCATTTGCTACTCTAGTAGATAGTTGAACAATGTGGAGAAAAGTTATACCACTACGGAAAGAGAAGGTCTAGGAATGATATATGTTGTCAAAAAATTTAGACATTACCTTCTTGCAAACAAATTCGTTTTCTTTGTGGACCACCAAGCACTGTTATATCTGGTAAACAAACCTTGCAACATTGGCAAGATTGTTCGCTGGTTTATACTATTGCTTGAGTTTGATTTCATAGTAGTTGTAAAAAGGGGGTCTATACACACACACACACACACACACACGAGCATATCATTTTTCGAGACTCTTCCATGGAGAAGCACCTGAAGGTATTGATGATGATCTTCCTTATTTGTACCTATTTAACATTGAAATGGTTCCGAGATGGAGTGAAGAGGTCATCCCTCTACTCACAATTGGATCATTACAGGTAGAAAGACAACCATCAAACAAGAAATCTCTAGCTTTTAGTCAGACGACTGTACAAGCACGGTAAGGATGGGATCTTGAGACTATGTGTACAACCAGATGAATATGAATGCTACCTCAAACATGCTCGTATACAAAATACAGGGCTTCATAATGGAGAAACGTGAACATACCAAAGACTAAAGAGACTAGGATTCTACTAGAAAAACATGGAAAACAATGTCCGTACTTATGTAAAATCGTGTGATATCTATACGAAGCGACTTCTAGGAGGACATGCGACCCTGTTTCGAGTAGTACAAGCATCCAAATGGAGTACTCACATAACCGAGTACTTAAAAAACCAAACCTTCCAAGGGAGATGGGGTAAGGCAAGAATGAGAGCTGTAGCAGGAGAAGCAAAACATTATCTTCTAATTACAAACCAATTGTACAGACGAGGAAAAGATGAACGATTAGGATTGTGTGCTATAAAAGGTGAATATTTCTTTATCCTAAAACAAGCACACTCGGGCCAGTGGTGGGGACATTTTTCTACTGATAAAACTACAAAGTTAGTACTTTACTCAAGCATATGGTGGCCAACCCTGTTTAGGGATGCAGAGGCCTATGTCAAAAGATGTGATGAATGTCAACGCACAAAACCACTAGTATGAAAAGATAAAATGCCATTACGGCCAATGATGGAAGTGCGCACTTTTTCCAAATGGGTCATCAACTTTATTGGCCCCATCATACCTCCTGCATATAGGTCGCACGCACAATACATCATAGTAGCACCAGATTGCATGACCAAATGGACGGAAGAAAAGGCAACATAGAAAAATGATGCAAGGACTTAGGCTCAGTTCCTTTTCGAACATAGTTTTACCAGATACGATCTACCCATTGAAATAGTGAGTGATAGAGGAACACACTTTCTAAACAACATCATTGAAATCTTACTTGATGAATTCATGGTGATCCATCACAAATCAGCACGCTATTACCCACAAGCTAACGGGCAAGCCGAGAGTACCAATAAGATCCTATACACCAAAATAGTCAGCGACACAAGAAATGATTGGGATCAAAAGATACACACTGTATTATGGGCTTACAAGGTAGCTTTTAAAACTTCCATCCGGACCACTCCTTTTAACCTTGTTTTCGGGATTAATGCAATTCTACCCATGGAATTCTTAGCTAAAACATTACGGGTTGCAACACAATTAGGATGGATGGGGCATGAGCTATGAGGAATCCCAAATTTCGAGCAAGTGTTTCTGAGCTAATACAAAATCGAGCGACATCTAGCAAAGCACCTTGAACATATCCATGTTATAAAATTGATGCAGCTCATGATCAAGCAAGAAAGCATATTCAAAAGTATATTTTTTATGATTTTTAACTTCACATATGCATCTTCTCCATCATCTATGTTTACGGCCTCCAAACATCACTTGTGCTTCCAAAATGTCAATGGATGCAAATATACATGGTCTCCCATAGGCCATCTACGGCCAACTTTCCAAAAACCAAAAGTCACGTAATAGTTTTGAAGAGTCAACTATCCAAAAACCAGATAACTCTTTTGGTATGTCAATTGATTAATATCCATCTCTCTCTCTCTCTCTCTCTCTCTCTCTCTCTCTCTCTCTCTCTCTCTCTCCCCCCCCCCCCCCCCCCCCCAGTCAAAGACTCAAAGGTCATTTTCATTGATGATAGACACATGCGAGTATGAATGTAAAATCCCTACAAAATTCAAGTCCTAAAAAATATCACTTAGTTCTTGGATATCTTTGTGGTCTTGCTAAATGCGACTATAACTAGAGCAACTTCAACACCAATAGCTCTTCCCTTCTTGCACCCTTCCTCTAACAAATAGCCTTTCCTTGGGCTCTTTGATATTCAAATTGATTTGAAAATGTATTCTTACGTGACTTTTTAGCCTTTGACATGTGTATACTCTCCACAAAGAAGTCAACGTAGAACATGCATGCATCTCAGCCACAAGACCTTGGATGGAACCACACTTCATCCTTGTCTTATAGTAAATATTGGCTAGATTCCAAATTACAAAACCATCTTTGATGATGTTGGTGATGTCTTGCCATACTGAAAGTGAATTGGCCAAGGAAATCTCATTGACCTCATTGGGATTGGACCATCACACATTTGAGAATGCTGGCTACCAGGCACTTCTGCAACTTGAGAGAAACCATGGACTTCACGCGAGGTGACACTCACTATTCGCCTCTCTCTCTCTCTCTCTCTCTCTCTCTCTCTCTCTCTCTCTCTCTCTCTCTCTCTCTCTCTCTCTCTCTCTCTCTCTCTCTCTCTCTCTCTCTCTCTGTGAATGGACACATACTTAGGCCTTGGCTCTGATTCTATCGATAGAGAGTACGTGGAATGCATCTTGACAATGGGGACCACTAGAATGGTATAACCTCTCTATCACACAAGTGTGGTAGATTTGTTATGCCATTTCCCTCTTGAATAACAGGTCTCGAGTTCAACTTTCCTCGTCCGGATAGATCTTTAAGGTCACTCGGGATAGTTTCCTACGACGTTCAAATTCTTGTGTGTGTGGGTGTTTGGGTGTGCTAATAAAGAGGAAAATGGTATAATCTTTTTATCACCGAAGTGAGGTAGATTGGCTATGCCATTTCCCTCTTGAATAAGAGGTCTTGAGAACAAATCTCCTCGTTGGATAGATCTTTAAGGTCTCTTGGGATAGTTTCCTACGAAGTTAAAATTCTCTCCTTCTTCTTCTCCTTCTTCTCCCCCCCCCCCCCCTCTCTCTCTCTCTCTCTCTCTCTCTCTCTCTCTTGACTTCATGCCACTTCTCACTAATTATATTAGTATTTTTTATGGTATGATTTAATGGGTTTTTTCCCCACTTATATCATTGTTACTGTTCCAGGGTTTATTTTTATGCAATGCAAAGCTCTCTCTCTCTCTCTCTCTCTATAATATATATATTTAAATATACGTGACTTGCGGAGGTCAGCGGAATGCATAGGAGCTCAATGTCGTGATGCTTGTTGGACCTCATGCACCAAGGAGGAGAGCAGCAGTAAGAGGATTCTCAAACCTGGCATCATTGTCATACAGTAGCTCCGAGAATTTCCACAACATCAGCAGCAACACCATCATCAAATATCTGTGCGAGAAAGGACACCTGGATGAAGCTTTGGAATCTTTCCTCTACACACCTAGAAACTCCCCTCTTGACACATACCTTGCCCTCTTGAAGGCTTGGATTACCAGACAATCCCTGCCCATCACCCATCTCACCATGCAAGTTTCCAGCTTTGCGCTGAGAGAGAGAGAGAGAGAGAGAGAGAGAGAGAGACGTAACGAGCGAGAGAGAGAGAGAGAAGCATCTGCCCCGCTGTTGTCTTGCCAGCCAGCTGCTTCTCCTTGCTGGCGTCGAAGAGATAACCGTCCAAGCAAACTACCTGTATCCATCCACGCCGGCGTGGATGGCTACAGGCAGTTCATTTTTTAGATAATTACCAAAATACCCCTTTAATTTGTGGAAATTCCTAATACATAGCTAATATTATTCGCTCGTCTTTTAAAACATTCAATAGATGGGTATATTCCACGTTTTACCCCCCTCCCCCCGCCCCGCCCCCCTCCTCTACTCGATCTGAGCCCGCCTCCCTTCTTCCTCCGCTTTCTCCCTCCTCCCCTACCTCCCTTCCCCTCCTCTCCTCTTGGCGCACAATTTCTTCCCCACTCTGCTTCCAAGACACCTTGCCTATAGAGAGTGCTTTCGCTATGCACGCACATACAGAATTGAAGCGAGGAGGGAGAATATGCATGCGAGAGAGAGAGAGAGAGAGAGAGAGAGAGAGAGAGAGAGAGAGAGAGAGAGAGAGAGAGAGAGAGAGAGAGAGAGACGGCCTTCACTACCACGACAGCATTGAGGGAAGGAAAGAGAGAATGGCCTTCGCAGGATTCTGTGCATGCCACAGAGAGGGAAAAACGTGGTTTGAAAAAACTTTGTTGCGCATGCGACAAAGAGAGAACGAGAGAATTCACACCACACATGTCTGCAAGGAGTCGCCTCCCAAAATAGAAAGGGAGGGGGGGAGAGAGAGAGAGAGAGAGAGAGAGAGAGAGAGAGAGAGAGAGAGAGAGAGAGAGAGAGAGAGAGAGAGAGAGAGAGAGAGAGAGTCGCTACGACTAGAAAGAGGAAATCTGTAAAAGATTATGCATATTTTTTTATAAAAAAAAATTGAACCACCTACTACCTTTCAAATTAAAAAAACTCCCAATGCCACAATGGTACATACTGGCTCCGCTAATATTATATTCATCGGGTACTCATCAGATTCCAGTTATGTGTTGAGATCTCTCTCAAGAGAGTAAAAGGTGGATGAGGAGTTCGAACGTGCGACATAATTATGGTACGACCTCACAATGTTCTCGTAGCCAACACAGCATGCAATAGGTGTTGCGATGTTGAGCACAATTTCCTGCATATAAAAAATAGCATGAACCTCTTGCGCTCCCATAGCTGCCAGTTCCTTGCGTGACGGGATGCAGAGCAGCTGGAGCATGTGGCTGGAGCATGAGCAACCGAATTCGCCTCGCATCTCCCCCCTCGCTCAGACGTTTGTCTGCAAACTTCGACACCTCCCATTCAGCTTCGAAATGGATCTCGCGTGATTCTATCGTTTTTCCAATTTTCCCCAGCTGGGTACCCAACTAAAATAGATACAAGGGTATTTTGAGACTTTCCACAAATTAGAGGGGTATTTTGGTGATTTTCCCTTTATTTTTTGAACGATCATGCCAATGTTTGCATGAGTGACGGGTAAGGATTTCCATTTCACGCTGGCGCGGATGGCTATAGGCAATTCCATTATGCACCAAATAATTTCCTTCTTACATGTGGCACTCATACAAGGAAAATGAAACAACCCCGCTACCTACTTGTAGAAACTCATAGGTAAAGATTTCCATTAGAAACTTGCATGTAGCCATTCGCACCGGTTTAGATGGCTACAGACACTTCCATTATGTGCCAAATAAATTTCTTGTCACATGTGGGTACTCTTACAAGGCAAGTTGAACACCCTAGCTAACACACATGGACAGTGAGCCGAAGAAAATGAAGGTCTCATCTGACTATAAAGTGTTCATGATGCTTCCTCGTGATCTAAAGTTCAAGACATTTAAGTGCCATTCTTGCCTCTAATAAAAGGAATGTCTTTTTCTTCTCGAGGAGGTTTCCCTGAACAACAAACATCTCTTGCAATGTAGCTTCTTGCCATAAGTTGTGCACACACATAAAATTGGGCATGTCCAAGGAGCAGACATATGTGACACGACCCAAAATCTTTCATTCACATTATTTGAATGATGATAGATGTCTTGTTGCTATTCTAATGTACTTGCTTACTAAGACTTTATTTGTACCCCACAATGTCAACTTAGCTGATGGCTAGAGACACAACCATTGCAAGCATCATTGCGAGCACTTACACTAATTAAATAGCAATAGCGGGATATTAATCAATTGACACACCAAAAGCTACAAATAAGACCTAATTTTAATGACTTAAGTTGACCTCATATGGCATGATTTTCTCATAAAGAATTTCATGTAGTCATCCATGTTGCACTATGAGAGATCGTGGTGTTTACCCTGGGCCATTACCGCAAAACAAGAGAGAGGAATTCAAAATGAGGAGAGAGAATTCTTTCTGTTGTTCAAGCAGCATTTTACCGCGTTTATTTCCACGATTATTGCAGCGCTTATTACCGCTAAGGCCATAGACCCCCTTCCCCCTCCCTCTCCCGCGGGTTACCATTTAAATCCAATACAACTCAAAATGTATTTACACACTACAACTCCTACACTCTCCAGAATGCTTGCTCACTTCACTTAATCTCTCTTTTACTCTAAAAATTCTATACATAAATCATTGAACTCACAACAAAACCATTACAAATACTATTCATAAGCCCATAACAAAACATTTGCAAATTAATCATATACTACACCAAGTGAAAGAATGGAGAGTTTTATTAATTCTCATCTTGTATAAGATCTCTACAAGCACTAGGATCCATATTTAGACCCATAGTATTCAAATCAATAAACAAGTTTAGAGATTCTTCCTCCTCTCCATCACCTCCTGTAGAATCATCATCGCTTTCTCCCTCTTCTTCCTCCTCAAGATGACTATTTGCAAGGCTTGGCTGACCTTCTTTACCTTCTACTACATCTTCCTCTGCATCTTGTGGTGATGGTATGATGGGATCAATTACTGGCTCAATGTCCATCTCTGCAAAGATAGATCTACCCCGCGGAGTGACTGGAATGATATACCAAAGTCTTCATTGATATATACATGGCACATAAAAGACCTGTACGTCACACACAAAGAATAATCTGATATACATATATTAAATTTTTAATTTAACTTTAATTGCACATAGCCTAAATTACCTGCTCGCAACTACTAGGATACACCAAGTTGTCAATTTTTCCCCGATGGAATTGGGTGGAATCCACCATAATGAGCCCATTTTCATGTCTTTTGACCTCACCCGCAAACCATCAGCACTCAAAGAGGAATTTGTGAAAAGATCTGAAATCCACTTTGATTATTCTCTCTATAGTACCACAATATCTGACCTCATCTGTTGTTGTGTTAAAGTTTCCCATCACGCCACAATCATTAGTGGTCCGACGCTCATCTATCTTGCGGGTGCGGAAATGTTGGCCTTCGGACCAAATGGAGTTGAAAATGAGACCCTACAATCACAATGCATAAGAGTTTACATCGCATTTCATTAAGTGATTTGCGTACATGCATACATAACATATACACACTCACCTTGCGCAAGCATCCTCGCGTATACTCCCATTCTTTAGGGCTTATTTGTTCTCCTTGTGCTTTGGCATTGGTCATGGCATTATGGATCCACTCTACTTGAATCAAATCAGGATATTTTGCAAGATCTTTAGAAAAAGGAGGTGCACGTCTACCTCCATGGGACCTCTTCCATGCATCTCTATCCCTTTTTCTAGCTGCACGGGCTTCCAAGTACATATTGATCCATTTGGTCATGATAGTGGCATTGAGTAAACAGTAGTTGTTGACTATGGCATGAAACTCTCTATCCATGACCAAGAGTGAGCCTTTTCCACTGGGAATGGTTGAGTGCTTCCTAGGATCCTCTTCTTCACTCCACAGACGATGCAATGATGGATCCATTGTGATGCGATACTGTGAGACATACACAAATGCCTCTTGCACCACCCAACCTTCTGCCACGCTCGCCTGAAAACATTAAAACCACCTATTTTATTAGTAACTCCATAGCGTATAAATTCTATCTATATTGTATTGATTTTGCATACCTCCGATTGTGACCTCAATCTAACAAAATCCTTTAAAGTCTTCAAGAATCTCTCCAAGAAGAACATCCATCTAGAGTGAACCACCCCACAAATGGCAATCTCCTCAACAAGGTGAAGCAATAGGTGTACTTGGCTAACAAGGATTGTACGTGGGAATGCATCCTCAATAGCACACACTGCCTCTACTACTAGCTGATGGGCTAATTGTATGGCTTCTATTTCTATCTCCTTGGAGCTCACAAATCTATAGGGCACAAATAATATAGTAGATGAAAAAAAATTCCATTGTTCATGCATGCACAACATGATATAGTACTTGAAAAAAACCCATTACCTCACAATCTCACCCACTTTGAATATTGCAGCCTTCACCTTAGTGTCCCCATAACCACTAATAGTTATGGGAAGTACAAACTACAAACAATAAAACATCTTAGTGAATGTCAACCTATATATAAGGACACATAGACACCACAAACTGTTCTACTCTTACCTGAAGGATTTTATGCCAATCATGGGATTTCAATCCTTACAATTGAGTGGAGCCACCCTTTTTGGTTTTTGTGAAAGCACCTTTGAGTGACCGCATATATCCCGTTGGAGTTCTGATGGATGCAATAACTTTCTTTATTCTCTCTTGGTCTGCCTTTGACAGTATCCACGGTGCTTTTGGGAGAATCATCTTTCCCTGCTCCCCCATGCGGGGCGTGGCTGAAGGGGGAGATGTCTCATGGCTCTTAAATCTTCCCTAGCACCCAATGAATACTTCTTGACAATTATATGATCCCATATAGCTTGCCCAACATTTTTGAATACATGCATAGGGTCCAATAAGTGCTGAATTTTCAACGAAGCCCAATAGGGGAGAGACAAGAAGATTGAGTACCTCGACATACCCTTTGGCAGCCCATTGGGAGGAGGTGAGATACCATGATGCTCCTCCCAATGCTTCGCCCAATCATCCATGTTCCAATGGAACGGTTGCACTCCATTGATAGGGGGAGCATATCTACGATATGAAGGAGGCAGGAAGCGATGGTTGTTGGGATAGATCACCTTCCCAAGAAGAGGAGGTCTCTCTGTCACAAGGAAAGGGCCACAAGTGGGACACGTACTATGTCCAGATGTTGCCAATCCTACCAAGAGGTAAACAAACGTTACACATGAGATGATAAACCTAAAGCAAAGAGTAAAATTAGCATGTGCATACTTACTAGATACCTCTCCAAATCCTGGGTAGTCATGCATGGTCCACATGAGGATGCACTTGATGACGGCTTTGCGGTCTCGTGGTGGCTGTGAAATGTCAATGACATCTATGCCTCTCCATAGTTCTTGAAGCTCTTCAATAAGAGTCTGCAGATATACATCCATGTTTTTTACCTTGTGCTTTCCTGGAATGAGAAGTGATAGTAAAATGTTTCCCTTTTCTATTGCCTCCCAAGGAGGAATATTGTAGTTTACAACCACCACCGGCCAAGTGCTCCATGAAGTAGAGCGGTGCCTAAATGGATTCACTCCATCACTAGCTAACCCAATCCTCAAGTGACGAGGCTCATCCCTAAACTCTAGCCATGTGCTTCCACGCTAGTGAGTCCGCTGGCACTCTCATAATACCATCTGTGGAGCGATTTTTTGCATGCCAACTCAAAAGCTCGCTCGTACCCTTCGATCTAAACATGTGTTGGATGCGAGGGATGAGTGGAAAATGCCTCAAAACTTTATGTGGAATTTTTTTGCTCTGCATTCCTTCTTTGAACCTAGGCTCCCCGCACGATGGACATGTGTCACAATCGGCATGATCATTACGAAAGAGCACACAATCGTTCACGCAAGCATGAATGCGATCATAATCCATCCCCAATGCAGTCACAACTTTGCGTGCTTTTCGTCTATTCTCTGGCATGTGATTGCCAGCTAACAGCATCTTTCCTAGCAACCTATCACAAGAAGAAAGTACATTAGAAGTTAATTTATGCACTCCACAAGCATCCTTCACAATCTGTATACATACCTCAAAAGTGCGTCGACACTAGCATTGGTCCATCCAAACATCGCCTGAAGGTTAAGGACTTTGAGAGATGCCCTTAAAATGGAGTAAGAGCA
This sequence comes from Adiantum capillus-veneris, assembly GCF_014529385.1. Lineage (NCBI taxonomy): Eukaryota > Viridiplantae > Streptophyta > Polypodiopsida > Polypodiales > Pteridaceae > Adiantum > Adiantum capillus-veneris. The sequence continues at coordinate 148,232,905 of NC_140936.1, read as the reverse complement.
TCTATCATATAGTGCGGTGTGTGCCGAATCGAGTAGCTCACTCCTCGTTCTTTCGGAAGCTTCTTCGCATGCACACTCTGGTTCATGCTCCTCCTCTCGTGCAAGGAGATCCTCAACCATTCTATGCAAATGGTTGTCTCCTGCATCCACGTAAGGAGATGGGATGTGGTCACTGGTAGAGGGAGTAGTAGTTGGCTGATTTGATGTTCTTCCTCCCTCTCTAATGGATTCCAGGCGCATGCGCTCTTCCACCCTCCTTTACCATCCTCCACCAATCACACGCCAATGAGGGGTGACGTCAATACCCGCTACAATTCGCGCATCGTTTTTTTTCATCCGTGCACGCTTGCGAGGATCGTCCCATAGTCCATAATCTTCTACATGGCTCAAGCATATCCGTCGAAGTCGAGTAATGGCGCATTTGCACCGCACGCATGGGCATGGTAATCGCTCGGCCAACCACCGTGATCTATCCAGTTCAGTGGACGGGCCAAAATCATCCCAAGCAACCTACATTAATAAATTACATACACTAATAAAAATCAAATTACCAAAAAAGTTAATAAAATATTAGTAAAAAGTAAAAATAAATAAATTTAACATGCATGGTAATCAAAACTTTTAGGTAAAAACGTCATTTTCAAAGTACTAGGAATACTTTCATTTTATATACATTTTATAAAAAACGTAGTTCCAATAGATTTTGCAAATCAATAGTAATAATGTCAGAACGTGGCCATCTGCGTGGATGGGCCAAAATTGCACCGCGGTAATATTTGCGGTAATGTTCGCGGTTAAGCTAGCAGTAATACTCACGGTAATAGGAGCGGAAAATCAATTTTCAATTTTTTTTATAAATAGGGGTCCCCGCTTGCCCCGCGAAGTTCAAAACCCTAAATTTTGAATTTCATCATCTTCTCCACAGAAGCCGAGAGCGCAAACCTCACAACCTTGAGCTCTTCCTCCATCTCTACTCTTCTACTCTCCACCATCTCTCCTCTTCCACTATCGTACCCTCTCCCAACAAGCTCTTCCATTCCATGTAAGTTTCGTTGTTATGCTTTTTTTTTTTTTCACACGCATACACACACATACATACACACGCATACACACATGCATACACTCATACACATGCATGCACACACATGCATACACACACACTAATTAGTGCATGTGTTCTTTACACACTAATTGCACATACTAATTAGTGCATGTGTTCTTTACACACACTAATTAGTGTGTGCATTATTCTAATGCACACACTAATTAGTGTAAGTAAAGACACCAAAACCTAAATCTGTTAATTATTAGTTACTTGCAAAATCTAAACTTGTTAAATTTGTTAAATTTATTACTTGAAAAACCTAATATGTTAAATTTGGGATTGGCCAATGCACACACTAATTAGTGTGTGATTAATGTGTGCATTGTCCAATGTGATAGGTCAATGCACACACTAATTAGTGTGTGCATTGGCCAATGTGATTGGTCAATGCACACACTAATTAGTGTGTGATTAGTGTGTGCATTGGTCAATGGGATTGGCCAATGCACACACTAATTAGTGTGTGTTAACACACACTATTTACTGTGTGATTAGTGTGTGCATTGACCAATGTGATTGGCCAATGCGCACACTAATTAGTGTGTACATTGGTCAATTGGATCGGCCAACGTACACACTAATTAGTTTGGGATTAGTGTGTGCATTGGTCAGTGGCATTGGCCAATGCACACACCAATTAGTGTGTGTTAACACACACTATTTACTGTGTGATTAGTGTGTGCATTGACCAATGTGATTGGTCAATGTGTCACATTGGTCAATGCGCACACTAATTAGTGTGTAATTAGTGTGTGCATTGATCAATTGGATTGGCCAACGTACACACTAATTATTTTGGGATTAGTGTGTGCATTGGTCAATGGGATTGGTCAATGCACACACTAATTAGTGTGTGTTAACACACACTATTTATTGTGTTATTAGTGTGTGCATTGACCAATGTGATTGGTCAATTGGTGATTGGCCAATGTGCACACTAATTAGTGTGTGCATTGGTCAATTGGATTGGCCAATACACACACTATTTAGTGTGTGATTGTGTGTGCATTGACTGATGTGATTGGCCAATGCGCACACTAATTAGTTTGTGATTAGTGTGTGCATTGGTCAATGGGATTGGCCAATGCACACACTAATTAGTGTGTGCACAAGCCAATGCACACACTAATTAGTGTGTGCACAAGCAAATGCACACACTAATTAGTTTATGTTAACACACACTAATTAGTGTGTGCACAAGCCAATTACACAAGCCAATGCACACACTAATTAGTGTATGTTAACACACACTAATTAGTGTGTGCACAAGCCAATTACACAAGCCAATGCACACACTAATTAGTGTATGTTAGTGTGTGATTAGTGTGTACATTGGCCAATACACACACTACTTAGTGTGTGTTCATGTCAATTACACACTAGTTAGTGTGCGTACATGTCAATTACACACACTAATTATGTTAAATTAAACAATAATCAACACAAAAATATAAACATACCTCCATGATTAAGTCGTAGGTGACGTATTAGGCCCCAATGGCCGTGCAAGTGATCGCGCAATCTGTCATACTAATCATAAAAAGTGTATGTTAACACACACTAATTAGTGTGTGCACAAGCCAATTACACAAGCCAATGCACACACTAATTAGTGTATGTTAGTGTGTGATTAGTGTGTACATTGGCCAATACACACACTACTTAGTGTGTGTTCATGTCAATTACACACTAGTTAGTGTGCGTACATGTCAATTACACACACTAATTATGTTAAATTAAACAATAATCAACACAAAAATATAAACATACCTCCATGATTAAGTCGTAGGTGACGTATTAGGCCCCAATGGCCGTGCAAGTGATCGCGCAATCTGTCATACTAATCATAAAAACAATAATCTCTTATTAGTCAATACACACACTAATATCTTATTAGCACTCAAGGCTTTGCAAGATTCTTTTATAGGTTGTAGACACACCTTGGATTCTTTCCACATTGGATACTATAGAGAATCCAATGTTTGAAAAAATCAATGTGTAAATTTTTAATCATATATTCGAATTTTTATACCCTAGTTTAATCTTTGTCGTAATAAATGCAGACCACGTCTTCTTCTTCCACACCACACTTTCGTAGCATTGAGGATTTCATGGTGGACGGGATGTCATATCCCGACGCTCTCTCTGTCTATCATTCACAGTCGTCGCCTCAGCAGTCATCATCAGGGTTCGACTGGTTTCAGGACGCTCTTGGTGGGTCCGCTGTCGTACCTGTGACCAATCCAAATGTGAAGAGGGCATTGCGTCTTCGGGCTGAGTGGTTAGGTTCACAGCAAACCCTTGAGTAGCGCTATTCACCAGCGCAGCTAGAAGCTTTTGGATTATCTGAGGTCTCTACTCCGACTGTTGGCACTCCATACCTGCACTAGGTTCATCTTTTCCCTCACAGGGTCCAACGCCCCAGGGTCCGACGCCGTTGGGTGCGACGCCACAGGGTCCGACGCCACGAGCGTCCACCTATCCATCACCTATCCCACCTTCTATTCTAGATTCACGTCGGCGCTCTTTTGGTAGTCAGCGCCAGGGAGCTCGCGCGCTAGCGCCGGTCGATCTCGACGAGGGAGCGGAGCTAGTTGTTGTTTTGGGGGGGGGGGGGGGGGGGGGGGGGGAGTACTACAGATTCTCCTCCACAGTCACCGTTCCCTGCTCCAGCAGAAGATGAGGACCATGACATGCCTTCACCAGATGCTCGCGGGTTATACTACAAGGTTCATAGAGGAGGTATGGTGGATCTCGGGACAGCGCAGGGCAGGAGATTCCGCACACACGTCAACCAATTAATCCACTCCACATATATTAATTGTTTTCTCAAATTTGATCAGTAAGATCCCTACAACCTCACATATATAGAGACAACCATGCACATGCGTTTCCCCAACCCTGAGGGGCAACAATTCTCAAGGCAATGGTTGCAAGAGCATGTCAAAACATTTCTCAAGAACAAAAAATCTAGTGTGAGGAGAGCTGCAAAGAAGACAATGGAGTCTCTAGAGCACAGCTATCGTCCAGGAAATGTCCATGATGTGGAGTGGGAGACAGCTATGGAAGAGAAAGAGGACGAAAGGGCAACGGGTGCGAGAATGTATACGCGTCAAGTTGAGGCCAGATCCCATCAGACTCCTACGCATTATGGTTTGGGAGGAAAAACGTCTTGGAAAGACAAATATGTAAGTAAAATATTAGTTTTATTGTAAAAAATCTAATGTTTTTCATTTAATTAATTGGTTGCTATTTTTTGTCAGTATAACATTACCATGAGTCGCCCGACCAGAGATGTGCAAAGATATAGACAGAACCATACCGAGTATCAAACTTGGTGTTGGTTGTTTGAAAATCAAATGGTCTCTCGAGAGGAGTTCGAAAATGCGTGCACAAGTCTGCAACATGTAAGTTTAATCTTATTTAAATTATCAAATTGTTGATTTTATATCAAATATTAAATAACAAAGTGTTAATTGTTTCTTTTTCTGGTTTTGCAGAGTCAAGGAGTTCCACGCAAAATGCCGCAATCTCCCCCATGAGCATCCTCTATTCTATATACGCGGGCCCCGCTTGCCCTATCCCACATAACCATCCTCTATTTTGTACACGCGGGCTTTTTTTGCCCTCTATGTAAATGCAATACCTATCATTTTTTGGCTCAATACCTCCTCCAATTGTAATTCCACTTATGTAAATGAAATTATCAATCTTTTTTTGGCTCAATGTATTGTCCGATTGTGATATTTTGTTGTAATTAATAATAATTTTGTAAAATATCTTAAATAAATAAAAAAATAGATGACTTTTTGGATGGTCCTGCAAAGGACGGTCAACTGTTTTTTTATAATAAACCTGTCTGCGATAATGTTGGCGATAACATCAACGCGGTAACGGTTGCGGGTATACTTGCAGTAAAGCTCGCGGTAATAGGCACGGAAATATAGCCGCAAGCATTACCGCATATGTTACCACTAGACCATTACCGCAATTGTTGTCACAGTCTTTTCCGCATACGGGAAATTTCATATTGCAAATTTGTTTGTTTTTTTGTGGTAATGTGAGCGATAATACCGCGCATATGTTATAGTGTTGCCAAATCCTCTCCATCCAAAAACCAAAGCTAGTGCTTATGGATTTCCCTTTTTTTTCACCTTTTATTGGATGTACCAATCTGTGTTGGAACTCATACCTACAAGTAATAGAAAGAGATGATTTTTTTTGGGTTATGCAATTCATATGTGCATGTAGGTTGTTGCATGACAATATTCCGGGGTTAAGCTCTAAAAAATTTGTATTTTAATTGAATAGATCACTTTCATGTTGACTTAGATAAGTTGATGGTCAACTCAAATCCAATATGGATTGATGCTATAACATCATTGGAGCTTAAGCTCATGTATAAACCTCCATTGCAAGCCTTGGCCAAAAACAAATTTTATAACTTGGATGCTAATAATAGGACTATTTCTTGGTGAACAATGATTACAAAAAGCTTCTCTAGTATTATGGATGAAAAAATTGGAGGGTGATTTCTATCATTATAATTGACCCAAAAAAGTGCCCAAAATTGCAATTCTTTTATTTTTCAATGCATGAATTTTTGAGTTGATATGTCACATTAAATTTTGATGGTTTCTTAAAAAGAATATAGCAATCAGTAACTATTTATATTGATATTGATGCTCTATGCTATAGCATAAGCACATAGGCTCTCATTTTCATGCATGTGCAAGATGAGCTTATAAATTTCTTGCATATAGGTGTCGCAAATTATGAAGATTATGTGGGAAGCCTACTTGAGAAGGATCAAAAGCTAATAGCAAGAGCGGGAAAGAAATATTGTTGAGGCAGAGAGTCTTGGTATCCACTAACTTATCCTTAAAAGTAGAAATTCAAAATCAAGCGGTATCCACTCGTCCAACTAGACGCATCTCTCTCTCTCTCTCTCTCTCTCTCTCTCTCTCTCTCTCTCTCTCTCTCTCTCTCTCTCTCTCTCTCTCACACACACACACACACACACACACACACACACATTGCTCGCTCAATTTTATCCTTGCTTGAAAATATTCGCTCGCCATACGGTAGGACTCTGAGCTATCGGAGAGACTAGACACACCCTGGAGCAATTAGATGAAACCAGAGTGAGAACGATAGCCAGGATGTATACTCAAAAAATAAAATGAAAGCTTTCCACAATCACCATGTGATTAGCAAGGAGTTCCAAAAAGGGGATTACGTTCTGGTGTATACTCCAATAAAACACTCCAAAAAACTCAAAAAAGCGAGGAATGGGACCTTTTGTAGTACGTGATATATCACAAAGTGGCATCATCAAGCTTGCAACATTGGCAGGTGAGAAGATGCCTAATTGGATGAGTGGTTTCATTTTAAAGAAATATCTTCTTCCGCTGACACTAGAAGAACTCCAAACAATACATGCAGCAGATCAGCGCAGAAGTCGAGCCCATGACATTTGGGAACATGCACAACAAGAAGCCCAAATTAGAATATTAAAGCGGAAGGAGCGGACAAACCTTCATAGAAATGACCAACATAACAATTGTACCAATTCCCCTCAAATAGTATCCATACAAACATAGTGATAGCCGTTTTTCTACTCTCCATAATTGCCATAGTAAGTTACTCCACCCTACCAAATTCACCCAAACGCTATGGCTATCCCTACCATTTCACTGTAAATAGGCGTGTGTGAGTTAGGGGGCTTTTCCCATATCTTCTTAAAATCCTCAGCTAGCTAGTCACTGGGCTAGTTGAGCCAAAAAATAAATAAATAAATAAATAAATAAAAGTATATTATGGTCTCTTTGTGTGTAAATATTTCATTGTATATATGGCCTAAATATAGGTATTTTTTATAATTATTTTGGTATTTTATTTAAATATTTCTACTTAGGTGTATGTTTTATTAAACCTGTGTATGTCTTCTTTCATCCTCTTACACCATAAGTATATTTTGCCAATGTGTACATACTCTAACCTCATATTTTTCTTTTATACGAATCACCCTCACCCTTGTGAAAACAAAAAAATTGATTTCTACTCATTGGTCACGTTTATTATATTATTTACTTGCATACCTTTTTCTCTTTCACCCAAAATAATACAAAAAGGGACCATATCATATGATTCGAATATCTTTCCACTTTTCTCACAAGTAGCCTATAGTCTTCTCTCACCTCTTTCCACACTTCTACACACACACACACACATTCCTCTCAATCCGTCACTCAAACCTGCACCTTTAATGGTTTCTCTCACCTTCTTCACCATTAACCTCCCCACTTACTTCCATAGCTCCCATATGAGCTCTCCATGTACATACACCATCTCTATGCCTCTCTTTATTATCTCCAAAGTACAATTCCATCTTACTCCTTATATATATACATACATTCAGCATGTGTACCATGCTTGATCTCTGCAAATCAAGAGATCTCATCAACTAAATTACCATTTTCATCACGATAATCAACCTTGGCGGCGGTGGCGTAAAGAAGTACAAAACTTCTTCAAGCTTCACCATCACAAGGATTTGCTTACTTCATTCAACCATCTTACTTCAACCATCCACCCCATTCTACCCATTGTAAATATATCATTAACTTTCTAGTGATTATTAACACTAACCACTAACATACTAACACAAAATAGCATTGACCTAACCATAAAAGACACCTCACCTCAAGACATGTACAAAGTAACTTTCTCTCTCTCTCTCTCTCTCTCTCTCTCTCTCTCTCTCTCTCCTTTTCCTTAAAACTCTACTTTCACCTTATTCACCATCAATAATGCTCTCTTTTGATCCCACACCCATGACTCAAGCAGACAAAGAAGGCCCACAATGTTTTGATATTCAAAAAAATCATAATCCTGATTTGTTAGCTTGTAAATTAGGATTTCCAATAATCTTAATGAGGGGTCTCCAACCTAAAAATAGGCCCCTCTCTTTCTTGTAAAACAACCTCCAACATCTCACATAGCACCCCAACACTCTATGCGTGAGGAGAGACTTAGGTGTAGCAACCACTTGTGAGCTTCACTCTTGGTGTGAGAGAAGCCTTCAAGCTACACATTGCAAGTGAGAGAGCGTGAGTTCCACAAATCTCAAAACCACTATTGTATATGCTCCTTTATCATCAATAAATTGAGGTTTGGTGCATCATAGGCGTGATTCGACGTTCAAATCTTCGTCCTTCCATTTGTGCAATACGGTTTGGTGAATTCAAGGTGACTTGTGTATTTTGGGTTTTTATCGATTGATCTCGATTTCAAAAAGTGTTTTAGTGTGTTTTTCATTGCCAGTTTTTTGTCCATTGTAAGAGGGTATTGTGGTGAGAGGTCTCCCACACCCTAAGACAGTGTGTGTGTGTTTTGTCCATTGTAAGAGGGTATTGTGGTGAGAGGTCTCCCACACCCTAAGACAGTGTATGTGTGTTTTGGCAATGTTTAGCAATCACTAAGCATTGAGTGAGTTTTGTACAAGTTCTACGATAGCATCATAACGAACCATCTCCATTTGCAAGTCACAAATAAGGTATTACGCAAGATCCTTTCCTCTCTCTCTTCCCTTTGCTCTACCTCTCTCTGGTCCATTTTCTATGTGTCTTGGTGTGAGGTTGCTTGTGTTGTGTTGTGTGGTGTATCTTCTTGGTTTTGCCAAAATCTCTCTTGTGTCCTAGTTTGCGTACCATAACTAGGTGGTGCCCCTATCTTGTTTGGGTTTGGTTGTGGGTTTGCTGTTTTGTTGTGCTTGTAGTTGCCCCAGTCCCAATTGAGCAGCACGGGAGTCTTGAGGGGTGTTTAGAGGTCGCCTCTCTTGTTGCCCGCCCTAGACCGCCTTAATTTTGGTGCCCCCACTGAGGACGAGCGGTTGTGTTAGCATACACAAGGTAAGTCTTCAAAAACTAGTTGTGTTTAAATGAACAATCCACCACCTCCTAATCCTGCTCATGCAATTCAATTTCATCAGTTTCATTGGGTGCAAGGGATTAGGATAAATGTTTGCATGGATAGAAAAATCTTTTTTCAACAACGTATTGTATTCCTCTTTGGTGCCGAAGCATTAAGAGATATTCTACAATCTCCAAATCCTATTATACTCCCACTTGTAGACTATAATGTCTCTTTTGATGTACATGTGTTTATCTTGTTTTAGCTAGGGTAATGAATCAAGAGGACTTGTATCGTACATTCATTCCTTTGGCTAGACAAGACGTGCATGTAATAGTTGGCACAAAGTTACAATTTCAAAGTGTTTTCCGTCGTATGTTTAAACCTAGGCAAGTAGCGGCTATCAATGCCTCCGTCAATCCGTTCATTTTGCCATTGATTCACTATGATCTAAGCTTTGACGTTTATATTTTCATTCTACTTTGAAATTTGATTTTGCAACACAAAAAATAAAAAAAGAAAAAGAAATTTTTGAGTAAAACCAGCAACATGGATACAACTAGGCAAATGAGTGGTTACCCCTTGTTCTTTGGAGAGCCTGGGGAGAATGCAGAATTATGCATGGGTCAAGGGAAAATTGGATGCTTTGTATTATGATATGACAAAGGAGGGGCTCACTCTTGGATGCATTGTACAAATTCAACAAAGGAGGGGGCCACTAAAAGACTTTTGCAGGCATAAAAACAGGCTTTTTGGTGAGAATTTTGGCACCTATCTCCACTCCGAATTTGGAGCGGTGGTCAAAAGAGAAAATGTGAACCACGCTTTGAATAATCCCCTCAAATTTTTTCATGATTTTTGGAGTAACCACCGGTGAGCTATGATGTTTTGAGTGGACCCCAGTCTGCCTACTTTTCTCACAAGTAGCCCATAGTCTTCTCTCACCTCTTTCCACACTTCTACACACACACACACACATTCCTCTCAATCCCTCACTCAAACCTGCACCTTCAACAGTTTCTCTCACCATCTTCACCATTAACCTCCCCACTTACTTCCATAGCTCCCATATGAGCTCTCCATGTACATACACCATCTCTATGCCTCTCTCTATTATCTCCAAAGTACAATTCCATCTTACTCCTTATATATATACATACATTCATCATGTGTACCATGCTTAATCTCTGCAAATCAAGAGATCTCATCAACTAAATTACCATTTTCATCACGATAATCAACCTTGGCGGCGGTGGCGTAAAGAAGTACAAAACTTCTACAAGCTTCACCATCACAAGGATTTGCTTACTTCATTCAACCATCTTACTTCAACCATCCACCCCATTCTACCCATTGTAAATATATCATTAACTTTCTAGTGATTATTTACACTAACCACTAACATACTAACACAAAATAGCATTGACCTAACCATAAAAGACACCTCACCTCAAGACATGTACAAAGTAACTTTCTCTCTCTCTCTCTCTCTCTCTCTCTCTCTCTCTCTCTCTCTCTCTCTCCTTTTCCTTAAAACTCTACTTTCACCTTATTCACCATCAATAATGCTCTCTTTTGATCCCACACCCATGACTCAAGCAGACAAAGAAGGCCCACAATGTTTTGATATTCAAAGAAATCATAATCCTGATTTGTTAGCTTGTAAATTAGGATTTCCAATAATCTTAATGAGGGGTCTCCAACCTAGTAATAGGCCCCTCTCTTTCTTGTAAAACAACCTCCAACATCTCACATAGCACCCCAACACTCTATGCGTGAGGAGAGACTTAGGTGTAGCAACCACTTGTGAGCTTCACTCTTGGTGTGAGAGAAGCCTTCAAGCTACACATTGCAAGTGAGAGAGCGTGAGTTCCACAAATCTCAAAACCACTATTGTATATGCTCCTTCATCATCAATAAATTGAGGTTTTGTGCATCATAGGCGTGATTCGACGTTCAAATCTTCGTCCTTTCATTTGTGTAATACGGTTTGGTGAATTCAAGGTGACTTGTGTATTTTGGGTTTTTATCGATTGATCTCGATTTCAAAAAGTGTTTTAGTGTGTTTTTCATTGCCAATTTTTTGTCCATTGTAAGAGGGTATTGTGGTGAGAGGTCTCCCACACCCTAAGACAGTGTGTGTGTGTTTTGTCCATTGTAAGAGGGTATTGTGGTGAGAGGTCTCCCACACCCTAAGACAGTGTATGTGTGTTTTGGCAATGTTTAGCAATCACTAAGCATTGAGTGAGTTTTGTACAAGTTCTACGATAGCATCATAACGAACCATCTCCATTTGCAAGTCACAAATAAGGTATTACGCAAGATCCTTTCCTCTCTCTCTTCCCTTTGCTCTACCTCTCTCTGGTCCATTTTCTGTGTGTCTTGGTGTGAGGTTGCTTGTGTTGTGTTGTGTGGTGTATCTTCTTGGTTTTGCCAAAATCTCTCTTGTGTCCTAGTTCGCATACCATAACTAGGTGGTGCCCCTATCTTGTTTGGGTTTGGTTGTGGGTTTGCTGTTTTGTTGTGCTTGTAGTTGCCCCAGCCCCAATTGAGCAGCACGGGAATCTTGAGGGGTGTTTAGAGGTCGCCTCTCTTGTTGCCCGCCCTGGACCGCCTTAATTTTGGTGCCCCCATTGAGGACGAGCGGTTGTGTTAGCATACACAAGGTAAGTCTTCAAAAACTAGTTGTGTTTAAATGAACAATCCACCACCTCCTAATCCTGCTCATGCAATTCAATTTCATCAGTTTCATTGGGTGCAAGGGATTAGGATAAATGTTTGCATTGATAGAAAAATCTTTTTTCAACAACGTATTGTATTCCTCTTTGGTGCCGAAGCATTAAGAGATATTCTACAATCTCCAAATCCTATTATACTCCCACTTGTAGACTATAATGTCTCTTTTGATGTACATGTGTTTATCTTGTTTTAGCTAGGGTAATGAATCAAGAGGACTTGTATCGTACATTCATTCCTTTGGCTAGACTAGACGTGCATGTAATAGTTGGCACAAAGTTACAATTTCAACGTGTTTTCCGTCGTATGTTTGAACCTAGGCAAGTAGCGGCTATCAATGCCTCCGTCAATCCGTTCATTTTGCCATTGATTCACTATGATCTAAGCTTTGACGTTTATATTTTCATTCTACTTTGAAATTTGATTTTGCAACACAAAAAATAAAAAAAGAAAAAGAAATTTTTGAGTAAAACCAGCAACATGGATACAACTAGGCAAATGAGTGGTTACCCCTTGTTCTTTGGAGAGCCTGGGGAGAATGCAGAATTATGCATGGGTCAAGGGAAACTTGGATGCTTTGTATTATGATATGACAAAGAAGGGGCTCACTCTTGGATGCATTGTACAAATTCAACAAAGGAGGGGGCCACTAAAAGACTTTTGCAGGCATAAAAACAGGCTTTTTGGTGAGAATTTTGGCACCTATCTCCACTCCGAATTTGGAGCGGTGGTCAAAAGAGAAAATGTGGACCACGCTTTGAATAATCACCTCAAATTTTTTCATGATTTTTGGAGTAACCACCGGAGAGCTATGATTTTTTGAGTGGACCCCAGTCTGCCTACTTTTCTCACAAGTAGCCCATAGTCTTCTCTCACCTCTTTCCACACTTCTACACACACACACACACATTCCTCTCAATCCCTCACTCAAACCTGCACCTTCAATGGTTTCTCTCACCTTCTTCACCATTAACCTCCCCACTTATTTCCATAGCTCCCATATGAGCTCTCCATGTACATACACCATCTTTATGCCTCTCTCTATTATCTCCAAAGTACAATTCCATCTTACTCCTTATATATATACATACATTCATCATGTGTACCATGCTTAATGTCTGCAAATCAAGAGATCTCATCAACTAAATTACCATTTTCATCACGATAATCAACCTTGGCGGCGGTGGCGTAAAGAAGTACAAAACTTCTACAAGCTTCACCATCACAAGGATTTGCTTACTTCATTCAACCATCTTACTTCAAACATCCACCCCATTCTACCCATTATAAATATATCATTAACTTTCTAGTGATTATTAACACTAACCACTAACATACTAACACAAAATAGCATTGACCTAACCATAAAAGACACCTCACCTCAAGACATGTACAAAGTAACTTTCTCTCTCTCTCTCTCTCTCTCTCTCTCTCTCTCCTTTTCCTTAAAACTCTACTTTCACCTTAGTCACCATCAATAATGCTCTCTTTTGATCCCACACCCATGACTCAAGCAGACAAAGAAGGCCCACAATGTTTTGATATTCAAAGAAATCATAATCCTGATTTGTTAGCTTGTAAATTAGGATTTCCAATAATCTTAATGAGGGGTCTCCAACCTAGTAATAGGCCCCTCTCTTTCTTGTAAAACAACCTCCAACATTTCACATAGCACCCCAACACTCTATGCGTGAGGAGAGACTTAGGTGTAGCAACCACTTGTGAGCTTCACTCTTGGTGTGAGAGAAGCCTTCAAGCTACACATTGCAAGTGAGAGAGCGTGAGTTCCACAAATCTCAAAACCACTATTGTATATGCTCCTTCATCATCAATAAATTGAGGTTTGGTGCATCATAGGCGTGATTCGACGTTCAAATCTTCGTCCTTCCATTTGTGCAATACGGTTTGGTGAATTCAAGGTGACTTGTGTATTTTGGGTTTTTATCGATTGATCTCGATTTCAAAAAGTGTTTTAGTGTGTTTTTCATTGCCAGTTTTTTGTCCATTGTAAGAGGGTATTGTGGTGAGAGGTCTCCCACACCCTAAGACAGTGTGTGTGTGTTTTGTCCATTGTAAGAGGGTATTGTGGTGAGAGGTCTCCCACACCCTAAGACAGTGTATGTGTGTTTTGGCAATGTTTAGCAATCACTAAGCATTGAGTGAGTTTTGTACAAGTTCTACGATAGCATCATAACGAACCATCTCCATTTGCAAGTCACAAATAAGGTATTACGCAAGATCCTTTCCTCTCTCTCTTCCCTTTGCTCTACCTCTCTCTGGTCCATTTTCTGTGTGTCTTGGTGTGAGGTTGCTTGTGTTGTGTTGTGTGGTGTATCTTCTTGGTTTTGCCAAAATCTCTCTTGTGTCCTAGTTCGCATATCATAACTAGGTGGTGCCCCTATCTTGTTTGGGTTTGGTTGTGGGTTTGCTGTTTTGTTGTGCTTGTAGTTGCCCCAGCCCCAATTGAGCAGCACGGGAGTCTTGAGGGGTGTTTAGTGGTCGCCTCTCTTGTTGCCCGCCCTGGACCGCCTTAATTTTGGTGCCCCCACTGAGGACGAGCGGTTGTGTTAGCATACACAAGGTAAGTCTTCAAAAACTAGTTGTGTTTAAATGAACAATCCACCACCTCCTAATCCTACTCATGCAATTCAATTTCATCAGTTTCATTGGCTGCAAGGGATTAGGATAAATGTTCGCATTGATAGAAAAATCTTTTTTCAACAACGTATTGTATTCCTCTTTGGTGCCGAAGCATTAAGAGATATTCTACAATCTCCAAATCCTATTATACTCCCACTTGTAGACTATAATGTCTCTTTTGATGTACATGTGTTTATCTTGTTTTAGCTAGGGTAATGAATCAAGAGGACTTGTATCGTACATTCATTCCTTTGGCTAGACAAGACGTGCATGTAATAGTTGGCACAAAGTTACAATTTCAACGTGTTTTCCGTCGTATGTTTGAACCTAGGCAAGTAGCGGCTATCAATGCCTCCGTCAATCCGTTCATTTTGCCATTGATTCACTATGATCTAAGCTTTGACGTTTATATTTTCATTCTACTTTGAAATTTGATTTTGCAACACAAAAAATAAAAAAAGAAAAAGAAATTTTTGAGTAAAACCAGCAACATGGATACAACTAGGCAAATGAGTGGTTACCCCTTGTTCTTTGGAGAGCCTGGGGAGAATGCAGAATTATGCATGGGTCAAGGGAAACTTGGATGCTTTGTATTATGATATGACAAAGGAGGGGCTCACTCTTGGATGCATTGTACAAATTCAACAAAGGAGGGGGCCACTAAAAGACTTTTGCAGGCATAAAAACAGGCTTTTTGGTGAGAATTTTGGCACCTATCTCCACTCCGAATTTGGAGCGGTGGTCAAAAGAGAAAATGTGTACCACGCTTTGAATAATCACCTCAAAGTTTTTCATGATTTTTGGAGTAACCACCGGTGAGCTATGATTTTTTGAGTGGACCCCAGTCTGCCTACTTTTCTCACAAGTAGCCCATAGTCTTCTCTCACCTCTTTCCACACTTCTACACACACACACACACACACACACATTCCTCTCAATCCCTCACTCAAACCTGCACCTTCAATGGTTTCTCTCACCTTCTTCACCATTAACCTCCCCACTTATTTCCATAGCTCCCATATGAGCTCTCCATGTACATACACCATCTCTATGCCTCTCTCTATTATCTCCAAAGTACAATTCCATCTTACTCCTTATATATATACATACATTCAGCATGTGTACCATGCTTAACCTCTGCAAATCAAGAGATCTCATCAACTGAATTACCATTTTCATCACGATAATCAACCTTGGCAACGGTGGCGTAAAGAAGTACAAAACTTCTTCAAGCTTCACCATCACAAGGATTTGCTTACTTCATTCAACCATCTTACTTCAACCATCCACCCCATTCTACCCATTGTAAATATATCATTAACTTTCTAGTGATTATTAACACTAACCACTAACATAATAACACAAAATAGCATTGACCTAACCATAAAAGACACCTCACCTCAAGACATGTACAAAGTAACTCTCTCTCTCTCTCTCTCTCTCTCTCTCTCTCTCTCCTTTTTCTTAAAACTCTACTTTCACCTTATTCACCATCAATAATGCTCTCTTTTGAGCCCACACCCATGACTCAAGCAGACAAAGAAGGCCCGCAATGTTTTCATATTCAAAAAAATCATAATCCTGATTTGTTAGCTTGTAAATTAGGATTTCCAATAATCTTAATGAGGGGTCTCCAACCTATAAATAGGCCCCTCTCCTTCTTGTAAAACAACCTCCCACATCTCACATAGCACCCCAACACTCTATGCGTGAGGAAAGACTTAGGTGTGGCAACCACTTGTGAGCTTCACTCTTGGTGTGAGAGAAGCCTTCAAGCTACACATTGCAAGTGAGAGAGCGTGAGTTCCATAAATCTCAAAACCACTATTGTATATGCTCCTTCATCATCAATAAATTGAGGTTTGGTGCATCATAGGCGTGATTCGACGTTCAAATCTTCGTCCTTTCATTTGTGCAATACGGTTTGGTGAATTCAAGGTGAGTTGTGTATTTTGGGTTTTTATCGATTGATCTTGATTTCAGAAAGTGTTTTAGTGTGTTTTTCATTGCCAGTTTTTTGTCCATTGTAAGAGGGTATTGTGGTGAGAGGTCTCCCACACCCTAAGACAATGTGTGTGTGTTTTGGCAATGTTTAGCAATCACTAAGCATTGAGTGAGTTTTGTACAAGTTCTACGATAGCATCGTAACGAACCATCTCCATTTGCAAGTCACAAATAAGGTATTACGCAAGATCCTTTCCTCTCTCTCTTCCCTTTGCTCTACCTCTCTCTGGTCCATTTTGTGTGTGTTTGGGTGTGAGATTGCTTGTGTTGTGTTGTGTGGTGCATCTTCTTGGTTTTGCCAAAATCTCTCTTGCGTCCTAGTTCGCATACCATAACTAGGTAGTGCCCCTATCTTGTTTCGGTTTGGCTATGGGTTTGTTGTTGTGTTTTGCATGTGGTTGCCCCAGCCCCAATTGAGCAGCACGGGAGCCTTGAGGGGTGTTTAGAGGTCGCCTCTCTTGTTGACCGCCCCGGACCACCTCAATAGTCTACATGGTTAGATGGCATAGATCTACGCTTTATGTGGCAACTTGCCGATGGAACCACCGAGAGTGCACTAATGGACATTGGAGCAAGAGAAAATATTGTCAACTACTCCACTTTCATGAAATTAACAAAGGAACTTCCAACGCCAAATACTATGGGGTTCAAAGTGGCAAACAAAGGCACAATGAATAGCGTGGGATATGTAAATTTACCAATAACAATGTATGGAACAATTTATCCTCATCAATTTCATGTGGTCGAGGATATGGATCATCTTAATAAAGCAGTTATTCTGGAGTGCCGTGGATGTGCACTTATCAAGCCACACCAAATTGGTAGGATAATACCTTGCAACTCATGCTAGATGACAAAACTTACGCCACACCATTTGTACAATCAGCCTACATCTGGGAACCTCTCCAATCAACACCTAATCCAATCCAGCGATGCTCTCAAAAGGTGGTCAAGAAAATATGGGTGTAAAACTCCATCATGCAAACCAGACCGAGGAAATTATGGATACCCAAAAGAAATGGCAATGCAAGTCTACCCATGATGCATAAACCAAACCAACCATCAACAAACCACCCAAGGCTTCTGTCAAGCAAACCAGGCCTATCCAATCACATCATCGACAACCGAAAGAAGTCAATTGGATATGGAAATCAAAATCGACTGGATCACTAGATGACTTGACCTTGAAGTCCACATCAAAGCAACTTCAATGGCGTCCAAAACAGAGCCCTCAATCAAAAAATAATGCGGTGTCACAACTTCTCGATGGCACTATCAAAGAACGAGCGCGTCTTCTCCAACTACTTCTGGTTCGGACCACACAACTTCAACTTAACCTCACCATCAAAAGCCACTGAACTTATTGTCCAGAACCCATATCTTGCACAACACTTTGTTACCCCATGAATATCCTCAATTCGCATTATAGAGCCACAATATACGGCTATGCATAGACAAATACTTTGTACCCATGCACTTTGACACATGTTCATCTGGGGCGACTCACTCTAGGAAGGGGAGCAAACATAGCAAGATACTCATCATTTTGTATATATTGTCTTCTTTTATATTTCTTTTTCGTTTCCTTTAACAATTTTTCAGAGATTTTTAACTCTTAGCAGGCATAATCATGAGCCATATTGACACCATCTAAATGCCGGGTTAAGAATATGTATGTATGAGTGATTACACTAATTGTGGAAAAATTTTGGCCAGCGAATAATAATTGTAAGTAATTTTCCTTGAGATTTTTAGCACTAAAAGCTAAAAACAAGAAATAATCAACAAAAATTACTAAGTTGAGCCAGGAAAGTCGAAATTGACTTTTGAAAAAAAAAACGTCAAAACTTCAAAGCAAGGGCTTCAAACATGGCAAATATGGAAAGATTCGGCACACAACGGATTTTGAGCCAACTTCAAAAGGATCAAAATTGCAGATTAAAGGCCATTTTTCTATCAAATATCAGAATGAAGAATGGTTCAAACTGCACGTGATATGAACATCAAGATATGATCAATAAGTATGATGGGACATTCCGTGTAGATTGGGAACATATAGCCAAATGGAGCAACATAAGATCATTTGCATTAACAGAGAAAGAGAGAGAGCCACAGAAGCATAGAGTTTCCTGCTTTGTTTCTACCTGCTGTGACCACCTCAGTAGCTCTTACTCCACCAGATTCGACAGGTACAATCATTAACCCTACAAGAACACTTGTTTATGCTCCATAGTGCACCAACATTACCAAACCAATAGATCGTGATCCATGTACCTTTTTACCCAATCGCATAAAAATCCACACCATCTGGCTCAACATATACAACAAAGCCTAGCCATGAAGTATCAAGTCATTTGGATTCCAAAATCCACATCAAAATGCCAACTTTCTCCAACCCTGAGGATAATTTCCAAGAATTGACCTAAGTACCAAACCAATGATACAAATCCCAAAAAAATTGGACCAAGGCACCACCTTAATGTGCCCTATCATCTGGTATCACCAGATCTTCAAAAGGTGTTCCAACATGGATTGCGATCCATGTACCTCAAAGCTAGAATTCGTCTATGACCTCATGACCTTGTTACTATAGTAATCCTAGATGAACTGGTGAAATTTGGGGTAGTTTTGACAAAGTTATGCTCATTTTCCATTTTATGGTCAAAGTTTGTGTTTTCTTCAACTTTCCAATAGTTTTGATCAATTGCTAAATTGTATTTTTAAATCTAAAACTAGCCTCAGGATGCCTCGAAGAAAAGAACAAAGGGAGTGGGAAACAGCTCCATATGAGATCATAGATATATCCTCAAATGAGAAAGCCCATATCACAGAATGTGCTAAAAACAATACCAGCAAACATTTTCATTGGAAGGTTTCAAGCAGCAGACGGAGAGATAGTGAAGACCACCATTTTCCAAGGGAATTGTGGGCGTTACACCGGAAGTCCAAAGTGAAAGCAACAGCCAAGTGTCTACAATTAGACAGTTTCCTATGACTACCGCCATAAGGAACAGATTTCAGAATAGCTCATGACTCCTCGGCTCTATCCAATAAAATGGAGAAGCCACCCTTATGGACAAAGATGGAGCTATTGTCAACGTTAAAATCACTGCGGAGATAATCAACAAAGCTCTCCATTTGCAGCAGGAATACACAATCTATTGCAAAAAACCAAAGCAATAGATAATGACAAATCATTTTAGAAGCAAAGAGGACACAAATTGACCTATCAAGATTTGATATACTCAGAGACAGAATTGCCATTGTGCCTCACATCGCAACATTTCAAAGTACAAAAGCCATCGCAATACATTGAACAACTTTTGCACATGGAAATGGTGATGGCAAGGGGGTTAGCAGAAAGAAGAACAGTCAGTTGTGACTTTGGCAACTACCTACTCGACAACATAGCGGAAGCAAATCTTAAGGGTAGCCAAAAGAGCAAGACCTACATGAATGCTAGACCAATGCCGATTCAAATTGCCTACCAAGAGTTGGGAATGATTGAAGATCTACCACCTATAGAAGCACAACCAGATTTGATCCACAAATCTGAAAGAGCAGTAAAGACGGTAGCAGGACCATCCACGAGGCCAAAGCCGGAAATTAAACAAACACGGTAGAGCTCAAGGCAACATGACAATGACAGTGAGAAGAAGGAGTCCTATGCACCAAACAGCGAGGAAGCAGGGTCAAAAGAAAGAGATACTCCTTCCAAATAGCACTCTTCAGATGAGGAACATGCAAATGAGTTTTCAATTAACCACTCAAGACTGAAGAAGAGAACAACACGGGTGGCAGAGGCCATTTCAATCACCCAAGCCTAAAGAACAATGGAAGAAGTGCAGGTGCAACGAGAAAGAATCCACCAACAGAAACACGAGGAAATAACAAGTAAGGGAATGGAAGCAAATGATTAAAAAGAAGAAGAAGAAGAAGAAGATGTGCCTCTACAACACAAAAAATCGACAGCATGCGGAGGAAAAATTGAACATTGCCAGCAAAATGTGGCAACGGATTCAGAATGAGCTTAAGTGCAAGATGGAGCAAAGAGCAAGAGAAGAAGCAAAGTGCCACGTGTCGATGATCTCAAATCCTCTAACAAATCTACCAAGGCAAACAAAAAAGCAAAAAATGAAGAAAAGAAGAGTAATCAGGACACACATGACCAGCAATAGTATGATTTTGAATCACCAAAATACAAAAAAAGTTACCTTCAAAGGCTGGAACAAAAAAAAGAGAAGAAGCTTTAGATCTTCCAGAATGAATGACAGATCAAGTGCTGTCACAAAAGACGATAGATCAAGAAAAAGAGACAGCACCACCAGAAACCACTAGAACTCCGGCTACCTCTTGAAGTACTGAAAATAAAGGAAAGAATGATGGATGAGGCTGGTACCTCGGATCAGGTCCAAATAAGTAAAAAAATAACCCAAGATTGCCTTATTGCAAGCTGTGGTAGAGGAGGGAGTCAAAATGATCATGTCGTTTGACATTGATGCATATTTAGACCAGATCAAGCTCCAGTTCCAATGCTAAAGAGCTCTCTACAACTTGCACAAAATAGAGCTAAAGGACACCAAGAAAGAGGCAATGAAAGCATCTGAAAACACATTGCAACTACAAAACAAAATAGAGGAGTTGCAAAAAGTCCAGCTGCAATTCCAATCAGAGTTACAAAGGGAACAAGATAATTCCACTTATTACTACAAGGAAGTCTAGCAGTTCACTAAAGCCAACACTACTCTACAAGATGAGCAACAAAGACTAGAGGAAGAATTAGTCAGGGAGAGGGAATAGAGTGAAAGAAGGCCACCTCCTAATGGTATCCACTTTGGACTTATCTATAGGTAGCTCGGTAGCTAAAATCACATGCCTTAAATAGACAATTTCCTCCTTGAGAGAATCACAACTTGGATTCCTTTGCATACACTTATTTTACCGTTACAAATCAACCACCTACTTTAGATCTTATAAGTGTTCTTCCTTGGAGGCAGTATATACTAGAATGTTATTGAGGAAAATCGTAATAAACTTGCTGAGATATGGTTTCAAGACACTGTCCATAGGCGTCATGAAAGTTATTGATGCATTGGTAAACCTAAAGGATATATCCAAAAACTATAGTGTCCAAAGGATACTAGCTTACCATCCTCATGCTAGGTCATGTTTTGAAATGACTGCACTACATAGATATTGGAGCATGGAATGTGACATCTTTTCTCACAATCTAGAAATTATATGTCCCTCCTATGTGGCGGAATACCTCACATATATAACGCGAAAAACCAGGTCAACAGACAAATGAAATAGACACTCCTGCTGCCCTCGCTTCTATATTATCGTTGGGTGCTTTGCCATTGGAGCAGTGAAAACAAGACTTAGCATCATTGCATCTACATTCCATTACCAGTTCAAGATACCAAGCACAAATCAACAGTATCCCCTCTCTATTCATGAGACCGATGAGTGATATTTGGACATAAAAGAGGCAGAAGACGAGCTATCCATGTTAACCCAAACAACTTTTGACCTTATTGCAAGACAAAATGTAATGTAACAAGTAGTACATTGGCAGATCCCTTCAACAACAAGTGTATTCTCTTGTTAGGTGATCTTGCCCAACTACCCCAAGTCACGCACGGGAGCTTTGTAACACATGCCATATCACAAGCTCGGTCCACTGGCTACATGCAACTTTCTACAAGATGTCATTCTCTATAAGACATGCAACGGACCTTGAATTGCTTCAATTCTTGACCATTATTTGTGAAATAAAACCGGCCATAGATGAGATCAATTGTACCTTGGGTGCATGTATAATAGATGAAGCGCATGTGCATGACTACATCAAAAACTCTACTTATACGATAATCTACACTCACAGATCTGACATCCAACACTATAACAACCTCGCCTTGTATAAGTTGTACAATCAAACTGACATTACAAAAGTTGAAATGAAGGAAAACGCGGGTAACATAAATGTCCTTGAGTAGTGGCTCCTAGACCCTAAGTTCAATGACCCTAAGTTCAATGACTTGGGTTCGATCGCAATTGACTGTGCTGCATGATCACTGAAGACATTGACTTGACAATCGATGCGGAAAATCGTGCAACATGCATTGTCGATGCTATAACACAACACACAGAAGGTAGAGATACATGTATCACTGTCCTCATTCATTGTACTAGGAATATCTACAAAAGAAGAAAGACAAAACACAACAAAAGAAGAAAAGCAAAACACATTCAACATCCACCTTCAAAAATGCGAGCCAACGCTCTGTGCTACCAACCCCTTGATGAAAATTTTTAAATACTTTTTGTTTGCAAGAATTTACATGTAGCACGTATACTAGAAAAAACATTCATCAATAGACATAGTAGTACAACCTCTCTTGGATATAATATCAACTATAGCCATGTGAATTAAAACTTTTGTTTGTGTAAGAGTGAAACAATATTCTAGGATTTTCTAGCAATGTAGAGAGCAAGAGAAAGATGGCTTGGTAAAGCTAGTCATGAATATCCAAATTTCATAGATGAGTTTTGGGATAGAGAAAAAAAATCAGAACTCGTATAAGGAATTTTTGGGATAGCATTGTGGTAGTAATTGTCATTTTGAATGGTGGAAAAATGTTAAATGTTGAACATATATTGGTTTTTTCTTACCTTTGTCTCATAAGTTGCTTGAAAGAAAGCATGGTGATGTGTTATCATATTTTCTTCAATCTTTACTCAATGAGCTTGAAGCATCCTTTCTAAATGGTTTTGATGTCGATTATGTTGTGCCCGATGAAGTAATTGTGAAGGTCTTCAAGAGGGAACAACAAGGTTAAGATGTATATTGATGGTTTGAATGGGTGATAATCCCGCCCAATGCAAACTATGTCAAGTAAAAGATGGTGGAATGATTTTTTGTACGCAAGACTATGCAATAACAGAGTTTACAAGAGATGGCAATGGCACACAATACTATGTTTACTCTAATAACATATATCAAGGAAGATATCCTCCTGAGTAGCAACATGTAGATGACTTGTGGAAAAATGTTGAGCTGTCCAAACATTGCACAATAAAAGAGAACATGGAGGCCACTTTACGAGATGTAGGTTTGGTGGTTGAATCTGTGTTTTGGAGACTCTATCATAGATCTATGCATTTGACAACTCTAGGGATCTTGTGTACGATGTGATGCATGTACTACCTCTTAATTTCTTTCAACGTTATATAAAGAGATTGACAACATCAGCCTTTTCAAAAACTAAAAGGAATATAGATATTTCTCTCAAAGAGGTTACATATTGCATTCCAAAGCGTATCTTGCATACTGGTGGATGTCCAAAACACACCTCACAATTCAATATGTTCAAAGTAGAGGAGTGCCAAAAATTGATTCGATGGTGTGTACCACATGTTTTTCCTGTGGTAGATGTCATCACTATAGAGGACAAATATCTTGGGATAATTTTGGTTGATATTATCCACATGTTTTATGATTTAAGTAGGAAAAAGGGTTGGACCCAAGAGCATATTGAAATTTGCCTCTCTTTATTGCTATCATGGAGGATTTTTTCTGAGAATTACAATAGTATCAACGCTTCTCCTCTAGAATATGTAGTATGTATGGTTAAGTGAAATTTGATTGGTTTACAAGCCTAACATTTAAATTTTTTGATAGTAATTATTCATTTATTTATTTGATTTGAAGGTAATGGAGAGATTTTGAATGATGTTTATCGTTATGTCTCTCATGATGGTACATGATGTTTTCAGCATGAGGGATATTTTAAACTACTTGAGCATACATATCAACAACAAGTCTAATGAGATATCCTATAGCAAATACCATAGTCGAGTTTTGCGTACATAAATACACAAACAACTGAATTTAGAGAAGGATGGTCTAACAAGCATTGAACTAGGTATGGTTCTTATCTATGGATGCTTGATCTTGCATGAAAGTCTCATTCATGAATCAAGGGATATGTGTTTTGAGATACATGAGAAATGTGTTTTTTATATATTTTTTGAGAAAAAAGAAAATAATATTTGGAATGCTTGCCTTAAGAGTGTTACCATATCCATGACAAGGCATTATAAAAAAGAAAAGAGTTCTTGTGGGATCAAAAAGGTCGAAGCTAATGGACCTTAACACACTAAAGATTAATGGGATGATTGTATTTTGATTGATTAGAGATAGACATGCATTTACCTTCTTTGAAATCCATCCAAATGCATACTTTTACACCAAAGTATTTATGAAGAATGTGAAGTATATGGTGGGCAAGTTTGTGGTTCTCCAAGTGTGCAATAATGTAGGATTTGTAGCGGACATCTAGAGAAAATATTTTTTAGGAACAATGAGGAGAATTCAATGTATTTATTGTGGTAAATAGTCTATTGGAGAGCTTGGAAATGTTTGACGAAATCTCTTGAATGTGTCTTATTCACAAAAGCCAAAAGTCTAATTGTGGTCTCACAGTTCAACTTATTAATTGTTTGCAATGCAAATTCTTTTGGCTTAGTACAAGGTTTGACGAATATGAGATTCTTTATGAGAGTAGAAATCCAAAGTTTGCTCAAGATTATTTCCAGGTGAGGTAGGGTGTCTCCCACAATGGATTGAGAAGCGTGACTTTGTCTTTGCAAAGCAAACAGAAGGTTTGAATAGCAATGCATTTATGAGAAGTGTGGATATTGACAACAAAAGAGCTCTACTTTTATGGGAAGATGAGCAACATGGACAAGATTGGGTGGATTGGAAACACATTTATAAAGGTATGCAAGGTACTTAACTTTAGACTATTATTGCTTTTGTATATCTGACTAGTTCTTTTGGATTCAAGGTTTTATGAATGCACTTTTTAATGATACTTTGGTTTTCATGTGCATTAGAACGTCGAAGTGACTTGACTTTGAATTTTTGAACCATTTTATGAAACTACTATGTTTGTGTTACCTATTATGGATTTTGTCACCCAATTACACTAGCTTATAGGTGCTACATTATGTGGAATCTTTGCATTGGCAAGATGTGAAACTTTTTGTCAATCTAATTACTTTGATGTGTAGTTTCTTTTCAAAGTGAGGTTTTGAAGTGCACGTTTGACATTATTCTTCTTTTAAAAGTGATTTACAAGTTTATTTACTATAAAGTCAAGTTTTTTACTATTGTTTGTCACTTAATGTTAACAATGCTATCATTTTGAAACGAGTTCTTCACATGTCATACAACCCTCCATTACAATTGTTAGGCTCTTTTTTCACCTGATGCAATTGAAAGAACATCTCTCAAGAGGCAAGTGATCTTAGAGGCAGCTGATCTCTTCTCTGATTGTGGTCTTAATCGGAATAAGGTAAAACATTTGATTAGAGGTTCTGCATTTTATTGCTCGATAGAGTTGTTTTAGTTTGGCAAGGAAAAACCACCTTTCTTTTGGGGTTGCTGATTCAAAAAGGATTTCTAGAATCAATCAAATGAGTCTTTGGGATGTGAAATCACGTTGATAGCAAGCATTCTTGTACCTTTGTTTCTTTCAATCTCTAAAAGAGACCTCTCTATATGTAGTGGAAGACTAGGTGTTATTGGCATGCTTCTTCTAAGTTTTATTTCTTTGTAAATTTTAGGCAAGGAGTGGGAAAAAAACTATTATACAAGATGTAGCTTGTGCTCTTCCGGATGGCCTTTATAAGAGGGTGGTAATATTTTTCATTCATTGCGTACTTCAAGGAATCTCATCATGCTAAGGGCCCCGTGTTTTCACCACATGACTTGCAATAGCAGTTTCTTTAATTTTTTGAACTCATGCAAGTAATGATTCTTAATGTCTCAATGCAGGTAATGATTCTTAATCCCTCAATGCACGACAACGTTGTGTTGAAGCTATATAAAAACACATGCCGAAGGCTATCATTGTCGATGAGTCTGGAACTTAGGCAGAAGCTTGGGCATCATGCTACGTGTTGAACACCACCCATGGCCAAATCATGGAGGATAGAATCTGTTTGCTGAGTCAACTATGTGATCTGGTGGACTTAATTTTTCAAAATTCATTTGGTAATAGAATGACTTCTCTATTTTGGTCACAATTCAAGCATGCTGGTTCTCAGGTTTGTCAAGATTTTAACAAAAGATTTTTTCCTATGCTGCTTTTAATTTGAGTGTGGGGTAGATATTATCGCTTTGAGAAATAAGGAGGCTCGTGCAAGAGGCATCTAAAAAGTGTGGAACGCAAAGTCTATCCACTTTTTCTCGAAATGGAAGAGTGAAGTTATTGGGTTCTTAGAATATGAGAGTCCATACCATTGCTTTTATTTTTTTCCTTTTTACGTCTTTGAGTTGCAAAGAGTAGAATACTTTGGGTGAAAAAGAATAGGAGAGAGAAGGGCTACAATGTCTTGGATACATACAAGTAGTTCATGCTACAAGCAAAGGCTATGATTATGATAGACGGTATGCACACCTAAATTGGGAGGAGCCTTTTCACCTTTTTAATGCTCAGCTCAATAGGGAAACAATTATATATAACTGGTCTGATCATTTTGTGATATCAATACTGTCAGTATTATTGATAGGCCTTGTATAAGAATACTCCCATCTTCGAGTCAAGTAATTATAAATAGATCTAGTTATTATGGTGCATGTTGGAATTCAAACCTGAAGACTTACTGGTCTGATCATTCTGTGATATCAATACTGTCAGTATTATTGATAGGCCTTGTATAAGAAGACTCCCATCTTCGAGTCAAGTAATTATAAATAGATCTAGTAATTATGGTGCATGTTGGAATTCAAACCTGAAGACTTACTCACGCACAATGGTAGGGTCGTTCCTCTTTACTTTGCAAACATCTAGGTTTTTAAGATCTATTCGCTTCAATAGACTAGTTTTGAGGATGATATTTTTTGGTAGTTTCTGCTTGTTGAGTGATGTCAGACACTTGCATTCTCATTTTAATGCCCGGGTTTTTAGCACCATAGTAGCTATTTCCTGGCAAGCTATCGATGGTTTGATTAGGTTGTATTGTTGAAAATGTTCATGTTGAGACAGTGTCCTTGTAGCCGTGAGGGAACAAAGTAGAATTTTTGAGAGGTTAACGCATGCTTCTTATCCTCCATGTTCCCTCCTAGGCCTCCTAATAACAATATGATCTATGGTTTTTTTCAAAGACACTTTGTTTCATTTGTTGCCAATAAGTTTATGACCACCCTAGTTTTGTTGAGGGGGATTTTGGTACCAATTTCTCTATGTAGGTAAAGATGGATTTGAGGAGACACTGGAAAACATTATAGTTCGTTATATTCTCCATACTCATGGATAGATAAGTTGATAAAGAGTAGCGAAATTAGTAGATACTAACTGTGATTGATTACTCCTGTAATAATTTGAACAATTTTGACATGATTGGTAGCAAAAGCTCCATTTAATTCAATTAGCAATTTCATATTCATGCCTAAATTTTACCTCTTTGGAGTTGATTGATTGTGATAATATGTCTAGAAAGGTTTATGAGTGAGTGGCTTTTAGAAAGGTTTATGAGTGATTGGCTTTTGATCACTCATGGACACTCTTACATCTCTCTTGCCAATTGTTGAGGGATGGTAACTCTTCCTATAGAGTGATGCGCAAGGTATAGCAAGCTCCAAAGGATTTACTTATAAGTTTCGGTGCATTATTTGAAATTGATTCTCATCTTCTTTTAGTAGCATTTTTTGCACGTGGATTTTAAGAATTAAAAATATGCAAGTCTTTAGTGATACTGTCTAATCTTCTAACTCTTATCATGTACATAAATCTAATTGTGAATTTTGCAATTACCGTTTGTCTTCAATTTGTAATTTCAGATAGAAGATTGTCTTCAAAGCACATAGTTGATGAGAGAAAAACTAAGTTTGTAGAAGCATGTGCGGTAAACTTCAATCCTATCACATTCGTAGAGTAATTCCACATGAAAATATAGTTATTAGTGAGGCTAAGGATTGTGGAGGTAATGTTAGAAGGAGGTTTTTTATGAATGTTCTCTACATGCTTGTTTAATGTGTTGGGCAAGGCATGTATGCATGAACACTATCAAAATTTGATTTAGGGTTCAATGTTTCTCATTGTTCCTCACGGGGAATTATTTTTGGGTCATTGGTAATGTAATTGAGCTAATACAAATAAGTAAAGTATTTTTCTAAAGAGAGAAACATCAAAATTTCCATAAGCAATTTTTTCTCACATGTGAAAAGTTGGACTTTTTTGTTCACATGTGCGAATTTCAATAGGAATGATTTTCTCAAAGATTTTTCATTTACATGAGAAAATGGTATTAGTACTTCTTTTCTCACAATGGATTTTTTTCTCATGTATGAAATCAAATGTGATTTTTTCTATCATATGTGATTTTATAGTTCTAAGGGTTCTAATGATGACAAGCGATATACCAAACAGTGTGATCACAATACATTATTTTATAAAGTTCAGAGACCAACTGCCCGATCATGCACGGTACATTGAGGACGCTCTGTTAGCTAGATTTTGAAATGCCCCTGATCAACGTTTTTCACAACAATGGTTGGAGGGCTACATAAAGACATTTCTAAAAAACAAGCAGTCTAGTGTGCAGCACGCAGCAGCCAAATAGGTCAAAGATCCAGACAAGTTACCGTAGTGGCAATATGGCAGACACGGAGTGGGAGTGGGCAATTCAAGAGAAGAGCAATCAAGCTGCGACGGCTCATTATATAGACAACAATGCGAGGCCCGCGCAAGACAAACTCCCACGCACTATGGCTCAGGAGGCAAGGGAGCTTGGAATGATAAATATGTAAGATTATTTGAATTATAATGTCAATCGTTGATTATAAAGATTGTAGTTGATAATTTGGTATTGTTATTGCTAACTTAGGAAAATGTCACTCTCTCTCGACCAACCAGAGAGATGGTCAAGTATCGGGGACAACATACAGAATTTGATACTTGGCGATGGTTGTTTGAAAACAACCACATCTCTTGCAAGCAATTTGATGTGGCGGTTGGACCACTACAAGCGGTAAGTTTAAACAAGTAGTTTTGTATTAATTGTTTTGAGATGTGGATAATTGCTTAATTTGGTTTGGGTTTATGTAGAGTCAAAGTGATCCAACATACGTGCCTCTGGACGACGACGAGGATTAGATAAAAAATTGTTTCGTCAAAACTTTCGTAAAGTCCCAATGTGGCACAATGTATATATAACTATTTACTTTTTATTGTAATTTTTTTAAATAGTTGATCTTTTATATTTTTAATTATCAAGGTAAAGTAAATTCAATTTCCGTTCTTTGGTATTTTTTATACTCTTCCAAAAAACAATTGATGTCTTATTGTTTTATGCAGGTCAAAGATAAAGGTTCTCATTTGACTTGGGTGGTCCAAATGAGCACGTTTATTTTTGAACTGGTGTTTAGCGGTAATATACACGGTAATAGCAACGGCAAAGGTCACGGTAATAGCAGTGGGTATATTCTGCGACTATTATCACGCTTATTGCCGATAAACCACTACCGCGTTCATAGCAGCGGTTATTGCCGCCCACACAAATTTTTCTCTCTCCTTTTTCCTTTGTTTTTCCGCGGCAGTGCTGGTGGTTATAGACAACTCCTCTTATAGTGACCCCAACCCTCACAGGTCTAGATGGAGAAAACTATTTGCCGCCTAAGCCAAGATGTTCAGAATCTGACACAGCCAGTGAATCCTCTGCCTGTACAAGGGACATACATCAGTCACCTTGTCCTGCATCTAGATTTGGTCCCCTCGTCTACTTTGGATGCATCTTCATCTTCCCAATGTCGAGTTTGCTACAAGAATTTTGATGAATGCAATGGACACTATACATTTGACATGTGGTCATTATTATCACTTTGTCTGTCTTATTCGTTTGATGCAACATAGTAGACGATGTGCAATTTGTTCACAAGATATTCCACAAGGAATATATGTTATGTTTGGCATGGAAAATGAGTATAAATTCAAGCAAGCCTACCAAGATATCCCTAGCACAATTAGAAATCTGTTTGGTGACCAAGATGTTGGTTCTGAGCATAACAATTGAGATCAACAAACTATGTATAATCACGAATATGAAGCATTGTATATGATCAAAACGCATTAAATACAAGCTCTTTTATAATGGTTTTTGACAC
This sequence comes from Adiantum capillus-veneris, assembly GCF_014529385.1. Classification (NCBI taxonomy): domain Eukaryota; kingdom Viridiplantae; phylum Streptophyta; class Polypodiopsida; order Polypodiales; family Pteridaceae; genus Adiantum; species Adiantum capillus-veneris. Next base: position 148,202,333 of record NC_140936.1, on the reverse strand, counting down.
AATATTCATTCTACTCTCAAGCTATATTGAATCTAAGAATTTGCTATCTGGTTCTAAGTCTAAGTGTTGTGGATCTCCTTGTAATTCAACTTCCACATCTCTCATCATATTCTCTTCTATTTTGTCTATAGTGCATTGAGATACACCGACATTGAACTCTTCTTCATCTTGGTTTTGACAATCATACAACAGGTTGGCAGTTTCTCCTCATAGCTAGAACTTTTAATGTGATGCAATATCTTTTCATGCATTGCAAAACCTAATTTTTTTGCTCTGTCTGCTAAAAATCTATTACGAATAGTGTTATGAACATACTTGTACATACTCCAGTTTCTCTCGAAACTTGAGTTTGCTGCACATTATGCCAGTACTCTTATTGCAAGGGGACGTAAGGTCGAGTAATGCTCTCCATCATTCATCATCCACCACTTCCACGCAGGTTGCTCTTTTGCCATTGACTGTACAAAATCATTCGCAAAAGGATCTTATTTTAATCTAAATGCACTCATTTCTTTGATACAATCAATTCGGTCATGAACATTGGAGTAGAACGTGTTGACCACGTGATAGAAATCACTGACCACCTATGTATTAGACATCTAGTCTAAATTCCAATACTCCGAATCGAACATGTAAGCCACACTATGGAGTGGACTATGAGCGCTCTTTATTAGCAGGTCGCCGGGACAGACGTCTGCAACATAGCTTTTTGGTACTAACATAATGTCAATATGCAAGGAAACGACTCGACATGGGGCACGGAGACTTAATGAGAGTGTCAATCTCACCAAAGTGAACTTAGAGGACTATTCATACTACAATAAAAGCAAATCAACCACTTCCTAGTCAGAAAATCAATCTATGTCCGATCTCACTACTCTAGGTTATCACGTATTTTTTATCATCCAAACGAATTCGGAATGCAACAAAACTTAAGGAGAGGTATTACAACACCTAAGGGTACAATCCTACCAAGTTCTGCAGTCATCTAGGAAGGTACATAAATCACGATTCATCACAAAAAATGTGCAAAAAACTGAAACAGAACTATATGAAAAGGTCCCCTTTAAGCACAGAAACGTTTATCCAAGGTCAAAACATAAAAAAACAACCATTTAAGACCTCAAATAAATGCATTTAGCTCACAAGCAAGACTTTGCAAACCATAACAAAATCGAGAATGATTACACTTTGATTGTAGAGCAATTAGAGACAAGGAACACAATGTGCCTAAATCTTGGCGAGGGTAAGAAATCTCCATATGGCATGCCTACAATGCGGTCAACTTGGCAGATAACTAGCCCCCTGAAATTTGCAAATGGCCATAACTTGCCCATCTGAGCTCTCATTGACAATCTAGAAAGATTAGCATGCACCACATCTTGAGAATTTTGAAGCCATCCACTGACATCATCTTTGATCATCCATGTCCACTTGCCCTGTCCGTTGGGGATTTGCAAGGCCTTCCAATTTTGAATCATTGGAACTTCCACACCGTAGCTTTTTTTGAGGAGCCATCTGGACTGGCTTGTAGATCATCTTGAATATCACTTTTTTGAACACAAGTCCTACACTTGAGACACTGGGAATCGTTACTATGATTGGACCATTATGGAGACTTTCTGACCTTCAAAAACCACCTTAAGCATACATCTCAGATATCACTTGCTTTCCCAGGACCTTCATACTTACTTTAGCATCCTTCCATGCACATGTAAACACCTAGAGCACTACAATGTGCTGATTATAGTTTGTAGTGTTGATTATAGTAGTGGGAAACTTTGGCTACACCAACGTCCTAGATGGGCCCCCATCCGAGGTGGATGTCTCCTCCAATGGACTTGACTCTTGAGGTGGTAACCCAAGCAATGGATTTAGGTTTATATGTAGCTAGTTTTTTGTGAGCATAAGTGTATATTTCCTTCTATTATTTGCAAGCGTGGACCTTATGGCTATAGAGGTGCCTATCTATCTACGGGAGTTCCTCTGCTAGTGGTAGATCTGAACCTGCAGCATGCACTATCTTTACAAGAGGAGTAGCAATGTTCGATGCAAGGATTATTTGGCCATTACACTCTGCAAAAACTAGCAGCCTATGGTCTCTATATTAGACCACACTGAGCAGAAGTTAGGGAGGACTCTATACATTCAGAGCCTCACACGAATGGCACCTCATCCTACCCCTTCTTAACAACCCTCCCTTCCATCTTAGGGACCCACCACCTTCCAACGCAAGGATCCACACCATTGCATTTGACTCTTGCTTTGATTGAGACTCATTAATAATTGACAGGTGGTCGAGAAACGTGTTCTAGTAGTGCACGATAGAATTTGTCTCAAGGTAGCGAGCATCGTGATGACAAGCGGAGCCATAGGGGCTCCTATTGAGACACTTATTCTGGAGGTGGAGGGGGTATAGGGTCACCTATTTTCGTGGGTTCCACTCCAACCACAAAGGATGAGGACACTGATGTGTCCATGCCATACATACACATATGCCACTACAAGGTCAAGTATGGTGGTAAGATCAACTTTGGTACTACACAGGATAAAGCATTTTGACACCACCTACAGATTCTTATACACTCAATGTATAAGAATTATTTTATTTAATTCAAAGACCAAGTGTCCAATTATGCATGCTATGTTGAGGAAGCATTGCATGCTTGATTTTTGACTGTTTCTTAACGGTATGGTTAAAGGAATAAGAAGAAAACAAGCAATCAAGTGTATGAGGCACAACAACGAGCTTAGTCGCAAATCCACAGAGGACCTATTGGCGGCAACATGACAGATGCAGAGTGGGAGTGGGCCATGTAAGAAAAGGGTGAGGAAGTTGTAACATGCTTATCCCACACTCTAGAGAAACTCCCATGCACTATGGTTTGAGAGGCAAAGTAGCTTAGAAAAATAAATATGTAAGTAATTCTTGAATGTGCAAGTTCTATATAGAAGATTTTTTAGCTTATGAAACATTTTTGGTTATTGTTAACTTATAGAGATGTTTTAGCTTATGAATTTTTTTTTGTTATTGTTAACTTTAAAAACTATCTTTCTGACCGGTCCTACTAGAGACATGGTCAAGTATCTATTGGAATTAGGGTTGTAGAGAAACGCACATAGCTTGGCGAAGATGAAGGAATCTCAAGTCACACAATAGAGAGTGTGTTACTTACTGTGCAATGAAAGATAGATAGCCCTAGAATGATGGGCGTATATACAATGCTCGAAGGAAAAAACCTCCTAAAGAGGGAAGAAATACCCTAGCGGTCCTAGTGTGTTCACACACATCACTACCACATGTATATGGTAACAAATCCCCCTTGGAGTGATGTGGTGAACGAGAGCTGGCACATGAGTAAAGGGAAGTGCCATGCCCTGAGGACATGATCAGTCCACAAAGGGGAGAAAGCCCAAAGCTTTGTGGAAAGCTTCAAGCTTCTCACGAGACAATGCCTTTGTGAAAAGATCTGCAAGGTTGTCTTGTGTTGGCACATAAGCCAAGCTGATCTCTCCTGCTGAGAGCCTCTCCCTGATAGTGGTAATTCACCTCAATGTGCTTTGTGCGAGCATGAAAAACTGGGTTTCTCGCAGTTGCCAATGCACTCTGAGTGTCAGTGTAGATAGTGTTGGCAGTGTCTTGTCCAACACCCAAATCAGCCATAAGGCGTCTGAGCCATACACGCTCAACCGTAGTTGTGAAGACTGCCCTGTACTCAGCCTCACAACTCGAAGTGGCCACATTAGGTTGCTTCTTGCTCAACCATGATATACATGATTTGCCAAGCATGAATCAAAAACCACTTGTGGACACTCGTGTGTCAAAACAACCAGCCCAATCTGAGTCCGAAAAAGCATGTAAGTCTGGCGGCAATGATCCCCCCTTAGGATAAAACAAGCCAAGATGTAAAGTGCCACTGAGGTAGCAAAAAATACTCTTGACAGCCTGCCAATGCTTAGACCCTCGGCTATGCATAAATCTGCTGACCTGTGAGACTGCAAAATGAATATCTGGCCTCGTGTTGCATACATAAATGAGGCATCCAACAACACTTTGATAAAGAGTGACATCAGCAGGATCGCCAGCATCATGTAGACTCAACTTCAAACTTGTTTCCATGGGAGTGGCAATACGTTTGCAATCCTCAAGTCCAAACTTACATAGCAATGTCCCTATGTAACTTTTTTGACACAAGGCAATACCACCATCACACTGCTTAAACTGTATACACAAGTAATGATGCAACAGCCCCAAATATTTCATCTTGAAAGTAGTATTCAAATCAACCTTAAATTCAGCAATATGTCTCTAATTTGGTCCAGTGATCAGCAAGTCATCAACATAAAGAACCACAATGAGAAGTACATCATGTACATCTGCATCAGTAATAGGCTGATCTAAAACATTTTCAGAAACCCCCATAGGCTGTATATTTGCCTCATTGGAACTTACATTCGTACTTCCACCACTGAGAAGAGGCAACAAAGTGTCACAAATGTCCTCTGAGCTTACATTACTGTCTCTAGTACATGACTGCAAGGCCTGAACAGAATCTTCCACAAACACTACATCCCGAAAAACCAGAATACATTTTGTTTGTAGATGATACAACCTATAACCTTTGCTTTCAGCACTATAACCAACAAAAATACATTTGATAGACTTATCAGCCAATTTTCTGCACTGCACTTGTGGCACCAAAGTATATGCCAAACAGCCAAAAACACGCATGAGAAGGCTTTCTATCATGCCATGCTTCATATGGAGTAATAGACTGCAAAGCTTTCGTAGGACACCTGTTAAGTACATAAGTGGCACACATGATGGCCTCAAGCCAAAAAGAATGCGGCAAAGCTTGACTTTTGACCATACATTGTGCCATTTCCGTTAGTGACCTGTTTTTCCTCTCAGCAACACCATTTTGCTGAGGTGTATAAGGCACTGTACATTGGCGTTTTATCCCACGACTAGCTAGAAATGCATTAAATTCATGAGACATATACTCCCCCCCTCGATCGGAACGGAGGGTGCCCATAGTACATTTTGAGACATTTTCAGCCATAGCCAGCAGCCATAGCCAGAAATTGTTTGAAGCACATAAAAACTTCGGACTTCACTTTAGGAAATACCCATGCATGCCTGGAGTAATCATCAATGAAAGTCACGAAGTACAGGTAGTTGCCCAAGGACGGAGTTTTCATGGGCCCACAAACATCACTATGCACAAGCTGCAATCTGCATGTGGCCTTAACTGAACCATCCTTTGGAAACTTAGAATGGTGCATTTTACCTAGAATACAACCTTCACAAACATGTTTGACAGGTGCTTCAAGAGGCGGCAAGGAAGAAACCATATCAAAGTTTTGCAAACGCAGTAAATTGGCAACATTCAGATGACCAAAACGTGCATGCCAAAGTTTTGCATCTGAAATAGCCCTTGAATCTGCAACAACATTTGCAAAATTTTGTCCACTTGTCATACAAAGTGATCTTATAGAACCCACGGCACAAAAGGCTAGATGCAACAATTTCATCACCAAAACTGAGATCATGAACTGTACATCTATCATCCATAAATTTGACTACAAGTCTAAGTCTAGCAAGTGCGGATACAGACAAGAGATTCTTCTTGATCCTAGGTACATAAAGTGCATCAAAAAGTGTGAAGGAATTTCCATTTGCAGCAGTAAGCACAATCTTTCCAACTCCCTAAACCGGATAAGAGGCATTGTTGGCACAAGTGACTGAATTCCCATGAGGGATAGACTCAAGAGAGGTAAACAATTCACGATGTGAGGTAATATGCTTTGTAGCACCACTGTCGAAATACCACACATGTGAATCTGTAGCAACTGACAAGCATACATCATGGACAACAGGATTGTAAGTGCACTCTACGCTAAAAGCCCATTCTGCATCAACATCAGCAACACAGTCTCCTTTCACAGAAGACTCAACAATGGCTGCATTTGTAGTGGAACCAGCATTTGCAGTGGAACCACCCTCTTTCTTCTTAGCCTCTTTGGCCTTCAACTTAGGACACGACTTGATCAAGTGATCATTAGCTTTACAATAATGGCAACGCATATTCTTTTTGCCCTTATCACCAGAATTGCCAGACGAAGTGCTGCCAACAGAAGCATTAGGAACAGAAGTTTTGCCACTCGCAGCAAAACCATAAGAAGTGGCTACATTGTTGTTACCACCATTTCTTTGAGAAGCAATAAAAGCCTATTCAACTGCACGCTGTCTAGTCCTGTTTTTTCTGGAAAGTGACTCTTGCAACAGCAATGTGCATAATGCATCAAACTTGACAACTTATGGATTTCCTTGGGTCATAAGTCTCCAAGTACTAGCAAAAGTCTGGTAAGAATCTGGTAAGGCATCAAGAACAGTCTGCACAAGGGAACTGTCTGAAATGACTTCACCTGCAAAAATAAGTTGCTCATTGATATCCTTGACACTAGCAAGGAAAGTGTCCATATCATCTTCCCTATGCATAATCTTTGACTCCAACTCTTTACGCAGCAAAGCAATTTTAGCCTCATTGCAGCTTGCATAAAGACCTGCTAGAATATCCCAAGCCTGTTTTGCAGATTTTGCTTAATGGATGTGAGGAACAATGGTGTGCTTCACAGACAACGCAATCAATGCATGAGCCTGTGCATCCTTAACATCCCAACGAGCTTGTTCTACCGTAGGCAAAACAACTCTAACAGCAGCAATCCTTGCAGCAAGACCTGCAACATCCTCAACATCGCCTACATCCTCAGAACTACGACGTACATCAATGCGCTGCACAATATTCTAGACGCTCTTTGACACAAGAACGTGTTGCATCATATAAGCCCACATAGGGTAATTATTCCCATCCAACCTGTCCTCAACAACAAACATCTTGAACACATCTGTGTTGTTGTTGTCAGCCATTGTAAATGCTACACTTGATGTGAAAACTGCCCGAAAATAGGAGAAAAAGAGCGAGAACAACACGTGCTATATAGAACAAACCATAGAAGACTGTAAGGCACCTATTATGCAAAAAACGACACTGATTGAAATTCTGCACAAAATGACGAAATTGCCTGTGCAAACCTGCCTGTAGTAGAAACGAAGGCCAAAATGAGCCCAAATCTACCCGAAATATTTGTTGATCTATGAAGGCTCACCAAAGCTCACTGAAATCGGAGAAAGTGAGCAGGCGTGTGCTGGAGCAGCTGGCGACTAAGCTCGGGAGGACGCAACCTGCTCTGATACTAATTGTTGGAATTAGGGTTGCAGAGAAATGCAAAAAGCTTGGAGAAGATGAAGGAAGCTCAAGGCATAGAGAGTGTGTTACTTAGTGTGCAATGGAAAGATAGATAGCCCTAGAGTGATGGGCGTATATACAATGCTCGGGGGAAAAAACCTCCTAAAGAGGGAAAAAATGCCCCGACGGTCCTAGTGTGTTCACACACATCACTACCACGTGTATATGGTAACAGTATCAAGAGGGACATATAGTTTGATACTTTCAATGGTTGTTGGAGAACCATCATATCTCTTACGAGAAATTCAACTCAGCATTTTGATCTCTACAAGTGGTAAGTGTAGATAATGAATATTGTATTAATCATTTTGGGTTATTGATTTAATAATTTTGGTTCTGGTTGTTGTATAGTCAGAGCAATCAAACTTATGTACCTCATTGGGGGTCACTATGTATAAATTTTGTATATCACGTGCATTCAAGGACTATTTTTTAAACTCCTTATTTGTAAATTTTTGAAAAATAAAATACATCCTCTTTATATTCAATACATCCGTTTCTTCGAGCAAGGAATTGCGCATATGTACATACACATGCATGGTGCATCGAATAAAGGATTGTCCATTTTCTAGCCAGGTGGTTATGTGGGGCCCACATGTGTACATGTAGGACAGCATGTACATAGTGCATCGATTTTCACTATTACCGGTACCAGTGTGTTTTTTCTACAATAATGAAGAGTTGGTAGTGCTTAAAACTTCTCGAGGAAGCTATCCATGGGTCGACGACATTAGGTAAGCAGGTGCATCAGATGGCATCTAGTGGCGTCAGGAGGCCGAACGGGGTCAATACTTGCACGTGGATGAGTACGGACACAACGTGGGTGTTTCCTTGTGATAATTATGCAGAAAGGTCATCATGAGGACCACTTTTTGGGGCTGCTTCACGTGGTGGCGAGATGCATTATTGGAGAAAGGCTGAGTGCTAGGTGTGCGAATGATGCAAAAAGGTGACAACTATGCATTGCAAGGTCAATTTTGGCCTGTTCGGGGTCCATTTGAGGTCATCTAAAAGGCCAGGGGTGGCCAAGTAATAAAGCTAAGTGTGAGAACTGAAAAAACAGAGAGAAGACCAGGAAAAACGTGGAGAAGAGAGAAGGAACAGCCGCAGTTGTGTTTTTGGGGTTTTGGGAGCCTGTTTTGGCCGTAAACTGCTCATCCGAGGTCGGATTTGAGGACTTTGACATTGTAGAGTGGGGTTTTGGGCCGTTCCGAACGCGATGACAATGTCCATTTTGCCAAATTCCTTCCTCTTTTTTTCTGTTTTGGCTGTGTAAGTTTCTCCTATGAGCAAAGTTTCTGCTCCAGTTTGTGATTGTATCTGGCTTATTTTACCCATACTGTGTGAGCTATTTGCCCCATTGGTGTTGGCCCAAGCTCATTTGTATCTAAACATCAGAAGTTATCCTCTTTTGAGCTGAGTTTTTGTGTGTGTGTGTGTGTGTGTGTGTGTGTGTGTGTGTGTGTGTGTGTGTGTGGAGTGGGAAAGTGGATAGTCTCTCTCCTCTCGCTCCATCGGTGTGTTCCCTTTCTCGGCCAGGTGTGTTGCATAAGCCGAGTGGTGCCCCATAGTGTGTGTGTATCTTCTCAATAGTGTGTGTCGGGTTGTTATAGAGGCCTTCTGTGTGTTTCCATCCCGCTCACATTCTTTTGGTGCCCCCACTGAGGATCTTCTTCGAGTACCTTCTGCTTCGAGCTTCAAGCTTCGAGATTCGAGATTAAAGGTTGCAGGTTGCAGCTTACAGGTTACAGGTTACAAGGACAGGTACAGGTACAAGTGATTCACACATGCACAGGTAGCACTGGAGTACAGTGATATACTAGCAGTGGTGTCACTTGCAGTTGTTGTGGGAATGCATCATTTGGCGCCTGTTTGAGCGCATTGTCTGTTGGTATTGTACGTTACTTGTGGAAACTGCCATTGTACGCCTTTGTGGAGCCATATATGGTTTTATTTGGCATTCCCAACCATTTCTGAGACTTGGTCTGGAAGATAGTCATTTCTGAGACTTGACTATACGCGATTTGCATTAGCCTTCGTGTGAGGGTCGATAGCGTGAGGTTTTATTGAGTTGGGGGATTCTCAAATGTGGAGATCCTTTCGGTGATAAAGGTAGCAGGAGCACCCTTTTCGTGACCTCGCCATAGGCTATGTACTAGTGAGTCCTATTTGATGCTCGGGTTCTATTGTTGAGAGTTTATGCATACATATATAGTCTATATTTTGGGTTCTTACTGCTCTACTTCTGGGGAAACTCTGCCAAAATTTTTCCAAATTGTGATGGTTGGTTTTTTGGTCTTTTGAGCCATTTATGCTGTTATGCTGCTAAAATTTTGGCAAAATCAGAGGATAAGACAAGTGTGCTTTCTTGGGAGCTTCATGGTTGGCTTTAATGGATGATCGAAATGGACCTCAATTCACTTCTTTTCATTTAACTCAAAGAATCCAGATAAATGTTCATGTGTCCAGGAAGATTTTTTTCCAGCAGCGCATAGTCTTTATGTTCGGGCCAAGAAGATTACGAGAGATCCTGGAATGTCCTTTGCCTGTTGTAATTCCGATGACTAACTATGAAAACTCATTTGATGTGCATGTGTTTGTCCTTATCTAAAGCTTGAGCTCAATTGAAGTTTTTGGGAATTGAGTCAGTCAAAAAGTTTGGGTTCTTGTACGTGTGTTTGAAGGGGTTCTCAAAGCATAGTAGCTTGGGTAGCCATGGCTTTCTCTTATCCGGAATTTCATGGAAGAAGTGGTGAAGATGCGGAAGACTTTCTGAAGCAAAACGAGGTGGCATGCATAAGCAACAATATGTGTGATGCAGACAATATTTTGAGGCTATTTGGATTGCTTTTGAAAGATGAGGCCCGTGTTTGGTTCAGGGATTTGGAAGCTAAAGAAGCAGTGGCTTCTTCTTATGGTTTTAGTCTTGACAAGTTTATAGAAGCTTTTTTAGAGAGTTTCCAAGTTTTTGAAGATACAAATGCAGTATGGAATGAGCTCAATTCTCTTAAGCAAGGTTCTTGTCAAGGTGTTGATGCCTATATACAAGTTTTTACAGATTTATGGACTCGTTGGTGTGTTGCTCTTAAGGATGAGACCCCCCCTTGTTCATTGAAGAAAAGTTCTTTTGTTGATGGTTTGTCACCTTGGTTGCGGTTCGAGGTTGAGTTGAAGAGGCCCGAGTCTTTTGAAGATGCAGTATGCATTGCAAAGCACAAGGAATGGAAGTTTAAGCGTCTTGAGGAACATGGTATCAGTACAGGTATGCATGTGCAAAATGGATTTGACATGGAAGATGAAGTTAAGCTTAAGCAGGTGAGAAGTAGCCTATCCTATGATGTTTCTCGTTTCTTCCCAAGGTCTATTGTGAAGCGTAAAGAGGTCTTGCAAGTTGACAAGTTTATGGAAGAGCCTAAAGAGGTGAGTAATTCTTTGTATACAGGATTGAAAAGTCTTGAAGAGGATGCATTGGATACTTGTGTACCTTGTGATTCTGGGTGTGAGTGTGAGGTTGAGGTTATTGATGATGAGCACGTATCTTTGTATACTAGTTCCTTGGAAATTAGGGAAGAGGGCAAGCTTGAGAGCCATTTTGTGGATTTGTTAGATGTGGAGCCTGTTTTGAAGCCATATTTTGATGTATGTGCAGTGATTGAACCGATTTATGAGCATGATTGTGGTTTAGAGCAGGGATCTGTATTCTTGGAGACTGATGAACCCATGCTAGAAGCTATGGATAGTGGTGCTAGCCATGATTATGATGTGGATAAATTTATGTGTGATGATGAGTATGCTTATGATGATGAGAAGGGGTTTGGCATATATGAGTCCAATCTGAGCTATGTGGATGCCTATGCTAGGGATATGTGTGCTGCAGGGATAATTTTGTGCTTTGGATATCAACAACGTTACCTTCACACAATGGTTTTAGCTACTTGGGTGCATGATTTGTAGGTTGTTGCTATGGCTGGTGAAGCCAAGATGCCAGGTGATGAGTCACTTGAGTTGTCTCTATCGGTTGGGTTGAATGTGGCATGCAATATTTATGATTTTGGAGCTCCAGACAGGGCGGATGTGTTAGTTGGATATGCCTATGGTGCATTTTGGTTGATTGTCGACAAATGTAGGTGTGGTGTTATGATTCTTCTTGTGAATCAAGCAATATGCCTTTGGCCTTTTGATCCAGGTGGAATGAGCATCTACTAGTGCTGCTGCTGAGCATGAATGCTCTAGCAGGCTAGGGGGTGGGCAAATTATGTCAGGAGTTTTTTTGAGCAAGGGATTGCGCATATGTACATACACATGCATGGTGCATCGAATAAACGATTTCCCATTTTCTTTAGCCAGGTGGTTACGTGGGGCTCACATGTGTACAGGTAGGACATCATGTACATAGTGCATCGATTTTCACTATTACCAGTACCAGTGTGTTTTTTCTACAATAATGAGGAGTTGGTAACGCTTAAAACTTCTCGAGGAAGCTATCCGTGGGCCGACGACATGAGGTAAGCAGGTGCGTCAGATGGCATCTAGTGGCGTCTGGAGGCCGAACGGGGTCAATACTTGCACGTGGATGAGTACGGACACAACGTGGGTGTTTCCTTATGATAATTATGCAGAAAGATCATCATGAGGACCACTTTTTGGGGCCGCTTCACGTGGTAGCGAGATGCATTATTGGAAAAAGGCTGAGTGCTAGGTGTGCGAATGATGCAAAAAGGTGACAACTATGGATTGCAAGGTCAGTTTTGGCCTGTTCGGGGTCCGTTTGAGGTCATCTAAAAGGCCAGGGGTGCCCAAGTAACAAAGCTAAGTGTGGGAACTGAAAAAACAGAGAGAAGACGAGAAAAAACGTGGAGAAGAGAGGAGGAACAGCCGCAGGTGTGTTTTTGGGGTTTTTGGAGCCTGTTTTGGCCGTAAACTGCTCATCCGGGGTCGGATTTGAGCACTTTGACATTGTAGACTGGGGTTTTCCGCCGTTCCAGACGCGATGGAACTGTCCATTTTGCCAAATTCCTTCCTCTTTTTCTGCTATTTTGGCTGTGTAAGTTTCTCCTATGAGCGAAGTTTCTGCTCCAGTTTGTGATTGTATCTGGCTTATTTTACCCATACTGTGTGAGCTATTTGCCCCATTGGTGTTGGCCCAAGCTCATTTGTATCTAAACATCAGAAGTTCTCCTCTTGTGAGAAGAGTTTTTGTGTGTGTGTGTGTGTGTGTGTGTGTGTGTGTGTGTGTGTGTGTCTGTGTGGAGTGGGAAAGTGGATAGTCTCTCTCCTCTCGCTCCATCGGTGTGTTCCCTGTCTCGGCCAGGTGTGTTGCGTAAGCCGAGTGGTGCCCCATAGTGTGTGTGTGTGTATCTTCCCAAGAGTGTGTTTCGGGTCGTTATAGAGGCCTTCTGTGTGTTTCCATCCCGCTCACAACGTGATAGTCACATAATTATTAAGTGACCCTCCCCCCTCCTCCCCCTTTCAAGTGTACCTCTAGACGAGGACAAGGAGGACGCAAGGAAGAGGATTAGGATAGATATACATTTTTTTGTAGTCCTCTTTTACAAGTGCCAATATGGCACAACAAACCCTCATATTTATATATAAAACTCATTTGAAATTTAAACTCTATTTATAATTAAATTTAAAAAAATTATTTTGTGCTTCAAATTATGTAGGTAGGGTGTGACATGTAATTTGAAGGTTTATTACTAGTTTTTTGTACACTTTTCAAATCGAAATCAATATTTGATATGTTTTATGCAGGCCAAAAATAAAGATGCTCATTTGAGCCACACAAAATTGAGTGGCCCAAATGAGCATCTTTATTTCTGAAAACTCGTGTAACAACAATATATGCGGGAACATGCACAATAACTAATGCAATAATAGTCATGGAGATATATCTGCGACTATTGATCGAGTATATTTTTGTCAAACAATTGTTGTGTCCTTTGCTCGTGGCTATTACCACTCATGCAATTATTTCTCTTTCTATTTTCCATTGTTAATTCGTGGCAATGCTAGCAGTTTTAAATTTAGTCTCTTATAGTGGATCACAAAATCCACAAGTCGTAGTGGAAATGCAGGATGCTCTATTTGCAAATTTTTTATTATCCTTCTTTCATCAAGGATAGAAAAACATAAATGGAAATGCATGCATTTTCTGACATTCATGTTCTTTTTTTTGAGTCCTTCGATCATTCATCCTCTCTGTCATGGTCTATTCATCTCTCATAGATTCTCCAATGCCGATCAAGTCTACCTTGATCTTCGTCATTTTGTCAATCATGTCTACTACAATCTCAATCATCATCTCTTCTAATACTATTACCTTCATGCTAACCATCACACTCATGTCTACTATCACTATTGCGTCTATGTTGTTCCTCATCTTTTAACTTAGCCTCATGCTCAACCTCTATTTGACTCTCCTCCATTGATTCTCCTCCAGTAATAGAAAAGTGGAGCCAAAAATGTGCAAGCTTTGTTTGCAAATGTTTGATTCTCCCTCTCTCATCAAGGACCAAAAAGCGACAATGGGAAAGCACTACCAAGGGGTGGAAAAGCATGCACTACATGGCATTCATGCTATGTGTAAGTCCTTCAATCATCGTATCCCTATGGCTATGGTCCCTTCTATATTCATCCTTTCTGTCATGATATCTAGATTTTTCATAGCTTCTCTCATGTCGATCAGTGTTTACCGTGATCTCCATCCTCGTATCGATCATGTCTACTACATCTTGATCATCATCTCTTCTACAATTTTTGCCCTCATGTTGACTGTAGTGCTCACTTCTGTTATCATGTCTACCATCACTACTTGCATCTTTGTTATTCGTCTTCTGTCAAATTAGCCTTATGATCAAGCTTCATTTGATTCTCCCTTGATCATGAGGATAGAAAAGTGGCAGTGGTAAATGCACAACTACATTAATTTATCGTGTAGATTCTGAGATTTGAAGGGCCTCTTAAACCTTAAGAGCACTAAAGCGACGTCAATCATCGCAATGTAGTAGGCATGGAGTAGGCGCAGGGTCACCCTCCCTACCTTCCCCTTACCCTTTCTACACACGCCTCCATGGTCTAGCAAATTACTCTCCCCTCGCCTTCACTCAACACCAAAGGGCACGGATGGGGAGAGATGGGATCCACGGTGCTGGTCAAAAGTGGTAATCTCAAGGCACCTCGGGTTTAGGGAAAACAAAAAGTAAACGTGGACATGCAAGCTCCTCAGGCGCCCCTCCGGGGTTTCAACCTGCGACCTCATGCTAGCAAGTCAATTGTGCTATCCACCTCACCCGCGTGACGTTTGTGAAATATGTTTGATTTAACAAATACATAAATAAGTAAACTTGGACAGCTATGCTGGCTGTCCTAGTTTACCTATAAGTAAAAGCATGTGCCCCACAGTGGCGCTGCTTTTGTACCTTGAATTCTCTGCCGTCGATCCCACCTCTCCCACTTCATTAACTAATCCGTGCCCTTTAGTGCTAAGGCTCACATTCCCCTTTCTTCGCTCTCAGCCATAATGAATTTTCTCGAAGGCTAATCTCCCTTTAGCTCTCCCTTTTTCATGCACACCATGATAGCACTGCCTCATTGCCCTACTTGCCCATAGAAAGTTTGGGAATTGAAAAGTTGTGGAATGCTAGCACGAGAGAGAGAGAGAGAGAGAGAGAGAGAGAGAGAGAGAGAGAGAGAGAGAGAGAGAGAGAGAGAGAGAGAGGGGGGGGGGGGATCAAAGAGATAGCCTCGCATTCAAGTTTGAGGCATAAATCTGCTCCCAAAAGTCATGATTTTTGAATCTATATCCTTGAAAGTGAAGCAAACAGAGATAGAGAGTGCTTATGCATCCATGCATCTCTTGCATGCGTGCGTGCGTGCGCGCGCACACACACACACACACACAAAGGCACCTTTCCATGCATGAGATTGAGGGAGAGACACATCTGGACCTTCATAAACGCTTCACACACACACACACACACACAGAGAGAGAGAGAGAGAGAGAGAGAGAGAGAGAGAGAGAGAGAGAGAGAGAGAGAGAGAGAGAGAGAGAGAGAGAGAGCACTCATGAGAATCTTCCATTAATTCTTCTTTTATTTGAATTTCCTCCAGCTGATACCCTCTACTTCCATATCTAAATAATTTGATTTTTCCTCTTAACATCAAGGACAAAAGGGATAAGCATTTCTATGGTGTGGAAAAGCACACACTGCACATCAACGTTCATACTCTCTATGAGTCCTTCTATCACTGGATCCCTGGTAAACGGCATCAGATGACAGTCCAAGAGTGTAGGTATATGGGTAGATCATATATGACTCTAGTAGATCATAGATAGAGGTGGCTCGTTGCAAGAATTTTGGCATCTCTGTTTTGTGCATAGAGCAAACACCAAGAGGAGTGGTGTTGTAATGGGAATAGCCTATGAACTTTGAGAATAGCGGAATTAAGAGAATTAAGGTGAGAATTTTTACGAGATCACTTTGAGAACATAGAGGGTGAACTTAATTGATGGTAGCAACATAAACATAGTACTTAATTAACTTGGCTTGAACAATACTTTTGCAAGAGAGAGCGTATTAGAGAACATGACAATAGTTGAGTACCGGATTTACTTGGAGCCGGTCCCCCCTCCAAAAGGCATTTGTATTATAGATTCTCCCATCAAGAGGGACTTCCTACAATACAATGTTTGTGTTCCTTGTGACCTTGGTGATGCTATGAATTTGAAAATCTTCATGCATCACGAGCTTAACATAAACTTTGCAAAAAGCATTAACTATCCCAAGCCTCAGTTCCAAGGCCTCAAACACCTTCGAAGGTGGAGAGAGCTAGCAGGGAATGAGGGTAGGCAAGAGGAAAAAGAATCATTCATAGGAGAAAGAAATATTTTCTCACTTATCATCACTCTTCTTGCTTAGCATAGCATAATAGCATAGTAATGAAGATGAAGAAGATGACAAGCTTAAGCATTGAAGGATGGCTCTTGGTTGGATTTGCATTCCATAGCCAAGAGTGATGGTGTAGGCTCTCCACTTCTCCACAATCTTGGAGAAGGAGATGGAGCTGTTGCACTTTGCACTCCACACAATGAGAGAATGTGTGTGTGTGTGTGGGAGAGTATACCCCCCTCTCATGCTTGGTCCACTTATCTCTCTCTCTCTTGTATTATTTTATTATTTCATTTGAATATGTGTTCTCTTTTTCTTCTTTGAGAGAAAGAACTTAATTATTTGTTTTTATGTATCTAAATTCTCATTGGACTCCTTCAAAACCTATCCATTAGCATTCAAGCACATCATGAGGGCCACATGTAGAGGATCATTTGAACATGTGCCTTTTATGATTGTTAACTCATTTGGTTTAATTAAATACTTCAAGTACTTAGTCAATCAAGCAAGCATGTGTCTTTTATGCTTCTTAAGTCTTTTTTTTTAATCGAATACTTCAAGCCTTAGTCAATCAAGCATGGAAACCTTCCTGCCTCTTGAGAATTTATCTTTGAATTTAACATTTCAAAAATCTTAGTTATTTAAGCATAAAAATCATCTCAAGCTTTGGACAAGGTTTCCACAACCACTTTAAGCATCTTAGCACGTCATGCTTGGGTAGGATTCTCACCTCGAAGTTAGCCCTAGCTTGCGTAAGGTCAAAGGACTTTTCAACAATAACTTCTGGAGGTCTTTAATGAAGCTAAGCCTAAGGTTTTTTAAGCTCCATTAGATGCACGTCGCTCTTTGATAGACTACCTCCGTTTGGACCTCTTTTGAGATGTAACCATCTCTCCTCTTGGTCCTTTGCTGAGGTAAATCTAGGAGCACTTATTGCACATTGCTCTTTGGTAGGCCGTCTCCTTTTGGACCCCTATTGAGATGCAACCATTTCTCATTTTGGTCCCCTGTAGAGATAGGTCTAGAAGCACATATATATATCCTAACTCTTGTTTCCCATTTATCTTCCCATATCAAGTGATTAGTTTAATATGAGAAAATCATTTGGTAAAGTTAGATATTATATTTTATGACAGGAGTAGCTACCACCTTGTACGGGAAAAAGTGGAGTTTGTTGGGGAAGGTCACCTCAAAGAGGAGGCAGATTGGAGTGGTGGTAGTGAAGAGGAAGCCACTCAGACGACAGAGGGAATAGTTGAGCACAAAGGCTGGGAGTTGTGCCATGTGTGGGAACTTGTGAGTCTTGGTTTCTATGGAGTCCCTCTTGTTGCTCTATGTGAGCATTATTTTGTATATGGAAGATATAGTTACGCTAGGTCTATCGTGGAGTCTATGTTTTTGTTTGTTGATTTTTGAGATCTAAGTTTGTATTTGAGCTATAGAGTTATAGAGACAAGTACATTGGTGTTTGTGTTTGTGTACATTTGGTGTGTGTACTCGTGTTCACATCTATATCTCACAACATTGAGTTAGTCAAGGAGATTGTTGGCATACTCCGAGCATTCCACATCCACGCTACTTTCCCACAAAAAATCAGCCAAGGGGACAAAGCCCACACATGTAAATCATGATAGATGATTCACAAGTAGTTGTGTCCTATGGTATTTCTTTGGACGCTTTGGTGAACACCTAGATCTAATGATGATGTGGAGCATGTTCTCTTCTCGATATGATGGGCGTTGCGTTGCTTGGATATTTATTGTAATAGAAATGGATAAATATATATTTACTACAGAGCTGACACGTGGAAAAAGCTATGGACTATACACCAAAAGAAAGAAAATCTATGGGTATCTTGTATTTAAAGAGATCTTTATGTACTATTGTCACTTTATGTCCACATGGATAGTTTGTGATCATTTCTTTAGCATTGATCAATCTATAAATAAACACATACAAAAGGAAAATGCTCACTTTTGCACAGGGGGAGATTTCACACAGTGCCCTATGTCATTCTTCTTCTATTCTTCCCTCTCCTCTCTCATTGTGCTAGTGTAGTACTTTGCTCTAGAAGGCGTACTTGCATGTGCTCTCATGCTTTTTCTCGCTCTCTATCTCTCCCAAGTTATGTATAGCATCAATTTGGTGCTTTAGTGATTGTCCAAGTATGTAGATCAATTGATTTTATCATTAGCAACCTTCTATTTTCTAGATTTTGCAGGCCCTTTATGCTCCTTGTCTATAGCAGTGGTATCAAAGCTGAGATAAGGCTTCTAGTAATGTAAAATCTACGTATGTAGACCAATTAGCACTACAAAGTTTTGTTTTTTTAGAATTTATATCATATGATTTGATTGATCATGGTTAAGTTAAATTCTTGCTAAATTTTCATTGTAAAATTATTTGTAATGAGCATTCTACGCTTTTCATAAAGTCCGTGTCGCTTATAGGAAGGGATGCATGCCTAAAGTATAAGTAGATCCTTTTATTTGAGCCTTTGAAGAAGGTAACATGTAGCATCGATAACACTTGCATGGTGCATGGCACCATCTTAAGAAAAAGGAGGAGAACCCAAAGATTATTTAGTGGAGTCTAAAGAAAAGTAGAAGGTGAAGTAGAAGATTTATAGCAGAGGTTTTAATATTGTAGGAATAAACCAACCATCGAAGAAGAAGAGGAAAAGAACTAAGGAAAAGAAGTCGATTTGAACGACAAAATAAAAGACGAGATATTTGAGCATCATCCAAACATCAAATTCCAAGAAGCCATGGAATTCAATATCTTACTCTCGATGAGTACCACCATCATGGGACAATAGGGAAATCCAAATCTATCTAATGAGTATAGATGTTGATAGGCCCTCTTGAGACTATGACGATTGGTGAGCTTTAATCTTGTGAGAAAGAACCCCAAAAGCTCATCCAGAAACGAAAAATATAAAGCTTCATCTTGCGATACAAAAAATTCTTAGAAGAATGAGGCACACCATAGGTGACAAGAAATGACATTTGCATATATTGGCGATCAAACATGTGACCACAAAGTGCACAAAGCAGCATGCTTCATTACATGCGTAACCTATTATTGTAAACATTAGACATCTCAAGTTCGCCGCCCCCCCCCCCCCCAAAACACTTCCTCTCCCCCATTTTTTCTATTGCACATTTGCTCCATTTTATCTTCCAAGTGACATTGAATGAAAACAATATTAAAAAGAGTTTGTTGTAGTCTTTTCATTTTATTGTGTCATATTGGTGAAGTGTTGAATCGTTGATCATGTATCTCAACTAGCCTATTGTTATCATCTCTCTCTCTCTCTCTCTCTCTCTCTCTCTCTCTCTCTCTCTCTCTCTCTCTCTCTCTCTCTCTCTCTCTCTCTCTCTCTCTCTCTCTCTCTCTCTCTCTCTCTCTCTCTCTCTCTGTCTGTGCGCTCATCTCCAACCACAATCAACCCCTGAAGTTTTTTTATTGCATTAGTGCCACTAAATACATTCTAGCTAGGATCGAGCATCATAAATTTTTAATTTTTTTGTTGTTGCCTATAAGCGTGAATAAATGCTTCTCATTAACACATTTCTTGGAGCATTTCATTGTACATAGCATAATTCCACTATACATAGATCATGCTTCCTAAACATCTGGTAGAGCTGACCAACCTCAAAGTTAATCAAATGATGGGATTTTCTTGATTACAGTCATCACTTTGTCAGAGAAAATTGTCTGTCTACAGAGGTCTTCCATGACCACACATTGGTAGGGCATAGAAGATTTTATGATAGAGATCATCAACAACAATGATATGAAAGAGAAAGAGACCCTAACAACCTCCAAGAATTCTTGTATGCCATGGATTGTAAATACAATGAATAATTAGGACACAATATTCTGTCTTAAGATGGATTAGCCTTTAATACTCTAGAAATGATGACCACATGAGGGCTCTGACCAGATACACTTGTAGCTACCGAAACTGACTGCTATCTCAGTTATTAGAATCTGGATGTACCTAAGCAAGTAGTTCTATATTGATAATAAGAGAATTTCTCTCTTCTTACTCTTTCCATCAGCCATTGGTGTGATGATATACGGTTATACCTATTACTTGAGGTGTAATATAATGGAATTTTCACTTTGATACCTTTGCAATTATCTTCTATGTTGAATCATATGGGATTGACATCGTTATTGCATCTTGATTGATTTTGTCTCATTTATTTTCTTGTGTATGAAATCTCTGCTATTGTTTCTAGTGCTCCTTTGTGAATGGATAATAGTTACTGATGAGATACTTACTCCTATGCCAAAATTTGATACCAAACCTTTCCATTAAAAGATCTACTGGTAGCCTATTTTAAAAGGTGGTCATCATATATCTTTGTATTTCATCATGTCTATGGATTAGCTTCATGCTTTGATTCTCACTCTTAAAACTCTTTTTGAAAATTCTCAAAATTAAGTACTTAGAGTGGTTTTTCATTTGCAGTCATTGATTGACCGCTTTGACATAAGACCAATATCCACACGTAATCCTAGCTTTGCAAAACACTACACAAATTTACATAGCACCTGTAATATATGCTTGTCTGTATTCAAATTTACCTACTTTCATTCTCTTTTACTACCAAAAAACCCCAAGTTCTCATCAATTTTATCATTAACGGATTTTATAATGTTAATATATTTAGTGTGTGACTAAATTGTTATGAAATATAACAAGAAATTATCTTTAGTGCTTTGTCTTTGAGAAACACTTTTGCAGATAACGCTAAGTACAATGCTATCATATCAAAGCACCTCCAAGTATGAAATTTCTTGATGCATTTGAATAAGATAAATCTAGCAAGATCATAAGAATTGTCTTTGATGAGCGAGATCCCTTTATGTATCTGTATTCCCAAATGCCGTGTATAATGCACCATCCCAGTGCATATTCTCCTTTCTTCTTTATCCTAAGACTCCAAAGTTTGCACCACCTCTTACACCATCTTCTTATAAAAAAATCCCCCAGTCTAGTATTCTCATTTGATAAATGCTCCTTTATTTTACTTTCTTGAAAGTTACTCTCTTTGTAGATACACCTAAAGGGCTACACTCAAGCACTTTTGGGACAAGAGCGGACACTTTTAGAAGACACGAGTCTTTTACTTATCTGCATTATCTTATGAGCTCTGAAATCAACCATCTATAATGTTGCAATTGTAATGGAGTTTCTATTGAGATCATTTGTCATTAAGCTATATGGCTACCCATATAAGCTCAAGTGTTTTGGAATAATGGACAAAAATTATGTAAGTACTTTGCTACTCATGCGTCCTCCAATTTGGTGTCAAACAAGTACTAAATATTTTGTCATTTAAGCCTTGCCTAGTCTGTGATCACATGCATGTAGATTTGCATATTTAGACAGTGTGTAAATGCTCTTCCTGGTGTAGATTAGACAATTAAGGAAACACCAATTAACCATGTAGATCCACCGATGTAGGCACCACAAGTGTAGATTTGCCAATTTAGGTAGCACACCAACAAACATCAGATTCATTAGTTTACACAAAACTAAGTGCACATTCACCGCAACACAAGTGTAGATGTACTGATTTGAGTTGCACGTCTTATTGGTGTCCATTCGCCAATTTAGGCAACACTGATTACAAAATCATGATGCAATGGCTAGCCACCATTTTCCCTAGGATGATTTTGTTACTCGTGTATACAATGAGATTTGAATTTGAATCTAGATTTGGATTTGGACTTGGATTTGGATTTTCTATATGATAATTTTTTGTCGCAACAGTACCTATGGAATTGAACTCAAAATTTATGAGAATTGATTATTGAAGGATAATTGTGACCAATGATATCCTGATCCATCATGATATGACATATACTACTTATTCTCATGTTATGGGACACTAAAATATGCAGTGTATGGATAACAACATGCATAAACAATTGTGTTTGTTTAAGTTTTTGAATTTTCATGTTGATACATGATATTTTTGACACAAAATTTTAACCATTGTTTTTGACAAGTATGGTTTATAAATTCTTAACTTAGCAACTGAGGATGGTTGCTTTTCTAGCAGAGGTATGCAATGGAAATGCATAAATATGTATTTACTTTGTTTGATAGGTTGCAAAAGCTATGGACTATACCAAACTGTATCAAGTCTATGGGTATCTTGTAAGTAAAGAGATCTTTATGAGCTATGGTCACTTTATGTTGGAGTAGACTCTTTGTATTCATTTTTGAGCATTGATCAACTAACATGTCAAATGTGGTGAAGAAATGGGTAATTGAGCTGCAAGAGTTTGAGTTCTCTTTTTTAGTGGAAGACGGTACAAGAGCTACACTAGCTGATTTGTTGACCTACAAGGAGAATCCCCTTCTTGTTAAGGAAGAGGTGGTGAAGAAGGTATTCGAAGAAGTGCCACAGATCAGTGATGCACATGTGTTCTTTGATGGCTCATACAGGAAGAGCCATGATGCGGCTTCAGGGGGTATAGCACTTTACGATCCAGAGGGGAAGCTAGTATGCAAGAGGGGGTTCGAATTGGATGCAAATTTTAACAATGAGGTTGAATATGCTACATTAGAAGCCGGCTTACACATTTGTTTGAAGTATGGGATTAGAAGGTTGAGCATAAAAGGTGATGCCTTGTTAGTTGTGAAGCAAGTGCTGGGTGTAATAAGAGCAAGAACACCGCATTGAAGGAAATGTGTTTCAGAATTAAAGGCCTATTAAGAAAGTTTGAAGCATGGAGCATTAGACACAGTGAACGTGCTCTAAATGGAGAGGGACATGAAGCTGCTCAAAGCATGATTGGGGAGCTATTTGTGTTGAGGACCAATTTACCTCTTTATCATGTCCGGGAAAGTTTGGCTCAAGAAGAGGAGTTTTTGCTAACAGGAATCATTCCAAAGGACATTCAGAAGTCTAAGTATGGTTTTGTGCGTAGAGCATCCAGGTACAAATTGATTGGTGATGTCTTGTACATGAAAGGGGCCAATCTCGTGTTGAGACGTGTACCTTGGCGGGAGGAGCTTTATAGAGTGGTTTAAGAGAATCATGAAGGCGCATGTAGCGGACATTTTTCTCTAAAGATCACCTTGCATAAGATATTGCAAGAGGGGTATGTATGGCCTAGTTTGCACAAGGATGTTCACCATTGGTGTAGGTCTTGCAATAGGTGTCAAGCATTTGGAAAGAGAGTGTTGAAGCCAGAGCTACGAAAAAACCATTATGGCATTTGATGTGTTTGAAAAGTGGGGGATTGATGCAATAGGCCCATTACCTATCACAAGCAGGGGCAAAAGCTATATTTTGACTGCGGTGGACTATCTCTCTAGATGGGCAGAGGCTATAGCAGTAAAACAAATCACTGCAAAGGATGTGGCAATATTTGTGTATGATGAAATATGTTGCAAGTTTGGGGTGCCACTAGAGCTACTTTCTAACAAGGGGCCAGGCTTTAGAGCTAAACTGCTAGATTTTTTATGCGCGAAGATGAAGATTAGGCATCAGCATACCACTCCTTATTACCCGCAGTGTAATGGATTAAATGAAAGGTTCAATGGTGAGTTGGTACAAATTCTTTCAAAAGTGATAGAGCACCAAGGAAAGAATTGGGATTTGGAATTGCCTAGTGCATTATGGTCTTACCGTACTTCGGTGAAGACAGGTACAGGGTTTACTCCATTTCACTTGGTATATGGAAAGGAAGCATTATTGCCTGTGGAAGTAGAGTTGCCTGCAGTCAAGATGCTAGAGAAGTTACTTGGGCCACCTAGTGATGCAT
Source organism: Adiantum capillus-veneris (assembly GCF_014529385.1). Taxonomy (NCBI): domain Eukaryota; kingdom Viridiplantae; phylum Streptophyta; class Polypodiopsida; order Polypodiales; family Pteridaceae; genus Adiantum; species Adiantum capillus-veneris. The sequence continues at coordinate 148,178,335 of NC_140936.1, read as the reverse complement.
TCAAAGAAAGGCTCTTACAATTACAAGAGGTTCAGCTGTATAGGATGAGTGCATTGGAACATTATGGTCAGATGCAGGATAGGGCTTTCGCGAAGATAAATAAAAAGGTCAAAAGTAAGGGTATCAAGAGTCATGACTTGGTTTTGCGATACAACAGTAAGCTGGACAAAACTTTGCAAAAGAAGTTTCAAGTTAAGTGGGAAGGCCCTTTCAAGGTAGTGGAGTGTTTTCTCAGATGGTACATATCAGTTGGCTAACCTCTATGGAATCCTACATAAGTCAAGGGGGTAAATGGATTGCATCTTAAATTGTAGATGAGGAGACTTGTGACGCGGCGAGTCTCATATCTCTTTTTTCTGCTGCTGATCATGAATGATCTAGCAGCCTAGGGGATGGGCAAATTATGTCAAGAGTTTTTTGGAGCAAGGAATTGAGCATATGTGCATACACATGCATGGTGCATCGAGTAAAGGATTGCCCATTTTCCAGAGCCAGGTGGTTACGTGGGGCCCACATGTGTACAGGTAGGACAACATGTACATAGTGCATCGATTTTCACTATCACCGGTACCAGTGTGTTTTTTTATAATAATGAGGATTTGTTAGCACGTAAAACTTCTCGAGGAAGCTATTCGCAAGCCGACGACATGAGGTAAGCAGGTGCGTCAGATGGCATCAAGTGGCGTCAGGAGGGCAAATGGGGTCAATACTTGCACGTGGATAAGTACGGACACAACGTGGGTGTTTTCTTGTGATAATTATGCAGAAAGGTCATCATGAGGACCATCTTTTGGGTCCATTTCACGTGGTTTCAGGATGCATTATTGGAAAAAGTTGAGTGCCAGGTGTGCGGATGGATGTAGTAGGGTGACAACTATGCACTGCGAGGTCAATTTTTGGCCTGTTCGGGGTCCGTTTGAGGTCATCTAAAAGGCCAAGGGTGCCCAAATAATAAAGCTAAGTGTGGGAACTGAAAAAACTGAGACAAGACCAAAAAAAAGGTGGAGAGAAGAGGAGGAACAGCCGCAATTGTGTTTTTGCTGTTTTTGGAACCTGTTTTGTCCGTAAAGTGCTCATCCGAGGTCGGATTTGAGCACTTTGACATTACAGACTGGGGTTTTGGGCCGTTTCAAACGCGATGGCGCTATCCATTTTGCCAAATTACTCACTATTTTTCTGATATTTTGGCTGTGTAAGTTTCTCCTATGAGCGAAGCTTCTACTCCAGTTTTTGATTGTATCTGGCATATTTTACCCATACTGTGTGAGCTATTTTCCCAATTGGTGTTGGCCCAAGCTCGATTATATCTAAACATCAAAAATTATCCTCTTTTGAGCTGAGTTTTTTTAAGGGGGTGTGTGTGTGTCTCTCTGTGTGGAGTGGGTAAATAGACAGTCTCTCTCCTCTCACTCCATTGGTGTGTTCCCTGTCTCGGCCAGGTGGATTGTGTAAGCCGAGTGGTGCCCCATAGTGTGTTTGTGTATCATTCCAAGAGTGTGTGCCCAGTCATTATAGAGGCATTGAGTGTGTTTCCATCCCGCTCACAACGTGCACATGAGAGAGAGAGAGAGAGAGAGAGAGAGAGAGAGAGAGAGAGAGAGATTTCTTTTGAGCTCATAGGGCTCCGTCTCACCAAGGACACCTTTCAAGTCCTTCAAATTTCTCGGGGGGGGGGGTCACTTAATATTTTTACGACTATCACATGAGTAGAGCAGAAGGGGTTATTAAAATTTTTTTCTCACATTTTCACATACAAAAAGGTAGCATAAAATGTAATTGGAATTTTTCTTTTACACACTAAATTATTTGTCAAAATAGTCCTTGAACGCACTTGATATACAAAATTTATATTTAGGGACATACCAAGTTAAATTTCCAAGATAATATGGTTTTCTTAGAGTAATAGTGTATTTTCAAAAGGGTAGCTAACATTTTTCACCCATAGAAAATCAACAAAATGCCCAACAAAAATCAACCCTCACATTGGCACCTCGAATAGGGAGAGAGATTGCCCAGTTGACGTACCTTTTATCAATTCTTGAATATTTTGTCCTTTTTGTTTTTAAGAGTTAAACCATGGAAAATGCTTAAAAATCAATAAATTCTCTAAATTTTGATAGGCAAACGTGCCTATCAAAAATCAACCCCACACACACAGAGAAAAATGTTTTAGCGTCGAACGAATGACGCAGCAAGCAGAAGGGAGAAAGGGAGAAAGAGAGAATAAAATGTTTAAGGACGTAAGAACAATCTAAAAAGACGTTAAAGTTACACAACAAGTCTTTAACACTTGAATATCTATGGAAAGGAAGGGGGGGGAGAGAGAGAGAGAGAGAGAGAGAGAGAGAGAGAGAGAGAAGAAGAAGAATAATAATAAAAATTAAAAAAAAATCCCATAGGAACAATCCCAGAAGATATAAATAGCAACTTGGGTGAGAATAAAGTTATTTTTTTTCATCTTCTAACTCTCTCTCTCTCTCTCTCTCTCTCTCTCTCTCACACACACACACACACACACACACGCATGCATGCGCACGTCTTGAAAGAAGAAGAATTGTTGTAGGAGCGATCCAATGAGATCTCAAAGATCTATTTGATGGTCTCAAGTTCAAGACCTTAGAGAGAGAGAGAGAGAGAGAGAGAGAGAGAGAGAGAGAGAGAGAGCAATCATAGCCATCTATACTTTTCTTTATAGAGATTGAGAAAAAGGAGGTTGCTCATTCTTTTCGTGCATTGACTTGAGGTCATCACCTTAACCGCACTGCCAATTTTTCAACTACTATATCACGTTGACAAGTCATACGTGCACACATGAGCTCCATGCAAACTGCTATCCATCTAATACATGTGTGTGTGTGTGAGTGAGAGAGCGAGAGAGAGGGTTGGGGGGGGGGGGGGGGGGGGGGGCACGAAGGGAGGATAAAAGCTTTAAATGTCATAGTTATTGTATAACAACAACAAGAGGCTTCAATACCTATGTGATAACTTTCGATATAAGAATATATATATATATATATATATATATATATGTACACACACACACAAATACACATATATGTATGTATGCATGTATGTGTGTGTGTGTGTGTGTTTCTGTACTCAAGTAGGGTATGATACTCATATTCTCAAATTTTCAAGGAACCTAATGTGTACACAAAAAGAGGCTATCCTACATTGCCTCAATGTCCAATCACACCTTTAACAGAGCAACAATTAAGCCAAATGGTTGTATAATATAGATTGTGTGCAAGGAAATAGGCTCAAGCTGGTTGAATACAATATGCTCTCTCAAAGAGGAATATGGTTTTGTAATTAGAGGATAAAGATAGATAGCGATCAATGGCATGCATGATTTTAGTCACAGCCTCAATTTTACACCACGTCCTTCAGTTTAGCATAATGGCCGAAACTCCTACAAAAATAAATAATTGAGCAAGGAAGGAGGAGACTCTCTCTCTCTCTCTCTCTCTCTCTCTCTCTCTCTCTCTCTCTCTCTCTCTCTCTACCACAATATAAGTAGAGCACTCCTAAGTTTTTTGAACAAGGGCTAGCACCTTATGAAAAACAACGTCTATGAGAAGCTCCCAAGCTTGGTATCAAAGAATGCTTTGTAGAATCTTACATATATTTATGTTTTTTATAATCTTCAAGAGGTCGTGTAATGCATTACTTTTAGAAATGTAGTAAAATATACATGTAGGAATAGAGTATTGATAGTGTTTCACTTGGAAGAGAAGATATCCCTACAAGAATAGAAACAATGTTTCTTTGGCGGTAGCAACGTGTGGGTCACATACTAGTTGTTCTTTGTTTTGCTTATCATATAGCTCTCTTGTTGCAGAGGAAATGCCCCATGGCATTCAAAATGTATGATGCACGATACACAATTTGCAAGATGTATATATTGCATCCCTTGCATATATGTAGGGTGTTTATACTACACCCCTTGCATGTATGTAGGGTGTTTATACTACCCCTTGAATGTATGTGGGCGTCCCTCTTGTTAATCATGGGAGCTTATGTGCTTTAATGTGGGAAAAATGTTTGTAGTATGAGCTCGTGTGACCCTCTTACGCTGGGTCTTGCTCACTCTTACCAACCCACTTCTTCACAGTTCATTAACAAACACTTTGCAATGGCCAAAATTATATGTCCATAATTGTTATAGAATAGCCTATCCATGGATATCTAGTAAGCTTGTAGCTTTAAGCACCGCACTTGTGGAGACCATTGTAAGAAGTTATGTTATGGTTGAAAAAGCTCAAGTTACGCTTGTTGGGATGACGGCCTTCTAGATGAAATTTGGATGAGTGTGTCCTCATAGAGGTAAATGGGCTAGCCTACATGCTTATAGGTTGAAGCAAAGTCCAAGTATGCCAATAGATTTGGCATGTAGGGCACCACATCATGCTTGCTCACCATGTGATAGCTCAGAGCGCTATCCATCACCACTTGCTTCTCAAAGTCCAACAAAAACTTGGTGTTTCCCACGTGAGGTGAGACAATGGTGATATATGCAGCCTATGGTGGGGTAAGGAAAGGCAACCTATCAACACCACTTGGCACACACTACCGAGGGTGTCGCCCATGCACTTCATATTGCACACATTATGAGCCTGCATGTCCATATTTTGCAGCACCATGCACAGATTTTAAGAGGGGATGTTGCTATCCGTCACATTCTTGAGAGCAAGTTGGAAGCTCTAGTGTGCTCCAATGGAAACATGTGACGTGCACATGGCCTTATCATTGGCATTTTCATGACAGCAAGGGCCTTCATATTTTTAAAGTGCATTTTTCCTCGTCTAATAAACATGAGTAATTACATGTAAAGAGCACTAAAAATAGAAGTGTCAACACCTTGGAAATTCCCTCCTATTGCACTGATTGACAATATTCCAGAGATTCTTTGTTATACCCTAGCAATTTGGGAAATTGATGGCACACACAAAGAGAGAGAGAGAGAGAGAGAGAGAGAGAGAGAGGGAGAAGAGAAATGCAAGTAGAGAAGTCAATGCATTGAAAGGGATCATATCCAAGAGATGAAGGAGACATGAAGCTCATCCACAAATGGTTTGTGCTTTTTTTTCATATTATCACATGTATTCTCATCAAGATGCAAGAATAGGAGATCACATTTAGAGAGTGACCCTCACCTCACATCTGATTAAAACGATTAGAGCTTCTTTGTTATTCCCACGCAGTGTCCATGCTAGACATACCCTACCATAAATGGAGTTCAAGAAAGGAAATCCAAGCCCAATAGCCATTAGGAAGAGAATGGGGTCTAGGAGAGCCTCTTTATTTGGCAATTTAAGGAAGTCAAAGCTTTAGCATTAAGAAAGTAATGAAATGACAACTTTTAAATTCAAACAAGCAAAATGGCTAGTTCATTTAAATTCAAAATTTTCCCCCAAAATAGAATTTAAAATCTAGCGGGTAAAACCATATCATGTGGCATATCTATGAAAAGAGCTCAACAAGTAGATTGTTGATATATGATCTCCGCTCCAATCGGAGATCAGATGTGGGAGTTATGGAAGGTTGATAATCATAAAATTGTCCACCTCCTTTTTGGGGGGAGAAGTGCATCCTTTGACCATCCTTACACATCTCTTACACACCCACCATTCTTGCACACATGGCATACACCTATTTGTCAAAATGTTAATCACCTCTATAAACTCATGGCAAATAAAGAGTCCCTCCTAGACCCTATCCTCTTCCTAAAGTCATCTAGAGACCTAGTTGCCCTCATTTTGTAAACATGAGCAATTACATGCTTTTAATACAATAAACAAAAGTGATTGTATATGAGGGGATGCTTTTATCCACCAAAAATATCTTAGAGCCTCAAATAATTTTACTTGTATCTCCTCCTATATGTACATTCAAGGAGACTACTATTGTGAGTTTCCCTTGCTCACCATTTGTTGAAAATAATACACCTCCCTAGCCCGGCCTTGTTGCTCCATATCACTAAAAATAGAGGTTTCTAGGTCGAGTATTCCCTACAGTAAGTAGGGTCCAAAGAGGCCACTTCCTAAAATTCCATGTCCAAAACTTACCAATTGGCTAATCCTATCCTTGAAGGACTACCTCCATGCACCTTATGTAATCAACGTCAACCTCCCTAGCTGTTCTTTTGATGCTTCAGCTCTTAATATGCATCTCTTGTTTCTGTGCCACAATGTCTCTACCTTCACCCTTGAGCTTTCCTACCAATGACTACATCGGCATCTGCTTTTCCCTACGCTACTTGACCACCAATGACCACAACCTTGTTGCACCATTTCCCAATCCAACCAGCAACTCCCACTCTCTAGGCTTGAACTCCCCTCTAATCAAACAACCTTAAAGACAACTTTCTTAGGAGCCTCTACTTGACCACAACCTTGTTGCACCATTCCCCAATCCAACCAGCAACTCTCACTCTCTAGGCTTGAACTCTCCTCTAATCAAACAACCTTAAAGAACTTTCTCAGGAGACTAAAACCTACACGTAATAGGAAAATTCTTTGCGATTCTCTTCTCCTTGTGAGACTGTTCTAGGACTACTTCTCCACGATCCTCTCCTCCTTGCAATGCTGGCTGCTTTGGTATTGATTGTGGGTGACCTACCGAAGGGCCATCCCAATGTCACATCATATAGACATTTGTTCATGCAAACACACGGATCTACTTGCAAACAATGCATGCTCTACATTATGTGCCTTGCTCCACCTTTGTAGGATGTCAGGCTGCAAGATGTTGCATGTAGACAATATAGCTAAGTATCTCTCTCTCTCTCTCTCTCTCTCTCTCTCTCTCTCTCTCTCTCTCTCTCTCTCTCTCTCTCTCTCTCTCTCCACCCCCCCGCCCAAGAGGTTGTTCCTCTTCACCTCGGATCCGCAACCTTTGCAGGTGGCTTGGTGCCCAGTCAGCAACCCCATCTCTTCGAGTACGCCAGCTTCTTTTTGTGCCATGTGGAATGCGTGAATCCGCTTCACCGTAATATAGTAGTATAGATTGTTTCCTCCCTCATGCCCCAGTTTACCCACCTCCTCACCTCTCTCTCTCTCTCTCTCTCTCTCTCTCTCTCTCTCTCTCTCTCTCTTTCAGTGTGTGTGTGCCCCCCCCTCGAAGTGCACATGCACGATGTTTAGTTTTTTGCACCTGATGGGGAAGCAATGCTAAGAAAAAAACATGGTTTAGTATAATCGCACCTACAAACTTGAAATCTATCTCTATATTTTAAATTTTAAGGTGAGGAAACCTACAAAATTTTAATAATTTTGTGTAAAAGGCTTCAAATATAGCCAATTTACTTCAAAAAATTGCCATGCATAGCACCACTTGCCTCGAGGAAGCCTCACGCGCATGCACACAAGCACTAGCCTTGTCAAAAGCATAGAAGGCATTCAAGAGTTTCAATAGCTACAAAAAAAAAAAGCTCTGCGCAATCACACTTTCCCTCTTGCCACTCAAATGCAAGTGAATGTAGGAGCATAATGGGAGGGGGCCATAACATTCTATTTGGATCAGCAGCTAAGCAATGGGGATGGTGAAGAAATGGTGGTGGCTCCATATATAAAACTACCGCTTCTTAGCCGGTGGTCGGTGCATGTGCCTCTTTGACTGCCTCTTCATCTCTCTCCCCATGTTCACCTCCCGGCCACATTCATGTCCTCGGCTTGCTAGGCTGAGTTGTCATGAGTTCTCGGCGTTGTTTCTCGTGCTTGTTCACCTCCTTGACCTATCGTGCGTTCATTTCCTGACCCACCACCTCCGCTCCCCTATTCAAAACCATGTGGACAACCTAAATAAAGCTTGCCACTCTCTCTCTCTCTCTCTCTCTCTCTCTCTCTCTCTCTCTCTCTATACACACGCACACGCACATTGTTACAACAACAAAAAATGAAAAAAATTATCTTCAAAATTTACTATCACAAAAATTAGACAAAATTGCATGTAGAGTGAGTATCTTTATGGCTATGGGCTACTCCTTTCCTCTCACGAAAACATACCCTTCTCTCCTCTTAGCTTCTATAAATTGTTTCTCTCTCTCTCTCTCTCTCTCTCTCTCTCTCTCTCTCTCTCTCTCTCTCTTTGTGTGTGTGTGTGTGATACAGAGAGACAATGCCCGTCACAATAGTCTTTCTCTCTCAGTTCTTGGTTTTGGACGGTTAACCTCTAGCACGCTCTCTGTGTCTCTCTCTCTCCACTAGTCAGTACCCTTGAACCCCCTGTTCACTTCCCACGCTCCTGGATGTTGCATGTTCGTCTCTCACATGGGCCGGAAAGCTCCAAAAGCTCTGAGGTTTTCTGAGCGCCATGTGAAAGCCTAAGGCTTGCCATTATGGGATCCAATAGATTGTGATGATGAGAATCATAATGAAGAGCCCACGCTGTGTTATTGGGAGAGGAAAGTGTATAGGTCTAAGTCATGGATAAAACGGTAATTGCAAAATTCATAACTAGATTTATGTACATTATAAGAGTTACAAGATTAGATAGTATCACTAAAGACTTGCATATTTTTAATTCTTAAAAGCCATGTGAAAAACAATGCTACTAAAAGAAGATGACAATCAATTTCAAATAATGCACCGAAACTTATAAGTAGATCCTTTGGAGCAAGCACTACTATACCTTGCACATCACTCTATAGCAAGAGTTACCATCCCTCAACAATTGGCAAGAGCGATGTAAGAGTGTGCATGAGTGATCAAAAGCCAATCACTCATAAACCTTTCTAAAAGCCACTCACTCATAAACCTTGCTAGACATATTCTCACAATCAATCAACTCCAAAGAGATAAAATTTAGGCTTGAAAATCAAATTGCTAATTGAATTAAATGGAGCTTTTGCTATCGATCGTGTCAAAATTTCTCACATTATTACAGGAGTAATCAATCACAGTTAGCATCTACTATTTTTTCTACTCTTTGTCAACTTATCTATCCATGAGTATGGAGAATACAATGAACTATATTGTTTGCCATTGTCTCCTCAAATCCATCTTTACCTACATAGAGAAATTGGTACCAAAAGCCTCCTCAACAAAAGTAGGGTGGTCATAAACTTATTGGCAACAAATGAAACAAAGTAAGTGTCTTTGAAAAAAACCATAGATCATATTGTTGTTAGGAGGCCTAGGAGGGAACATGGAGGATAAGAAGCATGTGTTGACCTCTCAAGAATTCTACTTTGTTCCCTCACGGCTACAAGACTTTGAAAAGAAACTACACATCAAAGTAATTAGATTGACAAAAAAATTCACATCTTGCCAATGCAAGGATTCCACATAATGTAGCACCTATAAGATAGTGTAATTGGGTGACAAAATCCATAATAGGTAACACAAACATAGTAGTTTCATAAAGTGGTTCAAAAATTCAAAGTCAAGTCACTTCAACGTTCTAATGCACATGAAAACCAAAGTATCATTAAAAAGTGCATTAATAAAACCTTGAATCCAAGAGAACTAGTCAAATATACAAAAGCAATAATAGTCATAAAGTTAAGTACCTTGCATACCTTTATAAATGTGTTTCCAATCCACCCAATCTTGTCCATGTTGTTCATCTTCCTATGAAAGTAGAGCTCTTTTGTTGTCAATATCCACACTTCTCATAAATACATTGCTATTCAAATCTTCTCTTTGCCTTGCAAAGACAAGGTCACCCTTCTGAATCCATTGTGGGAGACACCCTACCTCGCCAGTCCATTGTGGGAGACACCCTACCTCACCTGGAGATAATCTTGAGCAAACTTTGGATCCCCTAGTCTCATAAAGCATCTCATATTCGTCAAACCTTGTACTAAGCCAAAAGAATTTGCATTGCAAACAATTAATGAGTTGAACTATGAGACCATAATTAGACTTTTGGCTTTTGTGAATAAGACACATTCTAGAGATTTCGTCAAACATTTTCAGGCTCTCCAATAAACTATTTACCACAATAAATACATTGAATTATCCTCATTGTCCCTAAGAAAATATTTTCTCTAGATGTCCCCTACAAATCCTACATTATTGCACACTTAGAGAACCACAAACTTACTCACCATATACTTCACATTCTTCATAAATACTTTGGTGTAAAAGTATGCATTTGGATAGATTTCACAGAAGGTAAATGCATGTTTATCTCTACTCAACCAAAATGCAATCATCCCATTAATCTCTAGTGTGTCAAGTTCCATTGGCTTCGACCTTTTTGATCCCACAATAACTCTTTTCTTTTTTATAATGCCTTGGCATAGGTATGGTAACACTCTAAGGCAAGCATTCCAAACATTATTTGCCTTTTTCTCAAAATATATATGAGAAACACATTTCTCATGTATCTAAAAACACATATCCCTTGATTCATGAATGAGACTTTCATGAAAGATCAAGCATGCATAGATAAGAACCACATCTAGTTCAATGCTTGTAAGACCATCCTTCTCTAAATTCAGTTGTTTGTGTATTTCTGTACACAAAACTTGACTATGGTATTTGCTATAGGATGTCTCATTAGACTTGTTGTTGATGTGTATGCTTAAGTAGTTTAAAATATCCCTCTCATGCTGAAAACATCATGTACCATCATGAGAGACATAACAATAGAAATCATCCAAAATCTCTCCATTACCTTCAAATCAAATAAATAAATGAATAATTACTATCAAAAAATTTAAATGTTAAGCTTGTAAGACAATCAAATTTCACTTAACCATACATACTACATATTCTAGAGGAGAAGAGTTGACCCAATAGTAATCCTCAGAAAAAATTCTCCATGATAGCAATAAAGAGAGGCAAATTTCAATATGCTCTTGGGTCCAACCCTTTTCCCTACTGGAATCAGAAAACATGTGGGTAATATCAACCAAAATTAAACCAAGATGTTTGTCCTCTATAGTGATGACATCTACCACAGGGAGAACTTTTGGTAGACACCATTGAATGAATTTTTGGCACTCCTCTACTTTGAACATATTGAATTGTGAGGTGTGTTTTGGACCTCCACCAGCATGCAAGATGCGCTTTGAAATGTAATCCACAACCTCTTTGAGAGAAATATCAATATTCTTTTTAGTTTTTGAAAAGGCTGATGTCGTCAATCTCTTTATGTATTTTTGAAAGAGATTAAGAGGTAGTACGTGCATCACATCGTACACAAGATCCCTAGAGTTGTCAAATTCATAGATATGATAGACTCTCCAAAACACAAATTCAACTACCAAACCTACATCTTGTAAAGTGTCCTCCATCTTCTCATTTGTTGTGCAATGTTTAGACATCTCAATATTTTCCCACAAGTCATCTACATGTTGCTACTCAGGAGGATACCCTCCTTGATATATGTTATTAGAGTAGACATAGTATTGTGCTCCATTGCCATCTCTTGTAAACTCTGTTATTGCCTAGTCTTGGGTACAAAAGGTCATTCCACCATCTTTTACTTGACCTAGTTTGCATTGGGCGGGATTATCACCCATACAAACCATCAATATACATCTTAGCCTTGTTGTTCCCTCTTGAAGGCCATCACAAATTACTTCACTGGGCACAACATAGTCGACATCAAAACCATTTAGAAAGGTTGTTTCAAGCTCATTGAGTAAAGGTTGAAGAAAATATGACAACACATCACCATGCTTTCTTTCAAGCTCCTTATGAGACAAAGGTAAGAAAAAACAAGTATATGTTCAACAATTAACATTTTTCCACCATTCAAAATGACATTTTCTACCACAATGCTATCCCAAAATTTCCTTGTATGGGTTCTGATGTTTTTTCTCTATCTCAAAACTCATCTATGAAATCTGGATATTCATGGCTAGCTTTGCCAAGCCATCCTTCTCTTGATCTCCACATTGCTAGAAAATCCTAGAATGTTGCTTCACTCTTACACAAACAAAAGTTTTAATTGACCAATCAAAGAGACAAAAAGGAAACACATTACATTCTTTCTTCTTTTATTGCAAACGGGACATCTTTCACAACCTAAAGGAAAATCACATGAAAGCATCCTTGGAAGATCCATGTTTGTGCAACGAGACTTGATTGCATCCTTTTTGTCTTACTCATCCTTCAAGCTTGGTTTCATTATGTGAGGAGGATGTGTGTTTTCATCATCTGCAAAACATAACTTCCACTCTTGACGTGGAATCATTCTCATCTCTTTGTATAGCACTACTATTTCAAATCATTTTCATGGAGGTTTTGTGTCATTAAGCTTCCCATCCCCATCCGTAGAATTTTGAAGCAAGAGAGAAGCTAGTGGGTTCTTTAGCATTCTGGATGTGGAACGCTTCACTTTTGATTCCTTCTGAATAGGTACCTTATGAGTTTATCTTGTATATCCATAGAAGCATAGTAGTGTCCATCATATATAAAGTGAAATCCTATTACCGAGCTCAAGATTTTTTCATTCTAATCTCATTCATGTGCTTCAACCATGAGATCTAAGACGATACAATCATGTGGATATAATTTTAAGCACTAAATCCATTTTACAATACCATGTAGAGATACTTTATGACAATGGTCTACATTGATTTCGAATTTTGCACTTATGACAATGGTCTACCTTGATCTTTACTTTTGTAATTATGACAATGGTCTGTTTTGATCTCCACTTTTGTACTTATGACAATGGTCTATATTGATTTTTCTATTTGTAAAGCTCAACGATTCTTCTTTGAATACGAATACTCTATGATTCTTTCTTCAGAATGGTGAAATTTTCTAATATTTTTCTACATTCAAAATTTATTGAAGTATCTCTTGAGATGATACGTCAATTCAATGAATTTTCTCTTGGTAATCTCTTAGATAGTTGACAAGGTATATTGTATCTAACATTATGTTGTATCTGGCAAGGTAATCTCGAATGCCTGAGATTAATTTCTAAGAAAATACATCATGAAGTACATGCAAGCTAACACAGTACCCGAGAAATTTTTCACTGCTTTTCAACATGGTGAAATTTTTTTATGCTTTTCTATTGTCAAAAGTCATTGAAGTATCTCTTGCATGTTATGTCAGTTCATTGAATTTAATCTCTTAAATAGTTGATGAGGTATGTTGTATCATAACATTGTACCTAGTGAGGTAATCTCAAGTACCTGAGATTAAGTGAGGTCTACATATTTGTGGATGGATTCATTGGGAGAGAGCTTTAAGCTTCGCCATTCGGTGAGTACTTTGTCTTCGGAATCGGTGGCCAAAAATTGCTTCATAATGGAGACTCTTAAAGCCTTCCATGTTCGTGGAGCTTCACCGTTGGCTCGTAGGCTAGACCACCATTGTCTGGCGGACTTCTGAAAGTGCATAGCTACATGGCGTAGCTTAAGCCCTCATCTCCAAACGCCGCAACGAATTGTTGGATAAAGGCCAAGACTTTGTCCGTAGCACCAAAGGTACCATCATAGGTAAGGAAAGAGATGCTTTTCCCTCCCTCTTTGAATTTCTTCAACTTGGACGACCTCTTCCATGCGGCATAGGATTTCCTATGGCCTCTTCTTTTTTACGGTTCAAAGGTTGCACCATCACTTTCTTCATAAGGTGAAGAATTTGAAGAAGGTGGAGAAGAGGGTGACCTCTTTCTCGCCTTTTTCTTGTCTCGATCTTTGTCGTCTTCACCATAGCTTTCATAAGAGGAAGAGGATGAAGAAGACGGAGAAGAGGGTGTCCTCTTTCTTGCCTTTTTCTTCTCTTGCTTTTTATCATCCGTGTTTGAATTGTGGTGAGGAGAAGAATACGATGGTTTTCTCCGCTTTAATGGTGATGGAGAGCGTTTAGCCCGCCATCTTCGTGGAGCCATCTCCGCCGAGGTGGCGGAAGACTTTCTTCTTTCTCGTTCCTTCGGTGGAGGCTCTTGAGTTCTCCTTTGGGAAGGAGATGCATCATCAAGAAGTAAATTCTTGAGCCCTTCATAAGGATTCTCTTCTTCTTCCCGAATCGAAGAGAGACCTCTTTTGGTAGTCTCACAAGGAGGCTTCCTAGGCATTCTCTTGTCATGGTGAATAGCTTGAAGAATCCCATGAGCACGGAGCTGCCGTTGCACTTCACTTTGGAGAGATGGATTGCCCATGGCTTGTTGAAGCCTAGTAACAAGATAGTTAACAAGCATTGAAGTATCATTAGTAGCTTGCTCATGAGCAAAATCAAAGTTATCAAGATTAATTTCACTCTCTTTACTATTGTCAGCCGTTCTAACAAACTTTAGGTGTAAAATTTTAGGTGTACGTTCGCACTTCAAGCCCTAGTTTCTACTCCTCTTTACCCCTTTAGAAAAAGAACTCAAGCTACTGTACCCGCGGCTCGAATACCATTAATTGCAAGGAATAGAAGAGAGGGTCTTTCAACACAAAAACAGCACCGGCTCCTGTCAAGCTTCTAATAGCTCAATAGTGGTTAAGCCGTAGGCAAGCCCCGTAGGAATCCACTATTAAGACCATAGCTCTCGACGGTGATGCCCCGTTAACTACACAAAGGCAGGCGCATTGCAAGGCTGAAAAATCCCTATTCTACTTACTCACAGGCAATTAATAATACCAACCATTTGTAGCTAGCTTGAGGACCTCCCTTCTTGAGCAAGAAAAGAGAAACCTTGAGCTCTGATACCAATGTAACATTTAATGGCCTAATAACTTGTGTGTAGCGGAAATGAGCATGAACATAGTGGGCATTTCATTAGAATAGATTCCTGATGAGAATTACAAGAGTGCTTGGGTGGAGAGAGCAACAAAAAGCATAACACCTAGTTAGATAGCATCAAAAAAAACTTTCAAAGGAGAGATAAATTAAGCTATTGACAACAGTTGAGGACCGGATTAGCATCGAGCCGGTCCCCCCTCCAAAAGGCTTTGTATTATGGTTTCTCCCATCAAGAGAGACATTGTACAATACAATTCTTTGTGTTCCTTCAAGACTTGCTAGTGCTATGAAGATGGAAACTTCATGCACTAAGCAAAACACTTAACAAACACAACTTGAATTATCCCCGTTCTCAGACCCAAGACCTCACACACCTTCGAAGATGGTGAGAGCTAGCAGGGTATGAGAGTAGATTGAGAGGAAGAAGGAGTATCTTACAAGAAAGATGTACATCTCCTCACATAATCACTCATATTAGCATATCTTAGGTTAGTAATTAGCTTGGTAGAGGAGATGAGCATGCATTGAATCTTGGCTCTTGGTTGGATTTGCATCCACATGCCAAGAGAGTGTTGATGTAGGCTTCTATCTCACAAGCTTGGAGTAGGTGATGAGTTCTCCATTAAAGCTTGGGAAGAGATAGTCTTCTCTTTCTTCACACATGAGCTTGTGTGAGTGTGTGTGTGATAATGCCTTGCAAAAATCAGCCCCCTCTCTCTCCTGGGCGAGCCCTCTTGCTAAATGCTCTTGCAGGCTCCCCATTGGTCCTCCCCAAGTCAAGCCAATCATTATTAAGCAGCATAAGTGATAGCCTTCTGACATGTGTCCCCCTTTGCCCTTTTGTGAGAGCTTTAGGTAATTAAATATTTAAACTAAACTCTCATTGGACCCCTTTGCCTCCTGGCCAATAGGAATCAGGCAAGCCATGAGGCTCCTCAATGCTCATTGGACCCCTTGGGAGACTGCCCAATAGTCTTCTAGGAGACTTAATTCTCATTGGTTTCTTTTATTAAATGTTTTTAAAATTAATTAAACTAGATTTACTCTAGCTTAATTCTCATTGGTCCACTTCAAGGGTCATCCAATAGAAACTGGGCACACCTTGTGGGCATCTGGCCTAGGGAGCTGACATGTGTCCCTCATTCCCTTTGTGTAAAGGGAGCCTGTGTGTGTGTGTGTGTGGATTTCTCTCTCATTCCCTACCTTTAGGGCTCGCCCCCTCCCATGTAGGGATGTGCATTGACTTTGGAGATCACACAAAGCATCCAATTCCCCCTAAGCTTTAACCCTTTGGACACAACCTTTGAATTTTGGAACCTTAGCAGTTTGGAAGTCTTAATGGGCTGAACCTTAGGGTCTTTTTAGCCCATTGTTGCACATGGATCTTTTGCAGATGGCCCCCCCTTTGGATCCCTACTATGGCCGGTCTGCTAGCTTAACCAATATTCTAGCTTTTTCTCCCCTGGCAGTTCCCCACATTAAATGATCAGTTTAATATGAGAAAATCATTTAGGAGAATTAGATATTGATTATTATGACATTACCTCTCTCTTGAAATCATAGTCGTCCTCGACTATGGTGTAGAGAAGATAAAGCATATTCATGAGTCCTTTTCTTAGCGGGTAGAGGATCCCTATGTTACCCTGCGACATCATTCCACAATGGATGACTAGTCCATTTGGCGCTTGAGAGCCTGAGGCTGCCGCAAGCATGTTTGCACATTAGTCCTATCAGTCTTCCATAGTAGAGTGACAAGCTCTACTTGGTGTTTGGGAGACGTCGTCTCCGCAAACTTGATCTAAGCATGCATACTACTACATTTTTGTGCACAAATAAAGAAAAAGAGAGTCTTATAAGACAAAAAATTTGTTCATTTTTAACATTTTGTACGTTTGCTTACTCTTGTGAAGCATTGTAAGCATTGACAAGGTTTAGGCTATCCTTTAATTGTATGCCTTGCATCCATCTAGCATCTTCAAAAGGATAATTCTTAAACTTAATAAGATATCGTCGGATAGTCTTACCGCCTCTTAATACCTTGTCTTCATGTCGGAGAATGGATTCGAGCTACAACACCTCCTCTTGGTCCTCGATCTCCGGTGGGTCTTCAATAGTTGGTTCTTGAGGTGGATCTCCTTTGTAAGGCTTTAATAGGCTCACATGAAAAGCATTGTGTATGAGCCAATGATTGGGCAACTTGAGTTGATTGGCCATCTCATTGATTGGCCTAAGAATCTGAAAGGGACCATAATACCTTTTTGCTAGTTTAGCATAGTACTTTTGGTGGCTCGTAGGATTCTTGCCCGTCGTGTGCCTTAATCGAGCCTTGGAAAACTTTAACAAGACCCAATCGTTTTCTTTAAAGGCTTGGGCTCTTCTGTGCTTGTCAACAGCAGCCTTTTGCCTTTGCTGTGAGATAGAGATAGCATCCTTAATCTTTTTAAAAGATTCTTGTAGGTCTCGGCTATACTCATTTGCAGCGAAGATCTTCCCATGTACCTTGAGTAGCAAGGGACTTTTTGATCTTCCCTCAATTACCTCGAAAGGTGCTTTTCTCGTGGAAGTATGTACAATGTTGTTGTAAGCATACTCCACTAAGGGTAAGTACTTCTCCCATTGGGATCTTTGATCTACTTCCGTTACATAGGCTTTTAGTAGATCAAGAATTTTTAGGTTAGCTATTTCACTTTGGCCATCCGTTTGTGGATGATAGGCCGAAGAGAAGTTTAGCCTTGTCCCTAAATTCTCAAAGAGACCATTCCAGAAATTACTGGTCATTCTAGGATCTCTATCTGACACTATGGACATTAGCAAGCCATGATACTTGAAAATTTGTGAAATGAAGAGGGTTGCCATTTGATGGGCTTTGATAGTCTTTTTGACAGGTATAAAATGAGCTTGTTTACTGAACCTGTCTACTATCGTCCATATTCCCGTATTCCCATGGATAGACTTAGGCAATCCAAAGATAAAATCCATGGATATGCTCTCCCATGGTGAATTAGGGATTGGCAAGGGTTGAAGCAATCCAAGCTGCTTCCCTCTATCAAATTTTGTCTTTTGGCATACCACACATTTAGAAACATACTCTTGTATGTTCACTTTCATGGTAGGCCAATAGAAATATGTTTCAATTCCCTTCAAGGTAGACTGAATCCCTCTATGCCCCGCATAAGGTGGAGCATGAGATTCATACATTACTTTCTCACGTAGTGAGTTAGTAACACATAGTCTATTGCCATAGAGAAGATAACCATATTGTAAATTAAATGGGTCTTCTTTCTTCCCTAATGCAAGGGCTGAAATCACATCTCTAAAATCGGGATCAATAGCATACTCATCTATCATTGAAGATAGATCATTGTGAGTTGCTATGGAAACCGCCTTCACTCTTGGTCGTCTTGAGAGTGCATCAGCTACTTGATTATGCTTGGCAACAATGTGAGCAATATGAAAATGAAATTGCGAAAGGAAATTTGCCCACCTCATTTGTTTGTCGGAGAGCTTGGTCTGCGTCATGAAGTACTTAAGACTTTGGTGATCTGTTCACAGAATGAAAGGAGTCCCCAATAAATAGTGCTTCCATGAGTCTAAGGCATGTAGAACTGCAAGGAGTTCCTTTTCATATATGCCTAGAGCTTGCTCAACAGGGTCGAGCCTTCGACTCTCGTAGCCTATGGCATGCCTTTCTTGGATCAAAACAGCTCCAAGGCAATCACCACAAGCATCACATTGGACCTCAAATGGTTTTGAGAGATCCAGTAATGTAAGCACAGGTTGAGAGATAATCTTTTCTTTAAGCTTTTCGAAAGAATTGCTCTCCTTAGCAGACCATGTATACCTAACGCTTTTCTTTTTTAGGTCATGTAATGGTCCCGCAATTTGTGAGAACACTTCTATGAAGCGTCTATAGTATGCACACATACCTATAAAGCTTCTTAGTTCATGAAGATTCCTTGGTTTAGGCCATCCTTTTATTACCTCTAACTTGGATGGATCCATTTGGATGCCATCTTGAGAGATAATGTGACCTAAATACTGAATCTCTTGCAAAAAACATTCACTTTTCTTTCAATTAACATAAATTTTATTCTCTCTTAAACTTGAAATATTACCTGGAGGTGTTGCTTGTGTTCCTCCAATGAATTAGAGTAGATGATAATATCATCAAAGAACACTCCACTGAAGGTTCGATGAGGCCTGAACAGCTTCTCCATCAAGCGGTTGAATGTGGCTGGTGCATTGGTCAAGCCAAAAGGCATGACAATGTATTCGTAAAGACCAAATGTGGTGCGAAATGCGGTCTTTACAATGTCTTGATCAACTATCCTTATTTGATGATAGCCACTTTTTAGGTCAATCCTACTGAAGTAGGTCGATCCTTGTAGCTTATCAAATAGGTCTTCTACCCGTGGAACGGGAAACCTATTCTTGATAGTGATCCTATTTAGTGCCCTATAGTCGACACACATACGATATGTGCCGTCTTTCTTTTGCACTAATAGCACAGGTGAGAAAAATGGAGATGAGCTTGGCCTAACCATGCCCTTCTCCACTAACTCATGCACTTGCCACATAATCTCCTCTTGTTGAGCTTGAGAAACTCTATAAGGAGGTTTGTTAGGCGGTGAACTTCCTGGAAGAAGTTCGATTGCATGGTCATCATTACCTCGTTTAGGAGGTAGCTCACAAGGGATGTCGTCAATAAAAACATCTTGAAACCCCTTGAGAAAATTGGATAACTCTAATTCCTTTTGGTTGCTTTTACTTTCTTTTGTTAAAGCATTAGGTTCATTTTGAGAATCTTTAACAAAAATCATGTACACGGAAATAGAGCTCTTTATTGACTTGTTGAAAGCTGGTGTATGTACAATGGGGATGGTGTTACCCATTTCCTTAGCATCTATATACATGTCTTTTTCCCTGAACTTAAAGGAGATTCTCCTTTCAGGAAATTTAACATCGGCAGTCAAGCGGTCAAACCATGGTGCCCACTTTCAAATTATTACTGCAGAAGAAGACCAGAAAAAGAAAACTTTCATAACACCCTGGGGATGCTTTGCTTATTACAGTGATGAATTTTGGCCTCACTAACGCTCCGGTCACATTCTAGCGCTATGTGAATTTTGTCTTCCAACGTGAATACGGGTCTTCATAGATGATTTTTTCATCTATAGTTCACGCTCCCTCCATTTGAGCAAAGTCTATGATGGCCTGACTAGGGTGCAAACCTGGGTGAACCTTGGGTGGCCAGCTCAACGTGGATAAGTGTCACATTGGTGAAAGCAAAGTCACTCTCCTTGGCCATGTAATTTCAACAAAAGGGATTGAGGCTAACCCTAGCAAGATTCAAGCTTTGGTATCTTTGTCATCACCCACCACAGCTAAGCAGTTGGTCTCTTTCCTTCAGAAGGTAAGATACTTAAGCAGGTTTATTCACTTTCTATCTCAAGTGGTTCTCCCTCTACAACAAGCCACCCAGAGAGATGTCTTCTCATGGAGTGAAGAAAATGAGCAGCAATTTACTGAGGTGAAGCAAATCCTAGCCACACTTCCCACCATTTCACCCCCCAGATGGGATGAGCCATTTTATGTGAACCCCAGTGTAGGAAGTGATACACTTGGAGCCGTACTAATGCAAAAGGACCCCCAAACTTCTTTCATGCTTCCTATCTACTTCTCTAGTCGTGTCATGACCCCATCAAAAAAGGGATTCACCGCAGTAGAGCACATGGTGCTCGCATTAATGTTTGCTACTACAAAGTTCCTCTCTTATCTACTGCCTAGACCCTTTGTAATTATGACAATGGAGGAGGTTTTTCTGTATGTAATGCGACACATGGATGTCTCATCTAGGATCTCTAAATAGCTGGTTAGATTACAAGAGTTTTACTACACCAATGAGGTAGAAAACTCCACCAGGGCTAGACTAGCAGGTATTCTTACTCATCGTCACTATGAGAAGAAGCTGAAGGTTAACACGGAAGAAAAAGAAGAGACACCAATGGTAGAAAGTCCTAAGCTAGAAAGATCTCACTCTCTTTTCTTTGATGGAGCATACAAGAGAACAGTGGACTAGTTTGCAGCTAGCATCATCATTTTCAATGAGCAACAGGAGAGGGTATTCTCCATTGGGTAGCTGTGACACTCCCACTCCAACAATGAAGCAGAGTATGCAGCTTTAATTCTTGGGTTAGAACAGTGTATTTTGCAAGGGATTCAATGCCTAATTGTGTTTGGCAATGCTCTGCTTTTGATAAAGCAGATAAACGGCACTTGGGTTTGTAAAAATCAGGTTTTACTTGGTCAACTACGCCAAGTTAAGGATCTTTTAAAGAAGTTTGAAGCAGTGCAATTATTTCATGTCCCTAGGACAGAAAATCAGGAGGCAGATGCTCTAGCCAAGGAAAGAATACAAGACGTTCCCATAGGAGCAATCAAACTAAAACTACCCCTCTTTCAAGGTAGTGATGCTATGCCTGATATCATCAGCTTCTTAGACACAGGAGAATGTCCTGAAGGGTACACTAAGGGCCATAAAGAGTGGCTGGTAAGGAAGGCTACAAGATACCGCCTTGTAAACAACCACTTGTATTGTAAAGGCAAGGAGCAGATTCTCAGGCGAGTACCAACCTACAGTGAGATCACGGAGGTAATTTCAAGTTTCCATGATGGCGTCTGCGGCGGTCACTTTGCTTTAGATATCACCAGTAGGAAGATTCTACAGGCAGGATACTCTTGGCCTAGTCTGAACAGGGATGTGCATCATTGGTGTAAAACATGCAAGGCCTCTCAAGTGGCCAGTAATCACACACTAAGCTATTAGCCAAAGACTCCTATCATCTAATATGGTCCATTTGAGAAATGGGGAATAGATGCAATCAGTCCTCTACCAAGGGCCCAATCAGGTAAACTATACATTCTAGTTGGTGTAGACTACATGACCCGATGGGCAAAAGCAATAGCCACCACCCGCATTACAACCCAAGAGGTAGGAAAGTTCATATTTGAGCACATCTGTTGCTCTTTTGGCACTCCTCTTGAGATAATATCAGATGGGAGACCAGGTTTTAGAGGCGATCTGGTGGGAGAACTGATGAAAAAGTTAGGCATTACACGCCAACATTCCACACCATACTATCCACAATGCAATGGCTTAGTGGAAAAGGTAAATAGAATGATTTGTAAAATCATCACAAAGCAGGCGAATAACCACACAGGTGACTGGGATATACATCTCACGGCTGCTCTATGGGCCAAAGAACGACGTTCCAGACATCATTAGGTTTCACCCCTTTCCATCTAGTTTATGGAAAGGAGGCAATTCTACCCATTGATGTACAGATAGCCAGCTTGTGAGTCATGGCTAGCCAATTATAGCGCCCAATTGTCAATCTTTGCAACCACATCCGGGATCTGAAAAGGCTCCAACTAGATAGGGAAGATGCAATCAACCACTATGCAGCGCAAGCAAAGCGACGCCGGCTCACCTTCAATCAAGGGCTTCAGGAAAAGGGCCTGGAAAAAGGCATGTTAGTATTGAGATGCGACAACAGATTTGACACAAGGAAGGACAATAAAGTTCAACCCAGATGGGAAGGACCATTCATTGTCAAAAGGCGCTACGACAACGGCAATTATAAGTTGATGGAAGCAGATGGGAGAATTCACAAGACTAGAGTCAATGGATGGAGGCTAAAGAGGTATTTCCTAAGGTTTGATCCAGAGTTCATGCTAGATAGTCAAGAAGAGGGAGAACCCTCCAACTTCAAGACTAAATAATCAGAGGTAGGGCTAGAAGCATGAATGCCTCTAGCCAGACGGGAGCGCTTGGTTTTCAAAACCGCGGCCGCAAGAACCAACCCCAAGAAGGGGAGAGCACATTACCAAGAAAAAACGGAAAAAGTAGTTTTTTTTAACATTCACCACCCCTCTAGGCTTAACCACTGGCGGGCCGCCACCAATTTGGCCACACCTCTCTCCATTATCGCCAAAGGACAGAGGCCTCTCTCTCTCCTGCTCGGCTTTGCCAACGCTCTCTCTCTCTCTCTCTCTCTCTCACTTTACTTGCCTCGACATCGCCTGGCCCAGTAGGCGCATAAAACGGGGTGCCACTGTCTATATTCCCTTGGCAGGCCACCACGCTTTTAAAAATTCTTCCTCTCTCTCTTTCATTATTCACAAGCTCTCTCTCTCTCTCTCTCTCTCTCTCTCTCTCTCTCTCTCTCTCTCTCTCTCTCTCTCTCTCTCTCTTACCCCTCCTCGCTTGTCCATACCCCTGCCAAGCGGGCCTCCATACCTCACCCCTCCCTCTTCCCTCTTGTACACACTCCCTTGACCTCACTCTCCCCTCCCTCTCTCCCCTCTTGTTTTCTTCCCACCGGCGGGCCATCGCCCTCTCTCTCACTATCTTTCCCTCCCTCGATTTGCTCACTCTCTCTCTCTCTCTCTCTCTCAGTAAGTGGCCTCACGGTCGCATGGAATAGAATAAAACTCTCTCTCTCTCTCTCTCTCTCTCTCTCTCTCTCTCTCTCTCTCTCTCTCTCTCTCTCTCTCTTAATTCACCCACACATACCCTCTCTCTTCCCCCCCCTCTCACTCACTTATACACTCTCTCCCCCTCGGTGTAGGAACCCACCATGAGTAATCTCTCTCTCTCTCACTCCCCATACACCATCCTCACCCCCCTGGCGGGCTAGCACCCGTTGACCTCATTCCCCCCTCTCCCTTGTTTCCATGGGCGGGACACACCAAGTTGCACCATCTCACCTCCCCGCCCTTTCTCTCCCTTGCTCTCTTACGTCAGCCCGCAGGCAGCATGGCACCAAGCACGCTCTCTCTCTCTCTCTCTCTCTCTCTCTCTCTCTCTCTCTCTCTCTCTCTCTCTCTCTCTCTCTCTCTCTCTCTCTCTCTTAATCCACACACACACACACACCCTCACACGCCCTGTCTCTCACTCTCTCTCTCTCTCTGACCTGTGCAGGCGCCACATCAAAGCATAAATTCTCTCTCTCTCTCTCTCTCTCTCTCTCTCTCTCTCTCTCTCTCTCTCTCTCTCTCTCTCTCTCTTATTCACACACACAACACACACACACACACCCTCACTGCATCACTCTCTCTCTGAGTCTCGCCATCTCACCTCCCTGCCTTCTCTCTCCCTCGCTCTTTGAGTCGGCTCGAAGGCGCAGCAGGAAAGCACCGAGCACTCTCTCTCTCTCCAATTACACACACACACACACACACACACTCACACACTCTTCACCCACCCCTCTCCCCACGCCTGCCTTCCTTCCCTCTCTCACTCTAATTCTGTGTGTGTGTGTGTGTGTGTGTGTGTGTGTGTGTTGCCATCGCCAATTCACAATAAAAAAACATATATAGTATATATATATATATATATATAATTACTTTCTCCCCCCTCTCTCTCGTTCCCACACACACTCATTCACACTCACACACACCCGCTCGACATGGCACACACAACTCAAGCCATACTCACACACATTTGGCACGCATTTACGCACTCGAGTATACACACCCATATAAATAGTACACACACTCACACAACCCCACACATGCACGCACATATTTGGAAGAAAACACAGCATGTATATACGCATACACTGAAAAAAATAAAAAATGCATAATCAACATCGACGCCAAAGAGAAGAGATGGCCAAGTCGCGCACCGCCGACACTGAAACAAAAAAAGACGCTAAAGGCATGCCCCGACCGACCCCGAAAATGATGAAGCCGCTACATCCGTGCACCAACTAAGGCCGCCGTTCACCGGCATCGCATCCACGATGCCCTCTTCAATAAAATCCATAGGTTGTCATCATTTTTTCCTAGTTTTCAAACCAAATCTTGTAAAAAGTCCCAATTTGTAAATTATCACCTCTCTCTAGGTGATGGCCACAAAGGCCCACCTAAGAGTTTTCCTTTATAATATTCCCCAAGACAAAGCAAGGGTCAACCATACAGGACCCACCGTCTTGCTTTGTCTCGCCGGATTAGGACCCTAAACCTAATCATATTACCCTAATCTAAAGCAGCCAACACCTATAAAAAGGCACTGAGAGGTCACTATCAGGGGGCGGCAACTTCATCAGAGGTCAGCACTTGGTAGTATTTTGGTGGGAGGGATTGGAAACATTTGCATCACAAGAGAGGGGACTTAGTGTAACAATTTTCTTTGGGAACTTGCACTATGTAAAGAAGCTATGTCTACATCTCGACTCCAATGGTCGACACACACACACTCATGTTAGCAAAGTCTCCGTGTCTGTGAGTCATCTCTAGAGAACGCACTAGTAGGCTCATTATCTCTCCCTCTATCTCTCTATCACCATGATTTCCACCTCGCCAAAAATAAGGTTGCTATAAATATTGCAAGAAAATAGTTTTCCCTCACACCCCGAGGGTTTTCATCACGTGTCTTATTCTCTCTCTCTCTCTAAAAATTTCCATTAAAAAATTTATTCATTCCCTCCCTTTTGGGGTGTGGCTTAGTTTTTTAGTTAGACGATAGCTCTGTGTGTGTGTAGTGTTGTCGAGACGTGTGCAGTTTAGCTTGGAAAGTGCAAAAACTTTGGCTGTGAGAGTTCGTGATGAGAGTCACAAACACTTTAAGAACAAGCCTTTATGGAAAATCACTTACTCTCTTTCTAAAGATGACTGAAAATCTAAGAGTTTTCGTGACAAGATAGGCACAAACCCTCTCCCCTATCGTGCTTGGAATTTTCTTTTCTTCATAGGCGAGTTTGTGATGAAAGGATCACCAATCTATATCCAATTTTACTCTTTCATGGAAACATGTAGCCTCGCCGCCAATTACATAGTCGTAACTTCAACAGTTGAAAGGAATACACGAGCTTCCACCTTTACGGCAACCATTTTCTGATTTTGCAAAGGTTTAAGAGCTTATAAATTGAAGCCAACACACCATTTTTATAAGGTGAAACCCTAATTCACTCTCTCACAGGCTTAGATACAAGATTGTGAAGAGACGGGACTGCAACACACATAGATTGAGCAACCATGGAAGAAATTGCACAATAGAAGAAACTTGCAGGTTTTTCAGTAAAAAGCAGCCCTCTCTCTCTCCTCTTCCATGGCAATATGAGATGATGTGTCAATTTTTGGGCCATTTTTGCCACTTTGGACTAAAACTAGGTAATTTCCAGCTCATTTTTTACCCAAAAAGGCCATGTTTTATGTGAAAAAATCCCAAACAGAGTTGAAAAAATCCCTAAATTTGTGAGATCACTCACATATGCATAAAACTTTTAGATATGCACCATTTTTTTTCAATATTCCATTTTGGGTCATTTTCCATGTAATTTCGCGGGACGACGACACCTGTTAGCTGCTTTTTTTGATAGGTTTTGTTTGCATCAATCTTTAAAGGCAAGATGAGTATGCCACCATGAAACACTTGGAATATATACATCATAAAACCAATAAAAATGTATCTATCAAGTGGAAAAACACACAAAGGTGCCACATCTAGGGCCACGACTCCCCGGATAGGTATGTACATGATATTGATCGTAGTAGTCACTTGAACGTATATCACAATATGTACATTATTGATTTTCTTTCCATGCATCAAGAAGTGTCAAAAGTAAGGTGAATTTTTTTAGTTCACACTATGTATGGGACATGACACGACATCCACCCCCTCTGAACTTGCACATCCTCCAGTATGTGCCTTAATAGCATTTGTTAAGCATCCAAACTCATCGTCAAAGACCATATCTTCACTCTCATCCTCAGTTTTCATATAGTTGGATCCATCATCCTCTCCACTTGGTTGTGCATCCAATGGTTCAATAACCCCTCTTCTTTTGGAAAATTTAATTCTTTTTCCTGCAATGGGAATTTTCATCTCTATCCCATCTAGTTCATCCAGGGTATAAGTTGCATTTCCATGCACATGTTTGACAGCATAAGGACCAAACCATCTCTTTGAAAGCTTCCTTATTGTGAGTGCTTGTTTTCAAGGTTACTGTCATATTTTCAAGGCTACTGTCATACATCAACACCCAATCACCTTCTTCAATGGCTTTTGGTATGAGCGTATGCCTCTTATCAAATCTGCCTTTGTTTTTTAACCTTGCATCCTTTAATCGAGATTTTGCAAGCTCAATGTCTTCATTCCTTGTTTCCAATTTCCATAGGTGCAATGCAAGAAGGTCTTTATAATCATTCCATCTTTCCATGCCAATAAATTCCATGTAAGAACTACATCTTTAGTTGGCATCATAGGTTTTTGACTATACATCAATTCGATAGGCATATAGCCATTGTCTGAACTATGTGTCGTATGATTAGCCCATAATGCAAACAATAGTAGCCTTGGTCACTCTCCAAGATTGCCTTCACAAGACTTAGTCAAAGTTTTAATTATTGTAGGATGCCCTCTTTCATTCTTGACATTTCCCTGTAGGTTTATAAGCACATGCTAAAGCTAGTTTGATGCCCATGCTAGAGAAAAACTCCCTTGCTTCATCAGCATCCAATTCTCATCTAGCTGCAATTATTTTTCCCACACATCCATAGCAATAGATTGCTTCATCAACTAGTAATATCCATGCATCTTCTGTATTCTTTGTCCTCAATTCACGCCCTTCAACTTGATTGGACAAATTTTCTCTCGCAAGCACCAGATACCTCATTTGGCCAATGAATAATTAGGATGTATTCCATCACAATGTTGTACATTTGAATGCATTTGGCATGCCACACAAGACTCCACAAACTCAATCACATCCTTATACATTTATTTCCACCAAAACCTTCCTTTTACCTTGGAAAATGTTGCCCATACACCTCGATATCCTGCCCATAAACTTTCATGGAGCTCCTTAATGATTTTTTGTTGAGTAACCTTACTGCATACTACCCGCAATGGTGTTCCATCTCTTTGTTTAGGATGCTTCCATAAGTATCCATCCATCAAGAAGCATCCAAATGATTTTCTTCTTATCCTCTTAAATTCTTTCTCAATTCAATCATCTTGCTTTTGCAAAGTACTTAAGTAGTGACCTATCAAGAGCCATTCATCCTCGTATAGCTCCTCTAAAATGGACTCAAGTGAGGACACAAGACATGCATGATTACTCTTTGCATGATCAACAGTTTAAAACTTTGTGCCTACATCATCTCCCTCAACAATCATGTCCTGTTCATCTTCATACCTTGCCCTAGATAGCATATCTACCATGGGATTGTCCTTCCCTGAAATATGCTTGAAATCACGATTCAAGGACTTTATGTAGGCTATCCATTGTAGCATTGGAATATCCAAAGTTGAATAGTTTGTGATCATTCCAAGAAGATGCAAACAATCAGTTTCCACAACCACTGATGCCCCTATCAAGTACTCCTTGTCACACCTCAATTATGTAACCACCCCCCAAAGGTCCCTTTTTACTTGTGCGTAATCTTGTTGGCGAGCTCATAACCTTAGCTCCAAACCTCACCACATACCTTTTTCCTTGGTGATCATCTTGTCCTATTGCCCATCCTATCCTTGTAGGACTCGTTTCCACTATCACAATGACATGTCTCTCACATGCATAGTCTACCTTTCTCAAGGTTGGCAATGAAAGAAGTAGCTTCTTTACCTTTCTCATGGATTTTGTGTGCTCTTATTCCCATTGAAACTTTTGATTCTTTCTCAACAAACCATAAAAAGGATCTGCTACATGTGCATGATGTGGATTCCAGGCAAGGCCTTCTACCGTAAGGACCACACATATGCCCCAGAATCAACACTTCATTAACCCCAAATATAGATTTTTGTCCTGACAAGGTAAGATGAACTTCTTCCAACCTTGAAAAAATCTTCTCACGTTCTTTGATATGGTCTATAACAAACTTACGACACCCCCTTGAATCCATAGCTTTATCTTTGTCTCTATCTTCACATTCTTTGATGTTTACTTCATCAAGAAATGGCATTGCGATTTGAGGTATAAAGTCATGTAGAACCTTGTTCATCCCATTCATCATATGTGCAATTGACTTTCTTGCTCCGTGAGGTAAGGTACACATCCTTACCTATCCCCAAGGTGTTTTCATGGTTGTTAGATCTCTACTCTCAATGTCTAGCTGAAATTGATGGTAACCTGAATAGAGGTTCCATTGAGAAAATTGGCCTTCACGCAAACACCTCTGTAAATTCATCCACTATTGGTCTTGTACCCACATTCTTGATGGTAACCTTGTTTACATGTTGCATGTCTTGTATGAACCACAAAGCTCCATTCTTCTTAGGCACAATGAACCACGTGTTTGAATATGGCACACAAGAAGGCTCCAAAATACCCCTGCTAATCTTTTCATTGAGTAGTACTATTAATCGGAATTGGACATAGATTCCAAGGTACATGAGTGATAATGAAGATTAACATAGGTGCAAAAACACTAGTATCAACACACCGTATCTCATGTGGCTCGAAAGCAAAAGTCTTACCATGTTTTGAATGAATTTCCTTAAAGCACTTCATCTCTTCTTCTGTTAAAAACTCCTCACAGCCAACTTTTAGTTCTTTTAGAGATTCCATTGCTTGTGTCCAATTCTTTTTGGATCTTTGAGGTTTGGGTGCAAAGAAGCTTGTTCAAGATTTTCCTTGCTATCTGATGGTAAAAATAAGGCCATCGATCTCACTTTCTTTGCTACAGTTTTGTACTTGGTCTCTACTTGCACTTCTTATCCTTCATTGAACCCCTTTTATAATGTACCCAACAGTTTTCAATCAAACTAATTTATTTACTTTGAAAATATTTAAGGTTTGCATTTTGTTAAGTCATAAAGCGTTTCAACGGAACAATAGGATCGGAAATCAGACTCTAGAACTATTACTTATGGCTCTTATTCACTTGGAAACCATATGTTGATATGAGAAACCTAAGCCTCAAGACTATATCTAAAGATAAGAGTCGACCCTTGAGAAAGTAGGAGAAATTTTAGGAAAGAGAGAGTAATTTTAGAAAAGGAGGAGGATTTTTAGAAGAGAGGGAGTAGGAGGAGTACTTTTAGGAAAGAAAGAGGAGTGAGCTTAGTTTAGAGCTTCTTTTCTTGGAAGCCAAGCTTCTTCTAAAAATAGAACTTCAAATTTGTAGACATGTAGTAGTGTTAGTGTGTATACGCGCTTCACCAGGGGCACTTTTCTCCCACTGGGTTTTTCCCCCTGGACGTCCGGTGTGAAAGGACACCTTATCTCTTAGGGTTTCATATAAGCATTGTAGCTTTGAGTTTATATACTCTATTATTCTAATACAGAGAGAGAGACTACAGAGATCTCGTACACAAGCTCTGTGTCTTCTCCTTCTCCATCTTCTTCCTACTCTGAGTTGTTGTCTTCCTTATATTTCTTGTTTCATCATCTTCAACAATTGGTATCAGAGCAAGGTGATTTCCAGAGCCTCTACTTGCGTTTCGCGTCCGCGTGCGCAATCGCAGTTTTCAGGCAGTTTTCGGAAAATTTGCTCGTGGGAGCATCCTCGACGTTCCGGGAGTATTCTGAGTAGGTGACCTGTGGTTTTATCCCCCTTTCAAAACCGTTCGAGCCCTCAAAATTTTGTTCTGAGCAGCGTAGCAGAAGTTACTTTTCGGAGGCGTTTAGATCAAGAGAGTGTGCTTTTTGATAGATTTTCTTCAGGTAAACAGTTCTTTTGGGAAGCAGCTTGTCTTAGCTTTGTACTGAGATTTTGTGTAGAGTTTTGCTTGCATTCGAGAGGTGATTTGTGAATCTCTTGGAGGTTCTTTTGCTCTCTTGTGTGCATCCACAGTATGGCTCAATCTACGGAGAAAGAGATTTTTGGTGCGTTTACATCCGAAGACAAATTGGATGGTACCAACTATTCTCTTTGGTCTTTTATGGCCAAAAATGTTTTGGTTGGTAAAGGATTGTGGGATTATGTATCTGGAGATGAAGTTCGTCCAGTTAGCATTGCACCTGCCACGCCTGGTCGTGGTGCAGCTGTTGGTGCAGGACCCTCACAAGTCACTCCAGAGCAAAAGAGATGGGATACTAAAGATGCACAAGCTATGGCTGTGATTGCCTTAACCATAAAGAGGACAATCACACCACATATCAGATCTTGCAGAACTTCTGAGGATGCTTGGACCACTCTGTAAGCTATGTTTGGAGGAAGAAAGGCTGCCAGAATAGAGTTTTTGAAGAAACAACTTGACAAAATACAGATGGACGAAGGTGACGATATTGTCGAGCATCTTACAAAAATCAGAGATCTTAAAGAGAAATTTCTTAGCATTGATGAAGTGATTCCAGAGAAGGACTTGGTTTCCAAAACACTCAATTCACTACCACCATCTTATTTGACTTTTCAGACTTCTTTGACTCTGTCTTTGCGAGCTAATCCTGAGCCTCTTCATTTTGAAGAGTTAGTGGCTTTGCTATTGCAGGAGGATCAATCACGTAAGAACAAGTCTTTACAGGTGGATGGTATGGATCATGCTCTTGTTGTACAGAACAAAAACAAGGGTAAAGAGAGTGCTCATTACTCCAAGTCTAGTGCAGGACAATCTTCAGAGAAGTCTAAAGGTGATTCCAACAAGTCCAAGAAGAAAGGTAAATGTCACTACTGCAAGAAACCTGGTCACTACATTAGTGAGTGTAAAAAGCGAATTGCAAGTTTGGTCAAGTTTCAGCTTCCGGTGATTCTTCTACAGCTGAAGAAGAGTCTGCAAACTTTGTGCAGGATTCTTATGCTTTTGTAGAATGTTCATATTTTTCTGCTTACAGTGTTGACAAGACACAAATGATTTGGTACTTTGATAGTGGTGCATCCAGGCATATTACTTCAAGGAAGGATTTGTTTTGTTCATTGGATGCAGCTCCAGCAGAAAAGAAGGTGACATGTGCAAATAATGCTTCTTATCCAATCAAAGGCGTTGGTAATATTTATGCTTGCCAGATGTCTTATATGTTCCAGGGATCAAGAAGAATTTGTTGTCTGTATCCTCTCTTGCAAAATTATGGTCTTCGGGTGTTGTACGAGATCGAGAGAATGGTTATTCTCTTATCACTACAGGTACGCTGGAAAATGGACTATTTGTACTAGATCGTTATGAAAAGCAAATTTTGGTATGTATTGCAGAAACAAAGACTCAGGCCATGCAGGATGCTGAGTTGTGGCATGCTAGATTTGGGCATGTTAGTTATGGCAGTTTGATGACTTTACAACGTCATAATATGGTGCATGATTTGTCTTTATTGGAGATGCCACCAAGACATGTATGTGAAGGTTGCGTTCTTGGAAAGATGCACATATTTGCATTTTCACAGGATGGTTCAGTTAGAGCGACATGAAAGTTGCAGCTTGTACACAGTGATGTATGTGGTCCTATGAGGACGCCATATTTGGGAAATAGCCTTTATTTTGTGACCTTCATTGATGACTTCTCCAGGTTTTGTTGGGTGTATCCACTCAAAGCAAAGTCAGACGTGTTTGCAGTTTTTCAACATTATGTCGCCATGGTTGAAAATGAAACAGGTTGCAAAGTACAGACTCTTCGTACCGATCGAGGAGGTGAATACATGTCAGGTGCATTTAAGGATTTTTTGGGAAAGAAAGGCATTAAACACCAATGCACTATGCCATACACACCACAACAGAATGGTGTTGCAGAAAGGAAGAACAGGTCTTTAATGGAGACGGCTAGATGTATGCTCAAGGCTAAGAGTTTGCCTCATAAGCTATGGATGGAGGCAGTTGCTTGTGTAGCACATGTTTTGAACAGGTGTCCTACTCGTGCCTTGAAGACCATTACTCCATATGAAGCTTGGTATGACAGAAAACCTTTAGTCAGTTATCTTCGTGTTTTTGGTTGTCTTGCTTATGCTCACATACCTCAACAGTTACGTGGGAAGCTTGATGATAAGGCAATCAAATGTATATTTGTGGGCTACAGTAGTGGAAGTAAAGGTTATAGACTTTACAATCCTGCTACAAACAAGATTTTTGAAAGTCGTGATGTAATTTTTGCAGCAACTACTGCTCAACCTATGGTTGCTTTTGATGTACCTCATATGCAGACACATGATGTATTTGAAGGTTTGCTTCCTTCTTTTGTGGAGAATCAAGAATCACAACAGGTTGATAATCTTGATCAATCTTTTGATCAGCATGTGACACCTCATGATATAGAGGAAATTGTGTGTGAAGAGCAAGAAGCTCTCAGGGAAGAAAGAACCTTGCCTAAATGGGTTCAAAAAACTTCGTAGGATAGCAAGTTGTATGCACTGTTGCCATGAAAAACACGTGATGGTACTACTTTTGGTAGAGAGCAAGTAGATTTGGCTTGCTTTAGCACTCTTTGTGATGCAGATGAGCCTGATTCATTTGAAAAAGTGTTAGAGTGTCTTCAGTGGAAAGATGCTATGCAGCAAGAAATTGATTCTATTCATAAGAATCATACATGGGATCTAGTGGACTTGCCTACAGGTAAAAAACCTATTGGTACAAAGTGGGTTTTTAAGGTAAAAAGGAAACAAGATGGTACTGTTAACAGGTACAAATCAAGGCTTGTGGCAAAAGGCTATGCGCAACATAAAGGCATAGATTATGATGAAACCTTTGCTCCCACTTCTCGTGCGTCCACAGTTAGATCACTAGTTGCAATTGCTACTCATCATGGTTGGAAAGTGCATCAGTTGGATATCAAAATTGCTTTTTTGAATGGTGATTTGCAGGAAGAAGTTTATGTAAGTCAACCAAGTGGTTTTATTGTAAAAGGTCAAGAGAAAAAGGTATGTAGATTGCGTAAAGCTTTGTATGGTCTCAAACAGGCTCCAAGAGCATGGTATGAGAAGATACATACTTATTTGATTGGCCAGGGATTTCAGAATAGTCCAACAGAAAGTACTTTGTATGTCAAAAAGAGAGATGGAGTTCTCATTATGCTAACACTTTATGTGGATGATATGCTTCTTACAGGCAATAGTGCAGATGAAATTGAGGCGTTTAAAGATGCTTTGAGAAAAACCTTTGAGATGTCTGATCTTGGTTTGCTACATTATTACTTGGGTATTTAGTTTGTGCAATCAGAGGATTGCATATACATGCTGCAGGCAAAATATTTGCATAAAATTTTGGACAAGTTTGGTCTGCAAAATTGTAAACCAATCTCTACACCCGTAGAAACTGGATCAAAGTTGAGCATGCACGATGCTGAAGAACCTTTTGATGTACATACTTATGCAGCAGCAGTTGGTTGCTTGATATATTTGGCAGGCAACACTCGTCCAGACATTCAATTTGGGGTTTCACAAGCAATCATATTTATGCATAGCCCAGGTATGCATTATTGGCAGGCTGTGAAGCGCATACTTCGTTACCTTTCAGGTACCCCTAATCTTACCATGTTCTTTCCAAGGGGAGATATGTACGGAAAGCACAGTTCTATGCAGCTTCTTGGTTACAGCGATTCAGATTGGGCTGGTGATTTTGACACACGACATTCCACAAGTGGCAATTGTTTTTTCTTGGGAAATGCATGTATATCTTGGCTAAGCAAGAAGCAACCCACAGTGGCTACATCAACTTGTGAAGCTGAGTACAGGGCAGCTTTCACGGCAAAAGTTGATTGTGTATGGATACGCAGGTTATTGGTAGATCTTTGTGAGTGTCAACAGGCACCCACTACCATTTTCACTGACAGTCAGAGTGCTATGGCAGTTGCAAGGAATCCAGTATTTCATGCAAGAACAAAGTACATAGAGGTTCACTACCACTATGCCAGGGAAAGGCTACATGCAAGGGAGATCACACTAACTTCCTGTCCTACACAGGATAACATTGCAGATCTATTTACGAAGGCGTTATCACGAGAAAAGTTTGAAGCTTTCCGAAAAGCTTTCGGCTTACTCTCATACACATGATGATCTGCTACCTTGTATGGATTCACACTATCACTACAGGGGGGATTTGTAGACATGTAGTAGTGTTAGTGTGTATACGCGCTTCACCAGGGGCACTTTTCTCCCAATGGGTTTTTCCTCCTCGACATCCGGTGTGAAAGGACACCTTATGTCTTAGGGTTTCATATAAGCTTTGTATCTCTGAGTTTATATACTCTATTATTCTAATACAGAGAGAGAGACTACAGAGATCTCGTACGCAAGCTCTGTGTCTTCTCCTTCTCCATCTTCTTCCTACTCTGAGTTGTTGTCTTCCTTCTGTTTCCTATTTCATCATCCTCAAAAAAATTCGTGCATCGAGATGCGTGTGCAAAAGAAAAGAGAGACCCACAAACATGCGCGATATTATCTTTTTGCTTTTCGCTATTCTTAGCGTGTGATTTTGGCCTTGAGAGCCTATATAAAGACCCCTCTCCCTTCACTTTGGAGACACACACTCTTGGAAGAGGAAGCTCTCTTACCTTGATGTCGGCGTTACCTTCTCTCCCTCAAGCTCTTACCCTCAACTCATCCCCATCACCAACTCTTTCTCTACCATGATCGTGCTGCCCCTCAAATTCTTGAGTTCTCTTTCTCACTTCCCCCCCCCTTCTCTTTCGTGTGTTACGATGGCCCCAAAGCAAGTGACTCAAAGCTTGAAGGACGCTCATGTTTCTCCCCCTCCAAGAAAGGTGCAAAGAAGGCATCAACTACTCCAAATGTTGCTCAAGCAGAGGTATCGGCTGCGAAAGAAGCCCAAGCCGTCCAACCTCAACCACGAGAGGTAGTCAAACATGTTGCTAATCCGGTAAGATGAATTTATAATTCAGCATTGTTATACATGATGACTGGTAAGTCAAGCCTAAGAATTTTCTTAAACTGTCCAAGAAACATGATTATATCACAAGAAACAAGCATATTATTTCATAGAGTAGAGAAAGAATTGTTTGATTTATGATTACTATTTGATAAACTGTCTCTGTTTGATATTAGAAGTTAGTTAATCATGTTTGAGAAATCACTTAAAGAAAACAATTGTTGAAAGAATATCTTGTTTCTAGATGGAACTCGTGCTTAGAGAGGTGATTTCGTGGTTAGTGGGGAATAAACTGAGATTGTCAGCTCTCTTTTTGTCTCTTGCGGTTAGCAGGATGCCTTGCACTTAGCGAGATGTTCCCTTGCGGTTAGTGACTGGGAAAGTATGCGCATTTTGGGGTTAGAAAATAAGTAAATCCTTTGCAAAGACTCTGTTGGTTAGTGTAATGTCTATTGGCCGCACAGGAGCAATAGGCATTACGGGAATGATTACCCGCAACTACATTATATGAACATCAACATACAGAATTACAAGAGAAGGAAGTATACAGTACACAGGCACAGAACACCTCTTGCTTCATTCATGTGTAATCCTGACATAGAGTTACAACAGTAGATGCCATGAATATCCTAGAGATTGGTTAAGTTACATCCAAAGACAGGTATGCCCCTCCATATACAACCGCTGCTCTAGCGCAGATCGGGAACGGTTCACACACTCCTGTCCCATGATATCCTGTGAAGAACTTCCGTTATAGTCGCCGCATACCGCATGACTCCTGATCCGTAGTGTCCAGACCCCTCCGCAGGACCGCATGTGCGGCTAATGCTGTAACACCTGGCACGCACGGTGGGTTGCGCGAACCCACACTCAGCCCCTCCGGTTGGAAGGTTCCGGTGGTTGCTCTACACCCTGCTCTGGTGAAGAGGAAATATCAATATAGCCAAAGCCTCTAGAATCTGCAGTATGTGCCCGATAGACCTCATCCAATAGACATGGATCTATCTCAATATGTTCTGGCGAGGGAGCCCGAGGAATAATTTGCATTGGCAAAGAAATAGATTGAGGCACCTGTGGCAAAGGAGCAAGAGGTGTATGTAAAGGATAATAACGAGTAAGGTATCTATTAAGAGTAGCCCAAAATGGAGGGCAAGGTGGTAGACTGAGAGAAAAAGAATGAGCTAAGGTCTCCACCCAAAAACAGACCCTGTGCCGCTCCTTACGAAATCGACGAATCATTTTCTCTAAACAAGATACATGAGCCTGGGCTTCAGCACAATCCTCGGTACCTTGTGTGTTAGGAAATAAGACGTAGCTAAATAGATAATTGAGTAGATTACTTAATGGAGAGAGACAAATTTACATACACGAGATTATAGAGTAGAGAGAGAGAGAGAGAGTACACACGATATACGTGGTTCACCCAATGTGGGCTACGTCCACGGGAAAGCAGCCACTCAATGGCTTTAGTACTTCAAAACAAGAAGTAGTTTACAAAGGGATTATACCCTTAATGGAGCTCCCGCCTTGCTTCACACTCACCACCTCACACTCACCTTGTTGCATCAACTTCACACGATATAATGTGTGTAGAAATGGGCTCCTTCTATAGGCCAAAAGGGCTGCCCTCTCTAATGAGAGACAGCCATGTGTAGACGCCCTTGTGCGAATAAGTCCAAATCGGACCCTCCAATCCGCCCATGTGTGGCCGCCCTTGAGAAGTCAAGTCCGCTTTTGAATTCGGCCACCGGCCATCGGCCATTGACTTCCGACCACAGGCCACCGGCCATTGACTTCCGACCACCGGCCATCGGCCATTGACTACCGGCCACCGGCCAACTGATCGGTTGTTTTCCGACCACTTTCCGGCCGTTGTCAGGCCATAATATTCCGACGAAAAAAGTTGCCCCTGATTCTTGTCCGTGAAAATTTTGGTTTCCGGTGAGTGATTTTCCTTCACGCACGATGGCTTCTCCTCATAATGGGGGCCTTACAAATGTACGCTTTTACCACAGAAAATTACAAGGGTAAATCAGGCTCCATACTTAACAATCTCCCACTTGGAGACTGATCTCCAAACCAAACCTGTGACTGCTTTCCATTCTGGCTTCTTATCCTTGAATGCCGATTGAAGATGAGCAAAAGCTCAACTTCTCCTTGTTGACCACCTTTGTAAACATGTCTGCAGGATTTTCACTTGTATGCACCTTTCCTAGCTTTAGTTGTCCCTCTTCCAAAAGAGTGCGTATGAAGTGATATCTCACCTCAATGTGCTTTGTCCTTGAATGAAAGGCCGAGTTCTTCGCAAGATGGATAGCGCTTTGGCTATCACTGTACAAGACACATTTGTCTTGTTTGAATCCAAGCTCTTCTAAGAATCTGTGAAGCCACAGAATTTCTTTGCTTGCCTCCGTCATTGCTACATACTCTGCTTCCGTGGTAGAAAGTGAAACCACTTTCTGCAGCTTTGAAGCCCAGCTTACTGCTGTGCCTCCAACCATGAACACATAGCCAGTAGTGCTCCTTCGAGTATGTTTGTCACCTGCCATATCTGCATCAGCATACCCTTCTAGAAAAATATCAGTTCCTCCAAAATACAAAGCATTTGTTGTTGTCCCTTTTAGATACCTAAGTATCCACTTCACAGCTTGCCAATGCTCTTTACCTGGGTTGTCCATGAGCCTACTCACAACTCCCACTGCATGTGCAATGTCTGGCCTTGTCCAGACCATAGGATACATTAGAGAACCTACCGCTGCAGCATATGGAACTTTAGACATATAGGCTATCTCCTCTTGTGTCTTTGGACACATATCCTTCGTTAGTTTAAAATGACCAGCCAAAGGTGTAGAAACTGGTTTTGCATTTTGCATTGCAAACCTTTCTAGTACCTTCTTGATGTAATCTTCTTGAGATAGCTTTATTGTCTTCTTCGTCCTGTCCCTTGATATTTTCATACCAAGTATCCTCTTTGCAGCACCTAAATCTTTCATTGAAAAAGATTTGGACAGCTCCTCTTTTAGGTCTTTGATGTCCTGCATGTTAGCACTTGCAATCAACATGTCATCAACATACAACATTAGGATGATGAATTTCCCATCTCCTAAATTCTTCATGTAGACGCAGTGATCCGAGTTGCATCTTGTGAATCCATGATCCAACATCCATCGATCAAACTTCAAGTACCATTGTCTTGATGCTTGCTTTAAACCATACAAGCTCTTCTTTAATCTGCAAACCATTTTCTCCTTACCTTTTACTTCATACCCCTTTGGTTGAAGCATGTAGATTTCCTCCTCTAAGTCACCGTGAGGGAATGCCGTATTTACATCCATTTGCTCGAGATTTAGATCATGAGCAGCCACAAGGCTTAAGACAAGCCTAATTGAGTTCATTTTTACAACAGGAGAAAATATTTCATTGAAGTCAATACCTTTCTTTTGAGAAAAACCTTTTACCACAAGCCTAGACTTGTACCTTTTCTTCCCACCTTCTTCTTCCTTTATCTTGTACACCCATTTGTTTTGAAGTGCCCGCTTACCTTTAGGCAACTCAACCAACTCCCATGTTTGGTTGCGATGTAGTGAGTCCATCTCCACTTGCATGCTCTTCGTCCATTCTTCTTTGGATTCATGTTGCATAGCTTCTTCATATGATTCCGGCTCTCCAGAATCTGAGATCAAGAGATGGTTGAAGGAAGGAACAAACCTTTCTGGAGGTCTACTTGCTCTTGTAGATCTTCGGGGAATAGGTTGAGGCTCCTCATTTGGTTGACGTTGTTGCACATTGTCACCGCTTGCAGTCCTTGATTCTTCACCGTCCTCAAGCTCCATGTACTCATCACCTGTTTCTTTTGTTTGTTTTCTTTCCAAGTAATCTTTGTACATATTTTGTTCGTTAAAAATTACATCCCTACTCCTTAAGTTTTTACCATCTTCAGGA
Organism: Adiantum capillus-veneris; assembly: GCF_014529385.1. Classification (NCBI taxonomy): domain Eukaryota; kingdom Viridiplantae; phylum Streptophyta; class Polypodiopsida; order Polypodiales; family Pteridaceae; genus Adiantum; species Adiantum capillus-veneris. The sequence continues at coordinate 148,139,003 of NC_140936.1, read as the reverse complement.
TTCCATAGGCGATACCCAAAGTCTCCTTCTCCATAGCCAATGAAGAAACACTTTTTGGACTTTGCATCTAACTTTGATCTTAGGCTTCTATCTATGTGCATGAAAGCCTCACACCCAAACACTTTGAGAAATGCATAATTCACCGGTTTACCTGTCCATGCCTCTTCTGGAACTCCCCCATCCAATGCCGTTGAGGGTGACCGATTGATTAAGTACACAGACGTACTTACAGCTTCTGCCCAAAGCTCAAGCGGTAGGCATGCATGTAGCCGCATGCTTCGTGCTCGTTCCATGATTGTCCTGTTCATCCTTTCCGAAATCCCATTTTGTTGAGGTTTCCTTGGGGTTGTCCTTTGCCTCCGAATGCCATTGCTAGCACAAAAGCTTTCAAAAGCTTGGCTGCAATATTCCCCTCCATTGTCGGATCTGAGGCATTTAACCTTGGTACCTGTTTCATTCTCCACAAAGGCTTTCCACCTTTGAAATATGGAAAATACATTGGATTTATTCTTCATGACATAAACCCATGTTTTTCTAGTCGCATCGTCTATGAATGCTACATAGTATAATGAGCCACCAAGTGATGGTGTACTTGCAAGACCCCAAACATCAGAATGAACCAACTCAAGTTTTTTATTTTTTCTTTCATTTCCTGATTTTTGAAATTTTACCCTCTTTTTGTTTACCATAAACACAATCTTCACAGAACTCTAAGTCCACTTCTTTCAAACCTGGTAGAAGCTTCTTTGTTTGAAGGATTTGCATTCCTTTGGCACTCATATGCCCAAGTCGGTAGTGCCACACCGCACTGTCAACTTGTGTAGTTGCTGCACAAGCTGAAGGTTGCGTGCTAACAGTACACAAGTAAAGTGTACCGACTTTTTCACCCTTGGCAACCACCAAAGATCCCTTTGAGATCTTCCACCGTTTGTTTCCGAATGCAATGTTGTGACCTTCATCGTCCAATTGTCCTGTAGAGATCAAATTTTTGCGAAGAGAAGGAACATGCCTAACATCTTTAAGCTTCCATTCATTTCCGTTAGCAGTTTTGACAGAAACTGTACCTTTGCCGACAATCTCACAAGCTTCATCATCTCCCAAGTATACATACCCAAAATTACCTTTGGTGTAGTCTTGGAAATGTTGCTTGTGTGGTGTCGCATGGAATGAAGCCCCGGAATCTACTATCCAGGAATTAGACACATTGTCTAATGAGAGAATTAGAGCATCTTGCTCTACTTTACCTGCCACATTGGCCTCCGATGTTGGCTTGTTGTCTTGAGACTCTGTCTCCTTCTTCTTCTTGGACCAGCAATCCTTCTTGACGTGGCCCTTCTTGCCGCAGTTCCAACATTCAAGAACTGACTTTGTGCGTGACTTGCTCCACCTTGAGCGATCACGACCCTTTTGGTTTTTGAACCTCTCCTTAAGCCTTCCTCTTGTTTCCACTGATAGTGCAGCACTTGATGATTCTCCTGTGCTTCTCCTTCGCATTTCCTCGCTTAGGAGAACACCCACAACATCATCAAACTTAAGAGTATTTGTGCCAGAGATAGAATTACTTACAGCCATCACAAGGCTGTCCCAACTATCCGGTAGAGATGATAGTATAAGGAGATCTCGCACTTCGTCATCGAAATTGATTTTCACTGATCGAAGTTGACTTATGTTTGTGTTAAAGTCATTTAGGTGTTCTGCAACTGAACCATTCTCTGCCATCTTTAGATTGAACAAGCGCTTCATAAGAAATACGTTATTGGATGCCGATGGTTTCTCGTAGAAGTCGTCAAGTGACTTCATCAAGTCCTCCATGGTCTTCATCTCCGAAACATTGAAGGCCACCGTTGACGCCAAGCTTAACCGGATTGTTCCCAGTGCCTTTCGATCAAGGACAATCCATGCTTCATCTGCCATTGTTGCAGGCTTCTTCGCAAGACCGCCTAGTGGCAAATAGAGGTTCTTCTGGTAGAGATAGTCTTCAATCTGCATCTTCCAATGTTGGTAGTTTTTGCCATTGAACTTCTCAATCTTGAGCTTCCCTTCCTCCGCCATAACTCCCACTCAATTCAAGGAATCCTTTCCTTGAGATAATTTAGCTACGAGCAAACCTTGCTCTGATACCAGTTGTTAGGAAATAAGACGTAGCTAAATAGATAATTGAGTAGATTACTTAATGGAGAGAGACAGATTTACATACATGAGATTATAGAGTAGAGAGAGAGAGAGAGAGTACACACGATATACGTGGTTCACCCAATGTGGGCTACGTCCACGGGAAAGCAGCCACTCAATGGCTTTAGTACTTCAAAACAAGAAGTAGTTTACAAAGGGATTATACCCTTAATGGAGCTCCCGCCTTGCTTCACTCTCACCACCTCACACTCACCTTGTTGCATCAACTTCACACCATATAATGTGTGTAGAAATGGCCTCCTTTTATAGGGCAAAAGGGTTGCCCTCTCTAATGAGAGACAGCCATGTGTAGCCGCCCTTGTGCGAATAAGTCCAAATCGGACCCTCCAATCCGCCCATGTGTGGCCGCCCTTGAGAAGTCAAGTCCGCTTTTGAATTCGGCCACCGGCCATTGACTTTCGACCACAGGCCACCGGCCATTGACTTCCGACCACCGGCCATCGGCCATTGACTACCGGCCACCGGCCAACCGACCGGTTGTTTTCCGACCACTTTCTGTCCGCCGTCCGGCCATAATATTCCGGCAAAAAGGAATATTCCGGCGAAAAGGAATACCCCGAGGCCTTTAAAGTTGCCCCTGATTCTTGTCCGTGAAAATTTTGGTTTCCGGTGAGTGATTTTCCTTCACGCACGATGGCTTCTCCTCATAATGGGGGCCTTACAAATGTACGCTTTTACCACAGAAAATTACAAGGGTAAATCAGGCTCCATACTTAACATTGTGCCCAATCAACAACATCAAAATCCTCGGGAACAACACTCTTACCTCTGTCAGTGTTGGATGACTCGGGTTGTTGCACCACAACCTGCTGAGTGGGTGGCTGTGCTCTCACCTGAGCAGCCAAGCCTGTGCTCCAGCTTTGTAGTTGATTATCCAAAAAAACTTGGAGATCCTCTTGCATCTCCACTGGCAATGCATCCAAATCATTCATATTGATCATTACATCGCCAGGGTGCGATGCTAAGTAGGAGGCTAGGCTATGCTGCGTTCTCAAGTGAAGAAGTTCCTATTGAATAGAGGCCACAAACTCAGCATTAGCCCCTTATAACATTTGTATTTCTGCCCCTTGCTGGCGAGTTGTTGCAGTCAACTCTTCATTGTGAGTGGACAACTCAGCAATGCAAGTCTGCGAAGCCGCTACCTGCGCTTCCAGCTCATTTACTCTTCCCTCTGTGGCGGGAGCTGGCCAGGCCGCACGAATAGAATCTGCAAATCTACTAAAAAAGGTGCCACATGCCTGTAATTGGTCAGCGGGGGTCGCTGTCGTAGCCTTCCAGGGTAGCGCTGCGGGAAGAGTACCTCCCGTCGAGGCAGCCGCATTGGTAGTGCCAGAAGTTTTCGGTTGAGCGGGGACATCCACAACCGGAGATCCCGTCAGCAAAGGAGTAGCACTGCCCACTCTCTCCTGCATTCGGCAGCGCCAGCGAGCCACCGCAGAATCTTCCGAAACAAGAGATGCAGTTGCCGGAGGTGGTGTAGAAAATTGTTGTTCCTCCCTGCCGCGCTTGCGGTTTGCTGATCCTACACCTACAGTGGCCATCTCATGGGACCCAGAGGATACCACTGCTGCTGTCGATGGACCAGGCAAATCCCCAGTGCTAACATGATGCTGTTGTGTTTCCCTCTCAGCAGGCACTACAAAGATTTGCGTTTGCAACAGAGGAGTAACAGTCCCTTGGACCACCAAGCGATCATCTTCAAAGTGGCAGAGAGGACGTAGGGCGAGAGGAAAAACTTCTCTTAAAGGAAAAATCAATGTGAGCAGTTGGCCAAGTTTTGTATTGGTTGGGGTATTCCTCCCCAACTGTGCCAGCACTCTTTGGCACTCCGCCAGCAGTCATTCTCTGAACACCGCTGCCCAAGCTACTGGCCCAAAGTTGGCCGAATGCAAAACATTTCTTGCTCTGGTCGAAATGGTATAGGTTTTGGCTTGTAGCCAAATCGCCTCGAGAAACCATCGATACGCATCCCTGGTTGCTACATATGACAACCCTGAAAGCTTATACTCCCCTTTTACTTTCAAACCAAATTCTTGCTCTACATCTGCAGCAGGGATCACATGAGACGCGCACCACGCCATCGTTGGGCAAACAGAAACACCTGGAGATCCTTTCTGTTTTCAACTGAATCTGTTGATTATTCAGCACCACCATATCGCCAACAGCGAGTTGCTCAATCAAGCCTGATGCCTGTGGGTGAACTAGTATCCCTTGCCAATCCAAGTTGGCGAACACACGCAGCCGCAAGTCTTGCAGCCATGTGTCCACTTGTCGAAGTGCTAGCTGTTGTACAGGAGTGAAAGGAATACATTGCAGAAGAGAAGCTGTCATGGCGGCGATGAGATGAAGGAGCAGAGAGTAGAGAACTAAGAGCGCGTGACACACGAAACAAGAGAAAAACGATAAGAATCGTCTGCATGTAGTAGTAACCTTTCCACAATGAGTTCCCAAAATAGGGCGATCCACGGTGTCGCAACCATCATAGTTCCTTTCCCGCTTTCCAAGATTGCATGCAAAAGAATCCCCAATCATGATTAGGACGGCTTCCGGCTCTTGTACAGAAATAACCTCCCCCCGCAAATCCACCAAATAGAAAGAGATGGGCCCGCATGCTAGAAAAATCCAGAATGGTCCTGGCCACCGTAATTTAAGCTTTCCCGACATCTTCCCGAGGCGAGAATTGAAGACAAGGACCAGCTGTCCCCGAACAAATTGCCGCCTTCGGGTGATCCAGCCATTTTTTCCGCCTAGACTGCAAATCCTGCAGCACCGCAAAGCTATTCAGCCACTCTTCGTCCAGTTCTTGCAAAACATCCCAGCGATAAATCACAGAATCCTCCGAAAGAAGCCGATCCGCAATCAGCATCCGCAGACTCGGGATTGTCTCCATGCCAAATGCTAACTTAAAAGGAGTCAATCCTGTTGCCACTTTATAAGTTGTCCGATAGGCCCATAAGGTGGAAGGAAGTTTCACATCCCAATCTGTTCGATGCATATTCACTAACTTTGTTAAAATTTGAATCAATTGCTTATTGGTTGATTCTGCTTGCCTATTTGCTTGAGGATAATATGGAGAAGATTTCTTGTGCAATACAAAATAAAACCGTAGCATTCTCTCCATCACCTTATTCAAAAAATGACTTCCCCTGTCCCTAACCAGCTCAATAGGGCAACCATATCTAGAAAAGATATCCTTATATAAGCATCCCGCCATAGAAATTGCAGTGTTATCTCTCAAAGGCCATGCCTCCACCCATTTGGTGGCGTAATCCGTGGTTGTCAAAATATACTTATTACCTGTGTGAGCTGCCACTGGTTTAAAAAGACCAACAAAATCCAAACTCCACTTTTGAAAAGGCTCCAAGGGCAGAACTAGCTGAAAAGGCATTCTCGACCGTTTGGTAGGTTGCCCCAAGCGCTGACACACATCACACTGTTGCACATAATTTCTCGCATCCTGAAACAATGTGGGCCACCATAATCCTGATTGGAGAACCTTTCGAGCTGTGATTAATGCTGCAAAGTGATCTCCTGCAATACCAATATGTACTTCCTCTAGTATTGCTTCCTGCTCCTATGGTAGCACACATCTGAGTAACACATCTGCCACCGTACAGTAATAGAGATTTCCCATAATGATCTCAAAATCCCTGCTTCGAATAGCCATACGTTTCCTCTGATGGCTGGACAAGAAGAAAGGCATGTCGCCGCTGTCGAGAAAATGAAACATCTCCTCATACCATGTCCATGGGATGCCTTACAAGGTATAAAAGAGCCGAATGGTCCACATGGAAGAAAAAACGTCGGCCCAACAGATAGTGCCAGAATTTCTTCACTGAATAAATCATCCCTAAACATTCCCTTTCCATTACTGAATAATTTTTTTCTGCTGATGATAATCGTCTACTGGCATAATAGACAGGTCGGAACCATCCTTGACTTTGTTCTTGCATCAGCACATAGCCAATAGCTCGATCCGAAGCATACACAAACACATGAAAATCCTGACCCCAATTCGGTGCAAGGATAATCGGAGCTTTGGATAGCTGCAGTTTTAATCTCCGAAAAGCCAAGTCACATTCCTGTGTCCATTCAAAATCTATAGCATGAGCTGCTTGAGTAATCGGGATTGCCAAATGCGCGACAAACCGCAAATGCCTCCCATGCCAACGGGCTTGACCCAGGAAAATCTGGCACTGTTTCTGGTTCCGTGGTGGAGGCGCTTCCATGATTGCGGCAATTTTGTCCGGATCCACAAAAATACCATCTTCAGAAATGATATGCCCCAGTAGCCTGCCACTGCAAATAGCAAATGCACACTTTAAAGGATTCAAACTGAATTTTTCCTCTTTGCATTTCATAAAGCATAACCGTAATTGCTTCAAATGCTCCAATTGCGCTCCAAAAACACTGAGATCATCCAAGAAAATTCTCATAAAATCCGTCAAATAAGGCCCAAATATTTGAAACATATCCCTTTGAAAAGTGGAAGGTGTGTTCCGCAATCCGAACCACATCACTGTGCAGGCGAACACACCCCATGCGGTAATAAAAGCTATTTTTGGCTGATCCCGCAATGCCATTCAGATTTGATTATATCCACTAAATCCATCCAAAAAAGTATACATCTCATGTCCTGCTACATCATCCAAAATGGAATCCAAAAATGGAAGAGGAAAAGGATCTGGAACAGTAGCCGCATTCAATTTTCGGTAATCCACACAAATTCGGATTTGCTTGTTTTTTTTTTGTACGACCACAATTGGAGAAATCCACTCCGGATTATCAATAGGGGTAATAAAACCCACTTACAACAGGCAATCAATTTCCATCTTAACTTGCTTTGCCACATTCGAATTCATCCTGTATGAGTGCTGCTTCATTGGCACCGCATCTGGTTTCAGATTGATCGTATGCTGATAAAACTTAGGATCCAATCCTTGCATATCCGCATATTCCCATGCGAAAACATCTTTAAACTCTGTCAGTAACTTGATCAAATCATCTCTAAAACTTGCCTCCAACTGCTTATTAATGTATATGGGCTGCGACTCCGCTTGCTCCCCAAGAAAAACCTTCTCTAATTCATCTTTTTTAACCCTTGTAATTTTTCCCATTTGCGCCTCAAACGCTCGTTCTTGCTGAATCATGTCCTCCGATGATTCAGGACGTGGAAGCACCTATTGTTGCTCCCCTATTCCACTTGGAGTTCCTGAAACTCCCATCGAATTCCCTTTCGGAATCAGAGAAATATCCGCAAGATATAGAGAAACCAAATCCGGATTAGCTTTGAGAAATTGTTCCTCTTCATCCTCTTCTAATCCTTCCACCATATTAACTGTTTCTACTATCACCGACCATGCTGCCTGAACTGGTTGTCGGCATGTTCCCAACATCACACGCACTTTTCTTCTACCCTTCTTTACTGTAAGCATATTTGCTTCCCACCTATGCTTTACCCTCGCTTGTCTTAACTAGGGTCTCCCCAAGATAATGTGATAATCCTGATTATGATATTCAATATTCAAGACTACTAAGGAAACAACAGAGGATAAGCCCGCCACATCCAAAACAATGCCCCGAAGTAAACCCACTGGTTGCACTCTTCTTTGATCTGCCATGCAGACTACAAAGAGTATAGGCTCCCAATCAGTGAGACCAAAACGCTCACAAGCTGCTTGGGTGATAATGTTTACTCCCGATCCTCCATCCAATAGTACCTTGTCAATGTATGTTCCATGGTATCGAACTGAAAGCTTCGGAATGCGGGTATCCGTGATCCTATTCGCCGGCAACGGGGCTGAATCATCCTCCTTGCTTTCAACTTTCCCAATGGCAACTTCCCTCAGCTCAGTGGTCGTTTGGCGTAGCAATGCATTATGGAAATTCGGGACCAATTTCAGCAATGAACCCAGAGGTACTTGAATTGGTGACGTGAGGACCTCTTTCCAAACTGAATTCCAATCCTCCTATTCTTTAATATCATCCTTATTTCCAGCTTTTCCTTCCTTTATTCCCAGGCCCACAGTCGATGGTCCTGCTGACTTCACTGGTGGTGCGGAGTGTGGCAACCACGACACAGCCTTTTTCCGCACTTCTTCCTGAGCCGTCCAATCCGGAATCTTCACATCGAGAGTTGGAACCACATTTTTACCCGATCGCATGATTAATGAAACCACTGGATCAGACTCCTCCACTCCTTCAATCTGAACCATAGCCACACTAGGCTGTTTCCCTGCAGCGCGTTCCTGCTTTTTCCAATCGTATTCCATAGCTTCAGTACACTCAGATCGCCAGTGTCCATCCCCCAAACAGAAAAGGCATATCTTGGGGCGATTAGGATCTTGGCCACCTCTTCTGCGACCTCATCCTCCCCCTTGACCCTGACCTCCTGCTTGACCTTGCAGAGGCGTCTCTGATGTATGAGCATGAGCCATCGCCACAGAAGGCTCTTGTCCCTGCCCTATCTGTGGTTGTTGCCAGGTAGAAGAGTCCCCTCGACTCCGACGACCCCGGCCATTGAAATAACATTCCACTGTATTATGATTATTGGTCGTGAAAATCACACCACTTCTGATTCATTGCGCACTCCTGAGCAGCATGGCCCGGATTCCGACATTGGGTACACCATAGTTCCTTCAAACTTTTAGCCACTACAGCCGATTCCGTCGATCCGGATGAAACATCTTTCTCGTGACGCTGGGATTTTTTCCACGGTGTCTCTTCCGATTATTTTCTTGAATCGCTGTTTCCTGAGTCCCAGGAATCAGATACTACGGATTCCGACTCCGAACTATCACTGCCACTGTCTTGTGACTTCCGATGAGATTTCTTCCTGTCTTTCTTCTTTGACTTCTTTGGAGATTCCGTATCCTCTAAAGCCTCTCCTGCTAATACACCCCTAGCAATTACATTATTCAGTGGAGTAGTTGTGAGATCCTTGTTGAGCCCCCGGAAAAAATAATCATTCAGTACTTCGGCTGCCGGCCTTTGTGCCTGAGGTACCCTCTGTAAAAGCATCCGAAATTTTGCAGCGTAATCCTCCACTGGCAATGACTTCTGCCGGAGCGTTTGAAGCTTCTCCAAATGTTGAGGGACTATCTTTTCCGTTCGAAACCGTCGTAGAAATGCTATGGATCCGTCAGCATACGTCTGAAAATGATCATCAGGGTATTCAGACAACCATTTCAGCTTTCCCCGAGAGTGTAGATTCAAACACTGATTGTTGATGGAGAGGAATCACCACCCCAGGATAATTAAATCCAAAAGCCTTATTGAATTGGTGCAAATGTGCATAAGGGTCTTCACTTGAAAGACCTTGAAACCGACTATACTTAATCTGAGGATGAGCCATCACCCCTTGCCCAACTGTACCTCCTCCTCCTGGAAAAAGCTGACGAGCACTAGGAGGTGGAGAGAGTGGTGGAGATACCCCCGGACTGCTTACCGGACATGGTGGTGGAGCAACCTGTGTGGGTGAGGGTGAACATACAAGAGGAGGACATGAATGACTGCGCGGAGTACGTCTCGCTCGCCGCAACCGCCTACCACGCACCGGGCTTGGTGATGGGGATACAGATTCCCCAATCTGCGGTGAAGAAAAAACAAATTTATCCGCACCGCCTCTCCTCCGACATCTTCCTACAATTGGAACCACAGGGTCAGGCGGACCGTGCGACCTAGTGCACATGCATATTCATCGCAGGCCGTCCATCACGCATCGTGGTCGCCAGATGTAATGGCTATTGCCCGCACAGGAGCAATAGGCATTATGGGAATGATTTCCCGCAACTACATTATATGAACATCAACATACATAATGACAAGAGAAGAAAGTATACAGTACACACGCACATACCACCGCTTGCTTCATTCATGTGTAATCTAGACACAGAGTTACAAGAGTAGATGCCAAGAATATCCTAGAGATTGGTTAAGTTACATCCAAAGACAGGTATGCCCCTCCATATACAACCGCTGCTCCAGCGCAGATCGGGAACGGTGCACACACTCCTGTCCCATGATATCCTGTGAAGAACTGCCGCTACAGCTGCCGCATACCACATGCCTCCTAATCCGCAGTGTCCAGACCCCTCTGCAGGACTGCATGTGCAGCTAATGCCGTAACAGTTAGACAGAGAAAGTTTGCGGGTAGCGAAAAACTCTTAAGCATAATTGATTTTTTTTTTTGGTTGAATTATAGGATTGTCTGCATTACTTCATGTTTGAGAAAGAATGGTTTTGGTGATGTTTGAAAGGTTGGATGAAAGAACCTGTGCCTAGAATTGATAAAAGAACACTCTTTGTATATGTAAAACAACGTGGTAGCAATCAGAAAACAAGCTAAAAAGTGTGAGTGTGGGGTGGAAAGTGGGGGCTTGTTCAGGTTTCCAGTCAAGGATGAGTGGTCTTGATTAGTTGAGAAACTCTCCACTCCCTTTATTAAGAGAAGAGAAATGCCAAGAGTCAAGAAGTTCCAAATATACGTGCCCCTAAAAGCTATGGACCCGATTAATCAGGTACTTTTCACAAGATTACTAGCTAATTTAGACCAAGTCTCATATCATATTTATGGTTTATGGATGGCAGCCGTACCTTTTAAACGTGAAAAAAAAGGCGTTGTTCATGGATTCTAAACATGTCAATGGGATTTCATATTTATGTTAGGAAATAGCGTTCATTAGTATCCTTAATTTATCAACCTGGCTTGTGGTTTATGACCCTTATAACCACGAACATGATGGGATAAAAGACTTTGTGGAAATGCAGTAGGGTGTCATCAACGAAAAAAGAGAATTAAGGAAGGCCATCGATCAAGTCGCCCCAATCTTCTCGAGGTTGGGGACCTCACAGTTGGTATCAAAGCCTTAAGCTTAAATTTTGGGTTCTTAACCATTTGTACTATTCTTGGTCTTGATTGCATGAATACTTGCTTGACACTGTTACCCTATCTGTTTTGTAGCACAAGTTTATGGACAATGACTATTTAACTATCTTTAAGGCAATATATCACACTGCTTGCCAATCACCAATATTCAAATTTCATGAGAATGTGTTCCGCATTCTTGACAAGGTTTCTCCACCTCACATTAATTTGACCCACCAAATACATGGTTATATACAAGTCGTTGGGTTCATGAAACAATCTTTGCTATCCGAGCACGTCACATTGAACACTTGGAGATTGACCTACACCAAATCAAGTGCATTGAAGACTTGAAGTTGGTTTCATACTTTCAATTTTATGAAGCACCACTGATTGTCATGGCCCTTGATGGAGTCACAATTCGTAATCAATGGATTTATGACAAGTGACATTAGTTACCCTGCCAATCGAGTTGTTATCAACAACCACACCAGTCTACCTTCAAGGAAATGTTTTTTATTGGCTATCCCGAGCTTCCTCTTGTATTTCGCTTCTTTGTCCAATGGTCAAGCTTAGGGTAAATTGGACGCTTGTGGGAAAACGGAAAAGTCTTCCCACATCCCTATATATGAGGGGGCGAGCCTTTTATGTAGGGCAAGAGAGAGAAACACACACACACTCGTACAAGCCCCCTTAACACAAAGGGCATATTGGACACATGTCATCTCCCTACCCCAGTTGCCCCCAAGGAGCATTCAAATCCTATTGGATGGCCATAGAGGTGGACCAATGAGAATTAGTCTAGAGTAAATTTATTTTAATTCATTTAAAAACACTTGATAAAAGAACCAATAGAAATTAAGCTCTCTAGAAGACTATTGGACAGTCTCCAAAGGGGTCCAATGAGCATTCAACAACCCAATGGCTTGCCTAATTCCTATTGGCTAGAACACAAAAGGGTCCAATGAGAGATTAATTGAATTATTTAAATACCCAAAGCTCTCACAAAAGGGGAAAGGGGGACACATGTCACAAGGCTATCACTTATGCTTCTTAATTATCATTGGCTAACCTTTGCAGGGTCCAATAGGATGCCAGCATGTGCAATTAGCAAGAGGGCTCGACCAAGAGAGAGAGGGGGCTGATTTTTGCAATGCATTAATACACACACACTCACACAATCTCATCCGTGAAGTAAAGAAGACTATCTCTTTCTAAAGATTTAATGGAAAGCTCATTATCTACTCCAAGCTTGTGAGAAGGGAGGCCTACACCAACAACTCTTGGCTTTGTGATGAAAATCCAACCAAGAGCCAAGCTCCAATGCATGCTCATCTCCTCTACCATGCTAATTACTAAGCTATGCTAAGCTACTATGAGTGATTATGTGAGGAGAAATACTTCTTTCTCGTGAGAATACTCCTTCCTCTTTATCTACTCTCATACCCCACTAGCTCTCACCATCTTTGAAGGTGTGTGAGGTCTTGGGTCTGAGACCGTGAGGGAATTGATGTTGTGTTTTACAAGTGTGAGCTTGGTGCTTAAAGCTTCCATATTCATTTCACCAACAAGTTATTGAAGGAACACAAAGTATTGTATTGTAAAATGTCTCCCTTGATGGGGGAAACCTATTATACAAAGACTTTTGGAGGGGGTACCGGCTCCATGTAAATCCGGTTCTCAACTGTTGTCAATAGCTCAATTTCTCTCTCTTTTTGAAGTATTGTTCATGCCTATTTAACTAGGTGTTATGCTTTTGTTGCTCTCTCCATCCAAGCACTCTTGTTATGCTCATTAGGAATCTATTCTAATAAAATGTTCACTATATCTATGTTATTTTCCACTATACACAAGTTACTAGACCATTAAATGTTACATTGGTATCAGAGCACAAGGTTTGTCTTATCTTGCTCAAGAAGAGAGGTCCTCAAGCTAACTGTAAATGGTTGGAATTATTAATCGCAATTGAGTAAGTAGAATAGGAATTTTTTAGCCTTGTTGTGCGCCTGCTTCATGCAGATAATGGGGCATCATCGTCAAGAGCTATGGTCTTAATAGTGGAGTCCTACAGGGCTTGCCTACGTCTTAACCACTATTGAACTATTAGAAGGTTGACAGGAGCCGGTACTATTTTGGTTGTAAAAGGCCCTCTCTTCTATTCCTTGCAATTAATGATATTCAAGCCACGGGTGCAGGAGCTTGAGTGCATTTCTAAAGGGGTTAAGAGGAGTAGCATCTAGGGCTTGAAGTGCCAAAGTAGACCTAAAAATTTTACACCTAAAAGTTGTTAGAATGGCTAACAATAGTAAAGAGATTGAAATTAATATTGCTAGCTTTGATTTTGCTAATGAATAGGCTACTAATGATGCCCCTATACTTGTTAATTACCTTGTTTCTAGGCTTCAACAAGCCATGGGCAATCCATCCCTCCAAGTGAAGTGCAATGGCAGCTACGTGCTCATGGGATTCTCCAAACTCCCCACCAAGAAGAGTTCACAGGAATCCTCCTTGTGAGACTTCCAAAAGAGGCCTCTCTCCGATAAGGGAAGAAGAAGAGGATCCGTACAAAGGGCTCAAAAATCTACTACTTGATGATGCATCTCCTTCCCAAAGGAGAAATCAAGTTTCAATGGAAGAGCCCCCACCAAAAGAACGAGAAAGAAGCAAGTCTCCTGCCACCTCAACGGAGATGGCTCCACAAAGACGGTGGGCAAAACGCTCTCCAACACCCTCTAAATGGAGAAGACCATCGCACACTTCTCTGCACCATAATTCAAAGAGGGATGACAAAAAACAAGAGAAGAAAAAGGCAAGAAAGAGGTCACCCTCTTCTCCATCTTCTTCATCATCTCTCTCTTATGAAGAAAGTGATGGTGTAGACAAGGAGGAACAAGGGAAGAAAAAGGTGAGAAAGAGATCACCCTCTTCTCCATCCTCCACAAATTCTTCCTCCTCTAAAGAAAGTGATGGTGCAGCTTTCAAACCACCAAAAAGAAGAGGCCATAGGAAATCCTATGCCGTGTGGAAGAGGTCGTCCAAGCTCAAAAAATTCAAAGAGGGAGAAAAGAAGATCTCTTTCCTTACCTACGATGGCACCTTTGGTGCTACGGACAAAATCTTGGCCTTCATTAAACAATACGATGTGGCATTTGGAGATGAGGGCTTCACGTAGTCGTCTAAGCTACGCCATGTAGCTATGCATTTTCAAAAGTCCGCCAAGCAATGGTGGTCTAGCCTACGGGCAAACAGTGAAGCTCCACGAGCATGGAAAGCTTTAAGAGCTTCCATCATGAAGCAGTTTTTGGCTACCGATGCCAAAGCTAAAGTACTCGCCAAATGGCGAAGCTTGAAGTTCTCTCCCTATGAATCTATCCACAAATATTTAGACAAGTTTTGGGACTTACATCTCAAAGACACTGTCTTCAAAAAGATAGATTTTCGAGAGCAAAAACAAAATTTTTGTGCGGGTCTAAGTGAAGATATGGCGGAGTATGTCAACTCCCAAAGGCCACACACCATATCTGCGGTCATATACCATACCATGGTGGCTTTACAAATCAAATTCCAACAAGGGACTAAGAGAAGTCTTAAGCCCATGGAGAACAAGGACAATAATAATGAGCCTAAGGGGAAGGACACTGTCCAAAAGTCTCCTAAAGGCAATGCCAACAACAACAAAGCTAAGGAGAAGGGAGTTTATAAAGGCAAAAATAAACTCTCTCCTGAAGAGCTTGAGTGTTATCATAAAGATAACAACTCTTTCAAGTGTGGGGAGCAAGGGCACGTATCATGCTTGTCCCCACAAGAATACATGAAATGATCCTCCTAGAGCTACCTTAGTCGAAATCCAAGAAGAGGATGCTCACCACAAAGGATCTCCTCTATGCCATGCTTGGCCCGGAAAGGTAAGAGAACATGATGCTTTTATTCTCTTTGACCCTAGTTCACTCACAATTTCATATCCACTGAGTTGGCCACCAAGCTAGGCATCGAAGCCTATGAGATGGGAGATGGCCTACCCGCCAATGGTGCTTTCAAGGGGTAAGAAGACTCAGTAACTCCCCTAATTGGGAAATTGAGGCTCCATACTCAAATCTATGTGACAAGGAGGACTTCTTATCTCTCCTCTCAAGCATGAGGATGTAATCCTAAGGGCACCATGGTTTAATCGCATGGCTGCCAATGTTAAATCCCCTGAAAGGCAAATCTACTTTAGGTTCAGGGAAAAATATATGTACATAGATGCTAAGGAGTTGGGTAATACCATACCCATTGTACATACGCAAGCTTATAATATGTCAATAAAGAGCTCTATTTCCATGTACATGATTTTTGTTAAAGATTCTCAAAATGAACTTAATGCTTTAGCAAAACAAAGTATAAACAATCACAAGTAATTAGAGTTATCCAATTTTCTCAAGGGATTTCAAGATGGTTTTATTGATGACATCCCTTATGAACTACCTCCTAAATGAGGCAATGATGACCATGCAATTGAACTTCTTCTAGGAAGTTCACTGCCTAATAAATCTCCTTATAGAGTTTCTCAAGCTCAACAAGAGGAAATTATGTGGAAAGTGCATGAGTTAGTTGAGAAGGGCATAGTTAGGCCTAGCTCATCTCCATTTTGTTTACCTGTGTTATTAGTGCAAAAGAAAGATGACACATATTGTATGCGTGTCGATTACAGAGCACTAAATAGGATCATTATATCAAGAATAGGTTTCCCATTCCATGGGTACAAGACCTATTTGATAAGCTGCAAGGGTTGACCTACTTCAGTAGGTGTTGACTGTTAGGTCAACAACACAACATAACTCAAGTTTCGTACCAAAGTCTTATCTTTTGTGAGTTATGAAATGCTACGGATTATGGCTATAAACGTCATTAGTAATGAGTAGTTATTCTAGTTTCATAAGACGGGGTGCAATGACACTTCCAGATTGTAAATACAAATCCATTTGACCCTTTCAACCCCATTTTTGGTTAAACCTAAGGTAGCCTTAGTATATAAGGTACCTAGGTCAATTTGTAAGAAGATTTTTTTCATAATCAAAACTTTACGCTGCCGTCTACTGTGTGTGAGAGAGAAAGAGAGTGAGTGTGAGCTTCATCCTCTCACTACGCCCGGCTCGCTCAACGCATTCGAGATCCGACTGCACCATTGTTGTAGGCTCGAGGAGAGCTATGCGACGACGCCATGCATTCCACGCGAGACGAACCGCACACGCAGATGCATCTACGATCTATTTGTGGCCATAAGTGTATCAAACGATGTCTGTTTTTTGCGTGCTAGTAGTCTATAGAATTGTGGAGACTTAAGCTACGCATAGGTATTCATAAATTTTAGTTTTAGGCACTTTCAAAATTTTGCTCTGTCATCCTATGCGTTTTTTGCAGATGGGTTTAGAGTGAGGGTTTTGAGTGTAGTGTTGGGGTATAAATCCCAATGTGGTCGCCCAGGTCAGTGGGCGGGCCGTCAGGTATGTACACATATTCTTTTGTAAAACCCTAATAAGAACTCACTATGCTCTACACATTACAGTAGAGAGAGTTCACCATATCGTCGTGCTCTTCCTCTCGCACTCTCTCTCGCGTCGCACTTTCGCTCGTACTCCTTCAACTGGTATTAGAGCTCAGATCGAGGCTCGGGGCAGCACTGCAGGAGGCTAGAGTCACCAGCTCAGATTGGAGTGAAATTCGACAGGCGAAGACACGGCCCCAAATCTCGTGGGTCAGCCCAAAGGGCTGGGTGTGCTCAGAATTTCATTCTGAGGTCATCTCTGTCACCGTTCGGCTTCGACAAAGGTCTACGCAGGCCATTTTCGATTACGTGGTCTCGGTCGGTTGCAGATCCGACTCTGCAAATTTGTGGTTTTCGGCCTACGACTGCAGGTGTTGAGGATATCGACACTCCTAGAGTGTTGATTTGTGACTGTCTACACATCGAAGGACGGCTCACACTTCTTGAAGACGTGTCACATACGACACGGGCGTATCTACACACAGACTGTAGGCGACATCCACTAGTTCATCAGGTGGCTTGTGTTTGCTGCTTGATATTCCAGATTTCATCCTGACATTGCAGGTACTTCCATATGGGATGTATTGTCAGAGATGATGTATGTCTGTTGAGGGTTTGCTGGCTGTGAGTCACGCAGCAAACAACCGCCGCAGCGGTTACAGCATACAATGGGAAATTTGTGGATGTATGACTTTGTGGGAAGTCTATGTACTGTCAGATTTACTGCAGCCTTTGTTGAGGGTCGAGTGAGGTTTTATTGAGCTGGGGGATTCTCGAATGTTGAGATCCTTTCGGTGATACAGGTCTTGGAGCGATCCCTCGAGCACCCTTAGATAGGCAGCTAGGATGTATTGACTGTGAGTTAGACAGTTGGGATTGCATCTTTGCTCTACTGCCGTTGAGGCATTGTCGCAGTCTATGCTTACAGGACAGTGACAGAATAGTCAGACACAGTACAGGTGCAGGACAGGTTTACCCACAGCTTACAGTGTTAGAGAGACAGTGTTTTTGAGCTGTTTTTTGGTCTGGCTTTTTTTAGTATGCCAGAGCCATTTTACAAAGGAGACTTTGCCGAAATTTATGCAGAATCTGAAGCTTTCTTGGTTCATTTGACAGGTTGATATTGGTTCAGAGGTCAGTTTACAGGGGAAACTCTGCCGAACTTTTCCCAGGAAAGTAAACTACTATGAAGCGTAGTTATGGTTGGATCACAGGACACTGCTCTTTACAATATCAAGAAGCTGGATGGAACCAATTTCCCATTGTGGAAGAAGCAGATTTGGCACGTGTTGGTACTGATAGCCGTTTTTTTGGCTCTTTGTAATTGCCACAGTGAGTTACCTCACCCTACCAAAATCACCCAAACACTGTGGCTATCCCTACCATTTCACTGTACATAGGCGTGCGTGAGTCACGGGACTTTTCCCATATCTTCTTAAAAACCCTCAGCTAGCTAGTCACTGGGCTAGGTGAGCCAAAAAAAATAAAAAAAATAAAAGTATATTATGGCCTCTTTGTGTGTAAATATTTCATTGTATATATGGCCTAAATATAGGGATTTTTAATAATTATTTTGATATTTTATTTAAATATTTCTACTTAGGTATGTGTTTTATTAAACCTATGTACACCTTCTTTCATCCTCTTACACCATAATTATATATATATTTTTTGCCAATA
The DNA here is from genome assembly GCF_014529385.1 of Adiantum capillus-veneris. NCBI lineage: Eukaryota > Viridiplantae > Streptophyta > Polypodiopsida > Polypodiales > Pteridaceae > Adiantum > Adiantum capillus-veneris. The sequence goes on along the minus strand of NC_140936.1, from coordinate 148,120,740 downwards.
TGTACATACTCTAACCTCATATTTTTCCTTCATACAAATCACTCCCACATTTTCACCCTCACCCTCGTGAAAACAAAAAATTGATTTCTACTCATTGGTTACTTTTATTATATTATTTACTTGCATACCTTTTCCTCTTTCACCCAAAATAATTCAAGGAGGGACCATATCATATGATTCCAATATCTTTCCATATCCATAACTCCTCCATATTTTTATTATTATTTTTACTCATTATTCTAACACCATGTGCTCATTGAGCTAAAGTCCATGAATAGTCCATACACTAGTCCCACCATGTATATATTTCTTATTTCACCAATAATCCTCCTCCATGCATGGGTCAAGGGCAACTTGAATGCTTTGTATTATAATATGACAAAGGAGGGGCTCACTCTTGGATGCATTGTACAAATTCAACAAAGGAGGGGACCACTAAAAGACTTTTGCAGGCATAAAAAACAGGCTTTTTGGTGAGAATTTTGGCACCTATCTCCACTCCGAATTTGGAGCGGTGGTCAAAAGAGAAAATGTAGCCACACTCTGAATAATCACCCCAAATTTTTTCATGATTTTTGGAGCTACCAGCTGTGAGCTATGATTTTTTTAGTGGACCCCAGTTTTCCCATGCTATGCAGCCACGCTCTCTCTTCCACTTTATCATTTTCCTCTTTCACACACACTTCTCCACTCATCATCCCCATCTCTCTCACCACTCCTCTCTGCACACTACTCACCTTCTCCTCAACCTTGAAGAATAAGAGAAACCATGGTGAACTCATACCTCCCATACACAATTCCATTCCAAAATTGACCACCTAGTCTCATTTTTCCTCCTCCAAATTACCCATATCTATCAAAAAACCACAAAATTCAGCCTCTTCTCTTAAAAGATAGCATCATGGTGGTTGATTACTCAGCTTCAATTACCTTGTCTCTCAAGGAAGGTCAAGAGTGGAGAAAAAATGTACCGTCAAAGCTAGTGGACCGTCAACAAGCGTCAAAATTGGCCCTACTCAAGACACTTGGAGCATCAACCTTGTAAGAAATCCACCTTTTCTTACCTCTTAAGAGTTTTTCTTCCTTATTTGTATCCTACATGGATACTCCCATTGTAAATATTCAATTCCATTTGTAAATTAATACTAACTCTACTAACACTAACCCACTATGAAAAGTCCTATCACCTCCATTTCTCTCCTCTCTCTTTCCCCACCAACTTTTTGATAATTCCAAGCAAAAGAAATTAGATAAATTGCTGAAAATCTAACTCAACCATGGTTAGAGGAGTAACCCTAGCCTTCAAAATTGCTATAAAAGGAGGGTGTAGCTAACATAAAAGGGGGAAGCCATAAGCAAGAGCACTATGCTATAGCTTGAGAAGCCAAGCTCAACCTCTCTAGAAGGAGCTCTTGAGTGGAAGCTCATTGTCTTATGCATGTGCATGTGTCTCCTACTAGTGTAAGCCCAACATTCGTTGAATCAAGGAGGGTGGATTTGGACTAATCTTGGATATTTTGTCTCCTTTCCAACGTGAAGTAATGGACAACAATGATGCGTAAGTGTCTTGGTTTTTTTTTAAGTTCTTGATAGCTTGTCTCTGGTGTTGTCATCAATCTAGCCATAAATCCCACATACTGTAAGAGGGCGACAGGGTGGAGAGGACTCCCCTGGCCTTAAGACAGTGATTGGGGTGGCTTTTCTAGTGATGTGTTGTGGTGAAATTTACGCAAGCTATGTTGAACAAGTACTAATCTCACTTTGATTTGTCATGACAGATTTGTAAGAAGGTATTAATGCAACAAGCACCCCCTCCCCCTTTCTCTCTCTTTCTTAAATATATAGTTATGTTTGCTTGATCATTGCCGATACGTTTCAAAGCAGCCCGAGCACTATCTCTCTCTCTCTCTCTCTCTCTCTCTCTCTCTCTCGTGTTTTAGTGTGTGAGAGTATTCCATTGGTGTTAGGGTTAGTGTAAATTCCTTGCTTGTTTGTGGGTTGCTCTAACGATTCTCCTCTTTTGCGTCCTAGTTCGCTCTTAAACTAGGTGGTGCCCCTTGTGTAGTTGGGATTTGGCGGTGGGTTTGTTGTTTTGGTTTGTGTTGTGTTGTGCCCCAGCCCCATTGAGCAGCACGGGAGCCTTGAAGGGTGTCTAGAGGCCACTCTTCTTGTTGCCCGCCCCGGACCGCCTCAATTTTGGTGCCCCCACGGAGGAAAGACTTGTGTATCTTTTTGTGTAGGTTCAACCTTTAGCATAGTCAAGTAGGTTGCATGAATCACGAGAATTTGTATGATCCTTTCATTCCCATTGCAAGGCAAAAGGTACACATAATTGTTAGTACTAAGTTGCAATTTCAGCGAGTAATTCGTAGGATTTTAGGTCCTCTTAGGTTGGCCGAGATAAACGCTTCAGTAAACCCTTTTATTTTGCCTCTGATTAGGTACGACCTTAGTTTGGACGTCTATATTTTTGTTTTGTTTTGAGTATTAGGTCATGCATAGACCATGGATAATGGCCCAGGAATAGAGGTTTTCCCCTTCCATTTCACTCCACACATTAGAATAAACATTGCAATTAGTAGAAAAATCCATTTTCAACAACGTATGGTATTCATGTTTGGTGCCCAAAGAGTAGGAGAAATTCTCGCATCACCAAACCCTGTCATTCTACCTCTTCTTGATTATCATAGGTCATTTGATGTGAATATTTTTATTTTGTTGTAGAATAGATTGCAATTTAGAAAATATTATTGTGTAAATCTTTTAAAGAAAGAAAAAACAAAAACGCGTCACTTTGAAATTAATTCAATGGAGAGCCAACGCCAAATGTCTGGATATCCTCTTTTCTTTGGAGAGCCTGGAGAGGATGCAGAATTATTTTTGGCAAATTTCAAGATGTCTTGTCGTATCAAGAGGATAGTAACTGATCAAGAACGTGTAGAAATGTTTGAGGTAGTCCTTAGGAAAGATGCTAGCACTTGGTTTGACTCTTTGCCTGAGGAAGTTAAAGAAAATTACATGGAAGTTGTCAATCATTTCAAGAGATACTTCTTTGATCCCCAAAACACTCAAAAGCTATGGCAAGACATTGTTTCTCATAAGCAAAAAGACTTAGATGACTACTACTTGTACAAGCAAGAGTTCCTACGTCTTTGGGCTCTATGGATACGAAATGTTGCTAACCCTGGTGATGGTGCAGAATTTCTAAAGAAGGAGAGGTTCATAGCCGGACTCTTTCCTGACCTTAAGGTAAAAGTTGAGGCGGGTGCACCTGCTACCTTTGATGCAGCTGAAACTAGGGCTGCTGAGAAATATAGGAAACTCAAGTGCTTAAGGGGGGAGGTTCCAATAGAAGGTCTTAGACCCAAAGGTAAGTCACAAGCATCAACATCTAAGGAGCTTCCTGAGGTAACGGTTGAAGTGATTGAGAAGTTAAATGAATCCTTAAGCAGCCTGTCAATTCACCTTGCACAAGCCGTAGGTCCAAAGGGACAAGCAAAGAAATCTGAAGAGCGAGACCCACGACCTAGGAGAGTCTTGCAATGTTGGAATTGCAGAGAGTCTGGACATGGGATGTATAATTGTCCTTGGCCCCGTGGGGAGCCAGGGAGGCCTAACTTGAATTACCCCAGTGATGAATGCAGGTGAAGGAACTGGTCAACAACCAAGGCTTCTACAAAGGCCAAATGGACCAAGACCACCTCCACAAGGGGTAGAAGGAGTTCCACCTTTGCCAGATCCAAATGTGCATGTGGTAGAGGTGACAAATTCAAATGAGGTTGACATGGAAGCCAATGGAATTAAGCGTGGCCGAGGAAAAGGTAAAGAGAAAGAAGGAGTCACATCACAGAGTGACCATGGACAAGGCAAGAAGGCAAAGGGAACCAAGGAAACCAAGAGGACTCGACATCGTATGAACCTCCAAGACTTCCCTCTTGGACATGGTATGGCTCCGTACAACTTGTTGGAAGACATGAGAGGTAAGGGTCCTGATATTTCATGGCCTCAATTTCTTGCATTATGTCCACAAGTTAGGAGGGATTTAACAAGGGCAGTTAGCACTAGGAGAAAGGTAAAAGAGAGTGTGCCTGTTGTAAAAATTGCACAAGCTGAAATGAATGAGGACATTACACCGGTGCTAGACTGTTACATCAAAGGGAGATTGGTTAGGAAAGGTCTAGTGGATGGGGGTGCACAAATTTGCATCATGACAAAGGGACTCATGCAAAAACTAGGCATGCACATCCATGAGACACCTGAAATTAGGGTCAAGATGGCAAACAATAGCAAGGCTAGGTGCGTAGGCATTTGTAAAAATGTTTTTGTGGAGGCCTTTGGCATTAAGAAGGCAGTGGATTTCTATGTCATGTCTACCAAGGGAAATGGTTACCCATTTATCCTAGGAAGACCATGGCTAATGAAAATGCGAGCTTTGCAAGATTGGGAGAGTGGAAAGCTAATTTGCAGGAATGACAATCACAAGAAGGTTGTCTTTGACATGAAGGAGCAACGCCAAGAGGAGCTCCATGAAGAATCATCTCAAAGTGAGACGGAAGAAGGTTGGACCGATAGCACTTCAGAAGAAGAAAGTAGCGGTAGCATTACTGAAGAGGAGTCTTCCATCGAAGTCATGGGGGTAAGGTTTAAGCCAAGCAACCAAGAGACCTCTTGTCAAGGCTTGGAGGAGGTAGGTCCTCAAGAGAACGAAGGTGATCAAGATGAAGGGATGCTGGAAGGTATGCTATCAACAACACTTACAAAGAATGAAAGAGAGGAGTTCAAATGTGTGCTAAGGAAGTTTCCTAGGCTTTTTGCTAAAGACTACACCGATGTGCGTGGAGTAGATGCTGTTCAACACAAAATTGAGTTGAAGCCAGAGGCCACACCTAAGGCTCAGAAGCTACGAAGGCTAGGAGTCATCAAGGAGCAGGCTTTACTCAAGGAGGTAAGAAAGCTTCTAGCAGCAGGGTTCATTTATCCAGTGGAGAATTCAGAGTGGGTCTCTCCTGTTGTTGTCACTCCTAAGAAGAACGGCAAGTGGAGGGTGTGTGTGGATTACCGTCCCCTCAATGAGGCAACAAAGAGAGATCACTTTCCCCTCCCATTCCAGGATGAGATACTAAATGAGGTAGCTGGTCATGAGAAGTACACTGTGTGCGATGGTTACTCAGGTTACTTTCAAATAGGGATTGCACTGGAGGATCAATTGAAAACAACCTTTATCACTCCTTGGGGTTGTTATGCTTTTAGAGTCATGCCATTTGGTCTGACAAATGCTCCTGCAACATTCCAACGTTTCATGAATATGGTGTTTCAAGCATTCTTTGGAAAGTCAATTAGGGTGTTCATTGATGATTTCTGTATTTATAGCTCAAAATCATTGCATCTACAAAGGGTAGAAGAAGGTTTAAAGAAGCTCTACGACATGGGAGGTCAACTCAACCCCGACAAGTGCCATATAGGTGAGGATGAAGTAATCTTGCTTGGTCATAAAGTTTCTTACAAAGGCATTGAAGTGGATCCTTCGAAGGCAAAGGCTCTTATTGAGCTACCATCACCCAAGAGTCTTAAGGAGGTCATCTCATTCATTCAAAAGGTGAAGTATATGTCACGCTTCATTCACTTAGCCTCGGAGTTACTTCACCCTTTGCAAAAGTTGACACAACAAGTAGAATTTGCATGGTCTGATGAGCTTGAAGAGTACTTTTGTAACATTAAAGTCATTTTGTCAGAGCTACCAACACTCATGCCTCCTTGTTGGGAGTACACATTCTTTGTTAGCTCTAGTGCTGGGAAAGAAACAATTGGTGCTGTGTTGCTACAACAAGATCCCCACAGTACAAGGATGCGACCCATCTACTTTGCTAGTAGGGTCATGAATGCTTTGGAGAGAGACTACACAGAAGCAGAACTCATGATGCTTTCTCTCATGTTTGCGGTGAGAAAGTTTAGATCCTACCTGCTACCAAAACCTTTTGTAATTCTCACTGCAGAAAATTTGTTCCCTTGGGTGTCATCTCAAATGAATCTTAGTACTAGGATCTCAAAGTGGATTATGGAGTTGCAAGAGTTTCAATACTCTTTCAAGGTAGAAGATAGTGTGCGTGCACAATTGGCAGGGATTCTCACTTATAGGGTGCACGAAAAGGAGATTAAGGTGCCTGAAGTAAAGACCCTACCATTGCCACCACCAAAAAGTATTCCTAATGCTTTTACTTTGTTCTTTGATGGAGCTTTTCGTCGAGCCACAGGAAAAGCAGGGGGAGGGCTAGTGTTGCTCAACCCAAGTGGAGAGGTGGTCATGAAAGAGAAGTTCAATCTACCAAGTTCAGCTAGCAACAATGAAGCAGAATATGACACTCTACTTCATGGTTTGAAGATGTGCATTGGCCAAGGGATACAACGCCTCATGGTAAAGGGAGATGCACTTCTCATTGTTAAACAGATTTTAGGCATTTGGGCATGCAAGAATGAGAGCTTACGGACAAAATTTCATGCCATTCGTAGATTGTTTAATCAATTTGAAGAAGTGCAACTATATCATATTCCTAGGAAACAGAATGAAGATGCTGATTTACTTGCACAACAAGCCGTTGCATGTGTAAAGAAAGAAGTGCAGGTCATCATGGTGGCGGCTGCTGTGAAGCAACCGAGGTACCAGGGATTGGAGTCATTGGCTCCCATCATTGGCTACATTTTGGAGGGTGAGTTTCCACCAGACTTCACAAAAGCTCAGAAGAGGAGACTCATGAAGAAGGCAAGCGTATATCTCTTCCTAGAAGGCTCCCTCTATCAAAGAGGGAAGGATCAAGTGTGCAGACGAGTACCAACTATTAAGGAAATTCCAGCCATTCTAAAAGGTTTGCATGAAGAGGCATGTGGTGGTCATTTTGCCCAAGAATTAACTGTGAAGAAGATTTTGCTTTCGGGGTATGTTTGGCCAAGTTTGCATGTAGATGTTCAACATTGGTGTAAAAGCTGTCACACTTGTCAGATAAATGGAAATAGAAGGTTGGTGCATGGCCCGAGGCAAATAGTGCTTGCAAATGGACCCTTTGAAAAGTGGGGCATTGATGCTATGGGTCCTCTGCCTAGGACAAAAAATGGTAAACTCTACATTCTAGTGGCTGTAGACTATATGACTAGGTGGGTGGAAGCACAAAGTGTGGCAAAGGTAAATGAGAAGACAGTAAGCAAATTCGTCTACACTCACATTTGTTGTAGATTTGGCACACCTTTGGAGATTGTTTCTGATAATGGTCCAGGGTTTAGAAAAGGATTGCTCACAGAAGTTTGTGAAGAGCTTCACATTCTACATCGTCATAGCACACCATACTACCCACAATCAAATGGTTTGGTGGAGAAGGCTAATGGTGTCATTGCAGGAATCATTAGAAAGATGGTGCAAAACAAGACAAAATTATGGGATGACTTCTTGGATGGTGCCTTGTGGGCGTATCGAACCACATATAGGGAAGCCACGGAGTTCACACCATTTCACTTGGTCTATGGTCAAGAGGCTTTACAGCCAATTGAGCTAAACATTCCAACAATGCGACTTCATGGCAAATTAGCACAAGATGATCAAGAGGTATGGATGGATCGACTTCTTACGTTAGTGGAGCTTGAGTGGAAAAGAGAAGCAGCATACGAGTGCTACAAGAGGAAAGCCACACAAGCGAAAGAAACGCACGACAAGAAACTGAAGGACAAAGGCATCAAGGAAGGAGAGCTTGTGCTAAGGTATGACAATCGACTTGACAATCGTTTTGATGCCAAGTTTGAAACTAGATGGCAAGGGCCATACATAGTCAAGAAGGCTTTCAATTCTAGCTACTATCAGCTTATGGACTTGAATGGTAAAGAGCTCTCCAGGAAGGTAAACGGGTATCGCTTGAAGCCCTATTTGAGTCGCCTTCTACCAAAGGATCTACCAAAGATCTGTCCAAAGGCCGCTGTCTCATGTAAGTATTGTTACATGAAGCATGAGTGTAACTCCAGCCAAAATTATGAGGGGCCAAACAATGAAGATTTCGTCAAGGACTCTGAAGCACTCTCTTTGGAAAAGATGCTCTATGATGGTACATGAATATACCATCATCCAGGGGGAGGGCTAATGATAGCCATTTTTTCGGCTCTTTGTAATTTCCACAGTGAGTTACCTCACCCTACCAAAATCACCCAAACACTGTGGCTATCCCTACCATTTCACTGTACATAGGCGTGCGTGAGTCACGGGACTTTTCCCATATGTTCTTAAAAACCCTCAGCTAGCTAGTCACTGGGCTAGGTGAGCCAAAAAAAATAATAATAATAAAAGTATATTATGGCCTCTTTGTGTGTAAATATTTCATTGTATATATGGCCTAAATATAGGGATTTTTAATAATTATTTTGATATTTTATTTAAATATTTCTACTTAGGTATGTGTTTTATTAAACCTATGTACACCTTCTTTCATCCTCTTACACCATAATTATATATATATTTTTTTGCCAATATGTACATACTCTAACCTCATATTTTTCCTTCATACAAATCACTCCCACATTTTCACCCTCACCCTCGTGAAAACAAAAAATTGATTTCTACTCATTGGTTACTTTTATTATATTATTTACTTGCATACCTTTTCCTCTTTCACCCAAAATAATTCAAGGAGGGACCATATCATATGATTCCAATATCTTTCCATATCCATAACTCCTCCATATTTTTATTATTATTTTTACTCATTATTCTAACACCATGTGCTCATTGAGCTAAAGTCCATGAATAGTCCATACACTAGTCCCACCATGTATATATTTCTTATTTCACCAATAATCCTCCTCCATGCATGGGTCAAGGGCAACTTGAATGCTTTGTATTATAATATGACAAAGGAGGGGCTCACTCTTGGATGCATTGTACAAATTCAACAAAGGAGGGGACCACTAAAAGACTTTTGCAGGCATAAAAAACAGGCTTTTTGGTGAGAATTTTGGCACCTATCTCCACTCCGAATTTGGAGCGGTGGTCAAAAGAGAAAATGTAGCCCACACTCTGAATAATCACCCCAAATTTTTTCATGATTTTTGGAGCTACCAGCTGTGAGCTATGATTTGTTTAGTGGACCCCAGTTTTCCCATGCTATGCAACCACACTCTCTCTTCCACTTTATCATTTTCCTCTTTCACACACACTTCTCCACTCATCATCCCCATCTCTCTCACCACTCCTCTCTGCACACTACTCACCTTCTCCTCAACCTTGAAGAATAAGAGAAACCATGGTGAACTCATACCTCCCACACACAATTCCATTCCAAAATTGACCACCTAGTCTCATTTTTCCTCCTCCAAATTACCCATATCTATCAAAAAACCACAAAATTCAGCCTCTTCTCTTAAAAGATAGCATCATGGTGGTTGATTACTCAGCTTCAATTACCTTGTCTCTCAAGGAAGGTCAAGAGTGGAGAAAAAATGTACCGTCAAAGCTAGTGGACCGTCAACAAGCGTCAAAATTGGCCCTACTCAAGACACTTGGAGCATCAACCTTGTAAGAAATCCACCTTTTCTTACCTCTTAAGAGTTTTTCTTCCTTATTTGTATCCTACATGGATACTCCCATTGTAAATATTCAATTCCATTTGTAAATTAATACTAACTCTACTAACACTAACCCACTATGAAAAGTCCTATCACCTCCATTTCTCTCCTCTCTCTTTCCCCACCAACTTCTTGATAATTCCAAGCAAAAGAAATTAGATAAATTGCTGAAAATCTAACTCAACCATGGTTAGAGGAGTAACCCTAGCCTTCAAAATTGCTATAAAAGGAGGGTGTAGCTAGCATAAAAGGGGGAAGCCATAAGCAAGAGCACTATGCTATAGCTTGAGAAGCCAAGCTCAACCTCTCTAGAAGGAGCTCTTGAGTGGAAGCTCATTGTCTTATGCATGTGCATGTGTTGTAATAGGGGATTAGCAAGGGAAATCTATGCCATTGTAAGAGAGAGAGTGATCATTCAATTGAGAGTAGGAAATCTATCATTTCTCCTACTAGTGTAAGCCCAACATTCGTTGAATCAAGGAGGGTGGATTTGGACTAATCTTGGATATTTTGTCTCCTTTCCAACGTGAAGTAATGGACAACAATGATGCGTAAGTGTCTTGGTTTTTTTTTAAGTTCTTGATAGCTTGTCTCTGGTGTTGTCATCAATCTAGCCATAAATCCCACATACTGTAAGAGGGCGACAGGGTGGAGAGGACTCCCCTGGCCTTAAGACAGTGATTGGGGTGGCTTTTCTAGTGATGTGTTGTGGTGAAATTTACGCAAGCTATGTTGAACAAGTACTAATCTCACTTTGATTTGTCATGACAGATTTGTAAGAAGGTATTAATGCAACAAGCACCCCCTCCCCCTTTCTCTCTCTTTCTTAAATATATAGTTATGTTTGCTTGATCATTGCCGATACGTTTCAAAGCAGCCCGAGCACTATCTCTCTCTCTCTCTCTCTCTCTCTCTCTCTCTCTCTCTCTCTCTCTCTCTCTTGTGTTTTAGTGTGTGAGAGTATTCCATTGGTGTTAGGGTTAGTGTAAATTCCTTGCTTGTTTGTGGGTTGCTCTAACGATTCTCCTCTTTTGCATCCTAGTTCGCTCTTAAACTAGGTGGTGCCCCTTGTGTAGTTGGGATTTGGCGGTGGGTTTGTTGTTTTGGTTTGTGTTGTGTTGTGCCCCAGCCCCATTGAGCAGCACGGGAGCCTTGAAGGGTGTCTAGAGGCCACTCTTCTTGTTGCCCGCCCCAGACCGCCTCAGTACAAAAGAAGCAGATAAAACCTATAAAGCTCAAAGGGATAAAACCAAAAGATATGGACGAAGATGAATGGAGCGAAATGGATGAATTGGCACTTTCTACCATTATGCTGACTTTGGCAGAAAGCCTTTACTTCAATGTAGTAGACGAGATGTCGGCTTATCAAGCATGGTTAAAGCTGAGTGATCTTTATGAGAAGCAGAGTGCAGCTTCACAGGTATACTGGCTTAAGAAGCTTGTTGACTTGAAGATGAAAGAAGGGACACCTATGTCCAATCATCTGAATGAATTCAACACAATCTATGGTCAGTTGTCAGCTCAAGGTGTCAAGTTTGATGAACCTGTTAGAGCTATGTTCCTGTTGATCACATTGCCGGAAAGTTGGGACACTTTTCGCACAGCTTTGAGTAATTCTGCACCTCCAGATGGTTTGAACATAGCAGGTGTAGAAGGAAGTCTGCTTACTGAAGAAACCAATAGAAAGACAATGGACAAAGGCAAAGGAACAGCCTTAGTTGTCAGGGGAAGGACCAAATAAAAGTACAAAGGTGGAAAGAGGAATCAGTCTCGTAGCAAGTCCCATAGTGCTAAAGGCAAGAGTGACATACAATGCTACCATTGTGGCAAGAAGGGTCACATGAAAAGAGACTACAGAGAATGGAAAGCAGAAAAAGGCAAAGAGAAAGCTGAAGACCATGGTGACAAGAACAAGTCCTCAGTGAAGATTCAAGAAATAAATGTGACAAACACTGTTGCAGAGGATGACAGTCTAGTGTCAGGAGACATCTACTTCTTGAAGAATACAATGGACTCAGCTCTTCTTACAACATCTGATGGAAATGCACTGAGTGACTGGATCATAGACTCAGGGGCATCACTTCATGTGTCCCCAAACAAGGAGTGGTTTACTTCTTATGTGACCACTAAAGATCATGTTTGGCTAGGCAATGGGCAGAGATGTGAGATCTTAGGTGTTGGAGATGTTCAATTGAAGTTTCAGAATGGCTCTTCTTTCACGCTGAAGAATGTGAGACATGTTCCCGCAATTACAAACAGCTTGATCAGCATAGGTTTACTTGATGATGCTGGCTACGTCACCACTTTTGGACAGAACATGTGGAAGATATCCAAGGGTTCTATGACAGTAGCACATGGATTAAAGTCTGGAGGACTTTACATGATTTATGTATCAAATGTCTCTAAAAATGTAATCAATGTAACCGAGCAGCCGAACGTTTCTTTGTGGCATAGCCGGTTAGGACATATGTCCAAGAAGGGAATGGAAATCTTGTCTCGTTCTGGTTATTTGCCTGGCTTTTCATTTAATGATTTTGAATTCTGTGAACATTGTCTGTATGGTAAGCAAACACAGCAGCCACATAAGCATAGAAGTAGTAGAAGAGATACACAGTTGGCACTTGTTCATAGTGATTTGTGTGGACCTATGCCTAACCTATCTCTAGGGGGAGCTTCTTACTTTATGACATTTATAGATGATTACTCGAGAAAAGTATGGGTTTACTTTCTCAAGCACAAGGATGAAGCGTTTAGTGTTTTCAAAACGTTTGTGACACTTGTGGAGAATTAGAGTGGCAAGAAGCTTAAATGCTTACGCACTGACAATGGTGGAGAGTATGTTTCAAAGGCCTTTCAGGACTTTTGTGAGTCAAAAGGTATAAAACGTGAACTTACTGCTCCTTACAATCCTCCTCAAAATGGTGTTGCTGAGAGGATGAATAGGGCCATACAAGAGAAGGTCAGAAGTATGTTGTCTAATGCACATTTGCCAAATGGGTTTTGGGATGAAGCTGTATCAACAACTGTTCATCTTGTAAATAGATCTCCTAGCAAGGTTTTGCAGAAGGATTCAGTGCCAGAGATGGTATGGTCAGGCAAAATGCCCTCATACAAGCATCTCAGAGTCTTTGGTTGTGAGGCATATACTCACGTTCCAAAGGAATTTAGGAACAAACTTGAGCCAAAGAGTAGAAAGTGCATATTTCTAGGCTATGGTAATTCTGGTGAGATGGGGTACAGACTTTGGGATCCCGAATCCAGAAAGGTTGTCCGCAGCAATGATGTTCACTTTAATGAATCCAAATATCATTCTAAACCAGAGAGGGTTGAGGAGATTAGAAGAGTTGTCTTCCAAGAAGATGGACCCGCACGTGCAAGACAAAATGTCAGGGCTCAAGAGGAGCAAGGACAGGATAGAATGGAACCACAGGTTGTGGCTGAGCCTGAGCCACCTATTGTGTGTAGATCTGGACGTGTCACGCGACCTCCTGATAGGTTTGTTCCATCTATGAACTATGTCATGTTGACTGATTGCAATGAGCCTTCATGTTACAAGGAATCAGTGCAAATGAAGGACTCCGGGAATTGGCAATTGGCCATGCAGTCAGAGATGACAGCTCTGCATAAAAACAAGACATGGAAGCTAGTTAAATTACCACGGGGTAAAAAGACTCTACTCTGTAAATGGGTTTACAGGTATAAGATCACCGCTCATGATAGTCAGCCAAAGTACAAAGCAAGGCTTGTTGCCAAGGGCTTTAAGCAAGAACAAGGCATTGACTTTGATGAAGTCTTCTCTCCGGTGGTCAAGATGACTACATTGAGATGCTTTCTTGCATTGGTTGCCATATTAGATTTGGTGTTGCACCAAATGGATGTCAAGACAGCGTTCTTCCATGGTGATTTAGATGTGGAAATTTACATGCAGTAGCCAGAACGGTTTGTTGAGAAAGGCAAGGAAGATTGGGTATACCAGTTGTTAAAGAGTCTTTATGGCTTAAAACAATCACCGAGGGCATGGTACCATAAATTCCACAAGTTTATGCTTTCTCAAGGCTACAAACGTAGTGAGTTCGATCACTGTCTATATACAAAGAAGGCTAAGGATGGTAGTTGGCTGATCCTTATTTTGTATGTGGATGACATGTTGATTGCTGGCAAGCACTTGGAAGAAATTTCAGCTTTGAAGTCAAAGATGGAAAAATCGTTTGACATGAAAGACATGGGTGAGGCAAGTCATATACTTGGTATGCGCATTGAGAGAGACAGATCAAAGAAGTTGATTTGGTTATCTCAAACAGATTATATTGACAAGGTTTTGCAATGTTTCAATATGGAGAAGGGAAAGGCACTGAGTGTTCCATTGCCACCATATGTGAAACTTAGCAAACAAGATTGTCCTGTGTCTGAGGAAGAAAAGGCTGAAATGGATAAAATTCCATATGCGTCTGCAGTGGGTAGTTTGATGTATGCAATGATTGCTACTCGCCCAGATATTGCATTTGCAGTGGGAGTAGTAAGTCGATACATGTCAAACCCAGGCAAGAAACATTGGGAGGCAGTGAAAGGAATATTGAGATACCTGAAAGCTACAAAGAGTATGCGTATATGCTATGGGAGTCAGGAGCTAAGTGTAAAGGGTTTTACAGACTCAGATTATGCAGGTGACTTAGACAACCGAAGGTCTACGTCAGGGTATGTCTTTACATTGGCTGGTGGAGCAGTATCATGGTGTTCTAGATTACAAGATTGTGTTACTTAGTCTACTACAGAGGCTGAATATGTTGCAGCATCAAAGGCATGCAAAGAATCAATTTGGCTTAATCGACTAGTAATAGATTTGGGAATCAAAGAAGAGATGTCTGTGTTATATTGTGATAGTCAAAGTGCTATACAATTGGCTCGCAATCCAGTTTATCACTCAAAGACAAAGCATGTGGATGTGAAGTATCATTTCATCAGGGAAATGCTCGAGGATAAGAAACTTCAGCTTGTCAAAGTTCACACCACAGAAAATCCTGTTGATCTACTTACAAAAGGACTTCCCTCAAAGAGCTTTGCGCATTTTTGCAAGCAATTAGGTGTAGGGTAGTACATCACTTCTCTACATCTCTTGTATATTAGCTTGTATAGTAGCTTCTCTCACATTTAAAGTACCACATTGGACTTTAAGTGGGAGGTTGTTGGGGTATAAATCCCAATGTGGTCGCCCAAGTAAGTGGGCGGGCCGCCAGGTATGTACACATATTCTTTTGTAAAAACCTAATAAGAACTCACTATGCTCTACACATTACAGTAGAGAGAGTTCACCATATCGTCGTGCTCTCTCTCTCGCACTCTCTCTCGCATCGCACTTCCGCTCGTACTCCTTCATGTAGAAGCTTAGGGACATGTGTATCCTAGTGAGGGGATGGTGTTGCTTAAGTTTCGTACGAATCTGACATGATTAGGTGAGTTACCTTCCATATGTGTGTATGTGGCTAGGTGGTGTAGTTGAGAGCAGTGAGGTTCTTGATTGTGGTCTAGTTGGCCTTCCTGAGTGTTGTATGTGTAGGATGGTCTCAGCATGACAAGCTTAAGAGATTTCCTCCGTGTGCCTATCGTGTCATCTGTGTCCTCGATTGACATTATGTTGATCTAGGAAGTGTTTGCATGCACTTCATGGGTGTGTGAGACTTCCCGTCCAACATTGGCACCGCTGCCGGGGACACAAGGGCCTAAGTAGGTTTCCTACTAACACTCATGTGATGGTTGCTTGATTTAGTTTCGGCTAAAGAAAGTGTTTTTCTTAAGTGGATCCGGAAGAGGATATTCCGCAATCAAGTGGATAGCCAGGAAGCGTGTGTCTCGCCGAGGGTCTGCGACTAGATAGGTTTAGTTAGGATCTGTGGATTAGAGTAGTTGTTGGTGGTCGAGTGATTTGTGAGGTGATAAAAGCTTTTACTAGTCCGTGTGTGGCAGTGAAGCGTTTTTCTACTCATAGATGCAAAACCCCATATGATTTGTAGGAGTAGCTTTAGGTAAGTGATCCGATTCTGATCTAGAGCTATTCAACACTGAATTATTTGCTAAAGTGCTTGATTGCATTTGAAATCACGGAAAAGTGTGCTTTTGAGGGTAAAAAAACATTAAACAAGCTTTTTTGGATATTTTTGTATGACTGACTGATGCTGTGCATATAAAAGAGCATTTGCAAGGGTTCTGTGAAGAAAACCTTCAATTCTGTAAACATAGACATCCTACGCATAGGATGTCTCAAGGAGGTTCTGGAGACCAAATTTGAAAATTCTGATTGCACTAGTGTGTTCAGAGGGTAGGTTTTACCCTAGTAACATATTGACTTGAGTGTTTTTCCCTATTTTTGTTGACCAAAAGGCGAAGTCAGAAAACGCAAAATTTTAGAAAAGGCTTAAATTGAGTGATTTTTGCATGTTTTTGCAATTATGAAGCATACTTGCACTTGCTGAGAGCATAAGGAAGTATCAGGGACACTTCAGTCTTAAAAAATCAACAGTAGATATCCTAAGTGTAGGATGTCTACAGGGTGATCTGGTGGAAATTTTGAAAATCTGAGATTACCAGTGTGTTTAGAAGGTAGGTTTTACCCTATTTTCACCTGGAAAGTGAAAATTTGACCAAATTTTGACAGATCAAAGCCAAAAGACGAGAATTGCCAGACATCCTACCCAAATTGTGCCCAAGGCATAATTTTTGAGACAAAACCATAGGGTGATCACTTCATGTGCATGTTATACATGATGTCTTGAGTGCATGTGATAAATTTCATCTCATTTGGGTCAGTAAAAGGAAGATTGAACAGACTTTAGCATTTAAAAGGCAAGAACAGCTAAAATTTGGGACTTTTGAAATCCAAACCAAAATCTAAGCATACCACTGGGTTACTGACATCAAGGGGAAGCTGTGGGACAAGTCTGGGGTCAAATAGGCCAAAAAGACATCCTACGAGTATGATGTCATATGTATGATTTTGGACTCTAAACACATTTCTGAGCATACCACAGTGATCAGCACCTTAAGGAGAGTCTGTGGTTCAAATTTGGGTTCATTCTGAGCAAAAAGACATCCTACGCGTAGGATGTCTACTGCATAATTCTGAAACCAAAATTCTATTGTGACCATACCATGCTGTCATATAGCCTTAGGCAAGCCTCCTAGTCAATTTTGGTCCAAATTGGAGTTGATTTGACTTAGGAATTCATCATAACAGACATCAGGCTTTTGGAACAGATTCTTGATCATTTGACCATCCTATAGGTGTCAGAATCAAAAAGTAAAAATAGCTGTGAGTTTAGCACATCAAGAGGAAGCTATAGTGCAAGTTTGAGCTGAAACAGATCAAAAAGACATCCTATGTGTAGGATGTCTCTAGCTTGATTTAGGACTCCAAACCAAACTATGAGCACACCACTGTGATCAGCACATCAAGGAGAAGCTGGGGTGAAAATTTCAAGTCATTCTGAGCAAAAAGACATCCTACGCGTAGGATGTCTCAAGGCCATTTTTAGGTCCAAATTAAAATCTGAGCATACCATTGTGTTTCTCGACTTAAGGGGAGTCTCTGGACCAAATTTTGTTAAATTTTGAGCAAAAAGACATACTACGCGTATGATGTCTCCAGGCCAATTTTAGGGTCCAACTGTAATTTTGACCATACAGGAGTGTTCATAGTGTCACAGAGATCCCAAATCTTCTTTCAAAATTGAATTTGGACTCATTTTGACCATTCTAAACTGCATTTCATTGTTTTGGCCATAACTTCCACAAACGGTATCGGATCGAGAAAAAAAATTATATCAAAACGTAGCCTGAGAGTGGCTCTACAGATCTTAGAGCAAAACTTGAAAAACATCGTTTGAGCCCTCAAAATTCATCCGGAAGTCAGGGGTGTCTAAAAGCGACAATTTGCGAGAATTGTGACGAAACGGTTGCGGTTTTGGACATAGTTTCGACTTTTCCCTAAACAAAGCACTTGAACACAGTGGACTAAGTCTACTTGAACCAAGCAAAATCTCTTAAGCCCAAAAATTATGTCTATCCCTATGATAGAGGAATATCCTCCCTCAATGGATCTTCCAAACTTGCAATTGATAAAGATCCATCGTGTTGAGAGAGTTTGGATGATTGGTCATGAGAGTGAAGGACTATATAGATACATTGACGACAATGAGATCAATCTTTATAGGTGCTCAGATCCATACCTAGAAGAGATAACGGATTACAAGCTCTTATATGTCTACACATATGGAGTCGACTGTCAATGGAGATCTATAGTTGTTGACAAGTATGGACGAGAATATAGAGTTGTAGAAAGCATAAATCCACAGACTGTACTAGAAAGAGTTGGATATTTGGTCAATGAAGGACCACAAATGCCTCCACCAAACACGAGAATTCCTATAGGAATTCCAAGAAGAAAGCCACCAGGATTCCCTTCAAGAGCGATAACGAGAGAAGGATTGGGAGAGTCTCTGGTTAGACTTGTAGACAATCGACGAGTTAGACCATCCCAAGTCTAGAAATGGATAAACAGAAAATACTCCGGAGATAAAGATCCGAGAGATCACGTAACGGCTTTTAGAAGAGTGATTAGAGCAGAGAAAGTTTCAGACTTTGCGACACAGTTTGCGGGATTTGCATTGACTCTAGAAGATGATGCAGCTACATGGTTCGACTCGGTGGAAAAATGGGATTTTGAGACCCTAGATGAGCTGTTTGAGGAGTTTATTGAAGAATTCTCGCCAAAAGGCATTGCTCATAGCACGGTCTCGCAAATCCATAGATTCAAACAGAAAGAGGATGAATCAGTACGCAAAGCATCATTACGTCTCAAGAGATATGTTAAGCTTTGTCCGAGAGCAGAATTACCTACGGAAGCACGACTGATGCTGATCTTTATCCAGGGAATGAGACATGCGAACCTTCAGAAGGATCTTCATATGATCAGGATGATGACGCTAAACGAGTTGATCAAAGAAGCTCTTTATCTAGTGGATAATTGTGAGGCATACAAAGAAAAGGACTTAAAGAGTCAAGGAGATGACACATCCTCTCAGCACAGTGTTTCACAGATAGTGAGTCCATTTCCAAGCCAACGGCACCTATTGATCAAGAAAAGCTTATCGACGACTTGGTCAAGAGATTGATTCCTCTTGTAAGGTTTGATTCGGGAGAGCCAAAGTGGTGTGAAATTGAGAGAAAATGGACAAACCATACGGGGGAAGAGTGCTATTATAGCATGGAAAATGCTAGGGAGAGGCATGTACAACCTGTTCCAGAAGCAACTACTCCACCTAGATACATTACGGAGAATGTGCCAGGACCAGTAGAAGTTTTAAGGCCACAGCTTGTCTTAGGACAACAACCTCCGCTGCCAGGTGCTAGAATGCCGATAGTCATGAGATACATGCCAATGATGGAAGCATAAAATAAACCAACACCAGTACCAACTACAATGTGGTATAGCAACCAAAATGAGTACTACCCTTCGGAGCAACAAAATGTGAGAGAAACACATGGAGTGGTGAGGCCGGTACAACCTCCACCTCCTGGGTTTCAGTCAAAAGAAAGAAGGTATGAAATGGACGAAAGGACATTGCGATTCATTGCAAATAGTGGCTTATCTAGGTCAAAGCTTGCTTATAGCCAAGAGAAAATGCTAAAAGAATCTCCTCAACCAGAGACAGATTGTCACAAAAGTCGTGACAACCACTTGGTCAAACAATGTCCTCATACGGAGATCACTGAAGTAAATTCCTATTGTCTTGAGTGTGGCATCACTCACTTGATCCCCGATTTCCCGAAAAACCCAAACCAAATCAGGAAAAGCACGACAAATGCATTAGGGATTGTTCAGCTCCCTAGTAGCTCATAAAATGAAAATGTCGTACCAGTTCAAGTGGTTACAAGAGCACAAGCTCAAAAGAAAGCTGATGAGAATCCAAAGACAAAGAACACGGAAAGTGACACGAGTCCAAAGACAGATGATGGACCAAAGACAGACGCACCTAGTCAGAAAACCAAGAGCAAACAAAATAGTTGGAAAGCTAGAAAGACTAGGATGAAAGCACGCAGGGAACGAGAGAAAAAATCCCTAGCTGAGAAGCTTACCAAAGCTGAGGAGAAGATAAAACAACATGAGGAAAAGGAGGCACCTTCTCTTACACAGATGGTTAAACCTCTAGAAGAACCATCCACGGATGAGAAATCGAGAAGTGCTAGTTCAGGAGGATATGTGTTGGCAGAGAAGGTTAATGAGACATTAGATGCCCTCTTGAAAGCCTATTATGCGAGGCTCAAAAACAACCAAACCCAAGAGCAGAGGTGGATGACATATCCCTATGCGGAATTAGAAAAGAAAAGGTTGGAAATGTGCAGGAAAATGATTCAAATAGCCCAATCTTTACTAGAACCACCAGTTGCAAAACCTGAGGATGTGATCCACGTCATGCCTACACAAGTAATCCCACCAAACCAGGAACTAAAAGAGCCAGATTCTAGTCATGAGCACAGAAAAAACCTCAAAGACCCAACATTAGAACCAAGGATAGTACTGAATACCACGGATAACTCTTTCGAGGGATTTCACCAAGCTATACCTGAGGACTGTAAAGAGATAGATCGTCTTGACGAATTTTGGAAACAAGTCAGAGAGGCCAATGAAGCCGACGACCTAAGAAGACGAGTAGACAAGACTGGTGATGAACGTGGAGTGTTTCTACCACCAATAGAGGAATTTGAGACTGGATCTCAAATGAATTTAGACGTGCAATCGTGTTGGGGCGACAAAGGATCTGTACAATCTATGGATAGTCAACCCCATTCGCTAAGAACACTACCGTCCTACATGGGAGAGTATGAGACCAAGTCAGATGTGGTTGCAGTCCCATGAAAGAGACTGTCTCCCAACAAGGCCATCGATTCAAAGGTGCTAGTAGATATTCTATCTACCCCAGTCACCTGTACAATAATGTTAGCCGAGTTGCTCAGAATAAGACCAAACATGTGGGCTAATGTGGGTAAATGTCTAGAGAAGTTTGGTGTAAAAACCCCAATGACTCAAATCAAGGAAGGCATCAAAGAGCTTGAAATGCCTCAACTAAATACTAGGCCAGTGCCATTAAACAAGGTAGGCGAGTATTACGAGGGAGAAGATGGAAACACCACCCTTCCTATGGAATTCAATGGTGTAAAAACCATGGAAATCCTTGACAGTGGAGATGGTGTGGCCATTGCAACCATAGAAGTTTGGAAAAAATGGGGAAAACCTGCCTTAATATCCACACGAATGACCCTGCAGCTTGCAGATGGACACAAGGAAAAGCCCCTAGGACTGCTAGAAAAAGTACTTGTTACTTCTTGTGGCATTGAATATGAACACACTTTTCTTTTGTTGACTTCGGCAAGAAGAACAACTATGACATCATTCTGGGAAGACCATTCATACGACAATTGAAAATGGTCCAAGATTGGGGTTATGACTATATATACCTGAGACATATGGAAAGCATAACAAAGATAAACTTGAGGGACCATAGCTATAGGGATGTGATGAGAACACCGATTGAGGAGTTTGATTCCGCCACAGTTGCAGGATCAGAACTTCCAGCTTGGTTAGGTAAGCCTAAAGAACTGTGGATGTGTGGAGCTTCACAATGTGGTAGCTTGAAACATGAGGAATGTATCCTAGAGCGGGTTATAGAGGATATGGACTATATCCCAGAACCATTTCTTGAAGAAGAGTTAGAGCCTTTTGGATGGGAACACATATTGGCTACTCTGGATGTGTGCGCCGTTGAGGATGCTCCCACAACAAAATTTTGTGATGAAAATGGATATGATGTCGTTCCTTATTTTGCAGTGAGTGTAATCCAGGAAAACGAAGAGAACCAGACATCAACAAGCTCTCGAAATAAGGAGCAAACAAAGAAATGTGGAGAATCAAAAGATGAAGAAGACAACGAGTTCTATGACTCTGTAGAATACTTCGAGCTTCAAGAAGATCAACGACCCGGGAATCAATGTCATCACTACACGAATAAAGTGCATCAAAAATGGATTCCAAAGTCCTCGGTGAAGACACAGCCACCACAAGCATCCTCATACATGGCTCCTAATATGGATGCAAAGACTCAGCTAGGAGGAATACGACCAGAGTAACGAGCTAACAATGCTCTAATCAATGGTCTAGAAAAGTCCTCCAAGAAACTACCACCCACGAGCAAACAGACAATAACTTTCCACTACCAGCCAAAAAATCAAGGGAAAGTACAAGAAGTCAACCTTGCTGAAGATAGTAGCGATAGTGATGTATCTTACGACATCCCCTATCATCAACTCAGGCCACCACTATCACCAACCCCTTCAGCAACAACCATGACAGGTCAAAAGAACAGGACAACAAGTCAAAGCCAAAAAGCTCGACAAATCTGGATTCCAAAAAGCGAGATCGGCCAAAAACAGATATGGATCAAGAAGACAAAGATATCTAATGACAAATCACGAGATCCAACACCAAAACAAAAACAAGGAAAGCGTGCACGAACGGGTAAGAACATCACAAAATTTCAAGCTTTCACAACTCAGGTTTGGGCTCCAAAGAAGTTGATCAAGCACAAAAAAGTCAGGAATTCATGTGGATTCCAAAACAACCACAGTATCAACTTTCAAAGCCTGAATACCGTCCCCAACCCAGCGTACAAGGGTTGAAGCAAAGACCACTATCGACTCACACATCAAAAAGGTGGATCCCAAAGAAGTCTCTTCAAACACAAACTAAGCAACAAAACGAGCGTCAGCAACAAAACAGCCAATAATCGCAAAGAAATGGGTCCCAAAGAAGAACAACAAAATTGTTGTCAGTGCATCGCCGCTTGAATTCTTACAATTCTTCCTATAATTACACTACAGTTAGAGAAAGAAACTCGCTTTAATCAAGCAACTATACAGGAGCTTCAAAGACCATTACATTGCTTAGAATAGGAAGCCTCGCCAACAAATGCCAATAACCAAATTGCTTATACCCACATCTTGCACAACATAAATCGTTTCCATGCATTGACTGTGTATGCATAATAGGGCTACATTACAAGGCCTGCATAGGCACAACTTTTAATAGCCCCAGCACAACACATACCCTTTGCGATACCCTGTCATAAAGGATGACTCCAAATAGGAAGGGGGGAGGCATTCTGAATGCGGATCTAACATTATGACTATTAGAGGGCAATGTTTTGTGAGAGGCATTGAATTTTTGCGTTTTATTGTGATAATTTTTTGACGAAATTTAGAGTATATTCCCTCATAGTAGTGTTAGAGAGGAGTATGGGGACAAAATCCATATATGAGCCCCTAGGGACATGTGTATAGTGTACATAGCATTTAGATTTCTATTTGAATGATTTTTCTTTTGTTGAGTTGTTTTAATATTTTCTTTGTTTATTATTAAGAAAAAAAATAAATCCATAATCCACATGAAGAAAAGACTGACGAGAGGCCTGAGCACTACAAAGAGAAGAAGGTACAGGGAAACGATGAAACTTCACGAAGTATGTCTCAACAGCCACTACAACAGCCGAAGAACTTGTCACAAAGTAGTGTCAACAGGCAACCGACAAGTCATAAAAGTCAGAATCGAGTAGCTAAGCCACAAAATGAGTGAGGTGTTAGTCCCAAAGCTTCAAGTAATATTCTCTGTGGTCTAAGCGTCTTAGCTATTCTAGGTATTGCTCAAGCTGGAAGAGTTGAGCATATTTACGTTGTGTCGCTCATGCTGGTATAGGTGAGCCAAAGAGTCGAAGTCTAAGTACTTAAGTCCGGTGAAGTGAAGGACAAGGTCCCAAAGACACTCACGTACTAAGCATGGTGAGATACAAGTGGAGAAACTTCTACATCGAAAACCCTTCTTGGAAAGGTGGAAGCTATTGAGACATCTTTTGATGTCACATGTGCTACATTTCTTCCTCGAACGCCCATCATCTCCTTCTTTCACATTGCATGCTTTTGTTGACAAATTCCTCATATGCATATAGAGTGTCCCATAATTGGCACTTGCATCAGGCAATCTTCCCGTGTTTCACCCAAGCACTCACCTTTCATGAACATGTACTTCACGTTCAATTGCTCAACTCCAATAAGAGCGTATACCAAAGTCATTTTTCCCCCACCGGGTTTTTTCCCTTTGGTCATCCAGGTTTCAGACCCTAATCTAAAGACACCTATCACCATCCTCTTGTACATATTACTTCTACATCAACAATAAGGAAATGCTACTCAAATCAATTGACAAATGTATTGGAGCACCAATTTTAGATCATAGCATACTTCTCCTCAATGGCGAGCTGTCGAAGAATGGCCTACAATGACAAAGCTGCAGACAACACTAACAACATGATTGCACATGAACAAAGAAGTCCCCAATGAAGAAGAGCAGACACAAAAGTAATCAGAGGATCTCAAAATATGAATGGTTATAATGATAGATGTCCTCTCTAATGGATCATAGTTCTTGTTGTGGTTCGACAAAGATACAAGTACTGCAACAGATGAAGCCAAAACAAAAGCAAAGTGTTGACCGTTGGGTCAACAACACAACATAACTCAAGAACAAAGAAGTCCTCAATGACAAAGACCAGACATAAGGGTAATCAGATGATCTCAAAAGCTTGTCCTTGATAATGCGCATCGAATGCTCGGCAGGGTTTTGAACCTCAAATTAGAATAATTAAGTCCTGGATTCAGCCTGACAGACAGACTTTGCATTGGAGTGCAACTTGGCCTAAAGAAGTTAAGGGTTTAGCGATACAATTTCTACAAAATCCTTACAAAGTTGTCATTGGCTCACAACATCAGAAAGCGAATCACTCAATTCTACAGATTGTAGAAGTTGTTCCTGAGGATCACAAATACTCCGAATTCACAGATTTGCTGGAGCAACGACATTGGGTTCTTTTTGAATTTAGATCTGGCAGTACACCTATAATGACAGAAACAGATGATGCAGCTCGGAGCGTGGATGCGAAAGACATAAAGTTTGTCGTCAATTATGATTTTCCTTAATCATGTGAAGACTATGTACATCGAATTTGATGAACAAGACAAGCTACTGCAAAGGCTATAGTCTATACTTTCTTTCCAACAACAAAATGATAGCACAGACCACATTGCCATCGACAATCAGGTCATGTCGGGGACGACATGAACGGGGAAGGGGGGAATGTTGACCACTGGGTCAACAACACAAAATAACTCAAGTTTCGTACCAAAGTCTTATCTTTTGCGAGTTATGAAATTCTTCGGATTATGGCTATAAACATCATTTGTAATGAGTAGTTATTCTAGTTTCATAAGCCGGGGTCACCAAAGTCTTATCTTTTGCGAGTTATGAAATGCTGCGGATTATGGCTATAAACGTCATTTGTAATGAGTAGTTATTCTAGTTTCATAAGCCGACGTGCAATGACACTTCCAGATTGTAAATACAAAGCCATTTGACCCTTTCAACCCCATTTTTGGTTAAACCTAAGGTAGCCTTAGTATATAAGGTACCTAGGTCAATTTGTAAGAAGATTTTTTTCATAATCAAAACTTTACGCTGCCGTCTACTGTGTGTGAAAGAGAAAGAGAGTGAGTGTGAGCTTCATCCTCTCGCTACACTCGGCTCGCTCAACGCATTCGAGATCCGACTGCACCATTGTTGTAGGCTCGAGGAGAGCTACGCGACGACGCCAAGCATTCCACGCGAGACGAACCACACATGCCGATGCATCTACGAGCTATTTGTGGCCATAAGTGTATCAAACGATGTCTATTTTCTGCGTGCTAGTAGTCTATAGAATCGTGGAGACTTAAGCTACGCATAAGTATTCATAAATTTCATTTTCAGGCACTTTCAAAATTCTGCTCTGTCATCCTATGCGTTTTTTGCAGATGGGTTTAGAGTGTAGAAGCTTAGGGACATGTGTATCCTAGTGAGGGGATGGTGTTCCTTAAGTTTCATACGAATCTGACATGATTAGGTGAGTTACCTTCCCTATGTGTCTGACCTCACCAAACCTTTACTGGTTCTTTGATGTATCATCATCTACTCTAATTCACTAGATGAACAAAATTCAAGTCTTATGAGAGAATAAACTTTATATTAATTGAAAGAAAAGTGAGTTTTTCTTACAAGAGATTTAGAATTTAGGTCACATTATCTCTCAAGATGGCATCCAAATGGATCCATCGAAGCTAGAGGTCATGAAAGGATGGCCTAATCCAAGGAATCTACATGAACTAAGAAGCTTTATAGGTATGTGTGCATACTATAGATGCTTCATAGAAAAGTTCACACAAATCGCTGGACCATTACATGACCTAACAAAGAAAAATGTTAGATATACATGGTTTTCCAAGGAGAACAATGCTTTTGAGAAGCTTAAAGAAAAGCTTATCCCTTAACTTGTGCTTACACTGCCGGATCTCTCAAAGCCATTTGAGGTCCAATGTAACGCTTGTGGTGATTGCCTTGGAGCTTTTTGCTCCAAGAAGGGCATGCCATAGCCTATGAAAGTCGAAGGCTTGACCCTATTGAGCAAGCTCTAGGCATATATGAAAAGGAAATCCTTGCAGTTCTACATGTCTTAGACTCGTGGAAGCACTATTTACTGGGGACTTCTTTCATTCTGCGTACAGATCACCAAATCCTTAAGTACTTCATGACATAGAGATAGCTCTCGGACAAACAAATGAGGTGGGAAAATTTCCTTTTGCAATTTCATTTTCATATTGCTGACATTGCTAGCAGGCATAATCAAGTAGGCGATGCACTTTCAAGATGACCGAGAGTGAATGCGGTAAACTCACAATGATCTATCTTCTATGATAGATGAGTACGCTATTGATCCTGATTTTAGAGATGTGATTTTAGCCCTTGCATTAGGGAAGAAAGAGGAACCAGCTACTTTACAAGATGGTTATGTTATCTATGGCAATAGAATATGCATTACTAACTCACTAAGTGAGAAAGTAATGTATGAATCTCATGTTCCTCCTTATGCGGGGCATAGAGGGATTCGGTCTACACTAAAAGGGATAGAAACATATTTCTGTTGGCCTGCCATGAAAGCAAACATACAAGAGTATGTTTCTAAATGTGTGGTATGCCAGAAGACAAAGTCTGATAGAGGGAAGAAACATGGATTGCTTCAACCTTTGCCAATCCCCAATTCACCATGGGAGAGCATATCCATGGACTTTATCTTTGGATTGCCTAAGTCTATCCATGGGAATACGGGAATATGGACGCTAGTAGACACGTTCAGCAAACAAGCTCATTTTATATCTGTCAAAAAGACTATCAAAGCCCATCAAATGGCAACCCTCTTCATATCACAAATCTTCAAGTACCATGGCTTACCAATGTCCATAGTGTCGGATAGAGATCCTAGAATGACGAGTAATTTCTGGAAGGGTCTCTTTGAGAATTCAGGGACAAGGCTAAACTTCTCTTCAGCCTATCACCCGCAAATGGATGGCCAAAGTGAAATAGCTAACCTAACAATTTTTGATTTATTAAAAGCCTATGTAACGGAAGTAGATCAAAGGTACCAATGGGAGAAGTACTTACCCTTAGTAGATATGCCTACATTAATACCATACCTCCACAGGAAAAGCACCTTTTGAGGTAATTGAGGGAAGATGCAAAAGTCCCCTACTACTTAAGGTACATGGGAAGATATTCATTGCAGATGAGTATAGCCGAGACCTACAAGAATCTTTCCAAAAGATTAAGGATGCTATCTCTATCTCACAACAAAGGCAAAAGGTTGCTGCTCATAAGCAGAGAAGAGCCCAAGCCTTTAAAGAAAATGATTGGGTCTTGCTTAAATTTCCCAAGGCTAGATTAAGGCGCACGATGGGCAAGAATCCTACGGGACTTGATCTACTCTCATACCCCACTAGCTCTCACCATCTTCGAAGGTGTGTGAGGTCTTGGGTCTGAGACTGTGAGGGAATTGATGTTGTGTTTTACAAGTGTGAGCTTGGTGCTTTAAGCTTCCATCTTCATTGCACCAACAAGTTATTGAAGGAACACAAATTATTGTATTGTAAAATATCTCCCTTGCTGGGGGAAACCTATAATACAAAGCCTTTTAGAAGGGGAACCGGCTCCATGTAAATCCGGTCCTCAATTGTTGTCAATAGCTTAATTTCTCTCTCTTTTGAAGTATTGTTCATGCCTATTTAGCTAGGAGTTATGCTTTTGTTGCTATCTCCATCCAAGCACTCTTGCTATGCTCATTAGGAATCTATTCTAATAAAATGTTCACTATGTCTATGTTATTTTCCACTACACACAAGTTACTAGACCATTAAATGTTACACTTCTTACACCCATGTCATCAACCACAAAAGTTTTACGACATGTTAGCTGATGTGTATTACAGCTATGGTTGAAACCTTTTATATATATTCTCATGGAGAGATCTTTTGTAGACCCCTATATGATTTTTCATGAATTTATGAATGGTAATGTTTTGCTTCAAATGATACACCCTCACACTTAGTCAAGGCAAGCTTGGTAAAAAGAAAGCAAAAGGGACACATGTCAAGTTCCTCCTCATGTTGCCCTTATGGTGTGCCTAAAGCCTATTGGTTGGCCACCCAAGGGGTCTAATGATAATCTAGAAGATTTAAATAATTTTTTTTTTACATTTATCAAGTCCTCTCTCTCAAAGGGGAAAGGGAAACACTAGTCCCAATGCTACCCTTGTTACTTGATTTACCTCCTACTTGTGATTGGCTAGAATTGGAGGGGTGCAATGAGCTTCAAGCATGAGCTACAAGGGGGGGGGGGGGGGGGGGGGGGGGGGGGGGGGGGGGGGGGGGGGGGAGTCAACCAAGGAAGCTAGGGGCATGCTTGGGGGGTATACTCTCCCCCCCCCCCTCTACCACATACACACCCTCATTGTGTATTGTGCAAAGTGCAAGAGCTCCCTCTCCTTCTCCAAGCAAGTAGAGAAGCTGAGAGCCTACACCAACACTCTTGTCTATGGAATTCAAATCCAAGCAAGAGCCATGTTTCAATGATTAAGCTTTCCATATTCTCCATCTTCATTACTATGCTATTATGTATGCTAGCAAGAAGAGTGATGATAAGTGAGGAACTAGTTCTTTCTCCTATGAAATGTTCCTTCTTCCTCTTCCCTACCCTCATTCCCTGCTAGCTCTCTGCACCTTCAAAGGTGTTTGAGGTCTTGGGATTGAGGTTTGGGATATTTAATGCTTTCCACAAAGTTTATGTTATGCTTGTGATGCATGAAGCTTGCCATCTTCATTGCATCACCTAGGTCACAAGGAACACAGAGATTGTACTGTAACAAGTCTCTCTTGATGGGAGAAACCAATATACAAATGCCTATTGGAGGGGGGACCGGCTCCACATAAATCTGGTCCTCAACTGTTGTCATGATCTCTAAATTCTCTCTCTTGAAAAAAATATTGTTCATGACAAGTTAACTAAATGCTATGTCTGTGTTGCTACTATCAATTATGTTCACCCGCTATGCTCACAAAGTAATTTCACAAAAGTACCATCTCTAATTTTTGCTACTCTAAAGTTAATAGGCCAATTCCATTACATTGATATCAGAGCATTTGGTTTCACTTTTCTTGCTTAAGAAGAGAGGTCCTTAAGTAGCCTATAAATGGTTGATTTTGTTAATTATATTAGGGTAAGTGGAACTGGGGTCTATTATCAGTTTTTTTGAGCCCACTATGTTGGATAGGGTGCACACCTCGGGAGCTTTGGACTAAATAATGGAGTCTTTTAGACTTGACTATGGATTTACCATTATTGAGCCATAATAAGTACGAAAGGAGCTAGCCCTCGGCAACTTTTCTATGTTAAACATACTCCACTACTCTCTATAATTAACCACTTTGAGCCGTGGGTGTAGATACTTAAGAGCCTATTTTCAAAGGCTAAGAGGAGTGGCAACTAAGGTTTAGAATTTCCAAAGCATACACTAAGTAAGTACATAAATTTTATTAACATGGCTGATAATAACCAAGAGAGTAGAATGTACATTGATAGCTTTGATTTTGCACATGAAGGTGCTAATGCAGATGCCACCATGTTTGTCAATTATCTCGTTACTAGGTTGCAGTAAGCTATGTGCAACCCTGCTTTGTAAGCCAAAGTTACACAACAACTTTGTGCTTATGGTATTTTCCTTCCTCTCCAAGAGGAGAGAGAGAGAGAGCTTAGGAGGCCTCTTGAAGAGACCCCCAAAATAAGACTCTCTCCCATATGAGAGGAGGAATCCAAAGAGCAAGAAAGAAATGAAACTTTAAGTTCGTCTAAAGATGTGGCTCCACAAAGAAGGCGGTCTAGACAATCTCCAACTCCTTCCAAGAGGAAAAGCTCAACACACAGTCCTTCTCCTTGTCACCCTGAAAGGGAAGAGAGGACACAAAGGAAGAAAAGGGCAAGAAAGAGGTCACCCTCTTCTCCTTCTTCTTCACCTTCCTTCTCTTCCGATGAAAGCTATGGTTATTCTCCTAAAGAATACAAGAAGGGAGGACATCACAAATCATACCCTGCACGGCAAAGGTCACAAAAGCTAAAGAATTTTAAAGAGGGAGGAAAGAGTATCCCTTTTCTCACCTATGATGGCACCTTTGGTGCTACTCACACAAAGGGTTGGCCTCCACAGAACATTGATGCGACCTTTGAAGATGAGGGCTTCACAGAGTCCTCCAAGCTACACAATGTAGCTATGCACTTCCAAAAATAGGCTCGTCAATGGTGGGCTAGCCTTTGTGGCAACGGCGAAGCCCCAAAGACAAGGAAAACTCTATGAGTTTCCATGATAATGCAATTCCTTGCAAGCGATGCAAAGGACAAAGTGCTCATCGAATGGTGCAGCTTGAAGCTTTTCTCTCATGAGTCTATTCACAAATACGTAAAAAAAATTTGGAATTTACATCTCAAGGATATTGTCTTCCAAAAGATAGACTTTGCCGAGCAAAAGCAACAATTCTGTACGGGATAACTTGAAGAGTTGGCCAAATATGGAAACTCTCAACGGCATGGTTCAATCACCGAAGTAATCCATCACACCATGGTTGCTTCACACATCAATTTTCAACAAGGGGCTAGATGGAATATCAAGCCCATGGTAAACAAAGACAAAAATGATGCAAAGAGGAAAACCAATTCCCAAAATTCTTCCGAAGGCACCTCGAACAACAACAACAACAACAATCGGTCCAAGGAGAAGGGAGTTTACAAAGGCAAAAACAAACTCTCTCTTGAAGAGCTTGAAGCTTTTTACAAGGACCATAATTGCTTCAAGTGTGGGGAGCAAGGACAAGGATATCGTTCTTGCCCCAAGAAGAGTGCTCACAATGAGAATCCTAGGGCATCCAACATTGAAGCTCCAAAAGAGGATGCTCATTGCAAAGGATCATCACTTTCTTATGCTTGGGGAAAGGTAAGAGAGCATGATGCCTTCATCTTGTTTGACCCTAGCTCTACTCACAACTTCATATCAACGGAGTTGACCACCAAGTTGGGCATTCAAGCTTTCAAGATGGAAGATATTGTAATGGCTGACACAGATTTCAAGGGACAACAAGCCTCTGTTACTCCCTTGATTGGAAAGTTGAGGTTTCATGTCCAAAGCTATGTGGACAAAGAAGAATTTTTCAACTCTCCTTTCCAACATCAGGATGCTATCCTAGGGGTGCCATGCTTTGATTGCATGGTTGCCAAAATGAAGTTTCTTGAAAGGAGAATCTACTTCATCTACAGGGGAAAGAACATGTATATAGATGCTAGTGAGCGTGGTCGCACTGTTCCACTTGTAAATCCTCCTGTTTTTGACAAATCAATGAAGAGCTTAGTTTCTGCGTACATGATTTTTGTCAAAGAGTCTCTAAAAGATCCTAATATTTCATGTAGGAATCAAGAAGAGTTAGACTTGTCTAATTTTCTTAAACGATTCCAAGATGTCTTCATCAATGATATCCATATGGAATTACCTTGTCATAATAACCAATATCTAATTCTCATAAATGATTTTCTCATGTTTAACTGATCATTTAATATGGGGAAGTGCCAAGGGAGAAAAAGCTAGAATATTGGTTAAGCTAGTAGACGGGCCACATTAGGGATCCAAAAGAGGGAAAATAGGGATCCAAAGGGGGGGGCATCTATAAAAGAGCCATGTGCAACAATGGGATTAAAAGATCCTAAGGTTCATCCTATTAAGACTTCCAAAATGCTAAGGTTCCAAAATTCAACGGTTGTGTCCAAAGGTCAAACATTGGGGGAACTGGATGCTTTGTGTGTCCCAAAAGTCTTTGGCAATCCCTACATAGGAGGGGGCGAGCCTTGCAAGTAGGGGATGAGAGAGAAACTCACACACACACACACAAGATCCCTTTACACAAAGGGAATGAGGGACATGTCAGCTCCCTAGCCCAGATGCCCACAAGGTGTACCCAATTCCTATTCGATGGCCTTGGAGGTGGACAAGTGAGAATTAGGATGTGGTAAATCTAGTTTAATTAATTTAAAAACACTAAAAAATAACCAAAAAGAATTAAGCTCTCTAGAAGACTATTGGACAGTCTCCCAAGGGGACCAATGAGCATTCAGCAGCCCAATGGCTTGCCTGATTCCTATTGGCCAGGAGGCAAAGGGGTCCAATGAGGGTTTAGTTGAATTAAATAATTACCTAAATCTCTCACAAAAGGGGAAAGGGGGACATATGTCCAAAGGCTATCACTTATGCTGCTTAATTACCATTGGCTAAGCCTCGGGAGGTCCAATTAGGATGCTAGTAAGAGAAAATAGCAAGAGGGGTTGACCAAGAGAGAGAGGGGGCTGATTTTTCAAAGGCATTATCACCTACACACTCACACTAGCTCATGTGTGAAGTAAAGAAGACTCTCTCTCCTTCTCAAGCTTTAATGTAAAGCTTATCACCTATTCCAAGCTTGTGAGAAGGGAGGCCTACACCAACAACTATTGGCTTTGTGATGCAAATCCAACCAAGAGCCAAGCTTCAATGCATGCTCATCTCCTCTACCATGCTGATTAATAAGCTAATCTATGCTAATATGAGTGATTATCTGAGGATATGTACATCTTTCTCGTAAGAATACGCCTTCTTCCTCTCAATCTACTCTCATACCCCGCTAGCTCTCACCATCTTTGAAGGTGTGTGAGGTCTTGGGTCTGAGACCGTGAGGGAATTGATGTTTTGTTTGTTAAGTGTTTTGATTAGTGCATGAAGTTTCCATCTTCATTGCACTAGCTAGTATTGAAGGAACACAAGAAATTGTATTGTAAATGTCTCTCTTGATGGGAGAAACCATAATACAAAGCCTTTTGGAGGGGGGACCGGCTCCATGCAAATCCGGTCCTCAACTGTTGTCAATTGCTTAATTTCTCTCTCTTTTGAAGTATTATTCATGCTATCTAACTAGGTGTTATGCTTTTTGTTGCTTTCTCCACCCAAGCACTCTTGTAATCTCATTAGGAATCTATTCTAATGAAATGCTCACTATGTTCAAGCTATTTTCTGCTACACATAAGTTACTAGGCCACTAAATGTTACATTGGTATCAAAGCAGAAGGTTTCTCTTTTCTTGCTCAAGAAGGGAGGTCCCCAAGCTAGCTATAAATAGTTGGTACTATTAATTTCATGTGATTCGACTATAGAGCACTAAATAGGATCACTATCAAGAATAGGTTTCCCGTTCCACGGGTAGAAGACCTATTTGATAAGCTACAAGGGTCCACCTACTTCAGTAGGATTGACCTAAAAAGTGGCTATCATCAAATAAGGATAGTTGATCAAGACATTGTAAAGACCGGATTTTGCTCTACGTTTGGTCTTTATGAATACATTGTCATGCCTTTTGGCTTGACCAATGTACCAACCACATTCAACCGCTTGATACAGAAGCTATTCAGGCCTCACCAAACGTTTACTAGAGTGTTCTTTGATGATATCATCATCTACTCTAATTCATTAGAGAAACACAAGCGACACCTCCAGGTAATATTTCAAGTTCTAAGAGAGAATAAACTTTATGTTAACCAAAAGAAAAGTGAATTTTTCTTACAAGAGATTCAGTATTTAGGTCACATTATCTCTCAAGATGGCATCCAAATGGATCCATCAAAGTTAGAGGTAATAAAAGGATGGCCTAAACCAAAGAATCTTCATGAGTTAAGAAGCTTTATAGGTATGTGCGCATACTATAGACGCTTCATAGAAAAGTTCTCACTAATAGCAGGACCATTACATGACCTAACAAAGAAAAATGTTAGGTACACATGGTCAGCCAAAGAGAACAATGCTTTTGAAAGCTTAAAGAAAAGATTATCTCTCAACCTGTGCTTACACTACCGGATCTCTCAAAGCCATTTGAGGTCCAATGTGATGCTTGTGGTGATTTCCTTGGAGATGTTTTCCTTCAAGAAGGGCACACCATAGGCTATGAAAGTTGAAGGCTCGACCCAATTGAGCAAGCTCTAGGAATATAGGAAAAGGAACTCCTTGTAGTTCTACATGCCTTAGACCCATGGAAGCACTATTTATTGAGGACTCCTTTCATTCTGCGAATGGATCATCAAAGTCTTAAGTACTTCATGACGTAGACCAAGCTCTCTGACAAACAAATGAGGTGGGCAAATTTTCTTTTGCAATTTCATTTTCATATTGCTCACATTGCTGGCAAGCATAATCAAGTAGCCGATGCACTTTCAAGACGGCCGAGAGTAAATGCGGTTTCCATAGAAACTCACAATGATCTATCTTCTATGACAGATGAGTATGCTATTGATCCCGATCTTGGAGATGTGATTTCAGCCCTTGCACTAGGGAAGAAAGAGGAGCCATTTAGTTCACAAGATGGTTATCTTCTCTATGGCAATAGACTATGTGTTACTAGCTCACTACGTGAGAAAGTAATGTATGAATCTCATGCTCCTCCTTATGCAGGGCATAGAGGGATTCAGCCTATCCTAAAGGGGATTGAAACATATTTCTATTGGCCTACCATGAAAGCAAACATACAAGAGTATGTTTCTAAATATGTGGTATGCCAAAAGACGAAGTTTGATAGAGGGAAGCAACTTGGATTGCTTCACCAAAATTCAAAGGTTGTGTCCAAAGGTCAAACATGGGGGGAATTGGATGCTTTGTGTGTCCCAAAAGTCTTTGGCAATCCCTACATAGGAGGGGGCGAGCCTTGCAAGTAGGGGATGAGAGAGAAACTCACACACACACACACACACAAGCTCCCTGTACACAAAGGGAATGAGGGACACATGTCAGCTCCCTAGCCCAGATGCCCACAAGGTGTACCATGTACCTATTTCCTATTGGATGGCCTTGGAGGTGGACCAATGAGAATTAGGCTAGAGTAAATCTAGTTTAATTAATTTAAAAACACTTAATAAAAGAAACAATAAGAATTAAGCTCTCTAGAAGACTATTGGACAGTCTCCCAAGGGGACCAATGAGCATTCAACAGCCCAATGGCTTAACTGATTCCTATTGTCCAGGAGGCAAAGGGGCCCAATGAGAGTTTAGTTGAATTAAATAATTACCTAAAGCTCTCACAAAAGGGGAAAGGGGGACACATGTCAGAAGGCTATCACTTATGCTGCTTAATTACCATTGGCTAAGTCTGGGGAGGTCCAATAGGATGCTAGCAAGAGAAAATAGCAAGAGGGGTCGACCACGAGAGATAGGGGGCTGATTTTTCAAAGGCATTATCACCTACACACTCACACTAGCTCATGTGTGAAGTAAAGAAGACTCTCTCTCCTTCTCAAGCTTTAATGGAAAGCTTATCACGTACTCCAAGCTTGTGAGAAGGGAGGCCTACACCAACAACTATTGGCTTTGTGATGCAAATCCAACCAAGAGCCAAGCTTCAATGCATGCTCATCTCCTCTACCATGCTGATTACTAAGCTAATCTATGCTAATATGAGTGATTATCTGAGGATATGTACATCTTTCTCGTAAGAATACGCCTTCTTCCTCTCAATCTACTCTCATACCCCGCTAGTTCTCACCATCTTTGAGGTGTGTGAGCTCTTGGGTCTGAGACCGTGAGGAAATGGATGTTGTGTTTGATAAGTGTTTTTCTTAGTGCATGTAGTTTTCATCTTCATTGCACTAGCTAGTATTGAAGAAACACAAGAAATTGTATTGTAAAATGTCTCTCTTGATGGAGAAACCATAATACAAAGCCTTTTGGAGGGGGGACCGGCTCCATGCAAATGTGGTCCCGTTGTCAGTTGCTTAATTTCTCTCTCTTTTGAAGTGTTTTTCATGCTATCTAACTAGGTGTTATATTTTTTGTTGCTTTCTGCACCCAGGCACTCTTGTTAATCTATTCTAATGAAATGCTCACTATATTTAAGCTATTTTCCACTACACACAAGTTACTAGGCCACTAAATGTTACATTCCTCCAAAATGAGGGGATGATGACCATAAAACTGAGCTCTCTTTATGAAGCTCAATGCCTAACAAGCCTCCTTATTGAGTCTCTAAAACTTAGCAGGAGGAGATCATGAGGCAAGTATAGGAATTGGTAGACAAAGGGATGGTGAGGCCTAGATCCTCTCCCTTTTGTTCTCCAGTCCTTTTAGTGCAAAACAAAGATGGTACATACCGTATGTGTGTGGACTATTGAGCAATAAACCATATCACTATCAAAAATAAATTTCCAGTGCTCAGGTAGAAGATTTGTTTGATAAGCTACAAGGCTCTACCTACTTCAGTAGGATTGACCTTAAAAGTGGGTATCATCAAATAAGGATAGTGGATGGAGATATCCTAAAGACCCCGTTTTGCACAATGTTTGGTCCTTATGAATATCTAGTCATGCCTTTTGGCTTTACTAAAGCACCAGCTACGTTCAATCATCTAATGGAGAAACTTTTTAGACCTTACAGCAAATTCACTGAAGTGTTTTTTGATGATATCATCACCTACTCCAAGTCTTTGGAGGAACATAAGCAACATCTCCAAGTGATTTTTCAAGCATTGAGGGAGAACAAGGTTTTTCTCAACCAAAAGAAAAGCGAATTTTTCCTTCAGGAGATTCATACCTAGGTCATATTATCTCTCAAGATGGTATCCCTATGGATCCATCAAAGTTAGAGGTAATAAAAGCATGGCCTAATCCTAGGAATCTACATGAGCTAAGAAGCTTTATTGGTATGTGCACATCCTACAGACGCTTCATAGAAAAATTCTCTCAAATAGCAGGACCACTACATGATTGAACTAAGAAGAATGTTAAGTATGTATGGACTGCTAAGGAGCAAAATGATTTTGATAAGATCAAAGAAAAGCTTACCTCCCAAAAAGTCCTCATTCTTTGGGATCTCTCAAAGCCATTTGAGGTCCAATGTGATGCTTGTGGTGATTGCCGTGGAGCAGTT
Organism: Adiantum capillus-veneris; assembly: GCF_014529385.1. NCBI lineage: Eukaryota > Viridiplantae > Streptophyta > Polypodiopsida > Polypodiales > Pteridaceae > Adiantum > Adiantum capillus-veneris. Next base: position 148,083,661 of record NC_140936.1, on the reverse strand, counting down.
TTGCTTCAAGAAGGGCATGCCATAGCATATGAGAGCCAAAGGCTCAATACGGATGAACGAGTCTTGGGAATTTATGAGAAAGAGCTTTTAGATGTTCTACATGTCCTAAAAACATGGAAACACATTTTATTGGGGACTCCTTTCATTCTACAAATCGACCACCAGAGTCTCAACTATTTAATGATGCAAACTAAGATTTTTGACAAACAAATGAGGTGGGAAAATTTTCTTTCACAATTTAATTTCCATATTGCTCACATTGCTGGTAAGTATAATCAAGTGACCGATGCACTTTCACGCGACGACCAAAAGTTAATGCGGTGTCTTTAGCTACTAATAATGATCTATCTTCTATGATAGATGAGTATGCTCTTGACCCTTACTTTAAGGAAATAATGTCAGCCCTTGCTTTGGGGAAGAAAGAGGAACCATTCACCTTGCAGGATGGTTATCTTTTCCACGGAAATAGGCTATGTGTTGCCCATTCCCTTCGTGAGAAAGTTATGTATGAATCCCATGCTCCTTCCTATGTGGGGCATAGAGGCATTCAACCTCCTCTCCGAGGAGTAGAGACATATTTCTATTGGCCTACCATGAAAGTGGACATACAAGAGTATGTTTCAAAATGTGTAGTATGCCAAAAGACCAAGTATGATAGAGGGAAGCAACCTGTATTACTCCAGCCATTGCCTATCCCAAATTCACGATGGGAGAGTATATCCATGGATTTGCTCTTTGGATTACCCAAGTCTATCCATGGGAATACGAGAATATGGACAATGAGAGACAAGTTTAGCAAGCAAGCACACTTTATTCCGGTCAAAAAGACTATTAAGGCACACCAAATGGAAACTCTCTTCATATCACCAAATGGAAATTCTCTTCATATCACATATTTTCAAACACCATGGATTACCAACATCCAGCATGTCAGATAGAGATCTTAGAATGACCAGTAATTTTTTGAAAGGTCTCTTTGAAAATCTAGGAACAAGATTGAATTTGTCTTTGCCCTATCACCCACAAACAGGTGGGCAAAGTGAGATAGCCAATCTTACGATACTCGATCTACTAAAGACTTGTGTTACAAAATTAGATCAACACTCACAATGGGAAAAGTACTTACCTCTTGTAGAGTATGCCTACAATAATATTGTACATACTTCTATAAGAAAATCACCTTTTGAGATCATTGAGGGAAGACCTAAAATTCCCTTGCTACTCAAAGTACATGGGAAGATCTTCGCTATCGATGAGTATAGCCATGACCTACAAGAATCTTTTCAAAAGATTAAGGAGGCTATATCCATCTTTTAACAAAGTCAAAAAGTTGTTGCTAACAAGCACAGAAGGGACTTAACGTTCAAAGAAAATGATTGGGTCTTACTTAAGTTTCCTAAGGTTTGATTAAGGCAAACGACGGGTTAAAATCCTATGGGCCATCAAAAGTAATATGCTAAGCTAGCAAAAAGATACTATGGTCCTTTCCAAATCTTGAAGCCTATCAATGAGATGGCTTATTAACTCAAGTTTCCCAACCATTGGCTCTTACACAATGCTTTTCATGTGATCCTACTCAAGCTATACAAAGGATATCCACCAAGTGAATCAATTCTTGAAGACCGTCCCAAAGTTGAAGGCCAAGAAGAGGTGCTACAACCCGAAGCTATCCTTCGGCATGAAGACAAGGTACTATGACATGGTAAGATTATCCGACGGTATCTTACTAAATTAAAAAATTATCCTTTTGAAGATGCTATATGGATGCAAGGAATACAGCTTAAGGACCCATGTTTTTGTCTTATAAGACTAGTTCTCTTTTTAATTGTGCACAAATTTAAATAGTATGCATGCTTAGAATCATGTTTGTGATGAAGAAGTCCCTAAAACACCAAGTAGAATTTGTCACTCTACTTTGGAAGAATTAAATGGACTAAAGTGCTCACATGCTTGCGGCAGCTATGTCTCCCAAGCACCAAATGGATTGGTCATCCATCTTGGAAAGATGTCGTAGGGTAAAAAGGGATCCTCTACCCGCTAAGAAAGATTGACTAATGATTGAGGCTTTATCTCTTCTACCTCATAGTCAAGGACAACTATGATTTCAAGAGAGAGGTAATGTCATGAAATCTAATATCTAACCAACCCAAATGATTTTCTCATACTAAACTAATCATTTGATGTGGGAGAATAAATGAGAACAAGGGTTAGGATATAGACATGTGCTTATAGATCTATCTCACCATGGAGCCAATGGTAATGGGGCCCAAATGAGAGATGGTCTATCAAAGAGCAAGGCTAACCAATGGAGCATAAAGACCATAGGGTTAGCTTCATTGAAGACCTCCAGTAGTTAGTATAAAAGCCCTTTAACCTTAAATAAGCTAGGGCTGATATTGAGGTGGGAACCCGGCCCAATCTTAAGGTGCTTGAGGTGATTGACGTGCTTGATGACTAAGGTGCTTGAGGTTCTTGATGTTGCTAGGCTTGTACTTGAGGTAGGAACCGGGCCCAAGGGGCTTAAGGGCCAAGCTCGTGGTGGAAATTGGGTTCAAAGCTGGGTGGCTTGAGGTGTGCAAAAGTCAACACTAATCCTTAGAAGGAGGGGGGAGCAAAACCTACAAGAGGGGGGATGAGAGAGAACGCCCACAAACTCACTCAAGGCAAGGCTAGGAAAAAGAAAGCAAAAGGGACACTTATCAAGTTCCTCCTCATGTTGCCCTCGTGATGTGCCTAAAGCCTACTAGTTGGCCACCCAAGGTGTCCAATGATAATTTAAAAGATTTAATTAATTGTTTTTACATTTATCAAGTCCTCTCTCTCAAAGGGAAAAGGGGGACACTTGTCCCAAGGCTACGTTTGCTACTTGATTTACTTCCTACTTGTGATTGGCTAGGCCTGGATGGGTCCAATGAGCTTCAAGCATGAGCTACAAGGGGAAGTCGACCAAGGAAGCTAGGGGCATGCTTGGGGGGTATTACCCCCCCCCCCCCCCCCCCCCCCCAAACACACTTACACACACACATCCTCATTTTGTAGTGTGCAAAGTGCAAGAGCTCCCTCTCCTTCTCCAAGCAAGTAGAGAGGTTGAGAGCCTACACCAACACTCTTGGCTATGGAATGCAAATCAAACCAAGATCCATGCACTATTGTGTATGCTAGCAAGATGAGTGATGATAAGTGAGGAACTAGTTCTTTCTCCTATGAAATGTTTCTTCTTCCTCTTCCCTATCCTCATTCCCTGCTATCTCTCTCCACCTTCAAAGTTGTTTGAGGTTTTGGGAATGAGGCTTGGGATAGTTAATGCTTTCCATAAATTTTATGTTATGTTTGTGATGCATGAAGCTTTTCATCTTCATTGCATCACCTAGGTCACAAGGAACACAAAGATTGTATTGTAACAAGTCTCTCTTCATGAGAGAAACCACAATACAAATGCCTATTGGAGGGGGGACCGCCGGCTACAAAGTCCACGATGTATTTCATGTAAGCTTATTAAAACCCTATATTCCTAGTCATGATCAGCTCCTCAACGATGGACAAATTTTCATATCTACTCAAAACATTTTGGAGCTCCAGCCTTCTAGAATATTAGAGACTCAAGAGAATATTTTTTGAAATAGAGCTCTCAAAGAACACCTTGTTCAGTGGCATGACTATCCTGAAGAAGATGCAACATGGGAAGATGATGCCACCCTAAAGAAGGACTGTCCTCATTTTTTCTCAAGATGAGGACATCTCGAATCCTTAAGTTGGGGAGATTGTAATGTACCCAATATTTTTCAATAAAACTATTTCATTTACTTTGCAAATATTTAAGGTTCGCATTCTATTAAGCCATAAAGTGTGCCACGGGAATGATCAGATCGAAAATTAAACTCTGGAACTATTAATTATGGCTCTTAATCATTTGGAAACCATAGGTTGATATGAGAAACCTAAGCCTCAAGACTGTATATAAAGATAAGAGTTGAACCTTAAGAAAGAAGGAGCAATTTGAGGAAAGAGAGAGTAATTTTAGGAAAGGAGGAGTATTTTTAGAAGAGAACGAGTAAGAGAGTACTTTTCGGAAAGAAAGAGGATCAGTTTAGTTTAGAGCTTATTTTCTTGGAATCATGGCTTCTTCTAAAAATAAAGACTCAAATTTTTTCATCAAGATGCATGTCTGAAAAAAAAAGAGACCCATGAATGTGTGTAAGATTATCTATCTGCTTTTCGCTATTCTTAGCTTGTGCTTTTGGCCTTCAGAGCCTATATAAAGACCCCTCTCCCTTCACTTTGGAGACACACACTCTCGGAAGAGGAACCTCTCTTACCTTGACGTCGGAATTACCTTCTCTCCCTCAAGCTCTTACCCTCAACCCATCCCGATCACGAATTCTTTCTCTACCATCATGATGATTCCCCTCAAATTCTTGAGTTCTCTTTCTCACTTTCCCCCTCCTTATCTTTTCGTTATGATGGCCCTGAAGCGAGTGACTCAAAGATTGAAGGATGCTCGTGTCGCTCCACCTCCAAGAAAGGTGCAAAAGAAGGCATCAAATACTCCAAACTTTTCTCAAGCGGAGGTATCGACTGCGGATGATGTCAAAGCTGTCCAACCTCAACCACGAGGTAGTCGAACGTGTTGCTAATCCGGTAAGATGAATTTATAATTCTGCATTGTTATACATGATGACCGGTAAGTCATGCCTAAGAATTCTCTTAAACTATCCAAGAAACGTGATTATATCACAAGAAACAAGCATATCATCTCATAGAGTAAAGAAAGAATTGTTTGATTTATGATTATTGTTTGATAAACTGTCTCTGTTTGATATTAGAAGTTAGTTAATCATGTTTGAGAAATCACTTAAAGAAAACAATTGCTAAAGGAATATCTTGTTTCCAGATGGAACTCGTGATTAGCAAGGTGATTCCACGATTAGCGAGGAATAATCTGACATTGTCAGCTCTCTTTTTGTCTCTTATGGTTAGCAAGATGCCTTGCGGTTAGCGACTGGGAAAGTATGTGCATTTTGGGGTTAGCAAATAAGTAAATCCTTTGCAAAGGCTCTGTTGGTTAGACAGAGAAAGTCCACGAGTAGCATCAAACTCTTAAGCATAATTCAAAGATTCAATTTTGTTGAATTATAGGATTGTATTCATTAGATCATGTTTGAGAAAGAATTGTTTTGGTGATGTTTGAAAGGCTGGATAAAAGAACATGTGCCTAGAATTAATAAAAGAACACTATTTGTATATGTAAAACAACGTGGGGTAATTAGTAGAAAACAAGCTAAAAAGTGTGAGTGTGGGGTGGAAAGTGGGGGCTGGCTTAGGTTGCCAGTCAAGGATGGATGGTCTCAATTAGTTGAGAAACTCTCCACTCCCTCTGATTAAGAGAAGCAAAATTAGAGACTCATTGTGCCAAGAGTCAAGAAGTTCCAAACATACGTGCCCTTGAAAACTATGAAGCCGATTAGTCAGGTACTTTTCACAGGATTATTAATTTGTTTATATTAAGTCTTTTATCATATTAAGTCTTTTATCATATTAAGTCTTCTATCATATTTATGGTTTATGGATGGCGACCGTGCCTCTTAAACGTGGAAAAAAAGGCATTGTTCATGGATTCTAAACATGTCAATGGGATTTCATCTTTAGGTTAGGAATTAGCTTTCTTGATTTATTGACCTAGCTTGTGGTGTATGACCCTTATAACAACAAACATGATGGATAGAGGACTTCCTCTCTTCTGTTGCTCATATTTCTATTTGTGGAAATGGAGTACGGTGTCATCAATGGAAAGGGGAATAAAGGAAGGCCATCTATCAAAGAGTCGCTCGAATCTTCTCGGGGTTGGGGACCTCACACCTTTTGTTTTTCAAAACCCTCAATCACATCATACATTTTCATAGAGCAAAGCTCCACAACATTGGATTCCATCTTGCATGCTAGAATCCATTATAGCCTCAAGCTCAAACATAGTATCTACACGAGAAACTTGGTTAAACAAAACTAAAATGCATTCTCTATCCTCTCTGAAACCACTTTTCTTCATATTTTTATGTACGTTATATACATATTGTCGTGCAGTTCTTTTCATGTCCTCAAGCTTTATAGAGCATACTGACCGATTCTTTGTTAACCGGTGAAAACCTATAGAAAAATCTTCTTCTTGCTTTGGGTTAGGCGATAAATTTTTTTCTTCTCGTACCATGGCAATCTCGCTTTAATAAATATCACATTTGGATAAGCCCCATATAGATCTCCTGATGAGTTGTTTACAGCTCTAATCATCCAACCACGGTCTGTGTCTATTGGCCACTTGCCCTTTGTGTATAGACTCTTTGACATAAGATTGATTTCAGAGCCATGATCTATCAATGCAACATATGGCTCCTCAAGATCACCCACCTTGATCAAAGTTTTTGATGTAGCCCTTGCCCAATGACTTTTAGAGTAGTGGCCTTTATGTGAGGCTTCATCTTCATCATCATTATCTGTAAATCTAGCATGCACATCTCTTTGAGAATTCTGGTAGCATCCTATCACATTGTCATCGTAATCACTCTCTGGGACATGTATCCCATGTGCCTTCAGTGACTCACCTTCACCCTCAAAATGTGGAGGAATAGACTTAGTGGGAGTTTGACTCTTTCTTTTTATGATATCTATACTTTCCTCATGGGAGTCGTGCTTAGCTATGCCAAGTACTTCTCCCAGTGTAAACTCAACTTTACTATTCAAAACCATTTCTCCAATACATGTTTTAAGTTTATGGAAGCTTCAATATCATATTGTAGTTTTTACATAGGGTCCTTTCCCTTTCTCTTTCTTCTTTCCTGTAGATTCTTCCTCCATAGGAACCTTAGGATGTGGAGGCACCTGTGGTGAAGCTTCATAAGAAGTTCCGAGATCTTTTCTTCCTCCAGCTCTTGTAACCCTCTTCGAAGTACAGGGACCTACATCTCCATTCTCATGTCTATGCTTCTCTTCCACAAGTGCTTCATTGTTATGGAATTTTTCAAGATATGCATGCACGGATAAAGAGTACACATGATCATTCCAACCTGCGTTATGGTGGATGCAATCTCCAGCCTCGTGTAATACCTGTTTAGTTACCTTTCCTTTTTTGGTTGACGCCACTACATACGGCCATAAGTTATTGATCTCCTCAAAAACATCCTGAGTAGACTTTGAACCTTCCTTTGGAATTATCTCTATCTTTGCCCCATAGGTAGCAACCTTTACTTTAGAGATGGCATGATTGGTCGCACCATATCCTCCACTAACTTCCGCATGCCCTCTTTTCCAAAGTTAGTTTCTAATGGCATACGTGTCTCCCACAGATGGATCTTGCCATCCTTGAAAAAACACAAGATCTCTCTTCAAGGAATCACTAAAGCTATTACAATCCCTTCTGCCATGATCTGCGCTATTACACCATATGCATCTGTGCACAAATACTTCACAAAACCTCTCCCCTATTGTGCTTGGAATTTTCTTGTTTTCGTAGGTGATTTTGTGATGAAAAGATCACCAATTCACATCCAATTTTACTCTTCCATGGAAACATGTAGCCTCGCCCCCAATTAAATAGTTGTAACTTCAAACAATTGAAATGAATACGCGAGCTTCCACCTTCACGACGACCATTTTTTGATTTTGTAGAGGTTTAAGAGATTCTAAATTGAATCCCACACACCATTTTGATAAAGGGAAACCCTAACTCACTCCCTCACATGCTCAGATACAAGATTGTGAAGAGGAGAGATTGCAACACACATAGATTGAGCGACCATGAACGAAATTGCACAATAGAAAAAAATTGCAGGTTTTTCTAGTAAAAATCAGCCCTCTCTCTTTTGGGCCTCACTGCTATTTGAGCTGATGTGTCAATTTTTGGTCCATTTTGCCACTTTGGACCAAAACTAGGTCATTTTTAACCCAAAAAAGCCATTTTTAATGTGGAAAATCCCAAACATAGTTGGAAAAATCCCTAAATTTGTGGGATTGCTCACAGACGCATTAAAATATATATATATATGCACCATTTCTCATCAATATTACATTTTGGATCACTTTCCATGCTATGTTAGCTGCTATTTTGGATCACTTTCCATCAATATTACCTACTATTTTTGACAATTTTTTTCTGCATCAATCTTTATAAGCGAGATGAGTGTGCCACCATGAAACACTTGGAATATGTACATCATAAAAAATAAATTAAAAGGTATCTATCAAGTGGGAAAACACTCAAAGGCTCCACATCCAAGGCCATGACTCCCCGAATAGGTATGTACATGTTAGCGACCATAGTAGCCGCTTGAGTGCATATCACAATATGTACATTATTGCTTTTCTTTCCATGCATCAAGAAGTGTCAAAAGTGAGGTGAATGTTTTTATTCTACACTATGTATGTTGACTCCCTCTGTGTGTATGTGTGTGTGTGCACACGTGTGCGCAACGCAGACTCCCTCTCTCTCTATCACAGAGCATCACCGCAGACTCTCTCTCTCTCTCATGTTTGTTCCTTGCATTGGGCGTCCTGCCTTGGAGTTAAGTTGTGAAAGATGATCTCTCTCCCTCCCTCCAGTAAAGACTACAAATATGGAGAACCAGCATACAACATTATTGCCACTAGCTCCAATGCTGGAAATGGAAGTGCGCTGTAATATGATGGTAAGCAAATATTGTAGGTAGCCCAGTCGTTTAGTTGGCCACATCATTTCATGTTTGGAGTTGGAAAGTTTGGAATTAGAGCATCAATTGTTGACAACTACTCAATTAAGTGATTTCAAGTAAGTAATGTGTTATGCACATTTATAGTTCTAAGGAGAAAGAAGAAGGAAGCCATTATAGGTAATGTATTGCAACTCCCAGGATTTAGCTCTTTCTGTTATCAAGAAATATGAGAGATAAAGAAAGAGTAAACGGCGAGAGAAAAACAGATGTAAGCTGAGCGAGGACATCATGCCATCAACGATGAGGAGAAAAAGAAAATATTCTCTGGGATTGAGAGAGCTTCAAGAGTAGGACTGATGGTTTCAATATAGAAGCAAAGTGGGAAATCTACAATAATCAAGCAAACACAATTATATATGTAAGAAAGAGAGAGAAGAGGGAGGGGGTGCTTGTTGCATAAATACCTTCTTACATATCTGTCATGACCGATCAAAGTGAGATTAGTATTTGTTCAACATATCTTGAGTAAATTTCACCACAACACATCACAAGAAAAGCCACCCTAATCATTGTCTTAAGGCCAGGGGAGTCCTCTCCACCCTGTCGCCCTCTTATAGTATGTGGGATTTATGGATAAATTGGTGAAAACACCCAGACACAAGCTATCAGAAACTACAAAAATCACCAAGACACTTACACATCATTGTTGTCCATTACTTCACGTTGGAAGAGAGACAAAGTATCCAAGCTTAGTCCAAATCCACTCTCCTTGATTCAGCAAATGTTGGGCTTACACTAGTAGGAGAAATGATAGATTTCCCACTCTCAATTGAATGATCGCTCTCTCTCTTACAATGGCATAGAGTTCCCATGCTAATCACCCTTATTACAACACATGCACATGCATACGACAATGAGCTTCCACTCAAGAGCTCCTTCTAGAGAGGTTGAGCTTGGCTTCTCAAGCTATAGCATAGTGCTCTTGCTTATGGCTCCCCCTTTTGTGCTAGCTACACCCTCCTTTTATAGCAATTTTGAGGGCTAGGGTTACTCCTCTAACCATGGTTGGGTTAGATTTTCAACACTTATCTAATTTCTTTTGCTTCGAATTATCAAGAAGTTGGTGGGGATAGATGAAGAACAGAGAGAAGAGAGAAGTGGAGGTGATATGACTTTTCATACTAGGTTAGTGTTAGTAAATTAGTAGAGTTAGTATTTTTATTGATTTACAAATGGAATTGGATATTTACAATGGGAGTATCCATGTAGGATACAAATAAGGAAGAAAAAACTCTTAATAGGTAAGAAAACATGGATTTCTTACAATGTCGATGCTCCAAGTGTTTTGAGTAGAGTCAAATTTGACGCTTGTTGACGGTCCACTAGCTTTGACGGTACGTTTTTTCTCCACTCTTGACCTTCCTTGGGAGCCAAGGTAAGTGAACATGAGAAATCAATCACCATGATGCTATCTTTCAAGAGAAGAGTCTGAATTTTGTGGTTTTTTTTATAAATATGGGTAATATGGAAGAGAAAAAATGAGACTAGGTGGTCAATTTTTTTTTTCTCCAATCTTTGACCTTCCTTGGGAGCCAAGGTAAGTGAACATGAGAAATCAATCACCATGATGCTATCTTTCAAGAGAAGAGTCTGAATTTTGTGGTTTTTTTTATAAATATGGGTAATATGGAAGAGAAAAAATGAGACTAGGTGGTCAATTTTGGAATGGAAGTGTGTGTAGGAGACATGAGTTCACCATGGTTTCTCTTATTCTTCAAGGTTGAGAAGAAGGTGAGTAGGGTGCAGAGAGGAGTGGTGAGAGAGGTGGGCATGATGAGTGCAGAAGTGTGTGTGAAAGAGGAAAATGATAAAGTGGAAGAGGGAGTGTGGTTGCACAGCATGGGAAAACTGGGGTCCACCAATAAAATCATAGCTCACAGCTCGTAGCTCAAAAAAATATGAAAAACTTTGAGGTGAAAGTTCAGCCCACGAGCTACAACTTTTGTTTGTATCACCTTTTCAAATTCGGGGAGCATGCGATTTTTAAAAATTCATCAAAACCGATTGTTTTTTTTCCACTGCACAAAGTCCTTGTGAGGTCCTTCTTTGGATGATTCTTTTGAATACCTCCAAGAGTAAGCCCCCCATGGTGCATGCATGTATTCCACATACCCTTGACCTTATTTGGTAGGTATATAATTGAAGATATTGTTGAGATCATGATATAAGTGAGTAGTACAACTAAGAAAATCAAATATTGAGGGGTCTAAAAAAATATGTACATGTCAAATATAAATAATATAGGTGGAAAAAATATAAAGGGGTCAAAATAAATCTCTCTCATTATAATTCTACCATAAAAAGATAAATATTTTTGCTGGTCTAATTTATGAGAGTAATAGAGAATAGATTTAGGAAGGAAAAAATCACAATAGTGAAAAAATATATACATAAATAGAACTAGTTTTTTTGGATTTTTGTTGGGATGGAGTTATACCAAAAATAAGAGAAGCTTGCATGAAATTATTTTTATATGGAATAAAGAGTATGCAAAATGGTAAGAAAAAATATGGTAATGGTGAGTCAATGTACATAGCATAAATAACACACTATAGGTAGAAATATTTAAATAAATACCAAAATAATTATGAAAAATCCTTTTCTTTAGGCCCTATATACAATGAAATATTTATACACAAATGGGCCATAATATTTTTTATTTTTTTATTTTTTTGGCTCAACTAGCCCAGTGACTAGCTAGCTGAGGGTTTTAAGAAAATATGGAGAAAGTCCCTAACTCACACACGCCTATGTACAATGAAATGGTAGGGATAACCAAAATGTTTGAGTGATTTGATAGGGTGAGGTAGCTTACTATGGAAATCCGAAAAACGGCTATCATTAGCCCTCCCCCAAGATGATGGTATATGCATGTACCATCATAAAGCATCTTCTCCAAAGAGAGTACTTCAAAGTCCTTGACAAGATCTTCATTTTTTGGCCCCTAGGAATTTGGACCGGAGTTACATTCATGCTTCATGGAGCAATACTTACATGAGATAGCTGCCTTTTGACAGATCTTTGGTAGATCCTTTGGTAGAAGGCGACTCAAATAAGGCTTCAAGCGATAACCATTTACCTTCCTGGAGTGCTCTTTCCCATTCAAGTCCATAAGCAGATAATAACTTGAGTTGAAACCTTTTGTAGCACTCGTATGCTGCTTCTCTTTTCCCACTCAAGCTCAGCTAAGGTAAGAAGTCGATCCATCCATGATTCTTGATCATCTTGTGCTGCTTTTCCATGAATTCCCATTGTTGGAATGTTAAGCTCATTGGGTTGCAAAGCTTCTTGACCATAGACCAAGTGAAATGGTGTAAACTCCGTGGCTTCCCTATATGTGGTTCGATACGCCCACAAGGCACCATCCAAGAAGTCATCCCACAACTTTGTCTTGTTTTTCACCATCTTTCTAATGATGCCTGCAATGACACCATTAGCTTTTTCTACCAAACCATTTGATTGGGGATAGTAGGGTGTACTATGACGATGTAGAATGTGAAGTTCTTCACAGACTTCTGTGAGCAAGCCCTTTCTAAACCCTGGACCATTATCATAAATAATCTCCAAAGGTGTGCCAAATCTACAACAAATGTGAGTGTAGACAAATTTGCTCACTGTCCTCTCATTTACCTTTGCCACACTTTGTGCTTCCACCCACCTAGTCATATAGTCTACAGCCACTAGAATGTAGAGTTTACCAAATTTTTTCCTAGGGAGAGGACCCATGGCATCAATGCCCCACTTTTCAAAGGGTCCATTTTCAAGCACGATTCGCCTTGGACCATAAACCAATCTTCTATTCCCATTTACCTGACAATTGGGACAACTTTTACACCAATGTTGGACATCCACATGTAGACTTGGCCAAACAGACCCCACAAGCAAAATCTTCTTCACAGTTAACTCTTGGGCAAAATGACCACCACATGCCTCTTCATGTAAACCTTCAAGAATGGCTGGAATCTCCTTGGTTTCTGGTATTCTCCTACAAACTTGATCTTTTCCCCTTTGGTAAAGGACACCTTCCAAAAACAAATATGAACTCGCCTTCTTAATGAGCCTCCGCTTTTGAGCCTTTGTGAAGCCCTCTGGAAACTCGCCCTCTAAAATGTATCTCACAATGGGAGCCAATGACTCCATCCCCTGGTACCTTGGTTGCTTTATCACTGTTGCTGCCATGATGACCTGCACTTTACTCTCAACACATGCAACTGCTTTTTGTGCAAGTAAATCTGCATCTTCATTTTGTTTCCTAGGGATATGATATAGTTGCACTTCTTCAAATTGATTAAACAACCTACGAATGGCATGAACTTTTGTCCTTAGGTTTTCATTCTTGCATGCCCAAATGCCTAAAATCTGCTTCACAATGAGAAGTGCATCTCCCTTTACCATGAGACGTTGTATCCCTTGGCCAATGCACATCTTCAAACCATGAAGTAGTGTGTCGTATTCTGCTTCATTGTTGCTAGTTGAACCTGGTAGATTGACCTTCTCTTTCATGACCACCTCTCCACTTGGGTTGAGCAATACTAGCCCTCTCCCTGCTTTTCCTGTGACTCGTCGAAAAGCTCCATCAAAGAACAAGGTAAAAGCATTAGGGATACTTTTAGGTGGTGTCAATGGTAGGGTCTTTACTTCAGGCACCTTTATTTCCCTCTCATGTACCTTATAAGTGAGAATCCCCGCCAATTGTGCACGCACACTATCTTCCACCTTGAAAGAGTATTGAAACTCTTGCAATTCCATAATCCACTTTAAGATCCTAGTGCTAAGATTCATTTGAGATGACACCCAAGGAAACAAATTTTCTTCAGTGATAATTACAAAAGGTTTTGGTAGCAAGTAGGATCTAAACTTTCTCACCGCAAACATGAGAGAAAGCATCATGAGTTCTGGCTCCGTGTAGCCTCTCTCCAAAGCATTCATGACCCTACTAGCAAAGTAGATGCGTCACATCCGGGTACTATGGGGATCTTGTTGTAGCAAAACCGCTCCAATTGTTTCTTTTCCAACACTAGAGCTAACAAAGAATGTATACTCCCAACAAGGTGGCATGAGTGTTGGTAGCTCTGAAAAAATGACTTTAATGTTACAAAAGTACTCTTCAAGCTCATAAGACCATGCAAATTCTACTTGTTGTGTCAACTTTTTCAAAGGATGAAGCAACTCCGAAGCTAAGTGAATAAAGCGTGACATATACTTCACCTTTTGAATGAATGAGATGACCTCTTTGAGGTTCTTGGGTGATGGGAGCTCAATAAGAGCCTTTGCCTTTGAAGGATCCACCTCAATGCCTTTATAGGAAACCTTGTGACCAAGCAAGATCACTTCATCCTCACCTACGTGACACTTGTCGGGGTTGAGTTGACCTCCCATGTCGTAGAGCTTCTTTAAACCTTCTTCTACCCTTTGTAGATTCAATGATTTTGAGCTATAAATGCAAAAATCATCAATAAAAACCCTAATGGACTTTCCAAAGAATGCTTGAAACACCATGTTCATGAAGCGTTGGAAAGTTGCAGGAGCATTTGTCAGTCCAAATGGCATGACTCTAAAAGAATAACTCCAACTAGTGATGAAGGTTGTTTTCAACTGATCTTCCAATGCGATACCTATTTGAAAGTAACCCGAGTAGCCATCACACACAGTGTACTTCTCATGATTAGCTACCTCATTTAGTATCTCATCTTGAAATGGGAGGGGAAAGTGATCTCTTTTTGTTGCCTCATTGAGTGGACGGTAATCCACACACACCCTCCACTTGCCGTTCTTCTTGGGAGTGACAACAACGGGAGAGACCTACTCTGAGTTCTCCACTGGATAAATGAAACCTGCTGTTAGAAGCTTTCTTACCTCCTTGAGTAAACCTTATTCTTGATGACTCCTAGCCTTCGTAGCTTCTGAGCCTTAGGTTTGGCCTATGGCTTCAACTCAATTTTGTGTTGAACAGCATCTACTCCACGCACATCGGTGTAGTCCTTAGCAAAAAGCCTAGGAAATTTCCTTAGCACACATTTGAACTCCTCTCTTTCGTCCTTTGTAAGTGTTGTAGACAACATACCTTCTAACATTCCTTCATCTTGCACATTTTGGTTCTCTTGGGAACCTACCTCTTCCAAACCTGGGCAAGAGGTCTCTTGGTTGTTTGGATTAAACCTTACCCCCATGACTTTGATGGAAGACTCCTCTTCAGTAATGCTGCCGCTAATTTCTCCTTCTGAAGTGCTATCGGTCCAACCTTCCTCCGTCTCACTTTGAGATGATTCTTCATGGAGCTCCTCTTGGCGTTGCTCCTTCATGTCAAAGACAACCTTCTTATGATTGTCATTCCTGCAAATTAGTTTTCCACTCTCCCAATCCTGCAAAGCTCGCATTTTCATTAGCCATGATCTCCCTAGGATAAATGGGTAACCATTTCCTTTGGTTGACATAGCATAAAAATCCACCGCCTTCTGAATGCCAAAGGCCTCCACAAAGACATTTTTACAAATGCCTACACACCTAGCTTTGCTATTTTTTGTCATCTTGACTATAATTTCAGGTGTCTCATGGATGTGCTTGGAATTATCAAGAAGTTGGTGGGGATAGATGAAGAAGAGAGAGAAGAGAGAAGTGGAGGTGATAGGACTTTTCATACTAGGTTAGTGTTAGTAAATTAGTAGAGTTAGTATTTTTATTGATTTACGAATGGAATTGGATATTTACAATGGGAGTATCCATGTAGGATACAAATAAGGAAGAAAAAACTCTTAATAGGTAAGAAAACATGGATTTCTTACAATGTCGATGCTCCAAGTGTCTTGAGTAGGGTCAATTTTGACGCTTGTTGACGCTCCATTAGCTTTGACGGTACGTTTTTTCTCCACTCTTGACCTTCCTTGGGATCCAAGGTAAGTGAACATGAGAAATCAATCACCATGATGCTATCTTTCAAGAGAAGAGTCTGAATTTTATGGTTTTTTTTATAAATATGGGTAATATGGAAGAGAAAAAATGAGACTAGGTGGTCAATTTTGGAATGGAAGTGTGTGTAGGAGACATGAGTTCACCATGGTTTCTCTTATTCTTCAAGGTTGAGAAGAAGGTGAGTAGGGTGCAGAGAGGAGTGGTGAGAGAGGTGGGCATGATGAGTGGAGAAGTGTGTGTGAAAGAGGAAAATGATAAAGTGGAAGAGGGAGTGTGGCTGCATAGCATGGGAAAACTGGGGTCCACCAATAAAAACATAGCTCACAGCTCGTAGCTCAAAAAAATATGAAAAACTTTGAGGTGAATGTTCAGCCCACGAGCTACAACTTTTGTTTGTATCACCTTTTCAAATTCGGGGAGCATGTGATCTTTAAAAATTCAGCAAAACCGATTGTTTTTCTTCCACTGCACAAAGTCCTTGTGAGGTCCTTCTTTGGATGATTCTTTTGAATACCTCCAAGAGTGAGCCCCCCATGGTGCATGCATGTATTCCACATACCCTTGACCTTATTTGGTAGGTCTATAATTGAAGATATTGTTGAGATCATGATATAAGTGAGTAGTACAACTAAGAAAATCAAATATTGAGGGGTCAAAAAAATATGTACATGTCAAATATAAATAATATAGGTGGAAAAAATATAAAGGGGTCAAAATAAATCTCTCTCATTATAATTCTACCATAAAAAGATGAATATTTTTGGTGGTCTAATTTATGAGAGTAATAGAGAATAGATGTAGGAAGGAAAAAATCACAATAGTGAAAAAATATACACATAAATAGAACTAGTTTTTTTGGATTTTTGTTGGGATGGAGTTATACCAAAAATAAGAGAAGCTTGCATGAAATTATTTTTATATGGAATAAAGAGTATGCAAAATGGTAAGAAAAAATATGGTAATGGTGAGTCAATGTACATAGCATAAATAACACACTATAGGTAGAAATATTTAAATAAATACCAAAATAATTATGAAAAATCCTTTTATTTAGGCCCTATATAAAATGAAACATTTATACAAAAATGGGCCATAATATTTTTTTTATTTTTTATTTTTTTTATTTTTTTTGGCTCAACTAGCCCAGTGACTAGCTAGCTGAGGGTTTTAAGAAAATATGGAGAAAGTCCCTAACTCACACACGCCTATGTACAATGAAATGGTAGGGATAACCAAAATGTTTGAGTGATTTCATAGGGTGAGGTAGCTTACTATGGAAATTATGGAAAGCCGAAAAACGGCTATCAATATGTCTTTGTTTCGAACAACCGGTATCAGAGCGGGGTTTACTCGTAGCTAAAACATCTAAAGGAAAGGATTCCTTTAATTGAGTGGGACTAATGGTAGAGGAAGGTAGTTTCAAAATCGAGAAGTTTAATGAAAAAAACTACCAACACCGAAAGATGCAAATTGAAGACTACCTCTACTAAAAGGATCTCTACTTGCCTCTAGGCAGTCTTGCAAAGAAGCCCGCAACAATGGTAGATGAAGCTTGGAATGCCCTTGATTTAAAGGCCTTGGGAAAAATCCGGCTATGCTTGGCGTCAACAATGGCCTTCAACGTTTTGGAGATAAAGACCATGAAGGACTTGATGAATTCTCTTGACGGCCTCTACCAAAAACCATCAGCATGCAATAAGGTATTTCTCATAAAGCGATTGTTCAATCTAAAAATGGTAGAGAGTGTTTCAATTGCAGAACACTTAAATGACTTCAATACCAATATAAGTCAACTTCAATCGGTGAAGGTCAACTTTGACGATGAATTGCAAGCTCTCCTAATGTTGTCGCCTTTGCTAGATAGTTGGGATAGCCTTGCGATGGCTGTAAGTACCTCAATATCTGGTCCAAATACTCTCAAGTTTGATGATGTTGTGGGTGTTCTCTTAAGAGAGGAAATGTGAAGGAGCACTGTCAGTGGAAAAGAGAGGAAGAATGAAGGAGAGGTTCAAGAACCAAAGAATTCATGATCACTCAAGGCTGAGCAAGTAACACACAAAGTTAGTTCTCAAGTGCTAGAATTGCAGCAAGAAGGGCCACGTCAAGAAGGATTGTTGGTCCTATAAGAATAAGGAGACAAAATCTCAAGACAACAAGCCAACATCTTAGTCCAATGTGGAAGGTAAAGTACAGCAAGACACTCTAATTCTATCATTAGACAATGTGTCAAATTCTTGGATAGTAGACTTTGGGGCTTCATTCCATGCAACACCTCACAAGCAACATTTAATGTTGAGTACATATACTTGGGAGGTGATGAAGCTTGTGAAATTGTCGGCAAAGGTAAACTTTTTCTCAAAATTGCAAATGAGATTGAATAAAATCACAAAAACCTAATCTCTATAGGTCAATTGGACAATGAAGGTCACAACGTTGCATTCAAAAAAAAATGGTGGAGGTCTTGAAAGGATCTTTGGTGGTTGCAAAAGGAGAAAACCTGGGTACACTTTACTAGTCTATAGTCAATGCACAATCTTCAATTTGTGCAACTCTCTCTCTCTCCCTCTCTCTCTCTCTCTCTCTCTCTCTCTCTCTCCTTCTACTATTGCTCGTGTCTGTGAAAATTATCTCTCTCCATTAATTAAACCACTCTAATCTCTATTTAGTTGCACATTTATTCCTAATAATGTCTACCATACCTAGTCTACCTCACATTTGGCCCCATAATGCTCGGCTTCAAAAAACCTCATTATGACCCTCACAAAAGGCTACAAAGAATCAAGACTTAATGTGCCATATAAATGCCAAATCAACACCACAAGAAGCATACTCAGCAGTATCCTTCAAGACCATACATACGTTGTAAAGTAATTAGTGCTAACATGAGTAGGATATGCGCATAAACAAGCACCAGAAGATATGCAATACCTATCAGAAAAAAAAAGAGTGATGGCAATGGCCTCAATCACGTATGAGTGGCATCAAGCCATATGGCATCCAATGTCAAGTCCGCATCAAGAATACCATAAACAACACATACTACCACAAACTACATCAACTAATGGCACATATGTTCAATCTGTGTCCATAAGCAAATAAAAGCGTGCCAAATCTTTGGAGAAATAACAAAGCATCCAAAATGTATAAACCAATGCATACACATGAATAGTGAGCACCCACAATGCTCAAGTCACTAGAGCATCCAATGGAAGCATGTATAAAGCATGCGCATCAAGTATGAATAATAATTGTAAGCATAAACATGGAATTATAATTTGGATCCATGGAAAATCCTTATCAAAATCTACACTTGCATCTTAAAATGCAAGCTCCAATAGCTCCCAACAATGAGCATTCCCAAGTGTCCTACATGTCCAAACAGTTACATAGGCATTGCTCTATAGTGTAGGCATCCATCTAACACAACTCTTATGTGTTATACTTGCTACATATTGTTGCAAAAATTTATGTGCCAATTTTTTTAAAACTCTAATATCACACGAGTGTGTCCAAAACATGCCAAAACCCCAAACTAGACACGCGGTGATCATCCCTATACACAATCATATGAGGGAGGGATTCCAAAAATTGTGTTCCAAGACACAAAAATAGAAAATTAACCTGCTGCCAAAAACTTTTCTATGAAAGCTTAGAAATTTGATATCAACGTGTCTAAAACATGCTAAAACCCTAGGATAGACCTCTGGATCACATAAATCCAAGTCTAAAAGAAAGAGGTATGCAAAAATTGCATTTCAAAGCAGCCAAAAAAAAAAACCACCTACTAAAATCAAAATTTTTTCTTCTTCTTTGACAAACCAAGAGCATGCTCCTTAAGCTCTACTCAACCTCAAAATTCATGCTCAAACTCAAATTTGCACTCCCTCTTGAACATCGCTCGATCTTCTTAATCAAGCACTGCATCTCTTTGCTCTGTTAACAATGCCACACAATTGCAGCTCTAATACCAATTGGATTGGAAGGAATGATTGTGTGTGTGTGTGTGTGTGTGGAGAGAGAGAGAGAGAGAGAGAGAGAGAGAGAGAGAGAGAAGAGTACATAGAAATCTGATAGAGCATACACATAACAATTGTGGAGCACCTCATTCTTTGTTATCCATCGAGTATAGGATAACGTGTTAGTGATGGGTGTTAGTAAGGGGATATGCGATCGACTATGTCCAATTGATCGGCCATACTGGCCTTTATCCCAACAATATCAAGAGGAGAAAGTGGATAAAGAGAAACAAAAAATATCTCTATCTCATTGTGGACATTTTAAATGACTAAGAAGAAAATAATTTTGTAGTTCTCATTATTGCAACCAATGTAGCCTGCCTTCCTTGGGCTTAGCAATCTACAAAGGATCTTTTGTAGTTCTCAAGCATTTATCTTTTCTAATGAGGGCATTAAGATAGAGTTGCACACATCATATTTGTTTACACATGGGACTTACTTGTTTTAGAGGGAGTTGATTATTGTGTATGTAAGCCCAGATAGTAGCCATCACTTCCTTTTTTGCATCTCTAAGGAGAAAATGTACTATGTTGGGCTATGTTAGTTGTAGTGGATGTTTCTTTTAATTTATGCAATGAAGGTGGAATTCACCAATGAAAAGACTAGGGAATTAAATGCTTGCTTATTCTCCACTTACCCACCTCCTAAAGATAGGCTAGATGGCCTATGAGGGGAGGTGGTTGGGTGGAGAATAGGCATGCAATTAGCCCCTTGGTCCTTTTAGCCACTGAGAGAACAAGGGGAACTTTGCATGCTCTTCTCCACCCAACCACCTCCTCTTTTAGGCCTTTTGACCTATCTTTAGGAGACCCCTTGACTTATAATGCCTAGTTAGACGTGCTTAGGACCCATGTCCTACCCTTGTTGTAACATAAGTCAATCCCCCCCCCCTCAAAACGAAGGAGAGTTTTCATCCTTGAAAACGTCAACCGAAAATTTCTTCTTAAGAACATCAATGTTTTTCTAATCTAAACCTGCATTAGGTCAACTAATCCATTTAATAAACACCAAATTGGGTACTCATATGTGGAACTAGTGGATTGTAGCAAAGACCGAACATTATAAAACTAGATGATTGCAAGCAAAATATCCTCTAAATAGACTTAGACACTGGCTCCAATTTAATACTAAGAGTACAAGCACATTGGGATTTAGACACTAGCTCCAATTTAATAATAAGCATTCCAAAACTCCATAAGTGGTAGTGGTTGCATAAGATGATAGATGATTTATACCACAATAGTAAAATAACCTCTTCTAGCCAAGATTGCATATTTAGGTTATTTCTTTTCTTCACAATGTGAAAGCTAGCTAAACTTAAAGCAACTATAGGTAGGTAGGTTCATTACAACTTAGGGAAAAAGATTTTTCTATGGATTCCTAGAATCTTTCTAAGTCAATTTGGTGCAGTGGATATGTTTCCATTTTAGTTTTTGGCCATTTTAAAGTGGACGTGTAGGCTCCTTTCTACTATGTTTACCATGATAACTTCACAAGATAGTGGGGCTCCCTCACAGAAACTCATGATGTTGAGGGAATTATTGTGATTTTGGTGCAGTGCCTCCCTCACCCCAACACAATCTATCTAGGGAGACTCGTGCTCATACACAATAGAACTGAATTAAGTATATCAATAGCAAATAAGTCCCCTATCACACTAGCGAGGCCATCCCCTTTTCTTTTGCTGGTGGGTGTGGCATTTTCTGTCACACCATGCATTTAGACAAGCATGTGTGCTTTTCAATCAATGCATCAACTAGTTGTGCCTCCACACTTGGGGCCGACTGCTAGTGTTCAAAGCCTACATCTTCTCTTCACATGCTAAATTTTGAAGGTTTTCTGGGGTGATGAAAAGTTGACTGGGTGAGCTAGGCTGCTCATCTAACATTCTGAATAGGCCAACTTTCACTTTTCCCTCAATGAATAGATGCACGCCATCTCAACATGGCCGCAAGATGCATGTCCAAGTGTGACAATGCAATGATTTCACCAGAGCTTATGAAGTGAGAACTCATTACTACAATAAGTACTAGATCATTAATGATGTAGCATAAAGTTACCACTACTTCTATTTATATTGAACTATCCCATGCATCTTTTGTATTTGTGTTAACTCCTATTTTGTGTGTCACAGAAAGCACAAATATTCACACCAATGGATGTTCTGATTACTCAACCAAGACTCTGACTCAACAACACTACAAGGTGCGTTATCTGCATCTAATTCCCTATGCCTATGCATTTGCTTGGTCAATACATAAAGCCTATGGGGCAGGGCACGACTTTCGTTTCTTAAAAGTTTTGGAGAGACCATAGTGACAACTCTCCACCATACTTTTGTATGGCACATTCGCATGATGTGCATTGTATATTTAGCATTTTCACTTTGTGACACATCATTGCAAGATGAAATGTTCAACTATTCTCATTGCTTTTATGTAGCTTGACACAAATATTCTCTTTTTGCTTGCACAATTGGACAACACCCATATGGCATGCCAAGGGTAGGACTAGGAGGGCACGACCGTGGCAAAGTGCTGGACACACTTGCAGTAAAGGGGCCTATATATATCTAAGAGCCAGAGGGCCAGGGGCCTTTATATAGGATGGATGGATGGTTATTCACAGGTCTATCTTTCCACTTGACTAAAGCTTGTTCATACGGCTAGATTGGAGGCTAAATGAAATCTACCAAAATCTGTTGGTCAAGGACATTGCGATTCTTTGGCATATAGCTTATTTTCTCGTAAAATGTCAAACACTTGCTTGAGATGTTGTAGATGCTCTTTCTTAGAAGCACTCTACACAAGGATGTTGTCAAGAAAGACAATAACAAACCTGCCTAGATATGGCCTCAAGACACTAACCATAAGTGTCATGAAAGTAGCTATTGCATTAGTCAACCCAAAGGGCATAACCAGATACTCATAGTGTCCAAACTATGTTTAGAATGCAGTCTTGGGTATATCCGCAAGCCTTATGCATACTTGATGATACCTTGATCATAAGTCTATCTTTGTAAAGATATGAGCATGAGTGATCTTATCAACTAGATCATCCACTCTTGGTAAAGGGTACTTGTTCTTAACAGTGATCGCATTCGATCCTCGATAGTCTACATACTAGGTTGAATTTAAGCCGGTTATATCAATAGCTGCACAGGGACAACAATGTGGAAAATCAAGATGTTTCTCTTGGTTTCATTGAACCTCCTACTGAGCTGTGTATTGGTCACATGAATAGTTGGACCTCTTAGAGGTATCACTATGGAAAACATTAGTGTTCTTGATAAGATCTTACCACTTTTGTTTTCAAGGACAAAAATGCTTCTCCAAGGGGAGAGTAATGTCATGGCAAGGGTAGGACTAGGAGGGCACGACCATGGAAAAGTTTTGCACACACTTGCAATAAAGGGGTCTGTATAAATCTAAGAGCCAAGGGGCCAGGGGCCTATATTATAAGATGGATGGGTGGTTATTTGTAGGTCTATCTTCCCTCGGTCTTAAACCACACACGATCATCAAGTCAGTATTGCAATTTAATTTTTACATTTTGTTGATGCTTTCTGAATTATTTGAGTTTTCTAAAATGCTTCCTTAAGTTTAGTTTTGCTACATATTTTCCTCACTAGTACATGTTTGATCTTGATCATTGTATCTATATATCAAATAGATACACGCTTCTTTACTCACAATTGGGCAATTCAACTTAAGAATTGCAGTATTTAATGCATTGTGTACATGTTTACTTTATTTCTATGTGGTTGATGTCAATCTATGTATGTCCTTGTTTGGAAGTGCATCTTTCTTTTTTTCCAAGAAATAGATCCTTACATTAGTTAATAAAACTTCCCATAGGGCTACAACCACCTCTACCAGAGAGGGCTACAACAATAGCAAGGGTAGACTCTCCCAACAATGAAAAAAACAAAATATGTACAATGGGCTAAATCAGGAAATGGAAGGAGGGAAAAGTCACACAGGTGGACGATAGTGCCATCTAGATGTCCCCTGGACCATGGTCCTGGGTGCCAGAGTCGCAGGAAATCCTCTCTACACTCCTGCATGTAGTCGGAGTTCCCTTGGAGTCTCTTGACTTGCCCCTGAGAGTGCGAATCAGCTCCAAGAAAAAATCCCAAACAGTCTCGGCCGGGGGGACAAGAGGAGCCTCGAAGATGCAAAAGCAGCAAGCCCACCAAATGAACTAGAGTGTCAGGCCGCAGGTGAGCTCCCAACACATCTCTCTCTCACTGCAAAACTTTTGGGAGGTAAGCTCTGTGGCTAGCTGGAGTGTAGGTCGACCCCCTTGGATCACTATCATCCAACTGGTGAAAGCCAACTAGAGTGCAAGGCCCATGAGTGTGAACCAAGCTATAACACCCCAAGTGTACTGCCCGGCTATGGAGAGAGGCCTCGCATCATTTGAAGAACCCAAAACCAAACCTGATGTGCCATGGGGCAGCCCACAGATAGTGTCACTGGCTCTCCAAGGGGTGACCACAAGCTGCACATGCTATCAAAAAGCCAATGTGCACTAGCCAACTCCTGTAGCTCTATGTGCAACTAGCCATTGGCAACAAAGTGGCTTGCCTTGGCTATCTAGAGTCCCACAAACACACACAAAAGTTTGACAAGAACTCAACTATGAGACCCTACTCCTGCCAATGAAGTGCTGCTTGAGGACAAGCCTCTCGCCATGTTTCCATTATGTGACACCCTAGTCAAACAATGTACTGAAAGAAAGGGATCCCATGGTGGTTGGTTGAAGAGAGGTGGTCTCTCCAAAACCACTCTCCTGGGTCCCACTACACTCGTGCCAAAGGGAAGCTCTCCCAAGACCAAAGCCTCTAGTGGACTAACTCAAGACATGCTGGGTTTCAAAATCTATGACACAAATCCTCCCACAAATGCCCACTACTTGTATCTTCTAAAAACAAAACTCTACAATTTGTGGAGCCTCTATTGAGACTCTATGTAGTCAACCCTCGCCCTGGATCTTGAAGAACATGGATGATACATACTCTAAGCAAGCACAAATTGCAAAGAGGACCTCCAGTCACGTGAAGGCCTCCATCCATCTAGGAGCTGTTGTCTCTAGAGGAGTGAGCCACTCAGCTGGTAAGGCCTCTATGATGTTTTGGCACGTGCCCTGGAGCTAGATGCTTTGTATCTCCTGTGCAAAGCTAAAAACTGAAGTTGGTCGCCTAAGGTGCATGTTCGACCCCCTTCTATGGGACCCCAAGAAACATGAGAGTTGTTACCAACCAATTGTCCTCTCTGAGTGCTAACCATGGGGTTCCAAACAAGGGATTGTCACAAGTGCTCCTCCATGCACGTGGGCTGGTGTTGCTCCAGGCCACTCCGTAGCTGCTCCCAAGAGTGAAGCAGATTCTCAAAAAATCAATCCACCAGTATCTTGCTCAGACCAACTCTACTCATCTCTATAAAGATCCACCTAATGGATGGACTCCAAGGGCCTCATGCATCAGACACTTGAGATCTCAACCGCCACTGAAGCAACAACCCCTTCTAGGATTCCTCCCCTTGAAGCAGTCCTTTGACAACAAACTTCCTAAGAAGGGATTTGATCTGTTGTGCTGGGTCTATAATCCCCAACCCCCCTTGAGAACATAGTAGAGTGATGACTTGCCAAGCTAATTTGGTGCAAGTTGCTGACTGAGTGTCACGCCCTGAGCAAAGAAAATTCCCAATC
Source organism: Adiantum capillus-veneris (assembly GCF_014529385.1). NCBI lineage: Eukaryota > Viridiplantae > Streptophyta > Polypodiopsida > Polypodiales > Pteridaceae > Adiantum > Adiantum capillus-veneris. The sequence goes on along the minus strand of NC_140936.1, from coordinate 148,058,289 downwards.
AGCCTCTCCAACTGGCTGATATAGGAACTTGAGAAGATCCTGCAAGATGTAATGTACCACATAGTAGCCAACAACACCTGGTTGGCCAGTACAACTCTGCCTGCTGAAGAGAGACATGAGGAGCTCCAATGTAGCAAGTTCCTCCTGATGGAAAAGAGGAGAGGAGCAGTTTGCTACTCAAGAGACAAGTCCAGGCCAAGTCCAGGCCAACCTGATAGCCCAAGTAGTGAACTGTAGTCCCTGGGGAAATACATCTAAAACCCTCACCTGGTGACCACTTAGGTATAACATTGCCAATCTAGAAATCCATTGTCTTCCTCTAGTTGATCAGTGCACCTGACGCCCAATAGAAAATACCAAGAGCCTGCTGACACCTGTGCAAATTGGTCTCCTGGCCCTCCAAGTACAAGGCTGGTTCATCATCAAACTCAGCATCAAGAAGCTCATTTGCCCTAATAGGGAGCTCAAGGCCACATATGACAACCTGTTGAGAATTCAAGAATCTGCTCATCACCTCAGCATAGAACAAGAAGAGGAAGGAGGCAAGAGGCCAACCCTCCCTGATCGATCGTGTGAGAAAGAAACTCTCCCCTTGGCCCCCTTCCAAGAGCACCTACCTATGCACACACCTATAGAGAGCAGACAAACCTCTAATCCAAGCATTTGTGAAATTGATCCTACGTAGAGTGCCCTCCAAAAAGTCCCAGTCAACTATGTCATAGGCCTTCTTAAAGTCGAGAAGGAGTATCACTAAATCCTCTCCTCAGAGACGTGCAAGGGTAGAAGCCTCCCATAAAGTGAAGATGTTGTGATCCTTGACAAAACCTATCTGAGTCCCATGTATAATGCTCTCTAGTAGTGGTTGAATCCTCAATCTTAGAGCCTTTGCTAGAATTTTGGAGGATGAGCTAAGGATGGTAATGGGTTGCCACTATTGAATCTCATCCAAGGAGCCTCCCTCCTTGGGAATCAAGTATATAAAACCCTCACTCATGCTGTCAGGCATCTCGTCGATAGTGTGCAAAACGTACTAAAATGTGCTACACAAATCTGAACCAAGAAAGTCTCAATACTCCAAGAAAAAGCTGGGGGTCAAACCATCCTCCCTTGGAAAACTACCATGAGTGAGTGCTCTGAGGGCCTCATGGAGCTCCTATAGTAGTAGAGGAAGCTCAAGTCTCTGTCGCATCTCCTTGTAACAAGTCAAGGCATCTGTGCCCAAACCTGCTCCTTGCATGCATCCAAGTGCTCTGATTGAGGCTAAGTTGACAATAGATCATGATAGAAGTCAGTAAAAATTTCTCACATATCCTCAGGCTCTGAGGCCACTAGTCCGTCAGGTCTCCTTAGCTGACTAACACTGGTGTGAGCGTGACGTGGCCCCAATGTTTAAAAAACCCCCCCAATAACTCGGTCCCCCACCTGGGTCCATTGAGATGACTTTGATGGAAGGCAAACTCATGGTGCTGCTCCTCAATGCTAGTCAGCTTCTGTCTAGCCTGCTGCATCTGCTCCTCCAATCATGGGTTGTCTGGATGTTGCTTCTACATCCAGACACTATAAGGAAGCAACACCCCATCAAAGGTGCTTCTCATCCTCCCTGGCTACAACCAAACTGGCTACGGACTCCTGAAGGAAGAAGCAACTAAGCTACGTCAGTCTAGAGGCCACTCTACCAACATGGGTGTCTTGCATGTCTAGACTCTCTAACCAAAGTGTCTCCACTCGTTGTGAATTTCAGAATCAATGGGGGTGTCCTCACTGTGAGGAAACCCTAAACCATCCAATGTCTCTATTTTCACTCTGAGCTCTATTTTCCTCTTTACATCCACATTGTGGCTCTATGATAAACTTTTTAGCTCGTTGTCAGCATCATGAAGCGTCTGTCTCATAGCAGTCACAAATGGGCTAACCCTTGCATTGCTTGCTTTCAAAACCCTTGAGCTTTGAGCTCCTGTCTTGCATTGATGAGATGTTGTTTAACATCCTGCACTTGTTGTGTGAGATAAAAGGGGCCTCACGGAGGTTGTGTGAGAAAGTGCCCCCACCATGTCATCACCTACCAAACAAAGCCACCAACGATGTCGATGCTCGTCAAATCCGCTAGTAGGCCACCATCGAATGGGCGTTTGAGAGCGGAGTGTGTAGTGCTGACAAGCACACACCATGGCCCATGACTCACTCCCCTCACCCTCTGATCGCCTCGAACAATGGGCTCAAATTTGTTAGAAATCACATGTGCACACTTCCCTGGCAATTGCTCCCAGTTTCAACTTGCTCTGTCTAGTAGCCTTGAAACCTGATTGTCAAGCTACAAGTTCCTACTGACTCCACATGTCACATATCAACCTCAAGAATCTTGGCGAGGCTAAGAAATCTCCATAGGGCATTGGAATTGGAGCTGATCTCTTGAGACAACTAATTCTAGTGTTGAAGGATTTCAACTACTTAGAGTAGGAAGAGTTCATACAGCAGACTAGACAGAAATCAGTGACTAGACTGAAATATGAATACTGAAATGAGAATCAGACTTAAAGACTGGAATAAAGTTCAGATTCAGATTCAGAAGACTGTTGAGAAGTCAGTATCACTGGAATATATATATATATATCATGATTGAGATTACAGTGAATATGATTACAGAGAGAGAAAGTGTAGCTGATAATACTGCCACTGATGCTCAAGTGCAATTATTGCTCAAATCTCTAATACAAGTGATAACAATTGCCAACCCGATATCAAAGTAATGGGCCCTATTTATATGCTTCAGGTTTACCGTAGTAATTACTTTAGTAATTACTAAGTGATTCACTGCCCATCTTCTAAGAACACGTTCCCACATGGTGACACGCCAGCCGTCTACATCCTTCCCTTCTTTCTTGAATTTTGGCAAGATTCCAAAATTTATGAAAAATCCATTGTCTGGTTCTGATGTGGAACTGAAAAATCCATCGTCTGGTTCTGATGTTGACAATCCATCTTCTGGTGGATTGTCATAGTCTGACATTGAGAAGATGGTGAAGGATGCAGAGCTCTAGAAAGCTCACAGATTGCGAGAGGCAGCTGAAAAGTCCAAGGTCATCTCTCCTTGCCTGCTGAAAAGAAAAGTCGCCCCTGAATTCTGAGATAGAACTACCCAGTATCCTTCCATTGGACCGTCTTCCTTTTGCCCTTGCTCTTTGACCCTGTTGGTGCCTGAGAAGTTCCAGCATCAGCATTCTCCTTCTAAATCAGTCGGTAAATGGCCTCCTGCTCAAGCTAATCCCTCTGGTCTATGGTCATCTCTACCTCATAAGGTGTGAGAGAATGCTAGGTTTTGGTGTCAGGATCATAGAATGTACGCCTGCCCTTGGTCAGTCTAGTTCTGGCCAGTTTATGACAATGCGAAGCAGTATGGATCCATCCTTGTGGAAGAGGATGATTTGTTTTGACGTGCGCTTTGAACAGAATCTCGGCCATCTCCCTGTACTGCGGTGCCAGACCCGGCTTTGCTGCAATGTCTTTCTCAGGTAGTTTGGAAGATTCGACTATAAGCTGCAGTAACTGATTAGTAATCCTAGTCAATCCTCTCACTTGAATCTTCCACTGGCCCATACACAGCTGAATCCTCTGTAGCTTTGCCTTTATTGCCTGGATGTCATTGATTTGAAGAACATCATTGAACAATGTCTGCCAAGTCTTCCATTCTACAGTTGATCGCTCATACCAATCCTGAAGCTCATCAATTATTTTGAAATATGTGAGTCGATCAACTGGTTCTTGATGTTGAGGATACAGTGCTGGAAAGAATCTTGGCAACTCAGTTTCTCTTGTTGGAACATCATACAAGAGAACTGGAGAATTAGGTACAAATTCCAGGAAATTCAAAACTGCCTGGTTCTCTTGTTGCATCATCTTCCTAGTAATTTTTACTAGCTGGAATAGGGTGCGGAGAGCAGTTGCCTGTGCTCCGACTGACATGCAAGTTTGAGGTCCTCTGCTAGTGGCTGTCTGGTCTTCGAGGATGGCTTTCACTCTCTGGTCCAAAACACCTCTGGCAGTTTGAAGTTGAACCAGAACATCCTTAAGTTGGACCCTAACGTCCTTCATGCAACGGTAAGTTGGTTTGTTACCCAGCAGAATTTCCAGTTCTAAAGCTAAGGACTGACAATCTGGAGTGGACTGTCTTTGCCAGTGCGGGTTTACCACTTTCTCATCAGCATTGAGTATCCATTCTGGAACTCGTTCCAACAGCTGAACTATACTGGGATGTGCAGGTAGTCTACAAGCTTGCTTATCATGAAAAGCAGCAGATTTCCAATGTTCTACCATTTCCCTGGCTCCTACATATAGTCTTTGGAACCTTTCTAAATCAGTCCACAGAGTATCATCCTCCAGATACTGTCTGGTGATGGAGGCCTGTTGATGTCTCAGCTGCTTATTTAGGGTAATGAGTTACAGCCAATGTTGATGATCCTTCACTGGTCCTTCATCCTGAGCCTTCATTTTCCCTTTAGCCTCTTTGCTGTGATGGGACTGATTAGGTGGCTCATCTCCAGTGTTACTGGGCTGCTGTTCTTCAGTCTGCTGATGACCCGACTGTTGTTCTGTTTCCTGTCTTTCCTGCTGTCCCTCTGTATGGTCTGGTTGGTCTGGCTGTGAGTGGCCTCCTTCATCTGGCCCTGTCCCATCAGTGCCTGGTCTTCGGGGTGGAGACGGTGGTGGGGAATCATCATCATCCTGTGTATGCCCGGCTTCTTGATCATTCTCCTCCTTATCAGCTTCATCTTCTTCTTCCTCTTCATCCTCCTTTGGGAATGTCTGCTGCTCAATATAATCCATGATGGCTTAGTTCATCAGAGCATTGTTGAACTCACTCACCTTGTCCTGCAAATCACTTTGCAGACTTTCCATCAAGGATTTTAAATTTTCCCAATCAAAAACAGCATTGCCTGCGGGGTTCAAAATTTCAGACAAGCTATTGTAGATGTATCTGTCCGTCAGCGAACGCTTCAGAGCTGTATGGTGTAATAGCAGCTTCCTAAATTCTGTCCGCTTCGTTCCGAGCCCTATTTCAGCTCGCTCGGTAGCTCTCAATGCTTCATTCCGTTGACTATTTATGATCATAATTTCAGACTCAGCTTTAGCTAACTTTTTGTTCAACAAATCGTGAGCTCTCTCTGATTGAGCTTCCAATACCCTGTGTTGTATGTTCTGCACTTCCTGGGCTTTCTGGAGTGTGTCAATCTGATGTTGTGCTTCTGCCAAGTCTGCTTTAAGATTTTTAACTTCATCTTCTGATCGAGCAGCCTCTACCAATTGTCCCATACAACTGACAATGGTATTCCAAGAGGACTGTATCAGTACTGAACATCTGTCTTTGACCGTTGTTGGATCAAAATCAACTGGTTCATATATTGCCACAGGAGCCACATAAGGTAGAGATGCATAATCAGTTTTGGTGAGTGAGAGATGCCCTCTCAATTTCTGAGTTTGCATTTGCTGTAGCTTATCCTTTTTAACCAGTTGTAGAGGGTTTTGAGAAATGACAGGAACTATTTTAGACATAGTTGAGGACGTTGGACCTTTCCCCTTATCGAGTTGATTCCTGCCTTTGTCTCCTGACTGGTCTGGTACCTTCGCCTCAGTGACTGGCTTTACCTCATCTTTCCCAGATCGAGTAGCAACTGTATGTTTGACAACTGTCTGATCAGGAACAGTTGTCTCAGTGCTCGCTGCCTTTACCTGGCTTTCGATTTGCTTCAAGAATTCACTACTTTTGGTAAGTGTAATTCTTGGTTTCTTTGAACTACTAGCTTCCTCTGCAGTAGCTTTCCTTTTCAGATCTTTGAAAGTTCTTTCACTGTCCGTTTCCTTGTCGTCTGAGGACAGTTCAATTTTCTTCGGTTCAGAAATGAGATGCTCATTCCATGCCAGATGTACCTGCTCATTAACATCTGCAGCAATAGCCCAATACAGAAATTGCCAGACATACCATGCCTTGAAAACAGTTTGAGATTTCAACTTGGCAGTCTGTTGAAGTACATTATGCAAGAGTATTTGACACAGGTTGATATGGACTTGTGGATCCAGTTCTTGGCCAACAGCATAGCAAATAATTTTTCTGACACATAAGTTGGGTTATTCTTAAGACTGACTGCTTCGGCTACAAACGTGTAAGCAGCGGAGGCTTCCAGTCCTGCTACTGGAACTCCTTGAGCACTTGCCTTGCGCTTCTTTCGAGCTGCTTCATCCTCCTTTAGAGCAATACTTATTTGCTGCGCAGTTGCCACTGATGGTTTAGGCTCATTGGGCATCCGAAATGCAAATGCAATGGCTTCTGGTGTCATTGACACCCTCCTATTATTTATCATAGCATTGTTGTTTTCTGCATCAAAGGAATCAAGAACTTGCTTGATGATCCCTGCATCAAAATCAATCCTTGTCGCTTGCAATACAACTCGCAGATCCCAGAGTTGTAGCAGAGTCATTGCATGATCAGTAAAGACATATCGTTGGATTTTACTCTATGGAAGAACAGGAAGGCTTTCCTTTGCCTCAGTAACTATAGCCTGGGTTTCTGCAAGAGTTTCCTCCATCTTCTTTGAACGTTTCCTTCTACCTAACAGGACATAAAAGTGTCCTTTCAGGGTTTTGAAAAAAACCTCCAAAACCATATTAGATCCACTCATTTTGTAAAATCCTTTCATGACGTTATAGTTCAAGGCCTACTACACATGTAAAAAATAAGAAACTTGTAAAATTTCTCATCTTTTGGTCACACCAAGCCTCCAAAGTTGATGGACCAGTACATTTTCACTAAAATAGTCACTTCTTACGTTTTGTTGCATAAAAATAAGATTAGGGATTTTTGTAGGACTTGAGATAAATTCCCTAGTTAACTTCAATGGGTTGGTGATCAAAACATATGATTGCTTCTCACTCACTATTTTTTGTTTTGCCAAAATAAATAGGTACCAAAAAGTTGAATTTTTACCATTCTGCAAACCTATCATCAAAGTTTCTATAGCCACGCTCAATACAAATAATATATGCATGTTTTCTTAGTTCCCTATTGTTCTTTAGGTTCATAAGGAGCCATGGAGCATGTCAAAAGAATAATACATCTCTTACCAAGGGGAATCTTGGGGACAAAGATGTAGTGCTAAATACAGCAAACATGAAAAAACTGGGTTCAACATTATGAGTTGTATAATCCCATAGAAACTATTCAATATCTAGCCAAATTTGATCCTTATGACTAGATATGGTTACTACCTACAAAATGCATGTAGTTGTCACAAGAAACTAACAATATTGAAAAAGCTATACTTGATATACTAGAATGTTTCGTTTTTTTCTATAATTGAAAAAATCAACCATCGTTGTCTACTATGCAAAATAGGGTATTAGGTGCCCCAAAACTCAAGGAATATTAGCTTTATGTTACAATATGCAACATAGAAAATCAAAACTGCATTTGGATATCATGAAAGCCACCAAAAAAATCATAGAAGAGCTAAAATTGGCTAAAAAACAGGATTTGACAGTTTTTGTAATTTGGTCATAACTTACAACTTTAACTTTTATTTCTCCCTAGAAGCATCACGACATGTTGAGGACTACTAAAGATAGTTCTCTAGCATTATAGACCTCACAAACATGAATTCTAGAGTGGTATATTTGCAAAAAGTTGAAAAAAGCCAAAAACAGGACCCGTTTTTTCACATAGTTTAGGTTGTGAAATGTTGTGCAAGGACAAGGTTAAAGATGGAATTGATATTCCAAAAAAATGTCGAGTTTTTTTAGCTCATGAGACAACTTTCTAGACAGATAGCACCTCAAAATCTATTTTGCAACTCTTGAAATAATTCAAGGAAAATGGTCACTTAACAGGACATAAAAGTGTCCCATTACCAACCTAGTGTTAAGTCAGCCTGATCTGATTCTTCAGGTGCTAGTTCGGAAGCTGGAACAGGTTGCACATGTAAAAGACTAAAAATATCTGATTCTGGTATCTCTTGATGAACAACCTCCAGTTCCTTAGTGACTTCTTCTAATCCAGTTTCTTTGGTCTCTGAGTAATAAAGTTTGATCTTTGCTCCATTATATACTCCCGGCAACATTAGTCCAGATAAGTCTTTTAATCTGACTGTGCCATTGGAGAAGACCCAATCAACCTCAAAAGGTCCTGCCTAGGCAATCTTCAAATTCGGCTTCTTTGGACCCAGTCTCGATTGATATAGAAGCACTAAGTCTCCTTTCTGAAATTCTCGGACTTTAATTCGGCGATCATGCCAGTGCTTCCTTCTTTGTTGAAAAATTTCCTGTTCCAATATAGCCCTTTGCCTGAGTTCATCTAACTGCATCAGTTCATCCAGTCTTTTCTTAAGATTATGGTTGAAGTCTAATCCATACTTTACAGCCATTCTCAGACTGGGGATTGCAAACTCCATAGGAACCACTGCTTCATTACCATACACCATTCTGAATGGTGTCATTCCAGTAGTTACCTTATAAGCTGCTCTATAAGCCCATAGAGCAGTCTGAAGCTTCAAATCCCACTGGTCTGGTTTCTTTTGCACTACCTTAGTGAGAATAGTCTTAATTGTCTTATTGCTACTTTCAGCCTGTCCATTGCATCTGGGACAGTAAGGAGTAGATTTCCGATGCTTGACTGAAAGCATATCCAATAGGATTTCCATAGTATCATTGATAAAGTGTGTCCCTTGATCGGTCACAATTTCCACTGGACATCCATATCGGCAGACAATATTCTCAAACAGAAACCTTGCACTTGACTTGGTTATGTTGTTAGGAAGAGCTTTAGCTTCATCCCACTTGGTAACATAACAAGTAGCCATCACGATGTACTTGTTCTTCCTGGGAGTCACCTTCTTAAAAGGTCCCATAAAATCCAATCCCCATTTCATGAATACTCCCAATGGTTGTATTGGCATTAAGGGAGTCATGTCTGCAGCTGTTGGTCGGCCCATTCTCTGGCATATATCACAAGTTTTACAAAAGCTTCGGACATCAGCAATCATTGTTTGCCACCACAGACCTGTTTGCAGAATCTTCTTGTAGGTTACTTCGTTAAAAAAGTGTCCACCAGACTCTCCATTATGTGCCTCTGAGATAAATTGCATTCTTCCCTCCATTGGAACACATCTCCGAAATATACCATCCACACCCAATCGATAAAGGACTCCCCCAATGATGGTAAATTTCAGGCTTTTTATGATCAGAGCCTTCTTCTGATTCTGTTTCCAATCTTTTGGAAAGGAACCTTGGGAAAGGAATTGATAAATATCATACCATTTAGGATCCACTGGTTCTTCTGCTTCTAGCTGAAATAAATCAGCATCCACTGGTTCATCTCTCAGAGGTGATTCTGAAAATCCTTCTGTACTTCTGGAAAGAAAGTCAGCTCCACAGTGGTTTCAGCCAGGTTTATGAAAAATTCTGAACTCAAATTCCATAAGGAACATCATCCATCTTATCAGCCTGCCTTGAATAATAACTTTGTTAATCAGAAACAGAAGAGCTTGATGATCCACATAAAAATGGAATAACTTCCCCAATAGGTAATGCCTGAACTTTGTAGCGCTAAAAACCATTCCGAGGGCTTCTCTTTCAGTAGTCGTATAGCCTTGTTCAGCCTGACTAAATCTCCGACTAGCAAAATAGACCGGATAGTCTATTCTACCATCTGGCTGAGCTAATATTGCCCCCATTGCCAATCCTGAAGCATCGCCGTGTACATGAAAAATAATATCCCAGCTCGGCTGCTTGAGGACTGGTTTATTGGTAATGTCTTTTTTCAAATTCTGGAAACTCTCCTCACACTCAGCAATCCAATTGAACTTACTGGTCTTCTTTGTAAGCTCATATAGTGGTACTGCTTGAGAAGCAAATTTGTGTACAAATCTTCTATAGGAATTCACATACCCCAAAAAAGAACTCAACTCAGAAGCAGTTCTGGGTGCTTTAGCTTGCTGGACACACTGTATTTTGTCATTGGCCATTTCTATTCCATTGTGGGAAACCACATGTCCCAGTAGCTGTCCCTTCCAAACAAGAAATACTGATTTAAATGGATTCAAGCAAATCCTTTTCTCCTGACAGCGTTTGAAAACCATCTCTAGGAATAGAAGGTGTTGTTCCTCAGTTGAATAGACAGTGAAGTCATCCATGAAAATGGCGAGGAACCGATGAAGAAATTCATTAAACATCTCCATCATACACCGCTGAAAAGCAGCTGGTGCATTGCACAGGCCAAAAGGCATCACCAGATACATGAATGCTCCCCACTCAGTGATGAAAGTGGTCTTGGTCCTATCTTCCGGAGCAATCTGTAACTGGTTATAACTGCTATAACCATCCATGAAGCTATACATCTCATATCCTGCAATCTCATCAAGCAACATATCGTAAAAGGTAAGGGAAATGGATCCTTAATGGTCTGGTCATTTAGTTTCCTATAGTCGACACAAACCCTTAATTTCCCATTCTTCTTAGGAACGACAACTATTGGAAATAACCAATCACTGCTTGCTGCTTCCGTAATGAACCCAGCCTTGAGAAGATTATCAATCTCCTCCTTGACCTTGTTTGCATAGTTAGGGTTCATCCGGTATCTTTGTAGTCTGACTAGCCTAGCGTCCGGTTTTAGTGGTATTCGGTGCTGACAGACTTCAGGATCTACTCCCTTCAAATCTGTATGTTCCTAGGCAAATACATCTCTATAGTTCTGGAACATTATCCGTGCCTTTTCCTTCATTGCCGGTTTCAGGTGCTTGTTGACTTTGATCATTCTGGGATTTTCCTCTAATCCCAGGTTCCACTCCTCTACTTCCTGATCATCTAGAAGCAACCAGTTGGGTCCTCCTCCTTTTCGTTTGGTTGACTCTTCAGCGTAGTCCCAAGAAGGTCCATTCATTTCTGAATCATTATTCTGATCAGGTGGATATTCTTCTGGACATGCTGATTCTTCCATTATATCAATATCAGCTGGTTCCTCCATTCTTCCAGTTAGCTGAACGGTTCTTTCCCCTGTATTGACTTGAGTGAATTGGTCAGGAAATTGTTTCTTCTGCTTGTCAGCTTGCTCTTTGTTTAGTAGAACTGCATTCAAATCAATTTCTGCCAAAGGAAAGATGTTCATTGCTGCTAGCATTCGCTCAATTTTCTTAGCTCGGTAATTCTGACACGACTCCTTCGGCCTTAGTTCCTTTTTCCAGCTCCTGGTGTTGTTGGTCTGGATTTTGATTCTGCCACTGGCCCCTTCTATGGTTAAAGTCTGGTTTGCGTAGTCATGAACAGCATGTGCTGTTCTTAACCATGGGCGGCCTAATAGCATTCCATATGCGCCCTGCACATCCAAAACTAGGAAACTAGTTTTGAATTTTTCCCTCCCCACTCTTATATGCATGTTTTCAATCATGCCCGTCACTTGTACGACTCGATGATCTACCATTCTTACTTTGAATGGTGCTGGTTTCATGTTGGTGATACCCATTCTTTGCTGAAGATGGGCTCCCATTATATTGACTCCTGCTCCTCCATCCAGTATGAAGCTTGAGAGAGGTTCCCACTGCTTCCTGACCTTGTAATCTACCTGAATAAGTGGAACTTCATCATCCCGGACAGCCGTCAGGTCTACTATTCTGGCCTCTGTCTCAGTCTTCCTACGCTGCCTGATAAAGTTGGCCACTTCAGGTAAGGTCTTTCTTATATCCTCCAGCTCTACGGTCAGCTTCTGGATTCTATCACAAATTTGCACCTGAATTTCCTCTTGCTCTTGGTCAGACTGATTGTCAGAGCTTGAAGAGCTAGTGTTCTCATACTACCATTCTTCTTTAGCAGTACTTCTACTCTTTCCTTCCTCTTCCATCTCACCAACTAGTCCATGTACCATAGCCAACATGGTCTCTGTCATGGTCGGTACTAACTGATCTTTATCAGTCGATTGGGCTAGTATCTTCTGAATGACTCTAGCCTCGGAACTTTCTGGCTGCTCTGGCAGCTTCTTATCTAAATCCTCTGTGATTTTAGCTGCTAGTTCCCGCTGCTCTTGCCACTCATCTACCACCTTTTCCTTACCCTTGGCCTTCCAAACTTCCCTTTGTTGGGTCCACTTGCTGCTGTTGGAGTTGGCTGGTACTTTTGAAATGTCTGGAATCTCTTCAATGATCACTCCTTTGCTCCTGGTAACTACTCTGACTGGGACTGGCTCTGGTGCCTTAGCCTTAGTAGCAGTTGTTACCGGTGCATCTGGACATTGGGCTACAAAATGACCATACTTCCCACATGTATAGCAATTCATGCTTCTGGTTTGGAAGTTTCCTCTTCCTCTTCCTCTGACCATTGTGGAATGACCATAAGGTATCTAGCACCTCAAAGTACTCCCATGATGACCACAAGTTCTTCAAAACATAGTGTGCTCTTTTCACACCCTTTATGTTATACCTTCTGTCTCATCATTCCCCCCTTTTAAGTTCACATTAATTTGAGATATCCCCCCAATTTTCTCATGATTTTTGTTCTCGTTCAAGCTCTCAATTAGAATATTCCCTCCCAAAGGTTGTGACCCATTTTCATCCCCAAGGTTATATTTCTCCCATTTTGGATCAGTCAACATTCAAGTGAATGTATCTTGGGGAAGTTGCATGCATGGGAACCTCTCCTGTGTCTCCCCCCTTGCTCCACACTCCCCAATCACCTAGGCCGTATAGGAATGTGGAATGCAAATTGCACACTCATGGCGATTACCTAGGTTGCAAACACAATGTATTCAATGATATTTTTTTTCGATGGAAAGAACTGTAAGAAAAGAATTAATATTTTTGAAGTTGTATGTTTAGTTAATAATAGAAGGTTAGGCATTTTGATTTTATTGTTAAAACATAGCACTATCATATAGAGAATTAATGAGCAAGCAATACAATTCAAAAACTTGCAAGTGCGACAATGTGTTTAAAAAAATATAGGGTGGTTTTAGCAAGCTTAGTAGCCTTGGATTGGAACCTTTGCAACTCACTGTTGCCTTTAGCATCCCAATGTTGGAAGCAGACATTAAATTTTCACTCTAAACATTCAAACAAGAGCATCATCACAATAATCAAGCATGAAAACTAGTGTGTGTGGCTGGGCTAACATGCCGTTAGTGAGAAAATTACACTTAGCAAAGCAAAAAGTTATAACTACTTGCAGATGCCTACAATTACCCGGATTGCCGATGCCCACATGATTACTAAAAAAAGGCCGATTGCTGATGCTACACATGTGCTAAAAAATCAATTAGCAAACTGTAGAAACACACACATCTGCAATTTAATTGATTGCTACGGATGCACACATAGTTGCAGTTTACCCGACTGCTGCAGATGTGCACACAACTGCTCAATAGTGTCGATTATGGCTGCAAACTTTGCACACAACCAACATTTCACACCTGCTGTAGAATTGGCCCACACATGGTAAGCCACTACACGCACTTGGTCAAGCATAAAGCCAATAGGTAACAGCTTGCATGGAAGGATTAAGTTAGCAGTGCAAGTGCAGTAGCCTACGAGGCTGTATATAGCATGCATGGGAGGATAACATGTATTAAAGATTGTTGTTGCAGGGAAGGGATGTCTAACAAAAAATGTAGGCAAAAAATCACCTTCGTAATTTTCTCAAATGAGTGAGCTCACCTCCAGTCGCCCAAAGATGTTGCCACGTGTATTGCACCTGCATGGGTCACCATAGTTGGGAGACCGATGTTATGCATGCGGAGAGAAGGAATAGTTTCCCCTCCTCCCCATGATTAGCTGCCTTGGCCTCCACTCCTCCCTTCTCTAATGCGTATTGAATTATCTTGTGCAATGTGGTACAAAGCAGTGCAAGGATCATTAGATATAGTATAGATATAGATGTAATAGTGTGAAAAAAAAAATGGGGTGGTGTTAGCAAGCTTAGTAGCCTTGGATTGGAACCTTTGCAACTCATTGTTGCCTTTAGCAGCCCAAGGTTGGAAGCAAATGTTAAATTTTCACTCTAAACCTGCAAATGAGAGCACCAACACAATAAGCAAGCATGACAACTAGCGTGTGTAGATGGGCTAACATGTTTTCAGTGAGAAAATTACACTTAGCAAAAAGTTACAAGTACTTGCACATGCCACACACAACTACAATTACTCAGCTTGCCGATGCCCACATAGTTGCTCAAAAAGCCTGATTGCTGATGCTACAAATGTGTTAACAAATGAATTAGCCAACTATAGAAATGCACACATTTGCAATTTAATCGATTGTTGCAGATGCACACACAGTTGCAGTTTACTTGACTGTTGTAGATGTGTACACAATTGCTCAAAAGTGTTGATTATTGCTGCAAAGTTTGCACACAACCAACAACTCACACCTGCTCTAGAATTAGCCCACACACAGTAAGCCGCTACACCCAGTTGGTCAAACATGTACCCAAAGGTAGCAGCTTGCATGAAAGGATTGAGTTAGTTGTGCAAGTGGAGTAGCCTATGAGGCTTTAGGTATCATGTATCAAAGATTTTTCTTGCAGGGCATGGATGTTTAACAGAATAAGCAGGCATAAAATCACCTTCACAGTTTGTTCCGATGAGTGGGCTTACCTCCAACTGCTCAAAGATGTCGCCACGTGTAATGCACCTGCATGGGTCACCATATTTGGGTGACCGGTGTTATGTGCATAGAGAGAAGGAATAGTTTCCCCTCCTCCCCATGATTAGCTGCCTTGGCATCCACTCCCCGCTTCTCTTATGCGTGTTGCATTATCTTGTGCCATGTAGCACAAAGTAGTACAAGGAGCATTAGATATAGTACAGATATAGATGCAACATTGAGTTAAAAAAAAGGGGTGGTTTTATCAAGCTTAGCAGCCTTTTGATTGGAACCTTTGCAACTCATTGTTGTCTTTAGCAGCCCAATGTTGGAACCAAATGTTATTTTTTCACTCTAAACCTACAAAAAAGAGCATCAACACAATAAGCCAGCATGACAACTAGCATGTGTAGCTGGGCTAACATGCTATCAGTGAGAAAATTACACTTAGCAAAGAAAAAAGTTATAAGTACTTGCAGATTCCGCATGCAACTACAATTACTTGGCTTGTCGATGCCCACATAGTTTCTTAGAAAAGTGTCATTGCTGATTCTTCAGATGTGTAAAAAAATCAATTAGCCAACTATAGAACTGTAGAAATGCACACAGCTTCAATTTAGTTGATTGTTGCAGATGCACAAACAGTTGCAATTTACTTGACTTCTTCAAATGTACACAAAGATGCTTAAAAGTATCAATTATTGCTACAATCTTTGCACACAACCAATAGCTCACACCTGGTGTAGAATTATACCTCATACCATAATCCACTACACGTAGCTGGTCAAGCATGTAGCCTACATGTAGGAGCTTGCATGGAAGAATTAAATAGGCAGTGAAAGTGTAGTAGCCTATGAGGCTTTATATAGCATGCATGGGAGGATAAAATGTATCAAAGATTGTCATTGCAGGGAAGGATGTCTAATAGAATGGTTGGGCAAAAAATCACCTTCGCAATTTTTTTTGGGTGAGTGGGCTCACCTCCAGCCGCTCAAAGATGTTGCCACATGTGTTGATGCACCTCCATGGGTCACCATAGTTGGGAGACCGGTGTTATGTGCGCAAAGAGAAGGAATAGTTTCCCCTCCTCCCCATGATTAGCTGCCTTGGCCTCCACTCCCCGCTTCTTTAATGCGTATTGCATTAGCTTGTGCCATGTGGCACAAAGTACTGCAAGGAGCATTAGATATAGTATAGATATAGCTGCAACAATGTGTTAAAAAAATATGGGGTGGTTTAAGCAATCTTAGTAGCCTTGGATTGGAACCTTTGCAGCTCATTGTTGCCTTTAGCAACCCAATGTCGGAAGAAAATGTTAAATTTTCACTTTAAACCTGCAAACAAGAGCATCAACACAATAAGCAAGCATGACAACTAGCGTGTGTAGCTGGGCTAACATGTTGTCAGTGAGAAAATTACACTCAACAAAGCAAAAAGTTATAAGTACTTGCAGATGCCGCACACGATTATAATTACTTGGCTTGCCGATGCCCACATAGTTGCTCCAACAATCCAGATTGTTGATGCTACATATGTGTAAAAAAATCAATTAGCCAATTGTAGAAACTCAAACAGCTGCAATTTAATCAATTGTTGTAGATGCACACACAGGTGAAGTTTACCTAACTGCTGCACATGTGCACACAACTGCTCAAAAGTGTCAATTAGTTTCTAAAACTTTGCACACAACCAACAGCTCATACCTGCTCTAGAATGGGCCCACACACATTAAGCCACTACAGGCAGTTGATCAAGCATGTAGCCTATAGGTAGCAGCTTGCATGGAAGGATCAAGTTATCATGCATGGGAGGATAACATGTATTAAAGGTTGTTGTTGCAGGGCAGGGATGTCTAACAAAATGGGCAAGCAGAAAATCGCGTTCACCATTTGTTCGAATGAGTGGGCTCACCTCCAGCTGCTCAAAGATGCTTCCACGTGTGCTAATGCACGTGCATGGGTCACCATAGTCGGGTCACAGGTGTTATGTGCGCAGAGAGAAGGAATAGTTTCCCCTCCTCCTCATGATTAGTTGCTTTGGCCTCCACTCCCTGCTTCTCTAATGCGAATTGCATTAGCTTGTGCCATGTGGCACAAAGTAGTGCAAGGAGCATTAGATATAATATAGATATAGATACAATAGTGTGTTTAAAAAAATGGGGCGGTTTTAGCAAGCTTAGTAGCCTTGGTTTGGAACCTTTGCAACTCATTGTTTCCTTTAGAAGCCCAATGTTGGAAGCACATGTTAAATATTCACTCTAAACCTGCAAACAAGAGCACCAACACAATAATCAAGCATGAAAACTAGCATGTGTAGCTGGGCTAGCATGCCATCAGTGAGAAAAATACACTTAGCAAAGCAAAAAGTTCTAAGTACTTGCAGATTTTGCACACAACTATAATTATCCAGCTTGCAGATGCCCATATAGTTGCTCAAAAATGCATGATTGTTGATCCTATAGATGTGCAAAAAAAATTACTTATCCAACTGTAGAAATGGGCACATTTGCAATTTAATCGATTGGTGTAGATGCCCACACAGTTGCAGTTTACTTGACTGCTACAGATGTGCACACAGTTGCTCAAAAGTGTCGATTATTATTGCTGCAAACATTGCACGCAACCAACAGCTCACACCTGCTGTAAAATTGGCCCACACACGATAAGCCACTACACGATGTTGGTCAAGCATGTAGCCTACAGGTAGCAGCTTGCATGGAAGGATTAAGTTAGCAGTGCTAGTATAGTAGCCTACAAGGACTTTTACAACATGCATGAGAGCATAACATGTATCAAAGATTGTCATTGCAGGGGAGGGATGTCTAATAGAATTAAAATCACCTTTGGAATTTGTTCAGGTGAGTGGGCTCACCACCAATCGCTCAAGGATGCTACCATGTGTGCTAACGCACCTCCATGGGTCACCATATTTGGGCGACCGGCGTTATGTGCATAGAGAGAAGGAATAGTTTCCCCTCCTCCTCATGATTAGCTACATTGGCCTCCACTCCCCGCTTCTCTAATACGTATTGCATTAGCTTGTGCCATGTGGCACAAAGCAGTGCTAGGAGCATTAGATATAGTATATATATATAGATGCAATAGTGTGTTTAAAAAAAATGGGGTGGTTTTAGCAAGCTTAGTAGCCTTGGATTGGAACCTTTGCAATTCATTGTTTCCTTTAGTAGCCCAATGTTGGAAGCAGATGTTAAATTTTCATTGTAAACGTGAAAACAAGAGCATCAACACAATAAACAAGCATGGCAACTAGCATGTGTAGCTAGGCTAACATGCCATCAATGAGAAAATTACACTTAGCAAAAAAAAAAAGTTATAAGTACTCGAAGATGCCACACACAACTACAAACGCTCGGCTTGCTGATGCCCACATAGTTTCTCTGAAAAGACCGATTACTGATGCTACGGATGTGTAAAAAAATCAATTAGCCAATTGTAGAAATGTACACAGCTGCAATTTAATCGATTGTTGCAAATGCACACATAGTTGCAGTTTACTTGAGTGTTGTAGATGTGCACAAAGTTGCTAAAAAATGTCGATTATTGCCGCAAACTTTGCACGCAACCAACAGCTCACACCTACTATAGAATTGCACAACACATGGTAAGCCACTACATGCAGCTGGTCAAGCATGTAGCCTATGAGTAGCAGATTGCATGGAACGATTAAGTTAGCAGTGCAAGTGTAGTAGCCTACGCGGCTTTATATAGCATGCATGGAATTATTACATGCATCAAAGATTGTTGTTGCAAGGCAGGGATGTCTAACAGAATGGGTGGGTGGAAAATCACCTTCATGATTTTTTCGGGTGAGTGGGCTCACCCCGTGCCGCTCAAAGATGCTACCATGTGTGCTAATGCACCAGCATGGGTCACCATCGTTGGTGATCGGCATTATGTGCGAAGAGAAAAGGAATAGTTTCCCCGCCTCCCCATGATTAGCTGCCCTGGCCTTCACTCCCCGCTTCTCTAATGTGTATTTCATTAGCTTGTGCCATGTGGCACAAAGCAGTGCAAGAAGCATTAGATATAGTATATATAGTATATATGTTGCATATGCACACACAATTGCAGTTTACCTGATTGTTGCATATGTGCACACAGCAACGCAAAAGTGTCGATTATTGCTGCAAATTTTGCACGCAACCAACAGCTTACACCTACTCTAGAATTGGCCCACACACGGTAAGCCACCACACGCAACTGGTCAATCATGTATCCTACGGGTAGGAGCTTGCATAGAAGGATTAAGTTATTAGTGCAAGTGCATTAACCTACAAGGCTTTATATAGCATGCATGGGAGGATAACATGTATCAAACATTTTCATTGCAGGGAAGGGATGTCTAGCAGAATGGGCGTGCGGAAAATCACCATTGTGATTTTTTTGGGTGAGTGGGCTCACCTCGAGCCACTAAAAGATGCTACCACGTGTGCTAACGCACCTGCATAGGTCACCATAGTTGGGTGACCGGTGTTATGTGCACAGAGAAAAGGAATAGTTTCCCCTCCTCCCCATGATTAGTTGCCTTGGCATCCACTGCACGCGTTTCTAATGCGTATTGCATTAGCTTATGCCATGTGGCACAAAGCAGTGCAAGGAGCATTAGATATATTATAGATATAGATGAAACAATGTGTTAAAAAAAATGGGGTGGTTTTCAAGCTTAGTAGCCTTGGATTGGAACCTTGGCAACTCATATTTCGTTTAGCATCCCAATGTTGGAAGCAGATGTTTAATTTTCACTCTAAAACTTCAAACAAGAGCATCAACACAACAAGCAAGCATGACAACTAGTGTGTGTAGCTGGGCTAACATGCCTAAGTGGGAAAATTACACTTAGCAAAGCAAAAAATTATAAGTGATTGCAGATGCCGCAAATAACTACAATTAGTTGGCTTGACGATGCCCACATAGTTTCTCAAAAAAGACCGATGGTTGATGCTTCATATGTGTAAAAAAATAAATTAGCCAACTATAGAATTGTAGAAACGCACACAAGTTCAATTTAGTCTATTGTTGTAGATGCACACACAGTTGCAGTTTACCTGATTGCTGCAGATGTGCACAGAGCTGCTCAAATGTGTCGATTATTGCCCCAATCTTTGCATGCAATAAAAAACTCACACCTATTGTAGAATTGGCCCACACATGGTAAGACACTACACGCAGCTAGTCAAGCATGTAGCCAAGGAGTAGGAGCTTGCATGGAGGGATTAAGATAGAAGTGCAAGTGCACTAGCCTACGAGGCTTTATATAGCATGCATGGGAGGATAACATGTATCAAAGATTGTCATTGCAGGGAAGGGATGTCTAACAAAATGGACGGGTGGGAAATTGCCTTCGCGATTTTTTCAGATGAGTGAGCTCACCTTCAGCCGCTCAAAGATGTTGCCACGTGTAACGCACCTGCATGGGTCACCATAGTTGGGAGACCGATTTTATGCACGTAGAGAGAAGGAATAGTTTCCCCTCCTCCCCATGATTAGCTGCCTTGGCCTCCACTCCCCACTTCTCTAATGTGTATTTCATTAGCTTGTGCCATGTGGAACAAAGCAGTGCAAGGAGAATTAGATATAGTATCGATATAGATGCAATAGTGTGTTTTTTTTTAAAAAGGGGGTGGTTCTGGAAAGCTTAGTAGCCTTGGATTGGAACCTTTGCAGCTCATTGTTGCCTTTAGAAGCCCAATGTTGGAAGCAGATGTAAAATTTTCACTCTAAACCTGCAAATAAGAGCATCAACACAATAAGCAAGCATGGCAACTAGCGTGTGTAGCTGGGCTAACATGTCGTCAATGAGAAAATTACACTTAGCAAAGAAAAAAGTTATAAGTACTTGCAGATGCTGCACTCAGCTACAGTTACCCGATTGTTGATGCCCACATAGTTGCTCAGAAAAGCTTGATTATTTATTCTGGACATGTGTAAAAAAATCAATTAGCCAACTATAGAAATGCACACAGCTGCAATTTAATCAATTGTTGGAGATGCACACGCAGTTTCAGTTTACCTGACTCTCGCAGATGTGCACACAGCTGCTCAAAAGTGTCGATTATTGCTACAAACATTGCACGCAACCAACAGCTTACAGCTGCTATAGAATTGGCCCACACGGGGTAAGCCACTACACGTAGCTCGTCAAACATGTAGCAGCTTGCATGGAAGGATTAAGTTATCAATGCAAGTAAAATAGCATACAAGACTTTATATAGCATGCATGGTAGGACGTTCGCAGTTTTTTTGGGTGAGTGGGCTCACCTCCAGCCACAGTCAAAGATGATGCCACCTGTGTTGATGCCCTTGCATGGGTCACTATAGTTGGGCAACCGACGTTATGTGTGTAGAGAGAAGGAATAGTTTTCCCTCCTCCCCATGATTATCTCCCTTGGCCATTACTCTCCTCTTCTTATGTTTCCATGGATTTGTGTGTGCAAGGAATTGGGGGAAGAAGGTGCGGCTTTTTGCAAGACAATGTGACCCTCTATCGTTGCCATTAGGGTTGACGCTACTCCAAAGAGTTCAACAGAGTACAGTTTGGTAAAGGCTTTTCAATGGTTTGAGAGAGGCCTTTTGTGGCTGGAATTTTTGAGTTTTTGATGGTTTTTCTTGTATATTTTGTTCACCATCAAGTGTGATTTGAAGTGTTGATGAACTCGACTCACTTTGTAGTGTTTGCGGGCAGGCAAGGGCTTGTAGGTCGAGGTGTTTGGAGTTTGAATTGAGCTTGTGGGTAGTATTTTCATTGAGCTCTCTAGTGGTGGGGTGTGTGGGTTGGAATTTAAGTAAATTCCTTGTGTGGCATTGAGTTTTCTAGGTGTGTGAGTATTTGCATAACGTCTTTTTCTCCATCAGCTTTTGGCGATCCCGTTGGGGAGCGGAAATTTGCCGATTGTGCACCCAGGTGAAGTGGTTTTGTTGTGAAGTTTGAACATCATTGAATAAAAGTGGTGATTTGGTTGAGGTGCAAGACTTCAACTTTTGTGGAGTTACTCACGTAAGGGAGAAGCGACTTCAAAGGGATGGCATATAGTCGACCAATGCTCATAGGGAAGGAGGATGTGAAGGATTGGATTGCGGACTTTGAGTGGTATATACTTGGTATGCACCTTGTGAATGATGAAGCAAAGCTTCATGTATCTCCTCTTACACTCAAAAGGATAAGCTCGCGAGTGGTTTGAAGGTTTAGAGGAAGGCAAAAAACAAACATGGGAGTAGTTAAAGCAGGCAATTTTTGATAGGTTTGGAAAGAAACTAACCGCAACAGTAGCAACGACAAAGTTGAAAGTTTTGTAGCAAGGTGTTCATGCTAACTTTCAAGAGTTTTTGCAACACTTCAAAGGAATTTGGGTGCAATTGGAGGCGTCATCCCAAGTACCTCTAGGGGATTTCATTAAAGTGCGTCAGTTTATGGATTGTCTCCATCCAAGTGTAAGGGAGAAGAACGATCAAGAGGAGCCTGCTACATTTGAAAGAGCTGTGGAAATTGCCAAGGTTAAGAGCAAGAAGATCAAGAGAAGGTGGGAGAAAGGCATGACACTTGCTAAACATACCTCCTATCTCCTAGGCATCCTAGGTGGCATATGACATGTGTAGCATGGTCAAAAGTGGCCTTAGTCATAGTATACCCCATGAGGAGTCATTCTACACATAGTAGGTGCACTTTGGAGTAATTATGGACCTAGAAAAATGGTTACGAGTTTGTTTGATGTCATCCATGATGTATGCCAAGATCTCTCTCAAAGTTTTATAAAGCTACTTGGAGGCTTAACCCTTGACATGTGGCGGCAAGGAGAAGATATTTAGAGAAAGATCTAGAAGAATCTCTAGATATTTCTTGAAGAGAAAGATCTAGAAACTTTGAAGATAATTTCAAGATCTTTTGAAAAGATAGACACTTGTCACACAAATCCCTTGGTTATTTCTAAGAAAATATCTTCTTCAAGGGGCAACTTCACCAATAAATAGAGCCTCTTTCCCTTCACTTGGGATCAAGCAAACCATCAAGCAATCAAGCGCTCAAGAAATCCCCATAATCAAGCCACTCTATCAATCCATCACCCAACCTCCTAGACATCTCTTTGAGTGAAACTTTCTCTCAATTTCAGCCCAACACATCTTGAGCTTGCTACTTCACGCCTCAAGCCTTCTATCTCCTCACTTGTAATACTCATAGACTCTATGTAACCTTCTTTCATCAATAAAAATGCATTGTTGGTGGCTCACAAGCGGTGTTGGGTACTACTACTCATCTTCTACTTCATCAAGTTGGCTACAATACCACATGGTCTTGAGGTGTGCTTCACTTCTTTGGCTTGAGCTTGTGTGGGTCTTTGTGTGTTGGTTGTCTCTCTTATATCTTTCCTCCATTGTTTGACTGCTTTCTAAACTAGTTTCTTAGATGAATAATCTCAATGGTGTACCTTTTAACCCTTTCACTTTGTACAAAATATTAGGATTAACGTTTGTATTAGCCGTAAAATCCACTTCCAACAGAGAAAATTGTGTTACTCTTTGGGCCGGAAAGACTGCAAGAAATTCTTCTTTCTCCACGTCCTCTTATTTTGCCACTACTAGACTACTCTACTTATTTTCTCCTCTAGGGGTTCAGTCTTGCTTTCTTAATATTACTATGAACCAAGAAGACTTGTACCCACGGCTCACTCCTATCACTAGGCAAAACATCTACCTCTTTGTAAGCACTATGTTACAGTTTCAAAGAACCATTCATAGTCTATTTGGAGTACAACGACTTACTGGTATAAATTCATCAGTGAACCCTTTCATCTTACCTTTGATTAGATATGATCAAAGCCTTGATGTTTTCATCTTTGTTTTGTTTTGAGGGTTTCACGTGTGCGTATGTGTGTGTCTACGTGTAAGATTCGAATGGCTACACACAATGTATCTGCTACAAAACACTAAGCTTGCTTAAGTGAAAGCCTTCACAGTCTCCCCACAAACCCTCAAAGCTAGAGGCCCAGTGCCATCCTGGCAAGACCGCCAACTCTTTGACACACTTTTTGGTGAACCCAACGTGAAGTTTGTCAGGGTGAGTTAGTGGGGATCAGCAAGCTACTTCAACCATGGGTGATCATCATCCGCAACAGCAAGGTATGCCTTTTGATCGCGCTACAATGCAAATGTTTCAAGAATTTGACTTGTTTATGCAACAACAACATGGTATAGAAAGACGAGAAGTGTCAGCAACCAAAGCTATTCAAGCAGTGGTGCACAAAATGGATCAGTTTAATGGGAAGGATGTGACAAAGTATCTTCGTGGCTATGTAAAGGAGATGGAGTTGCATCGTGTGCCAGAAGATGAGATGCTCCAAAGCTTTGATCTTGTTGTGACTCCCCAGATTAGAGAGCATGTGAGAGGAATCAGGAATGAGCATGGAAGAAACTCGAAGGAGTTCAAGCTAGCGATGAAGGAGGAGTATTTCATGGAGGACTCTGAGAGAGTAACAAAGAGAACTTTCCTGGAGTGGGTAGCCAAGCTGAAGGAGGGGCTCTCTCCAACAGAGCTACTCAGGGAGTTTGAGCGACGATATGCTCAACTCACAAGGACAGAGAAGGCCACACTCGACTCAGAAAAGACAGAGCTCTTCTTAGAAGCAACAGGAAAGGAGATCCAGGAGCAATTGGATCTACTTCTTGAGGACAAAGATGCTGAGCAGGGACTGAAGATAGATTGGAACGAAGTTGAAGCTGCTGTTTCATTACTTGCCAAGCGCCAAAGGAGACGGGACAATATGGTTGTTGGTAGTGCACCATCTACCTCCAGAGCTTCTGAAAAGATGGTAAAGCCTTCTTCCTTTATACTTCCAAAAGTTGATGACACTGCAATAGATGAGCTTGTGAAAGGTATGAGGGATTTAAAAGTAAAACTCACAAATCTTGAAGAGAAGAGGCAACCATTGGAACCATCTTCAAGGCAAAAACAACAACCTAAAGAAGGTTTTGTTCATAGATGCATATGGTGTGACAGCACAAAGCATTCTAGGAGAGAATGTGACAGCTTTAGTAAAGCTTTGAGCAAAGATCTTGTCTTCTTCAAGGACGGGAAGATTCACTTAAGGGAGATAGGTTTACCCTTAAGGACTAACTTTGGGAAAGGAGGAATGCAGAGTCTGGTAGAGGATATGGCCACTACCCATGCCATCTCTGCATCCAAGGCATCTACTTATACAGCCAAGATTGAACCATTGAGGAGTTTTGAAGAAAATTGTGACTGTATCCGTCTAGAAAGAGGATGGAATGACCCTGTGGACTCCTTGTCAGTGCATGCCTATATTTCAAAATGTCTAAACAACTAAGTGTTTGTGGAAGAAAAACGCAAGCGAGAGTGTGGTGACGAAGGACCATAAAAAAAAAATACTAGAAGAAGCGACACAATACCTCCTCGAGCGCCTCCGACACAGAAGTGACTATGGAAGAAAGTACAACTGGGAGGAAAAAGGAGTCATCAATAGGTAAGCCTAAAACTCCAACTTATAAGTTACAGTCAGATATTGAGGTTGCTACAGACTTAAAGAAAGTTCTAGAAGAAAGAATTTTGAATAGCAAAATAGAGTTTACCTTGGGAGAGGTCCTTGGCATAGCCAAGTGTGAGTTTCACGAGGAGATCATTGATATCATCAAGAGGAAGAGGAAAACTCTTGTTGCCACCATTCTCCCGCAATCTGAAGGAGAAAGCTTAAAGACACAAGTAATACAGGTGGAAGACAAAGAGCATGATGAGGATGTCGTAGGGTGCTACCATTCTACTAGAAGAACAAAGCAAGTACAGTTTTTAAATGGAGATGAGGAGTAAGAATCCATTCCAAGAAGTCACTTTTCCAGGAATCATTGGGCAAGTGCTACGATAGAGACAATGGTCAAGGTGGGTGACCTTGAAGAGCCATTTGTTTCCTTGATTGACCATGGCTCAGAAATAAACATAATGTCAAAGAGCTTATTCAACAAGTGCAAATTACCAATGGACACAGATCATGGCTGGATGGTTAACGTAGAAAATAATTCATCAGGTGAGCTCTATGCAGCTTGTCCTAGTGTGAAAGTGACTATTGGAGATGTAAAGGAAGAGCATAATTTCTTTGTACAGAACACATCTTCTTATGATCTCATCCTTGGACAACCCTATATTGTAGGGGCTAGAATGGAAACAAAGGAAATTTATGATGGTTCTGCTTATGCTAGGATAAGAAGTAAAGATGGAAAACATGTTGTTCAATGTCTCACTGTCTGTGTGAATCATGAAAGAAATTGTGACAGTCTCCGAGAGCGCCCATTGCCCAGATTGAGTAAAGAGTTTTATGATCATCGAGAGAGAATGGGTTTTGGCCAGGTACCATTGTAGAGCGGGATTATGATGGTACAAAAAGGGAAAGGTTCTCACATAAGGAGATTTTCAGTACAGGTTTTGTAGGTATAACAGAATATGGATATGCTATTTTCTCAAATGTGAGAACTTGAGTCAAGGTTCCCGCAAACATGTACATAGTCTACAAAATGAGTGGAAAGAACATGGTCTACTAGGAAACAATGAAAACATAACAGGTGTGTTTAAGGAGTTTTCCTTTGTGGACACATTACAGGATCTGCAGTCTGTAGTAGATTATCCTTCACATGACCAAAATGAGATAGTGAAAGTGTGCTCACTTGAAATGTACAATGTGGTTGAGGCATTTTAAAAGGAATAGGAGGATAGGAAGCAAAAATATGAAGTTAAAGGTGGACACCAAGTACAAGACTGTGGCAAATAAGGTAAAACCAGTGGCACTTCCTTTGCCAAAGGACTTCAAGGAAAAGCTAGAACAAGCTTCTTTGCAACCTAGTCTCAGAGATCCAAAAGGGATTGGACACATGTTTACAAAGGAGTCTCTAAAGAAATTGAAGATTGGGAATGAGGACTCCTTGACACAGGCTGAAAGGAAATGTTTTGAAGAGATGCTCTCTAAACTTGGAAAAGCATTTGCATTTGAGCCACATGAGCTAGGACGTGTAGATCCCACCATTGTTGCTCCTATGGTGATCTTTACCATCCCTCATGTACCTTGGAACTTATGGCCAATACCAGTTCCAAAGGCTCACTTACCAAAGTTAATGAGCTGCTAAATGAGAAGATCAAGATGGGTATTTTGGAGCCTTCATGTGCTCCTTACTCAAACAAGTGGTTCACAGTACCAAAGAAGAATGGAGATTTGTGCTTCATCCAAGATGTGCAGCCGGTCAACAAAGTCACAATCCGGAATATGGGTACAGGGCCAATTGTAGATGAGTTTGCAGAAGCATTTGCAGGAAGGGCAATATATTCTATGGAAGACTTGTACTCAGGGTATGATCAGTTCCAATTAGCAATGGAAATCAGGGATCTGACTACCATGAGGACACCTTTGGGTTTGGTGAGGATGTGTACCTTACCACAAGAAGCAACCAATTCCGTTGCACATATAATGAATGGTATGAATAAGGTCTTACCTGACTTTATTCCCCAAGTAACTATTCCCTTTTGTTAGAAGCTGGACACACCCTACAGAAAATGACTGCTCGACGGATTATTATTTTTTGTAATTATTCATTTATTGAGAAAACCAGACATTTCACCTTGTAAATATTGGGGCTTAAAGAAGTTTCCAGATTGTATCCCAGTTTTGACATTTAGATTGAGTAGATGGTTAAATTGGAACATTAGGATTTGAGATTGTAAGATATTTATACCACTTTTTGACCTTAATGAAAAAACCTTTGTCATTTTATAAAGTTAAAGTCTGTGAGTGAGTGTACTGTGTACGAGAGAGAGTGAGAGCTTCATCTTGACGCTACGCGCGCACCGGTGGCCGGAATCGAGTGCGGAGAAGTGCAGCGTGTTGCCCCTGATGAGAGCTACGCGCCGATACCTACATTGCGGGCGTAAGGTCCTACCCAAATTGTGCCAAGGAATTTTTTTAAGACCAAAACCATAGGATGGCTGCATGATCATGATCTGCATGATATATTGAGTGACTGAGAAAGGTTTCATTTCATTTGGGTGAGAAAATTGGGTTCTAAGCAGACTTTAGCACTTTTGATTGAAAAGGGCTAGAACAGCTAAAATTGGGGACTTTTGAAATCCAAACCAAAATCTAAGCATAGCACTAGGTTGCTAACATCAAGGGGAAGCTGTGGATCAAGTTTGGGGTCAAACAGACCAAAAAGACATCCTACGTATAGGATGTGTTCTAGGTGATTTAGCACTCCAAATCCATATTTGAGCATACCAAAGTGATCAGCACCTCAAGAGGAGTTTGTGCTTTGCATTGGAATCCATTTTGAGCAATAAGACATCCTACATGTAGAATGTCTAATGCATAAAATTGGAGCGAGAAACTCACTGTGGGCATAGCAGGGTGTTGTATAGCCTGAGGCAAGCCTCCTAGTCAATTTTGGTCCAAATTGGAGTTGATTTGACTGATCAGACCAACATCAGGCTGTCAGAACAGATTTCTGATCCATTGACCAGCTTATAGGTGTCCAAATCAAGAAGTAAAAACAGTTGTGGACTCAACACATCAAGGAGAATCCATAGTGCAAAAATCCAGGCAAAACAGAGCAGGAGACATCCTACCCGTAGGATGTCTACTGGGGCTTAGTGAAGAGAAAATTTGATTGAGGACATACAGTGATGTTCCAATTGACTTGAGGGTTCTAGAACTTCTTTCAGAAGTGAATTTGGACCTTGTTTGACCTTTTGACGGAGCAAAGACGGAATTAAGACTTTTCAGGTAAATTGACCAACATTCGAGGGAAGTACAGTTCCAGATTAGCAGACCTAATCAAGAACATCAGAAGTTTATAAAATACAGTAGTGGTTGAGGTTAACTCTCCAGTTATACCAATCATTACTAAAACCACCTCTAGCAGTTAAATGCTTTGATTCGATTGCCAAAATTAAACGCTTGTGTACAGGTATGTTCAGCGGCAAAGCAAGAAGTTGAGTGGAAACTGATCCTTTGCCAGGTGAGTGGTTGGATTTAAGTTAAGTTGCATTGCTAAGTTTGATGAATTTGAGATAAGGAAGACACATTTTTAGAGACCAAAAGGTGGCAGGTGATCATGGTAGCTTAGTATCCACCGAAGAGAGTATAACCTAGGTAAGGCTAGATCCACTAGCACCGATTATTGAGGAAGGTAGTGATACTGACACTTCATCAGACAAATCCTTCTTCATGATGGGTAGTCAACAGCCAGGAGGTTTCACCTATGATGGACCAATGCCAGGAGGAAGCACCTCCCTAAATCCTTTGAACGATTCCAAGTTCACTATAATCTTCTTAAAAGAAACAAACACGAGGGGAGCCCTAGTTTATTCAGACTATCGAGGACGCAAGTGTATTTGTATTAAGGAAAGGCCTACTCAGAGACTGGAAATAATTTGAGTCTATGATGATGGAGATAGATTCCGAGACGAAAAGGGGAACCACCATCTGATAGTTAGTAACCCTGAGGATTACAGTAGATATGGAGATAACGTGGCGAAAGGGAAAATGGTTTCAGAAACTCAAGAACCGCCTCCAAACATTGATCAACCTAGAGTGCTTTTTATGTATGATAAGAAAACAACCAGGGTCTCAACCTATAATGAGAATGTGGAAATTTACAAGCATGAGAGCGAGGGAATAGTCTCTTACTTTTGATGTAAAGAACCCTACCCAAACGAATTAAGCAAAGACAAGGTTCTTTACTTATTCTCTTATGAAATTGCTATGGGGAAGGATATCGTTTTTGTTGATAGGTATGGGCAAGAATACAAACGTATTCTTCCAGAGGAGGTAGAAAAGGCAACAGTTCCATAAGCATCAACATATGCCCCCGAAGAAGTGCCAAGAGCCACCTACACCCCTAGCAAGTCGACAAATCCCTTTTTAGAAGATTATGATGCGACCTCACATTCTACCTGACAGCAGACATTCAACAACCAGAACCAACCAGCAACCTAGCCATCATTGCAGGCGTGGCTTCAACAGAGTGCAACATTAGAACAAGACCGAAACCGATATGGTTATCAAGCCGCACGAGGTCTAAGGGATTTACAAGAATCACCACTCTATTCACGGTATCAGGGTGAGAGTAAGCCAAAAACGCAAGGATCAGTAGAGCCTGGAAGACCACCCATAGAACGAGCTCGAAGAGATGAACCATCTCTTGCAAGAACCGTCAAAAATTACGGCTTAGGAGCACCACTAGGAGAGGAAACCGCCCACTACCGAAGGCCAGACGAGGTATATTGATTGGGACGAGGAGATCCAATGATGAGATTTGTAGACCATCGTAGAATTAGACCTTCTCAAGTGAAAAAATGGGTAAACAAGAAATACACGGGAAACAGATATCCTAGGGATCATGTAGCAGCCTTTGTGCGTGTAATTAGAGCTGAAGAGGTGTTAAACTTCCCTACCCAATTTGTAGGATTTGGACTAACCCTAGAGGATGATGCTGCTACTTGGTTTGACTTTGTAGAGCGTAGAGACTTTGAGTCTATGGAGGAGGTGTTTGACGCGTTTATTGAGAAATTCTCACAAGGGGGATACCTCATAATACAGTCTCATAAATCCATAAATTCAAACAGAAAGAAGGGGAATCTGTGTGAAAGGCGGCCCTAAGACTAAAAAGATATGTTAAGTTCTTCCCTGTGGAAGAACTGTCAACTCAGTCCAGACTTATGCTTATATTTATTCAAGGGCTAAGGAATGCAGATCTCTAGGACTTACATATGAAGAGGAGCACGACATTAAATGAGTTAACTAAGGAACTCTTTACCTTGTAGACAATTGTGCGGTCTACAAAGAGGGTGAATTTAAGGATCTTGACGACAATTCATACTCACAACAAAGTGGAAGCAAGTCCGCTAAGACAACACCGAAAGGAGAAGTAGTTGTAAACCAAGAGTAGCTTGTAGAGGAAGTGCTAAAAAAGATTAACATGTACGCCAAACCTCAAGCTAAACAGCCCAACTGGTGTGCTATTGAACAAAAATGGACGAACCATGGGACGGAGGAATGTTATTATAACAAGGGATATGTGAGAGCGAGACCTTATACTCCCCAAGCTCAGGTAGCATCTCCTCAACTTCCACCGATGCCTAGGTATCAAGCAGGCAACCTACCAGGACCTGTAGGTGCAGAAAGACCAAAACCAGTGTTGGGGCAACAACCACCCCTACCAGGATTATGACCAATTGGCAAAAGATACACACCAATCGTAACTGAACCAAAAGAGAAGGCTTTGGTGCCTATGCATGCATATTACGAAGATCCCAATGGATATGCTGCAAATCCTTCCTATTATCCACCAAAAGAACCCTCAACGCCAGAACCCTGGAGCATGATAGGAGGTTCAGGATCACCAACAGCTGCACATGCAGCAGGAGAAGGAAGATATAGCTTGGATAAACGAACATTGTTGTTCATAGCCAATGGAGGCATGGGAGGACACAGACATGCATACCAACAAAGAGGAGCTCAAGGAGCACCTCAACAACCTAAGGACCCTACTACAAGTGTGGTGGAGACCATTGGCTAAGAGACTGTCCTCATGATGAAATTATTAGAGTCAATGCATATTGCACCGAGTGTGGAGTTACTCATTTGATTCCTGATTGCCCTAAGAACCCGAGCAAAGGAGCAAAATGATACCTTGAACATGCTAGAAGCAGTTCCTTCCAGTGGAGGGTCAGAAAACAAGACAATAATACCTATTTAGGCAGTGACACGAGCCCAAGCTCAAAGACTGATGAACGAACCCATAATTGAAGATCCAAAAACCGATGCCCCAAGTTCAGAAGTGAAGAATAAGAGAAGCACTTGGAAAGCTAAAAAGGCGCGTATGAAATCAAGGAGAGAACAAGAGAAACAGGCTCTATCCGAGGAGTTAAAACACACAAAGGATAGATTAGAGAGGTTAAAGGATCTAGCTAGCCTAAGCTCACACACTGCCACAACCATAGCACCCAAGGAAATAGCAAAACCCAAAAGTGCAAGATCAGGAGGATCAATGATGGTAGAAAAGGTAAATAAGCAGTTAGACGCACTTTTAAAAGCTTACGAAGCCAGACTCAAAAACAACCAAACCCAAGAGCAAAGATGGATGACTTATCCATATGCGGAAATAGAAAAACAGAGGTTGGAAATGTGTAGAAAGATGATTGAAACAACTCAATCCTTGATAGAAAACCCGCTTCGCAAACCTGCAAGTTGGCATGAAGTACCAGCTCCAACCCCTATCAAACTAACTTTAGAGAAACAAGTAGAAACAAAGGAGAGACTCACGAATGCCTCTGAGTCTAGGGAAGAGCCTATCATAGTGCCAAATACAACAGATGAGACAAGTGAGGGGTTCCAACCTAAAACATTGGTAGAAATGGGTAAGGATTGTACTGGTCTAGATGACCCGTGGAAGCAAATCCGTGACGCCAACGAAGCTAACAGGATGAGTTACCACATGAACAACACAAGAAATGAGAAAAATGAGATCTTACCTCCTATTAACACTAGGTTGGTAACCTAACAGGACATAAAAATGTCCTTTCAAGGTTTTGAAAAAAACCTCCAAAACCATAGTAGATCCACTCATTTTGTAAAATCCTTTCATGAGGTTATAGTTCAAGGCCTACTACACATGTAAAAAATAATAAACTTGTAAAATTTCTCATCTTTGGGTCACACCAAGCCTCCAAAGCTGATGGACCAGTACATTTTCATCAAAACAGTCATTTCTTACATTTTGTTGCATAAAAATAAGATTAGGGATTTTTGTAGGACTTGAGATAAATTCCCTAGTTAACTTCAATGGGTTGGTGACGAGAAAATATGATTGCTTCTCACTCACTATTTTTTGTTTTGCCAAAAGAAACAAGTACAAAAAAGTTAAATTTTTACCATTTTGCAAACCTATCATCAAAGTTTCTATAGCCACGCTCAATACAAATAATATATGCATGTTTTCTTAGTTCCCTATTGTTCTTTAGGTTCATAAGGAGCCATGGAGCATGTCAAAAGAATATTACATCTCTTACCAAGGGGAATCTTGGGGACAAAGATGAAGTGCTAAATACAACAAACATGAAAAATCTGGGTTCAACATTATGAGTTGTAGAATCCCATAGAAACTATTCAATATCTAGCCAAATTTGATCCGTATGACTAGATATGGTTACTACCTACAAAATGCATGTAGTTGTCACAAGAAACTAACAATATTGAAAAAGCTATACTTGATATACTAGAATGTTTCGTTTTCTTCTATAATTGAAAAAATCAATCATCGTTGTCTACTATGCAAAATACGGTATTAGGTGCCCCAAAACTCAAGGAATATTAGGTTTATGTTACAATATGCGACATAGAAAATAAAAACTGCATTTGGATATCATGAAAGCCACCAAAAAAATCATAGAAGAGCTAAAATTGGCTAAAAAGCAGGATTTGATAATTTTTGTAATTTGGTCATAACTTACAACTTTAACATTTATTTCTCCCTAGAAGCATCAGGACATGTTGAGGACTACTAAAGATAGTTCTCTAGCATTATAGACCTCACAAACATGAATTCTAGAGTGGTACAGTTGCAAAAAGTTGAAAAAAGCAAAAAACAGGACCCGTTTTTTCACACAGTTTAGTTTGTGAAATGTTGTGCAAGGACAAGGTTAAAGATGGAATTGATATTCCAAAAAAATGTAGAGTTTTTTTCAGCTCATGAGACAACTTTCTAGATAGATAGCACCTCAAAATCCATTTTAAAACTCTTGACATAATTCAAGGAAAATGGTCACTTAACAGGACATAAAAGTGTCCCATTACCAACCTAGTGTTAAAGAATTTGAGGCAAGATCACAAATGAACTTTGATATGCATTCGCAAGGGGGAGACCATGGATCAATTAGTTCGGGGCACAGCCAACCAGACTCACTAAAAAATCTAGCCTCTTACCTAGGAGAGTATGAAGCCAAGTCTGAGGTGAAAGCAATCCCATCTCAAAGACTTTCTTCTAACAGACTGATGGATTCACAAGGGTTGATTGAGTTATTGTCCACCCTTGTGGCATGTACAATCACATTAGCCGAACTCCTGAGGTTACGACCAAACATGTGGACCACAGTAGGTAAATGTTTAGAAAAATTTGGAGTGAAAGACCCCACCTCGAAGCTTCAGGAACAGATCAGAGAATTGGACAGGCCTCAACGAAATACTAGGCCGGTACCTTTAAACAAGGTTGGAGAATATTGCGAGGGAGAAGATGGAAACACCACGCTACCAATAGAATTCCAAGGAGTAGTTTCCAAAGCTATTCTAGACAGTGGAGCAGGAGTCGCTATTGCCACTAAGGAAATTTGGAAAAAATGGGGAAAACCGTCTTTGAGAGCTACCAGAATGAAATTGCAATTGGAAGATGGGTTTATGGAATAACCTTTAGGACTCTTAGAAAAAGTATTTTTCACCTCGTGCGGAGTCGAGTATGAGCATACGTTTGCAATAGTTGATTTTGACAAAAACAACAATTACGAGATCATCTTGGGAAGACCATTCATGAGACAATTAAAGATGGTCGAGGATTGGGTTTACGACCACATATACCTCAGACATGGTGAGACTACAACCAAAACACACCTAAAAGACCATAGTTACAAAGATGTAAACCACACACCAGTGGAAGAGTTTGATTCAGCTACATTAGCAGGGTCGGAACTCCCAACATGGTTAGGGTAACAAAAAGAGCTATGGATGTGCGGAGCTTCACATTGTGGGAGCTTAAAAAGAGAGGAATGTGTCTTAGAGAGAGAGATTGAGGACAAGGATTATATTCCGGAATCTTTTTCTTAAGATGCCTTGGAACCTCTGGAATGGGAAGACATACTAGCAACATTGGATGTCTGTACCATTACAAATAGTCCAACGACAAAATTTTGTGATAAGGATAGCTATGATGTGCTACCCTATTACATGGTAAGCCTTATAGGAGGAGGAGATGAGATTGTAGAACCACCAGAACAAGAAGAGTTTTATAACTCCTCTGAGCATCTAGAGGTGAATAACGATGCAGACAATGAGTGTTCAGACAGCTCAAGCGAGCGTGGGGAGAGAACAGAGAATATCAAGTTTTATGATTTTGCCAATTAGCACCCTAGACGCCAGGAATGCTATAGGAGAAAACGAGCAGAAAACAAAATGAGAGAAAACCTAATGTCTAGGATAAAAGATAAAAGTCACTATCTAATGCTTGTCAAAGCAGAGGATTGTGTAAAAGACCAGATATCATGGAGATTCTCGAGAGTATGAAGGGAAAGAACGCAAGAGGAAATAAAACAAGTACGGAAAGCTAAAACAGAAACAAAATCAAACAAATCTCAAAAATCAAAACAAGAAACAAAAAAAGACCCAGAATGGACCAAATTGGAGCGTAAAAAGAAATACCAAGAACTAAAACGGTCTTTACGAGAGGTATGGACTATTGAGGGAGAAAGTGATAGTAAAGAGGAGTCTGAAAAAGGAAACATGAATGTACCATCACACTATCAGAAGTTCACCATCCAGGACATAAAAATCATAATGACACCACCAGTCAGGGAAAGAACAAACCAGGAATCTTATGATGGGCCAGAAAATGCAAAACGGATAGACCTTGCTGAACCAGGTGAAGAAGAAGAAGAACGGCTGAAACAACTTCTCAAGAAGTATAAAGATATGTTTGCATGTTCCTATAAAGACCTCAAAGGAGTTGATCCATCGATATGCCAACATATAATTCCTTTGAAATCAAATGCCAAACCTAGCAAACAATGTCCTTATACATATAATGACACATTTGCTAAATGAATCAAAGAGGAAATTGACAAGCTGATGGATGTTGAATTCATCTATGAAATCGAACATACAGATTAGGTGTCACCCATTGTGGTTGTCCCCAAAAAGAACGGAAAACTGCGAGTGTGTGTGAACCTCAAAAAGGTAAATGCAGCCACCATAAGGGATAATTATCCCTTGCCGATCACAAAACATGTACTTGAGAGGGTGGCCGAGAAACGGGCTTATTCCTTTCTAGATGGGTTTTCAGGGTATAACCAACTGGCAATTGCAATAGAGGATCAACACAAAACAACATTTGCCACAGAATGGGAAATATATGCGTATAGAGTTATGACTTTCGTCTTAACTAATGCCCCAGCTACCTTTCAGAGGTTAATGACTCACGCGTTCAAAGAATACCTGAGAATATTCTTAGAAATATATATGGATGATCTTTGTATACACTCTCTTCTACGAGAAGAACATATTGACCATTTACAAAAGGTATTTGAGAAGTGCAGAACATATTGGATCTTTCTTAACCCGGAAAAGTGCATTTTTATGGTTAGGCAAGGCCGCATCTTAGGACATATTGTCTCAAGAAATGGCATAACTACTGACCTAGAAAAAATCAAAGTCATAGTAGACTTGCCGAGGCCTACTAATGCGAAACAAGTGCAATCCTTCATGAGACACTGTAGATATTATAAAAGATTCATATATATGTATGTAGTCATTGCACAACCTCTGTATCGTTTGTTAGTCAGTTTCGACTGGACTGAGGAGTGTGAAACTTCATTCCAAAAGCTTAAGGAAAACCTTGTGTCAACATCGGTACTTAAGGCACCAGATTAGGAAAAGATATTCCATGTTCACATTGATGCAACCGGGAGACGGAACAATGGATTTCCCAGTTTTTTATGCAAGCCGACAGTTAAACAGTGCAGAAAATAACTACACAACTACCGAAAGAGAGGGGTTAGGAATGATTTATACTGTAAAGAAATTTCGGCATTATTTGCTAGAAAACAAATTTGTGTTCTTTACAGACCATCAAGCTCTTTTGTATCTGGTAAATAAACCATGCAATACTGGGAGAATTGTACGCTGGTTTATTATATTGCTAGAGTTTGATTTCACAGTGGTGGTCAAAAAGGGTAAAACACATCTACGGGTGGATCACCTTTCAAGGCTACAAAACAGGGAAGCTCCTGAAGGAGTAGATGATGACATACCAGATGCTTATCTTCTCAATATTGAAATGATACCCAAATGGTCTCAGGAAATTGTTAGCATTCTTTCCTTTGGAGGTACATTTGATGACAAGGAAGACAGATCCAAACAGCAAACAATTCGACAAAAAAAAAACTTCCAGTTGATTGCAGGACGACTGTATCATCTAGGATCGGACCAGATTCTACGATTATATATAAATCCGGAGGATTTCAAGTGTTATCTTGAAGAAGCACATGTCCAGGATTGTGCATTTCATTGTTCAACAATGAAAACACACGAGAGACTGAAGCAATTAGAGGTTTATTGGCCAACTATGTATGCTGACACACATGCTTATGTTAACAATTGTACTATATGTAGTGCCAAACGACTAGTGGATCATGCAACATTGTTTCAGGTAAACATTGCACCTGCATGGAGTCAATATATCATTGATTTCTTAACCACAAGGACGTTTCCTGAAAACATAACAAGAGCACGGAAAAGGGCTATAGAGCTAGAGGCTCGCGACTTTAGTTTAATTGGGAACTAACTCTATAAGCGAGGAAAGGACAATCAACTTAGAATCTGTGCAAGTGAAAGTGAATACCTGTTGATTCTAGAACACAGACATGGAGGCATAAGTGGAGGCCATTTTTCATGCGATAAGACGGCAAAAAT
Organism: Adiantum capillus-veneris; assembly: GCF_014529385.1. Taxonomy (NCBI): domain Eukaryota; kingdom Viridiplantae; phylum Streptophyta; class Polypodiopsida; order Polypodiales; family Pteridaceae; genus Adiantum; species Adiantum capillus-veneris. The sequence continues at coordinate 148,020,948 of NC_140936.1, read as the reverse complement.
TGTCTTAACCGCAGGAATATGGTGGCCTACATTACATATAGATGCTGAGGAGTTTGTAAAGCGTTGTGACGCATGTCAGCGCACCAAGGTGCCGATAAAGAGAGATGAGATGCCACTACGGCCAATGATGGGAGCAAGGGAATTTTCAAAATGGGGCATTGATTTTGTGGGGCCTATTTCACCTCTTGCATATCGCACCCATACCCAATATATCATTGTGGCTACAGACTATCTCACAAAATGGACGGAAGCCAAGGAAACACAAAAAGCAGACGCAAGAACCACTACACAATTTTTCTATGAGAATGTCTTTGTGCGATACGGGTTACCAATAGAAATTGTTAGTGATTCAGGAACACGTTTTCTTAATGAAGTCATTGAATATCTGCTACAGGAATTCATGGTCATACATAGAAAATCTTCTCCATATCATCCACAGGCAAATGGACAAGCTGAGGCCACAAATAAAACACTATGCACTATTTTGACTAAAATTGTATCAGAGTCAAGAGCAGACTGGGATCAGCGGCTACACTCAACACTATGGGCATATAGGGTAGCATACAAAACATCAATAGGAACAACATCGTACAACATGGTCTTTGGCCTAAATGCTATATTACCCATAGAGTTTTTAATTCCAACTCTACGAGTAGCGAAACGCTTAGAATGGGCAGGGCATGAGCTCTCTTCAAGAATAGATGATCTTGAAAAGCTAGATGAACTTCGCTTACGAGCTGTAGCTTCGATCTATGCTAAAAAGAGAAGACAAAAATAATTTTTTGACAAGCATGTGCGCATGAAAGAGTTCAAAACAGGTGATTATGTACTTGTTTATATCTTGAAGCAACATGCCAAGAAACTTAAAAAGCGAGGGATGGGACCCTTTGTGATTAGTGACTTATCACAAAGTGGCTGTGTCAAGCTTGCTACATTAGAAGGGGAAGAAATGCCAAATTGGATTAGTGGGTGTCGATTAAAGAAATATCATTTACCACTAACACAGGATATGCTTCAACAAATCCATCAGAAAAAACAACAGATGAAGGAGAAACAGAGGGTACGAGAAGAAGCTCAAACAGAAGCAAAAGAACGCATTGCAAAAAGACGGCTTCTACGACAACAACAAAAATGTGGATCACCATTGTGAATCAATGCCATTCGACTAACGAATTTTGATGAAGACACAGTGGAGCCAATGTTGTTAGGACAACCTTGGCAAAAAGAGTATAATGTACAAATAGATTGGAATTCGGATGCAATCAAGATTCAGCATGCACAAGAACAACAGGTGGTAGCCTTTGCTTAGCAACCCCGGCAGAATCAGTTGCCAGCAACACAATCACTGGATAAGGAACCAAAAGGATGGGTGCCACTAAAGAACCACACGAACCTAGGGTGAACAAACAGGGAACTGCCAACCAAGTTCACTACAAACATAAAAAGACACCGACCGTAGTGAACAGATCAAGGTTACCAGCACGAGAAAAACAAGTATGGGTGCGGAAGGATAGAGGTGACATGACAGACAAACCACAATACAACAGAAGAAGTCAACAGAAGCAAAAAGTGCAACCAACAACCAAGGGAATAAAACAGATATGGATCCCAAAGAAAATTCTCAGCAGCAACTTAAATGCGAATCGCATTTGGATCCCGAAACCAAAACAACAAGAACTCCCTTCAGCACAAGCAACATCGGAAGGCAGACACACACAACATAAGAAACCGGCAAACCGATCTATGTGGGTTCCAATCAATAGCAAAACAATGACAACCGCGGAAGTAGAAATAAACCTACAAAAATCTCCAAAGCAAAGCTACAAATGGAAAGCAAAAGAGACAAAGTCTATGGCCAATTCTGCCACGAAAATTCTCTCCAACAAGACGACTATGGCCATATCGACAATAGTGGCAAACCAAGCGACTTTTGCAAGAAAGACGATCAAACAAAGAGCGGTAGAGTTACAACTGTTACTCACAAAGAAAATATGCCGACCAAATCAACAACAAACAGGAAACCTCGACGACGAATGCCAATAAGTATCTTGCTTATACCCTCTTCTTGCACAACATTAATTTTTTCCATGCATTGACCGAGTATGCATCATGTAGTGCCACATTACACAGCGGAGAATTAGCACGATTTTTTTAACCCAGGCACGGCACATACACCGAGGCGATACCTTGTCGTCCGGGAGGACTCCGGCTAGGAGGGGGGGAGGCATTCTCAAATGTGGACCCAATGGCAGAAAGAGCAAAAAAGGGCATGTTTTTCGACTATTTCAAAGGGTTGTCGTTTGATTACGAAATTTTCTGGACTAGCCTAAGTACATATGTCCTTATACAGCATGACTAGACAAGTATATGGGGCCAAACGCCAAATCAAGCCCCTAGGTGTGTGTATATAAGTAAAAATAGCCATTTTTCAGACAAAATATTGGTAAAACGGAGAAATCTGGCCATAAAAAATTGCATGTGAGTGTATATAGTGTTTTGCGGTGATGTTTTTGATTTATTATGATTTTTGGGGATTTTCTAGGTTTAATTTGCTATTTTTCTTTTAGTTTTACTAATTTTGGGCAAAAATTTTCAAAAATACAAAAAGCAGGTGAAAAACGATCGTAATGAAAAACAAAAAATACGGGGATGATCAATGACTATAGGACAACCTATGGTACAATGGGGGTGCAATTATGTGAATGGAGCGGAAAGCGTGCTTTGGCCAGATTTTGACCAAAACGTCAAATTTCTCGAAAACTAGGCAAATGGAGTCCAAATCGAAATTTTTTTTAGCGTAAACCGCATCTCGCAAGAAGTTGGGAGCACATGTCAAATTTCATGAAAAGTGGTTCGGGGACCCCCATTATAAGAAATTTTCACTTCATTTTAAGCTCATTTCTATTATTGACTTTTGAGAGAGAGCTTCTGCCACCTAGAGCGAACGGGACTTCCAACAGCTTCTACGACGTGCACGACCACCTGACAGGGTCCAGACATGAGAGGTAGGCTTACCACCTTGAGCTTTTCGCGCATCTTTGTTGTTTTGTCGCCAACACTAGCGTAGGGTTCACATAGAAAGCGAGCAGTAGAGACCTACACGTAGAAGTAACCACCTAACGGCTAACCCAAAAGCAATGAGACTTCATCAGCAGCTTAAGCTAGCTTAAGAGACCACTTTGGATGACCAAAGGCAGTAGAAAACCATCGGGAAAAACCCTAATTCCTAGAGCCACGCAAGAGGCCACCAAATGGAAAATTGGCAGAAAGGCGCCCAAATGCTACCAAAACTCATGGGTAGGAGCATCTCAACATGCTAGACAAGTCTATATAGCCCACATGACCATACAGTGACCCGAAGCGGCACTAAACTTCAGAAACGGCATTAGACACACAAAGCGTCAAATAGCTCTCGCGGCCAAACCGCATGTCCGTTTGCCACCAAACTTCACGAGCGGATTTCCTAGACCATCAACAACCAAGTCCTATGGTGGTAGACCACCACAAGTCATCGAAGACATGAAAAGGCAACCACAGGTGCTTCCAGAGCGACAAATTGCCAAACGGAGCTTTGTGAAGCCAAAGTCGACAAAAACCATATGGCAAGGATCCCCAAGGGACTGTGAAGCTATGGAGACCAACATCAAGAAATTTCATCGCCGAAAAGCACTCCAAAAGTCAGAAAACGGCTCGGAGGCTCTGAAATGCACACAGGGAGTTTCTTTCTATTAATTTGACTTTTTTGTTGAGATAATGCTTAAAAGGGACTGAGGGGGGCTCAGGGCAGGCACCAATAGCACTCACCATGAAATTTTCATCAGGAGACATCCTACGCGTAGGATGTCTCAAGGCCAAATCTGGGCACCAACCCCAACATCTCTCATCACACACAGCTTCTGAATAGCCTGTACAAGCTAGCCACCAAGTTTCATCACATTTGGACAAAAATTGACCTCATGTGCATCAAAAAACGCAAAGTCAGGGCATAGAGGCAATAATGGGCCATGGACCTACCAAAACTTGTCCAAATCACATGAAACTTTCACAATACATTCATGAGCACATTGCCAACCTATCTGTGTGGTCATATGTAAAAAATGATGAACTAGACATCCTACGCGTAGGATGTCTAAATGGCATTTTTGGCCCCCAGATGGTATTTTTCAACTCCACATCTCTTTATTACCCCTTCATGAGCTCATATATCAAGTTTCAAGCCATTCTCATCACTTTTGGCGCCCAACATCTCAAAGATGCACTTTTTGAGCCCAAAAATACTACACATGGTCTTACCAACACCAATTCTTGTCCAAATCAAAATCCAAGAGCAGGGCCATGTTCCACGTACCAAGAGCTACCCACAGAACAAATCTCAAGTAATTTTGATGAAAAAGACATCCTAGGATGTCTCAAGCATTATTTTGACTTACTGTGCAAAAACTGACTTCATAGGAGCCATTACCATGGTGCACGAAGCTCATGTATCAAATTTCAACCCATTTGAATATCATTTGCCACCTGTTGTGGACATCCTACCCAATTTGTGAGCCTGAAGCCTGGAACTGCCCAGAAATGCACTTTTTGATGCCCAAACCCAATTCCAATCACATAACCATGTTGCACAGGCCAAGGGCCACCAGCCTGCCAAGTTTCACCAAAAACTGATGAAATAGACATCCTACGCGTAGGATGTCTAAATGATAATTTTTTTCCAAAATGATACTGTGAGCACATGTAGGGTTTCCCAAGTTCCTTTTAAGTTTTATTTTCAATTTTCAAGTCATTTGGATAGTTAAAACTCAGTTTCTCAGCTGATATGGAAAAAACGTTAACTTCGGACTATTGAGTGCAACAGGATCCATGGCAGCTGCAAAATCATCGGCAAAGAAGAAAAGGATGACAATAAAAGACTATTTAGAAGAAGTGGAGCCGTTTGTCATCCCAGAAGGAACCCTGAAGCCAACCAGCACATGGATTCAGGAGGATTTGCTAGAGTCCAATGATTTGAAGATCTACCAAGGCGTGTTCAAAGATACTGAAGGAAATGCAATAGAGCTACCCATGCTACCTCGGTAGCTCAATGAGTTTGTCAGAAGCAAGATGGGAGAATACCTAGAGAAGATAGATCTCCATAACTACTTTGAAGCTCTGCCAGCGGGAATCGACATCAAAAGAGTGTGGGAGTTTGTAACTACTATCAAAGAAGATGGAATGGCCAGAGTCACTGATTTGTAGGGCAAGCCGAACACTATGATTGTAATCACAGAGAGAGTAGTGGCAGCCGCACTAGACCTCTCCAACAAAGGGAATATTGTGACTAAGAGAAGAGATGAAGTCAAGGTGTACTCTGAAAAGAAGAACAACTACACCTTTGAAGACATTGCAAACGCTCAAGTGGCGTCCATGAACCAGCTCTACAACTAGTACTTCCATATGTGTACAAAGCGGCCGCAGAAGTACAAAATGCCGCCTGGAGCCATTGCTACCACCTTCACCTGGGAAATGCAAAAGAGCAAGCCAAAAGTGATCAATTATGCGGCTTATATCCATGACAACCTGGTGAAGATGGGCAACAAAAATCCCACTTACATTGTGCTAGGTGAACTGATAACAAAAGTGGTTTATGGGGCATTGCACGCCAAGGGAAACTGGCCTGACCCTCCATCACAGAATGATTGGCTAAGGCTGAAAGAAGATAAAGAGGAAGAACAACCCAAAGCATTAAGAGTAGCCACAAGGTTGAAGCGCCGGCTAATGACGGTGCTAGAAGAGCCGCTAGAGCCAAAGAAGGGAAAGAAAGAAAGTTTACAAGTGCCGATCAAAGAGACCAAATCACTAAAAGCGACGCGGCTTGAAAGATTGATGGAAAGCTTCAGAGCCGAGAGAGCACTGAAAGGAGGTTTGAGCGAGCTGTGGAAGTCCTCACTAGAAGCCATGTCGGGATCATCCCGAAGGGTGCACAGAGATAGATTTGAAGACTACATCAAAAAATTTGAGATCCTGGATGCTACGACAGAGAATATACCTAATGTCCCTTTCACAGAAGAAGAAGTGGATGAAGTACAACGGCAACTGCTAGAAGAGCAAGAAGGCCAAGAAAGAGAGCGAAAGACCAAGGTGGACCGGGACTTCAAGAAGAAGCCACCAACTCCACCGTCAAGCCCGGAGTCCAGCCCACCGCCATCACCACCTCCTCTTAGCCCTCCACAAACCCAACAAAAGGAGGAGCTAGACAAATCTGATGATCAAGAAGAATCTAAGCAAGAAAAGAGCAAAGGGGAAGAGCAGAAAGAAGAAGCTAAGCCCAAAGATGAGCAGCCAGAGCCAGAGGAAATAAGGTTTAACACATTTCTTGATCTACTAGCTGCGGGGTATTCACGAGAAGAGGCAGCCACTGTGGCATTTGAGCTAGCAAGCACAAGGCCAAAGGAACAGATGTAGAGCCTGCGGTTAGTGGAACTGAAAGAGATGGCCACTGATACAGTGGACCTATAGCCACCTACCAATGACTGGGATGTGGTGATACACAAGCTAACCATGCTCAGGGCAAAATCAATGGCCACGGAGAGTGAGATTGCTAATCTCAAAAACACTGAAGTTCAGATCAAGGCTGAAGTCGACACACTACAAAAACAAAGCCAAGAGCAAATAGAGAAACAATCAGAGCTGCAAGCTAGTTTGGACGAGGCATTAGAAAGATGCAAGGAAATGGAATGAGAGAATCAAGCAGCAGAAAACAAGCTTCAAAGAGCTAAAGAAGAATACATAAAAATCAGCAAGTCATTGACAGATGCAGAGAGGGAAAGGGACAACCTAACCCTACAACTTGCTGAAGAATACAAGGAGGTGGAAGCCCTAAGGAATGCCAAAGAGAAGGCAGAGATAGAGCATGAAGCAAGCTAGTATGAGATCATTGAGCTAAAAGACCAGATTAAAGTCAAAGATCAAACCATTCAAAGGCTGCGGGCATCTCATGCCAGAGTCAGAGCTACTAGCTCGACTCGCACCTCTTCAGAGAATGAGCTTTATGAAGAACAAATGAAGGAGCTCCAAAAGGAGTTAACCCTGGAGAAGCGGCAAAGACTGGTGCTGGATGAGGGCTCTATGGTAATGCAGAACCGACTGGAAGAAGAGCACAAGGCCATGCAAAATGAGCTAGATGCCATCAAGAGAAAGCTTGAGGAGGCGGAAAAGATAAATGCCAATCTGAACGACCTCCTTGTGAATATGGGAGAGGAAGCGGAAGAGGAGAAGAAAACATTTCAGAAGCAGATAGAAGAGCTGAGAGGCCAGTAGCAAACCGAAGAGCAGCAGTTTAGCACTAGGCCAGCAGCCATGGAGGGAATAGACATAGAGAATGTGGCAGATCCAGTGGACACCACCATGCAAGAGTAAATCCTTGTAGGACCCTCACAAGAGCCACAAGATCTGACACAAGAAGAAGAAGAGAGGCTGCAAAATGCCATAGAAGCGGCAGTCAGAGACACAACCAAAGAAGCCTTACAATGGGAGCAGAGGGTCTTTAAATCAATGACTATTCATAAGATAGATTCCAACAACCTTCGGCGTGAATGGATTTAGCCCTCTCTTTCATATCCTCTGCTGAAATATGAAGCTGCCACGATCAATAGGCGAATCAGAGAGGAGCCAACAGTGCCAATGCACAAAGCAGACATCTCCAAACCTGAAGGGGTCAAGTTGATAGTCGGCTCTTAGCCCAAGTGGAGAAAGGCATGGCTGAGAAAGTATCCACAATATCTAATCCATCTGGTAGAGGCACTTAAAGTGATCAGAGATAACCTCAATTTCTTCCCTCTACCAAGGATGAGAACATGGAAAGCCCATGATTTGCTGCAGAGAAGCCAACCTACTTGGCTAAATTACCCGAATCTGCTAGGCTCGAAGGGAGGCGAGAGAATAAGTGAGCAATACATGGTGAAAACGTTAACGGGAGCCATCAGATTGTTCACTGGATCACCTGACCTATCTTGCATCACGATGAGAAAGATTTGTAAAAGACTTTTGGCAGTCTTCGAGACCTTCAAACCAGGCTAGGCGACAGACAATATCTTCTTGTTTCAAGATACATATAGATGTGCATACGATTTGTCTGATCAGCCTTCTCCCGAAGTGATACATGTATTGTATCAGAGGATCATGTTTTTTCCATCTTATCACCTCCAGGCCTTTGAAGAAGCCTTCTACACCGGCTTCTTCACAATCAGCACATATATATTCGGCCCGACGCTACTAGCTCAACATGCAAGATATGAGTCACTTCTCAAGATGAGAGAAAGCCTACGCTGAAGAAGCAGCTCAACAGCCATGTCAGGGATGACATGAACAAGGAGGGGGGGAGTGTTAGAAGCTGGACACACCCTACGGAAAATGACTTCTCGGTGGATTATTATTTTTTGTAATTATTTATTTATTGAGAAAACCCGACATTTCACCTTGTAAATATTGGGGCTTACAGAAGTTTCCAGATTGTATCCCAGTTTTGACATTTAGATTGAGTAGATGGTTAAATTGGAACATTAGGGTTTGAGATTGTAAGGTATTTATACCACTTTTTGACCTTAATGAAAAAACCTTTGTCATTTTAAAAAGTTAAAGTCTGTGAGTGAGCGTACTGTGTACGAGAGAGAGTGAGAGCTTCATCTTGATGCTACGCACGCACCGGTGGTCGGAATCGAGTGCGGAGAAGTGCAGCGTGTTGCCCCCGACGAGAGCTACGCGTTGATACCTACATTGCGGGCGTACGGTCCGGTTTCATCTGGTGATTCGATGAGCATACGTTATCCCTTTTCGCATTTCAGCATATCCACGCATTTGCATTGAGTAGAGCTACACATTAGACACTTTAGATTTCGAAAACGACGACCTGCAAATTTCGGCCAGACATCCTACGTGATTTTGCACCAGGTGTTTAGGGTTGGAGTTTTGGTTCATAGACCTTAGGGAGAGCGACCTATTGGTGTTAGTAGGGTCTCCTTCAAGTTCCATGGCGTTTCGAGATCGTTTGATGGGTATTTGGCTCTTGGAAGCGTTGTAGGAAATCTCCTCTTATGCACTCATGAAGGCTGTAGCTTAGACATTAGGTAGAGACCTCTGTAGGAATTAGTCGAGATTCGGTCGAATGTAGATTGACACCCTATGATTGCTTCCACGTGCCTGCGGGTCGAGCTTCGTCCTTAGCTGACAAATCTTGTTAGGTGAGTTCTCGCTGTGCTGACGTCTGTCGCGGTGTATCCGCCAACACCTTTCTTGATGATGTTCCTATCAAAGGATGTGAAGTAAGTAATAAAGCCGAAGCTTTGGATTCCAAGGGGTGCCGCAACTTTGTGGCACAACACATAGATGATTGTGACAAGATCCTATCCAGACTGGAAGAGGTGAAACTTACCCTCTCACGACAAAAGTCTGTGTTTAGAGTGAAGGAGGTGTTGATTGTTGGGCACATGTGTGGTCCCAATAGGAGACGACCTTGTCCAGCAAAAATTGATGCAATTCAAAAGATGAATGAGGTATGCATATCTGTGAGTGAAGTTCGCAGATTTCTTGGTGCATGGGTATTTTATGTTATATGGATTCCACATTATGCACATGTAGCAGATCCTTTGTACCAGTTGTTAAGGAAAAATAAAAAGTTTCATTGGGGAGACGCACAAGCAAGGGCTATAAGAAAGCAAAAGGATTTGCTACAACAAGCACCAACTTTAAGAAAGGTAAACTATGAGTGTGGAAAGTCAGTAATAGTGACAGTGGATACGAATTCGACAGGAAGATGGGCAATAGGGTAGGATGACGAAGAGGGACATAGGTATGTGGTAAGGTTTGGAGCCAAGGTTCTAAGTACTTGACAAAGGAACTACCCACAGGTAAAACGGGAGTTGTGGGGCATGGTTACAACACTAAAGTGTGAAAAGGAGTACTTGATTGGAGCATATGTGGTTGTAGAAACAGATTGTCTGCCACTCCTTGGAATGATTACAAGTTGCTCAACACCAAACATTGCCATGCTAAGATGGATTGCCTACATTAAGTCCTTGAATCCTGATTTCAAGCATATTGCAGGAAAAGACAATCATGTAGCGGATATGCTGTCAAGGGCAAGGTATGAGGATGAGCAAGACGTGGCAGATGTAGGCACAAGGTTCTGCTCCATTAATCTTGTTGAGCATAATCATGTTGGCACGCCTAGCGCAACCAGTTGTTTTTAGAAGATGGGTATGAAGGAGATTGGTTGCTTATTGGTTGTTATTTGAGTACTTTAACAAAACAGGGTGATTGGTCTAAGCATGAGTTTAAGAGAATATGCAGAAAAGCATATGGGTACTTTCTGCAGGATGGTTACTTATGGAAACATCCAAAATAGAGGGGTGCTATACCACAAAGGGTAGTATGTAACAAACAGAGTCAAGTAAAGCTCATGTAGGAGTTTCATGAGAACCTATGGGCTGGACACCGTGGTGTGTGGGCAACCTTTTTAAAGCTAAAGGAAAGGTATTGGTGGAAAGGTATGTACAAGGATGTATCCCACTTTGTGGAATCATGTGTAACATGTCAAATGTATTCAAATGTGCGACATCGTGATAGGTTACATCCTATGTATCCACTAGCCATGCATTACAAATGGGTTGTGGATCTAGTCACCATGCCTTTAGGACTCTTGCAGATGAGGTACTTGTTTCTTGCAAGAAAAGACTTGACTAATCAGGTTGAAGGGCGAGCTTTAAGGACAAAGAATACAGAGGCAGTATGTAAATTTGTCCTTGAGGATGGAATCTGCCGCTATGGTTGTGTGGAAAAGATAACTACATATAGAGGAGAGCTGGATGCTGAGGAAGCAAGGAAATTATTTTCTAGGATAGGAATCAAGATTTCCTTTACCACCGCTTACAATCCGGAAGGCAACGAGAAAAGTGAAAGAGGGCATCCACTAATCATCAAAGCCTTGGCTAAATCTTGTTAAGGGAGAATTAGTGAGTGGCCAAAACTATTGCCATATTCTCTATGGGCTGACCGCACGACACACAGCTCAGTAACCGGCTACATGCCTGCAGAATTGATGTATGGTCAAAAACCTGTAATGCCCATTGAAGAGACCATTCCCACATGGAATGTGCTGCCTTGGCAAGATGAGCTTAGCAGAGAAAAGCTCCTTGCCTTGCGTATAAGACTGCTAGAAAGAAGGCCTGAAGACATTGAGGTTGCAAAAGAATCATCGAAGAATTCCAGGTTGAAAAGCAAGGACTACTTTGATAAACGACACCACAGGCTAAGAAGGAAGGTAATTAAGCAAGGAGATTGGGTTTTAGTGTATGACAGTAGTCTTGATTACCAGTATACTGTCATGCGAAAGGTTTCAAAAAGATGGTTTGGACCATATATAGTCAAGTACGTACATGACAATGCCACTTACACCCTGGCTGAATTTGATGGAACAGAGATAAAGATACCCATTGCAGGAAAGAGAATCAAGGTATTCAAAAGAAGAGAGGATAGTCATCCCGCTGATCAAGTAAGCGAGAAAGAAGGTTTGGAATCACCCGGTGAAGATGAAGAAGAAGAAACTCCAAGAGAGTCGAACCTGCAAACATTGGTTGTGGCACATACCGAAGGATGTGCGGGTTTAGAGGAGGTGGATGTCATGCCGTGGCACGTGCATAGTGGGAAAAAAAGCTAAGACCTACAATATTATGGATTTTATGTGTATGCCTTAAGTGTGCATAAGTATATGCATTTTCTATTTAGCATGCAAAAAGCTATTCAAAGTCTGATGTGTCACTCTTGTTGGGAATGGGCTTCGTCCTATGATCCCGGGCTTCTTTGTGAACCTCTTCTTGGAGCCTGCTGAAATGAGCCTATAAAACATACCTCCTATCTCCTAGGCATCCTAGGTGGCATATGACATGTGTAGCATGGTCAAAAGTGGCCTTAGTCATAGTATACCCCACGAGGAGTCATTCTACACATAGTAGGTGCACCATGGAGTAATTATGGACCTAGAAAAATCCCTTAGAAAAATGGTTACGATTTTGTTTGATGTCATCCATGATGTATGCCAAGCTCTCTCTCAAAGTTTTATAAAGCTACTTGGAGGCTTAACCCTTGACATGTGGCGGCAAGGAGAAGATATTTAGAGAAAGATCTAGAAGAACCTCTAGATATTTCTTGAAGAGAAAGATCTAGAAACTTTGAAGATAATTTCAAGATATTTTGAAAAGATAGACACTTGTCACAAAAATCCCTTAGTTATTTCTAAGAAAATATCTTCTTCAAGGGGCAACTTCACCTATAAATAGAGCCTCTTGCCCCTCAATTGGGATCAAGCAAACCATCAAGCAATCAAGCGCTCAAGAAATCCCCATAATCAAGCCACTCTATCAAGCCATCACCCAAACTCCTAGCCATCTCTTTGAGTGAAACTTTCTCTCAATCTCAGCCCAACTCATCTTGAGCTTGCTACTTCACGCCTCAAGCTTTCTATCTCCTCACTTGTAATACTCATAGACTCTATGCAACCTTCTTTCATCAATAAAGACGCATTGTTGGTGGCTCACAAACAGTGTTCGGTACTACTACTCATCTTTTACTTCATCAAGTTGGCTACAATACCACACAGTCTTGAGGTGTGCTTCACTTCTTTGGCTTGAGCTTGTGTGGGTCTTTATGTGTTAGTTGTCTCTCTTATATCTTTCCTCCATTGTTTGAGTGCTTTCTAAACTAATTTCTTAGATGAATAATCCCAATGGTGTAACTTTTCAACCCTTTCACTTTGTGCAAAATATTAGGATTAACGTTTGTATTAGCCGTAAAATCCACTTCCAACAGAGAAAATTGTGTTATTCTTTGGGCCGGAAAGACTACAAGAAATTCTTCTTTCTCCACGTCCTCTTATTTTGCCACTACTAGACTACTCTAATTCTTTCGATGTGCACATATTTATTCTCCTCTAGGGGTTGAGTCTTGTTTTCTTAATATTACTATGAACCAAGAAGACTTGTACCCACGGCTCACTCCTATCACTAGGCAAAACATCTACCTCTTTGTAAGCACTAAGTTACAGTTTCAAAGAACCATTCGTAGTCTATTTGGAGTACAACGACTTACTACTATAAATGCATCAGTGAACCCTTTCATCTTACCTTTGATTAGATACGATCAAAGCCTTGATGTTTTCATCTTTGTTTTGTTTTGAGGGTTTCACGTGTGCATATGTGTGTGTCTCCGTGTAAGATTCCAATGGCTACACACAATGTATGTGCTACAAACACTAAGCTTGCTCAAGTGAAAACCTTCACACTCTCCCCACAAACCCTCATAGCTAGAGGCCTGGTGCTTCCTGTTAAGACCGCCAACTCTTTGACAACGTTCTTCTTTATGAACTGTATAATGCTTCTTTATCACATTATTTAGTTTGCTTTGCATACTTCATTTATTGATGGGCCTCATTGCTTTTGATGCTCGAGGAAGGACTAGTGAGGGATGGAATAAGGGAATGTTGACATTTTCCTAGACATGCATTCTTTTGGCATTGGATTCACTCGTACTTTTGGAGTGAAGCTAGATTGTAGTGCCAGCATAGATATATTATGTATTATCACATGTCCGATGAAGCCTTCCATCAATTGAAATGCATTATAGAACCCTACTTGTCATGTTCACAAGATGGGAGCTTCGTTAGGCGAGAGCCAATCCAAGCAGACAAGGCATTAGCATCGTTGTTGTGGAGATTAGCTCATGGCCACTCCTCTAGGATAGTTTCAGAGTTGTTTGGGATAGGGGACTTGACTATATGAAAATACATAGCTATTATTGTGGGTTTGCTTTACCAACCTAACATGCTAGAAAGGGGGAATATTAGAGTCCCATCCGACGAGCGTCTCTGCCAAATCTTGCATGATTTTGGAAACATCACTGGATTGGATTACCCAAACATGCGTGGAGCAATTGACGGCTCACACATTAGGTTTCAAAGAAAACCACGGCTTGAGTGCTTTCTAGCTCAATATGTTAGCCAACATGGTTTTCATAGCATCATGCTACAAGGACTGTTGATGCAAATAAGAACTTCTAGAATGTTGTGTGCACGGTAGCTAGTGGGACACATGATTCAACCATCTTTAAGGGGTCTGCAATCTATAACAAATTGAAGGCTTGCCATGTTCTTAGTACACCTTTAAAACCCGTTCATGGTATGAACATAAGACCCTACATTGTAGGCCACTCAGCTTATAAGCCAACAAGTTTCTTGTTGAAAGCATTTAAGTTTAACACATGGGAGAATTTGGTAGCAAAATCTGAATTTGATAGACAAATTGCAAAAGCAAGAGTGAAGGTTGAAAATGCAGTTGGATTATAAAAAAATAGGTGGCGAATCCTTAGAGATTTGAATGTTGCATGGCCTTTGCTCCTTCATAGTCCTTGCATGTTGTGTGTTACACAACTATGTCCAACTCCAAGGGGAAAGGAACCCAATGATCAAGTTGATCTGCACCCTGATGCCGAAGAACCTCTGAGATGGAGGTCCATGAGTCATCAAAGAACAATGGGTTTGCAAATGAGAAATGTGCTATTCAATGACTTCATGAGAAGTTAATTTTGCAGGATACATGATGGTCACATTGGAGGTATGTTTGCTTTATGTTTTTCATTTGAACATGCTTTTTTTTTCCCCCTTCTTGTGTGTGTGCATGGGTGCCTGTATGCATTGCGTATCTTTCTTCATGCATTGTGTGTTGTTGCTTGTGTCTTCATGTGTGCATCTCAAAAAAAGTGGACAACTTGTTGAGATCATGTGTGCATGGTCCACGTCATTGACGTGGGCTCTCAATGGAGGCTCATAAGCTTGTGGAGGGGCCGGGCCCCCTAGCACGCATCTAAGTGACGACAAAAGAAAAGGAAACACTAGGTGTTGCATTAGATGAAAGCTTCATATTTGTCTATGTATGTGGCCCTCCATGTTCCATCTTTAGCCACTCATTGGTTGGCCAAAATTATGTGCTCATGCACTTTTCTCCTTAGTGGCCACACTTCTGTGCTCATGCACTTCCCCCTTGGGTCACCTTTTTAGGTCAAGTAGTATGTCTGTTCAATCTTCAAAAAATCGGGTAAAAGGCCAATCAATGCAATATGCCAATGTTTGAAATTGAAAGGAAAGTGGAAGTCGACGCCTATGGAAGAGTCTAGAAGCATCTTGGCAAGTTGACGCTCTAACCGACCTCGAGGGACCGACTTCTCTCCCTTTCTTCTACGCTCCAGCCCCGGTTCTCACTCCTCTCTCTCTATCTGTCAGGCACTGTAGCGCAGAAGAGGACGCTTTGAAGGTCTGTGTGCATATGATGACGGGGGCAGTACTGAGGTGTACACATTGGGAGGCGTAGGAGGGGTGGGGGTTCCTACAGGCAACACGAAGAGAGGACGGGTGCAAACAGCAGAGCCCAAGGGAGAGCAGTGAGTGGTGGGTGAGGGTGGAGGAAAGAGAGCCTCGTCATGAGCTACAGCAGGGCGTTAGAGGCCAGAGCGTCTTACGTATGTTTTGGCATGAGAGGCTCTATACTACGTGAGCGTTGGGGGGAGGAGGTGCAGACGAAGGGTATAGCAAAGGTGCAGAGTGATCGCTCTCTCTCTCTCTCTCGCTCTCTCTCTCTAGCGCGCGCCTACAGGGGCATGCGGATGTAGAGGGGGTAGCTAACGTGGAAGAGGGGGGGAAGAATATATGGGCGGATCGGAAAATAATAGGATTTTCTTTAATTTGAAGCGAGTAGTGGTAGTATGGGGTGCCCAATCCTAGAAAATAAAAAAATTGCTCATTAGTTGGAGCTAGAAAAGGGAAGGGAGAGAGGGAGGCAAGAGAGGAAAGGACCCGTGCAGGACATGCCCCTCTCTTTCCTTTTGCATCCATCTCTCTCTCTCTCTCTCCCCTTCGTCTGTGTCGCCAACGACTCCAGCCTAGACCTGCTGCTCTCTCTCTCTCTCTCATTTGCATGTTTGTGCAGGCAACAGAGCTCTGTCTCTCGTCGAAGCACCTCGCTGAGGTGGTTGTCTCTCTCTCTCTCTCTCTCTCTTAATATCTCATTGAGGTGGAGATGATGGACAAGACTGAGAGAGCAGAGCCCCTGTGAAATCGTCAGGTGATGCTACTGTGGACAAATCCCGTGGCCAATGGCCCCGGAGACCTCTGTGCACAAGGCAGTCCATGGGAAAGGGCGCGAGACAAAAGGGCGAGGGAGGAGGGCGCCAGCGAATATGCTGCCTTAATAGATATTTTTTTACGCGACCCAGTACGACCCAGTATGTACCAGTAGGTGTGTGTGCTCGATACTGGAAAAAAAATGTTTTTATTAGCATCGCGTGAATTTCCCTCTTTGCAGGTAGTGTTTTTGCCATCGAAGGCTCTCGAAGCGCTCGCCAGGTTCTCTCTCTCTCTCCCTCTCGGTGGTAAGTGGCGGCTATTGCCGTTAACGCGCGGGCAGATAACTCTTTTTCGTGTCTCTGTCGCAGTCGGCAAGAGCACAAGAAAGCAGCAGGGGCACTGTGGTGGTTACTCTGTGTGTGTGTGCGCGCGCGCGCGCGGTTGTATGAAGGTGCTGGGAAGAGAAGGCTGCATGCAAGATAGTGTGGCTTCTCTCTCTCTCAATCTCGGGCAATGTGGAGGATTGTTTTGGTGCGACAGAAAAGGCAGTCAGATGAGAAATTTGTTAAGGGCGCTTGACGTCGAGAGGGGCCTGGGGGGACCTGTGGCGATGGTGAGCAGAGCTGGTCAAGGTGGGGGCACGTGTCAGGGACGCATTCACAAGAAGATTTAGAAATTTTCTCATGTAGGAAAAGGGAGACTTTTTCAGTGTTTTTCTGCCCGGGAGGCACGGCATACCTAGCTAGGTATGATTGGGGGTAGAGGACCACCGTCCCAGTGACGCATTCACAAGAAGATTTAGAATTTTTCTCATGTAGGAAAAGGGAGACTTTTCAGTGTTTTTCTGCTTGGGAGGCACCGCATACGGGGCCGGTGGTCCCCTGGCCCCAATCGTACCTAGCTAGGTATGCCGTGCCTCCCTCACAGAAGCTCATGATGTTGCGTTAAGTCATAATGTGGGAATTATTGTGAGAATTTGTCCAAAACTTCTTGTGATTGGGGGGTTTGGGGGTAGAGAATATCCAGTGGGTATCTTTAGTAAATGGAGGTTTTTAGTTCTCGAGAGCGAAGAAAGAAGTTTTTTCCTTTCGAGTTTTTGAAAGCTAGGGTTTTCTCAACTAAATCAAGGAACTCTATTTTGCTTTTTTAAATATTTGATCAGGAATTGCTGGATATAAAGAGCTTGCAGAGACTCATTTTCTTCAGGAATTGCAAAGGAAAGCTAATGAGGTAAATATTGGCGTATAACTTCAAACCTTTATCAGAAAATCCTAGTAGAAATGTCTTTTCTTGGATAATTCAGTTAACTCCTCTCCTCATGCAGGCAAGAGATGCAACTGTTGCAATGTCTATGAGAATTCAACGAGTTGATGAGCTTTTACAACAACTTGAAGGTGGTGCCTTAAAGCTTCGAGTGATTATTCTCCAGGTGGTGCCTTCAAAACCAAAGCATAGGTGATTTCATCTAGAGAGGCGTCCTCACTTCGCATCCGCCATAAACAGCCCAGTGCTTTGTGGCCTTGCCCCTGTTGGGGGCATGGCCAAAAATCAATGCGCTCTAGGAGATGACATCTTGCACAGGCAGCTACTCAAGCATCTTTGGCATACATGTTGACCAAGGCATTGCCAAGCATGATGTTTTTTTCTCCACATCCCGTGATTAACAAATATTATTGTGAATTCTTTTGCACATGCAGCATCTTGCATAGTGTCACACACCTTCACGATGCAAGCATAGGTGATTGCTTTGCATCAATTGAAAACAACCCAAAGCTTCCTCACCCTGACCCTATTGGGCATGTCTGGAAATGAGTGCACTCCAAGAGACGACCTCCCAGAATAGGTAGCTACTCAGGCACTTTTTGTGCTTTCTGAAGTGCACCACATTTGGCATACATGTTGACCAAGGTAGTGCTTGGCTTGGTAGTGCCAAGCACTACGTCTCTTTCCAACAGTCCCTAATGGCACTATATGGCTTGTGATTATGTTAGAGAGAGAGAGAGAGAGAGAGAGAGAGAGAGAGAGAGAGAGGCAACAAGTACCTGAGATAAGCATACCCTTCAAGACCAAAGCATAGATGATTTCATATTGAGAGACGCCCTCACTTTGCATTCGGTGAAAACAACCCAGAGCTTTGTAGTCTTGCCCGTGTTGGCCATGACCAAAAATCACTGCACTTCAAGAGACGACATTCCGCATAGGCA
Organism: Adiantum capillus-veneris; assembly: GCF_014529385.1. Classification (NCBI taxonomy): domain Eukaryota; kingdom Viridiplantae; phylum Streptophyta; class Polypodiopsida; order Polypodiales; family Pteridaceae; genus Adiantum; species Adiantum capillus-veneris. Next base: position 148,002,603 of record NC_140936.1, on the reverse strand, counting down.
CCTTCTCAAACAGTCCTTGATTAACAAATATCATTGTGAAGTTTACCTTTTGGATAATGCCACTCACCTTCAAGATGTAAGCATAGGTGATGGCAACTTGAGAGATGCCCTCTGTTCGTATCTACTGAAAAAGGCCCAAAGCTGCCTGGCCTTGGTATATTCGAAATTCGGTACACTCCAATAGACGACATCCCAGACATGCAACTCCTCAAGCACTTTTGGTGCTTTCTAAAGTGCACCACATGTCGACCAAAGGCAGTACCAAGCTCCACATTTTCTTTCAGCAGCCCCTAACTGACTATATCATCATGAAGTCTTTTGCCCGTATCATTTTGAGTGGTGCCACATGCCTCAAAGTAAGATCTGGAAGGCGTTAGTGATTGCACCTAAGATCTTGAAGGTGTAAGCGATTGCATTTGGAGAGAACCTAAAAGCACCAGGAAAAACTAGAGAGGTCATGGAGGGTGTTCATCCCCTCCACATATGCAAATCAGCCCCAACCTATAAAACCTAGGAAGTATCCGGCAAGCTTTTTCTCCCTCGATCGAGCCCAAAAAGGGACCGAACCAGTCCCTACCGACAAGTCTGGCTTGCCTTCGATAATTTCCTATGATGCTAGATAGCACTTCCACTGTTGCATACATAAACAAGGCAATTGTGGAGAGGCTGAGGTCACCCTCAACATCCAGCATTTGACTCAAGATGGTAGCAGACTTCACCCATTGACATGTGCGCCAAATCCGGTGTGCTCTCTTTGTCACCAAGACCATCAGACAATATATTTGGCTTGACCACTTTGACTAGGAGCCTTGCGATACACTTGGACTTAGCCGATGCAATAAACACAAGAACTTTTAAAAAATTTCTCACTATAAAATCACACATGACAAAAAAATCACATTTGATTTCACACACGAGAAAAAAAATCCCTTGTGAAAAAGAAAGGGCTAAAACTATATTCTCATGTAAGAAAAAAATTCTTTCATGTGAAAACCAATTCTACTTAAATGTTCACATGTGAGAAACAACCTTAAACTTTTCACACGTGAGAAAAAAATCACTCATGGAAATTTTGATATTTTTCTCTTTAGAAAAATGCTTTAACTATTTATATTTACTCAATTACATTACCAATGATCCAAAAATAGTTCTGCATGAGGAACATATGGCCGATTGCCTCCGGCGGCCTCTCTCTCTCTCTCTCTCTCTCTCTCTCTCTCTCTCTCTCTCGTCCACGCGTGCAATCGCTGCCTTCGGCAGCGGTGTTTCCCACATCAATAAGAAAGAAGAAGAAGAAGAGAGAGAGAGAGAGAGAGAGAGAGAGAGAGTATTTTAGACTTTAAAGATATACACACATTAATGGACCAAAAAAAAATCTAAAAACTTGAAGAACTTGTGTGGGAGATTCGCGTACTTAGAGTCTCCCATTACTATTATATTTGTACATTGGCCATACTCAAAGGTTCTTATAATAAATTCCTCCAAATTGAATAGGTTTTCTTACCAACGTTTTTAATAGGTTGATTATCCCTGTTTTAGAATTTATAGCTCGGATTACGTTAAACCTATATGTGATAGATTGGTTGTCCCCGTTTTGAGTTTAGGAATCATTAATTAGATCTTTGAGGTCTCTTGGGATTGTTCGCTACAACTTTAGACCAATGGAGACAAAGTTGCGATAGGCACCTTGGATAGTGGGTCAATGAAGGAGAAAATGATTGCAGTTTGACTGAGTAGCAGATTGATCGAGGTACAAAGGCTAGAGCTTCACTGAGTGTGGCTATTGAGTGGGAGCAGCAGGGAGCAATAAGTGTATGGCAGCACACAAACATATATATCGATTGATATATCTATCAATTGTCACCTTTCTAGATCTATCATGCAAATGAAAAATCCTAGTAAGGAGTTGCAAGTTTCCTTTGTAATCCCGCATCTTTGTGTGTGTGTGTGTGTGTGTGTGTGTGTGTGTGAGAGAGAGAGAGAGAGAGAGAGAGAGAGAGAGAGAGATTGATGTGATCTTTATACTACCTACCAAATCCTACATTTAGGCGTATGCAAAGAATTGAGTAAAAGGAAGCTAGTGATAAACACAAAGTTATATCACTCAAAAAAAATCAGGCTTAAAAATAGCAAAGATCTAGCGGCAAAAACCACAAAATCTAATCCTTTCCTACTCGGTCTGCGCCCGCATTAGCCGAAATCTACCCAAATGCTGCTGCTAAACTCCACGTATGCTGTCTAGCTCAGCGCATACTGCGCAGCGCCATGGATGCTTGCTTGTCCTGCTCCGCGGCCCATCAACTCTACCCCTCTGCACCCAACCTCCGCCCCCCTGCACCCACAACTCGCATCGCGTCTCTTTCTCCCGCTTTGCCCCCAACCTTGCCCCGCCTGCATCTGCTGTACCGAGAGACAGAGAGAGAGAAAGAGACAGTTCTGCACCCAACTTGCCCCCGCCTGCATCCACTGTACCGAGAGACAGAGAGAGGAGAGAGAGAAATCAAATGTTAATATATATGCGCCCAACACACAGCATCGTGTTTTTCTCCCGCCTCCACGCGTGTCCTCGGCGCTTCTTCAGCACAAAATTTTCGAACGGATCTCCCAAGATACCCCTTGATCGACCTGCTTCCAAAATTGGGCACGCCTACTGGAGCAAACACCTCATGGTTGCACTCAATAATATCCAAACTTCTCTTCTGGCCCTCGTGGATTTGCCCATTTTCAAGCCCATTAGTAGATTCTATGCTCCATATTATATTCTTGCCCGCATTATTATCACATTGCCAATATTTCAAGGGGACAATACCCTCTGGACCTAAGGAGAATTCAAATACAATATCGCACTAAATATGTAGGCGGTCTTTGGTTACTTTGAGTTGCCTGGCAAAAGAAAGTATATTTAAAAAATCCTTTTTACATTGCAAAATTACAAAGGGCCAAAAAGAAGCTCTTTGAAACACTTCTGACCAAAAATCTTCCTTCATTAGAGCCTTCATGCAACCAAGGTCACATGAAGGGCGCAGACGCATTGGCTCGACAATCGCGACGACAAACGACAGGAGTTCCAGGGAGTTGTAGCTGGGACTTCTGGAGGCTGATGGTGGAACTCCAACTGCAAATTAGAGTCGAAATATAGGGAGGGGAATTTGCAGGGAGTTTGAGGATGAAACTCTTACAACGTGTGTGTGTGTGTGTGTGTGTGTGAGAGAGAGAGAGAGAGAGAGAGAGAGGACACTGAGGACCCTACAATCAACCACCCTAGGTCCTTATTTCTCCCCCTCGCACGCTTCTTGATCTGCTAGCCAGTTTTGCGCAACATGGCCTCGTAGCCAAGAACCCTACGATGGGCGCGTGTCTCAGAGATCAGAGAGAGTAAGATTGCATGAAAGCTTATCATAACGGGCTGGGCACGGGTTTGCGTACTTCTTTCTACAAGCTTTGGCAAGTGTGCTCATGCGAATTTCTGTAACTGTCGGGTACGATTAGTTCTGCAATGTGTGTGCGTGTGTGTGTGTGTGTGTGTGTGTGTGTGTGTGTGTGTGAGAGAGAGAGAGAGAGAGAGAGAGAGAGAGAGAGACTGAGGTACTCGAGTGCACCCACATACAAAGACGGAGGGAGCTCAGTTCCTCCTCTCAGATAGAGAGAGAGCGAGGGAGAGAAGAAGCTCAGAAGCCTGGCTCCTATCTGCGCATGAGAGAGAGAGACACACACAGAGAGAGAGAGAGAGAGAGAGAGAGAGAGAGAGAGAGAGAGATTGCCGAAATAAAGAATGGAAGGGGAGAGGATATTATAGTGCATGAAGACCTCAACTCGAGGAGGCACCACTCCGAGGCAGACGTGGCAACAACGGCCACATGCAGAAGCAATGTAATAGTGGCATAGTCGACCTCGACTCGAGGAGGTTCCGTTCTCATGGAAATGGTGCAGTTGCAGCAAGTCCGTCGTGTTGCAACAGCTTGTCTTGACCTAAGCTCGCATGCCAATGTGGCAGAGCCGCAAAGCTTGGCAAGGAAGGTGAAAATGAAAGAGAGAAGGCCTTAGATCCTGCCACGTGGATCTAAGGCATATCCTTTTAATATAGATATAAGATATAAGATGTAGTGAACATTCATAAAAAACCTCCCACCAATATTATGTACACGATCCTTAACCCCACTATATTTGCACGTGGAATTACTTTGCCAATGTGATAGGATCTAAAGTTTACTATGCACGCTTCTACAAACTTAGTTTTGCTCTCAACAACCATGTGCTTTGAAGACAACTCCTATTTGAATTTAATGGTGAAGCTGTAAAGCTTTTGCTACCAATCATGTCAAAATTGGCCTCAAATTATTACACGAGTAATCAACCACAATTAGCGCTACTAATTTTTCTACTCTTTTTCAACTTATTCATTCATGAGTATGGGAGAGATGATGAATTGTATTGTTTGTCGTCGCCTCCTCAAATCCTCCGTCGCCTATATGGAGAACCTAGAACCAAAATTTCCCTCAACAAAATAAGGGTGGTCATAAACTTATTGGCAAAGAATGCAACAAAGTAAGTGGCTTTGAAAAAAAACCATAGATCGTATTGTTGTTAAGAGACCTAGGAGGGAACATAGAGGATAGGGAGCATACCTTGACCTCTCAAGAATGCTACTGCATTCCCCCATAGCTACAAGGACACCGTATCAACATGAACATTTTGACAATCCAACCTAATCAAGCCACTGACAGTTTGAAATTTTTTTTCCAGCAACAACTACTATGCTTCTAAAAAGCCGAGCATTAAAATGAGCATGCAAGTGTCCAATATCACTTAACAAGTAGAAACTACCAGCAAATCTTGTCCTCATGACTAGTCTATTGAGGTGAATAAATCTTAAAAACCTAGACGTTTACAAAGTAAGGAGGAGCAACCCTACCATCATGCATGAGTAAGTGTGTAGGTTTAAATTCCATCATGCACTATAATTACGAGATCTATTTGTGATTACTCGATTTGAAGATGGGAGTATTCTTTTACAAGGCCTATCAAGAATATTGACAATATTGATATCACAAAATGATCCTTTAACACCCAAAACGTTCTTCTCTTTGCAACTTAAAGCTCTTGCACAAGCCTCCTTATGCACCACATACCTAAAGTAAAGGCAACATAAGGAAAATCCTTCTGTTAAAATCTTGACAGACCTGAGGACCAGCTTGCTCGTGGCATAGAATTTTGATTGAAATAGAGAAGTCATTCTATTACCAAACAAACTTTGATAATTAAGCCCACCATATCATATAGTTGGCTCAGCACGTAGATTCTATTCTCCATGATTTGACCATGGGCGGTGCTCAGCACACAGCATGCATGCCAAAGCTTCTGTCTAAGTTTCAATCTCATAAAAAATGAGAACCTTCGACATGTGATTTTTGATAGCTTCAACATGACTTTGTTCTCTGCAATGAGGGATTAGGAATCGATACCTGCATTTAAAAAAAAAAGTAAAGCAACTACTACTCCGAGTCATGTAGTAAAATCCCAATGCCCTTAGCATGATGAGATTCCTTGAAGTATGCATTGAATGAAAAATCTTACCACCCTTTTGTGAAGCTTATGCGAAAGACCACGAGTTACTTCCCGTATAAATTTTTTCCCCCATTAATTGCCTAAAATTTGCAAAGAAATTAAAATTAGAATAAGCATGACAATAACACTTGGTCTTCCACTACACACATAGAGAAGTCTCTTTTGAAGGTACAAGAATGCTTGCTATCAACCTGATTTCCTAGCCCAAAGTCTCATCCGGATGTCGTAGGAAACCCTATTTGAATAAACAATCCAAAAAAATGCGGGTTTAATTGCAAAACTAGAACAGCTCTATCAAGCAATGAAATGTAAAGTCTATAATCAAATGTCTTACCGTATTCCAATTAAGTCCATGGCCGAAGAAGAGAACGGCTACCTCTAAGATCGCTTGCCTGTTGATTGATGTTCTTTCAATTGCATTAGCTGCAAAAAGATCCTAACAATTGCAATGGAAGGGTTGTAATGACACGTAAAGAGCTCACTTTAAAGTGATAGCATTGATGACATTAAGTGACAAGCAATAGTAAGAAACTTGACTTTAAAGTAAATGAACCTATTATAAACCACTTTTAAAAGAAGAATAATGTCAAATGTGTACTTCAAAACCTCACTTTGAAAAGAAACTACATATTGAAGTAATTAGATTGTCAAAATATTCCATATCTTGCCAATGCAAGGACTCCGATATGTAGTAGCACCTATAAGCTAGTGTAATTGGGTGACAAAATCCATAAGAGGTACACAAAAACGTAGTTTCATCACTTGGCTCAAAAATCCAAAGTCAAGTCGCCTCAACGTTCCAATGGTCATGAAAACATACACTATCATTAAAAAGGGCATGAATAAAAATCCTAAACCCTAGAGAATTAGTCAAATATACAAAAACAATAATAGTCCAAAAGTTCAATACCTTGCATAACTTTATAAATGTGTTTCCAATCCACCTAATGTTGTCCATGTTATTCATCTTCCCCTGCAAGAAGATCTCGTTTTTTTTTTGTCAATATCCACACTCCTCATAAATGCATTGCTATTCAAATCTTCTCTCTGCCTTGCAATGAGAAGGTCACCCTTCTCAAGCCATTGCGGGACACACCCTACCTCGCTTGGAGATAATAATCTTGAGCGAATTTTGGAGCCACTAGTCTCATAAAGTATCTCATATTTGTCAAACCTTGTACTAAGTCAAAAGAATTTGCATTGCAAACAATCAATAAGTTAAACTATGAGATCACAATTAGACTTTTAGTTGCTGTGAATAAGGCACATTCCAAAGTTGTCGTCAAACATTTCTAGGCTCTTTATTAGATTGTTTTCCACAATAAATAGACTAACTTCTTCTCGTTGTTCATGAGCAAATATTTTGTCTAGATGTCCGTTACAAACAATATCTTATCATATAGTATTGTATCTCTAGAGAACCACAAACTTGCCCATTGTATACTTCACATTGTCCATAAATACTTTGGTGTGAAAGTATGCATTTTGGTGGATTTCAATGAACATAAATGCATGTCGATCTTTGGTCAACCAAAATGAAATCATCCCGTTAATCTCTAGTGTGTCGAGATCCCTTGGCTTTTGCCTTTTTTTAATCTCAGAAGAACTTTTTTTTTTTTTAATCATGCTTCTGCATAAGGAAAGACACAAAGCGCATCCATGTACTTAGAACTGTTGGCATGGTAACACTCTAAGGAAACCATTCCAAACATTATTTGCATTCTTTTGAGAAGATGTATTGAAAAGAATATTTCTCATGTATTTAAAAACACCTATTATCGTTGATCTGTAAATGAGACTTTTAGGCAAGATCAAGCATGCATCGATAAGAACTATATCTCGTTCAATGGTTGTAAGACTATCTTGTAAAGAATGAGGATGCAAGAGAGCTACACAAGACAAGCACAGAGCACACAGAGATGGAAAGCTTCTTCTTCTTCTTCACCGAAAAGAGAGTACAAAATGACTAAGTGCTAAAGCTGAAAAGTAGCACATATGTACATGCGGTCACTAAGTGTGAACTCGCTAGAAGCGTACTAGGCTGGCACTATATGTGTAGTCCAGCTATAGAATCACTGGCAGAGATCCTCCGTGTCGGTCACCTAACGCGCCAGTGAGTAAATGCCGAAAGCGGCCAAGACCCGTAGTGGATGCCAGCTCAAGGTGTAGAGCTCGACATCTCAACACTCCCCCTCGAGCTCTGCATGTCGCAGAGTCCAAGCATAGTCCGAAAACGTCGAAGCTTCTCAGCTCCGAGGACCTTGGTAAAGATATCCGCTATCTGCTCCTCTGTGCTGACGTAGACCAAGTCGATGTTGCCCGCCAACACGCGCTCTCGAACGTAGTGGTAATGGATCTCTATGTGTTTGGTCCTGGCATGGAACACTGGGTTCCTAGCCAACTGCATGCTGCTGAGGTTGTCACAATGGATGCAAATCTGCTGAACCTGCTATCGTGGTACCTGTAACGCTGTACATGTTGACATCCTCAACAACATCACCCTTCTCTCCACTCAGCTTTGCATTCACATCCAAGGGAATAGAAATTGGCTTACAATCAGCCATACCATACTTTGACAACATGTCCAAAGCATACTGTCTCTGTGATAGCCATACACCCTGTGGAGTCCTGATCACCTCAATGCCAAGAAAGTAGCGCAACTCGCCTAAATCTTTCATTTCAAACTCCTGTTTGAGAAGACCCTTCACATGGTCAATCTCCATAGCATTGTCACCAACAATACTAAGGTCATCTACATATATGGTAATGACCACAATCCCCACATCACTCTCACGTACATAGAGTGAATGATCAGAATGAGCTCTCCTAAAACCAATACTGACAAGATACTTGGCAATCCTGTCATACCATGCTCTAGAGCCCTGCTTCAAACCATACAAAGCTTTGAGAAGTTTGCATACATAATCTGGGTAACCTGGATCGACATAACCAGGTGGCTGATCCATATACACTTCCTCTTGCAACTCACCATTCAAGAAGGCATTCTTTACATCCATTTGCTGCATAATCCATCCTCTAGATGCAGCCATTGCTATGACAGCTCTCACAGTCGTCATCTTTGCCACTGGAGCAAAGGTCTCCTCATAGTCTATGCCATACGTCTGTGCATAACCCTTTGCGACCAGCCTTGCCTTGTGACGCTCAATGTTACCATCAGCCTTATGCTTGGTTTTGTACACCCATTTACAGCCAATAGCTTTCTTGCCACTTGGCAATGGCATCAACTCCCATGTGTCGTTTGCTTCCAATGCAGCCATCTCTTCATTCATTGCATCATCCCAATGCACATTTCCAACTACATCCTCAAAATATGTGGGCTCCACATCCTTTATCACCTTAGCCATGTAGGCTCGGTGATGCGCTAGATACCCATCATAAGTCAATTTTTGAACTGGATTTCTGACTCTATTAGATCTGCGCGGTCCTGGGTCACTCCTTTGCCCTCTAGCATCTTCTTGTACTTTCCTTACACCAGGTGTCCTGACAGTCGGAATTCCAAATTCCTCATCAAGACTTTGTTCAGAACCATATGAATCCATGTCTATATGTGAAAAACCTGATGATGCATCAGCCATAAAGGGAGGTTCATCAACCTTTTCCTTTCCTTTTCGTGATACATTCCCTGTACCTGTTGGTGGAGTAACCTGCGTACGTAGTCTACCATTCCATGGTTTCTCAACAGAGCCACGAGAAGAGGACTCTTATGGTCCACTCAAAACCTGTGACTATGGCCTCACATTTTGTACAACCACATCATCTTTTACATCAGCCCCAATAGTGCCATGTGCATTACTGTACCAGCTACTCATCTCATCAAAGACTACATCTCTGCTCACTCGTAATTCTCGTGTAGTAGGATTGTAGCACCTGTACCCCTTTTGTTCAAGGGAATATCCCACAAGAATACATTTCTCTGCTTTAGGATCCAATTTCCTACGCAACTCATCTGGTACATGCACGTAAGCTATGTAGCCAAACACTTTCAAGTGTGCCAAATCAGGCTTTGTACCTATAAACTTTTCCTCAGGTGTTACATCATGCACCGCAGCTGTAGGTGTCCTGTTCATAATGTACACAACTGTATTTACGGCTTCAGCCCAGAAATGATGAGGCATGTTCTTCTCATTCATCAATGCACGTGCAACCTCTACAATGTGCTTGTTTTTCCTTTCTGCGACCCCATTCTGTTGTGGAGTATATCTGCGTGTAAACTGCCTGCGTATACCATGCATTCGCAGAAAATCTGAAAAATCATTGGAGAAGTACTCTCCCCCTCCATTTGACCTCAATGTTTTGATTTGCATATCTATCTCCTTCTCAATCATGACTTTGAAGTCTTGAAAGTGACCAAATACTTCACTTTTGTTACGCATGAAGTAGACCCATACTTTCCTTGTATGGTCATCAATGAAAGAGACATAATACCTGCAACCATGTATACTTGCAGTATCGGTTGGACCCCAAACATCTGTGTGCACCACCTCAAGTGGCTTTTTACATACATTGCGCTCATGTGGAAATGAGCCCTTTGACTGTTTTCCAAACTGGCATGCTGCACACACTTTATGCATACCATCCACCTTGAATTTGGGCAAACCTTTTACAATCTGTTTTGATTGCATGTTGCGCAATCTCTGCTCATTGACATGGCCAATGCGTTTGTGCCAAATGTCAAGTCAGCCACAACACCTGTGCCCTGTGCAAATAATGCAGCTTTTACCTCAGGCATGTTTACATTCAGCGTAAACATTCTGCCCACACATTTGCCCTCTGTGATCAGCTTACAGCCATTCTGGAAATCTTCTACATAACAGCCATTTGGATTGAAGCGAACTTGTAAACCCTGCTCAACCATTTGTCCAATAGAAACAAGATTCTTTATAATGTTTGGGACATGAAGTATATCTGCTAGGTACTTTGATTTCCCACTCTTCGTATTTAGAGGTATGTCCCCTACATGAGAAATGGGGTGAGCTCTGTCATCTCCTGTCTGCACATAGCCTGACACATATGGTTTGTGCATATCTCTAAACCACTCTCCACGAGAAGTCATGTGATTAGAGGCACCTGAATCCAGATACCAAACATCATCTTGGGTGGAATTCTCTGCAGTCATTGTATTCATTACATGCTGCATAACAAACATGCGCTCGTTTTTGCTGTCATCTGCATCTCTGCTAGTAGATGCATAGTTGCCCTGTTCTCTCTTTCCACTTGCTTTTCCCTTTGGACAGTCACGTGACATGTGACCTCTTTCACCACAAGTCCAACATTCTCTGCTATCTGGAGTATGTTGCTGCCTGCTTGATCCTACACCACGACCTCTTTGACTCCCCCTACCTTGAGACTGGTTTCCCCTGCCACCTGTATTGTTTTGATTTGAGTGACCTTCTAGAAATTGGCCCCTGCAACCCCTTGGGCCTCGACCACGACCTCTACCTCTACCTCTGTTGGAGTTAGAATAGAAGGCCCGTTCAGAATTATTTCTGCCATGAGAAGAAGATGTGTCAAGGTTCTTCTCTTTAAGAATAAGCATACAAATCAAATCTTGGAACACGGGGATGTTGTCTCTTGTATTCATGGAAGACCTAAAATGTACATACTCATCTCCTAGACCATCCAAGCATGCACGGACAATGTCATCGTCTTCCACTGAGACTTTAATAGATCCAAGAGCCTCAATGATACTCTTGATCTTCAAGGCATAATCATTGATTGAGAGGTTTTTCCTCTTAACCTGATTTAGCTCCGACTTTAGTTGAAGCTTCCTGGCCTTGGTGTTCACCTCGAACACTCTGCCTAAGTTTCTCCATGCAATGGCGGGGGTTTCAGCATCCTGTAGATAGCCCATCATGCCATCAGTGGCGCTCATAGAAAGCCAATACATCACTTTGCTCTGGCCTTGTTGCCAGTCCCTCAAAGCTTTCCTTTGTTCTGCTGTAGCATTTGCCTCGAGAATCTCTGGTTCCTTTTCATTGTCTCCTTCTACATAGTCCCAATAACCTTTTCCTTTTAGGAAATTTGTTATTCTGAACTTCCATGCAGGGTAGTTATTTTTCTCAAGATTCTCAGTAACAATCTGACTGAAACCGTCAGACATCTTCAAGCACTAAGACAAAATAGCTGCAATCTGCAAAAACTTGCAAATCTGTTGAACCTGCTATCGTGGTACCTGTAACGCTTTCTACACTCAACGAGTGTCCACAATCAAGCGTACATACAACCACTGTACTTGTACAGTAAATCTCTGTATACTGCACTTTGGAGACCTGTTCAGAAACTTGTGCGAAAAACCCCTAATCTGGTCGTGGATTGCGAACGAAGGGATTGTGATGCTCTTGCTCTCTTAGCCTCTCTTGCCTGCACCAGGCTGTGATACCATGTAAAGAATGAGGATGCAAGAGAGCTACACAAGACAAGCACAAAGCACACAGAGATGGAAAGCTTCTTTATCTTCTTCTCAGAAAAGAGAGTACAAAATGACTAAGTGCTAAAGCTGGAAAGTAGCACATATGTACATGCGGTCACTAAGTGTGAACTCGCTAGAAGCGTACTAGGCTGGCACTATATGTGTAGTCCAGCTGTAGAATCACTGACAGAGATCCTCCGTGTCGGTCACCTAACGCGCTAGTGAGTAAATGTCGTAAGCGGCCAAGACCCGTAGTGGATGCCAGCTCAAGGTGTAGAGCTCGACATCTCAACATATCTTTATCTAGATTCTGTTGTTTGTGTATTTATGTACACAAAACTTGAGTGTGGTATTTGCTATAGGATATCTCATTAGAATTGTTGTTGTTGGTGCATATGCTCAAGTAGTTAGAAATGTCCCTCTCATAGCATGTGCCATCAGGAGAGCCATGACCATAAAAATCATTCAAAATCTCTCTATTATCTTCAAATTAATTAAATAAATGGAGAATTACTATAAAAAATTTACATGTTAAGCTAGTAAGCCAGCTTACATGTTAAGCTAGTAAGCAAGTTAAGCTAGTAAGCCAGTCAAAATCTCTCCATTATCTTCAAATTAATTAAATAAATGGAGAATTACTCTAAAAAATTTACATGCTAAGCTAGTAAGCCAATTAAATTTCACATAACCATACCTGCTACATATTCTGGAGGAGAAGAGTTGGCACTATAGGAATCCTCAAAAAAAAATTCCATGTTCTAGAGGAGAAGAGTTGGCACTATAGTAATCCTCAGAAAGAATTCACCATGATAGCAGTAAAGAGTGGCACAATTCAATATACTTGGGTCCAACTCTTTTCCCTACTGCAATCAAAAAACATGCGGGCAATATCAACCAAAATTATCCCAAGATGTTTGTCCTCTTCACTAATGCCATCTACCACTTTGAGAACATGTGGTAGACACCATTGACTAAATTTTTGGCACTCCTCCGCTTTGAATATTTTGAAATTTGAGGCATGGTTTGGCCATCTACACACATGTTAGATAGGATTTGGAATAAAATCTGCAACATTTTAGAGAGAAATATCAATCTTGTTTTTAGTTTGCAAAGAGGCTGATGTCATCAATCTCTTTGTGTTTTTTTGAAAGAGATTAAGAGGTAGTACATGCATCACATTGTTACGCAAGGTCTCTAGAGATATCAAATGCATAGAGATGATAAAGTATCCAAAACACAGATTCAATTGCCAAACCTCCTTCTCGTAAAGTGTCCTCCATGTTCTCTTTTATTGTGCAACGTTTGGACATCTTAATATTTTTCCACAAGTTATCTACATGTCACTACTCAGGAGGATACCTTCCTTGATATTATTTTTAGAGTAGACATAGAGTTGTGTTCCATTGTCATCTCTTGTAAACTTTGTTGTTGCCTTGTCTCACCTACAAAAGGCCATTCCACCATCTTTCACTTGACCTAGTTTGCATTAGACCGGATGATCACCCATACAAACCATCAATATACATCTTTAGCCTTGTATTTCCCTCTTGAAGGCCATCACAAATTACTTCATTGGGTACAACATAGGCGATATCAAAGCCATTTAGAAAGGATGTCTCAAGCTCATCCAGTAAAGGTTGAAGGAAGTATGAAAACACATCACCACACTTTCTTTCAAGCTTCTTATGAGACAAGGGCAAGAAAAAAACTGGTATAGATTCAACAATTAACCTTTTCCCACTAGTCAAAATGACTTTCCATCACAACGCTATCCTTTTGTGTTGTAGATGCAGCTTCAAACCTATCCCAATGAATAAGAAGGGATTTTTTTGGGGATGCAGCTTGAAACCCATCCCATGAAGAAGAAGGGCACATTTTTTGGGATGCAGCTGGAAACCCATCCCAATGAAGAAGAAGGGAAAATTTTTTGGGGTCACCTTACAATACAAGCTCTTATTACATAAACCAGAAGCATATGCGTAGAGAGAGAGAGAGAGAGAGAGAGAGAGAGAGAGAGAGAGACAGTAGCTTGAGTTCTTTTTCTAAAGGGGTAAAGAGGAGTAGCAACTAGGGCTTGAAGTGCCAAAGTACACCTAAAGTTTGTTAGAACGGCTGACAATAGTAAAGAGAGTGAAATTAATCTTGATAACTTTGATTTTGCTCATGAGCAAGCTACTAATGATGCTTCAATACTTGTTAACTATCTTGTTACTAGGCTTCAACAAGCCATGGGCAATCCATCTCTCCAAAGTGAAGTGCAACGGCAGCTCCATGCTCACGGGATTCTTCAAGCTATTCACCATGACGAGAGAACACCTAGGAAGCCTCCTTGTGAGACTACCAAAAGAGGTCTCTCTCCGATTCAGGAAGAAGAAGAGAATCCTTATGAAGGGCTCAACAATTTACTTCTTGATGATGCATCTCCTTCCCAAAGGATAACTCAAGAGCCTCCACCAAAGGAACGAGAAAGAAGCGAGTCTCCGGCCACCTCGGTGGAGATGGCTCCACGAAGACGGCGGGCTAAACGCTCTCCATCACCACCAAAGCGGAGAAGACCATCGTATTCTTCTCCTCACCACAATTCAAGGAGGGATGATAAAAATCAAGAGAAGAAAAAGGAAAGAAAGAGGACACCCTCTTCTCCGTCTTCTTCATTCTCTTCCTCTTATGAAAGCTATGCTGAAGACGACAAAGATCAAGACAAGAAAAAGGCGAGAAAGAGGTCACCCTCTTCTCCACCTTCTTCAAATTCTTCACCTTATGAAGAAAGTGATGGTGCAACCTTTAAACCATAAAAAAGAAGAGGCCATAGGAAATCCTATGCCGCATGGAAGAGGTCGTCCAAGTTGAAGAAATTCAAAGAGGGAGGGAAGAGCATCTCTTTCCTTACCGATGATGGTACCTTTGGTGCTACGGACAAAGTCTTGGCCTTTATCCAACAATTCAATGCGGCGTTTGGAGATGAGGGCTTCACGGAGTCCTCTAAGCTACGCCATGTAGCTATGCACTTTCAAAAGTCCGCCAGACAATGGTGGTCTAGCCTACGAGCCAACGGTGAAGCTCCACGAACATGGAAGGCTTTAAGAGCCTCCATTATGAAGCAGTTTTTGGCCACCGATTCCAAAGACAAAGTACTCACCGAATGGCGAAGCTTAAAGCTCTCTCCCAATGAATCCATCCACAAATATGTAGACCTCACTTAATCTCAGGTACTTGAGATTACCTCCCTAGGTACAATGTTATGATACAACATACCTCATAAACTATTTAAGAGATTAAATTCAATGAATTGACATAACATGGCAAGAGATACTTCAATGAATTTTGACAGTAGAAAAGCATTAAAAAATTTCATCATGTTGAAAAGCAGTGAAAAATTTCTCGGGTACTGTGTTAGCTTGCATGTACTTCATGATGTATTTTCTTAGAAATTAATCTCAGGTAATCGAGATTACCTTTCCAGATACAACATAATGTTAGATACAATATACCTTGTCAACTATCTAAGAGATTACCAAGAGAAAATTCATTGAATTGACATATCATCTCAAGAGATACTTCAATAAATTTTGACTGTAGAAAAAGATTAGAAAATTTCTGAAGAAAGAATCATAGAGTATTCGTATTCAAAGAAGAATCGTTGAGCTTTACAAATAGAAAAATCAATATAGACCATTGTCATAAGTACAAAAGTGGAGATCAAAACAGACCATTGTCATAATTACAAAAGTAAAGATCAAGGTAGACCATTGTCATAAGTGCAAAATTCAAAATCAATGTATACCATTGTCATAAAGTATCTCTACATGGTATTGTAAAATGGATTTAGTGCTTAAAATTATATCCACATGATTGTATCGTCTTAGATCTCATGGTTGAAGCACATGCAGAATGAGATTAGAATGAAAAAATCTTGAGCTCCGTAATAGGATTTCAGTTTATATATGATGGACACTACTATGCTTCTATGGATATACAAGATAAACTCATAAGGTACCTATTCAAAAGGAATAGGTACTTCAAAAGTAAAGCGTTCCACATCCAGAATGCTAAAGAACCCACTAGCTTCTCACTTGCTTCAAAAATCTACGGATGGGGATGGGAAGCTTACTGACACAAAACCTCCATGCAAATGGTTTGAAATAGTTGTGCTATACAAAGAGATGAGAATGATTCCACTTCAAGAGTGGAAGTCATGTTTTGCAGATGATGAAAACACATCATCCTCCTTTAGGTTGTGAAAGATGTCCCGTTTGCAATAAAAGAAGAAAGAATGTAATGTATTTCCTTTTTGTCTCTTTGATTGGTAAATTAAAACTTTTGTTTGTGTAAGAGTGAAGCAACATTCTAGGATTTTCTAGCAATGTGGAGATCAAGAGAAGGATGGCTTGGCAAAGCTAGTCATGAATATCCAGATTTCATAGATGAGTTTTGAGATAGAGAAAAAACTTCAAAACCCATACAAGGAAATTTTGGGATAGCATTGTGGTAGAAATTGTCATTTTGAATGGTGGAAAAATGTTTACTGTTGAACATATACTGGTTTTTTCTTACCCTTGTCTCATAAGGAGCTTGAAAGAAAGCATGGTGATGTGTTGTCAATTTTCTTCAACCTTTACTCAATGAGCTTGAAACATCCTTTCTAAATGGTTTTGATGTCGACTATGTTGTGCCCAATGAAGTAATTTGTGATGGCCTTCAAGAGGGAACAACAAGGTTAAGATGTATATTGATGGTTTGTATGGGTGATAATCCCGCCCAATGCAAACTAGGTCAAGTAAAAGATGGTGGAATGACCTTTTGTACCCAAGACTAGGCAATAACAGAGTTTACAAGTGATGGCAATGGCACACAATACTATGTCTACTCTAATAACATATATCAAGGAGGGTATCCTCCTGAGTAGCAACATGTATATGACTTGTGGGAAAATATTGAGATGTCTAAACGTTGCACAACAAATGAGAAGATGGAGGACACTTTACAAGATGTAGGTTTGGTAGTTGAATTTGTGTTTTGGAGAGTCTATCATATCTATGAATTTGACAACTCTAGGGATCTTGTGTACGATGTGATGCGCGTACTACCTCTTAATCTCTTTCAAAACATAAAGAGATTGACGACATCAGCCTTTTCAAAACTAAAAGGAATATTGATATTTCTCTCAAAGAGGTTGCGGATTACATTTCAAAGCGCATCTTGCATGCTGGTGGATGTCCAAAACACACCTCACAATTCAATATGTTCAAAGTAGAGGAATGGTGTCTACCAGAAGTTCTCCGTGTGGTAGATGTCATCACTATAGAGGACAAACATCTTGGGATAATTTTGGTTGATATTACCCACATGTTTTCTGATTGCAGTAGGGAAAAGGGTTGGACCCAAGAGCATATTGAAATTTGTCTCTCTTTATTGCTATCATGGAGAATTTTTTCTGAGGATTACTATTGGGTCAACTCTTCTCCTCTAGAATATGTAATATGTATGGTTAAGTGAAATTTGATTGGCTTACAAGCTTAACATTTAAATTTTTTGATAGTAATTATTCATTTATTTATTTGATTTGAAGGTAATGGAGATATTTTGGATGATTTCTATTGTTATGTCTCTCATGATGGTACATGATGTTTTCAACATGAGAGGGATATTTTAAACTACTTAAGCATACACATCAACAACAAGTCTAATGAGACATCCTATAGCAAATACCATAGTCGAGTTTTGTGTACAGAAATATACAAACAACTGAATTTAGAGAAGGATGGTCTTACAAGCATTGAACTAGATGTGGTTCTTATCTATGCATGCTTGATCTTTCATGAAAGTCTCAGTCATGAATCAAGGGATATGTGTTTTTAGATACATGAGAAATGTGTTTCTCATATATATTTTGAGAAAAAGGAAAATAATGTTTGGAATGCTTGCCTTAGAGTGTTACCATACCTATGCCAAGGAATTATAAAAAAGAAAAGAGTTATTGTGGGATCAAAAAGGTCGAAGCCAATGGAACTTGACACACTAGAGATTAATGGGATGATTGCATTTTGGTTGAGTAGAGATAGACATGCATTTACCTTCTGTGAAATACATCCAAATGCATACTTTTACACCAAAGTATTTATGAAGAATGTGAAGTATATGGTGAGTAAGTTTGTGGTTCTCTAAGTGTGCAATAATGTAGGATTTGTAGGGGACATCTAGAGAAACTATTTTCTCAGGGACAATGAGGATAATTCAATGTATTTATTGTGGTAAATAGTTTATTGGAGAGCCTGAAAATGTTTGACGAAATCTCTAGAATGTGTCTTATTCACAAAAGCCAAAAGTCTAATTATGGTCTCATAGTTCAACTCATTAATTGTTTGCAATGCAAATTCTTTTGGCTTAGTACAAGGTTTGACGAATATGAGATGCTTTATGACACTAGGGGATCCAAAGTTTGCTCAAGATTATCTCCAGGTGAGGTAGGGTATCTCCCACAATGGATTCAGAAGGGTGACCTTGTCTTTGCAAGGCAAAGAGAAGATTTGAATAGCAATGTATTTATGAGAAGTGTGGATATTGACAACAAAAGAGCTCTACTTTCATAGGAAGATGAACAACATGGACAAGATTGGGTGGATTGGAAACACATTTATAAAGGTATGCAAGGTACCTAACTTTATGACTATTATTGCTTTTGTATATTTGACTAGTTCTCTTGGATTCAAGGTTTTATTAATGCACTTTTTAATGATACTTTGGTTTTCATGTGCATTAGAACATTGAAGTGACTTGACTTTGAATTTTTGGACCACTTTATGAAACTACTATGTTTGTGTTACCTATTATGGATTTTGTCACCCAATTACACTATCTTATAGGTGCTACATTATGTGGAATCCTTGCATTGGCAAGATGTGAATTTTTTTGTCAATCTAATTACTTTGATGTGTAGTTTCTTTTCAAAGTCTTGTAGCCGCGAGGGAACAAAGTAGAATTCTTGAGAGGTCAACACATGCTTCTTATCCTCCATGTTCCCTCCTAGGCCTCCTAACAACAATATGATCTATGGTTTTTTTCAAAGACACTTACTTTGTTTCATTTGTTGCCAATAAGTTTATGACCACCCTAGTTTTGTTGAGGGGGCTTTTGGTACCAATTTCTCTATGTAGGTAAAGATGGATTTGAGGAGACAATGGCAAACAATATAGTTCATTGTATTCTCCATACTCATGGATAGATAAGTTGACAAAGAGTAGAAAAATTAGTAGATGCTAACTGTGATTGATTACTCCTGTAATAATGTGAGAAATTTTGACACGATCGATAGCAAAAGCTCCATTTAATTCAATTAGCAATTTGATTTTCAAGCCTAAATTTTATCATTTGGAGTTGATTGATTGTGAGAATATGTCTAGAAAGGTTTATGAGTGCGTGTCTTTTAGAAAAGTTTATGAGTGATTGGCTTTTGATCACTCATGCACACTCTTACATCGCTCTTGCCAATTGTTGAGGGATGGTAACTCTTGCTATAGAGTGATGTGCAAGGTATAGTAGTGCTTGCTCCAAAGGATTTACTTATAAGTTTCGGTGCATTATTTGAAATTGATTGTCATCTTCTTTTAGTAGCATTGTTTTGCACATGGCTTTTAAGAATTAAAAATATGCAAGTCTTTAGTGATACTGTCTAAT
The DNA here is from genome assembly GCF_014529385.1 of Adiantum capillus-veneris. NCBI lineage: Eukaryota > Viridiplantae > Streptophyta > Polypodiopsida > Polypodiales > Pteridaceae > Adiantum > Adiantum capillus-veneris. The sequence continues at coordinate 147,982,934 of NC_140936.1, read as the reverse complement.
CTTGTAACTCTTATAATGTACATAAATCTAGTTATGAATTTTGCAATTACCGTTTTATCCATGACTTAGACCTATACACTTTCCTCTCCCAATAACACAGCGTGGGCTCTTCATTATGATTCTCATCATCACAATCTATTGGATCCCATAATGGCAAGTCCTTTTTAGGCTTTCACATGGCGCTCAGAAAACCTCAGAGCTTTTTTAGCTTTCCGGCCCATGTGAGAGACGAACATGCAACATCCAGGAGCGTGGGAAGTGAACAGGGGGTTCAAGGGTACTGACTAGTGGAGAGAGAGAGACACAGAGAGCGTGTTAGAGGTTAACCGTCCAAAACCAAGAGCTGAGAGAGAAAGACTATTGTGACGGGCATTGTCTCTCTGTCTCACACACACACCCACACACAAAGAGAGAGAGAGAGAGAGAGAGAGAGAGAGAGAGAGAGAGAGAGAGAGAAACAATTTATAGAAGCTAAGAGGAGAGAAGGGTATGTTTTCGTGAGAGGAAAGGAGTAGCCCATAGCCATAAAGATACTCACTCTACATGCAATTTTGTCTAATTTTTGTGATAGTAAATTTTGAAGATAACTTTTTTCATTTTTTGTTGTTGTAACAATGTGCGTGTGCGTGTGTAGAGAGAGAGAGAGAGAGAGAGAGAGAGAGAGAGAGAGAGAGAGAGATCGAGATCGTGGCAAGCTTTATTTAGGTTGTCCACACGGTTTCGAATAGGGGAGCGGAGGTGGTGAGTCGGGAAATGAACGCACGATAGGTCAAGGAGGTGAACAAGCACAAGAGACAACGCCGAGAACTCATGCCAACTCAACCTAGCAAGCCGAGGACATGAATGTGGCCGGGAGGTGAACATGGGGAGAGAGATGAAGAGGCAGTCAAAGAGGCATGCACCGACCACCGGCTAAGAAGTGGTAGTTTTATATATGGAGCCACCGCCATTTCTTCACCATCCCCATTGCTTAGCTGCTGATCCAAATAGAATGTTATGCCCCCCTCCCATTATGCTCCTACATTCACTTGCATTTGAGTGGCAAGAGGGAAAGTGTGATTGCGCAGAGCTTTTTTTTTTTTGTAGCTATTGCAACTCTTGAATGCCTTCTATGCTTTTGACAAGGCTAGTGCTTGTGTGCATGCGCGTGAGGCTTCCTCGAGGCAAGTGGTGCTACGCATGGCAATTTTTTGAAGTAAATTGGCTATATTTGAAGCCTTTTACACAAAATTATTAAAATTTTGTAGGTTTTCTCACCTTAAAATTTAAAATATAGAGATAGATTTCAAGTTTGTAGGTGCGATTATACTAAACCATGTTTTTTTCTTAGCATTGCTTCCCCATCAGGTGCAAAAAACTAAACATCGTGCATGTGCACTCCGAGGGGGGCACACACACACACACACACACACACACACACACACACACACACACACATAGAGAGAGAGAGAGAGAGAGAGAGAGAGAGAGAGAGAGATAGAGAGAGAGAGAGAGGTGAGGAGGTGGGTAAACTGGGGCATGAGGGAGGAAACAATCTATACTACTATATTACGGTGAAGCGGATTCACGCATTCCACATGGCACAAAAAGAAGCTGGCGTACTCGAAGAGATGGGGTTGCTGACTGGGCACCAAGCCACCTGCAAAGGCTGCGGATCCGAGGTGAAGAGGAACAACCTCTTGGGCGGGAGAGAGAGAGAGAGAGAGAGAGAGAGAGAGAGAGAGAGAGAGAGAGAGAGAGAGAGAGAGAGAGAGAGAGAGATACTTAGCTATATTGTCTACATGCAACATCTTGCAGCCTGACATCCTACAAAGGTGGAGCAAGGCACATAATGTAGAGCATGCATTGTTTGCAAGTAGATCCGTGTGTTTGCATGATCAAATGTCTATATAATGGGACATTGGGATGGCCCTTCGGTAGGTCACCCACAATCAATGCCAAAGCAGCTAGCATTGCAAGGAGGAGAGGATCGTGGAGAAGTAGTCCTAGAACAGTCTCACAGGGAGAAGAGAATCTCAAAGAATTTTCCTATTACGTGTAGGTTTTTAGTCTCCTAAGAAAGTTCTTTAAGGTTGTTTGATTAGAGGAGAGTTCAAGCCTAGAGAGTGAGAGTTGCTGGTTGGATTGGGGAATGGTGCAACAAGGTTGTGGTCAAGTAGAGGCTCCTAAGAAAGTTGTCTTTAAGGTTGTTTGATTGGAGGGGAGTTCAAGCCTAGAGAGTGGGAGTTACTGGTTGGATTGGGAAATGGTGCAACAATGTTGTGGTCATTGGTGGTCAAGTAGCGTAGGGAAAAGCAGATGCCGATGTAGTCATTGGTAGGAAAGCTCAAGGGTGAAGGTAGAGACATTGCGGCACAGAAACAAGAGATGCATATTAAGAGCTGAAGCATCAAAAGAACAGCTAGGGAGGTTGACGTTGATTACATAAGGTGCATGGAGGTAGTCCTTCAAGGATAGGATTAGCCAATTGGTAAGTTTTGGACATGGAATTTTAGGAAGTGGCCTCTTTGGACCCTACTTACTATAGGGAATACTCGACCTAGAAACCTCTATTTTTAGTGATATGGAGCAACAAGGCCGGGCTAGGGAGGTGTATTATTTTCAACAAATGGTGAGCAAGGGAAACTCACAATATTAGTCTCCTTGAATGTACATATAGGAGGAGATTCTAAGATATTTTTGGTGGATAAAAGCATCCCCTCATATACCATCACTTTTGTTTATTGTATTAAAAGCCTGTAATTGCTCATGTTTACAAAATGAGGGCAACTAGGTCTTTAGATGACTTTAGGAAGAGGATAGGGTCTAGGAGGGCCTCTTTATTTGCCATGAGTTTATAGAGGTGATTAACATTTTGACAAATAGGTGTATGCCATGTGTGCAAGAATGGTGGGTGTGTAAGAGATGTGTAAGGATGGTCAAAGGATGCACTTCTCCCCCCAAAAAGGAGGTGGACAATTTTATGATTATCAACCTTCCATAACTCCCACATCTGATCTTCGATTTGAGCGGAGATCATAGATCAACAATCTACTTGTTGAGCTCTTTTCATAGATATGCCACATGATATGGTTTTACCCTCTAGATTTTAAATTCTATTTTGGGAGAAAATTTTGAATTTAAATGAACTAGCCATTTTTCTTGTTTGAATTTAAAAGTTGTCATTTCATTACTTTCTTAATGCTAAAGGTTTGACTTCCTTAAATTGCCAAATAAAGAGGCCCTCCTAGACCCCATTCTCTTCCTAATGGCTATTGGGCTTGGATTTCCTTTCTTGAACTCCATTTATGGTAGGGTATGTCTAGCATGGACACTGCGTGGGAATAACAAAGAAGCTCTAATCGTTTTAATCAGATGTGAGGTGAGGGTCACTCTCTAAATGTGATCTCCTATTCTTGCATCTTGATGAGAAGACATGTGATAATATGAAAAAAAAGCACAAACCATTTGTGGATGAGCTTCATGTCTCCTTCATCTCTTGGATATGATCCCTTTCAATGCATTGACTTCTCTACTTGCATTTCTCTTCTCCCTCCTCTCTCTCTCTCTCTCTCTCTCTCTCTCTCTCTCTCTCTCTCTCTTTGTGTGTGCCATCAATTTCCCAAATTGCTAGGGTATAACAAGGAATCTCTGGACTATTGTCAATCAGTGCAATAGGAGGGAATTTCCAAGGTGTTGACACTTCTATTTTTAGTGCTCTTTACATGTAATTACTCATGTTTATTAGACGAGGAAAAATGCACTTTAATAATATGAAGGCCCTTGCTGTGATGACAATGCCAATGATAAGGCCATGTGCACGTCACATGTTTCCATTGGAGCACACTAGAGCTTCCAACTTGCTCTCAAGAATGTGACGGATAGCAACATCCCCTCTTAAAATCTGTGCATGGTGCTGCAAAATATGGACATTCAGGCTCATGATGTGTGCAATATGAAGTGCATGGGCCACACCCTCGGTAGTGTGTGCCAAGTGGTGTTGATAGGTTGCCTTTCCTTACCCCACCATAGGCTGCATATATCACCATTGTCTCACCTCACGTGGGAAACACCAAGTTTGTGTTGGACTTTGAGAAGCAAGTGGTGATGGATAGCGCTCTGAGCTATCACATGGTGAGCAAGCATGATGTTGTGCCCTACATGCCAAATCTATTGGCATACTTGGTCTTTGCTTCAACCTATAAGCATGTAGGCTAGCCCATTTACCTCTATGAGGACACACTCATCCAAATTTCATCTAGAAGGCCGTCATCCCAACAAGCGCAACTTGAGCTTTTTCAACCATAACATAACTTCTTATAGCGGCCTCCACAAGTACGGTGCTTAAAGCTACAAGCTTACTAGATAGCCATGGATAGGCTATTCTATAACAATTATGGACATATAATTTTTGACATTGCAAAGTGTTTGTTAATGAACTGTGAAGAAGTGGGTTAGTAAGAGTGAGCGAGACCCAGCGTAAGAGGGTCACACGAGCTCATACTACAAACAGTTTTCCCACATTAAATCACATAAGCTCCCATGATTAACAAGAGGGACGCCCACATACATTCAAGGGGTAGTATAAACACCCTACATACATGCAAGGGTGTAGTATAAACACCCTACATTTATGCAAGGGATGCAATATATACATCTTGCAAATTGTGTATCGTGCATCATACATTTTGAATGCCATGGGGCATTTCCTCTACAACAAGAGAGCTATATGATAAGCAAAACAAAGAACAACTAGTATGTGACCCGCGCATTGCTACCGCCAAAGAAACATTGTTTCTGTTTTTGTAGGGATATCTCTCTTCCAAGTGAAACACTATCAATACTCTATTCCTACATGTATATTTTACTACATTTTTAAAAGTAATGCATTACACAACCTCTTGAAGATTCTAACAAACATAAATATATGTAAGATTCTACAAAGCATTTTTTCATACCAAGCTTGGGAGCTTCTCATAGACATTGTTTTTCATAAGGTGCTAGCCCTTGTTCAAAAAACTTAGGAGTGCTCTACTTATATTGTGGTAGAGAGAGAGAGAGAGAGAGAGAGAGAGAGAGAGAGTCTCCTCCTTCTGGTGTATCTTGGTTTAGCAATGCTACCAATGTTGATTATACAGATTAGGTAGTTAGCATGGTATGAAGAGATGAAAGCCGTCTGAAATCAATATAACAATAAATCTTTTTTTGAAAATGGAGTGGGTTCTAGAATTGGTTTCAGCAATAGGAACACAATTGAATTCAATGTCTCTACTCCATTCTCTTACTTACTTCTATCCTCGTGTTTTTTTTATAAGCAAGACATGGTAGAAGTGTACATCATAACTTCTTATATGGCAAGAAGATCATCTTTCCCTTGGTCTACCTAGAGTTGACAAAAGTGCTACCAAGTTGAGAAGTACAAACTGGGTAAGCCAGCAAGTTTTTAAAGATGAAGTCCATAATTGCTACACTGTGTAATTATAAAACTTTTCATGTCTAAGGGTAAAGTTGTGAAAATATAAGGGCTCATAGTTTCCAATGTACTAAAAAAGCTTCAAGTTTCAAAGAGTTGAGATGACGTTCTTTTAATATTAAGAATGTGATTGCATCTATGCTTCTCTCTAGATGCTTCTCTTGGATCTCTATCAATGTTCACAAGCATGGTAATGGTTTACGTAATCACCTAATCACAACAATACATAAGCAGCTTAGTATGATAAGGTGCGCACTATTTGTTCATGTACACTTTCACATCATTTTCATCTTAAAATGTGATAGAAATGAAAGCAAAGTAACGTTGCTCAATTATTTATTTTTGTAGGAGTTTCGGCCATTATGCTAAACTAAAGGACGTGGTGTAAAATTGAGGGTGTGACTAAAATCATGCATGCCATTGATCGCTATCTATCTTTATCCTCTAATTACAAAACCATATTCCTCTTTGAGAGAGTAGATTGTATTCAACCAGCTTGAGCCTATTTCCTTGCACACAATCTATATTATACAACCATTTGGCTTAATTGTTGCTCTGTTAAAGGTGTGATTGGACATTGAGGCAATGTAGGATAGCCTCTTTTTGTGTACACATTAGGTTCCTTGAAAATTTGAGAATATGAGTATCATACCCTACTTGAGTACAGAAACACACACACACACACAAACACACACATACATGCATATATGTGTATTTGTGTGTGTGTGTGTGTGTGTGTACACATATATATATATATATATATTCTTATATCGAAAGTTATCACATAGGTATTGAAGCCTCTTGTTGTTGTTATACAATAACTATGACATTTAAAACTTTTATCCTCCCTTCGTGCCCCCCCGCCCCCCCCTCCCCTCCCCAACCCTCTCTCTCTCTCTCTCTCACTCACACACACACACACACACACACACACATGTATTAGATGGATAGCAGTTTGCATGGAGCTCATGTGTGCACGTATGACTTGTCAACGTGATATAGTAGTTGAAAAATTGGCAGTGCGGTTAAGGTGATGACCTCAAGTCAATGCACGAAAAGAATGAGCAACCTCCTTTTTCTCAATCTCTATAAAGAAAAGTATAGATGGCTATGATTGCTCTCTCTCTCTCTCTCTCTCTCTCTCTCTCTCTCTCTCTCTCTCTCTCTCTAAGGTCTTGAACTTGAGACCATCAAATAGATCTTTGAGATCTCATTGGATCGCTCCTACAACAATTCTTCTTCTTTCAAGACGTGCGCATGCATGCGCGTACACGCGCACGCACGCGCGCGTGTGTGTGTGTGTGTGTGTGTGTGTGTGAGAGAGAGAGTTAGAAGATGAAAAAAAAAACTTTATTCTCACCCAAGTTGCTATTTATATCTTCTGGGATTGTTCCTATGGGATTTTTTTTAATTTTCATTATTATTCTTCTTCTTCTCTCTCTCTCTCTCTCTCTCTCTCTCTCTCTCTCTCTCTCTCTCTCTCCCCCCTTCCTTTCCATAGATATTCAAGTGTTAAAGACTTGTTGTGTAACTTTAACGTCTTTTTAGATTGTTCTTACGTCCTTAAACATTTTATTCTCTCTTTCTCCCTTTCTCCCTTCTGCTTGCTGCGTCATTCGTTCGACGCTAAAACATTTTTCTTTGTGTGTGTGGGGTTGATTTTTGATAGGCACGTTCCCCTATCAAAATTTAGAGAATTTATTGATTTTTAAGCATTTTCCACGGTTTAACTCTTAAAAACAAAAAGGACAAAAATTCAAGAATTGATAAAAGGTACGTCAACTGGGCAATCTCTCTCCCTATTCGAGGTGCCAATGTGAGGGTTGATTTTTGTTGGGCATTTTGTTGATTTTCTATGGGTGAAAAATGTTAGCTACCCTTTTGAAAATACACTATTACTCTAAGAAAACCATATTATCTTGGAAATTTGACTTGGTATGTCACTAAATATAAATTTTGTATATCAAGTGCGTTCAAGGACTATTTTGACAAATAATTTAGTGTGTAAAAGAAAAATTCCAATTACATTTTATGCTACCTTTTTGTATGTGAAAATGTGAGAAAAAAATTTAATAACCCCTTCTGCTCTACTCATGTGATAGTCGTAAAAATATTAAGTGACCCCCCCCCCCCCCCCCTCCCCGAGAAATTTGAAGGACTTGAAAGGTGTCCTTGGTGAGACGGAGCCCTATGAGCTCAAAAGAAAAATCTCTCTCTCTCTCTCTCTCTCTCTCTCTCATGTGCATGTTGTGAGCGGGATGGAAACCCACTCAACGCCTCTATAATGACCCGACACACACTCTTGGAATGATACACAAACACAATATGGGGCACCACTCGGCTTACACAATCCACCTGGCCAAGACAAGGAACACACCGATGGAGTGAGAGGAGAGAGACTGTCTATTTACCCACTCCACAAAGATAGACACACACACCCCCCCCCCCCCCCCCCCCCCCAAAAAAAAACTCAGCTCAAAAGAGGAGAATTTCTGATATTTACATATAATCGAGCTTGGGCAAACACCAATTGGGAAAATAGCTCACACAGTATGGGTAAAATATGCCAGATACAATCACAAACTGGAGTAGAAGCTTCGCTCATAGGAGAAACTTACACAGCCAAAATAGCAAAAAAACAGTTAGTAATTTGGCAAAATGGATAGCGCCATCGCGTTCGAAATGGCCCAAAACCCCAGTCTGTAATGTCAAAGTGCTCAAATCCGACGTCGGATGAGCACTTTACGGCCAAAACAGGTTCCAAAAACAGCAAAAACACAGTTGCGGCTGTTCCTCCTCTTCTCTCCACTTTTTTTCTGGTCTTGTCTCAGTTTTTTCAGTTCCCACACTTAGCTTTATTATTTGGGCACCCTTGGCCTTTTAGATAACCTCAAACGGACCCCGAACAGGCCAAAAATTGACCTCGCAGTGCATAGTTGTCACCCTACTGCATCCATCCGCACACCTGGCACTCAACTTTTTCCAATAATTCATCCTGCAACCACGTGAAATGGACCCAAAAGATGGTCCTCATGATGACCTTTCTGCATAATTATCACAAGAAAACACCCACGTTGTGTCCGTACTTATCCACATGCAAGTATTGACCCCATTCGCCCTCCTGACGCCACTTGATGCCATCTGACGCACCTGCTTACCTCATGTCGTCGGCTTGCGAATAGCTTCCTCGAGAAGTTTTATGTGCTAAAAACTCCTCATTATTATAGAAAAAACACACTAGTACTGGTGATAGTGAAAATCGATGCACTATGTACATGCTGTCCTACCTGTACACATGTGGGCCCCACGTAACCACCTGGCTCTGGAAAATGGGCAATCCTTTACTCGATGCACCATGCATGTGTATGTACATATGCTCAATCCCTTGCTCCAAAAAACTCTTGACATAATTTGCCCATCCCCTAGGCTGCTAGATCATTCATGATCAACAGCAGAAAAAAGAGATACGAGACTCGCCGCGTCACAAGTCTCCTCATCTACAATTTAAGATGCAATGCATTTATACCCTTAACTTATGTAGGATTCCATAGAGGTTAGCCAACTGATATGTACCATCTGAGAAAACACTCCACTACCTTGAAAGGGCCTTCCCACTTAACTTGAAACTTCTTTTGGAAAGTTTTGTCTAGCTTACTGTTGTATCGAAAACCAAGTCATGAATCTTGATACCCTTACTTTTGACCTTTTTATTTATCTTCGCGAAAGCCCTATTCTGCATCTGCCCATAATGTTCCAATGCACTCATTCTATACAGCTGAACCTCTTGTAATTGTAAGAGCCTTTCTTTGAATGCATCACTAGGTGGCCCAAGAAACTTCTCTAGCATCTTGACTGCAGGCAACTCTACTTCCACAGGCAATAATGCTTCCTTTCCATATACCAAGTGAAATGGAGTAAACCCTGTACCTATCTTCACCGAAGTACGGTAAGACCATAATGCACTAGGCAATTCCAAATCCCAATTCTTTCCTTGGTGCTCTGTCACTTTTGAAAGAATTTGTACCAACTCACCATTGAACCTTTCATTTAATCCATTACACTGCGGTTAATAAGGAGTGGTATGCTGATGCCTAATCTTCATCTTTGCGCATAAAAAATCTAGGAGTTTAGCTCTAAAGCCTGGCCCCTTGTCAGAAAGTAGCTCTAGTGGCACCCCAAACTTGCAACATATTTCATCATACACAAATATTGCCACATCCTTTGCAGTGATTTGTTTTACTGCTATAGCCTCTGCCCATCTAGAGAGATAGTCCACCGCAGTCAAAATATAGCTTTTGCCCCTGCTTGTGATAGGTAATGGGCCTATTGCATCAATCCCCCACTTTTCAAACACATTAAATGCCATAATGGTTTTTCGTAGCTCTGGCTTCAACACTCTCTTTCCAAATGCTTGACACCTATTGCAAGACCTACACCAATGGTGAACATCCTTGTGCAAACTAGGCCATACATACCCCTCTTGCAAGATCTTATGCAAGGTGATCTTTAGAGAAAAATGTCCACCACATGCGCCTTCATGATTCTCTTACAACACTCTATAAAGCTCCTCCCGCCAAGGTACATGTCTCAACACGAGATTGGCCCCTTTCATGTACAAGACATCACCAATCAATTTGTACCTGGATGCTCTACGCACAAAACCATACTTAGACTTCTGAATGTCCTTTGGAATGATTCTTGTTAGCAAAAACTCCTCTTCTTGAGCCAAACTTTCCCGGACATGATAAAGAGGTAAATTGGTCCTCAACACAAATAGCTCCCCAATCATGCTTTGAGCAGCTTCATGTGCCTCTCCATTTAGAGCACGTTCAATGTGTCTAATGCTACATGCTTCAAAATTTTTTAATAGGCCTTTAATTCTGAAACACATTTCCTTCAATGCGGTGTTCTTGCTCTTCCATACACCCAGCACTTGCTTCACAACTAACAAGGCATCACCTTTTATGCTCAACCTTCTAATCCCATACTTCAAACAAATGTGTAATCCGGCTTCTAATGTAGCATATTCAACCTCATTGTTACTATGTGCATCCAATTGAACCCCCTCTTGTATACTAGCTTCCCCTCTGGATCGTAAAGTGCTATACCCCCTGTAGCCGCATCATGGCTCTTCCTGTATGAGCCATCAAAGAACAACACATGTGCATCACTGATCTGTGGCACTTCTTCGAATACCTTCTTCACCACCTCTTACTTAACAAGAAGGGGATTCTCCTTGTAGGTCAACAAATCAGCTAGTGTAGCTCTTGTACTGTCTTCCACTAAAAAAGAGAACTCAAACTCTTGCAGCTCAATTACCCATTTCTTCACCACATTTGACATGCTAGTGCCATTAATTAATTGTGGCAAAAAGGCGTAACTCGTCAAGAAAAGAAAAGGTCGTGGTAGCAAGTAATGAAAAAATCGTCGACAAGCAAATATTACATTGGCCATCACTAGCTCTACTTCTAAGAATTTTCTCTCTGCTACCAACTTCACTCGACTTGCACAATACACTTGCCTCATATAATGGCTGCCCTTCCCCTTTTGCAATAGCATGGTCCAATGGCATCATCCCCTACTGATGGATTTACATAAAAAAATTTCTCCCAATCAGGAGCCTGCATGGCTGACAACCCCCCTAACACCTCTTTTACCTCTTGAAACACCTCTTCACACTTGTCATCCCATTGCAATGGATCATGCTTTGCCACCTGCTGTAATGGATAAAGGAGCTGTGAAGACAATGGAATAAACCGCGCCATGTACTTCACCTTTTGTATAAAGGTTGCCAATTGCTTTGTACTCGTAGGTGATGGAAGAAGGATAATAGACTTAACCTTGTCTGGATCAGCCTCAATGCCATTTTTTGACACCATATGGCCCAATAACTTTACCCTTGGCTGTGCTAGATGACATTTCTTGGGATTTAGTTGTCCTCCACATTCATCATATCGAGCCAATACCATCTGCAACTTCTCATGGTGCTCAGCCCTACTGCTGTAGACACAAAAGTCATCCATAAAAGCTTTAACACAACTACCAATGAACGGTTCCAATACCCAATTTGCTCTCTCTTGATAGAAAGATGGTCCATTTGACAACCCAAATAGAAATACCGTGTAGCAATAGCAGCGCCATGGCGTAATAAAAGTTGTCTTTGTGTGGTATTTAAGAGCAATCTCCAATTGAAAATAGCCTGAAAAACCATTACACACACTGTACCTCTCATAACCTGCCACCACTGAATCCAAGATCTGATAGATGAATGGAAGAGGAAATGGGTTATCTTAGTGGCTACATTTAAGGGTTTAAAATCCACACAAATCCTCCACTTTCCATCCTTCTTTGGACTGACTACAACTGGACTCACTCATTCTGTGGTCTCCACAGGAACTATGAACCCTGCCTTCAATAACTTGTCCACCTCTTCCCTCAAGGCTTCCATATGCTCCTGACCCATCCTTCTTAGCCTTTGCCGCACTGGCCTAGCACCTTCTTTCAGCTCTATATGAATCTCTTCTCCTTTGAACCCTCTGATCTCTTCATATGAGGTAATGAACTAATCAGGAAAACTAGCCAACATGTGCAAATATATCTCCTTCTCCATAGCTAAGAGGGCTCCACTGATCATTTGTGTCATCAATTCCTGCTTCTTTGACAATTCAACCTTGGTTTGCATCAGCCCTTCAATCACTTCATAAGGCCCTTCACTTTCATCTTCAACCTCATTTGCAAATGCAACTAAACCAGACTCGTGGATTTCTTTGTCCATCAAAAGAAAGGAAACATCATAATCCTCATCACTACTGGTAGTGCTATCACTGTCCTCATCAGTCAATGTGGAATATTCTTCATCACTAGACTCATCTTCATCTTCATAAAGCTCCTCCAATCGTTTCCTTGTGTCCATATTATAAAGCTTGTTGGCACCTGTCTTTCCATAGAGGCTAATCGTACCACGTTCCCAATCTTGAACAGCTCCAAGTGCACTTAACCATGGTCTGCCCAGTATAATAGGATATGCTTCCAACCCCGCTTGCATCACATGAAAATCAACCACCACCTTTGTACCATATGCTCCACCTCTAAGCTCTTTACAACACCCAAACATTTTGCTTTTTGATGGTTTGCTAATCTGATCTAGAAGCCTGATACCCCTGTCACTGTAAGACCCATCTTCTCAACGCATGAGTGCGTTATGACACATATTTGGGCCCCACCATCAACATAACCTTGTCCCAGATTTTTTATTTGATGCCACACATCTACTATTGGGCAAATTTCTGGTAGCTCATCCATTGCCAAGGGCCTTCACTAAACCTCTCTCTAGCTCTTTCTCCATTGGGTTAACCATCCTCTTCCATTGTTGCTTTAGCTTAGGCACCATCTCTATGAGCTGCCCGAAAGTAACATCTGCCTTTCTGCTTGTTAGATCCTCCTTCAAGTCATAGCTTAATTGCCCATCCCCTAGTGGAAAATCTGAAACATGAAACTTGCGACGAGCCCTTCTTTTCCTCTTGGCCTTGACATCCTCGCCTTCATGGATCTTTCTCTTCTTCTTTCTAGGACCTGGGGCACTTCTTCCTTCCTTGTCCTCTGTGGTCCTCTTCCCAATAGGCATCACTAATGTATCCTCTAACTTTGATGCCTTCTCCCAGGTGACTACACTTATCAATTTTGTCTTTCCCTTTTCCTCCTGGGTTAATCCACTAGTTTTCTCTTCTCCCTTAATTTTGATACCTTAATCATTTGACCGGGTTAGCACTTGTCTTGGCAATGGATACATGTCTCCCCCCATCCTTGGTGGCTTATCACATTGTAGGCTGATGTGTCCCAACTTTCTGCAATTATAACATGTGGGCGTCTGCCTCCAGAACCTACCATTGCTTTGTCCAACACCATTCCTAGGTCTTTCTTCACCTCCTGGCTGATTTGCAAACCTCCTTCGACCTCGATTATTTCCCACTTGACCTAGCATGTTTAGGTTGAGATTCTTCATTAAATCTACCACTTGCCTCATGTCTTGCCTTAGCCCATCATCTTGCACTGCTGTAGTGACCACTGCTGGCATAACCGGAGGAGTAACAGAAACCACTGGTTCATGATGAACCCCTGGCATGCGACCTTGTAAAGAGTCCATAGGCTGAAATTCAGACCTCATGGGCAAAGACTCTACTCCTAGCTGGCTCATTTTCCTTAGCTTCCACTCTTTGTTCCTTGCCACCTCCAATGCATCTTCATATGTCCTAGGCTTCTTTAGCTCCACTCTCCAACGTATATTCTCCCAAAGACCAGCTAAGAACATGTCCCTCTTTATCATGTCAAGCACGGGTACCTATGGTGCTAAGGCCTTGCACATCCGCTCCCATGCCAATGAAAACTTTCGTATGTAAGAATATGCGCTGCTGGAAAAAAATTAAATCTTCCTACACACATGAACATTTATCTGGATTCTCTGAGTTAAATGAAAAGGAGTGAATTGAGGGCCATTTTGATCATCCATGAAAGTCAACCATGCAGCTCCCAAGAAAGCACACCTGTCTTATCCTCTGATTTTGTCAACATTTCAACAGCATAACAACATAAATGGATTAAAAGACCAAAAAACCAGCCATCATAACTTGGAAAAATTTTGGCAGAGTTTCCCTAGAAGTAGAGCAGCGTGAAACCAAAATATAGACTGTATATGTATGCATAAACTGCCAGCAATAGAACCCAAGCATCAAGTAGGAATCACCAATACATAGCCTATGGCGACGTCACGAAAAGGGTGCTCCAACCACCTGTATCACCAAAAGGATCTCCACATTTGAGAATTCCCTAGCTCAATAAAACCTCACGCTATCGACCCTCACATGAAGGCTTATGCAAATCTCGTATAGTCAAGTCTCAGAAATGACTATCTTCCAAACCAAGTCTCAGAAATGGCTGGGATTGCCAAATAAAACCAAGTATGGCTCCACAAAGGCGTACAATGGCAGTTTTCACAAGTAACGTACAATACCAACAGACAATGCGTTCAAATAGGCGCCACATGATGCATACCCACGACAATTGCAAGTGACTCCCACTTGACAGTGTATGACTCTACTCCAGCAACCTGTACCTGTGTGAATCATCTGTACCTATACCTGTCCTTGTAAGCTGCAACCTGTAATCCCGAATCTCGAAGCTTGAAGCTCGAAGCAGAAGGTATTCGAAGAAGATCCTCCGTGGGGGCGCCAAAAGAATGTGAGCGGGATGGAAACACACTCAATGCCTCTATAATGACCCGACACACACTCTTGGAATGATACACACACACACACACTATGGGGCACCACTCGGCTTACACAATCCACCTGGCCGAGATAGGGAACACACTGATGGAGTGAGAGGACAGAGACTGTCTGTTTACCCACTCCACATAGAGACACACACACACACCCCCAAAAAACTCAGCTCAAAAGACGAGAATTTTTTATGTTTAGATATAATCGAGTTTGGGCCAACACCAATGGGGCTAATAGCTCAAACAGTATGGGTAAAATATGCTAGATACAATCACAAACTGGAGCAGAAGCTTCGCTCATAGGAGAAACTTACACAGCTAAAATAGCAAAAAAACAGTGAGTAATTTGGCAAAATGGATAGCGCCATCGCGTCCGGAATGGCCCTAAACTTCAGTCTACAATGTCAAAGTGCTCAAATCCGACCTCGGATGAGCAGTTTACGGCCAAAACAGGCTCCAAAAAGAGCAAAAACACAGTTGCGGCTTTTCCTCCTCTTCTCTCCATGTTTTTTTTTGTCTTCTCTCAGTTTTTTCAGTTCCCACACTTAGCTTTATTAGTTGGGCACCCTTGGCCTTTTAGATGACCTCAAACGGACCCCAAACAGGCCAAAAACTGACCTCGCAGTGCATAGTTGTCACCTTGCTACATCCATCCGCACACCTGGCACTCAACTTTTTCCAATAATGCATCCCACAACCATGTGAAATGGCCCCAAAAGATAGTCCTCATGATGACCTTTCTGCATAATTATCACAAGAAAACACCCACGTTGTGTCCGTACTTATCCACGTGCAAGTATTGACCCCATTCGCCCTCCTGACACCACTAGATGCCATCTGACGCACCTGCTTACCTCATGTCGTTGGCTCGCGAATAGCTTCCTCCAGAAGTTTTACGCGCTAACAACTCCTCATTATTATAGAAAAAACACAATGGTACTGGTGATAGTGAAAATCGATGCACTATGTACATGCTGTCCTACCTGTACATATGTGGGCCCCACGTAACCACCTGGCTCTGAAAAATGGGCAATCCTTTATTCGATGCACCATGCATGTGTATGTACATATGCTCAATCCCTTGCTACAAAAAACTCCTAACAACGTGCACATATACGCACACACATTCTCTCTCTCTCTCTCTCTCTCTCTCTCTCATGGTCAGATATAGCTACTCCTTTATTTGCATGTATTTTCTCAAAGTGAAACTACCCCAAGTCGACACCACATGAGCTATTTTTTATTTATTTTTCGATCTCTTTAAAGATTTTTTTTTTTACAAAAATATATCAATATTGGCCTTGAAAAGACCTCTTAAAAAGAAAAAACCAAATATATCTTCAAAAATTAAATTCTCATTAAATAATAAAATCTCCAATAAATTTTATCTCCTTTATGTTATGTACATTTAAGCTAATAAGTTTATTCTATGTAGAGGAGAAAGTTTTTGACTTTCTATGACCAAAGCAATTTCTACTACTAAAGAGAAAGAAATTCTTTTGATTTTACATTCTGACAAAAGCTGAAATAGCTGCTTGTTGTTTCTTACAATCTTACTCTCCCTTTTGCATTTTAGAGAGGTTTTCTCTTAAGTGAGGCAGTGAGTGACACATGGAGGGTCTCTCCTTCCTTGAAAAATTTAAGCTACATTATAAAGAGTATAGAAGAGCTTCGAAGGCTGCTTCGAAGGCTACGCATTCGTGTATGATCAAATGAAAACCATGCCAGAAAGTGGAGTCATTGGTTAAACCTCTCTCTCTCCCTCTCTCTCTCTCTCTCTCTCTACTTGTGCATGGTGAGCCATGGCTAGACTTAGGTGCACTGTTTTCAAGCAGCATGCTGAGGCTAGCAAGGATACTGCTTGTTAAAGCATTGCCACTAATTATATTAATGGTTTTAGAACTTGAAAGGTTTTGAGAGCTAAAAGAATTGTACTAGATAGAATTTCCTGCCATTGACAGGACATGAAGGTTAGGCAAGCCAACCAATTCTCAGGTCGACAACCTTGAGAGCCAAAAGCCATTTAAAACTTGCTCCCTAAATGTCAATTCCTAAGAGATTAAGGACCACCAAGGGTATTGTTCCTATCAAATAATTTCTAGCAAAGAGCAAACGACACACCACCATAGGAATCACCAGCCCTTTAGGCCCCCAATGTGACGCCCTCGTTCGGGGCGTCGCTGAAACGGGGCCGCGCCGGCTCACCTGCGATGCAAACGGGACTTGCAGGTAAGCAAATGCACATACAAGAACCCAACTTGAAAACTGAACGCAAGAGGGACACGAGAATGAGGGACGCGAACGAATGATCAATATCATAAGAAAGTGCCGAATACAAGGGACGTGAGTAATCACTTGAAAACGGGGCTAGAAAGTTGGGGGAAGTGGCACATACTTCCCTTATATACTCCCCCGGGTTGAGAGAGCTTGACGCCCACGTCAAGCCGGGGTTTGAGGCGTGCCGATACAAAATTTGTTGCCGAGGTTGAGGGGTGGATATTTACAAAGATGAGAGTTTGGTGTTGCTCAAAAATGTCTAGCTACCTAGGGTGGTGCTAGTTACAAGGGGGGTGAGGACTATTCTATGTGGTGTCATGTTGATCGATGTCCTCCTCTTCAGTGGGCATGTTGTAGAATCGGAGCACAAGGGGTTGTCCGAGACGGAGCATGATTTCTTCAGATACCCAAGTGCATTCCGTCATGGGTCGGTTGCGCCACTTGACATAGAATAGTTGTCCCCGGCGCCCAAAGCGCGACTTTAGGATGGCCTCCGGCTCATTTGGCGGGCCATCCTTTACATATTCGGGGACATTCCGACCATCGGTGCTATCCGGTGCAAACCTCTTGAGGAGACTTACATGGAAAGCGTTGTGGATGTTGATTTGTGGGGGTAGCTCCAGCTTGTAGGTGATGTCGTTGTGGCTCTTGAGCACCTTGTATGGCCCGTAGAATCGGTGGTTGAACTTCGGGGAGAGGCCTTGAGGGAGGTTGATATTTTGGGAGCTTACCAGTACCAAGTCACCTTCTTGGAACAGCTCGGCCGGTCTTCGCTTTTGGTTGGCGTATTTGGCTATGCGTACCTTGCTTTGCTCGAGACTCTTCTTTGCGCGTTGCATGCGTGTTTGCCATTGCTGCAAAAACTCTTCACATTCCAGATCCTGGGCATGCACGTTGCCGGTTGCCAATGCAAGAGGGGTGATGACTTCTTTACCTGTGGAGAGCTCGAAGGGGGTGTAGCCAGTGCTGCTATGGATGGAGTTGTTGTAGTGGAATTCCATGATGTCCATGTATTCGGACCAGTCCTTTTGATCTGCTTTGAAGTAGTTGCGGATGTAGTCTTCAATGCCTTGGTTGACTCTTTCTGTTTGGCCATCGGTTTCTGGGTGGTAGGCGGAGGAAAAGCGGAGCTGGGTTCCTAGCAGCTTGAAGAGCTCGCGCCAGAGGTTGCTGAGGAAGCGGGTGTCGCGATCAGAAACTATGGCTAAGGGGAGGCCGTGGTATTTGAAGACTTTGGCGAAGAAGTGTTTGGCTACTTGGTAGGCTGTGACGGGAGGCTTTGCAGGTATGAAGTGAGCTTGCTTGGTGAAGTAGTCGACGACCACGATGATGGTAGTGTGGCCGTGGGAGGGGGGGAGGTCGACGATGAAGTCCATACTTATCATGTCCCAAGGCCGGGAGGGTGTTGGCATTGGGTGGAGGAGGCCAGCAGGCTTGACTCTTTGAGCTTTGACCAGTTGGCAGGTTGGGCAGGTGCGCACGTAGTCGATTACGTCGTCCTTCATTTTTGGCCACATGTAGTGTTGATGGAGTTTGTCATAAGACCTCTTCTGGCCCCCATGTCCAGCTAGCTTGCAGTCATGAGCCTCCCACATGAGGTCTTTCTTTAACTCTGGATCATTGGGGATGTAGATTTTTCCATGTGCGTAGAAGAGGCTATCTTTGACTTCAAAAAGACCCACTGTCGCTCTCCCGGAGATGTGGTCGTTGAGCATGCGGAGGACAGCAGGATCAGCTTTTTGGGCGTCGAGGATCCGTTGGCGTAAAGTGCTGGTTGCTGTGGATATAGCTGTGAAGGTGGGCATTCGGCTGAGAGCATCTGGCATGACATTTGTAGTACTTGGTTTGTGTATGATGTCGATGTCGTATTCTGCGAGAGTATCTTGCCACCTAGCTTGCTTGGGGGTGAGTTTGGGTTGTGTCTGGAAGTACTTGAGGGAGATGTTGTCAGTGTATACCTTGGTGTGTTTGTCTTGGACATAGTGTCGCCACTTTTGGAGGCAGTGGACGACAGCGAGCATTTCCTTCTCATGGGTGTTCCATCTGGTCTCCACATCTGTGAACTTGTGGGACTCGTAGGCGATGGGTTGATGTTCTTGCATGAGGACACCGCCAATGGCACCATCGGAGGCATCGGTGTGGACTTCAAAGGGTTTGGTGAAGTCGGGTAGTCGAAGGACAGGGGTACTGCACATGGCTATCTTCAGGTTCTCAAAGGCTTCTTCTTCTTTAGAGGTCCACTGAAAGGGTTTGTGGCCTTTGGTTATCTCTGTCAGTGGCGCCGCAATCTTGCTGAAGTCGCAGATGAAGCGGCGGGTGTACTGACAGAAACCCACGAACTCTCGGACTTCCTTGAGGGATGTCGGTGGGGCCCACTTGATGACAATGTCTACTTTCTTGGGGTCCACCATAATCCCTTCGGACGTGACAATGAAGCCAAGGAACTCGATCTTCTAGACAGCGAACTCACACTTCTCCAGCTTGGCATAAAGTTGTTGTTCCCGGAGGCGCTGGAGTACTGCGGCGACATGCTTCTGGTGCTCTTCTAAGGTTTTGTTGTAAATGAGCAGATCATCGATGTAAGTGATGAGGTAGTCGTCAATCATGTCGCGGAAACTGTCATGGATGATTCTGCAGAAAGTACCCGGACCTCCGGTGAGACCGAACCCCAGGACCATCCATTCCCAGGAGCCGTAGCGGGTGCGGAAGGCAGTCTTCGGGATGTCTTTAGAGGCGCTGCGGACTTGGTGGTAGCCTGATCGGAGGTCGATGCGAGTGAAGTATTGGGCACCCTGTAGTCTGTCCAGCAGATCTTCCACGAGGGGGACTGGGTACCTATTCTTGATAGTGATCTTGTTCAGGGCCCGGTAATCCACGTAGAGTCGCATCGAACCGTCTTTCTTCTTGACGAACAAGACTGGGGCACCAAAAGGGGAGCTGCTTGGTCGGATGAACCCTTGGTCTTCTAACTCTTGGAGTTGCTTCTTGAGCTCTTTGAGCTCGGTGTCGTTCATGCGGTAGGGGGCCTTTGCCGGGGGTGTGCTTCCTGGGATGAGGTCAATTTCATGTTGAATTTGCCGAGGGGGGGGGTAGGCCGGGGGGGAGTTATGGGGGCATGACATCCTTGTACTTCTGGAGGATGGGGGTAAGGGAGGGGTCGCCCACTTTGGCTTGCTTGATGGTGATGGAGTTGAGCCTTGCTGTGGGTTGCTCCTTTGCTTGCATGATGCAGAGATGAACCTGAGCTCCTTTCTTGAGAGCCCTCTCTGCTTGCTTTGCACTCATGAGGTTGAGTTTGGGGGACGAGTATTCTGGGAGTTTCTGTTTTCCTTTCATCGCTGCTAACTGTGCAGGGTCTTGGCGGTTGATGGGGGGGGCTTTGGTTTGCGTATGCACCTGACAGGTGAATGCTTGCTTCGTTGTGAGTCTGGCGCCTTGCACTGTCACTGCTTTGCCTTGATTATTCAGCAGTAATTGATCCACCTTCATGCAAGGAGTGCAATGAGATACTTGTCGTTGAAGGACAGACCAATAATGGCCTCAAAGTCGTCCATTGGGACCACTATGAAGTCAAGGCGACATGTGAATTCACCCATCTCGACCCTGACTTGACGTGCTGCCTTTACGTTGCTATCCTTTCCTTGGGCAAATTTGACTATAGTTTCATTGACGGTGGTGAGGCGTAGGCCCAGGCGAGCGGCGCACTACGGGGATAGAAAATTGTGTGTAGCGCCTGAGTCTACCATGATCCATTGTTGCTGGGTCCCAATCGTTGTCTGGACATACAAGTTCTGAATGTCCGTGATTGCTGCTGCCATGCATTGAGGGTGGAGGGATACGGCTCCAATCCGAAGTTGTTGGTCAGCACTAGTGTCAGCCGTTTCTTCGATTCTTCGTTGGGGGGGGGGGGAGGGTGGTTCTTCGATTTGTATGGTGTTGGCTCTGCTAGATGATGTTGAGGCATAATTGCGCTTGCGTACACAAGCGTAGTAGGGACCATGATCCTTCCTGCAGTCGCTGCACCAAACGCGGTCAGGGAACAGGTTGTTATTATTGCCGTTGTAATTCTGGGAGGCAAAACTGTTGGGTGTGGGGTTGTAGGAGTTGCTTGCAAAAACGCTGCAGGGGACTAAGGCGCCATTTTCGCGGCCTAGTCCCGGGTTGGGATTGGGCGGTGGGGGGCGGGTAACATTGCTTCTGTTATTATGTACAAATCCGCGACCTTGCCCGATGGGTGGGTTAGGCCAGTGGTTGGGTGCAAAATTGCTGGGTAGAGGGTTGTTTGGAGGCAAACCTGGTGTGGTGTTTGTGTCACGGAGCTTTTCTGCCATGTTGGCGGCCACTTCCCAGGTGTTGGGACTCTGTTTCTCTACCTCTCGACGGGCCCAGTGCTTAAGGCCGTACAGGAAACCATGCAGCCTGTCTGCTGTGCGCATCAATGGGAGTTGGAGCATGAGTCGCCGGTACTTGACAATGTAGTCTGATATGTGGCCGTCTTGGTGTAGATCGCGCCACGAATCCCTGACTTTGTTGCCCTCATTTTCTGGGACAAAGTAGCTGAGCATGTCTTTTTGTAGATCCTCCCAGTCCTCCCAGTGCTTTGATTGTTGTTCAGTGAGGAACCAGACATAGGCGTCGTCGGCCAGAAAGGTTTTGGCCACTTGCACATATCTGCGTCTGCCTATGCTGTTCCACTGCATGTAGTCTTCTACCTCGCTGAACCACTTGTTGAGTTCCAGTGAGGAGCGGTTGCCTTTGTATTTCTCTGGGGGACTGGGTTTGAATTTTCCCAGTCTGTTTTCGTCTTCTAGATGTCTGTCCGGGCTGTAGTAGCGTCTTTCACTTCGATCATCCTGATCATCTTCGTCTTCGGGTCGTGGTCGTCTTTGTGTGTTACGCCGCGTGTTGACATTGCTGGGACCTGGTTGGTCTTCGTATCGTTGGCCTAGCTGTGTTTGAATCAATTCACCCAGGTTAGCCGACATCAGGTTGATTTGTTGTTCCACGGAGGCCATGATGCGGGCCTCCAGTCTTCTTTCTATTGTGTCTTGTGCATCTTGTCGTGTCTTCGTTTCTTTCTTCTTCTTCTTATTTAGATCAAGCTCGGTTCTGTATCCGTCATCATATTCTTGATCTCCAGCCATTCCTGTACTTTTGTGGTCGAAACCGAAAAGAAAAACTCAAAAATGTCGAAAACTGACAAACTGTGCGAAAACGGCTTGAAAACGTTGAAACACTATGAAACAGTGCGAAACTGGGTCCAAAACGGCGAAAACTGCGGAAAACTGCTCAAAAACGGTGAAAACCGGTCCCAAACGGTGTAAGACGGGGCAGAACGAGGTAAAACGCTGAAAAACGGGGCAAAATGGGGCAGAACGGGCCAAGAATGCGAAGAACGCGGTGAAAACGGGGCGAAACGCGGGTCAAACGAGGCAAAACGGTGAAAAACTGTGAGGAACGTGGAGAAAACGCGCGGAACGGGGCAAAACGGGGCAATCACGCAAGGAACGTGGTGAAACGGGGCAAAACGGGGCAACACGGGCTGAGAACGCGGAGCAAACGTGGAAAAACGAGGCAGACGGGCCGAAAACGTGGTGACAACCACGGGCCGCAGGCCGACGTCGGGTCGACGGGGACTCGAGCCGAAGCTCTGATACCAAGTGTGATGCCCTCGTTCGGGGCGTCGCTGAAACGGGGCCGCGCCGGCTCACCTGCGATGCAAACGGGACCTGCAGGCAAGCAAACGCACATACAAGAACGCAACTTGAAAACTGAACGCAAGAGGGACACGAGAATGAGGGACGCGAACGAATGATCAATATCATAAGAAAGTGCCGAATACAAGGGACGCGAGTAATCACTTGAAAACGGGGCTGGAAAGTTGGGGGAAGTGGCACATACTTCCCTTATACCCAACTTGAGAGAAAAGTGACCCTATTGAAAGGATAGAGCGCCATTGTGTCTGTGGAACATCATGAGGCAAAAAGCATAGGGGCATGTTGTCATAGAAGGGGGAGGGGTTTCGCTACCCCTCGGCTAAATGGTTACCTCTCTCTCTCTCTCTCTCTCTCTCTCTCTCTCTCTGCCTCGATGATTGTCTCTATTTGTGTGTGTGTGTGTGTGTGTGTGTGTGTGTGTGTCACATAGGAGTGTCACCGGCTGCCTCCACCCTACACAACTAGTGTTAGAAAAAAATCGGGGTCTGGTGTATTTTAAGCGGCTGAAATCCTAAAATCCCGGTTAGATTTTGAGCTTGTCTTGAAGAAAACCAGGAACTCACAAGTTTTAGTGTAATTACCGGCAAAGCTTCAAATTTTGATCTAAAAGCAGGGAGAATTTCAAGTTTGCCCTTATTTTCTTCTGTTAGGAGAAATGTGTTTTTCTAGCCCTGTACACAACAATAGTCTCTCTCTCTCTCTCTCTCTCACACACACACACACACACACACACACGACAATCCACGTGCACCTCTGCATGCCCATGGTTTGACATCCCATGATTCTAGTTGGAAAATACATGGTTGGTGGATGTCTTGCATTCACATTGTTTCCATGTGTGGTTCACCAATGTATGGGCCTTGTAAGCTCCACCCAAAGTTGAGGTTGGGTTCACACATCGGTGGCACTACCATGTTTCGTGTTTCATGTTTCCACCTTGTAATGCCGCTTTGATTGTCTAGCTTTCTGTGAAACATTCACAGGGTTGGTTTAGATTGGAAGTCACAGATGAAAAACTACAAGTGAAATTTGAGGGTCGATCTATAGGTGGAGATACAAAATCATAGGATTTGTTTATCATCAACAATGTTATTGCCATCAATCACCTCTTTGCATGCATTAGAGTTTACCTTCAAATGCATATAGATGTCCTTACAATGTGAAGTTTTAGTACTAGAGTGTGTGTGTTTGTGTACATACACACATGGAAATCCACGTGCGCCTCTACGTGCTCGTGTAAATGTTTGACATCTCATAAAAGGTTGAAAGGACCTTTTCTATCGACAATACATGGTTAGTGGCACATGTCTTGCGTGCACATTTTTTGCACATGTTGTGCACCAATGTGTGGGCTTTGTAAGCTCCACCCCAAACTTGAGGTAAGTGGATTCACACACATGTGTGGTGGCACTACCGCACTGCGTGTTTCACGTTTCCACTTGGTACTACCCCTATTTGCTTGTCTAGCTTTCCATGCAACATTCACATAGTTAGTTTAGATTGGTTGACATAGAGTGACAAACTATAGGTGGAGGCATATAAAATGTTGGCAGACAAGAGAGGGAGAGAAGAGGAAGATAAGACACGAGTGCTCACAATGGAAAGAGAGTTGAATTAGATTTTTTTGGTGCATTATATAGGCGCTTACATGTTCACATATACATGGCCACCCAAGTTGGAATGAACTGAACAATCGCCCCCTTCAACCAAACTTGGCATATAATATGCCCCCTTCAACAAAACTCTTCACTCTCACGACACAACGAGTTTTTGTTATACTTGTCAAGCATGAGTTTTAGGTTTTCTCACAACCAAAGGTTTTAGGTTTCTCATAACCTGGTGCTACTTTTGAGCTACCAGCACAACGGGTTTCTGGTTTATGACCAAACCCTAGAAATTTTGGTTTACTCTAGCTAACCTTGAGTTTAGATTTACCCGTTAACCTCATGAGATTGGGACACAGAAAAATGGGGCTTCACATTTGGGAAAGTCTTACCTCAGGCCTCTTAATCTCTTAGCACGGGGAGTGTCTAATTCCTCAAAAAAAATTTGAGAGCATGGACATATCTTTTTCTTGAAATGCTCAATTGAGATTGAATTGCATAAAAATCAGCAGGTTACAACCTTCTTTGGCATATCCTTTGCACAGGGTTCACCAGAAAATAATACATCAAAGGGAGGTCGCGAGAATTTAACTACATTCACATCCAAAGCTTACATTAAAAGATTTTTTTTTTTATATAACACAATAGATTCCATTGACGCAATTCTAGAACAAAGTTGGGGTCCAGAGGATTCCCCTTCTTTTGAAACAAAATTTTGATTTCTAGAATTCCAAATTGCACTCAACACAGTAGCTCTTACAATGCAGATGTTCGTCAAAAGATCTCCAAGCTTTCCAATCCAATGGTGTGGAGTAGGGAGGAAGGGTAAGGTTTGATATTTTTTGAAGTAGTATTTCGATGAGGGGTTCCTCTTGAATCGATAGATTGTTGCAGTGCTTTAAATGTTCAAATGAGCTCCAATCTCCTTTCTGATAATTCCAAAGAGAAACCAAGTTGACAAAGCCCTTGTTGTTAAGATTCTTGGCTATTTCTATCAAGTGGTTATTAATTCTCAAGCCTCTCACAATGGGTCCCCACGGAGACCAATGCCGGGAAATGCCTTTCCAATATCTTATCTCTTCCTTCCACTTGAGTGTATCTGCTGCTTTACGAAATTTTTTGATAAATTTCTCAGTAAAGCCCCCTATTTGAGCCCTAATTTTGAAAGGGGGGAGAAGCCTGTTTTGTATGTCAAGGTTGAACCATGAACCTCCTTTAGACCTCATAAGGGTTGCCAATACCATTTCCCTTGCCATCATTGCCCATTTCTCTTTAGAGTTGGCAAGGGCGCTAAAAAATTTACTAAGACTAATGGACTAAAATCGTCAACGTGAAAATCATCATCATCAGCATCCATGCTAGAGGATGCCCGGCATCGGATGTTGTCCGAGAAAGTATTGCAGTGGTCGTTGAAGAGCTTCTTCAATGCCCATCTCTGTAAATAGTCGTAATGAGAATCTCCCATGTTGTGTAGAATAGTATTGACTCTCTAGTTGATCCCCCATCGATGTTGTGGTATCCCCCATAGACGTGGGCATCTAGATCTCTCCAGATCACTGGCTTTGTCCACTAATATACCTCCGGTGGAAGTGGGCTCGAAAGTCTGTTGTGAAGCATGCTCATCCGAATGTTGAGTCCCTGCTCTAAAGAAATGAGTGATCTCCCTCTGTGAATGTCTCCTACTACCTTGAGACTTTCCATGTGTTTGTGTAGCTCTAGCAAAAACAACCCGAGGCAACTCTGATCCTGATATCTCATGATTATAGCCAATGGTCCAAAACGCTCCCTAAATAGACACTAAAAGCCCTTATGTATCTCATAGGATACCGGAAAAATGTGATGTAGCTTTGTTTCTGGCTCTATATGACGTAATTGGCATATCGAACAATGACAAATGTGATGTAACTTTGTCTTTGGCTCTATATGGCATAACTGGCATATCCTGGCTTCTATTACTACTCTCCTAAATCTGCCAATGTCAATCTCTAGCTAATGCAATGATGTGCGCATCTGACCAATAGCACATTATATCCCATAAGATAAATGAGTGTCCATATAGGCCATTCCGATCACATATCCATCCCTCTATTAGTTTGAGGGAATGCTCTCTATAGAAATCTATCTTAGTGTCCAACTCTTGTACCACTTGTATCCATGTGCTTCTGGTATCTAGTTGAATCAAATCTTGATGTATAAGTCTAGTGGTCTCTGTTTAGAGAGAGAGATAGAGAGATAGAGAGATAGAGAGAGAGAGAGAGAGAGAAATGAAATGATACATTAATGTCTTTAAAAGGCCAGTATGACCCATGAGACCAATCTGTTACATACTAGTGAATCTGACACAATGTCTGAGTACAAAAAAAAGAGATATAAATTGAATCTAGAAGTGTGATCTACATGGTTAATTGGTGTTTCCTAAATTGTCTAATCTACACCAAGAAGAGCATTTACACACTGTCTAAATATGCAAATCTACGTGCATGTGATCACTGACTAGGCAAGGCTTAAATGACAAAATATTTAGTACATGTTTGACACCAAATTGGAGGACGCATGAGTAGCAAAGTACTTACATAATTTTTGTCCATTATTCCAAAACACTTGAGCTTATATGGGTAGCCATATAGCTTGATGACAAATGATCTCAATAGAAATTCCATTACAATTGCAACATTATAGATGGTTGATTTCAGAGCTCATAAGATAATGCAGGTAAGTAAAAGACTCGTGTCTTCTAAAAGTGTCCGACGGTATTATCTCTTGTCCCAAAAGTGCTTGAGTGTAGCCCTTTAGGTGTATCTACAAAGAGAGTAACTTTCAAGAAAGTAAAATAAAGGAGCATTTATCAAATGAGAATACTAGACTGGGGGATTTTTGTATAAGAAAATGGTGTAAGAGGTGGTGCAAACTTTGGAGTCTTAGGATAAAGAAGAAAGGAGAATAGGCACCGGGATGGTGCATTATACACGGCATTTGGGAATACAGATACATAAAGGGATCTCGCTCATCAAAGATAATTCTTATGATCTTGCTAGATTTATCTTATTCAAATGCATCAAGAAATTTCATACTCGGAGGTGCTTTGATATGATAGCATTGTACTTAGCGTTATCTGCAAAAGTGTTTCTCAAAGACAAAGCACTAAAGATAATTTCTTGTTATATTTCATAACAATTTAGTCACACACTAAATATATTAACATTATAAAATCCGTTAATGATAAAATTGATGAGAACTTGGGGTTTTTTGGTAGTAAAAGAGAATGAAAGTAGGTAAATTTGAATACAGACAAGCATATATTACAGGTGCTATGTAAATTTGCATAGTGTTTTGCAAAGCTAGGATTACGTGTGGATATTGGTCTTATGTCAAAGCGGTCAATCAATGACTGCAAATGAAAAACCACTCTAAGTACTTAATTTTGAGAATTTTCAAAAAGAGTTTTAAGAGTGAGAATCAAAGCATGAAGCTAATCCATAGACATGATGAAATACAAAGATATATGATGACCACCTTTTAGAATAGGCTACCAGTAGATCTTTTAATGGAAAGGTTTGGTATCAAATTTTGGCATAGGAGTAAGTATCTCATCAGTAACTATTATCCATTCACAAAGGAGCACTAGAAACAGAGATTTCATATACAAGAAAATAAATGAGACAAAATCAATCAAGATGCAATAACGATGTCAATTCCATATGATTCAGCATAGAAGATAATTACAGAGGTATCAAAGTGCAAATTCCATTATATTACACCTCAAGTAATAGGTATAACCGTATATCATCACACCAATGGCTGATGGAAAGAGTAAGAAGAGAGAAATTCTCTTATTATCAATATAGAACTACTTGCTTAGGTACATCCAGGTTCTAATAACTGAGATCGCAGTCAGTTTCGGTAGCTACAAGTGAATCTGGTCAGAGCCCTCATGTGGTCATCATTTCTAGAGTATTAAAGGCTAATCCATCTTAAGACAGAAGATTGTGCCCTAATTATTCATTGTATTTACATAAACTCTTCTATGCCCTACCAATGTGTGGTCATGGAAGACCTCTGTAGACAGACAATTTTCTTTGACAAAGTGATGACTATAATCAAGAAAATCCCATCATTTGATTAACTTTGAGGTTGGTCGACTCTACCAGGTGTTTAGGAAGCATGATCTATGTATAGTGGAATTATGCTATGTACAATGAAATGCTCCAAGAAATGTGTTAATGAGAAGCATTTATTCACGCTTATAGGCAACAACAAAAAAATTGAAAATTCATGATGCTCGATCCTAGCTAGAATGTATTTAGTGGCACTAATGCAATAAAAAAACTTCAGGGGTTGATCGTGGTTGGAGATGAGAGAGAGAGAGAGAGAGAGAGAGAGAGAGATGATAACAATAGGCTAGTTGAGATACATGATCAACGATTCAACACTTCACCAATATGACACAATAAAATGAAAAGACTACAACAAACTCTTTTTAATATTGTTTTCGTTCAATGTCACTTGGAAGATAAAATGGAGCAAATGTGCAATAGAAAAAATGGGGGAGAGGAAGTGTTTTGGGGGTGGGGTCTAATGTTTAATGTTTGAGATGTCTAATGTTTACAATAATAGGTTACGCACTTTGTGGTCACATGTTTGATCGCCAATATATGCAAATGTCATTTCTTGTCACCTATGGTGTGCCTCATTCTTCTAAGAATTTTTTGTATCGCAAGATGAAGCTTTATATTTTTCGTTTCTGGATGAGCTTTTGGGGTTCTTTCTCACAAGATTAAAGCTCACCAATCGTCATAGTCTCAAGAGGGCCTATCAACATCTATACTCATTAGATAGATTTGGATTTCCCTATTGTCCCAGGATGGTGGTACTCATCGAGAGTCAGATATTGAATTCCATGGCTTCTTGGAATTTGATGTTTGGATGATGCTCAAATATCTCGTCTTTTATTTTGTCATTAAAATCGACTTCTTTTCCTTAGTTCTCTTACTCTTCTTCTTCGATGGTTGGTTTATTCCTACAATATTAAAACCTCTGCTATAAATCTTCTACTTCACCTTCTTCTTTTCTTTAGACTCCACTAAATAATCTTTGGGTTCTCCTCCTTCTTCTTAAGATGGTGCCATGCACCATGCAAGTGTTATCGATGCTACATGTTACCTACTCCAAGGAGCCATCTATGCTTCTTCAAAGGCTCAAATCAAAGGATCTACTTATACTTTAGGCATGCATCTCTTCCTATAAGCGACATGGACTTTATGAAATGGGTAGAATGCTCATTACAAATAATTTTACAGTGAAAATTTAGCAAGAATTTAACTTAACCATGATCAATCAAATCATACGATATAAATTCTAAAAAAACAAGACTTTGTAGTGCTAATTGGTCTACATACTTAGATTTTACATTACTAGAAGCCTTATCTCAGCTTTGATACCACTGCTATAGACAAGGAGCATAAAGGGCCTGCAAAATCTAGAAAATAGAAGGTTGCTAATGATAAAATCAATTGATCTACATACTTGGACAATCACTAAAGCACCAAATTGATGCTATACATAACTTGGGAGAGATAGAGAGTGAGAGAAAGCATGAGAGCGCATGCAAGTATGCCTTCTAGAGCAAAGTACTACACTAGCACAATGAGAGAGGAGAGGGAAGAATAGAAGAAGAATGACATAGGGCACTGCGTGAAATCTCCCCCTGTGCAAAAGTGAGCATTTTCCTTTTGTATGTGTTTATTTATAGATTGATCAATGCTAAAGAAATGATCACAAACTATCCATTTGGACATAAAGTGACAATAGTACATAAAGAGCTCTTTAAATACAAGATACCCATAGATTTTCTTTCTTTTGGTGTATAGTCCATAGCTTTTTCCACGTGTCAGCTCTTTAGTAAATATATATTTATTCATTTCCATTACAATAAATATCCAAGCAACGCAACGCCCATCATATTGATAAGAGAACATGCTCCACATCATCATTAGATCTAGGTATTCACCAAAGTGTCCAAAGAAATACCATAGGGCACAACTACTTGTGAATCATCTGTCATGATTTACATGTGTGGGCTTTGTCCCCTTGGCTGAATTTTTGTGGGAAAGTAGCGTGGATGTGGAATGCTCGGAGTATGGCAACAATCTCCTTGACTAACTCAATGTTGTGAGATATAGATGTGAACACGAGTACACACACCAAATGTACACAAACACAAACACCAATGTACTTGTCTCTATAACTCTATAGCTCAAATACAAACTTAGATCTCAAAAATCAACAAACAAAAACATAGACTCCACGATAGACCTAGCGTAACTATATCTTCCATATACAAAATAATGCTCACATAGAGCAACAAGAGGGACTCCATAGAAACCAAGACTCAAGTTCCTACATATGGCACAACTCCCAGCCTTTGTGCTCAACTATTCCCTCTGTCGTCTGAGTGGCTTCCTCTTCACTACCACCACTCCAATCTGCCTCCTCTTTGAGGTGACCTTCCCCAACAAACTCCACTTTTTCCCGTACAAGGTGGTAGCTACTCCTATCATAAAATATAATATCTAACTTTACCAAATGATTTTCTCATATTAAACTAATAACTTGATGTGGGAAGATAAAAGGGAAACAAGAGTTAGGATATATATATATGTGCTTCTAGACCTATCTCTACAGGGGACCAAAATGAGAAATGGTTGCATCTCAATAAGGGTCCAAAAGGAGACGGTCTACCAAAGAGCAATGTGCAATAAGTGCTCCTAGATTTACCTCAGCAAAGGACCAAGAGGAGAGATGGTTACATCTCAAAAGGGGTCCAAACGGAGGTAGTCTATCAAAGAGCGACGTGCATCTAATGGAGCTTAAAAAACCTTAGGCTTAGCTTCATTAAAGACCTCCAGAAGCTATTGTTGAAAAGTCCTTTGACCTTACGCAAGCTAGGGCTAACTTCGAGGTGAGAATCCTACCCAAGCATGACGTGCTAAGATGCTTAAAGTGGTTGTGGAAATCTTGTCCAAAGCTTGAGATGATTTTTATGCTTAAATAACTAAGATTTTTGAAATGTTAAATTCAAAGATAAATTCTCAAGAGGCAGGAAGGTTTCCATGCTTGATTGACTAAGGCTTGAAGTATTCGATTAAAACAAAATGAATTAAGAAGCATAAAAGACACATGCTTGCTTGATTGACTAAGTCCTTGAAGTATTTAATTCAACCAAATGACTTAATAAACATAAAAGGCACATGTTCAAATGATCCTCTACATGTGGCCCTCATGATGTGCTTGAATGCTATTGGATAGGTTTTGAAGGAGTCCAATGAGAATTTAGATACATAAAAACAAATAATTAAGTTCTTTCTCTCAAAGAAGAAAAAGAGGACACGTATTCAAATGAAATAATAAAATAATACAAGATAGAGAGAGATAAGTGGACCAAGCATGAGAGGGGGGTATACTCTCCCACACACACACACATTCTCTCATTGTGTGGAGTGCAAAGTGCAAGAGCTCCATCTCCTTCTCCAAGCTTGTGGAGAAGTGGAGAGCCTACACCATCACTCTTGGCTATGGAATGCAAATCCAACCAAGAGCCATCCTTCAATGCTTAAGCTTGTCATCTTCTTCATCTTCATTACTATGCTATTATGCTATGCTAAGCAAGAAGAGTGATGATAAGTGAGAAACTATTTCTTTCTCCTATGAATGATTCTTTTTCTTCTTCCCTACCCTCATTCCTTGCTAGCTCTCTCCACCTTCGAAGGTGTTTGAGGCCTTGGAACTGAAGCTTGGGATAGTTAATGCTTTTTGCAAAGTTTATGTTAAGCTCGTGATGCATGAAGCTTTTCAAATTCATAGCATCACCAAGGTCACAAGGAACACAAAGATTGTATTGTAGCAAGTCCCTCTTGATGGGAGAATCTATAATACAAATGCCTTTTGGAGGGGGGACCGGCTCCAAGTAAATCCGGTCCTCAACTATTGTCATGTTCTCTAATACGCTCTCTCTTGCAAAAGTATTGTTCATGCCAAGTTAATTAAGTACTAATGTTGCTACCATCAATTAAGTTCACCCTCTATGTTCTCAAAGTGATCTCGTAAAAATTCTCACCTTAATTCTCTTAATTCCGCTATTCTCAAAGTTCATAGGCCATTCCCATTACAACACCACTCCTCTATGCACAAAACATAGATGCCAAAATTCTTGCAACGAGCCACCTCTATCTATGATCTACTAGAGTCATATATGATCTACCCATATACCTACACTCTTGGACTGTCATCTGATGCCGTTTACCAGGGATCCAGTGATAGAAGGACTCATAGAGAGTATGAACGTTGATGTGAAGTGTGTGCTTTTCCACACCATAGAAATGCTTATCCCTTTTGTCCTTGATGTTAAGAGGGAGAATCAAATTATTTAGATATAGAAGTAGAGGGTATCAGCTGGAGGAAATTCAAATAAAAGAAGAATTAATGGAAGATTCTCATGAGTGCTCTCTCTCTCTCTCTCTCTCTCTCTCTCTCTCTATCTGTGAAGCGTTTATGAAGGTCCAGATGTGTCTCTCCCTCAATCTCATGCATGGAAAGGTGCCTTTGTGTGTGTGTGTGTGTGTGTGTGCGTGCACACACCCACGCACGCATGCATGCAAGAGATGCATGGATGCATAAGCACTCTCTATCTCTGTTTGCTTCACTTTCAAGGATATAGATTCAAAAATAATGAGTTTTGGGAGCAGATTTATGCCTCAAACTTGAATGCGAGGCTATCTCTTTGATCCCCCCCCCTCTCTCTCTCTCTCTCTCTCTCTCTCTCTCTCTCTCTCTCTCTCTCTCTCTCTCTCTCTCTCTCTCTCTCTCTCTCTCTCTCTCTCTCTCGTGCTAACATTCCACAACTTTTCAATTCCCAAACTTTCTATGGGCAAGTAGGGCAATGAGGCAGGGCTATCATGGTGTGCATGAAAAAGGGAGAGCTAAAGGGAGATGAGCCTTCGAGAAAATTCATTATGGATGAGAGCGAAGAAAGGGGAATGCGAGCCTTAGCACTAAAGGGCACTGATTAGTTAATGAAGTGGGAGAGGTGGGATCGACGGCAGAGAATTCGGGGTACAAAAGCAGCGCCACTGTGGGGCACATGCTTTTACTTAT
This sequence comes from Adiantum capillus-veneris, assembly GCF_014529385.1. Classification (NCBI taxonomy): domain Eukaryota; kingdom Viridiplantae; phylum Streptophyta; class Polypodiopsida; order Polypodiales; family Pteridaceae; genus Adiantum; species Adiantum capillus-veneris. Next base: position 147,949,460 of record NC_140936.1, on the reverse strand, counting down.
AGGTAAACTAGGACATAAATAAGTAAACTTGGACAGCCAGCACATCCGTCCAAGTTTACTTATTTATGTATTTGTAAAATCAAACATATTTCACAAACGTCACGCGGGTGAGGTGGATAGCACAATTGACTTGCTAGCATGAGGTCGCGGTTTGAAATCCCGCAGGGGCGCCTGAAGAGCTTGCATGTCCACGTTTACTTTTTGTTTTCCCTAAACCCGAGGCGCCTTGAGATTACCACTTTTGACCAGCACCGTGGATCCCATCTCTCCCCATCCGTGCCCTTTAGTGTTGAGTGAAGGCGAGGGGAGAGTAATTTGCTAGACCATGGAGGCGTGTGTAGAAAGGGTAAGGGGAAGGTAGGGAGGGTGACCCTACGCCTACTCCATGACTACTACATTGCGATGATTGATGTCGCTTTAGTGCTCTTAAGGTTTAAGAGGGCCTTCAAATATCAGAATCTACACGATAAATTAATGTAATTGTGCATTTACCACTGCCACTTTTCTATCCTCATGATCAAGGGAGAATCAAATGAAGCTTGATCATAAGGCTAATTTGACAGAAGACGAATAACAAAGATGCAAGTAGTGATGGTAGACATGATAACAGAAGTGAGCACTACAATCAACATGAGGGCAAAAATTGTAGAAGAGATGATGATCGAGATGTAGTAGACATGATCGATACGAGGATGGAGATCACGGTAAACACTGATCGACATGAGAGAAGATATGAAAAATCTAGAGATCATGACAGAAAGGATGAATATAGAAGGGACCATAACCATAGGGATACGATGATTGAAGGACTTACACATAGCATGAATGCCATGTAGTGCATGCTTTTCCACCCCTTGGTAGTGCTTTCCCATTGTCGCTTTTTGGTCCCTGATGAGAGACGGAGAATCAAACATTTGCAAACAAAGCTTGCACATTTTTGGCTCCACTTTTCTATTACTGGAGGAGAATGAATGGAGGAGAGTCAAATAGAGGTTGAGCATGAGGCTAAGTTAAAAGACGAGGAACAACATAGACGCAATAGTGATATTAGACATGATATTAGAAGTGAGTGTGATGGTTAGCATGAAGGCAATAGTATTAGAAGAGATGATGATTGAGATTGTAGTAGACATGATTGACAAAATGACGAAGATCAAGGTAGACTTGATCGGCATTGGAGAATCTATGAGAGATGAATAGACCATGACAGAGAGGATGAATGATCGAAGGACTCAAAAAAAAGAACATGAATGCGAGAAAATGCATCCATTTCCATTTATGTTTTTCTATCCTTGATGAAATAAGGATAATCAAAAATTTGCAAATAGAGCATCCTGCATTTCCACTACGACTTGTGGCTTTTGTGATCCACTATAAGAGACTAAATTTAAAACTGCTAGCATTGCCACGAATTAACAATGGAAAATAGAAAGAGAAATAATTGCATGAGTGGTAATAGCCACGGGCAAAGGACACAACAATTGTTTGACAAAAATATACTCGATCAATAGTCGCAGATATATCTCCATGACTATTATTGCATTAGTTATTGTGCATGTTCCCGCATATATTGTTGTTACACGAGTTTTCAAAAATAAAGATGCTCATTTGGGCCACTCAATTTTGTGTGGCTCAAATGAGCATCTTTATTTTTGACCTGCATAAAACATATCAAATATTGATTTCAATTTGAAAAGTGTACAAAAAACTAGTAATAAACCTTCAAATTACATGTCACACCCTACCTACATTATTTGAAGCACAAAATAATTTTTTTTAATTTAATTATAAATAGAGTTAAAATTTCAAATGAGTTTTATATATAAATATGAGGGTTTGTTGTGCCATATTGGCACTTGTAAAAGAGGACTACAAAAAAATGTATATCTATCCTAATCCTCTTCCTTGCGTCCTCCTTGTCCTCGTCTAGAGGTACACTTGAAAGGGGGAGGAGAGGGGAGGGTCACTTAATAATTATGTGACTATCACGTGAGTGGCGCAGAAGGGGTTATTACTTTTTTTTTTCTCACATTTTCACATATAGAAAGGTACCATAAAATGCAATTCAAAAAAATCTACAAATTGAATATAAAAAGGATGTATTTTATTTTTCAAAAATTCACAAATAAGGAGTTTAAAAAATAGTCCTTGAATGCACGTGATATACAAAATTTATACATAGTGACCCCCAATGAGGTACATAAGTTTGATTACTCTGACTATACAACAACCAAAACCAAATTATTAAATCAATAACCCAAAATGATTAATACAATATTCATTATCTACACTTACCACTTGTAGAGATAAAAATGCTGAGTTGAATTTCTCGTAAGAGATATGATGGTTCTCCAACAACCATTGAAAGTATCAAACTATATGTCCCTCTTGATACTGTTACCATATACACGTGGTAGTGATGTGTGTGAACACACTAGGACTGTCGGGGCATTTTTTCCCTCTTTAGGAGGTTTTTTCCCCCGAGCATTGTATATACGCCCATCACTCTAGGGCTATCTATCTTTCCATTGCGCACTAAGTAACACACTCTCTATGCCTTGAGCTTCCTTCATCTTCTCCAAGCTATTTGCATTTCTCTGCAACCCTAATTCCAACAATTGGTATCAGAGCAAGTTGCGTCCTCCAGAGCTTAGTCGCCAACTGCTCCAGCACACGCCTGCTCACTTTCTCCGATTTCAGTGAGCTTTGGTGAGCCTTCACAGATCAACAAATATTTCGGGTAGATTTGGGCTCATTTTGGCCTCCGTTTCTACTACAGGCAGGTTTGCACAGGCAATTTTGTCATTTTGTGCAGAATTTCAGTCAGTGTCGTTTTTTGCATAACAGGTGCCTTATATTCTTCTATGGTTTGTTCTATATAGCACGTGTTGTTCCCGCTCTTTTTCTCCTATTTTCGGGCAGTTTTCACATCAAGTGTAGCATTTACAATGGCTGACAACAACAACACAGATGTGTTCAAGATGTTTGCTGTTGAGGACAGGTTGGATGGGAATAATTACCCTATGTGGGCTTATATGATGCAACACATTCTTGTGTCAAAGGGCGTCTAGAATATTGTGCAGGGCATTGATGTACGTCTTGGTTCTGAGGATGTAGGCGATGTTGAGGATGTTGCAGGTCTCGCTACAAGGATTGCTGCGTTAGAGTTGTTTTGCCTACGGTAGAACAAGCTCGTTGGGATGTTAAGGATGCACAAGCTCATGCATTGATTGCGTTGTTTGTGAAGCGCACCATTGTTCCTCACATCCATTTAGCAAAATCTGCAAAACAGGCTTGGGATATTCTAGCAGGTCTTTATGCAAGCCGCAATGAGGCTAAAATTGCTTTGCTGCGTAAAGAGTTGGAGCCAAAGATTATGCATGGGAAAGATGATATGGACACTTTCCTTGCTAGTGTCAAGGATATCAATGAGCAACTTAATTCTGCAGGTGAAGTCATTTCAGACAGTTCCCTTGTGCAGACTGTTCTTGATGCCTTACCAGATTCTTACTAGACTTTTGCTAGTACTTGGAGACTTATGACCCAAGGAAATCAATAAGTTGTCAAGTTTGATGCATTATGCACATTGTTGTTGCAAGAGTCACTTTCCAGAAAAAACAGGACTAGACAACGTGCAGTTGAATAGGCTTTTATTGCTTCTCAAAGAAAGGGTGGTAACAACAATGCAGCCACTTCTTATGGTTTTGCTGCGAGTGGCAAAACTTCTGTTCCTAATGCTTCTATTGGCAGCACTTCGTCTGGCAATTCTCGTGATAAGGGCAAAAAGAATATGCGTTGCCATTATTGTAAATCTAATGATCACTTGATCAAGTCGTGTCCTAAGTTGAAGGACAAAGAGGCTAAGAAGAAAGAGGGTGATTCCACTGTAAATGCTGGTTCCACTACAAATGCAACCATTGTTGAGTCTTCTGTGAAAGGAGACTGTGTTGCTGATGTTGATGCAGAATGGGCTTTTAGCGCAGAGTGCACTTACAATCCTGTTGTCCATGATGCATGCTTGTGAGTTGCTGCAGATTCACATGTGTGGTATTTTGACAGTGGTGCTACAAAGCATATCACCTCACATCGTGAATTGCTTACCTCTCTTGAGTCTATCCCTCATGGGAATTCAGTCACTTGTGCCAACAATGCCTCTTATCCGGTTTAGGGAGTTGGAAAGATTGTGCTTACTGCTACAAATGGCAATTCCTTCACACTTGTTGATGCACTTTATGTACCTAGGATCAAGAAGAATATCTTGTCTGTATCCGCACTTGCTAGACTTAGACTTATAGTCAAATTTATGGATGACAGATGTACAGTTCATGATCTCAGTTTTGGTGATGAAATTGTTGCATCTAGCCTTTTGTGCCGTGGGTTCTATAAGCTCACTTTGTATGACAAGTGTGGACAAAATTTTGCAAATTTTGTTGCAGATTCAAGGACTATTTCAGATGCAAAACTTTGGCACGCACGTTTTGGTCATCTGAATGTTGCCAATTTACTGCATTTGCAAAAATTTGATATGGTTGCTTCTTTGCCGCCTCTTGAAGCACTTGTCAAACATGTTTGTGAAGGTTGTATTTTGGGTAAAATTCAGCATTCTAAGTTTCCAAAGGATGGTTCAGTTAAGGCCACATGCAGATTGCAGCTTGTGCATAGTGATGTTTGTGGGCACATGAAAACTCCGTCCTTGGGCAATTACCTGTACTTCGTGACTTTCATTGATGACTACTCCAAGCATGCATGGGTATTTCCGCTTAAAGCGAAGTCCGAAGTTTTTATGTGCTTCAAACAATTTTGGCTATGGCTGAAAATGTCTCAAAATGTACTATGGACACCCTCTGTTCCGATCGAGGGGGGGAGTATATGTCTCATGAATTTAATGCATTTCTAGCTAGTCGTGGGATAAAACACCAATGTACAGTGCCTTATACACCTCAGCAAAATGGTGTTGCTGAGAGGAAAAACAGGTCACTAACGGAAATGGCACGATGTATGGTCAAAAGTCAAGCTTTGCCGCATTCTTTTTGGCTTGAGGCCATCATGTGTGCCACTTATGTACTTAACAGGTGTCCTACGAAAGCTTTGCAATCTATTAGTCCATATGAAGCATGGCATGATAGAAAGCCTTCTCATGTGTGTTTTTGGCTGTTTGGCATATGCTTTGGTGCCACAAGTGCAGCGTAGAAAATTGGATGATAAGTCTATCAAATGTATTTTTGTTGGTTATAGTGCTGAAAGCAAAGGTTACAGGTTGTATCATCTGCAAACAAAACGTATTTTGGTTTTTCGGGATGTAGTGTTTGTGGAAGATTCTGTTCAGGCCTTGCAGTCATGTACTAGAGACAGTAATGTAAGCTCACAGGACATTTATGACACTTTGTTGCCTCTTCTCAGTGGTGGAAGTACGAATGTAAGTTCCAATGAGGTAAATATACAGCCTATGGGGGTTTCTGAAAATGTTTTAGATCAGCCTATTACTGATGCAGATGTACATGATGTGCTTCTCGTTGTGGTTCTTTATGTTGATGACTTGCTGATCACTGGACCAAATGAGAGACATATTGGTTAATTTAAGGTTGATTTGAATACTACTTTCAAGATGAAAGATTTGGGGCGAGAGATCAGCTTGGCTTATGTGCCAACACAAGACAACCTTGCAGATCTTTTCACAAAGGCATTGTCTCGTGAGAATCTTGAAGCTTTCCACAAAGCTTTGGGCTTTCTCCCCTTTGTGGACTGATCATGTCCTCAGGGCATGGCACTTCCCTTTACTCATGTGCTAGCTCTCATTCACCACATCACTCCAAGGGGGATTTGTTACCATATACATGTGGTAGTGATGTGTGTGAACACACTAGGACCGCTAGGGTATTTTTTCCCTCTTTAGGAGGTTTTTTCCTTCGAGCATTGTATATACGCCCATCACTCTAGGGCTATCTATCTTTCATTGCATAGTAAGTAACACACTCTCTATTGTGTGACTTGAGCTTCCTTCATCTTCTCCAAGCTATGTGCGTTTCTCTGCAACCCTAATTCCAACAGATACTTGACCATGTCTCTAGTAGGACCGGTCAGAAATATATTTTTTAAAGTTAACAATAACAAAAAAAAATTCATAAGCTAAAATATCTCTATAAGTTAACAATAACCAAAAATGTTTCATAAGCTAAAACATATTCTATATAGAACTTGCACATTCAAGAATTACTTACATATTTATTTTTCTAAGCTACTTTGCCTCCCAAACCATAGTGCATGGGAGTTTTTCTAAAGTGTGGGATAAGCATGTTACAACTTCCTCACCCTTTTCTTACATGGCCCACTCCCACTCTGCATCTGTCATGTTGCCGCCAATAGGTCCTCTGTGGATTTGCGACTAAGCTCGTTTTTGTGACTCATACACTTGATTGCTTGTTTTCTTCTTATTCCTCTAACCATACTGTTAAGAAACACTCAAAAATCAAGCATGCAATGCTTCCTCAACATAGCATGCATAATCGGACACTTGGTCTTTGAATTAAATAAAATAATTCTTATACATTGAGTGTATAAGAATCTGTAGGTGGTGTCAAAATGCTTTAGCCTGTGTAGTACCAAAGTTGATCTTACCACCATACTTGACCTTGTAGTAGCATATGTGCATGTCTGGCATGGACACATCAGTGTCCTCATCCTTTGTGGTTGGAGCGGAACCCTCCAAAATAGGTGACCCTATACCCCCTCCACCTCCAGAATAGGTGTCTCAATAGGAGCCCCTATGGCTCCGCTTGTCATCACGATGCTGGCTACCCTGAGACAAATTCTATCGTGCACTACTAGAACACGTTTCTCGACCACTTGTGAATTATTAATAAGTCTCAAGCAAAGCAAGAGTCGAATGCAATGGTGTGGATCCTTGCGTTGGAAGGTGGTGGGTCCCTAAGATGGAAGGGAGGGTTGTTAAGAAGGGGTAGGATGAGGTGCCATTCGTGTGAGGCTCTGAATGTATAGAGTCCTCCCTAACTTCTGCTCAGTGTGGTCTAATATAGAGACCATAGGCTGCTAGTTTTTGCAGAGTGTAATGGCCAAATAATCCTTGCATCGAACATTGCTACTCCTCTTGTAAAGATAGTGCATGCTGCAGGTTCAGATCTACCACTAGCAGAGGAACTCCCGTAGATAGATAGGCACCTCTATAGCCATAAGGGCAATGCTTGCAAATAATAGAAGGAAATATAAACTCATGCTCATGAAAAACTAGCTACATATAAACCTAAATCCATTGCTTGGGTTACCACCTCAAGAGTCAAGTCCACTGGAGGAGACATCCACCTCGGATGGGGGCCCATCTAGGACGTTGGTGTAGCCAAAGTTTCTCACTACTATAATCAGCACTACAAACTATAATCAGCACATTGTAGTGCTCTAGGTGTTTACATGTGCATGGAAGGATGCTAAAGCAAGTATGAAGGTCCTGTGCAAGCAAGTGATATCTGAGATGTATGCTTAGGAAGGTCGAAAAGTCTCCATAATGGTCCAATCATAGTAACAATTCCAAGTGTCTCAAATGTAGGACTTGTGTTCAAAAAAGTGATATTCAAGATGATCTACAAGCCAGTCCAGATGGCTCCTCAAAAAAAGCTACGGTGTGGAAGTTCCAATGATTCAAAGTTGGAAGGCCTTGCAAATCCCCAACAGACAGGGCAAGTGGACATGGATGATCAAAGATGATGTCAGTGGATGGCTTCAAAATTCTCAAGATGTGGTGCATGCTAATCTTTCTAGATTGTCAATGAGAGCTCAGATGGGCAAGCTATGGCCATTTGCAAATTTCAGGGGGCTAGTTATCTGCTAAGTTGACCGCATTGTAGGCATGCCATATGGAGATTTCTTAGCCTCGCCAAGATTCGGGCACATTGTGTTATTTGTCTCTAATTGCTCTACAATCAAAGTGTAATCATTATCGATTTTGTTATGGTTTGCAAAGTCTTGATTGTGAGCTAAATGCATTTATTTGAGGTCTTAAATGGTTTTTTTTTAATGTTTTGACCTTGGATAAACGTTTCTGTGCTTAAAGGGGACCTTTTCATATAGTTCTGTTTCAGTTTTTTGCACATTTTTTGTGATGAATCGTGATTTATGTACCTTCCTTGATGACTGCAGAACTTGGTAGGATTGTACCCTTAGGTGTTGTAATACCTCTCCTTAAGTTTCGTTGCATTCCGAATTCGTTTGGATGATAAAAAATACGTGATAACCTAGAGTAGTGAGATCGGACATAGATTGATTTTCTGACTAGGAAGTGGTTGATTTGCTTTTATTGTAGTATGAATAGTCCTCTTAGTTCACTTTGGTGAGATTGACACTCTCATTAAGTCTCCGTGCCCCATGTCGAGTCGTTTCCTTGCATATTGACATTATGTTAGTACCAAAAAGCGATGTTGCGGACGTCTGTCCAAACGACCTGCTAACAAAGAGCGCTCATAGTCCACTCCATAGTGTGGCTTACATGTTCGATTCGGAGTATTGGAATTTAGACTAGATGTATAATACATAGGTGGTCAGTGATTTCTATCACGTGGTCAACACGTTGTACTCCAATGTTCATGACCGAATTGATTGTATCAAAGAAATGAGTGCATTTAGATTAAAATAAGATCCTTTTGCGAATGATTTTGTACAGTCAATGGCAAAAGAGCAACCTGCATGGAAGTGGTGGATGATGAATGGTGGAGAGCATTACTCGACCTTACGTCCCCTTGCAATAAGAGTACTGGCATAATGTGCAGCAAACTCAAGTTCCGAGAGAAACTGGAGTATGTACAAGTATGTTCATAGCACTATTCGTAATAGATTTTTAGCAGACATAGCAAAAAAATTATTGTATATGTTTTGCAATGCATGAAAAGATATTGCATCACATTAAAAGTTCTAGCTACGAGGAGAAACTGCCAACCTGTTGTACGATTGTCAAAACCAAGATGAAGAAAAGTTCAATGTCAGTGTATCTCAATGCACTATAGACAAAATAGAAGAGAATATGATGAGAGATGTGGAAGTTGAATTACAAGGAGATCCACAGTACTTAGACTTAGAACCAGATAGCAACTTCTTAGATTCAATATAGCTTGAGAGTAGAATGAATATTGTGTCAAAAAACATTATAAAAGATCTTGTATTTAATGTGTTTTGATCATATACAATGCTTCATATTCACGATTATACATAGTTTGTTGATCTCAATTGTTATGCTCAGAACCAACATCTTGGTCACCAAATAGATTTCTAATTGTGCTAGGGATATCTTGGTAGGCTTGCTTGAATTTATACTCATTTTCCATGCCAAACATAACATATATTCCTTGTGGAATATCTTGTGAACAAATTGCACATCGTCTACTATGTTGCATCAAACGAATAAGACAGACAAAGTGATAATAATGACCACATGTCAATGTATAGTGTCCATTGCATTCATCAAAATTCTTGTAGCAAACTCGACATTGGGAAGATGAAGATGCATCCAAAGTAGACGAGGGGACCAAATCTGGATGCAGGACAAGGTGACTGATGTATGTCCCTTGTACAGGTAGAGGATTCACTCGCTGTGTCAGATTCTGAACATCTTGGCTTAGGCGGCGAATAGTTTTCTCCATCCAGACCTGTGAGGGTTGGGGTCACTATAAGAGGAGTTGTCTATAACCGCCAGCACTGCCGCGGAAAAACAAAGGAAAAAGGAGAGAAAAATTTGCGTGGGCGGCAATAACCGCTGCTATGAACGCGGTAGTGGTTTATCGGCAATAAGCGCGATAATAGTCGCAGAATATACACACTGCTATTACCGTGACCTTTGTCGTTGCTATTACCGTGTATATTACCGCTAAACACCAGTTCAAAAATAAACGTGCTCATTTGGACCACCCAAATCAAATGAGCACCTTTATCTTTGACCTGCATAAAACAATAAGACATCAATTGTTTTTTGGAAGAGTATAAAAAATACCAAAGAACTGAAATTGAACTTACTTTACCTTGATAATTAAAAATGTAAAAGATCAACTATTTAAAAAAATTACAATAAAAAGTAAATAGTTGTATATACATTGTGCCACATTGGGACTTTACGAAAGTTTTGACGAAATTTTTTTTTATCTAATCCTCGTCGTCGTCCAGAGGCACGTATGTTGGATCACTTTGACTCTACATAAACCCAAACCAAATTAAGAAATTATCCACATCTCAAAACAATTAATACAAAACTATTTGTTTAAACTTACCGCTTGTAGTGGTCCAACCGCCACATCAAATTGCTTGCAAGAGATGTGATTGTTTTCAAACAACCATCGATAAGTATCAAATTCTGTATGTTGTCCCCGATACTTGACCATCTCTCTGGTTGGTCGAGAGAGAGTGACATTTTCCTAAGTTAGCAATAACAATACCAAATTATCAACTACAATCTTTATAATCAATGATTGACATTATAATTCAAACAATCTTACATATTTATCCTTCCAAGCTCCCTTGCCTCCTGAGCCATAGTGCGTGGGAGTTTGTCTTGCGCGGGCCTCGCATTGTTGTCTATATGATGAGCCGTCGCAGCTTGATCGCTCCTCTCTTGAATTGCCCACTCCCACTCCGTGTCTGCCATATTGCCACTACGGTAACTTGTCTGGATCTTTGATCTATTTGGCTGCTGCGTGCCGCACACTAGACTGCTTGTTTTTTAGAAATTTCTTTATGTAGCCCTCCAACCATTGTTGTGAAAAACGTTGATCAGGGGCGTTTCAAAATCTAGCTAACAGAGCGTCCTCAATGTACCGTGCATGATCGGGCAGTTGGTCTCTGAACTTTCTAAAATAATGTATTGTGATCACACTGCTTGGTATATCGCTTGTCATCATTAGAACCCTTAGAACTATAAAATCACATATGATAGAAAAAATCACATTTGATTTCATACATGAGAAAAAAATCCATTGTGAGAAAAGAAGTACTAAAACCATTTTCTCATGTAAATGAAAAATCTTTGTGAAAATCATTCCTATTGAAATTCGCACATGTGAACAAAAAAGTCCAACTTTTCACATGTGAGAAAAAATTGCTTATGGAAATTTTGATGTTTCTCTCTTTAGAAAAATACTTTACTTATTTGTATTAACTCAATTACATTACCAATGACCCAAAAATAATTCCCCGTGAGGAGCAATGAGAAACATTGAACCCTAAATCAAATTTTGATAGTGTTCATGCATACATGCCTTGCCCAACACATTAAACAAGCATGTAGCGAACATTCATAAAAAAACCTCCTTCTAACATTACCTCCACAATCCTTGGCCTCACTAATAACTATATTTTCATGTGGAACTACTCTGCGAATGTGATAGGATCAAAGTTTACCGCACATGCTTCTACAAACTTAGTTTTTCTCTCATCAACTATGTGCTTTGAAGACAATCTTCTATCTGAAATTACAAATTGAAGACAAATGGTAATTGCAAAATTCACAATTAGATTTATGTACATGATAAGAGTTAGAAGATTAGACAGTACCACTAAAGACTTGCATATTTTTAATTCTTAAAATCCACGTGCAAAAAAATGCTACTAAAAGAAGATGAAAATCAATTTCAAATAATGCACCGAAACTTATAAGTAAATCCTTCGGAGCTTGCTATACCTTGCGCATCACTCTATAGGAAGAGTTACCATCCCTCAACAATTGGCAAGAGAGATGTAAGAGTGTCCATGAGTGATCAAAAGCCAATCACTCATAAACCTTTCTAAAAGCCACTCACTCATAAACCTCTCTAGACATATTCTCACAATCAATCAACTCCAAAGAGGTAAAATTTAGGCATGAATATGAAATTCCTAATTGAATTAAATGGAGCTTTTGCTACCAATCATGTCAAAATTGTTCAAATTATTACAGGAGTAATCAATCACAGTTAGTATCTACTAATTTTGCTACTCTTTATCAACTTATCCATCCATGAGTATGGAGAATATAACGAACTATATTGTTTTCCATTGTCTCCTCAAATCCATCTTTACCTACATAGAGAAATTGGTACCAAAATCCCCTTCAACAAAACTAGGGTGGTCATAAACTTATTGGCAACAAATGAAACAAAGTGTCTTTGAAAAAAACCATAGATCATATTGTTATTAGGAGGCCTAGGAGGGAACATGGAGGATAAGAAGCATGCGTTAACCTCTCAAAAATTCTACTTTGTTCCATCACGGCTACAAGGACACTGTCTCAACATGAACATTTTCAACAATACAACCTAATCAAACCATCGATAGCTTGCCAGGAAATAGCTACTATGGTGCTAAAAACCCGGGCATTAAAATGAGAATGCAAGTGTCTGACATCACTCAACAAGCAGAAACTACCAAAAAATATCATTCTCAAAACTAGTCTATTGAAGCGAATAGATCTTAAAAACCTAGATGTTTGCAAAGTAAAGAGGAACGACCCTACCATTGTGCGTGAGTAAGTCTTCAGGTTTGAATTCCAACATGCACCATAATTACTAGATCTATTTATAATTACTTGACTCGAAGATGGGAGTATTCTTATACAAGGCCTATCAATAATACTGACAGTATTGATATCACAAAATGATCAGACCAGTAAGTCTTCAGGTTTGAATTCCAACATGCACCATAATTACTAGACCTATTTATAATTACTTGACTTGAAGATGGGAGTATTCTTATACAAGGCCTATCAATAATACTGACAGTATTGAGATCACAAAATGATCAGACCAGCTATATATAATTGTTTCCCTATTGAGCTGAGCATTAAAAAGGTGAAAAGGCTCCTCCCAATTTAGGTGTGCATACCGTCTATCATAATCATAGCCTTTGCTTGTAGCATGAACTACTTGTATGTATCCAAGACATTGTAGCCCTTCTCTCTCCTATTCTTTTTCACCCAAAGTATTCTACTCTTTGCAACTCAAAGATGTAAAAAGGAATAAAATAAAAGCAATGGTATGGACTCTCATATTCTAAGAACCCAATGACTTCACTCTTCCATTTCGAGAAAAAGTGGATAGACTTTGCGTTCCACACTTTTTGGATGCCTCTTGCACGAGCCCCCTTATTTCTCAAAGCGATAATATCTACCCCACACTCAAATTAAAAGTAGCATAGGAAAAAATCTTTTGTTAAAATCTTGACAATCCTAAGAACCACCATGCTTGAATTGTGACCAAAATAGAGAAGTCATTCTATTACCAAATGAATTTTGAAAAATTAAGTCCACCAAATCACATAGTTGACTCAGCACGCAGATTCTATCCTCCATGATTTGGCCATGGGTGGTGTTCAACACGTAGCATGATGCCCAAGCTTCTGCCTAAGTTCCAGACTCATCGACAATGATAGCCTTCGGCATGTGTTTTTATATAGCTTCAACAAGACGTTGTAGTGCATTGAGGGATTAAGAATCATTACCTGCATTGAGACGTTAAGAATCATTACTTGCATGCGTTCAAAAAATTAAAGAAACTGCTATTGCAAGTCATGTGGTGAAAACACGGGGCCCTTAGCATGATGAGATTCCTTGAAGTACGCAATGAATGAAAAATATTACAACCCTCTTATAAAGGCCATCTGGAAGAGCACAAGCTACATCTTGTATAATAGTTTTTTTCCCACTCCTTGCCTAAAATTTACAAAGAAATAAAACTTAGAAGAAGCATGCCAATAACACCTAGTCTTCCACTACATATAGAGAGGTCTCTTTTAGAGACTGAAAGAAACAAAGGTACAAGAATGCTTGCTATCAACGTGATTTCACATCCCAAAGACTCATTTGATTGATTCTAGAAATCCTTTTTGAATCAGCAACCCCAAAAGAAAGGTGGTTTTTCCTTGCCAAACTAAAACAACTCTATCGAGCAATAAAATGCAGAACCTCTAATCAAATGTTTTACCTTATTCCGATTAAGACCACAATCAGAGAAGAGATCAGCTGCCTCTAAGATCATTGCCTCTCGAGAGATGTTCTTTCAATTGCATTAGGTGAAAAAAGAGCCTAACAATTGTAATGGACGGTTGTATGACATGTGAAGAACTCGTTTCAAAATGATAGCATTGTTAACATTAAGTGACAAACAATAGTAAAAAACTTGACTTTATAGTAAATAAACTTGTAAATCACTTTTAAAAGAAGAATAATGTCAAACGTGCACTTCAAAACCTCACTTTGAAAAGAAACTACACATCAAAGTAATTAGATTGACAAAAAGTTTCACATCTTGCCAATGCAAAGATTCCACATAATGTAGCACCTATAAGCTAGTGTAATTGGGTGACAAAATCCATAATAGGTAACACAAACATAGTAGTTTCATAAAATGGTTCAAAAATTCAAAGTCAAGTCACTTCGACGTTCTAATGGACATGAAAACCAAAGTATCATTAAAAAGTGCATTCATAAAACCTTGAATCCAAAAGAACTAGTCAGATATACAAAAGCAATAATAGTCTAAAGTTAAGTACCTTGCATACCTTTATAAATGTGTTTCCAATCCACCCAATCTTGTCCATGTTGCTCATCTTCCCATAAAAGTAGAGCTCTTTTGTTGTCAATATCCACACTTCTCATAAATGCATTGCTATTCAAACCTTCTCTTTGCTTTGCAAAGACAAAGTCACCCTTCTCAATCCATTGTGGGAGACACCCTACCTCACCTGGAAATAATCTTGAGCAAACTTTGGATTTCTAGTCTCATAAAGAATCTCATATTCGTCAAACCTTGTACTAAGCCAAAAGAATTTGCATTGCAAACAATTAATAAGTTGAACTGTGAGACCACAATTAGACTTTTGGCTTTTGTGAATAAAACACATTCAAGAGCTTTCGTCAAACATTTCCAAGCTCTCCAATAGACTATTTACCACAATAAATACATTGAATTCTCCTCATTGTTCTTGAAAAAATATTTTCTCTAGATGTCCGCTACAAATCCTACATTATTGCACACTTGGAGAACCACAAACTTGCCCACCATATACTTCACATTGTTCATAAATACTTTGGTGTAAAATTATGCATTTGGATGGATTTCACTGAAGGTAAATGCATGTCTATCTCTACTCAATCAAAATGCAATCATCCCATTAATCTTTAGTGTGTTAAGGTCCATTAGCGTCGACCTTTTTGATCCCACAAGAACTCTTTTCTTTTTTATAATGCCTTGTCATGGATATGGTAACACTCTAAGGCAAGCATTCCAAATATTATTTTCTTTTTTCTCAAAAAATATATAAAAAACACATTTCTCCTGTATCTCAAAACACATATCCCTTGATTCATGAATGAGACTTTCATGCAAGATCAAGCATGCATAGATAAGAACCATACCTAGTTCAATGCTTGTTAGACCATCCTTCTCTAAATTCAGTTGTTGGTGTATTTTTGTACGCAAAACTCGACTATGGTATTTGCTATAGGATATCTCATTAGACTTGTTGTTGATATGTATGCTCAAGTAGTTTAAAATATCCCTCATGCTGAAAACATCATGTACCATCATGAGAGACATAACGATAAACATCATTCAAAATCTCTCCATTACCTTCAAATAGAATAAATAAATGAAGAATTACTATCAAAAAATTTAAATGTTAAGCTTCTAAACCAATCAAATTTCACTTAACCATACATACTACATATTCTAGAGGAGAAGCGTTGATACTATAGTAATTCTCAGAAAAAATTCTCCATGATAGCAATAAAGAGAGGCAAATCTCAATATGCTCTTGGGTCCAACCCTTTTTCCTACTGAAATCATAAAACATATGGATAATATCAACCAAAATTATCCCAAGATTTTTGTCCTCTATAGTGATGACATCTACCATAGGAAAAACATGTGGTACACACCATTGAATGAATTTTTGGCACTCCTCTACTTTGAACATATTGAATTGTGAGGTGTGTTTTGGACATCCACCAATATGCAAGATACGCTTTGGAATGCAATATGTAACCTCTTTGAGAGAAATATCAATATTCCTTTTAGTTTTTGAAAAGGCTGATGTTGTCAATCTCTTTATATAATTTTGAAAGAAATTAAGAGGTAGTACATGCATCACATCGTACACAAGATCCGTAGAGTTGTCAAATGCATAGATCTATGATAGAGTCTCCAAAACACAGATTCAACTACCAAACCTACATCTCGTAAAGTGGCCTCCATCTTCTCTTTTATTGTGCAATGTTTGAACAGCTCAACATTTTTCCACAAGTCATCTACATGTTGCTACTCAGGAGGATATCTTCCTTGATATATGTTATTAGAGTAAACATAGTATTGTGTGCCATTGCCATCTCTTGTAAACTCTGTTATTGCATAGTCTTGCGTACAAAAAATCATTCCACCATCTTTTACTTGACATAGTTTGCATTGGGCGGGATTATCACCCATACAAACCATCAATATACATCTTAACCTTGTTGTTCCCTCTTGAAGACCATCACAATTACTTCATTGGGCACAACATAATCGACATCAAAACCATTTAGAAACGATGCTTCAAGCTCATTGAGTAAAGATTGAAGAAAATATGATAACACATCACCATGCTTTCTTTCAAGCAACTTCATTGGGCACAACATAATCGACATCAAAACCATTTAGAAACGATGCTTCAAGCTCATTGAGTAAAGATTGAAGAAAATATGATAACACATCACAATTACTTCATTGGGCACAACATAATCGACATCAAAACCATTTAGAAACGATGCTTCAAGCTCATTGAGTAAAGATTGAAGAAAATATGATAACACATCACCATGCTTTCTTTCAAGCAACTTCTGAGACAAAGGTAAGAAAAAACCAATATATGTTCAACAATTAACATTTTTCCACCATTCAAAATGACAATTACTACCACAATGCTATCCCAAAAATTCCTTATACGAGTTTTGATTTTTTTTCTCTATCCCAAAACTCATCTATGAAATTTGGATATTCATGACTAGCTTTGCCAAGCCATCTTTCTCTTGCTCTCTACATTGCTAGAAAATCCTAGAATATTGTTTCACTCTTACACAAACAAAAGTTTTAATTCACCAATCAAAGAGACAAAAAGGAAAGACATTACATTCTTTCTTCTTTTATTGCAAACAGGACATCTTTCACAACCTGAAGGGCAATCACATCAAAGCATCCTTGGAAGATCCATGTTTGCACAACGAGACTTGAGTGCATCTTTTTTGTCTTGCTCATCCTCCAAGCTTGGTTTCAATATGTGAGGAGGATGTGTGTTGTCATCATCTGCAAGACATAACTTCCACTCTTGAAGTGAAATCATTCTCATCTCTTTGTATAGCATTACTATTTCGGACCATTTTCATGGAAGTTTTGTGTCATTAAGCTTCCCATCCCAATCCGTAGATTTTTTGCAAGAGAGAAGCTAGTGGGTTCTTTTGCATTCTGGATGTGGAACGCTTCACTTTTGAAGTATCTATTCCCTTTTGAATAGGTACCTTATGAGTTTATCTTGTATATCCATAGAAGCATAGTAGTGTCCATCATATATAAATTGAAATCCTATTACTGAGCTCAAGATTTTGTCATTCTAATCTCGTTCATGTGCTTTAACCATGAGACCTAAGATGATACAATCATGTGGATATAATTTTAAGCACTGAATCCATTTAAAAATACCATCTAGAAATACTTATGACAATGGTCTACCTTGATCTTTCCTTTTGTAATTATGACAATGGTCTATTTTGATCTCCATTTTTGTACTTATGACAATTGTATATATTGATTTCACTATTTGTAAAGCTCAATGATTCTTCTTTGAATACGAATACTCTACGATTCTTTCTTCAGAATGGTGAAATTTTCTAATGTTTTTCTACAGTCAAAATTTATTGAAGTATCTCTTGAGATAATATGTCAATTCAATGAATTTTCTCTTGGTAATCTCTTAGATAGTTGACAAGGTATGTTATATCTAACATTATGTTGTATCTGGCGAGGTAATCTCGAGTACTTGAGATTAATTTCTAAGAAAATACATCATGAAGTACATGAAAGCTAACATAGTACCCGAGAAATTTTCACTGCTTTTCTATAAAGTCACTGAAGTATCTCTTGACATGGTGAAATTTTTTGATAGTTTTCTACTGTCAAAAGTCATTGAAGTATCTCTTGCCATGTTATGTCAATTCATTGAATTTAATCACTTAGATAGTTGACGAGGTATGTTGTATCTGACATAACATTGTACCTGGTGAGGTAATCTCAAGTACCTGAGA
This sequence comes from Adiantum capillus-veneris, assembly GCF_014529385.1. Classification (NCBI taxonomy): domain Eukaryota; kingdom Viridiplantae; phylum Streptophyta; class Polypodiopsida; order Polypodiales; family Pteridaceae; genus Adiantum; species Adiantum capillus-veneris. The sequence goes on along the minus strand of NC_140936.1, from coordinate 147,931,168 downwards.
ATAATTTTTAAGAAAATGCACCATGAAGTACATGCAAGCTAACACAGTACCCAAGAGGACATATTACTTTGCCAAGTATTTTATGCTATAATTTGTTAAAAGGTAATCTCAGATATCCGATCTTAATTCACCATGTTCTACATAGTGCATTTTCTTAAAAACTAATCTTAGGTACTCAAGATTACCTACCCAAGTACAACGTAATGTCAGACAAAACATACCTTGTCAACTATCTAAGTGATTATCAAGAGAAAATTAAATGAATCACATAACATGTCTCAATGACTTTTGACAGTAAAAAAGCATTAATAAATTGCATCATTCCTAAGGAAGAATAATAGAGTACTCATATTCAAAGAAGAAACTTTAAAATTTACAGACACTGAAATTAATGTAGACCGTTGTTATAAGTGCAAAATTGGAGATCAAACTTACAGATCGTTGTCACAAGTACAGAACTAAAGATCAAGGTAGACCATTGTTATACGTACAAAAGTGAAGATCGATATAGACCATTGTCATAAGTATTTCTAGATGTTATTTTTAAATGGTTTTAGTCCTTAACTTTGTATTCACATGATTGTATCGTCTCAACTCTCATGGACTAAAGCACATGAACGAGATTTGAACGACATGATCTTAAACTCGGTAATAAGATTTTAGTCTATTTGTGATGAACACCATGCTTTTGTGGATATGCAAGATAGTACCTATTTGAAAGAATAGGTACTTCAAAAGGGAAGTGTTCCATATCCAGAATGTAAAAGAGCCCACTAGCTTCAAGATAGTACCTATTTGAAAGAATAGGTACTTCAAAAGGGAAGTGTTCCATATCCAAAACGCAACAGGAACCCACTAGCTTCTCTCTTGCTTTAAAAATCTATGGATTGGCATGGGAAGCTTAATGACACACAACTTCCATGCAAATGGTCTGACATAGTAGCATTATACAAAGAGATGGGAATGGTTTCACTTCAAGAGTGGAGGTTATGTCTTGTAGATGATGACAACACACATCCTCCTACGTAATGAAACCAAGCTTGGAGGATGAGCAAGACCATAAAAATGGACTCAAGTGTCGTGCAAACATGGATCTTCCAAGGATTATTCATTGTGATTGTCCTTCATGTTGTGAAAGATATCCCTTTTGCAACAGAAGAAGAAAGAACGTAATGTATTTCCATTTTGTCTCTTTGATTGGTCAGTTAAAAATTTTGATTGTGTAAGAGTGAAGCAATATGTTGGGATTTTCTAACAATGTGGAGAGCAAGAGAAAGGTGGCTTGGCAAAACTAGTCATGAACATCCAGAGTTCATAGTAGATGAGTTTTGGGATGGACAACATAAACCAAAATCTACAAAGATTTTTGGAACCAAGACAAGGAGTGTGAGGTGTCTATACTTTGTGATAATCCCAAATGTATGCAATCTCATAGGTCTTGTACAAAAGATCTAATGTGAAAGTCCTTACAAACAGGAGGCAATAATGAGCAAGAAGAGTTTTTTTAGTTGCTCAAAGTGTGCAAAGAAGAAACATGCTACAAGAAGTTGGCTCAAGGTATTTATTTCTTACATCTCTCTCTCTCTCTCTCTCTCTCTCTCTCTCTCTCTCTCTCTCTCTCTCTCTCTCTCTATGCATATGCTTCTAGTTTATGTAATAAGAGCTTGTATTGTAAGGTGACTCCAAAAAATTTTCCCTTCTTCTTCATTGGGATGGGTTTCCAGATGCATCCCAAAAAATGTGCCCTTCTTCTTTATGGGATGGGTTTCAAGATGCATCCCAAAACAAAATCCCTTCTTATTCATTGGGATAGGTCTCAAGCTGCATCCACAACACAAAAGGATAGCGTTGTGATGGAAAGTCATTTTGACTAGTGAAAAAAGGTTAATTGTTGAATCTATACCGGTTTTTTTCTTGCCCTTGTCTCATAAGGAGCTTGAAAGAAAGTGTGGTGGTGTGTTTTCATATTTCCTTCAACCTTTACTGGATGACCTTGAGACATCCTTTCTAAATAGCTTTGATGTCGACTATGTTGTATCCAATAAAGTAATTTGTGATGGCCTTCAAGAGGGAAAGACAAGGTTAAGATGTATATTGATGGTTTGTATGGGTGATCATCCGGTCTAATGCAAACTAGGTCAAGTAAAAGATGGTGGAATAGCCTTTTATAGGTGAGACAAGGCAACAACGAAGTTTACAAGAGATGGCAATGGAACACAACTCTATGTCTACTCTAATAATAAATATCAAGGAAGATATTCTCCTGAGTAGTGACATGTAGATAACTTGTGAAAAAATATTGAGATGTTCAAACATTGCACAAAACAAGAGAAGATGGAGGACACTTTACGAGAATGAGGTTTGGCAATTGAATCTGTGTTTTGGAGACTCTATCATCTCTATACATTTGATATCTCTAGAAACTTTGCGTAACAATGTGATGCATGTACTATCTCTTAATCTCTTTCAAAAAAACACAAAGAGATCGATGACATCAACCTCTTTGCAGGTTGCAGATTTCATTCCAAATCCTATCTAACATGTGTGTAAATGACCAAACCATGCCTCAAATTTCAAAATATTCAAAGCGGAAGAGTGCCAAAAATTTAGTCAATAGTATCTACCACATGTTCTGAAAGCGGTAGATAGCATCAATGAAGAGGACAAACATCTTGGAATAATTTTGGTTGATATTGTACACATGTTTTTTGATTGCAATATAAAAGGGTTGGACTCGAGTATATTGAATTGTGCCACTCTTTATTGCTATCATGGTGAATTATTTCTGAGGATTACTATAGTGTCAACTCTTCTTCTCTAGAGCATGGAATGTTTTTTTGAGGATTACTATAGTGCCAACTCTTCTCCTCCAGAACATGTAGCAGGCATGGTTCTTTGAAATTTAATTGGCTAAGTAGCTTAACATTTAAAATTTTTGATAGTAATTCTCTATTTATTTAATTAATTTGAAGGTAATGGAGAGATTTTGAATGATGTTTATCATTATGGCTCTCATGATGGTACATGTTGTGAGAAGGACATTTCAAACAACTTAAGCATATGCACTAACAACAATTCTATTGAGATATCCTATAGCAAATGCCACACTCAAGTTTTGTGTACAGAAATACATGAACAACAGAATCTAAATAAAAATGGTCTTACAAGCATTGAACGACATATAATTCTTATCGATGCATGCTTGATCTTGCATAAAAGTCTCATTTATAGATCAAAGACAGGTGTTTTTAAATACATGAGAAATGTGCTTTTCATACATCTTCTTAGAAGAATTCAAATAATATTTGGAATGGTTGCCTTAAAGTGTTACCATGCCCATGCAAAAGCATGATAAAAAAAAGAAAGAAGTTCTTGTGAGATAAAAAAGGTAAAAACCAACAGATCTTGACACACTAGAGATTAACGAGATGATTTCATTTTGGTTGATCAAAGATGGACATGCACTAACGTTCAGTGAAATCCACCAAAATGCATACTTTTACATCAAAGTATACAATGGGAAAGTTTGTGGTTCTCTAAAGATACAATACTGTATGACAAGATATTGTTTGTAGCAGACATCTAAACAAAATATTTGCTCATGAACAACGAGAAGAAGTTAATCTATTTATTGTGGCAAACAGTTTAATAAAGAGCTTAGAAATGTTTGACGACAACTTTGAAATGTGCTTTATTCACAGAAACTAAAAGTCTAATCGTGGTCTCATATTTCAACTTATTGATTGTTTCCAATGTAAATTCTTTTGACTTAGTACAAGGTTTGACAAATATGAGATACTTTATGAAACTAGTGGCTCCAAAATTCGCTCAAGATTATTATCTCCAAGCGAAGTAGGGTGTGTTCCGCAATGGCTTGAGAAGGGTGATCTTCTTATTGCAAGGCAGAGAGAAGATTTGAATAGCAATACATTTGTGAGGAGTGTGGATATTGACAAAAAAAAAGGAGATCTTCTTGCATGCGAAGATGAGTAACATGGACAACATTGGGTGGATTGGAAACACATTTATAAAGTTATGCAAGGTATTGAGCTTTTATACTATTACTGTTTTTGTATATTTGACTAGTTCTCTAGGATTTAAGCTTTTATTTATGCCCTTTCTAATGATAGTGTATGTTTTCATGGCCATTGGAACGTTGAAGTGACTTGACTTTGCATTTTTAAGCCAATTGATAAACTACGTGTTTGTGTACCTCTTATAGATTTTGTCACCCAATTACACTAGCTTATAGGTGCTACTACATATCGGAGTCCTTGCATTGGCAAGATATGGAATATTTTAACAATTTAATTACTTCGATATGTAGTTCTTTTTCAAAGTGAGGTTTTGAATTACACATTTGATATTATTCTTCTTTTAAAAGTGGTTTATAATAGGTTCATTTACTGTAAAGTTAAGTTTCTTACTATTGCTTGTCACTTAATGTCATCAATGCTATCACTTTAAAATGAGCTCTTTACGTGTCATTACAAACTTCCATTGCAATTGTTAGGATCTTTTTGCAGCTAATGCAGTTGAAAGAACATCAATCAACAGGCAAGTGATCTTAGAGGTAGCCGCTCTCTTCTTCAACGATGGTCTTAATTGGAATATGGTAAGACATTTGATTATAGACTTCGCATTTTATTGCTTGATAGAGTTGTTCTAGTTTTGCAATTAAACCCGCATTTTTTTGGATTTTTTATTCAAATAGGGTTTCCTACGATATCCGGATGAGACTTTGGGCTAGGAAATCTGGTTGGTAGCAAGCATTCTTGTACCTTCAAAAGAGACTTCTCTATGTGTGTAATGGAAGACCAAGTGTTGTTGTGATACTATAATTTTAATTTCTTTGCAAATTTTAGGCGATTAATGGAAAAAAAAAATATTATACGGGAAGTAACTCGTGCTCTTTCGCATAAACTTCACAAAAGGGTGGTAAGATTTTTCATTCAATGCATACTTCACGGAATCTTATCATGCTAAGGACATTGGGATTTTACTACATGACTCGGAGTAGTAGTTGCTTTAGTTTTTTAAAAAAATGCAGGTATCGATTCCTGATCCCTCATTGCAGAGAACAAAGTCATGTTGAAGCTGTCAAAAATCACATGTCGAAGGTTCTCATTTTTTATGAGATTGAAACTTAGACAGAAGCTTTGGCATGCATGCTGTGTGCTGAGCACCGCCCATGGTCAAATCATGGAGAATAGAATCTACGTGCTGAGCCAACTATATGATATGGTGGGCTTAATTATCAAAGTTTGTTTGGTAATAGAATGACTTCTCTATTTCAATCAAAATTCTATGCCACGAGCAAGCTGGTCCTCAGGTCTGTCAAGATTTTAACAGAAGGATTTTCCTTATGTTGCCTTTACTTTAGGTGTGGGGTACATAAGAAGGCTTATGCAAGAGCTTTAAGTTGCAAGAGAAGACTATTTTGGGTGTTAAAGGATCATTTTGTGATATCAATATTCTTGATAGGCCTTGTAAAAGAATACTCCCATCTTCAAATCGAGTAATCACAAATAGATCTCGTAATTATAGTGCATGATGGAATTCAAACCTACACTTACTCATGCACGATAGTAGGGTTACTCCTCTTTACTTTGTAAACGTCTAGGTTTTTAAGATTTATTCACTTCAATAGACTAGTTATGAGGACAAGATTTGCTGCTAGTTTCTACTTGTTAAGTGATATTGGACACTTGCATGCTCATTTTAATGCTCGGCTTTTTAGCAGCATAGTAGTTGTTGCTGGAAAAGATTTTTCAAACTGTCAGTGGCTTGATTAGGTTGGATTGTTCAAAATGTTCATGTTGATACGGTGTCCTTGTAGCTGTGAGGGAATGTAGTAGCATTCTTGAGAGATCAAGGTATGCTCCTTATCCTCTATGTTCCCTCCTAGGTCTCTTAACAACAATACGATCTATGGGTTTTTTTCAAAGCCACTTACTTTGTTGCATTCTTTGCCAATAAGTTTATCACCACCCTTATTTTGCTGAGGGGGATTTTGGTTCTAGGTTCTCCATATAGGCAACGGAGGATTTGAGGAGGCGACGACAAACAATACAATTCATCATCTCTCTCATACTGAGGAATGAATAAGTTAACAAAGAGTAGCAAACTTAGTAGCGCTAACTATGGTTGATTACTCGTGTAATAATTTGAGGCCAATTTTGACATGATTGGTAGCAAAAGCTTTATAGCTTCACCATTAAATTCAAATAGTAGTTGTCTTCAAAGCACATGGTTGTTGAGAGCAAAACTAAGTTTGTAGAAGCGTGCATAGTAAACTTTAGATCCTATCACATTGGCAAAGTAATTCCACATGCAAATATAGTGGGGATTAAGGATCGTGTACGTAATGTTGGTGGGAGGTTTTTTATGAATGTTCACTACATGCTTGTTTTATGTACCGGGTAAGACACGTGTAGCATGAACACTACCAACATTCGATTTAGGGTCCAATGTTGCTCATTGTTCCTCATGCATAACTATTTTTGGGTCATTGGTAATGTAATTGAGTAAATATAAATAGATAAAGCATTTTTCTAAAGAGAAAAATATCAAAATTTCCATGACTGATTTTTTTCTCACATGTGATGTAAGGTGTAGCGGAATGATTGTTGCGCTTTGCTCAAGATCAGTGCTCCGAACTGTGCTCAAGGTTCCTTTTGTTCTTATGGAAGGTAAAGCCTTCCGTTCTTAGTGAGAGAATGCTATGATCACAAAAAAAGTGAATGAACACTGTGCGTGCAAGTGTATGAGATTGAGAGATAGAGAGAGAAGAGAGATACGACACTAGAGACGTTGTAAAACCCTCCTCCGAAGGCCCCACTCTCCTCGGCGAGAGTGATTTACTTATTGATTGCATAGTGGTACAATGATGATGCATGGTACTGATGCGACTTGGGTCTATGTCGATGACGACGACGAATTAAGGGCTGAAATCTGCGGTCTTCTATCTATTGTCCATAAAAATGCTATGGCTGAAAATCTCGGACTGTTTTGGGGCTACTAAAAACGTTGTTTTGGTTGCGTTTTTGAAGGATGAAAATGACGATCTTCTGCAATGTCTAGGGCTGAATCTGCTGCTATTCATGAATGTTGAAAACGCTGGGACAATGGCTTCACCGAAGGCTGAAAATGAAAACGATAGAAGATCTTGGTAGCGTTAGTAAAAACGTTGGGCATCTGGGACTGTTGGTGATGGTTGCAAGGCTGAAAACACCAGCTTGGGGGAGGTGTGGACGATGACAAAAAACGCTAGGCTTAGGCGATGGAAAACGCCAAGGTTGGGGGTGCTTCGGGGTTCTTGCTGAGAGAGAGGGAGTACTTGCTGCCTGAGGCCTGTTGTGCTCCTTGGTTATCTGCCCAAGAGTGCTAGCTTTGGTTTGCTCATATACAAACTTAGCAAAATTGGCCTACCTACTTTTGTTGGGAAGTCACTTAAATTAATAAGTGAAAAATATATTAAAAAAAGAGAAAATAGGCTAAAATCACTTAAAATTTTCTCTGACTGATTCTGATGGATTCTGATGGGAATGCTTATGATCATGATGTGTGCAACCAGAGGATATGCATCTACACTAAGTGATTGGACATGCACGGTCTACGAATAGACTCACAAAAAGTGTCAGATCACTTCTAATCTATGCTAACTGGAGTGACTGAACCCTCTTATGTTGTAGCTTGTCCACGGACACATAGGGTTGGATGTGTCACGTGACATCTCCTCCTTTTCAAAGTGAGGTACTGGTACCAAACTGTATGGCGTCGAGGCAGATCGCCAATAGCATCCGAAATCCTGGAAGGGACTCTTCAGCGGCCCACTCTGATATGTGGGTCGTACGATACTTGAACTTCATAAAGTTCTGCAACGCTTGCTTCTTTGGGCCGCGCCAAAAGCGACACAAAGTCTTCTGTGGCTCCTTCAATGCTTCAACTTCGTCTAGAGCCATGCTTCTTTCTTCTTCAAGAATCTCCATGGCTGAAAATTCCTGAAACCATTTCCAACACAAAGCCATGAACATACCCATTCCATGTAAAGTGAATGAAAAAATTATTGTCTTCGCTAAAGATTGCGTATGCAATGCAGATGAACATAGAGACGGAGTGATAACCCGTTCATCAAACACATGCAAACAATGAGATCGAATCTTTCTCTTATGATCTAGAGCAATCAACTGTGGCAAAACACAATGGAAATGCCCGCGCTTGGTGCTCATACTCCATGTGCTCGTTCGGAAACTGTGTCATGCCAAGGAAGAGACATGGAATGTGGCTTCCTTACATATATACCTTTCAGCTTTTCATGAAAAATCCGCATACATTCGTGCTCATCCATGAGAGAAACATGTTCAACATACAATATGTCATACCTAGGAAAAGGGATCACATAACGATTCTGACTAAAACAAGAAATGATCACGAATGCAACATTCGAACAATGCGTGCGTATCAATCATGCGAACACATACTACTTCTTGTGAGGGTTATTTGACCTTAGCTCGAGAGCAAAGATCGATTCTTCCTTATTGATCGAATCTTTCTGTGTGGATTCTTTGGACCTCGACTCGAGAGCCAAGATCAGTTCTTCGTGATTGATCGAATCTGCAATGAGGTTAGCTTCACTAGAGAAAGTATCAACTAACACATCATCCTTGTGAACAATCACATCATCTTCATGCAACTCATCATGCTTGTGAGAAATCACATCTTGATCATGCAAATCATCATGCTCATCATTAACATCCAAATCATCATGATGCTCACAATTATGCAAATCCTATGTGTCATGCTTTGGAGAAAAAGAGACTATCTCCTTCTTATGAACCCATTCAATCTTGTCCTGCATATTAGCAATGAGAGATGAAGAATGAACAATATCCTCTCCATGAATGACAATGGGAGAATCACTTTTGGCATTGAGAGTGAAAGTGTTAGCCTCCCAATCAATGAAAGGGTTAGTATCACGAAACCATCGAATATCCAAAATCATATCATATCGTGAGAGAGAAGAGACAACAAATCTTCTAGTGAATGCAGCTTGTTGAATTGCAAACAACACATCAAAGCACTCTTCCGTGATGAGAGCGTCCATACCGGGAAGAAAGCCAGAGACCTCGATAGGAGATCTCGGACTAACATCGAGGCGGGCTCTCTCAACAAGAGAGGGACTGATCACATCATGCATACTATAGTCATCATGTTATCATCGATTTCATTGACAGAGGAAGTGGGTTCTGTGGATTCTTAGATTCATTTGATTCAAGCTTAGGACATGCTCTTTTCATGTGACCCTTAATGTGACAATGAAAACAACGACCTTCCTTAGAATAAGTGCTTTGCTCTTCCGACGTGATATATCCTCCTGCAATTCCTTGTACTACCTTTTCATCTCGAGTAAGCTTAGGTTTAGCAATTGTGTTAGCCTTACCCTTAGATTCATTGGAATAATTTTTTTCTAAGAGACTGTTGAAAAATTAGTTAGAAGAGTTACCATTCTTACCGTTCTAAGTGTTCTGAGAAGTTTGCGAGGTACTTGTGGAAGTCTTGTTCTCTTTAGGCTTTCCCTTGTCGTGCTTCATCTCCTGTGCGAGAGTAATCGCTACCGCCTTGTTGAGATCGATTGGATCGAAGACTTCTACATCAAACTTGATATAGTCATCTAACCCAAAAAGGAATGCCTCTTTGCGTTCATCATCTGACTTGTGTAATTGGGTACCTAGCTGCAAAACACGATTAGAAAAAGACACAACCCGCATACCATTTTGCTTGAGAGCGCGCCAATCGTCCTTCAATCGTACGAGGTACTGAAGTGGTATAAACTACGCCTTGAGCTTGTCTTGGAAATAAACCCAATTGAAGAAAAGGGGCGCGAATTCGTCGACTTCCTATAGGTGTGCGGCTAGTTGTGCCTCTTGCCGTTCGTGCTACCAATTGATGGCATCACCGAAAAGATACATAGCTGTCGTCAAAACCTTGCTATTTCCTGTCTTCTTAGTTGTAGCAAAATAAGCATTAAATTGATGCAACTAAGAATGAATAACCGTAGCATCCATCTTACTATCATACTTATTGAAAGTCAACTCTCTGTGACTGGATGGTTAGAATCCGTATCGTGGCTTGCGTCACTTGATGAACTCCCACGATCTTTGGGTGGTTCGGACTTCGAGGCTAGGCTTCACGCTCGGCCTCCCTTTCTGCTTTGCGATTCATTTCGTTCATTGCGCTCGTATTCGAAAGTAAGGCGATTGGTTTCTTGTTGTGCCTACGCAACTCGATTCGCTTCTTGTTGTTGTATTACATTTCTTTCATTGCGTTCCAAAGTAATGTGATTCGCTTCTTGTTGTTATATTGCATTTCTTTCATTGCATTCCAAAGTAATGCGAGTCGCTTCTTGTTGTGCCAGTATCATGTCCATCATTGACTTGACCATCATCTCCATAAGAGTTAGTACAACTCGTGGCGTGGATGGCGAAGGGAGAGGGTCAAAAAAATCTCCTCGTGGGGAAAAATCTTCGTCTCCTCTCTCATACTCATCACCTGTATGCGAAGTATCCATTACGCTTCGGGTGACGACCATGCACTATGATCTTTGGTTCTTAAGCCCACGAGGGACTTGGGTTCTTGAGGGTCTTGAGTTCTTGGGGTCTTGAGGTTCTTGAGGTTTTCTTTCACTTGCAAACCGTGTTTGAGAAGGATCTTCTCTTCACCCGAGTTCTACTCTTCTCCGCGGGCGCACCCCTTGGCGGCCTTGCGCTCAAACCAAGGTTGCTTTTTCCCACCTCACGTTGATTGGTCGGCCGCTAAGTGCACGGTCCGCTCTCAATGAGTGAAAAGAGACACAATGGGAGGCTGGACAAGCCCTTCTTTCTTGGGATCCCTATCACTCTTCAAAAAAACATGATTAGGAATCGACACGCCCAAGCGAACTTGGGTTCGTACGACCGCAACAAGCAAAAGAATTCTTGTGATTCTTGTGGTTCTTTCCTTGAGTGATACAGAACACTGTCAAAGCTCTGATACCAACGTTAGGTGCAATGGAATGATTGTTGCGCTTTGCTCAAGATGAGTGCTCCGAACTATGCTCAAGGTTCCTTTTGTTCTTATAAAAGGTAAAGCCTTCCGTTCTTAATGAGAGAATGCTATGATCACAAACAAAGTGAATGGACATTGTGCGTGCAAGTATATGAGACTGAGAGATAGAGAGAGAAGAGAGATACGACACCAGAGATGTTGTAAAATCCTCCTCCGAAGGTCCCACTCTCGTCGACGAGAGTGGTCTACTTATTGATTGCACAAAGTGGTACAATGATGATGCATGGAACTGATGCAACTTGGGTCTATGTCGGTGAGGATGACGACTTAAGGGCTAAAATAAGCGGTCTTCTATCTGCTGTCCATAAAAACGCTATGGCTTAAAATCTGGGAGTGTTTTGGGACTGCTAAAAATGCTATTTTGGTACGTTTTTTAAGGCTAAAAATGACGATCTTCTACAATGTCTAGGGTTGGATCTACTGCTGTTCATGAATGTTGAAAACGCTGGGACAATGGCTTCACCGAAGGCTGAAAATGAAAACGCTGGCAGATCTTGGTAGCGTTAGTGAAAACGCTGGGCATCTGGGACTGTTTGCGATGGTTGCAAGGCTGAAAACGCCAGCTTGGGGAAGGTGTGGGCGATGACAAAAAATGCTAGGCTTAGGGGATGGAAAACGCCAAGGTTGGGGGTGCTGCGGGGTTCTTGCTGAGAGAGAGGGAGTACTTGATGCCTCAGGCATGTTGTGCTCCTTGCTCATCTGCCCAAGAGTGCTAGCTTTGGTTTGCTTATATCCAAACTTAGCAAAATTACCCTCCCTACTTTTGTTGGGAAGTCACTTAAATTAATAAGTGAAAAATATCAAAAATAGGCTACAATCACTGGAAAATTCCCCTGACTGATTTTGATGAAAATGTTTATGATCATGTTGTGTGCAACCAGAGGATATGCATCTACACTAAGTGACTGGGCATGCACGGTCTACGAATAGACTCACAAAAAGTGTCAGATCACTTCTAATCTAGACTGACTGGACTGACTGAAGCCTGTTATGTTGTAGCTTGTCCACGGACACATAGGGTTGGATGTGTCATGTTACATGTGAAAAATTGAAAGCTGTTTTTCACATGTGAGCATTTCAGTAGAACTGATTTTCACATGAAAGAATTTTTTTTCTTACATGAGAATATAGTTTTAGCCCTTTCTTTTTCACAAGGGATTTTTTTTCTCCTGTGTGAAATCAAATGTGATTTTTTTGTCATGTGATTTTATAGTGAGAAATTTTTTAAAAGTTCTTGTGTTTATTGCACCAGCTAAGTCCAAGTGTATCACAAGGCTCCAAGTAAAAGCGGTCAAGCCATATATATTGTATGATGGTCTTGGTGACGAAGAGAGCACACCGAATTTGGTACACATGTCAACGGGTGAAGTCTGCTACCATCTTGAGTCAAATGTTGGATGTTGAGGGTGACCTCAACCTCTCCACAATTGCCTTGTTTATGTATGCAACAGTGGGAAGTGCTATCTAGCATCACAAGTTATTATCGGAGGCAAGCCAGACTAGTCGGAAGGGATTGGTTCGGTCTCTTTTTGGGCTCGATCGAGGGAGAAGAAGCTTGCCGGTTACTTCCTAGGTTTTATAGGTTGGGGCTGATTTGTATCCTCCATGACCTCTCTAGTTTTTTCCTGGTGCTTTTAGGTTCTCTCCAAATGCAATCGCTTACACCTTCAAGATCTTAGGTGCAATCACTTACGCCTTCAAGATCTTACTTTAAGGCATGTGGCACCACTCAAAATGATGCGGCAAAAGACTGCAAGATGATATAGTCAATTAGGGGCTGCTGAAAGAAAATGTGGAGCTTGGTAATGCCTTGGTCGACATGTATGCCAAACGTGGTGCACTTTAGAAAGCACCAAAAGTGCTTGAGGAGTTGCATGTCCGGGATGTCGTCTATTGGAGTGTATCTAATTTCGAATATGCCAAGGCCAGGCAGCTTTGGGCCTTTTTCAATAGATACGAACAGAGGGTATCTCTCAAGTTGCAATCACCTATGCTTACATCTTGAAGATGAGTAGCACTATCCAAAAGGTAAAACTTCACAAAGATATTTGTTAATCAGGGACTGTTGAGAAAAAAACATCATGCTAGCTTTAGTCGACATTTACGCCAAAGATGCTTGAGAAGGTGCCTATGCGAGATGTCGTCTCTTGAAGTGCAGTGGTTTTTGGTCATGGCCTGCAGGGCAGGACCACAAAGCTCTAGGTTGTTTTCAACGAATGCAAAGTGAGGGCGTCTCTCAGTATGAAATCATCTATGCTTTGGTCTTGAAGGCTATGCTTATCTTAGGTACTTGTTGCCTCTCTCTCTCTCTCTCTCTCTCTCTCTCTCTCTCTCAACATAATCACAAGCCATATATTGGCTTGGTCAACATGTATGCCAAATGTGGTGCACTTCATAAAGCACAAAAAGTGCCAGAGTAGCTGCATATTCCGGGAGGTTGTCTCTTGGAGTGCACTCATTTCTGGACATGCCCAATGGGTCAGGGCGAGGAAGCTATGGGCTGTTTTCAATTGATGCAAACCAAGGGCATCTCCAATTCGCAATCACCTATGCTTGCATCCTGAAGGTGTGTGACACTATGCAAGATGCTGCATGTGCAAACGAATTCACAATGATATTTGTTAATCACAGGATGTGGAGAAAAAACATAATGCTTGGCAATGCCTTGGTCAACATGTATGCCAAAGATGCTTGAGTAGCTGCATGTGCAGGATGTCATCTCCTGGAGCACATTGATTTTTGGCTATGCCCAAAAGGGGCAAGGGCACAAAGCACTGGACTGTTTTTAGCGGATGTGACGTGAGGACGCCTCTCTAGATGAAATCACCTATGCTTTGGTTTTGAAGGCAAGTATGATCGAACAACAAATATATACACACACCTGGAGAATAATCACTCGAAGCTTTAAGGCACCAACTTCAAGTTGTTGTAAAAGCTCATCAACTCGTTAAATTCTCATAGGCATTGCAACAGTTGCATTTCTTGCCTGCATCAGGATCAGAGGAGTAAGGTAATGAAAAGGGTAACTGAATTATCCAACAAAAGACAATTCTAATAGGATTTTCTGATAAAAGGTTTGAAGTTATACGCCAATATTTACCTAATATACAACTTGAAGGGGCCACGTTTCTCAATCTGCCACCATGTCAATCTGCAAAGGCAAGCTAATGAAGGGGCCACGCTTGAACACAGTAGCCACCACAGTGCCCCTGCTGCTTTCATGTGCTCTTGCCGACTGCGGAAGAGACCCGAAAAAGAGTTATCTGCTCGCGGCTGAACGGCAATATCCACCACCTACCGCCTGTGAGAGAGAGAGAGAGAGAGAGAACCTGGCGACCGCTTCGAGAGTTTTCGATGGCAGAAACGCTACTGCGAAGAGGGCAATATATATTCACTAGATACTAATAAAACCCATTTCGAATTGGTAGGATTTGACCTCATCACGTAGAGGAAGAACAAGGCTCAAGTTTTACCACTAGGGTACATGCCTACTATAACCCTTAGGGAGCCCTTAATTATTAAGAAAAGAAAATACTCCCCCCTAAAAACCACAAAACCCCCCCCCCCCCCCCCCCCCCGGGGGCCTTCCCTTTTCTTTTCCCTTCCCCTTCATCCTTTTCCTTTCTTTGCCTCTCACAACTAATTAATCGCTTCACTTAAAAACAACGTTTTGGCCACCTATTTGACCTAAAAGGTGACCCAAGGGGGAAGTGCATGAGCACATAAGTGTGGCCACTAAGGAGAAAAGTGCATGAGCACATACTTTCGGCCAACCAATGAGAGGCTAAAGATGGAACATGGAGGACCACATACATAGACAAAATATGAAGCATTCATCTAATGCAACACCTAGTGTTTCCTTTTCTTTTGTAGTCACTTAGATGCGTGCTAGGGGGGGAGACCACTCCGTCAAAGGCCACCCGAGAATCGAACCCGGCCCCTCCACAAGCTTATGAGCCGCCATTGAGAGCCCACCTCAATGACGTGGACCATGCACACATGATCTCAACAAGTTGTCTACTTTTCTTGACATGCACACATGAAGACACAAGCAACAACACACAATGCATGAAGAAAGATACAGAATGCATACATGCACCCATGCACACACATAAGAAGGGGAAAAAAAGCATGTTCAAATGAAAAACATAGAGCAAACATACCTCCAATGTGACTATCATGTATCCTGCAAAATAAACTTCTCGTGAAGTCATTGAATAGCACATTTCTCATTTGCAAACCCATTGTTCTTTGACGACACATGGACCTCCATCTCAGAGGTTCTTCGGCATCAGGGTGCAGATCAACTTGATCATTGGGTTTCATTTCCCCTTGGAGTTGGACATAGTTGTGTATCACACAACATGCAAGGACTATGAAGGAGCAAAGGATATGCAACATTCAAATCTCTAAGGATTCGCCACCTATTTTTCAATAATCCAAATGCATTTTCAACCTTCACTCTTGCTTTTGCAATTTGTCTATCGAATTCAGTTTTTGCTGCCAAATTCTCCCATGTGTTAGACTTAAATTCTTTCAACAAGAAACTTGTTGGGTTATAAGCTGAGTCACCTACAATGTAGGGTCTTATGTTCATACCATGAACGGGTTTTAAAGGTGTACTAAGAACATGACAAGCCTTCAAATGGTTATAGATTGCAGACCCCTTAAACACGGTTGAATCATGTGCCCCATCAGCTGCCATGCACACAACATTCTAGATCAAGTTCTTATTTGCATCAACAATCCTTGTAGCATCTCCATGCATGTTTGGGTAATCCAGTAACGTTTGGTAATCCAATGACGTTTTCAAAATCATGTAAGATTTGGCACAGACGCTCGTCGGATGGGACTCTAATATTCCCCCTTGCTAGCATGTTATGTTGGCAAAGCAAACCCACAATAATAGCTATGTATTTTCATATAGTCAAGTCCCCTATCCCAAAAAACTCTGAAACTATCCTAGAGGAGTGTCTAGAGCTAATCTCCACAACACCGATGCTAATGCTTTGTCTGCTTGGATTGGCTCTGGCCTAACGAAGCTCCCATCTTGTGAACATGACAAGTAGGGTTCTATAATGCATTTCAATTGATGCAAGGCTTCATAGGACATGTGATAATAGATAATATATTTATGCTCGCACTGGATCTAGCTTCACTCCAAAAGTACGAGTGAATCCAATGTCAAAAGAATGCATGTCTAGGAAAATGTCAACATTCTCTTATTCTCCTTCACTAGCCCTTCCTCGAGCATCAAAAGCAATGAGGCCCAACAATAAATGAAGTATGCAAAGAAAACTAAATAATGTGATAAAGAAGCATTGTACAGTTCATCAAGGAGGACATAATGCCCAACAGAATTATCCTTAAGAAATTCACGCATGGCCTCCATCCAAAAGATACATAAGAATGAGAGTTCATCCTTTTGAGCCATCCTACAAGCAAGAATTTAAAATACTTCATCACACAATGCTCTCTCTCTCTCTCTCTCTCTCTCTCTCTCTCAAAATTAGAACATTTATTTACCTTTGCCTTTGCAAACAATTTTGCAATCTCCGTTTGATATCGCATGTACATATCCATCCTTTTCATCTCCTCCTCTGATTGCACCTTCACAATCTCTTTCATCTCTTGAGGCTTTGCAGCTTCCACATCTCGCATTGCATCACAAATTCCCTTCATGCCATCCCCAAATGCTTTAAACATTAATGAAAGGGATGCACGTTTTGTTTCCTTCACCTTTTGGACCTTCACACTCGGAACACCCCCGTACTTTCCCTCTTCAACCACTTTCCCATGGCCCTGATCAACCTCCTCACATGGTTCGCTAGTACTTCCCTCCACCTCACGACTATCTAAAATTTTGATGACATTAGGGGTCGGCAAAATAGTGTCCACTCCACAGGATATCCCTACACAACAAGGTGTGGAATGACCATAAGGTATCTAGCATCTCAAAGTACTACCATGATGACCACAAGTTCTTCAAAACATAGCGTGCTCTTTTCACACCCTTTATGTTATATCTTCTGTCTCATCATTCCCCCCTTTTAATTTGAGATATCCCCCCAATGGTCTCATGATTTTTGTTCTCGTTCAAGCTCTTGATTAGAATATTCCCTCCCAAAGGTTGTGACCCATTGTCATCCCCAAGATTATAGCTCTCCCATTTTGGATCAGTTAACATTCAAGTGAATGTATCTTGGGTGCATGGGAACCTCTCCTGTGTCTCCCCCCTTTGCTCCACGCTCCCCAATCAACTAGCCCGTATAGGAATGTGGAATGCAAATTGCACACTCATGGCGATTACCTAGGTTGCAAACACAATGTATTCAATGATATTTTTTTTCAATCGAAAGAACTGTAAGAAAAGGAATAATATTGTTGAAGTTGTAAGTTTAGTTAATAATAGAAGGTTAAGTATTTTGATTTTATTGTTAAAACATAGCATTATCATATAGAGAATTCATGAGCAAGCAATATAATTCGAAAACTTGCAAGTGAGACAATGTGTTAAAAAAAACATGGGGTGGTTTTAGCAAGCTTAGTAGCCTTGGATTGGAACGGCCTTTGCAACTCATTGTTGCCTTTAGCATCCCAATGTTGGAAGCAGACGTTAAATTTTCACTTTAACCTGCAAACAAGAGCATCATCACAGTAAGAAAGCATGACAACTAGTGTGTGTAGCTGGGCTAACATGCCGTCAGTGAGAAAATTGCACTTAGCAAAGAAAAAAGTTATAACTACTTGCAGAGATGCCTACAATTACCTGGATTGCCGATGCCCACATGATTGCTCAAAAAGGCCGATTGCTGATGCTACATATGTGCAAAAAAATCAATTAGCCAACTGTAGAAACGCACACAACTTCAATTTAATCGATTTCTACAGATGCACACATAGTTGCAGTTTACCCGACTGTTGCAGATGTGCACACAACTACTCAAAAGTGTCGATTATTGATGCAAACTTTGCACACGATCAACAGCTCACACTCGCTGTAGAATTGGCCCACACATGGTAAGCCACTACACGCAGTTGGTCAAGCACGTAGACAATAGGTAGCAGCTTGCATGGAAGGATTAAGTTAGCAGTGCAAGTGCAGTAGCCTACGAGGCTTTATATAGCATGCATGGGAGGATAACATGTATCAATGATTGTTGTTGCAGGGAAGGGATGTCTAACAGAAAATGCAGGCAGAAAATCACCTTTGTGATTTTTTCAGATGAGTGAGCTCACCTCTAGCCGCTCAAAGATGTTGCCATGTGTATTGCACCTGCATGGGTTACCATAGTTGGGAGACCGGTGTTATGCACGCAGAGAGAAGGAATAGCTTCCCCTCCTCTCCATGATTAGCTGCCTTGGCCTCCACTCCTCCCTTCTCTAATGCGTATTGCATTAGCTTGTGCCATGTGGTACAAAGCAGTGCAAGGAGCACTAGATATATTATAGATATAGATGCAATAGTGTGTTAAAAAAAATGGGGTGGTTTTAGCAAGCTTAATAGCCTTGGGATTGGAACCTTTGCAATTCATTGTTGCCTTTAGTAGCCCAAGGTTGGAGGCAGAGATGTTAAATTTTCACTCTAAACCTGCAAACGAGAGCATCAACACAATAAGCAAGTATGACAACTAGCGTGTGTAGTTGGGCTAACATGTTGTCAGTGAGAAAATTACACTTAGCATAGCAAAACTTTATAAGTACTTGCACATGCCACACAAAACTACAATTACTCGGCTTGCCGATGTCCACATAGTTGCTCAAAAAAGCCTAGTTGTTGATGCTACAGATGGGTTAAAAAATTAGTTAGCCAACTATAGAAACGCACACATCTGCAATTTAATCGACTGTTGCAGATGCACACACAGTTGCAGTTTACTTGACTACTGTAGATGTGCACACAATTTCTCAAAAGTGTCGATTATTTCTGCAAATTTTGCACACAACCAACAGCTCACACCTGCTCTAGAATTGGCCCACACACAATAAGCCACTACACCCACTTGGTCAAGCATGTAGCCTATAGGTAGCATCTTGCATGAAAGGATTAAGTTAGTTTTGCAAGTGCAATAGCCTACAAGGCTTTATATAGCATGCATGGGAGGATAACATGTATCAAAAAAATTTCTTGCAGGGCAGGGATGTCTAACAGAATAAGCAGGCAGAAAATCACCCTCGCGATTTGTTCCGATGAGTGGGCTCACCTCTAGCTTCTCAAAGATGTCGCCACGTGTAACGCACCTGCATGGGTCACCATATTTGGGTGACCGGTGTTATGTGCGCAGAGAGAAGGAATACTTTCCCCTCCTCCCCATGATTAGCTGCCTTGGCCTCCACTCCCTGCTTCTCTTATGCGTGTTGCATTATCTTGTGCCATGTAGCACAAAGTAGTGCAAGGAGCATTAGATATAGTACAGATATAGATGCAACAGCGTGTTAAAAAAGAATGGGGTGGTTTTATCAAGCTTACCAGCCTTTTGATTGGAACCTTTGCAACTCATTGTTGTCTTTAGCAACCCAATGTTGAAAGCAAATGTTAAATTTTCACTTTAAACCTACAAGCAAGAGCATCAACACAATAAGCAAGCATGCCAACTAGCATGTGTAGCTGGGCTAACATGCTATCAGAGTGAGAAAATTACACTTAGCAAAGCAAAAAGTTTAAGTACTTGCAGATTCTGCACGCAACTAAAATTACTCGGCTTGCCGATGCCCACATAGTTTCTTAGAAAAGCGTCATTGTTGATGCTACAGATGTGTAAAAAAATCAATTAGCCAAGTATAGAACTGTAGAAATGCACACAGCTTCAATTTAGTTGATTGTTGTAGATGCACACATAGTTGCAATTTACCTTACTGCTCCAAATGTACACAGAGCTGCTTAGAAGTATCAATTATTTCTACAATCTTTGCACGCAACCAACAACTCACACCTGCTCTAGAATTGGTCCACACACATTAAGCCACTACAGGAAGCTGGTCAAGCGTGTAGCCTATAGGTAGAAGCTTGCATGGAAGAATTGAGTTAGCATTCATGGGAGGATAACATGTATCAAAGATTGTTGTTGCCGGGCACGGATATCTAACAGAATGGGTAGGCAAAAAATCACCTTCGCCATTTGTTCGAATGAGTGGTCTCACCTCGAGCCGCTCAAAGATTCTTCCACGTGTGCTAACTCAACTGCATGCGTCACCATAGTTGGATCACAGGTGTTATGTGCACAGAGCGAAGGAATAGTTTCCCTCCTCCTCATGATTAACTGCTTTGGCCTCCACTCCCCGCTTCTCTAATGTGAATTGCATTAGCTTGTGCCATGTGGCACAAAGTAGTGCAAGGAGCATTAAATATAATATAGATACAATAGTGTGTTTAAAAAAATAGGGTGGTTTATGAAGCTTAGTAGTCTTGGTTTGGAACCTTTGCAACTCATTGTTTCCTTTAGAAGCCCAATGTTGGAAGCACATGTTAAATTTTCACTCTAAACCTGCAAACAAGAGCATCAACACAATAAGCAAGCATGACAACTAGCGTGTGTAGCTAGGCTAAAATGCCATCATTCAAAAAAATACACTTAGCAAACCAAAAAGTCCCAAGTACTTGCAGATTCCGCACACAACTACAATTATCCGGCTTGCCGATGCCCACATAGTTGCTCAGATGCTACAGATGTGCAAAAAAATCAATTAGCCAATTGTAGAAACGTGCACAGTTGTAATTTAATCGGTTGGTGCAGATGCACACACAGTTGCAGATTACTTGACTGCTACAGATGTGCACACAGTTGCTCAAAAGTGTTGATTATTATTGCTGCAAACTTTGCACGCAACCAACACCTCAGACTTGCTGTAGAATTGGCCGACACACGATAAGCCACTACACGGTGTTGGTCAAGCATGTAGCCTACAGGTAGCAGCTTGCATGGAAGGATTAAGTTAGCAATGCTAGTGTAATAGCCTACGAGGCTTTTTATAGCATGCTTGAGAGCACATGTATTAAAGATTGTCATTGCAGGGCAGAGATGTCTAATAGAATGGGCGGGCGGAAAATCATCTTTGCAATTTTTTTGGGTGAGTGGGCTCACCTCTAGCCGTCAAGGATGATGCCACGTGTGTTGACGCCCCTGCATGGGTCACCGTAGTTGGGCGACCGATGTTATGTGCATAGAGAGAAGGAATAGTTTCCCCTCCTCCCCATGATTATCTGCCTTGGCCACCACTCCCCGCTTCTCTACTGCGTATTGCATTAGCTTGTTCCATGTGGAACAAAGCAGTGCAAGGAGCATTAGATATAGTATAGATATAGAGGTATAGATAACATGTATCATAGATTGCCATTGTAGGGCAAGGATTTCTAACAGAATATGCGGGGTTAAAATCACCTCTCCAATTTGTTCAGGTGAGTGGGCTCATCTGTAGCCTCTCAAAGATGTTGCCACTTGTGCTAATGCACATGCATGGGTCATGTGCGGGCAACCGACATTATGTGCACAGAGAGAAAGAATAGTTTCCCCTCCTCCCCATGAATAGTTGCCTTGGCCTCTACTCCACGCTTCTCTAATGCATATTGCATTAGCTTGTGCCATGTGGCACAAAGCAATGCAAGGAGCATTAGATATAGTATAGAAGTATAGAAGTGCAAGGAGAGTTAGATATAGTATAGAAGTATATATACAGATATAGATGTGGCATCTCCAATCATTCCTTTCTTATCTTGCATGGATCCATGTAGCACACGCATCAAAATTTTGTATTGCAGACAAAAGGAAAATCATCGTAATTTCTTGCTCCAAACTCAAATTTCAATGTTTTTAGAGTTGTTTTAGCTATTTTGGGCATTATAGTCCTGTCATCATCTCAAATTATTCACCAGCCACCATCATCCCAAAGTTTGGCCAAGGGGGGGACCGAAAGCCCTCCCCGCTTTATGAATAGTATAGATATGGATAATTTTTTGCAACAGAATAAAACAATCCACTTTCAAAGGCCAACAGAATTTTCCAATCATAACAACATAACTAGTCTTACTTGGTGGGCCTTGTTATACAACATCTATAGAATATAGCAGTACATATACAAATTTACATTTAGCATCTAGCACTAGCACTGAAGGAAACAAGAACATGAATAATTTGGCAAGGATGACACTATGAAAGGCATATACATTTAAAAAATTCTATAATTTTTATAGGAGACAAAATAAAGTGCATTGTTAAATGCTATAATGTTTATAGGAGGAGAAAAAGTTAAGTGCATCAAGTATTAGAGATTATAGGGATGGTTATAGTTGATATTATATCCAAGAGAGGTTGTACTACTATGTCTATTAATGAATGTTTTTTCTAGTATACGTGCTACATGTAAATTCTTGCAAACAAAAAGTATTTAAAATTTTTCATCAAGGGGTTGGTAGCACAGAGCATTGGCTCGCATTTTTGAAGGTGGATGTTGAATGTGTTTTGCTTTTCTTCTTTTGTGGTGTTTTGTCTTTCTTCTTTTGTAGATATTCCTAGTACAATGAATGAGGACAGTGATACATGTATCTTTACCTTCTGTGTGTTGTGTTATAGCATCGACAATGCATGTTGCACCATTTGCCGCACCGATTGTCAAGTCAATGTCTTCAGTGATCATGCAGCACAGTCAATTGCGATCGAACCCAAGTCATTGAACTTAGGGTCTAGGAGCCACTACTCAAGGAAATTTATGTTACCCGCGTTTTCCTTCATTTCAACTTTTGTAATGTCAGTTTGATTGTACAACTTATACAAGGCAAGGTTGTTATAGTGTTGGATGTCAGATCTGTGAGTGTAGATTATCGTATAAGTAGAGTTGTTGATGTAGTCATGCACATGCGCTTCATCTATTATACATGCACCCAAGGTACAATTGATCTCATCTATGGCCGGTTTTATTTCACAAATAATGGTCAAGAATTGAAGCAGTTCAAGGTCCGTTGCATGTCTTACAGAGAATGACATCTTGTAGAAAGTTGCATGTAGCCAGTGGACCGAGCTTGTGATATGGCATGTGTTACAAAGCTCCCATGCGTGACTTGGGGTAGTTGGGCAAGATCACCTAACAAGAGAATACACTTGTTGTTGAAGGGATCTGCCAATGTACTACTTGTTACATTACATTTTGTCTTACAATAAGGTCAAAAGTTGTTTGGGTTAACATGGATAGCTCGTCTTCTGCCTCTTTTATGTCCAAATATCACTCATCGGTCTCATGAATAGAGAGGGGATACTGTTGATTTGTGCTTGGTATCTTGAACTGGTAATGGAATGTAGATGCAATGCTGCTAAGTCTTGTTGTCACTGCTCCAATGGCAAAGCACCCAACGATAATATAGAAGCGAGGGCAGCAGGAGTGTATATTTCATTTGTCTGTTGACCTGGTTTGTCGCGTTATATATGTGAGGTATTCCGCCACATAGGAGGGACATACAATTTCTAGATTGTGAGAAAAGATGTCACATTCCATGCTCCAATATCTATGTAGTGCAGTCATTTCAAAACATGACCTAGCATGAGGATGGTAAGCTAGTATCCCTTGGACACTATAGTTTTTGGATATATCCTTTAGGTTTACCAATGCATCAATAACTTTCATGACGCCTATGGATAGTGTCTTGAAACCATATCTCAGCAAGTTTATTACTGTTTTCCTCAATAACATTCTAGTATATACTGCCTCCAAGGAAGAACACTTATAAGATCTAAAGTAGGTGGTTGATTTGTAACGGTAAAATAAGTGTATGCAAAGGAATCCAAGTTGTGATTCTCTCAAGGAGGAAATTGTCTATTTAAGGCATGTGATTTTAGCTACCGAGCTACCTATAGATAAGTCCAAAGTGGATACCATTAGGAGGTGGCCTTCTTTCACTCTATTCCCTCTCCCTGACTAATTCTTCCTCTAGTCTTTGTTGCTCATCTTGTAGAGTAGTGTTGGCTTTAGTGAACTGCTAGACTTCCTTGTAGTAATAAGTGGCATTATCTTGTTCCCTTTGTAACTCTGATTGGAGTTGCAGCTGGACTTTTTGCAACTCCTCTATTTTGTTTTGTAGTTGCAATGTGTTTTCAGATGCTTTCATTGCCTCTTTCTTGGTGTCCTTTAGCTCTATTTTGTGCAAGTTGTAGAGAGCTCTTTGGCATTGGAACTGGAGCTTGATCTGGTCTAAATATGCATCAATGTCAAACGACATGATCATTTTGACTCCCTCCTCTACCACAGCTTGCAATGAGGCAATCTTGGGTTCTTTTTTTACTTCTTTGGCCCTGATCCGAGGTACCAGCCTCATCCATCATTCTTTCCTTTATTTTCAGTACTTCAAGAGTAGCCATAGTTCTAGTGGTTTCTGGCGGTGCTGTCTCTTTTTCTTGATCTGTCGTCTTTTGTGATAGCACTTGATCCGTCATTCATTCTGGAAGATCTAAAGCTTCTTCTCTTTTTTTTGTTCCAGCCTCAGAAGGTAACTTTTTTTGTATTTTGGTGATTCAAAATCATACTATTGCTGGTCATGTGTGTCCTGATTACTCTTCTTTTCTTCATTTTTTGCTTTTTTGTTTGCCTTGGTAGATTTGTTAGAGGATTTGAGATCATCGACACGTGGCGCTTTGCTTCTTCTCTTGATCTTTGCTCCATCTTGCACTTAAGCTCATTGTGAATCCGTTGCCGCATTTTGCTTGCAATGTTCAAATTTTCCTCCGCATCCTTTCTTTTGCGTTGTTTGATCCGTTCTAAAGCTGCCGATTTTCTGTGTTGTAGAGGCACATCTTCTTCTTCTTCTTCTTCTTTTTAATTATTTGCTTCCATTCCCTTGTTATTTCCTCGTGTTTCTGTTGGTGGATTCTTTCTCGTTGCACCTGCACTTCTTCCATTGTTCTTTAGGCTTGGGTGATTGAAATGGCCTCTGCCACCCGTGTTGTTCTCTTCTTCAGTCTTGTGTGTTTAATTGAAAACTCATTTGCATGTTCCTCATCTGAAGAGTGATATTTGGAAGGAGTGTCTCTTTCTTTTGACCCTGCTTCCTCGCTGTTTGGTGCATAGGAATCCGTCTTCTCAGTGTCATTGTCATGTTGCCTTGAGCTCTACCGTTTTTGTTTAATTTCTGGCTTTGGCCTCGTGGATGGTCCTGCTACCGTCTTTACTGCTCTTTCAGATTTGTGGATCAAATCTAGTTGTGCTTCTATAGGTGGTAGATCTTCAATCATTCCCAACTCTTGGTAGGCGATTTGAATCGGCATTGGTCTAGCATTCATGTAGGTCTTGCTCTTTTGGCTACCCTTAAGATTTGCTTCTGCTATGTTGTCGAGTAGGTAGTTGCGAAAGTCACAACTGACTGTTCTTCTTTCTGCTAACCCCCTTGCCATCACCATTGCCATGTGCAAAAGTTGTTCAATGTATTGAGATGGATTTTGTACTTTGAAATGTTGCGATGTGAGGCACAACGGCAATTCTGTCTCTGAGTATATCAAATCTTGATAGGTCAATTTGTGTCCTCTTTGCTTCTAAAATGATTTGTCATTATCTATTGCTTTGGTTTTTTGCAATAGATTGTGTATTCCTGTTGCAAATGGAGAGCTTTGTTGATTATCTCTGCAGTGATTTTAACGTTGACAATAGCTCCATCTTTGTCCATAAGGGTGGCTTCTCCATTTTATTGAATAGAGCCGAGGAGTCATGAGCTGGTCTGAAATCTGTTCCTTATGGCGGTAGTCATAGGAAACTGTCTAATTGTAGACACTTGGCTGCTGCTTTCACTTTGGACTTCCGGTGTAACGCCCACAATTCCCTTGGAAAATGGTGGTCTTCACTATCTCTCCGTCTGCTGCCTGAAACCTTCCAATGAAAATGTTTGCTGGTATTTTTTTTAGCACATTCTGTGATATGGGCTTTCTCATTTGAGGATATATCTATGATCTCATATGGAGCTGTTTCCCACTCCCTTTGTTCTTTTCTTCGAGGCATCCTGAGGCCAGTTTTAGATTTAAAAATACAATTTAGCAATTGATCAAAACTATTGGAAAGTTGAAGAAAACACAAACTTTGACCATAAAATGGAAAATGAGCATAACTTTGTCAAAACTACCCCAAATTTGACCAAATTTCACCAGTTCATCTAGGATTACTATGGTAACAAGGTCATGAGGTCATAGAAGAATTCTAGCTTTGAGGTACATGGATCGCAATCCATGTTGGAACACCTTTTGAAGATCTGGTGATACCAGATGATAGGGCACATTAAGGTGGTGCCTTGGTCCAATTTTTTTGGGATTTGTATCATTGGTTTGGTACTTAGGTCAATTCTTGGAAATTATCCTTAGGCTTGGAGAAATTTGGCATTTTGATGTGGATTTTGGAATCCAAATGACTTGATACTTCATGGCTAGGCTTTGTTGTATATGTTGAGCCAGATGGTGTGGATTTTTATGCGATTGGGTAAAAAGGTACATGGATCACGATCTATTGGTTTGGTAATGTTGGTGCACTATGGAGCATAAACAAGTGTTCTTGTAGGGTTAATGATCGTACCTGTCGAATCTGGTGGAGTAAGAGCTATGAGGTGGTCACAGCAGGTAAAAACAAAGCAGGAAACTCTATGCTTTTGTGGCTCTCTCTCTTTCTCTGTTAATGCAAATGATCTTATGTTGCTCCATTTGGCTATATGTTCCCAATCTACCCGGAATGTCCCATCATACTTATTGATCATATCTTGATGTTCATATCACGTGCAGTTTGAACCATTCTTCATTCTGATATTCGATCAAAGAATGGCCTTTAATCTGCAATTTTGATCCATTTGAAGTTGGCTCAAAATCCGTTGTGTGCCGAATCTTTCCATATTTGCCATGTTTGAAGCCCTTGCTTTGAAGTTTTGACGTTTTTTTTTTCAAAAGTCAATTTCGACTTTCCTGGCTCAACTTAGTAATTTTTGTTGATTATTTCTTGTTTTTAGCTTTTTTGTGCTAAAAATCTCTAGGAAAATTACTTACAATTATTATTTGCTCCCCAAAATTTTGCCACAATTAGTGTAATCACTCATACATACATATTCTTAACCCGGCATGGTGTCAATATGGCTCATGATTATGCCTGCTAAGAGTTAAAAAGCTCTGAAAAATTGTTAAAGGAAAAGAAAAAGAAATATAAAAGAAGACAATATATACAAAATGATGAGTATCTTACTATGTTTGCTCCCCTTCCTAGAGTGATTCGCCCCAGACGAACATGTGTCAAAGTGCATTGGTACAAAGTATTTGTCTCTGCATAGCCGTATATTGTGGCTCTATAATGTGAATTGAGGATATTCATGGGGTAACAAAGTGTTGTGCAAGATATGGGTTCTGGACAATAAGTTCAGTGGCTTTTGATGGTGAGGTTAAGTTGAAGTTGTGTGGTTCGAACCAGAAGTAGTTGGAGAAGACGCGCTCGTTCTTTGATAGTGCCATCGAGAAGTTGTGACACCGCATTATTTTTTGATTGAGGGCTCTGTTTTGGACGCCATTGAAGTTGCTTTGATGTGGACTTCAAGGTCAAGTCATCCAGTGATCGAGTCGATTTCGATTTCCATATCCAATTGACTTCTTTCGGTTGTCGATGATGTGATTGGATAGGCCTGGTTTGCTTCACAGAAGCCTTGGGTGGTTTGTTGATGGTTGGTTTGGTCTATGCATCATGGGTAGACTTGCATTGCCATTTTGTTTGGGTATCCATAATTTCCTTAGTCTGGTTTGCATGATGGAGTTTTTCACCCATATTTTCTTGACCACCTTTTGAGAGAATCGCTGGATTGGATCAGGTGTTGATTGGAGAGGTTCCCAGATGTAGGCTAATTGTACAAATGGTGTGGTGTAAGTTTTGTCATCTAGCATGAGTTGCAAGGTATTATCCTACCAATTTGGTGTGGCTTGATAAGTGCACATCCACGGCACTCCAGAATAACTGCTTTATTAAGATGATCCATATCCTCGACCACATGAAATTGATGAGGATAAATTGTTCCATACATTGTTATTGGTAAATTTACATATCCCACGCTTTTCATTGTGCCTTTGTTTGCCACTTTGAACCCCATAGTATTTGGCGTTGGAAGTTCCTTTGTTAATTTCATGAAAGTGGAGTAGTTGACAATATTTTCTCTTGCTCCAATGTCCATTAATGCACTCTCGGTGGTTCCATCAGCAAGCTGCCACATAATGCGTAGATCTATGCCATCTAACCATGTAGACTATTGAGGCGGTCTGGGGCGGGCAACAAGAGAGGCGACCTCTAAACACCCCTCAAGGCTCCCATGCTGCTCAATTGGGGCTGAGGCAACCACAAGCACAACACAACAACAAACCCACAGCCAAACCCAAACAAGATAGGGTCACCACCTAGTTATGGTATGTGAACTAGGACGCAAGAGAGATTTTGGCACAACTAAGAAGATGCACCACACAACACAACACAAGCAACCTCACACCAAGACACACACAAAATGGACCAGAGAGAGCTAGAGCAAAGGGAAGAGAGAGAGGAAAGGATCTTGCGTAATACCTTATTTGTGACTTGCAAATGGAGATGGCTCGTTATGATGCTATCGTAGAACTTGTACAAAACTCACTCAATGCTTAGTGATTGCTAAACATTGCCAAAACACACACACACTGTCTTAGGGTGTGGGAGACCTCTCACCATAATACCCTCTTACAATGGACAAAAAACTGGCAATGAAAAACACACTAAAACACTTTCTAAAATCAAGATCAACCGATAAAAACCCAAAATACACAAGTCACCTTGAATTCACCAAACCGTATTGCACAAATGGAAGGACGAAGATTTGAACGTGGAATCACGCCTTTGATGCACCAAACCTCAATTTATTGATGATGAAGGAGCATATACAATAGTGGTTTTGAGATTTGTGGAACTCACGCTCTCTCACTTGCAATGTGTAGCTTGAAGGCTTCTCTCACACCAAGAGTGAAGCTCACAAGTGGTTGCTACACCTAAGTCTCTCCTCACGCATAGAGTGTTGGGGTGCTATGTGAGATGTTGGAGGTTGTTTTACAAGAAGGAGAGGGGCCTATTTATAGGTTGGAGACCCCTCATTAAGATTATTGGAAATCCTAATTTACAAGCTAACAAATCAGGATTATGATTTTTTTTAATATCAAAACATTGCGGGCCTTCTTTGTCTGCTTGAGTCATGGGTGTGGGCTCAAAAGAGAGCATTATTGATGGTGAATAAGGTGAAAGTAGAGTTTTAAGGAAAAGGAAGGAGAGAGAGAGAGAGAGAGAGAGAGAGAGAGAGAGAGAGAGAGTTACTTTGTACATGTCTTGAGGTGAGGTGTCTTTTATGGTTAGGTCAATGCTATTTTGTGTTAGTATGTTAGTGGTTAGTGTTAATAATCACCAGAAAGTTAATGATATATTTACAATGGGTAGAATGGGGTGGATGGTTGAAGTAAGATGGTTGAATGAAGTGAGAAAATCCTTTTGATGGTGAATCTTGAAGAAGTTTTGGATTTACTTGTGTAGGTTCTCAAAATAGTAAGTGTAGGTTCTCAAAACGACTATCGATCTTCTTCTTCGTCTTCCCTTCTTTACGCCACCGCCGCCAAGGTTGATTATCGTGATGAAAATGGTAATTCCGTTTATGAGATCTCTTGATTTGTAGAGGTTAAGCATGGTACACATGCTGAATGTATGTATATATATAAGGAGTAAGATGGAATTGTACTTTGGAGATAATAGAGAGAGGCATAGAGATGGTGCATGTACATGGAGAGCTCATATGAGAGCTATGGAAGTAAGTGGGGAGGTTAATGGTGAAGAAGGTGAGAGAAACCATTGAAGGTGCAGGTTTGAGTAAGGGATTGAGAGGAATGTGTGTGTGTGTGTGTGTAGAAGTGTGGAAAGAGGTGAGAGAAGACTATGGGCTACTTGTGAGAAAAATGGGCAGACTGGGGTCCACTCAAAAAATCATAGCTCACCAGTGGTTACTTAAAAAATCATGAATAACTTTGAGGTGATTATTCAAAGCGTGGGCTACATTTTCTCTTTTGACCACCTCTCCAAATTCGGAGTGGAGATAGGTGCCAAAATTCTCACCAAAAAGCCTGTTTTTATGCCTGCAAAAGTCTTTTAGTGGCCCCCTCCTTTGTTGAATTTGTACAATGTATCCAAGAGTGAGCCCCTCCTTTGTCATATCATAATACAAAGCATCCAGGTTTCCCTTGAGCCATGCACGGAGGAAGATTATCGGTGAATGAAGAAATATATGCATGGTGGGACTAGTGTATGGACTATTCATGGACTTTAGCTCAATGAGCACATGGTGTTAGAATAATGAGTAAAAATAATAATAAAAATATGGAGGAATTATGGATATGGAAAGATATTGGAATCATATGATATGGTCCCTTTTTGTATTATTTTGGGTGAAAGAGGAAAAGGTATGCAAGTAAATAATATAATAAACGTGACCAATGAGTAGAAATCAATTTTTTTATTTTCACAAGGGTGGGGGTGAAAATGTGGGGGTGATTCGTATAAAAGAAAAATATGAGGTTAGAGTATGTACACATTGGCAAAATATACTTATGGTGTAAGAGGATGAAAGAAGACATACATAGGTTTAATAAAACACACACCTAAGTAGAAATATTTAAATAAAATACCAAAATAATTATAAAAAATTCCTATATTTAGGCCATATATACAATGAAATATTTACACACAAAGAGACCATAATATACTTTTATTTTTTTTATTTTTTATTTTTTTTTGGCTCAACTAGCCCAGTGACTAGTTAGCTGAGGTTTTTAAGAAGATATGGGAAAAGCCCCCTAACTCACACACGTCTATTTACAGTGAAATGGTAGGGATGCCATAGCGTTTGGGTGAATTTGGTAGGGTGGAGTAACTTACTATGGCAATTATGGAGAGCCGAAAAACGGCTATCATTAGCCCTCCCCCAGGATGATGGTATATTCATGTACCATCATAAAGCATCTTTTCCAAAGAGAGTACTTCAGAGTCCTTGACAAGATCTTCATTGTTTGGCCCCTCGGCATTTTGACTGGAGTTACATTGGTGCTTCATGTAACAATACTTACATGAGACAGCGGTCTTTGGACAGATCTTTGGTAGGTCCTTTGGTAGAAGGCGACTCAAATAGGGCTTCAAGCGATACACGTTTACCTTCCTGGAGTGTTCTTTACCATTCAAGTCCATGAGCTTTAGTAACTTGAATTGAAATCCTTCTTGACTATGTATGGCCCTTGCCATCTAGTTTCAAACTTGGCATCAAAACAATTGTCAAGTCGATTGTCATACCTTAGCACAAGCTCTCCTTCCTTGATGCTTTTGTCCTTCAGTTTCTTGTCGAGCTTTTCTTTCGCTTGTGGCTTTCCTCTTGTAGCACTCATATGCTGCTTCTCTTTTCCACTCAAGCTCCACTAATGTAAGAAGTCGATCCATCCATACCTCTTGATCATCTTGTGCTGCTTTGCCATGAAGTCGCATTGTTGGAATGTTGAGCTCGATAGGCTGCAAAGCCTCTTGAACATAGACCAAGTGAAATGGTGTGAACTCCGTGGCTTCCCTATATGTGGTTCGATATGCCCACAAGGCACCATCCAAGAAGTCATCCCATAATTTTGTCTTGTTTTGCACCATCTTTCTAATGATTCGTGCAATGACACCATTAGCCTTCTCTACCAAACCATTTGATTGAGGATAGTAGGGTGTGCTATGCCGATGTAGAATGTGAAGCTCATTACAAACATCTGTGAGAAAGCCCTTCCTAAATCCTGCACCATTATCAGAAACGATCTCCAAAGGTGTGCCAAATCTGCAACAAATGTGAGTGTACACAAACTTGCTAACTGTCCTCTCATTCACTCTTGCCACACTTTGAGCTTCCACCCACCTATTCATATAGTCTACAGCCACTAGAATGTAGAGTTTACCATTTTTTGTCCTAGGCAGAGGACCCATAGCATCAATGTCCCACTTTTCAAAGGGTCCATTTTCAAGCACTATTTGCCTCGGGCCATGCACCAACCTTCTATTTCCATTTATCTGACAATTGTGACAGCTTTTACACCAATGTTGAACATCCACATGCAAGCTTGGCCAAACATACCCCGCAAGCAAAATCTTCTTCACAGTTAATTCTTGGGCAAAATGACCACCACATGTTTCTTCATGCAAACCTTTTAGAATGGCTGGAATTTCCTCGATAGTTGGTACTCTTCTGCACACTTGATCCTTTCCTCTTTGGTAGAGGGATCCTTCTAGGAAGAGATACGCATTTGCCTTCTTCATGAGTCACCTCTTCTGAGCCTTCTTGAAGTCTTGTGGAAACTCACCCTCCAAAATGTAGCCAATAATGGGAGTCAATGACTCCAATCCCTTGTATCTCGGTTGCTTGACAGCTGCTGCCACCATGATGACATGCACTTCTTTCTCAACACATGTAACTGCTTGTTGTGCAAGTAAATCGGCATCTTCATTTTGTTTCTTCGGAATATGATATAGTTACACTTCTTCAAACTGATTAAACATCCTACGAATGGCATGAAATTTTGTCCTTAAGCTTTCATTCTTGCATGCCCAAATGCCTAAAATCTGTTTAACAATGAGAAGTGCATCTCCTTTTACCATGAGACGTTGTATACCTTGGCCAATGCACATCTTCAAACCATGAAGTAGTGTGTCGTATTCTGCTTCATTGTTTCTAGTTGAACCTGGTAGATTGACCTTCTCTTTCATGAACACCTCTCCACTTGGGTGGAGCAACACTAGCCCTCCCCCTGCTTTTCCTGTGACTCGTCAAAAAGCTCCATCAAAGAACAAAGTAAAAGCATTAGGAATACTTTTAGGTGGTGGCAATGGTAGGGTCTTTACTTTAGGCACCTTAATCTCCTTCTCATGTACCCTATAAGTAAGGATCTCTGCCAATTGTGCACGCACACTATCTTTTACTTTGAAAGAGTATTGAAACTCTTGCAACTCCATAATCCACTTTGAGATCCTAGTGCTAAGATTCATTTGATATGACACCCAAGGAAACAAATTTTCTGTAGTGAGAATTACAAAAGGTTTTGGTAGCAGGTAGGATCTAAAATTTCTCACCGCAAACATGAGAGAAAGCATCATGAGTTCTGCTTCTGTGTAGCCTCTCTCCAAAGCATTCGTGACCCTACTAGCAAAGTAGATGGGTCCCATCCTGGTATTGTACCAATTGTTTCCTTCCTAACACTAGAGCTAACAAAGAATATGTACTCCCAACAAGGAGGCATGAGTGTTGGTAGCTCTGACAAAATTACTTTAATATTACAAAAATACTCTTCAAGATCATCAGACCATGAAAATTCTACTTGTTGTGTCATCTTTTGCAAAGGATGAAGCAACTCCGAAGCTAAGTGAATAAAGCGTGACATATACTTCACCTTTTGAATGAATGAGATGACCTCTTTGAGATTCTTGGGTGATGGGAGCTCAATAAGAGCCTTTGCCTTTGAAGGATCCACCTCAATGCCTTTATAGGAAACCTTGTGACCAAGCAAGATCACTTCATCCTCACCTATGTGACACTTGTCGGGGTTGAGCTGACCTCCCATGTCGTAGAGCTTCTTTAAAAATTCTTCTACCCTTTGTAGATGCAATGATTTTGAGCTATAAATGCAAAAATCATCAATAAAAACCCTAATGGACTTTCCAAAGAATGCTTGAAACACCATGTTCATGAAGCGTTGGAAAGTTGCAAGAGCATTTGTCAGACCAATGGCATAACTCTAAAAGCATAACAACCCCAAGGAGTGATAAAGGTTGTTTTCAATTGATCTTCCAATGCGATACCTATTTGAAAGTAACCCGAGTAGCCATTACACACAGTGTACTTCTCATGACCAGCTACCTCATTTAGTATTTCATCTTGAAATGGGAGGGGAAAGTGATCTCTTTTTGTTGCCTCATTGAGTGGACGGTAATCCACACACACCCTCCACTTGCCGTTCTTCTTGGGAGTGACAAGAACGGGATAGACCCACTGTGAATTCTCCACTGGATAAATGAAACCTGCTGCTAGAAGCTTTCTTACCTCCTTGAGTAAAGCCTGCTCCTTGATGACTCCTAGCCTTCGTAGCTTCTGAGCCTTAGGTGTGGCCCCTGGCTTCAACTCAATTTTGTGTTGAACAGCATCTACTCCACGCACATCGGTGTAGTCTTTAGCAAAAAGCCTAGGAAATTTCCTTAGCACACATTTGAACTCCTCTCTTTCGTCCTTTGTAAGTGTTGTAGACAACATACCTTCTAACATTCCTTCATCTTGCACATTTTGGTTCTCTTGGGAACCTACCTCTTCCAAACCTGGGCAAGAGGTCTCTTGGTTGGTTGGCTTAAACCTTACCCCCATGACTTCAATGGAAGACTCCTCTTCAGTAATGCTGCCGCTACTTTCTTCTTCTGAAGTGTTATCGGTCCAATCTTCTCCCATCTCACTTTGAGATGATTCTTCATGGACCTCCTCTTGGCGTTGCTCCTTCATGTCAAAGACAACCTTCTTATGATTGTCATTCCTGCAAATTAGCTTTCCACTCTCCCAATCCTGCAAAGCTTGCATTTTCATTAGCCATGGTCTCCATAGGATAAATGGGTAACCATTTCCTTTGGTAGACATAACATAAAAATCCACCGCCTTCTTAATGCCAAAGGCCTCCACAAAGACATTTTTACAAATGCCTACGCACCTAGCTTTGCTATTGTTTGCCATCTTCACTTTGATTTCAGGTGTCTCATGGATGTGCATGCCTAGTCTTTGCATGAGTCCCTCTATCATGATGCAAATTTGTGCACCCCCATCCACTAGGCCTTTCCTAACCAATCTTCCTTTGATGTAACAATCTAGCACAGGTGTAATATCCTCATTCATTTCAGCATGTGCAATTTTTAAAACAGGAACACTCTCTTTTATCTTTCTCCTATTGCTAACTGCCTTCGTTAAATCCCTCCTAACTTGTGGGCATAATGCAAGAAACTGAGGCCATGAGATATCAGGACCCTTACCTCTCATTTCTTCCAACAAGTTGTATGGAGCCATACCATGTCCAAGAGGAAAGTCTTGGAGGTTAATACGACGCCGCGTCCTCTTGGTTTCCTTGGTCTCCTTTGCCTTCTTTCCTCGTCCATGGTCACTTTGTGATGTAACCCCTTCTTTCTCCTTACCTTTCCCTCGGCCACGCTTAATGCCATTTGCTTCCATGTCAACCTCATTTGAGTTTGTCACCTCTACCACATGCACATTTGGATCTGGCAAAGGTGGAACTCCTTCTACTCCTTGTGGAGGTGGTCTTGCTCCATTTGGCCTTTGTAGAATCCGTGGTTGCTGACTAGTTCCTTCACCTGCATTCATCACTGGGTAATTCAAGTTAGGTCTCCCTGGCTCCCCACGGGGCCAAGGACAATTATACATCCCATGTCCAGACTCTCCGCAATTCCAACATTGTAAGACTCTCCTAGGTCGTGGTGGCTCTCTCTCTTCTGACTTCTTTGCTTGTCCCTTGGGACCTACAGTTTGTGCAAGGTGAATTGACAGGCTGCTTAAAGATTCATTTAACTTCTCAATCACTTCCGCTGTTACCTCAGGAAGCTCCCTAGATGTTGATGCTTGTGACTTACCTTTGGGTCTAAGACCTTCTATTGGAACCTCCCCCCTTAAGCACTTGAGTTTCCTATATTTCTCAGCAGCTCTAGTTTCAGCTGCATCAAAAGTAGCAGGTGCACCCGCCTCAACTGTTACCTTAAGGTCAGGAAAGAGTCCGGCTATGAACCTCTCCTTCTTTAGGAACTCTGCACCATCACCAGGGTTAGCAACATTTCTCACCCATACAGCCCAAAGATGTAGAAACTCTTGCTTGTACAAGTAGTAGTCATCTAAGTCTTTTTGCTTATGAGAAACAATGTCTTGCCATAGTTTTTGAGTGTTTTGGGGATCAAAGAAGTATTTCTTGAAACCATTCAAAACTTTTGTGTAATTCCCCTTGACTTCCTCAGGCAAAGAGTCAAACCAAGTGCTAGCATCTTTCCTAAGGACTACCTCAAACATTTCTACACGTTCCTGATTAGTTACTATCCTCTTGATATGGCAAGACATTTTGAAATTTGCTAAAAATAATTCTGCATTCTCCCCAGGCTCTCCAAAGAACAAGGGGTAACCACTCATTTGCCTAGTTGTATCCATGTTGCTTGTTTTACTAAAAAAATTATTTTTCTTTTTTTATTTTTTGTGTTTCAAAATCAAATTTCAAAGTAGAATGAAAATATAAACGTCAAAGCTTAGATCATAGTGAATCAATGGCAAAATGAACGGATTGACTGAGGCATTGATAGCCGCTACTTGCCTAGGTTCAAACATATGACGAAAAACACGTTGAAATTGTAACTTTGTGCCAACTATTATATGCACGTCTTGTCTAGCCAAAGGAATGAATGTACGATATAAGTCCTCTTGATTCATTACCCTAGCTAAAACAAGATAAACACATGTACATCAAAAGAGACATTATAGTCTACAAGTGGGAGTATAATAGGATTTGGAGATTGTAGAATATCTCTTAATGCTTCGGCACCAAAGAGGAATACAATCCGTTGTTGAAAAAAGATTTTTCTATCAATGCGAACATTTATCCTAATCCCTTGCACCCAATGAAACTGATGAAATTGAATTGCATGAGCAGGATTAGGAGGTGGTGGATTGTTCATGTAAACACAACTAGTTTTTTAAAAATTACCTTGTGTATGCTAACACAACCGCTCGTCCTCAGTGGGGGCACCAAAATTGAGGCGTTCTGGGGCGGGCAACAAGAGAGGCGACCTCTAAACACCCCTCAAGGCTCCCGTGCTGCTCAATTGGGGCTGGGGCAACTACAAGCACAACAAAACAACAAAGCCAGAGCCAAACCCAAACAAGATAGGGGCACCACCTAGTTATGGTATGCGAACTAGGACGCAAGAGAGATTTTGGCACAACCAAGAAGATGCACCACAAAACACAACACAAGCAACCTCACACCAAGACAAACACAAAATGGACCAGAGAGATCTAGAGAAAAGGGAAGAGAGAGAGGAAAGGATCTTGCGTAATACCTTATTTGTGACTTGCAAATGGAGATGGTTCGTTATGATGTTATCGTAGAACTTGTACAAAACTCACTCAATGCTTAGTGATTGCTAAACATTGCCAAAACACACACACACACTGTCTTAGGGTGTGGGATACCTCTCACCACAATACCCTCTTACAATGGATAAAAAACTGGCAATGAAAAACACACTAAAACACTTTCTGAAATCGAGATCAATCGATAAAAACCCAAAATACACAAGTCACCTTGAATTCACCAAACCGTATTGCACAAATGGAAGGACAAAGATTTGAACGTCGAATCACGTCTTTGATGCACCAAACCTCAATTTATTGATGATGAAGGAGCATATACAATAGTGGTTTTAATATTTGTGGAACTCACGCTCTCTCACTTGCAATGTGTAGCTTGAAGGCTTTTGTCACACCAAGAGTGAAGCTCACAAGTGGTTGCTACACCTAAGTCTCTCCTCATGCATAGAGTGTTGGGGTGCTATGTGAGATGTTGGAGGTTGTTTTACAAGAAGGAGAGGGGCCTATTTATAGGTTGGAGACCCCTCATTAAGATTATTGGAAATCCTAATTTACAAGCTAACAAATCAGGATTAATTATGATTTTTTTTAATATCAAAACATTGCGGGCCTTCTTTGTCTGCTTGAGTCATGGGTGTGGGCTCAAAAGAGAGCATTATTGATGGTGAATAAGGTGAAAGTAGAGTTTTAAGGAAAAGGAGAGAGAGAGAGAGAGAGAGAGAGTTACTTTGTACATGTCTTTAGGTGAGGTGTCTTTTATGGTTAGTTCAATGCTATTTTGTGTTAGTATGTTAGTGGTTAGTGTTAATAATCACTAGAAAGTTAATGATATATTTACAATGGATAGAATGGGGTGGATGGTTGAAGTAAGATGGTTGAAGTAAGATGGTTGAATGAAGTGAGCAAATCCTTGTGATGGTGAAGCTTGAAGAATTTTTGGACTTACTTGTGTAGGTTCTCAAAATGACTATCGATCTTCTTCTTCGTCTTCCCTTCTTTACGCCACCGCCGCCAAGGTTGATTATCATGATGAAAATGGTAATTCCGTTGATGAGATCTCTTGATTTGCAGAGGTTAAGCATGGTACACATGATGAATGTATGTATATATATAAGGAGTAAGATGGAATTGTACTTTGGAGATAATAGAGAGAGGCATAGAGATGGTGTATGTACATGGAGAGCTCATATGAGAGCTATGGAAGTAAGTGGGGAGGTTAATGGTGAAGAAGGTGAAAGAAACCATTGAAGGTGCAGGTTTGAGTGAGGGATTGAGAGGAATGTGTGTGTGTGTGTAGAAGTGTGGAAAGAGGTGAGAGAAGACTATGGGCTACTTGTGAGAAAAGTGGGCAGACTGGGGTCCACTCAAAAAATCATAGCTCACCGTTGGTTACTCCAAACATCATGAAAGAATTTGAGGTGATTACTCAAAGTGTGGGCTACATTTTCTTTTTGGACCACCGCTCCAAATTCGGAGTGGAGATAGGTGCCACAATTCTCACCAAAAAGCCTGTTTTTAGGCTTGCAAAAGTCTTTTAGTGGCCCCCTCCTTTATTGAATTTGTACAATGCATCCAAGAGTGAGCCCCTCCTTTGTCATATCATAATACAAAGCATCCAGGTTGCCCTTGACCCATGCATGGAGGAGGATTATTGGTGAATAAAGAAATATATACATGGTGGGACTAGTGTATGGACTATTCATGGACTTTAGCTCAATGAGCACATGGTGTTAGAATAATGAGTAAAAATAATAATAAAAATATGGAGGAATTATGGATATGGAAAGATATTGGAATCATATGATATGGTCCCTTTTTGTATTATTTTGGGTGAAAGAGGAAAAGTTATGCAAGTAAATAATATAATAAACGTGACCAATGAGTAGAAATCAATTTTTTTTGTTTTCACAAGGGTGAGGGTGAAAATGTCGGGGTGATTCGTTAAAAGAAAAATATGAGGTTAGAGTATGTACACATTGGCAAAATATACTTATGGTGTAAGAGGATGAAAGAAGGCATACACAGGTTTAATAAAACACACACTTAAGTAGAAATATTTAAATAAAATACCAAAATAATTATAAAAAATCCCTATATTTAGGCCATATATACAATGAAATATTTACACACAAAGAGGCCATAATATACTTTTATTTTTTTAATTTTTGATTTTTTTTTTGGCTCAACTAGCCCAGTGACTAGCTAGCTGAGGATTTTAAGAAGATATGGGAAAAGCCCCCTAACTCACACACGCCTATTTATAGTGAAATGGTAGGGATAGCCATAGCGTTTGGGTGAATTTGGTAGGGTGGAGTAACTTACTATGGCAATTATGGAGAGTCGAAAAACGGCTATCACTATGTTTGTATGGATACTATGGGAGGGGAATTGGTACAATTGTTATGTTGGTCATTTCTCTAAAGGTTTGCCCGCTCCTTCCGCTTTAATATTCTAATTTTGGCTTCTTGTTGTGCATGTTCGCAAATGTCATGGGCTCGAC
This sequence comes from Adiantum capillus-veneris, assembly GCF_014529385.1. Lineage (NCBI taxonomy): Eukaryota > Viridiplantae > Streptophyta > Polypodiopsida > Polypodiales > Pteridaceae > Adiantum > Adiantum capillus-veneris. Next base: position 147,891,389 of record NC_140936.1, on the reverse strand, counting down.
TTCTGTGCTGATCTGCTGCATGTATTGTTTGGAGTTCTTCTAGTGTCAGTGGAAGAAGATATTTCTTTAAAATGAAGCCACTCATCCAATTAGGCATCTTCTCACCTGCCAATGTTGCAAGCTTGATGATGCCACTTTGTGATATATCATGTACTACAAAAGGTCCCATTCCTCGCTTTTTTGAGTTTTTTGGAGTGTTTTATTGGGGTATACACCAAAACTTAATCCCCTTTTTGGAACTCCTTGCTAATCACATGGTGATTGTGGAAAGCTTTCATTTTCTTTTTTGAGTATATATCCTGGCTACCGCTCTCACTCTGGTTTCATCTAATTGCTCCAGGGTGTGTCTAGTCTCTCCGATAGCTCAGAGTCCTACCGTATGGCGAGCGAATATTTTCAAGCAAGGATAAAATCGAGCGAGCAATGTGTGTGTGTGTGTGTGTGTGTGTGTGTGAGTGAGAGAGAGAGAGAGAGAGAGAGAGAGAGAGAGAGAGAGAGAGAGAGAGAGAGAGAGATGTGTCTAGTTGGATGAGTGGATACCGCTTGATTTTGAATTTCTACTTTTAAGGATAAGTTAGTGGATACCAAGACTCTCTGCCTCAACAATATTTCTTGCCCGCTCTTGCTATTAGCTTTTGATCCTTCTCAAGTAGGCTTCCCACATAATCTTCATAATTTGCGACACCTATATGCAAGAAATTTATAAGCTCATCTTGCACATGCATGAAAATGAGAGCCTATGTGCTTATGCTATAGCATACAACATCAATATCAATATAAATAGTTACTGATTGCTATATTCTTTTTAAGAAACCATCAAAATTTAATGTGACATATCAACTCAAAAATTCATGCATTGCAAAATAAAAGAATTGCAATTTTGGGCACTTTTTTGGGTCAATTATAATGATAGAAATCACCCTCCAATTTTTTCATCCATAATACTAGAGAAGCTTTTTGTAATCATTGTTCACCAAGAAATAGTCCTATTATTAGCATCCAAGTTATAAAATTTGTTTTTGGCCAAGGCTTGCAATGGAGGTTTATACATGAGCTTAAGCTCCAATGATGTTATAGCATCAATCCATATTGGATTTGAGTTGACCATCAACTTATCTAAGTCAACATGAAAGTGATCTATTCAATTAAAATACAAATTTTTTAGAGCTTAACCCCGGAATATTGTCATGCAACAACCTACATGCACATATGAATTGCATAACCCAAAAAAATAATCTCTTTCTATTACTTGTAGGTATGAGTGCCAACACGGATTGGTACATCCAATAAAAGGTGAAAAAAAAGGGAAATCCATAAGCACTAGCTTTGGTTTTTGGATGGAGAGGATTTGGCAACACTATAACATATGCGCGGTATTATCGCTCACATTACCACAAAAAAACAAACAAATTTGCAATATGAAATTTCCTGTATGCGGAAAAGACTGTGACAACAATTGCGGTAATGGTCTAGCGGTAACATATGCGGTAATGCCTGCGGCTATATTTCCGCGCCTATTACCGCGAGCTTTACTGCAAGTATACCCGCAACCGTTACCGCGTTGATGTTATCGCCAACATTACCGCAGACGGGTTTATTATAAAAAACAGTTGACCGTCCTTTGCAGGACCATCCAAAAAGTCATCTATTTTTTATTTATTTAAGATATTTTACAAAATTATTATTAATTACAACAAAATATCACAATTGGACAATACATTGAGCCAAAAAAAGATTGATAATTTCATTTACATAAGTGGAATTACAATTGGAGGAGGTATTGAGCCAAAAAATGATAGGTATTGCATTTACATAAAGGGCAAAAAAAGCCCGCGTGTACAAAATAGAGGATGGTCATGTGGGATAGGGCAAGCGGGGCCCGCGTATACAGAATAGAGGATGCTCATGGGGGAGATTGCGGCATTTCGCGTGGAACTCCTTGACTCTGCAAAATCAGAAAAAGAAACAATTAACACTTTGTTATTTAATATTTGATATAAAATCAACAATTTGATAATTTAAATAAGATTAAACTTACATGTTGCAGACTTCTGCACGCATTTTCGAACTCCTCTCGAGAGACCATTTGATTTTCAAACAACCAACACCAAGTTTGATACTCGGTATGGTTCTGTCTATATCTTTGCACATCTCTTGTCGGGCGACTCATGGTAATCTTATACTGACAAAAAATAGCAACCAATTAATTAAATGAAAAACATTAGATTTTTTACAATAAAACTAATATTTTACTTACATATTTGTCTTTCCAAGACGTTTTTCCTCCTGAACCATAATGCGTAGGAGTCTGATGGGATCTGGCCTCAACTTGACGCGTATACATTCTCGCACCCGTTGCCCTTTCGTCCTCTTTCTCTTCCATAGATGTCTCCCACTCCACATCATGGACATTTCCTGGCCGATAGCTGTGCTCTAAAGACTCCATTGTCTTCTTTGCACTCTCTTCACACTAGATTTTTTGTTCTTGAGAAATGTTTTGACATGCTCTTGCAACCATTGCCTTGAGAATTGTTGCCCCTCAGGGTTGGGGAAACGCATGTGCATGGTTGTCTCTATATATGTGAGGTTGTAGGGATCTTGCTGATCAAATTTGAGAAAACAATTAATATATGTGGAGTGGATTAATTGGTTGACATGTGTGCGGAATCTCCTGCCTTGCGCTGTCACGAGATCCACCATACCTCCTCTATGAACCTGGTATTATAACCCGCGAGCATCTGGTGAAGGCATGTCATGGTTCTCATCTTCTGCTGGAGTAGGGAACGGTGACTGTGGAGGAGAATCTGTAGTACTCCCCCCCGCCCCCCAAAACAACAACTAGCTCCACTCCCTCGTCGAGATCGACCGGCGCTAGCGCGCGAGCTGCCCTGGCGCTGACTGCCAGAAGAGCGCCTACGTGAATCAGGGACAGAAGGTGGGATAGGTGATGGATAGGTGGTCGCTCGTGGCGTCGGACCCTGTGGCGTCGCACCCAACGGCGTCAGACCCTGGGGCGTTGGACCCTGTGAGGGAAAAGATGAACCTGGAGCTGTAGCTAGAAAACTCTGCAGGTATGGAGTGCCAACAGTCGGAGTAGAGACCTCAGATAATCCAAAAGCTTCTAGCTGCGCTGGTGAATAGCGCTACGTAAGGGTCTGCTGTGAACCTAACCACTCAGCCCGAAGACGCAATGCCCTCTCCACATCTAGATCGGTCACAGTTACAGCAGCGGACCCACCAAGAGCGTCCCGAAACCAGTCGAACCCTGATGATGACTGCTGAGGCGACGGCTGTGAATGATAGGTAGAGAGATCGTCGGGATATGACATCCCGTTCGCCATGAAATCCTCAATGCTACAAAATCGTGGTGTGGAAGAAGAAGACATGGTCTGGATTTATTACTACAAAGATTAAACTAGGGTATAAAAATTCGAATATATGATTAAAAAATTTTTACATTGATTTTTTTCAAACATTGGATTTTTTAACATTGGATTCTCTATAGTATCCAATGTTGAAAGAATCCAATGTGGAAAGAATACAAGGTGTGTCTACAACCTATAAAAGAGTCTTGCAAAGCCTTGAGTGCTAATAAAATATTAGTGTGTGTATTGACTAATAAGAGATTATTGTTTTTATGATTAGTATGACACATTGCGTGATCACTTGGACGGCCATTAGGACCTAATACGTCACCTACGACTTAATCATGGAGGTATTTTTATATTTTTGTGTTGATTATTGTTTAATTTAACATAATTAGTGTGTGTAATTGACATGTACGCACACTAATTAGTGTGTAATTGACATGAACACACACTAAGTAGTGTGTGTATTGGCCAATGTACACACTAATCACACACTAATATACACTAATTAGTGTGTGCATTGGCTTGTGTAATTGGCTTGTGCACACACTAATTAGTGTGTGTTAACATACACTAATTAGTATGTGCATTGGCTTGTGTAATTGGCTTGTGCACACACTAATTAGTGTGTGCATTGGCTAATGCACACACTAATTAGTGTGTGTTAACATAAACTAATTAGTGTGTGCATTTGCTTGTGCACACACTAATTAGTGTGTGCATTGACTTGTGTAATTGGACTAATTACACACTAATTAGTGTGTGCATTGGCCAATCCCATTGATCAATGCACACACTAATCACAAACTAATTAGTGTGTGCATTGGCCAATCACATCGGTCAATGCACACACTAATCACACACTAAATAGTGTGTGTATTGGCCAATCCAATTGACCAATGCACACATTAATTAGTGTGCACATTAGCCAATCACCAATTGACCAATCACATTGGTCAATGCACACACTAATCACACAATAAATAGTGTGTGTTAACACACACTAATTAGTGTGTGCATTGGTCAATCCCATTGACCAATGCACACACTAATCCAAAAATAATTAGTGTGTACGTTGGCCAATCCAATTGATCAAGTGCACACACTAATTACACACTAATTAGTGTGCGCATTGACCAATGTGACGCATTGACCAATCACATTGGTCAATGCACACACCAATCACACAGTAAATAGTGTGTGTTAACACACACTAACTGGTGTGTGCATTGGCCAATGCCATTGGCCAATCCAATTGACCAATGCACACACTAATTAGTGTGTACGTTGGCCAATCCAATTGACCAATGCACACACTAATTAGTGTGTGCATTGGCCAATCACATTGGTCAATGCACACACTAATCACACAATAAATAGTGTGTGTTAACACACACTAATTAGTGTGTGCATTGGCCAATCCCATTGATCAATGCACACACTAATCACACACTAACTAGTGTGTGCATTGACCAATCACATTGGCCAATGCACACACTAATCACACAGTAATTAGTGTGTGCATTGACCTATCACATTGGCCAATGCACACACTAATCACACACTAATTAGTGTGTGCATTGGCCAATCCCAAATTTAATATATTAGGTTTTGCAAGTAATAAATTTAACAAGTTTATATTTTGCAAGTAACTAATAATTAACAAATTTAGGTTTTGGTGTCTTTACTTACACTAATTAGTGTGTGCATTAGAATAATGCACACACTAATTAGTGTGTGTAAAGAACACATGCACTAATTAGTATGTGCAATTAGTGTGTAAAGAACACGTGCACTAATTAGTATGTGTGTATGCATGTGTGTGCATGCGTGTGTATGAGTGTATGCATGTGTGTATGCGTGTGTATATATGTGTGTGTATGCATGTGAAAAAATAAAAAAGCATAACAACGAAACTTACATGGAATGGAAGAGCTTGTTGGGAGAGGGTACGATAGTGGAAGAGGAGAGATGGTGGAGAGTAGAAGAGTAGAGATGGAGGAAGAGCTCAAGGTTGTGAGGTTCGCGCTCTCGGCTTCTGTGGAGAAGATGATGAAATTCAAAATTTAGGGTTTTGAACTTCGCGGGGCACACAGGTGCCCCTATTTATAAAAAAATTTAAAATTTTGATTTTCCGCTCCTATTACCGCGAGTATTACTGCTAGCTTAACCGCGAGCATTACCGTAAATATAACCGCGGCACAATTTTGGCCCATCCACGCAGATGGCGATGTTCTGACATTATTACTATTGATTTGCAAAATCTATTGGGACTACGTTTTTTATAAAATGTATATAAAATGAAAGTATTCCTAGTACTTTGAAAATGACATTTTTACCTAAAAGTTTTGATTACCATGCATGTTAAATTTATTTATTTTTACTTTTTACTGATATTTTATTAACTTTTTTGGTAATTTGAATTTTATTAGTGTATGTAATTTATTAATGTAGGTTGCTTGGGATGATTTTGGCCCGTCCACTGAACTGGATAGATCACGGTGGTTGGCCGAGCGATTACCATGCCCATGCGTGCGGTGCAAATGCGCCATTGCTCGACTTCGACGGATATGCTTGAGCCATGTAGAAGATTATGGACTATGGGACGATCCTCGCAAGCGTGCACGGATGAAAACAAACGATGCGTGAATTGTAGCGGCTATTGACGTCACCCCTCATTGGCGTGTGGTTGGTGGAGGAGGGTGGAAGAGCGCATGCGCCTGGAATCCATTAGAGAGGGAGGAAGCACATCAAATCAACCAACTACTACTCCCTCTACCAGTGACCACATCCCATCTCCTTACGTGGATGCAGGAGACGACCATTTGCATAGAATGGTTGAGGATCTCCTTGCACGAGAGGACGAGCATGAACCAGAGTGTGCATGCGAAGAAGCTTCCGAAAGAACGAGGAGTGAGCTACTCGATTCGGCACACACTGCACTATATGATAGATGCTCTTACTCCATTTTAAGGGCATCTCTCGAAGTCCTTAACCTTCAGGCGATGTTTGGATGGACCAATGCTAGTGTCGACACACTTTTGAGGTATGTATACAGATTGTGAAGGATGCTTGTGGAGTGCATAAATTAGCTTCTAATGTACTTTCTTCTTGTGATAGGTTGCTAGGAAAGATGCTGCCGGCTGGCAATCACATGCCAGAGAATAGACGAAAAGCACGCGAAGTTGTGACTGCATAAGGGATGGATTATGATCGCATTCATGCTTGCATGAACGATTGTGTGCTCTTTCGTAATGATCATGCCGATTGTGACACATGTCCATCGTGCGGAGAGCCTAGGTTCAAAGAAGGAATGCAGAGCAACAAAATTCCACGTAAAGTTTTGAGGAATTTTCCACTCATCCCTCGCATCCAACACATGTTTAGATCGAAGGGTACGAGCGAGCTTTTGAGTTGGCATGCAAAAAATCTCTCCACATATGGTATTATGAGAGTGCCAACTGACTCACTAGCGTGGAAGCACATGGCTAGAGTTTAGGGATGAACCTCGTCACTTGAGGATTGGGTTAGCTAGTGATGGAGTGAATCCATTTAGGCACTGCTCTACTTCATGGAGCACTTGGCCGGTGGTGGTTGTAAACTACAATATTCCTCCTTGGGAGGCAATAGAAAGGGAAACATTTTACTATCACTTCTCATTCCAGGAAAGCACAAGGTAAAAAACATGGATATATATCTGCAGGCTCTTATTGAAGAGCTTCAAGAACTATGGAGAGGCATAGATGTCATTGACATTTCACAGCCACCACGAGACTGCAAAGACGTCATCAAGTGCATCCTCATGTGGACCATGCATGACTACCCAGGATTTGGAGAGGTATCTGGTAAGTATGCACATGTTAATTTTAATCTTTGCTTTAGGTTTATCATCTCATGTGTAACGTTTGTTTACCTCTTGGCAGGATTGGCAACATCTGGACATAGTACGTGTCCCACTTGTGGCCCTTCCCTTGTGACAGAGAGACCTCCTCTTTTTGGGAAGGTGATCTATCCCAACAACCATTGCTTCCTGCCTCCTTCACATCGTAGATATGCTCCCCCTATCAATGGAGTGCAGCCGTTCCATTGGAACATGGATGATTGGGCGAAGCATTGGGAGGAGCATCATGGTATCTCACCGCCTCCCAATGGGCTTCCAAAGGGTATGTCGAGGTACTCAATCTTCTTGTCGCTCCCCTATTGGGCTTCGTTGAAAATTCAGCACTTATTGGACCCTATGCATGTATTCCAAAATGTTGGGCAAGCTATATGGGATCACATAATTGTCAAGAAGGATTCATTGGGTGCTAGGGAAGATTTAAGAGCCATGAGACGTCTCCCCCTTCAGCCACGCCCCGCATGGGGGAGCGGGGAAAGATGATTCTCCCAAAAGCACTGTGGATACTGTCAAAGGCAGACCAAGAGCGAACAAAGCAAGTTATTGCATCCATCAGAACTCCAACGGGATATATGCGGTCACTCAAAGGTGCTTTCACAAAAACCAAAAAGGGTGGCTCCACTCAATTGTATGGATTGAAATCCCATGATTGGCATAAAATCCTTCAGGTAAGAGTAGAACAATTTGTGGTGTTTATGTGTCCTTATATATAGGTTGACATTCACTAAGATGTTTTATTGTTTGTAGTTTGTACTTCCCATAACTATTAGTGGTTATGGGGACACTAAGGTGAAGGCTGCAATATTCAAAGTGGGTGAGATTGTGAGGTAATGGGTTTTTTTCAAGTACTATATCATGTTGTGCATGCATGAACAATGGAATTTTTTTTCATCTACTATATTATTTGTGCCCTGTAGATTTGTGAGCTCTAAGGAGATAGAAATAGAAGCCATACCAGTAGCCCATCAGCTAGTAGTAGAGGCAGTGTGTGCTATTGAGGATGCATTCCCACGTACAATCCTTGTTAGCCAAGTACACCTATTGCTTCACCTTGTTGAGGAGATTGCCATTTGTGGGGTGGTTCACTCTAGATGGATGTTCTTCTTGGAGAGATTCTTGAAGACTTTAAAGGATTTTGTTAGATTGAGGTCACAACCGGAGGTATTCAAAATCAATACAATATAGATAGAATTTATACGCTATGGAGTTACTAATAAAATAGGTGGTTTTAATGTTTTCAGGTGAGCGTGGCAGAAGGTTGGGTGGTGCAAGAGGCATTTGTGTATGTCTCGCAGTATCTCATCACAATGGATCCATCATTGCATCGTCTGTGGAGTGAAGAAGAGGATCCTAGGAAGAACTCAACCATTCCCAGGGGAAAAGGCTCACTCTTGGTCATGGATAGAGAGTTTCATGCCATAGTCAACAACTACTGTTTACTCAATGCCACTATCATGACCAAATGGGTCAATATGTACTTGGAAGCCCGCGCAGCTAGAGAAAGGGATAGAGATGCATGGAAGAGGTCCCATGGAGGTAGACGTGCACCTCCTTTTTCTAAAGAGCTTGCAATTGATTCAAGTAGAGTGGATCCATAATGCCATGACCAATGCCAAAGCACAAGGAGAACAAATAAGCCCTAAAGAATGGGAGTATACGCGAGGATGCTTGCGCAAGGTGAGTGTGTATATGTTATGTATGCATGTATGCAAATCACTTAATGAAATGCAATGTAAACTCTTATGCATTGTGATTGTAGGGTCTCATTTTCAACTCCATTTGGTCCGAAGGCCGACATTTCCGCACCCGCAAGATAGATGAGCGTCGGACCACTAATGATTGTGGCGTGATGGGAAACTTTGACACAACAACAGATGAGGTTAGATATTGTGGTACTATAGAGAGAATAATCAAAGTGGATTTCAGATCTTTTCACAAATTCCTCTTTGAGTGCCGATGGTTTGCGGGTGAGGTCAAAAGACATGAAAATGGGCTCATTATGGTGGATTCCACCCAATTCCATCGGGAAAAAATTGACAACTTGGTGTATCCTAGTAGTTGCGAGTAGGTAATTTAGGCTATGTGCAATTAGCTTAAATTAAAAATTTAATATATGTATATGAGATTATTCTTTGTGTGTGACGTACAGGTCTTTTATGTGCCATGTATATATCAATGAAGACTTTGGTATATCATTCCAGTCACTCCACGGGGTAGATATATCTTTGCAGAGATGGACATTGAGCCAGTAATTGATCCCATCATACCATCACCACAAGATGCAGAGGAAGATGTAGTAGAAGGTAAAGAAGGTCAGCCAAGCCTTGCAAATAGTCATCTTGAGGAGGAGGAAGAGGGAGAAAGCGATGATGATTCTACAAGAGGTGATGGAGAGGAGGAAGAATCTCTAAACTTGTTTATTGATTTGAATACTATGGGTCTAAATATGGATCCTAGTGCTTGTAGAGATCTTATACAAGATGAGAATTAATAAAACTCTCCATTCTTTCACTTGGTGTAATATATGATTAATTTGCAAATGTTTTGTTATGTGCTTATGAATAGTATTTGTAATGGTTTTGTTGTGAGTTCAATGATTTATGTATAGAATTTTTAGAGTAAAAGAGAGATTAAGTGAAGTGAGCAAGCATTCTGGAGAGTGTAGGAGTTGTAGTGTGTAAATACATTTTGAGTTGTATTGGATTTAAATGGTAACCCGCGGGAGAGGGAGGGGGAAGGGGGTCTATGGCCTTAGCGGTAATAAGCGCTGCAATAATCGTGGAAATAAACGCGGTAAAATGCTGCTTGAACAACAGAAAGAATTCTCTCTCCTCATTTTGAATTCCTCTCTCTTGTTTTGCGGTAATGGCCCGCGGTAAACACCACGATCTCTCATAGTGCAACATGGATGACTACATGAAATTCTTTATGAGAAAATCATGCCATATGAGGTCAACTTAAGTCATTAAAATTAGGTCTAATTTGTAGCTTTTGGTGTGTCAATTGATTAATATCCCTCTATTGCTATTTAATTAGTGTAAGTGCTCGCAATGATGCTTGCAATGGTTGTGTCTCTAGCCATCAGGTAAGTTGACATTGTGGGGTACAAATAAAGTCTTAGTAAGCAAGTACATTAGAATAGCAACAAGACATCTATCATCATTCAAATGATGTGAATGAAAGATTGTGGGTCGTGTCACATATGTTTGCTCCTTGGACATGCCCAATTTTATGTGTGTGCACAACTTATGGCAAGAAGCTACATTGCAAGAGACGTTTGTTGTTCAGGGCAACCTCCTCGAGAAGAAAGAGACATTTCTTTTATTAGAGGCAAGAATGGCACTTAAATATCTTGAACTTTAGATGACGAGGAAGCATCATGAACACTTTATAGTCAGATGAGACCTTCATTTTCTTCGGCTCACTGCCCATGTGTGTTAGCTAGGGTGTTCAACTTGCCTTGTAAGAGTACCCACATGTGACAGGAAATTTATTCGGCACATAATGGAAGTGTCTGTAGCCATCTAAGCCGGTGCGAATGGCTACATGCAAGTTTCTAATGGAAATCTTTACCTATGAGTTTCTACAGGTAGCTAGCGGGGTTGTTTCATTTTCCTTCTATGAGTGCCACATGTAAGAAGGAAATTATTTGGTGCATAATGGAATTGCCTATAGCCATCCACGCCGGCGTGGAATGGAAATCTTTACCCGTCACTCATGCAAACATTGGCATGATCGTTCAAAAAATGAAGGGAAAATCACCAAAATACCCCTCTAATTTGTGGAAAGTCTCAAAGTACCCTTGTATCTATTCTAGTTGGGTACCCAGCTGGGGAAAATCGGAAAAACAATAGAATCACGCGAGATCCATTTCAAAGCTGAATGGGAGGTGTCGAAGTTTGCAGACAAACGTCTGAGCGAGGGGGGAGATGCAAGGCGAATTGGGTTGCTCATGCTCTAGACACATGCTCCAGCTGCTCTGCATCCCGTCACGCAGGGAACTGGCAGCTATGGGAGCGCAAGAGGTTCATGCTATTTTTTATATGCAGGAAATTGTGCTCAACATCGCAACACCTATTGCATGCTGTGTTGGCTACGAGAACATTGTGAGGTCGTACCATAATTATGTTGCGCGTTCGAACTCCTCATCCACCTTTTACTCTCTTGAGAGAGATCTCAACTCATAACTGGAATCTGATGAGTACCCGATGAATATAATAGTAGCGGAGCCAGTATGTACCATTGTGGCATTGGGAGTTTTTTTAATTTGAAAGGTAGTAGGTGGTTCAATTTTTTTATATTAAAAAAATGCATAATCTTTTACAGATTTCCTCTTTCTAGTCGTAGCGACTCTCTCTCTCTCTCTCTCTCTCTCTCTCTCTCTCTCTCTCTCTCTCTTTCTCTCTCTCTCTCTCTCTCTCTCTCTCTCTCCCTCCCTTTCTATTTTGGGAGGCGACTCCTTGCAGACATGTGTGGTGTGAATTCTCTCGTTCTCTCTTTGTCGCATGCGCAACAAAGTTTTTTCAAACCACGTTTTCCCCTCTCTGTCGCATGCACAAAAACCTGCGAAGGCCATTCTTTCTTTCCTTCCCTCAATGCTGTCGTGGTAGTGAAGGCCGTCTCTCTCTCTCTCTCTCTCTCTCTCTCGCATGCATATTCTCACTCCTCGCTTCAATTCTGTATGTGCATGCATAGCGAAAGCACTCTCTATAGGCAAGGTGTCTTGGAAGTAGAGTGGGGAAGAAATTGTGCGCCAAGAGGAGAGGAGGGGAAGGGAGGTAGGGGAGGAGGGAGAAAGCAGAGGAAGAAGGAAGGCGGGCTCAGATCGAGCAGAGGAGGGGGGCGGGTCGGGGGGAGGGGGGTAAAACGTGGAATATACCCATCTATTGAATGTTTTAAAAGACGAGCGAATAATATTAGCTATGTATTAGGAATTTCCACAAATTAAAGGGGTATTTTGGTAATTATCTAAAAAATGAACTGCCTGTAGCCATCCACGCCAGCGTGGATGGCTACAGGTAGTTTGCTTGGATGGTTATCTCTTCGACGCTAGCAAGAAGAAGCAGCTGGCTGGCAAGACAACAGTGGGGCAGATGCTTCTCTCTCTCTCTCGCTCATTACGTCTCTCTCTCTCTCTCTCTCTCTCTCTCTCTCTCTCTCTCTCTCTAAGCGCAAAGCTGGAAACTTGCAAGGTGAGATGGGTGATGGGCAGGGATTGTCTGGTAATGCAGGCCTTCAAGAGGGCAAGGTATGCGTCAAGAGGGGAGTTTCTAGGTGTGCAGAGGAAAGATTCCAAATCTTCGTCGAGGTTTCCTTTCTCGCACAAAGATTTGATAATGGTGTTGCTGCTGATGTTTTGGAAATTCTCGGAGCTGCTGTATGACAATGATGCCAGGTTTGAGAATCCTCTTACATCTGCTCTCCTCCTTGGTGCATGAGGTCCAACAAGCATCACGACATTGAGCTCCTATGCATTCCGCTGACCTCAGCAAGTCACGTATATATATATATATATATTATAGAGAGAGAGAGAGAGAGAGAGAGAGAGAGCTTTGCATTGCATAAAAATAAACCCTGGGACAGTAACAATGATATAAGTGGTGAAAAAACCCATTAAATCATACCATAAAAATACTAATATAATTAGTGAGAAGTGGCATGAAGTCAAAGAGAGAGAGAGAGAGAGGGGGGGGGGGGGGGGGGGGGGGGGGGGGAGAAGAAGGAGATAATTTTAACTTCAAAGGAAACTATCCCAATAGAACTTAAAGATCTATCCAGCGAGGAGAGTTGTTCTCAAGACCTCTTATTCAAGAGGGAAATGGCATAGCCAATCTACCTCACTTTGGTGATAAAAAGATTATACCATTTTCCTCTTTATTAGCACACCCAAACACCCACACACACAAGAATTTGAACGTCGTAGGAAACTATCCCGAGTGACCTTAAAGATCTATCCGGACGAGGAAAGTTGAACTCGAGACCTGTTATTCAAGAGGGAAATGGCATAACGAATCTACCACACTTGTGTGATAGAGAGGTTATAGCATTCTAGTGGTCCCTATTGTCAAGCTGCATTCCACGTACTCTCTATCGATAGAATCAGATCCAAGGCCTAAGTATGTGTCCATTCAGAGAGAGAGAGAGAGAGAGAGAGAGAGAGAGAGAGAGAGAGAGAGAGAGAGAGAGAGAGAGAGAGAGAGAGAGAGAGAGAGAGAGAGAGAGAGGCGAATAGTGAGTGTCACCTCGCGTGAAGCCCATGGTTTCTCTCAAGCTGCAGAAGTGCCTGGTAGCCAGCATTCTCAAATGTGTGATGGTCCAATCCCAATGAGGTCAATGAGATTTCCTTGGCCAATTCACTTTCAGTATGGCAAGACATCACCAACATCATCAAAGATGGTTTTGTAATTTGGAATCTAGCCAATATTTACTGTAAGACAAGGATGAAGTGTGGTTCCATCCAAGGTCTTGTGGTTGAGATGCATGCATGTTCTACGTTGACTTCTTTGTGGAGAGTATCCACATGTCAAAGGCTAAAAAGGCACGTAAGAATACATTTTCAAATCAATTTGAATATCAGAGAGCCCAAGGAAAGGCTAATTGTTAGAGGAAGGGTGCAAGAAGGGAAGAGCTATTGGTGTTGAAGTTGCTCTAGTTATAGTCGCATTTAGCAAGACCACAAAGATATCCAAGAACTAAGTGCTATATTTTAGGACTTGAATTTTGTAGGGATTTTACATTCATACTCGCATGTGTCTATCATCAATGCAAATGACCTTTGAGTCTTTGACTGGGGGGGGGGGGGGGAGAGAGAGAGAGAGAGAGAGAGAGAGAGAGAGAGAGAGAGAGAGAGAGAGAGAGATATGGATATTAATCAATTGACATACCAAAAGAGTTATCTGGTTTTTGGATAGTTGACTCTTCAAAATTATTACGTGACTTTTGGTTTTTGGAAAGTTGGCCGTAGATGGCCTATGGGAGACCATGTATATTTGCGTCCATTGACATTTTGGAAGCACAAGTGATGTTTGGAGGCCGTAAACATAGATGATGGAGAAGATGCATATGTGAAGTTAAAAATCATTAAAAATGTACTTTTGAATATGCTTTCTTGCTTGATCATGAGCTACATCAATTTTATAACATGGATATGTTCAAGGTGCTTTGCTAGATGTCGCTCGATATTGTATTAGCTCAGAAACACTTGCTCGGAATTTGGGATTCCTCATAGCTCATGCCCCGTCCATCTTAATTGTGTTGCGACCCGTAATGTTTTAGCTAAGAATTCCATGGGTAGAATTGCATTAATCCCGAAAACAAGGTTAAAAGAGTGGTCCGGATGGAAGTTTTAAAAGCTACCCTGTAAGCCCATAATACAGTGTGTATCTTTTGATCCCAATCATTTCTTGTGTCACTGACTATTTTGGTGTATAGGATCTTATTGGTACTCTCGGCTTGCCCATTAGCTTGTGGGTGATAGCATGCTGATTTGTGATGGATCACCATGAATTCATCAAGTAAGCTTTCAATGACGTTGTTTAGAAAGTGTGTTCCTCTATCACTCACTATTTCAATGGGAAGATCGTATCTGGTAAAAATATGTTCAAAAAGGAACTGAGCCTAAGTCCTTGCATCATTTTTCTATGTTGCCTTTTCTTCCATCCATTTGGTCATGCAATCTGGTGCTACTATGATGTATTGTGCGTGCGACCTATATGCAGGAGGTATGATGGGGCCAATAAAGTCGATGACCCATTTGGAAAAAGTGCGCACTTCCATCATTGGCCGTAATGGCATTTTATCTTTTCATACTAGTGGTTTTGTGCGTTGACATTCATCACATCTTTTGACATAGGTCTCTGCATCCCTAAACAGGGTTGGCCGCCATATGCTTGAGTAAAGTAATAGCTTTGTAGTTTTATCAGCAGAAAAATGTCCCCACCACTGGCCCGAGTGTACTTGTTTTAGGATAAAGAAATATTCACCTTTTATAGCACACAATCGTAATTGTTCATCTTTTCCTCGTCTGTACAATTGGTTTGCAATTAGAAGATAATGTTTTGCTTCTTCAGCTACAGTTCTCATTCTTGCCTTACCCCATCTCCCTTGGAAGGTTTGGTTTTTTAAGTACTCGGTTATGTGAGTACTCCATTTGGATGCTTGTACTACTTGAAACAAGGTCGCATGTCCTGCTAGAGGTCGCTTCGTACAGATATCACATGATTTTACATAAGTACGGGCATTTTTTTCCATGTTTTTCTAGTAGAATCCTAGTCTCTTTAGTCTTTGGTATGTTCACGTTTCTCCATTATGAAACCCTGTATTTTGTATACGAGCATGTTTGAGGTAGTATTCATATTCATCCGGTTGTACACATAGTCTCAAGATCCCATCGTTACCGTGCTTGTACAGTCGTCTGACTAAAGGCTAGAGATTTCTTGTTTGATGTATGATTGATGGTTGTCTATCTACCTGTAATGATCCAATTGTGAGTAGAGGGATGACCTCTTCACTCCATCTCGGAACCATTTCAATGTTAAATAGGTACAAATAAGGAAGATCATCATCAATACCTTCAGGTGCTTCTCCATGGAAGAGTCTCGAAAAATGATATGCTCGTGTGTGTGTGTGTGTGTGTGTGTGTGTGTGTGTGTATAGCCCCCCTTTTTACGACTACTATGAAATCAAACTCAAGCAATAGTATAAACCAGCGAACAATCCTTCCAGTGTTGCAAGGTTTGTTTACCAGATATAACAGTGCTTGGTGGTCCACAAAGAAAACGAATTTGTTTGCAAGAAGGTAATGTCTAAATTTTTTGACAACATATATCATTCCTAGACCTTCTCTTTCCGTAGTGGTATAATTTTTCTCCACATTGTTCAGCTATCTACTAGAGTAGCAAATGGAAAAATCCATTTTCTTCTCTCCTGGCTGGGCTAATATGCATCCTATGGCATAGGCTGATGCATCAACATGAACGTGAAAGATCTTGCTCCAGTTAAGGGCTTAAAAAATTGGAGCAAAAATTAATCCCTGCTTCAATTTGTGAAAAGCCAGCTCACATTCTTCTGTCCATTCAAATTTAGCAATGAGGGCATACAATGTCTTAGCTATTACAGCATACATGTATATGAAACACCTAAGTACCCGTAATGACCCATAAATGCCTTCACTTCTTTCATTTTTATTGGTCTCAGTAGTGTGGCAATTATTTGTATCTTTTCTTGATCCGTGGAAATTCCGTTTTTGAACACAATGTGGCCCAAAATTTTACCTTGTCTTACCATAAAGACACATTTTTTTGGGTTTAAGCAAATATGGTAAGTTTTTCATTTTTTCCAGACTTTCTCTAGATGCGTTATGTGATCACCTCTCAAGTGAGAATGAATACAAAGATCATCCATGTAAATCTCTAAAAATTGTTTGAGATATTCCTTGAATGCATGACTTATTAGCCTTTGAAAAGTGGCAGGTGCATTGGTCAAGCCGAAAGGCATTACCCAGTATGCAAATATGCCCCACTCTATTGCAAAAGTTTTCTTATGCTAATCTTCTTCCTTTATGGTTAACTTGTTGTAGCTTGAGAACCCATCTAGAAACTATAGGCCTTCTTCCCCGCAACTCTCTCAATAACATGATTTGTTTGGTAGTGGATAGTTGTCCCTGATGGTGGCAGATTTACCTGTTTGAGGTTTATACAAACATGCAATTTGCCATTCTTTTTGGGTACTACCACAATCGGGGACAATGAATCTGTGTGTTCAATCTTGTAGATAGTTTTTTATAACAACAAGCTAGCTCGGATAACATTTTTTGGAGCTTTTATTGTAAAAACACTTATTATTTTGATAAATCAAGAATGTTTTAATTCCTACTTTCCAGATAAACAATGTAATTGAAGTGTTAAACAAGTGTACATGCTTTGTTTACCCAAAAGATGCAAATATCTGTCAGAAGTAAATAATCGCGATTTTTAACTTTTGTCAAATTTCTCAACTTTTTTGACCAACCCAACATACCACTAGTTTTAGCATGTTATATTAAGCCCACAAATAAAATTTGGCAAGGTTTGGATCATTGGAGTGAAAATTTTGGCCAAATTTATAAAGTCAGTCTGCAGACACAAAACTGACCATTTGATCAAGGATTATCCAAACTTGATGAAACTTGACTATGGAGCTTAAGTTGAGCTGCTTAACCATTCTCTGTATCAACATTGTGGCAAAAAGTTGCACAAAAATATCTGCTACAAAATTAGACATTTTTGCACATTTGAGTATACCACAAGGTTAAGCATATCAAGTAGACCACACAAATCAAATTTGGTGGAATTTGGATCACAAAAGTGAGACTTAAGCCAGATTCACAAAAACTGAGTGCGGACACAAAACAGTTAATAACTCGAACAAATTTTGTTCAAACTCAGTGAAACTTGTCCAGAGACCTTAACAAGTTGAATACTTGTTAAAACAAGCCAAAAAGTGCAGAAAATAGAGAAAAGTAAATAATCACGATTATTTACTTTTGATACACAGAGACACAATTTTAGACTTTTGAGCTTGTATAGTGTTAAAACAACATAATACAAGACCACCGATCAATTTTGGGTTCAATCGGATCCAACTTAGTACATGTTCACTCAATTTCTAGGTTGTAGATTAGTCCTCTGGCTTTTTGCAAAAGTAGAATCTGAAAGTCTCAATTGCTAACTCACGTAGCTCAAATTGAAGTGATATACATAGACCAGCCACAACAGTTAGCAAAAAAATGTACAATCGTTGTGAAAGAATAGCTAGTTTGATTAACACTGATACATGAATCAGGTTGCAGATAAGGAACTGAAAGCTTGACAAGATTTGCAATCAAGTTAAGTGGAAAAAACTCATAACAAGTCAATCCGATGATAAGTACTCTATCCAGGGCTTCATAGTCTACATGAACCTTAGAGCTAGTCGTATACTAGCAAATCAAGGTATATTTGGAGAGACCGCTAGTAGAGTATCCACCGAAGAGAGTGTGAATCAAGGCGATCACTTGGACACTATCTTTGAAGAAGTCTCAGACACTTTTTCATAATCAACATTTGAAATGTCTTCCTATTTGACTCATTCAGAAACCGGAGCGACAATGCGGTATAAACACATACTCACATTTTATGAGACTAATGGCCATGGAGCTCAGGTTCACCTGGATCCTAATAAAGAGTATGCCATTCGCATTGATAACCATGACATAGAGCTTAAAGAGGAAATCATGGCAAACAAACAAGGAAAAATGTATATGGATAAAAGCGGGACTCAGTATTTGCAAGTTGAAAACCTTGATGTGATAGACAAATGGGGGTTAGAAGTGAATACCATAATTCCAGATATGGTAGCAAAAGAAGGACCACAAACTTTCAAGGGATACGATCAAGTTGATTTGAAGCCTTTGAAATGGCTTAGCATGGATAATCCTATAATCGGAGTCTATTGCTGGGAGGATAGAAACGTCAAAGATCTTCTATGGAATTCTCATGCCAAATTAGGACAATTAACACTCATGAAGATCATCTATATCTTCAAAATTAAAGACAAGGGTTCAACAGATCTACCAACCTACCTATTTAGGGATTGTTATAACAATAGCTTTGTTATGATGTGTCTTGAGGAGGTAGAACGAACCAAATACCAAGGGTATTCCATAAGAGATTAGATATTGGGCCAAGGACCATAAACTATTCCAAGAGAGGAACTCCACAAGAGATCTTTTGGGAGCAATGTTAAAAAACTCAAACCTACCTCATCACAAAGAAAACCGTGTGACACTAAAGCCAGTCCAGGGCTACATGAGTCACTATTTCCAACAGATTGGTTTGAAGGACTCGAAACAAGACCAACTGCGAGGAGACCGGGAGCTGAACCAAATAGACGTGTCAGACAAGTTGATTTTCAAAATGGGTCACAAAATACAGTGGATCTGGGGATCCATATGATGAGTTAGAAAGCTTTAAGCAAGTGCTAAGAGCAGAACACATATTTGATTTCCATACTCAATTTGAGGGATTTGGAATGACATTAGAAGAAAAAGCATTGGCAATCATGGACTTAAATAGATTAGCTCAAGGATTGTAGCTGCATGTTCCAAAACGGGGATCAAACATAATACAGTAGCTCAAATCTATAGCTTCAAACAGAAACAAGGTGAGTCTATTAGGGATTGTGCAAGTAGAATGAAGCAGTACGTTGCAAGATTCCCAAAACTAGAAATACATGCAGAAGAAAAAATAGTATCATTGTTTCTAGAGGGACGCTAAACAAAGAACTTCATCCTATATTGTATAGAAAGAAACATATGACCCTAGAAGAGTGTGTATCGGATGCCGTTGACTTGGAGACAATTGTGATATTTTCAATGAAGAAGATGTCCCTAAGGATAATCAATGTGAGAAAACAACATTCACCAAACCAGCACAAGTGGGAAGAGCTACTGCAGCACCGCTTACAACCATAGAAGACATGCTCATAAGGATGAATGAAATGATGAATAACATGCAAGAAGCACCTATGAGGGGACCAAGGCAAGGGATATCTCAACAGGGACAACCAATTATGCCGCAAAAATGGTGTGCAATCAAAGGTAAATGGACCAATCATGAGACCAATGAGTGCTATTACTGACTAAAGTATGATGGGAATGTTTAATATGTGCCTCTGAGGCCACGAGGACAACCCATGTACAAATATCAACCTAATATGACCCCAGCTCAAAGACCACCAATGGGTATGGAAAGACCTCAATCCGTGTTGGGTCAACAACCTCCTTATCCTAGACAGAATGCAGTGCCGGTAAAGTACATACATTCTGAGGGAATCAAAGATAAACAAGCCCTTGTGCCTATTACACACTATGTTGAGCCTAGTCCATCTACAATAATGATAGAAGGAGAGATATATAATTCACATCCACCACCAATGGAAGAAATTGCAACTTATACTACATGAGATCTTGCATCGATGTACTATATAGCTAATCAAGGTGTTAGAGACCTCTGATGGTAGGACTCATGATTAAGCCAAGAACTTAAAATTGTCATAATTCTGGTACAGATGATCACTGGAAAAATGAATGCCTAGAGCTTGACAAGAACATTAAGCCAATTGAAGCTTTTTGTATACAATGTTGCAAAAAGGGAGGACACTTCCCTAAAGATTGTCCAAAAAATCCTTTAAACAAGGGTAAAACAACAATGAACGTAGTCCAAGTTATACCTAGTAGCTCATCGTAGAGTGAACCTTTTGTTCCAATCAAGGTAACCATCAGAGCGTAGGCTAAGAAAAAGAAACATAACTCCTCTAATGACTCAGAGAATACTAAAATTTTCTCTCAAATGACCAAGAGAAGAAGAAGCCAGAGGCATGAGATAAGAAATAGAAACAAAGGACTGAAATTGAGAAGAAAGCCAAGAAACTATTCGAAGAAAAAGTGAAAGAAAATGAAAGTGAAATCAACGAAACCACCCGGTGAAATCTGGTCAATTTTGGTAGACAAAAATTTTGAGCCAATCAATGCAACCTTGGAAGCTTACCAAGTGGAACTTAAAGCAGGCCAAAACATGGAAAAGAAATGGAAAAACTATGCTTCTCCAGATATAGAAGCAGCTAATCTTGAAGCTTATCATAGTCAAGTAAGGATTACTCAAGAGATGCTGGAAAAACAAAAACCCAAGCTCAAGAGTATAGCAAAACTTGAGGAGCTTGTGGTAGGAACCAGTAAAGAGAAATCCGAAGTGGTGGGAGAACCCCACCTTGAAACTAAAAAGATAGAACTTATAGTGCCTGAAAATGAAGATGCCTTAGATGGAATTCCGTTCGTGGAAGAAGACTGGTGAGGACACTTATGGGAAAACGTTAGAGAGATTAATGATAGGAGCTTAACTTTGAAGCCAGCTCCTATAGAGTAAGTTTCGTTAGACAATCTACCTCCTGATATGAACATGGATGTACAATCCTTGTATGGGGATTGTAGCTCTGAAGCTTCAAGAATGTCTAAACCAATGACTTTGAAAACACTATCCTCTTACTTGGGAGATTTGAAAACACTACCATCTTACTTGGGAGATAACGAAGATGAATCCATAGTGTGTAAAACCACTCAGATAAAAAAAGCGGAATAGACCCTAGAGGTAGATAACATCCATTCAAACATGTCTACACCCATTCAATGCACTCTTACCTTAGTAGAACTATTAAAAATCAGGCCATATTTATGGAATGATCTACAGAAAACTCTAGAGAAAGTGGGAATAACATAGCTAATTGCAAAAAATTGAAACACAAATTGGATAACAAAGAGATTGAATCCTTCCCAATGAACAAAGTTGGAGAATACTACAAAGGGGAAGAAGGAAACACAACCCTTCCAGTGAGATATAATTATATAGAAACCATGACAATACTGGATAGTGCTACAGGCATAGCCATATTAGCCATGAAAGCAATATGGGAATCATGGGGAAAACCAGCCATTAGACAAACTCAAATGAAATTGCAATTGGCTGATGGTGGACACATCAAAAAACCCTTAGGACTGCTTGAAAAAGTGATAGTTAGTTCTTGTGAAATTGATTATCAACATACTTTTGCAATAGTGGACTTTGGAAAGAAACTCAATTATGAAATCATCTTGGGAAGACCTTTCATGCGACAAGTACAACTCATTCAAGATTGGGGAAACAATTACGTGTACTTGAAGCAAGTGGGATCAATAACAAGGGTTAATCTAAAAGATCACACTTATAGAGATGTCATGAAAATGCCCATACAAGAATTTAACTCAGTCTCTTCGACTGAAACAAAGCTTCCATCTTGGTTAAACAAAGACATACCTATTTGGATGTGTGGAGCCTCAGAAAATGGGAGCTTAAAACAAGAAGAATGTATCTTAGAAATGGATTGCACATATGAAGTCTATATACCTGAATCCTTTTCGGAGCATTTGTTTGAGCCATTTAAGTGGACTCAAATTTTAGCAACAATGGATGTGTGTGTAAATACGTCTATGCTTACTCAATTTTGCAATGAGGATGGCTATGACATAATTCCCATATAAATGATTTCAAACCTTCACATTAAAGACACAAATTTAAAAACCCAAGGACTTAATGAAAGCTCAACAGGTATTTTCAGACCTCTACTATGATACAACAGACGAGTTAGAAGAACGTTCAGCTACCTCACATGATTCGGGGTCGGAAAAAGAATATGTGAGAGCTAAACTACTCATGAAAGGAGGGGAGGAAAAGTTTTTTGACTTTCCAAGCCAGAAACCAAGAAGACAAAAATGGTATAGAAGAAAAAGAGACACCAAAAACTTGAAATCTAAACCCATGCCATCAGTCTGATAGATGCACATGATTGTGTCAAACAAAAAATCTTGGGTAGCTATCCTTCAGACGAAAAGAAAAAAATACCAGAAAAATGAGAAAGGAAACTCAAGAAAAACCTAAATACCAAGACAAGGATTCAACCATGACACGAGTTGAACGGAAAAAGAAATATCAAGAGTTAAAGAAATCTCTAAAGGAGATGTACACCACGGAAATGAAAACCACCGAGGAGAAAGGTAAGGATGTAATGAGTGTTCCATCTCATTACAAGAAATATACTCTCCAAGACCGAAAGATCATAGTCGAACAACCTGTCAGGGAACTAAGAAAACAGGAAGAGTCCTACGAAGGACATGAAAATGCAAAAAAGATAGATCTGGCTGAACCAGGAGAAGAGCCTAGACCTGCCTCCATTGCAAACGACCTGATGGAAGAAGAAAAAGAGATTTTGTTAAGATTACTAAAAGAATATCTAGATATATTTGCTTGATTTTATAAGGATCTCAAGGGTGTTGATGCAAAAATCTGTCAGCATACCATACCTATGAGAGATGATGTGAAATTAACCAAGCCGATAGAGGCCATATACTTATAAGAAACATTTTCCAGAAAGATCAAAGAAGAGATAGAAAAGCTCAAGAAATCCAAATTCATTTATGAAATTGAACACACAGATTGGGTGTCTCCAACTGTGGTAGTACCCAAGAAAAATGGAAAATTAAGAGTGTGTGTCAATCTCAAGAAAGTGAATACAGCTACCATTAGAGACAACTTTCCTCTTCCAATCACTAAGCATGTTTTAGAAAAAGTTGCAGAAAAAGAAGCTTACAACTTTTTAGATGGCTTTTTGGGATATAATCAACTTTTGGTTGACCCCAAAGATCAACGCAAAACTACCTTTACAACTGAATGGGGTATTTTTGCCTATTGCGTTATGCCTTTTGGGTTAATTAATGCTCCTTCCACCTTTCAAAGATTGATGAGCCATGCTTTTAAGAAATATCTTTGGAATTTCTTGTAAGTATATATGGATGATCTATGTGTACATTCATCAATTGGGGCTGATCATTTAGAACACATCAAAAAGGTATTTAAAAAATGTAGACTTTATAGGATCTACTTAAATCCTAAAAAGTGCACATTTATGGGTAGAAAAGAAAAATTTCTTGGACATATAGTGTCTAAAAATGACATAGCTACTGATATGGATAAAATTCATGTTACTGTTGAATTGCCTAGATCGACAACAGTCAGAGGGGTTCAAGCTTTCATGGAACATTGTGGATATGACAGATGACTCATTTACATGTACGCTATAACTGCAAAACCCATGTACAACTTAATTCACTCTTTGAATGGACTGATGAGTGCGAATAATTCTTCATGAAGCTAAAGCAAGTTCTCACTTTAGCCCCAATATTGAACGCACCAGATTGGAATAAGAATTTTCACATACATGTAGATGCTTCCAATTTTTCCATTGGGTGTATACTAGCTCAACAAGGAGACGTAAAAATTGATTTTCCTATTTGTTATGCTAGTAGACAGTTGAATATGGCAGAGAAAAACTATACAACCACCGAAATGGAAGAATTGGAAATGATCTATGCCGTAAAAAAGTATAGACGTTACCTATTAGCTAACAAATTTGTGTTCTTTGTGGACCACCAAGCCTTATTGTACTTGGTCAACAAGCCATGCAACACAGGAAGAATAGTGAGATGGTTCATTATTCTCTTGGAATTTGATTTCACTGTAATTGTGAAAAAGGGGACCACTCACTAAAGAGCAGATCATTTATCAAGGATTATTTAAGGAGAACCATTGAAAGGGGTAGAGGATGATGTACCAGATGCATATTTGTTCTCCATGGAAATGATACCCCAATGGTCAAAAAAATATGGTTTCATTGATGACCATAGCTCAAGTGGATTCGCAAATACCACTTCCTACTACAACCAAATTAATCAGGCAATCGGCTATGTATCAATTACTAGCTGGAAGGATCTACAATAAAAATCGGGATGGAATATTTCTTTTGTGTATTAAACCTAAAGACAAAACCCAATACCTAAGTCAAGCACATATTATCGTAGTGGGACTTCACTATGCGGAAGACCAAACTATGCAACGGATTTTGAGACTTGGAGTATTTTGGCCAACCATGAGGAGTGACGTTCACTCATTTGTAAAAAAATATCCTGAATGCCAGAAACAAGCACCCATACCTCATGTGACATTGTTCTAAATATCACTCGTTCCTAAGTGTAATAACTATCTAGTTACTTAGTTATCAAGCCGAACATTTCTTGAGGATATGAGTAAACGCCGCCAAAGATAAATTGAAACTTAAGCAAGAGAGTATGCTCTTATTGGAAACCGATTGTATTAAAGAGGGAAGGATCAACATCTGCGTCTTTGTGCAAATGAATGTGAATATATTCCCATTATAGAACAAGGACATGCTGGATTAGTTGGAGGTCACTTTTCTAGCAAAACCTCCACGAGAGCAATCTTAATGGCAGGCATATGGTGGCCAACACTTTTTGCAGATGCCAAAGAATATGTTTGAAGGTGTGATGCATGTCAACGAGAAAAGATGCCAACCCGTGTAGATAGCATGACTTTAAGGCCAATGATGATGGGGGCTAGAGCTTTTGCAAAATGGGGTATAGATTTTGTCGGGCCAAGACAACCACCGGCTTATAGAACCCAAGCTCAATATATCATTGTAGCTACAAACTATTTGACCAAGTGGGTAGAAGCTAAAGCAACCCAAAAGAATGATGCTAGAACCACAACCGAATTCTTGTATGAGAATGTGTTCACAAGATATGAACTTCCGATTGAAATTGTCAGTGATAGGGGAACTCATTTCCTCAATGATGTATTGAGTATCTGCTTAACGAATTTATGGTCATCCATAAAAAATCGGCTCCCTGTCATCCACAAACAAATTGACAAGATGAGAACACAAATAGAATTATTAGATTGGTATTAACTAAAGTGGTTACTTCAGGACGAACCGATTGGGAAATGAATCTCCATGCCACTGTGGGCTTATAGAGTTTCGTTCAAGACCGCTTTAAATGCTACACCCTTTAACCTTGTTTATGGTCTTGATGCCATACTGCCAATAGAATTTCTACTACCGACACTAAGGGTAGCTAAGGATCTTGAGTGGACCAGACATGAATTGTCAGAGAGGCTTGAAGATTTAGAAAATCTTGATGAGCAAAGGCTAATAGCTGTAGCTTGCATATATGCACAAAAGCGAAAACAAAAGCATTTTTTTGATTCCCATCTAGTCACAAAAGCCTTCAAAAAAGGGGACCATTTATCATTTAAGATGTATCCCCAAGTGGAGCAGTTAAGTTGTCCACCCTAGATGGTGAACCAATGGGTAATTGGATTAGTAGATACCATTTAAAGAAGTACAATTTGCCACTAACCAATGAACTGCTAGAAAAGATGCATGCAATAAAATAGAGAAAGATGAAACGACAGCATGTCATTGATGAAGCACAAGAAAAAGCTTGGCTTCGAGTACTCAAAAGGAAAGTTGCTCTACAAAATCAACAAATACCTACTCCCATCAACACTCTCGAACTAGATAAACGAGTATGGGAATTACAGAAGGATACAATGTCAATAGATGATGAATGGTTAGATGAAATGGATCTTTGCATCAACGTATAGCTAAACAATCATACCACAAATGCATTGGCCGATACAGGAGCTCGAGTAAATGTAGTCAGTTATTCCACGTACAACAAAGCAACGAATCAGTCTTTGACATCTGGAATATTGGCTATCAAAGGATGCAACAAGAACCCAACACTGACATTGGGAGTAGTCAACTTAAATGTGATAGTACATGGATGTGCATGCCCTCATCGGTTTATATGCTTACCAAATGAGCACATGAATGAAACAATGATTCTTGAAATCTCATGGATGTGCACGTAGAAGGCAGTACCAAATTGGAAAGTATTGTCCTTACAAAATCATCAACCGGGGAAATTTAACTGATACCATCTCCTCGATGAGTGTAAATAGTGTATATACTAACGAAAAATCTTTAAAAATGGCATTTTTTTGTTATTTTCATCATTTTTCTTGATATTGGGACTTAAAAATGGAGAAATCCACCAAAAAACAATAAAGCAATGTTTCTCAATGGCATTTTATATTTTTCTTTGATTTTTTCAATAAAAAGGTCAAAAGTTAATAATAAATAGCAAATGAACTCAGATGGAGAATTGACGATACGCTGATGATTGGAAGGACAAGACGACATGCACAAAAAATTTCAATCAAATCAACAAATGGAAGCGGGAAGCCTAAATTAGGCCGCCAAGGCCTACTTTTGCAAATTCTTGCAAAATGAGCTAACGGGATCCGATTGAAGAAATTTTTTAGTATAACATAGATTTCACGGCCTAGTAGGATTAACAGGGGAATTTGGGAAAAAATCGTTTGGGAAGTCTGAGTATAGATATCCAAGGGAGCCCAAAATCACCTCATTTCCACTACTCACTCTTGGAGGAGAGAGATTTCTTCCTTCTTCGCGCGCGATTTCTGGAGTCTACAATCGTCCATTTACAGCGCCGTCTCACACTAGACATGATGGGTAAGTTCTAAGCTTATCAATGAACAATTCTATATGGCTGGGTAGCAACCCTAGAAACCCAATACGAAGTCCTACAACACAAAAGCGATGTTAGCAGCCAGTCATCTCAACCGAATTGGACGAGACATGAACTATAGCATGCCCCGATATAGTAGAACACTTTCATATCACCAGATGAGCATTTGGCAGGGGTCGAGGGGGTCCCAAATAAATAATGTAGGTTTTTGTCATATGCCAGAATTGGATTTTGACCCCATGGATAGCTTATAGATTGGGTCTATACACAATGTACCTAGATGGTTTCATGGAAATAGTCAAGGAAAGCTCTCAAACAGCTAGAAAACAGCTCAAAGGCTACAAAGTGTCAAATTTGACATATGAAGTCAAACTGACTCCGAATTGGCCAGAATTGGACGAGTAGCACCAGGACTATGTAGCGAACAAGTCCATAGCTTCAAAAGTGACTAACCGACTCTACATGACAAGTAGTCACAAAAATTGGTAATTTCAGAGTCAACAAGAGTACGAAGTGATGCCCAAATGACCGAACTTTACCAAATTCATTTTTGGACTTGGTTTAGATGTATTAAAGATGTTTAGGTCATCAAATTATCAACTCTTGCAAAAACAATGATTGCTGTAAATAATCGTGATTATTTTCTTTTGTGCTTGATTGGCTTGGATTTGATCCCTTCACTTCACCTATCACTTGTACACATTTATGACATGCCACATGTCAAATATGAGCCAAAATGATCAAGAAAAACTCTGAATTTGTCAAAAAATGCACCAAAGTCTTTTCAATCTAATTTTTGAGTTAATTGTCACATTTTTTAATCCAAATCACCCCATATCTCACACACAGACTCTACATCATGCCTAGAACCAAGTTGCAACAAAAAATGTACAAATTGATGAAAAAGTTAATAATTGCGATTATTCACTTTTTTGCCAAAATGGGTGCAATTTCAATTTTGACATTATGGGGACCAAAGAACGTGATGTCCCAAGCCCACAAATCAAGTTTGAGCAACTTTGGATCTTAAAAACACAAATTCTCTTTATATCTACTGTTTTAGAGTCGAAAGGCCTAAATCTGGCACCATTTCCACCAAGTGCACTCAAATGAGTCCACACTTCACTCAAAGTACCTAAATGCCATATGTTTCAAGCCTATGATGTCAAAAATGCAAAAAGTTAGAAAAAATCCCTAGATGTTAATAATCGTGATGATTTAATTTTGTTATAATTTTTGCCTGAACTGCATGATTTTGATCTCTACATGTTTTTATGCATCTATGCATGCTCCAAAATTGATCTGAAGAAAAATGGACATTATTTTCTAGCATTTCAGACTCATGGCATTTCAAAGTGGAATTTGCAAAATTTTCTAAATTTGACATTGTATTCCCTTAACAGGGGCAATGCAAGCGGCTGAGAAAGCAAAGAAAAGGATGCCCCAAAAAGATAAGCTGCAGGAGTTTCCACCGTACGAGTTAGATCCAAGTTCAATGAAGACATCAAAAGCAACCTACTTGTCTAAAGAACAGCTCGAAGAAAACAACACAACGGTTTTTGCTGGCAGATTCAAGAGTGAAGAAGGACACCTGTAGAATTGCAAATGCTATCTAAGGAGGTTTATGGTGCAGCGGAAAAGCCAAATACCAAGGAAGCCCAAAGAAGGCTAGGGCTTCGAGATTTCTATGACCAAGAACCATGTGTAGTGGATTTCCACAAAGCATATGAATTTCTATCCATGATTAAAGAAGATGGATCGGCCCAAATCATGGATCAATAGGGGCAAAAGGTTGAAGTGGTGATCACTAAAGAAATAGTGGATGAGGCAGTGAAGTTGCCTACAGAAGGTATGACTATGCGGGCAAGAGATAAAAAGACAGCGGGTACTTTTACCAAAGATACTGCTGCTACCACATTTTTTTATCTCATCCAAAGGCAAGTGGAGGAACCAGCTTACCTCTATCATTAAAATTTCCACTTCCTATCAAAGAGACCGCCACGGTACACAACTCCAAACCATGCAGTTGCGACTACTTTCACTCAAGTATTAAAGTCAACAACTAGGCAAGCCGCGTAGTATGTGCTTACAACACTGAAGGGCACAAAGAAAGAGGAAAAGATCACATATCTGGGTGCTCCAAAAGTGCTAACAAGAATAGCATATCATGCTATTGGAATGGCCAACAATTTGCCGCTAGCCCCAGATCAGAACACCTGGATCGTGTCAGCTCAACCTTCTCCAAGGACCACCCGATCAACAAAGAGAGTATACAAATCAGATGAGGAATCTGTAGAATGTTCCCCTGAAGCCCATAGCAATGTAAGCTCTGATAACGAAGAAAACATGGCAAGGACAGAAGCAATGAGAAAGAAACCAGTGGCAGCTCACCAAGAGGATCCAGAGTAAAAGAAGGCTAGAGTTGAAAGAGAAAAAAAAAACGAAAGGAGCCACCAAGCTGCAAGTGAAGACCCCAAAAAAATGGATTTCAAGGGAGGTAAAGGGACCAAGAACCAAGAACCTTGCAAAGAAGGTTCTAGAGGATCCCAAAGATTTTCTTGAGTGGATGTATGAGGAAGCCGAAGCTTTAAGGCTGAAGGAAGCTCTAGAAGGTCAAAGAAAAGCAACAAAAGAAGCGGCTGAGCAACAGAGACAAGCGAAAACTGCTAAACAAAGCGAGTCACATCATGAACACAAGGAGATGTCTCCACGACCCTCTTCACCAATTACGGAACAAGAAGATCAACCCATGCCGAGTCCAAGCTATTCACTAATGGATAAATCTAAGGAAGACGACGCAACAAAGGAAAAAGAGCCTAAACAATAGGATGAAGCAAATTTTGAACAACCCAAGGAAGGCAAAACAACTGCATCAGAACCTTCCTCTACAACAACTCAAGAAGGAAAAGCAATTGAGGCATCTACAAAGCCTCAAGGAGGAGACATAGAACCACCTCCATAGCCACATGCAGAAGCCACTGCACCAACAAAAGAGCCACAAACCGACACATCCCAAACTTCTAAACAACCCCAAGTAGAACGTGAAGATTGGGAAACCAATGATGAAGTCATCATGCAGGTCAATGAGTAAGCAAGGCAAATGCATCTAATGACAAACAAGATGAGACATCAACACTTAGCCGTAGTGCTAAGGCTAAAGAGCTTGAACTAGTCATTGATGCTCTACAAGGAGAGCTAGATGACAGAATGAACATCATTGCATATCTTCAAAGACATATTAAAGAGTTGAAAAATGAAGCAGCAATACACCAGATTGTAAAGGAAAAACATCAGAAAGAGATGGAAGAGCTCTTGACAAAGTTATCCAATGCATGCAAAAGCAAAGATCAACAACTAACAGAAGTAATCAATGAACTTTAAACCACTACTCTGTTAGTACAAAAGATCCAAGTGCATCTCGATGTAGCTAATGCCCCTTTACAATAATCCAAGCAGCGGATCAATTATCAAGCGGCATTTCTAAGACAGATAAGAGAAAACCCAGCTATAGCCTCAATCAAGGGAACAAATGAAGTCTACAAGCCTTTAGAAACAAGGAACAAAAACGTTGAGCTTGAGCTGAAGCTGGAACAAACGCAAAGATAAGACCTTGCATTGATGCGGGTCCAAAGAGAAGAGAAATTGCTCAAGGAAATAGAGGAATTGAAGACAGTCAATCAGCTCCTAAGAGAGGGACAAACAGAAACTCAGGATGAGGCAGGAACCTCCGAACAGCCAACCATCAACATACCATCCGTTTCTTTTGCTGATATGGAAAAACAGATGTCAGAAGAGCTGGAAAGAGAGTCAGATTTTCAAGTACCAATCACTGCAGCCAAACAAGTGCCAATGGTCCCAGCTTTCTAAAGCTAAGGAAGATGCACTAGAAGAGCAGATTGTCTAAGAAGAAAATGCTGAATGGAGAGTAGAAATGGATTGGCAGTTGAGAGTTCTCCACTCAGTAAATGTAACTCAGGTCACTCCCAACCAAATCAATGCTCAATGGCATCAGCAATCACTACCCTACCCATTGATAAAGGTGGAGCTACTGCAGGTTAAGGAAAGACTTTACAAGGATATGCAGGTAGAAGGCTCAGATGATATCCACCCAAAATGGAGAAAAAATTGGTTGAACAAGCACTCTAGATACCTAATTCTATTCACAAGAGCACCTGTAGCCCTACAGAAGGACCCAACATTCTGTCATGTACCAAGGGTAAGGACATACTAGGCACACGATGCACTGAATAAGAAGAGGCCAGCATGGCTAAATTACCCACAACTACTAGCTCTAGAGCAGGGACCAATAATTGAAGAATACATTGTGAAAACCCTAACGAGCTCCATGGCCTTCTTCAAGAGCCTCCCTGACCTCTCATGTGCAATGCTTTATAATCTTTGGAGAATGCTGCTCACCTGCATTCCAAATTTTCACAGGCCTGAGCAAGCAGGAGAACCATGGATGTATTTCCTTGAAGGCAACAAAGGTCTATGATTTAAGTGGACAACCTTTAGAAGAAGTCCTCTATGGCTTCTATGCCAGATGTATGTTTCTAGTAATATGTTGGCATTCGAAGAGGTATTCTATACAGGTTTCTTCACATGGAAAATGAAGATATTTGGGCTAGTGATCAGCAACCTTATATCAAGGTTTGTTGGGTATTCAGCCATTGAACTCAAGAACATAGTGAGGCGGTCCGCGGCGGGCAACAAGAAGAGCAACCTCTAGACACCCTTCAACGCTCCCGTGCTGCTCAATTGGGTTGGGGTTGGAAAAAAACAACAAACACACACACAAACCCGCAACCTAACCCTACACAAATTTGGGGCACCACCTAGTTTTGGATGCGAACTAGGACGCGTAAAGAGAGAGAGAGAGAGAGAGAGAGGGAGAGAGAGAGAGAGGGAGAGAGAGAGAGAGAGAGATAGTGCTCGGGATGCTTTGAAACGTATCGGCAATGATCAAGCAAACACAATTATATATGTAAGAAAGAGAGAGAAAGGGGGAGGGGGTGTTTGTTGCATTAATACCTTCTTACAAATCTGTCATGACAAATCAAGTGAGATTAGTATTTGCTCAAAATAGCTTGCGTAAATTTCACCACAACACATCACAAGAAAAGCCACCGCAATCACTGTCTTAAGGCCAGGGGACTCCTCTCCGCCTTGTCGCCCTCTTACAGTATGTGGGATTTATGGCTAGATTGATGACAACACCAGAGACAAGCTATCAAGAACTTAACAAAAAACACCAAGACACTTACGCATCATTGTTGTCCATTACTTCACGTTGGAAGGGAGATAAAGTATCCAAGCTTAGTCCAAATCCACCCTCCTTGATTCAGCAAATGTTGGGCTTACACTAGTAGGAGAAATGATAGATTTCCTACTCTCAATTGAATGATCACTCTCTCTCTTACAATGGCATAGAGTTCCCTTGCTAATCCCCTATTACAACACATGCACATGCATAAGACAATGAGCTTCCACTCAAGAGCTCCTTCTAGAGAGGTTGAGCTTGGCTTCTCAAGCTATAGCATAGTGCTCTTGCTTATGGCTCCCCCCTTGTTGTGCTAGCTACACCCTCCTTTTATAGCAATTTTGAAGGCTAAGGTTACTCCTCTAACCATGGTTGGGTTAGATTTTCAGCAATTTATCTAATTTCTTTTGCTTGGAATTATCAAGAAGTTGGTGGGGAAAGAGAGAGGAGAGAAATGGAGGTGATAGGACTTTTCATAGTGGGTTAGTGTTAGTAGAGTTAGTATTAATTTAAAAATGGAATTGGATATTTACAATGGGAGTATCCATGTAGGATACAAATAAAGAAGAAAAACTCTTAAGAGGTAAGAAAAGGTGGATTTCTTACAAGGTTGATGCTCCAAGTGTCTTGAGTAGGGCCAATTTTGACGCTTGTTGACGGTCCACTAGCTTTGACAATACATTTTTTCTCCACTCTTGACCTTCCTTGAGAGACAAGGTAATTGAAGCTGAGTAATCAACCACCATGATGCTGTCTTTTAAGAGAAGAGGTTGAATTTTGTGGTTTTTTTTATAGATATGGGTAATTTGGAGGAGGAAAAATGAGACTAGGTGGTCAATTTTGGAATGGAATTGTGTGTGGGAGGTATGAGTTCACCATGGTTTCTCTTATTCTTCAAGGTTGAGGAGAAGGTGAGTAGGGTGCAGAGAGGAGTGGTGAGAGAGGTGGGGATGATGAGTGGAGAAGTGTGTGTGAAAGAGGAAAATGATAAAGTGGAAGAGAGAGTGTGGCTGCATAGCATGGGAAAACTGGGGTCCACTAATAAATCATAGCTCACAGCTCGTAGCTCAAAAAAATATGAAACAATTTGAGGCAAAATTTCAGCCCACGAGCTACAACTTTTATTTGTACCACTTTTTCAAATTCGAAGAGCAAGTGAACTTTAAAAATTCAGCAAAACCGACCGGTTTTTTTTCCACTGCACAAGGTCCTTGTGGGGTCCTTCTTTGGATGATTCTTTTGAATACCTCCAAGAGTGAGCCCTCCATAGTGCATGTATGCATGCCACCTACCCTTGACCTTATTTGGTAGGTCTATAATTGAAGATATTGTTGAGATTGTGATATAAGTGAATAGTACAACTAAGAAAATCAAATATTGAGGGGTCTAAAAAATATGTACATGTCAAATATAAATAATATAAGTGGAAAAAATATAAAGGGGTCAAAAGAAATCTCTCTCATTATGAGGCTACCATAAAAAGATAAATATTCTTGGTGTTCTAATTTTTTAGAAAAAAAAACAAAATAGATGTAGGAAGGGAAAAATCACAATAGTGAAAAAATATACACATAAATAAAACTAGTTTTTTTGGATTTTTGTTGCTGTGGAGTTACACCAAATATAAGAGAAGCTTACATGAAAATATTTCTATATGGAATAAAGAGTATGAAAAATGGTAATAAAAATTGTGGTAATGGTGAGGCAATGTACAGAGCATAAATAACACACACCTAGGTAGAAATATTTAAATAAATACCAAAATAATTATGAAAAAATCTTTTATTTAGGCCCTATATACAAAGAAATATTTACATACGCATGGGCC
The DNA here is from genome assembly GCF_014529385.1 of Adiantum capillus-veneris. Classification (NCBI taxonomy): domain Eukaryota; kingdom Viridiplantae; phylum Streptophyta; class Polypodiopsida; order Polypodiales; family Pteridaceae; genus Adiantum; species Adiantum capillus-veneris. Next base: position 147,857,021 of record NC_140936.1, on the reverse strand, counting down.
ATAATATACTTATATATTTTTTATATATATATTTTTTTGGCTCAACTAGCTCAATGACTAGCTAATTGAGGGTTTTTTAAGAAGATATGGGAAAAGTCCCCTGACTCACACACGCCTATGTGCAGTGAAATGGTAGGGATAGCCACAGTGTTTGGGTGATTTTGGTAGGGTGAGGTAACTCACTGTGGCAATTACAGAGATCCGAAAAACGGCTATCATTAGCCCTCCCCCAGGATGATGGTATATTCATGTACCATCATAGAGCATCTTTTCCAAAGAGAGTGCTTCAGAGTCCTTGACGAGATCTTCATTGTTTGGCCCCTCAGAATTTTGGCTGGAGTTACATTCATGCTTCATGTAACAATACTTACATGAGACAGCGGCCTTTGGACAGATCTTTGGTAGATCCTTTGGTAGAAGGCGACTCAAATAGGGCTTCAAGCGATACCCGTTTACCTTCCTGGAGTGCTCTTTCCCATTCAAGTCCATAAGTTGATACTAACTTGAATTGAAAGCCTTCTTGACTATGTATGGCCCCTGCCATCTTGTTTCAAATTTGGCATCAAAACGATTATCGAGTCGATTGTCATATCTTAGCACAAGATCTCCTTCATTGATGCCTTTGTCCTTCACTTTCTTGTCAAGCTTCTCCTTTGTCTGTGTGGCTTTCCTCTTATAGCACTCGTATGCTGCTTCTCTTTTCCACTCAAGCTCAGCTAAGGTAAGAAGTCGATCCATCCATGCTTCTTGATCATCTTGTGCTGATTTGCCACGAAGTCGCATTGTTGGAATGTTTAGTTCAATTGGCTGTAAAGCCTCTTGACCATAGACCAAGTGAAATGGTGTGAACTCCGTGGCTTCCCTATATGTGGTTCGATATGCCCACAAGGCACCATCCAAGAAGTCATCCCACAACTTTGTCTTGTTTTTCACCATCTTTCTAATGATGCCTGCAATGACACCATTAGCTTTTTCTACCAAACCATTTGATTGGGGATAGTAGGGTGTACTGTGACGATGTAGAATGCGAAGTTCTTCACAGACTTCTGTGAGCAATCCCTTTCTAAACCCTGGACCATTATCAGAAACAATCTCCAAAGGTGTTCCAAATCTACAACAAATGTGAGTGTAGACGAATTTGCTCACTGTCCTCTCATTTACCTTTGCCACACTTTGTGCTTCCACCCACCTAGTCATATAGTCTACAGCCACTAGAATGTAGAGTTTACCATTTTTTGTCCTAGGCAGAGGGCCCATAGCATCAATGCCCCACTTTTCAAAGGGTCCATTTGCAAGCACGATTTGCCTTGGACCATAAACCAATCTTCTATTCCCATTTACCTGACAATTGTGACAACTTTTACACCAATGTTGGACATCCACATGCAGACTTGGCCAAACATACCCCGCAAGAAAAATCTTCTTCACAATTAATTCTTGGGCAAAATGACCACCACATGCTTCTTCATGCAAACCTTTTAGAATGGCTGGAATTTCCTCAATAGTTGGTACTCTTCTGCATACTTGATCCCTCCCTCTTTGATAGAAGAAGCCTTCTAGGAAGAGATATGCGCTTGCCTTCTTCATGAGTCTCCTCTTCTGAGCCTTCGTGAAGTCTTGTGGAAATTCGCCCTCCAAAATGTAGCTAATAATGGGAGTCAATGACTCCAATCCCTGGTATCTCGGTTTCTTGATAGCTGTTGCCACCATGATGACCTACACTTCTTTCTCAACACATGTAACTACTTGCTGTGCAAGTAAATCGGCATCTTCATTCTGTTTCCTAGGAATATGATATAGTTGCACTTCTTCAAATTGATTAAACAATCTACGAATGGCATGAACTTTTGTCCGTAAGCTTTCATTCTTGCATGCCCAAATGCCTAAAATCTGTTTAACAATGAGAAGTGCATCTCCCTCTACCATGAGGTGTTGTATCCCTTGGCCAATGCACATCTTCAAACCATGAAGTAGTGTGTCGTATTCTGCTTCATTGTTGCTAGTTGAACCTGGTAGATTGACCTTCTCTTTCATGACCACCTCTCCACTTGGGTTGAGCAACACTAGCCCTCCCCCTGCTTTCCCTGTGGCTTGTCGAAAAGCTCCATCAAAAAACAAGGTAAAAGAATTGGGAATACTTTTTGGTGGTGGCAATGGTAGGGTCTTTACTTGAGGCACCTTAATTTCCTTCTCATGTACCCTATAAGTGAGAATCCCTGCCAATTTTGCATGCACACTATCTTCTACCTTGAAAGAGTATTGGAACTCTTGCAACTCCATAATCCACTTTGAGATCCTAGTACTAAGATTCATTTGAGATGACACCCAAGGGAACAAATTCTCTGCAATGAGAATTACAAAAGGTTTTGGTAGCAGATAGGATCTAAACTTTTTCACCGCAAACATGAGAGAAAGCATCATGAGTTCTGCTTCTGTGTAGTCTCTCTCCAAAGCATTCATGACCCTACTAGCAAAGTAGATGGGTCGCATCCTTGTACTGTGGGGATCTTGTTGTAGCAACACAGCACCAATTGTTTCCCTTCCAACACTAGAGCTAACAAAGAATGTGTACTCCCAACAAGGAGGCATGAGTGTTGGTAGCTCTGACAAAATGACTTTAATGTGACAGAAATACTCTTTAAGCTCATCAGACCATGCAAATTCTACTTGTTGTGTCAACTTTTGCAAAGGATGATGCAACTCCGAAGCTAAGTGAATAAAGCGTGACATATACTTCACTTTTTGAATGAATGATATGACCTCTTTGAGATTCTTGGGTGAGGGGAGCTCAATAAGAGCCTTTGCCTTTGAAGGATCCACCTCAATGCCTTTATAGGAAACCTTGTGACCGAGCAAGATCACTTCATCCTCACCTATGTGGCACTTGTCGGGGTTGAGTTGACCTCCCATGTCATAGAGCTTCTTTAATCCTTCTTCTACCCTTTGTAGATGCAATGATTTTGAGCTATAAATGCAGAAATCATCAATGAACACCCTAATTGACTTTCCAAAAAATGCTTGAAACACCATGTTCATGAAACGTTGGAATGTTGCAGGAGCATTTGTCAGACCAAATGGCATGACTCTAAAAGCATAACAACCCCAAGGAGTGATAAAGGTTGTTTTCAATTGATCTTCCAATGCGATACCTATTTGAAAGTAGCCTGAGTAGCCATCACACACAGTGTACTTCTCATGACCAGCTACCTCATTTAGTATCTCATCCTGAAATGGGAGGGGAAAATGATCTCTTTTTGTTGCCTCATTGAGTGGACGGTAATCCACACACACCCTCCACTTTCCGTTTTTCTTAGGAGTGACAACAACAGGAGAGACCCACTCTGAATTCTCCACTGGATAAATGAAACCTGCTGCTAGAAGCTTTCTTACCTCCTTGAGTAGAGCCTGCTCCTTTATAACTCCTAGCCTTCATAGCTACTGAGCTTTAGGTGTGGCCTCAGGCTTTAACTCAATCTTGTGTTGAACAACATCTACCCCACGCACGTCGGTGTAGTCTTTAGCGAAAAGCCTAGGAAACTTCCTTAGCACACATTTGAACTCCTCTCTTTCATCCTTTGTAAGTGTTGTTGATAGCATACCTTCCAGCATCCCTTCATCTTGAACACCTTCGTTCTCTTGAGGACCTACCTCCTCCAAGCCTTGACAAGAGGTCTCTTGGTTGCTTGGATTAAACCTTACCCCCATGACTTCGATGGAAGACTCCTCTTCAGTAATGCTGCCGCTACTTTCTTCTTCTGAAGTGCTATCGGTCCAACCTTCTTCCGTCTCACTTTGAGATGATTCTTCATGGAGCTCCTCTTGGCGTTGCTCCTTCATGTCAAAGACAACCTTCTTATGATTGTCGTTCCTGCAAATTAGCTTTCCACTCTCCCAATCCTGCAAAGCTCGCATTTTCATTAGCCATGGTCTCCCTAGGATAAATGGGTAACCATTTCCTTTGGTAGACATGACATAGAAATCCAGTGCCTTCTTAATGCCAAAGGCCTCCACAAAAACATTTTTACAAATGCCTACGAACCTAGCCTTGCTATTGTTTGCCATCTTGACCTTAATTTCAGGTGTCTCATGGATGTGCATGCCTAGTTTTTGCATGAGTCCCTCTGTCATGATGCAAATTTGTGCACCCCCATCCACTAGACCTTTCCTAACCAATCTTCCTTTGATGTAACAGTCTAGCACTGGTGTAATGTCCTCATTCATTTCAGCTTGTGCAATTTTTACAACAGGCACACTCTCTTTTACCTTTCTCCTAGTGCTAATTGCCCTTGTTAAATCCCTCCTAACTTGTGGACATAATGCAAGAAATTGAAGCCATGAAATATCAGGACCCTTACCTCTCATGTCTTCCAACAAGTTGTACGGAGCCATACCATGTCCAAGAGGGAAGTCTTGGAGGTTGATATGACGTCGAGTCCTCTTGGTTTCCTTGGTTTCCTTTGCCTTCTTGCCTTGTCCATGGTCACTCTGTGATGTGACCCCTTCTTTCTCTTTACCTTTTCCTCGGCCACGCTTAATGCCATTGGATTCCATGTCAACCTCATTTGAATTTGTCACCTCTACCACATGCACATTTGGATCTGGCAAAGGTGGGACTCCTTCTACCCCTTGTGGAGGTGGTCTTGGTCCATTTGGCCTTTGTAGAAGCCTTGGTTGTTGACCAGCTCCTTCTCCTGCATTCATCACTGGGTAATTCAAGTTAGGTCTCCCTGGCTCTCCACGGGGCCAAGGACAATTATACATCCCATGTCCAGACTCACCGCAATTCCAACATTGCAAGACTCTCCTAGTTCGTGGCTCTCTCTCTTCTGACTTCTTTGCTTGTCCCTTTGGACCTACAGCTTGTGCAAGGTGAATTGACAGGCTGCTTAAAGGTTCATTTAACTTCTCAATCACTTCAGCCGTTACCTCAGGAAGCTCTCTCGATGTTGATGCTTGTGACTTACCTTTGGGTCTAAGACCTTCTATTGGAACCTCTCCCCTTAAGCACTTGAGTTTCCTATATTTCTCAGCAGCCCTAGTTTCAGCTACATCAAAGGTAGCAGGTGCACCCGCCTCAAATTTTACCTTAAGGTCAGGAAAGAGTCCGGCTATGAACCTCTCCTTCTTTAGAAATTCTGCACGAGCACCAGGGTTAGCAACATTTCGTATCCATAGATCCCAAAGACTTAGAAACTCTTGCTTGTACAAGTAGTAGTCATCTAAGTCTTTTTGCTTATGAGAAACAATGTCTTGCCATAATTTTTGAGTGTTTTGGGGATCAAAGAAGTATTTCTTGAAACGATTCAAAACTTCTGTGTAATTCCCCTTAACTTCCTCAGGCAAAGAGTCAAACCAAGTGCTAGCATCTTTCCTAAGGACCACCTCAAACATTTCTACACGTTCTTGATCAGTTATTATCCTCTTGATACGGCAAGACATCTTGAAATTCGCTAAAAATAATTCTGCATCCTCTCTAGGCTCTCCAAAGAAGAGAGGATACCCAGACATTTGGCGTTGGCTTTCCATTGAATTGATTTCAAAGTGACACCCGTTTTTGTTTTTCTTTCTTAAAAAGATTTACACAATAATGTTTTCTAGCTTGCAATCTATTCTACAACAAAATAAGATATTCACATCAAACGACCTATGATAATCAATAAGAGGTAGGATGACAGGGTTTGGTGATGCGAGAATTTCTCCTACTCTTTGGGCACCAAACATGAACACCATACGTTGTTGAAAATGGATTTTCCTACTAATTGCAATGTTTATTCTAATGTGTGGAGTGAAATGGAAGGGGAAAACCTATATTCCTAGGCCATTATCCATGGTCTATGCATGACCTAATGCTTAAAACAAAACAAAAATATAGACCTCCAAACTAAGGTCGTACCAAATGAGAGGCAAAATAAAAGGATTTACTGAAGCGTTTATCTCGGCCAACCTAAGAGAACCTAAAATTCTATGAATGACATGTTGAAATTGCAACTTAGTACTAACAATTATGTGTACCTTTTGCCTTGCAATGGGAATGAAGGGATCATACAAATTTTCATGATTCATGCAAACTACTTGACTATGCTCAAGGTTGATTCTACACAAAAATACACAAGCCGTCCTCCGTGGGGGCACCAATTTTGAGGCGGTCCGGGGCGGGCAACAAGAAGAGCAACCTCTAGACACCCTTCAAGGCTCCCGTGCTGCTCAATTGGGTTGGGGTTGGGAAAAAACAACAAACACACACACAAACCCGCAACCTAACCCTACACAAATTTGGGGCACCACCTAGTTTTGGATGCGAACTAGGATGCGTAAAGAGAGAGAGAGAGAGAGAGAGAGAGAGAGAGAGAGAGAGAGAGAGAGAGAGAGGGAGAGAGAGAGAGAGAGAAAGAGAGAGAGAGAGAGAGAGAGAGAGAGAGAGAGAGAGAGAGATAGTGCTCAGACTGCTTTGAAATGTATCGGCAATGATCAAGCAAACACAATTATATATGTAAGAAAGAGAGAGAAAGGGGGAGGGGGTGTTTGTTGCATTAATACCTTCTTACAAATCTGTCATGACAAATCAAGTGAGATTAGTATTTGCTCAACATAGCTTGTGTAAATTTCACCACAACACATCACAAGAAAAGCCACCCCAATCACTGTCTTAAGGCCAGGGGAGTCCTCTCCACCCTGTCGCCCTCTTACAGTATGTGGGATTTATGGCTAGATTGATGACAACACCAGAGACAAGCTATCAAGAACTTAACAAAAAACACCAAGACACTTACGCATCATTGTTGTCCATTACTTCACGTTGGAAGGGAGACAAAGTATCCAAGCTTAGTCCAAATCCACCCTCCTTGATTCAACAAATGTTGGGCTTACACTAGTAGGAGAAATGATAGATTTCCTACTCTCAATTGAATGATCACTCTCTCTCTTACAATGGCATAGAGTTCCCTTGCTAATCCCCTATTACAACACATGCACATGCATAAGACAATGAGCTTCCACTCAAGAGCTCCTTCTAGAGAGGTTGAGCTTGGCTTCTCAAGCTATAGCATAGTGCTCTTGCTTATGGCTCCCCCCTTGTTGTGCTAGCTACACCCTCCTTTTATAGCAATTTTGAAGGCTAGGGTTACTCCTCTAACCATGGTTGGGTTAGATTTTCAGCAATTTATCTAATTTCTTTTGCTTGGAATTATCAAGAAGTTGGTGGGGAAAGAGAGAGGAGAGAAATGGAGGTGATAGGACTTTTCATAGTGGGTTAGTGTTAGTAGAGTTAGTATTAATTTTCAAATGGAATTGGATATTTACAATGGGAGTATCCATGTAGGATACAAATAAAGAAGAAAAACTCTTAAGAGGTAAGAAAAGGTGGATTTCTTACAAGGTTGATGCTCCAAGTGTCTTGAGTAGGGCCAATTTTGACGCTTGTTGAGGGTCCACTAGCTTTGACGGTACATTTTTTCTCCACTCTTGACCTTCCTTGAGAGACAAGGTAATTGAAACTGAGTAATCAACCACCATGATGCTGTCTTTTAAGAGAAGAGGCTGAATTTTGTGGTTTTTTGATAGATATGGGTAATTTGGAGGAGGAAAAATGAGACTAGGTGGTCAATTTTGGAATGGAATTGTGTGTGGGAGGTATGAATTTACCATGGTTTCTCTTATTCTTCAAGGTTGAGGAGAAGGTGAGTAGGGTGCAGAGAGGAGTGGTGAGAGAGGTGGGGATGATGAGTGGAGAAGTGTGTGTGAAAGAGGAAAATGATAAAGTGGAAGAGAGAGTGCGGCTGCATAGCATGGGAAAACTGGGGTCCACTAATAAATCATAGCTCACAACTCGTAGCTCAAAAAAATATGAAACAATTTGAGGCAAAATTTCAGCCCACGAGCTACAACTTTTATTTGTACCACTTTTTCAAATTCGAAGAGCAAGTGAACTTTAAAAATTCAGCAAAACCGATCGGTTTTTTTTCCACTGCACAAGGTCCTTGTGGGGTCCTTCTTTGGATGATTCTTTTGAATACCTCCAAGAGTGAGCCCTCCATAGTGCATGTATGCATGCCACCTACCCTTGACCTTATTTGGTAGGTCTATAATTGAAGATATTGTTGAGATTGTGATATAAGTGAATAGTACAACTAAGAAAATCAAATATTGAGGGGTCTAAAAAATATGTACATGTCAAATATAAATAATATAAGTGGAAAAAATATAAAGGGGTCAAAAGAAATCTCTCTCATTATGAGGCTACCATAAAAAGATAAATATTCTTGGTGTTCTAATTTTTTAGAAAAAAAAACAAAATAGATGTAGGAAGGGAAAAATCACAATAGTGAAAAAATATACACATAAATTAAACTAGTTTTTTTGGATTTTTGTTGGGGTGGAGTTACACCAAATATAAGAGAAGCTTACATGAAAATATTTCTATATGGAATAAAGAGTATGAAAAATGGTAAGAAAAATTGTGGTAATGGTGAGGCAATGTACAGAGCATAAATAACACACACCTAGGTAGAAATATTTAAATAAATACCAAAATAATTATGAAAAAATCTTTTATTTAGGCCCTATATACAAAGAAATATTTACATACGCATGGGCCATAATATACTTATATTTTTTATATATATATATTTTTTGGCTCAACTAGCCCAATGACTAGCTAATTGAGGGTTTTTTAAGAAGATATGGGAAAAGTCCCGTGACTCACGCACGCCTATGTACAGTGAAATGGTAGGGATAGCCACAGTGTTTGGGTGATTTTGGTAGGGTGAGGTAAGTCACTGTGGCAATTACAGAGAGCCGAAAAACGGCTATCAATAGTCACCATGTAGTTTTTGCAAGTCCCAGACAAAGAAAGACGAATCAGATATGAAAAAACTCTCCATGAGCTTAAAGACCGCCTCGATAGCCATCAACCCGAAGACTACTTCAGTCCATGAACCTATGGCAAGGGACGACACAGTCGAGGAGAGGAGAAATGTTAGCAGCAAGCTAATTTGGATAACATTTTTCGGAGCTTTTATTGTAAAAATTCTTATTATATTGATAAATATAATATGTTGTAACTCCTAATTTCTAGATAAATAGTATAATTGATGAGCCGTGGCTACAAGCTTGCAGATTGTGTCAACCTATCTTTAGTTAGAGCTCCCAAATTATTACTTTTGACCACAGAAACCTTGGCTAAGGTATACAAGTCAATTTTTGTAAGTTTTGGATAATAGAACACAACGTGAGCTAACGACGCTCACTTTTGTTCTTCTCGTGCTTCCTAATCCTTTCTCGGTTGTCACATTGCAGTGCCGTTTGTTGCTTTGCAATCGCATGTAAGAGCTCTACACGTTAACGTAAGCATTTCATGGTAATCCGTAGCTTTCGGCGTCGCTGACCCGCGGCCTAATTTCATCATAAGTCAAAATTTAAGCTTAAAAATCATAAAATAAGTATAGGTAGGATATTGGGGCATCATTGCTAAGCATTTAGATGCATTCTGGGTCGAAAATGAATAGGTTGAAAATTCACTGCTATTAATAATCGCCATTTTTGCACTTAACCTAAAGTGAGATTTGAGATCATAAGCATGTATGCTTAGGTCTTATAAACATGTCCTAAAAGTTTCATAATGTTTAGATGTCATTTGATGCTATAATGGTTATGATTTGTTTGTTGATTACAACTAGCTTTTGGTGATTTCAGTCATTTGAGTGTAGCTTGAGTTAGATGCAAGTTTTCTGTTGTTTTCCAAGAGATTGACAACCTCTTGTACCCTCTATGCACTAGTTGAGTTAGCTTCATTTCATGGATTGACAATTATATTCGTGGTTCTCGCTATATCTGCAATAACATAGGAGTGAGGTTAGACACCCGTCCCACATAAACTCTGCATCCTTCAATTTGTCTATCTCCTTCTTTATTTTCTTGGCAAAAGTCTCATTGTACGTATAAGGATGTTGTCTGCGTGGTCTGGCATCACTTTTAAGGGTATCGTGTGCTAATAGATCTCTAGATCTATCCCCTTTAGGTCTTTGTATGACCAAGCAAACACATCTTTATATCGGGTGAGTGTATCTATTAGAAGTCGCTCTTCTTCTTTTGTAAGGTATGTGGCAATGTATGTCCATTTAGGTTCCTCACCTGGTTCTGCTAAGTTTATACATTTGGCTTTTTCAGGACAATCATATGAAGTTCCAGGCTCTTTTGGGTCTCGTTTGCGCTTCTACACTACAATTTTTCCATCATGAATAGTATACTTTTTGTAGTGGGAAGGTGCATCAAACTTACCATCATTTGATTCATCATCACTTTCCAATTCTGTCATCCAAACTTCTTCCAAAGTTTGTTTCAACTCATTGTATTTGTGCTTGCGCTCAATTTTGGACAACTTCGTGACCTTTTCAGAAATACTCTCTGTATGTGGCTTTTGTTTGTTGTTCTTCTTCAATTTTGTTTTGGTTGAGTCAGATTTCATGTACCTCTTCGATATCCCATCTTTAAGGCAATCAATTACTTTAACCAACCTTAAATACTATGTTTTGTCGGTTAATAGAGGTACTAAATATTCTTTTGTCTTGTTTCATTTGTTCATGCGTTTATTCAGATATCTACGCTTTCTTCGAGGATTTTGGTTTAGAAAATCATAGTAGATCACTTATCGATCCTTTCGTTTGTTGTCCTGATCTGAACTACTAGAAAGCTTGTCGTCCGCGTTGTCTTCTAAAAGCTTATTCGTGGAGTCCTAGAATGCTTTCTTATCAGTTTGGTCAAGGTCCCTTACCGAGATCTCATCCACTATGTGGTGGCAATCTGCAACCCCTTCTCTGTCAAAGTATTTTTCTCCATCATAATCCAAATCTACAAGGTCCTTAGACTTGCTTGGCTTATTTTCCAACTTAACACAGTAGCTATCCATTCCATCCTTATAGATTTTGGCCTTAAGCACATTTTCAAATTGAAACTTTAAATACAACAATTTTGCGTCAGATGCACGTTGAGAAGGACCTTCTCCCATGGGAGTTGTTTCCTTAGGGTTCAACTTGTTGGATTCCTTGGTCATTAGGGTGTATGATCTTTCTCACGAGGTGTCAAAAAAGCTTTCCTCTACAATGGATTCTAAAGGATGCAGTGGTCTTTGATTCACACTACCTTCAATTGAGTGATTGCTCACTTGGTCTATGATGATGGGATTCATATTCTGGTACAATCTTCCTGATCGCAAATACATGCCGAATTGAAATTGTAAAATCCAAACCAGGTTACCTTATTAGCTAATTTTAATTCCCTGTTTCGGTCGTACTAGTTGGGTTGTATTCTCTAGAACTCGCAACTTGTCAAAAAATGCTTGAGAGCTATGAGTTTACAGCCGTTCCTGTTGGTTCTAGCTTTCAGTCGATAAAATTTAACTAGTTTTTTCAATATTCCACAACTTTACTCACAACATCAACAATTCAGGTCCAATTTCAATTTTGAAAAATCCACCAAGTTCTTGGGAACTACCTCTCTCTATGGTCAAACTCTGCTCTTATGCTGATCAAAGGAATATGGAATGTGATCCATGTTGGGAGGCCAAACTGACTTTTCTTGGTACCATCAGATTCAACATAATTACTAGGTCCTATGGTATCAATTTTTTTGGAAATGGACCTCTGGATTGAAAATTAGGTCAATTTTGACACTTTACCAGAGTACTTGGCAGTTTTGGGCCATTTTGTTTGGTTTTCTATATCCATCGTGACCCATGTTGGACAAGCAAACTGGAAGAAATATGCACAGTCTGTCTCATGTAAGCTTGTATATCTCTTTTTGCCAAGTTTTGTTGAGTTTAGTACATCTTTGAAGCTCTTACGATCAATTTTATAACTTTTTGGAGTTATGGTCTTCGGGACCAAAATAAGGTTTTGGACAGTTTTTACCCTGATCATTTTGGACCCCATTGATGGTGGAATTTGTTACTTATCCTACTCCTATAAATTGAAATAGATGCACAATCATAAATTTAACAATACAGAAACGACAATGAAGTGTATGGTGAAACAGTCCTTTCCAAGCATGGGAAAATCAAAGAACAAAATACTCTTTTGTACTTCACTCATAGCTTTCTTTGCTCATAAGGAGTAGCACTGGCTGGTCCTTGACTCAAGTCTCTACTAAGCACTAAACCTATGTCTAACTGCTTTACTGTCTATGTGTAAACACAAAGGGTGTCAAAATCTTTGTAAGGAATTTTTCAAACCATTGAGTCACTCACCACCTAAGGATCGACTTCCTCGACAACGACGCCAATGTTAGCGCATCGCCGCGACGGACGTCTGCAACATAGCTTTTCGTTACTAACATAATGCCAATATGGTCGGGATGGGGCACGGAGACTTAATGAGAGTGTCAATCTCACCTAAGTGAGCTTAGAGTACTATTCATACTACTACAAAAGAAAATCAACCACTTCTTAGTTAATAAATCAGTCTATGTCCGATCTCACTGCTCTAGGTCATCACGCCTTTTTAGCATCCAAACGAATTTGGAATGCAACGAAGCTTAAGGAGAGGTATTACAACACCTAAGGGCACATTCCTACCAAATTCTGCAACCATCTTGAAAGGTACATAAATCACGATCCATCACAAAAAATGTGCAAAAAACTGAAACAGAACAACATGGTCCCCCTTAAACATAGAAACACTTTTCCATGGTCAAAACATCAAAAAACAACCATTTAAGACCTCAAATCAATGCATTTAGCTCATAAACAAGACGTCGCGAACCACAACAAAATTGAAAATGATTACACTTAGATTGTAGAGCAAGAGACAAGGAATACAATGTGCTATTCGGAATCGAATTCTGATTACTAGACAAGGAAAAAAGAGGATTATAGTTTGTAGCAACAAAGAGCTCTCACAGTCAATGTACAAATACTCATGATTGTGTGTTTTTCAAAACTAAGGGTTTTAACTTAAAAGCTAGGGGGCCTTTCCCACGGCCATTCGTCCACTTACATGGTGTGGAGGCTCAGAGAGACTACGAGGGAATGAAAAAATATATTACAATTGAGAATCCTCATTAGCAGAATTACACTACTTCTTTTGAAAAAAAGAGTGAGTACAACAAAATTTGGTGTATATCCGCCTTTTACGTATCAATCCATTGCGTCCACCAAACACTGGGATTTCAAAAAGCTCTGTTTTTTTATGCTTGCAACATTGGAGTACCCGAGGCTATCAAGATTTCGCTTCTCGACCAAGGAATTGCATGAGGAGTACGAGCTCAGCCTAGAAGGGAAGGTGCCTAAAGAGCTCGCAGATAGAGATATCCCCGATGAGGAGTGGTTGAGTGTTTTCAAGTGCCTGCACAAGAAAAGCACAAAGATATTTATCAACCATGTGAAGAATGAGTTTGTTGAGGAATGCCAACTTTTGTACTAGAAGGTATATCAAGAAACGCATCCAATGGTGAGCTGCTAGCAAAAGTTGCACGGGGTTTCGTGTATGAGAGGTGTCCAGTAGCATCAAGTGATCCGATTGGACATTAGATTGCATGTGCAAGGTTTGGTGGTAGTGTCCTTGAAAATTGTAAGATGCAAAAAGGGGGTTTGGAGCGAAAGATCAACAAGTTCCGCACTGATTATGGTTTGACAGGTGTCATTCAAATAGAAGCATCTATCTATGACGGTGCCTTGTCATCAATATTGACAATGTCAGCAAGCAAGCTACAACCATTTCAGGCAGTAGAGATGGCAATGTATATTCAGTTGGTGCTTAGCACGACGGAGGGACTTAGTGGCCAAGAGAATGAGCAAAAAAGGATGCTGGGCGAGGTGAAAGTGCAGTTGCAAGAAAAGAGGGACATGTGGCTTAGAAATGAAGGGCATTTTTCTACTTTCAATGACTTCTACAGGGAATTGGACCAACTAAACAAGGAGCTGGAGGTGCTCAAGACCTCACCGGATTCAGATCCATGGGAGGTAGAATGCAAAGAGGTGGAAGTCATATCTATCACCAAGATGTTGTCCAAGGCAGGTGCAACTATTGATTCGGGGTGGCTTAAAGAAAATTTGGACTCCTTCTAGGTAAGCTTGTTGCTAAAGTGCCTAGAAGTGCTTTGTGATAAATTCAAATTGCTCAATAGATAAGTAGAATGTGCTGACCAAGTGGTTAGACTTTAGACTAGAAGTGCTTCATGTTATGACGTGCTTTGAGATAGGTCTAAACTGCTTACTTGGAGTAGGAAGTGCTGACCAAGTGGTTAGAAAAAGCTTCATAGTGCTCATTGGTGCTTAGAAAGTGCTTACAAATGCCCTAAAATCACCTAAAAGTGCTTTGAAGTGCTCAATGGTGCCTACAATATGCCTCAAAATGCTTGATAGGTGGTAAGAAATTGTTTCAAAGTGCTTCAAAGTGTTGAAAGGGTCCTTCAAAGTACTTTGAAGTGCTCTATACTTCTTACTAGGTGGTTATGAAGTTTTGACCAAGTGGTAAGGATTGAGTGAAGAGACTTCTTTGAAGTGCTCCACAATGCTGAATGGTGCTTAGAAAGTACTTCAACGTGCTTTCAAGGAAGCAATCAGCACTTTGAAGCACTTAAACTCTTCACAAGGAGTACGTAGTGGTGACAAGGTGGTAAGAAAGTGCTTTGAAGTGCTCAATGTTGCTTAATAGGTGGTCAAAAAGTGATTTGAAATGCTTTATGGTGCAAAGAAAGTGGTAACGAGGTGGTTAGAAAGAGCTCTAAAATACTCGATGGTGCCTACAATATTCTTGAAAGTTCTTAACATGTGGTTAGAAAGTTGTGAGAAAGTGCTTGAAAGTGTTGAAAGGGTCCTTGAATGTACTTTGAACTGCTTTGACATAGCTCTATACTATTTACTAGGTGGTTATAAAGTTTTGACCAAGTGGAAAGGATTGAGTGAAGAGACTGCTTTGAAGTGCTCCACAATAGTGAATGGTGCTTAGAAAGTACTTCAAAGTGCTTTCAAGGAACCAATCTAAAAATTGTAGCACTTTAAACTGCTCAACAAGGAGTAAAAGTGGTGACTAGGTGGAAAGAAAGTGCTTTGAAGTGCTCACTATTGCTCAATAGGTGGTGAGAAAGTGATTTGAAATGCTTTATGGTGCCAAGAAAGTGGTAACCAGACGCTTAGAAAGTGCTCTGAAGTGCTCAATGGTACCTACAATATGCTTGAAAGGGATTAATAGGTGGTCATAAAGTGGTGAGAAAGTGTTGAAATGGTCCTTGAAAGTACTTTGAAGTACTTTGACATAGCTCTTAACTGCTTACTAGGTGGTTATGAAGCTTAGACCAAGTGGTAAGGATTGAGTGAAGAGACTGCTTGAAGTGCTCCACAATGTTGAATGGTGCTTAGAAAGTACTTGAAAGTGCTTTCAAGGAATCGATCTGCACTCTGAAGCACTTTCTTTGCTCACAAGGAGTACAAAGTGGTGACCTGGCGGTAAGAAAGTGCTTTGAAGTGCTTAATGTTGCTAAATAGGTTGTTAGAAAGTGATTTGAAATGCTTTATGTTGCCAAGAAAGTGGTAACTAGGTGCTTAGAAAGTGGTGACCAGGTGGTTAGAAAGTGCTTTGAAGTGCTCAATGGTGCTCAATAGGTGGTTAAAAGGTGCTAAACAAGTGGTTAGAAAGTGCTTAGAAATGACTAGAAAGCGTTTTGATAAGATTTGTCAAGCATTTTTTAATTTTCTTTGAATTCTTTAAAAGAAGTTGAATAGAAGCATTCAAGCTTGTGCACTTAAGTCCATCCAAGCATGAAATGATCTTACTCTCTGTTGTTTTTTATGCTATGGTTGGCAGC
Organism: Adiantum capillus-veneris; assembly: GCF_014529385.1. Taxonomy (NCBI): domain Eukaryota; kingdom Viridiplantae; phylum Streptophyta; class Polypodiopsida; order Polypodiales; family Pteridaceae; genus Adiantum; species Adiantum capillus-veneris. The sequence goes on along the minus strand of NC_140936.1, from coordinate 147,841,226 downwards.
AAAGGAATAAGGCTTTGGAATTTGAATTAGAAGACTTGACCTCTCGAAGAGAATTTATGGATACAATCATCCAATATATCCAGGAAAAGGGTAGAGGCATCATTGTCTCTTCACCGCCAACTAAATACTCTGTTTTGAAACCGTTTGTGTGTATTGGGGGTGGCTGTGTTGCATGTGGGAAACCCCTTTTAGCTAACCACATGGCAGGGGTCTTCTCGCTAGAATGTCAACACAAATATCACCCATTTTTCTTTACAGTTCTATGCGCCACTATGGCAGAGTGCACTCACCCATTGTGCACAGTAAAGATTCCAAAATTTGCCAAGTGTTGGGAACGCAAAATTGAGTACACAGAGCCGGAGGGTGGGTTCACTATACTCAGCTTAAATTCACTTGTCATGAGATAAGTCCCTTAACATGACTTTTTTCTTCACAGAAACCAATGCTGACAAAAGTTTTCGTCTGCTTGAACGTGACGAGAACAATACAGAACTGTTTGAACTTGACAAGAACAACATAGAGCTATCTCAGGGTTTTCAACATGGCAAGGCTATTGTAAAAAGTGAGGATAGAGTGGAGGACCCTGAGGCTGAATCCTTCGTGGTTGAGAACCATGGCAAGGAAACCATTGGACATGACTCCAGCAAGCTCTCAATTGACAACTAGGAAGGTAATGAAGTTCATATAGGTAGTGTTTTATTTTTGTTCGAGCAAATTTTGGTTTTTTTCCCCTAAACCTTATTGTGTCCCAAAATTGGAAACCGCTGATAGCCATTTTTTCGGCTCTTTGTAATTGCCACAGTGAGTTACCTCACCCTACCAAAATCACCCAAACACTGTGGCTATCCCTACCATTTCACTGTACATAGGCGTGCGTGAGTCACGGGACTTTTCCCTTATCTTCTTAAAAACCCTCAGCTAGCTAGTCACTGGGCTAGGTGAGCCAAAAAAAATAAAAATAAAAATAAAAATAAAAGTATATTATGGCCTCTTTGTGTGTAAATATTTCATTGTATATATGGCCTAAATATAGGGATTTTTTATAATTATTTTGGTATTTTATTTAAATATTTCTACTTAGGTGTGTGTTTTATTAAACCTATGTACACCTTCTTTCATCCTCTTACACCATAATTTTATTTTTTTGCCAATATGTACATACTCTAACCTCATATTTTTCCTTTATACAAATCACTCCCACATTTTCACCCTCACCCTCGTGAAAACAAAAAATTGATTTCTACTCATTGGTTACTTTTATTATATTATTTACTTGCATACATTTTCCTCTTTCACCAAAAATAATTCAAGGAGGGACCATATCATATGATTCGAATATCTTTCCATATCCATAACTCCTCCATATTTTTATTATTATTTTTACTCATTATTCTAACACCATGTGCTCATTGAGCTAAACTCCATGAATAGTCCATACACGAGTCCCACCATGTATATATTTCTTATTTCACCAATAATCCTCCTCCATGCATGGGTCAAGGGCAACTTGAATGCTTTGTATTATAATATGACAAAGGAGGGGCTCACTCTTGGATGCATTGTACAAATTCAACAAAGGAGGGGACCACTAAAAGACTTTTGCAGGCATAAAAAGCAGGCTTTTTGGTGAGAATTTTGGCACCTATCTCCACTCCGAATTTGGAGCGGTGGTCAAAAGAGAAAATGTATCCCACGCTCTGAATAATCACCCCAAATTTTTTCATGATTTTTGGAGCTACCAGCTCATAGCTATGATTTTTTTAGTGGACCCCAGTTTTCCCATGCTATGCAGCCACACTCTCTCTTCCACTTTATCATTTTCCTCTTTCACACACACTTCTCCACTCATCATCCCCATATCTCTCACCACTCCTCTCTGCACACTACTCACCTTCTCCTTAACCTTGAAGAATAAGAGAAACCATGGTGAACTCATACCTCCCACACACAATTCCATTCCAAAATTGACCACCTAGTCTCATTTTGCCTCCTCCAAATTACCCATATCTATCAAAAAACCACAAAATTCAGCCTCTTCTCTTAAAAGACAGCATCATGGTGGTTGATTACTCAGCTTCAATTACCTTGTCTCTCAAGGAAGGTCAAGAGTGGAGAAAAAATGTACCGTCAAAGCTAGTGGACCGTCAACAAGCGTCAAAATTGGCCCTACTCAAGACACTTGGAGCATCAACCTTGTAAGAAATCCACCTTTTCTTACCTCTTAAGAGTTTTTCTTCCTTATTTGTATCCTACATGGATACTCCCATTGTAAATATCCAATTCCATTTGTAAATTAATACTAACTCTACTAACACTAACCCACTATGAAAAGTCCTATCACCTCCATTTCTCTCCTCTCTCTTTCCCCACCAAACTTCTTGATAATTCCAAGCAAAAGAAATTAGATAAATTGCTGAAAATCTAACCCAACCATGGTTAGAGGAGTAACCCTAGCCTCCAAAATTGCTATAAAAGGAGGGTGTAGCTAGCATAAAAGGGGGGAAGCCATAAGCAAGAGCACTATGCTATAGCTTGAGAAGCCAAGCTCAACCTCTCTAGAAGGAGCTCTTGAGTGGAAGCTCATTGTCTTATGCATGTGCATGTGTTGTAATAGGGGATTAGCAAGGGAAATCTATGCCATTGCAAGAGAGAGAGTGATCATTCAATTGAGAGTAGGAAATCTATCATTTCTCCTACTAGTGTAAGCCCAACATTCGCTGAATCAAGGAGGGTGGATTTGGACTAATCTTGGATATTTTGTCTCCCTTCCAACGTGAAGTAATGGACAACAATGATGCGTAAGTGTCTTGGTGTTTTTTTTTAAGTTCTTGATAGCTTGTCTCTGGTGTTGTCATCAATCTAGCCATAAATCCCACATACTGTAAGAGGGCGACAGGGTGGAGAGGACTCCCCTGGCCTTAAGACAGTGATTGGGGTGGCTTTTCTAGTGATGTGTTGTGGTGAAATTTACGCAAGCTATGTTGAACAAGTACTAATCTCACTTTGATTTGTCATGACAGATTTGTAAGAAGGTATTAATGCAACAAGCACCCCCTCCCCCTTTCTCTCTCTTTCTTAAATATATAGTTGTGTTTGCTTGATCATCGCCGATACGTTTCAAAGCAGCCCGAGCACTATCTCTCTCTCTCTCTCTCTCTATCTCTCTCTCTCTCTATCTCTCTCTCTCGTGTTTTAGTGTGTGAGAGTATTCCATTGGTGTTAGGGTTAGTGTAATTCCTTGCTTGTTTGTGGGTTGCTCTAACGATTCTCCTCTTTTGCGTCCTAGTTCGCTCTTAAACTAGGTGGTGCCCCTTGTGTAGTTGGGATTTGGCGGTGGGTTTGTTGTTTTGGTTTGTGTTGTGTTGTGCCCCAGCCCCATTGAGCAGCACGGGAGCCTTGAAGGGTGTCTAGAGGGCACTCTTCTTGTTGCCCACCCCGGACCACCTCAAATTGGTGCCCCCATGGAGGACGGCTTGTGTATTTTTGTGTAGAATCAACCTTTAGCATAGTCAAGTAGTTTGCATGAATCACGAAGCTTTTTATGATCCCTTCATTCCCATTGCAAGGCAAAAGGTACACATAATTGTTAGTACTAAGTTGCAATTTCAACGTGTCATTCGTAGAATTTTAGGTCCTCTTAGGTTGGCCGAGATAAACGCTTCAGTAAATCCTTTTATTTTGCCTCTCATTAGGTACGACCTTAGTTTGGACGTCTATATTTTTGTTTTGTTTTAAGCATTAGGACATGCATAGGCCATGGATAATGGCCCAGGAATAGAGGTTTTTCCCTTTCATTTTACTCCACACATTAGAATAAACGTTGCAATTAGTAGAAAGATCCATTTTCAACAACGAATGGTGTTCATGTTTGGTGCCCAAAGAGCAGGAGAAATTCTTGCATCACCAAACCCTGTCATTCTACCTCTCATCAACTACCACACTTCTTTTGATGTACATGTGTTCATTTTATTTTAAAATGAAGTGCAGCCCGGCAAAGTAGTGTGTATGTTTGCTTTTTCTTTGTCCAAGTTGTTACAAGAAACAAAAAAACGATCATTTGTTCTAACTGGGAATGTGTGTGCAGTGAAAGTTCAATCCTTAGAGATCTAGCTCTATTACCAATTGAGTTGGAGGAGCAAGTAGTAAGGCGTCTCCCTCATAACAAGAGGGTGGTGAAGTTAAGACGGAAGGTCCTACGCGTTGATTCCATTTTCCTCTTGTTGTTGGGCACTAAGGAAGACCGCGCATTCATCCAACTAGTGTGTGCCCTAAGATTGGTAAATAGAGTGAAATTTGGCGTTTGGCGAGTGCATTTCACCATTGAGGAAGACTCTTCAGGAAACTTGCGGCCAGAGTTCATGCTTCATAGACTCACATTTGGTGAATTTTTCCCTCATTTGCATCTTATTAATAGTCTTCCTTTCGCTTTCAACAAAGGAGATAGGGAGCTATTCAGAGCTTGTCTTAATAAAGAGAGCATAGAGAAGATTGCAAATTTATATAAATTCTCATCCTCCTCTACTTTCTATGACACTTTGTTCATAGAGACATTGTAAATCTCTTTATGCTTTTGAATGATTTAACCATAATCCTAAGGAGTTTTTGTCCAGGAATTTTGTAGCACAAGTGGAGTCTTTAAATCTTGCAAACTTGATTGTACTTGATGAGGATGTTCTTTATGAAATTGTGAGAAGGTTGCCTCACTCCGACTGTGTGGAACTCGAAGGAAAGGAGCTCCTAGTCAATTGCTACTTTCTCACGGCCTTCGACGAGCATGAAGATCTAGTTTTTATACAAATCGCTTGTGCATTGGGAATTGTAGAGCAAGTGCAATTTATCACTTGGGACGTGGTTGCTCTTTTGGATCCAGAAAAGGAAGTTCTAGAGATTTCTGTTTATCGCCTTAGCTTTGAAGAATTTCAACCCTTCTTAGAGCTCATCAATAGTCTACCCTTTTGTTTTGATCAAACAAATCGAGACCTTATTGAAGCTTGGATAGCTGAAGAAGAAAACCTAGAGTGGTATTTTCTCACTTCTTCATTTGCAGGCGAGTGGTTCTAGATCTCTATTGTATCCCTTATTGTAACTCGTATTGTAATCTTTCATAATAATGGAGAGCCAACGCCAAATGTCTGGATATCCTCTTTTCTTTGGAGAGCCTGGAGAGGATGCAGAATTATTTTTAGCAAATTTCAAGATGTCTTGCCGTATCAAGAGGATAGTAACCGATCAAGAACGTGTAGAAATGTTTGAGGTGGTCCTTAGGAAAGATGCTAGTACTTGGTTTGACTCTTTGCCTGAGGAAGTTAAGGGGAATTACACAGAAGTTTTGAATCGTTTTAAGAGATACTTCTTTGATCCCCAAAACACTCAAAAACTATGGCAAGACATTGTTTCTCATAAGCAAAAAGACTTAGATGACTACTACTTGTACAAGCAAGAGTTTCTACGTCTTTGGGCTCTATGGATACGAAATGTTACTAACCCTGGTGATGGTGCAGAATTTTTAAAGAAGGAGAGGTTCATAGCCGGACTCTTTCCTGACCTTAAGGTAAAAGTTGAGGCGGGTGCACCTGCTACTTTTGATGCAGCTGAAACTAGGGCTGCTGAGAAGTATAGGAAACTCAAGTGCTTAAGGGGAGAGGTTCCAATAGAAGGTCTTAGACCCAAAGGTAAGTCACAAGCATCAACATCGAGGGAGCTTCCTGAGGTAACGGCGGAAGTAATTGAGAAGTTAAACGAATCTTTAAGCAGCCTGTCAATTCACCTTGCACAAGCTGTAGGTCCAAAGGGACAAGCAAAGAAGTCTGAAGAGCGAGATCCACGACCTAGGAGAGTCTTGCAATGTTGGAATTGCGGAGAGTCTGGACATGGGATGTATAATTGTCCTTGGCCCCGTGGGGAGCCAGGGAGGCCTAACTTGAATTACCCAGTGATGAATGCAAGTGAAGGAACTGGTCAACAACCAAGGATTCTACAAAGGCCAAATGGACCAAGACCACCTCCACACGGGGTAGAAGGAGTTCCACCTTTGCTAGATCCAAATGTGCATGTGGTAGAGGTGACAAATTCAGATGAGGTTGACATGGAAGCCAATGGAATTAAGCGTGGCCGAGGAAAAGGTAAAGAGAAAGAAGGAGTCACATCACAGAGTGACCATGGACAAGGCAAGAAGGCAAAGGGAACCAAGGAAACCAAGAGGACTCGACGTCGTATCAACCTCCAAGACTTCCCTCTTGGACATGGTATGGCTCCGTACAACTTGTTGGAAGACATGAGAGGTAAGGGTCCTGATATTTCATGGCCTCAATTTCTTACATTATGTCCACAAGTTAGGAGGGATTTAACAAGGGCAGTTAGCACTTGGAGAAAGGTAAAAGAGAGTGTGCCTGTTGTAAAAATTGCACAAGCTGAAATGAATGAGGACATTACACCGGTGCTAGACTGTTACATCAAAGGGAGATTGGTTAGGAAAGGTCTAGTGGATGGGGGTGCACAAATTTGCATCATGACAGAGGGACTCATGCAAAAACTAGGCATGCACATCCATGAGACACATGAAATTAGGGTCAAGATGGCAAACAATAGCAAGGCTAGGTGCGTAGGCATTTGTAAAAATGTTTTTGTGGAGGCCTTTGGCATTAAGAAGGCAGTGGATTTCTACGTCATGTCTACCAAGGGAAATGGTTACCCATTTATCCTAGGAAGACCATGGCTAATGAAAATGCGAGCTTTGCAGGATTGGGAGAGTGGAAAGCTAATTTGCAGGAATGACAATCACAAGAAGGTTGTCTTTGACATGAAGGAGCAACGCCAAGAGGAGCTCCATGAAGAATCATCTCAAAGTGAGACGGAAGAAGGTTGGACCGATAGCACTTCAGAAGAAGAAAGTAGCGGCAGCATTACTGAAGAGGAGTCTTCCATCGAAGTCATGGGGGTAAGGTTTAATCCAAGCAACCAAGAGACCTCTTGTCAAGGCTTGGAGGAGGTAGGTCCTCAAGAGAACGAAGGTGATCAAGATGAAGGGATGCTGGAAGGTATGCTATCAACAACACTTACAAAGGATGAAAGAGAGGAGTTCAAATGTGTGCTAAGGAAGTTTCCTAAGCTTTTTGCTAAAGACTACACCGATGTGCGTGGAGTAGATGCTGTTCAACACAAAATTGAGTTGAAGCCAGAGGCCACACCTAAGGCTCAGAAGCTACGAAGGCTAGGAGTCATCAAGGAGCAGGCTTTACTCAAGGAGGTAAGAAAGCTTCTAGCAGCAGGGTTCATTTATCCAGTGGAGAATTCGGAGTGGGTCTCTCCTGTTGTTGTCACTCCTAAGAAGAACGGCAAGTGGAGGGTGTGTGTGGATTACCGTCCCCTCAATGAGGCAACAAAGATAGATCACTTTCCCCTCCCATTCCAGGATGAGATACTAAATGAGGTAGCTGGTCATGAGAAGTACACTGTGTGCGATGGTTACTCAGGTTACTTTCAAATAGGGATTGCACTGGAGGATCAATTGAAAACAACCTTTATCACTCCTTGGGGTTGTTATGCTTTTAGAGTCATGCCATTTGGTCTGACAAATGCTCCTGCAACATTCCAACGTTTCATGAATATGGTGTTTCAAGCATTCTTTGGAAAGTCAATTAGGGTGTTCATTGATGATTTCTGTATTTATAGCTCAAAATCATTGCATCTACAAAGGGTAGAAGAATGTTTAAAGAAGCTCTACGACATGGGAGGTCAACTCAACCCCGACAAGTGCCATATAGGTGAGGATGAAGTAATCTTGCTTGGTCATAAAGTTTCTTACAAAGGCATTGAAGTGGATCCTTCGAAGGCAAAGGCTCTTATTGAGCTACCATCACCCAAGAGTCTTAAGGAGGTCATCTCATTCATTCAAAAGGTGAAGTATATGTCACGCTTCATTCACTTAGCCTCGGAGTTACTTCACCCTTTGCAAAAGTTGACACAACAAGTAGAATTTGCATGGTCTGATGAGCTTGAAGAGTACTTTTGTAAAATTAAAGTCATTTTGTCAGAGCTACCAACACTCATGCCTCCTTGTTGGGAGTACACATTCTTTGTTAGCTCTAATGCTGGGAAAGAAACAATTGGTGCTGTGTTGCTACAACAAGATCCCCACAATACAAGGATGCGACCCATCTACTTTGCTAGTAGGGTCATGAATGCTTTGGAGAGAGACTACACAGAAGCAGAACTCATGATGCTTTCTCTCATGTTTGCGGTGAGAAAGTTTAGATCCTACCTGCTACCAAAACCTTTTGTAATTCTCACTGCAGAAAATTTGTTCCCTTGGGTGTCATCTCAAATGAATCTTAGTACTAGGATCTCAAAGTGGATTATGGAGTTGCAAGAGTTTCAATACTCTTTCAAGGTAGAAGATAGTGTGCGTGCACAATTGGCAGGGATTCTCACTTATAGGGTGCACGAAAAGGAGATTAAGGTGCCTGAAGTAAAGACCCTACCATTGCCACCACCAAAAAGTATTCCTAATTCTTTTACTTTGTTCTTTGATGGAGCTTTTCGTCGAGCCACAGGAAAAGCAGGGGGAGGGCTAGTGTTGCTCAACCCAAGTGGAGAGGTGGTCATGAAAGAAAAGTTCAATCTACCAAGTTCAGCTAGCAACAATGAAGCAGAATATGACACTCTACTTCAAGGTTTGAAGATGTGCATTGGCCAAGGGATACAACGCCTCATGGTAAAGGGAGATGCACTTCTCATTGTTAAACAGATTTTAGGAATTTGGGCATGCAAGAATGAGAGCTTACGGACAAAAGTTCATGCCATTCGTAGATTGTTTAATCAATTTGAAGAAGTGCAACTATATCATATTCCTAGGAAACAGAATGAAGATGCTGATTTACTTGCACAACAAGCCATTGCATGTGTAAAGAAAGAAGTGCAGGTCATCATGGTGGTGGCTGCTGTGAAGCAACCGAGGTACCAGGGATTGGAGTCATTGGCTCCCATCATTGCCTACATTTTGGAGGGTGAGTTTCCACCAAACTTCACAAAAGCTCAGAAGAGGAGACTCATGAAGAAGGCAAGCGTATATCTCTTCCTAGAAGGTTCCCTCTATCAAAGAGGGAAGGATCAAGTGTGCAGACGAGTACCAACTATCAAGGAAATTCCAGCCATTCTAAAAGGTTTGCATGAAGAGGCATGTGGTGGTCATTTTGCCCAAGAATTAACTGTGAAGAAGATTTTGCTTTCGGGGTATGTTTGGCCAAGTTTGCATGTGGATGTTCAACATTGGTGTAAAAGCTGTCACACTTGTCAGATAAATGGAAATAGAAGGTTGGTGCATGGCCCGAGGCAAATAGTGCTTGCAAATGGACCCTTTGAAAAGTGGGGTATTGATGCTATGGGTCCTCTGCCTAGGACAAAAAATGGTAAACTCTACATTCTAGTGGCTGTAGACTATATGACTAGGTGGGTGGAAGCACAAAGTGTGGCAAAGGTAAATGAGAAGACAGTGAGCAAATTCGTCTACACTCACATTTGTTGTAGATTTGGCACACCTTTGGAGATTGTTTCTGATAATGGTCCAGGGTTTAGAAAAGGATTGCTCACAGAAGTTTGTGAAGAGCTTCACATTCTACATCGTCATAGCACACCATACTACCCACAATCAAATGGTTTGGTGGAGAAGGCTAATGGTGTCATTGCAGGAATCATTAGAAAGATGGTGCAAAACAAGACAAAATTATGGGATGACTTCTTGGATGGTTCCTTGTGGGCATATCGAACCACATATAGGGAAGCCACGGAGTTCACACCATTTCACTTGGTCTATGGTCAAGAGGCTTTGCAGCCTATCAAGCTCAACATTCCAACAATGCGACTTCATGGCAAAGGAGCACAAGATGATCAAGAGGTATGGATGTATCGACTTCTTACATTAGTGGAGCTTGAGTGGAAAAGAGAAGCAGCATATGAGTGCTACAAGAGGAAAGCCACACAAGCGAAAGAAACGCACGACAAGAAACTGAAGGACAAAGGCATCAAGGAAGGAGAGCTTGTGCTAAGGTATGACAATCGACTTGACAATCGTTTTGATGCCAAGTTTGAAACAAGATGGCAAGGGCCATACATAGTCAAGAAGGCTTTCAATTCAAGTTACTATCAGCTTATGGACTTGAATGGTAAAGAGCACTCCAGGAAAGTAAACGGGTATCGCTTGAAGCCCTATTTGAGTCGCCTTCTACCAAAGGATCTACCAAAGATCTGTCCAAAGGCCGCTGTCTTATGTCAGTATTGTTACATGAAGCATGAGTGTAACTCCAGCCAAAATTCTGAGGGGCTAAACAATGAAGATCTCGTCAAGGACTCTGAAGCACTCTCTTTGGAAAAGATGCTCTATGATGGTACATGAATATACCATCATCCAGGGGGAGGGCTAATGATAGCCGTTTTTTCGGCTCTTTGTAATTGCCACAGTGAGTTACCTCACCCTACCAAAATCACCCAAACACTGTGGCTATCCCTACCATTTCACTGTACATAGGCGTGCGTGAGTCACGGGACTTTTCCCTTATCTTCTTAAAAACCCTCAGCTAGCTAGTCACTGGGCTAGGTGAGCCAAAAAAAATAAAAATAAAAATAAAAATAAAAGTATATTATGGCCTCTTTGTGTGTAAATATTTCATTGTATATATGGCCTAAATATAGGGATTTTTTATAATTATTTTGGTATTTTATTTAAATATTTCTACTTAGGTGTGTGTTTTATTAAACCTATGTACACCTTCTTTCATCCTCTTACACCATAATTTTATTTTTTTGCCAATATCTACATACTCTAACCTCATATTTTTCCTTTATACAAATCACTCCCACATTTTCACCCTCACCCTCGTGAAAACAAAAAATTGATTTCTACTCATTGGTTACTTTTATTATATTATTTACTTGCATATATTTTCCTCTTTCACCAAAAATAATTCAAGGAGGGACCATATCATATGATTCGAATATCTTTCCATATCCATAACTCCTCCATATTTTTATTATTATTTTTACTCATTATTCTAACACCATGTGCTCATTGAGCTAAAGTCCATGAATAGTCCATACACGAGTCCCACCATGTATATATTTCTTATTTCACCAATAATCCTCCTCCATGCATGGGTCAAGGGCAACTTGAATGCTTTGTATTATAATATGACAAAGGAGGGGCTCACTCTTGGATGCATTGTACAAATTCAACAAAGGAGGGGACCACTAAAAGACTTTTGCAGGCATAAAAAACAGGCTTTTTGGTGAGAATTTTGGCACCTATCTCCACTCCGAATTTGGAGCGGTAGTCAAAAGAGAAAATGTATCCCACGCTCTGAATAATCACCCCAAATTTTTTCATGATTTTTGGAGCTACCAGCTGTGAGCTATGATTTTTTTAGTGGACCCCAGTTTTCCCATGCTATGCAGCCACACTCTCTCTTCCACTTTATCATTTTCCTCTTTCACACACACTTCTCCACTCATCATCCCCATCTCTCTCACCACTCCTCTCTGCACACTACTCACCTTCTCCTTAACCTTGAAGAATAAGAGAAACCATGGTGAACTCATACCTCCCACACACAATTCCATTCCAAAATTGACCACCTAGTCTCATTTTTCCTCCTCCAAATTACCCATATCTATCAAAAAACCACAAAATTCAGCCTCTTCTCTTAAAAGACAGCATCATGGTGGTTGATTACTCAGCTTCAATTACCTTGTCTCTCAAGGAAGGTCAAGAGTGGAGAAAAAATGTACCATCAAAGCTAGTGGACCGTCAACAAGCGTCAAAATTGGCCCTACTCAAGACACTTGGAGCATCAACCTTGTAAGAAATCCACCTTTTCTTACCTTTTAAGAGTTTTTCTTCCTTATTTGTATCCTACATGGATACTCCCATTGTAAATATCCAATTCCATTTGTAAATTAATACTAACTCTACTAACACTAACCCACTATGAAAAGTCCTATCACCTCCATTTCTCTCCTCTCTCTTTCCCCACCAACTTCTTGATAATTCCAAGCAAATTTAGAAATTAGATAAATTGCTGAAAATCTAACCCAACCATGGTTAGAGGAGTAGCCCTAGCCTCCAAAATTGCTATAAAAGGAGGGTGTAGCTAGCATAAAAGGGGGGAAGCCATAAGCAAGAGCACTATGCTATAGCTTGAGAAGCCAAGCTCAACCTCTCTAGAAGGAGCTCTTGAGTGGAAGCTCATTGTCTTATGCATGTGCATGTGTTGTATAGGGGATTAGCAAGGGAAATCTATGCCATTGTAAGAGAGAGAGTGATCATTCAATTGAGAGTAGGAAATCTATCATTTCTCCTACTAGTGTAAGCCCAACATTCGCTGAATCAAGGAGGGTGGATTTGGACTAATCTTGGATATTTTGTCTCCCTTCCAACGTGAAGTAATGGACAACAATGATGCGTAAGTGTCTTGGTGTTTTTTTTAAAGTTCTTGATAGCTTGTCTCTGGTGTTGTCATCAATCTAGCCATAAATCCCACATACTGTAAGAGGGCGACAGGGTGGAGAGGACTCCCCTAGCCTTAAGACAGTGATTGGGGTGGCTTTTCTAGTGATGTGTTGTGGTGAAATTTACGCAAGCTATGTTGAACAAGTACTAATCTCACTTTGATTTGTCATGACAGATTTGTAAGAAGGTATTAATGCAACAAGCACCCCCTCCCCCTTTCTCTCTCTTTCTTAAATATATAGTTGTGTTTGCTTGATCATCGCCGATACGTTTCAAAGCAGCCCGAGCACTATCTCTCTCTCTCTCTCTCTATCTCTCTCTCTCGTGTTTTAGTGTGTGAGAGTATTCCATTGGTGTTAGGGTTAGTGTAATTCCTTGCTTGTTTGTGGGTTGCTCTAACGATTCTCCTCTTTTGCATCCTAGTTCGCTCTTAAACTAGGTGGTGCCCCTTGTGTAGTTGGGATTTGGCGGTGGGTTTGTTGTTTTGGTTTGTGTTGTGTTGTGCCCCAGCCCCATTGAGCAGCACGGGAGCCTTGAAGGGTGTCTAGAGGCCACTCTTCTTGTTGCCCGCCCCGGACCGCCTCACCGCGAATAAAGTGGAGGACGCAAAGGATGTGGAGACATTACGAGTAATTGTAGAGACCCTGAGGAAAAAACGCAAGCGACAGCAGGAGGAATTGGTGCATCATCGAGATCCAAAGAAAAGTACTAATCAAGACCCCCCCAAAACCCGCACACATCGGAAACTTTAAGTTCTATGTGCTTTTTGTGCTATTTACTTATTTTGAATATTTGATTTTTTTTTTGTCTCATGGTGTCAATCTTCACTACAATTTACTGGGTGTGGCTTTTTGGGAACTGTAGTAAATATACAAGTGATTGGTAATGTTGGGCACCAGCATTGTGCTCAAGAAGACTTGGGACACTTTGACCTAGTGACTCAGTTTTGTGTCCCTCACCTTTCGGAGGATAATAGGCCTGCCTTAATCATTAATATTAATGATCTGCTTATTGTCACTCACGACAAGAGAGAGGGACCAAGCTCGCCTGACGTGGAGATGTTTCTTTTCAAAAGGTGAAGCAGGACAATAATCTGAACCACTATGTGCACCATTTTGCAGAGTGGTTTGTTCTTAGGGCTAGCCAGATTGTTGAAGTGTACGTCTAGAACACAAGTCACTACCGAGACTTGGAAAAGAGGTTAGAATTGTGCTTGCCTCAGCTTGAATGGGTGGATTGCAAAGGAGACATGCAGTAGAAGCTCATGGCTTCACAAGCAAGGGGAACAGATGCTTTCTAGTCTTGGGTACTTTTTGGAAAGAATTTCCACAATTCAACAAAGATAACACCCTTCTACTAGATGACAAATATCCCAGGTGTTGCGTGAACGACAAAGACTCCTATGTTATCTTGCGTTCTCTAAAAGACGAGACTAAAGCCCAATCAAAGAAGTTTATGCATCATGAAGTTTTTCCTTTTGTCTATGAGTGGAAGAAAAAAAAAAATCAATCGGAGCTGATCAGTGCTTGTAAATTGGATGCTAGAAGAAGAAGGTGGCAACAACTTCGGGACACTGAATCTGTGAGGGAAAAATTAGCAAGGCGGCAAAGGCAAAGTGCTGCCTCCACCACCTCCACTACCACATTATAAAAGGCTGCCTCCTCAGCTCCGATCTCAACAGAATTCTTAAGAGTCGTGTACCTTTGGTCATGTATGTAGATACCCATGATGAGTTTGATAGTGTAATTACTGATAATGAGGAATTCTTTTGTTTTGTAAAATGGAAAAAAACCGACATTGTATTGCGGAATTCTATACCATTTTCTAATGTAGAAACATGATTTGCTATACAATCGACCATTTTGTTGCGTGCCTTGCAAGATATCTTATTATAATTTGATTTTAAATTGTTTTAGCAAATTTTTTAAGGGCTTTTGTAGAAGACAAAAATTAGGTTAGTGGACAGAAGTGCAAGCTATATCACTTGTGAACTGTGGACCACATGCCGGTGGTTGAAAACCATTTGCATTATGTAAATTGGTATCCTTTAGCAAGTGGTTAAGAACCACTTGAAAGAGTTTTTGAACCACTTGCAAAGGCCTTCTGGACCACTTGCTAGGTCTTCTATTCCACTTGCAAGCACTTTGAAAGTGGTTCTTAACCATTTGTGCTAGTGGTTAAGATAGCACTTGCCATTGGTTCTGAACCTTTTGCTAGTGGTTAAGAAAGCACTTGTTAGTGGTTTTGAACCACTTGCCAGCGGTTCAGAACTTTTTGCTAGTGGTTAAGATAGCACTTGACAGTGGTTTTGGACCACTTGCCAATGGTTCGGAACCACTTGTAGTGGTTCAGAACCGCTTACATTGGTTAAGATAGCCTTTTGCCAGTGGTTAAGATAGCACTTGCTTCTGGTTTAGAACCACTTGCTAGTGGTTTAGATAGCACTTGCAAGTGGTTCTGAACCACTTGCCAATGGTTAAAAACCACTTGCAATGGTTAAGATAGCACTTGACAGTGGTTAAGATATCACTTGCTAGTGGTTCAAAACCAGCTGCTAGTGGTTAAGATTGCACTTGATAGTGGTTCAGAACCACTTGCTAGTGGTTTAGATAGAATTTGCAGGTGAGTCTATGAGATCAAAAATACGTATACAAGCAAGTGGTCCTAAAGCACCTGCCACTACAACAAAAAAAGGTGTCATCGACGCAGATATCGACGCACTGCGTCGCTATGTGTGTTGATATCCGCATCCCTATGAACCAGTCGCTATTTGCGACGCAGATATAGACGCACATAGCGACGACCATAAGAGAAAAAAAATTTCTTGGGCAGAGGGCAGGTAGCCTGGCCTGTGCCCAGTTAAAAGATGGACACAGCCAGAGCCAAACTTCCTGCCCCCTGCCCAAGAAAGTGAGCAGCACCAAAATCAACCATGCTCCCGCGCGCAGAAATTTCGGCAGAGTTCCCTTTGTTTTTACATAAAATTTAAAAAAAAAACCATATCATGTATACGCCTCCTACATGCTATCCATGTAGGATCTCACATGAGATTTAAGGCCAATGAAAGACAAGTACCGTACCAACTGAAAAGCATAACCATAACAAACCATAACCATAACTTAAAAGCATAACCATAATGCAGATAACCATAACCATAAACAAAATTAACAATAACCATAAGCATAACCAGAAAGTTAAACATAACCATTAACAAAACCTGAACCATAACTATGTCTATACAAGAATAGGAGAAATAACCATGTCTATACAATGACAATGACAATAATCATAACCATAAGGGAAACAATAACTGTCTGAACAATAATTGTCTGTACAAAAAAGAGACACAGAAGTGTGTCTGTGTCTCACAAAGCATATATATGAAATCCGGTCTCTCTCTTGCTCTCTACTTACCTCTCTCTCTCTCTCTCTCACTCTCTACTTCCCTATCTCTCTACTGATCGAAGGAGCGACTAAGCTAGGGAGATCTAGACGCTCACGATTGCGGAGGACTACACAACATCGACAGAGGCTGCATCAGAGGATCTAGCTAGTTCACTTTGGCTGGACATGCACAACGCTCGG
The DNA here is from genome assembly GCF_014529385.1 of Adiantum capillus-veneris. Taxonomy (NCBI): domain Eukaryota; kingdom Viridiplantae; phylum Streptophyta; class Polypodiopsida; order Polypodiales; family Pteridaceae; genus Adiantum; species Adiantum capillus-veneris. Next base: position 147,825,142 of record NC_140936.1, on the reverse strand, counting down.
TCAGGCTACTGACCATGGAGGAGATTGATGAGATCCGCCAGCGACAGATGCTGGATCTCCTATGATCTACCTATCCCAGCTAGCTGGTTTAGCTGTTTAGTCCACACCCAACAGTTTAGGATTCCATAATATTTTATCTTGTCATCTTCTTACTCTGACTTTGTATCAAATCCATCACATTGTAACTTTCTTGTCTCATGTCTCATAGGTCACTTTGGCCTTTCGACGACGTTCATATAACATTTCATTTCATTTCTCTCTTTAATTTTTTTTCTTTAATTTTAATTTCCTAAGCATACATTAATTCTCTCTCTCTCTCTCTCTCTCTCTCTCTCTCTCTCTCTCTCTCTCTCTCTCTCTTTCCTACACACACACACACACACACACACACACACCTCTCTCTCTCTCTCTCTCTCTCTCTCTCTCTCTCTCTCTCTCTCTCTTTCCTACACACACACACGATGTAGAGAGAGAGAGAGAGAGAGGGAGGGGTTGGGGGGGGGGGGGGGGGGGGGGGGGGGGACATAATACATGCGCAGCAGGTTTCGGCCAAGATCTGAGTAGGCAAAAATGGCCCATGCATGCGGGTTTCGCTTTTTTCCCCCAAATTTCTTTTGTGTCGCTATACGCGTGGATATATGCGTCGATATACGCGTGACAAATAAAGCCTTTCCACGCGTATATCGACGCACACTGCGACGCGTTACGTAGATATACACATGGAAAAGCATGGCCGTCGATATATACGCGTCGATATCTTCATGTAGTGTTGTAGTGTGCAAAGGCCTTCTAGGTCACTTGCTAGGTCTTCTTCTCCACTTGCAAGTGCTTTGAAAGTGATTTGGAAAAGGTTCTGAACCACTTGCTAGTGGTTTAGATAGCACTTGTAGGTGGTCAATGATATTGAAACTACTTATAAGGGTGTCTTGACAACTTTTGGGTGGCTTAAAGGGCCATATATTTTTGTAAAATCTGGTTGAAGGTAGTTAGCGGATAGCAAGTGTAAGCTACGTGTACTCGAAAGAATAAAAAAGTGTCAAAAACACTTCAGCTTTTGGGTGAGGAACATATACAAGAAAGCGATACCAAATTATATTTTATGAGGTCAATATGTTTTAAATAGGCACATTCTGTATCTTTCAGCACATCACCCACCTTGATTTCCCAGAAGACCCTATCAACCTTTTTCGCGGATGACCAACAGTCTTTCCTATTGTTCATTAGGGTGAGGTAATTGACCACTATTGCTGCATTATAGAGCGGGTGTCCATCCACCTTCAATTGCCCATGGGTTAATGCCCTCTTTATGACCGTGCGAGCATCGTCATGTTCATGTTTTCCATGACCTGATTCAAAATAGTTGTGCATCATCTCAAGCCTAATAAGCTGAGAAAACCTTGCAACAAAGAAGAAAGGATGTCATGCTTTGAATTATGATGTTGCACCATCAGACCATACCCAGTGTCGCTTTAAACAAAACCCTGGTCCTTTAACCACTGGTCATGCAAAAGAAAGCAATGTTGAACAAACAATGTGTCATGCACATTATCATCGAATATATAAAAATGGAGATTTTCTGTAATGTCGCCCATTGTCAAGCGCACATATAGTGGACCAAAATGCTCACCTTACTAGAATATCGGTGTATGGATTGGATCTCATTCTAAATTTTAAAACTGTAATTTTTTGCAAAGTCCACGACAGAGACAACGAATCACTTGGAAAACTCTATGGACACTCTTTGAAGTGGTTGGCCTGCCATCTGTAGATGTAGTTATGCTTGATAAACTTGGTCAGCTTGTCTTTCATGAATGAAATGAAAGTGGAGCACCCAATTTGCTGAATAACAAGATCTTTCCTTTTGTGGTGATGGCCATCTTCATCTATAGATTGTGTCTCCACACCAACAAAAACCTTTGCAGCCACCTGAAAGTTGTCATTGTGTACTTCTAGAGGACAATATCTGAGTTTTTTGGAGCCACACCGATTTCATTTTCCCATCAAGAAAATGTGTAAATGAAACATGGAATTTTCTGGCTTAGGGCACAAAAAGGACTCCCATAGTGTTGTGAGGCTCTCAAATGTTGACTTTGTAGCCACACATATACTGCCACTTATTATAAGGTCACAAACATCACAAGCACAGTGCCAAGAGCCTCAATGTACTCCAAACCTACCTTGACGCATTTGCTTGAAAGCATCTTTCAGTTAGACAAATTGCATATGATATTTGCGGCAGCAGGTATTGCGGTCAAGCGATTTTCAAACAAAAAAGGTCTTCAAATTCTCAAAGCATCTCATCAAAATGCGCACCGCCATATACATTTCCTGAAAACACCTGTAAAATTCCACCTGCACAAAAAAGCAGGCGATAAAGAGATAATGTGAGAACAAATAACCAAAATGGTTCATACCATCACCCACAAGTTAGAACACCCACTCTCGTGTTTGTTAAAGCACATAAGAGGAACTTTTACCACTTAGAAGTTGTTTTTCATGTTTGAAAGGGGCTTTAAACTTCTTGAAACCACCTGAAGCACTTTAAGCCACCTATAGGTGATTGAAAAAAGTCATCAAACCACTTTCAAGTATTTTGTTTACCACTTTCAATCACCTTGAGGTGGTTTGAAATCTTCCAAGTGCTTACATAGGTTCTCACCTAAGCACTTTAAACCACCTATAGGTGATTGAAAATGGTCATTTAACCACTTTCAAGTTGTTTGTTTACCACTTTCAATCACCTTCAAGTGGATAACACCCAAATCTCGGGTTTGTAAAGGCTTTCAAGAGAAACATTTACCACTTAGAAGTGCTTTTTCATGTTTGAAAGTGGCTTTGAACTACTTGAAACCACTTGAAGCACTTTAAACCACCTTAGGGTGATTGAAAAATTTCATCAAACCACTTTCAATCAACTTCAGGTGGTTTGAAATCTTCCAAGTGCTGACATAGGTTCTCACCTAAGCACTTGGCAGATTCCAAACTGCCTGAAGCACTTAAAACCACCTAGAGGTGATTGAAAAGGTTCATCAAACCACTTTCAATCATCTTCAGGTGGCACTACAAGAGGCTATTCATATTAGCAACGCTCACACAGAAACACTACAAGAGGTTCTTCATATTAGTGACGCTCACACAGCGACGCTCAAAAAAAAAATTCCCGGCGTCGCTATGAGCGTCGCTATGAGCGTCGCAAATTTATTTGTAAATTTGCGACGCTCATAGCGACGCCGGCTGGGGTAAAAAAAATAACCGAGCGCGCCCAAAAACTCAGATCTCAGATCTGAGTTTTTCGACGCCCTCAAGCAAAGAGCAGGTAACGCTCTCCCTCACTCTCTCTCTTTCTCTCTCTTTTTCTTCTCCACACACACACACACACACACACACACACACACACACACGAGGAGAGGAAGGAGAGCCAGGTATGCTCCTTCCCTCTCCTCATTCTCATGTTCCCTTCCCCTCTTTCTCTCTCCCTCTCTTTCTCTCTCACACACACACATACACACACACACACAGTGTTTTGTGAGAGAGAGAGAGAGAGAGAGAGAGAGAGAGAGAGAGAGAGAGAGAGAGAGAGAGAGAGCACAAACAAAAACAAAAACGCACACACACATACATAAACAAAGAATGCACACACATCGAGAGAGAAAAAGAGAGAGAGAGCATGCATAAACAAAAAACGCACGCATTGAGAGAGGAAAAGAGAGAGAGAACATGCATAAACAAAAAATGCACACATTGAGAGAGGAAAAGAGAGAGAAAACATGCATACGATCCAAAAAAACGCACACACATTGAAAGAGAAAGAGAGAGAAACTAATTTAACGTCGTAGGAAACTAATTAAAATTAAAAGACCTAAAGATCTAACCGACGAGGAGTTGAACTGAAGACCTATTATTCAAGAGAGAAATGGCATAATCAATCTATCATACTTGGCATGGGTGATAGAAAGGTTATACCGTTTATCTCTTTTTATTGGCACACACATCCACACACGCGTACACACACAAGAAGAAGAGAGTTATAACGTCGTAGGAAACTATCTTAAAAGACGTTAAAGATTAGGTTATATGTAGACTTACATTAAATTAGATTTAGGTTTATTTTTAACTAGATTTACGTTTATTTAAGCTAGATTTAGATTTACGTTATATTAGATTAGATTTAGGTCTCCATAGACTGCGATGCCTACATGAAGCGGGTGAAGAAAGCCCTCAATGGAATATAGGGTATTGTTGTCTTCACTCATGGTGGGCTCCGTCGATCCAAAAGTACTGGTGAAATGTCTTCAGAAGATAGGGAAGAAGGTGGATCTTCAGGGCGGCAAGAGTCACTACATCCCCGACACAATGACCATCTAGACAACCTCTAGTCATTAGACTTACGTTAAATTAGATTTAGCTTTATTTTTAGTTAGATTTACGTTTATTTAGATTTACGCTTATTTACGTTAGATCGAGTCCACGCAAGAATTACTTACGGTTTAGGGTTTAGAGTTAGACGAACAGTGAAAAGATCTACTGTGAAAAGATGTTAAGATGAAGTGAAGTGCTACAGCTAGAGAAGAGGCAAAGGGATTTTGTCCACTACATGCAGTATCATGTAGACGTCGGTGTGTAGATTTCTTGTGCCCACAAATATAGGTATTGACCAATAAAGACGAGATAATAACCCGATGGTTCTGATCTCCGTGCACCTCTAGACCGAGGTGTGCGGGGATTGGACATGACTAGAGAATGTGAGATAAAGAGAGAGAGAGAGAGAGAGAGAGATAAGATGAAGAATGCCAATAGAATATTAAATTTGTTGTCCAGGTTATAAGTTTTTTATCCTCATTATGAGTAGCGACGAGGATGTGGGACCGTCCAATCGAAACACCTATCTCTCAACGAGGGTCTTATGTCCTTGTAATCAATGCAAGCATGCTGTGCGACGGACAAGACGTGTTTCTTTGCAGCACGTTCGCGAATTTGGCGAGTTCGATCCATCTATTATAGATCGAGTTGTTGCCAATTATAACTCGTCGGACTCTGACGCTGGCCAACAAGCAGCAATCTTGCAACCCAATAGACGTGTTCGCAGGCGCTTTGGTCAAGCAGCATATGTGAGGCCACAAGATGTAGCCTCTGACAGCTCGGGGGATGATCATGCAGAGCACATTCCCAACGAGGCAATGTCTGAGCCCGAGATTGATGAAATGATCGAGACGATCATGGTTTCAGAAAGGCTTATCTATGATGATATGAAAAGTGAAGCCGATACGTCATTGTATAATGGAGCACGTATGTCTAGATTGAAAGCACTCCTGGTTCTTCTCAACATGCAGACAAAGTTTGGATGGAGTGACACTAGCGTCACAACGCTTTTCAGGTGATCTATTACAATTAGTTTACTTTAATAGAACTCTAAATGTATAATGATCTGATAGATTTTTACACGACTGTATCATATTTTTATGTTGTGTAGATTGCTGAAAGAGCACATACTACCAGCTGACAATGTGATGCCAGATTCCCAAGATGAAGCAAGAAAGATTTTGCGAAACTTGGGGATGGATTACAATTCTATCCACGCTTCTCCTAATGACTGCATTCTTTTCAGAGGGGAATACACAGACATGGAGAAGTGTCCGAAATGTGATTCCGAAAGATATCGAGTAGATCTCCACGGGACAAAAATTCCACAAAAGGTTTTGCGACATTTTCCTTTGCTTCCTCGCATCAAGCATTTCTTCGAATGTAAGTCCATGGCCGCCCTAGCATCATGGCATGAGGAGAATAAATCTTCGGATGGTGTGCTACGAATTCCTGCAGATTGCGCAGCCTGGAAACATATAGATGGAACATGGTCGGATTTTGCCAGGGAAGCTCGAAATTTGCGCTTAGGCCTGGCTATGGATGGCGTAAATCCATTTGGTCAAAGATCAACATCTTACAGTGTATGGCCCATTGTCATCGTCAACTACAACATTCCCCCGTGGTTGACTACGAAGAAGGGGCACCTATGGCTAAGCTTGATTGTGCCAGGGCGATATAAAGTGGGGAATATGGATGTGTATCTTCGTCCACTATTGGAAGAGCTACAACAATTGTGGATTGGCATAGAGGTGGTGGATATGAGCCGACACACAGGACGACGGAATGCTTTGATCAGAGGTATTCTAATGTGGACCATGCATGACTATCCTGGGCTAACAGAATGCTCAGGTGATCTATTGACACTCCTCACTCAGACACTGTAAATCTTGTTTTTTCCCATAGTTGATCTATTATCATGTGTATACATGCAGGGCTTCAAACAAGCGGATACAGAGCATGTGTCACATGTGGACCTAGACTGAATGCACGTAGGGCACCCTCACTGAAGAAGCAAATCTACGAAGGTCATCAAGCGTATCTTCCAGAGAATCATGTGTTACGCGACGGCTTTTTGGGAAGAGAGCCACCAAGGATGTCTGCACAAGCATGGTTAGAGCAGAAGGAGATGTGCGATGACGGATTGCCTCCAGGGATGAAGAGACTATCTCTATGGTACGAGTTACCATACTGGCCCCGACTCGTGATCAATCACTTGCTCGATCCAATGCACATATTCAAGAATGTGGGTAATCTACTATGGGACCATTTGACCGGCAAGAAAGATACTTTGGGAGCCAGAGTTGACCTTAGAAATGTGGATCGTATGGAGAAATATTGGCCGCAAACAGCGTCCGATGGATCGATAAAACTCCCTAAAGCACCATGGATTTTCACAGGAGCCCAAGAACGCAAAGTAAAAGAGGCCATTCGATCTTTGCGGACCCCCACTGGCGTAATGCACTCGCTCCAAACGTGTTTTACTAAAGAAGGAAAGCTTACCGGTTTGAAGTCACACGATTGGCATAAAATGTGTCAGGTACGTTCATAGTGGACTTTAATATCATTGCATAAAATGTGAACTTTAATATCATTGCTACACATAATTTACAGTTTATCTTACCAGTTGCCATTGAGGGATGTTTGTCTCTCGACATCCGTAACACAATCTACAAACTTGCAAAGCTGGTGCAATGGATCTCACAAAAGGAGATCGACGTAGACTCCATACCATTCGCCAAACTAAATGCTGCGGAGCTTGTGTGCATGTTTGAGAAACATTTTCCTACTACAATGCTAACCATTCAGGTGCATCTTCTTGTTCACATAGTTGATGAGGTGGAAATAGCTGGCACAGTTCATTCCAGATGGATGTTCTTCTTAGAGCGTTTCATGAAAACGCTTAAGGGATATGTGCGTCAAAAGGCACGTCCGGAGGGTAGCATGGCAGAAGGTTAGTTGGTATCAGAGTCCCTAGTGTACATTGGAGAGTGGCTAGACGGATTTGATAAATCCCGGGACACGCTATGGCGAACCATAGATGATGAGCGCATATCTGGGATTGTCATGTGCAATCTCGGTGTTGAGAAGAAGATGACGGAAGATCTAGAGGCTAAAATCAACCGATTTTGCATGCTTCACAATCCAGTGATGCAAAAGTGGATTTCACAATATGAGGATGCAAAGCAAGAGCAACAAAGGGCACGAATCGAGTGGAGACGGGGAAGAGGACCACCGATGCACTATCCAGCGGTTCTGGAGAGCCTACCAACGTTCATGAGCTTAAGATGGTTGCACAACCAATTGAAAAGCGCACAACAATGCGGTGACGAAGTGACTGAAGAAGTGTGGGAGTACTCTCGGGGTTGCGCGACCAAGGTAAGTTTGCAATGTACGACTAGCAAGTGACTTTATTTATAAACGTTTGAACGGCCACTCATAATCTTTGTTCGTTGTAGTATAAGTCATACACAGCAGCATGGTGTAAAGGTCGACATTTTAGGGTGGAATGAATCGACACTCCTCGCTTCGGGGCCCAGACGCCGGTGGAAACACCTGACGTCCGTACCCCCATCGACTCGCCGCTAGAGACCCCTGCCGGGACACCCAGGTTCACGCGTCACCAGCCAGAGGGCTTGCCTTACTCCGTCGACATCAGCGGCGGCATCATCATGGATGATGACGGCAAGAAGGTGATCTCGCGCATGCGTGGTCTTTGCTCTCAGCTGTTTAGACACTATATACTAAACAAATGAAGTGAAGTACCAAGTGATTTAAAAAACAGAGTCATCAGCATACTTCATGATGAGTTTCCCGTTCCAACACGGGATCAGCGCTTCAATGAAGACCTGATGAAGATTCGAATGCGCGAATACTGCAAACACAAGCGTTCCGAAGTGCAAAAAGCAATCAAGAATGGGTGGAACAGGCCAGATTGGCTGGCCAAAGAAGATTGGAAGAATGCAAAGAAAGCAGCGCGCGAGAATCCCGACAAGTGGAAGCAACAAAAGGATGCAGCTAGAGCGCGAGTAGAGGCAGGGAGCTCGCACCACTTGGGGAGCGGTGGATGGGCATCATTTGAGGCCGATTTTGTAAGTCTTTTCACATTGCTCTTTATGCATGTTCGATAGTTTAGGGTTTATGAGTTTTTTAGTTCTAACATAATGAAATCTTTGTATGTTTTGACAGTGGTCGATGACAGGACGTGATCCCACACCGTACGAGCGCGAGTACGCAGGCAGGAAGGGCTTAAACGCCCTGATGGACATTCTCAGTTCTCGCGGCGGCATGATTAGTATTAGGGTTTACTCTTTTTTATTTTTTGTATTGTTTTATAAATGTCGTTATATGTTTATATTTACTGAAAACTGTCTTATTGTCTTTTTTTGCAGAATCCGACAGATACGCCGCTTGGACGCGATGAGACGTCTGACTAGACGACGTCAGTTTAGCCGTAGCTAGATAGCATTAGTTTAGGGTTTCTCATAGCTTATGTATCATGAGACGGATTTTATACGTCTTTTTGAACCATGTATATTATTACATTTGTCACCGCAGTTCCTTTTGCCAATAAATTCTTTATGCCTATGATGTTGTACAATTGTCATTATTACATTTGCCAATCAATTCATTTTGCTTATGATGTGTACAATTGTCAATTTTGCAAACAATGCGTCTTGTGGGTGACTATTTTGGGTCTCTTATTTACCTTTGCACTTTTTTTAAAAAAGTGAATCAAGTACAATATGGTTGATGGGTGGCAGGGCATTCAATGCCCTGCCACCAAAAAAATATTCTCTCGGGCGTCGCTATAAGCGTCGCTATTTATGGCTCTGTAGCGTCGCTATGAGCGTCGCTATAGTCTTCTGTGAGACCGTCGCTATAGGCGTCGCTATATAGCGACGCTGATAGAGACGCATATAGCGACGCCTATAGCGACGCTCTCGTAGCGACGCTCGTAGCGACGGTTTTAGCGACGCCGGGGGTTATAAAAACCCAATGTATTTCCGTCGCTAACAGCGTCACAAGAGCACACAACCTCTTGTAGTGAGACGCTCAAAAAAAAAATCCCGGCGTCGCTATGAGCGTCGCAAATTTCTTTGGAAATTTGCGACGCTCATAGCGACGCCGACTGGGCTAAAAAAATAATAGAGCGCGCCCAAAAACTCAGATCTCAGATCTGAGTTTTTCGGCGCCCTCAAGCAAGGAGCAGGTAATGCTCTCCCTCTCTCTCTCTCTCTCTCTCTCTCTCTCTCTCTCTCTTTTTCTTCTCCACACACACACACAAACACACAAACACACACACACACGAGGAGAGGAAGGAGAGCCAGGTATGCTCCTTCCCTCTCCTCACTCTCATGTTCCCTTCCCCTCTTTCTCTCTCCCTCTCTCTCTCTCTCTCACACACACACATACACACACACACACACACACATAGTGTTTTTGAGAGAGAGAGAGAGAGAGAGAGAGAGAGAGAGAGAGTACAAACATAAACAAAAACGCACACACACATACATAAACAAAGAATGCACACACACATTGAGAGAGGAAAGGAGAGAGAGAGAGAGAGCATGCATAAACAAAAAACGCACGCATTGAGAGAGGAAAAGAGAGAGAGAACATGCATAAACAAAAAACGCACACATTGAGAGAGGAAAAGAGAGAGAAAACATGCATACGATCCAAAAAAATGCACACACATTGAGAGAGAAAGAGAGAGAAACTAATTTAACGTCGTAGGAAACTAATTAAAATTAAAAGACCTAAAGATCTAGCCGACGAGGAGTTGAACTCAAGACCTATGATTCAAGAGGGAAATGGCATAACCAATCTATCATATTTGGCATGGGTGATAGAAAGGTTATACCATTTATCTCTTTTTATTGGCACACACATCCACACACGCGTACACACACAAGAAGAAGAGAGTTATAACGTCGTAGGAAACTATCCTAAAAGACGTTAAAGATTAGGTTAGATGTAGACTTACGTTAAATTAGATTTAGGTTTATTTAAGTTAAATTAGATTAGATTTAGGTTTATTTTTAATTAGATTTACGTTTATTTATGCTAGATTTAGATTTACGTTATATTAGATTAGATTTAGGTCTCCATAGACTGCGATGCCTGCATGAAGCGGGTGAAGAAAGCCCTCAATGGAATATAGGGTATTGGTGCCTTCACTCATGGTGGGCTCCGTCGATCCAAAAGTACTGGTGAAATGTCTTCAGAAGATAGGGAAGAAGGTGGATCTTCAGGGCGGCAAGAGTCACTACATCCCCAACACAATGACCATCTAGACAACCTCTAGTCATTCAACAGCAACTTCAAAGTTAGTACAAGAGCAAGAACGGTCTAAAGGGCCAATTGCTGTCGTCAAATGTGGATGGAGATGAGGCAGCGTCACCGCCGGAAGTTAACTCTCACATCTTTAGTGATGAGAATGCCAACTCTTGCCGAGTTATGTGAAAAATTATGTGTTAAATCAGTTTTAAGGTTCTTATAATCCCTGTTAGTTTAGTTCTTTGTTTTTAATATAACATAATTTATGTTAGATTTAGATTTATGTTATATTAGATTAGACTTAGGTTTATTTAGGTTTACCCACACACACACACACACACACACACACACACAAGAAGAAGAGAGTTTTAACGTCGTAGGAAACTATCCCAAAAGACGTTAAAGATTAGGTTAGATGTAGACTTACATTAAATTAGATTTAGGTTTTTTTTTAGTTAGATTTACGCTTATTTACGTTAGATCGAGTCCACGCAAGAATTACTTACGGTTTAGGGTTTAGAGTTAGACGAACAGTGAAAAGATCTACTCTGAAAAGATGTTAAGATGCTGTGAAGTGCTATAGCTAGAGAAGAGGCAAAGGGGTTTTGTCCACTACATGCAGTATCATGTAGACGTGGGTCTGTAGATTTCTTGTACCCACAAATATAGGTATTGACCAATAAAGACGAGATTATAACCCAGTGGTTCTGATCTCCGTGCCCCTCTAGACCGAGGTGTGCGGGGATTGGACATGACTAGAGAATGTGAGGTAAAGAGAGAGAGAGAGCGAGAGAGAGAGAGAGAGAGAGAGAGAGAGAGAGAGAGAGAGAGAGAGAGAGAGAGAGAGATAAGACGAAGAATGCCAATAGAATATTAAATTTGTTGTCCATGTTATAAGATTTTTATCCTCATTATGAGTAGTGACGAGGATGTGGGACCGTCCAACCGAAACACCTATCTCTCAACGAGGGTCTTATGTCCTTGTAATCAATGCAAGCATGTTGTGCGACGGACAAGACGTGTTTCTTTGCAGCACGTTCGCGAATTTGGCAAGTTCGATCCATCTATTATAAATCGAGTTGTTGCCAATTATAACTCGTCGGACTCTGACGCTGGCCAACAAGCAGCAATCTTGCAACCCAATAGACGTGTTCGCAGGCGCTTTGGTCAAGCAGCATATGTGAGGACACAAGATGTAGCCTCTGACATCTCGGGGGATGATCATGCAAAGAACATTCCCAACGAGGCAATGTTTGAGCCCGAGATTGATGAAATGATCGAGACGATCATGGATTCAGAAAGGCTTATCTATGATGATATGAAAAGTGAAGCCGATACGCCATTGTATATTGGAGCACGTATGTCTAGATTGAAAGCGCTCCTGGTTCTTCTCAACATGCAGGCAAAGTTTGGATGGAGTGACACTAGCGTCACAGCGCTTTTCAGGTGATCTATTATAATTAGTTTACTTTAATAAAACTCTAAATGTATAATGATCTGATAGATTTTTACACGACTGTATCGTATTTTTATGTTGTGTAGATTTCTCAAAGAGCACATACTACCAGCTGACAATGTGATGCCAGATTCCCGAGATGAAGCAAGAAAGATTTTGCGAAACTTGGAGATGGATTACAATTCTATCCACGCTTGTCCTAATGACTGCATTCTTTTCAGAGGGAAATACATAGACATGGAGAAGTGTCCGAAATGTGATTCCGAAAGATATCGAGTAGATCTCCACGGGACAAAAATTCCACAAAAGGTTTTGCGACATTTTCCTCTGCTTCCTCGCATCAAGCATTTCTTCGAATGTAAGTCCATGGCCGCCCTAGCATCATGGCATGAGGAGAATAAATCTTCGGATGGTGTGCTACAAATTCCTGCAGATTGCGCAGCCTAGAAACATATAGATGGAACATGGTCGGATTTTGCCAGGGAATCTCGAAATTTGCGCTTAGGCCTGGCTATGGATGGCGTAAATCCATTTGGTCAAAGATCAACATCTTACAGTGTATGGCCCGTTGTCATAGTCAACTACAACATTCCCCCGTGGTTGACTACGAAGAAGGGGCACCTATGGCTAAGCTTGATTGTGCCAGGGCGATATAAAGTGGAGAATATGGATGTGTATCTTCGTCCACTATTGGAAGAGCTACAACAATTGTGGATTGGCATAGAGGTGGTGGATATGAGCAGACACACAGGACGACGGAATGCTTTGATCAGAGGCATTCTAATGTGGACCATGCATGACTATCCCGGGCTAACAGAATGCTCAAGTGATCTATTGACACTCCTCACTCAGACACTGTAAATCTTGTTTTTTCCCATAGTTGATCTATTATCATGTGTATACATGCAGGGCTTCAAACAAGCGGATACAGAGCATGTGTCACATGTGGACCTAGACTGAATGCACGTAGGGCGCCCTCACTAAAGAAGCAAATCTACGAAGGTCATCAAGCGTATCTTCCAGAGAATCATGTGTTACGCGACGGCTTTTTGGGAAGAGAGCCACCAAGGATGTCTGCACAAGCATGGTTAGAGCAGAAGGAGATGTGCGATGACGGATTGCCTCCAGGGATGAAGAGACTATCTCTATGGTACGAGTTACCATACTGGCCCCGACTCATGATCAATCACTTGCTCGATCCAATGCACATATTCAAGAATGTGGGTAATCTACTATGGGACAATCTGACCGGCAAGAAAGATACTTTGGGAGCCAGAGTTGACCTTAGAAATGTGCATCGTATGGAGCAATATTGGCCGCAAACAGCATTTGATGGATCGATTAAACTCCCTAAAGCACCATGGATTTTCACAGGAGCCCAAGAACGCAAAGTAAAAGAGACCATTCGATCTTTGCGGACCCCCACTGGCGTAATGCACTCGCTCTGAACGTGTTTTACTAAAGACGGAAAGCTTACCGGTTTGAAGTCACACGATTGGCATAAAATGTGTCAGGTACGTTCATAGTGGACTTTAATATCATTGCATAAAATGTGGACTTTAATATCATTGTTGCACATACTTTACAGTTTATTTTACCGGTTGCCATTGAGGGATGTTTGTCTCTCGACATCCGTAACACAATCTACAAACTTGCAAAGCTGGTGCAATGGATCTCACAAAAGGAGATCAACGTAGACTCCATACCATTCGCCAAACTAAATGCTGCGGAGCTTGTGTGCATGTTTGAGAAACATTTTCCTACTACCATGCTAACCATTCAGGTGCATCTTCTTGTTCACATAGTTGATGAGGTGGAAATAGCTGGCACAGTTCATTCCAGATGGATGTTTTTCTTAGAACGTTTCATGAAAACGCTTAAGGGATATGTGCGTCAAAAGGCACGTCCGGAGGGTAGCATGGCAGAAGGTTGGTTGGTATCAGAGTCCCTAGTGTACATTGGAGAGTGGCTAGACGGATTTGATAAATCCCGGGACACGCTATGGCGAACCATAGATGATGAGTGCATATCTGGGATTGTCATGTGCAATCTCGGTGTTGGGAAGAAGATGACGGAAGATCTAGAGGCTAAAATCAACCGATTTTGCATGCTTCACAATCCAGTGATGCAAAAGTGGGTTTCACAATATGAGGATGCAAAGCAAGAGCGACAAAGGGCACGAATCGAGTGGAGACGGGGAAGACGACCACCGATGCACTATCCGACGGGTCTGGAGAGCCTACCAACTTTCATGAGCTTAAGATGGTTGCACAACCAATTGAAAAGCGCACAACAATGCGGTGACAAAGTGACTAAGGAAGAGTGGGAGTACTCTCGGGGTTGCGCGACCAAGGTAAGTTTGCAATGTACGACATGCTAGTGACTTTATTTCGAAACGTTTGAACGGCCACTCATAATCTTTGTTCGTTATAGTATAAGTCATACACAGCAGCATGGTGTAAAGGTCGACATTTTAGGGTGGAACGGATCGACAAAAAGTGTTTTACTCAAGATTGTGGAATCATGGCAAAATTTGAACAGTCTAGTCGACGACGTTCCTCTGATGTAGATCCCGTGGTGGCGGAACTCACTTACTTCGGCAGGCTGCAAGAGATTTTGAGGATCGATTACAAAGGATTTTTTGTAGACTTGTTCGACGTGCAATGGTTCAAGATAATCATGGAGGGTCGCAACGCTACTATGCGTAGAGGAGAGTCTGGTTTTCTTGAGGTGGATTCTACTAAGAAATGGACTGACCTAAGAGACACTTTCGTACTACCAGAGCATTGTGAACAAGTAAGTATGTAAATAGTTAACATCCCCCTTTTACAAGTTATGTGCTTGAAAGCTCTCATGTAAGTTATGTGGCTCTGGCAGGTAATATTTCATCCTACAAAGTCTACATCAAACTGGTGGTACGTCATAGAGGTAGCCCCTCGTAGTGCAAGGACGTATGAAGGCTACCATGTGCCAATCACAACGGCATCAATGGAGGAGATCAGAGAAGATGCTCAATCAGAAGCCGCTGCGGTGGTGCCAGACGAGCATCAAGATGCTACTACTCTATATGGGGTGCATGCAGAGGAGCTAAAAAATGAAATAGAGGATATGTGTTTAAACGGAGAGCTCTATATAGATATAGAAAGTTATGCTGAGTTATGCGAGGATGAGAGAGAGATCTCTTAAAGCCACAAATATTGTATTTGAACAATTTTTCTCCGTGTTGTAAAAGCTCTGGCTCTCTAAGTACCTTCCATGGTGTATAACGCTCTTTTCTACTCGCGCTCACATCTTTTGATTGAAAATTCTAAGTTTTCGACTTGGCTCTTCTATCACTCAATTCATTGCGTCATTGTATTTATATGCGTCATTACGTCATTGTATTTAATGGTCTTTGCGTCATTGTCTACTCTATTCATTCAATATTAAGTTTAAATATTCGTGTGTTTAATGCAGGTATGGATGATGAGGAGTTTCTTTCTTCTTTGTCACCCCAGCAGAGACAGTGGTACGTGGAGCGTCATCGCTCTGGCGCATCATCGCACGTTCCTACTCCATCTGCATCTCCCTCTCTTTCCGAGCATTTGGCGCGCTCCGAAGCTTTGGCGTCGACGAGACGATCTTCACACTCGTCTAGACACCGGCGCTCTAGTGGTGGCGGTGGCGGTTGTTGTGGGGATTCCGCCGCCGATGCCTCCACACCGCCTCGTGTTTGACGAGGCTCCTTACCCTCCCCTTCTTTGCCCGCCCCCACACCAGCCACAACATCGCCATCTACGCCAGGTTTTGCGCGGCTGACTGTTCCTAGCAGCTACACACCTCTACCTACTCCGCTAGGAGCCACCCCACTCGACACTCCTCGCTTTGGGGCCCAGACGCCGATGGAGACACCTGACGTCCGTACCCCCATCGAAACGCCGCTAGAGACCCCTGGCGGGACACCCAGGTTCACGCGTCACCGGCTAGAGGGCTTGCCTTACTCCGTCGACTTCAGCGGCGGCATCATCATGGATGATGACGGCAAGAAGGTGATCTCGCACATGCGTGGTCTTTGCTCTCAGCTGTTTAGACACTACATACTAAACAAATGGAGTGAAGTACCAAGTGATTTAAAAAACAGAGTCATCAGCATACTTCATGATGAGTTTCCCGTTCCAACACGGGATCAGCGCTTCAATGAAGACCTGATGAAGATTCGAATGCACAAATACTGCAAACACAAGCGTTCCGAAGTGCAAAAAGAAATCAAGAATGGGTGGAACAGGCCAGATTGGCTGGCCAAAGAAGATTGGAAG
Source organism: Adiantum capillus-veneris (assembly GCF_014529385.1). NCBI lineage: Eukaryota > Viridiplantae > Streptophyta > Polypodiopsida > Polypodiales > Pteridaceae > Adiantum > Adiantum capillus-veneris. The sequence continues at coordinate 147,808,750 of NC_140936.1, read as the reverse complement.
AATGCAAAGAAAGCAGCGCGCGAGAATCCCGACAAGTGGAAGCAACAAAAGGATGCAGCTAGAGCGCGAGTAGAGGCAGGGAGCTCGCACCACTTGGGGAGCGGTGGATGGGCATCATTTGAGGCCGATTTTGTAAGTCTTTTCACATTGCTCTTTATGCATGTTCGATAGTTTAGGGTTTATGAGTTTTTTAGTTCTAACATAATGAAATCTTTGTATGTTTTGACAGTGGTCGATGACAGGACGTGATCCCACACTGTACGAGCGCGAGTACGCAAGCAGGAAGGGCTTAAACGCCCTGATGGACATTCTCAGTTCTCGCGGCGGTATGGTTAGTATTAGGGTTTACTCTTTTCTATTTTTTGTATTGTTTTATAAATGTCGTTATATGTTTATACTTACTGAAAGCTGTCTTATTGTCTTTTTTTGGAGAATCCAACAGATACGCCGCTTGGACGCGATGAGACGTCTGACTAGACGACGTCAGTTTAGCCGTAGCTAGATAGCATTAGTTTAGGGTTTCTCATAGCTTATGTATCATGAGACGGATTTTATACGTCTTTTTGAACCATGTATATTATTACATTTGTCACCGCAGTTCCTTTTGCCAATCAATTCTTTATGCCTATGATGTTGTACAATTGTCATTATTACATTTGCCAATCAATTCATTTTGCCTATGATGTGTACAATTGTCAATTTTACGCTTGTCAATTTTGCAAACAATGCGTCTTGTGGGTGACTATTTTGGGTCTATTATCTACCCTTGCACTTTTTTTAAAAAGTGAATCAAGTACAATATGGTTGATGGGTGGTAGGGCATTCAATGCCCTGTCACCAAAAAAAATTTCTCTCGGGCATCGCTATGAGCGTCGCTATAGTCTTCTGTGTAAACGTCGCTATAACCGTCGCTATGAGCGTCTCTATATAGCGATGCATGTAGCGACGCCTATAGAGACGCATATAGCGACGCTCTCATAGCGACGCTCATAGCGACGGTTTTAGCGACGCCAGGGGTTATAAAAACCTAGTGTATTTCCGTCGCTAACAGCGTCACAAGAGCACACAACCTCTTGTAGTGTGGTTTGAAATCTTCAAGATTCTCACCCAAGCACCTGGCAGATTTCAAACCACCTGAAGCACTTAAAACCACCTTAAAAAATTTGAAAGTGGTCATTAAACCAATTTCAAGTGTTTTGTTTTTCACTTTCAATCACCTTCAGGTGGTTTGAAAACTTCAAAGTGCTTACATAGGTGCTTACCTAAGCACTTGGCAGATTCCAAGTGGCTATTAAGATACTTTAAAGTGGTGACAAACTATTTTAGCACTTGGAAAGTACAAGCTTCCACTTGAAGGGGGTTGAAAGCAGTATTTTAGGTACTTTAAATCTCTATCAGTACTTTAATTTCTTTGCAAAGTACTTGAAGGGGGATTAAACCACTATTCGATTGTTTTCTCAATTCTCAGATTTTTTTTACAGTTTGATAGTGGTTCTGACAGCTTGAAAGCGGTGAACAATGGTCACTATACTACTTGACAGTGGAGTTTTATAGTTTTTTACAATACATTTTAGACCTAAGAATCCAATCTTTACAAGAAATGGACAACCCAATAGATCCCCTTGTTCAAGAGGAAATCAACAACCTCAAGAAAGGAACCCAAGCCAAAAGAACTCTGAACGCTCGAGGTGAACAAAATCCATCAAATATTTGTGTCCATGCAGCTAATACAGATGAAGGACAAAACGAAGAATTTTTTATACCTTTTGGACTTTCTAATGCTCTAACATATTCTATACTGCCGCAAACAATACATGTCCAAGACGGGATCATAACCGAGTATCTTATGTAATAGTTAATTTAGATTATGTTTATAAATAATTTAAAACTTAATTATCCAAATTTCATGTCGAGAAAAGGATACTTTGATTTTTAAAAGTGTGGGAGGATGTAAGGTCTTTGATTTTTTGGGTCTATTTCAAAAATAAGAAAAATACTTTTTAATATCCGCTTCGTGAAATTTTGGTTTAAAATGCTTGTTTGACAGTATTGTAAGATTCTTAAAGTTTAAAACAAGATCATTTTCATGTTTCGGTAGATCAAATAGACGTTTAGTTCAGTTTGAAACAATATTATTTTGTTTTAGGATGATAGCATGTTAGGTGGTACCAAAGAGGAGTGTCTTGGACACTCCTTTGAGAGGAGATGAAATGGGTGTGGGTTATTCATTTTCTTTTCATATAAAGGAAAGATAAAATCTTTTTGGCTGAGGAGGTTGGAATTTAGGCGGGCAGGAAATTCCATTTCACTTTAATACTAAATCTTAAAGTGAAATGGAATTTAACTGCCTATGAATGTAAATTCCCTCTCGCTACCACTCCTTTGGGCTCTCTGTTGTGCTACCTCAATGGGTTCCTCCGCCTCTTGTGCCCATTCTCTCTCTCTCTCTCTCTCTCTCTCTCTCTCTCTCTCTCTCTCTCTCTCTCTCTCTCTCTCTCTCTCTCTCTCTCTCTCTCTCTCTCCATAGCCTCCGCTGTTGGGCTCATGCAGCGTCTGCAGGTTTGCGAGCTCAGTGCTCTCTCTCTCTCTCTCTCTCTCTCTCTCCATAGCCTCCGCTGTTGGGCTCATGCAGCGTCTGCAGGTTTGCGAGCTCAGTGCTCTCTCTCTCTCTCTCTCTCTCTCTCTCTCTCTCTCTCTCTCTCTCTCTCTCTCTCTCTCTCTCAGTCCTCCATAGCCGCTGCACGTGCTTGCGGACGTAGCACAAAGCCATATCAAAAAAGCTCCTCATTGCCAGCCATATTCAGCTTCAACAAAACCTCTCTCTCTCTCTCTCTCTCTCTCTCTATGTGAGTACTATGGCACTGTTTTGACTATCTTCATTGTCATGTCAATAGCATCCTCGCATGTTCCACATGGAATCACATAATACTCATAATGGCAAACCCCCTTTACCTTCCTCCATTATTTGCTACACAGCATATCCCAAGGGATCTTCTGCGGAGTCTACAAAACTACTGGGTTGCAAATAAGAGGGAACAAAGAAACATGCAATAAAGTATGGAACGAGCGCGAGAAGATGGTGACATTGATGAGGACGAGGCAAAGAAAATATGTCGGGCAGTTGCTAAGTGTTGGCGTAATCAAACAAACAGGCGTTTGAGGGTCTTCAATGGAGCATTCTACATCAACTTCTCAGTCATCCAACGTTCTGAGTGTTGCAACCCACATCAGAGACAGTTGGGGGGCTGATTTTCTCTAACATTTATCATACATTGTCTGAGGTGAAGACTCCTCGTTCAAACAATGAGTTATTTTTGAAATGGGCTACTATCATGGCATGCCTCAATGGAGTCAATGGGTCTGACAACGTAATGAGCAATCATGATGTTGTGAAGGCATTAAGACTTCATCAAAGAAATGTCACGAGAGCTAGTTTCCGGATGCAACCTGATAAGGAGAAGGGATCACTTCCCTTAGACACGTGTCAACGTCAACAACATAGGACCAGTACCTTAATAGTCAAAATCAGAGAAATCGTGTTTCAATTCTGGTGAATGAAAACCCGCATCTCCCCAAACAAGAAAGATGCCGTTCGAAAGAGAATCGGCAAGAGGGCACATGTGGTGCATCCGGTGCATCTCCTCAATTTACCTCAGGTATATCAGCCAGAACATCTTGAAAGTGTGTCACAATTCTTTACTTAGTAATTTTGGGTGCTTGCAAAAGCTTTAAAATGCTTTATAAATGTCTCAAAGTGCTTCAAAGTGCATCACTTAGAGCCTGCAAATTCTTGAAAGCACCCGAAAAGTGCAACTCTGTGTGCATGAAAGCACTAAAAAGTGCTTCATAGTATTTCAAAGCACTTCCAAAGTGCACTAAAGTGCTTCATGGTGCTCGAAAGTGCCACAAAGTACTTTAGAGTGCTTTCTAAAATTTAAAGTGCTTTGGAATGCTGCAGAGTGCCATAAAGTACCTCGGAATGCTTAAATAGCACTGAAGTGCTTTCAAAGAGCCCTTAAAGTGCACTTCAGAGTGCTTTTAAGTGCCCAAAAGTGCTTTAAAGTGTTGCATAGTGTTTCAAAGTGTTTCAAAGCACTTCAAAGTACTTTAGAGTGCTTCAAAGTGCTTTGAGTGCCACAGAGTGCCTCAAAACGCTTTGAAGTGCCACATAGTGCTCAAAAGTGCTTTTAAAGTGCCACCAAGTAGTTTAGAGTGCTTGCAAAGTGGACCAATGTAGTTCAAAGTACACCAAAGTGCTTCAGTGTGGTATCAAGTGCCACAAAGTGCCTCAGAGTGCTCTTAAAGTGCACTGAAGTGCTTCAAAGTGCTTTCAAGTACCCCAAAGTGCTTTACAAAGCTGTAGAGTGCTTCAAAGGCCACCAAAGTGCATGACAGGTTGCTTGAAAGTTCCATGTGGTGCTTGAAAGTACCACATGGTGCTTGATAGTTTCACAAAGTGCTTTACAATACTTTCAAGTGCCCTAAAGTGCTTTGAAGTACTGCAAAGTTCTTTAAAGTGTTCTCCAAGTGCACTTCAGAGTTCTTTTAAGCGATTTAAAGTGTTGCATAGTTCTTCAAAGTGTTTCAAAGAGCTTCAAAGTACTTTAGAGTGCTTTAGAGTGCTTGAAAGTTGTTTGGCGGACGAAGCTACGGTTTTGAGAGAAGGAGTCACATTCTAGTGGGAAACCCTTCTAAAATTCTTTTGTAAGAGAGCAACTCTAAGCCAAGAACTTGTAAAAGAATTTATGATTATTTTTCTGGGATCAATTGTATAGTGGAGATCTAGTTAGAAGTTTAGGAATTTTTGGCCGGACAAGCCATTGTAAAGACCTAAACTATAAAGGTCAGTTTTGAAGGTTTGAACATTATCTTCTTTTTATCAAAAAACGGAGAAGACAGCGTACGTTTGAAAGCTTCATCTTACTCCAACTTGTAATCTTTGCTACTGTGGCTACGATAATACAAATTCGGATTCGTTTATTGCATTGTGTTCCTCTTACTTTGCTCTTCCATTCAAGTGTAATCATTCAAGATGCGGTGTAGGTTTTCAACTACGTGTTTGGAGCCGTAAATCGCTGTTTTGAGTGCTTATATGCATATTTTATGTTGTTTTGACCCCAGGAGAGGCTTTTGGGACCCTAAAACGACCCTTTAGGATCACCTGTTCACTATTTTTGCTGACTTTGAGATGAACGATCACAATCTTTGTACTTCTCCAGAATGCTGTGATAGTGATAGGATATGCTCTTGATAGTTCCCTGTAGCTTCCCTTCAAGTTTCGTGCGAATCCGATATGATTTGCATGGTAAACGGGCGTGATGACTATAGAGCTGTGCAGAAGGACATAGGTAGATTACTTGGCTTCAGTGCGTATGATTTGCTTACAGAGTTAGTAGTTGCATCTCATCAAGTTCACTTCATTAGGAACGACACCCTAGTGAGTTTCCATGCCTCAACTTGGTCGCTTCCCTTGTATTGATATTTTATGTTGATGCGTGAGAGCTATGCTATGGACGTCCCTCACGGTGACCGGCAAAGATTGGCGCTGTTGCCGGGGATCGCCACCGTGATCGCCATAATGTTTGCGGGTCGCCGTGATGGACGTCCATAGCATAGCTCTCACGCATCAACATAAAATATCAATACAAGGAAAGCGACCAGGATGAGGCATGGAAACTCACTAGGGTGTCATTCCTTATGAAGTGAACTCGATGAGATGCAACTACTAACTCTGTAAGAAAATCATACGCACTAAAACCAAGTAATCTGCCTATGTTCTTCTACACAGCTCTACAATCATCACGCCCGTTTACCATGCAAATCATATCGGATTCACATGAAACTTGAAGGGAAGCTACAGGGGACTATCAAGGGCATATCCTATAACTGTCAGAGCATTCTGGAGAGGTACAAAGATCGCGATCGTTCATCCCAAAGTCAACAAAAACAGTGAACAAGTGATTCTAAAGGGTCGTTTTAGGGTCTCTAAAGCCTCTCCTAGGGTCAAAACAATAGAAAATACCCATATAAGCACTCAAAACAACGATTTAAGGCTCCAATCACGTAGTTGAAAACCTACACCTAATCTTGAATGATTACACTTGAATGGAAGAGGAAAGTAAGAGGAACACAATGCAATAAACGAATCTGAATTCGGATTACAGTAGCCACAATAGCGAAGATCACAAGTTGGAGCAAGATGAAGCTCTCAAACGTACGTTGTCTTCTCCGTTTTTTGATAAAAAGAAGATAGCGTATGTTTGAGAGCTTCATCTTGCTCCAAGTTGTAATTTGCGCTACTGTGGCTACTGTAATCCGAATTCAGATTCATTTATTGCATTGTGTTCCTCTTACTTTGCTCTTCCATTCAAGTGTAATCATTCAAGATTCGATGTAGGTTTTAAACTACGTGTTTGGAGCCTTATATGCGTATTTTATGTTGTTTTGACGCTAGGAGAGGCTTTAGGGACCCTAAAACGACCCTTTAGGATCACATGTTCACTGTTTTTGCTAACTTTGAAATGAACAATCATGATCTTTGTACCTCTCCAGAATGATGTGACAGTGATAGGATATGCTCCCGATAGTCCCCTGTAGCTCCCCTTCAAGTTTCGTGCAAATCCGATATGATTTGCATGGTAAACGGGCGCGATGACTATAGAGCTGTGTAGAAGGACATAGGCAGATTACTTGGCTTCAGTGCGTATGATTTTCTTGCAGAGTTAGTAGTTTTGCATCTCATCGAGTTCACTTCATTAGGAATGACACCCTAGTGAGTTTCCATGCCTCATCCTATTCGCTTCCCTTGTATTGATATTTTATATTGATGCGTGAGAGCTATGCTATGGACGTCCGTCGCGGCAACCCGCAAACATTGGCGCCGCTGTCGGGGAATTCACCTTAGGTGATGAGTGAGCGAGTGCGCAATTAGCTTCCTTAAAATAAGATCAATCCACAAATCCATTTTACACCTCAGTTCGGCTGCTAGACAAGGGTTTAGAGCTTAGTGGAGTCTAGAGTCCGTGCACCGGCTAGATCCTCTCTTAGGAGATTTAGGGAGCTGTGAGTGAGAGTGTTCAAAGCATATTTGCTCTTCAATTTCTCTAATTTGATTGAGTACTGAAATCTCACCTGAAATCTATCTTGTTTGTTTTGTTTGATTCATTTCTTTATATTCTTTCATTTCTGTACTTAGGAGTAGGATAAGTAATTTGCATTCTAGTCAGATTTGGGGCAAAAGTTAGAGCTGAGAAACCAGGAAACCATAACTTTGGCAAAAAGGCCATAAGACTCTGAAATTTAGAAAATATGACCAAACAGGGTTGATATTGATTCAAATCACCAAGTGGTAGCACGAAACACTGTAAAACACTTGATAGAGGGAGCATACAAGACCATATTAGGTATTTTGGTAAAAATCTCACATTATGGAAATCTCCAAATCGGCCGAATTCATGTAATTTGGGAATTTTCCACTTAAAGTGGGAAAAATTGAGGTGTGTGGCTAGTAAATAAAGTGAAAATCTCATAGGATTGTGGTGTTGATAAACACCAAAAGTCAAGAGGATGTACAACACATGGATTTGAATAATAACTATAAATTACATAAAACAAAGGAAGATACAAAAAAGATTTTGTTTACAAATTGACTAGTATAGTCACAATAGAAGCTCCACATAATTCTACTCCACATTTGATACCATATCTGAACTTTGATCCAAGTGTGGCTGATATGCACGAGTGAGGCCTTCTTTGGCTTTTAGAGCATGTCTTTCTGGAATCTTTATTCTAGAAAATGGTCCTTCTTTGTTGGGTCTCCAGGACCAAACAATTGCATCTATAGTTTCCCACACTTGTGGGTCCTTATAGTTGACAGCCCAATAACCCTTCCAACAATTATTGTAAGCTTGAGTATCTGTCATCCCACTTTTTCTCGCGCAAGGTGCCCAATATTGAATCAAGAGTTTTCTGTAGTTTGGTGATGTAGGCTCATTATCAATGTCAGATAAAGCCATTGCAAGCCACACTGGATAGATTTCTGTGTCACTCGGAACAAGCATATGAAAGTCACCTTGGTGCACATCAGACATAGGGTCAAACTCTTCCCTTGGCCTATCTCGTTGAGGCCCACAAAAATGATCGTTCAACTCTTCAAGGCCTAGGAATCTTTCTGCTCCTTGTTGCAAATTCATTGTAGTGCTTTGTAGATGAGAATATTCTTGAGTTTTTGGCCAAAACATTTCATACAAGACTCCCTCTGATATGATTGCTTTTCCAATCTCTTCAATTACCTTACTCCAATAATCTATCACGGGTCTATAATATCGCAGAATACTTGAACCATTCCCTAAAATTTTCCAAAATTTTATATAGTTCTTTAGCCCCAAAATGACTTCTTCGTGGGCCTTGACATACTCTGCCATTTGTACTAGAGGTGGATCTCCATGTGGTAACATTGGCTTGCCTTCTGTGTCTGTTTTCCAAAGGCGAATACTTCCACTCCAACTTGATACACCTACATGTGCCTTATATTGCATCATTGGTGTCTCATCCTGCATAAAGAACCTGAACTGAAGCGGTTTGGAATGTCCAACAAGTATGTCTTGTCCATCACAAAGATAGCCATCACAATATTGCTTGAAATCGGGGATCTTTGTGAGAAAAAATGGAGCTGGAGATGAAGATGAGCTGTTTCGTAATGTATCCATCAAATGTGGCAAAGTATAGGTTTGTGTAACTCTCAACTTCTCTGAAAACCTACTAAACATGGCGTCTATGTCCTCATGTGTATGCCCAACCATTAAAAATCCCAGCTGGATGGTTTTGAAAACACCCCTTGCAACAAGCATTGACAAATAGGCAAATAAGTATCGATTTTTGTTTTCCCCTGCACAATTATCCAATTGTAGCAACAAGTTCTCTGGAAATCTGCGAAATGTTGACCCCAATTCCTCTTCTGCAATTTCTGACGACTGCACAATGGGCTCTTTTCCATCACTCAAGTTATGGTAGTCCAAAGCATCCCTTGAGTTCAAAGCATGTAGTAGTGAAATATTGCTCCTTGGAAGTCCATTTGTTACTAGATCACCAAGAGGATGCTTATCTATCCTCTCGAGGTTATGTAAACAATTAGCAATTGAGCCAATTGTAAGATTTGGATCAGCTGGCCACAAACCATTCAAGACAAAGTGTCCGTAATGACCTTCTCCATGTCCATGAGTGATCATGCCAATCAATGCCACCTGCAGATTATATCCTGAATCCACACCCTTGGGAACAATGCGTAATCTAGGAATGGCAGTCTTCTTTTGATCCATCTTATCATGGATTATGCATACATATTTTTGTGGTTGAGTTTCTGAATACGTGCGCCATGCATAATATAGGCTTCTGCAACTCTTTTGTTGTGCCATGTGAACTTCTCTCTCCCTCAAGAGAAGAGCTCTCTCTTCAGGAGAAGGCTTAGCTTCTAACCTTGCCTTGATTGAGCTACAAATATTGCACTTAGAGAACTCACTCGTCTTTGTTAAAGTGACATGTGGGTACTCTTTGTTCCAAATTCTACCAAAAGAAGATTGGGATAGCTTCTTCTCATAGCCCATTCGGTCAAGTGTCGTGTTGATTTCACATAAAATATCCACTTGTTTGTATGTTGATGGAATCACCAATTGAGTCTCTCTTGAGCCATCTAGCATTGTTCTACTTCTATGTGGCATCTTCTCAGAGTTGTTTTCCACAAACTCATTTAGTAGTGCTCTTGCTAAACTAGTATGTTGAAGTCCCCTTCTCAATGTACATGTGTTCCCATGTACATATTGGCGCACACCATTTTCAAAGTTCTCCTTGTATCGATAAAATGATGTCTTTGGTATTCCATGTAGCTCATACCATGCTCTACAACAAACAATAGAGCCATTTAGCCTGAATTGGTATCGTGACTTCTCATCTTTCTGATAACATATAGAAAGAACATCATAAATATAATTAGTGCGTGATTTTTGAGACTCTCCCCAAAATTGTTGTCGTAACCTTATCACCATATCACGATCTGCAAATTGGTAGCATTTTTGTGCACAACAATCAATGCATGATACCCTTTGAATTGATTTGTTTGAAAGGTAAAAAGTCGAAGCTGGTGCTGCTTTTGATTTTTGAGTCCTGTTCATGAAAGTGTATCGTCTCTTCCTTGACAACTGGACAACATTACTCCCATCAAGTTTTTTTCCAACATTGCCATCGTTGGATACATCCTCATATGTAGCATGCATGCCATCAACAGGAACAAAGCGTTGTAATGGGCTCCCATTCAACATTGTTGTCTGCTTGATGGGCCACTTTAGCAAAGTGATGCTACCCACTTCAACCACATCATCAATGCTTGCATTTTCTCTTTCAATACCCACACCCACACAATCAGGACCAAGTTCCTGAAAGTTGACATAATCATGTGGAAATACATATAAGATGGTCCCTTCATTCATGGTTTGCATCATTGTGTCATCTTTTAAAAGGTCCCTCTGATTTCTCCAAGACTCTCGAATCATTGCTTCAAATTCTGGGCTTGTCATAGGTATTGCATCTGTAACTAGAGGATCAGAATGATCATGTTCTTCATCACCATTGTAGCTTTCGTGTGGAGCAATTAAGTTCCCATTTAATACAAAAGGTTGCAAAAGAAGCTTTGACCATCGAACAGCACTCCATAATGAGCCTTGGAGAGATGAAGTATCCATTGTAGGAAAAGGTAGGACCACATCCTTCAAGCATTCCTCCACTAGTATGGAGACATTTCCCAGCCCTATCTTTGTACAACCACAAGTGGAATCTGGATCTGTTCTACACACACAACCAATACCAACGATTTCATTGTCAAGTATCATATGTACTTTCTCCCGAGATTCGAAGTCCATCCTGTAAGTAAAAAGATTACATTGTTAAATCCATAGTTATAGAAAAATACTCTTCAAACAAAAAATCATGCTACAACATGAAAAAGGTTTGCATAGGTTGGACAAGTGGTGAACCTTGAGACCAAATCCTCCTTGCTATATTAATGGAAGCAAGGTTGGACAAGTGGTGGACCTTGAAACCAAAGCCTCTTTGCTATATGAGAGCATAGGTTGGACAAGTGGTGGACCTAGTTGTAATACCCACTGCCACCTATCAACTACTATAGGACTATGCTTTCCAATGTCCAAGTATCCCTTGAGTCTTTCAAGGTTGAACACGTGGTGGACCTTGAAACAAAAATCCCCTTTCTATATCAGAGCATAGCTTGGACAAGTGGTGGACCTAGTTATAATGCCCAATATCCAAGGTGAAATACCTTAGGACTTTGCTACCTTGCTTGCCAATGTTTATGTAGCCCCTCATTTCTTTAATGGAAGTAAGGTTGGACAAGTGGTGGACCTTGAAACCAAAGCCTCTTTGCTATATAAGAGCATAGGTTGGACCTAGTTTTAGTACCCACTACCACCTATCAACTACTATAGGACTATGCTTTCCAATGTCCAAGTATCCCTTGAGTCTTTCAAGGTTGAACACGTGGTGGACCTTGAAACGAAAATCCCCTTTCTATATTAGAAAGGTTGAACACATGGTGGACCTTGAAATGAAAATCCCCTTTCTTTATCAGAGCATAGCTTGGACAAGTGGTGGACCTAGTTATAATGCCCAATATCCAAGGTGAAACACCTTAGGACCTTGCTACCTTGCTTGCCAATGTTTATGTAGCCCCTCATTTCTTTAATGGAAGCAAGGTTGGACAAGTGGTGGACCTTGAAAGCAAATCCTCTTTGCTATATGAGAGCATAGGTTGGACCTAGTTGTAATACCCACTGCCACCTATCAACTACTATAGGACTATGCTTTCCAATGTCCAAGTATCCCTTGAGTCTTGCAAGGTTGAACACGTGGTGGACCTTGAAACCAAAATCCCCTTTCTATATCAGAGCATAGCTTGGACAAGTGGTGGACCTAGTTATAAAGCCCCTCCTTTCTTTAATGGAAGAAAGGTTGGAAAAGTGGTGAATCTTGAAACCCAAACCCTTTGGCTATATATAGAGGATATCTTGGACAAGTGGTGGGCTTAGTTGTAGTATCCAATGTCCAAGGTCCAAGGTGAACTATGTAAAGACCTTACTTCCAAAAACAGAGTCGTACAAGTGGTTCTCCTTGAAACCAAAACCTCTTTAGTGTATTAGAACATAGCTTGGAGAAGTGGTGGACTTAGTTGTAATGGTGAATGTCCAAAGCAAACTATTATAGGACCTTGCTTCCCAAATCAAGTTTGGACAAGTGGTGGATCTTGAAACCAAAACCCCCTTACTCTATTAAAGCATAGCTTAGATAAGTGGTGGACCTAGCTGCCATGGAAAATGTTCAATCTGAACTGTTGCAAGACCTTAAATATAGTATGGGACATAATCTAGAACTGCTATAGTAAATTAGTAGTATAGCTAATATGTTAATATTTGTATTATATTTAAGTATATGCTAATATAATTTATGTTCAAAATTTCACTAATGAAGAATGTTCCCATTTAGCACTCCAGATGCGGGGTCTTAGGGCAATGCCACAATGGGGTGACAAGGCAGCGCTTCCACGTGAGGTTTGGGGGTAGCGCTCTTGATGGGGATGTGGAATATAGCGCTCTCGATGGCGGGGCTTGGGAGGTTGATTTTGGGATATTGTTCTGGGTGGGGTCCGCCCAAAGATTTTTTTTTTTTTAAAGTGAATTCCTAGTATAGAGTTACGCATGTTTTTCATATTTTCAACCATGATTTCTTTAATTTTGGCCGTGTGAATTGGTTAATTTTTTATATTGCTTTTGTTTTTTTTAATCCTATGATAAAACATGGACTTGTAGCATACGTGGCATTCTAATAAACCCTATCAAGATTAGGCACACAGAGAGCGCACGAGAAACGCACACAGAGAAAGCAGGCGAGTAGCAAACACACAGAAAGCGCACACGGATCGCACACAGTTGGAGTATACGCGCGCGTAGAGGAGCAAGCTCGGCATCGTACACAACACACAGGTGGAGTGCACAGGATTGAAAGTTCGCGCACAAGATAAAGAAACAGCAGCGTACACAACGCTTTCCAGAAGGGCAGGATCGGGCAGTCTTCTCAGGAGACATTGCACACCTCACGAATAGAGAAAAAACAGGTATTTCTCTCTCTCTCACTCTCTGTCTTTCTCCATATAGAGATGATGGTTCTCTGTAACTCTTCTTGCACACACACTCTCTCGTCAAAAGACAGAGATACATAGTTTAAAAGTATCCCCGCACACATACACATATTCCCACACATCGTCTTCCTCTCTTCCACATACATAACCACAGTGAAATCTGTTATCTTGCTGTCTCTCTCTTGAAAATACATGCACATATTCCCACACATCGTCTTCCTCACTTCCACATACATAACCACAATGAAATCTGTTATCTTGTTGTCTCTCTCTTGAAAATACGTGCACATATTCCCATACATCGTCTTCCTCTCTTCCACATACATAAACATAGTGAAATCTGTTATCTTTCTCTCTCCTCTCTCTAAAAAACAGGTATTTATCTCTCTCTCTCTCTCTCTCTATCTATCTATCTATCTCTGTATCTTGCTATCTCTCTCTTGAAAATACATGCTCATGTATGTGTGCGTCTGTGTTATCTATGTGTATGTATGTCTATTTGTGTTATTTCATTGTAATACTCATACATAATGCAGATACACAATTACACTTAATTACGATATGCACACATAGTATATATACATACATAAATATCACAAATAACTAACACATTGTAATACTAGTAAAATTGAATGGAAGACTTACTTGCGTGATCTGTTAAAGTCGATTCTTGTAGCGAGTTCTGGATGTATGCTGAGTTGATTTTCCTCTAATCCATTTGTAGATATAATTGTAACTTCTGTTTCTCAAAAATAGTAGTGTTGTTTAGTGATACACCTAATGGACATAAATGGTTTAAACTAGGACATGTAGACCAAAAATACATGTAGACCTTGTTCAAATTCTCTAACCACTCTCTCTAACATGGTGACATAATTTAGGTGTGATAAATTCATATCTATGCAAACTACTATCAGTTTAGGCTTGTTAATTTGAATTTGTTTGAATTTATGTACAATATAATGTTTTGAGGTTTGCATATTTGAATTTAGGTGGTATAATGATATCTTTTTGTGGTAAACTTGAATTTAAAATCAATTTCGCGTGGAATATTTTAGATTTAAGTAGTAAAATTTAAATTTTTATAAAAAAGTTTGAATTTTAAAATTTGGGCGGGATATTTTGAAATTTAGGCGGGATATTTAAGATTTGGGAGGAATATTTTAAATTTAGGCGGGAAGGTTTTGAATTTATAGCGAGATCTCCCTTACATAAGAGAGTATAGGTTGGACAAGTGGTGGACCTTCAAGCTAGAGCATCCATGCTACTGGACATGATAGGTAGGGAATCTAGTTGAATATTGTACGTATAATATATATGTAATAGATCTAGCTTGGACAAGTGGTGGACCTTGGAACAAAACCCCATGTAAAACATATCATGCACATTCCAAGTGGTCAAAAACAATATCATTTAAGATATAGCCTTATAGGTTGGACAAGTGGTGGACCTTAACACCGAGATATTCTTAATATAATGACATAGAGTGGAAAACTGGTGAATCTTGAGACCAAACCATGCTACTAGCGATAATAGCTTGGACAAGTGGTGGACCTTGAAAGTAAACCCCCCATCTACGAAATATAGTGGGTTTAAGGTATTTCGATGGAGCCTATCATCTTGGAGACATCGTGCATCTTGCTTCTTTTCATGTTTCAATGGAGCCTATCTTGGACAAATGGTGGAGCATCCTTCTCTCCATGTTTCAATGGACCCTAGCTTGGACAAGTGGTGGACCTTTGCTTCTCTCTATTATTCAATAGAGTTAGCTTAGACAAAGGGTGGACCTTTGCTTCTCTCTATGTTTCAATAGAGTTAGCTTGGACAAGTGGTGGACCTTGGAACCAAACCCCCATGTAAAACCTATCATGGTCAATCCAAGTAGTAAGAAAGAATAACCTTTAAGATGTAGCCTTATAGGTTGGACAAGTGGTGGACCTTAACACTCACATATTCTTAATAAAAGTGGTGAATCTTGAGACCAAACCACTCAGGCTATAACCAATAATAGCTTGGACAAGTGGTGGACCTTGAATGTAAACCCCTCATCTACGAAATATCGTGGGTTTAATGTATTTCGATGGAGCCTAGCATCTTGGAGACATGGTGCAGCTTGCTTCTCGTCATGTTTCAATGGAGCCTATCTTGGACAAATGGTGGAGCATCCTTCTCTCCATGTTTCAATGGACCCTAGCTTGGACAAGTGGTGGAGCTTTGCTTCTCTCTATTATTCAATAGAGTTAGCTTGGACAAGTGGTGGACCTTGGAACCAAACCGCCATGTAAAACCTATCATGGTCACTCCAAGTGGTGAGAAAGAATAACCTTTAAGATATAGCCTTATAGGTTGGACAAGTGGTGGACCTTAACACTCTAATATTCTTAATATAATGACATATAGTGAAAAAGTGGTGAATTTTGAGACAAAACCACTCATGCTACTAGCACTAATAGCTTGGACAAGTAGTGGACCTTGAACGCAAACACCCCATGTTTCAATAGAGTTAGCTTTGACAAATGGTGGAGCATCCTTCTCTCCATGTTTCAATGGAGCCTAGCTTAGACAAGTGGTGGACCTTTGCTTCTCTCTATGATTCAATAGAGTTAGCTTGGACAAGTGGTGGATCTTGGAACCAAAGCCCCATGTAAAACCTATCATGGTCACTCCAGGTGGTAATAAAGAATAACCTTTAAGATGTAGCCTTATAGGTTGGACAAGTGGTGGACCTTAACACGCGCATATTCTTAATATAATGACATAGAGTGGAAAAATGGTGAATCTTGAGACAAAACCACTCATGCTACTAGTGATAATAGCTTGGACAAGTGGTGGACCTTGAATGTAAACCCCTCATCTACGACATATCGTGGGTTTAATGTTTTTCAATGGAGCCTAGCATCTTGGAGACATGGTGCACCTTGCTTCTCCTCATGTTTCAATGGAGCCTACCTTGGACAAATGGTGGAGCATCCTTCTCTCCATGTTTCAATGGACCCTAGCTTAGACAAGGGGTGGACCTTTGCTTCTCTCTATCTTTCATTAGAGTTAGCTTGGACAAGTGGTGGACCTTGGAACCAAACCCCCATGTAGAACCTATCATAATCACTCCAAGTAGTAAGAAAGAATAACCTTTAAGATGTAGCCTTATAGGTTGGACAAGTGGAGGAGGCAAAAAGCATGGAGACCATGCTGCTAGACTTTGTTAAGTCTCATGAAGATATAGAAAAATGGGCTGGACTTCAACAATCCACTTCGCAATCAGGCGACATTGTGCCTGTTACAGAGGAGTGCTCTCCACAAAGAGAAGAAGAACAACAACAACACCATCCTCTGTCAATGGAGGACTTTTTGGAAATGGAGACACGTATGTTTTGAGTTTCTTGTGCATGTTAGTGTTTCTTGTTACTGATTTGATACTCTTAATGTTAGATTTTGCTTTATATAGTATTGATTGAGCTTGTATTTTTTATCTCAAGCATTCAAGGTTTGAATGTAAATAGTAAATTACTTGAGTTTTTGAATGGTGGATCTGTAGACTAAAACTAAAACATTTAATACTCACAAAGACTTAATTACTTAAGAGCTTGAACTCAATAAGTTTTGGACCTTTTATCAATACCCCCTTGATATGATACATTAGATCGTAGCATGGTTAAATGGTGATGCTTCATAAATTGAACCTAGCTTAGACAGGTGCTGGAGCCTAAATTTAAACTAACCTTGCTAGAAGGGAGCTTATGTTTGGACTTTGAGAGAAATAGTATAAGTAATCAATTAGAGCATAGATTAGACATGTGGTGGTGGCCGGCCTTAGAGACCAAAATCTTAATGAGCTTGGAAAGGTATTTAAGTACTGCAATTTACTTAGTTTTAGTACTCATTAAATGCATAGCTTGACAAAAGGTGGACCTTACATGGATCCTAATTTCAAGAGGTGTGGTAGACCTTCAAAACAAGCTCATATAGCTTGGACATGTGGTAGACCTTGCATGAAGACTAGTTTAGACAAGTGTGGTACACCTTGTAACCAACACCCATTTGTTATATTAGCTTGGACAAGTGGTGGACCTTGCTTTTATGTTTCAATGGAGCATATTTTGGACAGGTGGTAGACCTTGTTTCTCTCCATGCTTCAATGGAGAGAAACTTTAGCTTGGACAAGTGGTGGACCTTGTTTTTATGTTTTAAAGGATCATATTTCGGACAAGTGGTAGACATAGTTTCTCTCCATGGTTCAATGGAACCCACCTTAGACAAGTGAAGTACCTTGAAACCAAACCCCCATAATACAACCTACTAAATAGGTTGGAAAATTGGTGGGATATGAAACCATCCATGATAGAGCATAGTATAGGTGAAAACGTAGTGGTCCTTATATCAATTACCCATGCATAGCTTGGACAAGTGGTGGACCTTGATTCTCTCTATGTTTCAATGGATCCTATCTTGGACTAGAGATATATCTTACTTAGTTCCATGCTTCAATGGATTGTAGCTTAGATAAGGAGTGGAACTTCAAACAAAACTCCACAGCATAGCATATATTAACAATTCATGGGTTTTATAGAGATTGTCCTGCCTATTTTGGAGAGTTGGTACACCTTTATTCTCCATTCTTCAATGGATCTGAGGTTGGACAAGCGGAGCTGGAGAAGTGGTCAACCTTAAAATGAAACCTCCCATGCTACAACCCATCATAGATCGTATATGTAGTAGACATTGAAACTCTTTTATGTCCCTAGCTTAGAGAAGCATTGTACTCTTGATTATCTCCATACATGAAGGCAAGGTTGGACAAGTGGTGGACCTTCAAACCAGAATCTCTATGCAATAATAGGCAAGTGGTGGAGCTTGTTTTCTCCTTGTTCCAATGGAGCCTAGCTTAGACAAACAATGGAGCTTGCTTCTCTCCATGTTTCAATGGATCCTAGCTTAGAAAAGTGGTGGAGCTTTGCTTCTCTCCATGTTCCAATGGACCATAGCTTAGACAAGTGGTAGACCTTGAAAAACACGCCTCGTATACAACATATTATGGGGTTTTCATGTTTCAATGGCTCCTAGCTTGGACAAATGGTAGAGCTTGCTTCTCTTTATGTTTCAATGGATCCAATCTTAGCCAAGGGGTGGACCTTGAAACAAGAATCCCCCCCCCCCCATGTACAACGTATTATGGGTTTTGAAAGCACTGGGAGAAAATAATAGCTTTGATAAGTGGTGGACCTTGCTTCTCTCCATGCTTCAATGGAGCCGAGGTTGGACACATGTTGGAGAGAAGATGGTTGCCCATGAAATACGACCATGCATGCTATAATCAATCATATGTTGTACACATGGTGGACCTTGCAATTGTTTTATATGCCTAACTTGGACAAGTGGAGGACCCTTGATTACCTCCAGATATCAACAACAAGCCAAGTTTGGACAAGTGTAGTACCACCAAACCAGAATCTATATGCTACAATAGAGTATAGGTAGGACACGCGATGAACCTTGATATCAAACCATCCATGCTACTAGAGATGATAGGTTTCACATGTGGTGGAACCTTGTATCAATGTTCTATGTGTAGTTTTTGACTAGTGATAGACCTTGAAACTAATCCCTCTAGGCTACAAGAAAAAAGAGATGGATGAGGAGGCTAGACTACTTTTGTTGCATCAATGCATCTCATGTTACCACATATACTATAGGGTTCTTGGATAAGTGTTGGATCTTGTGTCAATGCTCCATGTCTAGCTTGGACAAGTGGTGGACCTTGGTTCTCTCTATGCTTCAAATGGGCAATAGATTGGAGACACAGTGACCTTTTTTTTCCAATGATTTTATTTTTTGGAAACCTTGGAGGCACCATGTAAGAGGCACTCTAAGTCTTCCATACAATGGACCTATTGGACTATAAAATAATGATATCTTTCTTTGATATTGTCATTATTTTATGCATAATATTTTCTTCTTTTTGCAAACACAAAGGAGTTAAGTGATATAAAAACTAGATGTATTTCACACTATGATTGGCATGAAGATCCTTTTGGGACACCAACTTTTCCTATTCCCAAAGATGTAATTTTCCATATTAACAGTGTGGATTTTGAAGTGCGACTTTCATGTATTGAAGGAGCTGGTTATGGGCTATTTGTGCATACTACCCTGGAAAGTGGTTTGACTATTCTAAACTATGGAGGGCATAAGTATAGATTTCAAGACTGGAAAAAGATATGCAAAATATTTCCAAGAGCTTATAAATATTCTCTTCTAGAGGATCCAAACATAGAAGAAGAGGAAGATCAATCATACATTATTGGTTGTGTAGAAGAAGGAAACGTGTCGGGCTATATAAATAGTTCTCACAGTACAAATGTCTGTCCCAATGTACGCTATACATTTGATACAAATTTGCCACCTTGGCATAAATGCACCTCTTCACACATCAAGTCAGAAGAATATGGCCATGTATGCATTGAGACTATTTGTCAAGTTGAAGCAGGAGAAGAGTTGTTTGCTGACTATAACTTTACTTGACATTGTAAAGTATTGTACATGGATGGAAATCTCAAGTACATGCATCATTTTCATTTTTCATGGATGAAATCTCAAGTGAATATAACATTTGATTATTGTTTAGTTTATGCTCAACGAGAATCTAGAGTGCTCTTATGCTTTGTGTGTTGTCTAACATATTTGACTACCTTGGCCATAGAATCTTGATTCTACTCTAGATTTGTGATAAATCTTACCAAAATTTAATCAATGTCTAGGTTGGACAAGTGGTGGGGCTTCAAACATTACTGTCTTAAACAAGTGGAGTTATCTTACTTGAATAAGTGGTGGCCTTTGAATCCAAATCTAAGCCAAATCTCTAATTATTTTCTTGTAGTCTAGGTTGGACATTTGGTGGACCTTGTATCCATGTTTCCTCAACAAGGGTGGCTTTTAGTTTTCACTTTAAGTACTCATCTTTAATAAAGTGTAGGATGGAAAATGTTGAGTTAGTAGATTGTATTTTAGACAAGTGGTGTTTGGTGTACGAATGCTGAAAATGGTTGCAAGGATTCTAACAACGACTTTACCTTAAATAAATTTCTTACTAGGAGTTCTACATATAAATATGGTGAATAAAATTCTAGTGGTTTTGAGATACCATTTGTGTGTGTGTTTTCTTAGATTCACAAACTGGGATGGATAACGCTCCTATGGTTCAGTCAACAACTATAGAATCCATAGATTCTATGGTTTCTAAAGTGCCCAAGATGGATGATATTTCTATACTAGAGTCTAGTGTTGTGCAACTTGAGCAAGCTTCCAATAATGAGAACCAAGAAATCGATGCTTCAAAAATGCAACATACATCAAAAGAGACCGAAAAGTCCACTCACGAGCTATTGCCAATTGGTACTACGTCATGTAGCGTAGATGTTGAGAAATCCATGCTTACAATTATATTGGATTTAAATGGTCTATTGTTGAAACGTTCCCCTCAACCATCCTCACACCACAACTCAGTGCAAATGGATTCAAAAAGATATATTATACTCAGGCCAGGTTGCATCCAATTCTTGAAGACTATTTTACAAAGGTTAAATGTTGCATTTTGGTCGACAGCTACTAGGAATAATGTGTATCAAATCCTTGCAGCACTAAACAACTTAGCTGAGGATACATTGCCTTTCTTTGCAATTTGGTCGCAAGATGTTTGCTACACCGCTCAAACTCAAAAATTGTTTAGACCCGACGATCCAAACGTTGAGGCAATGTTCAAGCCTCTAGCCAAAATTGCCATGGGGTTTGAATGTGATCCACAAAGAACAGTGCTTATTGATGACTCTCCTTACAAGGGATGTATTTCACCAGCAAACAATTGCATTTTTCCACCACAATTTGATGCTGAGAAGATGGTTGACAATATGCTCTTGGAGGAGCTACTGCCATACTTGATTCAGCTTAATGAGAGAAGGGATGTGCGTGATTTAATTGCTTCTAATCGTTATGGACAACCTATAGTGACAAATGATAGTGAATACAAACAAATCATGGAGTATTGGAAGCAGAAAAATGATGTTTGGTCAGCTAAGGTGTTCTTTACAAGAAGAATACCACCTGCAAAAGGTGACAGAGATGAAACTATCATTGAATATGCAAGTGACACAAGCCACCGCAATGAAATGAGAAGAGCCCAAATACAAGAGATCTTGGCAAAGGAGCGTACACCCATTGAAAGCATGAAGGCGTCACAATTGACCACTTTAGCTAGGCAATTGGGTTGTAACACAAAAGGAGTTTTGAAGGCAACCACAGCAAAGGCTTATATAAATAAGGTGAAAGCTGAGAACAATCTTCTAAGGCTGGATAGAAAGCAACCCTAAGGTACTAGTGACATGTCATATATTCTTGATACACATGCTTGAACATTCATGTGCATGGTATCTAACAAATCTTTCTTTTTATTCCTTCTTGCAGGATCTTACAAAGGATACTACTAGATGGAGCTCAATCAATAGAGATTTTGATATTTTTGCTCAAAATAATGAAGCAGTCACCTACATTTTTTGTTTATCAATTTCTTGAGAGACTTTATTTTAGTTTGTAATCATCAAATGAAATGAAAAGTATCCTTCTTATTAAGATTGTTGATCTTTTTCTTGTTCAAACCTTTCAATTGTGATTTATAGTTTTGTTAGCATGAGATTGTGCTTTTTTAGTTTGAAAAAAACTGTCAAAGATCCAAGTCTTTTTGGCTTTACTTAAGTTATTAATTGTGAAAGATCCAAGTCTTTTTTCTTTACTTAAGTTATTGATTGCCTATGTAATAGTCCTTAAAACAATATCGGATGGCTTTCTTGCTCCCATGTCTCACATTGGTCTTTAGGTAAGACAAGTGGTGACCTTGAAAGTATGGTCTCATATCTCGATCAAGTGAAGAGACATGAAGCTTAAATATCACTACTATGTATCTAGTGTTAAACTCCATCGAGACAAAGACTAGATAGCCAAATTGCAGTCGAGTTTAAGTGAAAAATCCATTTGAGCTAAGGTAAAACTTATAGTGCCTCATTTTTCTAGGATTCTACCCCATCAAGGAAGTTATAATCTAGCACAAACCAATTAAGACTCTTTTGGAGCCTAGATAGGACAATTCGTGGAACTTATGAAACTTATTATTGAGTTAGAGTCTAGTTTAGATAAGCAAAAGATCTTCAAACCAGCACTTGGTCTTACTATTCAATATTCAAAGTCCCTTGAGGCTAACAAATTACATACCCACTTGTAACCTAACTAATGAGTAATTATATAGATCTAAGCAAGTATATATAATGAGTCTTCAAACTAATAATCCAAGGGAAGAGAGTAGAAAGGTCCACTACTTGTCCAAGCTCAGCTCTAGACAACATAGAAAGATGCTAGTTCTACTAATTGTCTAATTATAGGCATGGAGAAATGATAGAAGGTTGACCACTTGTCCAACCTATCATCTCTAGTAAGATGGGAGGTTTGGCCTTAAGATTCACCATGTAACCAACCTATACATCATTGTATTATGAAGAGTAAAAAAGCAAAGCTCCACCACTTGTCCAAGCTAGTTCTAAAATCCACATGGAGATAAGCAAGCTCCACCATTTGTCGAATCTCTCTTCCATTAAAACATGAAAAAACTCATCTATGTTGTACAGGGGGACTTTTTTCCAAGGTCCACCACTTGTCCAAGCTAGGATCCCTAGTAGCACGAGTGGTTTGGTCTCAAGATACACCACTTGTACACTCTATGTCATTATATTAAGAAGAACTATGTATTAAGGTCCACCACTTGTCCAACCTATAAGGTTATATCTTAAATGGTATCCTTTCTCACCACTTGAAATGCCCATGATATGTTTTACACGGGGGTTTCATTCCAAGGTCCACCACTTGTCCAAGCTAACTCTATTCAAACATAGAGAGAAGCAAAGGTCCACCACTTGTCCAAGCTAACTCTATTCAAACATAGAGAGAAGCAAAGGTTCACCACTTGTCAAAGCTAGGCTCCGTTGAAGTATGGAGAGAAGTAACCTCCATCATTTTTCCAAGATAGGTGCCATTCAAACATGGAAAGAATCAAGATCTACCATGTCTCCGAGATTCTAGGCTCCATTGAAACACCCTAAAACCATGATATTTTGTACATGGGGTGTTTACATTCAAGGTCTACCACTTCTCTAACGTATTATACCTAGTAGCACGAGTGATTTGGTCTTAAGATTCACCACTTATCCACTCTATGTCATTATATTAAGAATAACTGGGTGTTAAGGTCCACCACTTGTCCAACCTATAAGGGTATATCTTAAATGGTATCCTTCACCACTTGTCAAGGTCCATCACCACTTTTCCAACCTATAAGGTTATATCTTGAATGATATTTTTCCTCATCACTTGTAATGTCCATGCTATGTTTTACAAAGGGGTTTTGTTCCAAGACCCACCACTTGTCCAAGCTAACTCCATTAAAACATAGAGAGAAGCAAAGGTCCACCACTTGTCCAAGATAGGCTCCATTGAAACATGGAGAGAAGGATGATCCACCATTTCTCCAAGATAGGTTCCATTGAAACATTGAGAGAAGCAATCTCCACCATGTCTCCAAGCTAGGCTCCATTGAAATACCCTAAACCCATAATTTTGTACATGAGGGGTTTACATTCAAGGTCCACCACTTGTCCAACCTATTATCCCTAGTAGCAAGAGTGGTTTGGTCTCAAGATTCACCACTTGTACACTCTATGTCATTATATTAAGAAGAAATATGTGTTAAAGTCCACCACTTGTCCAGCCTATAAGGTTATATTTTAAATAGTATCCTTTCTCACCACTTGAAATGCCCATGATATGTTTTACATGGGGGTTTCATTCCAAGGTCCACCACTTGTCCAAGCTAACTCTATTAAAACATATAGAGAAAGAAAGGTCCACCACTTGTCCAAGCTAGGCTCATTGAAACATGGAGAGAAGGAACCTCCACTGTTTCTCCTAGATAGGCTCCATTGAAACATGGAGAGAAATAAGCTCCACCATGTCTCCAAGTTGCTAGGCTCCATTGAAATACCCAATACCCATAATTTTTTGTACATGGGGGGTTTACATTCAAGGTTCACCACTTGTCCAACCTATTATCCCTAGTAGGTTTGGTCTCATGATTCACCACTTGTCCACTCTATGTCATTATATTAAGAGGAATTAGGTGTTAAGGTCCACCACTTGTCCAACCTATAATGTTATAGCTTGAATGGTATTTTTCCTCACCACTTGTAATGCCCATGACATGATTTACATGGGGGTTTTGTTCCAAGGTACACCACTTATCCAAGATAAATCTATTGAAACATAGAGAGAAACAAAGGTCCACCACTTTTCCAAGCTAGGCTGCATTGAAACATGGACCTTAATACCAAATTATTTCTAGTAGCATGAGTGATATTTTGTACATGGGGCGTTTACATTCAAGGTCCACCACTTGTCCAACCTATTTCCCTAGTAGGTTTGGTCCCAATTTCACCACTTATCCACTCTATGTCATTATATTAAGAATAATTGGGTGTTAAGGTCCACCACTTGTCCAACCTATAAGGTTATATATTGAATGGTATTTTTTCTCACCACTTGTAATGCCCATGATATGTTTTACATGGGGTTTTTGTTCCAAGGTCCACCACTTTTCCAAGATAACTCTATTTAAACATAGAGAGAAACAAAGGTCCACCACTTGTCCAAGCTAGGCTCCATTGAAACATGGAGAGAATGATGTTGCACCATTTATCCAAGATAGGCTGCATTGAAACATGGAGAGAAGCAAGCTTTACCATGTTTCCAAGCTAGGATCCATTGAAACACTCTAGGGGGTTTTATTTCAAGGCCCACCACTTGTTTAACCTATTATCCCTAGTAGCATGAGTGGTTTGGTTTCAAGATTCACCACTTGTACACTCTATGTCATTATATTGTGTTAAGGTCCACCACTTGTCCAACCTATAAGGTTATATCTTAAATGGTATCCTTTCTCGCCACTTGAAATGCCCATGATATGTTTTAAATGGGAGTTTCATTCCAAGATCCACCACTTGTCCAAGCTAACCATATTCAAACATAGAGAGAAACAAAGGTCCACGACTTGTCCAAGCTAGGCTCCATTGAAACATGGAGAGAAGGAACCTCCACCATTTCTCCTAGATAGGCTCCATTAAAACATGGAGAGAAGTAAGTTCCACCATGTCTCCAAGATGCTAGGCTCCATTGAAATACGCAAAACCCATGATATTTTGTACATGGGTGATTTACATTCAAGGTCAACCATTTCTCCAACCTATTATCCCTAGTAGGTTTGGTCTCACAATTCACCACTTTTCCACTATATGTCATTATAATAAGAGGAATTGGGTGCTAAGGTCCACCACTTGTCCAGCCTATAAGGTTATACCTTGAATGGTATTTTTTCTCACCACTTGTAATGCCCATGACATGCTTTACATGGGGGTTTTGTTCCAAGGTTCACCACTTGTCCAAGCAAATTCTATTGAAACATAGAGAGAAACAAAGGTCCACCACTTTTCCAAGCTAGGCTCCATTGAAACATGGACCTTAATACCAAATTATTCCTAGTAGCATGAGTAATATTTTGTACATGGGGGGTTTGCATTCAAGGTCCACCACTTGTCCAACGTACTTTTCCTAGTAGGTTTGGTCGCAAGATTCACCACTTGTCCACTCTATGTCATTATATTAATAATAATTGGGTGTTAAGGTCCACCACTTTTCCAACCTATAAGGTTATATATTGAATGGTATTTTTTCTCACCACTTGTAATGTCCATGATATGTTTTACATGGGGATTTTGTTCCAAGGTCCACCACTTGTCCAAGCTAAATCTGTTCAAACATAGAGAGAAACAAACATGCACCACTTGTCCAAGGTAGGCTCCATTGAAACATGGAGAGAATGATGCTCCACCATTTATCCAAGATAGACTCCATTGAAACATGGAGAGAAGTAAGCTCCACCATGTTTCCAAGATGCTAGAGTCCATTGAAATACCCAAAACCCCTGATACTTTGTACATGGGGGGTTTACATTCAAGGTCCACCACTTGTCCAACCTATTATCCCTAGTAGCATGAGTGGCTTGGTCTCAGGATTCACCACTTGTCCACTCTATATCATTATATTAAGAAAAATTGGGTTTCCATATCTAAATGGATCTTTGCTTGGATAAGTGGTAGACCTTGAGACCTAAATACCCATTCTACACTAGAGCATTGGTTAAGCCTTATACACTTCAAGCATACCTTTAACAACAAGTAGTAGTTATTAGTTGACTTAAGTCTAGTTGAACTCCATGGTATTGAGACTAAGAGAGAGTGTAGCATAAAAAAGAGTCAGGATTTTAATTTGACTTTCTTTCTATTAATGAGTAGATCATAGATGGATTTTGGTATCTAATAAAACCTTAGGGTAGACAATGTAAAAATCATGTCTATTGTTGTGTTTGCATTAAGTGTTCTTGTTCTTTAATTTCAGAACCATTACAGAAAAATGGATTGGCTATATGCTGGCATAAATTGAAGAAAACTATTGAATTACCCATCCAACCTCCTCCAAGACCTTGTCCAAGGAATGAATCACCTCCTTATCACCTACCACTTGCTTTCAAGGACATCAAAAGAGTACTTATCTTGGATCTAGAGGGGTTATTTCTCAAGATAGTTGAAATGAAACATAGAGATTCTATGCCATCTTGGGCTCAACACATGCGACTTGTGGAGGACAAAGATGAAGTTTATCATGTGGTGCGACCAGACGCACAAAGTTTTTTGGATTTTTGTGCTGAATACTTTGAGCTATGGATATGGAGTTGCTATAACTTAACAAGGGTGCAACGCATCACACAAAAGTGTTTTCCTGAGCAGTATACCAAGTTCAAGGTGTTTATGAGTAACAAAAATTGCCAAAATCCAAATATCATGTTAGGATTTACAAGGGTTTATCACAAAAATCTGAGTGATATTTGGAAGATATTTGAGGATTTGGATGCAAACAATACCTTAATTTTTGATGACACTCCATATAGGGTGATGTGGAACATGCCAGGGACATATCTTATATTTCCAAAGATGTGGAGGCAAACTTCCGAGCAACTTCAAAACTTCTTGCAGAGAACCATAATTCCATGGTTGGTAGGATGGTTGTATGCAAGAGATAAGAGAGTCTATACATATAACACAATTGTAAATCAGTATAGTGATTCTGAGACAAATTATGTCCTTGGTGTGTACTTGTCAACACGAAAGCATTGAATAAATATGGCTATAAGATGCTTTTTTTATTCTAGTGTGTATCTTTCAACATTTGTATAATTTGATATAGTTTTTTTTTATTTTATAAAAGGTGTGTCTAGAAAACAAGAGCTTATCTTTGAGAACACAGCGGAAATCATGGAAGGCGAAATGAGACAGAATGAAAACAAAAAGGATAAAAACCCAAATTGCCATGCAAAATGAATTACATGAAACGAAAGAGCAACTGAGACAAGAGAGAGATAGTAAAACTGCTGAGGACGACAACAAGCCGTGGAAAGCATCCTCAAGGGGATCAGTCTTGGTGGAGAAAGTGTTGGAGCCTTTAGATGCTCTATTACAAGCTAATGAAGCAAGGCTAAAAACAAACCAAACCTTAGAGTAGAGATGGTTGACTTATCCTCAACCAGAAGTGGAAACAAAGCGTTTGGAAATTTGTAAACACCTCATTGAAATAGCCCAGGCATTGGTGGAACCTAATGCGATTAGAACCCCAAAACAAGAAGTGCTGATTCACAAGGAGCGAGAAAAACGGAAGATTGATGAATCAGAACATGTAAACGGACCCAGGCCTGAAACTATATTGTCATTGGATCATTGAGTGGTACCGAAAACCACTGATGATACTAATTCAATGACTATAATGCCAGTTCTAGAAGTGGAAGAACCATGGCCACAACACTTATGGGAAACCATTAGAAATAGAAAGAACGGAAGCAAGACGTTACAGTCTGCACCAATTCCTGAGGTTAACATGGACAACGAATTTTATCCAGAGATATACAATCACTGGATGGAGAGGCTTCGATGGAAAGCAAAGCTCAATCCTTGAAAACCCTGCCTTCATTTATAGGTAAACATGAGGCACAATTGAAGATAAGATTAGTTCCATACCAGATGAGAGCTGTTCCACAAATGATTGACTCAAAAAGTCTTCAAGAGATGATGTTGACACCTATAACATGCACAATCACACTGTCAGAACTCTTGAGAGTCAGACCACACTTATGGGAAGACATGGGGAAACATTTAGAGAACAAAGGAATAAAGATTCCTCTTCAGACAAACCCTACGATAGAAGAAAACAAACGAGAAGGTCAACCCAAAGCCCAACCTGTGCCCATAAACAAGGTCGGAGATTACTGTGAAGGTGAGGAATATCAAGATATAAAGACGATAGCTATCCTAGACAGTGGAGCGGGAGTTGCGATTGCTAAAAAGAAAATCTAGGAGAAATGGGTCCGTCCAGCTCTCAGAAAGACGAGAATGAAACTGCAACTCACAGATGGGTACGTAGAGAGACTATTGGGAGTCCTGGACCAAATAGTTGTAACTTCATGTGGAATTAACTATGAGCACACCTTTGCCGTGGTAGATGTGAGACTAAGTGTAAAAGAATAGTTGTTGAGATATCCATAGTGGACGATAGGAATCGAACAGAGGAGGAATTCACAGATTCACTAAGCGGTGACCTTCCATCACTGGGTGATGAAATCCAAATGATAGATGCTGATGACTAAAGATCAAGTGGATCAGAGATGGATAGGAAGTATAAGTCGAGACCGGACAGGTTTTACGAGTTTCCTAACCAAAAACCTAGTTGGCAAGAGCAGTATAGATCAAAGAGAAGAAGGAAATCAAGAGCGAATAAGCATAAAACCATGCCTCTTGTCAATGACAAAACGGGATATCTAAGGCTTGTAAAAGTTGATGATTGTGTCAAAGACAAGGTCACTGGCCGGTTTATCAAAACTAAACCATGGAAAAACAACAAGAAGAACAAGCACGAAAAGCAAACGACTGAGACACATAAGGAGGGGGAAACATGGTCTAGAATGACCAAAACAGAGAGGAAAATAGAGTACAATAAGCTCAAACGGACCCTCAAAGACATATGGACAACTGAAATGGAAACATATGAGGACACGAATTCTGACAAGATGGATGTGCCGTCCCATTATAAGAAATATAACATACAAGATAGAAAAATCATAGTGCAACAACCGATTAGAGAATTGAAGGAACCTAGTACATCATACGACGGTCCTGAAAAAGCCAAACGAATAGATCTAGCGGAGCCAAGAGAAGATCCAAAACCAGCATATATTGCCACGGATCTTATTGAAGAAGAGGAAAATCTTTTGATAGCTACTCTAAAACAGTATAGAGATGTGTTTGCATGGTCATACAAAGATCTTAAGGGGGTGGATCCAAGTATCTGTCAACACACAATACCCCTTAAGAATGGCGCCAAACCAAGCAGACAACGTCTTTATACTTCCAATGAGACGTTTGCAAGGAAGATCAAGGAGAAGATAGATAAGCTGAAAGAGGCAGAGTTTATTTAGGAAATTGAGCACACTGACTGGGTTTCACCGATTGTGGTGGTCCCGAAG
Source organism: Adiantum capillus-veneris (assembly GCF_014529385.1). Classification (NCBI taxonomy): domain Eukaryota; kingdom Viridiplantae; phylum Streptophyta; class Polypodiopsida; order Polypodiales; family Pteridaceae; genus Adiantum; species Adiantum capillus-veneris. Next base: position 147,778,841 of record NC_140936.1, on the reverse strand, counting down.
AAAAATGGAAAGCTGAGAGTGTGCGTCAATCTCAAGAACGTAAAAGCTGCTACAATTTGGGACAACTATCCCCTATCCATTACTGATCATGTAATAGAAAGAGTGGCAGGAAAAGAAGACTACAGTTTCTTAGATGGCTTTTTAGGCTACAGGCAACTCACAATAAAGCCAGAGTATCAGCACAAGACGGATTTTGCAACTGAATGGGGCATTTTTGCATTCAAGGTAATGGCTTTTGGCTTAACGAATGCACCAGCCACATTTCAGAGGCTGATGGGTCATGCTTTTTTGGAATATCTAAGACAGTTCTTAGAAATTTACATGAATGACTTGTGCGTTCACTCTCTCGTAAGATTGGCGCACATAGAGTACTTAACCAAAGTGTTCAAAAAATGCAAACTGTATCGGATTTTCCTGGATCCGAAGAAATGTGTCTTCATGGTAAGACAAGGCAAAATATTGGGACATATAGTGTCCAAAAATGGTATTTCGACAGACATGGAGAAGATCAATGTAATTTTTGATCTACCATGACCAGTAAAGGTAAAGGAGGTACATGCATTTATGGGCCATTGTGGATATTATCGCAGATTTATCTACTCATACGCTATAATTGCAAAACCACTTTACGTGTTGATAACTAAATTTGAGTGGACAGATGAGTGCGAGAAAGCTTTTCAAACTTTGAAGCAAAGATTGATATCCACTCCAATTTTGAAGGCTCCGGATTGGGAAAAGATATTCCACATCCACGTAGATGCATCAGCATTTGCTATAGGATGCATACTTGCACAACCTAGAGAAAACAACATGGATTTTCCAATTAGTTACTCCAGTAGACAACTAAACAGTGCAGAGAAAAATTACACAATAACTTGAAGGGAGGGTTTGGGTATGATCTATGCTGTGAAAAAGTTTAGACATTACCTACTTTCCAATAAATTTGTATTCTTCGTTGATCACCAAGCACTGTTGTACTTGGTAAACAAACCTTGCAGTACGGGGCGAATTGTACGATGGTTCACAATACTGCTTGAGTTTGACTTCACGGTTGTAGTCAAAAAAGGAACTACACACCAAAGAGCGGATCATTTATCTAGAATGGTGCATGGAGAAAACCCTATAGGAGTTGATGATGATTTGCCAGATGCATATCTCTTCAACATAGAAATGGTTCCAAGATGGAGCGAGGATGTAATTCCTTTGTTGGCTATTGGGTCATTGAATTTGACAGGACAACCATCTACCATTGCAGCATCTAGATCATTGGTAATGCTGGCTGGAAGGCTATATAAACAGGGATCGGATCAAATCCTTAGGCTTTGTGTTGAACCAAGTGAACAGGACTTGTATCTAAACCAGGCTCATGTACAAACAATGGGGATTCGCAATGGGCATGCACAGATGTATCAAAGATTGATGAGAATGGGTGTATATTGGTCGAAAATGCAACAAAGTGCTCATAAGCATATCAAATCATGTATTATCTACACTTTTCAAAAGCCGATAGAACACGCTACTCTATTCAAATTATCTGTAGCACCCCGATGGAGTAACTACATTGTAAAATACCTCACCACCGGAATACTGCCTGAAGGGATGAGTAGATCACGAAAGAGGCAGAAAACTATGTACCGATTGAGGACAATCTTTACAAGAGGGGAAAAGACATTCAATTGAGAATGTGTGCGACGGAAGAGGAATACGTTTCTATCTTAGAGCAAGCACATGGCAGACAAGCTGGAGGACATTTTTCAAGTGACAAAAGGGCCAAAACAATTCTTATTGTTGGCATATGGTGGCCTAAGCTATTCATAGACGCCGAAGAGTTTGTGAAATGATGTGACGATTTCCAGAGGAAAAAGATTCCTAGAGAACGAGATAACATGCCCTTGAGGCCAATGATGGGGGCAAGAGCGTTTGCAAAATGGGGAATAGACTTTTTAGGACCAATTGCTCCTCCTGGATATAAAACGCACGCTCAATACATTACTATGGCAACATATTATCTAACAAAGTGGGTGGAAGCAAAAGAAACAACCAAAAATGATGCAAAAACAACAACACTGTTTTTGTATGAGAACATTTTCACCAGGTATGGCTTACCAATAGAGATAGTGAGCGATAGAGGGACTCATTTCGTCAATGAAGTGATCAAATTCCTATTGGATGAATTCATGGTAATTCACAGGAAGTCAACTCCCTATCACCCACAAGCTAACGTCCAAGCAGAAAGTATGAACAAGATTTTGGTGACTATTCTCACGAAAATTGTTAGTGAATCAAGAGCCGACTGGGATCAGAAGTTGCATTTAGCTTTATGGGCATATAGAGTAGCGTACAAAACCTCAATCGGAATGACTCCGTGTTAGGAAATAAGACGTAGCTAAATAGATAATTGAGTAGATTACTTAATGGAGAGAGACAGATTTACATACACGAGATTATAGAGTAGAGAGAGAGAGAGAGAGTACACACGATATACGTGGTTCACCCAATGTGGGCTACGTCCACGGGAAAGCAGCCACTCAATGGCTTTAGTACTTCAAAACAAGAAGTAATTTACAAAGGGATTATACCCTTAATGGAGCTCCCGCCTTGCTTCACTCTCACCACCTCACACTCACCTTGTTGCATCAACTTCACACTATGAAATGTGTGTAGAAATGGCCTCCTTTTATAGGCCAAAAGGGCTGCCCTCTCTTATGAGAGACAGCCATGTGTAGCCGCCCTTGTGCGAATAAGTCCAAATCGGACCCTCCAATCCGCCCATGTGTGGCCGCCCTTGAGAAGACAAGTCCGCTTTTGAATTCGGCCACCGGCCACCGGCCATTGACTTCCGACCACCGGCCACCGGCCATTGGCCATTGACTACCGGCCACCGGCCAACCGACCGGTTGTTTTCCGACCACTTTCCGGCCGCCGTCCGGCCATAATATTCCGGCGAAAAAGAATATTCCGGCGAAAAAAAAAATCTCGGGGGCCTCCGCCCCCGAGGCCTTTAAAGTTGCCCCTGATTCTTGTCCGTGAAAATTTTGGTTTCCGGTGAGTGATTTTCCTTCACGCACGATGGCTTCTCCTCATAATGGGGGCCTTACAAATGTGCACTTTTACCACAGAAAATTACAAGGGTAAATCAGGCTCCATACTTAACAATCTCCCACTTGGAGACTGATCTCCAAACCAAACCTGTGACTGCTTTCCATTCTGGCTTCTTATCCTTGAATGCCGATTGAAGATGAGCAAAAGCTCAACTTCTCCTTGTTGACCACCTTTGTAAACATGTCTGCAGGATTTTCACTTGTATGCACCTTTCCTAGCTTTAGTTGTCCCTCTTCCAAAAGAGTGCGTATGAAGTGATATCTCACCTCAATGTGCTTTGTCCTTGAATGAAAGGCTGAGTTCTTTGCAAGATGGATAGCGCTTTGGCTATCACTATACAAGACACAATTGTCTTGTTTGAATCCAAGCTCTTCTAAGAATCTGTGAAGCCATAGAATTTCTTTGCTTGCCTCCGTCATTGCTACATACTCTGCTTCCGTGGTAGAAAGTGAAACCACTTTCTGCAGCTTTGAAGCCCAGCTTACTGCTGTGCCTCCAACCGTGAACACATAGCCAGTAGTGCTCCTTCGAGTATTTTTGTCACCTGCCATATCTGCATCAGCATACCCTTCTAGAAAAATATCAGTTCCTCCAAAATACAAAGCATTTGTTGTTGTCCCTTTTAGATACCTAAGTATCCACTTCACAGCTTGCCAATGCTCTTTACCTGGGTTGTCCATGAACCTACTCACAACTCCCACTGCATGTGCAATGTCTGGCCTTGTCCAGACCATAGCATACATTAGAGAACCTACCGCTGCAGCATATGGAACTTTAGACATATAGGCTATCTCCTCTTGTGTCTTTGGACACATATCCTTCGTTAGTTTAAAATGACCAGCCAAAGGTGTAGAAACTGGTTTTGCATTTTGCATTGCAAACCTTTCTAGTACCTTCTTGATGTAATCTTCTTGAGATAGCTTTATTGTTTTCTTCGTCCTGTCCCTTGATATTTTCATACCAAGTATCCTCTTTGCAGCACCTAAATCTTTCATTGAAAAAGATTTGGACAACTCCTCTTTTAGGTCTTTGATGTCCTGCATGTTAGCACTTGCAATCAACATGTCATCAACATACAACATTAGGATGATGAATTTCCCATCTCCCAAATTCTTCGTGTAGACGCAGTGATCCAAGTTGCATCTTGTGAATCCATGATCCAACATCCATCGATCAAACTTCAAGTACCATTGTCTTGATGCTTGCTTTAAACCATACAAGCTCTTCTTTAATCTGCAAACCATTTTCTCCTTACCTTTTACTTCATACCCCTTTGGTTGAAGCATGTAGATTTCCTCCTCTAAGTCACCGTGAGGGAATGCCGTATTTACATCCATTTGCTCGAGATTTAGATCATGAGTAGCCACAAGGCTTAAGACAAGCCTAATTGAGTTCATTTTTACAACAGGAGAAAATATTTCATTGAAGTCAATACCTTTCTTTTGAGAAAAACCTTTTACCACAAGCCTAGACTTGTACCTTTTCTTCCCACCTTCTTCTTCCTTTATCTTGTACACCCATTTGTTTTGAAGTGCCCGCTTACCTTTAGGCAACTCAACCAACTCCCATGTTTGGTTGTGATATAGTGAGTCCATCTCCACTTGCATGCTCTTCGTCCATTCTTCTTTGGATTCATGTTGCATAGCTTCTTCATATGATTCCGGCTCTCCAGAATCTGAGATCAAGAGATGGTTGAAGGAAGGAACAAACCTTTTTGGAGGTCTACTTGCTCTTGTAGATCTTCGGGGAATAGGTTGAGGCTCCTCATTTGGTTGACGTTGTTGCACATTGTCACCGTTTGCAGTCCTTGAGTCTTCACCGTCCTCAAGCTCCATGTACTCATCACCTGTTTCTTTTGTTTGTTTTCTTTCCAAGTAATCTTTGTACATATTTTGTTCGTTAAAAATTACATCCCTACTCCTTAAGATTTTACCATCTTCAGGATTCCATAGGCGATACCCAAAGTCTCCTTCTCCATAGCCAATGAAGAAACACTTTTTGGACTTTGCATCTAACTTTGATCTTAGGCTTCTATCTATGTGCATGAAAGCCTCACACCCAAACACTTTGAGAAATGCATAATTCACCGGTTTACCTGTCCATGCCTCTTCTGGAACTCCCCCATCCAATGCCGTTGAGGGTGACCGATTGATTAAGTACACAGACGTACTTACAGCTTCTGCCCAAAGTTCAAGCGGTAGGCCTGCATGTAGCCGCATGCTTCGTGCTCGTTCCATGATTGTCTTGTTCATCCTTTCCGAAATCCCATTTTGTTGAGGTGTCCTTGGGGTTGTCCTTTGCCTCCGAATGCCATTGCTAGCACAAAAGCTTTCAAAAGCTTGGCTGCAATATTCGCCTCCATTGTCAGATCTGAGGCATTTAACCTTGGTACCTGTTTCATTCTCCACAAAGGCTTTCCACCTTTGAAATATGGAAAATACATCGGATTTATTCTTCATGACATATACCCATGTTTTTCTAGTCGCATCGTCTATGAATGTTACATAGTACAATGAGCCACCAAGTGATGGTGTACTTGCACGACCCCAAACATCAGAATGAACCAACTCAAGTTTTTTATTTTTTCTTTCATTTCCTGATTTTTGAAATTTTACCCTCTTTTGTTTACCATAAACACAATCTTCACAGAACTCTAAGTCCACTTCTTTCAAACCTGGTAGAAGCTTCTTTGTTTGAAGGATTTGCATTCCTTTGGCACTCATATGCCCAAGTCGGTAGTGCCACACCGCACTGTCAACTTCTGTAGTTGCTGCGCAAGCTGAAGGTTGCGTGCTAACAGCACACAAGTAAAGTGTACTAACTTTTTCACCCTTGGCAACCACCAAAGATCCCTTTGAGATCTTCCACCGTTTGTTTCCGAATGCAATGTTGTGACCTTCATCGTCCAATTGTCCTGTAGAGATCAAATTTTTGCGAAGAGAAGGAACATGCCTAACATCTTTAAGCTTCCATTCATTTCCGTTAGCAGTTTTGATAGAAACTGTACCTTTGCCGACAATCTCACAAGCTTCATCATCTCCCAAGTATACATACCCAAAATTACCTTTGGTGTAGTCTTGGAAATGTTGCTTGTGTGGTGTCGCATGGAATGAAGCCCCGGAATCTACTATCCAGGAATTAGACACATTGTCTAATGAGAGAATTAGAGCATCTTGCTCTACTTTACCTGCCACATTGGCCTCCGATGTTGGCTTGTTGTCTTGAGACTCTGTCTCCTTCTTCTTCTTGGACCAGCAATCCTTCTTGACGTGGCCCTTCTTGCCGCAGTTCCAACATTCAAGAACTGACTTTGTTCGTGATTTGCTCCGTCTTGAGCGATCACGACCCTTTTGGTTTTTGAACCTCTCCTTAGGCCTTCCTCTTGTTTCCACTGATAGTGCAGCACTTGATGATTCTCCTGTGCTTCTCCTTCGCATTTCCTCGCTTAGAAGAACACCCAAAACATCATCAAACTTAAGAGTATTTGTGCCAGAGATAGAATTACTTACAGCCATCACAAGGCTGTCCCAACTATCCGGTAGAGATGATAGTATAAGGAGAGCTCGCACTTCGTCATCGAAATTGATTTTCACTGATCGAAGTTGACTTATGTTTGTGTTAAAGTCATTTAGGTGTTCTGCAACCGAACCATTCTCTGCCATCTTTAGATTGAACAAGCGCTTCATAAGAAATACCTTATTGGATGCCGATGGTTTCTCGTAGAAGTCGTCAAGTGACTTCATCAAGTCCTCCGTGGTCTTCATCTCCGAAACATTGAAGGCCACCGTTGACGCCAAGCTTAACCGGATTGTTCCCAGTGCCTTTCGATCAAGGACAATCCATGCTTCATCTGCCATTGTTGCGGGCTTCTTCGCAAGACCGCCTAGTGGCAAATAGAGGTCCTTCTGGTAGAGATAGTCTTCAATCTGCATCTTCCAATGTTGGTAGTTTTTGCCGTTGAACTTCTCAATCTTGAGCTTCCCCTCCTCCGCCATAACTCCCACTCAATTCAAGGAATCCTTTCCTTGAGATAATTTAGCTACGAGCAAACCTTGCTCTGATACCAGTTGTTAGGAAATAAGACGTAGCTAAATAGATAATTGAGTAGATTACTTAATGGAGAGAGACAGATTTACATACACGAGATTATAGAGTAGAGAGAGAGAGAGAGAGTACACACGATATACGTGGTTCACCCAATGTGGGCTACGTCCACGGGAAAGCAGCCACTCAATGGCTTTAGTACTTCAAAACAAGAAGTAATTTACAAAGGGATTATACCCTTAATGGAGCTCCCGCCTTGCTTCACTCTCACCACCTCACACTCACCTTGTTGCATCAACTTCACACTATGAAATGTGTGTAGAAATGGCCTCCTTTTATAGGCCAAAAGGGCTGCCCTCTCTTATGAGAGACAGCCATGTGTAGCCGCCCTTGTGCGAATAAGTCCAAATCGGACCCTCCAATCCGCCCATGTGTGGCCGCCCTTGAGAAGACAAGTCCGCTTTTGAATTCGGCCACCGGCCACCGGCCATTGACTTCCGACCACCGGCCACCGGCCATTGGCCATTGACTACCGGCCACCGGCCAACCGACCGGTTGTTTTCCGACCACTTTCCGGCCGCCGTCCGGCCATAATATTCCGGCGAAAAAGAATATTCCGGCGAAAAAAAAAATCTCGGGGGCCTCCGCCCCCGAGGCCTTTAAAGTTGCCCCTGATTCTTGTCCGTGAAAATTTTGGTTTCCGGTGAGTGATTTTCCTTCACGCACGATGGCTTCTCCTCATAATGGGGGCCTTACAAATGTGCACTTTTACCACAGAAAATTACAAGGGTAAATCAGGCTCCATACTTAACACTCCGTTCAACATGGTGTATGGAATTCAAGCGATTTTGCCACTTGAATTTCTTATCCCCATACTTCGGGTAGCTAAAGAATTTGAGAGTAGTTGCATCAATCCACGTGCAAAAACGAAACATGAAATGATTATTTGACCACATGTTATCAACAAGCAATTTTCTACGGGGGATTACGTCTTAATGTATACCCTGAAACAAAATTCTCGGAAACTTAAAAAGCGCGGCAATGGACTCTATGTGATTCATGACATATCATCTAGCGGTGCCATTAAGCTTGCGACATTAGAGGGAGAGGAGATGACTAATTGGATTAGTGGCTGCAGATTAAAGAAGTACAACCTACCACTAACCTGAGAGATGCTCGCCAAAATCCACGCTACGAAGGAGCGCAAGAACAAAGCAAATGAAACAAAAGCTCAAGCACAGGAGGAGGCCAGGATCAGGATTTTAAAGCGAAAACAGAAATTAGAACAACAAATACTTCTTCGACCAGCAAATAATTCTCAAATTCCTCTTTCTACAATTCACACTGACGAGCAATGGAAAATATGAATCGATGTTCGCATCAATGTCAGACTTCCGAATGGCAGATATCAACGAGCATTGATCGACACATGGGCAAGAGTCAATGTGGTCAACTTCTCCACTTACAAGATGCTTACCGATGAGCTTCTAGTGCAATCCACACGATATTTACAAGCCGCGAACGGGGCAAAAATGCCAACATTGGGTATAGTAAACTTACCAATCAATATTGATGGAAATAGTTGTCCTCATTAATTTCTCGTAATGAAAGACGGAGGAATTAGAGAATCACTATGTTTGGGAGTTCCATGGATGAGAACGTACAATGCAGTTATCAAATGGTCAGAACATGCGCTGATGTACACACACAACTCCAACACGTACATGACTCCATTCGCCAAAACAGATCATTCATGGCCGATTATCCCCATAGACAAAAAGCAATCAGCTCATCAGTCAGAAACACCAAAACCGGCTGTTCAGAAAGTATGGATAAAGAAAAACGTCATGCAGAACAAACGGAGACAGATATGGCTACCCAAGGCACAACTCCCGCCGAAAGCAACACCATATCAAAGACCTTCAAGAGCTAATCCAGAGTGGAAATGGAAACCAAAGCTGGAGATAACAAACAATTCACCAATAAAGATTGAAGGGAGACCAAAAATTAAACACAGGAAGCCTAATCTAAGAAAATGGCAATGGAAACCTAAGAAAATTCAGGAACCTACATTAAAATCGGCAAATATGAAACAAACTAAATACAAATGGGTTCCAAAAATAGTTGCCACCAAACAACCAACAATCAAGGAGAGAGCAATTAAACTGCAAGCTCTTCTGTTCCATAAACAACTAGCCTCTCCATCTAAAGCCACTGAAAATTACATTCAGTCCTCGCATCTTGCACATCACTTTATTTCCAAATGCATTGTCTCAAACATGAGGATAGGGCCACATTACACGACCGTGCATAGACACAGATTTCAAAACCCATGCACATGCACACAACCTTCGTCCGGGACGACTCAGTTTAGGAACGGGGGAGTAACTGCTGAATCTAGTAGCAGTCAGGAGCATTGAGGGGTCCAACGTGTATATATGTACATAATGCGTGTGTTTTTTGTTTTTTGTCATTTTTCAGAGTTCAATTTTGAAGAAATTTGATCAAAATTTGGTATTTTTTAACGTTTTTATCATCCAACCAACATAATAATGAGCCGTATGACAAAATCTGGAGCATTGGGATGCTTCTAGTGAAAATATATGCTTAGGGGCGAGTATAATAATTTTTGGCTAATTTTCGCTAGTTAATAAGTATTTTCAATTTATTTTGTTTGATTTTCGTTAGTAATCTTTCAAAAATTAAAAAATATCGCCCACAATGTCGGAATCAAGTACTGGAAGCAAACGCCAAAGTATCATGATAGGGTTATTAAGCATGGAAGATATGAATCTAATCTGAAGATGTCGAATTTCAGCCTTAATGATCATGACCACATTTCGCCAGAATCGCATCAAATGGTCATAGGATGCCAGAATGACGAACAGTTCGACCCACAGATGGTATGCAGATTATATCAAGATCAAAGGTAATAAAATAATACCTATGTCACAAAAACCTCGGGAAGATATGGGTCAGGTAGGCCAAATTCTAGCTCATTGATCATTTTCATATTTTGAGAGAGAAGAAGAGAGCTTCTTGACCTAGAGCGAGCTGCCACGTTTCTACCCCATACGGACGATCGGAGCTATCATTTCATACTAGATTTCACAGTATGTTCCTTATCAAGTTAAGATCAAGTCTATTACGCATGCAAGCACGAAACATCGCACAAACCGGCGCATTGACCAAATCAAAGTCGGATTGAGTCAAATAGGTCGAGGGTCCTTAGAGGCATCATGACAGAACTTTTTCATGGATAGAACACATCAATGTGCTCCCCACAATGTCAGGAACAAAGCCATGTGATCAAATCTCAGTTTGGTGGTGGTGCAACGATCGCGATTGGTGTACCCCACTGACCAAAATTGACACAGAATTTGCAAAAAGCCTCCCCTCAACTTCGCCAACAACCTGCAGGTGTCAAAAATTAATTTGGGATGTATGGTATGATCGCGATCGGTGCCCCCAGTTGCAGGTTTTAGAAATTTTGACATGGCTCAAGCTTAGAACTCATGGAGGAGTACACTCTCTTGAATTTTCATGAAAAATGCACAAATTTTTCTCATAGAATGGGCCAAATTGACACACTCGAATCGGGAAAATTGACCAACAAACACCAAAATTCGACTTAAAATTATGACGGATGGTTTTAAAGGCATACGTGTCCGACTAGGAGTCAGCACAGTAGTAGAAAACCCTGAATGGAGCTCAAAATCTCCTACAAGGAAGGAGATGACCATTTCAGTCTCGAGTGATCACACAAGAGAATAATTTGGCCGAACTAATGTCAAAGACTAAAAGGTGACTTAGAGATGCCCAATTATCCTATTGGTATCCAAAGAATGCCTGAAAAATGCACAAGTCTGGAAAATCTCCCAAGACGGGGTAAAAAGTGCCTGATCAAGTCAAGATCAGACAGCGGAGTAGGCTGATGATAGCAACACATCATGGAAGCAGTAAAAGCTCAAAAACTAACATCAACTAACTCCAAGCTCCAACCATAATTCATCAGGAAAACCCAATATGGTTAGACTTAGTAAAATAAGGTCAAACAGTGAAAAATTGCTTTAATTTGTTCATTTTAAGTTCAAACTTGAAAATAAATCATCAGTGGGCTAGGCAGGCATAGGGGACCAAATCCATCCAGTTTTCACCCAAAAAAGCCCAGGTACTACGATCGTGATCGGTGTACCTCAGCATCAGATTTTGACCAAAACCTAACAGATCTCTTGTACACATCTTCCTCAAGTCACACATCAAGCTTCAAGCCATTTGGACATCAAAAACCCATGAAAAATCAAGTCTAGTCCAAAACTCCCTTGTAACCCAAAATTGGGACTTATAAACTCAAAAGTGGTTCAAATAAAAGACAGAGTGGACCAAAATGACCCTCTAGCTATCAGCAAACCACTCATGTGATCAAATCTCATTTTGGCCTCTATACTACGATCGCGATCGGTGTACCTCACGCCCAGATTTGGCTCAGATTTCAATTAGTCATAGCTCTAGTCTTCCTAGTCCCAGTGGTGAAATATGGACAAGAATGGATGAGATTTGTTCAAGTTATGATCAGTTTTAACTTTTGAACTACTTTTTACTAAAAGTCTAAATGCTACTGGTTGCGAAAGGAAAATCCTGACAGCTTGTGATTCTAATGACACTGAATGCCTCGCCAAAAGCAAGCGAGACAGTGGACAACAACACCATATAAAGTGGATGAGCTCTCTACAAAAGAAAAAGCTCACATCTCGAATGAAACACTAGCTCAGATCCCTGCTCACAATTTCATCACAAAGTTTAGGGATGCTAATGGTGATATGGTAAGGACGACTATCATGCCACGGGAAATATGGAATCTCCACCGAAGGCCGGACGCCACAGAAGCCGTGCGGGCTGTGCATTTGGAGCAGTTTTTCAGATTGCAGCCATGGGGAACAGAATACATGAGGGCCCACGAGCTCATGAGCTCGATACAGTATGGGCAAGCAATGCTCACCGACAAGGATGGTTCAAAGGTAAAAGTAAAGATCACAAAAGAAATCATCAACGAAGCTTTGCACTTCCTTCCAGGGCAACATGACTTGCTGGCAAAGACCAAGTCACTGGATAACGAGAAGGCATTTATCAAAGCAAAAGGAAACAAGTACAAGTACAATTAAATGATATACGGTGAGCTGGAGTTACCAATGAGATTGATATCTCAACATTTCAGGGTACAAAAGACTCCTCGTTACACCAAGCCGATCCTACACATTGCAGTGGTCATGGCTCTAGAAACATCAAATTTGAAAGGCTCGGCAAATAAAAAAAGCTACATGAGTGCAGGGCCAATGCTAACAAGAATAGCATACCAAGCTTTGGAAATGATTGAAGACCTGCCGGCGGCCAGTTCTCAAACGCACTTGATTCAGAAAGAAAAGCTGGTTGCTCACTCAGTAAGGACGACCACTAGCGCGACATCATCGCGCTCGGCCAAGGAATCCAACAAAAGCTCAGGCGATGAAGAAAAGAGGGAGACTAAAGATGAGGGAAACTCTCAAGGGTCAAAAGACAACGGACCATCTGAATTTGAAGAAAGCGATGAGGAAGACACCACCACACCGCTTGAGAGAAGAAAAAGTGAAAGAAGTACAGTGCCGCAGTCTGACCTTCAAAAAGCATATGCAGAGGCCCAACAAAGAATTGAGGAAAGAAGGACCAAGTTGCGGGCTCACAGAAAACCAAGAGCTGCTGCAACACAACAAAAAGAAAAACAAAGGTTCGAGAAGGAAAGACAAGCAAGAATAGAAAATGCAGCTCACATACAGGCTGAAAACAAAGGTAAGAAGCGGAACAAAAGGCTGCAGAAGTGGACATTTCTTCTCAGTCCACTGAAGGAACAAAGGAGAAAGAAGCGGCTGAAGATATGAACCAAGCAGAGCAATGAAAGAAAGCTCAAAGAGAGAGAAATGTGGAAGCATGACGGGCGGCGTATTTGACTCTCCAAAGAATAATAAATATTTTAAAGAAAAGAAAAGCGGACGCGTCTGCTTCACAGCCAAGGGAAGATACATCGAAAAAGAGGCATGTACAAGAAGTGGGAAAATCACCACCTCCTCCCTCACCTAAATCACCACCTCCTCCCTCGCCTAAATCTCCTCCTCCTCCTCCTTCTCCATCAACCCAAAAACCACCACCTCCTCCTCCATCATCTACACACAAAGAGTCTGTGTCCCCTACTGAATCAATAGGGTACCAAGAAGCCTGTCAGGTTATGGCTGAATTTGACTACAGAAAAACCTTGCAAGATCTGGAAACCAATGCCAGCACGTGGTGCTGAGAGAAAAAGAAAAGCAGGTACAGGAGGCTCAACAAAAGCAAAAAATTGGGCAAGAGGAGTTAGAGAGCGTGCGTGCACAACTGGAGTTCACAACGCAGGAAAGAGACACTGAGCGGCAGTAGGCTCAGTCTCTGATCAAAGACCTGGTAGATGTCAGGACGGAGTTGAAAACCAGGGAAACGAAATGCCAAGCTTTGACAGCAAGGATAAAGAAAGCGACGGAGCAGCTTGATTACAAAAGCGCAAGGTTCTAGAGGGTTAACAGTTCATATCTCACTGTCAAAAGTACTTTAACAACCTTACTGGCAAACCAAGAACCTGTTGGAGCATTGGTCTCCACATCAGATAATGCTGCAGCAGTGAACACTCTAGCGGTGTTGAAAGGGGAGCTAGAGCAAGAAAAACTTCAAAGATAGCTGCTCTTATCGGGAATGATGGCCTAGACGGCGAGCCAACGAGCAAAAAGTAAAAGAGCTGGAACAGCAACTCGCACAAGCAAGGGCCAAGTTAGAGACTCAGAAGCAAATTAGTGACACATTGCTGAAAGAAAAAGAAGCATTGAGTTCTCAACCGCAAATCAGAACAGAGGAAGCCCAAGTGCATCTGCAACTACTGCCAGGACAAGAAATGCCTGACTTGCCTGAAACATCACACCAATGAGAACAAGAGAAAGGATCAACAGAGGAAAATGTGGAGATAAGAGATGAGCTAACTTAGACCATCAAGGACATGCCAGAGGAACCAGCAAAAGATTACATGATATACGAAAAGAAGATAATGGAGTGAGCCGCCCTAGCGTTCTTACAGCCAGAAGAGCAGGTGGAGGGGTTTGGCCATGAGTACCTACCTTTTCCCTTGATATGCCACGAAGCAATCCTATGGAAGGAGAAGATGCGTCCGACCCTGCCACGAAACAAAGACGGGGATTACGAAGGTGTAGCACTCACAGCTGAAGAAGCACAGGTACTCATAGACGACCACCTAAAGTGGAGGCAGAAGTGGCTGGACAAGTGGCCACGGGATCTAACCAACTACCAAAACGCTCCTCAACACATTCAAATAGATCCTACTTTCTACACAGTCCCTAGAAGACGCACATGGAAGGAGTTTGCCACATGGAAAGGCTCAAGGAGGCAAAAGCTCAACTACCCAATTCTGATAGCGCAAAACCCTCCTACAATAGCATATGTAGTGAACACTCTCAATTCAACCATCACTTTGCTGCGTGATGTCCCCGACATAGCCTGTCAGATGCTCGTAAAGATAGCCCGGATGATCGTCACTTGCATCCAGGTGTTCAAAGACACTGAAGGCGACGATCATCCATGGAATATGTTCTTAGAAGGGCATAGAGGGATCTGCTGGAATCTCCAAGATTTGCCGCCACAACATATTCCGATGGCAATGTACTCAAGACTAATGTAACTGCCTTCACATTACTTGCAGACATTTGAAGAGGCCTTCGTCATGCATTTTTTCGAAATCAACTCAAGGATCTTTCATCCTATGGTGAAGGACCTCAAGGCACGGTACATAGCATACCAGCACACATTAAGAGAAAACCCTTTCAGACAGCATCAAGAAGCCCTGGAGGCTGTACTCCACACGCAAAGCTTTTCAATAACTCTTTCCTCCTTGGAGCCCCATCAACGACCAAAGCTTTGAACATGCATGCGGACGTGCAAGGATAAGGGAGGGGGGAGTGTTTGGCGGACGAAGCTACGGTTTCCAGAGAAGTAGTCAAATTTTAGTTGGAAACCCTTGTAAAACTCTTTTGAAAGAGAGAATCTCTAAGAAGAGAACTTGTAAAAGAATTTATGATTATTTTTCTGGGAGCAATTGTATACTGGAGATCCAGTTAGAAGTTTAGGACTTTTTGGTTGGACAAGCCATTTGTAAAGTCCTAAACTACAAAGGTCAGTTTTGAAGGTTTGAACATTATCTTATTTTTATAAAAAAATGGAGAAGACAGCGTACGTTTGAGAGCTTCATCTTGCTCCAACTTGTAATCTTCGCTACTATGGCCAGATTCATTTATTGCATTGTGTTCCTCTTACTTTGCTCTTCCATTCAAGTGTAATCATTCAAGATTCCGTGTAGGTTTTCAACTACGTGTTTGGAGCCTTAAATCACTGTTTTGAGTGCTCATATGCGTATTTTATGTTGTTTTGACCCTAGGAGAGGCTTTAGGGACCCTAAAACGACCCTTTAGGATTACCTGTTCACTGTTTTTGCTGACTTTGGGATGAACGATCGCGATCTTTGTACCTCTCCAGAATGCTGTGATAGTGATAGGATATGCTCCTTATAGTCCCCTGTAGCTTCCCTTCAAGTTTCCCGCAAATCCGATATGATTTGCATAGTAAACGGGCATGATGACTGTAGAGCTGTGTAGAAGGACATAGGAAGAGTACTTGGCTTCAGTGCGTATGATTTGCTTGCAGAGTTAGTAGTTGCATCTCAATGAGTTCACTTCATTACGAATGACACCCTAGTGAGTTTCCATGCCTCATCCCGGTCGCTTCCCTTGTATTGATATTTTATGTTGATGCGTGAGAGCTATGCCATGGACGTCCGTCGTGGTGACCCGTAAACAAAAGTGCCACAGAGTGCCTTATAGTGCTTTGAAGTGCCACAAAGTGCTTGAGAGTGCTTTTAAAGTGCCACCAAGTAGTTTAGATTGCTTCCAAAGTGCACTAATGTAGTTCAAAGTGCACCAAAGTGTTGGTAAAGTGCTTCAGTGTGCTATCAAGTACCACAACGTGCCTCAAAGTGCTTTATAGTACTGCAGAGTTCTTTAAACGGCACCAAAGTGCATGGCAGGTTCCTTGAAAGTTCCAAGTGGTGCTTCACAGTACTATCAAGTATCCCAAAGTTCTTTAAAGTGCTGCAAAGTACTTAAAAGTGCCTCAAAGTACTTCAGAGTGTGTAAGTCTTGCAACTAGATTTCATTACTTTATAGTATTTTTAAATGTCTTTTGTGTGGCAGAGGGATTTGTACATGCAGTTCCAGGAGGCTAATCCTAACATTAGGATATTCCTTAGATGCTTTGAGGGTCTAAAGCCATACTTTGTATGCATGTTGAAGGACCACAACAGCTCTGTTGTGAATACCATGTTCAGCTTGTTTACTTGAAGGAAGGCTTAAATCAGATGCATCGTGGAAGATACGGCCGACCTGGAACATCATGCTTTTGCAGGTGTCTTCTGTGCAGCCCAAGTGGTGCAATAGCGCAATGCACAACATCAAAAACAACCTTTTTATCCTTGACAGAACTATGGGAGTTTGTATTGTGTCCAAAGCCAACTGATAGTGCTTTTTCCCACAACAAATGTCTTTTAGGAACATGCAATGATTGCGGGATTGAAATCCTCTTGTTGTGTCCCGTTGAAGAGAGGAATGGTATCTCTAAAATTAATGTCAAGCTTTTTGACAAGGTTCCTACACAAGAAAAGGATGAAGAAGGTCTAGCTAAATGTCGAAAAGACCTCGTGGTTCAGCAGCTCAATCCGATGAGTTTCATTTTTGTGCTTCGAGGGAAATTAGGGAAGTTCATCGAACACAACTACTTGTATAGGTGGAAATCTCAACAATTCAAGGAGTGTTTGACCAATTTTCCTAACGATATAGTGGTGTCTTTAGTGGATTCTGTAGAGAATTAATTCTTTGTTCACATTTCATACTTACATGATGCAATTGGTGCTACACAAAAGATGACTCACTTCTACATCTCTGATGACAAGACACATGACACTTTGTTTGTGCAGCACTGTTTTCTTTTGCACAATGAATGGCTGAAAAGATACTGCTATAGTGTCCAGCGACATTGGGTGTGGTTGGATGGTGCTGCATCACAATTCAAATCAAGGTGGCCATTCTATTTTGTTGCATGATTCTTTAATATGACATGTGTTGAAATGACTCACAATTTCTTTGCTTCAGGTCATGGAAAGGGTGAACACGACGGGGCTGATGAAGTGGTCAAAAGAATCCTCACACAGGAGCAGTTGAAATCTTACGAGTGGGAGCTACATGACGCTTCAAGCATTTTTGCATTCCTCAATGCAACACTCAAAAATAAATGCCCACAGAGAGGCAAGAAATTCGATCGTGCTTTCTGGGAGGTCAAGCTCGATGATGTCTATAGAGTTATAGAGAGGGATTGCAAGCGCATGAGAGGGTCTCGATCATATGGATACAATCAATCACAGAAATTGCATCTCCACCGCTACAAATTGCAAGTTTGATTCCATTTCAAGGTCCTCTACCTCAGCTACACTGTCCTCCTTATAGGCATCAGTACCTGGGCAGCATATTGTGACCACAATGAACATAGTGACCATGATCCACACATGCAAGGAGACAGATATACAAAACTGACATTACCTTGGTTGCTTGTGAATGGAGCTATCTCCTTCAGAATGTCTCGGTCACAACCCTCAACAGTTTTCCCACCTTCAAAGTTCTTGTACTTTAGCAGCATGGCGTCAAGGTCAAAGACCTCTTTCGCATCATGCATGTACGATGTGAAAGCTTCTTTCTCAACCACTGGCATAGTTGAACCAACACACACAATTAGTCTCCACAACAGATTAGCATAAGTTCTGTTGTATAAAAGGACTAACCTACCTTCAAGCTCCTCATAAGAATTCCCAAGTGCTCAGCATCTTACTATATGGGGTATCTCCCATTTACAGTCTGGTACAACACACTTGGGATCAGTCGCACTCACCATTGAAAAGCAGAACAGATGGTATATGTGGCCACACGACAGCTGAAAGACACCAACCACATATTTTCTTGACAATCCTTGACTACAAGCAATCTAGACAATAAAACAATATCTACACTAAATTTAGACTCGGAAGGTGGAGTGGGCACAAGAAGGGCCTTGCCCTCGCTTGTCATGAACTTGCTAGATCCCTTCATGAAGGAGGCCTGCCTTCTCAAGTCGCCAAAATCCCTGTCCAATTCTTGAACTATTTTTTGTACAAAATGAAAAACAAAGGAAGGTTACTGCACAACCAACCATAATGGGGGACATGCAAGCCCTAGCAGAAGGCACTTGCAAGCACCATGGAGCACTTGCTAGAACATTCAAGTACTTGTAGACACATGCAAGTGCCTACAAGTGCTCTATCTGTCCACCGACAGCACTTTGAAAGGCACTTACTAGCACTTGGAAGCACTTTCAAGCACTTTCATGGTCTTAAAAGTGGTTAAAAGTGCTTTAAAGTGCCTCAAAGTGCTCTGAAATGATTGCAAAATAAACTTTTAAGCACTTTGAAGCACTTTCAACCACTTGCAAAGTCCTGCAAGTGCTTCAAAGTGCTTAAATATCCCTGCAGGTGGTTCAAAGTGCTTGCAAGTGTATAAAAGTTGGACACTTTTTAGCACTTGCTGGCATTTGTAGGTGTTTAAAAGTGTTGGAATTAGGGTTATAGAGAAATGCATAGATCTTCGAGAAGACGAAGGAAGCTCGATGCACACAATAGAGAGTGTGTTGCTTAGTGTGCAATGGGAAGATAGATAGCCCTAGAGTAATAGGCGTATATAAAATGCACGGGGAAAAAACCTCCCAAAGAGGGAAAAAAATTCCCCAATGGTCCTAGTGTGTTCACACACATCACTACCACATGTTATGGTAACAAATCCCCCCTGAAGTGATGCGGTGAACGAGAGCTGGCACATGAGTAAAGGGAAGTACCATGCCCTAAGGACATGATCAATCCACAAAGGGGAGTAAGCCCAAATCTTTGTGGAAAGCTTCAAGCTTCTCACGAGACAATGCCTTTGTGAAAAGATTTGCAAGGTTGTCCTATGTTGGCACATAAGCCAAGCTCATCTCTCCTACTAAGAGCCTCTCCCTGACATAGTGGTAATGCACCTCAATGTGATTTGTCCGAGCATGAAAAACTGGGTTCCTTGCAACTGCCAATGTGCTCTGACTATCAGTGTAGATAGTGTTGGAAGTGTCCTGTCCAACACCCAAATCATCCATAAGGCGTCTGAGCCATACACATTCAACCGTAGCTGTGAAGACTGCCATGTACTCAGTCTCACAACTAGAAGTGGCCACAGTAGGTTGCTTTTTGCTCAACCATGATATACATGAACTGCCAAGCATGAAAGAAAAACCACTTATGGACACACTCCTGTCAAAACAACTAGCCTAATCTGAGTCTGAAAAAGCATGTAAGTCTGACGGCATTGATCCCCCTTGGGATAAAACAAGCCAAGATGTAAAGTGCCACTAAGGTAGAGAAAAATCCTCTTGACAGCCTGCCAATGCTTAGACCAAGGGCTATGCATAAATCTGCTGACCTGTGAGACTGCAAACTGAATATCTAGCCTCGTGTTGCATACATAAATGAGGTAGCCAATGAGGCGGTCCAAGGCGGAAACAAGAAGAGTGGCCTCTAAGCACCCTTCTAGGATCCCGTGCTGCTCAATTGGGTTGGGTTTGGAAAAAACAACAAACACACACACAAACCCGCAACCTAAACCTACACAAATTTGGGGCACCACCTAGTTTTGGATGCGAACTAGGACGCTTAAAGAGAGAGAGAGATAGTGCTCGGGCTGCTTTGAAATGTATCGGCAGTGATCAAGCAAACACAATTATATACGTAAGAAAGAGAGAGAAGGGGAAGGGGGTGCTTGTTGCACTAATATCTTCTTACAAATTTTTCATGACCAATCAAAGTGAGATTAGTATTTGTTCAACATAGCTTGAGTAAATCCACCACAACACATCATAAGAAAAGACACCCCAATCACTGTCTTAAGGCCAGGGGAGTCCTCTCCACCCTGTCGCCCTCTTATAGTATGTGGGATTTATGGCTAAATTGATGACAACGCCCAGAGACAAGCTATCAAGAACTTAAAAAAAAACACCAAGACACTTACACATCATTGTTGTCCATTACTTCACGTTGGAAGAGAGACAAAGTATCCAAGCTTAGTCCAAATCCACCCTCCTTGATTCAACAAATGTTGGGCTTACACTAGTAGGAGAAATGATAGATTTCCTACTCTCAATTGAGTGATCACTCTCTCTTACAATGGCATAGAGTTCCCTTGCTAATCACCCCTAATACAACACATGCATATGCATAAGAGAATGAGCTTCCACTCAAGAGCTCATTCTAGAGAGGTTGAGCTTGGCTTCTCAAGCTATAGCATAGTGCTCTTGCTTATGGCTCCCCCTTTTGTGCTAGCTACACCCTCCTTTTATAGCAATTTTGAGGGCTAGGGTTACTCCTCTAACCATGGTTGGGTTAGATTTTCAGCACTTATCTAATTTATTTTTCTTGGAATATCAAGAAGTTGGTGTGGATAGATGAAGAAGAGAGAGAGGAGAGAAGTGGAGGTGATAGGACTTTTCATAGTAGGTTAGTGTTAGTAAATTAGTAGAGTTAGTATTTTTATTGATTTACAAATGGAATTGGATATTTACAATGGGAGTATCCATGTAGGATACAAATAAGGACGAAAAAACTCTTAAGGTAAAAAAATATGGATTTCTTACAATGTTGATGCTCCAAGTGTCTTGAGTAGGGTCAATTTTGACGCTTATTAACGGTCCACTAGCTTTGATGGTACGTTTTTTCTCCACTCTTGACCTTCCTTGGGATACAAGGTAAGTGAACATGAGTAATCAATCACCATGATGATGTCTTTCAAGAGAAGAGGCTGAATTTTGTGGTTTTTTGATAGATATGGGTAATATGGATGAGGAAAAATGAGACTAGGTGGTCAATTTTGGAATGGAAGTGTGTGTAGGAGACATGAGTTCACCATGGTTTCTCTTATTCTTCAAGGTTGAGAAGAAGGTGAGTATGGTGCAGAGAGGTAGGGATGCTGAGTGGAGAAGTGTGTGTGAAAGAGGAAAATGATAAAGTGGAAGAGGGAGTGTGGCTGCATAGCATGGGCAAACTGCGGTCCATCAATAAAATCATAGCTCACAGCTCGTAACTCAAAAAAATATGAAAAAAATTGAGGTGAAAGTTCAGCCCACGAGATACAACTTTTGTTGGTACCACCTTTTCAAATTCGGAGAGCATGTGATCTTTAAAAATTCAGCAAAACCGATTGTTTTTTTTCCACTGCACAAAGTCCTTGTGAGGCCCTTCTTTGGATGATTCTTTTGAATACCTCCAAGAGTGAGCCCCCCATGGTGCATGCATGCATTTCACATACCCTTGACCTTATTTGGTAGGTCTATAATTGAAGATATTGTTGAGATCATGATATAAATGAATAGTACAACTAAGGAAAGCAAATATTGAGGGGTCTAAAAAAATATGTACATGTCAAATATAAATAATATAGATGGAAAAATATAAAGGGGTCAAAATAAATCTCTCTCATTATAAGTCTACCACAAAAAAATAAATATTTTTGGTGTTCTAATTTATGAGAGTAATAGAGAATAGATGTAGGAAGGGAAAAATGACAATAGTGAAAAAATATACACATATTTAAACTAGTTTTCTTTGGATTTTTGTTGGGATGGAGTTACACCAAAAATAAGAGAAGCATGCATGAAATTATTTTTATAAGGAATAAAGAGTATGCAAAATGGTAAGAAAAAATATGATAATGGTGAGTCAATATACATAGCATAAATAATACACCATAGATAGAAATATTTAAATAAATATCAAAATAATTATGAAAAATCCTTTTACTTAGGCCCTATATACAATGAAATATTTACACACAAATGGGCCATAATATACTTATATATATATATATATATATATATATATATATATATATATATATATATATATATATATATATATATATATATATATATATATATATATATATATATATATATATATATATATATATTTTGGCTCAACTAGCCTAGTGACTAGCTAATTAAGGGTTTTTAAGAAGATATAGGATAAGTCTCCTAACTCACACACACCTATATACAGTGAAAGGGTGAGGGTAACCATAGTGTTTGAGTGATTTGATAGGGTGAGGTAACTCACTATGGAAATTACAGAGAGCTGAAAAACGGCTATCACCAACAACATTTTGGTAAAGAGTGACATCAGTAGGATCACAAACATCATGTAGACTCAACTTCAAACCTTTTTCCATGGGAGTGGCAATACGTTTGCAATCCTCAAGTCCAAACTTACATAGTAATGTCTCTATGTAACTTTTCTGACACAAGGCAATACCACCGTCACACTGCTTAAACTGTATACCCAAGTAATGATGCAATAGCCCCAAATCTTTCATCTGTAAAGTAGCATTCAAATCAACCTTAAATTCAGCAATATGTCTCTCATTTGGTCCAATGATAAGCAAATCATCAACATAAAGAACCACAATGAGAAGTACATCACCCTCACTCTTTACATACAATGTGCTAAAGCCTTGTTTGAACAAATGAGTGTCAGCTTTCTCATACCAAGCACGAGGAGATTGATTCAACCCATACAAAGCCTTCTTACATCTGCACACTTTGTCCTCTTGTCCTTTCTTGACAAAACCGCGAAGCTACGTTACATAAACTTCCTCAAATACGTCACCATTCAAGAAATCACTAACAATGTCTGATTGATGTACATCCCAGCCAAATGAGCTGCCAATGCACATAGAAAATGCATAGCAGTCATACGACAAGTGGGAGAAAAAGTCTCTTCATAATCTATGCCTTTTTGTTGTGCATAACCCTTTGCAATAAGTCGAGCCTTATCACGATCGATCTCACCATCCGAATTGCGTTTCAACTTGTAAACCCACTTTGTACTAATGGCCTTTTTTCCAGGAGGCAAATCACATAAAGTACATGTGTCATTTTCTATAAGTGCATCATATTCTGATTGCATGGCAGCCATCCAGTTTTTTGAATTCGGTGCTTCATCAAAAGACAGAGGTTCCTCAACATCATGTAAGCTCGACACAGCCAAAGCATAACAAACTCATGCATAGGATGCATGGCAAGAGCCTCAACGAGTACGACTAGAAAAAGGTGCATTCAATTTACTGTCATGCAATGTATGCACTAG
Organism: Adiantum capillus-veneris; assembly: GCF_014529385.1. NCBI lineage: Eukaryota > Viridiplantae > Streptophyta > Polypodiopsida > Polypodiales > Pteridaceae > Adiantum > Adiantum capillus-veneris. Next base: position 147,755,335 of record NC_140936.1, on the reverse strand, counting down.
CCATTTTGGCATACCTCTAGCCTGCTCATTTTTAGCCCTTTTTTTATCAAGTACATCATGTACATCTGCATCAGTAATAGGCTGATCTGTAACATTTTTAGAAACCCCCATAGGTTGTACATTTGCCTCATTGGAATTTACATTCGTGTTTCCAGGATTGAAAAGAGGCAACAAAGTGTCATAAATGTCCTGTGAGCTTACATTACTGTCTCTAGTACATGACAACAAGGGTTGAATAGAATCTTCCACACTACATCCCATATAACTAGAATACACTTTGTTTATGGATGATACAACCTGTAACCTTTGCTTTCAGCACTATAACCAGCAAAAATACATTTAATAGCCTTATCATCCAATTTTTTATGCTATGTTTGTGGCACCAAAGCATATGCCAAATTACCAAAAACACGCATGTGCTTAATAGAAGGCTTTCTATCATTCCATGATTCATATGGAGTAGTAGACTACAAAGCTTTCGTAGGACACCTGTTTAGTACATAAGTGGCACACATGATGGCCTCAAGCCAAAAAGAATGCGGCAAAGCTTGACTTTTGACCTAACATCGTGCCATTTCCGTAAGTGACTTGTTTTTCCTCTCAGCAACACCATTTTGTTGAAGTGTATAAGGCACTGTAGTTGGTGTTTTATCCCACGTCTAGCCAATGCATTTAATTCATGAGACATATACTGCCCCCATTGATCGGAACGGAGGGTGTCCATAGTACATTTCGATACATTTTTAGCCATAGCCAGAAATTTTTTGAAGCACATAAAAACTTTAGACTCCGCTTTAAGCGGAAATACCCATGCATTCCTAGAGTAATCATCAATGAAAGTCACTAAGTACAAATAATTTCCCAAGGATAGAGTTTGCATGGGCCCACAAACATCACTATGTACAAGCTGCAACCTTCATGTGGCCCTAAGTGAACCATCCTTTGAAAACTTAGAACGCTGCATTCTACCCAAAATACAGCCTTCACAAACATGTTTCACAGGTGCTTCAAGAGGCGGCAAAGAAGCAACCATATTAGATTTCTGCGAACGCAGCAAACTGACAAAATTCAGATAACCAAAACGTGCATGCCAAAGTTTTGCATCTGAAGTAGCCCTTGAATTTGCAACAGCATTTGAAAAATTTTGTCCACACTTGTCATACAGAGTGAGCTTATACAGCCCACAACACAAAAGCCCAGATGCAACAATTTCATCACCGAAGCTGAGATCATGAACTGTACATCTCTCATCCACAAATTTGACTACAGGTCCAGTCTAGAAAGTGCAAATACAGACAAAAGATTTTTCTTGATCCCAGGTACATAAAGTGCATCAACAAGTGTGAAAGAACTGACATTTGTAACAGTAAGCACAATCTTTCCAAATCCCTGAACCGGATAAGAGGCATTGTTGGCACAAGTGACTGAATTCCCATGAGGGACAAAATTGAGAGAGGTGAACAATTCATGATGTGACGTAATGTGCTTTGTAGCACCACTGTAAAAATACCACACATGTGAATCTGCAGCAACTAACATGCATGCACCATGGACAACAGGATTTTAAGTGCACTCTGCACTAAAAGCCATCTGCATCAACATCATCATCATAGTGCCCTTTCATAGAAGACTCAAAAATGGCTACATTTGTGGTGGAATCAGCATTTACAGTGGAACCACCCTCTTTCTTCTTAGCCTCTTTGGCGTTCAACTTAGGACACTGCTTGATCAAATAATCATTAGCTTTACAATAATGGCAACACATCTTCTTTTTGCCCTTATCACCGAAATTTCTAGACAAAGTGTTGCCAATAGAAGCATTGGGAACAAAAGTTTTGCCACTCGTAGCAGAACCATAAGAAGTGGCTACACTATTGCTATTACCACCCTTTCTTTGAGAAGCAATAAAAGCATGTTTAACTGCACACTGTCTAGTCCTATTTTTTCTGGAAAGTGACTCTTGCAATAACAATGTGCATAATGCATCAAACTTGACAACTTCAAGATTTCCTTGGGTCATAAGTCTCCAAGTACTAGCAAAAATCTGGTAAGAATTTAGTAAGGCATAAAGAACAGTCTGCACAAGGGAACTGTTTGAAATGACTTCACCTACAAAAATAAGTTGCTCATTGATATCCTTGACACTAGTAAGGAAAGTGTCCATATCATCTTCCTTATGCATAATCTTCAACTCTAGCTCTTTACGCAATAAATCAATTTTAGCCTCATTGCGACTTGTATAAAGACCAACCAAAATATCCCAAGCCTGTTTTGCAGATTTTGCTAAATGAATGTGAGTAACAATGGTGCGCTTCACAGACAACGCAATCAATGCATGATTTTGCGCATCCTTTACATCCCAATGAGATTGTTTTAATGTAGGCAAAACAACTCTAATAGCAACAATTCTTGAAGCAAGACCTGCAACATCTGCAACATCGCTTGTATCCTCAGAACCAGGACGTACATAAACGCCGTGCACAATATTCCAGACGCCCTTTGGCACAAGAACATGTTGCATCATATAAGCCCACATAGGGTAATTGTCCCCATCCAACCTGTGCTCAGTAGCAAACATTATTCCAGACGCCCTTTGGCACAAGAACATGTTGCATCATATAAGCCCACATAGGGTAAGTGTCCCCATCCAACCTGTCCTCAGTAGCAAACATTATGAACACATTTGTGTTGTTGTCAACCATGGTAAATGATGCACCTGATGTGAAAACTGCCCGAAAAGAGGCAAAACTAAGCGGGAACAACACGTGCTATATAGCACAAACCGTAGAAGGCTGTAAGGCACCTATTATGCAAAAAATGGCACACATAGAAATTCTGTACAAAATGATAAAATAGCAGGTGCATATTGCCTGTAGTGGAAACGGAGGCCGAAATGAGCCCGAATCAGAAATCTGAGCAGAATTTTAACCACTTTTATGCACCAAGCACTTACATATATTTCCAAATATTTGCATGTGCTTAACACTAGGTTGGTAACCTAACAGGACATAAAAGTGTCCTTTCAGGGTTTTGAAAAAAACCTCCAAAACCATAGTAGATCCACTCATTTTGTAAAATCCTTTCATGAGGTTATAGTTCAAGGCTCACTACACATGGAAAAAATAAGAAACTTGTAAAATTTCTCATCTTTTCGTCACACCAAGCCTCCAAAGTTGATGGACCAGTACATTTTCATCAAAACAATCATTTTTTACGTTTTTTTGCATAAAAATAATATTAGGGATTTTTGTAGGACTTGAGATAAATTCCCTAGTTAGCTTCAATGGGTTGGTGATCAGAACATATGATTGCTTCTCACTCACTATTTTTTGTTTTGCCAAAAGAAATCGGTACAAAAAAGTTGAATTTTTACCATTCTGCAAACCTATCATCAAAGTTTCTGTAGCCACGCTCAATACAAATAATATATGCATGTTTTCTTAGTTCCCTATCGTCCTTTAGGTTCATAAGGATCCATGGAGCATATCAAAAGAATAATACATCTCTTACCAAGGGGAATCTTGGGGACAAAGATGAAGTGCTAAATACAACAAACATGAAAAAACTGGGTTCAACATTATGAGTTCTAGAATCCCATAGAAACTATTCAATATCTAGCCAAATTTGATCCTTATGACTAGATATGGTTACTACCTACAAAATGCATGTAGTTGTCACAAGAAACTAAAAATATTGAAAAAGCTATACTTGATATACTAGAATGCTTCGTTTTCTTCAATAATTGAAAAAATCAACGATCGTTGTCTACTATGCAAAATAGGGTATTAGGTGCCCCAAAACTCAAGGAATATTAGCTTTATGTTACAATATGCGACATAGAAAATCAAAACTTCATTTGGATATCATGAAAGCCACCAAAAAAATCATAGAAGAGCTAAAATTGGCTAAAAAACAGGATTGGACAATTTTTGTAATTTGGTCATAACTTACAACTTTAACATTTATTTCTCCCTAGAAGCATCAGAACATGTTGAGGACTACTAAAGATAGTTCTCTAGCATTATGGACCTCACAAACATGAATTCTAGAGTGGTATAGTTGCAAAAAGTTGAAAAAAGCCAAAAACAGGACCCGTTTTTTCACGCAGTTTAGGTTGTGAAATGTTGTGCAAGGACAAGGTTAAAGATGGAATTGATATTCCAAAAAAATGTCGAGTTTTTTTCAGCTCATGAGACAACTTCCTAGACAGATAGCACCTCAAAATCCATTTTGACACTCTTGGCATAATTCAAGGAAAATAGTCACTTAACAGGACATAAAAGTGTCCCATTACCAACCTAGTGTTAAAAGAGCCTGTAGGTGGCTGAAAGTGGTTGCAAGTGCTTAAAAGGTGACCACTCTCAAGTACTGTTGGAACTTTCTTGCACTTTAAACATTTTAAAGACAGAGAAGACTGGAGTACTTGCATGGCTGACACCTCCCCCTTCATCCTTGTAGCATCATTGAATCCAAAGGACTTAAAGAGTACCCTTGTCCACCTGCAAACGGTCACCAAAGCTCACAAAAATCAAAGAAAGTGAGCAGGCATGTGATGGAGCTACGACTAAGCCCGGGAGGATGGCACCTGCTCTGATACCAATTGTTGGAATTAGGGTTGCAGAGAAACGCACACAGCTTGGAGAAAACGAAGGAAGCTCAAGATACACAATAGAGACCGTGTTACTTAGTGTGCAGTGGAAAGATAGATAGCCCTAGAGTAATGGGTGTATATACAATGAATGGGGGAAAAAACCTCCTAAGAGGGAAAAAATGCCTCGGCGGTCCTAGTGTGTTCAGACACATCAACTACCACATGTATATGGTAACAAAAAGTGCTTGGAAGTGTTGCCAGGTGCTCAATTTTTCCACTTGCAGCACTTTGCTAGGCACTTGCTAGCACTTGGAAGCTCTTTTTAGCACTTTGAAGCAGTTTCAAGCACTTGCAAGGTCTTAAAATTGGTTAAAAGTTCTTTAAAGTGCCTCAAAGTGCTCTAAAGTGATTGCAGAATAAACTTTTAAGCACTTTGAAAGCATTTTGATGCAAAATCAAGCACTTTGAAGCACTTTCAACCCCTTGCAAAGTCCTGCAAGTGCTTGAAGGTGTTTCAAAGTACTTTAATATCCCTGCAGGTGGTTCAAAATTAAGCACTTTGAAGCACTTTCAACCACTTGCAAAGTCCTGCAAGTGCTTGAAGGTGGTTCAAAGTGCTTTAATATCCCTTCAGGTGGTTCAAAGTGCTTGCAAGTGCATAAAAGTAAGGCACTTTTTAGCACTTATTGGCACTTGTAGTTCAATTTGTCCATCTGCAGCATTTTGAAAGGAACTTTCTAGCACTTGGAAGCTCTTTTTAGCACTTTAAAGCACTTTCAACTACCTGCAAACTCCTACAAGTGCTTGCAGGGTCTTAAAATTATTTCAAAGTGCTTTAAAGTGGTTAAAAGTGATCCGAAGTGATTGACAAAAACACTTTCAATCACTTTGAAAGCATTTTGAAGCAATTGTAACCACTTTGAATCTTCTTCAAGTAGTTGCAAGAGTTTGTGAGTGGTTGAAAGTTCTTCAAAGTGCTTTAATGTGCCAAATGGTGGTTCAAAGTGCTTGCAAGTGCGTAAAAGTTAGGCACTTTTTAGCACTTTAGCAGTTCCACGCATTTTTACGTGTTTAAAAATGCTTGCAGGTGGTTAAGGTGTTTGCAAGTGCTAGATAGTCAAGCATATTCTAGCATTTGCAAAAACTTTTAACCACTTTTATGCACATGCAAGCACTTGCATGTATTTCCAAATATTTGTATGTGCTTAAAAGAGCCTGTAGGTGGCTGAAAGTGGTTGCAAGTGCTTAAAAGGTGACCACTCTCAACCACTGTTAGCACTTTCTTGCACTTTATACACTTTAAAGACAGAGAAGACTGGAGTACCTGCATGGCTGACACCTCCCCCTTCATCCTTGCAGCATCATTGAATCCAAAGGACTTGGAGAGTACCCTTGTAAGGGCTCCAATTTCAGCCTCTTTTTTGGCAATCGCAGCTGCGTTTTTTGTTGGAGAGGATTTCAGTTTCTCCACCTCCTCTCTAAGGCTCTCCACCTCTGCAGTGATCGGTGCACAAGGTAAGGAGGTACCTTCGTTGCGCAACCATAAGTGTTAAGTATGGAGCCTGATTTACCCCTTGTAATTTTTTGTGGTAAAAACGCACATTTGTAAAGCCCCCATTATGAGGAGAAGCCATCGTGCGTGAAGGAAAATCACTAGCTGGAAACCAAAATTTTCACGGCCAAAATTCAGGGGCAACTTTAGGGGCCTCTGGGGCGGAATCCTTCAAGACTTTTTTCCTCGTTCGCTGGAATATTCCTTTTCGTCGGAATATTGTGGCCGGCCGGCGGTCGAAAAGTGGTCGGAAACGACCGATTGGTTGGCCAGTGGACGGTGGCGGAAGTCAATGGCCGGTGGCCGAATTCAAAAGCGGACTTGTCTTCTCAAGGGCGGCCACACATGGGCGGATTGCAAGGTCCGATTTGGACTTATCTACACAAGGGCGGCTACACATGGCTGCCTCTCATGAGAGAGGGCAACCCTTTTGACCTATAAAAGGAGGCCATTTCTACACAAATTTCATAGTGTGAAGTTGATGCAACAAGGTGGGTGTGAGGTGGTGAGAGTGAAGCAAGGTGGGAGCTCTATTCAGGGCTTAATCCCTTTGTAAAAAACTTCTTGTTTTGAAGTACTAAAGCCATTGAGTGGCGGCTTTCCCGTGGATGTAGCTCACATTGGGTGAACCACGTATATCGTGTGTACTCTCTCTCTCTCTCTACTCTATAATCTCTTGTGTGTGAAATCTATCTCTCTCCATTAAGTAATCTACTCAAATATCTATTTAGCTATGTCATATTTCCTAACAATAAGTCCCGCTTTGCAGCTAGGACTATCTTTGCAGACTTCACATTCTCTTATGCCTTCACTTCCTACTGCTCAAGGATTATCCACCCATGCTGTGTAGAGGGACTGAGAGGTTGTCCACATGTGTTGTAGAGGGTGGCTGGACGTCGCAAGACCGTCCATAGAATTCTCTATTAGTCCTTCAAAAGTCGGGGCTTCCTTCACGCAGTAATCGGACATGAACTTCTGTATTTTCCGATTGAACCCTCCTTTCTGGCCGTTGACATTCTCTAATACTTGATCCCCAACCAAAGGCCATGCCATCTTATGGCTATCGGGATCTGCTTTGGCAGCATCGCAATATTTCATATGCAAACCCCCTCGCAAACCTCGTCATGAGCTTGCCGTTGGAGGGGGAAGCCTGGTAGACCTTTTGATACAGAAGCTTGCATGCATCATAAAGGTTGTCATGCACGTGGTGGAGGAACATCTTAGTCTTCTTCTTCTCTGGCACCTTGAACATTGTTGACCACTGTTCAGGTGGCAGGTCCTTGTCTGTTAAATCCTTGGGAAGCTTGCCCTCCATGCTCAGTCCATATTCCTCATGCAATTGCAATGCAGAATAGAAAAACCTGGAAAGTACTGGATACTCCACCGATGCTGCAAGCAAAGTCATGGAGAAAAATGATTTGCAACCAATGTTGAAAAAAAGAATTTTTGGCCATGCATTGCCATGAGGCGTATAGACATGAGGCATTGTAGAACTCACCTTTTCGAGCATATTTTTTAACCGACGACATGCATTTGGAGAGGAAAGTTTCTGCGGTCGTGTTTGTTGCTGGGGTCTGCAGCGTCGTGTTAGTCATTAGGAAAAGTTTGGACTAAAAAATGGGCCTTGTAAGAATTGTTGATGTGGCATAGCTTTCAAAAAGTGGAGATCAGTAAATTTTTTGCAAATAAGATCCAAACTTGTCGGAGGTTGGATATTTAGAATCTACTCTTCAAATGCTATCTATTGATATATAGCATGCATATCGGACATTGCCTTCATCTAGATCTAGAAAAAGGTGATTTTAGATTACCATAATGGTAACAAAACCTGGCTGATTGAAAAAAAATGGCATAATTTTCATAGAAGTCATCCAAACGTTTTGGACCTTGGCTCTTTAGAATCCATTTTTCCAGAACTTTCCAATGATAGGTCATATCATGGGGTTCTAAGCAATATTTAGAGGGGTCTACCGGGTTGCTTTCTTTTGTATAACTTTGATGATGTGGCACTCTTAAAAGGCCCTAAAATGAGTTCAAAATTTTCTTGATGTTGGAAGGGACTGCTGTGTCGTGGTTGTTGAAGGCGTCTGCTATGTCACATGTATTGGGAGGGTCTGCTATGTGGTCGCTGTTGTGGGGGTCTGTTGTAGTGTGGTGTTTGTTTCACGGGGCGCCTGCTGTACCAACTCCGTGCTCTAAGTCCGGTTTTTGCACTTCCTGGAGGGAGTGTTCTTCTTGGGAGTCATCTCTGTAGAGGGTATTGTTGCAGCATTTATGCTTTCGTGCCAGGGGTAATGACGGATATGGCAGAGCACAACGTGTTCAATGGGGGGTAGAGCGCGACGGCTACAGCATGCAATGGGGGGAGCAACATTATGAGTTGTAGAATCCCATAGAAACTATTCAATATCTAGCCATATTTGATCCTTATGACTAGATATGGTTACTACCTACAAAATGCATGTAGTTGTCACAAGAAACAATTTGATCCTTATGACCAGATATGGTTACTACCTACAAAATGCATGTAGTTGTCACAAGAAACTAGCAATATTGAAAAAGCTATACTTGATATACTAGAATGTTTCGTTTTCTTCTATAATTGAAAAAATCAACCATCATTGTCTACTATGCAAAATAGGGTATTAGGTGCCCCAAAACTCAAGGAATAATAGCTTTATGTTACAATATGCGACATAGAAAATCAAAACTGCATTTGGATATCATCAAAGCCACCAAAAAAATCATAGAAGAGCTAAAATTGGCTAAAAAACAGGATTCGACAATTTTTGTAATTTGGTCATAACTTACAACTTTAACATTTATTTCTCCCTAGAAGCATCAGAACATGTTGAGGACTACTAAAGATAGTTCTCTAGCATTATAGACCTCACAAACATGAATTCTAGAGTGGTATAGTTGCAAAAAGTTGAAAAAAGCCAAAAATAGGACCCATTTTTTCACACAGTTTAGGTTGTGAAATGTTGTGCAAGGACAAGGTTAAAGATGTAATTGATATTCCAAAAAAATGTCAAGTTTTTTTAAGCTCATGAGACAACTTTCTAGATAGATAGCACCTCAAAATCCATTTTGAAACTCTTGACATAATTCAAGGAAAATGGTCACTTAACAGGACATAAAAGTGTCCCATTACCAATCTAGTGTTAATTTAAGAGTCTTGGAGAAGTTATGATTCAATTTTGTAAAAAAACCTGCTTTTCGTGCACTTTTCTACGGTATTTTTTGTTTTTCATGATTTGTTTTTTAGTGAAAAACGAACTCGCTTCCTTATTCTGGTAGATAGGGGAAACTCGTAGTTCAATTTTTTTTTCTTATTACATTGTTTTTAGTTTTTCATGCTTTTCAACGCTTTTAAAAAGCAACGTGATTTTTAGGATGACCTAACTTATAGAAAAAAATTATTTTTAGTCACCGTCGGATTAAAAAATCACCATTTGATGAGGAAATGGGATCAAATAGAACTTTTACCAGAATTATTTTTTATAAAAGGTGAGACCATAAATATGTCGAGGTAGTACGAGAAAGTCATAATTATGTTGGAACATCATGGTGCAGCATAGTTAGTTACGATCACATTAGTTGTTGGAATACTACTCAATTAGTCAACTTTTACTATACAATTGAATGGTAAGTGGGAGAGTTGACTACCAAAAGTTGTGTCATGTTTTTTGAAAAGATTGGAGTTGATAGCCCCTAATCAATGCTTAAGTGCGGTGAGAAGCTCTAAAGTCCATTGCCATCATCTCTTTCTCTCTCTACTCCGTTTTTTTGAGTAGCTACCCTCTCGATGGTTGCTTTTTCATATATGAGTGCATGTATGGACTTTTTCGATGTGTATGAGGATATTGTTTCATTAAGACCATATTAGGTAAAGTGGGAAAATCCCAATTCCCAGGTTGGACAACTTTCAATATATCATGTATAAAATATAGAGATTTTGTCAAAAATTTGAGTTTTCTTAAGGTCTCATTCCACTTTATGCACATACAATACACAATGAAAACAACTAAAATATCATGGTTTCAATCAATTGGATTATTAGGAGAGGAGTATATTGCATCCATTATCGTTGTCTATGTTCTACTGTCCTACCTACAACTTATCTCAACATGGAGAGCTTGGTTTCTAGGTCCACCACTTGTCCAAGTTAATGTAAAAGTGACTCAAGGTTCACAACTTGTGAAAGCAAGGATCCATTGAGGAATACAATCCACTTGGCTATTTTTCCTTAATTTATTGCATGTGACATTTAAGCAAGGTCCACTTCTAATCTATAACTTCTTAATTTGAGGCATGGGGCATACATAAAATATGTAGCATATGCTCTATTGCCTCATAGGAAGGTTGGTTTCAAGGTGCACTTATCCATGCTAGCCTATCTTGGAGAAATGATGGAGCTTGCTTCTCTCCTTGTTTCAATGGAGACTAGCTTGGACAAGTGGTGGACCTTTGCTTCTCTCTATGTTTCAATAGAGTTAGCTTGGACAAGTGGTGATCTTGGAACAAAACCCCCATGTAAAACATATCATGGGTATTCCAAGTGATTAGAAAGATTACCATTTAAGATATAACCTTATAGGTTGGACAACTAGATCTTGGCTTGGAGAAATGGTGGACCTTTGATTCTCTCCATGTTTCAATGGAGTCTATCTTGGAGAAATGGTGGAGCTTGCTTTTGTCCATGTTTCAATGGAGCCTAGCTTGAACAGTTGGTGGACCTTTGCTTCTCTCTATGTTTCAATAGAGTTAGCTTAGACACGTGGTGGATCTTCAAAATAAACCAACTACTATCAATGTTGCCTAGCTTGGACAAGTGGTGGAGTGTTTCTCTACTCCATGTTTCAATGGATCTTAGCTTGGACAAGTGTTGGACCTTAAAACAAAAACCCCATGTACAACATAGAATGGATTTTCTAGATTTCAATGGAGTCTAGATTTAACAAATGGTGGAGCTTGTCTTCATCCATGTTTCAATGAAACTAGCTTGGACAAGTGGTGGACCTTGTAACAAACCCTCCCATGTACAACATATCATTGGTTTTCTAAGTGATGGGAAGGAATACCATTCAAGATATAAACTTATAGCTTGGATAAGTAGTTGACTTTAAAACCAAATTCATCATAATACAATGAAATACAGGTCATCCAATTCCTAAATCTTGAGACCAAACCTCCCATGCTATTAGAGATAATATATTGGATAAGTGGTGGACCTTCTATTATTTTCCCATGCCTAGTTTAGACAACCGGTACACTTCGCAGCTATAAAGGTTGGACGAGTTGTGGAGCCTTGTTTCTATCCATGTTTTAATGGATCCTAGCTTGGACAAGTGGCGGACCTTGGAAAAAAGCTTCCATGTACAACATATATGAGGTTTTCCATGTTTTAATGGAACCTATCTTGGACAAATGGTGAAGCTTTCTTCTCTCCATGTTGATTTTGGAACTACCTTAGACAAGTGGTGGAGCTTTTCTTTTCTACTCTTCATAATACAATGAAGTATATGCTGGTTACATGGTGAATCTTAAGGCCAAACCTCCCATTTTACTAGAGATGATAGGTTGGACAAGTGGATCAACCTTCTATCATTTCTCCATGACTATATTGGACAATTAGTAGACATAACATCTCTCTATGTTGTCTAGAGATGAGCTTGGACAAGTGATGGACCCTGCTTCTCTCTTCCCTTGGTTTACTAGTTTGAAGACTCAGTATATATACTTTCTTAGATCTAGCTTGAACAAGTGGTGGACCTTGCATCCACAATCTTAATTCAGTACAAAAAAGTATATGAAAAAATAACATAGGAATCTTGGTTTGAAGGTCAAGCAATTAGGTTCCAAATGCACATAATAATATATTTTCCACCCATATTAAAAGAAAGTTAAATATGTTATTACCAAATTGACAAAGGTAACGTCCAAGAATTATATCTTTCCATCTTGTCAGATCTAAATCTTCATCAAGGCGACATGCATGTATACATCAACTTTCAAGCCATTCAAGAATACATGCACTTAGATTCCATAGTTTTGTTTTCAAAGTCTTTTAGGTTCTAAAACTCTTTCACATAAAGTATGTAATGACAAAATTCTTGAAGCAAACATTTGTGCCCAAGAAAAAGATCCCTCTCACATATGTAAAGTCCATGAATTCTCTGATCCACACTTACAAGTTTTATTTTGACATCAAACATCAATTCTTTCATAGTTCCAAATAAATGCAACCTCGATATGAATTGACAAAAAATGAATTTCTTTTACTATATGACCCAACATAGGCCCCAATCAAATAAAAAATGAGTCCCCAAAAATTTGGGTGCACTCTAGCAATACATCAGAGTCCCCTTACAATAGGATGCACTCCAATAGTACATTGAAGTCCCCTTAGAGTAGGGTGCACTCCATTCAAGTGTTCATAAAATTGACACACCTTTAAAAAAAAAAAAAAAGACTATATCAAATTATACAAATGTTGAAAGATACACACTAGAATAAAAAAAGCATCTTATAGCCATATTTATTCAATGCTTTCGTGTTGACAAGTACACACCAAGGACATAATTTGTCTCAGAATCACTATACTGATTTACAATTGTGTTGTATGTATAGACTCTCTTATCTCTTGCATACAACCATCCTACCAACCATGGAATTATGGTTCTCTGCAAGAAGTTTTGAAGTTGCTCGGAAGTTTGCCTCCACATCTTTGGAAATATAAGATATGTCCCTGGCATGTTCCACATCACCCTATATGGAGTGTCATCAAAAATTAAGGTATTGTTTGCATCCAAATCCTCAAATATCTTCCAAATATCACTCAGATTTTTGTGATAAACCCTTGTAAATCCTAACATGATATTTGGATTTTGGCAATTTTTGTTACTCATAAACACCTTGAACTTGGTATACTGCTCAGGAAAACACTTTTGTGTGATGCGTTGCACCCTTGTTAAGTTATAGCAACTCCATATCCATAGCTCAAAGTATTCAGCACAAAAATCCAAAAAACTTTGTGCGTCTGGTCGCACCACATGATAAACTTCATCTTTGTCCTCCACAAGTCGCATGTGTTGAGCCCAAGATGGCATAGAATCTCCATGTTTCATTTCAACTGTCTTGAGAAGTAACCCCTCTAGATCCAAGATAAGTACTCTTTTGATGTCCTTGAAAGCAAGTGGTAGGTGATAAGGAGGTGATTCATTCCTTGGACAAGGTCTTGGAGGAGGTTGGATGGGTAATTCAATAGTTTTCTTCAATTTATGCCAGCATATGGCCAATCCATTTTTCTGTAATGGTTCTGAAATTAAAGAACAAGAACACTTAATGCAAACACAACAATAGACATGAGTTTTACATTGTCTACCCTAAGGTTTTATTAGATACCAAAATCCATCTATGATCTACTCATTAATAGAAAGAAAGTCAAATTAAAATTCTGACTCTTTTTTATGCTACACTCTCTCTTAGTCTCAATACCATGGAGTTCAACTAGACTTAAGTCAACTAATAACTACTACTTGTTGTTAAAGGTATTCTTGAAGTGTATAAGGCTTAACAAATGCTCTAGTGTAGAATGGGTATTTAGGTCTCAAGGTCTACCACTTATCCAAGCAAAGATCCATTTAGATATGGAAACCCAATTTTTCTTAATATAATGATATAGAGTGGACAAGTGGTGAATCCTGAGACCAAGCCACTCATGCTACTAGGGATAATAGGTTGGACAAGTGGTGGACCTTGAATGTAAACCCCCCATGTACAAAGTATCAGGGGTTTTGGGTATTTCAATGGACTCTAGCATCTTGGAAACATGGTGGAGCTTACTTCTCTCCATGTTTCAATGGAGTATATCTTGGATAAATGGTGGAGCATCATTCTCTCCATGTTTCAATGGAGCCTACCTTGGACAAGTGGTGCACGTTTGTTTCTCTCTATGTTTGAACAGATTTAGCTTGGACAAGTGGTGGACCTTGGAACAAAATCCCCATGTAAAACATATCATGGACATTACAAGTGGTGAGAAAAAATACCATTCAATATATAACCTTATAGGTTGGAAAAGTGGTGGACCTTAACACCCAATTATTATTAATATAATGACATAGAGTGGACAAGTGGTGAATCTTGCGACCAAACCTACTAGGAAAAGTACGTTGGACAAGTGGTGGACCTTGAATGCAAACCCCCCATGTACAAAATATTACTCATGCTACTAGGAATAATTTGGTATTAAGGTCCATGTTTCAATGGAGCCTAGCTTGGAAAAGTGGTGGACCTTTGTTTCTCTCTATGTTTCAATAGAATTTGCTTGGACAAGTGGTGAACCTTGGAACAAAACCCCCATGTAAAGCATGTCATGGGCATTACAAGTGGTGAGAAAAAATACCATTCAAGGTATAACCTTATAGGCTAGACAAGTGGTGGACCTTAGCACCCAATTCCTCTTACTATAATGACATATAGTGGAAAAGTGGTGAATTGTGAGACCAAACCTACTAGGGATAATAGGTTGGAGAAATGGTTGACCTTGAATGTAAATCACCCATGTACAAAATATCATGGGTTTTGCGTATTTCAATGGAGCCTAGCATCTTGGAGACATGGTGGAACTTACTTCTCTCCATGTTTTAATGGAGCCTATCTAGGAGAAATGGTGGAGGTTCCTTCTCTCCATGTTTCAATGGAGCCTAGCTTGGACAAGTCGTGGACCTTTGTTTCTCTCTATGTTTGAATATGGTTAGCTTGGACAAGTGGTGGATCTTGGAATGAAACTCCCATGTAGAACATATCATGGGCATTTCAAGTGGCGAGAAAGGATACCATTTAAGATATAACCTTATAGGTTGGACAAGTGGTGGACCTTAACACAATATAATGACATAGAGTGTACAAGTGGTGAATCTTGAAACCAAACCACTCATGCTACTAGGGATAATAGGTTAAACAAGTGGTGGGCCTTGAAATAAAACCCCCTAGAGTATTTCAATGGAGCCTAGCTTGGAAACATGGTAAAGCTTGCTTCTCTCCATGTTTCAATGCAGCCTATCTTGGATAAATGGTGCAACATCATTCTCTCCATGTTTCAATGGAGCCTAGCTTGGACAAGTGGTGGACCTTGTTTCTCTCTATGTTTGAATAGAGTTATCTTGGAAAAGTGGTGGACCTTGGAACAAAAACCCCATGTAAAACATATCATGGACATTACAAGTGGTGAGAAAAAATACCATTCAATATATAACCTTATAGGTTGGACAAGTGGTGGACCTTAACACCCAATTATTCTTAATATAATGACATAGAGTGGATAAGTGGTGAAATTGGGACCAAACCTACTAGGGAAATAGGTTGGACAAGTGGTGGACCTTGAATGTAAACGCCCCATGTACAAAATATCACTCATGCTACTAGAAATAATTTTGTATTAAGGTCCATGTTTCAATGCAGCCTAGCTTGGAAAAGTGGTGGACCTTTGTTTCTCTCTATGTTTCAATAGATTTATCTTGGACAAGTGGTGTACCTTGGAACAAAACCCCCATGTAAATCATGTCATGGGCATTACAAGTGGTGAGAAAAAATACCATTCAAGCTATAACATTATAGGTTGGACAAGTGGTGGACCTTAACACCTAATTCCTGTTAATATAATGACATAGTGGTTGGACAAGTGGTGAGAAAAAATACCATTCAAGCTATAACATTATAGGTTGGACAAGTGGTGGACCTTAACACCTAATTCCTGTTAATATAATGACATAGAGTGGACAAGTGGTGAATCATGAGACCAAACCTACTTGGGATAATAGGTTGGACAAGTGGTGAACCTTGAATGTAAACCCCCCATGTACAAAAATTATGGGTATTGGGTATTTCAATGGAGCCTAGCAACATGGAGGCATGGTGGAGCTTATTTCTCTCCATGTTTCAATGGAGCCTATCTAGGAGAAACAGTGGATGTTCCTTCTCTCCATGTTTCAATGAGCCTAGCTTGGACAAGTGGTGGACCTTTCTTTCTCTATATGTTTTAATAGAGTTAGCTTGGACAAGTGGTGGACCTTGGAATGAAACCCCCATGTAAAACATATCATGGGCATTTCAAGTGGTGAGAAAGGATACTATTTAAAATATAACCTTATAGGCTGGACAAGTGGTGGACTTTAACACATATTTCTTCTTAATATAATGACATAGAGTGTACAAGTGGTGAATCTTGAGACCAAACCACTCTTGCTACTAGGGATAATAGGTTGGACAAGTGGTGGACCTTGAATGTAAACCCCTCATGTACAAAATTATGGGTTTAGGGTATTTCAATGGAGCCTAGCTTGGAGACATGGTGGAGATTGCTTCTCTCAATGTTTCAATGGAACCTATCTTGGAGAAATGGTGGATCATCCTTCTCTCCATGTTTCAATGGAGCCTATCTTGGACAAGTGGTGGACCTTTGCTTCTCTCTATGTTTTAATGGAGTTAGCTTGGACAAGTGGTGGGTCTTGGAACAAAACCCCTTTGTAAAACATAGCATGGACATTACAAGTGATGAGGAAAAATATCATTCAAGATATAACCTTATAGGTTGGAAAAGTGGTGATGGACCTTGACAAGTGGTGAAGGATACCATTTAAGATATACCCTTATAGGTTGGACAAGTGGTGGACCTTAACACCCAGTTATTCTTAATATAATGACATAGAGTGGATAAGTGGTGAATCTTAAGACCAAATCACTCGTGCTACTAGGTATAATACGTTAGAGAAGTGGTAGACCTTGAATGTAAACACCCCATGTACAAAATATCATGGTTTTAGGGTGTTTCAATGGAGCCTAGAATCTCGGAGACATGGTAGATCTTGATTCTTTCCATGTTTGAATGGCACCTATCTTGGAAAAATGATGGAGGTTACTTCTCTCCATACTTCAACGGAGCCTAGCTTTGACAAGTGGTGAACCTTTGCTTCTCTCTATGTTTGAATAGAGTTAGCTTGGACAAGTGGTGGACCTTTGCTTCTCTCTATGTTTGAATAGAGTTAGCTTGGACAAGTGGTGGACCTTGGAATGAAACCCCCGTGTAAAACATATCATGGGCATTTCAAGTGGTGAGAAAGGATACCATTTAAGATATAACCTTATAGGTTGGACAAGTGGTGGACCTTAATACATAGCTCTTATTAATATAATGACATAGAGTGTACAAGTGGTGTATCTTGAGACCAAACCACTCGTGCTACTAGGGATCCTAGCTTGGACAAGTGGTGGACCTTGGAAAAAAGTCCCCCTGTACAACATAGATGAGTTTTTTCATGTTTTAATGGAAGAGAGATTCGACAAATGGTGGAGCTTGCTTATCTCCATGTGGATTTTAGAACTAGCTTGGACAAGTGGTGGAGCTTTGCTTTTTTACTCTTCATAATACAATGATGTATAGGTTGGTTACATGGTGAATCTTAAGGCCAAACCTCCCATCTTACTAGAGATGATAGGTTGGACAAGTGGTCAACCTTCTATCATTTCTCCATGCCTATAATTAGACAATTAGTAGAACTAGCATCTTTCTATGTTGTCTAGAGCTGAGCTTGGACAAGTAGTGGACCTTTCTACTCTCTTCCCTTGGATTATTAGTTTGAAGACTCATTATATATACTTGCTTAGATCTATATAATTACTCATTAGTTAGGTTACAAGTGGGTATGTAATTTGTTAGCCTCAAGGGACTTTGAATATTGAATAGTAAGACCAAGTGCTGGTTTGAAGATCTTTTGCTTATCTAAACTAGACTCTAACTCAATAATAAGTTTCATAAGTTCCACGAATTGTCCTATCTAGGCTCCAAAAGAGTCTTAATTGGTTTGTGCTAGATTCTAACTTCCTTGATGGGGTAGAATCCTAGAAAAATGAGGCACTATAAGTTTTACCTTAGCTCAAATGGATTTTTCACTTAAACTCGACTGCAATTTGGCTATCTAGTCTTTGTCTCGATGGAGTTTAACACTAGATACATAGTAGTGATATTTAAGCTTCATGTCTCTTCACTTGATCGAGATATGAGACCATACTTTCAAGGTCACCACTTGTCTTACCTAAAGACCAATGTGAGACATGGGAGCAAGAAAGCCATCCGATATTGTTTTAAGGACTATTACATAGGCAATCAATAACTTAAGTAAAGCAAAAAGACTTGGATCTTTCACAATTAATAACTTAAGTAAAGCCAAAAAGACTTGGATCTTTGACAGTTTTTTTCAAACTAAAAAAGCACAATCTCATGCTAACAAAACTATAAATCACAATTGAAAGGTTTGAACAAGAAAAATATCAACAATCTTAATAAGAAGGATACTTTTCATTTCATTTGATGATTACAAACTAAAATAAAGTCTCTCAAGAAATTGATAAACAAAAAATGTAGGTGACTGCTTCATTATTTTGAGCAAAAATATCAAAATCTCTATTGATTGAGCTCCATCTAGTAGTATCCTTTGTAAGATCCTGCAAGAAGGAATAAAAAGAAAGATTTGTTAGATACCATGCACATGAGTGTTCAAGCATGTGTATCAAGAATATATGACATGTCACTAGTACCTTAGGGTTGCTTTCTATCCAGCCTTAGAAGATTGTTCTCAGCTTTCACCTTATTTATATAAGCCTCTGCTATGGTTGCCTTCAAAACTCCTTTTGTGTTACAACCCAATTGCCTAGCTAAAGTGGTCAATTGTGACGCCTTCATGCTTTCAATGGGTGTACGCTCCTTTGCCAAGATCTCTTGTATTTGGGCTCTTCTCATTTCATTGCGGTGGCTTGTGTCACTTGCATCTTCAATGATAGTTTCATCTCTGTCACCTTTTGCAGGTGGTATTCTTCTTGTAAAGAACACCTTAGCTGACCAAACATCATTTTTCTGCTTCCAATACTCCATGATTTGTTTGTATTCACTATCATTTGTCACTATAGGTTGTCCATAACGATTAGAAGCAATTAAATCACGCACATCCCTTCTCTCATCAAGCTGAATCAAGTATGGCAGTAGCTCCTCCAAGAGCATATTGTCAACCATCTTCTCAGCATCAAATTGTGGTGGAAAAATGCAATTGTTTGCTGGTGAAATACATCCCTTGTAAGGAGAGTCATCAATAAGCACTGTTCTTTGTGGATCACATTCAAACCCCATGGCAATTTTGGCTAGAGGCTTGAACATTGCCTCAACGTTTGGATTGTCGGGTCTAAACAATTTTTGAGTTTGAGCGGTGTAGCAAACATCTTGCGACCAAATTGCAAAGAAAGGCAATGTATCCTCAGCTAAGTTGTTTAGTGCTGCAAGGATTTGATACACATTAATCCTAGTAGTTGTCGACCAAATTGCAACATTAAACCTTTGTAAAATAGTCTTCAAGAATTGGATGCAACCTGGCCTGAGTATAATATATCTTTTTGAATCCATTTGCACTGAGTTGTGGTGTGAGGATGGTTGAGGGGAACGTTTCAACAATAGACCATTTAAATCCAATATAATTGTAAGCATGGATTTCTCAACATCTATGCTACATGACGTAGTACCAATTGGCAATAGCTCGTGAGTGGACTTTTCAGTCTCTTTTGATGTATGTTGCATTTTTGAAGCATCGATTTCTTGGTTCTCATTATTGGAAGCTTGCTCAAGTTGCACAACACTAGACTCTAGTATAGAAATATCATCCATCTTGGGCACTTTAGAAACCATAGAATCTATGGATTCTATAGTTGTTGACTGAACCATAGGAGCATTATCCATCCCAGTTTGTGAATCTAAGAAAACACACACACAAATGGTATCTCAAAACCACTAGAATTTTATTCACCATATTTATATGTAGAACTCCTAGTAAGAAATTTATTTAAGGTAAAGTCGTTGTTAGAATCCTTGCAACCATTTTCAGCATTCGTACACCAAACACCACTTGTCTAAAATACAATCTACTAACTCAACATTTTCCATCCTACACTTTATTAAAGATGAGTACTTAAAGTGAAAACTAAAAGCCACCCTTGTTGAGGAAACATGGATACAAGGTCCACCAAATGTCCAACCTAGACTACAAGAAAATAATTAGAGATTTGGCTTAGATTTGGATTCAAAGGCCACCATTTATTCAAGTAAGATAACTCCACTTGTTTAAGACAGTAATGTTTGAAGCCCCACCACTTGTCCAACTTAGACATTGATTAAATTTTGGTAAGATTTATCACAAATCTAGAGTAGAATCAAGATTCTATGGCCAAGGTAGTCAAATATGTTAGACAACACACAAAGCATAAGAGCACTCTAGATTCTCGTTGAGCATAAACTAAACAATAATCAAATGTTATATTTACTTGAGATTTCATCCATGAAAAATGAAAATGATGCATGTACTTGAGATTTCCATCCATGTACAATACTTTACAATGTCAAGTAAAGTTATAGTCAGCAAACAACTCTTCTCCTGCTTCAACTTGACAAATAGTCTCAATGCATACATGGCCATATTCTTCTGACTTGATGTGTGAAGAGGTGCATTTATGCCAAGGTTGCAAATTTGGATCAAATGTATAGCGTACGTTGGGACAGACATTTGTACTGTGAGAACTATTTATATAGCCCGACACGTTTCCTTCTTCTACACAACCAATAATGTATGATTGATCTTCCTCTTCTTCTATGTTTGGATCCTCTAGAAGAGAATATTTATAAGCTCTTGGAAATATTTTGCATATCTTTTTCCAGTCTTGAAATATATACTTATGCCCTCCATAGTTTAGAATAGTCAAACCACTTTCCAGGGTAGTATGCACAAATAGCCCATAACCAGCTCCTTCAATACATGAAAGTCGCACTTCAAAATCCACACCGTTAATATGGAAAATTACATCTTTGGGAATAGGAAAAGTTGGTGTCCCAAAAGGATCTTCATGCCAATCATAGTGTGAAATACATC
Source organism: Adiantum capillus-veneris (assembly GCF_014529385.1). NCBI lineage: Eukaryota > Viridiplantae > Streptophyta > Polypodiopsida > Polypodiales > Pteridaceae > Adiantum > Adiantum capillus-veneris. The sequence goes on along the minus strand of NC_140936.1, from coordinate 147,734,223 downwards.
TAGTTTTTATATCACTTAACTCCTTTGTGTCTGCAAAAAGAAGAAAATATTATGCATAAAATAATGACAATATCAAAGAAAGATATCATTATTTTATAGTCCAATAGGTCCATTGTATGGAAGACTTAGAGTGCCTCTTACATGGTGCCTCCAAGGTTTCCAAAAAATAAAATCATTGGAAAAAAAAGGCCACTGTGTCTCCAATCTATTGCCCATTTGAAGCATAGAGAGAACCAAGGTCCACCACTTGTCCAAGCTAGACATGGAGCATTGACACAAGATCCAACACTTATCCAAGAACCCTATAGTATACGTGGTAACATGGGATGCATTGATGCAACAAAATTAGTCTAGCCTCCTCATCCATCTCTTTTTTCTTGTAGCCTAGAGGGATTAGTTTCAAGGTATATCACTAGTCAAAAACTACACATAGAACATTGATACAAGGTTCCACCACATGTGAAACCTATCATCTCTAGTAGCATGGATGGTTTGATATCAAGGTTCATCGCGTGTCCTACCTATACTCTATTGTAGCATATAGATTCTGGTTTGGTGGTACTACACTTGTCCAAAATTGGCTTGTTGTTGATATCTGGAGGTAATCAAGGGTCCTCCACTTGTCCAAGTTAGGCATATAAAACAATTGCAAGGTCCACCATGTGTACAACATATGATTGATTATAGCATGCATGGTATTATTTCATGGGCAACCATCTTCTCTCCAACATGTGTCCAACCTCGGCTCCATTGAAGCATGGAGAGAAGCAAGGTCCACCACTTATCAAAGCTATTATTTTCTCCCAGTGCTTTCAAAACCCATAATACGTTGTACATGGGGGGGGGGATTCTTGTTTCAAGGTCCACCACTTGGCTAAGATTGGATCCATTGAAACATAAAGAGAAGCAAGCTCTACCATTTGTCCAAGCTAGGAGCCATTGAAACATGAAAACCCCATAATATGTTGTATACGGGGGGTGTTTTTCAAGGTCTACCACTTGTCTAAGCTATGGTCCATTGGAACATGGAGAGAAGCAAAGTTCCACCACTTTTCTAAGCTAGGATCCATTGAAACATGGAGAGAAGCAAGCTCCATTGTTTGTCTAAGCTAGGCTCCATTGGAACATGGAGAAAAGAAGCTCCACCACTTGCCTATTATTGCATAGAGATTCTGGTTTGAAGGTCCACCACTTGTCCAACCTTGCCTTCATGTATGGAGATAATCAAGAGTGCAATGCTTCTCTAAGCTAGGGACATAAAAGAGTTTCAAGGTCCACTACATATACGATCTATGATGGGTTGTAGCATGGGAGGTTTCATTTTAAGGTTGACCACTTCTCCAGCTCCGCTTGTCCAACCTCAGATCCATTGAAGAATGGAGAATAAATGTGTAACAACTCTCCAAAATAGGCAAGACAATCTCTATAAAACCCATGAATTGTTAATATATGCTATGCTGTGGAGTTTTGTTTGAAGTTCCACTCCTTATCCAAGCTACAATCCATTGAAGCATGGAACTAAGTAAGATATATCTCTAGTCCAAGATAGGATCCATTGAAACATAGAGAGAATCAAGGTCCACCACTTGTCCAAGCTATGCATGGGTAATTGATATAAGGACCACTACGTTTTCACCTATACTATGCTCTATCATGGATGGTTTCATATCCCACCAATTTTCCAACCTATTTAGTAGGTTGTATTATGGGGGTTTGGTTTCAAGGTACTTCACTTGTCTAAGGTGGGTTCCATTGAACCATGGAGAGAAACTATGTCTACCACTTGTCCGAAATATGCTCCTTTAAAACATAAAAACAAGGTCCATCACTTGTCCAAGCTAAAGTTTCTCTCCATTGAAGCATGGAGAGAAACAAGGTCTACCACCTGTCCAAAATATGCTCCATTGAAACATAAAAGCAAGGTCCACCACTTGTCCAAGCTAATATAACAAATGGGTGTTGGTTACAAGGTGTACCACACTTGACTAAACTAGTCTTCATGCAAGGTCTACCACATGTCCAAGCTATATGAGCTTGTTTTGAAGGTCTACCACACCTCTTGAAATTAGGATCCATGTAAGGTCCACCTTTTGTCAAGCTATGCATTTAATGAGTACTAAAACTAAGTAAATTGCAGTACTTAAATACCTTTCCAAGCTCATTAAGATTTTGGTCTCTAAGGCCGGCCACCACCACATGTCTAATCTATGCTCTAATTGATTACTTATGCTAGTTCTCAAAGTCCAAACATAAGCTCCCTTCTAGCAAGGTTAGTTTAAATTTAGGCTCGAGCACCTGTCTAAGCTAGGTTCAATTTATGAAGCATCACCATTTAACCATGCTACGATCTAATGTATCATATCAAGGGGGTATTGATAAAAGGTCCAAAACTTATTGAGTTCAAGCTCTTAAGTAATTAAGTCTTTGTGAGTATTAAATGTTATAGTTTTAGTCTACAGATCCACCATTCAAAAACTCAAGTAATTTACTATTTACATTCAAACCTTGAATGCTTGAGATACAAAATACAAACTCAATCAATACTATATAAAGCAAAATCTAACATTAAGAGTATCAAATCAGTAACAAGAAACACTAACATGCACAAGAAACTCAAAACATACGTGTCTCCATTTCCAAAAAGTCCTCCATTGACAGAGGATGGTGTTGTTGTTGTTCTTCTTCTCTTTGTGGAGAGCACTCCTCTGTAACAGGCACAATGTCACCTGATTGCGAAGTGGATTGTTGAAGTCCAGCCCATTTTTCTATATCTTCATGAGACTTAACAAAGTCTAGCAGCATGGTCTCCACGCTTTTTGACTCCTCCACACTATCAATTAAGCAGATAACTTCTTTTTTCTGTTGTATTCCTTCTTGTGCAACCAAGGAGCCATCACCAAAAAAATCAACAAGCTTGCGGTCTTCAAAACAATATGTACGAATGTAGTGCTTGACCAAAGCTCTTTTTTTGGCCTCCAAATATTGCAAATCTGACATATCGTTATCTGCTACTTGAAGAAGAGAACAATCAATTGGCATGGGATGTTCCTCTAATCTTCTTCTCAGGTCTTCAAATGCATTGCCTTGTCCCAAGAAGGCAATAATTGTTAGGAATTGAATTGATCCTTTGCAAGGAGCTGATGGAAAGTGATGCAATGCACCACAACAATGGTAGCTCAGGTTATCTCCCATGGCGTCAAAGGCACATTGCAATTTTGTGAAGTTAGTGAAATCCACAAATGCAAGAAAGACAAATCCAGGATCTGTTGACCCTCCAGCAATAGCCAAGATCCCATCCAACGCATTGTTAAATTTCTCCTCACTCCACTTCAAATTGCCTCCAACGTTTTTTGTCATATCTAAAACACATAAGCCAATAGGCACTTTATTATTGAAGTGGCGCATCAAGTAGAGATTGCCTTCCATTTGTAGGCTCACCACATAGATTGACCATGGCAAATCTCTAGGCTCAGTTTTCTCCTTTTGAAGGTGAATTGCCCATTGCATGTATTTTATTGCTCCATCTGGAAAAGCCATTTTCTTTGTTCCACGCGTTGTGAGCGGGATGAAAACACACACAGCGCCTCTATAACGACCCGACACACACTCTGGGGAAGATACACACACACACTATGGGGCACCACTCGGCTTACACAACACACCTGGCCGAGACAGGGAACACACCTCTGGAGTGAGAGGAGAGAGACTATCCACTTGCCCACTCCACACAGACACACACATACACACACACACACCCAAAAAACTCAGCTCAAAAGAGGAGAATTTCTGATGTTTAGATACAAATGAGCTTGGGCCAACACCAATGGGGCAAACAGCTCACACAATATGGGTAAAAGATACCAGATACAATCACAAACTAGAGCAGAAACTTCGCTCATAGGAGAAACTTACACAGAAAAACAGCAGGAAAAGAGTGAGGAATTTGGCAAAATGGACAGCGCTATCGCGTCCGGAACGGCCCAAAACCCCAGTCTACAATGTCAAAGTGCTCAAATCCGACCTCGGATGAGCAGTTTACGACCAAAACAGGCTCCAAAATGAGCAAAAACACACCTGCGGCTGTTCCTCCTCTCTTCTCCACGTTTTTTCTGGTCTTCTCTCAGTTTTTTCAGTTCCCACACTTAGCTTTATTAGTTGGGCACCCTTGGCCTTTTAGATGACCTCAAACGGACCCCGAACAGGCCAAAAACTGACCTCGCAGTGCATAGTTGGCACCTTTTTGCATCATTCGCACACCTGGCACTCAGCTTTTTTCCCATAATGCACCTCGCCACCACGTGAAGTGGCCCCAAAAAAAGGTCCTCATGATGACCTTTCTGCGTAACTCTCACAAGAAAACACCCACGTTGTGTCCGTCCTCATCCGCGTGCAAATATTGACCTCGTTCGCCCTCCTGACGCCACTAGATGCCATCTGACGCACCTGCTTACCTCATGTCGTCGGCCCGCGGATAGCTTCCTCGAGAAGTTTTACGCGCTACCAACTCCTCCTTATTGTAGAAAAAAACACACTGGTATTGGTAATAGTGAAAATCGATGCACTATGTACATGCTGTCCTACCTGTACACATGTGGGCCCCACATAACCACCTGGCTAAGGAAAATGGGCAATTCTTTATTTGATGCACCATGCATGTGTATGTACATATGCGCAATCCCTTGCTCCAAAAAACTCCTGACATAATTTGCCCACCCCCTAGCCTGCTAGATCATTCATGATCAGCAGCAGCAAAGAGAGATATGAGACTCGCCGCATCACAGGTCTCCTCATCCCTCACAGACATCACTCGCTCTTCAGAAAACTCATCTTGCTCCACCATCATCAACCTGGCATGATACAACTTAAGACGCAACCCATTTACCCTTGACTTATGTAGAATACCATCCAGGTTAGCCAGCTGATATGTGCCATTTGGAAAACACTCTACTACCTTGAAAGGGCCTTCCCACTTAATTTGAAACTTCTTTTGGAAGGTGTTGTCCAGCTTACTGTTGTAGCGCAAAACCAAGTCATGTTTCTTGATACCCTTACTTTTGACCTTTTCATTTATCTTTGTCAAAGCCTTATCCTGCATCTGCCCATAATGCTCCAATGCGCTCATCCTATCCAACTGGACCTCTTGTAACTGCAAGAGCCTCTCTTTGAATGCATCACTAGGCGGCCCAAGCAACTTCTCTAACATCTTGACCGCAGGCAACTCTACCTCCACAGGCAATAGTGCTTCCTTTCCATACACCAAATGAAATGGAGTAAACCCTGTACCTGTCTTCACCGAAGTACGGTAAGCCCATAATGCACTAGGCAATTCTAAATCCCAATTCTTTCCTTGGTGCTCTGTCACTTTTGAAAGAATCTGTACCAACTCACCATTGAATCTTTCATTCAAGCCATTACACTGCGGGTAATAAGGAGTGGTATGCTGGTGCCTAATCTTCATCTTTGCACATAAAAAATCTAGCAGTTTAGCTCTAAAGCCAGGCCCCTTATCTGAAAGTAGCTCCAGTGGCACCCCAAACTTGCAACATATTTCATCATACACAAATTTTGCCACATCCTTTGCAGTGATCTGTTTTACTGCTATAGCCTCTACCCATCTAGAGAGATAGTCCACTGCCGTCAAAATATAGCTTTTGCCCCTGCTTGTGATAGGTAACGGGCCTATTGCATCAATCCCCCACTTTTCAAACACATCAAACGCCATAATGGTTTTTCGTAGCTCTGGCTTCAACACTCTCTTCCCAAATGCTTGACACCTATTGCAAGACCTACACCAATGGTGAACATCCTTGTGCAAACTAGGCCATACATACCCCTCTTGCAAAATCTTATGCAAGGTGATCTTTAGAGCAAAATGGCCACCACATGCGCCTTCATGATTCTCTTCCAACACTCTGTAAAGCTCCTCCCGCCAAGGTACACGCCTCAACACGAGATCAGCTCCTTTCATGTATAAGACATCGCCAATCAATTTGTACCTGTATGCTCTACGCACAAAGCCATACTTCTTAGACTTCTGAATCTCCTTTGGAATGATTCCTGTTAGCAAAAACTCCTCTTCTTGAGCCAAACTTTCCCGGCCATGATAAAGAGGTAAAGTGGTCCTCAACACAAATAGCTCCCCAATCATGCCTTGAGCTGCTTCATGTGCCTCTCCATTTAGAGCACGTTCAATGTGTCTGATACTCCATGCTTCAAACTTTTTTAACAGGCCTTTAATTCTGAAGCACATTTCCTTCAATGAGGTGTTCTTGCTCTTCCACACACCCAGCACTTGCTTCACCACTAACAAGGCATCACCTTTTATGCTCAACCTTCGAACCCCATGCTTCAAACAAATGTGTAATCCGGCTTCCAATGTAGCATATTCAGCCTCATTGTTACTATGCGCATCCAATTTGAACCCTCTCTTGCATACTAGCTTCCCCTCTGGATCATAAAGTGCTATACCCCCTGAAGCTGCATCGTGGCTCTTTCTGTATGAACCATCAAAGAACAACACATGTGCATTGCTGATCTGTGGCACTTCTTCAACTACCTTTCTCACCACCTCTTCCTTAACAATAAGGGGATTCTCCTTGTAGGTCAACAAATCAGCTAGGGTAGCCCTTGTACTATCTTCCACAAGAAAAGAGAACTCAAACTCTTGCAGCTCAATTACCCATTTCTTCACCACATTTGACATGTTAATACCATTAATTAACTGTGGCAAAAAGGCATAACTCGTCAAGAAAACAAAAGGCCGTGGTAGCAAGTAATGACGAAATCGTCGACAAGCAAATATTACACTGGCCATCACTAGCTCTACTTCCGATAACTTTCTCTCCGCTACCAACTTCACTCGGCTTGCACAATACACTGGCCTCATATAATGGCTGCCCTTCCCCTTTTGCAATAGCATGGCTCCAATGGCATCATCCCCTACAGATGGATTTACATAAAAAACTTTCTCCCAATCAGGAGCCTGCATGGCTGACAACCCCCCTAACACCTCTTTCACCTCTTGAAACACTTCTTCACACTTGTCATCCCATTGCAATGGATCATGCTTTGCCACTTGCTGTAATGGATAAAGAAGCTGCGAAGACAATGGAATAAACCGTGCCATGTACTTCACTTTGTGTATAAAGGTTGCCAATTGCTTCGTACTCATAGGTGATGGAAGAAGAATAATAGACTTCACCTTATCTGGATCAGCCTCAATGCCATTTTCTGACACCATATGGCCCAATAACTTCACCCTTGGCTGTGCTAGATGACATTTCTTTGGATTTAGTTGTCCTCCACATTCATCATATCGAGCCAATACCATCTGCAGCTTCTCATGGTGTTCAGGCCTACTGCTATAAACACAGAAGTCATCCATAAAAGCCTTAACACAACTACCAATGAATGGTTCCAGCACCCAATTTGCTCTTTCTTGATAGAAAGATGGTCCATTTGACAACCCAAACGGCAACACTGTGTAGCAATAGCAGCCCCATGGCGTAATAAATGTTGTCTTTGTGCGGTCTTTAAGAGCAATCTTCAATTGAAAATAGCCTGAAAAACCATCACACACACTGTACCTCTCATAACCTGCCACTGAATCCAAGATCTGATCGATGAATGGAAGAGGATATGGGTTCTTCTTAGTGGCTGCATTTAAGGGTTTAAAATCTACACAAATCCTCCACTTCCCATCCTTCTTTGGACTGACTACTACTGGACTCACCCATTCTGTGGTCTCCACTGGAACTATGAACCCTGCCTTCAATAACTTGTCCACCTCTACCCGCAAGGCTTCCATTTGCTCTTGACCCATCCTTCTTAGCCTTTGCCGTACTGGCTTAGCACCTTCTTTCAGCTCTATATGCATCTCTTCACCCTTGAACCCTCTGATCTCTTCATATGAAGTAATGAACAAATCAGGAAAACTAGCCAGCATATGCAAAAATATATCCTTCTCCATAGCTGAGAGGTCTCCACTAATCATTTGCGTCATTAATTCCTGCTTCTTTGACAACTCAACCTTGGTTTGCATCAGCCCTTCAATCACTTCATAAGGCCCTTCACTTTCATCTTCAACTTCATTCGCAAATGCGACTAAACCACACTCCTGGATTTCTTTATCCATCAAAATAAATGCAACATCAGCATCCTCATCACTGCTGGTAGTGCTATCACTGTCCTCATCTGTCACCGTGGAAGTGTCTTCATCACTAGACTCATCCTCATCTTCATAAAGCTCCTCTAATCGTTTCCTTGTGTCCATATTATAAAGCTTCTTGGTACCTGTCTTTCCATAGAGGCTAATTGTACCATGTCGCCAATCTTGAACAGCTCCCACTGCACGTAACCATGGTCTGCCCAGTATAATAGGATATGCTCCCAACCCTGCTGGCATCACATGAAAATCAACCACTGCCTTTGCATCATATGCCTCCACTTCTAAGCTCTTTACAACACCCAAGCATTTTACTTTTTGATGGTTTGCCAATCTGATCCGAAAACCTGACACCCCAGCCACTGTGAGACCCATCTTCTCAACGCATGAGTGTGTTATGACGCATATTTGGGCTCCGCCATCCACATAACCTTGTCCCAAATTTTTCCTTTTATGCCACACATCTACTATTGGACAAATGTCTGGTAGCTCGTCCATTGCCAACACCTTCACTGAACCTCTCTCTGGCTCTTTCTCCATTGGGTTAACCATCCTCTTCCACTGTCGCTTTAGCTTAGGCACCATCTCTATAAGCTGCCCAAAAGTAACATCTGCCTTCCTGCTCGTCAGATCCTCCTTCAAGTCATAGCTTAATTGCCCATCCCCTAGTGGAAAATCTGAAACATGAAACTTTCGACGAGCTCTCCTTTTCCTCTTGGCCTTGACATCCTCGCCTTCATGGCTCTTTCCTTTCTTCTTACTAGGACCTGGGGCACTTCTTCCTTCCTTATCCTCTGTGGTCCTCTTCCCAATAGGCATCACTAATGTATCCTCTGGCTTTGATGCCTTCTCCAAGGTGACTACACTTAGCACTTTTGTCTTTCCTTTTTCCTCCTGGGTCAGACCACTGGTTCCTTCGTCTCCCTTAATTTCGATGCCATAATCATTTGATCTAGTTAGCACCTGTCTTGGCAATGGATACATGTCTCCCCCCATCCTTGGTGGCTTATCACATTGCGGGCTGATGTGACCCAACTCTCCACAATTATAACATGTGGGCGTCTGCCTCCAAAACCTACTATTACTTTGTCCAGCACCATTCCTAGGTCTTTCTTCACCTCCTGGCTGATTTGCAAACCGCCCTCGACCTCGATTATTTCCCACTTGACCTAGCATGTTTAGACTGAGATTCTTCATCAGATCAACCACTTGCCTCATGTCTTGCCTTAGGCCATCATCTTGCACTGCTGTAGTGACCACTGCTGGCATAACCTGAGTAGTAACAGGAACCACTGGTTCATGATAAACCCCTGACATGCGCCCTTGTAAAGACTCTATAGGCTGAAATTCAGACCTCATTGGCAAAGACTCCACCCCTAACTGGCTCATTTTCCTCAGCTTCCACTCTTTGTTCCTTGCTACCTCTAGTGCATCTTCATATGTCCTAGGCTTCTTTAGCTCCACTCTCCAACGTATATTCTCCCAAAGACCAGCCAAGAACCTGTCCTTCTTCATCATGTCAGGCGGGGGTACCTGTGGTGCTAAAGCCTTGCACATTCGCTCCCATGCCAATGAAAACTTTCGTATGTATGCATCTACTAGCTCACCTTCCTTCTGCACCAAACCTTGTACTTCTTGCCACACTTTGTCAGGATCTTCTATCTTCACAAACTCCACTTCCAATCCATGCCTTAGATTGTCCCAACTCAATCTTATAGGTGGATCAGCCATACGCAACTCCTCTTCAAATGCTTTGGACCAAGCTCGTGCATCACTCTTCAAACAAATTTGGAGAAGGCGTAACATTTGCGTAGGGTCATGAATCTGGTTGCTAATGCAGGCAACCTCCATCTTTTCCAGAAAGTCCTCCACATCTTCATCACTTCTTCCATGAAACTCCGGATAAGAGAAAGCCATGGCTAGAGAACCCCTTCAAACAAACGTGCAAGAACCCAAAACTTTTCACTACCCAATCCCCAGAAACTTCAATGGAGCTCAGCTTTAGATGAGAACAAACACATGCACATCAAATGAGTTTTCATAGTTGATCATCGGAATTACAACAGGCAAAGGACATTCCAGGATCTCTCTCAATCTTCTTGGCCCAAACATAAAGACTATGCGCTGCTGGAAAAAGATCTTCCTGGACACATGAACATTAATCTGAATTCTTTGAGTTAAATGAAAAGGAGTGAACTGAGGGCCATTTTGATCATCCATTAAAGCCAACCATGAAGCTCCCAAGAAGGCACACCTGACTCAACCTCTGATTTTGCCAAAATTTCAGCAGCATAACAGCATAAATGGCTCAAAATACCAAAAAAACAGCCATCATAACTTGGGAAAATTTCGACAGAGTTTCCCCAGAAGTAGAGCAGTAGGAACCCAAAATATAGACTGTCTATGTACGCATAAACTGTCAACAATAGAACCCGAGCATCAAGTAGGACTCACTAGTACATAGCCTATGGCGAGGTCACGAAAAGGGTGCTCCAGCTACCTGTATCACCGAAAGGATCTCCACATTTGAGAATCCCCCAGCTCAATAAAAACCTCACGCTATCGACCCTCACACGAAAGCTAATGCAAATCGCGTATAGTCAAGTCTCAGAAATGACTATCTTCCAGACCAAGTCTCAGAAATGGCTGGGACTGCCAAATAAAACCATATATGGCTCCACAAAGGTGTACAATGGCAGTTTCCACAAGTAACGTACAATCCAACAGACAATGCGCTCAAATAGGCGCCAAGTGATGCATTCCCACCACAACTGCAAGTGACATCACTGTACTCCAGCTACCTGTACCTGTGTGAATCACCTGTACCTGTCCCTGTCCCTGTTCCTGTAACCTGTAACCTGTAACCTGTAATCTGTAATCCCGAAGCTCGAAGCTCGAAGCTCGAAGCAGAAGGTACTCGAAGAAGATCCTCAGTGGGGGCACCAAAAGAATGTGAGCGGGATGAAAACACACACAGCGCCTCTATAACGACCCGACACACACTCTTGGGAAGATACACACACACACTATGGGGCACCACTCGGCTTACACAACACACCTGGCCGAGACAGGGAACACACCTCTGGAGTGAGAGGAGAGAGACTATCCACTTGCCCACTCCACACAGACACACACATACACACACACACACCCAAAAAACTCAGCTCAAAAGAGGAGAATTTCTGATGTTTAGATACAAATGAGCTTGGGCCAACACCAATGGGGCAAACAGCTCACACAATATGGGTAAAAGATACCAGATACAATCACAAACTAGAGCAGAAACTTCGCTCATAGGAGAAACTTACACAGAAAAACAGCAGGAAAAGAGTGAGGAATTTGGCAAAATGGACAGCGCCATCGCGTCCGGAACGGCCCAAAACCCCAGTCTACAATGTCAAAGTGCTCAAATCCGACCTCGGATGAGCAGTTTACGACCAAAACAGGCTCCAAAATGAGCAAAAACACACCTGCGGCTGTTCCTCCTCTCTTCTCCACGTTTTTTCTGGTCTTCTCTCAGTTTTTTCAGTTCCCACACTTAGCTTTATTAGTTGGGCACCCTTGGCCTTTTAGATGACCTCAAACGGACCCCGAACAGGCCAAAAACTGACCTCGCAGTGCATAGTTGTCACCTTTTTGCATCATTCGCACACCTGGCACTCAGCTTTTTTCCCATAATGCACCTCGCCACCACGTGAAGTGGCCCCAAAAAAAGGTCCTCATGATGACCTTTCTGCGTAACTCTCACAAGAAAACACCCACGTTGTGTCCGTCCTCATCCGCGTGCAAATATTGACCTCGTTCGCCCTCCTGACGCCACTAGATGTCATCTGACGCACCTGCTTACCTCATGTCGTCGGCCCGCGGATAGCTTCCTCGAGAAGTTTTACGCGCTACCAACTCCTCCTTATTGTAGAAAAAAACACACTGGTATTGGTAATAGTGAAAATCGATGCACTATGTACATGCTGTCCTACCTGTACACATGTGGGCCCCACATAACCACCTGGCTAAGGAAAATGGGCAATTCTTTATTTGATGCACCATGCATGTGTATGTACATATGCGCAATCCCTTGCTCCAAAAAACTCCTGACAGCGTCAAACTAGATCTGATCCATTCCTCGCATAGCATTAAAATTGTTTTATAAACAACATCATTGATGTTATACATTTTGACCACCTCCTCCCAGTCTTTACATGGTGAAGACTCATTCAAATTGTTGAAGCCTTCAAGAAGTGCATCTTGAATCAATTTGTCTTGCTTCAACTGCTTGATTCGATCATACATGTCAGTTGCATCACCATCCTTTGCACTCTTTGATAGTAAAATCTTCTCATCTCTAATCTCTTCTTGAATAGTCTTTACCTCTGATTCCTCAAGGCCACAAAGGTATCTAAATACAGTTGTTGGGGGTTTCTTATTCTCCTCTTCTAGATTTTCAATGATTTCTATCCAGCAATCATAAACTAAATCAGAGTACGTGACCATGTGTGCCTGTTTAGCAATCCAACTTGCTGCTGCTCTCATTCTTGCCAATCGAAGAAAAGCCTAAAAAGAAATAGAGAAATAATTAAACTATTGAGCAAGATTTGTTGATTAAACACTATCAAAAAGACAAAGAAAATCACTTACATCCCATCCGTCACGAGATGCATGTCCCTCTGCAATTCCACTTGCTGCCTTTGGTGGTCGTCCTGAGAAGATCCATTGACTCCGTAAATGTCTCAATATTTGGCTGTAAGGTTGCTTGACATACAATGCCTGAGCCTCCTCATTTGCAATGGCAGATATAGCAGTTGCAACAAATGGAGGAGCATTCACAACAATGCGAGCCTTTCTAAATTTATACACGCTAATCAGTCTTTCAAAGATCTCTTTGTTGTTTTGTTCATTGTGAAGCAAAACTTTTGCAGCATAGATTGAATGCTGCCCATCAAGAATCCAATAATGATAATCTTTAATTTTTTGCTCCTCTACCTCTTCTTCTGCCAAATGAGTCCCCTTCTTTGATTTTGCATTTCGAACAGGCATCAAATATGCACATGCTGCAGGCTTGGTCGTACTCCGTGAAAATCCAAATAACACACTTTCAGCGTGTTTTTTATCCATAATACGTGCATTATAGTGATCAGGAGCAAGCCAACAATTTTGAATAGGGATATCAAATTCCCTATATTGGAAAGGAAAATAGTTTATGTACTTATTCATTCCACCTGTATCTTTTTCTTGTCCTTTCATGGCCTCAGCTTCTAAAACATCTGGATTCACAATTCTCATCTTTGACATTGAACCCTCTGTTGATGAGGATGCCAAAGATGCCTTGTCTACATCCAAAATGGAACTAGTTCGCTTAGCTTCTACTTTCTGCACTTTTGCTTGCTTCTTTGTGGATGGTGGTCGTGAAGCTTTCACCTTTTTTCGTTGTAGTGTGGCAATGATGGAGCTTTGAAGTTGATCTGCTGTGATATTTGGATTTGATTCTGCAAACTTCCATCCTCGAGAAAACATTGTCTCTTCTTTGTTTCTAGACATGCGCTCCAATGCATATGCTCCTGGAGATAGTTGAAATTCTAGATTCATTGGAACTAGAATGTCAATGCATTCCACCTCTGGATGACTATCAACTACAAAGACAGATGCTTCCACAACTTGTCCAACATCTTCAAACAAGCTGTCATTCTTCTTTTTGGCAATAAATAGATGCACCTTATGAAATTGTGCACCCTCTATACCATGTATGTCCAAATACCATTTCCTAAGATCATTGCAAGTATAGTCAACTGAGACAGCAACCCTTGCAACCTGTTTTTTTGGAGCCATCTTTCCTGAAACAAAAAAAACCAAATGTTATTTTAACATATACTTTTTTGTAATGGATTAAGTTTGTGTGAATACAAGTTCCACCACTTGTTCAAGCTAGATCTAAGCAAGTATACATAGTGATCATTTAAGCTAGTAAACTAAGGGAAGGGAGAAGTAAGGTCCACCACTTGTCCAAGCTCAGCTCTAGACAACATGGAGAGATTCGAGGTCTACTAATTGTCTAATATAGGCTAACTATATTGAAACATAGAGAGAAGCAAAGGTCCACCACTTGTCCAATCTAGGGTCCATTGAAACATGGAGAGAAGGATGCTCCACCATTTGTCCAAAATAGGCTCCATTGAAACATGAAGAGAAGCAAGATGCACCATGTCTTTGAGATGCTAGGCTCCATTGAAATACCTTAAACCCATGATATTTTGTATATGTGGGGTTTAAATTCAAGGTCCACCACTTGTCCAACCTATTATCCCTAGTAGCATGAGTGGTTTGGTCTCAAGATTCACCACTTTTCCACTCTATGTCATTATATTAAGAAGATCTGGGTGTTAAGGTCCACCACTTGTCCAACCTATAAGGCAATATCTTAAATGGTATTATTTACCACCACTTGGAATGCACATGATGGGTTTTACATAGGGGTATGGTTCCAAGGTCCACACTTGTCCAAGCTAACTCTATTGAAACATAGAGAGAATCAAAGGTCCACCACTTGTCCAAGCTAGGCTCCATTGAAACATGGAGAGAAGGATGCTCCACAATTTGTCCAAGCCAGGTTTGATTGAAACATGAAGAGAAGCAAGCTGCACCATGTCTCCAAAATGCTAGGCTCCATTGAAATATCTTAAACCCATGATATTTCGTACATGGGGGGTTTACATTCAAGGTCCACCACTTGTCCAACCTATTATCACTAGTAGCATGAGTGGTTTGATGTCAAGATTCACCACTTTTCCACTCTGTGTCATTATATTAAGAAGATCTGGGTGTTAAGGTCCACCACTTGTCCAACCTATAAGGCTATATCTTAAAGGGTATTCTTTCTCACCACTTGGAATGACCATGATAGGTTTTACATGGGGGTTTGGTTCCAAGTTCCACCACTTGTCCAAGCTAACTCTATTGAAACATAGAGAGAAGCAAAGGTCCACCACTTGTCTAAGCTAGGGTCCATTGAAACATGGAGAGAAGGATGCTCCACCATTTTTCCAAGATACGCTCCATTGAAACATGAAGAGAAGCAAGCTGCACCATGTCTCCAAGATGCTAAGATCCATTGAAATACCTTAAACCCACGATATTTTGTACATGGGGAGTTTACATTCAAGGTCCACCACTTGTCCAACCTATTATCTCTAGTAGCATGAGTGGTTTGGTCTCAAGATTCACCACTTTTCCACTCTATGTCATTACGTTAAGAAGATCTGGGTGTTAAGGTCGACCACTTGTCCAACCTATAAGGGTATATCTTAAAGGGTATTCTTTCTCACCACTTGAAATGTCCATGATATGTTTTACATGGGGGTTTGGCTCCAAGGTCCACCACTTGTCCAAGCTAACTCTATTGAAACATAGAGAGAAACAAAGGTCCACCACTTGTCCAAGCTAGGCTCCATTGAAACATGGAGAGAAGGATCCTTTACCATTTGTCGAAGCTAACTCTATTGAAACATGGGGGGTTTACATTCAAGGTCCACCACTTGTCCAACCTATTAACGCTAGTAGCATGAGTGGTTTGGTCTCAAGATTCACCACTTTTTCACTCTATGTCATTACATTAAAAATATTTGGGTGTTAAGGTCCACCACTTGTCCAACCTATAAGGCTATATCTTAAGGGTTGTTCTTTCTCACCACTTGGAGTGACCAGCATAGGTTTTACATGGGGGTTTTGTTTCAAGGTCCACCACTTGTCCAAGCTAACTCTACTGAAACATAGAGAGAATCAAAGGTTCACCACTTGTCAAAGCTAGGGTCCATTGAAACATGGAGAGAAGGATGCTCCACCATTTGTCCAAGATACGCTCCATTGAAACATGAAGAGAAGCAAGCTACACCATGTCTCCAAGATGCTAGGCTCCATTGAAATACCTCAAACCCATGATATTTTGAACATGGGGGGTTTACATTCAAGGTCCACCACTTGTCCAACCTATTATCACTAGTAGCATGAGTGGTTTGGTCTCAAGATTCACCATTTTTCCACTCTATGTCATTCTATTAAGAATATCTGGGTGCTAAGGTCCACCACTTGTCCAACCTATAAGGATATATCTTAAACTTTATTCTTTCTCACCACTTGGAGTTACCAAGATAGGTTTTACATGGGAGTTTGGTTCCAAGGCCCACCACTTGTCCAAGCTAACTCTATTGAAACATAGAGAGAAGCAAAGGTCCACCACTTGTCCAAGCTAGGCTCCATTGAAACATGGAGAGAAGGATGCTCCACCATTTGTCCAAGATAGGCTCCATTGAAACATGAAGGGAAGCAATCTGCACCATGTCTCCAAGATGCTAGGCTCTATTGAAATACCTTAAACCCATGATATTTCGTACATGGGGGGTTTACATTCAACGTCCACCACTTGTCCAACCTATTATTCTTAGTAGCATGAGTGGTTTGGTCTCAAGATTTACCACTTTTCCACTCTATGTCGTTATATTATGAAGATCTAGGTTTTAAGGTCGACCACTTGTCCAACCTATAAGGCTAGATCTTAAAGGGTATTATTTCTCACCACTTGAAATGACCATGATATGTTTTACATGGGGGTTTGGTTTCAAGGTCCACCACTTGTCCAAGCTAACTCTATGGAAACATAGAGAGAAGCAAAGGTCCACCACTTGTCCAAGCTAGGCTCCACTGAGACATTTAGAGAAGGATGATCCCCCATTGGTGGAAGATAGGCTTCATTGAAACATGAAAAGAAGCAAGTTGCACCATGTCTCCAAGATTCTAGGATCCATTGAAATACCTTAAACCCACGATATTGTTTACATGTGGGGTTTAACGTCAAGGCCATTCACTTTTCCAAGCTATTATCCCTAGTAGCATGAGTGGTTTGGTCTCAAGATTCGCCACTTTTCCACTCTATGTCATTATATAAAGAAGATCTAGGTGTTAAGGTCGACCACTTGTCCAACCTATAAGGGTATATCTTAAAGGGTATTCTTTCTCACCACTTGAAATGTCCATGATATGTTTTACATAGGGGTTTGGTTCCAAGGTCCACCCCTTATCTAAGCTAACTTTATTCTTCTCATAGAGAGAAGCAAAAGGTCCACCACTTGTCCAAGCTAGGCTCCATTGAAACATGGAGAGAAAGATGCTCCACCATTTGTCGAAGCTAACTCTATTGAAACATGGAAGGTTTACATTCAAGGTCCACCAATTGTCCAACCTATTAACGCTAGTAGCATGAGGGGTTTGGTCTCAAGATTCACCACTTTTTCACTCTGTGTCATTATATTAATAATATTTGGGTATTAAGGTCCACCACTTGTCCAACCTATAAGACTATATCTTAATGGTTATTCTTTCTGACCACTTGGAGTGACCATGAAAGGTTTTGCATGGGGGTTTGGTTCCAAGGTCCACCACTTGTCCAAGCTAACTCTATTGAAACATAGAGAGAAGCAAAGGTCCACCACTTGTCTAAGCTAGGGTCTATTGAAACATGGAGAGAAGGATGCTCCACCATTTGTCCAAGATAGACTCCATTGAAACATGAAGAGAAGCAAGCTGCACCATATCTCCAAGATGCTAGCCTCCATCGAAATACCTTAAAACCACGTTATTTTGTATATAGGGAGTTTACATTCAAGATCAACAATTTGTCCAACCTATTATCGCTAGTAGCATGAGTGGTTTGCTCTCAACATTCACCACTTTTCCACTCTCTGTCATTATATTAAGAATATTTGGGTGTTAAGGTCCACCACTTGTCCAACCTATAAGACTATATGTTAATGGTTATTTTTTCTCACCCCTTGAAAGACTATATCTTAATGGTTATCCCTAGCTATTATTGCTAGTAGCCTGAGTGGTTTGGTCTCAAGATTCACCACTTTTATTAAGAATATGTGGGTGTTAACGTCCACCACTTGTCCCACCTATAAGGCTACATCTTAAAGGTTATTCTTTCTTACTACTTGGAGTGACCATGATAGGTTTTACATGGGGGTTTGGTTCCAAGGTCCACCACTTGTCCAAGCTAACTCTATTGAAACATAGAGAGAAGCAAAGGTCCACCCCTTGTCTAAGCTAGGGTCCATTGAAACATGGAGAGAAGGATGCTCCACCATTTGTCCAAGGTAGGCTCCATTGAAAAATGAGGAGAATCAAGGTGCACCATGTCTCCAAGATGCTAGGCTCCATCGAAAAACATTAAACCCACGATATGTAGTAGATGAGGGGTTTACATTCAAGGTCCAACACTTGTCCAAGCTATTATTGGTAGTAGCCTGAGTGGTTTGGTCTCAAGATTCACCACTTTTCCACTCTATGTCATTATATTAAGAATATGTGCGTGTTAAGGTCCACCACTTGTCCAACCTATAAGGCTACATCTTAAAGGTTATTCTTTATTACCACTTGGAGTGACCATGATAGGTTTTACATGGGGGTTTGGTTCCAAGGTCCACCACTTGTCCAAGATAACTCTATTGAAACATAGAGAGAAACAAAGGTCCACCACTTGTCCAAGGTAGGGTCCATTGAGCCATGGAGAGAAGGATGCTCCACCATTTGTCCGAGATAGGCTCCATTGAAACATGATGAGAAGCAAGCTGCACCATGTCTCCAAGATGCTAGGCTCCATCGAAATACATTAAACCCACGATATTTTGTAGATGAGGGGTTTACATTCAAGGTCCACCACTTGTCCAAGCTATTATTGCTAGTAGCCTGAGTGGTTTGGTCTCAAGATTCACCACTTTTATTAAGAATATGTGGGTGTTAAGGTCCACCACTTGTCCAACCTATAAGGCTACATCTTAAAGGTTATTCTTTCTTACTACTTGGAGTGACCATGATAGGTTTTACATGGGGGTTTGGTTCCAAGGTCCACCACTTGTCCAAGCTAACTCTATTGAAACATAGAGAGAAGCAAAGGTCCACCCCTTGTCTAAGCTAGGGTCCATTGAAACATGGAGAGAAGGATGCTCCACCATTTGTCCAAGGTAGGCTCCATTGAAACATGAGGAGAAGCAAGGTGCACCATGTCTCCAAGATGCTAGGCTCCATCGAAAAACATTAAACCCACGATATGTCGTAGATGAGGGGTTTACATTCAAGGTCCACCACTTGTCCAAGCTATTATTGCTAGTAGCCTGAGTGGTTTGGTCTCAAGATTCACCACTTTTCCACTCTATGTCATTATATTAAGAATATGCGCGTGTTAAGGTCCACCACTTGTCCAACCTATAAGGCTACATCTTAAAGGTTATTCTTTATTACCACTTGGAGTGACCATGATAGGTTTTACATGGGGGTTTGGTTCCAAGGTCCACCACTTGTCCAAGCTAACTCTATTGAAACATAGAGAGAAACAAAGGTCCACCACTTGTCCAAGCTAGGGTCCATTGAACCATGGAGAGAAGGATGCTCCACCATTTGTACAAGATAGGACCCATTGAAACATGACGAGAAGCAAGCTGCACCATCTCTCCAAGATGCTAGGCTCCATCCAAATACATTAAACCCACGATATTTCGTACATGAGGGGTTTACATTCAAGGTCCACCACTTGTCCAAGCTATTATTGCTAGTAGCCTGAGTGGTTTGGTCTCAAGATTCACCACTTTTATTAAGAATATGTGGGTGTTAAGGTCCACCACTTGTCCAACCTATAAGGCTACACCTTAAAGGTTATTCTTTCTTACTACTTGGAGTGACCATGATAGGTTTTACATGGGGGTTTGGTTCCAAGGTCCACCACTTGTCCAAGCTAACTCTAATGAAACATAGAGAGAAGCAAAGGTCCACCCCTTGTCTAAGCTAGGGTCCATTGAAACATGGAGAGAAGGATGCTCCACCATTTATCCAAGGTAGGCTCCATTGAAACATGAGGAGAAGCAAGGTGCACCATGTCTCCAGGATGCTAAGCTCCATTGAAAAACATTAAACCCACGATATGTCGTAGATGAGGGGTTTACATTCAAGGTCCACCACTTGTCCAAGCGATTATTGAGAGTAGCTGAGTGGTTTGGTCTCAAGATTCACCATTTTTCCACTCTATGTCATTATATTAAGAATATGCGCGTGTTAAGGTTCACTACTTGTCCAACCTATAAGGCTACATCTTAAAGGTTATTCTTTATTACCACTTGGAGTGACCATGATAGGTTTTACATGGGGCTTTGGTTCCAAGGTCCACCACTTGTCCAAGCTAACTCTATTGAATCATAGAGAGAAGCAAAGGTCCACCACTTGTCTAAGCTAGGCTCCATTGAAACATGGAGAGAAGGATGCTCCACCATTTGTCGAAGCTAACTCTATTGAAACATGGGGGGTTTACGTTCAAGGTCCACCACTTGTCCAAGCTATTAGTGCTAGTAGCATGAGTGGTTTTGTCTCAAAATTCACCACTTTTTCACTCTATGTCATTATATTAAGAATATTAGGGTGTTAAGGTCCACCACTTGTCCAACCTATAAGGCTATATCTTAAAGGTTATTCTTTCTCACCACTTGGAGTGACCATGATAGGTTTTAAATGGGGGTTTGGTTCCAAGGTCCACCACTTGTCCAAGATAACTCTATTGAATAATAGAGAGAAGCAAAGGTCCACCACTTGTCCAAGCTAGGGTCCATTGAAACATGGAGAGAAGGATGCTCCACCATTTGTCCAAGATAGGCTCCATTGAAACATGAAGAGAAGCAAGATGCACGATGTCTCCAAGATGCTAGGCTCCATCGAAATACCTTAAACCAATGATATTTCGTAGATGGGGGGTTTACTTTCAAGGTCCACCACTTGTCCAAGCTATTATCGCTAGTAGCATGGTTTGGTCTCAAGATTCACCAGTTTTCCACTCTATGTCATTATATGAAGAATATCTGGGTGTTAAGGTCCACCACTTGTCCAACCTATAAGGCTATATTCTAAATGATATTTTTTTTGACCACTTGGAATGTGCATGATATGTTTTACATGGGGTTTTGTTCCAAGGTCCACCACTTGTCCAAGCTAGATCTATTACATATATATTATACATACAATATTCAACTAGATTCCCTACTTATCATGTCCAGTAGCATGGATGCTCTAGCTTGAAGGTCCACCACTTGTCCAACCTATACTCTCTTATGTAAGGGAGATCTCGCTATAAATTCAAAACCTTCCCGCCTAAATTTAAAATATCCCTCCCAAATCTTAAATATCCCGCCTAAATTTTTAAATATCCCGCCCAAATTTGAAAATTCAAACTTTTTTATAAAAATTTAAATTTTACTACTTAAATTTAAAATATTCCACGCGAAATTGATTTTAAATTCAATTTTACCACAAAAAGATATCATTATACCACCTAAATTCAAATATGCAAACCTCAAATCATTATATTGTACATAAATTCAAACAAATTCAAATTAACAAGCCTAAACTGATATTAGTTTGCATAGATATGAATTTATCACACCTAAATTATGTCACCATGTTAGAGAGAGTGGTTAGAGAATTTGAACAAGGTCCACCACTTGTCCAACCTAGATACCAAGAAGGATTGAGTGTAAAAGGTATTGTTTGGAGGTCCTTATAGTCCACTGTTCTCAAGGTCCACCACTTGTGGTAAGGGTCACCAAAAAGTGTATATATTCATCCAAAGAAATACACGTATTTTTGGTCTACATGTCCTAGTTTAAACCATTTATGTCCATTAGGTGTATCACTAAACAACACTTTGAGAAACAGAAGTTACAATCATATCTACAAATGGATTAGAGGAAAATCAGCTCAGCATACATCCAGAACTCGCTACAAGAATCGACTTTAACAGATCACGCAAGTAAGTCTTCCATTCAATTTTACTAGTACTACAATGTGTTAGTTATTTGTGATATTTATGTATGTATATATACTATGTGTGCATATCGTAATTAAGTGTAATTGTGTATCTGCATTATGTATGAGTATTACAATGAAATAACACAAATAGACATACATACACATAGATAACACAGACGCACACATACATGAGCATGTATTTTCAAGAGAGAGATAGCAAGATACAGAGATAGATAGATAGATAGAGAGAGAGAGAGAGAGAGAGATAAATACCTGTTTTTTAGAGAGAGGAGAGAGAAAGATAACAGATTTCACTGTGTTTATGTATGTGGAAGAGAGGAAGACAATGTATGGGAATATGTGCACGTATTTTCAAGAGAGAGACAACAAGATAACAGATTTCATTGTGGTTATGTATGTGGAAGTGAGGAAGACGATGTGTGGGAATATGTGCATGTATTTTCAAGAGAGAGACAGCAAGATAACAGATTTCACTGTGGTTATGTATGTGGAAGAGAGGAAGACGATGTGTGGGAATATGTGTATGTGTGCGGGGATACTTTTAAACTATGTATCTCTGTCTTTTGACGAGAGAGTGTGTGTGCAAGAAGAGTTACAGAGAACCATCTTCTCTATATGGAGAAAGACAGAGAGTGAGAGAGAGAGAAATACCTGTTTTTTCTCTATTCGTGAGGTGTGCAATGTCTCCTGAGAAGACTGCCCGATCCTGCCCTTCTGGAAAGCGTTGTGTACGCTGCTGTTTCTTTATCTTGTGCGCGAACTTTCAATCCTGTGCACTCCACCTGTGTGTTGTGTACGATGCCGAGCTTGCTCCTCTACGCGCGCGTATACTCCAACTGTGTGCGATCCGTGTGCGCTTTCTGTGTGTTTGCTACTCGCCTGCTTTCTCTGTGTGCGTTTCTCGTGCGCTCTCTGTGTGCCTAATCTTGATAGGGTTTATTAGAATGCCACGTATGCTACAAGTCCATGTTTTATCATAGGATTAAAAAAAACAAAAGCAATATAAAAAATTAACCAATTCACACGGACAAAATTAAAGAAATCATGGTTGAAAATATGAAAAACATGCGTAACTCTATACTAGGAATTCACTTTTTTAAAAAAAAAAAACTTTGGGCGGACCCCACCCAGAACAATATCCCAAAATCAACCTCCCAAGCCCCGCCATCGAGAGCGCTATATTCCACATCCCCATCAAGAGCGCTACCCCCAAACCTCACGTGGAAGCGCTGCCTTGTCACCCCATTGTGGCATTGCCCTAAGACCCCGCATCTGGAGTGCTAAATGGGAACATTCGTCATTAGTGAAATTTTGAACATAAATTATATTAGCATATACTTAAATATAATACAAATATTAACATATTAGCTATACTACTAATTTACTATAGCAGTTCTAGATTATGTCCCATACTATATTTAAGGTGCCAAAGGTTTGGCCTTATGGTCCTAGATTTAGCCAAGTGGTCAACACATATAGGACCAAGTGCACACTGTGCCACAAAACTTGGCCACCACTTCACTTGCCAAAGTTTAGGCCACATGGTCAATCCTAACTTTCCAATGTTCTTATTATGTCACCTTTTGCCTCGTGGAAAACCTAGGCTTGTTTTCACATACTCAGGCACTTCAAGCCACAATAAATTGTCATTACTCTTCGGCAACCCTTTTGTTCAAGTCTTTGAAAAAACATTGTTTAAGGCCACCCTAAACCATTTTCATTTAGGGGTGTCTAAAACTAGCTTTTTGGCAATTCGAGAAGAAAATGGTCAAAGTTTTATACTTAGTTTTAACCACTTGACCAATTCAAATATTGGAAAGCAAGGTCTTGTAATACTTTTCTTTGGACATCACACATTAAAACTAGGTCCCTCACTTGTCCAAGCTATGCTCTAATACAATAAAGGGCTTTTGGTTTCAAGATGCACCACTTTCCCAACCTTGATTCCATTAAAGAAGCTAGCTCTACTTAGACATTTAATAGCAAGGTCTTGCAGCAGTTCAGATTGAACATTTTCCATGGCAGCTAGGTCCACCACTTATCTAAGCTATGCTTTAATAGAGTAAGGGGGTTTTGGTTTCAAGATCCACCACTTGTCCAAACTTGATTTGGGAAGCAAGGTCCTATAATAGTTTGCTTTGGACATTCACCATTACAACTAAGTCCACCACTTCTCCAAGCTATGTTCTAATATACTAAGGAGGTTTTGGTTTCAAGGAGAACCACTTGTACGACTCTGTTTTTGGAAGTAAGGTCTTTACATAGTTCACCTTGGACCTTGGACATTGGATACTACAACTAAGCCCACCACTTGTCCAAGATATCCTCTATATATAGCCAAAGGGTTTGGGTTTCAAGATTCACCACTTTTCCAACCTTTCTTCCATTAAATAAAGGAGGGGCTTTATAACTAGGTCCACCACTTGTCCAAGCTATGCTCTGATATAGAAAGGGGATTTTGGTTTCAAGGTCCACCACGTGTTCAACCTTGCAAGACTCAAGGGATACTTGGACATTGGAAAGCATAGTCCTATAATAGTTGATAGGTGGCAGTGGGTATTACAACTAGGTCCAACCTATGCTCTCATATAGCAAAGAGGCTTTGCTTTCAAGGTCCACCACTTGTCCAACCTTGCTTCCATTAAAGAAATGAGGGGCTACATAAACATTGGCAAGCAAGGTAGCAAGGTCCTAAGGTGTTTCACCTTGGATATTGGGCATTATAACTAGGTCCACCACTTGTCCAAGCTATGCTCTGATAAAGAAAGGGGATTTTCATTTCAAGGTCCACCATGTGTTCAACCTTTCTAATATAGAAAGGGGATTTTCGTTTCAAGGTCCACCACGTGTTCAACCTTGAAAGACTCAAGGGATACTTGGACATTGGAAAGCATAGTCCTATAGTAGTTGATAGGTGGCAGTGGGTATTAAAACTAGGTCCAACCTATGCTCTTATATAGCAAAGAGGCTTTGGTTTCAAGGTCCACCACTTGTCCAACCTTACTTCCATTAAAGAAATGAGGGGCTACATAAACATTGGCAAGCAAGGTAGCAAAGTCCTAAGGTATTTCACCTTGGATATTGGGCATTATAACTAGGTCCACCACTTGTCCAAGCTATGCTCTGATATAGAAAGGGGATTTTTGTTTCAAGGTCCACCACGTGTTCAACCTTGAAAGACTCAAGGGATACTTGGACATTGGAAAGCATAGTCCTATAGTAGTTGATAGGTGGCAGTGGGTATTACAACTAGGTCCACCACTTGTCCAACCTATGCTCTCATATAGCAAAGAGGCTTTGGTTTCAAGGTCCACCACTTGTCCAACCTTGCTTCCATTAATATAGCAAGGAGGATTTGGTCTCAAGGTTCACCACTTGTCCAACCTATGCAAACCTTTTTCATGTTGTAGCATGATTTTTTGTTTGAAGAGTATTTTTCTATAACTATGGATTTAACAATGTAATCTTTTTACTTACAGGATGGACTTCGAATCTGGGGAGAAAGTACATATGATACTTGACAATGAAATCGTTGGTATTGGTTGTGTGTGTAGAACAGATCCAGATTCCACTTGTGGTGGTACAAAGATAGGGTTGGGAAATGTCTCCATACTAGTGGAGGAATGCTTGAAGTATGTGGTCCTACCTTTTCCTACAATGGATACTTCATCTCTCCAAGGCTCATTATGGAGTGCTGTTCGATGGTCAAAGCTTCTTTTGCAATCTTTTGTATTAAATGGGAACTTAATTGATCCACACGAAAGCTACAATGGTGATGAAGAACATGATCATTCTGATCCTCTAGTTATAGATGCAATACCTATGACAAGCCCAGAATTTGAAGCAATGATTCGAGAGTCTTGGAGAAATCAGAGGGTCCTTTTAAAAGATGACACAATGATGCAAACCATGAATGAAGGGACCATCTTATATGTATTTCCACATGATTATGTCAACTTTCAGGAACTTGGTCCTGATTGTGTGGGTGTGGGTATTGAAAGAGAAAATGCAAGCATTGATGATGTGGTTGAAGTGGGTAGCATCACTTTGCTAAAGTGGCCCATCAAGCAGACAACAATGTTGAATGGGAGCCCATTACAACGCTTTGTTCCTGTTGATGGCATGCATGCTACATATGAGGATGTATCCAACGATGGCAATGTTGGAAAAAAACTTGATGGGAGTAATGTTGTCCAGTTGTCAAGGAAGAGACGATACACTTTCATGAACAGGACTCAAAAATCAAAAGCAGCACCAGCTTTGACTTTTTACCTTTCAAACAAATCAATTCAAAGGGTATCATGCATTGATTGTTGTGCACAAAAATGCTGCCAATTTGCAGATCGTGATATGGTGATAAGGTTACGACAACAATTTTGGGGAGAGTCTCAAAAATCACGCACTAATTATGTTTATGATGTTCTTTCTATATGTTATCAGAAAGATGAGAAGTCACGATACCAATTCAGGCTAAATGGCTCTATTGTTTGTTGTAGAGCATGGTATGAGCTACATGGAATACCAAAGACATCATTTTATCAATACAAGGAGAACTTTGAAAATGGTGTGCGCCAATATGTACATGGGAACACATGTACATTGAGAAGGGGACTTCAACATACTAGTTTAGCAAGAGCACTACTAAATGAGTTTGTGGAAAACAACTCTGAGAAGATGCCACATAGAAGTAGAACAATGCTAGATGGCTCAAGAGAGACTCAATTGGTGATTCCATCAACATACAAACAAGTGGATATTTTATGTGAAATCAACACGACACTTGACCGAATGGGCTATGAGAAGAAGCTATCCCAATCTTCTTTTGGTAGAATTTGGAACAAAGAGTACCCACATGTCACTTTAACAAAGACGAGTGAGTTCTCTAAGTGCAATATTTGTAGCTCAATCAAGGCAAGGTTAGAAGCTAAACCTTCTCTTGAAGAGAGAGCTCTTCTCTTGAGGGAGAGAGAAGTTCACATGGCACAACAAAAGAGTTGCAGAAGCCTATATTATGCATGGCGCATGTATTCAGAAACTCAACCACAAAAATATGTATGCATAATCCATGATAAGATGGATCAAAAGAAGACTGCCATTCCTAGATTACGCATTGTTCCCAAGGGTGTGGATTCAGGATATAATCTACAGGTGGCATTGATTGGCATGATCACTCATGGACATGGAGAAGGTCATTACGGACACTTTGTCTTGAATGGTTTGTGGCCAGCTGATCCAAATCTTACAATTGGCTCAATTGCTAATTGTTTACATAACCTCGAGAGGATAGATAAGCATCCTCTTGGTGATCTAGTAACAAATGGACTTCCAAGGAGCAATATTTCACTACTACATGCTTTGAACTCAAGGGATGCTTTGGACTACCATAACTTGAGTGATAGAAAAGAGCCCATTGTGCAGTCGTCAGAAATTGCAGAAGAGGAATTGGGGTCAACATTTCGCAGATTGCCAGAGAACTTGTTGCTACAATTGGATAATTGTGCAGGGGAAAACAAAAATCGATACTTATTTGCCTATTTGTCAATGCTTGTTGCAAGGGGTGTTTTCAAAACCATCCAGCTGGGATTTTTAATGGTTGGGCATACACATGAGGACATAGACGCCATGTTTAGTAGGTTTTCAGAGAAGTTGAGAGTTACACAAACCTATACTTTGCCACATTTGATGGATACATTACGAAACAGCTCATCTTCATCTCCAGCTCCATTTTTTCTCACAAAGATCCCCGATTTCAAGCAATATTGTGATGGCTATCTTTGTGATGGACAAGACATACTTGTTGGACATTCCAAACCGCTTCAGTTCAGGTTCTTTATGCAGGATGAGACACCAATGATGCAATATAAGGCACATGTAGGTGTATCAAGTTGGAGTGGAAGTATTCGCCTTTGGAAAACAGACACAGAAGGCAAGCCAATGTTACCACATGGAGATCCACCTCTAGTACAAATGGCGGAGTATGTCAAGGCCCACGAAGAAGTCATTTTGGGGCTAAAGAACTATATAAAATTTTGGAAAAATTTAGGGAATGGTTCAAGTATTCCACGATATTATAGACCCGTGATAGATTATTGGAGTAAGGTAATTGAAGAGATTGGAAAAGCAATCATATCAGAGGGAGTCTTGTATGAAATGTTTTGGCCAAAAACTCAAGAATATTCTCACCTACAAAGCACTACAATGAATTTGCAACAAGGAGCAGAAAGATTCCTAGGCCTTGAAGAGTTGAACGATCATTTTTGTGGGCCTCAACGAGATAGGCCAAGGGAAGAGTTTGACCCTATGTCTGATGTGCACCAAGGTGACTTTCTTATGCTTGTTCCGAGTGACACAGAAATCTATCCAGTGTGGCTTGCAATGGCTTTATCTGACATTGATAATGAGCCTACATCACCAAACTACAGAAAACTCTTGATTCAATATTGGGCACCTTGCGCGAGAAAAAGTGGGATGACAGATACTCAAGCTTACAGTAATTGTTGGAAGGGTTATTGGGCTGTCAACTATAAGGACCCACAAGTGTGGGAAACTATAGATGCAATTGTTTGGTCCTGGAGACCCAACAAAGAAGGACCATTTTCTAGAATAAAGATTCCAGAAAGACATGCTCTAAAAGCCAAAGAAGACCTCACTCGTGCACATCAGCCACACTTGGATCAAAGTTCAGATATGGTATCAAATGTGGAGTAGAATTATGTGGAGCTTCTATTGTGACTATATTAGTCAATTTGTAAACAAAATGTTTTTTGTATCTTCCTTTGTTTTATGTAATTTATAGTTATTATTCAAATCCATGTGTTGTACATCCTCTTGACTTTTGGTGTTTATCAACACCACAATCCTATGAGATTTTCACTTTATTTACTAGCCACACACCTCAATTTTTCCCACTTTAAGTGGAAAATTCCCAAATTACATGAATTCGGTCGATTTGGAGATTCTCATAATATCAGATTTTTACCAAAATACCTAATATGGTCTTCATTGTGTTTAGCATGCTGATTTATACACATGGTATGTTCATAGTCATATGTGTACATAAACATCGCTTTTTGCTTCACGTCACGTAGATTGTAGAAACATTGTTTTGGTTATATCTCACAAACTGCCATGAATCAAATCAAAACCTTAACAACAGAGATTAAACCCATCCTTTAAAAAAAAAAATCTGAGAATTTTGCACGAGCAAAGAGTTATAGTCAGAAAACAGTGTGCCGTCCATTGCACTAGTCAAAATTTTGGACCCCAGGCTCCTTGGAGAACCAGTATACGGACTCATCAACGAATGAGTGAACCCACTTAGCCAAATAAAAACCTTGATTAAACTTTCAGATAAATATATTTAGGTATCTAAATCACTTTGTGAGTGCAAGTTAGTAACACTTCCAAGTACGGGTTTAGCAACGTGTATAGTGGTTCTACCAAAGAGGAGTATCATATGACGTTGTGAGTTGGATGAGCTGCTCATATTAATTCTACAATTTTTTTTTGTGAGTTGATTTCAAGTGTTTGATGTCCATAAACTTATATGGGGATATATGGTTAGTCAAAGCAAACCGTTATGGATAGATATGAATAAAGCGGCTTTCTTTTTTGTTATAGTTAATTCCATGTCTCATGTGTGCAAAATGATTTGATAAAGTGTTAGTTATATTATGGGTCTATGCTTGCTGCATTGGTTTGATGTTAAGTACTTTCATTTACGTGTTATACATGCACCCGAATATAACAAAAAGTTGGTTTTTGCATAGTATGTGAAGTTATGGTTTATGGTTGACAAAAGTGACGGGACTATTTTGCGTCATGTTTATGTTCATGGAATGATGTCATGTGATGTATGGAACCTCACACATGGATGTGGAACCCTCACGTGAATATGTATGTTGTTTTTCACCTTTTTAGGTCAAAACCAACTCTATGTACTAAGGAGGTGAGGTGTAGTCATAGTGCATCACTTATGCATGATTGAATATTGTCAAAATTGGATTTTGATATCATGATTAGTTATTGTTCATACTTATTTTATGCATAAAAAGAGCATGTCTTAAGGTCCGTGAATGTGGGCTCTGCTTGATTGTAGAGAATATGTCAAACTCCAAGTGTGGGAGTTGGTACAATATGGAATATGGTTTATGGTCAAGGGTTGAGATTCTTCATGGATTATGGTTGTGATTTTGATTGTGGAAGCCAGTGTGGCTCTTTGATCTATTTGTTGGGCTACTAAAATGTTGTAGAAATTTTTACAGCCATGTTATATACAGATGTGGTTTTGTAGGATTGGATGTGCATCAGCCTAAGTTGGGTAGAGTGCTCATACATGTGATGTGATTGGATTATGGTTTATGGTTTGGATTAGAACATAAAGTGGTTTTGATGGTTTATGGTGGATGTATAAGGATCGAGACCCTGTACATTTTGAGTGCTTGGAAAAGATTGTTTGTGCATATAGAAGATACTATTGTGATTTGACTCATGTGTTATGTTTTCCATGGCAGCGTCGCTACAAGACTAGGACCACCTACCTTGCTTATTCTTAGACAAAACGGTCGATGAACCTGGGGCTTTGCTAGATCGGGGGTGTTGCCTATGTCTTTTTAAGACAACCAAGCCCTTTATCCAAGGTAGTAGGATACACATTCATAATCGTGATAGCTCATTATCCAAGGTAGTAGGATACACATTCATAATCGTGATAGCTCGTTATAGGAGAAGAAACGTACTTAGAGAGCACAATGGTTAGCATGCACATACTAATTGTTATTACTTGAAAATAGAAAATTGATTGAAAAGAGTTTAATGTGGGATATTATGTCTTGGTATGTATCTCAACTCTACTTTATTGCAAGGTAGATCCACAACATGTGTAGAGCAAAGAAGTTTGTATGTATCTCAACTCTACTTTATTGCAAGGTAGATCCACAACATGTGTAGAGCAAAGAAGTTTTAGGCTATTTTCACCGTACGCTGTCGTGCTGTGACACGTACATAGTGGGAACGCATGCTACAAGAGTTATCTTGTAATTTTTTAGATACATAATTATCTTTTCTATAATGTACATATGCATATTTAAGTATAATAATAATCCTTCTATCTCATCCTATTATTTTTCTCAAGGGTAACCTATTTTTACTTTACCATCAGAAAATACTATGGGAAAAGCATCAATAGCTCCGCCTCTTTAATATGGGACAAAAAGCATTGATTCTTTATTTCTACTATCTTATTATCATCTCACACCCTAGATAGATCCTATATCTGGGGTAAACTCCAATATATATATATTCTATGTATTTTTTATACTTTTCTTATATTTCTTTTTAAATAGCTACTACGAGGGAATCAAATCCTAGTGGGACACTAGGTGGCATGATTTCAAAGATACACTTATTTTAATGCATTATTGCAAGCATGATTACAAAAATGTTTCAAGGAGCAATGTCATGCTTTCATATGGCATGAGGTGTCCTTTGGAATTAAATGAAAGTCTAGGCTAAGGGGACCACCGGAAGACTTTTGCTGCCAAAAATGGACCCTATTTTGATGAATGTTTTACACAAGGTTCCAATCCGAATTGGAAAATGATTTTAAAATGAAAATCGTAGCTAATGAGCTGAAATTTCTGCCCATATTTTTAATTTTTTATTTGGAGTCACGGTTGAGGAGATATGATCAAAATACTGGACCCCAGTCTGCCCACATCATGCAGGGACAGCTCATTTCCAACTTTTCCAATTCCTATTCACACTGGCTCCTCTCTTCTTGTGTAAACCCTTGGGGGTTCCCTTCACCTATAAAGGGGGACCTCTTCTTCCTTGAAAAAAAACTCAAGCATTCAAGCCATTGATGAGAGGAATTCTTGAGGGAGTGAGTAGTAATGCCTAATTGTACTTAGCCATTAACATAAGCCCAAGCCTACACTTTCTCCTAGAGGAAGACTAGCCATTCTTGTACGCTATCCTTGGAAGATCAACTCTAATCAAAGAAAGTCTTGCACTTGGCGTATCAATCAAAGTGGAGTTCTCCCCTCTTCTTCTCTCTCCATCAATAATGGTGCCAAAGGGTTTGTCAAGTAAGATGTGTTCTACATTGATGTTTTCTTGATTTCTTGTTGTTTTATTTTTCATCTCTAATCCAGCATATATATATATATATATGTCTAATCTCATCTCCTTAACCAAACCTATCTCTCTCACTCTTAGTAATTCATCCTCTCTACAAATTTTAGGTTCTCTTTGCTACAGGTACATCTCTCCCCGCAGTATCCTTATTGCCTACGGGCAAGAATAGGGCTTGGGAGGGAAAATTCTCATCTCTTCACTTCTCTCATATCTACATTTCTCACATACTATCCTAGATGAATAACCAACATGATGATCATTTCTATCGCTTTCACTCTGTACAATCTATTAGAATTAACGTATGGATTAGCCGTAAAATACACTTTCAACAACGTATAGTGTTTCTCTTTGTCCCAAAAAGGCTCAATGAAATACTTCTATCACCGGACCCCATTATACTACCTCTCATAGACTATAACTTTTCTTTTGACGTAAGCGTAGTTATCTTGCTATGAACCAAGAGGTTTTGTACACACAATTAATCCCAATCAATAGACAAAATATATATATTATGGTAAGCACAAACCTACAATTCCAAAGAACAATTCGTAGCCTATTTGGTTAGCCAAGATTGAATGCCATTAACTCATCTATTAACCCTTTCGTACTACCCATGATACGATATGACCATAGCCTTGATGTTTTCATGTTTGTGTTATTTTGACATTCTCTTTTGTGTCCTTTCTATGTGTGTGTGAGTGCAAGAGAGAAAGAGTGGGGCTTCTTTGATTGAACTGCTTTCCAAATCCTAGTCTTCATGGCATCTATGGTTTAACTTCTTCATATAGTTTTTTTGAGTTCTCTCACAAACTCTCACAGCCATAAGCCCCGTGCTTTCCTGGCAAGACCGCAAATTTCTCGACAACTCAAAGTGGATTATGTAGAGCTACATGATGATTATTCTTGCATGTTGAAAGTGACCAAACCAACTTATGTCATGAGAGGATACATGCATATGGCACACATGAATGAAAATATATGCAAAAAATTAATTTTTGAGAGTAGTAGTCATTGGAAGGAACATAGAATAAGCCAAATTGTGTAACATTTAATGGCCTAGTAACTTGTGTGTAGTGAAAAATAGCATGAACATAGTGAGCATTTCATTAGAATAGATTCTTAATGAGAATTACAAGAGTGCTTGGGTGGAGATAGCAACAAAAAGCATAACACCTAGTTAGATAGCATGAACAATACTTCAAAAGAGAGAGAAATTAAGAAATTGACAATAGTTGAGGACCCGATTTGCATGGATCCGGTCTCCCCTCCAAAAGGCTTTGTATTATGGTTTCTCCCATCAAGAGAGACATTTTATAATACAATTCTTTGTGTTCCTTCAATACTAGCTAGTGCAATGAAGATGGAAACTTCAAGCACTAAGCACAACACTTATCAAACACAACATCAATTCCCTCACGGTCTCAGACCCAAGACATCACACACCTTCGAAGATGGTGAGAGCTAGATGGGTATGAGAGCAGATTGAGAGGAAGAAGGAGTATTCTTACGAGAAAGATGTACATCTCCTCACATAATCACTCGTATTAGCATACCTTAGCTTAGTAATTAGCATGGTAGAGGAGATGAGCATGCATTAAAGCTTGGCTCTTGGTTGTATTTGCATCAAAAATCCAAGAGATGTTGTTGTAGGCCTCCCTTCTCGCAAGCTTGGAGTAGGTGATAAGCTTTCCATTAAAGCTTGAGAAGGAGAGAGAGAGTCTTCTTGCTTCACATATAGATTGTGTGTGTGTGTGTGTGTGTAAGTCAATAATGCCTTTGAAAAATCAGCCCCCTCTCTCTCTTGGTCGACCCCTCTTGCTATTTGCTCATGCTCACTTCCTATTGGACCTCCCCAGCCGCAGCCAATGGAAATTAGGCAGCATAAGTGGTAGCCTTCTGACATGTGTCCCCCTTTCCCATTTTGTGAGAGCTTTAGATAATTAATAAATCCAACTGAACTCTCATTGGACCCCTTTGCCTCCTGAACAATAGGAATCAGGCAAGCCATTCGGCTGCTGAATGCTCATTGGACCTCTTATGAGACTGGCCAATAGTCTTCTAGAGAGATTAATTCTTATTGGCTCTTTTATTAAGTGTTTGTTAAATTGATTAAACTCGATTTACTCTAGCCTAATTCTCATTGGTCCACCTCCAAGGTCATCCAATAGGATTTGAGTACACCTTGTGGGCATCTGAGCTAGGGAGTTGACATATGTCCCTCATTCCCTTTCTGTAAAGGGAGTTTGTGTGTGTGTGTGTGAGTTTCTCTCTCATCTCTTACAACTAGGGATCGCCCCCTCCTATGTAGGGATGCACGAAGACTTTTGGGACACACACCAAGCATCCAATTTCCCTAATGTTTGACCTTTAAACACAACCTTTGAATTTTGGAACCTTAGCATTTTGGAAGTCTTAATGGACTAAACCTTACGGTCTTTTAAGCCCATTGTTGCACATTGCTTTTGCAGATGGACCCCCCTTTGGATCCCTATTTTCCCTCTTTTGGATCCCTACTATGGCCGGTCTGCTAGCTTAACCAATATTCCAACTTTTTCTCCCCTTGCACTTCCCCATATTAAATGATCAGTTTAACATGAGAAAATCATTTAGGAGAATTAGATATTGATTATTATGACATTACCTCTCTCTTGAAATCATATTCGTCCTCGCTATGGGGTAGACCTTTTTCCTAGCGGGTAGAGGATCCCTATGTTACCCTACGTCATCGTTCCAGAATGGATGACTAGTCCATTTGGCACTTGAGAGCCTAAGCTGCCGCAAGCATGTCTGCACATTAGTCCTATCAATCTTCCATATTAGAGTGACAAGCTCTACTTGGTGTTCGGGAGACGTCGTCTTCTCAAACTTGATCTAAGCATGCATACTACTTCATATTTGTGCACAATAAAGAAAAAGAGAGTCTTACAAGCCAAAAATTTGTTCATTTTTAACATTTGTACGTTTCCTTACTCTTGGGAAGTATTGTAAGCATTGACAAGGTTTAGATTATCCTTTAATTTTATGCCTTGCATCCATCTAGCATCTTCAAAAGGATAATTCTTAAACTAAATAAGATATCACCGGATAGTCTTACCGCCTCTTAGTACCTTGTCTTCATGTCGGAGAGTGGACTCCAGTTGCAGCACCTATTCTTGGTCCTCACCTCCGGTGGCTCTTCAATAGTAGGTTCTTGAGGTGGCTCTCCTTTGTAAGGCTTTAATAGGCTCACATGAAAAGCATTGTGTATGAGCCAATGGCTGGGCAACTTGAGTTGATAGGCCATCTCATTGATTGGCCTAAGAATCTGGAAGGGACCATAGTACCTTTTTGCTAACTTAGCATAGTACTTTTGGTGTCCCGTAGGATTCTTGCCCGTCGTGTGCCTTAATCGAGCCCTGGGAAATTTGAGTAAGACCCAATCATTTTCTTTAAAGGCTTGGGCTCTTATATGCTTGTGAGCAACAACCTTTTGCCTTTGTTGTGAGATAGAGATAGCATCCTTAATCTTTTGGAAAGATTCTTGTAGGTTTCGGCTATACTCATCTTCAACGAAGATCTTCCTGTGTACCTTAAGTAGTAGGGGACTTTTTGATCTTCCATCAATTATCTCAAAAGGTGCTTTTCCCATGGAAGTATGTACAGTGTTATTGTAAGCATACTCCCCTAAGGGTAAGTACTTCTCCCATTGGGATGTTTGATCTACTTTCGTTACATAGGCTTTTAGTAGATTGAGAATTGTTAGGTTAGCTATTTTACTTTGGCCATCCGTTTGTGGGTGATAGGCCGAAGAGAAATTTAGCCTTGTTTCTAAATTCTCAAAGAGACCCTTCCAAAAATTACTGGCCATTCTAGGATCTCTATCCGACACTATGGAAATTGGCAAGCCATGGTACTTGAAGATTTGTGAAATGAAGAGGGTTGCCATTTGATGGGCTTTGATAGTCTTTTTGACAGGTATAAAATGAGCTTTTTTACTGAACCTATCTACTATCGTCCATATTCCCATATTCCCATGGATAGACTTAGGCAATCCAAAGATAAAATCCATGATATGCTCTCCCATGGTGAATTAGGGATTGGCAAAGGTTGAAGCAATCCAGGTTGCTTGCCTCTATCAAACTTCATCTTTTGGTATACCACACATTTAGAAACATACTCTTGTATGTTTTCTTTCATGGTAGGCCAATAGAAATATGTTTCAATCCCCTTTAGGGTAGACTGAAACACTCTATGCCCCGCATAAGGAGATGAGATTCATACATTACTTCTCATGGAGTGAGTTAGTAATGCATAGTCTATTTCCATAGAGAAGATAACCATCTTGTAAGGTAAATGGTTCCTCTTTCTTCCTTAGTGCAAGGGCTGAAATCACATCTCTAAAATTGGTATCAATAGCATACTCATCTATCATAGAAGATAGATCATTGTGAGTTGCTATGGAAACTGCATTCGCTCTCGACCGTCTTGAGAGTGCATCGACTACTTGATTATGCTCACCAGCATGTGAGCAATATGAAAATGAAACTGCCAAAGAAAATTTGCCCACCTCATTTTTTTTCCGGAGAGCTTGGTCTGCGTCATGAAGTACTTAAGACTTTGGTGATCCGTTCACAGAATGAAAGGAGTACCCAATAAGTAGTGCTTCCATGAGTCTAAGGCATGTAGAACTACGAGGAGTTCCTTTTTATATATGCCTAGAGCTTGCTCAACAGGGTCGAGACTTCGACTTTCATAGCCTATGGCGTGCCCTTCTTAGAGCAAAAGAGCTTTAGGCAATCACCATAAGCATCACATTGGACCTCAAATGGCTTTGAGAGATCCGGTAGTGTAAGCACAGGTTGAGAGATAAGTTTTTCTTTAAGATTTTCGAAAGCATTGTTCTCCTTGGCAGACCATGTGTACCTAATGTTTTTCTTTGTTAGGTCATGTAATGGTCCTGCTATTAGTGAGAACTTTTCTATGAAGCGTCTATAGTATGTACACATACCTATAAAGCCTCTTAGTTCATGAAGATTCCTTGGTTTAGGCCATCCTTTTATTACCTCTAACTTTGATGGATCCATTTGGATGCCATCTTGAGAGATAATGTGACCTAAATACTGAATCTCTTGTAAGAAAAAATCACTTTTCTTTTGATTAACATAAATTTTATCCTCTCTTAAAAATTCAAATATTACCTGGAGGTGTTTCTTGTGTTTGTCTAATGAATTAGAGTAGATGATAATATCATCAAAGAACACTCTAGTAAAGGTTTGGTGAGGTCTGAATAGCTTCTCCATCAAGCGGTTGAATGTGGCTAGTGCATTAGTCAAGCCAAAAGGCATGACAATGTATTCGTTAAGACAAAACGTAGTGCAAAATGTTGTCTTTACAATGTCTTTATCAACTATCCTTATTTGATGATAGCCACTTTTTAGGTCAATCCTACTGAAGTAGGTGGACCCTTGTAGCTTATCAAATAGGTCTTCTACCCGTGGAATGGGAAACCTATTTTTGATAGTGATCCTATTTAGTGCTCTATAGTCGACACACATACGATATGTGACATCTTTCTTTTGAAATAGTAGCACAGGAGAACAAAATGGAGATGAGCTAGGCCTAACCATGCCCTTCTCAACTAA
The DNA here is from genome assembly GCF_014529385.1 of Adiantum capillus-veneris. Taxonomy (NCBI): domain Eukaryota; kingdom Viridiplantae; phylum Streptophyta; class Polypodiopsida; order Polypodiales; family Pteridaceae; genus Adiantum; species Adiantum capillus-veneris. The sequence goes on along the minus strand of NC_140936.1, from coordinate 147,696,450 downwards.
CTCATGCACTTGCCACATAATCTCCTGTTGTTGAGCTTGAGAAACCCTATAAGGAGGTTTGTTTGGCGGTGAAATTCGTAAAAGAAGTTCAATTGCATGGTCATCATTGCCTCGTTTAGGAGGTAGATCACAAGGGATGTCGTCGATAAAGACATCTTGAAACCCCTTGAGAAAATTGGATAACTCTAATTCTTTTGATTGTGTATATTTTTCTTTTGCTAAAACATTAGGTTCATTTTGAGAGTCTTTAACAAAAATAATGTACACGAAAATGTTTAGAGGTAGATCACAAGGGATGTCATCGATAAAGACATCTTGAAACCCCTTGAGAAAATTGGATAACTCTAATTCCTTTTGATTGTGTATATTTTCTTTTGCTAAAACATTAGGTTCATTTTGAGAGTCTTTAACAAAAATCATGTACACAAAAATGTTACCATATACATGTGGTAGTGATGTGTGTGAACACACTAGGACCGCCGGGGCATTTTTTTCCTCTTTAAGAGGTTTTTCCCCCCGTGCATTGTATATACGCCCATCACTCTAGGGCTATCTATCTTTTCATTGCCTTGAGCTTCCTTCATCTTCTCCAAGATATGTGCGTTTCTCTGCAACCCTAATTCCAACAATTGGTATCAGAGCACGTTGCGTCCTCCCGGGTGTTAATTATGGAGGCTGATTTACCCTTGTAATTTTCTGTGGTAAAAGCGCACAATTGTAAGGCCCCCATTATGAGGAGAAGCCATCGTGCGTGAAGGAAAATCACTCACCGGAAACCAAAATTTTCACGGACAAGAATCAGGGGCAACTTTAGAGGCCTTGGGGGCGGAGGCCCCCGAGACTTTTTTTTTCGCTGGAATATTCCTTTTCGCCGGAATATTATGGCCGGACGGCGGCCGGAAAACAACCGGTCGGTTGGCCGGTGGCCGGTAGTCAATGGCCGACGGCCAGTGGTCGGAAGTCAATGGCCGGCGGCCGGTGGTCGGAAGTCAATGGCCGGTGGCCGATGGCCGAATTCAATGGCCGGTGGCCGAATTCAAAAGCGGACTTGTCTTCTCAAGGGCGGCCACACATGGGCGGATTGGAGGGTCCAATTTGGACTTATTCGCACAAGGGCGGCTACACATGGCTGTCTCTCATAAGAGAGGGCAACCCTTTTGTCCTATAAAAGGAGGCCATTTCTACACACATTTCATAGTGTGAAGTTGATGCAACAAGGTGAGTGTGAGGTGGTGAGAGTGAAGCAATGTTACCATATACATGTGGTAGTGATGTGTGTGAACACACTAGGACTGCCGGGGCATTTTTTCCCTCTTTAGGAGGTTTTTTCCCCCCTGCATTGTATATACGCCCATCACTCTAGGGCTATCTATCTTTCCATTGCACGCTAAGTAACACACTCTCTATTGTGTGCCTTGAGCTTCCTTCGTCTTCTCCAAGCTGTGTGTGTTTCTCTGCAACCCTAATTCCAACAATTGGTATTAGAGCAGGTCACGTCCTCCCGGGCTTAGTCGCCAGCTGCTCCAGCACACGCCTGCTCACTTTCTCCGATTTCAGTGAGCTTTGGCGAGCGTTCGCAGGTCGACAAATATTTTGGGAACGCTTAAAGAGCTCGGTCTGCTCAGAATTTTGATTTGGGCTCATTTCGGCCTCCGTTTCCACTACGGGCAGTACTGCACAGGCTATTTCGTCATTTTGTGCAGATTTTCTATTAGTGCCGTTTTCTGCATAACAGGTGCCTTATAGTCTTCTACGGTTTGTGCTATATAGCACAAGTTGTTCCGGCTCCATTTCTCCTATTTTCGGGCAGTTTTCACATCAGGTGCAGCATTTACCATGGCTGACAACAACGACACAGATGTGTTCAAGATGTTTGCTGCTGAGGACAGGTTGGATGGGGAAAACTACCCTATGTGGGCTTATATGATGCAACATGTTCTTGTGTCAAAAGGTGTCTGGAACATTATGCAGGGCATTGATGTATGTCCTGGTTCTGAAGATGTAGGCGATGTTGAGGATGTTGCAGGTCTTGCTGAAGGATTGCAGCTGTTAGAGTTGTTTTGCTACGGCAGAACAAGCTCGTTGGGATGTTAAGGATGCACAGGCTCATGCATTGATTGCGTTGTCTGTGAAGCGCACCATTATTCCTCACATCCGTTCAGCAAAATCTGCAAAACAGGCTTGGGATATTCTAGCAAGTCTTTATGCAAGCCGCAATGAGGCTAAAATTGCTTTGCTGCGTAAAGAGCTAGAGTCGAAGATTATGCATGAGGAAGATGATATGGACACTTTCCTTGCTAGTGTCAAGGATATCAATGAGCAACTCATTTCTGCAGGTGAGGTCATTTCGGACAGTTCCCTTGTGCAGACTGTTCTTGATGCCTTACCAGATTCCTACCAGACTTTTGCTAGTACTTGGAGACTGATGACCCAAGGAAATCCTGAAGTTGTCAAGTTTGATGCATTATGCACATTGCTGTTGCAAGAGTCACTTTCTAGAAAAAACAGGACTAGGCAGCGTGCAGTTGAACAGGCTTTTATTGCTTCTCAAAGAAAGGGTGGTAACAGTAATGCAGCCACTTCTTATGGTTCTGCTGCGAGTGGCAAAAATTCTGTTCCTAATGCTTCTGGTGGCAGCACTTCGTCTGGCAATTCTGGTGATAAGGGCAAAAAGAAGATGCGTTGCCATTATTGTAAAGCCAATGATCACTTGATCAAGTCGTGTCCTAAGTTGAAGGCCAAAGAGGCTAAGAAGAAACAGGGTGGTTCCACTGCAAATGCTGGTTCCACTACAAATGCAGCCATTGTTGAGTCTTCTGTGAAAGGAGATTGTGATGCTGATGTTGATGCAGAATGGGCTTTTAGCGCAGAGTGCACTTACAATCCTGCTATCCATGATGCATGCTTGTCAGTTGCTGCAGATTCACATGTGTGGTATTTCGACAGTGGTGCTACAAAGCACATTACCTCACGTCGTGAATTGTTTACCTCTCTCGAGTCTGTCCCTCATAGGAATTCAGTCACTTGTGCCAACAACGCCTCTTATCCAGTTCAGGGAGTTGGAAAGATTGTGCTCACTGCTGCTAATGGCAGTTCCTTCACACTTGTTGATGCACTTTATGTACCTGGGATCAAGAAGAATCTCTTGTCTGTATCCGCACTTGCTAGACTTGGACTTGTAGTCAAATTTGTGGATGACAGATGTACAGTTCATGATCTCAGTTTTGGTGATGAAATTGTTGCATCTGGGCTTTTGTGTCGTGGGCTGTATAAGCTCACTTTGTATGACAAGTGTGGACAAAATTTTGCAAATGCTGTTGTAGATTCAAGGGCTATTTCAGATGCAAAACTTTGGCATGCACGTTTTGGTCATCTGAATTTTGCCAGTTTGCTGCGTTTGCAGAAATCTGATATGGTTGCTTCTTTGCCGCCTCTTCAAGCACCTGTCAAACATGTTTGTGAAGGCTGTATTCTGGGTAAAATGCAGCGTTCTAAGTTTCCAAAGGATGGTTCAGTTAGGGCCACATGCAGGTTGCAGCTTGTGCATAGTGATGTTTGTGGGCCCATGCAAACTCCGTCCTTGGGCAATTACCTATACTTCGTGACTTTCATTGATGATTACTCCAGGCAAGCCGGATGGTGAGATCGATCGCCATAAGGCTCGACTTGTTGCAAAGGGTTATGCACAACAAAAAGGCATAGATTATGAAGAGACTTTTGCTCCCACGTGTCGTATGACTACTGTGCGTTTTCTATGTGCATTGGCAGCTCATTTTGGTTGGGATGTACATCAATCAGACATTGTTACTGCTTTCTTGAATGGTGACATATTTGAGGAAGTTTATGTAACGCAGCCTCGCGGTTTTGTCATAAAAGGAGAAGAGGACAAAGTGTGCAAATGTAAGAAGGCTTTGTATGGGTTGAAGCAATCTCCTCGTGCTTGGTATGAGAAAGCTGACACTCATTTGGTTAAACGAGGCTTTCGTAACAGTCCAACAGAAAGCATATTGTATGTAAAGCATGAGGATGATGTATTTCTCATTGTGGTTCTTTATGTTGATGATTTGTTGATCACTGGACCAAATGAGAGACATATTGCTGAATTTAAGGCTGATTTGAATGCTACTTTCAAGATGAAAGATTAGGGGCTGTTGCATCATTACTTGGGTATACAGTTTAAGCAGTGTGATGGTGGTATTGCCTTGTGTCAGAAAAGTTACATAGAGACATTGCTATGTAAGTTTGGACTTGAGGATTGCAAACCTATTGCCACTCCCATGGAAACAGGTTTGAAGTTGAGTCTACATGATGCTGGCGATCCTGCTGATGTCACTCTTTACCAAACTGGTGTTGGCTGCCTCATTTATGTATGCAACACGAGGCTAGATATTCAGTTTGCAGTCTCGCAGGTCAGCAAATTTATGCATAGCCCAAGGTCTAAGCATTGGCAGGCTGTCAAGAGGATTTTCCGCTACCTTAGTGGCACTTTACATCTTGGCTTGTTTTATCCCAAGGGGGGATCATTGCCGCCAGACTTACATGCTTTTTCGGACTCAGATTGGGCTGGTTGTTTTGACACGCAAGTGTCCACAAGTGGTTTTTGTTTCATGCTTGGCAGTTCATGTATATCATGGTTGAGCAAGAAGCAACCTACTGTGGCCACTTCGAGTTGTGAGGCTGAGTACAGGGCAGTCTTCATAGCTACGGTTGAGTGTGTATGGCTCAGACGCCTTATGGCTGACTTGGGTGTTGGACAGGACACTGTCAACACTATCTACACTGACAGTCAGAGCGCATTGGCAGTTGCGAGGAACCCAGTTTTTCATGCTCGCACAAAGCAAATTGAGGTGCATTACCACTATGTCAGGGAGAGGCTCTCAGCAGGAGAGATCAGCTTGGCTTATGTGCCAACACAGGACAACCTTGCAGATCTTTTCACAAAGGCATTGTCTCGTGAGAAGCTTGAAGCTTTCCGCAAAGCTTTGGGCTTACTCCCCTTTGTGGACTGATCCTGTCCTCAGGGCATGGCACTTCCCTTTACTCATGTGCCAGCTCTCGTTCACCGCATCACTCCAGGGGGGATTTGTGACCATATACATGTGGTAGTGATGTGTGTGAACACACTAGGACCGCCGGGGCATTTTTTCCCTCTTTAGGAGGTTTTTTCCCCCGTGCATTGTATATACGCCCATCACTCTAGGGCTATCTATCTTTCCATTGCACACTAAGTAACACACTCTCTATTGTGTGCCTTGAGCTTCCTTCGTCTTCTCCAAGCTGTGTGTGTTTCTCTTCAACCCTAATTCCAACAAGCAAGGCGGGAGCTCTATTAAGGGTTTAATCCCTTTGTAAACTACTTCTTCTTTTGAAGTGCTAAAGCCATTGAGTGGCTGCTTTCCCATGGACGTAGCCCACATTGGGTGAACCACGTATATCGTGTGTACTCTCTCTCTCTCTCTACTCTATAATCTCTTGTGTGTGAAATCTATCTCTCTCCATTAAGTAATCTACTCAAATATCTATTTAGCTACGTCTTATTTCCTTACAACTGGTATCAGAGCAAGGTTTGCTCGTAGCTAAACTCTCTCAAGGAAAGGATTCCTTGAATTGAGTGGGAGTTATGGCGGAGGAAGGGAAGCTCAAGATTGAGAAGTTCAACGGCAAAAACTACCAACATTGGAAGATGCAGATTGAAGACTATCTCTACCAGAAGGACCTCTATTTGCCACTAGGCGGTCTTGCGAAGAAGCCCGCAACAATGGCAGATGAAGCATGGATTGTCCTTGATCGAAAGGCACTGGGAACAATCCGGTTACGCTTGGCGTCAACGGTGGCCTTCAATGTTTCGGAGATGAAGACCACGGAGGACTTGATGAAGTCACTTGACGACTTCTACGAGAAACCATCGGCATCTAATAAGGTATTTCTTATGAAGCGCTTGTTCAATCTAAAGATGGCAGAGAATGGTTCAGTTGCAGAACACCTAAATGAATTTAACACAAACATAAGTCAGCTTCGATCGGTGAAAATCAATTTCGATGACAAAGTGCGAGCTCTCCTTATACTATCATCTCTACCGGATAGTTGGGACAACCTTGTGATGGCTGTAAGTAATTCTATCTCTGGTACAAATACTCTTAAGTTTGATGATGTTGTCGGTGTTCTCCTAAGCGAAGAAATACGAAGGAGAAGCACAGGAGAATCATCAAGTGCTGCATTGTCAGTGGAAACAAGAGGAAGGCCTAAGGAGAGGTTCAAAAACCAAAAGGGTCGTGATCGCTCAAGGCGCAGCAAGTCACGTACAAAGTCAGTTCTTGAATGTTGGAACTACGGCAAGAAGGGCCACGTCAAAAAGGATTGCTGGTCCAAGAAGAAGAAGGAGACAGAGTCTCAAGACAACAAGCCAACATCGGAGGTCAATGTGGCAGGTAAAGTAGAGCAAGATGCTCTAATTCTCTCATTAGACAATGTGTCTAATTCCTGGATAGTAGATTCCGGGGCTTCATTTCATGCGACACCACACAAGCAACATTTCCAAGACTACACCAAAGGTAATTTTCGGTATGTATACTTGGGAGATGATGAAGCTTGTGAGATTGTCGGCAAAGGTACAGTTTTTGTCAAAACTGCTAACGGAAATGAATGGAAGCTTAAAGATGTTAGGCATGTTCCTTCTCTTCGCAAAAATTTGATCTCTACAGGACAATTGGACGATGAAGGTCACAACATTGCATTCGGAAACAAACGGTGGAAGATCTCAAAGGGATCTTTGGTGGTTGCCAAGGGAGAAAAAGTCGGTACACTTTACTTGTGTACTGTTAGCACGCAACCTTCAGCTTGTGCAGCAACTACAGAAGTTGACAGTGCGGTGTGGCACTACCGACTTGGGCATATGAGTGCCAAAGGAATGCAAATACTTCAAACAAAGAAGCTTCTACCAGGTTTGAAAGAAGTGGACTTAGAGTTCTGTGAAGATTGTGTTTATGGTAAACAAAAGAGGGTAAAATTTCAAAAATCAGGAAATGAAAGAAAAAATAAAAAACTTGAGTTGGTTCATTCTGATGTTTGGGGTCCTGCAAGTACACCATCACTTGGTGGCTCATTGTACTATGTAACATTCATAGACGATGCGACTAGAAAAACATGGGTTTATGTCATGAAGAATAAATCCGATGTATTTTCCATATTTCAAAGGTGGAAAGCCTTTGTGGAGAATGAAACAGGTACCAAGGTTAAATGCCTCAGATCGGACAATGGAGGCGAATATTGCAGCCAAAAGTTTGAAAGCTTTTGTGCTAGCAATGGCATTCGGAGGCAAAGGACAACCCCAAGGACACCTCAACAAAATGGGATTTCAGAAAGGATGAACAGGACAATCATGGAACGAGCACGAAGCATGCGGCTACATGCAGGCCTACCGCTTGAGCTTTGGGCGAAAGCCGTAAGTACGTCTGTGTACTTAATCAATCGGTCACCCTCAACGGCATTGGATGGGGGAGTTCCAGAAGAGGCATGGACAGGTAAACCGGTGAATTATGCATTTCTCAAAGTGTTTGGATGTGAGACTTTCATGCACATAGATAGAAGCCTAAGATCAAAGCTAGATGCAAAGTCCAAAAAGTGTTTCTTCATTGGCTATGGAGAAGGAGACTTTGGCTATCGCCTATGGAATCCTGAAGATGGTAAAATCTTAAGGAGTAGGGATGTAATTTTTAACGAACAAAATATGTACAAAGATTACTTGGAAAGAAAACAAACAAAAGAAACAGGTGAGGAGTACATGGAGCTTGAGGACGGTGAAGACTCAAGGACTGCAAACGGTGACAATGTGCAACAACGTCAACCAAATGAGGAGCCTCAACCTATTCCCCAAAGATCTACAAGAGCGAGTAGACCTCCAGAAAGGTTTGTTCCTTCCTTCAACCATCTCTTGATCTCAGATTGTGGAGAGCCGGAATCATACGAAGAAGCTATGCAACATGAATCCAAAGAAGAATGGACGAAGAGCATGCAAGTGGAGATGGACTCACTACATCGTAACCAAACATGGGAGTTGGTTGAGTTGCCTAAAGGTAAGCGGACACTTCAAAACAAATGGGTGTACAAGCTGAAGGAAGAAGAAGGTGGGAAGAAAAGGTACAAGTCTAGGCTTGTGGTAAAAGGTTTTTTCTCAAAAGAAAGGTATTGACTTCAATGAAATATTTTCTCTTGCTGTAAAAATGAACTCAATTAGGTTTGTCTTAAGCCTTGTGGCTGCTCATGATCTAAATCTCGAGCAAATGGATGTAAATACGGCATTCCCTCATGGTGACTTAGAGGAGGAAATCTACATGCTTCAACCAAAGGGGTATGAAGTAAAAGGTAAGGAGAAAATGGTTTGCAGATTAAAGAAGAGCTTGTATGGTTTAAAGCAAGCATCAAGACAATGGTACTTGAAGTTTGATCGATGGATGTTGGATCATGGATTCACAAGATGCAACTCGGATCACTGCGTCTACACGAAGAATTTGGGAGATGGGAAATTCATCATCCTAATGTTGTATGTTGATGACATGTTGATTGCAAGTGCTAACATGCAGGACATCAAAGACCTAAAAGAGGAGCTGTCCAAATATTTTTCAATGAAATATTTAGGTGCTGCAAAGAGGATACTTGGTATGAAAATATCAACGGACAGGACGAAGAAGAAAATAAAGCTATCTCAAGAAGATTACATCAAGAAGGTACTAGAAAGGTTTGCAATGCAAAATGCAAAACCAGTTTCTACACCTTTGGCTGGTCATTTCAAACTAACGAAGGATATGTGTCCAAAGACACAAGAGGAGATAGCCTATATGTCTAAAGTTCCATATGCTGCAGCAGTAGGTTCTCTAATGTATGCTATGGTCTGGACAAGGCCAGACATTGCACATGCAGTGGGAGTTGTGAGTAGGTTCATGGACAACCCAGGTAAAGAGCATTGGCAAGCTGTGAAGTGGATACTTAGGTATCTAAAAGGGACAACAACAAATGCTTTGTATTTTGGAGGAATTGATATTTTTCTAGAAGGGTATGCTGATGCAGATATGGCAGGTGACAAAGATACTCGAAGGAGCACTACTGGCTATGTGTTCACGGTTGGAGGCACAGCAGTAAGCTGGGCTTCAAAGCTGCAGAAAGTGGTTTCACTTTCTACCACGGAAGCAAAGTATGTAGCAATGACGGAGGCAAGCAAAGAAATTCTGTGGCTTCACAGATTCTTAGAAGAGCGTGGATTCAAACAAGACAATTGTGTCTTGTACAGTGATAGCCAAAGTGCTATCCATCTTGCAAAGAACTCAGCCTTTCATTCAAGGACAAAGCACATTGAGGTGAGATATCACTTCATACGCACTCTTTTGGAAGAGGGACAGCTAAAGCTAGGAAAGGTGCATACAAGTGAAAATCCTGCAGACATGTTTACAAAGGTGGTCAACAAGGAGAAGTTGAGCTTTTGCTCATCTTCAATCAGCATTCAAGGATAAGAAACCAGAATGGAAACCGGTCACAGGTTTGGTTCGGAGATCAGTCTCCAAGTGGGAGATTGTTAAGTATGGAGGCTGATTTACCCTTGAAATTTTCTGAGGTAAAAGTGCACATTTGTAAGGCCCCCATTATGAGGAGAAGCCATCGTGCGTGAAGGAAAATCACTCACCGGAAACCAAAATTTTCACGGACAAGAATCAGGGGCAACTTTAGAGGCCTTGGGGGCGGAATATTCCTTTTCGCCGGAATATTATGGCCGGACGGCGGCCGGAAAGTGGTCGGAAAACAATCGGTCGGTTGGCCGGTGGCCGGTAGTCAATGGCCGACGGCCGGTGGTCAGAAGTCAATGGCCGGCGGCCGGTGGTCGGAAGTCAATGACCGGTGGCCGATGGCCGAATTCAATGGCCGGTGGCCGAATTCAAAAGCGGACTTGTCTTCTCAAGGGTGGCCACACATGGGCGGATTGGAGGGTCTGATTTGGACTTATTCGCACAAGGGCGGCTACACATGGCTGTCTCTCATAAGAGAGGGCAGCCCTTTTGGCATATAAAAGGAGGCCATTTCTACACACATTTCATAGTGTGAAGTTGATGCAACAAGGTGAGTGTGAGGTGGTGAGAGTGAAGCAAGGCGGGAGCTCTATTAAGGGTTTAATCCCTTTGTAAACTACTTCTTCTTTTGAAGTGCTAAAGCCATTGAGTGGCTGCTTTCCCGTGGACGTAGCCCACATTGGGTGATCCACGTATATCGTGTGTACTCTCTCTCTCTCTCCCTCTACTCTATAATCTCTTGTGTGTGAAATCTATCTCTCTCCATTAAGTAATCTACTCAAATATCTATTTAGCTACGTCTTATTTCCTAACACCGGGCTTAGTCGCCAGTAGCTCCAGTACACGCCTGCTCACTTTCTCCGATTTCAGTGAGCTTTGGCGAGCGTTCGCAGGTCAACAAATATTTTGGGTGGGCTCGTAGAGATCGGTCTACTCAGATTTTTGATTCGGGCTCATTTTGGCCTCTGTTTTCACTAAAGGCAGTACTGCACAGGGTATTTCATCATTTTGTGCAAAATTCTATCAGTGCCGTTTTCTGCATAATAGGTGCCTTACAGTCTTCTACGGTTTGTGCTATATAGCACGTGTTGTTCCCACTCCCTTTCTCCTATTTTCGAGTAGTTTTCATATCAGGTGCAGCATTTACCATGGCTGACAACAACAACACAGATGTGTTCAAGATGTTTGTTGCTGAGGATAGGTTGGATGGGGAAAATTACCCTATGTGTTCTTATATGATGCAACATGTTCTTGTGTGAAAGGGCGTCTGGAACATTGTGCAGGGCATTGATGTACGTCCTGGTTCTGAGGATGTAGGCGATGTTGAGGATGTTGCAGGTCTTGCTGCTGTTAGAGTTGTTTATCCTATGGTAGAACAAGCTCGTTTGGATGTTAAGGATGCGCAGGCTCATGCATTGATTGCCTTGTCTATGAATTTCACCATTGTTCCTCACATCCGTTCAGCAAAATCTGCAAAATAGGCTTGGGATATTTTGGCTGGTCTTTATGCAAGTCGCAATGAGGCTAAAATTGCTTTGCTACGTAAAGAGTTGGAGTCAAAATTTATGCATGAAGAGGATGATATGGATACTTTCCTTGCTAGTGTCAAGGATATCAATGAGAAACTTATTTCTGGAGGAGAAGTCGTCTCAGACAGTTCCCTTGTGCAGACTGTTCTTGATGCCTTACCATATTCTTACCAAACTTTTGCTAGTACTTGGAGACTTATGACCCAAGGAAATCTAGAAGTTGTCAAGTTTGATGCATTATGCACATTGCTGTTGCAAGAGTCACTTTACAGAAAAAACAGGACTAGGCAGCATGCATTTGAACAGGCTTTTATTGCTTCTCAAAGAAAGGGTGGTAACAGCAATACAGCCACTTCTTATGGTTCTGCTGCGAGTGGCAAAAATTTATGTTCCTAATGCTTCTGCTGGCAGCAATTCGTCGAGAAATTCTGGTGATAAGGTCAAAAAGAATATTCGTTGCCATTATTGTAAAGCTAATGATCACTTGATCAAGTCGTGTCCTAAGTTGAAGGCCAAAGAGGCTAAGAAGAAAGAGGGTGGTTCCACTGCAAATGCTGGTTCCACTACAAATACAACCATTGTTGAGTCTTCTGTGAAAGGAGACTATAATGCTGATGTTGATGTAGAATGGGAGTTTAGCGCAGAGTGCACTTACAATCCTGCTGTCCATGATGCACGCTTCTCAGTTGCTGCAGATTCACATGTGTGGTATCTCGAGAGTGGTGCTAAAAAGCACATTACCTCACATCGTGAATTGTTTACCTCTCTCGAGTCTGTCCCTTATGGAATTTAGTCACTTGTGCCAACAATGCCTCTTATCTAGTTCAGGGAGTTAGAAAGACTGTGCTTACTACTGCTAATGGCAGTTCTATCACACTTGTTGATGCACTTTATGTACCTAGTATCAAGAAGAATCTCTTGTCTATATCTACACTTGCTAGACTTGGACTTGTAGTCAAATTTGTGGATGACAGATGTACAGTTCATGATCTCAGTTTTGGTGATGAAATTGTTGCATCTGGGCTTTTGTGCCGTGGGCTGTATAAGCTCACTTTGTATCACAAGTGTGGACAAAATTTTTCAAATGATGTTGCAGATTCAAGGGCTATTCCAGATGCAAAACTTTGGCATGCACGTTTTGGTCATCTGAATTTTGCCAGTTTGCTGCGTTTGCAGAAATCTGATATGCTTGCTTCTTTCCCGCCTCTTGAAGCACCTGTCAAACATGTTTGTGAAGGCTTTATTTTGGGTAAGATGCAGCGTTCTAAGTTTCCAAAGGATGGTTAAGTTCAGGCCACATGCAGGTTGCACGTTGTGCATAATGATGTTTTTGGGCGCATGCAAACTCCGTCCTTGGGCAATTACCTGTACTTCGTGACTTTGATTGATGATTACTCTAGGCATCATGGGTATTTCCGCTTAAAGCGAAATCCGAAGTTTTTATGTGCTTCAAACAATTTCTAGCCATGGCTGAAAATGTCTCGAAATGTACTATGGGCACCGTCCGTTCTGATCGAGGGGGGGAGTATATGTCTCATGAATTTAATGCATTTCTAGTTGGTCATGGGATAAAACACCAATTTACAATGCCTTATACACCTCAACAAAATGGTTTTGCTGAGAGGAAAAACATGTCACTTATGGAAATGGCACGATGTATGGTCAAAAGTCAAGCTTTGCCGCATTCTTTTTGGCTTGAGGCCATCATGTGTGCCACTTATGTACTTAACAGGTGTCCTATGAAAGCTTCGCAGTCTATTACTCCATATGAAGCATGGCATGATAGAAAGCCGTCTATTGAGCACATGTGTGTTTTTGGATGTTTGGCATATGCTTTAGTGCCACAAACACAACGCAGAAAATTGGATGATAAGGTTGTCAAATGTATTTTTGTTGGTTATAGTGCTCAAAGTAAAGGTTACAGGTTGTATAATCCACAAACAAAACGTATTCTGGTTTCACAGGATGTAGTGTTTGTGGAAGATTTTGTTCAGCCCTTGCTGTCATGTACTAGAGACAGAAATGTAAGCTCACATGACATTTATGACACTTTGTTGCCTCTTTTTAGTGGTGGAAATACGAATGTAATTTCCAATGAGGAAAATGTACAGCGTATGGGGGTTTCTAAAAATGTTACAGATCAGCCTCTTACTGATGCAGATGTACATAATGTACTTGATGAGGAAAGGGTTGAAAATGAGAAGGGTAGAGGTATGCCAAAATGGCTGGTGCACACTTTGCGTGACAATAAATTGGATGCATATTTGTCTAGTCGTACTCGTTCAGGCTCTCGCAATGCATCTTATGCATCAGATTGTTATGCTTTGGTTGTGTCTAGTTTACATGATGTTGAGGAGCCTCTGTCTTTTGATGAAGCACATAATTCAAAAAATTGGATGGCTGCCATGCAATCAGAATATGATGCAATTATAGAAAATGACACATGGACTTTATGTGATTTGCCTCCTGGCAAAAGGTCATTGGTACAAAGTGGGTTTACAAGTTGAAACACAAGCTGGATGGTGAGATCTATCGCCATAAGGCTCGACTTGTTGCAAAGGGTTATGCACAGCAAAAAGGCATAGATTATGAAGAGACTTTTGCTCCCACTTGTCGTATGACTACTGTGCATTTTCTATGTGCATTGGCAGCTCATTTTGGTAGGGATGTACATCAATCAAACATTGTTAGTTCTTTCTTGAATGGTGACATATTTGAGGAAGTTTATGTAATGCAGCCTCACGGTTTTGTCATAAAAGGACAAGAGGACAAAGTGTGTAGATATAAGAATGCTTTGTATGGGTTGAAGCAATCTACTTGTGCTTGGTATGAGAAAGCTGACACTCATTTGGTTAAACGAGGCTTTCATAACAGTCCAACAGAAAGCACATTGTATGTAAAGCGTGAGGGTGATGTACTTCTCATTGTGGTTCTTTATGTCGATGATTTGCTGATCACTGGACCAAATGAGAGACATATTGCTGAATTTAAGGCTGATTTGAATGCTACTTTCAAGATGAAAGATTTGGGGCTGTTGCATCATTACTTGGGTATACATTTTAAGCAATGTGATGGTGGTATTGCCGTGTCAGAAAAGTTACATAGAGACATTGCTATGTAAGTTTGGACTTGAGGATTGCAAACCTATTGCCACTCCCATGGAAACAGGTTTGAAGTTGAGTCTACATGATGCTGGCGATCGTGCTGATGTCACTCTTTCTCAAACTGCTGTTGGTTGCCTCATTTATGTATGCAACACGAGGCCGGATATTCAGTTTGCAGTCTCACAGGTCAGTAGATTTATGCATAGCCGAGGGTCTAAGCATTGGCAGACTGTCAAGAGGATTTTCCGTTACCTTAGTGGCACTTTACATCTTGGCTTGTTTTATCCCAAGGGGGGGATCATTGCCGCCAGACTTAATTGCTTTTTCGGACTCAGATTGGGCTGGTTGTTTTGACACGCAAGTGTCCACAAGTGGTTTTTGTTTCATGCTTGGCAGCTCATGTATATCATGGTTGAGCAAGAAGCAACCTACTGTGGCCACTTTGAGTTGTGAGGTTGAGTACAAGGCAGTCTCCACAGCTACGGTTGAGTGTGTATGGCTCAGACGCCTTATGGCTGATTTGAGTGTTGGACAGGACACTACCAACACTATCTACACTGACAGTCAAAGCGCATTGGCAGTTGCGAGAAACCCAGTTTTTCATGCTCGCACAAAGCACATTGAGGTGCATTACCACTATGTCAGGGAGAGTCTCTCAGCAGGAGAGATCAACTTGGCTTATGTGCCAACACAGGACCACCTTGCAGATCTTTTCACAAAGGCCTTGTGTCGTGAGAAGCTTGAAGCTTTCCGAAAAGCTTTGGGCTTACTCCCCTTTGTGGACTGATCATGTCCTTAGGGCATGGCACTTCCCTTTACTCATGTGCCAGCTCTCGTTCACCGCATAACTCCAAGGGGGATTTGTTACCATATACATGTGGTAGTGATGTGTGTGAAAACACTAGGACCACCGGGACATTTTTTCGCTCTTTAGGAGGTTTTTTCCCCCGTGCATTGTATATAGGCCCATCACTCTAGGGCTATCTATCTTTTCATTGCACACTAAGTAACACAGTCTCTATTGTGTGCCTTGAGCTTCCTTTGTCTTTTCCAAGCTGTGTGAGTTTCTCTGCAACCCTAATTCCAACAGGAAATAGAGCTCTTTATTAACTTATTGAAAGCTTGCATATGTACAATGGGTATGGTGTTACCCATTTCCTTAGCATCTATGTACATATCTTTTTCCCTGAACCTAAAGGAGATTCTCCTTTCAGAGAATTTAACATTGGTAGCCATGCGATCAAACCATGGTGCCCCTAGGATTACATCCTCATGCTTGAGAGGAGAGATAAATAAGTCCTCTTTGTCCACATAGATTTGGACATGGAGCCTCAATTTCCCAATTAAGGGAGTGACTGAAGCTTCTTGCCCCTTGAAAGCACCGTCTGTGGGTAGGACATATCCCATATCGTAAGCTTGTATGCCTAGCTTGGTGGCCAACACTGTGGATATAAAATTGCGAGTAGAACTAGGTTCAAAGAGAATAAAAGCATCATGTTCTCTTACCTTTCCCCAATCATGGCATAAACGAGATCCTTTGTGGTGAGTTTCCTCCTCTTGGATTTCGACCAAAGTAGCCCTAGGAGGCTCATGGCGGGTGTTTTTTTGGGGACAAGAGCGGTACGCATGCCCTTGCTTGCCGCACTTGAAACATCGGTTATCCTTGCGATAACGCTCAAGCTCTTCAGGAGAAAGTTTGTTTTTGCCTTTGTAAACTCCCTTCTCTTTAGCTTTGTTGGAGTTGCCTTTAGGAGATTTTTGGACATTGTCCTTCCCCTTAGGCTCATTGGAACCCTTGTTTTCCGTGGGCTTAGAATTTCTTTTAGCCCCCGTTTGGAAATTGATTCAAGAAGCCACCGTAGTATGATGTATAACCGCCGATATGGTGCGACGTGGCCTTTGGGAGTTGACATACTCCGCCATTTCTTCAGTTAATCCTGCACAAAATTGTTTCTTTTGCTCTCCAAAATCCAACTTTTTGAAGAAGTGGCTTTGAGTTGTAGATCCCAAAATTGTCTACATATTTGTGAATGGATTCATAGGGAGAGAGCTTCAAGCTTCGCCATTCAGTGAGAAATTTGTCTTTGGCATCGGTGGCCAAAAATTGCTTCATAATGGAATCTTTTAAAGCTTTCCATATTCGTGGAGCTTCATCGTTGGCTCATAGGCTAGACCACCATTGTCAGGTGGACTTTTGGAAGTGCATAGCTACATGATGTAGCTTAGAGGACTCCATGAAGCCCTCATCTCCAAACGCCGCATCCAATTCTTGGATAAAGGCCAAGAATTTGTCCATAGCACCAACGGTGCCATTGTAGGTAAGGAAAGAGATGCTCTTCCCTCCCTCTTTAAACTTCTTGAGCTTGGATGACCTCTTCCATGCGGCATAGGATTTCCTATGGCCTCTTCTTTTTGATGGTTCAAAGGTTGCACCGTCACTTTCTTCAGAAGGTGAAGAATTTGATGAAGATGGAGAAGAGGGTGACCTCCTTCTCACCTTTTTCTTACCTTGATCTTTGTTGTCTTCACCATCACTTTCATAAGAGGAAGAGGATGAAAAAGATGGAGAAGAGGGTGTCCTCTTTCTTGCCTTTTTCTTCTCTTGCTTTTTTTCATCTGTCTTTGAAGTATGGTGTGGAAAAGTATGCGACGGTCTTCTCCATTTTGGAGGTGATGGAGAGTGTTTAGCCCGCCGTCTTCATGGAACCGTCTCCACCGAGGTGGCAAGAGACTCATTTCTTTCTCATTCCTTCAGTGGAGGCTCTTGAATTCTCCTTTGAGAAGGAGATGCGTCATCAAGGAGAAAATTTATGAGCCCTTCATATGGATCCTCTTCTTCTTCCCGAATCAGAGAGAGACCTCTTTTGGAAGTCTCACAAGGAGGCTTCCTAGGTGCTCTCTCGTCATGGTGGGGAGCTTGGAGAATCCCATGAGCAAAAAGCTTCCGTTGCACTTCACTTTGGAGGGATGGATTTCCCATGGCTTATTGAAGCTTAGAAACAAGATACTTAACAAGCATCGGGGCATCGTTAGTAGCTTGCTCATTAGCAAAATCAAAGTTATCAACATTAATTTCACTCTCTTTACTATTGTCAGCCATTCTAACAATTATTAGGTGTAAACTTTTTAGGTGTAATTTGGCACTTCAAGCCCTAGTTGCTACTCCTCTTTACCCCTTTAGAAAAAGCACTCAAGCTATTGTACCCGTGGCATGGCTCGAATACCATTAATTGCAAGGAATAGAAGAGAGGGTCGCTCAGTACCAAAAAAACACTGGCTCCTTTCAAGCTTCTAATAGCTCAATAGTGGTTAAGCCGTAGGCAAGCCCCGTAGGACTCCACTATTAAAACCATAGCTCTCGACGGTGATGCCCTGTTAATTGCACAAAGGCTGGCGCACTGCAAGGCTGAAAAATCCCTATTCTACTTACTCACATTCAATTAATAATACCAACCATTTATAGCTAGCTTGAGGACCTCCCTTCTTGAGCAAGAAAAGAGAAACCTTGTGCTCTGATACGAATGTAACATTTAATGGCGTAGTAACTTGTGTGTAACGGAAAATAGCATGAACATAGTGAGAAATTCATTAGAATAGATTCCTAATGAGAATTACAAGAGTGCTTGGGTGAAGAGAGCAACAAAAAGCATAACACCTAGTTAGATAGCATGAACAATACTTTCAAAAGAGAGAGAAATTAATCAATTGACAACATTTGAGGATCGGATTTGTATGGAGTCGGGCCCCCCTCCAAAAGGCTTTGTATTATGGTTTCTCCCATCAAGAGAGACATTTTACAATACAATTCTTTGTGTTCCTTCAATACTAGCTAGTGCAATGAAGATGGAAACTTCAAGTACTAAGCACAACACTTATCAAACACAACATCAATTCCCTCACGGTCTCAAACCAAGACCTCACACACCTTCGAAGATGGTGAGAGCTAGCGGGGTATGAGAGTAGATTGAGAGGAGGAAGGAGTATTCTTACGAGAAAGATTTACATCTCCTCACATAAACACTCATATTAGCATAGCTTAGCTTAGTAATCAGCATGGTAGAGGATATGAGTATGAATTGAAGCTTGGCTCTTGGTTGGATTTGCATCACAAAGCCAAGAGATGTTGCTGTAGGCCTCCCTTCTCACAAGCTTGGAGTAGGTGATAAGCTTTCCATTAAAGCTTGAGAAGGAGAGAGAGAGTCTTCGTGCTTCACATATAGATTGTGTGTGTGTGTGTAAGTCAATAATGCCTTTGAAAAATCCCTCTCTCTCTCTTGGTCGACCCCTCTTGCTATTTGCTCATGCTCACATCTTATTGAACCTCCCCAACCTCAACAAATGGAAATTAAGTAGCATAAGTGGTAGCCTTTTGACATGTGTCCCCCTTTTCCCTTTTGTGAGATCTTTAGATAAATAATAAATACAACTAAACTCTCATTGGACCCCTTTGCCTCTTGGTCAATAGGAATCAAGCAAGACATTGGGCTGTTGAATGCTCATTGGACCCCTTGAGAGACTGGCCAATAGTCTTCTAGAGAGCTTAATTCTTATTGGTTCTTTTATTAAGTGTTTTTTAGATTGATTAAACTAGATTTACTATAGCCTAATTCTCATTTGTCCACCTCCAAGGTCATCGAATAGGATTTGACTACATCTTGTGGGCTAGGGAGATGACATGTGTCCCTCATTCCCTTTGTGTAAAGGGAGTTTGTGTGTGTGTGTGTGTGTATGAGTTTCTCTCTCATCTCTTACAACTAGGGATCGCCCCCTCCTATGTAGGGATGCACGAAGACTTTTGGGACACACACCAAGCATCCAATTTTCCTAATGTTTGACCTTTAAACACAACCTTTGAATTTTGGAACCTTAGCATTTTGGAAGTCTTAATGGGATAAACCTTACGGTCTTTTAAGCCCATTGTTGCACATTTCTCTTTTGCAGATGGTGCCCCCTTTGGATCCCAATTGTGGCCGGTTTGCTAGCTTTACCAATATTCTAACTTTCTCTCCCTTGGCACTTCCCCATATTAAATGATCAGTTTAACATGAGAAAATCATTTAAGAGAATTAGATATTGATTATTATGACAAATTGTGTTTTGTTCATAGAACCACAAAAGATTCACAGTGGGGGTAGTGATTGAAGCAAATGTGTTTGTGAAAATGTGATCATCTATGCTCTCATCTTAAGGGCATAGGACTTCAAAAAAGTTCATCTCACTAAATTGTTTTATTATTTTCTATGCTTATTGAATCTATCTTTTCTTATAAAAGAGCATCAAAATATTCTTGTGTTTTAACTTTTAATGTATCTTTTAATTTTATTGTTTTTATTACATATATAATTTTCACAAAACGTGAGAATTATCAAAAAAATTAATTTATCATATGCTATGCCTTTTAGATCTATATTTTCCTATGAACACGTTTAAATTTTCTTTTATTTTAATTTGGCAATGGGCCCCTATAATGTTCTTATTACATATAAAATTTCACAAAATGTGAGAATTACCAATTTTTAATTTATCATATTTTATGCAAATTAGACCTTCCTTTTCCTATGGAAACACGATTTTTTTTTTGTTTTGTTTTAATTTGGCAATGGGTCCCTTTATTTATTTTACTTCCTTTTCATTTTATTTTAATTTTTGTGCAAAACTCACAAATTGTGAGTGTTATATGAATTAAGGCCAAAAAATTTACATATGTAGCCATGCTTGCACCAAGCCATGGCATCAACCAAATCACCAAATACCAAGACCATATTCCATATACATTAGCTAAGAGGGAGCCACCCCCCAAACGGACCATGTTCCCACACAAAGGTGGCTAAAAAGGGAGCCACCCTCGATAGAAGTAGCAACAACCTATGTGGCTACCACTAGAAGTCTAGTACACACAAGGCACCTGCAGAAACCATGCCACTTGAAAAAGATGCCGAAGCGAACACCCAAACACCAGGCTTTATGAAGGAGCCATGCCTTTTCAAGACCCTCCACCTGCCGCCACAAGGCCACCCTTGTCACTATATGGCACGGCTTTGGGTCAGAGGGGATCTAGGGCCCAAATTTGGGGGCGCGAGGCGGCTTTAATCTCCGCCGTCGGATCATGCAGTGAACTAGGGGTGGGTGAATTGGAGGTGAACTAAGGGTAAACTAACGATGAACTAGGGGCGGGTAAGCTTGAGGTGGGTGAACGGGGGGTGAACTAGGGGCGCTTAAACTAGAGTATGATCATGTGCCATGCCAACATGGACAGTGACACGCGCTAGCGTGGTGGTAGGGCATTCGTTTGGCAACCGAAACGTCTCATGTTCGACCCACACCTCGCTAGGCGGGTGAACTAGTGGTGAACTAGGAGTGAACTCGGGGCACCATTTTTGCCCCGAGTTCACCCCTAGTTCATCCCCAGTTCACTGCGTGATCCAACAGCCGAGATCAAAGCCACCTTGCACCCCCAAATTTGGGCCCTAGATCCTCCCCTGGCCACAGCCGTGCCATATAGTGATGAGGCAGGGCCACCTTTGTCTGCCCCTCGAATGGTAGCTTGCAGATGAAGACTCCAATGTGTCTGGCCATCGCTTGTCCTCCTTCAGAGGAGACGGGAGGAGAAGCCTCTCCCCGGTAGCCAAAAATGTAGGACACGACAAGGGAAAACCACCGACGAAGGGGCCGGGACCGCCCAACCCCTCACCCTAGAGGAAACTGCATCCACTTCTCCGCCTAGGTAGAAAACCAACCAACCATGCAAATGCCCCGCCCTGCCGCCGCAAAGCACCGGTGCTCGATTTTGTTTTAGAAATGCCAATGTGAGCCTTTCAGTTTGTTGTTTAAGTGGAGCTCTTCGAAACATATAAACCATTCGTGATTGTGTGTGTATAATGGATGGTAAGATACAAAAAAATAACATGTGATTGTAAGCACGGTCTTATCTTTAGTAGGCCTTAGTGACTTTTCACATACTAGTACGGCTGGCCGCCTGTCTCTCTCTCTCTCTCCCCTCTTTATCGCGCGCAAAGGGGTATTTTTTAGATTTGGACTTTGGCCTTCAGGTCGCAGATTGGGACATGTGTAAAGGGCTCTCTCTTCCACCATATTATGTTAAATAGAGTCAGCTTCTACCCTTGCATATTTCTTTCAAGGCAGCCTTCCTAGGATTTCACAAGAAGATATAGAAATTTTCTCATGTAGGAAAACGGAGTCTTTCTCAATGTTTTTCATATAATGCATAACATCATGAGCTTCTCTGAGGCGCCTGAGCTTCTCTGAGGGAGGCGCCCCATACCTGTGTAGGTACGATTGGGGGCAGGGGACCACCGCCCCCCCCACCGGGCCGGCGGTCCCCTGCCCCCAATCGTACCTAGCTAGGTATGCAGTGGTGCCTCCCTCACAGAAGCTCATGATGTTGAGATAAGTCACAATGTGGGAAATATTGTGAGAATTTGTCCAGAACTTCTTGTGAATTTGTGACCTTGCAATATTGGCGGAGTATTTCTTACGAGGTACAGATCATGGAGAGGAGTGATCTGATGACCTCTGCACTCTCAGATCAGGCTGGCGATAAAGCCAAGTCGAAGGCCTTTTGTGCAGGAGCAAATTAATGCAAGTAGCAGTAGCCCAAGGGTCTTTCCATCGAGGGCATGTCACATCTATATTCTTGGAGTTGTCTATGGGGGCTATATATCAGCATGGAGAGCCTTTCCCAGTGTTCTCTTTTGTTAGAGGATCTTGTCAAACTGTTGGGCAGCATTTTGAGAAAATGAAGCTGGAGGGATTTCTTCCCAACACAGTGACCATTATCAGCATTGTGCATACATGTGTTGCAGATGTTACGTTAGTTGAGGAAACAAAAGTTCATCTACAAGTTGAGTGTTCTGTGCTTCACCTTGATTCTGCAATAGAAGGGGAGGTAAACAAGACATTTGATTATTTCAGAAGAATAAAACAGGATGATGTGCCGCGTTTTCTAGCATTCTTTGTGCGCGTGCTCATGCTGGCTTGGTCGAGGAAGGGTTCTGCTACGTATTAAATTTGCAGCAAAGATCTGGTATTGAGCCCACAATAGGGCATTACAATTGTCTTGTTGGGCTTTCAGGCTGACTTGGCCTGTTAAGAATGGAAAAGCTTTAATGTGAGGCATGGTGATGCAACCATAGTCACAAGAAAACTCCATTCCCAGATCTTTCAGATCAGAAACTCGCTTCCCAAAGTTGCCCAATTCAGGTTTCCTTAGTGCCGTTTCTTTGATGAATTTGCGAAGGTTACATACAAAATGTAACTATAGGAGGCATCTCTAATTCGTTCCATTGCACAGGAAGATTTATAAGTTTTCTCATGTAGGAAAACAAAGTCTCTTCCAGTGTTTTTTCTACAATGCATAACATCATGAGCTCTTGCTCGAGAGGCACCGCATACCTCGCTAGGTACGATTGGGGGCAGGGGACCCCCAGCCCCGTGGCCCGGGGTCGGGCCGGGGCTCCCCTACCCCCAATAGTACCTAGCTAGGTATGCAGTGCCTCCCTCATAAAAGCTCATGATGTTGAAGTA
Organism: Adiantum capillus-veneris; assembly: GCF_014529385.1. Taxonomy (NCBI): domain Eukaryota; kingdom Viridiplantae; phylum Streptophyta; class Polypodiopsida; order Polypodiales; family Pteridaceae; genus Adiantum; species Adiantum capillus-veneris. The sequence continues at coordinate 147,673,719 of NC_140936.1, read as the reverse complement.
AGTCACAATGTGGGAATTATTGTGAGAATTTGTCCAAAACTTCTTGTGATGTATGCAATTAGTAGCTTGCTCTTGGGTGTCATTGCTGGGATGCATGCAAAGCACACCTAGATCTAAAACAAGAGAGCTTGCAGCGCATATTGTTGAGTCTGTCATGCATCTTTACTTACAGAAACTCAGTATGCAGATCGTTGTATTGATGTATGCTTGTGTGTGCGCACGTGTGCGTGCATGTGCCTATGTGCACGAGCTCTTGTTTCGAAGAGTGGGGAAAAATAAATCTATGAACTTCCTCAAAGTGTCACAAAACTAGACAGCAAAAAGAACCAAACCTCCATCTAAAAGAGATCGGACAATATTGAATCATTTCAAGTCATAAATAAATAAAATTAAAGTAAATAAATAAATTCAATTTCCCCACACTTGTACCATGGGATGGTATATCAGTGTGCTTGAGTTAGGAATGATTTTGGCAATCTCAAGATGCTGCATTTGTGAAGGCGGATTTCGAGCCTGAATGCATGGTAGAGCCGACATTCCGAGCTCTTTTTGCAGAGGGTTCAATTGAGACATCCATGCTTATTTTCAAGGTTGAAATCATGTATGAATATGGTTAGTATGTGATCCATATGGGATCACTGCAAGTCATCTGGCTGCGGCGTGGCATGGGCGGCAACCACTCTGCAGAAGAGAGATTACAATTTGCTTGCTTAGGGTCAAATATTCTCATGTCGATCCTACTTGTTATAGTAACTGGCTCAAGGAGTACATAGTGAATTTGAATGCACCACATGCCAGAAAGGAGAAGGGCCTGTGTGTTAGCAATTTTTGTTAGATAGGAGTTATTGCATGCGATTGCGTTAAATGATTTTGTTATTGGTGGCGGGCAGAATTTGGGACGCTGCAGACGCGGCGGACCTCACCCTGGCGGCCCGTCAGCACTTGCACATTACCCAGCTTCACCATTGACACCGCAAATTGCGCATCCCACATGCCCGGTTGGGTAAGGAAAGCATCCACCAGAGAGCTTGTCATGTTGTTGTCTACATATATGCTGTTGTCCGACTTTAACAGAACATTTCCCCTCTTCAAGTTCTTGTAGAACTCTAAATCCAGTAAGAATGGTGTGTCTTCATCATTGAACACTTCCTCCCATGGCCCCCGCTTGCACTTCTCGTGCAACGCCTGTGCGTAAGTCGCGTTCATTCTGGGATTTGCCCCTGCTGCACCTCCCCTTGTGAATGAGAAGCAATGTGACTTCCCTACGGAGTGGGCTCCTGCAACGGATCAATTTCTACACATGTTATTCAAAAAGCAGATTGACAATGAAATGTAAGTGCATATTGTGCGGGTGCGGTCGAGTGGATATTGTTTCAGATGGCCGGCAGAGAGTTTTGATCTTGAACTTGCTTCTGAAGGGTAGAAAGTCCAGATGGACAGAAATCCTTCAGGAGTATGATTTTAAGCTATAGTATTGTAAAGGACGATGCGTGAGAGAGACGAATTTTCTTTACCTGTGAGTGTTGCTAGATCTGAGAAGCTGAGCCCAAAAGCAGTAAACTGTTTGAGCAAAGTGTTAGCATCGGATTCTTGGTGCGGCACCTGGGCAGCATCGTTGATGTGAGATGTGAGGCTATCCTTGCGTCCGAAGGGCACAAACCAAAACGGCCCGTGCAACTGCAGTTCAAAATGATAAGGACCATGAGATAATAACATTCAGCTCATTGAGTTGCAAGCATGCCCACACATGCATGTGAGCACACACCCACACAAAGTATCGAGCTTTCTATGGTTCCTGCACTTTTCATGCTGCTAAAACTCACCTCGAGTGTTACATCGCGAGCAATGACGGTAAGAACATCAGCACATGAGACAACACCAGGGCAAGCGTTCTCCACGGCTAGCTTGATGTCGTCCACAACCTCAAAGCCACGCAAACCTTTGCTAAAGACTGAGTACATCTCCGTAGATTTTCCTTTGGGGTCCTTCAACAAGATGGAAGCATCATTGCCCTGGTTATGAATCAAGCAGTGTTAGTCATTGTGGTCCTTTCGATCTGAAGGTCAAGAGAAGCATGCTTGCAAGCTGAAACACTCAAGTAAGAATCATGAAAATCAATGCTGCTAATTAGCAGACCTAGGCATTGATGGTATGAAGCAAGATCACAGTTTTGGGCATTGATTGGGTTGATGACTTGTTAGTAGAGATGCAACGTCGACGATCATAAGACATAGTTGTGCCGATATGATCAGGTTCATTTTGCAACATTGTAAGGTGGCTTTGATTCATCAGTAAGATATATGCTTGTAATGCAAACCAGTTGCTTAGTACGAGCACACACACACATGATTAGCCTTAACTGTTCTCCTACACAGAATATGCACAAATGTCTGCATTAAATTTTGCAACCATATGATTTGCCTTATTTTGGTTGTGCATACAAAATAGCACCTAGATTTGAAGATGCACAATGGGTAGCCCTAATTGATCCTCCCCATCTGTAGCAAGATTGCTGTGTATATGCTCATGATGCAACAGCCTTTTGCCATTGAGCAAGTCTTTTTTTGCATCCACAATTGAGTGTTCACAATGGGAAATTATCCGTCGCATTTGTTTGCACATTGGACGATGGTCAGCACGGGTGCCCTCATGCAAATTGGAAGGATAGTGAGCACTATATTTATGCACACATGATTAGCCTTCATTGTATCCTCCATATGACTATTCACTCATGATGATTAGCCTTAGTTTGCTTTCTACACTCTCCTAGTTGATCACCCACATTTGAGTAATTTCCTTATGCACATAAGTCCTTTATAATTGTCATTACTCTTTGCACACAAGAAGTTTTGGACAAATTCTCACAATAATTCTCACATTGTGACTTACCTCAACATCACGAGCTTCTGTGAGGGAGGCACCGCATACCTAGCTAGGTACAATTGGGGGCAGGGGACCGCCGGCCCCGTGGGAGGGCCGGGGGTCCCCTGCCCCCAATCGTACCTAGCTAGGTATGTGGTGCCTCTCGAGCAGAAGCTCATGATGTTATGCATTGTATGAAAAACACTGAAAAAGACTCCATTTTCCTACATGAGAAAATTTCTAAATCTTCTTGTGGCATCAAGATTTGCTTCTTCATAAGGCAGCATTATGTATTCTCCTTGTTTACACCATGTTAAGAGAGTGGAGGGCAGTACCGTAGCCATGCAGTCATGGAAGTGCAGACGTAGGAGGCTTGCGGCAAGTGAACGGTCCTTCTTGACCCATGCTGTGACCTTGTTGCGGATGATCGACTCCACCTGCGGGCAGGAGTGAGCGTAGTAGTCATTAGTGAGGGTCTCCCCATTGGAGCGCAGCGGTGCAGGGGATGGCCGTGGAATAACTGGAGCTTTGCGGGGTGCAACACGTCGTATTTTAGTCGGAGGCGCCGGCGGCCTTGCGACTACTCGCTTCTTCACTGGGACTGCTCGCTTCTTTGGTGGCACAGCTACTTTTTTCTTTGGTGGCGGGACGACCACTCGGCGTTTTTTGGGTGGTGCATTGATCGGAGCACACAGTGTGCGTGGTTTTCCATGGATGACGCGGGTGATGCATCTGCGAGGAGGAGGAGGAGGAGGAGGGGCAGTGTGGGGACGCCGGGCGGTGGCGGCGGCCGCGAGCAAGCCTTGTGAAGTGGGGAGGATTGCGGCATTGAGGGAGTACAAGAGGAGGGCGGCAAGGAGGCTGGTGAGGAAGGAGAAGGAAGCCATAGATGTAGCAGGAGCCACACCTAAGGGGGGCCTGTGGCAATGAGAGGGGCGATCATCCACCTCTGATTAAGCATGCATATGTGTGTATGCGCCAGTGGGTGGTAGAGCTGGCCTATGATTGAGAAGATGGAGTGAGTAGGGAGAGACATGAGAGAACGTGGGTGAGGAAGCGCCCATATGCAGGATAATCCCATAAGGGCAGGTGCCTTCTGCAGCTCTGCTTTCATCTAATTTGAAGGCAGAGTGACTTGCACGATCATGACATTCGCTCTTGGCCACCTAGCTTCTTTTGTTTTTTAAAGAGCTCCAAAATAAATCCCCAAGTCAACATATACTTACTACCCACCTCAACTAGTGTTTCTCACAGCTTTTGTGCCCAAAAGTGGAGGATTTGTAAGCTTTTTACACCCAAATGTGCACTATTTTTCGGCTTTCTTAGCTACAAGGTTGAAATCTTGCCAAGAAGATAGTGAAATATACACTATAGTTGGAGCATTCGAGGTCTTGAAATACATCTACATAGTCACCCAAATTTTAGCAGGTCTATTTTCACAACCGAGGATCGTGCGGCTTAGTTATATTGTTCATTTTCTATAGAAAATCTTGACTTAAAGTTATTTGTATCCAAAAGAAGAACCTCAATTCTCATGCTGCCCTCTTGAGTGTTAAGCTAATCCATGCGAGGTTGCAACTTCCCCTATTAAAAACGAGGGAAATTTGCCAAAATACCCCTATAATTTGTGAAAATTATCAAAATACCCCTCAAATTCCCAATGTACCCTTCATATTTGGCAAAAAATTTCCAAAATTCCCTACAACAAAAATTCCGATAATACCTCTAATTAACCTTGCAAACATCTTCTTTTTGCAACCCTTCATAGGGAGATCGGTTCTCCTCAGTACAAGGTGATAGACCTAGAATTTTAGATGGTATTTGAGGCCTCTTCACAAAAAAATGTCCATCATTTTTGAACACAAATGGCTCTATTTGTGAGCTCATTGGTGAGTAATTTTATCTAAGATGCTCAAAGATAGATCTCCATTGTCATAAACATTGGACTATGCAAAAATTGGGGCGAATACATCTCAAATTGATGCAAGGGTATATTGGGAATTTTGAAATTCTAGGAGTAGTTTGGGAACTTCTACGAACTTCAAGGGTATTTTGGTAATTTTCCCTAAAATTTACTTGTCCCTTTGCTCAAAAGCTAGTAGACGGGTGCAATAAGTTGCAATGCCAAGCTTATAGCATTTTGTTCGCATCTCATTTGCTTACACGCCAACAATGCTTACAGCTTTTACAAGCCCAATGCTGATCGAATGCACCACCGTTATGAATCGTTACAAACCATTGTTATTTTATTGGTATTGCACTAGTTTAATTATTGCTCTAATCAACCTCTTTATCCATGCAATTTTTATTATCCAACGCTTAAATGAGCATAGCCAATGCCAACATTGGTGCTTGACAAAGTGTTCAGCCTAGACATGACAATCAAAAATCATATGGAAGTATATGCTAAGCACAATATGTTTATTCAAAGTGGCAAGTATTATATCACTTTGTATAAGACTTGCCACTTTGAATTAAAAAGGTGTTCCTAAAGGCTTCAAAAAATTAAAAAAGTGTTCTAACTCAAAGATTCCTTTAAACTCTATTGTACAATAAAAAGTAAATGACAATCAATATATATTGTGTAGAAATTTACTTTTGAGCATCTTTTCACATGTCCATTACATTGTTAGTTCTTACAAAGATAGCATTTAACCTATTTAGTTGTATTCTTAATAATGAAACCTCCTTGGAGAGTCGATTTATCTCTTCTTCTAATCTAGAACTTTGAACATCTGAAATGTCTGCTTGAAAATTATCGATTGAAGACTTCAATGATTCAAATGATTTAGTGACAAATTCTCTCAAAGATGTCGAATCTTCAAGATTTTATCCACGAAGGTGTTTCCAAATCTCTACTAAACATTCATGAAGCTTTTGCATGGTTGGATCGTCCAACGGTACTAATGATACTTGAGATTCAAAGTTCTCTTGGCTTTCCATTTTTTCTTTGGGATCTAGACAAAAAGAATCGATATGATAAGAGATACTATTTACAATCAAATTCAAAGACTTGAGATTTAAAGTACTCTTGAGGTCTAAACATGAGTATATTTTTAATTTGGGATGTAAACAAAGATAATTTGATAAGTCATAAGAGACAAACTTTACAATTAGCAACAATGATTTACAATGCAACAATGTTTAAGTTTTTCTTAGAAAATATTGGTATGAAGTCATCTCCAATTTGTGTTGTTTCATCACTATCACTATCGGATATCATGATAACATTATCATGAATGCTTTCATCACTTAATCTTACAGTGTTCCAATTTTTTTCTTTATCGGTGTTATTTTTTTCCAATTCTTTCAAAATATCATTTTGCTTTCTCACTGCATGTAGAAAAAGCTGTAAGGAAACTTAACATATATACATAATTAAAACCATAAATAAAAGAAGTTGACTCACTTTTTCAATTCAGATTCTTGCCATCTCCTTCTAAACCAATCATTGCGAGGTTCAACATTTATAAATTGTTCATCCATGACAAAAATATCCATGATATCTTTGAAGGTGGCATCCATAGGAAAAATCATGCATCTCCATAATGCCTTGATTTTATTCACTGGCATCCCTTGACCTTGGAATGGTGTTATCCACGATGAGGATGGATAGTACTTACCGCTCTTTATCATTTTATGAAGAGTGGATAAGAAATCATTGCCGATAGGATGTGGCAAATTGAATCTCCAGTACATTAAGGCTCGATCAAATATATTTGCATGAGTTAGGCAAACCCTACTTTTTAAATCATCAGCCCCATATTGTACGTAAAGTTCCACTCCTTGATTAATATCCTCCGCACTCATATTGTGAAAGATGCTTTGAAAATGAGGCTTGTAATATCCTTCATACAATAGCCAATTATACCCTGAAATGTATGCATATTCTTCTGCTGCAATGCTCTACATAATATGTTGGAACCAATTGGATTTCCAACTTCCCATCCCAAGTATCTTTTTATTTTATGATTTACTGCAATTATTGATGTAGCTACAATGTGTATTATCATTTGAAAATGTAAGTGGAAGACTGTTCCACCTCTCTCCACAGAGCACATTCCAACTAAAGTTTCTTTTTTCAAAAATTCGTCTAGCTTCGGCAACAATCCTATATCTACGTAGGTACCTCCAATTGATATGGTATAGCTCAGCTCAAACAATCTAGTTGCTTTCTTTGCCTCTCTACTTAATTTTTCTTCTTCTGTTAATTTTGGTCTTCCTCTTCGTTTCATTTCCATTTCCACATTAGTGTTTGCTTCACGAGCTCTTTTCTTTAAGTTTGCCATCCCTATTCTACAAAATAAAATCAAATAATTTTAATTTTTTTAAAATAAATTTATGTAAAAATAAACATATGAAAATAAAAATTCTTATCCTTAAGCCTCTATTCCACCTCAATCGATGCAAAAGGACCACCTGAAGCTATGTTACTTGATATAAGCTCACTATATATTCTGCCAGAGGATGAAGCAAGAGCTTGTCTAAAGGATATCCCACGACGTTTTTTTTTTTCATAAGTTTTAGACTGCAAATTTTGTTCAATGTTTGTGATATTAAGGCATTCCAAACCACTACATCCCGTTTCAACATTTGATTGAAAAATTCTAGTGCCTTTTTAATACTCCCAGTCTTTGAATACATATCAACTAGTCTTGTGTTTAAGAATAAGCTTAGCCTCAGGCCCTGGCTCATCATGTAAGAGTGGATATGACGAGCATGCACTAGGGATTTGAATTTAATGAAAATTTTATGTGTGCCCCATTTTCAAAAAACAGTGGAAAGGCGGAATCTTACGACAGTTTTAGCGGGGACGTGCTACAGGTGGCAAGGCCGGACGGGGCCATGTGGCCCTGTGAGGTGGTCTAATCCCCTTATCCCTCTCTCCACTCGAGGCCATATGGGGGCAATGCCCCTCGCCTCGTAACCGCCTTCCTCTCTGTCCCTTTCGCTCGCACACTCCACAGAGGAGCAGCAGCGCACGCATATGAGACAGTGTCTACAGTTTATTTCTCGCGCAGTGTGTACAGTTTATTTCTCGCATTGTAGTGCTTCTATTGCCGACACAATCCGCAGAGCATATAGTGTCCCTGCAGGACTCAGGGAGGAAGAGAGAAGTAGCGACATAGAGAGAGAGACTGAGCGATACAACTCAGACACACAAAGAGAGAGAGAGAGAGAGAGAGAGAGAAAGAGAGACTTACTGAGCATTCAACCTCGATTCTAGCTACACATGGAGCCTGAGCCTGTAGATGATTCGTTTATATTTCTAAAGTGACTTTCGACTTTCTAATAACCTTTTGACTTTTTGCCTACCTATGCTTAAACGACCAGCATCTGATACATATTTTAGAAGAAGGCCTAATCACTTTGTTCTCTTCATTCGTTGTTTGTCAAGTTAATATTTGCTAATGGCATTTTATAACCCATCTAGTTTGGTCTCACAGGTCATTTTTTGCTGGTATGGGAGATTTCTAGTAACTTTTGGCTCCACATCAAGTGTCAAGATGGTAGTCTCCATGCATTTCTCTCTCTCTCTCTATCTCTCTCTCTCTCTCTCTCTCTCACACACACACACACACACATACACACATGCACACACGTACATAAAAATATATACGCATGCACACACACATGAAATAAACTATACATATATTAAAGGTGGTATAAGACTACTTAAAGATATGCTAATTTAGAAGAGAATTCCGGAATACTACTTTTATTTAAGCTCTTTGTTAGTACAAAAGGAGGTGAGGGGATAGTGGTGAGGGAGAGAAAGAGCTAGTGAGAAATGGATATATATTTATATATACACATGACTAGTATGTGGCATGTGTGTTGGTGTGGCAAAGAAAAACATGGCCTTTTTATGAAACTAAGTTCTATTTCACAAAACAAAAAGTTCAATGTTGGATTTATGTTCCTATCATGTAATATCAATTATAGGATGGATGCTACATCAATGAATAAACTTTTTATCATATATAGTAATACATTTTTTAATCTACTTAGTGACTACGATAACACATCGACACGACAAATAAATTAAGGTGGACGCATGCACCATTTCATGCACTCAAGTACATTATAGGGTAACCTTTGATGATCATAGAAGACTATCTCCATCTCTCTCTCTCTCTCTCTCTCTCTCCACCCACATGCCCTTGAGTTGAAGACTCCTTACATACGGCTTGAGGTCTCTTGGAAATGTTCATATAAATTTAGTTCTTGGCTAGACCATTGAGGTCACTTGTAATAGCTCTTAATTTAACTACTCCTCAGATAATACACAAGCCCATGATTGAGGACTTTTCAATGAAACTCTCTCTCTCTCTCTCTCTCTCTCTCTCACACACACACACACACACACACACACACAACACAACACACCACACAAAAGTTGTGCTCAACTTGTGTATATCATCTCTTGCATCAATCCAATTTTATCATATGTCCTCCTCCTCTCTCTCTCTCTCTCTCTCTCTCTCTCTCTCTCTCTCTAAAACTTGAGATCAAGATTTATTGAAAGGATCTTTGAAATATTTTGGGATTATTTCAACTATGTTGAAATATCTTTTCTTCTTCTCCTCCTCCTCCTCTCTCTCTCTCTCTCTCTCTCTCTCTCTCTCTCTCTCTCACACACACACACACACACACACACACATGGCTAGTTATGGCATGTACCTATTTTCTTTGTATAATTCGCTAGGACTCTTGGCCAGGGATGCCCTTGGTGTATAACTGGCTTGAATTCAATAGGTATTTTTTTTTAGTAGGTGGTACCTTAATGGTATCTAACCCTTGGTTGATAATCGGTTTAAGTGGGGTGGACGCATTGCCTTGCTATATCCTTGGTATAATTGACAGGTTTGAAAACCTTGAGTAAATAATGGCTTGAATTCACTAAAGGATATTAGAGGGTGGTACCTACCTTAATGGTACCTAGCCCTTGAATTAAAAGGGATTATGATCATTTGGCAGGTTTCCTAGCTCTGTAAACCCTGTCATTTTCTGCTTAACTTCACGTTGTGCACTATAGCACCCTCTAAGTGCTATCTCATTCTCTCTCTCTCTCTCTCTCTCTCTCTCTCTCTCTCTCTCTCTCTCTCGTATGTGGCTTGTATCTTCTTCTTCTTCTCTCCCCGGGGAGGTGACCTAATAAAAATGTAACTTATCACATGAGTTCAACAGAAGGGTATTTAAAGTTCTTGAAACTCAAAGAAATATATATACAAAAGGGTATTATTTTTTAAAATTTTTAAAAAAACTTACAGATTTTAAAAGAAAAGAGTACATTATATTCTTAACAAAAGTCACAGATAAGGGGTTTTACAAACATGTTTTGAACGCACGTGATATAGTAGTTTTACACAAAGTGAACCCCCCGAGCTTCTCTCTTTATCTCTCTAAGGTGCTACAATAAGCATGCCAACGAATATTGTACAACCCCTCAAGTGTGAAAGTGACCTCTCATCAAAATTCTATGGTGCAATGCCCACTAGTTAATATTAGCCGTTTGACATATGTAAAGCATGTAGTTATTTTTTATGCATGTCGACAATGGTGCTATGAATGACTATATTATGAGAGAGAGAGAGAGAGAGAGAGAGAGAGAGAGAGAGGGTGGCTGAGATAGATAGATAGATAGATAGAGAGAGAGAGAGAGAGAGAGAGAGAGAGATGTACACATAAATAGAGAGTAGAGAGTGAAGTCTTGAAGTGTGCCCAAGGTCCCAGTGAGGTTTTCATCTTCGGAAGGTTTCCATGCCAAGCCCAGGAAAAGGTAACACCTACTATTTTTTATTTCTTATAGGCGCGGTTTAATGTACATTTTGAGACAGAGAGATACAGAGGACACTTTTACTTGTTTTATGGCGTGCGGTCGGGGGTTGTTGGTCCGTCGATTGTCGTTCGCGGGTCATAGAGCACAAAATGGGTATGTAGGGGGGTAGGCACTCAAATAAAAGGAGATGCTCTACTAACAACTCACTACAACACAACATGGAGATATCGACGCGCGTATATCTAAGACATTAGCGGGCGTCGCTATACGCGTCTCAATGTACGTCGATATACGTGTCGAAAGGCTTTACTTACCACGCGTATATCGACGCCTATAGCGACGCGTATATCGACGCAAAAAAAATTGGGGAAAAAAAGCGAAACCCTCGAGCAGCATGGGCCATTTTCGCCTACGCTCTGCTCAAATCTTGGCCTCCACCTGCTGCGCAGGTATTATGCCCCACCAACCCCTCTCTCTCTCTCTACATCGTGTGTGTGTGTGTAGGAAAGAGAGAGAGAGAGAGAGAGAGAGAGAGAGAGAGAGAGAGAGAGAGAGAAATGTGTGTGTGTAGGTAATCAAAGAGAGAGAGAGAGAGAGAGAGAGAGAGAGAGAGAGAGAGAATTAATGTATGCTTAAGAAATTAAAATTAAAGCAAAATAATTAGAGGGAGAAATGAAATGAAATGTTATATTAACGTCTTCGAAAGGCCAAAGTGACCTATGAGACATGAGACAAGAAAGTTACAATGTGATGGATCTGATACAAAGTCAGAGTAAGAAGATGACAAAATAAAATATTATGGAATCCTAAACTACTGGGTATGGACTAAACGGTTAAACCAGCTAGCTGGGATAGGTAGATCATAGGAGATCCAGCAGCTGTCGCTGGCGGATCTCATCAATCTCCTCCATGGTCAGTAGTCTGACCGGGCGTTATGCATGTCGAGCCAAAGTGACCTAGCTAGATCCTCTGATGCAGCCTCTATCGATGTTGTGTAGTCCTCCGCAGTCGTGGACGTCTAGATCTCCCTAGCTCAGTCGCTCGTTCGATCAGTAGAGAGATAGGGAAGTAGAGAGAGAGAGAGATAGGAAATAGAGAGATAGAGAAAGAGAGTTTTATATATATATATATATATATATATATATATATATAATATATATATATATATATATAGAGAGAGAGAGAGAGAGAGAGAGAGAGAGAGAGAGGTAGGGAAGTGAAGAGCGAGACAGAGAGAGAGATAGGAAAATAAGGAAATAGAGAGAGAAAGAGAGATAGGGAGAGAGAGAGAGAGAGAGAAAGAGAGATAGCGAGAGTGAGATAAAGACGAGATTTTGACCCGGTGGTCCTGATCTCCGTACACCTCTGGACCGAGCTGTACGATGATTGGGCAAGACTAGAGAATGCGAGGTAGTTTACATTGTGAGGAGTATATATATATATATATATATATATATATATATATATTAAAAACACCTTTCATAATCATTGTAGATGGCAACGTGATCAACTAACATGGAGGAAAAGATTGCATGCTCGTGCACGCTTTGCAAGTATCAAATCCTGCGCAAGCGTAGGATATGTAATGAGCATGTACACAAGTACGTAGAGTTTGCTAGAGAAATCGTACAGAATTTGCGATACGACTCCTACAGAACGGGCATTGATTTCCGCGACATAGCACCTACATCTGAGAGAGAGAGAAAAAAGATTATGCGTGAAGGTCCGACCAATATAGAGCCACGGATGGAAGCAGAAAAGGGCTTACAGACAGAAGACGACGGCATGGAGGAGATGCTAGATGCCTTCTTCCAGACAAGCGAGGAGAACGCGAACGAAGCAGCACCAAAAACCGTGCGCCTATCTCCTGAAGACATGTTGAGGAAGTTGGCACGTCAACCAATCTATGAAGGCGCCAAAATATCTGTGCTTCGTACTTGTCTGGCGTTTTTGAATCTTCAGTCAGTGTACGGGTGGTCAGATGCAAGCGTCACTGCTTTGTTTAGGTACATAATTTACAAAAGAGATTTTCCGATTGCAACGGTGATGTGCTCGGAGAGATTTTTAATTTAATGTGGCTTAAACAGGTTATTGTCGGAGCAACTTCTCCCGGCTGGCAATGAAATGCCCCCCTCTAGGCTAGACGCAAAGCAACTTCTGACCTCAATTGGCTTGGACTACAACAAGATTCATGCATGTCCAAATGATTGCATTCCTTTTCGCAATGAATTTGGAGATTGTCTGCCGTGTCCTAAGGAGAAGCAATGCGCTACAAACAAGATGCAGTTGGCGAGACAGTGCCAGCTAAAGTGTTGTGGCATTTCCTATTATTCCTAGGATAAAAAGCATGTTTTTTTGTGGTTCCATTGCAAAGTTGATGCGGTGGCATTCTACGAATAGATCCACTGACGCAACATTTAGGGTGCCCGCTGATTCAAAGGCTTGGAGGCACATTGAAGATACCTGGCCACATTTTAAGAGTGAACCAGACAATTTGCGTTTGGGCATGGCAATGGATGGAGTCAATCCATTTGGCTTGAGAAGCTCGTCATGGAGCACTTGGCCTGTGTGCCTTATCAATTACAACCTCTCGTCGTGGCTTGCTATCAAGAAGGGTCATTTGATTTTAAGCTTGATTGTACCTGGTAAGTTCAAGGCAAAAAACATGGATGTTTATCTAGCTCCACTAGTTGACGAGCTCCAGGAGTTATGGCATGGGATCGACATAGCATATGGGTTGAAACAGTAGGACAACAGCATGCAAGGACCCATGGACTTCTTATGTGGACTATGCATGATTGGCCAGGATACGGAGAAGCTTTTGGTAATGGTTATTGATTTACAAAATTCTCTCTATTCGCAAGCCCTTTGCCTTGGCCTGATTCATGCTTTGATATATGCAGGACTAACAACTTCGGGATACAATGCATGTCCAATTTGCGGACAGTCTTTGGATGTGCGCTATTCTACCTCTCTTCGAAAGACAATTTATCAAGGCCACCACCGTTATCTTCCAGGTGGCCATCACTTGCGCGAAGGCCAGCTTGGTCGCATCGAATGTCGTCCTATGCATGTACAAGAGTGGCGTCGTCGATGGGAGCAACATGAGGGGAAACCTGTTCCAGGAATGAAACGTTTGTCCATTCTCCATACGTTGCCGTACTGGGGTGATCTACTAATTAACCATTTGCTAGATCCAATGCATATATTCAAGAATGTGGGAGAGCTCCTCTGGAAGACAATCATGGGAATGAAAGACAATCGAGCTTCACGAGATGATTTGCAGTCGGTTGGAAAGATGCCAGAGCTGTGTCCTTTCACCAATGCAGCTGGTCAAACAAAACTTTCAAGAGCGCCATGGGTATTGCTAAAAAATGAAGAGCTACAAGTGAAAAGGGTGATTTCAGAGTTCAGGAGGCCAACAGGATATATGCGATGTATCAAGACAGCATTCACCCGTTATGATCAGCTATCAGGTTTGAAATCGCACGACTGGCATAAGTTCTTGCAATTCATTCTTCCAATTGCGATCAAGGAGTGTTTAATGGAGGAAGTGCGGACCTGCATATACAAGATTTCAGAGCTAGTGCGGTGGATCTCTTCCAAGGAGATACGGGAGGAATCTATTGCAGTCGCAAAGGCTAACTCCATTGAGGCAGTTTGCATGATTAAGAAGTATCTACCCACGAGCTGCCTAACTATCCAAATGCACTTGCTCGTCCATGTAGTAGATGAGGTTGCAGTGGCAGGTACAGTCCACAGCCGTTGGATGTTCTTTCTAGAGCGGTTCATGAAAACACTTAAGGGTTTTGTTCGCCAAAAAGCACGTCCAAAGGGGAGCATGGCAGAAGGATGTCTAGTGAAAGAGTCTCTTGTGTTGACGACCGAATTTCTATCTGTTTCTGACCCAGAAATGCCTCGACTGTGGAGCGATGAGGAGGATGCAAGACTGGTGGAAGAGGAGCCGCAAGGGCAAGGGGTGCCGAAGAAAATGAACCTGGCCATGCGAAAAAAGATCATGAAGTTTTGTATACTAAATTCACCGCCGATGCAAAAATGGCTTGAAAGGTACGAAGAACAGAAAGAGAGACGCAATCTAGAGCGACAGGATTTCAGGAGAAGTTGAACCACTAGAGGCTTACCCTTGCCAGACTATCTCGCTCCTCTACCTAAATTCCCTACAATGGCATGGTTGGACAAGACAGTGAGAGCAGCTCGACAGATCGGAGAACCCATATCTCTAGAAGAGGAAGAGATGGCTATTGGATGTGACTCGAAGTATCATACATACATGGCACTGTGGTCGCATGGAAAGCATTTCAGAACACAACAAATTGACAGCAGAAGAAACACGTTTGATAGTGGGGTAATTGTTAGTTTCATGCAAAAGAGCAGGGCCAGTGCTAGAGACACGAATGAGAGCACTAGCAACCTGGTTTACTGTGGTCTGGTGTCAGATATCCTGAAAGTAAGCTACAGGCGGTTTGAGATGTTTTTGTTGGATGTGAAGTGGTTCAAGGTGATTACTTCTGGTCGCAATGCAACGGTACGTAGAGATGGAAACAAGCTTGTGCAAATAGATTCTACAAAGACTTGGACAGATGCGAGCGACACATTTGCTCTCCCCGAACATTGCGAGCAAGTGGTATTTGTACCGGACCCTCGAGAGCGACAATGGTGGTTTGTGGTTCAGGTTGCTCCAAGAAATAAACAAGTATTTGAAGGGCAAGATCTCCTGGAGGAAAGTCAGTCAGACGATGTCTATACTACTGTGACATTAGATGAGATGGAAGAAGGTATGGCAGAGGAAGCTGAAAAATATATGAGGGATGACGCAGACGAGCTAGAATTGACACTTGTAGATGAAGATGCAATGGATGAAGACAATCTGCCAGAACAAGTTGGGGCAGAGTTATGTTTGCAATTAGAGATAGACGATGATACGATGCAAGACCTTATCGATGATGCCTCACTCGTCGAGGCCTAGGCCTGTAAGTGTTTGTGTGAAGACTTTGATTTAAAATTAAGCTTAAAGTTAATTTAAACAAGTGTGTTCTGACGCTTTATTTTACTTTCTTTGTGCAGGACTTTAGTATGGAAGACGAGATTCTAGATCCCGCTTCCATGAGTGCAGATGCATTCATGGGCTTCGTTACACGGATGACGCCTGCTCAGATGGCAGAGGCTTCTCAGTACTGGGTAGCCAGAGGCACAGGTACTACGCCTCTAGGCTTCACACCCGAGGGACCGACGCCTAGGGGGGGGAAGCCTACGGGGTTCAGGATGCCTATGGGTACGACGCCTTCTTCTCCCATCACGGTCACTTCGACACCTAGGGGTGGGGCAGAGGCGGGTACGTCCTCATCTCCGCAGCACAGGCGCACTCGCCGATCTCGGCGATCGTCAGGTGGAGGTGGTGGTTGCTGTGGAGGAGGGTCCACAGATGCTTCGACCCCTCCTCGCTCACGACCCCCGTCTTACCCAGGCACACCTCTCGACACACCTCTTGGCACACCTCGGACACCTTGGGGGGCACACGATCCTAGTGCCTACAAGCTCTATACTGTATGGGGAGATGGTTCTGTTGACATGGATAGAGTCGGGACTGAGATACGACAGCGGATTCGCCAGCTCGTGGAGCTGTAGTTTTCGACCATCATTCTGACGTCTTGGGATCAACAAGACAAGGAAAAAGTCACTTACATAGTGGAGACCATCCTGAGAGAGTACCAGCCTGCTTCGGGTTCTACCGTTGTTTTGGTGCGGTGGATCAAGGGTGTTGCACGGGACACCATCAAAAATCGACGAGATGCAGCTCGGTAGGCTTTCAGGACCGCTCGCCGAAGCCTTTGGGCATCCCACATGAGACGTGGCTACAGATCAGGGAGGATGAGCGGACAGCGGCCACGCGGTTCAGACAGCAGCGTGAGGCCGCACAGGTACGACAGATGACTAGGGGGACATCTCATCTTGGCAGCGGAGGCTTCGACACCTTTCGCTATGAGTTTGTGAGTTTCTAATCCAATCTTAACTATGGCGTTTTTTAAAACGCGATGAATCATGTATTCTTATTACTTTGATTTTTGTATAAACGCAGAATCTTGCGATGCATCGAGCTCCATCACGCGAGGAGGAGTCAGATGGATATCGCAGAGGTATCTATGAAGTACTTAATGATCTTGAAGCTTCAGGAGAGCCTGTAGACTAGGAGGCCTTACAGTCTCGCTGATCGCTTGAGGTGAGACGTTAATATGTGTGAGTTGATTTAATTAGTCAGTATATGTGAAGTAATATCAATACTATTTTGTGAGTTGTCCTATGTGCAGGTTGCGACGCCTAGTCATTAGTGGACCAGATTTCATCTATATGCTTTGTGAGACACAGACACACTTCTGTGTCTCTTTTTTGTACAAACAGTTAGTGTTCAGACAGTTATTGTTTCCCTTATGGTTATGATTATTGTCATTGTCATTGTATAGACAGTTATTTTTTCTCTTTCTGGTTATGCTTATGGTTATTGTTAATTTTGTTTATGGTTATGGTTATCTGCATTATGGTTTTGATCAAAGTGGTTATAGCCGGTTATGCTTTTAAGTTATGGTTATGGTTCGTTATGGTTATGCTTTTAAGTTATGGCTATGCTTTTCAGTTGGTACGGTTGTCTTTCATTGGCCTTAAATCTCATGTGAGATCCTACATGGATAGCATGTAGGAGGCGTATACATGATATGGTTTTTTTTGAAAAGTTTATGTAAAAACAAAGGGAACTCTGCCGAAATTTCTGCGTGCGGGAGCATGGTTGATATTTTGGTGCTGCTCGCTTTCTTGGCAGAGGGCAGGAAGTCTGGCTGTGGCTGTGTCCATCTTTTAACTGGGAACAGGCCAGGCTACCTGCCCTTTGCCCAAGAAATTTTTTTTCTGCTATGGTCGTCGCTATGCCTGTCGCTATGCCTGTCGCTATGAGCGTCGCTATCCGCGTCGCTAATAGCGACTAGTTTCATAGTGACGCGCATAGCGACGGGCAGCGTCGATAACACCTGTTTTTGTTGTAGTGACTTTAAAATTCCAACATAACCTAAGAGACCAATTTGTCACACACACACACACACAGAAAAGAAGCTTTATTGATGTCCTATGGCACGCATATACGGGTATCGGTGTGCCGATTGTTCTTTGCATGCTGAGGAGCATATAATGGGTAGAAAAACAGGGAGAGAGAGGATTTGGAACTCAAATAAAATGAGTTGCTCTAAGCAACCTCTGTAAAATGCCAACATGACCTATGAGACCAATCTGTCACAAAGAGAGAGAGAGAGAGAGAGAGAGTGAGAGAGAGAGAGAGAGAGAGAGAGAGAGAGAGAGAGAGAGAGAGAGAGAGAGAGAGAGCTTGCAATTTAGGAGAAATGTGCTATAATATTTTAACAAAAACGTTAAATACTGTTGTGTCCCCCAGGGGCGGTCACTTTTTAGAATGTGTATGATATCACGTGAGTTAACTGGAGAGGATTATTAAAAGACCAAAATGTATAAAAATGTATACATACAGAGGGGGGTGGGGTTTTTAAATAGGCTCACAATGTAAGTATAGTATGTATATTAGGTATTATTAATTACCTCTTGAACGCACGTGATATAGGGGTCTTTTGATGAGTGACTGCCCCGGGCTGTGTCCCAATACTTACCTATTATTTCATGAATTATGTTTTTCTTAGGATTAAGATCTTACAAAATGAAGAGGCAGAGGGTCGATCTAGAAATTGTCTTAGGTGAACATGAAGCAGAAGAGGGACCACCTTAGTTGCTGAGAGGCTCTTTAAAGAGAGATGTGGACTTTGATCAAAAAAAGGATACATCTCTTGGAGATGATGTTATGGGGACAGAGGAACCCCCCAATGACTCAGAAGCATCAGAACAAGAAGAAGTGCTTCTAAGCCAAAAGCTTCAAGTGACTAGCACCAAAAAGAGAAACATTGATCTTTCTTCTACATGTGAGCTAGCTGCAAAATGTAAGGAGGGGGTGGATGAGGTTGAAAATCTTGCATGTGTGGATAAAAGACTGTTTGATTTTGCAGTATCTGCAAGAGCTACTAAAATGTTCGACAAGGTATCTTCTATATTCAATGCCCCATTCATTCCGGATGACCTTATAGCTCAGCACAACAATTTCGTCAAGTCTAAAGAGACAAGTTTGAGCTTGAGGTCCACAGGGGCAGGGTGGTTCTTGCTGACATGGTGGTGGTGCACTTAAAAGATTGTGATTCCACAAGACGGTCATACAAGAAGTACCATCAGCTGAATATCATCTATAGACCCTCATGGTGTCCTATACACGAACGAGATTGCAAGCTAATTAAATAATCCTTTGCGTTCCTTCTATTCTTAAATTCTCTATTTGCTAGTCTATTGAAAGATCCTTCAGAGGTAACGGATGAGGAGGATATACCACCCAATGAGCAAGATGATGAGGACATGGTGTCCAATGAGGTTATCGCGATTGAGGAGGATATTAATCTTGAGGTAGAGGCTAAAGAGGTGCAACAAAGAAAAATACTTACAGCTAAAACATCTGACATCAAACTACCTTTAGGTGTCTCTGGATTTAATAAGAAGCAAGCCACATTGATGCTTCCTGGACTGCTAGAGTTCAAATTTGGTGAGAGGATCATACATTTTCCTCCATGACATTCAAAGTGTATTTTCTTAAGGGAGGACTTTGCACTTGCCACCATCTCCAAATTTGAAGAGGGGAGGAGTGGATTTGTATTTGATGACATAAGTGATGACGAGGTGATGGAAACCTCTAGTAACCCAATGGAGTGCCTCAAAATCTGCTTTGACAAGGTAGAAAAGTATAGAGAGACACTCCCGGATGAGGATACTTTCCAAGCTATCAGAAACAACCTCAGGCCATCAAGCAGTACTCGGGAAGTAGAGAACTGGTTTACGCGTCCTGCAGATGGGTCCAGGAGGTCAGTGGACCTATGGAAGGATGAATTATATATGCAAGATGAGAGCTACATGGTAGCCCCCCCCCCCCCCCCCCCCCAAAAAAAAAAAAAAAAAACTAGTTGTCACTGTCTTTCTCTAACTCATCCTTTTGTTTATAGTCATGGATTACTAAAAATGATGACTTCCTTTGTCCTCGGACAAGAGAATATCGTGGAAGGGATGCAACACTAGGACAATTTCCAGAATCGGTGAGGCACCCACACTAGTCTTTCACAATGGAATGTCACAAGCGGGAAGTACTGCAACATTCACCCTCAAAACGCTCTCACAATTCCTAGTTGGACAAATTCTACCAGAAAATGTAGACAAAGTTATCCTCGTCGACAAATTGTTTACTACAGAATGTTTTGGATATTGTCCGGGGTACACTGGTGGTCGTGCAACTTATTATTACACCTACACAACAATGGCACTCACTTTGGGGAAACTAAACCCAAATGAACTCTTAGATTATGGCAAACATTTTATGATCCAATAAAAGGGTAATGTGCCAAGAGATATCCACTATCTGTCATCAAGTTGAGAGACTTGGGATTGTATTGTATCTATTATATCATTAGGCATCTATTGTACATGTTGTGACCTAAAATCAAAATCTCTTGATCCACCTATGGTTAACATATTGCATTGTCTCTCTCCACTTTTTCTAGCCTTTATGAGCATTGAAGTCGTTGAACGCCTCTACTTGTTTCCTTTTCCTTTGTTGCAAATGCCTAATTGACTGTCCGTTGCCGAATAGTCCAATACATGTTTTTGTTGCAGCCGGTGAAGGATTCTGTGATAAAACCACTGAAACAACTCTTTCAAACTGTTTGACTTCTCTTAAGAGCCACCATATTATGTGTGTCTGAAATATGCATTCTTGGTAATAAAATGAGACTTTTCCAAGCCTTGGGTGTTCCATATGTTTGGGTTTCCATACTTTTGAATGAAGTATGGTAAGTGATTGAAAATGATGTGCTGCAAATAAAACAATTTGACAAACTTTTAGTCCTTATCATTTAAAAGGGTGCTTTAACAATACCATGTAATGAGTAATCTGAGTTTCACTCCATGCTGTCCTAAATGCTTTCTTTAGTAGCTGAAGGTTCTCCTTAAACTTGTTTAGATCATTTTGTGTCCAGTCATCTTTGTCACACATCTGAAATAGAACATCGATGGAATGCCACACTTTACCCTTGGCATTGAGAGTTGTGGGTTTCTGGTTCTTCACTGCCATATGGAAATTTTCCATTGTTGAAACTCAATTTTGTGACATGAGTGGACTGATGTATCCTTCCACGCTTGGCTAGCTTCTCATCTTTGATGCCAATTGGTTTTGATAAAAAACAACATGACTTGACCCCACCAATAGATGTTTGCAAGGTACATATTTATCATTTATTGATATTTTCTCGTCCAGCTAGTTTCACATTGCCACCATGGAGACCCATCTCTGATAAAACCAGTTCAAGCGCCTCTATTGCAACCTTCAGTTATTTTGAGTTCTTGATTTTCCAAACAAACCCAATATACAAATACACCAACTTCTCCAGAATTATGCAAAGAGCATGCATTGAACAAATGTAGACATTGACAAGTGGAATATCCAAAATTGGGTGGAAATTAGGATCCTCATTGTGGCGAGTAGGAGCCTTTCTCCACCATTTTGGGTCCATCGTCTTTGCAGGCTCCATGCAATACAAGCATGGAGCCTTTACCATAGCACCCACTCCACAATTATACATACACTTCAGTGTTTTAAGGTCACCTGCAAGATGCCGTTGGACCTGAAAGTCTCCCCTCCCATTGACAACCAACACCTTTCCTTGATTCATTTGTTTATCAATGATATCAAGGATAGGGGTTTGATGGAACACCGAATATAATGTCATGGTCTTCTTTCTTTATTTTCAAGATTAAATCCGCATGAGAGTGAAACTAAATCTAAAATTAAATCTCACGTGGGCTCACCAAAGCTAAAGAGAATATGGAAATGGAATACTTGAAAAGCACCAAGCCACCATATGTTTGTTTTTTATCGAACATTGAAGTATAAAGGATCATCAGTGGGGCATTTTGAGGGACCTATTCATCAATGTTATTGTGACTCATTCTAGCTTGTTGTCTTTGAGAATCTCACACTCATCTAGGTTCAAAACAAAATGTAGAACGTCACGTGTCTCTCCAAATGTTACATTGTAGAACTTAATTATTCTAGTTTGCAACAAAGTGAGGTCCATGAAGATACTGTTGTACTCATCGTAAGGTATCGTTGTTCCTTGAGATCTATAAATACCATCAATATGAAATGGAAAGCCAATGAAATTTGTCTGTGCATGGTTGAGTTGAAGTCTCTCTTTCCAAACACTTGTTGTTGTTGGTAGAAGTTTAGATTTTATTCCATTCTTCACAAAAATGGAGGAGATAGACTGTTGAATAGCTGAGTACCCTCTCTTACTCACTCCGAGTGTGCCCTGTATTTCACTGGTAGGCATTTCACTCTTTGTAATAAAGTGGTCAACAACATTCCTCTACAGAACCTTATACTTTTTTTCATGCATTATATCCTTTGCGAGACCACTTGTTATCAAAGGCTTCAGCTGCTTTCCTACATTGGCCTTTGGATCTATGTTTTTTTCTTTGTCTAGATATATAGCATGTCTACATAGAAAATATAATAGACATAAGAAAAAAAATGTATAGTTGAAATAAACTAAAAGGTTAACAATCTTGACCTCAATGCTTGGATTCTTTTCTTGAGACTCCAAATCCAACCTTCAAGGTTTCAAGATTTCGTAGTTTATTATTTTGCACACGAGCACCTAAGCTTGTATCTTTCCTTTAATGTAAGTTCCACACTTTTTCTTGCAATACCTGTATTTCTTGTGTGCACTGCAAAAAGGATTTTTGGTCTCATAATGCAAATTAGAAAGTCGTATAGTCTCATTTTCTTAGTTAGAGCTTTGTAGTAGCCAAGTAAACCATTCTGTCCGTTGCTTGCAAAAGTCAATAAAGTAGTGGAATTTCCAAATGTAGGGGAGGCATTGGTCATAGGATTCAAAGGATAGAGTGGGCCATTTGTCCATAAGTCTATGTGTTTTGCTCCCTCTACTCTGAGTCTTTCTTTCTTCCTGTGTGTTACTATTGTGTTTGTTTTAGTTCGCTTGCATAAAGGCTCATTTTTAGGATTCAAATCAACGTGTAGATGATATTTATGTCTTTTAGTGAGAAGATTTGAGGGGTTGGATGAAAAAGCTATGAATACACAGTCAAGAAAATCAAGAAACGAAAGAGTATTGCATACATCATATGGAAAAGAAATTCCCTCCTATATGACTAGGTGCATTCAATATAGCTGAAAAGGGACATTTCATCAATCACTACGGCCATTATGACTTTGTCAAAAGAATCCACTTGAATTACACTTTTTGAACGCTTGATGAGGATACCTTTTCTTTTACCACACCAATTTTCTAGAGAAAGAAACCAAAAATTTATATTTTCTTAGAAGGACCTCCAAATGACCTCCCAAATTCCCTAATGTCTCTCTCTCTCTCTCTCTCTCTCTCTCTCTCTCTCTCTCTCTCTCAACAAGCAATTTCATTGTAACAAGGTGGAGCAAATAGAGGGATCCCCCATAGGCCCTCTAAAGGCACCATTTTTGGGCACTTGCCTGAAGTGGGGCCCATATGGTTTTGATTTTCTTGATGTGTAGCAAGCATGCATAATGACACCGAGTTTGGCGACTCTTTCTATTTTCTTAGAGGGTGCGCCAACCACCCTCCACAATCTTGATACTCCTTTTAAACTGGCTTCTTCAAGTAAGATGCTCGATTGGCATGTGCTTCTTTGCTTGCACCAAAGCACCCTGTTGTGGCTCTAACTTGTGGGAAATTGTGTTCAAGAGACCTCCATATTAAATGCCCTTTATAGGCCTATGCAGAGTCCTCACTAAGCACTTCCATAAGAGAGAGTTCTTCTTATTAAAGGGCCCTCCATATTAAATTCCCTTTATAGGCCTATGCGGAGTGCCTAAGTAGTTTCGTAAGAGAGAGTTCTTCTCCTTCTTCGTCTTCGTCTTCTTCTCTTCTCTTCTCTTCTCTCTCTCTCTCTCTCTCTCTCTCTCTCTCTCTCTCTCTCTCTCTCTCTCTCTCTCTCTCTACATTGAGGTGCTGCAAAAGCTGGTGTAGTTGCAACCAAAGCATCCAAAGAACATTTTTCCTAGCCAAAAAAGTCTTCAAGTTTTTAGGACATAATATGAAGTATGTCATTTTTACTCAATCTTGTAAAATTTCATCTGTTTTCTAGCCAAGATTTTTCACACGTTGGCCATAACTCTCTGTATCTCTATGCTTGTTTGTTCAATAGGAGCCACCCCCCCCCTCCTCAACAACAAAGTTAGGTTGCATGGGAAGCTAGCATGTGAAACACTGCGGGTGGGGGTGGATTATGCAAGGATATATGCAAGTGGTGCTAATAGCTAAACATCGAGAAAATGCACTGCTTTTTTCACCTTTGGTGGTACCACCAATAGCCCCTAGAAGGAGGAAACTTTATTGGTTTTCAAATGTGGGAAAGGGAAATAGAGGGAGCTATCATGTTCCATGCAAGGATATTTTTTGAAAAGCATGCAAAACCTAGGTGTATCTGCATGCGGGTAATCATGGCATGGCGTGGGGTCCTTGTTTTCCAGAAACCTCATTAAGAATTGATGTGGACTCTCTTGACACCTATGCTCAAAGCTAAACTGCTTTCCTTTTCCCCACCTTCTTGCTGGGGTAAAGGCACCCGCGCCTTTCCCTGGGCCGGCGAACGTCCAGTGTCCGACCACCCACTGTGTATACACACTTTCTTATTCTGTCTCTACATAAGAATAAGGAGCACCTCACTCATACACATTGTCTCTTCCAGAGGCTGCTCCATGCACATCCTATGTCCTATCTCTCTCTCTCTCTCTCTCTCTCTCTCTCTCTCTCTCTCTCTCTCCCTCCCCCCCCCCCCCTTCCTTACTCTTCACACACGCACCGCATTTGCGCACTTCACAATTGGTATCAGAGTGCATGGTGATCATGGAGAGCATGATGACTTTGAGAGCTTCGAGGCAATAGCTCGCTCGCTCTCGATGGTGGAGAGATCAACAAAGCTTGGAATCTTTGTGAGAATGGAATGGGAGCTTGTGAGCTCAATTAAGAGATGTATTCTCTTGTGGAAGATCAGGAAGGAGTGTGGAAGATTGTGTGTAAGTGAAGGTGCTGTCCTAAAAATTGTGTGCGCAGCAGTACTATTTTCAAATTCATTTTTCTCTTTATAGAATGCACATATGAGAATTCTGCCCGGTAACCCACTTGTTTCAACATGTTCTACAACTTTGCAGAAGAAACATTTTACAAATTCCTCACGGTTTTGTTGATATTCAGCTCAGACTCATGGATGCAAATATTACAGGTTTTTTGTTTTTGCAATAGTATGCGAGTTTGATGCACTTTTGGAAGCACGACAGATGCTCCAAGTGGGTGTATAATTATGAGCTGAAGATGCAATTTAAGCTTGTGCAGAGCTTGTGGTTTGAGGGTTTTTTGGTAGATTTGGGCAATGAAGTACGGGGGCGTTTTACACACGATTGAAGCGGTCTCTTGAGAGACACGGTGTTTGGAGCACACTGGTGGAGCTTCTTTCACAGGTTTTCAAAGGATACTTTGGTAGTGATTTTGTGCTTGGATTCATGGTCTTTGCGGATAGTTTGCATATGGTGATGACACAAGGGTTGATGCCCATTGTTACATGCATTTTGGAGCGAGCACTTTCAATGCCGCTCGTGACAGGTGACGTCTTCCTAGTATTACTAGTGAATCCCCTAGGGATAAAATGGAGTCACTCACCCAAAAAAGAATTATCTCCAAATTCAATAAGGTACAATCTAGCACCTAAGATTGCAAATACACATTGTTCATATTGGGTTCCAACCTACCAATACAATCTACCAAATCTACTTCTTCTATAACTTCCCTACAAGCACTTTCCATAATATTCTGAATTGAGAAACCCTTCTCCCCCTCCACAACATTGCACGTGCGCACACGCACACACACACACACACACACACACACACTCTCTTACTTGTCCAAGCATCTACCATGGCTTAATATTGATGACCAAAAGCCGTGATTCACATGAGGGAGCATAACCTTAGATAATCAAGGAGTTAATATAAGGGTGGATGATTAAAGTCTCCATAAGGAATCCTCTAGACATTTAGAGACAATGATAGATAGATTGTAGTATGTAATTTGATGCTAAATATTTCCATTATGATTTAAGTTCTATGTATCTTGTGGGTTTTGTTCTTTTTAATGATTGCTCAGAAAGGTCTGCTTGGAGTTTAAAATTCCTCATCTTGCTAGGGCACATGACCATTTATGGACGACAATGTGGCCACAAGATTGTTCTTATGTTTGACGATAGAGTCTATGCTCTTTCTATCTCTTTTGTGATACGACGTTATGAAATAACTAATAAATTTAATTTGCATCCATTAACTCTAATGGGAGAGAAGGTGAAGATAAAAGCTATTGAACTTGGTAGTGGTGAACAAATCTTCCTTCTCAACCATAGCCAATGTCAACTCTAGAAGATTCGCATTGCTATTGAAACATACAAGGCATTGGAATGAAGGATACACTAGTAATAGTCCGATGGTCCCTCCAGAGTAGTTGGTGTACTACTTGCAATGCCTTCACAAATCAGCCTACACATGGCACTCAAGCAAGGAAATTAGGATATCATTCAAGTTCAAGAGCTACCTACACATTATGATGGACATGTGGCATTTGAGTTACCATCTTTTGATCTATTTGTGCATGAACTTATGACAATTGCAACATGTGAACTTATCATGGAGAATAAGTTTGCACAAATAGATTTTTGGAATATGCTCAACAAGATGGCTCAGAAGCAAGGATATGACTGTGTATCAATGTGTGTGTGAACACATTAAAGAAAGAGTATGGATCTTTTGTTTGATACTATTTTAATGTGTGTGAACACATCAAAGGAAGAGTATGGCTCTTTTTTTTGAGACTATTTGAGATGCAACAAGATTATTTTGCTACACTATACTCTATAGAGTAACTATTGAGATGTTGATGTAATATTTTTCATTGCTTATGCTCGCTCAATTTCTTGTCCACTTGGGAGTACTCGCTCGAGGATTGGGATTCCTCATGACCTGATATATCCTATGCATGTGTCTGAGGTTCAAGATGGCATAGTCTTGATTTTGTTGCTGGCATGCTTGAGCGAGAGATGAGACGTGTCTCTTTCGTAGGTGAGCTCCACCATGCTCATGAGACATAGAATTTAGTTGTGCAGGACATACCAGTGGACTCTGTAGAGATAGAGATAGAGCAACAATGCTCTAGTGAGACACAATAGGTGTTGTTAGACTTGTACAGGCAAAGGTAGAGCAGGTCTTCTCCCTAGAGAAACAGACATAGATGACAAACAAGGATTTCTTTGATATGATCATGTTAGAAGCCGATGAGTTGGTTCTAGGACACAGAGTTTTGCCTAAGGGTGACAGGGATGTAGGTTTCCTAGTGTCGGCAGTGACACATCCAAATGTGATGGGTAGTCCTGATGATGTAATGTTTGCAGATAGCACACGGGATGCGAGTAGCCAGGTTTGTGAAAATTTCATTAGCATATGATGCATACCATATAAAGTTATCTGCAGGATTTACATGCAGACTCTAGTGTGGGTACGCACACTCGCCTACCACCAGAGCCGATACGACTGCATGTAGATCGACAGAGTGAAGCAGTGGGCATATATTGAGAGAGTCTCTCACCTAGTTTCTTGTACATATTAGTAGTTTAGCTAGTAGGCCTCACTTATTGGCACATCACCTTTAAGTGGGATTTTGTTGGGGTAAAGGCGTTGTGCCTTTGCTCGGGCGGGATGTCCAATGTCCGTCATCCGCCCACTGTGTATACACACTTTCTTATTCTTTTATACATAAGAATAAGGAGCACCTCACTCATACACTAGGTCTCTTCCAGAGGTTTCTCCACCAACATCCTATGTTCTCACTCTCTCTTCTCTCTTCTTATCACTCTCCGCATGCGCACCGCATTCGTGCATTCACACTTCTCACAAAAGCTGCCATGCTCTAACACTTGGTCATCGCAAAAACTACATCTCACCTTTAATTTGGCCAAAAGTTGTCAAAAAACTAAAAAACCATCAATTTTTGGAGCTACTTAAAAAAATGGGGTTTTACAAGATGGCGAGTGAGTTTTCTCTAGCGACCAAAAAAACGAGCGAGTCCCTCAATAAAGTTATTTGTTAATTAGAGAGATTTTCAATTGTGATAAGGGAATACAGACATAAGTGTGATAACTGTGATAAGTGATCAATTACTTGTTCTCTTAAGGGTAAACAAAACTTACAAGTCTGTGTGGTTTTGTTAGATGGAAGAGGATGCGAGGGTGGATTAGCAAGATCCACGAGAAAGGACAGAGGGATGTATGTCAAAAATGCTCCCCTAAACTGCAGATCATGTCTCTCTCTCTCTCTCTCAGCTATTGACACAACCTGGACTCACATCGTTCCGAGGAAGTCTCTCTCTCTCACTCTCTCTCTCTCTCTAAATTTTATAGCAGAAGACCAATGGAATCCAAATCCGTAACTTCAACATGCAGAATTCATCAAGTTGAACATAACACCCTTTATAGAGTCAAGAATCTGGGAACTCTCAGCAGAAAGAAACTATAAATGGCAAAATCATTAAATATCTCCATTTGACCATGAAACTCGACTACAAATGCATGCAAGATCTCTAGCTTGTGACCATGTAGTCCGTTACTAAGAAGCCCTTAGGCTCTCCAATCAAACATTCTTCTATGGTTCTCCAATCAAGCGTATTTTGAAGGGCTCATTGCCCTTATTTCATCTTCTGTTCAGTGAAGAGAACCTGCTTCTTCACAATAGGATCGTACTTGCGAAACTCAAGCTTATGTTGAATCCTGCGGGGTTTCTTAGGCAGTAGCCAGTGCATCCTGCAAAGAAGAAGAAGACCCCAAACTTAAATACACATATGCAGTTATGTGGGCAGCCAGCACATGTTGGAGGGAGGGGAATCTTTCTGTGTGTGTGTGTGTCTGACACACGCACACACACACGTGCACTCTATACACCCATTCATTCTTCATGGAGGTAATAAAATAAATCGCCACCTCCTACCTGCTAGTACAAGTTCGATCGAGCACGGAAGCGAGGGAGAGGAGAGTTGACTATAGTTTGAAGAGGCAGCGTACGTTGTGTAGCTCTATCCATCATTTCATGTTAGTAGGCTAGGTGTCTGGGAATCTCTCTCTCTCTCTCTCTCTCTCTCTCTATCTCTCTCTCCACCCTTGCAGAGGCCATCTCTCCCCGGATTTCTCCCCTGCTTCTGTCATCACCCACGTGATCTCTCTCTCCCGCGGCACCTTCGGTGTCCTAGCTTTTGAATTATTTCTGCTCGACTTTGATTTGACTTGCCATATGTAGGGTTTCCTTTAGCCATCTCACGGGCCTCCTCTAGTTCAAGAGCGTCGTCATCATGATAATCATCTTCATGGTCATCGTTATGTTTCTCCTGCTCGCTATGCTCCCGACTCATCGTTGTTTTGGTATGCTGGACTTCATTGCTGTTTTAGCATGCCTTGTGAAACCTGCTAGAACCAGTCCGCACTGGCGCGGACTGGTTTCGACAGGTTTTGATTTTCAAAGGCAAAGCCTCCATGCAAGCCTTTTTGTTTTTGTTTTTTTATAAAAGCGCATCTCTCACTTTGTCTTTTCCCCTGTATATCATGCTATTTTAGCATGTTGAACCTACCAAAACCGGTTCGCACTGGCGTGGATTGGTTTCGATAGGTTTTAGTAGAAAGAGTCAAAGTGAGGCTTAAAAGCCCTCCCAAAATCAATATAGCAGACACAAAAGGCTCCGACAACATGACTTGTATTGCACTGGTTGCCAATGCGAGCAAAAAAGGCTTCGACGGTAAGTTATTCTGTGTGCAAAGCTTCAAAGCAAACTTAGTCAACTCTAAACAGCCTGTGTCATCTGTGTAAAGGGCACTTGAGATGGCACTAAGCATGCAGGCTCTACATAGAAGTGCTTTCCACCCGCTTGACTTCTCCATTATAAAGCATGAGTCACTCCACTTTAAACACAAATTTGAGAACAACCCCAACAAGAGCACCTTTAGTCCTCCCAATTTAGAGAAGTGTAAATTCCAAAAAATTTGCAAGAATCCAAAACTCTAACAAGGATAGGGTGCTAAGGAAAGCTACTCAGATAGAAGCAAGACCCATGTCAATGCGCCAAAATTTACAAGAATGATATTTAAATGAATGTGTTCAATTAGAAAGATTGTAGAGGTAGGGCAAGGGGTTGATTGCAGAAAAGATATGCATAGCAGTCCCAGGCTAGCATCCTCAAGTGCCAATTTGCATAGCTACTACAAAGAGACAATTGAAGAACATATTGTCAAAACCAATCGTAACATTAATGAGACAAGATGTGACTTGTTGTACATGGTATAGTGATTAGAATATAATCAGGGACATCTAAAACATTATCATTGCTAGTCAACATATTGAAAAGGATGTAGAAGATTGGGTGCGCTTTCATGTACGACGAGAGAGGTACATTAAAGTTGTAGTTTGCAAGCCCAAAAAGAGTCAAAGGAAGCTAGATACTCATCAAGGCTCCCTAAACATTGACTATTATTGCCATCTTGCAAGAAAAAGTACTTGACCTACATGTCCCAATAAAAAAGAACATGCCCATTAGCCTAAAAAAAGGTCCATCATGTCTATTGTTGTCAAATGCTAGAATGCATCAGTGCATGTGTTGCACTCATCTATTGTTGCATCCCATTGGAGAAAAACATTGTGAGAAGATGTGCAATTTATCTAGGTTATCACAAACATCGCATAGTTTTTTGTAAAAGTAGAATTGATAACAAGGTGACCTCTGATGCTTTTCTTGAATGGGTAGCTCTCCAACCTTTGACAGTTACAACGCAATTGGAGAGGTCAACAACAGAAGATATAGCGATGTATAAGCTTATGTGTCTTAGCTCTTTTGCAAACACTCACTTGGGAGAAGAAGATTTTTCTAGTTTTCTTGATACTGTGACTCCACTATCTAACAAGAGTTGAGTGCAACAAAGCTTGGAAATTGTCAAAAAAGCAAAGGATATTACATCAATGTGTCAAGCAATTTTCTTGGGTCCTCAATGCATCACATGTGTTCCATGACAGTACAACTAGGTCATTGGAGAAAGGGGTTACTTATATTCTCGAATTTCCTCGTTGCACTTGTGAGGATTTCCAAAGGTAGGACAACAAACATGCTACGTATGTGCCTTGCAAACCCATCTACTTAATTTTCTTTTACGTCCTTGATTTGGAACCCATTGCCCATGATCAGTTTGTACACCAAGCTACACTCACAAAGGTGGAGTTATTTCAAGCTTTGGTAGGTACCCAAGTGGCCTCATAGACTTGCTTGAAGTTTGTTAGTTCTAACCTTTTTTGGTGTTTTTGAAGCATCCATAATAAGCCGCTTTATATGGTGACTTGGGAATTTGTTAATGCCTCGATATGTGAGGAGGTTTGAGATTTTGAAGGCTCCGTTGCACTCCCATCAATTTATCAAGGGTGTTAGTCATATTTGCTCGGAAATTGGCTTCGCTCGATTTTCTTTGCTTGTTAATTTGAAAGCCCCAAAAAAATGACAGTGAACACTACCAAAAAAACTTCAGTTTTTGTACTAAAGTCAATAAAGAATTTTTTTGAGACAAAAAACTTACAAATATTTCTGAAAAAATTACCCAACATTCCACTAGAAAAACAATTACATCCTTGAAAGCTTACAATTGAAGACTCAAGGCTTTCAATTACAATCCTTGATTTTTTTCCATCAAATCTTTTATGGTTTGTTGACGAAGATGACCAGACTTCTTCAAGGTGAATCCATAAACAAGAATTTCCACATCCTCCAAGTATAGATTATCGATATGTCCTTCGCTACTTTCCTTTTTCTTCTTCTTAATAACCTTGATCACTTCAGGATAGTACGTACTGGTAATATTGCATCTTCTCTAACCGCTAATTTGTACCAGTGAACATCAATCGAATGAACACATTGATTTTCTTCATAGGTCTTGATGACTTTGGATATCCAAAATGGACATCCACTCTCATCAGCTGATGCTAACACAACAATCATGACACCCACATCCAACTCATTGACATTCCCCTCCCACATCTCTTTCTCTTGTTATCGTCTCTGTGTTGTTTTTTTGCACTGACATAAGCTTCTTGAGTCTCTGCATGCACCAATCGCTCCAAATCCTCTGTTAATTGAGTCCCTTGATTTCCACCCTCTATAACATTATCATTACGAATAATGTTTGATTAATGCAAATGGAAAAAAATGGATCCAAGTTTATGAGTTCAGCTATGTCACTTTCAAGGCCCTCAATTAACTGCTTTTTCTCCTCAAAAAAAACTAAACCACCACTCCATCAAGCATGCTGGAAAGTATACATGTGATGCTTGTACTGTGTCTTTGTTTTCAACTAAGCTCTGCAGATAATTGATGCTTTGATTCTCTTTTAGAGCTTTTGCCAATTCATTTGTTGATCCTAATAGCATGTATCTAGATGGTACAATTTGTTGTTTTGGAACAAATGATATGAATTTTAAATCATCAGCATGATGCCATGATTCTATGTTAGAATACTTCTTGCACCAAAGTTGATTTTTACCATCTTTCTTCTTCATCTTGAATTGATGTTGAAAACTATGATCATTTAGTTGTACAAAGGATGATATACCTAAATCTCCACCAATGGAAAACTCATGAAAATAATATGTCTCTTTAAGAACATGTACTTCCGATTGAGTTTGGTAAGATTCTCTAAGGACTTCACAAATTTTAGGAAGATCAAATGCACTTTCATTTGCTAGCTTCATTGGAAAATCTACTGAACATTTGGTCGATTTGATCGTGAGTATGCCCCACTAATAAAAAACCAAGTTTGACCTTCTTAAAAACCTCTTTTTCCACTAGCATGCTTAAGTGAGCTATCAACACTTGATTCTTGTTTTTCGAGATGTGTTGTCAAGCTGCACATACAATGTCCTTGGTAATTCTTCTTCCTACTCATTCAAAATCTTTTCGATCACAGTGACTGTGATGTTTGGAATGTTATGTGGATTAGGTAAGTTGATGAAAACTGTGGATGTCACGATACCATTGAAGATAAGTGCTCCAACCACATGTAGCTGCACAAAATTTTCTTCTTTGTTTTTTGGAGCACGCAAAATTTGAAGAAGTAAAGTTTTCTTCTAGTCCATCCCATCAATGACCAATCCCAAGTGTAACATTTAATGGCCTAAAAACTTGTGTGTAGCGGAAATTAGCATGAACATAGTGGGCATTTCATTAGAATAAATTCCTAATGAGAATTACAAGAGTGCTTGGGTGGAGAGAGCAACAAAAAGCATAACACCTAGTTAGATAGCATGAACAATACTTTCAAAAGAGAGAGAAATTAAGCTATTGACAACAGTTGAGGACGGATCTACATGGAGCCCGGTCTCCCCTCCAAAAGGCTTTGTATTATGGTTTCTCCCATCAAGAGAGACATTGTACAATACAATTCTTTGTGTTCCTTCAAGACTAGCTAATGCAATGAAGATGAAAGCTTCATGCACTAAGAAAAACACTTATCAAACACAACATCAATTGTCTCCGGTCTCAGATCCAAGACCTCACACACCTTCGAAGATGGTGAGAGCTAGCAGGGTATGAGAGTAGATTGAGAGGAAGAAGGAGTATTCTTACGAGAAAGATGTACATCTCCTCACATAATCACTCATATTAGAATAGATTAGCTTAGTGATTAGCATGGTGGAGGAGATGAGCATGCATTGAAGCTTGGTTCTTGGTTGGATTTGCATCACAAAGCCAAGAGTTGTTGGTGTAGGCCTCCCTTCTCACAAGCTTGGAGTAGGTGATAAGATTTCCATTAAAGCTTGAGAAGGAGAGAGAGCCTTCTTTTCTTCACACCTGAGATTGTGTGAGTGCGTGTGTGTTAATGCCTTGAAAAAATCAGCCCCCTCTCTCTCTTGGTCGACTCCTGTTGCTATTTTCTCATGCTACAGTCTCATAGGACCTCCCTACGTCTAGCCAATGATAATTAAGCAGTATAAGTGATAGCCTTCTTACACGTGTCCCCCTTTCCCCTTTTGTGAGAGCTTAATGTAATTAATAAATGTAACTAAACTCTCATTGGAGCCCTTTGCCTCCTGTCCAATAGGAATCAGGCAAGCCATTGGGCTGCTGAATGCTCATTGGTCCCCTTGGGAGATTGACCAATAGTCTTCTAGAGAGCTTAATTCTCATTGGTTCTTTTATTAAGTGTTTTAAAATTAATTAAACTAGATTTAATCTAGCCTAATTCTCATTGGTCCACCTCCAAGGCCATCCAATAGGAATTAGGTACACCTTGTGGGCATCTGGGCTAGGGAGCTGACATGTGTCTCTCATTCTCTTTATGTAATGGGAGCTTATGTGTGTGTGTGTGTGAGTTTCTCTCTCATCCCCTACTCCCAAGGCTCGCCCCCTCCTATGTAGGTATTGATAAAGACTTTTTGGGTCACACACAAAGCATCCAATTCCCCCCATGCTTGACCTTTGGACACAACCTTTGAATTTTGGAACCTTAGATTTTAGAAGTCTTAATGGGTTGAACCTTAGGGTCTTTTAATCCCATTGTTGCACATGGCTCTTTTGAAGATGGGGCCCCCTTTGGATCCCTACTGTGGCCGGTCTGCTAACTTAACCAATATTCTAGCTTTTTCTCCCCTGGCACTTCCCCATATTAAATGATCAGTTTAACATGAGAAAATCATTTAGGAGAATTAGATATTGATTATTATGACATTACCTCTCTCTTGAAATCATAGTCGTCCTCGAGTATGGGGTAGAGAAGATAAAGCATATTCATTAGTCCTTTGCTTAGCGGGTAGAGGATCCCTATGTTACCCTACGACATCATTCCACAATGGATGACTAGTCCATTTGGAACGTGAGAGCCTGAGACTGCCGAAAGCATGTCTGCACATTAGTCCTATCAATCTTCCATAGTAGAGTGACAAGCTCTACTTGGTGTTTGGGAGACGTCGTCTCCACAAACTTGATCTAAGCATGCATACTAGTTCATTTTTGTGCACAATAAAGAAAAAGTGAGTCTTATAAGACAAAAATTTTGCTCATTTTTAACATTTTGTACATTTGCTTACTCTTGGGAAGCATTGTAAGCATTGACAAGGTTTAGTTTATCCTTTAATTGTATGCCTTGCATCCATGTAGAATCTTCAAAAGGATAATTCTTAAACTTAATAAGATATCATCGGATAGTCTTACCGCCTCTTCGTACCTTGTCTTCATGTTGGAGAATGGACTCGGGCTATAGCACCTCTTCTTGGTCCTCGATCTCCGGTGGGTCTTCAGTAGTTGGTTCTTGAGGTGGATCTCCTTTGTAAGGTTTTAATAGGCTCACATGGAAAGCATTGTGTATGAGCCAATGATTGGGCAACTTGAGTTGATAGGCCATCTCATTGATTGGCCTAAGAATCTGGAAGCGACCATAGTACCTTTTTGCTAGTTTAGCATAGTACTTTTGGTGTCCCATAGGATTCTTGCCCGTCGTGTGCCTTAATCGAGTCTTGGGAAATTTTAATAAGACCCAATTGTTTTCTTTAAAGGCTTGGGCTCTTCTGTGCTTGTCAGCAACAACCTTTTTCCTTTGTTGTGAGATAGAGATAGCATCCTTAATCTTTTGAAAAGATTCTTGTAGGTCTCGGCTATACTCATCTGCAACAAAGATCTTCCCATGTACCTTGAGTAGCAAGGGACTTTTTGATCTTCTCTCAATTACCTCGAAAGGTGCTTTTCCCGTGGAAGTATGTACAGTGTTATTGTAAGCATACTCCACTAAGGGTAAGTACTTCTCCCATTGAGATCTTTGATCTACTTCCGTTACATAGGATTTTAGTAGATCGAGAATTGCTAGGTTAGCTATTTCACTTTGGCCATCCGTTTGTGGATGATAGCGGAAGAGAAGTTTAGCCTTGTCCCTAAATTCTCAAAGAGATCCTTCCAAAGCTTACTGGTCATTCTAGGATCTCTACCTGACACTATGGACATTGGCAAGCCATGGTACTTGAAAATTTGTGAAATGACAAGGGTTGCCATTTGATGGGCTTTTATAGTCTTTTTGAGAGGTATAAAATGAGCTTGTTTACTGAACCTGTCAACTATCGTCCATATTCCCATATTCCCATGGATAGACTTGGGCAATCCAAAGATAAAATCCATGGATATGCTCTCCCATGGTGAATTAGGGATTGGCAAGGGCTGAAGCAATCCAGGTTGCTTCCCTCTATCAAATTTTGTCTTTTGGCATACCACACATTTAGAAACATACTCTTGTATGTTCACTTTCATGGTAGGACTATAGAAATATGTTTCAATTCCCTTTAAGGTAGACTGAATCCCTCTATGCCCCGCATAAGGAGGATCATGAGATTCATACATTACTTTCTCACGTAGTGAGTTAGTAACGCATAGTCTATTGCCATAGAGAAGATAAACATCTTGTAAAGTAAATGGTTCTTCTTTCTTCCCTGATTCAAGGGATGAAATCACATCTCTAAAATCGGGATCAATAGCATACTCATCTATCATTGAAGATAGATCATTGTGAGTTGCTATGGAAACTGCATTCACTCTCGGCCGTCTTGAGAGTGCATCAGCTACTTGATTATTCTTGCCAGCAATGTGAGCAATATGAAAATGAAATTGCGAAAGGAAATTTTCCCACCTCATTTGTTTGTCGGAGAGCTTGGTCTGCGTCATGAAGTTCTTAAGACTTTGGTGATCCATTCGTAGAATGAAAGGAGTCCCCAATAAATAGTGCTTACATGAGTCTAAGGCATGTAGATTTGCCGCAGGAGCTCCTTTTCATATATGCATAGAGCTTGCTCAACAGGGTCGAGCCTTCGACTTTCATAGCCTATGGCGTGCCCTTCTCGAAGCCAAACAGCTCCAAGTCAATCACCACAAGCATCACATTGGACCTCAAATGGTTTTGAGAGATCCAGTAGTATAAGCACAGGTTGAAAGATAAGCTTTTCTTTAAGCTTTTCAAAAGCATTGTTCTCCTTAGCAGTCCATGTATACGTAACGCTTTTCTTTGTTAGGTCATGTAATGGTCCCGCAATTTGTGATAACTTTTCTATGAAGCGTATATAGTATGCACACATACCTATAAAGCTTCTTAGTTCATAAAGACTCTTTGGTTTAGGCCATCCTTTTGTTACCTCCAACTTTGATGGATCCATTTGGATGCCATCTTGAGAGATAATGTGAGCTAAATACTAAATCTCTTGCGAGAAAAAATCACTTTTCTTTTTATTAACATAAAGTTCATTCTCTCTTAAAACTTGAAATATTACTTGGAGGTGTTGTTTGTGTTCATCTAATGAATTAGAGTAGATGATAATATCATCAAAGAACACTCCAGTGAAGGTTCGATGAGGCCTGAACAGCTTCTCCATCAAGCGGTTGAAATGTTGCTGGTTCATTGGTCAAGCCAAAAGGCATGACAATGTATTCGTAAAGACCAAATGTGGTATGAAATACGGTCTTTACAATGTCTTGATCAACTATCCTTATTTGGTGATAGACACTTTTTAGGTCAATCCTACTGAAGTAGTTCGATCCTTGTAGCTTATCAAATAGGTCTTCTACCCATGGAACGGGAGACGTATTCTTGATAGTGATCCTATTTAGTGATCTATAGTCGACACACATACGATATGTGCCGTCTTTCTTTTGCACTAATAGCACAGGTGAGCAAAATGGAGATAAGCTAGGCCTAACCATGCCCTTCTCAACTAACTCATGCACTTGCACATAATCTCCTCTTGTTGAGCTTTACAAACTCTATAAGGAGGTTTGTTAGGCGCTGAACTTACTGGAAGAATTTCAATTGCATGGTCATCATTACCTCGTTTAGGAGGTAGCTCACAAGGGATGTCGTCAATAAAGACATCTTGAAACCCTTAAAAAAATTGGATAACTCTAATTCCTTTTGGTTGCTTTTATTTTCTTTTGTTAAATCATTAGGTTCATTTTGAGAATCTTTAACAAAAATCATGTACAGGGAAATAGAGCTCTTTATTGACTTGTTGAAAGCTGGTGTATGTACAATGGGGATAGTGTTACCCATTTCCTTAGCATCTATATACAATGTTGGACGGATACGCCGCGACGGACGTCAGCACAGCGAGAACTCACCTAACATATAATGTCAGCTAAGGGCGGAGCTCGACCCGCAGGCGTGTGGAAGCAAGCATAAGGTGTCAACCTACACTCGACCGACTCCTAACTAATTCCAACGGAGGTCTCTACCAATTTTCTAAGTCACAGCCTTCAAGAGTGCATAAGAGGAAACTTCCTACAATACTTTCTAGAGCCGAACACCCATCAAACAATCTCGAAACACCATAGAACTTGAAGGAGACCCTACTAATACCACTAGGTCTCTCTCCCTAAGGTCTATGAACCAAAATCCCAACCCAAAACAACCGCTGCAGAACACGTAGGATGTCTGGCCGAAATTTGCAGGTCTTCATTTTTGAAATCTAAAGTGCCTAATGTGTACTTCTACTCAATGTGAACGCGTGGATATGCTGCAATGCAAAATCGGACAACGTATACTCACCCAAACACCCGATGAAGCTCGTAGAAGGAGCTCGCAAAACCAGACCGTACGTGTACAATGTAGGTATCGGCGCGTAGCTCTCATCGGGGGCAACATGCTGCACTTCTCCACACTCGATTCCAACCACCGAAGCACACCTAGCGTCAAGATGAAGCTCACACTCTCTCTCTCGTACACAGTACGCTCACTCACAAACTTCAAAACTTGTTTTTAAAATGACAAAAGGTTTTTCATTAAGGTCAAAAAGTGGTATATATACCTTACAATTTCTCAAACCCTAAAGTTCCAAAGTCAACCATCTACTCAATCTAACTATCAAACTGGGATATAATCTGGAAACTGCTGTAAGTCCCAATATTTACAAGGTGAAAAATCACGTTTTCCTTAATGAATGAAATAGTCTTCCAAATAGTTAGATGTCGTGGGGTGTGTCCAGCTTCTAGCACTCCCTCCCTCCTTGCTCATGTCGTCCCCGACATGGCCGTTGATCTGCTTCTTTATCGTATCGTTTCTCGCATCTTTAGCAGAGATTTGTATCTAGCATGCAGGTTTATCATTGTCAGGCCAAAATGTCAGTGTTTATGGTGAAGAAGCCTGTGTTGAACGCTTCTTCAAAAGCCTGGAGGTGATAGGATGGTAGAAACATTATCCTTTGATTCAACGCATGTATCACCTCCTTGGAAGGCTGAACAGACAGATCATAAGCGCATATGTATGTATCCTGGAAGAATAAGATGGTGTCGGTCACCTGGCTGGCTTGAAAGTCTCAAACACTGCTAAGAGGGTTCTGCAAATTTTCCTCATCATAATGCATGTAAGGTCAGGTGAGCCATGCAGTGAACAACTTTATGGTGCCCGTTAGGGTTTGCACCATGTATTGGACACTTATTCTCTCACCTGCCTTCAAGCCTGGCAGCTTAGGGTAGTTCAGCCAAGTGGGTTGGCTTCTTTGCAATATTTCCTGCGCCTTCCATGTCCTAATCCTTGGTAGTGGACAAAAGCTGAGGTTGTCTCTGATATTTTTCGGTGCCTCTACCAAGTGGATTAGGTATTGTGGGTACTTTGTAAGCCAGGTTTTCCTCCACTTTGGCTGAGAATCCACAATGAGCTTGACCCCTTCTGATTTTGAGGTATCTGCATTGTAAAGGGGTACGGATGGCTCTTCTCTGATCCGCTTGTTTATGGTAGCTGCTTCATATTTCAGCAATGGATATGGGAGAGAGGGTTGAAGCCACTCGCGCCTAAGGTTGCTGGCGTCGATATTCTGAATAGTCATAGACTTGAAGAACCTCTTCTCCCACTCCAAGGCTTCCCTTGTGGTTTCTCTGAGCTCCACCTCTATTGCTTTATGCAATTTTTCTTCCTCTTCTTGTGTTAGATCCCGTGGCTCTTGAGAGGATCCTTCTAGGATTTCCTCTTGCATAGTCGTGTCCACAGGATCTACCACATTTTCTAGGTCAATTCCCTCATTGGTTGCTGGTCCCGTGCTCTCTGGCTCTCCTCCTTGCTATCCTTTCAACTCCTCAATTTTCCTGAGGAGTTTTTGCTTTTTCGTTTCAGCTTCTTCACCCATATTCACGAGGAGGTCATTAAGTGAGGCGTTTATTCTTTCTGCCTCCTCGAGCTTTCTCTTCATGCTTTCCACTTCCTCTTGAAAGGTTTTTTGGCCCTCTTCCATTCTCTTTTGCATGACTATAGATCCTTCTTCCATCATCAATCTCTTCTTTTTCTCTAGAGTCAGCTCTTTCTGAAGTTCTTGCATTTGCTCTTCATAGAGTTGACTCTTAGTTGTGATTTGAGTCGAGCTAGTAGCTCTGACTCTAGCAGGTGATGCTCGCAGCCTTTGGATGGTCTGATCTTTGACTTTGAGTTGGTCTTTGAGCTCAAGGACCTCATCCTGGCTTGCTTCTTGATCGATCTCTTCTCTTTCTTGGCGTTTCTCATGGCTTCTACTTCTTTAGATTCTTCTGCCAGCTGTAGTGTCAAGTTATCTCTTTCCTTCTCGGCATCTAGCAGTGACTTGCTGAGTTGCTGACACTCTTCTTCAACTGCTTGCATTCTTTTTGCGGCTGCCTGATTTTCTTCTTCCATTGCCTGGTAGTTTTGTAGTGCCCTTGCTAGGCTGGCCTGTAGCTCTGCTTCCCTCTCCTTTTGCCTTTGGCTTTGTCCTTGCAGAGCATCTACTTCCATTTTAATCTTTACTTCAGTGGCCTTGAGAGCTGTCATCTCTTTCTCTGAAGCCATGGATTGTGCTCTCAACCCTGTTAGCTTTGTCATCACCACGTCCCAGTCGTTGGAGGGCGGGTGCAGGTCCACTGTAAATGTAGCGATTTCCTTCAACTCTACTAGCCTGATGCCTTGCATCTATTCTTTAGGCCCTGTCCTCGCCAAGTCGAATGCGACTGTGGAGGATTCTTCCTTCATATATCCTGCAGCTAGCAGGTCCAAAAATGCATAATAAGAATCTTCTAATTCTTTTTTCTCACTTTGAGGCTTAGACTCTTCTTTCGGCTTCGGCTCTTGTCTCTGCTCTTGCTCACCTGCTTGCTATTCTTCTTGTTTGTCCTGAGCCTCCTTATCTTCTGCTGGAGGGCTGCTAGGAGGTGGTGAGGACGGTGGTGATGGTGTGGGCTGGGTTTAGGGCTGGCCGGTAGAGATGTTGGCTTGCCCTTTAAATCCCTGTCTGCTTTAGTTTTTCTTTCTCTTTCTCGGCTCTCTTGATCATTGAGCAGTTTTTGCCGTATTTGATGTACTTCCTCCTCTGTGAAAGGGACATGTGGAATGTTCTCTGATGCAGCATCAAGAATCTCAAAATTCTTGATATAGTCTTCAAATCGGTCCCTTTGCACTCTTCTGGACGATCCTGACATATATTCTAGAGAAGGCTTCCAGAGTTCACTTAAATCACCCTTGAGGGCTCTCTCTGCTCGGAAGCTCTCCATCAGCCTCTCTAGTCTTGCCGCTTTCTATGACCTTGTTTCTTTGGCCGGCACTTGAGAAAATTCCTTCTTCCCTTTATTTGGCTCGCGTTGCTCCTCTTGAATTGGCTCTAGCCGTCTTTCAATCTTGTTTCCACCCTTGGTGCTCTTTGCAGCTCATCTTCCTTGTCTTGTTTTAGCCTCAGCCAATCATTCTGAGACGGGGGGTCAGGCCACCTTCCTTTTGCGTCTAGTGCCCCATAAATCACCTTGGTGATTAGTTCCCCTGACACTATATAGGTGGGCTTGTTGTTACCCATCTTTACTAGGTTGTCATGTATATATGCCGCATAGTTGATTATCTTTGGGGTGCCTTTCTTCGTTGCCCAAGTGAATGTAGTGGAAATTGCACGTGACGGCATCCTGTACTTCTGTGGCCTCTTCGTGCACATGTGGAAGTACTGGTTGTGTAACTGGATCATGATTGCACTCTTGGGTTGGCAATGTCTTCAAAGGTGTAATTCCCCTTTTTCTCATGGTACACCTTTACCTCATCCCTTCTTTTTGTTACACTATCCCCCTCGTTGGAGAGGTCTAGTGCATCTGCTACAACCTGCTCAGTGATTTTTATCTCCGTTTCTGGCCTACCTTGTAAATCTGTTACTTTGTCCATTCCATCCTCTTTGATGGTTGTCACAAACTCCCAGACTCTTTTGATGTCCACCCTTGCCGATATTGCTTCAAAGTAATTATGGAGATCAATCTTCTCCAAGTATCCGGCCATCTTGCTTCGTAAGAACTCATTGAGTTCTCGTGGCACCATTGGTAGCTCTATAACATTGCCTTCAGTGTCTTTGAACACTCCTTGGTAGATCTTTAGGTCATTGGAATCTAACAGATCCTCTTGTATCCATGTGCTGGTGGGCTTTAGTGTTCCTTCTGGAATGACGAAGGATTCCACTGCTTCCAGATAATCCTTGATGGTCATTCTTTTCTTCTTTGCCGGTGAATTCGAGGCTGCCATAGATCCTGTTGCACTCAGTAGTCCGAAGCTAGCGTTTTTTCCACATTAGCTACGAAACTGAGTTTTAACTATCCAAATGACTTGAAAATTGAAAATATATCTTAAAAGGAACTTGTGAAGTTGTGCATGTTCTCATAGTGCAAATCTGGCCAAAAATTTTCATCTAGACATCCTACGCGTAGGATGTCTTTTTCATCAGAATTGGTTCATACTTTCCATGCTAGTAGTGTATGGTTCATGGAACATGGCTCTATGCTTGGATTTGAATTTGGGATATCAAAAAGTGGATTTTTGGGCTGATCCAGGATTTAGGTCACAATTTAGGTAGAAAGTCTATCATAGGTAGCAATTGATGTCCAAATGGGTTGAAAATTGGTATATGGGCTTATTGCACCATGGTATTGGCTCCCATGATGACAATCTCTGCACAGAAGGCTAAACTTATGCTGGAGACATCCTACGTGCAGGACGTCTTTTTCATCAAAATGACATGAAACTTGTCCTCTGGGTTATCCTTGGAGTATGGAACTTGGCCATGTTCTTGGATTTGGATTTGGACAAGATTTGATGCTTGTAAGGACGTGTGTGGTGTTTTTGGGCTCAAAAAGTGTATCTAGAAGGTGTTGGGGGTCAAAAATGATTAGAACTACTTTAAACTTGATATATGAGCTCCTGATGATGAGGTGATTAGATCTGGAATGATCAAACATCCCTTGCATGTCAAAAAATTCAAATAGACATCCTACGCGTAGGATGTCTATTTCATCATTTTTTGCTTCTGATCACACAGATTGGTTGTTGATGTGTTGGTGAATGTGTTGTACAAGTTTCATTGGATTTGGACAAGATTTGGTAGGTCTATGGCCCATTACTACCTCTATGCCCTAACTTTGCATTTTTTATGCATATGAGGTCAATTTTGGTCCAAATGTGATGAGACTTGGTGGATAGCTTGTAAATTTCATTCAGAGAATGTGCATGATGAAAACTGTTGGAGTCTGTGCCCAAAATTGCCCTTGAGACATCCTATGCGTAGGATGTCTACTGGTGATTTTTTCATGGATGGTGCTCCTAGTGCTTGTCCTTGGCCCCCCTTAGTCCGTTTTGAGCCTAATTTCAACAAAAAAGTTAAGTGGATAGAGAATAACTCCCTGTGTGGACTTCAAAGCCTCCGAGCCGTTTTCTGACTTTTGGAGTGCTTTTTGGCGATGAAATTTCTTGATGTTGGTCTCCATAGCTTCCCGATCCCTTGGGGATCCTTGCCGTATGGTTTTTGTCATCTTTGGCTTCACCGGAGCTTCATTTGGCAATTTGTCGCTTTAGAAGCACCCGTGGTTGCGTTTACATACCTTCGATGATTTGTGGTGGTCTACCACCATAGGACTTGGTTGTTGATGGTCTAGGAAAGCCGCTCGTGAAGTTTGGTGGCAAACGGGCTTGCGGTTTGGTCGCAAGAGCAATTTGAAGCTTTGTGTGTCTGATGCCGTTTCTGAAGTTTAGTGCTGCTTCGGGTCACTTTTTGGTCATGAGGGTCATATAGACTTGTCGAGCATGTCGAGATGCTCCTACCCATGAATTTTGGTAGCATTTGGTCGTCGTTTCGCCGATTTCCCATTTGGTGGCTTCTTGCGGGTTTCTGGGAATTAGGGTTTTTTTCCGATGGTTTCCTACTGCCTTTGGACATCTAGGACTAGTCTCCTAAGCTAGGGTAAGCTGCCAATGAAGTCTTGTTGCTTTCGGGTTAGCCGTTAGGTCACCGTCTCTACTTTAGGTCTCTACCGCCCGCTTTGTGTGTGACCCCTACGCTAGTTTTCGCGACATAATGACAAACATGCGCGAAAAGCTC
Organism: Adiantum capillus-veneris; assembly: GCF_014529385.1. NCBI lineage: Eukaryota > Viridiplantae > Streptophyta > Polypodiopsida > Polypodiales > Pteridaceae > Adiantum > Adiantum capillus-veneris. The sequence continues at coordinate 147,629,446 of NC_140936.1, read as the reverse complement.
AAGGTGGTGAGCCTACCTCTCATGTCTGGATCTCGTCGGGTAGTCGTGCGCGTCGTAGAAGCTGTTGGAAGGTCGGTCCGCTCTAGGTGGCAGAAGCTCTCTCCACAAAGTCAATAGTGAGAATGAGCTTAAAATGAGGTGAAAAATTCTTATAATGGAGGTCCCCGAAACACTTTTCACGAAATTTGACATGTACTCCTATCTTCTTGCGAGATGCGGTTTAGGCTCAAAAAATTCTTGATTTGGACTCTATTTGCTCTGTTTACCAGAAATTTGGCATTTCGGTCAAAACCTGGCCAAAACACGCTTTCCGTCTCATACAGTCTCATAATTGCACCCCCACTGTACCATAGGTTGCCCTATAGTCACTGGTCATCCCCATATTTTTGTTTTTCATTACGATTGTTTTTCACCTGCTTTTTGTATTTTTGAAGTTTTTTGGCCAAAAATTAGCAAAATTAAAAGAAAAATAGCAAATCAAACCCAGAAAATTCCCAAAAATCATAATAAATCACAAACATCACCGCAAAACATTATATACACTCACCTGCAATTTTTATGGCCGAATTTCTCCGTTTTACCAATATTTTTTCCGAAAAATGGCTATTTCTACTTATATACACACACCTAGGGGCTTGATTTGGCGTTTGGCCCCATATACCTATAGATACATGATGTATAAGGGCATCTATACTTGGGTTACTCTAGAAAATTTTGCAATCAAACAACAACCCTTAAAATAGTCAAAAATCATGCCCTTTTTTGTTGTTTCCGTTATTGGTTCCGCATTTGAGAATGCCTCCCCTCCTCCTAGCCGGAGTCCTCGTGGACGACAAGGTATTGCCTCGGAGTATGTGCCGTGCATAGGTTGAGAAAATTATGCTAATGCTTGGCCGATTGATGTGGCCCTATTTTATGCATACTCGGTCAATGCATGGAAAAATTAATGCTGTGCAAGAGAAGGGAATAAGCAAGATGCTTATTGGCCTTTATCGACGAGGTTTCTTGCTTTCTTTGCAAGTTACAGTTGTAACTCTACTGCTCTTTGTTTAATTGTCTTTTTTGCAAAAGGCAATTGCTTTGCTGAAACTGTTGCTAGAGCTGTAGCTGTTTCTAAGGAGAGAATTGGCTAGGCCGGAATGGCTATGGGACGCATTGCCTTTGCTTTCCATTGGTATTTTGTTGCTGCCGGTTTTTGTAGATGGTTTGGCACTTTCTTGTTTGCCACTGGTTTGTTGTTGATTGGCATCCACATAAGTCGGTTTTCCTTTTTGAAATGCAGCTGTCTGCCTTCCGTTGTTGCTTATACTGAAGGGAGTTCCTTTTGCTTTTGCTTTGGTATCCAAATGCGAGTGACATTTGGGTTATGGAAAAGCATTTTCTTTGGGATCCATATCTGTCGTATGCCCTTGGTTTGTGGTTGAACCATCTGCTTTGTTGGAATTCTGTTGTTCCATTGTTGTTTGTCTGCCATGGCATTTCTATCCTTTCGCATCCATACTTGTTTCCCTTGTGTTGGTAACCTAGAACTTTGAATTGCGTCCGGTGACTTCATATGTCTGTAATTAGCATGGTTGGATTTTACCTGATTGTTGGTCTCAGGTATCATGTTGTTCTTTGATGGAATTTGTGCTTTTGGCTTTGTTTCCAGTGATTGCATGGCTTGCAGCTGATCATTCTGGTATTGCTGAGCAAAGGATATCACCTGTTTTTCATGTTCATGCTGAATTTTGACTGCCTTTGCATTCCAATCTATCTGCACATTGTACTCTTTTTGCCAAGGTTGCCCCAACATCATTGGGTGTTGTGTGCTTTCATTCTCCACCACATAGAATTTGTGTGGGTAAATATATTGATGTATCTGTACATGCAATATAGTCCATCCCAATGTTTTCAACGGGTGTGATGTGCTACTTTCCAGCACTTGAGGAGTAGGATGAAGTTGACCTGTGAATTTGAGCTGTTGGTATAATCCGTAAGAGATCAAATTTGCTTGAGCTCCCGAATCAAGCAATGCTGTCGATTCAACTTGATTGCTACCCAATTTGACTGCAATTATTGGCTCCACTATTTCTTCATCCAACTTTGTTAGTTGAATGGCATTGATTCGCAATGGTGGTCCACTTTGTTGTTGTTGTCGCAGAAGTCTTTTTTTTGCAATGCGTTCTTGTGCTTCTGCTTGAGCTTCCTCTCGTACTCTCTGTTTTTCCTTCATTCTTTGTTTTCCTTGATGAATTTGTTAAAGCGTCTCCCATGTGAGTGGTAGATGATACCTCCTCAGTCGACATCCACTAATCCAGTTTGGCATTTCTTCACCTGCTAATGTAGCAAGCTGGACAGCTCCACTTTGTGATAGATCACTTATCACAAATGGTCCCATCCCTCGCTTTTTAAGTTTCTTGGCATGTTGCTTCAAGGTATAAACAAGTACGTAATCACCTGTTTTGAACTCTTTAGAGCGCACATGTTTGTCAAAATTTTCTTTTTGTCTTCTCTTTTTAGCATAGATTGAAGCCACAACTCGTAAGCGGAGTTCATCTAGCTTTTCAAGATCATCTATTCTTGAAGAGAGCTCATGCCCTGTCCATTCTAAGCTTTTTGCTACTCGTAGAGTTGGAATTAAAAACTCTATGGGTAGTATAGCATTTAGGCCAAACACCATATTGTATGGTGCTATTCCGATTGATGTTTTGTAAGCTACCCTGTATGCCCATAGTGTTGAGTGTAGCTACTGATCCCAATCTGTTCTTGATTCTAACACTATTTTAGTGAGAACCGTGCATAGTGTTTTATTTGTGGCCTCAACTTGCCCATTGGCCTGTGGATGGTATGGTGCAGATTTCCTATGTATGACCATGAATTCCTCTAGCAGATATTCAATGACTTCATTGAGAAAATGTGTCCCACGATCACTGAAAATTTTTATTGCTAACGCGTAACGTACAAAAACATTCTCATACAAAAATTGTGCCGTGGTGCGTACATCAGCTTTTTGTGTTGCCTTGGCTTCGGCCCATTTTGTGAGATAGTCCGTAGCCACTATGATATATTGGGTGTGGGTGTGATATGCAGGGGGTGATATAGGTCCCACAAAATCAATGCCCCATTTTGCAAATGCTCTTGCTCCCATCATTGGCCTTAACGGAATCTCATCTCTTTTTATTGGCATCTTGGTCCGTTGACATGCGTCACAACGCTTTACAAACTCTTCAGCATCCATGTGCAATGTAGGCCACCAAATTCCTGCGGTTAAGACAATTTTTGTCATCTTATCGCCCGAAAAATGGCCTCCACTTATTCCGCTATGTGCGTGCTCTAGAATCAGCAGAGGTAGTTCCCAATTAACTGAAAGTCACGAGCTCCAGCTCTATAGCTTTTTTCCTTGCTCTTGTGATGTTCTCGGGGAAAATCCTGGTGGTTAAGAAGTCAATGATATATTGACTCCATGCAGGTGCTATGTTTACCTGAAACAAAGTTGCGTGATCCACTGGTCGTTTGACACTACATATAGTACAATTGGTAACATGAGAATGTGTGTCCGCATACATATTTGGCCAATAAACCCCTAACTGTTTCAGTCTCTGGTGTGTTTTCGCTATTGAACAATAAAATGCACAATCCTGGACATGTGCCTCTTCAAGGTAGCACTTGAATTCTTTCGAATCTATACATAATCGTAGGATTAGGTCTGATCCAAGATGATACAGCCGTCCTATTATCAACTGGAAGTTTTTTGTTCGTCGAATTGTTTGTTGTTTGGATCTGTATTCCGTATTATCAAACTCACTTCCAAAGGAAAGAATGCTAACAATTTCCTGAGACCATTCGGGTACCATTTCAATATTGAAAAGATAAGCATCTGGTATGTCATCATCTACTCCTTCTGGAGCTTCCCCATTGTGTATCCTTGAAAGATGATCCGCTCGTAGATGGGTTTTACCCTTTTTGACCACCACTGTAATATAATAAACCAGCGTACAATTCTCCCTGTATTGCACGGTTTATTTACCAGATACAAAAGAGCTTGATGATCTGTGAAAAACACAAATTTATTTATAATGCCCAAATTTCTTTACAGCATAAATCATTCCTAACCCCTTTCTGCTCGGTGGTTGTGTAGTTTTTTTCTACACTGTTTAACTGTCGGCTCGCATAGCAAACCGGAAAATCCATTGTTCCGTCTCCAGGTTGAGCCAAAATACTTCCAATGGCATATGCAGAAGCATCAATGTGAACATGGAATATATTTTCCCAATCTGGTGCCTTCAGTACAGGTGCTGATATAAGGTTTTCCTTCAGCTTTTGGAATGAAGTTTCACACTCCTCGGTCCACTCGAAATTGACTAGCAAACGATACAGAGGTTGTGCGATAACCGCATACATGTATATGAATCTTTGATAATATCCACATTGTCCCATGAAGGATTGCACTTGTTTCGCATTACTAGGCCTGGGTAGGTCTACAATGACTTTGACTTTGTCTAGGTCTGTGGGTATGCCATTTCTTGAGACAATGTGTCCTAAGATGCGGCCTTGCTTAACCATGAATACACACTTTTCCAGGTTAAGACAGATTCGATATATCCTGCATTTTTCAAAGACCTTTTGCAAATGGTCGATATGCTCCTCTCGTAGAAGAGAGTGTACACAAAGATCATCCATGTAAATTTCTAAGAATATTCCTTGAATGCTTGAGTCATTAACCTCTGGAAAGTGGCTGGGGCATTAGTTAAGCCAAATGGCATAACATGATACGCATAAATCCCCCATTCTGTGGCAAACACTGTTTTGTGTTGATCCTCCCTTGCTATTGCCAGTTGGTTGTATCCTGAAAACCCATCTAGAAAGGAATAAGCCCGTCTCCCGCCACTCGCTCAAGCACATGTTCTGTGATTGGTAAGGGATAATTATCCCTTATGGTGGCTGCATTTACCTTTTTAAGGTTTACACACACTCGTAGTTTTCCGTTATTTTTGGGAACTACCACAATGGGTGACACCCAATCTGTATGTTCAATTTCATAGATGAATTCAACTTCTATCATTTTATCAATCTCCTCTTTGATTCGTTTAGCAAATGTGTCATTATATGTATAAGGACGTTGTTTGCTAGGTTTTGCATCCGATTTCAAAAGAATTGTATGTTAGCATATCGATGGATCAACTCCTTTGAGGTCTTTTTAGGACCAAGCAAATACATCTTTATACTTCTTGAGAAGTTGTGTTAGCCGTTCTTCCTCTTCAGGCTCTAAATCGTTAGCTATATAGACCGGCTGAGGCTTTTCACCTTGTTCTGCAAGGTCTATCCTTTTTGCATTTTCTGGCCCATCGTAAGATTCTTGGTTGGTTCTTTCCCTGAATGGTGGTGTCATGATGATTTTTTTGTCTTGGATAGTAAATTTTTGATAGTGTGATGGTACATTCATGTTTTCCTTTTCAGACTCCCCTTTACCATCACTATCTTCTTCAGTAGTCCATATATCTCTCAAAGATCGTTTCAGTTCTTGGTATTTCTGTTTACGCTCCAGTTTGGTCCACTCTTGGTCTTTTGTTGTTTCTTTTTTTATTTTTGAGAATTTTGTGATTTTGTTTTGGTTTTTAGCTTTTCGTACCTATTTTATTTCCTCTCACGTTCTTTCTTTTCGATCTTTTGAGAATCTTCCTGATATTTGATCTTTTACACAATCCTCTGCTTTTACAAGCATCAAATAGTGAGTTTTACCTTTTATCTTGGGCATCACGTTCTCTCTCGCTTTGTTTTCTGCCCGTCTCCTCCTATAGCGTTCTTGGCGTCTAGGGTGTTGATTAGCAAAATCATAAAACTTGATATTATCGGTTTCATTTCCACGCTCACTTGAGGTGTCTGAACACTCATTATCTGCATCATCATTTACTTCCAAATGTTCAGAGGAGTTGTAAAAATGTTCTTGTTCTGGTGGTTCTACTGTCTCTTTTTCTCCTGGTATAACGCTTACCATGTAATAGGGTAGCACATCATAGCCATCCTTATCAAAAAAAATTGTTGTTGGACTATCTGTAATGGTACAGACATCCAATGTTGCTAGTATGTGTTCCCATTTGAGAGGTTCCAAGGCATCTTCAGGGAAAGGTTTAGGAATATACTCTTTGTCCCCATTTTCTCTTTCTAAGACGCATTCCTCTCTTCTTAAGCTTCCACAATGTGAAGCTCCGCACATCCATAGCTCTTTTGGTTGCCCTAACCATGCTGGGAGTTTTGATCCTACTACTGTAGCTGTAACTATGGTCTTTTAGGTATATTTTAGTTGTTGTCTCGCCATGTCAGAGGTATATGTGGTCATAACGCCGATCTTGGACCCTTCAATTGTCGCATGAATGGTCATCCCAAGATGATCTCATAATTGTTCTTTTTGTCGAAATCGACTATTGCAAATGTATGCTCATACTCGATTGCGCACGAAGTGACAATCACTTTCTCTAAGAGTCCTAGAGGCTTCTCCATGAACCCATCTGCCAATTGCAGTTTCATTTTGGTAGCCCTCAAAGCTGGTTTTCCCCATTTTTTCAAGATTTCCTTGGTGGCAATAGCAACTCTCGCTCCAATGTCAAGAATAGCTTTGGAAACTACTCCTTGGAATTCTACTGGTAGCATGGTGTTCCCATCTTCCCCTTCGCAGTAATGTCCAACCTTGTTCAATGGTACTGGCCTAGTGTTTAGTTGAGGCTTGTCCAACTCTCTGATCCCTTCCTGTAGCTTCAAGGTGGGGTCTTTCACTCCAAAATTTTTTAGGCATTTACCTACTGTGGTCCACATGTTTGGTCGTAACCTTAGGAGTTTTGCCAAGGTGATTGTGCATGCCACCGGGGTGGACAACAACTCAATCAATCCTTGCGAATCCATCAGTTTGTTAGAGGAAAGTCTTTGAGATGGGATTGCTCTCACCTCCACTTTGGCTTCATACTCTCCTAGGTAAGAGGGTAAAGTTCTCAGCGAGTCTGGTTGGCTGTACCCCGAACTAATTGATCCTTGGTCTCCTCCTTGTGAATGTATCTCAAAGTTCATTTGCGATCTTGCCTCAAATTATTCAATAGGAGGTAAGGTTACATTCTTTTCTTTTCTCGCGCTCTTCAGGTGATTACTCATCCTATTAGCCTCGTTGGCCTCACGAATTTGCTTCCACAGATCATCTAGACCGTTGCAGTGCTTACCCATTTCTACCAAGATTTTAGGCTGGAACCCGTCACTTGTGCCATCTGTTGATTTGGCACTATGATAGGCTCTCCTCTAGACTCATAGACATTAGTGAGTCCTTCCTTTGTTTCTACATGTTTCTCTAAAGATGGTTGGATAGGGGTTGGAGCTGGTGCCTCATGCCAATTTACAGGTTTACCTAGCGGGTCTTCCATCAATGATTGAGCTGTTTCGATCATCTTTTTACACATATCCATCCTCTGTTTTCTATTTTTGCATATGGATAAGTCATCCACCTTTGCTCCTGGGTTTGGTTCTTTTTAAGTCTAGCTTCATAAGCTTTTAGAAGTGTATCCAACCACTCATTTACCTTGTTAGCCAGTATAGATCCTCCTGATCCTACACTTTTGGGCTCTGCTATTTTCTTGGGTGCTATAGTTGCCGTGGTGTGTGAGCTTAAGCTAGCTAGATCCTCTAACCGCTCTAATCTCTCCTTTGTATGTTTTAACTCCTCGGATAGAGATGTTTTCTCTCATTCATTCCTGGTTTTCCTACGCGCCTTTCTAGCTTTCCAAGTGCTTCTCTGATTTTTCGTTTCTGAACTTTGGGCATTGGTTTTTGGTTCTTCAACTATGGGTTTGTTCGTCCTTCTTTGAGCTTGGGCTCGTATTACCGCCTGGATGGGTATGATTGTTTCATTTTCCGATCCTCCACTGGAAGGTACTGTTTCTAGCATGTTCAAGGTGGTTTTTGCTCCTTTGCTCGGGTTTTTAGGGCAATCGGGAATCAAATGAGTAATCCCACATTCTGGGCAATACGCATTGACTCTAATGATTTCATCATGAGGACAATCTCTAAGCCAATGGTCTCTACCACACTTGTAGTTGTTGAGCTTATATGTGAAGCTACTCAATATATGGCTTCTCTATATATGGCACCCAGGTCCCCTCTATATATACATCATCTCATGTGTGTATTCTACACACTTTGGGGTTCTACTTCTGTGTTCTCTCCTTCTCTCAACATGGTATCAGAGCAGTACGTTTTTGTTTTTGATTTTTCTCATGATCAAAATCGATTTTGCAGAAACTACTCGCGAAAGGGATCGGAATCGATGTGGTCTACAACTTTGCAGAAGGAAGTTTCTTCAAATTCTGCACCGATTTTGAGTTATCGTTCACGGACTGCGTACATACCTGAAAAACAGCTTTCGCGTTTTGTTTTTGATTTTTCTGCTAATTGGAAACGATTTTGCAGAAACTACTCGCATGGGAGACCGGAATCGATGTGGTCTACAACTTTGCAGAAGGAAGTTTTTTCAAATTCTGCACCGATTTTGAGTTATCGTTCGCGGACTGCGTACATATCTAAAAAGCAACTTCCACTTTTTGTTTTTGACTTTTCTGCTAATTGGAAACGATTTTGCAGAAACTACCCGCGCAAGAGACTGGAATCGATGTGGTCTACAACTTTGCAGAAGGAAGTGTTTTCAAATTCTGCACCGATTTTGAGTTATCGTTCGCGGACTGCGTACATACCTGAAAAGCAACTTTCGTTTTTTGTTTTTGATTTTTTTTTGCTAATTGAAATCGATTTTGCAGAAACTACCCGCTGAAGAGACCGGAATGGATGTGTTCTACAACTTTGCAGAAGGAAGTGTTTTCAAATTCTGCACCGATTTTGAGTTATCGTTCGCGGACTGCGTACATACATAAAAAGCAATTTCCGTTTTTTGTTTTTTATTTTTCTGCTTATTGAAAACGATTTTGCAGAAACTACCCGCGTGAGAGACCGGAATCGATGTGTTCTACAACTTTGCAGAAGAAACTACCCGCTATGGGAGACCGGAATCGATGTGGTCTATAACTTTGCAGAAGGAAGTTTCTCTAAATTCTGCACCGATTTTGGGTTATCGTCTCGGACTGCGAATATGTTTGAAAATCAAAATTTTACTTTTTGCTTTTGATTTTTCTCATAATTGAAAACTTCTCAATTATATTTTTCTTCATCAATCATATATTTGTTACTGACGTAACTTTGCTGCAGAAGCCAGTTACACATCGTTCCGATTCAGTCGAGCCGTTGATAATCGTCCAAATTCTATCGAGCTACTGTTGGTACATGATCTTTTGTTATATGATATACTCGTTCATTGATTCTCGTATAATTATTCTTTTAGAGATATAGTTTACGTCGTTTTATTGATAATTTCTCATTGATACCATAGTGATTTTGATGGTACCATGATGATGTTTTGTTAATACTTTGGTCATGGTGATTTTCGTTGATACCATGATGATATGTCATTGATACCATGGTTATTCTCGGTGGTGCCATGATGATATTTCATTGATACCATGGTTATTCTCGGTGATGCCATGATGATGTTTCGTTGATACCATGGTTATTCTCGGTGATGCCATGATGTTGTTTCGTTGATTCCATGGTGATTTTTGTTGATACCATGATGATGTTTTGTTGATACCATGGTTATTCTCGGTGATACCATGATGTTGTTTCGTTGATACCATGGTTATTCTCGGTGATGCCATGATGATGTTTCGTTGATACCATGGTTATTCTCGGTGATGCCATAATGTTGTTTCGTTGATACAATGATTATTCTCGGTGATATCATGATGCTTTTCGTTGATACCATGGTCATTTATTCATTTTTATTGATATAATGATGATATTTTGTTAATACTTTGATGGTATTCATTGATCACTACATTGATAAATGTTGTTTTATGTAGTATATACACATATCATTTGTATCACGTAATCACACATTTTGTACTTTTACGTTTATACTTTATGTACCATATGTTGTCGTGCGTATATATGTCGTCAAAAGAGTGGCATCGCGAACCATCTCTTATGGCATTATGAACGTAATTATTTCATTAACGATGCTAATAATTTTCATTACATGTTCTTTTTGGAGTCTATGATCTATGTAGGATTGATCAAAGAATTGATTTTATGAAGACAAACTTGGTGACAATAAAAGATTTATGAAGATATGTTTGGTGATGCCATATTGATGACAACATGAAGACATGTTTGGTGATGCGATATTGATGACAAGCTACACAGCAGATTCACGGAGACACTTTTGATTACAAGCTAATCGATAGCTTTTATACCTCTTTATTGAACCTTTGTATTCATTATGGTATTTGATAGGATAGGAGTAATGTAACTCCTCATAAAACATTCATTGTAAAAGGAGTGATGTAGCTCCTCGTAAACATTTGTATATTTAATGATTTTTATAATATAACGGTGGGTGTATATAGAGCTGTGGGTTTTTCCCTTGATCCCCCAAGGGTTTTTTCATCCACAGTTAGGGACCCTTATTTGAGCGGGGGTGTTGAGCTTATATGTGAAGCTACTCAATATATGGCTTCTCTATATATGGCACCCAGGTCCCCTCTATATATACATCATCTCATGTGTGTATTCTACACACTTTGGGGTTCTACTTCTGTGTTCTCTCCTTCTCTCAACAGTAGTAGGGTCCCTTGGGTTGTTGAGGTGCTCCTTGAGCTCCTCTTTGTTGGTAAGCATGTCTCTGTCCGCCCATGCCTCCATTTGCTATGAACAACAATGCTCGTTCATCTAAGCTATATCTTCCTTTCTCTTGCTGCCTGTGTAGCAGTTGGTGGTCCTGTATTTCCTATCATACTCCATGGTTCTGGTGTCGAGGGTTCTTCCGGTGGATAATAGATAGGGTTTGACGCATATCCATTGGGATCTTCATAATATGCATGCATAGGTACCAAAGCCTTATCCTCTGATTCAGTTACTGTTGGTGTGTATCTTATACCAGCTGGTCGTAATCCTGGTAGGGGTGGTTGTTGCCCCAACACCGGTTGTGTTCTTTCTACACCTACAGGTCCTGGTAGGTTGCCTGCTTGATATCTAGGCATCGGTGGAACTTGAGGAGAAGCTACCGGAGCTTGGGGAGTGTAAGGTCTCTCTCTCATATACCCCTTGTTCTAATAACATTCCTTAGTCCCATGGTTTGTCCATTTGTGTTCAATAGCACACCACTTGGGCTGTTTAGCCTGGGGTTTGGCGTACAAGTTGATCTTTTTTAGCACTTCATCTACAAGCTGCTCCCGGTTTACAGCTACTTCTCCTTTCGGTGCTGTCTTAGAAGACTTGCTTCTACTTTGTTGTTAAGACGAATCATCATCAAGGTCCTTGAACTCCCCCTCTTTGTAGACCGTGCAATTGTCCACCAGGTAAAGAGCTTCCTTGGTCAATTCATTCAACGTCGTGCTTCTTTTCATATGTAAGTCTTTCTGGAGATCTGCATTTCTTAGTCCTTGGATGAATATCAGCATAAGTCTGGACTGAGTTGGCAGTTCTTCAACAGGGTAGAACTTAACATATCTTTTTAGTCTTAGGGCTGCCTTTCGTATAGATTCTCCATCTTTCTGTTTGAATTTATGGATCTGTGAGACGGTATTATGAGCTATTCCCCTTTGTGAGAATTCATCGATAAACTCATCAAACACTTCCTCCATAGACTCAAAGTCTCTACGCTCTACAGAGTCAAACCAAGTGGCAACATCGTCCTCGGGGGTTAGTCCAAACCCTGCAAATTGGGTAGGAAAGTCTAACACCTCCTGGGCTCTAATTACACACACAAAGGCCGTTACATGATCTCTTGGGTCTCTGCTTCCTTTGTATTTCTTGTTTATTCATTTTTGCACTTGAGAAGGTCTAATTATCCGATGATCTACAAACCTCATCATTGGATCTCCACGTCCTAATCGATATACCTCCTCACGTCTTCTGTAATAGGCTGGTTCCTCTCCCAGTGGTGCTCCTAAGCCGTAATTTCTAACGGTTCTTGCTGGAGGTGGTTCATCTCTTCGAACTCGCTCTACGGGTGGTCCTCCAGGTTCTGTTGACCCTTGAGTCTTTGGCTTACTCTCTCCCTAATACCTTGAATAGAGTGGTGGTTCTTGAAAATCCCTTAGCCCTTGTGCGGCTTGATAACCATCTCGGTTTCGGTCTTGTTCCAATGTTGCACTCTGTCGAAGCCATGCCTGCAATAATGGCTGGTTTGTCAGTTGGTCTTGGTTGTTGAATCCTTGCAGTCAGGTGGAATGTGAGATAGCGTCATACTCATCTGAAAAAGGATTCATTGACTTGCTTGGGCTGTAGGTGGCTCTTGGCACTTCCTCACATGAAGGTGCTAATGATGATGCTCCCATGTTTGTGAATTATCTTGTGACTAGGTTGCAACAAGCTATGGGCAACCCTACTTTGCAAGCCGAAGTTACTCAACAACTTCGTTCCTATGGAATTTCCCTTCCTCTCCAAGAGGAGAGAGAGCTTAGGAGGCCTCTTGAAGAGACCCCCAAAAGAAGACTCTCTCCCATTCGAGAGGAGGAATCCAAAGAGAAAGAAAGCAATGAAAGTCTAAGTTCTTCTGAAGATGTGGCTCCACGAAGAAGGCAGTCTAAACAATCGCCTACTCCTCCCAAGAGGAAAAGAGCAACCCATATTCCTTCCCCTCATCACTCTGAAAGGAAAGAGAGGAAACAAAGGAAGAAAAGGGCTAGGAAGAGTTCACCCTCTTCTCCTTCTTCTTCACCTTCCTCCTCTTCCGATGAAAATTATGGCTATTCTCCTAGAGAATACAAGAGGGGAGGACATCGCAAATCATTTCCTGCATGGCGAAGGTCACAAAAGATAAAGAAGTTCAAGGAGGGAGGAAAGAGTATCTCTTTTCTCACCTACGATGGCACCTTTGGTGCTACTGACAAGTGTTGGCCTTCATCCAGCAATTTGATGCGGCCTTTGGGGACGAGGGCTTCACAGAGTACTCCAAGCTACGTCATGTAGCTATGCACTTCCAAAAATCAGCTCGTCAATGGTGGGCTAGCCTTCGTGGCAATGGAGAAGCCCCAAAGACATAGAAAACTCTACGAGTTTCCATCATGAAGCAATTTATGCCAAGCGATACTAAAGATAAAGTTCTTACCGAATGGCGCGGCATGAAGCTTCTCTCTCATGAGTCTATCAACAAGTATGTAGACAAGTTTTGGGATTTACATCTCAAAGCTACTGTCTTTCAAAAGATAGAGTTTGCCGAGCAAAGAGAGCAATTCTGTGCGGGATTACCTGAAGAGATGGCCGAATATATCAACTCTCAACGGCTCGGTACTATTACCGAAGTAATCCACCACACCATGGTTGCTTCACGCATCAATTTCCATCAAGGGGCTAGACGTAATGTCAAGCCCATGGAAAACAAAGATAAAAATGATGCAAAGGGGAAATCCAATGCTCAAAATAATTCCCAAGGCACTTCCGACAACAACAACAACAACAACAACAATCGGTCCAAGGAGAAGGGAGTTTACAAAGGTAAAAACAAACTCTCTCTTGAAGAGCTTGAAGCTTTTCACAAGGACCATAAGTGTTTCAAGTGTGGAGAGCAAGGACATGGCTATCGTTCTTGCCCCAAGAAGAATACTCGCAATGAGACTCCTAGAGCTTCCACCATCGAAGCTCCAAAAGAGGATGCTCATTGCAAAGGATCATCACTCTCCTATGCTTGGGGAAAGGTAAGAGAGCATGATGCCTTCATCTTGTTTGACCCTGGATCTACTCTTAACTTCATATCAATAGAGTTGGCCACCAAGTTGGGTATTCAAGCTTTTGAGATGGGATATATAGTAGTCGCTGATGCAGCTTTCAAGGGACAACAAGCCTCCGTTACTCCCTTGATTGGGAAGTTGAGGCTTCATGTCCAAAGCTATGTCGACAAAGAAGACTTCTTCATCTCTCCTCTCCAACATCACGATGTTATCCTGGGGGCACCATGGTTTGATCGCATGGCTGCCAACATGAAGTTCCCTGAAAGGAGAATTTACTTCACTTACAGGGGAAAGAACATGTATATAGATGCTAGTGAGCGTGGTCGCACTATTCCACTTGTAAATCCTCTTTCTTTTGATAAATCAATGAAGAGCTCAGTTTCTGCGTACATGATTTATGTCAAAGAGTCTCTAAAAGCTAATAATGTTTCATCAAATGAAAATGATAGGAATCAAGAAGAGTTAGACTTGTCTACTTTTCTAAAAGTATTCCAAGATGTGTTCATTGATGATATCCCTATGGACCTACCTCCAAAACGAGGGGATGATGACCATTGTATTGAGCTCCTTCCAGGAAGCTCACCGCCTAACAAACCTCCTTATCGAGTCTCACAAGCTCAACAAGAGGAGATTATGAGGCAAGTATAGGAACTGGTAGACAAAGGGATGGTGAGGCCTAGGTCCTCTCCCTTTTGTTCTCGAGTCCTTTTAGTGCAAAAGAAAGATGGTACATACCGTATGTGTGTGGACTATCGAGCACTAAATCATATCACTATCAAAAATAGATTTCTCGTGCCTCGGGTAGAAGATCTGTTTGATAAGGTACAAGGCTCTACCTACTTTAGTAGGATTGACCTTAAGAGTGGCTATCATCAAATAAGGATAGTGGATGAAGATATCCTAAAGACCGCGTTTCGCACAACATTTGGTCTTTATGAATATCTAGTCATGCCTTTTGGCTTGACTAATGCACCAGCTACTTTCAATCGTCTCATGGAGAAACTTTTTAGACCATATCGTAAATTCACTGGAGTGTTCTTTGATGATATCATCATCTACTCCAAATCTTTGGAGGAACATAAGCAACATCTCCAAGTGATTTTTCAAGCCTTGAGGGAAAACAAACTTTTTCTCAACCAAAAGAAAAGTGAATTCTTCCTTCAAGAGATTCAATATCTAGGTCATATTATCTCTCACGATGGTATTCGTATGGATCCATCAAAGTTAGAGGTAATAAAATCATGGCCTAACCCAAGGAAACTATATGAGCTAAGAAGCTTTATTGGTATGTGTGCATACTATAGACGCTTCATAGAAAAATTCTCTCAAGTAGCAGTACCACTTCACGACTTAACAAAGAAGAACGTTAAGTTTGTATGGACTGCTAAGGAGCAAAATGCTTTTGAAAAACTCAAAGAGAAGCTTACTTCCCAACCAGTCCTCGTGCTTCCGGATCTCTCAAAGCCATTTGAGGTCCAATGTGATGCGTGTGGTGATTGCCTTGGAGCGGTTTTGCTTCAAGAAGGGCATGCCATAGCATATGAGAGCCGAAGGCTCAATGGTGATGAACGAGTCTTGGGCAT
The DNA here is from genome assembly GCF_014529385.1 of Adiantum capillus-veneris. NCBI lineage: Eukaryota > Viridiplantae > Streptophyta > Polypodiopsida > Polypodiales > Pteridaceae > Adiantum > Adiantum capillus-veneris. The sequence goes on along the minus strand of NC_140936.1, from coordinate 147,614,067 downwards.
TTATGAGAAAGAGCTTTTAGCTGTTCTACATGCCCTAGACACATGGAAGCACTACCTATTGGGGACTCCATTTATCCTACGAACCGACCACCAAAGTCTCAAGTATTTCATGACGCAAACCAAGCTTTCCGACAAACAAATGAGGTGGGAAAATTTTCTTTCGCAATTTAATTTCCATATTGCTCACATAGCTGGTAAGCACAATCAAGTTGCCGATACACTTTCACGACGACCAAAAGTTAATGCGGTGTCTATAGCTACTCACAATGATCTATCCTCTATGATAGATGAGTATGCTACTGACCTTGACTTTAGAGACATAATGTCAGCCCTTGCTTTGGGGAAGAAAGAGGAACCATTCACCTTGCAGGATGGTTATCTTCTCCACGGCAATAGGCTATGTGTTACCCATTCCCTTCGTGAGAAGGTTATGTATGAATCCCATGCTCCTCCATATGCGGGGCATAGAGGTATTCAACCTACTCTCCGAGGAGTAGAGACGCATTTCTATTGGCCTACCATGAAAGTGGACATACAAGAGTATGTTTCAAAATGTGTAGTATGCCAAAAGACCAAGTATGATAGAGGGAAGCAACTTGGATTACTCCAGCCATTGCCTATTCCAAATTCACCATGGGAGAGTATATCCATGGATTTCATCTTTGGATTACCCAAGTCTATCCATGGGAATACAGGAATATGGACAATAGTCGACAGGTTTAGCAAGCAAGCACATTTTATTCCTGTCAAAAACACTATTAAGGCACATCAAATGGCAACTCTCTTCATATCTCAGATTTTCAAACACCATGGATTACCCACATCCATCGTGTCAGATAGAGATCCTAGAATGACCAGTAATTTCTGGAAAGGTCTCTTTGAAAATCTAGGAACAAGATTGAATTTCTCTTCGGCCTATCACCCACAAACAGATGGCCAAAGTGAGATAGCCAATCTTACGATACTTGATCTACTCAAGACTTATGTTACCGAAGTAGATCAACGCTCACAATGGGAAAAGTACTTACCTCTTGTAGAGTATGCCTACAATAATACTGTACATACTTCTATGGGAAAAGAACCTTTTGAGATCATTGAGGGAAGACCTAAAAGTCCCTTGCTACTCAAAGTACATGGGAAGATCTTCGCCGCCGATGAGTATAGCTGTGACCTACAAGAATCTTTTCAAAAGATTAGGGAGGCTATATCCATCTCTCAACAAAGGCAAAAAGCTGTTGCTGATAAGCACAGAAGAGCCTTAATGCTCAAAGAAAATGATTGGGTCTTACTCAAGTTTCCTAAGGCTCGATTAAGGCAAACGACGGGCAAAAATCCTACGGGCCATCAAAAGTATTATGCTAAACTAGCAAAAAGATACTATGGTCCTTTCCAAATCTTGAAGCCCATTAATGAGACGACTTGTCAACTCAAGCTGCCCAACCATTGGCTTATACACAATGCCTTTCATGTAAGCCTGCTTAAGCCCTACAAAGGAGAGCCACCAACTGAACCAATTATTGAAGACCCTCCCGAAGTTGAAGACCAAGAAGAGGTGCTACAACCCGAAGCTATCCTTCGGCATGAAGACAAGGTACTACGACATGGTAAGATAATCCGACGGTATCTTATTAAGTTCAAAAATTATCCTTTTGAAGATGCTAGATGGATGCAAGGAGTACAACTTAAGGATAGTATGAACCTTGTCAATGCTTACAATGCTACAGTAGAGTAAGCAAATGTACAAATTTCTTTTAAATGACTCATGTTTTTGTCTTATATGACTAGTCCTCTTTTTTAATTGTGCACAAATTTAACTAGTATGCATGCTTAGAATCATGTTTGTGATGACGACGTCTCTCAAACACCAAGTAGTATTTGTCACTCTACCTTGGGAGAATGAAATGGATTTAAGAGCAGACATGCTTGCAGCAGCTATGTCTCCCAAGCACCAAATGGATTAGTCATCCATCTTGGAAAGATGTCGTAGGGTAAAAAGGGATCCTTTACCCGCTAAGTACGATTGACTAATGACTAAGACTTTATCTCTTCTACCTCATAGTCGAGGACGACTATGATTTCAAGAGAGAGGTAATGTCATAAAATCTAACATCTAGCCAACCCAAATGATTTTCTCATATTAAATTGATCACTTAATGTGGGAGAATAAACGGGAACAAGTGTTAAGATATAGATATGTGCTTATAGATCTATCTCAACACGGGGCCAATGGTAAAGGGGCCCAAAAGGCAGATGGTCTATCAAAGAGCAAGGCTAACCAATGGATCATAAGACCTTAGGGTTAGCTTCATTGAAGACCTCCAATAAATGTGTGTAAAAGTCCTTTGACCTTAGGTAAGCTAGGACTGAGCTTGAGGTGGGAACCCGGCCCAAGCTCGAGGTGCTTGTCCTCCTTGAGGTGCTTGTCGTGCTTGAGGTGCTTGATTAAGATGCTTGAGGTGCTTGACTGGCTCCATGCTTGAGATGCTTGACTTGCTGCATGATTAAGGTACTTGAGGTGCCTTGAGAAGCTTGCCTGAGATGCTTGTGGGAACACCCCCCTAGTTCAAGTGCTTTGTCATGCTTGGTGAGTAAGGTGCTTGATCACCTAAAGTCAAAAGCATTCCTACAAGAGGGGGGGCGAGCCCTTTTCTTAGGGGCTAGAGAGAGAACACCCACTCACACACACAAGGGAAGCCCCAACTTGAAGAGGTAGCAAAGGACACATGTCAGGTCCCTACCCATGTTACCTTCGTGTGTTGCTTGAAGCCTATTGGCTAGGCTTCAAAGGGATCCAATGATAAATTTCTTGAATTATATAATTGATTTTGCATTTATCAAGTCCTCTCGCTCAAAGGGGAAAGGGGGACACTTGTCCCAAGGCTACCCATGTTGCTTGTAATGGCTCCTGCTTGTGATTGGCTAGGCCTGGAGGGGTCCAATGATCTTCAAGCATGAGCTACAAGGGGGGGTCGACCCAAGCTAGCTAGGGGCTTGCTTGAGGGGTATACTCACCCACACACACTCACAAGCACTCTCATTGTGTACTATGCAAAGTGCAAGAGCTCCCTCTCCTTCTCCAAGCAAGTAGAGGTTGAGAGCCTACATCAACACTCTTGGCTATGCAGTGCAAATCCAACCAAGAGCCATGCTTCAATGCTTAAGCTTTCCATCTCCTTCTTCTTCATTATTATGCTATTATGTATGCTAGCAACAAGAGTATGATAAGTGAGGAAATAATTCTTTCTCCTACGAAATGTTTCTTCTTCCTCTTCCCTACCCTCATTCCCTGCTAGCTCTCTCCACCTTCGAAGGTGTTTGAGGTCTTGGGACTGAGGCTTGGGATAGTTAAAGCTTTCTTCAAGTTTATGTTATGTTTGTGATGCATGAAGCCTTCCATCTTCATGGCATCACCTAGGTCACAAGGAACACAAAGAATGTATTGTAACAAGTCTCTCTTAATGCGAGAAATCATAATACAAATGCCTATTGGAGGGGGGACCGGCTCCACATAAATCCGGTCCTCAACTGTTGTCATGTTCTCTAAACTCTCTCTCTTGCAAAAGTATTGTCTATGCCGAGTTAACTAGTTGCTATGATTATGTTGCTATCTTCAATTATGTCAACCCGCTATGCTCACAAAATCATTTCTTGAAAGTACTCTCATTAAATTCCGCTACTCTCACATATTAAGGCAAATTCCGTTACATTGGTATCAGAGCATTTGGTTTCTCTTTTCTTGCTTAAGAAGAGAGGTCCTTAAGTAGCCTATAAATGGTTGATGTTGTTAATTATAATAGAGTAAGTGGAACTGGGATCTAATATCGGTTTTGTTAAGCCCACTATGTGGGGGATGGTGCACACCTTGGGAGATTTGGACTTAATAATGGAGTCTTTTTAGACTTGCCTACGACTTTACCATTATTGAGCCACAAGAAGTCCGAAAGGAGCTAGCCCTTGGCAACTCTGCTATGTTAGACCTACTCCTCTACTCTCTATAATTAACCACTTTGAGCCGTGGGTGTAGATACTTAAGAGCCAATTTTCAAAGGCTAAGAGGAGTGGCAACTAAGGTTTTGAATTGCCAAAGCATACACTAAGTACATACATAAAATTTTGTTAACATGGCTGACAATAATCAAGAGAGTAGAATGAACATTGATAGCTTTGATTTTGCACATGAAGGTGCTAATGATGATGCTCCCATGTTTGTGAATTATCTTGTGACTAGGTTGCAACAAGCTATGGGCAACCCTACTTTGCAAGCCGAAGTTACTCAACAACTTCGTGCCTATGGAATTTCCCTTCCTCTCCAAGAGGAGAGAGAGCTTAGGAGGCCTCTTGAAAAGACCCCCAAAAGAAGACTCTCTCCCATTCGAGAGGAGGAATCCAAAGAGAAAGAAAGCAATGAAAGTCTAAGTTCTTCTGAAGATGTGGCTCCACGAAGAAGGCAGTCTAGACGATCGCCTACTCCTCCCAAGAGGAAAAGAGCAACCCATATTCCTTCCCCTCATCACTCTGAAAGGAAAGAGAGGAAACAAAGGAAGAAAAGGGCTAGGAAGAGTTCACCCTCTTCTCCTTCTTCTTCACCTTCCTCCTCTTCCGATGAAAATTATGGCTTTTCTCCTAGAGAATAGAAGAGGGGAGGACATCGCAAATCATTTCCTGCATGGCAAAGGTCACAAAAGCTAAAGAAGTTCAAGGAGGGAGGAAAGAGTATCTCTTTTCTCACCTACGATGGCACCTTTGGTGCTACTGACAAAGTGTTGGCCTTCATCCAACAATTTGATGCGGCCTTTGGGGACGAGGGCTTCACAGAGTACTCCAAGCTACGTCATGTAGCTATGCACTTCCAAAAATCAGCTCGTCAATGGTGGGATAGCCTTCATGGCAATGGAGAAGCCCCAAAGACATGGAAAACTCTACGAGTTTCCATCATGAAGTAATTTCTGCCAAGCGATACTAAAGATAAAGTTCTTACCGAATGGCGCGGCTTGAAGCTTCTCTCTCATGAGTCTATCAACAAGTATGTAGACAAGTTTTGGGATTTACATCTCAAAGCTATTGTCTTTCAAAAGATAGAGTTTGCCGAGCAAAGAGAGCAATTCTGTACGGGATTACCTGAAGAGATGGCCGAATATATCAACTCTCAACGGCCCGATACTATTACCGAAGTAATCCACCACACCATGGTTGCTTCACGCATCAATTTCCATCAAGGGGCTACACGTAATGTCAAGCCCATGGAAAACAAAGATAAAAATGATGCAAAGGGGAAATCCAATGCTCAAAATAATTCCCAAGGCACTTCCAACAACAACAACAACAACAACAACAATCGGTCCAAGGAGAAGGGAGTTTACAAAGGTAAAAACAAACTCTCTCTTGAAGAGCTTGAAGCTTTTCACAAGGACCATAAGTGTTTCAAGTGTGGAGAGCAAGGACATGGCTATCGTTCTTGCCCCAAGAAGAATACTCGCAATGAGACTCCTAGAGCTTGCACCATCGAAGCTCCAAAAGAGGATGCTCATTGCAAAGGATCATCACTCTCCTATGCTTGGGGAAGGTAAGAGAGCATGTTGCCTTCATCTTGTTTGACCCTGGCTCTACTCGTAACTTCATATCAATAGAGTTGGCCACCAAAATGGGCATTCAAGCTTTTGAGATGGGAGATATAGTAGTCGCTGATGCAGCTTTCAAGGGACAACAAGCCTCCGTTACTCTCTTGATTGGGAAGTTGAGGCTTCATGTCCAAATCTATGTCGACAAAGAAGACTTCTTCATCTCTCCTCTCCAACATCATGATGTTATCCTAGGGGCACCATGGTTTGATCGCATGGCTGCCAACATGAAGTTCCCTGAAAGGAGAATTTACTTCACTTACAGGGGAAAGAACATGTATGTATAGCTTTTATTGCTTCTCAAAGAAAGGGTGGTAACAACAATGCAGCCACTTAAGTTGAAGGCCAAAGAGGCTAAGAGGAAAGAGGGTGGTTCCACTGCAAATGCTGGTTCCACTACAAATGCAGCCATTGTTGAGTCTTCTGTGGAAGGATACTGTGTTGCTGATGTTGATGCAGAATGGGCTTTTAGCCTAAAGTGCACTTACAATCTTGCTGTCCATGATGCATGCTTGTCAGTTGCTGCAGATTCACATGTGTGGTATTTCGACAGTGATGCTACAAAGCACATTACCTAACATCGTGAATTGTTTTCCTCTTTCGAGTATGTCTCTCATGGGAATTCAGTCACTTGTGCCAACAATGCCTCTTATTCAGTTCAGGGAGTTGAAAAGATTGTGCTCACTGTTGCTAATGGCAGTTCCTTGACACTTGTTGATGCACTTTATGTAGCTGGGATCAAGAAGAATCTCTTGTCTGTATCCGCACTTGCTAGACTTGAACTTGTAGTCAAATTTATGGATGACAGATATACAGTTCAAGATCTCAATTTTGGTGATGAAATTGTTGCATCTGGGCTTTTGTGTCGTGGACTGTATAAGCTTACTTTGTATGACAAGTGTGGACAACATTTTGCAAATGCTGTTGCAGATTCAAGGGCTATTTCAGATGCAAAACTTTCGCATGGACGTTTTGGTCATCTGAATTTTGCCAGTTTGTTGCGTTTGCAGAAATCTGATATGGTTGCGTCTTTTCCGCCTCTTGAGGCACCTGTCAAACATGTTTGTGAAGGCTATATTTTGGGTAAGATGCAGAGTTCTAAATTTCCAAAGCATGGTTCAGTTCAGGCCACGTGTAGGTTGCAGCTTGTGCATAGTGATGTTTGTGGGCCCATGCAAACTTCGTCCTTGGGCAATTACCTGTACTTCGTGACTTTCATTGATGATTACTCAAGCCATGCATGGGTATTTCCGCTTAAAGCGAAGTCCGAAGTTTTTATGTGCTTCAAACAATTTATGGCTATGACTGAAAATGCCTCTAAATGACTATGGGCATCCTCCATTCCGATCGAGGGGGGAGTATATGTCTCATGAATTTAATGCATTTTTGGCTAGTCGTGGGATAAAACACCAATGTACAGTGCCTTATACACCTCAACAAAATGGTGTTGCTGAGAGGAAAAGCAGGTCACTAACGAAAATGGCACGATATATGGTCAAAATTCAAGCTTTACCGCATTCTTTTTGGCTTGAGGCCATCATGTGTGCCACTTATGTACTTAACAGGTGTCCTACGAAATCTTTGTAGTCTATTACTCCATATGCAGCATGGCATGATAGAAAGCCTTGTATTGAGAACATGCGTTGTTTTGGCTGTTTGGCATATGCTTTGGTGCCACAAGTGCAGCGCAAAAAATTGGATGATAAGGCTGTCAAATGTATTTTTGTTGGTTATAGTGCTGAAAGCAAAGGTTATAGGTTGTATCATCCGCAAACAAAAAGTATTCTGGTTTCTCGGGATGTAGTGTTTGTGGAAGATTCTGTTCAGCCCTTGCTGTCATGTACTAGAGAAAATAATGTAAGCTCACAGGACATTTATGACACTTTGTTGCCTCTTTTTAGTGGTGGAAATACGACTGTAAGTTCCAATGAGGAAAATGTACAGCCTATGGGGGTTTCTGAAATTTTTTTAGATCAGCCTATTACTGATGCAGATGTACATGATGTACTTGATGAGGAAAGGGCTGAAAATGAGCAGGCTAGAGGTATGCTAAAATGGCTAGTGCACACTTTGCGTGACAATAAATTGGATGCACCTTTGTCTAGTCGTACTCGTTCAGGCTCTCGCTATGCATCTTATACATCAGATTGTTATGCTTTGGCTGTGTCTAGTTTACATGATGTTGAGGAGCCTTTGTCTTTTGATGAAGCACAAAATTCAGAAAATTGGATGGCTTCCATGCTATCAGAATATGATGCACTTATAGAAAATGACACATGGACTTTATGTGATTTTCCTCCTGGAAAAAAGGCCATTGGTACGAAGTGGGTTTACAAGTTGAAATGCAAGCCGGATGGTGAGATCGATCGCCATAAGGCTCGACTTGTTGCAAAGGTTTATGCACAGCAAAAAGGCATAGATTATGAAGAGACTTTTGCTCCCACTTGTCGTATGACTACTGTGCATTTTCTATGTGCATTGGCAGCTCATTTTGGTTGGGATGTACACCAATTAGACATTGTTACTACTTTCTTGAATGGTGACATATTTGAGGAAGCTTATGTAACGCAACCTCGCGGTTTTGTCATAAAAGGACAAGAGGACAAAGTGTGCAGATGTAAGAAGGTTTTGTATAAGTTGAAGCAATCTCCTCGTGCTTGGTATGAGAAAGCTGACACTCATTTGGTTAAACGAGGCTTTCATAATAGTCCAACAGAAAGCACATTGTATGTAAAGCATGAGGATGATGTATTTCTCATTGTGGTTCTTTATCTCGATGATTTGCTGATCACTGGACCAAATGAGAGACATATTGCTGAATTTAAGGCTGATTTGAATGCTACTTTCAAGATGAAAGATTTGCGACTGTTGCATCATTACTTGGGTATACAGTTTAAGCAGTGTGACGATGGTATTTCCTTGTGTCAGAAAAGTTACATAGATACATTGCTATGTAAGTTTGGATTTGAGGATTGCAAACCTATTGCCACTCCCATGGAAACAGGTTTGAAGTTGAGTCTACCAAACTGCTGTTGGCTACCTCATTTATGTATGCAACACGAGGCTAGATATTCAGTTTGCAGTCTCACAAGTGAGAAAATTTATGCATAGCCTAGGCTCTAAGCATTGGCAGGCTGTCAAGAGGATTTTTCACTACCTTAGTGGCACTTTACATCTTGGCTTGTTTTATCCCAAGGGGGGATCATTGCCGCCAAACTTACATGCTTTTTCGGACTCATCTTGGGCAAGTTGTTTTGACACGCGAGTGTCCACAAGTGGTTTTTGTTTCATGCTTGGCAGTTCATGTATATCATGGTTGAGCAAGAAGCAACCTACTGTGGCCACTTCGAGTTGTGAGGCTGAGTACAGGACAGTCTTCATAGCTACGGTTGAGTGTGTATGGCTCAGATGCCTTATGGCTGATTTGGGTGTTGGACAGGACACTGCCATTACTATCTACACTGACAATCAGAGCGCATTGGCAGTTGCAAGGAACCCAGTTTTTCATGCTCGCACAAAGCACATTGAGGTGCATTACCACTATGTCAAGGACAAGCTCTTAACAGGAGAGATCAGCATAGCTTATGTGCCAACACAGGACAACCTTGCAGATCTTTTCACAAAGGTATTGTCTTGTGAGAAGCTTGAAGTTTTCCGCAAAGCTTTGGGCTTACTCCCCTTTGTGGACTGATCCTGTCCTCAGGGCATGGCACTTCCCTTTACTCATGTGCCAGCTCTCGTTGCCGCATCACTCCAGGGGGGATTTGTTACCATATACATGTGGTAGTGATGTGTGTGAACACACTAGGACCGCCGGGGCATTTTTTCCCTCTTTGGGAGGTTTAGTCCCCATGCATTGTATATACGCCCATCACTCTAGGGCTATCTTTCTTTCCATTGCACACTAAGTAACACACTCTCTATTATGTGCCTTGAGCTTCCTTCATCTTCTCCAAGCTGTGTGTGTTTCTCTACAACCCTAATTCCAACATTATCTTCTTTTTAGCTTGGGTAAGCTCCTCATCTAGTATTTTTTCTCTCGTTCCCTACGTGCTTTCATCTTAGCCTTTCTAGCTTTCCAACTATTCTGTTTGTGTTAGCGGGTTGCCACACGAACGTCTACAACATAGTTTTTTGGTACTAACATAATGTTAATACTCAGGGAAGTGACTCGGATGGGGCACACAGACTCTTTGAGATCATCAATATCAAGAAGTGAACCTTAAGCAGCTAGCTCAACAACTCTGCAAGCAAACCAACACTCAATGATTAGGGAAATCTGTCTATGTACTTTCTCACAGCTCTAGGTCATCAAGCCATTTTGACACTCGAACGGACTCGAAATGCAATGAAACTTTAGGAGGAGGTCTAGTACACCTAGGGGAAATATCCTACCAAGTCTGGTTTCAATCCAACAAGGTACCAAATTCACAATCCATCATGAAAAATGTCCTAAAAAATGCAATAGAACTATCCAGATAGGTCCCTTTTCCATGCTATAGTTACACTCTTCTCTCGTATGGTTTGTTCATTTTCTCTCTATTTTGCACCACTTAAGCTCCCTTGAATCAAAATTACCAAGAGGATCTAACCTCTTGACCATTTCGTCTCGATAAACTTTTCTTGATCGATAGGTGTCATTAGTTTCTCAATGGACTCACTTATCCGTGAATCACTCTGCTGAGAGGATGTGTTGTCCTCTTGAATCTTACAATCATTTTCTTTATATTCTTTATATTTTGGAATTGAAAATGGATTACCCAATCATTAGTTGTGATGATTACAAGCTGGAGCTGCTTCATAGCTTGAGTGTATGTTTTCAGAGATCCCTTATTCTCTAAAGATAGGCCCCCTCTTTACATTAAAGTTATTGAACTTTATACCTAGGTGTTTGGCGGACAAAGCAACGAAGCAAGGGTCTCCAGAGAAAGAGTCACATTTTTCAGGGAATCTACATTTTTATGGAAATCTCATCCTTTTGTAAAAGAGCTTCTCTAAGGCGAGAACTTGTAAAGAAATTTTTGATTATTTTTCCGAGAGCATTTGTATAGTGGAGATCCAGTTAGAAGTTTAGTACCTTTTGGCCGGACAAGCCATTTGTAAAGACCTAAACTATAAAGGTCAGCTTTGTAAGTTTGAACATAATCCTCTTTTATGTGAAGAAGACAATGTACGTTTAAGAGCTCTATCTTGCTCCAACTTGTAATCTTCGCTATTGTGGCTACGGTAATCCGAATTCAGATTCGTTTATTGCACTGTGTTCCTCTTACTTTGCTCTTCTATTAAAGTGTGATCATTCAAGATTCATTGTAGGTATTCAACTACGTGTTTGAGACCTTAAATCCTTGTTTTGAGTGTTTAAACGCGTATTTTATGTTGTTTTGACCCTAAGAGAGGCTTCAGGGACCCTAAAACGACCCTTTGGGATCACATGTTCACTGTTTTTGTTGAATTTGGGATGAAAGATTGCGATCTTTGTACCTCTCTAGAATGTTGTGACAGTGATAGGATAGCTTCTAAATAGTCCTCTGTAGCTCCCCTTCAAGTTTCGTGCGATTCAGACATGATTTGCATGGTAAACGAGCGTGATGACTGTAGAGCTGTGTAGAAGGACATAGGCGGATTACTTGGCTTTAGTGCGTATGATTTGCTTGCAGAGTTAGTAGTTGCATATCATCGAGTTCACTTCATTGGAAATGACACCCTAGTGAGTTTACATGCCTCATCCTGGTTGCTTCCCTTGTATTGGTATTTTATATTGATGCGTGAGAGCTATGCTATGGACGTCCCTCGTGGCAACCCGCAAACATTGGTGTCGCTGGCAAGGAATGCACCTTAGGTGATGAGCAACCGAGTGCGCAGTTAGCTTCCTTAAAAGAAGATCAATCCACAAATTCATTTTACACCTCAGTTAGGCTGCTGGAGAGGGGTTTAGAGCTTAGTGGAGTCTAGAGTCAGTGCTCCAGCTAGGTCCTCTCTTAGGAGATTTAGGGAGCTGTGAGTGAGAGTGTTCAAAGCAATTTTGCTCTTCAATTTCTCTAATTCGATTGAGTACTAAAATCTCACCCGAAATCCGTTTTGTTTGTTTTGTTTGATTCATTTTCTTATGTTCTTTGATTTCTATACTTAGGAGTAGGATAAGCAAATCACATTCCAATTAGATTTGGGGCAAAATATAGAGTCAACAATACCAGAAAACCATAACTTTGACAAAAGGGCCATAAGACTCTGAAATTTAGAAAATCTGACCAAACAGGGTTGATATTGATTCAAATCACCAAGTGGTAGCACAAAACCCTATAAAACACTTGTCAGAGGGAGTAGACTAAATTTCATCATAATTGGCCCAAGTACTACGATCAATATCGGTGTACCTCAGTGTCAGAACTGTAGAAAATTTGACAGGTGCCTTCCTGATAAGATTCTAAACAAGTTTGTCTAAAGAAACCACACCCAAAATCATCAAAAATCAAGGAAATAAGGCCACTTGGGTAAACTAGCCTAACAGACCCACAAATTGTAAAATCTTGACTTTTAGTGATCCAAATGCAAAAAGACTTGGCGGATAGCCTTAAAACATCAGTGTCTACAAATTTGGTCAAATTTGGTCACTGTACTACGATCGCAATCGGTGTACCTAGACCTCAGATTTTTACAAGATTTGATGAGTAGACTCTTCAAGGGTATACAAACATAAAAGTCTAAAGGACCTAGGGTCAAAAACCACAAAAAACTGGTCAAAACCACTGAATATAGATCCAAGTCAAAAACTGCTAAACTGACATAGAAATTGACTTTCAGTAGACCAAAACACATCAAAACTGGGAAGAAACCATGCAGAGGGATAGTCTATGCATAGGTATCTCTCAAATCCCAAAACAAACACCAAAATCAAGTCAATTTGATAGATTCATGAAAACAGACACTTCCAGCCAAGAACTGGTAAAAGCTTGGCTTTTTGGGGTTTGAATACAAAAGTATTTGGTGGGTAGCTTTAAAATAGCCTAGTGAAAAAGTTGGTGAAGTTTCATCAAATTTGGGCACTGTATTACGATTGCGATCGGTTTATCTCTGTGCCAGATTTGACTCATTTTTGAACTGTTCATAGACCTAGACTATTTAAGATATCAGGAGTTGTCAAAACCCAAATTGGACATACTGTCAATATTCTGCAAGCAAAATTGTGTTGAAGTCATTGTGAAGTTGTTGAATCTGCTGACAGTTGGAATGATACAGTGATCTCATAGCCATCAAGTGTATTCATTTGCAGAGACCGATCAAGTAACAATCCATGCAATCGTGAGAGTTGGAAGATCACTCCATCTATAGGTAAGAGGTTTGGATTCAATCGATAAATTCCACTTTCTTCATGTTTTTGAGATCGGGAAAACAAATCAACAACCAACACTAAAATTTAGCAGATCAAGCAAGTGTTTTATCAACGGAGGAGAGTGTAAACCAAGGTGTAGTATGACCGTTAGAGCCGATCCTTGAAGAAAGTATTTCCGATACTTCTTCAGAGAGATTTTACGACTATTTCACGGAACACTTGGGACATTTAAACCTAAACGGAAGAGAAAACATGGTAGTAGGACCATCAAACCCTTCGGCCACAATGAAGCTATTGTTCATCAAGTATCAGTATGACAACAAGCAAGGTGCCAAGATCTACAAAGATGGTATGGACCGCTACTATGTGAAAACAGAAGATAGACCAAGTGAGTTTAAGGACTTACTGCCTGTGAGATATAGCGGAGATAGGTACCTAGATGATGAAGGTATCATGTACTTGGTAGTCCTGAATCCTAACATTGTGGACAAGTGGGGATTGATGGGCATGAAAGCCAAAGTAGATGAGGAACCTGAGGAGAAAGCACCAACAATGAGCTTCCCTGATGAGAGGTTGAGGCGAGAAAATGAAACTTTGAGAGTCAACACAGACAACGTCTACTTGGGGTTATATCAGTATAATAATGGAGACAAGATCTCTATTATAGATGCAAGGAACCCTACATCGAAGAGTTGACAGAGCGGAAAAGACTTTATGTCTTCACCTACAAAGAGGGATCAGAAACAAAAATCGCCGCATACGACAAAATGGAAGACGATATGCAAGAATCGATAAAAATAAGATGGAAGGATATACGTACTTTGGGGGACCACTCCATCAGTATTATGTCACTCCAAGCCCAATGAGACCAGCACCTACAAATGTCATGCCAGACCCGATGGCAACAGGTGGAGAGAGGACTCATGTAGCTAATTCTTTCAATCGACCTCAGTATTCTATGCCAAGCCCCATGGGAACATTACATTCCAGAGAATCAATGGCTACGAATCCAGGTAGTGCGGTTCCTACCTCTACACATACCGCAATAGGACCAACATTTGTAGCAACACCATCACATTTGCCTCCTAGTAGTAGATTCGTACCAGGGGAGCCAACAAGAGCAACCCACGACATCCATGATGTACGAGAACGATTAAGTCAAGACATGGGAGCATTGAGATTGTTCGCAGCCCATAGATGGATGAGGCCATTCCAAGTAGCGAAATTCATGCCAAAGAAGTATAGCGGATGAGGGGATCCATATGTCCATGTGTATTAAGAGCAGAGCAGATCACTGATTGTCATACTCAATATGAGGGATTCAGGCTGACCTTGGAAGGGAGGACCTTAACATGGTTTCAACCTTTGAACCCAGAAACTTGTCCAAATAGTGAACATGTATTGTGGGAGTTTGCGGAAGAATTCTCAAAACGGGGTATAAAGCATAATAGTGTATCACAGATATATGCTTTTAAACAAAAGGAAAACAAAAAAGTGAAGGACGCATCCTTGAGATTCAAGAAATACATTGAGAGGTGCCCAAGGAGAGAATTACCGCAGGACGAGAGATTGTCTGTGCTCTTCATTGAAGGACTTAGAAATGAAACCTTGAAAAATGACCTTCACTTGAAAGCCTGTAGCACATTTGAACAGGTTACAAGAGAAGCATTATATCTTGTTGATAACTACAAAGCATATGGGGAAGTGCCAGAGGATACTGATTCAGTAACCAGTGGCTCTTCATATATTAAGAGTGAACCCTCTACCAAGAAATATTCTCAGGCTTCTTTGATGCGGACAGCTAACCAAATGAGAGTTTAAGTAACAAAGAGAATGCAGAAACATATGAGATCAAACCCGGTGATGAGTCAGTCTCAGATGAGGAAATGTGACATATGTGGGGGGGATCACCCGACGTCGTGGTGCACACAAGAGCCAAAAGTACCAGTTGTGAATGGACGAGTGCTGAAATGGTGCACCATTGAGCAAAAACAGACGAACCATGGCACGGATGAGTGTCTTAACAACAAAAACTATGTGAGGGAAAGGCCATATGGACCTCTAGCAGGACCACCCATGCCACTTCCTCCAAGATATTAAGTTGGGCCAAATGTGAATATGGTAGCAGGAGCAGACAGACCTCAACCTGTGTTGGGTCAACAACCTCCTTTACCATAGGAAAATAGGGCCATTATTAGTATGCTCAACCTTACGAAGGATCACTAGGAAAAAATAATACACCTCAAGTTTCTTATTACGAGGAACCGAATGAGCCGTACGTAAGTGCACCTGAACCACAGATGTATGGAGACGAAGCCTATCAACCATGGGTAAATAACCAGGGTATGGCACCACCAACATATGTAGCACAACCTTCAAGGGATCAATATTTGGTGGACAAAATAACACTAATGTTCATTGCGAACCAGAACTACAAACCAAGAGGATATCCTAATAGGGCGGGACAACCTATGGGACCACCTCCTCAAAATCAACCACCAATTGGACCGTGCTATAACTGTGGAAGTACAGATCATTGGGAGTGTAGTTGTCCTTTCAAAGGTGAAAGAGTGAAAATTTTTGGATTTTGTGACCATTTTTGCCCAAGGAATCCGGACAATAAGGGAAAAGCAACTATGAATATTATGGGGGTGTTACCGAGTGCAAGCAGTGGATCAGAAATTGAACCCATGATCCAAATCAATGCGATAACCAGAGCCCAAGCCAAGGACTTAGTGAAAAACAAACCATTGGAAGAAAAGGTCGAGTTGTCAATACCCACACAAAACGAGAGTTTATCTATGAGAACATAGCGGAAATCCTAAAAGGCAAAACGAGACAGAATGAAAACAAAAAGGATAAAAAACCAAATTGCCATGCAAAATGAGTTACATGAAACGAAAGAACAACTGAAACAAGAGAGAGATAGTAAAACTGCTGAGGACAACAACAAGCCGAGGAAAGCATCCTAAGGGGGATCAGTCTTGGTCGAGAAAGTGCTAGAGCCTTTAGATGCTCTATAACAAGCATATGAAGCAAGGCTAAAAACAAACCCAATCTTAGAGTAGAGATGGTTGACTTATCCTCAACCAGAAGTGGAAACGAAGCGTTTGGAAATGTGTAAACACCTCATTGAAACAGCCCAGGCATTGATGGAACCTAATGCGATTAGAACCCTAGAACAAGAAGTGTTGATTCACAAGGAGCGAGAAAAACTGAAGATCGATGAATCAGAACATGTAAACGGACCCAGGCCTGAAACTATATCGTCATTGGATCACCGAGTGGTGTCGAACACCACTGATGATGCTAAGTCAATGACTATAATGCCAATTCCAGAAGTGGAAGAACCATGGCCACAACACTTATTGGAAACCATTAGAAATAGAAAGGATAGAAGCACGATGTTACAGTCTGCACCAATTCCTGAGGTTAACATGGACAACAAATTTTATCCAGGAGATATACAATCGGTGTATGGAGATGCAGGAACGGAGGCTTTGATGGAAAGCAAAGCTCAATCCCTGAAAACCCTGCCTTCCTTTATAGGTGAACACGAGGCACAATCGCAGATAAGATTAGTTCCATCCCAGAAGAGAGCTATTCCACAAATTATTGACTCAAAAAGTCTTCAAGAGATGTTGTCGACACCTATAACATGCACAATCACACTGTGAGAACTCTTGAGAGTCAGACCACACTTATGGGAAGACATGGGGAAACATTTATTGAACAAAGGAATAAAGATTCCTCTTTAGACAAACCCTACGGTAGAAGAAAAAAAACGAGAAGGTCAACCCAAAGCCCAACCTGTGCCCATAAACAAGGTCAGAGATTACTATGAAGGTGAGGAAGGTAATACAACCTTACCTGTCGAATATGAGGATATAAAGATGATAGCTATCCTAGACAGTGGAGAGGGAGTTGCGATTGCGACAAAGCAAATTTGGGAGAAATGGGGCCGTCCAGCTCTCAGAAAGACGAGAATGAAATTGCAACTCGTAGATGGGTATGTAGAGAGACCATTGGGAGTCCTGGACCAAATAGTTGTAACTTCGTGTGGAATTAACTATGAGAACACCTTTTCCGTGGTAGATTTTGGAAAAGCGAACAACTTTGACGTTATTTTGGGGCGACCTTTTATGCGTCAACTCAAAATGATACAAGATTGGGGATAGGACCGAATCTACCTAAGACATGAGGAGCTAATAACAAAATCAACATGAAAGATCATAGCTATAGAGAGGTTGCAAAAACACCAGTGCAAGAATTTGATTGAACCATAGTGGATGGAAAAGAAATACCTACGTGGTTACAAACAAAAGCACATGTCTGGATGTGTGGAGCATCTGATTGTGGAGACTTAATCAAAGAGGAATGTGTGTTGGAAAGGTCTGTAGAAGACGAGGCTTATCTCCCAGAACCTTTCCCCAAACATTTATTTGAGCCATTTGGGTGGACTCAAATATTGTCAACCTTGGATGTATGTGTTAACGAATACACACCTACAAAATTTTGTGACGATGAAGAATACGACCTAGTAACCTTGCAAATGGCTAGCGTCATCATCGAGTCAGGATCAGAGAGCAAAGAAGAAGAAGAACCACTACGTGAGACTGAGTGTAAGAGAATAGTTGATGGGATATCTGTAGTAGACGATAAGAATCGAACAAAGGAGGAATTCACAGATTCACTAAGCGGTAACCTTCCACCACTAGGTGATGAAATCCAAATGATAGATGCTGATGACGAAAGATCAAGTGGATCAAATACAAATAAGAAGTATATGTCAAGATCGGATAGGTTTTACGAGTTTCCTAACCAAAATCCTAGTCGACAAGAGCGGTATAGATCAAAGAGAACAAGGAAATCAAGAGCAAAGAAGCATAAACCCATGCCTCTTGTCAATGACAAAACGGGATATCTAAGGCTTGTAAAAGCTGACGATTGTGTCAAAGACAAGGTCACTGGCTAGTTTATCAAAACTAAAGCATGGAAAAAAAACAAGAAGAACAAGTGCGAAAAGCAAACGACTGAGACACATAAGGAGGGGAAAACAGGGTCTAGAATGACCAAAATAGAGAGGAAAGCAGAGTACAATAAGCTCAAACAGACCCTCAAAGATATATGGACAACTGAAATGGAAACAAATGAGGACACGAATTTTGACAAGATAGATGTGCCGTCCCATTATAAGAAGTATACCATACAAGATAGAAAAATCATAGTGAAACAACCGATGAGGGAATTGAAGGAACCTGGTACATCATACGAAGGTCCTGAGAAAGCAAAATGAATAGATCTAGCAGAGCCAGGAGAAGATCCAAAACCTGCATATATTGCCACGGATCTTACTGAAGAAGAGGAAAAGCTTTTGATAGCTACTCTTAAACAGTGCAGAGATGTGTTTGCATGGTCATACAAAGATCTTAAGGGGTTGGATCCAAGTATCTGACAACACACAATACCCCTTAAGAATGATGCTAAACCAAGCAGACAACGTCCTTATAATTATAATAAGACGTTTGCAAGGAAGATCAAGGAGGAGATAGATAAGCCGAGAGAGGCATAGTTTATTTACGAAATTGAGCACTCTGACTGGGTTTCACCGATTGTGGTGGTCTCGAAGAAAAATGGAAAGTTGAGAGTATGCGTCAATCTCAAGAAGGTAAATGCTACTACAATTCCGGACAACTATCCCATACCCATTACTGATCATGTAATAGAAAGAGTGGCACGAAAAGAAGCTTATAGTTTCTTAGATGGATTTTCAGGCTACAACCAACTCGCAATAAAGCTAGAGGATCAGCACAAGACGGCTTTTTCAACTGATTGGGGCATTTTTGCATTCAGGGTAATGGATTTTGGCTTAACAAATGCACCAGCCACATTTTAGAGGCTGATGGGTCATGCTTTTAAAGAATATCTAAGATAGTTCTTAGAAATTTACATGGATGACTTGTGTGTTCAGTCTCTCGTAAGATTGGAGAACATAGAGCACTTGACCAAAGTGTTCAACAAATGCAGACTGTATCGGATTGGCGTGAATCCGGAGAAATGTGTCTTCATGGTGAGACAAGGCAAAATATTGGGATATATAGTGTCCAAAAATGGTATTTTGACAAACATGGAGAAGATCAACGTAATTGTTGATCTACCACGACCAGTAAAGGTAAAGGAGGTACAGGCATTTATGGACCATTGTGGATATTATTGTAGATTTATCTACTCATACGCTATAGTTGCGAAACCACTTTATGCGTTGATAACTAGATTTGAGTGGACAGACGAGTGCGAGAAAGCTTTTCAAACTTTGAAGCAAAGATTGATATCCGCTCCAATTTTGAAGGCTCCGGATTGGGGAAATATATTCCATGTCCACGTAGATGCATCAGCATATGCTATAGGATGCATACTTGCACAACCTAGAGAAAACAACATGGATTTTCCGATCAGTCACTCCACTAGACAACTAAACAGTGCAGAGAAGAATTACACAACAACTGAAAGGGAGGGTTTGGGTATGATCTATGCTGTGAAAAAGTTTAGACATTACCTACTTTCCAATAAATTTCTATTCTTTGTTGATCACCAAGCACTGTTGTACTTGGTAAACAAACCTTGTAGTATGGGGCGGATTGTACGATGGTTCATCATACTGCTTGAGTTTGACTTTACGATTGTAGTAAAAAAAGGAGCTACACACCAAAGAGCGGATCACTTATCTAGAATGGTGCATGGAGAAAACCCTCTAGGAGTGGATGATGATTTGCAAGATGCATATCTCTTCAACATAGAAATGGTTCCAAGATGGTGCGAGGATGTAATTCCTTTGTTGACTATTGGGTCATTGAATTTGACAAGACAACCATCTATCATTACAGCATCTAGATCATTGGTAATGTCGGTTGGAAGGCTATACAAACAAGGATCGGATCAAATCCTTAGGCTTTGTGTTTAATTAAGTGAACAGAACTTGTATCTAAACCAGGCTCATGTACAAACGACGGGGATTCACAATGGGCATGCACAGACATATCAAAGATTGAAGAGAATGGGTGTATATTGCCCGAAAATGCAACAAAGTGTTCATATGCATATCAAATCATGTATTATCTGCACTTTTCAGAAGCCGATAGAACACATGACTCTGTTCAAATTATCTATAACACCCAGATGGAGTAACCACATTGTAGAATACCTCACCACCGGGATACTGCTTGAAGGGATGAGTAGATCACGTATCAGAACGATCACGAAAGAGTCAAAAAACTATGTTTGATTGAGGATAATATTTACAAGAGAGGAAATTACAATCAACTGAGAATGTGTGCAACGGAAGAGGAATACGTTCCTATCTTAGAGCAAGCACATGCCGGACAGGCTGGAGGACATTTCTGAGCTGACCAAACGGCCAAAGCAATTCTTATTGCTAGCATATGGTGGCCTACACTATTCATGGACGCATAAGAGTTTGTGAAACGATGTGATGATTTCTAGAGGACAAAGATTCCTAGAGCACGAGATGACATGCCCTTGAGACCAATGATGGGGGCAAGAGCGTTTGCAAAATGGGGAATAGATTTTGTAGGACTAATTGCGCTTCTTAGATATAAAATGCACGCTCAATACATTATTGTGGCAACAGATTATCTAACAAAGTGGGTTGAAGCAAAAGCAACAACCAAAAATGATGCAAAAACGACAGCACAGTTTTTGTATGAGAACATTTTCACCAGATATGGATTACCAATAGAGATAGTGAGCGATAGAGGGGCTCATTTCGTCAATGAAGTGATTGAATTCCTATTGGATGAATTCATGGTTATTCACAAGAAGTCAGCTCCATATCATCCACAAGCTAATGGCCAAGCAGAAAATACGAACAAGATTTTGGTGACAGTTCTCACTAAAATTGTTAGCGAATCGAGAGCCGACTGAGATCAGAAGCTGCATTCAACTTTATGGACATATAGAGTAGCATACAAAACCTCAATCGGAATGACTCCGTTCAACATGGTTTATGGAATTCAAGCGATTTTGCCACTTTAATTTCTTATCCCCACTCTTTGGGTAGCTAAAGAATTAGAATGGACGGGCCATGAATTATCCAATCAAATAGATATCCTAGAAAAACTGGATGAAACTAGATTGAGAGCAGTTGCATCAATCTACGCGCAAAAAGGAAACATGAAATCATTCTTTGATCAACATGTTATCAGCAAGGAATTTGCTACAGGGGATTACGTCTTAATGTATACCCTGAAACAACATTCCCGGAAACTCAAAAAGTGAGGCAATGGACCCTATGTGATTCATGACATATCATCTAGCGGTGCCATTAAGCTTGCAACATTAGAGGGAGAGGAGATTCCTAATTGGATTAGTGGCTGCAGGTTAAATAAGTACAACCTACCAGTAACCTCAGAGATGCCTGCCAAAATCCACGCTGCGAAGGAGCACAAGAACAAAGCAAATGAGACAAAAGCCTAAGCACAGGAGGAGGCCAGAATCAGGATTTTAAAGCGGAAATAGAAATTACGACAACATAGACTTCCTCAACCAGCAGATACGTCTCAAATTCCTCTTTCTATAATTCACACTGACGAGCAATGGAGAATAGTAATTGATGTTCGCATCAATGTCAGAATTCTGAATGGCAGATATCAACGAGCATTGATTGACATATGGGCAAGAGTCAATGTGGTCAACTTCTCCACTAACTTCTCCACTTACAAGATGCTTACCGATGAGCCCCTAGTGCAATCCACATGATATTTACAAGCCACGAACGGGGCAAAAATGCCAACATTGGGCATAGTAAACTTACTAATCAATATTGATGGAAATAATTGTCCTCATCAATTTCTCGTAATGAAAGACAGAGGAATCAGAGAATCACTTTGTTTGGGAGTTCCATGGATGAGAACGTACAATGCAGTTACCGAATGGTCAGAACATGCACTGATGTACACACACAATTCCAACAGGTACATGACTCCATTCGCCAAAACAGATCACTCATGGCCGATTATCCCCATCGACAAAAAGCAATCAGCTCATCAGCCAGAAACACCGAAAACGGCTGTTCGAAAAGTATGGATAAAGAAAACCGTCGTGCAGAACAAACAGAGACAGATATGGCTTCCCAAGTCACAACTCCCGATGATAGCAACACCATATCAAAGACCTTCAGGGGCTAATCTAGAGTGGAATGGCAACCACAGCTGGAGACAACCAAAAATTCGGAAACAAAAATCGAAGGGAGACAAAAAAGTCAACACAGGAAGCATGACTAGCAAAATGGCAATGGAAATCTAAGAAAATTCAAGAACCTACATTAAAATCGGCAAATATGAAAAAAAGTGAATACAAATGGGTTTCAAAAACAGTTGCCACCAAAAAACCAACAATCAAGGAAAGAGCAATTAAACTGCAAGCTCTTCTGTTCCATAAACAACTAGCCTCGCCATCCAAAGCCACTGAAAATTACATTCAATCCCCGCATCTTGCACAGTACTTTGTTTCGCAATGCATTGTCTCAAACATAAGGATAGGGCCACATTACACGGTCGTGCATAGACACAGATTTCAAAACCCATGCACATACACACAACCTTCGTCCGGGACGACTCAGTTTAGGAAGGAGGGAGTAACTGCTGAATCTAGCAGTAGTCAGGACCATTAAGGGGTCCAACGTGTATATATGTACATAATGCGTGTGTTTTTTTTTTGTTTTTTTTCATTTTTAGAGTTCAATTTCGAACAAATTTGATCAAAATCTCGCATTTTTTAGCGTTTTTATCATCTAACCAACATAATAATGAGCTGTAATGACAAAATCTAGAGCATTGGGATGCTTCTAGTGAAAATATATGCTTAGGGTGAGTATAATAAATTTTGGCTAATTTTCGCCAGTTAGTAAGTAATTTCAATTTATTTTGTTTGATTTTCGTTAATAATCTTCCAAAGTTAAAAGATATCGTCCACAGTGTTGGAATCAAGTTCTGGAAGCAAACTCCAAAGTATCATGATAGGGTTATCAAGCATGGAAGATATGAAGCTAATCTGAAGACGCCGAATTTCAGTCTTAATGATCATGACCACATTTCCCCAGAATCGCATCAAACGGTGATACGACGCCAGAATGACGAACGGTTCGACCCACAGGTGGTATACAAATTATCTCAAGATCAAAGGTAAAAAAAATCAGCCCTATCTCACGAAAACCTAGGAAAGATATGGGTCAGTTAGGCCAAATTCTAGCTCATTGATCATTTCACATTTTGAGACAAAAGAAGAGAGCTTCTTGACCTAGAGCGAGCTGCCACATTTCTACCCCATACGAACAATCAGAGACATCATTTCATACAAGATTTCCCAGGTATGTTCCTTATTAAGTAAAGATCAAGTCTATTACGCATGCAAGCACGAATCATTGCACAAACGGGTGAATGGATCAAATCAAAGACAGATTAGGTCAGGTAGATCTAGGACCCTTAGAGGCATCAAAACAAAAATTTTTCAAGCACAAAACACATCAATGTGTTCCCCACAATGTAGGAACAAAGCCATGTGATCAAATCTCACTTTGGTGGTGGTACAATGATGGCGATCAGTGTACCCCACTAACCAAAATTGACACAAGATTTGCAAAAAGCCTCCCCTCAACTTCGCCAACAACCTGTAGGTGATAAAAGTCAATTTGGGTTCTATGGAATGATCGGGATCAGTGCCCCAGGATCAAATTTTGAAAATTTTCGCTTGGCCCAGGCTTAGAACTCAGTGAAGGATACACTCTCTTGAATTTTCATGAAAAATGCACAAATTTTGCTCATAGAATGGGCCAAATTTGTCAAACACACCCGAATCGGGAAAATTGACCTACAAATACCAAAATTCGACTAAAAATTATGATGGATGGTTTGAAAGGCATACATGTCTGATTAGGAGTCAGCACGGTAGTAGAAAACCCTGATGCAGCTCAAAATCTCCTACCAGGACGGAGATGACCATTTCAGTCTCGAGTGATCACACAAGGGAAGAATTTGGCAGAACTAATGTCAAAGATTAAAAGGCGACTCAGAGATGCCCAATTATCCCTTTGGTATCCAAAGAGTGCCTGAAAAATGCACAAGTCTGGAAAATCTCCGAAGACGGGGTAAAAAGTGCCTGATCAAGTCAGAATTAGACAGTCGAGTAGGCTGATGATAGCAACACATCATGGAAGCAATAAAAGCTCAAAAACTAACATCAACTAACTCCAGGCTCCAACCAGAATTCATTAGGAAAACCCAATATGGTTAGACTTAGTAAACTAAGGTCAAACAATGAAAAATTGCTCTAATTTGTTCATTTTAAGTCCAAACTTGAAAATAAATCATCAGTGAGCTAGGCAGGCATAGGAGACTAAAGCCATCTAGTTTTCACCCAAAAAAGCTCAGGTTCTACGATCGCAATCGGTGTACCTCAGCATTAGATTTTGACCAAAACCTAACAGATCTCTTGTACACATCTTGTTCAAGTCACATATCAAGCTTCAAGCCGATTGGACATCAGAAACCCATGAAAAATCAAAGTCTAGTCCAAAACTCCCTTGTAACCCAAAATTGGGACTTATAAACTCAAAAGTGGTTCAAATAAAAGACAGAGTGGACCAAAATGACCCTCTAGCTATCAGCAAACCACTCATGTGATCAAATCTCATTTTGGGCACTGTACTACAATCGCAATCGGTGTACCTCATGCCTAGATTTGGCTCAGATTTCAATCAGTCATAGCTCTAGTCTTCCTAGTCCCACTAGTGAAATATGGACCAAAATGGATGAAATTTGTTCAAGTTATGATCAATTTTAACTTTTGAATTACTTTTTACTAAAAGTCTAAATGCTACTGGTTGCGAAAGGAAAATCCTGACAGCTTGTGATTCTAATGACATAGAATGCCTCGACAAAAGCAAGCGAGGTAGTAGACAACAACACCATATGAAGTGGATGAGATCTCTACAAAACAAAAATCTCACATCTCGGATGAAACACTAGCTCAGATCCCTGCTCACATTTTCATCGCGAAGTTTAGGGATGCTGATGGTGACATGGTAAAGACGACTATCATGCCATAGGAAATATGGAATCTCTACCAAAGACCGGAGGTCACCGAAGCCGTGCGGGCTATTCATTTGGAGCAGTTTTTCAGATTGCAGCCATGGGGAACAGACTACATGAGGGCCCACGAGCTCATGATCTCGATACAGTATGATGGGCAAGCAATGCTCACTGACAAGGATGGTTCAAAGGTAAAAGTAAAGATCACCAAAGAGATCATCAACGAAGCTTTGTACTTTCTTTCAGGGAAACTTGACTTGCTGGCAAAGACAAAGTCACTAGATAACGAGAAAGAATTTATCAAAGCAAAAGGAAACAAGTACAAGTACAGTGACATGATATACGGTGAGCTGGAGTTACCAATGAGACTGATCTCTCAACATTTCAGGGTACAAAAGCCTCCTCGCTACACCGAGCCAATCTTGCACATTGCAGTGGTCATGGCTCTAGCAACAGCTGAAAACAAAACCATCCGATGTGATTATGGTTCTTACATCTTGGAGAACTTGATTGAAGCAAATTTGAAAGGCTCGGCAAAGAACAAAAGCTACACGAGTGCAGGGCCAATGCTAACAAGAATAGCATACCAAGCTTCGGGAATGATTGAAGACTCGTCAGTGGCAAGTTCTCAAACAGACTTGATTCAGAAGGCAAAGCTGGTTGCTCACTTAGTAAGGACGATCACTAGCACATCATCATCGCGCTCGGCCAAGGCATCCAACAAAAGCTCACGTGATGAAGAAAAGACAAAAACTGAAGACGAGGGAAACTCTTAAGGGTCAAAAGACAAAGGACCATCTGAATTTGAAGAAAGCGAGGAGGAAGACACCACCACACCGCGTGAGAGAAGAAAAAGGGAAAGAAGTACAGTGCCACAATACGACCTTAAAAAAGCATATGCAGAGGCCCAACAAAGAATTGAGGATAGAAGGACCAAGTTGCGGGTTGACAAAAAAGCAAGAGCTACCGCAACGCAACAAACATAAAAACTAAGGTTTGAGAAGGAAATACAAGCAAGAGTAGAAAATGTAGCTTGCATACGGGACTGAAAAACAAAGGTTAGAAGCGGAACAGAAGGTTGCAAAAGTGGACGTTTCTTCTCAGTCCACTGAAGGAACAAAGGAGAAATAAGTGGTTGAAGACACGAACCAAGCACAGCAACTGAAGAAAGCTCAAAGAAAGAAGAATGTGGAAGCACGACAGGCGGCGGAATGGACTTGCCAAAGAATAATAAAGATTTTAAAGAAAAGAAAAGCGAACGCGTCTGCTTCACAGCCAAAGAGGCATGTACAAGAAGTGGAGAAATCACCACCTCCTCCGTCGCCTAAATCAGCACCTCCTCCCTTGCCAAAATCTCCTCCTCCTCCTCCTCCTCCTTATCCATCAACCAAAAAACCACCATCTCCTCCTCCATCATCTGCACACAAAGAGTTTGTGCCCCCTCCTGAAGCAATAGGGTACCAAGAAGCCTCTCAGGCTATGGCTGATTTTGACTACAGAAAAACCTTGCAAGGTCTAGAAAAACAATTCCGATGCCAGCACGTGGTGCTAGAAGAAAAGGAAAGGCATGTAAAAATATGGGCAAGAGGAGCTAGAGAGCCTGCGAGCACAACTGGAGCTCACAACACAGGAAAGAGACACTGAGCGACAACAGACTCAGTCTCTGATCAGAGATCTGGTGGATGTCACGGTGGAGTTGAAAACCAAAGAAAAGGAATGCCAAGATTTGACATCAAGGGTAAAGAAAGCGGCCAAGCAGCTCGATTACAAAAATGCGAGGTTCCAGAGAGTTAACAGTTCATACCTCATTGTCAAAAGTACGCTAACAACCTTGATGGAGAACCAAGAACCAGTTGGAGCATTGGTCTCCACATCAGACAATGCTACAGCAATGAACACCCTAGAGGTGCTAAAAGGGGAGCTAGAGCAAGAAAAACTTCAAAGAAAGTTTCTCTTATCCGAAATGATGGCCCAGACGGCGACCAACGAGCAAAAAGTAAAAGAGCTGGAGCGGCAACTCACACAAGCAAGGGCCGAGTTAGAGACTCAGAAGCAGATCAATGACACATTGCTGAAAGAAAAAGAAGCATCGAGTTCTCAATTGCAAATCAGAACAGAGGAAGCCCAAGTGCAACCGCAACTGCTGCCAGGACAAGAAACAGCTGACTTTCATGAAACATCACAACAAGGAGAACAAGAGGAAGGATCAGCAGAGGAAAATCTGAAGGTAAGAGATGATCTAACTCAGAACATCAAGGGCATGCCAGAGGGACGAGCGAAAGATTACATGATATACAAAAAGAAGATAATGGAGTCAGCAGCCCTGGCGTTCTTACAGCTAGAAGAGCAGGTGGAGGGGTTTGCCCATGAGTACCTACCTTTTCCCTTGATATGCCATGAAGCAATCCTATGGAAGGAGAAGATGCGGCCGACCCTGCCACGAAACAAAGACCGGGGTTCAAAGGTGTAGCACTGACAGCTGTAGAAGCACAGGTACTCATAGACGACCACCCAAAGTGGAGACAGATGTGGTTGGACAAGCGGCCACAGGATCTAACCAACTACCAGGACGCTCCTCAACACATTCAAATAGATACTGCTTTCTGCCAAGTCCCTAGAAGATGCACATGGAAGGATTTTGCCACATGGAAAGGCTCAAGGTAGCAGAAGCTGAACTACCCAATCCTGACAGTGCAAAATCCTCCTACTGTAGCCTATGTAGTCAACACTCTTGGTGTGGATGGGAGAGGAAAGTGATGAAATTGTGGATGGGAGAGGAAAGTGTATAGGTCTGAGTCATGGCTAAAGTGTGACGGAAGCAAGTTTGGATGTGACCAAAAGCTGATCACTCTAGTAGTGTGTGGTACTCAGACTCTCAAACTTTCAATGAGCATAAAAAGTGCACAATCAAATTGATTCTTCTCCATTGTCCGAACATCCTGTCTCACATCAAAGGGAGTAGGAGCTGAGCCAAATGGCTACGATAGTCTGTATCACTGACAAGGGGATAGGCTCAAGCATGTGTGTGTGTGTGTGTGTGTGTGTGTGTGTGAGAGAGAGAGAGAGAGAGAGAGAGAGAGAGAGAGAGAGGGAGGGAGAGAGGGAGAGAGAGAGAGGGAAGAAAGGGAAGGGAAAGGGCTGGAGAGAAGTGTGAGAACAGAGAGAGAGGTGGGGGGATGTGTGAGAGAGAGAGAGAGAGAGAGAGAGAGAGAGAGAGAGGGCATGAAATCGAGATTATCCCTGTATGTGAACTTGTCTCAAAGTGACCTAATAAAATGTCACATACAGACGCCATAGAACTCAAGGAGCAACTTAGGAAACTCATTGAAAAAGGATTCATTTGACCCAGTACTTCTCCTTGGGACGCACCAGTTCCTTTTTAGAAGAATAAGGATGGGACCTTAAGGCTATGCATAGATTACCGTGGACTGAACCAGGTAACTGTCAAAAACAAGTATCAAATTCCAAGGATTGATGAACTCCTGGATAGAATCCATGTTTACAAAGGTTGATCTAAGGTCAGGATATTACCAAATCAGGATCAAGGAATGAGACATCCCAAAGACAGCTTTCAACACTGGGCATGGACACTACGAATTCACAGTAATGTCCTTTGGTCTAACAAATGCTCCTACAAGCTTCAATCAACTTAGTAAGATATTTTCATACCTTATCTAGACGATTTTGTCCTGGTTTTCTTGGACTAAATTTTTATCTATTGTAAGAATGAGGCAAACCATGAAAAACATGCTCGCAAAGTACTTGATCTTCTTCAAGAGAACCAACTTTACGCTAAAGCGAGCAAGTGTACCTTCTGCTCACCAAAGGTCAATTATCTTGGATTTATCATATCAGCCAAAGGAATTTCAGTGGACCCAGATAAAGTCAAGGATGTTGTTGATTGGTCTCAACCATCCACCATCAGTGAAGTAAGAGGATTTCTTGGAATAACGGGATGGTACATGATTTTTGTCAAGGACTATGCACGTATTGCTCCACCTTTGACGGAACTCTTGAAGAAAGGAATGAGGATCGAGTGGAAGCCGAGCACGAGTCTAGTTTTTCTAAGCTAAAATAATTCTTGGTCTCAGATCCTATTTTAAAGCTTGCAGATTTGAGTAACGAATTTGAAGTAGCGATTGCTAGAAAATTTTCTTTGGGCGGAGTTCTTACTCAAGAAGGGAGACCGGTGGCGTATACTTCACGTAAGCTGAGGGATCATGAGAAGAATTACCATACTCATGATTTGGAACTTTTAGCGGTTATACATGTGCTGAAATTGTGGAGACACTATTTTCTCGGATGCAAGTTTCAGCTAATTACAGACCACAAGAGCTTAAAATGGATTTTTACTCAACCTATTCTCAATATGCGACAACGGCGATGGATAGAACTCTTACAAGAATATGACCATGACAGAAAGTATAGACCAAGGAAGGAAAATGCTATTGCAGATGGACTTAGCCAAAAATCTTTTCTTGAAGCTATCTCTATTTCAAATAACCCTATCTGGGATAGAATTAAATAAGCATCTTTGGTAGATCCAAAATACCAACATATAGTATCATTAGTCTAGTAGAATAAGATGCCTGAAGCTAAAGATTACTCTCTTATGGGAGGATGTCTTTACTTCAGACATAGACTCTGTGTACCTAGAGGCCCAGCTTTAAAGAAAAATATTTTGTATGAAGCACACGATAGCCCTACATCACGACATCCAGGTTATGCTACGACTCATCATGCTATCAAGAGGAGTTATTTTTGGTCTGGAATGAAAGGAAAAAATTCTTCGCTATGTGAGGCAATCTCTTTCTTGTCAACAGATAAAAGCTAAAAGAATCAAGTTACAAGGGAAACTTCAACCTCTTGACATACCCCAAATGAAATGGGAATGCATCAGTATGGACTTCGCTACAGGATTACCTTCTAGAGGAGGTTATGACTCTATATTTGTGGTTGTTGATATGCTCACAAAAGTGGCTCATCTAATACCTGTAAAGACGACCTTTACTGCTTCGGATATTAGCCAAGTATTCATCAAGGAATTTCTAGGCTACATGGTTTACCTAAGCGTATCATCAGTGATAGAGATGCCAAGTTTACATCAAAGTTTTAGACTTCTCTTTTCCAATCTATTGGGTCACAATTAGCCTTCAGCACAGCATATCATCCGCAGAAACATGGGCAGACTGAAAGACTAAATCAAGTCATTGAGGAAATTCTCAGGGCCTATTGTTCGCACGAGCCAAAGAAGTGGTTACAATATCTTCCATTGGTAGAATATGCTTACAATTCTTCCGAACATAGAAGCATTGGAATGTCACCCTTCAAAGCTCTTTATGGTTAAGACTGTTTAGCACCGCTTAACCTTTCAGACCCAACCATCAGGGTAAAAGCCTCTAAGAAGATTCTAGAATACATGGAAGCTCAGACTAAAGCCATTTGCCAGGATATCCAAGCCGCTCAGGATAGACAAAAGCATTACGCAGATAATAATCGATCAGAACGGACCTTCAAGGAAGGAGAAAAAGTTTTTCTATGAGTCTGGCCGATGAAAAGCAACTTATCATTAGGAAGGTACAAGAAACTAAGCCCGGAGATATTGTGGACCCTTCGAAATCACTAAGGTTGTGAGTGACTAGGCCTACACGCATATATGTTGAACGAAAAATATGTTAGTAATTAGGACACACAAGACAAAGTGTGAGTATGGGGGTGGAAAGTGGGGGCTTGGCTCGGGTTACCAATGCCTTTGAGAAGGGTGGCCCCAATTGGTCAGGAACGCTTTGTCCCCATAGTACGGTAAATGACGTTAGAATTGATCTTGCACCAAAAGCAGTGAAGTCCCAAGTGTACGTGCCTCTGAAAGCAATGGGAAAAAAGGCACTCAATACTTCTCTCCTTCTGGAAGGTGAGTCTTCGGACCGATAATTGGTTAGACACGCTTTCCCCTACGGGGTGGAACTAGATCACGTTGCTAGTAGGCTCGACTCAATTCACTTGGTGATGAGAGATTGTTCGCTAGTTGATCCATTAAACCCCTTTTTTTGCTTCCGCTATAGATCTAGTGGCCACCAGGTTTACCATCAGAACCGTCGTTTGAGATGACGGGGTGGGCACCTCACAGCTAGCCACCACAAGAGCTCTCCCTCAATCACATACCCTCATATGGGTCGTGGCCTGGCCTATATATGCCATCCTTGAGAGTCGCGTATTCACATATGGGACCATGGGAGTGCCACGTGGCACCCCGTGGGTTGCTGGCCTTCAAACTTTCAAAACCTCATGGGAAACTCCCTTTCAATGCCAACTTTGACCTTCTTCAGTTCCTCATCCGGTGATCGGATCTTGGGGTTGTAAAACACGATCGATGGAGCTAGTTCCCGACTTTGAAATTCCCCATGCTCACCACATTTTGACTTTCCCAGGCGTGTGATTCTAGGTGACCAAAGTTTAAAAATTTTGTCTACAAACACTTCCCCTTCAACCAACTGCCCTAGGCTTCCCTAGGCCGTAACTCAGTGCTCAGAACTCAGAATCATGACCCATGACTTCTTGCTAACTCCACTCGGCATGCTCTACCTGCTTGAATCCTCTCGAGGCCTAGAAAATGCCAAATGGTGCATTCTTCAATGTGGGCAAGTGGGCTCAAACCTAGCCCCTTGGAAAATCTTCAAATAACCATAACTTGCTAACCAGAGCTCTGATTGGCAATCCGAGAAGAGAGGAACGCTCCATAATTTGAGCTCTACATATACATCCACTAAAATCTGCCTGGACCACCTGTCCCCAGCCACCCTGTCCATCGAGGATCTGCTAACCCTCCTAACTTTGAACTGCAATATCTTGAGCACCGAGGCTCCGTTTGACAAGCCATCTTTACCGGCTTCTAGAGCACACTAAACACTACATTTCAAAGCATTGACTCGAAACTTTGTACACCTTCATTGACCATCCCAATTGAGAGAACTTAGAGTTGTTTTAGCCTAAAAAAAAACTTTAAGCATACATTCCCGCTTCCCTTTGGCTGCCCAGGACTTTGGTACCTTCCCTAGCCTTCTGCAATGCACCTACCTGCAACCTTTACTTGGCATAGACCACTTCCTAGCTCGGACCAACTTTGGTGGCACCATCATTGCCCAGCCCCTCGTTGAACATTTATGTTCAACCACACATGGGCTTATTGCACTAAAAAACTGCACACCAAAACAAACTCTCTGTACACCTTAAAACCCCTAACATCTGTACAAAATTGGCACCTGTAACCCGTTGTCTTTGTTCATGCGGGTTGCCCAACCCCCTCCTTTAACTGTCATCAACCACCTGGGTCAAACACCTTGCATTGGTCTCTTCCATCCACCTACAACACCCTTGAATAGTACCACACCAAGACACATAACCAATTGCATAGCCAAATTTACATCAGCATCCTTCTACCAGTCCAAGCACTTACCGCCAAACTGCCCACTCGCAACAAAGAACCTCCAAGAACACCAAATAGAGCACCATCGTGCTCGCCATCCAAAGACCTGCTCGCACAAAGTAGACCTAGCATACCTAATATACTTAACCCACCCTACCAACCATGTAAAGCTAGATCCTCATCTAGCAGATCCTGCACCTGCCCAACATCACACTGCACAAGTGCCTTTATTAGCATCCCCTTCAACCACCACTCACAAACCTCCTTAGAAATCTTAGACACTGCCTTGGAATTCACATCACCTATCATAGAGTACACTGACTGCATAGGAAGAAACTCTATCTTTGACTCTGTAGTGCCTTTCTCACATGCCATGCACTCAATTCCAGCATCGTCAAGATCTTCCTCTTCAAATAGCCCTTCAAGGCTGATAAGAATCACCTTCTTATCGACTGCAATCACCTGCTCTTCTACCATTGCATCAAGCTCCACCAAAGAAGAGATAAACTCGTTCTCTATCACATTACCCTCATCTTCTTCCATAGGCACGGTTGCTCTATTCCTCTTGGCAAAAATTTACACCTATTGCACCATTATGGCATATTCCACTGCTATCTTCATCAACATGGCCATTAGCATGGCACTACACATCACCTTTACCTGCTCTTCACTCATGTAGGCCTTGGCTGCTCCACTTGATCTCACCACATGTAGGCCTTGGCTGCTCCACTTGATCTCCACTAGGCACTTTGGTTTGCACTTCATGTTGTTCCTTGTACACACTCATCGCTTCTCCACTCACATGTAAGAGATTGAACTCATCATACCTAATTGAGACGACTCGGTCTCCCAACTCGTATCTGCATCCATAGAGCTACTATCACTTGACCCAATTTCCTCTTCTATTTCAAGCTTAGGAACCTCCTCTAGCTTCACCGCTTCGACCTCGTCTGCAAACCGCACTCTTTTCTCTTTACCACACTTCAATAGAGCTTCTAAAGCCGCACTCAATCTTTACAGCACATCCTTTGTCCACTCTGGAACCACTTGCACTTCATCCACAATTGGAACCGCTCTAGCCGGCATCTCCGGCAAAGGAACCGTCTCTCTGTAGCGGAAGAACTCTTGGTTCTTCTCACACTTGCACTCCCCTTTGCACCACCTGTGGCTCGACTACCACAACATTACACTCCTTTGGGATTATTGCTCCTGACAAAACTTGCCTAGCCTTGTGCTTCTTCAAAAATCTTTTTGGTTTGCCCTCTCTCTAGAGCTACTGCCTCTTCAGAAAACACCTGGCCATCTGTCTCCACCTTATGTCGCACTTCCTCAAGCAGGCAATCCATGAATTTACACAACTTTAAAAAACTGTCATTTTCAGCAGCAGTTACCTTAATCAATTTCCCCCAAAGGGCTTCAAACTCCCACTCAAACGCTTGAAAATCACCTTCGAAGCTTTGCTTTAACCCGTCCAGCTTTTTCTTTACTTCGTCCAGTTGCGCATCCGCAACAAATCTACTTCAAAAATCCACCTCCAGGTCTTCACAATCTACCTTTTCTTCATTGCATAGGCCATCAAACCATAGCCTAGATTTACCATGAACCAAGAGCGGGAACACCTGTACCGCACTGTCTTCTCTCGACAAACAGTTTTCTTGCACAAACAACCATAGTCTTGGAGCCAGGTTTTCGCATCTTCAACCTCAGTGAAAATGGGAAATCTCGTCCAACCCATCACTAGTAGCACCTGCTCTTGAAAGGCCGCACCTTTGGGATCTCAAAAATCACCATTCTGACATCAACTAGGAGCATCAGCACACTCCTCCATAGGGGCACCAGAAGATGGATAGGGGGAATGGGGGAACACGCCTGCCACAAACACAAGGGCCTCTCTATAGCTCAGGGTATCCACAACACCCCTATCCTCTTGGAAAACACCTTCAAAAACAAACTTCACACTAGCAGACCGCTGCCTGCTCAATTTCCATTGCTCACACACTCCACAAATCCACCACATAAAGCACACCTACTGCCACGGTGTGTCTGCACCCTTACACATGCACACAGCCACTCAATCTCACTCTCTCACACGAAACACCATCGGTGCGGGGGGGCACACACATCCCCACTGCTAGCACCGAGGCAAAACACCAGAGCAGGAGAAAGAGAAGGGGGAAAGGGGAAACAACAACAAAACGTGGCAACAATGGCTTGATTGCACTTCACCAAACATGTACACAGGCTTACACTACCATCACCATGGCCATTTTCATGAGAAAATACAAAGGGATTTGACACGCACACTCCTCTGTCAGAGAGCTTAACTTTGCAGGCTTCAAATGACACAAAAAATCCCAAGAAAAAGGCCCTGATTTGATGAAAATTTCACTTCTATACGGGGGGTCTTCAACTTTGGAAGCTTCTCTCACATTTGAACATTTGACATCTCAATTTTAGCGTCTTTTGGAGAGGGGTAGCTGCCTTGCTTCATCCTTTGCTCTCTTTCTCTCTTTGCACTTCGGGGGGGGGGGGGGGGGGGGAGAGGGGTGCAATAGCGACGTTGCTATTGCCCCTAGAAACTTTTTATTTTTTATATTTTCCTTCATTTTTTACCCCTTGGGAGATTAGATTTGTATTGCACCTCTTTTAACCCTTTGACCACCTCTTGTCCGGTTCATATCTACCTCCTCTCTCTCCTCTCCTTCTCTTTGGTCCCGGCCTTGCCTTGAAGTGGGCCCACCCTTTGCACTTGACCTCCCTCTTGGTTGCCCTTTGGGATTCCTCTCTTACTCTCTCTCTCATTGGCTCACTGTCCACTACCGCGGGAACCCCTTTGACTTACCCCTTTACTAGCCTTGGACTACTTCATCCCATAGCGGGACCCCTCCCTTTGGACTTTAACTGGGTTCTAACCTGGTAGCACTTCCCCTCTCTCCATCTCTACGGGACATGCCCTCTATCTCATGGGAGGGGGGCATTAGCGATGTCGCTAATGCATCCCTCCTATAGATTTCCAAAATGGGACCTCTTAGGTCGCGAGAACGAGCCCCCACTAGGTGGCCACATCATCAGCTACAAGTGCTCCTCCGAACAGCCCATTGATCGCCATAGGCCGCTGGCCATAGCTGCACAACCTCCAACCCTCACAAAAAACACCGGTAAGAGCCGCTTACATATCCAGCAACAGCACCGCGCACTTTCCGCCATGGCCAGCCAGCACGAGAGCTCTCCCTCAATCACATACCCTCATATGGGTCATGGCGTGGCCTATATACACCTTCCTTGAGAGCCACATATTTGCATATGGGACCATGGGAGTGCCACGTGGCACCTCGTGGGTTGCTGGCCTCCAAACTTTCAAAACCTCAGAAAAACCCCATGGGAAATTCCCTTTGAATGCCAACTTTGATCTTCTTCAGCTCCTTGCTCGATGACCGGATCTTGTGGTTGTAAAGCCCGATCAATGGAGCCAGTTCTCGAGTTCAAAATTCCCCATGCTCACCACATTTTCACTTTCCCAGGCATGTGATTCTAGGTGACCAAAGTTTAAAAAAATCATCTATAAACACTTCCCCTTCAACTGCCCTAGGATTCCCCAGGCCATAACTCAGTGCTCCAAACTCAGAATCATGAGCTGTGACTTCTTGCTAACTCCACTCGCCATGCTCTACCTACGTGAATCCTATCAAGGCCTAGAAAATGCTAGACAGTGCATTCTTCAATGCGGGTAAGTGGGCTCAAACCTAGCCCTCGGAAAATCTTCAAATAACCATAACTTGCTAACCAGAGCTCTGATTCATAATTTGAGCTCTACATATGCATCCACTGACACCTATCTGGGCCACTTGTCCCCAGCTGCCCTGTCCGTTGGGGATGTGCTAACCCTTCTAACTTTCAACTGCAGTATCTTGAGGAGCGGGGCTCCATGCTCCATTTGACGAGCCGTCTGGACTGGCTTCTAGAGCACACTGAATGCTACATTTCAAAGCATTGACTTGGCACTTTATACACCTTCATTGGCCATCCCAATTGAGCCAAGTTGGAGCTGTTTTAGCCTAAAAAAACACTTTAAGCATACATTCCCACTTCCCTTTGGCTGCCCAGGACCTTGGTAGCTGCCCTAGCCTTCTGCACTGCACCTGCCTGCAACCTTTACTTGGCATAGACCACTTCTTATCTCGGACCAACTTTGGTTGCACCAACATACAGCAACCTCAACCAAATGAGTAGACTAGACCTATTCCCCAAAGATCTACACGAGCAAGTTAACCTCTAAAAAGGTTTCTTCCTTCCTTCAACCATCTCTTGATCTCAGATTTTGGAGATCCAGAATCATATGTGGAAGCTATGCAACACAAATCCAAAGAAGCATGGATAAAAAGCATGAAAGTGGAGATGGACTCATTACATTGCAACCAAACATGGAAGCTGGTTGAGCTTCCTAAAGGTAAGCAGGAACTTCAGAACAAATGGGTATACAAGTTGAAGGAAGAAGAAGGTAGGAAGAAAAGGTACAAGTCTAGATTGTGGTAAAATGGTTTTCTCTAAACAAAGGTATTGACTTCAATGAAATATTTTCTCTTGTTGTAAAAATGAACTCAATTAGGCTTGTCTTAAGCCTTTGTGGGCTGCTCATGATTTAAATCTTGAGCAAATGGATGTAAATATGGCATTCCATCACGATAGCTTAGAGGAGGAAATTTACATGATTCAACCAAAGGGGTATGAAGTAAAAGGTAAGGAGAAAATGGTTTGAATATTAAAGAAAATCTTTTATGGTTTATCACAAGCATCAAGACAGTGGTACTTGAAGTTTGATCGATGGATGTTGGATCATGGATTCACAAATGCAACTCAGATCACAGTGTCTACACAAAGAATTTGGGAGATGGAAAGTTCACCATCCTAATGTTGTATGTTGATGACATGTTGATTGCAAGTGCTAACATGCAGGACATCAAAGACCTAAAAGAGGAGTTATCAAAATCTTTTTCATTGAAAGATTTAGGTGCTGCAAAGAAGATACTTGGTATGAATATATCAAGGGACATGATGAAGAAGACAATAAATCTATCTCAAGAGTATTACATCACGAAGGTATAGAAAGATCTGCAATGAGAAATGTAGAAAACAGTTTCTAAACCTTTGGCTGGTCACTTTAAACTAACCAAGGATATGTGTCCAAAGACACAAGAGGAGATAGCCTATATGTCTAAAATTTCATATGCTATAGTGGTAGGTTCTCTAATGTATTCTATGGTCTGCACAAGGCCAGGCATTGCACATGTAGTGGGAGTTGTAAGTAGGTTCATTGACAATGCAGGAAAAGAGCACTGGTAAGCTGTGTAGTGGATACTTAGGTATCTGAAAAGGACAACAAGAAATTCTTTGTATTTTGGAGCAACTGATATTTTTCCTCAAGGGTATGCTGATGCACATATGGTAGGTGACAAAAATACTTGAAGGAGCACTACTGGCTATGTCTTCATGGTTAGAGGCACAAAACTAATTTAAGCTTCAAAGCTACAGAAAGTGGTCTCACTTTCTACCACGGAAACCGAGTATGTAGCAATGACAAAGGCAAGAAAAGAAATTATGTGTCTTTATAGGTTTTTAGGAGTGCTTGGATTCAAACAAGACAATTGTGTCTTGTACATTGCTACCAAAGTGCCATCCATCTTGCAAAGCAATCAACCTTTCATTCAAGGACAAAGCACATTGAGGTAAGATATCACTTCATATGCACTCTTTTGGAAGAGGGACAACTAAAGCTAGGAAAGGTGCATACAAGTGAAAATCATGCATGGCATGTTTACAAAGGTGGTCAAGAAGGAGAAGTTGAGCTTCTGCTCATCTTCCATCGACATTCAAGGATAAGAAGCCAGGATGGAAAGCAATGATAGGTTTGGTTTGGAGATCAGTCTCCAAGTGGGAGATCGTTAAGTATGGAACCTCATTTATCCCTTGTAATTTTTTGTATTAAAAACGCACATTTGTAAGGCCCCTGTTATGAGGAGAAGCCATCATGCATGAAGAAAAATCACTTCCCAGAAACCAAAAATTTTCACGGCCACTGTCAAACTCTGCTCGAGACTGGCTTTGCAGGAATATTATGGCCAGACACAGTCGTTGGAAAGTGGTCAAAAAACGTCCACGGTTGGCCTGTGTGGCTGGTAGTCAATGATCGGTGGTCGGTGGTCGAAAGTCAATGGCCGGTGGTCGATTTCAAAGGCCAACAGTTTGTTTTCTCAAGGACGGCCACACATGGGCGGATTGGAGAGTCCATTTAGACTTGTGTCTACACAAGGGTGGCTACAAACAGCAGCCTCTCATGAGGGAGGGTAGCCCTTTTGGCCTATAAAAGGAGGCCAATTTATACACACATTTTGGAGTGTGAAGTTGATGCAACAAGGTGGGTGTGAGGTGGTGAGAGTGGGGATTTTATTTTTGCGAGCTTTCAGTTTTGACCATTTACAATTGGAACTATTTTTTCAAGCTTTTGAATCGTGATTTTACACTAGTAATGATATCTTTAAGTATCATGGTGTCCTGGAAAAACTCAAAACCTCATAGTACAATCCTTCAACTATCAAACACTTTTAAGAAATATGGAAGCATGTCTATGCTTATGCAAAATGCAACTTTATAAAAAGCACCATTTGTATGTATTTTTGAGCTTGTACATAAAATGCGAGTCTTTAAAATTTTGCCAAAGTCTTCTTTGTATGGAGACCTCTTCATACAAAAAATCGTACACCCTTTCTTGGGCTCCCACATGGGATTTACTTCACATAAAGTCTTTTTTCAATCACTTTGACAATTGTGTTATCTCACAAAACTCAACACATTCTCAATAGTGTCAACATAATCCAACTAAATAGGAAAGCTCCAATCAAAGTCATTAGAATATCATGTGGCTATCATGTACAAAACAAACACAGACGAAACATCCAAATTAAATGTATGGAGCATACCAACTGCCATGTCAATGTCATATGGCTGCCATGTACATAAAAACATAAATCAAAACATAAAGATGTGTACTGTTAGAATAGAGTTTCCTCAACCAAGTGTGCATTCGCAATCAAAATTTCACAGGTCCACATGCAATGTCGGACAAACATCTTTCATAGAGCACATCATCTAGCTATAGACACATGCAATGCCTCATATCTTTTGCAGAAGCTCGGCCCAAACGACCACACCCCGCAAACAAGTACAAAACATAGTCATGAGACTCAATAAATGTTCCAGCAACCACTTGACCATATAAAAAGTAAATTAGAAACCTAATGCAAGCACATATATACTATAGCATTCATTAGTGTCATACTTTGGACTAGTCTTACCGAAAGAATAAAAAAGATCTCTCTACTCCGCCTCTAAGAATAACACCATCAATCTCAATGGGGAAGACTACATCATCTATCATGTAGCTACAATCTGCTGGAAACAGTCTCTCCGCAATTTTCTCCCGTGCCTCTGTATCATAGTGTGGTGCACGATGGCCAACACGATACCAAAGACACATAGTAAGATGAAGTACCTGCATAAATAAATAACTCAAAGAATAAATGTCTTAGCTATAATGTTTTTAGTTAGGAAATTAAATTATGAAACTAAGTTTCTTATCTCACCACCTCTCGAATGAGTGGATGCCGATATGCCTTCTTATTGGGTGAAAGCATGTATAGGTGGACCGCTTTTGCCACTATATAGTATATGGTTTTTGGGGTTGAGAAAATGGGTGGTTTAGGCGTTTGAAACAATGGGATTAAATTCAAAATTTATGAAAAAAAAGGGTTAAAATTTGACGTGTACTAAGTGAAAGCTCTTACTCATTAATGATCACCTCAAGGTACGTTCAAGTACTTAATGCAAATATTCTATCAGGTCTCGTCCCTCCCACTCTGTCTTGCTCGTTCCTCCCCCCTCTCTCTGTCTCGCCAGCGCCATTCAGGTTAAAATTTGACGTGTACTAAGTGAAAGCTCTTACTCATTAATGATCACCTCAAGGTACGTTCAAGTACTTAATGCAAATATTCTCTCAAGTCTCGTCCCTCCCACTCTGTCTTGCTTGTTCCTCCCCCCTCTCTCTGTCTCGCCAGCGCCATTCAGGTTTCTCTTTCCTCCCTCATTTGCGTTTCTCTGCTAGCCAAAGCAACAAGCAACAACATCACAACAACAACAAGCAAATTCAGGAGGAGTACTTTTTGCTGGGCTGGTCATCAACTTCAGTAAAAATCCCCTGCAACAGCAACAGGTATGTGTCATCATGTAGCTTGAAGCATTCTATCTCGAATGTTGGTTGAATTTGAATGTAGCTGGTTTTCCTAGGTAGCATTTCCAGGTAGCATTGATCCATGTTTTAACATGCTTCATGCAGATGTAGAAGCGTTGTATGCTTGTCTCTAAATGTGTGGCAAGATAAGCAAAGGGGGCTTGGCCTAGTGGTTAAAGTGAATGGGTGGGTGCGTAAGGACCCAGGTTCAACCCCTGGCGATATGGTCTGCCCTCTGTTGGGTGGCAAGATAATTATGGATTGTAACTATTAATGATGCATGTGTAAGTTTAGAATTTATTTCTGGAATGTATATGCATTTTGCACATCTAATTGATCACCCTTGTGAATGCTTTATAAGAATGCATCATGCAACTTGAAGCATGAATGTAGATTTTATCAACTGTGTGTGCATGCTTATACGAATGCATCATGCAGGTTCAAGCATGAATGCATTTAACTATTGATCTTGTATCTATGTGGCATTTGTGATTTTTTCGGGATGAAGAACTAGGCTACAAAAGGACCTTCAGACTCTGACAAGGGTACACCTAGGAAGGGAAAGAGCTCTACGCAGGAGTCGCCTATCAAAACAGGTTAGATGCATCATGCATGCATTTCTAAAATTGGTTTTATGTCTTGTAAAATTTCTGAATTTTTTCCACATGCATGCTACAAAAAGAACTTCCGAGTCCCCCAACGGTACAGCTAAGAAGCTAAATGTTCAGAAAGTTAGATGCAGGTATTTACCCCATGGATTCAATTAAAGTGTTGCTTTATTAGGAAAAAGTAGTGTGCACACCACTAGTAAATATCAAGTGGGTGAACCCCACTTTTTATGGGTACAACACCACTGATAGGCTGTGTTGAAGTGGTGCACCTGCAACACCCTTTAAAGTTGGGCAGAAACCATGGTTGCATCACTACATAGTTATGTTGATATGATGCACCATCTCTTAAAAGTGAAACTGGACCACTTTAAAGTGTTGGGCAACACTAAAAAGAGGTAAGGTTCTAGTAAAAATGGGCGATACAATGGGTGCATCACTTTCCAATGGAAAACCCTAACTATTTTGTGGTGAAGCATCACTTTTAAGCGAAGCATCACGATGGTGCACCACTTTTCAGTAGTGTTTACCACTAGAAAGTGGTGCTTCTTAACTAGAATGTTATTCGGCACCTTAAAAGTGTGTAAAACCACTGAAAAGTGGTGCTTTTTAACCTGAACGTTATTTGGTTTAAAGTGGTAAAAACCAATAAAGTGGTGCTCACCACTATTAAGTGGTGTTTATAGTGGTGAAGACCACTATAAAGTGGTGAACATCACCATAAAGTGGGGCTCCTTAAGTAGAACGTTATTCGGTCCTTAAAAGTGTGTAGAGCCACTGAAAAGTGGTGCTTCTTACCTTGAACATTATTTGGTATAAAGTGGTAAACACCAATAAAGTGGTGCTCACCACTTTTGGTCACATTTCAGTGGTGTTTATAGTGGTGAAGACCACTATAAAGTGGTGAGCATCACTATAAAGTGGTGAACATCACTATAAAGTGGTACTCCTTAACTAGAACGTTATTCAGTACCTTAAAAGTGTGTAGGACCACTGAAAAGTGGTGCTTCTTAACCTGAACGTTATTTGGTATAAAGTGGTAAACACCAATAAAGTGGTGGTCACCACTTTTTGTGTTCAAATCACATTTAAGTGGTGGTGCGTGATGGTCAACCACTTTCAGTGTTGTAGAACCACTTTTTAGTAATGCTTTACAAAAGTGCAATAATCGTTAGTTCTGCATCTTTGCTAAAAGTGGTGGTTAAGTGATTTTAAGTGATGAATCTTTACAAGGAGATACCACATTCTATTGGTGTAGCTCCACTTTTTAGGAGTGTAAAACCAGTTTTAAGTTGTGTACAACAATTCACATCGGTGTAGCACAAATGAACAGTGGTTCAACCCACTTTTATGTGCTGGAGCACCACTTTAAACTGGTGAAGAACTTTTTAGTGTTACCTAACCAGTTTTAAGTGGTTGAGAACCATTTAGTGGTACACCACCACTTAAAAATTTTGCAGTACCACTGAGAATGGTGCAGAAATCATTTCAACCACTTATTACTGTTGATAAAACAAGTTTAATTATGGCTCATTACATACTAACATGCATTCTTATATGTTTTTAGAGGGAGGTGGACAGTACCACGAGTGGCCTTACCCAATCAAACAAAATTTTGCTTCACCAAGGAAGATTTTCATACCGAATATGGGCTATGCTTGGTTGGCCAGGATCCGAAGCTCCTATGTGATGATGATTTCTCAGATGAGGAGTGGCTTAGTGTATGGCTTTACAAGCGCCACCAAAAGGAGAATATGCATTTAAAGGGGCTGAGGCCTGAAATGTATGAAGAATGTCTCCTGCTATACCACAAAGTATATTAGGGAGCTCCCCCAAACAACGAGGTAGGAGTGCATTTTGCACATGGATTTACATGGCAGAAGTGCAAGGCCTCTGAAGATACTGAAGGTTTAGTTGCATGGGCTATGTATGCTGAAGGTGTTATCAAAATGTTACGCCAACAGAAAACTTTAAATAGGAAATTGGAGAAATGGAGGTCCACAAACGGCCCATGTCTTGGAAGAGAGTGGAAATTTAATGCAGAAAATATGCCTAATTACACTGACAGTACTAGCACAGGCTTTGACTAGCAGACATACTCAGGTGGACATCAATTTTCAGGGCAGGCTAAGGAGGAATTTTTAAAGAAGCTGGCGTTTGGCTCGATGGGAACATTTCGAATGTCAAATGTTTCCTCGACTATATTTTTTTCGTCAATGGCTGATGTAGCAGCTATTTCTAACATGAAGGCTAATGCTGCTGAAAAGTTAAAAGAGAAGCAACAATGTCTCGAAGCAATAAAAATTGCTTTAGACCAATCAAAGACAAAGAGAGATGAGCAGGTTGGTTTGATGTGAGGCGCCGCCAAGATCGTAGAGAGAATGAACAAGGATATGGAGGAACTCAAGTTGCATAAGGCTGGGCTTGTACCAAACGAGGAAGCAATGGCAAAGCTTGAGACCTTGATTCAAATAAAAAAGGAGGCTCTCAAAGACATGGGACTTGATATTGAAGTGCACAACCTCGATAACCTAGGTGAAGAGGCAACACAGTTACAAGTATGTAAGCTTGATTGATTCACCTAGTAGTAGTTGATATTACTTAAAAGTGGTTAAACTCTAATTAGGGAAAAATGGTTAGAGACCATTTTATATGGTAAAATACCACTTAAATGTGTTTATATAACACTCTTAAGTGGTACCACATAAAGTGATGAAGACTCTTGAAAGTAATGCACAAACACTTATACTGTTTTATAAAGTACGCAGTGCTATTTTTTTACAGGGTCAGCATGACACTTTGTTATGGGAAATAGAAGTGGCGACAGGGAATCTTCGATTTGTGGAAACGATTATTAATTTGTTCAAGTCAAGAATGCCTATCCTTCCTGTCGGGCCGCCTGTTCATTTGGGATTGGACAATAGCTGTGTGCAGTTAGGTGATTGTGTTGCTTGTGGGATGTTTATCATGCAGACTGTTGTTACCGGTGTCTACATGCTCCGGTGTCAACATCCGTATCACCCACTTTGTTTTGTAACTTCCTATAAGTCTGCCGGCCAGTGTCTATTTCATGGATGTGAGGAACCTTTAAAAGATGCTTTGAAGCTGCTGGCACCTGGAGAGGCAAACATGGATGAGCATGTTGGTACAGGTAACCGATGTTTTTATACCTTATGATATGAAGCTGATTGT
This sequence comes from Adiantum capillus-veneris, assembly GCF_014529385.1. Taxonomy (NCBI): domain Eukaryota; kingdom Viridiplantae; phylum Streptophyta; class Polypodiopsida; order Polypodiales; family Pteridaceae; genus Adiantum; species Adiantum capillus-veneris. Next base: position 147,569,511 of record NC_140936.1, on the reverse strand, counting down.
AGATTCATTTCTTGACCATTTTTTTTCTTTTCTCTATGTAATTGCAGAGAAAGATCCAATGGAAGGCATCTTTGGATCTCCTGTTGATGGAATTGGTAATATTCTGTGGAACATTCTTCTCTTTGAATGTTCACATAACTTAATATTGAGTATTATTACATTTTCTTTTATGTAGCACACTCCCAAGCTGGGTCATCACGCAAGCCCAATATTGATAGCATGTGTGGTGGGTGCGGGGATATGAATGCATCCCAGAAACAAGCAGGTGAAGACACTCCGGACCAACAAAATGTAGAAAAAAGGGTTGAAAAAAGAGCAGATGTAGTGGAAGCTCAAGGTGACGCATCCAAGGAGTCATCTGAGGTGCCTCTGAAGTCACAACCTGCAATGAACAAGGACGTAGAAGACGCTGAAAAATCATCTGAGAAGCCAATTGAAAAGGATACAACAGTGAGCTTGTCTGATGAGGACTCAGAACTTCTTATTTCACAAGTTTGTGCAGAGATTTTGGGGCGTAGGAAAAAGAGGAGCAACACTGAAGAGCGCGCCACACCAAATAAAAAAGCTAAGGTTGCATCCGAGCCTCCAGAGCCTACTCCAGGAGGTAAAAAATCCAAGGAGCCTTCATCTACTCGGAAAAAGACTAACCTCCAAGCACCCAACCTTAAACCTCCCAAACCAAAGTCCTGCAAGAAACTTCTGTAGCCCCTATTAACCTTTTGTGCTTTGTAGCCTCTTTGTAATTTTGTCTTTGTACCCTCATTTTGATGATAATGAAACGACGGCTTTATTTTTTGTTCACTAGTTGTTTATTGCTCATTGATTGTCTATTTATTGTACTCATATTGTTCATTGACTGTCTATTTATGTACTCGTATTGTTCTTTCCGACATCATCATGAGCATCTTCAAGTAGAGCTTATTTTTTCTCTCCAGTTTCTCCTGCCAAGTGGACTGTTGCCATAGAAGTTCAGGAAATTAATGAAATGGAAATCAATAGCCTGGAAGGTATACTTTTCAAGTGTATTTTGGATAGGTTAATATGTCAGTCTAATTGAGGTTTTTAAGGCATGCTACTTGTCTATGGCAGAACTTAGCTGGATTGGAGATGTTCAAGAACCAGATGAGAAGGTTGAAGACATAGCAGCTAAGCAGGATGCAGAGCAGGATGCAGATCTAACACCAGATAAAGTAGAGGAAGACCAAGAACCAGTAGTTTGCCCCGAAATTGAGGAGATTTCGCCAAACTGCCCTGGATGGGGATATCTTGTTTTGAATTTATGCAAGATCAAAAAGCTCATCATCCTTGATCTCGATGGACTATTCCTGAAACGAGATGTAAGCAAACGTGATCCAAAGACTGGACAACTTAAACACCCTCCACGTCCAACTTCCGACAGAGTTAAACTAAAAAGAGTGGACGAGAAGTTGTGGATCTACTACCGTAGAGATGTTGAGCAATTTGTTTGGGATTTGAGGCAAATAGCAGATGCAATGATTTGGAGCACTTGTAATGCTGCTAACATTGAGCATATCCTCAGTACATGTTGGCCATACATATGGGAACATAGGACTTATTACTTTAGGGATCTCTTCTCAAACTGGCAATGTGAAAAGTGGTCGTATTTTGAAGAGATTGCTGGAGCTCCAAGAGACCTTGCAGGTGAACCTGTGTCTTTGAAGCCCCTTTACCATGTTTGGAACAAGTTTCTAGAATACGACTCCTCTCGGACATTCCTGGTAGATGACTCCAGATATAAAAATCTGTGCAATGTCTGGGACAACTGTATATGTACACCCACCTTTGATCCTCTTGATGAAGAACAAGACCCTGATTACCTCACGCGCACACTGTTGCCATGGTTGTGCAGGTGGGCACTAACCCCCAATACCCTGGAGTATACAAAGGCAAACCCCATCAACAATCCCAAAGATGAACTTTCGAGTCTAGTCTTTGAGCACTTTATTATAAATGGAGATGAATGAGATTGTACATCCGGATATGCCAAAAATGTTATATATTGTACATTCTTGGTGGATATGTAGACGTTTTTGGATAATTGTTGTAATATAATTTTTGTAATATACAGAAGTTCTGGCACTTTACTGTCTTTGCACTATACATGTCTCTACACTTCTGAATGTCTTAGAACCACTTTTTAGTGGTGCTAAACCCCTTAAACGTGGTTAAATTTTTATTATGTTATTGCAACAGGTTTTCTGGAACTGCAACACCATTTAATGGTGATTTTTGGGGGGAGTGGTGAAGCATTATTAACCACTTTTTAGTGGGGCTAAACCACTTTTTAGTGGGGGCTAAACCACTTTAGTACCACTGAAAAGTGGTAAATTTTTATTGAGTTTTTCTGAAACTGCAACACTTTTTAGTGGTGATGTTTGGGGGGGGAGGGGGGAGTGGTGAAGCATTCTCAAAAACTAACATGTCAATTCCATCGTACGTTTACACCAATTTCATCTTGTTCAATCTTTCACTAGATGATATAAAATCAGATTTGATTTACAATTCAAAGGGCATGCTATTGTATATTGCCTCATGGTTTTCATTGGAAAGTTGGAACACTTCTCCTATGCCATCGAGAACTACAGGCTCCATAGGGAACTTTATTGCCCTTATCAAGTGGGAATATATGAAAACTACTGGCTTCTTATCCCACAGCTCATACAAGTTTTCTTGTAGGGATTTATACCAATGGCCCATGACCATATAAGTATGCTTCTCTACCTTGTTGCCCCATGCATCAATTTTCTCATTAGTTGTTAGACCCTTAGCTACTACACACTTCAAAATGTAGAAGTCAACAGCCTCCTCATTATTCCCTTCAGAAGTGACAACAAAATTGTCTCCAGGTGTGAGAGCATCGCTTAAGGAGTCATAATGACCTGCATAAGTGGCACCATGGAACTCCTCATCGTCTGAGTCTCCGTATGAGTGGGAATCATTAGCAAGTGGCTCCAAATTGTGATATTTCCACGTCTCCACATGTGATCTGTTCATACAGTTTCTCCAATGGCCAAGCCTGCAAGGAAAACAAAAGCATGACAACCATTTTGATCGCAATGCACAAGTGTTGTTCTGAGGATACCCATTCACACAGTGCATTGCTCTTGAGCCCTTCAATGGTTTGCAGTCCCATTGATGGGATCGCTGAACATCGCCTAGCTTGACCTCCCAGAACACAAACTGCACAAGTCAACCGCACGCTATTTTGCTTCAATTTCTCATGAGTTAGAGCCCTTTTATGACAGCCCCAGCCCCATCATGTTCCCCCTTTCCATGTACTGAGAAAAAAAATTCCAATTCATTTCCATGCCAGTAAGGCCCCAATATCTAGCAACAAATTAAAACGGTCGCTTTGCTTTAAATTGTGAAGCTGCGCCATCTGACCAAACCCAATGTTTTTTAAAGCTTAGCCCTTGATCTCTCAACCATTGAGCATGTAAGAGAAAAGCATGCTCCACAAATAAGGTGTCATGTTGTTTATCATCTGAGACAAAAAAGTGCATGGTCTTCTTTATTGCACCTGATGCAATGCGGAAATAAGTAATCAGGACAAAGATAGTGACCTGCTTAGTGTACCAATGCATTGACTGGATCTCATTTTTCTCCTTGAAGGATTAGTTCTCTGCAAAGTCAACGACAGAGACAACCACATCATCTGGAAACAAAGAAATGCAGTCCTTGAACTGTTGTGCTTGCCACCTAAATATAAAATTGTGAGTGACATACTTCTTCAAGTGGTCTTGGTACACTCGCAAACGTTCTCTAGGCAGCATTTTCTTGTGGACAATGTCTTTCACAATTCTCTTTCTAGCTTCATTGTTTAATCCAGTGGCACCCACTATATTTTCAAAAAACTTCACAGATACTTGCTTACTCTGCTCAACTTCTTCTCTTGGACAGATCTGAATATTACCTACACCGCATGCATTGCATGTTCCCATTAAGCATTGGTAGCTATGAAAACTATGTTTCGCAAGTATAGCGCCGAGTATAGACTCCAACAGTGAAGTGGTGCTCATACTTGCATTTTTGTATGCAAGACATCCATGGTTGACAACTTCATCATGATGAAGGCATATAGGGCAGCTGCACATGCAGCAAGAACCATGAAGATCAAAACTTTGAGTCCGCATGTGATTTACTGCCTCTTTAAGGAAAATCATTTGTACATGCACAATACAACAGCAAGTATAGCGATCCCTCAATTTTCGGACAAAGAACGGTTTCATAGACTCGAAGCAACGTTGCGAAATCTGAATATCTGCATACTTTGTCTTGAATCTTAAATAAAGCTCCACCTGCAATATACATGTATACAAATGTTAAAAATAAACTTAGCATTCAAAACTGGTTAAATTGTTTCAAAACATTAAAAAGTGATTCTATATCACTAAAAACTGGTGTGCACCACTAAAAACTAGTAATGATACATTCAGTAGTATTGTTTTACCTGTGAAAATAATGCACCACAAATACAAATTAGTGTAGAAACTAGTAACCATACAAAAAGGTAGAATATTAAGAGGTTGTGTGAGGACAACTTAATAGTGGTGAGAAACCGCATTCAGCGTAACTAAAAAGCGGTTTGGCACGACTTAAAAGTGAATTCAAACCACATGACGGTGATGAACCGCCAATAAAAAATGGTGTGCACTGCTTAAATATGGTGGGCAACGATTAAAAAGTGGTGAGTAAGGACATGAAAGTTCTGGGGAAGTTCAGAACTAGCACTTAAAAAGTAGCTGGGAGGGACAAAATACTAGGCGACAGACCAGCATTAGCACTAGATAGTAGTCCAACACAACTTGAAAGTGAAGGAGCTCTTGTGAAAAGTGTTTGATGACCACTTTAGAGTGGTAAGCGACTATTTCAAAGTGGCCAGTCACGAATTAAAATCTAGCGCTTAAAAAGTAGCTGGGAGGGACAAAATACTAGGCGACATACCAGCATCAGAACTAGATAGTGGTCCAACACAACTTGGAAGTGGAGGAGCTCTTGTAAAAAGTGCTTCATGACCACTTGAGAGTGGTGAGAAACTACTTCAAAGTGGGTAGTCACCACTTGAATGCGGATTCTGGTCACTTGAATGTGGTTTCTGGACACCTGAAAGCGGGAACTTTCCGCTTGATTGCAGTGACAAGGTTTTAGATACCACTTGAACGTGGTGTCTTGCCACTTGGGAGTGGTGCCTCATCACTTGCATGGAGTGATGACTGACGTAGTGACTTAGCACATGAAAGTGGTGTATCACCACTTGATGAGCACTTGAAATTAGTGAGCAACTACTTCAAAGTGGGCAGTCACCACTTGAACGATGATTCTGGTTACTTGAATGCGGTGTCTCACCACTTGAAAGCGGGAGCTTGCCGCTTGATTGCAGTGACCAGGTTTAAGCTATCACTTGAAAGTGGTATCTCACCACTTGACGACCACTTGAGAATGGTGAGAAACTAGTTCAAAGTGGGTAGTCACCACTTGAACACGGATTCAAGTCATTGGAATGCAGTGTTTGGCCACTTGAAAGTGGTGTCTCACCACTTGCATGGAGTGATGACTAACGTAGTACTCTGCACATGAAAGTGGTGTCTCACCACTTCATGACCACTTGAGAGTGGTGAGAAACTAGTTCAAAGTGGGCAGTCACCACTTTAACACGTTTTCTTGTCACTTGAATGCGGTGTCTAACCACTTTAAAGCGGGAACTTTCCGCTTGATTGCAGTGATAAGGTTTTAGTTACTACTTGAAAGTGGTGTCACACCACTTGGGAGACCACTTGCATGGAGTGATGGACTGACGTAGTGACTTAGCACATGAAAGTGGCTTCTCACCACTTGAATGCGGTCAGACACCACGTGAAAGTGGTTTTTATACGTGAAAGTGTTGTGTCCACCGCTTCATTGTGGTGTTACAGCACTTGTAAGTGTTTACTAACAAAATGTGTTCAAACTCCACTAATATGGTTTTGGTTACCATCATAAGGTGGTGTGCACCATTCATGCAACATCAGTAAAAAGTCTGTGGCACTACTAGGACTGTTGCACCATGACTAAAAGCTGCTACATCACTTGGAAAAAGTGAGCTGCACCACCAAAAACGTTTGCACTTGTAACACCCCTACGAGTTTGTAAAACACGTATGTTAGCATTGGGTAAACAAGACTTTTTAGTGGGTGAACACCACTTTGTAGGGTTTACGGTGAAGCGTTGGTGCATTTCTAGTAAAAACTGTTTCTTAAACATTAAAACCTGCTGCAAAACATTAAAAACTGGTTCAAAGACACTAAAAAGTGGTGTGGAAACACAAGTAAAAGTGCTTCAAAAACATTTAGAACTATTGATCAAAATTTAGAAGTGGTTCAGATACAATTAGAGACCACTATAGTAATGTTTCACCACTTTTTAATGTTGCAGCACCACTGGAAAGTGGTGCGAAACACCAAAACAAGCTGTAGCACTAATAAAAAGAAGTATAGAAACATAATGTTATGGTAGTAATGAGTTGTAACACCAGTAAAAAGTGGTATAGAAACATAATGTTGTAGCAGGAATATGAGTTGTAGCACCAATAAAAAGTGCTAAAAAAATATATCAATTACGTGAGGCTCCTCAAGAAGGTGGATTGGATGCTTTACATATGAACATCTAGCTAGTCTCTTACTGCAAACATCTTTCTTGTTGGGGGACACCCTCGTCTCATCCGTCCAAAATTGAAAGACTATGTCTTTAACAGTTTGAGTGATGTGAGTTCTCCGTGCATCATCTCTATGACACGCAGATGCAGGGAACGAACCATCGGATTCACTTGACACTATTAAGTGATGTTTGGCTGAATATAAGTTTCTTTTGTGGATCCCGATAAGCTTGGCAGCTTGCGGGTTTTGTTCCTTGCCTCCACCATTCACCAACATCATCATTGCTGATTTCTTCACAAAAAACTCATCTGAAGATCTTGGGACCTTCACATGATTCAAAGTGTTGCGGATGTTTCTCAGCATAATTGCTTCCAACTCTTTGGATTTACTTTGCATATTAAGGAAGCAAGGATGTTGAAGAAGTTCATCAAAGATTTCCTTCCTACCACTTGCATCCATTCCCACGTTTAATGTATCAAAGTGTTGTACCATAGATTGACATATCCTTCGTTTCTTTCTTTCATCCATCTCCCCTGTATTGCTTTCCATCACAAAGTTGACCGTTGCCTGACGCTGCTTTCGTTTCTAAGCAGCCCAATATTCCCTCATTAATTTTCTGCGCTGAAGTTGAGATTCTCTACTCAATGACGATGAGCTGATAGACAGTTCTTCACTATGATCCATTGTTGCAGTACTTTCAAAGGATTGCTCTACAAGAAATACAATACAAATCATAACTACACGCTATACTTTTAATTAATACATGTCACTTCTTGCACTAGTTAGCGAGATACTAACAAAGCATAATAAGTGTTTACATACCTCAAGAATCATCAAGTAGAAGAGGAACCTATAGAGATAGAGTTCGTGAGAGAGAGAGAAAGAGTGCCTATAGAGAGAGAGATGAGCGCGAGCTCAAACACAAGAGGAGCCATGCTTAGAGAGAGAAAGAGAGAGAGAGAGAGAGGGGGCTGAGCGATACAGAAAGCTCAGCAAGAGCTCTATGAGAGAGAGACAGAGAGGAGCTAGATAGAGCTCCAAGAGAGATCTCAGAGACAAAGAAAGCTCATACAGGTTGAAGCGGGAAAGAAGTGGCCCAGCGTTCAGTAGTAAATTACATTTAGTTCATTAATTGTGGTACGTTATGTTAGGAGACTTAATTGACGTAACTTAGGAGAGTGATATTCTTTTTGAGATTTGAATCACTTTTAAAACATCCACTTTTAAGCGCAAAAAAGCAATGTCCTTGACATTACTTTCCAGGCCACCTATACATGCTTTCACCCTATTACACATGAGGGTCCATGTATGTAAGAGCACAAGTCCTACCATAGTTGCATCTACAATAAAATGAAAAATGAAATAGCACAAACATCATATAGAAAAATAAAATAGCAATGAACATTATATAGAAAAATGCACGAACATAATTATCAAATGAGAAACTAATAGCTTTATTACCTCTTAGGAGTGATTTTTGAGCTTGTCAAACAATAGAGCTTATCTCTAGTGATCTTAAGCATGCTAGGTTCATCCCCTATCTTTCAACCATTACTCTTCTACCTTTGTGGCCTTGTCTAGTCTCTTTTTCTTCTCAACATCATTTAGTCCAAGTGAATCAAGATTTGCTCTTTCTTTGGACATAAATGCAATGAACTCGTGCTTGGTATGAGAAGGCTGACACTCATTTTGTTAAATGAGGCTTTCGTAACAGTCTAACAGAAAGCACATTGTATGTAAAGCGTGAGAGTGATGTATTTCTCATTGTGGTTCTTTATGTCGATGATTTGCTGATCACTGGACCAAATGAGAGACATATTGCTGAATTTAAGGCTGATTTGAATTCTACTTTCAAGATGAAAGATTTGGGGTTGTTGCATCATTACTTGGGTATACACTTTAAGCAGTGTGATGGTGGTATTGCCTTGTGTCAGAAAAGTTACATAGAGACATTTCTATGTAAGTTTGGACTTGAGGATTGCAAACCTATCTCCACTCCCATGGAAACAGGTTTGAAGTTGAGTCTACATGATGCTGGCGATCCTACTGATTTCACTCTTTACCAAACTTCTCTTGGCTGCCTCATTTATGTATGCAACACGAGGCCAGATATTCAATTTGCAGTCTCACAGATCAGCAGATTTATGCATAGCCCAGGGTCTAAGCATTGGCAGGCTGTCAAGAGGATTTTCCACAACTTAGTGGCACTTTACATCTTGGCTTGTTCTATCCCAAGGAGGGATCATTGCCGCCAGACTTACATGCTTTTTCAGACTCAGATTGGGCTGGTTGTTTTGACACGCGAGTGTCCACAGGTGGTTTTTGTTTCATTCTTGGTAGTTCATGTATATCATAGTTGAGCAAGAAGCAACCTACTGTGGCCATTTTGAGTTGTGAGGCTAAGTACATGGCAGTCTTCACAGCTACAATTGAGTGTGTATGGCTGGGATGCCTTATGGCTGATTTGGGTGTTGGACAGACACTGCCAACACTATCTACACTAACAGTCAGAGCGCATTGGCAGTTGCGAGGATCCCAGTTTTTCATGCTTGCACAAAGCACATTGAGGTGCATTACCACTATGTCAGGGAGAGGCTCTCAGCAGGAGAGACCAGCTTGGCTTATTTGCCAACACAGGACAACCTTGCAGATCTTTTCACAAAGGCATCTCGTGAGAAGCTTGAAGCTTTCCGCAAAGCTTTGGGCTTACTCCCCTTTGTGGACTGATCATGTCCTTAGGGCATGTCACTTCCCTTTACTCATGTGCCAGCTCTCGTTCACCGCATCACTCGAGTGGGGATTTGTTACCATATACATGTGGTAGTGATGTCTTTGAACACACTAGGACCGCCGGGGAATTTCTTCCCTCTTTAGGAGGTTTTTTCCCCCATGCATTGTATATATGCTCATCTATCTAGGGATATCAATATTTCCATTTCACAATAAGTAGTACACTCTCTATTGTGTGCCTTGAGCTTCCTTCGTCTTCTCCAAGATGTGTGTGTCTCTTTGCAACCCTAATTCCAACAGCATCCCCATCTAATGACTGTATATCCCCATGATAGATCTCATGATCCATATTTATCTCAGGGATTGGTGTTCACAACAATGTGGAACTTCCATCTTTTCTACTTTTTATTGTCTCCCATAATGATTGTGGCCACAACTCATCCACTTCATGGATCGGCACCATCTCAAGATATTTGGCCTCATCTGTTGTGTTTACAACAACCCTTGTGTGTGAAGGTCCTTCTTTTTCCACTATTGTTGGTTTCCTCATATTGTTTGGATTCTTAGCATAGTGTTTGAGTAGGTGATCCCATCCACAACCTTCACAGAATCCAAGGATTCTGATTTGTTTGCCCATTTTGTTTTCCTTGAGTGTTCTTGTGTTTATCTTTTTTGGCACATGCACTACTTTCTCAGTGGTTTTCAAGGTTTCTCGTTGTATTAGAGCTTGAGTGGTCTCTATGAGATTTTTGCACATTTTTATATGTTTGGTTTCTATTTTAGGATGTGGGTGGGTCAATTGTCTTTGTTCCAAGTCTTGGTTTCTCTTCAACCTACCCTCACACGCTTGCAACATACTATCTAAATGCTTGTTCACCTTTTCACCAAAGACTGATCCCCCTACAGTACTTTACTACTCTAATCCCTTGGCATTTTTTTTGCTCTCATGTTCATGTCTGAGTTGTTCCTTTTTTTTGTTTTAAGTAGGAGGAGAATGGAAAGGTGAAGAAAGACTTGCTTCACTTTAAACAATACATTGAAAGATATCCAGTGCGAGATTTATGGCAAGACTATCACCATCAATTCTCTTTATAGAGGGATTGAGAAAAAAATATCAAAAAGGACTTACACTTTAAAGCATGAACCACATTTGAACAAGTCACTAGAGAAGAATTGTATCCAGTCGACAATTGTAAGACATACGTAGAGGTAATAGAGGATGTAGATATAAATAAGCAACACCTCTTCTACAACCAACAAGTCAGCTACAAAATGTAGTTCTCGTGCTTCAATCACAAAAAACATGAAGCAAGTGGTCAAAGAAGTGACCCATAAAATGAAAGAAACATATTGACAAAATCCCAATCTAAGGCCGTTGCAGCCACGGGCGGTTAATACGTCGAGAGTGTTGGAGTGGTGTTCCATCAAGAAAAAATACACCAATCATGATATGAGTGAGTGCTTCTACAACCAAAATTATTTGAGAGAAAGGCCATATTGACCTCCAACAATGCAACAATTGCCACCGCCTCCGAGGTACCAGATTGGACCTAATAATGTAGCACAAGGAGGAGAAAAATTGCAACTTGTGTTGGGCCAACAATCACGTTTTCCTCATGAAAATCAAGCCATTGTTTGATATGCATAGATGGCCAAGCCACTCATATGTCAACCGATGATGCCACCAACTATTTACTACAAGGAATCCACAAAAACCCATATGAGAGAACCCAAGAGCGTAGCAGATGCTAATGAGGATAATCCATTTTGCCAATGTCCATGAATCTATGGAACCTTCATATGTGTCTCAAGCATCTAGAAACCAATTCATGATGGATGCAAATACGCTTATGTTCATAGCAAACCAAAATTGCAAACCTAGAGGTTATTCACCTAGGACAGGATAGCCAATGGAAGCATCACCAACTGCCAGATGGAAGATCCATGCTATGCATGTGGAGGTAACCATTGGGCACGAGGTTGTTCAAACAAGGTTCAATGAACAAACATATTTGGATTTTGGTAAGGAGCACCTACTCTAGCACTGTGCGAGAGATCTAGACAACAAGAGAAAAGCGATTGTGAATGTCATTGATGTTTTTCCTTGTTTGAGTGGATCCAAATCACAGTCGATAGTCAGGTCAAAGTGATGGCTAGAGCTCAATCTCAGGAAGCATCCAAAAATCAATCATGGATGAATTAAAACCTCCTGAACAAACCAAATTTGAAAGCGGGTCTGTGAAGACTCAACGAAAATCATAGAAATAAAAACGATACAAAATGAATAAGTCAATGCCATCCTTCAAGTGTCAATTAAATCATTCATAATGCGTATGGAAATCCATGACTTATTTTGCTCTGAATACTTTCTTAAATATGTAAACATGTGCATATGGATCCCCTAATATTTTGTACTTCTTGGGCATGCACTTTGCCACTTGAGATGGTCCCATCCGTCTAGTTTCTGCTACCATTATCATCATTCTAGGCTCTCCTATCATAACATTTCTTGTCTCATATCCGTTGATAGGTGATCTAGAAGGAGTTTGGTCAGTTACCCTCTCCTCATGTATTAAATCTCTTCATTTTGTTCTAGTATCAGGCACCTTGGTGCCAAAAATTATGTTTGGAATATCACTATCTCAATGTGTGGACATAATAATCCTTGAACTCAAATATTCCATTATTCGGGCTCAGATAAATGTGGTCAACTAAAAGTATCTTCCACACATATTCTCATTAGACCATTAGAAAATTTCGGAGGTCATTTGGAGGGCCTTCTAAGAAAGTGTATTTTTTGCACTCTCTCTCTAGAAAAAATGGCAAATAAAAGAGCTGGGTCTTTCATAGTAAAACTTCAAAAAGTGTACTTTAAGTAGATTCCTTACTCTTCTGAACATTCGTTTGTAGTGATTGAGGGATAATCCTCTTTTCAGTTGCATTGAATGAACCTCGTCAATATGGAGGGAATGAGGCTAACATGGAGGGACGAATCCGCAGCCGCTATTCACTTTCCATTAAACCTGCACATTTGGCAAATGGCGCACTCCTCAAATGGCACAAATGTTACCCAGAAACGAGCCAAATATCACCTTCACATTGATTTGGACAATGAGTACCAACCATTGATTAAGCGCAGTAAAACAAACACACATATACCTCCCGCTTCCATAGACACGCTCAGAGCTCAAGGAGCTAAACACATAGATATCTGGACGAGAGGCTCTCTCTACCCTAAGAATCCAATAACTAATGCAGCTCCGCCGTTTGTCAATCCTACAAGCTTATTGACCTTTGCTGGTGATGGAGAAAAGGGCCTTCTGGGTTATTGTAAATCACTTACAAGAGAAGCTGAAACTTACAAGAGCATTCTCCAAGCTCAACAATGTGAGATTGTTCTCCTTTCACATTTACATTCTACAGATCAGGTTACCATTTTGCAACATAAAACAGAGGTACAAGAACTGAAAGGAAAGGTGCGAAGTTGTCAAATGAAGGACACCATCTTGGGTGGTCGTATCCGAAAGAAGAAATTGCGCAATCTTGAAACATTGCAGGTTGCATCAGGAGGTCTCAAGAAAAGAATCCGAGCATTAAGGTGATGCTTCTTGGTTGGCTACATTGTCTTAGTTAAGTAATCTTTTTGTTTTTTCTTGTTATGCATTGTTTTCATGTGCCTAAATAGTGTTAGTGAAGCAAATTTTGTGTTATTTACTTATGCATTGTCTTCATGTAGAGATTCAATCTATCCTGACAAGGAAAACATTGACCCCAAAGCCAATATAGGAAAGAGATTGAAGCCACTTATAAGTAGAAGCCTGGCAGCAGATATAGTACATGACAAGAAGTTTAAGGTTCTACAAAGACATGTAGTGGACCGCTTTATTTCAGAGAACTCAGTGCCTGCAAAAGAGATACAAGGCACACTTGATTCACTTGGTGTAATCAAAAGAGGATATTCGGCTATCCAAAAGTCTGTCTCATCCATCTTTGTTAGGAAGGGTATAAAATCCAAACTTCTACCATCAGCCTCAAGTGTTTGGAAAGAGAGGCTTCAACTTAACGAGGCACAGGGAGACTATCTTGGACAGCCCTTTCATATTAAAGCAACTTACAGTGGCCATGGAGCGAACATGGCATATGATGAGTTCAACAATATTTTTATGGACCTGCGGATACTACAGAAGAGAATGGAGTTTTACAACATCACATTTGAAGAGTCACGTGGGCTATTACATTTTGTGTTAAAACTGGATGAGTGTGAGCTTGTTAAAGAGAAAAAGCTAGAGCGTGTTACTATTACTATAATGAATAGAGCCCTCTCAAAGTGTCCCAGTGATGATCCTTTATATTTTAGTGTTCAATCAGAATCTAACATATGGTGGCTTGGTGCGTTTGAGGTAAGCGATATTCTCAAGTAAGCTCAAATGTTCAGATCTACTTAAGTCTCATTTATTTTGTGTTGCAGGTAAAGAAAGAAGATCATGAGATTCTATATTGGGTGTTCCATCGAACTAATATTCCGGAGGTGATTGATTGACAGACTAACCAGGGAGAGGTACTACGTCTAGATGGAAGGGGAGACTTTCAAGTTCAGTGGCATCTTGCAGGTGACCTTAAAACATTAAAGTGCATGTATAATTGTGGAATGGGTGCAATGGCAAAGTCACCGTGTTTGTTCTGCATGGAGCCTGCAAAGGTCATGGACCCAAAGTGGTGGAGAAAAGCTCCAACACGTCACATTGAGGATCTTGCTTTTCGACCGGTTTTGAAAATACCACTTGTGAATGTCCACATTTGTACAATGCATGCCCTTTGTAGAATTGTGGAGAAATTGGTCTACTTATACATCGGGTTTGCTTGGAAGATTAAGAACTCCGCAGAACGACAAGTAGCCCTGCAGTGCTTAGAAATGGTACTATCGGATATGGGGCTTCATGGTGGCAATGTGAAAATCTAGCGGGATGAAAAGAGATCAACTGCTGAGAAGGATGTCCCATGCAAACCATCCATCGGTGGGGTGAAGGCACGGAGGTTTTTATCTAAGCCCCAAGGTACAAGAGATCCAAAGCTAACAAAACATGGAAAAATATATAACACATCTTATGTTAGCAAGGTAGAGTATCAGAGCTGGAAAAAGCTACATATTGCAGTCAAAGACCACGAACCAACTACTCGTAACGCGAAGGCTGAGGTTTGGCGATCAATAGACATCCTATTTTTGATGTGCGACAAAGATGACTGGTCACAAGGTGATATGAACAAGTTCAAGGAAAATCTCAACCTTCTAAAAAAATCATTCAAGACAGCATGGACAGACACCCAGATTACTCACTACATGGTATTATAATGTATTTCTTTCTCTCTTATGTGCAAATATGTGACTGTAAAACATTCTAACTAATCTGTTTTCATATCCAGCACATCATCTTCAATCATTTTCCATATTTTATACAGAAGTATGGGAACCCGGCAATATGGAATACCCAAGGGATGGAAAAGTCTCATTACATGGCGAGAAATGCTTATTTCAGGCACACACGACATGGTGGCTCTCGAATCAAGGCTAACAGTTTGAGAGAACTATTTGAATGGTTCTATCGTAGAATCATTCATCGAATGCAGGCAAAAGAAGTCTTGGCAAATTCAGCAACAGCACAAGCCATCAGACATTTACAACAACAAAAAGCTAAAAGATCAATGGCATACAACAACTCCGGAGCTCGTGAAAGTCAATGAAGGTGGAGAGAGACAATGGTGTATGTGAATCACAAGTGGAGAAAGATACTCTGAGTGGATGACATTGTACAAAATTTATGTAATACATGATCTTATACAATTGCTACTTGAAGTGTATCAAGATTTTGCAGGTTCAATTTTGTTTTTTGGCACGTCACCCTTGTAACGAATCATGAGATGTTTGCCATACTCTAAAAGTTCATCTGGGTTTTGTCTACCTAGAGCTAGTGCCATTGCTGTGTAGGTGTAATAATACGCTGCACGACCACCTGTATAGCCTGGGCAGTAACCAAAACAATCTCTAGCAAACACTTTGTCCACAAGAATGACTTTATCTGCACTTTTGGGCAGCACCGGTCCACCCAAGAAGCGTGATAGTGTCTTGAATGTGTAAGTTGCTATTGAACCCTCTTGTGACATGGAATTGTAAAAAACTACTATCGGCGACTCGCAAAGCTTTGAAAGGTACTGTGCTAGGGCCGCATCCCTTCCTCGATACTCTCTTGTGCGGCGCCGAAGGAAGTCATCCTTGTCAGCAATCCAAGACTGCACATACAATGTCAGAAATGACACAAAGAGAGAGAGAGAGAGAGAGAGAGAGAGAGAGAGAGAGAGAGAGAGAGAGAGAGAGAGAGAGAGAGAGAGAGAGTTACCATGAAGCTCTCATCCTGCAGAAAGAGGTTTTCTTGCCACAGGTCTACAGATGTAGTTGACCCCTGAGCTGAATGGTTAAACCAATCCTCCACTTCTTTGTTACTTTTCGATGGTCTTAGGCTTTGTCTTATTGCTTGGAAGGTGGCTTCATCAGGTAGTGTCTCCTTGTATTTTTCAGCTTTCTCAAAGCATCTTTGAAGGCATTCCATTGGATTGCTGGATGTTTCCATTGCCTCATCATCACTACTATCCTCTGAAACAAATCCACTCCTCTCCTCTTGGACTCTGGAAATAATAGCCAGGGAGAAATCCTCCCTTAAATAAAACACACTTTGCACATCATGTAAGAAGATATAGGTCCTGTCTCCAATCCTGAAGTCAGGCACAGCAGGCAACATCATCTGAGCATGCTTCTCAGTGAAGTTACTGACATCCAATGGAAGTTTGATTTCTGTGGTTTTCACAGAGAGCATCTTACTTCTTTGTACTTCAATTGCCTCAACCTCAAGGTCGACTGTGTCTTCAACCTCCTCGACTTCTTGCATATGAGTTGTCTCCTCGCATTCCTCATCTGGTGCTGCATCCTGCTCCTCTAACACCTCATCAGGATTCTGCATGAGGAATCCAAACAGGCTGTTCAGGTAAATCATAAAGCCAAAGGCTTCCTGAATGAGTTTGCATTCTTTTTGATGCAAAGGGCAGGCTGAATGTCGGCAAGAGGGTGGTAATTCCCTATACTTCTTCACTCCCTGTCCCTTTCCACCACAGTCATTTAAATGCACAAGAGTCATAGTAGGCAGAACAACCCTTCCTACCTGCACCATCACTTCAAACTTATCTCTGTAGGACTGCAAGAAATTACTGTGCTGAGCTAACAGGTCTTCAATGTCAAACTTTGGATTAAACATAGAATGAACTAGATCAAACTTGTCCCCAGTACCACAAGATGCTGCAAAATCAAACAGCCTCTCATCAGTTGCAGCTGGGTCTTCCAGAGAAGACACATCCTCTTTGTCTTTACATTTAGTTGCACAGGGACTTCTTTCTAGCACATCTGTATCATCTGAGAAGTCTATATTCCTCTTTCTTGTATTTCTCTTCAGAAGTACTGTAGAGGGCACCACAGCCTTGTAGGGTGAGGGATCCTCTTGCCCTGGTGACCTCTCTGATTGATCTTCACCAATTGACTTTTCTTCAGATATGTCCTGACAAAAGTCAACAGTTCTTTTGGCAGATACATTAAGCAACTGAGCCTGCAAGGGTTGAAATCCTGGCACAAGCTCTGGATCAGGTTTCAGCCTCTTCTGCCTACTAGACCTTAATCCTATTCATCAGGAAACATGACAAGTCAAAACCATCAGGAAACATGACAACTCTGCCAAAACCAAACCATCATGATCTCTCTCTCTCTCTCTCTCTCTCTCTCTCTCTCTCTCTCTCTCTCTCTCTCCTGATAGATATAAATATATATATATATAAATATATATATATCTCTGTCTCTCACCAAAGCACAAACAAAAACACACCTAGTCTCTCTCTCTCTCTCTCTCTCTCTCTCTCTCTCTCCAAAGAACACTAAAAAAATACATACAGACTCTCTCTCTCTCTCTCTCTCTCTCTCTCTCTCTCTCTCTCTCTCTCTCTCTCTCTCTCTCTTGTATTTTTCTATTTGACTAAAGGCGCGCAAGGAAGGAAAAGTGTTTTTTCCAACTCTCTCCGCGCGCCTTAAGTACAACTGAGGGACAGTCATAACCATACTATAGGCGCGCGGAGAGAGCTGGAGCCAATATTTGGTTGGCTATGCGCGCCGTTAGTAACGTGTACAGAGAGGGTAGGGAAAGAGACAATGTATATATATCTGTGTGTGTGTCTGTGTGTATGTGTGTCTGTGTCTCTGTCTATGGAAGTATGGGTATTGAGGTGTGTGTGTTGAACAACAGTCTGGGTTTTTCTTTGTTTAAACACACAGACACACACACACACACACACAATTTGTACCAACTGTTGGAAATACAGAAAGAAAGAGTGAGAGATCACCTTTTGTTGGTGGGGTTTGCAGGAACTCCAAGGGAGGTGTCTCCTCCATTGCTTTTTTGTGTGTCAAATTGACTATGTCTCTCTCCCTCCCTCTCTCTCTCTCTCTCTAAGAGTAAGGAGTCCCTCTCTCTATCTCTCTCTCAATCTGTGTCTCTCCCTCTCTCTATCTCTCTCACAATCTGTTCTCTCTTTCTCTCTCTCTGTCTCTCTAAGACTCTCTCTCTCTGTCTCTCTCTCTCTCTCTATCACTCTCTCTCTTTCTCTGGCTCTCTCTCTCTCTCTCTCTCTCTCTCTCTCTCTCTCTCTCTATTGTTCTCTCTCTTTCTCTCTCTCAAAATCACACTTATAACGGATACACACGGCGGCGCCCCACGTGTCACTATAAATTAGAGTATATTTGCGTGCTGTCACACGTGTGGTCATTATTGAGACCGTATACTTTTGTACGTCATATAAAGAGGTCAAGAGAGAGAAAAACCACACC
This sequence comes from Adiantum capillus-veneris, assembly GCF_014529385.1. Classification (NCBI taxonomy): domain Eukaryota; kingdom Viridiplantae; phylum Streptophyta; class Polypodiopsida; order Polypodiales; family Pteridaceae; genus Adiantum; species Adiantum capillus-veneris. The sequence goes on along the minus strand of NC_140936.1, from coordinate 147,551,214 downwards.
TCGTGAAAGAGAGTGAGTGAAAGAGAGAGAGAGAGAGAGAGAGAGAGAGAGAGAGAGAGAGAGAGTGCAAGAGCCGTCGTCTGCGTCTCCGACAGCAAGCCGACCCATCGACATAACGAAGGTCTGCCTCTATCTCTCTATCTCTGTTTCTGTCACAGTACCAAGCACAGTCTTAGCAAACAACCCACACAAACAGTCTCACACACACACACACACACACACACATACAGACACACACATACACACCCACACACACACACTCACAAACACACACACACACACATCTTTAAAATACAAACACACACACCCACACACACACACACTCACAAACACTCACAAACACACAGACACACATCTTTAAAATACAAACACACACACACACACACACACACAAACACACACACACACACACACACATACTCTCTCTCTCTCTCTCTCTCTCTCTCTCTCTCTCTCTCTCTCTCTCTCTACCAAAGGCGCGCGTAGAGAGGCATACCCGTAGTGCATGTCTCTATGCGCGCCGTTAGTACTGTGCATTGACCAGAGAGAGAGAGAGAGAGAGAGAGAGAGAGAGAGAGAGAGAGAGAGAGAGAGAGAGAGAGAGAGAGTATGTGTGTATTTTTTTACCCTATACTAACGGTGCGCGGAGGTGTTTGTTGAGGTAAAAACGTGCTCCGCGCGCGCCTTTAGTAATGCGCACTCTCTCTCTCTCTCTATTTAAATATGCTAAGCTATAGAAAGGGGAGAGAGAGAGAGAGAGAGAGAGAGAGAGAGAGAGAGAGAGAGAGAGAGAGAGAGAGAGAGAGAGTCATAGAAAGAGAGAAGGGGATTGAGACTCTTCTTTTGGTGTATAGTGAGATGGCTAGAACAAAAGCCACTGCAAGGAAGGCAGGCAAGGGACCAGGATTAGCATCTAAAGCAAGTAGCAGATCTGCAACCCCAAAGAAAAGACCTGGAAAACCAAATAAAATTCTGAAAGGGCCAAGGATGAAGAAGCTGCAAACCTGCATGGGACTTTTCAGAGAAATTAGAAAGGCACAGAAATGTGTAGATTTATGCATACCAAAGCTGCCCTTCCAGAGGATGGTGAGGTCCATATGTGATGAAGCTACCTGGGGCACGAAAAGGTGGAAGGTGGTGGCATTAATGGCTCTACAGGAAGTAGCAGAGGACTTCCTACTGGAGTACTTCAGTGACATGACCATTGTTGCAGCCCATGCCCACAGGGTTACTATAATGGACAAAGATAGTGAGACACTGAAAAGAATAAGGTGGAGGTATGACAAACTACTGGTCCCCAATGTCTGCAAGGATAAGAAAATGAGGGAAATTTTGTTATACCCCCCGGAGCTAGTGCCACAACTCACAGTTGTAGATGTCACACATGATGTGAATACAAGGGCAAGGGCAGAGACTATTGCTCGCCAAACAGAGGACATGAGGGAAGCAGAGCTTAAGGAGAAAGTAAAAGTAGCAGTGGAGTCCCAGAGGCAAACAGAGTGCAATGTGACCCTGTCTATAGAGGCAAGCAATCAAGAAACTCTACTTTCAATGAAGAATGGTTTGCTTGCAGAGATACCATTTGTAGATGGAGCCAGAAAGCTAGCTCTGGAAAAAGTGGACATTAATTTATTGCAGAATCCAGATGCTCAGATTTCAGACACAATTATCTATGCTTGTCTTAAGTAAGTGTTACTATCTTGCTAGCTTTGAAAACTCAGATAATAGGTTTGCTAACTCAGGTAGAGTCTCTGCAGCCTGATCAAAAGTCAACTCCCACTGCACACTCACACAGAGGTGTTTCTCCTTGATCCACAAATGTCAGTAATTATTAGACAAAAGAACAGTCCATCTGGGACCTTTGAGAGTTGGTTTCTCCACTGTGCTATGCTGGAAGTTACTGTGATCATCTTTCCATATGAGAACAACCATCACTGGAGTCTCATATGCCTTGATGTTGACCAACCAGCAGTGTGGGTGTTCAATTCAATAAAAGGAACCCACCCTGAAATTAGGCTGTAAGTGTTTTGTATCAGAAAGTGTTTCTTATAGATATCCATGTAAATTTGAAGCCTCATGCTAACATCTTGACATTGCTTTGTGCAGTTGTATAAAGAGGTTGTTGCTTGCCTATGGAAAGCTATGTGGAAGGTATGAACTATACAAGGCCCCAATCAAAGAAGTACCTATCCCAAATCAAACCGATGGGAATTCTTGCGGCTAGAGATGTGTTCTCCATGCAAAATATGTCCTGCAAAGCTACTTTGCATTAAAACCTTTCATGACTAAGGTACCCATTTGGCAATGCATTCAGTTAGTTTTGGTTTAGTCTATAAAAGAATTCTCACCATGTGGTCTTTCAATTTTGCAGAGTGCTTTAAAAAACTACACATATGATTATTTGCAAAGATACCGGGTAAGTTTAATACAACACCTGCTTACTATGTCTAGCCCTAGAGAGCTTGAAGATAGCGGCTTGGATGAGCGCACTATTGATCTTACAAAACATGACGTGCCACCACGACAAACCCCTACATCCGATACAGTGGAATCACAATGGGCCGAGGGGGTCATATCAGCAGAAGATGAAAGAGCCGAGGATGAGGAAAGGTCAAATGAGCATATGGAAGGTGCTAAGATACAACCGGAGGAGACAATGAAAGAGCCAAGTCAGCCAATGGAGGAGCCAAAAGAGCCTATGGCTGAAACCCAAGATGAGGAAAGCAGGCCTATAGATGAGCAAAAGGATATGGATGAGGAAAGCAGGCCTAGGGATGAGCAAAATGATATGGATCAGGCAAGGATGTATGAGGCAAGTCGATCAACCGAGGGAGACGAAAAGACCTTGGAAGAAACCTTGAATGAGGCAGAAAGAGCCATGGGGGAGACCCCTGATGAAGATGTGAATGATGACTATGAAGATAAAGCGGAGGAGATCAAAAACGACATGAACACTACAGAGACCCAGTATGGACCCTTGCTACCTGTAGATACGGTTGTTCCGGTAATGTCTATTCAAGTATGGCAAAATATGTTCAGCTTCTAACTACTTATATGTACTTGTCAACTTTTACAGAGGTTGATTATCTTGGACGTCAATGGATTGCTGCTGATGCGGGTGCCTCTCGGTGACAGAGGATCCTTTGAGGATTTGCAAACATTTCGGATGGGAACTTGTCGAGTCGTGGTTCGTCCAGGAACCAAGGAATTTATTCAGTTTCTTCTTCCGCGCTTCAAAGTTGCCATATGGTCTTCAATGCAAAGGCAAAACTTGTCGCCACTAGTTGCAATAGTTTGCAGTGTATGCCAAGCTCACACGTCAGATTTTGCCTTTTTGTATGATCAAAGAAAATGCGTTAGTGTTGAGGGCCACCACCACCCTAAAAAACCAGACTTACCTCTTTTGTACAAACCGTTTAGCCAAATCGGTGTACCCTTTGATGCAACTAATACACTACTAATTGATGATACTCCTGAAAAGGGAGAACTAAATCCGCCGGGAACAACTGTCTCACCACCTTCTTTCGAGGGGCATTCCTTTGATTTTTACCTTGAAGATATTCTGATTCCATACTTACAGAAATTGTATCTCAGTCCATTGTTCACGGACGAGTTTGTACTTTCTAATGAATTAAGATGATTCTTCTATCATGTCTTTGTCTTGTCTAACATATATAAATATATATATATATATATATATATATATATATATATATATATATATATATATATATATATATATATATATATATATATATATATATATATATATATATATATATATATATATATATATATATATATATATATATAGATAGAGAGAGAGAGAGAGAGAGAGAGAGAGAGAGAGAGAGAGATTTAACATGGTAAAGAAATGTATTTCAAACACACTTTTTCACAGGGCACAATTGAAAAATGAGATCAATAAACTTCATGTCTTGAAAGTCATTTGTATACACTTGGGTTCACAAGAATATCTGTTACATTGACACTACTTCAACCTGAACATCCAACTCTTTGCACAAAATATCTTTTTCCCTTCGCCGCATCACCTTACGGCCAGCTAGGAAAAAGGAAAAATCTGATAGGTCCTTGTCCATTGACTCTTCAATGATGTCATTTCGCAAATGCTGAAGACTGCATAGCTCCCTTATTGTAACCACCAATAGTAGGCCATGCTCTTTATCAATCACTTCTACATCCACAGTAGGATTATCTTCCAAACCTGCAGAAACCTGGTCCATAGGAATGTACTTACCGTTTAGCATTTGTGATCGCATATACCAAAATGAGAGTAACAGTGATTCGCTTGCAATCATGTACTTGACAACTAGAGTATCAAGCGCGACCTCGCACCGTAAACCAATCTCTTCCTTTGCATACCATCCTTTGTCAAGAAGTTTGTCACATGATGACTGCTGAAATGACTTGCACATGAACATAGTTTTTGTAACTCGGATGTTGTAGCTATGAAACGGCTCTATGAAGAGTGCAACAGGACAAAAGTTTGCAATTCTAACCAGTTTGGTAGGAATAGAGCTACGTAGAGACCTTTGTATATCCTTGTAGAGCTTACTTCGCATTGCCTCCACCATTGTTTCCTCGGGAACTGGCCAGTCCACAGTGTTCCAATCGGTTGGTAGAGGCACTTTCACCACCATGCCATTCTTATTCCCTGATCTGAGTTGGTAAAAGTGGTCATAAAAAAAGATTCCCTCATCAGCCAGTCTTTTGTTGCTCCTCTCTGAGTACTGTAGAGAACCAATGTGGGCATGAACAACATGGAAGAGGCCTATTATGCACTCCACAGGCTCCCATTGCTCATAAGAAGAGGGATAAACATCTGCAATATATATAAGAAGAGTTAAACTAAGAGTATCAATAAGTACAAATGACAAATCTAATGTAATTGAGCTGTGAAGAATGGAGACATTACTCATAACAAGTGGGAGAAACATTGCAAAATATATAAGAAAAGTTATAATGAGAGTATCAGTAAGTTCACATGTCAAGAGTACTTACAATTGCAACGTGGTTGATGTATATCTGATACATTTCCACCGTTTGCTATCACCTCTGGATGGGTAAACACATGCTGAACAAGAACTTCCTTTACAGATCTTTTGCCGATTTCAACTTTGAAATCCAACACCCTGGCCTTCCATGCCGAGCGGTAAACATTGATACCACTAGACCTCTCTGGGTCTTCTTGGTTGCATGAGAACCCATGAACCTTTGTTTATCCTTTGTCCAACCCATTGGTTCTCTGCACTTATTGAAGCTGGTATTGTAATTGAGGATATGCTACTACTTGGACTTCTAGGCAAAGTGCAGTTGTTGGTTGTTGGTGTGAGAGACAGTAAACACCTGGAGGCTCTTGGGCGAGAAGACGTGGACGCCATAGCTCTCAGAGAAAAGCTTTAGTGGAGGGAGATTCACTTTGAAAGCATTCTAATGGAGGGAAAGTGTTTTAGAATTCCAATATCTTGTGCGGACTTAATGGTCACCCTTCAATACGTTAATGACCATAAGAGAATATCAGAAGTGGGACCACATGCAAGCACCTAAAAGCTCGGTAAAAGGAAGGAAATTACTATGCTACAATCCTAGTTTCGTGAAACTTTTATGCTATTTTCCTATTTTTTGAGTCTTTCCACGTACTTTACTACGTAACGTAGCCTTCATGCTCATTGGACGCGCTCTATTTTTCTCTCTCTTCATATGGCCCTCCAAATGACCTCTGAAATTTCCTAATGTCACTCTCATAGTTTTGGGTTTTGTTGTGTCAGAGACAGTTGGCCTATGGATGTTAGGGGCGACATAGTACTGTTGAAGTGGTCCCCCAAAGTACATATATCCCTCAAGCTCTTTGAGGCTTACTACTGAATATCTCCGATGACCATACTTGTCTAGCATGACTATCTGTATATCTCTCTCTAGTTCATATGTGAACTCATGTAAGCATTTTTTCTCCATTAACTCTGAGTCTCTTACATTGGGTTCATCACACGGATCATCAAACATAGCTAAATGAAGCTGAAAGAGGACTCCACGAGCTAAACGAGCTCACATTTTTTCCTTTTTTTGGGTTTGGTTCCCCCTATAAAAGGATGAAAACGTGAAATTTTTGGGTCTTTTTTGCCTGTGTAGGCTTTTTCCATTTAAGTTCTTTTGGGCCACAAGGCTTTTAAGTCATTGTTTTCGGCCGAAGGTTGTGCCGGTAGGGTGTTGGTTGTACATGGTGTTGTTTATGCAAGAAGGCCATTCATTGTTGTCTCTTGGGATCATTTTCCCTTTGCCCTTCTCTTCTCTGCTTGTGTGTGTGTGTGTTTCCGAGCGTGTATCGATGTGTGTGCCACCCCAAAGTTTGTCGTGCAAAGGCAGATAGAGAGAGACTGTGTGCGTAAGGAAGGTTGTGTATTGGGTAGAGCAGAATGATTGGGTCTGTTTGGTGCATTGCAAGGTGTGTGTGCGTATGGTTGTATGCAGGCGATGGTTTGCTGGTAGTATCCAGTTTTGAAGGTGAACCCTAGTGGATTGGGGCATTGTGTATACCATGGGCTATAGTGAGGCATTGTGTTGTGTGATCGATGTGTTCCCCTTTCCCCATATCCATCTTCTGGTGTCCCCCATTGAGGAGCTATTTGATGCTCCAATTTGAGGTTGGAAGTGGTGTTTCTTTTAGCCGACAAAGTGGCTAGTTGATGGTCGAATTTAAAGCTGGCAGAGATGGTGGATCCAAGTTTTAGCCCCATATTTACAAGCATTGAAGATCCCGAGGACTGGTTAACAGATTTTGAGTTATGGTTGCTTTTGATGCATATGTTGACGGATGAGAAAAATATGTAGACGGTACCGTTGTTGATGCGAGGATGAGTCAAGTCGTGGTTCAATAGTTTAAAGAGCAGTGATCAAGGATCATGGCAAAGGTTGCAAAGTCAAGTTTTGGAGAGGTTTCGAGAGGTGATTACTGTAGAGGAAGCTGGTGCCAAGCTGAAGGCGATACGCCACGATGTGAGTAAGGACTTTTCTATTTTCATTGAGCAGTTTGAAGCCTATTGGAAGGAGTTAGAGGTTGCTACTGGGGGAGATAGCAATCAATATTTAAAGCTGTCGAAGCTACTATAGTGCTTGCATCTGAGGATTAGAGAAAAGGTCTATTTGGCCAAGATAAAGAGCAGAAAGGTGAAATGCAAGTTGGAATTGGGCTTGTTCAAGCCGGCAGATTATGTGCCTATTGTGGTGGTAGCGAAGTGTTCTTTCATATGGCCAAAGGCTATTTGAGTTGTTCAAAGTGCAGAGCGTAAGGTTTATGGTTGGCTATGTTCCTTGGAGATTTCCGGTTTGTGATGTGAATGTGTCGAGGGTGGATGAGCTTTTCAATGAGGAGAAGCTCCATGTTGAAACGAATCAGGGTGCAAAAGCGATAGCAGATGTGGAGGTTCTGATGCGGACTAAAGAGGTAAAGCCTGCTCTTGTGAAAAGTTTGCATGAAAAGGTAGCAGAATGCAATTGGGTTGCATATATCAAGTGTTCATAAGCAGATGAAGGAAGTGAGAAAATTCATGGTGATGGTTAAGCTTTTGTGGAGTAGCAAATGGATGAAGATGTAGATACGGAGTCGGTATATGGTGCCAGTGATAATGAAGATACAAGCTCGAGTAGCTAAGAGACAAGTGAAGAGGATAGAGCGGATGAGTCCGCATCCTATGGCAAGGAGACACAGTCTGACAAAGCTAAGATGATAAAGGTAAACCTAGCTTATTATGTGTTTGATGATATGGTAGTAGCCCATGTGCAAGAAGAGTAGAGAACAGAGCAAGTCGTATGCATGAGGAAGACCAAGTGGAGAGGTCTAGGCCTACAGGTGATGATATGCAGGTAAAACTGGTGTAGGGTGCCATGCTAGTGGCCGTGCTGATGAAACTAGCAGTGGAATGTGCGATGGTGGTGCAACAGGTGCAGAGTTTTTCTAGAAGGGATAGATCAATTTTGCTTATTGAGGGAGACGAGGATGATGCAATAGTAAACGATTTTCTCTCGTCCTTGGTGGAGCATGATGCAGTAGTAGAAGAGGTGATTGGAGAGAAGGTGGTATTGATCGACCTTGAAGGGCTAGTTGACGAGGAAGGGCTTGGTGATGCTGGAATCAAGTGTGTGGCCAAAGAGGAGGTTCTGTTGTCAAAGATGGTGGAGATTTTGATGTAGCAGACATGTCTAGTGGTGGATAAAGGAGAATCCCATGCAATGTATTTGCTTCAATTTGAAGGTATGTGAGCTATGATTGATGAATACAATGGTAGATACAACTATGAGGTGGATGGGTCAGCAGGTTCAGGGGTCTATGGTTGAGCCCTCCACTTTACTTGGATGGGAGGGCGGGTCAGATATGTGTTCGAGCTTGGTGCCAGGTACATGTTTTTTGGATGGTAATATGCTTGATGCTGCTTGGTATGGAGTAGATAGTTTTTGGAGGGATGCTTGGACTGCTGAAGGTATACTATGGACAACCTACACATATGATGGGCTAGGTGCTAGGGTAAGTCACTATGGTGAGCAATTACAGATGGGGGGACGATACCAAAGGCATGTGTTTGATCTAGGTGAAAGATATGTGATGCACGGGGTGGGGCAACCCACTTGAAGGTTTGGTAGTAGGTAGAATAAAACTATGTAAATATGGTTTTGGGTTTCTCATGATGTGTATCAGTGTTTGCATATTGTAGTGGAATAAAGCTCTTTTTTGGTTGAGCATAAATGTTGAACTAGGGGGTGGGCAATGATGCTGCAGTCAAAGTTGGTCGACCATAGAAGATGGCATGGGCAGATATGTGCAAGCTAGCAGAAGCATGGCAAAGGGCTTGAGAAGCTGTAAAGATCATGGGCAGGCTGGTAGTAGCACATATGTATGGCTGATGCGATTTATAGGCCAAGAAAGGCTCCAGAAGGGGCTAATTTGAATAGCAGATGAAGGAGGTGCAAGGTGCACTCTTTGGGTCTAGGAATGTGGAGCTTGAGGTGCTAAAGGAGCAAGTCCAGATGGCTCACCAAACAGAGCTACAGCACCCAAGATATTGAAGTTTGAAGGTGCGGTGTGTTGTATATTCTTGTCAGATAGGGTAGCTGAGGACAGATGGCCCAAGTGGATGTCAGTGTATGGACGCATAGTGCTTGATTTATGGATTCTACCCATCTTTTTAGATTACAGATGAGAGCTATTGATTGCAAGATATGGCCAGCTGAAATTTTTCCGAGGACTAGGTTGGTGCCTACCTGACCACATGCGGAGTTGTGCCATTTGGAATTTTTTTGGGTTTTGACAAGGCTTGAGAAGGTGCTTTGCAGTGTATGGAGCTAGTAGGAGTTGATTACTCGTCAAATGGAGCCCGAAGAAAAAAGATATTGAGCAGTTGAAAGTCGGGGTGCACTTGTTTGGGATTGATCATAGATGAAATCTAGCCAATTTGAGGCCTCGGTTCGGGGTCTCGAGGAATCTTGAAGTGCAACAAGGACCGGGCACTTTTGAGTTCGCAAAGTGAAATTTCAGCCGGGCTTTGCAGCTTGGCAATCGGACATTGGAGAAATACTGAGGAGCATGAGGAAGGAGGGCCAAAAATGCTTTGTGTGGAGTTTTTCATCAAGTGAAGTTTTTTATAAAAAAAAGAAAGCTTGGGGGGTGGCCTCACCACCGGCCAACACGTGGCAGGCACATACCCCATATGCGCGGCTGGGCCTCGGATTTGCAGGGTATAAAGGCCAGGGGTGTGAGCCCTTTGTGTTATGTGTAGTAGTATGGGAGCTCCCTTGGCTTGAGGCTATGGCGCGTGCCCGTTGGGCGCTGTGGTATTGGCGCGCGGCCATGCAGGGGCGACAACGCGGCGGTGTTGGAAGGGAGAGGCTGGCATGGATAGTGGAGCTCATTGGCACCATGGGTGGTGTGATCTGAGGTGATGATATGGAGGCTTGCTAACTAGGGTCAGCTAGCTGGGGTCGGTTCTCGCGCCCACATGGGCCAATAAGTTTTGAAGGCAAAGGGTACCCCCCCACTAGCGATATCGCTAGTGCATAGGGAAGGGTCTCGTGACGCAGTAGGAAGGGATATAGAGGGAGAGAGAAGGCTAGCTCAAAGGCTTAAAGGGCCAAGTCAAAGGGTAGTCCCACCAGTGGATCAAGAGGAAGTTCAAAGGTGTTCAAAGGTATGCTAAAGGGCAAGCTCAAAAGCAAGCCAGGCAGCCGAGTCGGGTGGACAAAGAGATATGAGCCGTGCAATTGTTGCCAAAAATAACGTATGCCAAGTGCTAGCAATGCAAAAACAATTCTAAATGAAGCTAAAAGAGGACTATACGAGCTAAAGGATCTCAAATTTTTTTCTTTTTGGGTTTGCTTCCCCCAATAAAAGGATGTAAACGTGAATTTTTTGGGGCTTTTTTGCCTGTGTAGGCTTTTGCCATTTGAGTTTTTTTGGGCCAACAGGCTTTTGGGTTATTGTTTTTTGTCGAAGATTGTACCGGCAAGGTGTTGGTTGTACATGATGTTGTTTATGCCATAAGGCCATTCATTGTTGTCTCTTGGCGTCATTCTCCCTTCCCCCTTTTGTAAGATTCCCAACCCACCTATACCAAGATTGAGATGGGGTCCTTGACAGGTCTCTAGGCCTAATAAAAATCAGAGTCTCTAAACAAGAAAAATCTAGGGAATAGACCTTTACCGTTGACAATGTCTTGAGTCTATCGCCCTAGACAAAGACCTAGTCCTACCTCGCAATGTAAGCGAGACAACATATTAAAAGTCCAAAACTATTTTGACCCTATAACTTCCAGAAGTTGGACTAAGGTATCCTCAACCAACACTTTTTCCCCCCTAATAGATGTGAGGGCACAGCCGCTAGTGGACTTCTCTTCCAAGTGAAGAAGTTTTGTAAACATTTTTAGTGTGCAGAGATGAATAGTTACCTGACTAATCAGGTCCTTGACAACCTTAGTCAATCCCCACTTACCACCCCGCACTAACACATGATTCTTTTGTTTTTCTAATTACTACCACATTGTTTTAGCATTTAAAATAATGGTTTCTTTTAACTTTTCATCACAGTGACTCCTTCAATCAAGTATTAAAGAAAACATTGAAAAGCATTCTTTTAGCAAACAGACATCTTTAAACTTAAGATAGGGTACCATGACTAGTACTCTTCTTGTCTCAAGAACACCTAAGGGTGAAAAATAGTACCCATTCCTTGTTCACAATCCGGGGTGGATAAACCCCCACCCAAGGTTCGGGGTGCCCATACACCAAACCAGTTGCCCATACAATCGGACGGCTCCCCTAAGATAAAAAACGGTATCCTAACTTATGTAGAAACATCAAGACATGAAACGGAGTAGAAATTCATCGTTCATGGGGGTAACCGACTTATCCGTAGCTGGAAGCCGTCTTTATTCATTAAAATATACCAAAGAGTGAGAGGTGTCTTGAGACAAGTTGTCTTAGGGATAATCAATCATACCTTTCCCAATTCCACCAGGCTTAACCAAAAAATTAATTCCTACTTTATAAACGGATGCACATCAATTTTTTGGAATATGTCTTCCGTTTTGATCCAATTTTATTCTTCCTAATTTCCTTTCTCCCTCTTCTACGTATGCAATGTTAATACTTAAAAAAAAATGAATTCTCTAAATATAATTATAACAAAGACCGACTTGGAACTAATCAGGCATTTGTTGTAGCATCGAGGCCTGTACGCTCTCATCAGTGGGCCTACTACTAGGCCCGGCTTTGTCGTCATGCGATGCTCTAGTTCGTTTTGAAGCTCCATCCTCATCATCAGATGTAAGATTTGGTCGGGTCCTTCTGGGTGCCATAACTTCTTATCCTTATAAAACAGGACGTCTAATCATTAGGTAAATTATCGGAAAGCTAGACTTAACCTTTGTATTCAATTGTAACCCGATCAATGTTAAATTTATAGTCATAATTGGTATATTTTTGACCAAGTAATTTCTTATTTGCTTTATGACAACTTTTTCCAAAACTTCCCTAAGGGTTTTCTAACCTCTCCTAGTTTTTTTTATAATTTTCTATATCTTTTTTCTAATTGTCCCGTCGAGGTTTAAGCTTGGAATCTGTTTATTTTGAGCTTAATATTTATTCTATTTGCTTTCACTTAAAGATCTCATTTCTTTAACTTTATGTCACTAGTTTACACTTACTATAATTTTTCAAAAAACTTTTGATCACAAAGTCTATTTATTTTAGTTAATCTTTTGCTAATATTAGGACTTTTGGTCAATTATAATTTTTGAAACTGACTAATTAACTATGGTATAATTATCACATGTAGATAATGATATTTGTTATCTTCGTTAATTATCTTTTAGTTTTCTAACTTAATTATGTAATTTTTATCTTTAATTTTCAGCTAGAATTAGTCCAATTTGACTTAGATAAATAGATTTATTAATTTACTAACCTTAAGATAATTATCACGGCTTCTTTATTATATAAAATAACTCTTATAAATAGCACCTAATTATCTAAACTTGATTTACTAATTTATCCCTTTAAGTTTTAGTTAGAACTAGTATAATTTCACATAGAGAAATATCTATATCAATTTTTTACCTTAATTAAATTATAATGGCTTATTTATCATGTAATATAACTGTGATAATTAGCATCTAGTTACCTAACATGATTTACTAATTTCCCCCTTTAATGTTCAGCTAGAATTAATATAATTTGACTTAGTAATTTTCTAACCTTAGATAATTATCACGTCTTGTTTATCATGTAATCTAACTCTAACATAAGTTACTAATTTTCCCTTTTAATTTACACCTAGAATTAGTATATTTTGACTTAGATAAATATCTATATTAATTTACTAGCCTTAAGATAATTATCACAAATTTTTTATCATGTAATCTAGCTCTAATAAATAGCATGTAATTATCTACCATGATTTACTAATTTCTTGCTTTAATTTTTTAGCTAGAATTAGTATAATTTAACTTAGATAAATATCTATATTAATTTTTTAACCTTAAGATAATTATCATGTCTTGTCTATCATGTAATCTAACTCTGATAGTTAGAACCTAGTTATCTAGCATGATTTACTAATTTTTCCCTTCAAATTTATCCTTAAAAATAGACAATTCTAGCCTATTAATTAGCTAATTTGATTCTCTATTCAAGGCCTAGTTATTGTGACTTCCTAATAGTGATTTCTAGCTATGATAATTATTGTATAATTATCTAAGTGATTTAGCTAATTTCTTTGTTTAGTTTATGCTTAAAAACAAACAATTTTAGCTTAATTAATTAGCTAAACTAATTCTCTAGTCATGGACAAATATTTCAGCTTTCTAACAGTGATCTTTAGCTCTGAGAATTATTGTCTAATTGTCTAAGTGATTTAACTAATTTTGCTCTTCAATTTATATATATATATATAATGGGTGGAGGGACCAGTGTCGAGTTGTCTTTTTCTCTCTTGTGAGAGAGAAGGTGTCAGTCGGTCGCAGGCCCTCTCTATGTGCATGCACGAGGTAGGGCTGAGGGGAAGGCATCTCTCTCTCTCTCTCTCTCTCTCTCTCTCTCTCTCTCTCTCTCCATCGGGCGATCTGTGCAGAGGGATAGGTAGGTAAGGGGCCCGTGTGGACAAGATGGGGAGATCCTCAACACACTAGAAAAGGGTGGGGGGAACGCAAGGGAGGTGAGCCTCCTCTCTATATGGCACGCCATTAAAATGGAGGGGATCGACGGTGGGGCTTGCCAGGGCCGTTGGATTGTGGGAGCAGGTAAATTTGGGTCGGCATCGAGGGAATCAAGGTGCAGTCGACAGCTCTGCAATCGAATAATGACGAGGGTATTTTGGACTGCACAAGCGAAAGCAACATTTACACTATGCCAAGAAATCAACACAGTGCCATAGCCTTGCAATGCGGCATCCGTCTACTATTATCCGAATGTCGTGCTCTCTAGCCATAGCTCTGAGCCGTCTATAGAGCATTTTTCCCATTCATCAAGAAATGGCTCTTACGTTCACGAGGCAACCCAAATTTACCTAGAGGTTCCCCCCTTCTATTCCCTCCTATGGCCCTAGCATATTCGTGTGATATTGCACTCCCGAATTTACGTGTTGCACCTTCACTGCCATTTTCAAGCCTTCTCAAGCTTGACCTTCGCTTAAGGTTGAGCATGGGAAAGAGGCTCATTTAAGTAAGTGGGCAAGGTCACGTTATGCGAGGAAGGAGGGCCTGCTTGAGACGGGGCCTGTGGATTGTGGATTGGATTGAATCCATCATCAAGCAATTCCTTAAGTCTATTTGTCAAAAAATCATCAAATTGCAAGAGGATGGCACCCCGAAAATCTCCACAACGGTCTCACTCGAGCATGTGCTTACAAAAAGCCATTGTATCCGCAAAGAGTGGAGCTATGAAGATGGCATCAAAGGGAATGTCTAATCGTGCTTGTAAAGAAAAACAAATCCTCATGAAGAGGAGAGGTGAGTCTTCCTCTTCACACTCACAACGAGATGTTGATGCCAACGAAACGAAGATCATTGTATGATCTTGTCCAATCTAGTTGTTTGAGAGAAGGAACTTTGGGAAATATGTTGTGATTAAATTGATCCTTTTTTGGTTTTGTGTATAAATTGGATAGAGAGAGAGAGAGAGGGAGAGAGATAATAGGAGATGAGAATGCGTATTAATGTCTAGGCAAAGCAACTCTTCATTGAGGAGTTTAGGAAAAGATATGGGGCACTTGTTTGCTATTGTTGAATAGAGGAAACCTGTCCAAACTAGTGGAATAAAGCATGGGAGAAACGTGTTGATCTTATCTACCATATCAAAGAGCGTCATGGTCTTATCGTCAATGTTCCTCGTAGAGTCACGGGGAGATTAAAGGGTAGTCAAAAGCCCAAATTGGCTAATGGATCACGGTCCCATAGGCAAGACAAAACGTGATTTCAAAGCATCAAGAATCGCATAAAACTTTCTCGAAAGAAGCATTTAAAATATCTCAATGCAAATGGTAAGAAGAGATAGCGCTCAAGCTCTTCCTGATGCCATACAAAGAATGGTTTGTGAACCATATGCAAGAGGAAATGACAAAGTGGGAGAGTAACCTGCCAACTTGAGTTGCAAAGATGAAAACAAATATTACAAAAGGATATGATAGGATGGTAAGAGATGCTCTCATTCTTTGCTTCAATGCTTTTATAATTGTATCTTATGTATAAAATTCTAAATTTAAAATTGTTTGCATGCTTAAATGTCTCTCTAGTCAAGAAAATACAAGAATAACAAACATGAGGAGGAAGAAGAAAAGGAGATGGATCTAGAACATTCGGATAATGCTCTCTCACCTATTAAGAGTATGGAGAGTGAAGATGAATATACATCGCAAATGGAGGATGAAAAAATTCCTGAAACAAGATCTCCGGTAATCTGCTAACTATTGGTTGTTTTATTACTTTGTACCCATACATTGTCATGGCTTTATTTTCAATTTTTAACATTTTTGTTTTGTTTTATTTCTATTCCATTAAGCAAAATGAGGCATTGATCATGTCGCCAATGAAAAATGGTAAAGGTAAAATACAAACACATATAGACATTTCTTCTCCAAGTGGGAGTACTTATGCGCATGAACTCTTGATGGGCTCAAACACACCATGGTACGCCGTCTTCTATATAATGGCTCATTTTCTTTTTGACATAGAATGTAGTGAGTGACCTATGCTTAATAGATCTTCTAAGGGTATCCCCATCCAATTGTGTTCATCCACACTACAAGAGGTACTTCACATTAGTGACGCTCATAGTGCGATGCTCAAAAGTGAAAACCCACGGCGTCGCTATGGTTGTCGCTAAGTTACAAGTAACTTAGCGACGCCCATAGCGACGACGACAGGGGTAAAAAATAAACAAAGAGCACTCGAAAACTCTGATCTCATATCTAAGTTTTCAGGGCTTAAGCAAGCAAAGCTGAGATCTGAGTTTTCGGCGCTCAAGCAAGCAAAGGTGACCCGGGCTCTCCCTCTCTCTCTCTTTCTTCTCCACACACACACACACACACACATACATGAGGAGATCCAGGTATGCTCCTTCCCTCTCCTCACTCTCATGTTCCCTTCCCCTCTTTCTCTCTCTCTCCCTCTCTCTCTCTCTCACACACACACACACACACACACACACAAACACACTGTGTTTTTGAGAGAGAGAGAGAGAGAGAGAGAGAGAGAGAGAGAGAGAGAGAGAGAGAGAGAGCACATGCATAAACAAAACACACACACATGCATAAACAAAGAATGCATACACACACATTGAGAGAGGAAGAGAGAGAGAGAGAGAGAGAGAGAGAGAGAGAGAGAGAAGAGAGAAGAAGAAGAAGAGAGTTTTAATGTCGTAGGAAACTATCTCAAGATACCTTAAAGATCTAGCCGAAGAGGAGTTGAACTCAGGACCTGTTATTCAACAAGGAAATGGCATAACCAATCTACCACACTTGGGTGATAGAAAGGTCATACCATTTTCCTCTTTTTATTGGCACACACACACACACACACCCCCACACACACACACGAGAAGAAGAGAGTTTTAATGTCGTAGGAAACTATCCCAGGAGACCTTAAAGATCTAGACGACAAGGAGTTGAACTCAAGACCTGTTGTTCAATAGGGAATGGCATAACCAATCTACCACACTTGGGTGATAGAAAGGTTATACAATTTTCATCTTTTTATTGGCACAAACACACACACACACACACACGAGAAGAAGAAAGTTTTAACGTCGTAGGAAACTATCCCAAGAGACCTTAAAGATCTAGCCGACGAGGAGTTGAACTCAAGGCTTGTTGAACAAAGAGAAAGAGAGAGAATAAAAAACCAAAGAGAGAGACAGAGGGGGGGGGAGGGGGGGGGGGGGATAAGACAAAAGAGAGAGGTAAGGGGAGAAAACAAAGAGAGAAAGAGATTATGTTAAAATTTAAATTAGGTTGGGTTAGATTACATTTAGATTTATGTTTATGTTGAGTTTGAGATTATGTGAGATTTAGATTTAGGTTAGATTAGATTTAGGTTTATTTAGGTTACATTAGATTAGATTTGGGTTTATTTTGAGTTAGATTTACATTAGATTAGTGTAGGTCGTGCGTTAGATTTAGATTTACGATAGATTAAATTAATTTTAGGTTTATTTTGAGTTTAAGATTAAATTAGATCTAGAGTTATGTTCGATGGACCATGCGGACTAGCAATTCCAGGACAGTCTAGCGGTGGTGGTTGTTGTGGCAAGGAGCATGTCGTTTTTGGAGCTCATGTGTTGCAGAGTCACTAGGACACACCCAGGAGTGTCCCTGCTTGTGAGACTGCTCAGACTACACCGAAGGATTATACTGCCCACGCGTTTGAGAGTGGTGTCCCGGCCACTACGTCGGAGATACCGAGGAGTGACCCGAACACTACATCGGGGTCGAGGCATGTACGATGAGCATTCACTGGGCAGGGGTGCTATAGTTCACATGAGGGACATGCCAAAGGGATATGCCTACCTCATCAATCGTATGTCCGATAAGATCATTATGACCCCTAAGGGAAAGCAGGTGATGGGCCGCATATGACAGTTGTGTAGACAGGTTTTTTGACACATTGTAGTCTATTATGGTCTCTTGGAGGGATCAGGATAAAGACTCCAAGGATTATCTAATTGCTATGTTGCATCAGGAGTTTCCAGCTTCCTCTCTGGAGAATACATTTGACGATGCTTGGATGAGGAGACACATGCGCGACTACATGAAGCATCGGAGGTGAGATGCACAGATTCTAGACCTGACTAGATTGAAATAGAGGAGTGGAGGGGTATCAGGGAGAAGAGGAGGACCAATCCAGACAGGTGGTGGTAGCAGAGGGACGCAACAAGAGTTCGCATCAAGACAGGATTATCCCATCACTTGGGGAGTGGCGGTTGGGCTAGCTTCGAGGAGGGTTTTTTCCCATCACCTGGGTCATGTATCGATGGCGTGGACAGGTGAGATTATTAAACTCTTGCATTGAAGTATTTGTATATGTGAGGCCCATTCACATCTACGCAGCTAGTAGCCCCATTGGTACCCTTCAATGGAGCAAATCACCACATGTTCAATTAGGTTAGATTTAAGATCAGATTTTGGATTGAGTTTTTATATTAGAGTCTACCTTGGAGATTACAGTAAAAAAATTAGAGTTAGACGAACGGTGATCCCTCTCTTCCTCTCTACGGATACGACCTTAAGCTAGAAAGCTTTCAACGGCATAATACTCAGATTGGAGGCCAACATGTAATGTGTTAAGTAATCCCTCGAACAAAGATATACTGTGAAAAGATGTTAAGATGCTGTGAAATGCTACAGCTAGAGAAGAGGCAAAGGGGTTTTTTCCACTACATGCACTACCATGTGGACGTGGGTGTGTAGATTTCTTGTACCCACAAATATAGGCATTGACCAATAAAGACGAGATTATAACCCAGTGGTTCTCATCTCCATGCACCTCTAGATCGAGGTGTGCGGGGATTGGACATGACTAGAGAATGTGAGGTAGTTTGCAGTGTGAAGAAAGAGAGAGAGAGAGAGAGAGAGAGAGAGAGAGAAAAGACGAAGAATGCCAATAGAAGATTAAATTTTTTGTCCAGGTTATAAGGTTTTTACCCTCATTATGAGTAATCACGAGGATGTGGGGCCGTCCAACCGAAACACCTATCTCTCAACGAGGATCTTATGTCCTTGTAATCAATGCAAGCATGTTGTGCGACGAACAAGACGTGTTTCTTTGCAGCACGTTTGCAAATTGGTGAGTGCGATCCATCTATTATAGATCGAGTTGTTTCCAATTATAACTCGTCGAACTTTGACGCTGGCCAATAGGCAGCAATCTCGCAACCCAATAGATGTGTTCGCAAGCGCTGTGGTCAAACAGTATATGTGAGGCCACAAGATGTAGCCTCTGACAGCTCGGGGGATGATCATGCAAACCACAATCCCAACAAGGCAATGTTTGAGCCCGAGATCAATGAATTGATTTAGACGATCATGGATTTAGAAAGGCTTATCTATGATGATTATGAAAAGTGAAGCCGATATGCCATTGTATGATGGAGCACGTGTGTCTAGATTGAAGGATCTCTTGGTTCTTCTCAAAATGCAGACAAAGTTTGGATGGAGTGTCACTAGCATCACAGCGCTTTTCAGGTGATCTATTACAATGTGTTTACTTTAATAAAAAACTCTAGATGTATAATGATCAGATAGATTTTTACACGATTGTATCGTATTTTTTTCGTTGTGTAGATTGCGCAAAGAGCACATACTACCAGCTGATAATGTGATGCCAGATTCTAGAGAGGAAGCAAGAAAGATCTTGCAAAACTTGGGGATGGATTACAATTGGATCCACGCTTGTCCTAACAACTGCATTCTTTTCAGAGGGGAATACATAGACATGGAGAAGTGTCCAAAATGTGATTCCGAGAGATATCAAGTACATCTCCATGGAAAAAAAATTCCACAAAAGGTTTTGCGACATTTTCCTCTACTTCCTTGCATCAAGAATTTCTTCGAATGAAAGTCCATGGCCGCCCTAGCATCATGGCATGAGGAGAATAAATCTTCGGATGGTGTGCTACAGATTCCTGCAGATTGCACATCCTGGAAACATATAGATGAAACATGGTCAGATTTTTCCAGGGAAGCTCGAAATTTGCACCTAGTCCTGGCTATGGATGGCGTAAATCCATTTGTTCAAAGATCAACATCTTACAGTGTATGACGTGGTTGACTACGAAGAAGGGGCACCTATGGCTAAGCTTGATTGTGTCGGGGCGGTATAAAGTGAATAATATGATTGTGTATCTTCGTCCACTATTGGAAGAGCTACAACAATTGTGGATTGGCATAGAAGTGGTGGATATGAGCCAACACATAGGTCGACGGAATGCTTTGATCAGAGGCATTCTAATGTGGACCATGCAGGACTATCCCGGACTAACAAAATACTCAGGTGATTTACACTTAAACTCAAACACTGTAAATCTTGGTTTTTCTCAAGCTTATCTATTATCATGTGTATACATGCAGGGCTTCAAACAAGCGGATACAGAGCATGTGTCACATGTGGACCTAGACTGAATGCACATTGGATACGCTCATTGAAGAAGCAAATCTGCGAAGGTCATCAAGAGTATCTTCCAGAGAATCATGTGTTATGCGACGGCTTTTTGGGAAGAGAGCCACCAAGGATGTTTGCATAAGCATGGTTAGAGCAGAAGGAGATATGTGTGATGACGTTTTTCCCCCAGAGAAGAAGATACTCTCTATATGATACTAGTTACCATATTGGCCCTGGCTCATGATCAATCACTTGCTTGATTCAATGCACATATTCAAGAATGTGGGGAATCTGCTATGGGACCATCTGACCGGGAAGAAATATACTTTGGGAGCCAGGGTTGACCTTAGAAATGTGGATCGTATGGAGCAATATTGGCCATAGATAGCATTCGATGGATCGATAAAACTCTCTAAAGCGCCATGGATTTTCATTGGAGCCCAAGAACGCAAAGTAAAAGAGACCATTTGATCTTTGCGGACCCCCACTGGCGTAATGCACTCGCTCCAAACGTGTTTTACTAAAGAAGAAAAGCTTACCGGTTTGAAGTCACACGACTGGCATATAATGTGTCAGGTATGTTCATAGTGGTAATTGTGTAACAAATTTGTTTCCAGACTTTAATATCATTGCTGCACTTGTTTTGCAGTTTATTTTACCGATGGCCATTGAGGGATGTTTGTTTCTTGACGTCCGTAACACAATCTACAAACTTGCAAAGTTGGTGCAATGGATCTCACAAAAGGAGATCAATGTAGACTCCGTACCATTTGCCAAACTAAAGGCTGTGGACGTTGTATGCATGTTTGAGGAACACTTTCCTACTACCATGCTGACCATTCAGGTGCATCTTCTTGTTCACATAGTTGATGAGGTGGAAATAGCTGGCACAGTAAAATTCCAGATGGATGGTCTTTTTAGAACGTTTCATGAAAACGCTCAAGGGATATGTGCGTCAGAAGGCAGGTCCCGAGGGTAGCATGGTGGAAGGTTGGCTGGTATCAGAGTCCCTAGTGTACATTGGAGAGTGTCTAGACGGGTTTCATAAAGCCCGAGACATGCTATGTCAAACCGTAGATGATGAGCGGATATCTGGGATTGTCATGTGCAATCAAGGTGTTGAGAAGAAGATGATGGAATATCTAGAGGCTAAAATCAACCGATTTTGCATGCTTCACAATCCAGTGATGCAAAAGTGGATTTCACAATATGAGGATGCAAAGCAAGAGTGACAAAGGGCATGAATCAAGTGGAGACGGGGAAGACGACCACCGATGCACTATCTGACGGGTCTGGAGAGCCTACCAACATTCATGAGCTTAAGATGGTTGCACAACCAATTGAAAGCGCACAACAGTGTGGTGAAGAAGTGATTGAGGAGGAGTGGGAGCTTGGGGTTGCGCGACCAAGGTAAGTTTGCAATGTACAACTAGTGACTTTCTAGATGTTTAAATAGCCTTTGTTGGTTGTAGTATAAGTCATACACAACAGCATGGTGTAAAGGTTGACATTTTAGGGTGGAACGGATTGACAAAAAGCGTTTTACTCAAGATTGTGGAATCATGGAAAAATTTGAACAGTTAGTCGACGACAGTCCTCTGATGGAGATCCTGTGGTGGTGCAACTCACTTACTTCGGAACACTACAAGAGATTTTGAGGATCGATTATAGAGGATTTTTTTTCAACTTGTTCGACGTGCAATGGTTCAAGATAATCATGGAGGGGTGCAACGCTATTGTGCGTAGAGGAGAGTCTAGTTTTCTTGAGGTGGATTCAACTAACAAATGGACTGACCTACGAGACACTTTTGTACTAACCGAGAATTGTGAACAAGTAAGTATGTAAATAGTTAACATCCAATTTTAGAAGTTATGTGCTTGGAAGCTCTCATGTAAGTTGTGTGGCGCTGACAGGTGATATTTCATCCTACAAAGTCTGCATCAAACTGGTGGTAAGTCATAGAGGTAGCCCCTCGTAGTGCACGGACGTATGAAGGCTACCATGTGCCAATCACAGTGGCATCAATGGATGAGATCGGAGAAGATGCTCAGTCAAAAGCCGCTGAGGTGGTGACAGACGAGCATCACACTGCTACTCTCTATGGGGTGCATGTAGAGGATCTACAAATTGAAGCGAAGAACATCTGTTTAAACGGACAGCTCTATATAGATATAGGAAGTTATAATGAGCTTCGCGAGGATGAGAAAGAGACCTCTTAAAGCCATAAATATTGTATTTGAACAATCTAGCTCTGTTTTATAATGTATATTGTATTCATGTGGCTTTTTGTCCATTTTTGTCTATATGCGTCATTGCGTCATTGTATTTAATGGTCATTGCGTCATTGTATTTAATGGTCTTTGCATCCACTCCAGGTATGTATTCTCTAGGTATGCTCCCACAAGCGGGAACGATGAGCACTGTGCTCCGAGTAGGATGGAGATTGAAGTTGCAATCGTGAAGCTGGTCTGCTCAATATAGATGTTTCTCGTCCCACCGCTAGATCTAGTTGAGCTGGTGAAAGAGACACTAAGAAGCACTACTATTGCTTCTCAACGTCTCTTTCACCCGATCAATTAGATTTAGTGGTGAGACAAGCAACTTCTATGATCAGACCTTTGCGATGCAACTTCAGTCTCCATCGCACCCGGAGCGCAGTGCTTTTACAAATTCACAAAAATCCAACAAAATCTCTCTACATAGGAATACCTCCCTCTTTATGAGTCCCCTCTCTCTCTCTCTCTCTCTCTCTCTCTCTACTTGTCCATGTTTTCTTCTCTATTCATTCAATATTAAGTTTCTTTCTTCTTTGTCACCCCAACAGAGACAGTGGTAAGTGGACCATCATCGCTCTTGCGCACCATCGTGCGTTCCTACTCCTTTAGCATCTCCCTCTGTTTTGGAGCATTCAGCACGCTCCAAAGCTTCGGTGTCGACGAGCCGTTCTTCACACTCGTCTAGGCACCGACGCTCTAGTGGTGGCGGCGGCAGTTGTTGTGGCGATGCCACTGCCGATGCCTTGACACCACCTCATGTTCGACGAGGCTCTTTACCCTCCCCTTCTTTGCCCGCCCCGACACCAGCCATGACATCGCCATCTACACCAGGTTTTGCACGGCTGACGGCCGTTCCTAGCGGCTACACACCACTAGCTAATCCTCTACGAGTCACTCAAGTCGACAGTCCTTGCTTTGGGGCCTAGACTCCAGTGGAGACACCTGACGTCCGTACCCCCGTCGACAGGCCGCTAGAGACCCTTGCTGGACACCTAGGTTCACACGTCATCGGCGAGAGGGCTTGCCTTACTCCGTCGACTTGAGCAGCGGCATCATCTTGGATGATGATGGCAAGAAGGTGATCTCACGCATGCGCGGTCTTTGCTCTCAGGTGTTTAGACACTACATACTAAACACCTGGAGTGAATTACCAAGTGATTTAAAAGACAGAGTCATCAGCATGCTGCATGATGAGTTTCCCTTTTCAACACGGGATGACTGCTTCAATGAAGACCCAATGAAGGTTCGAATGCACGAATACTGAAAGCACAAGTGTTTCGAAGTGCAAAAAGCAATTAAGCATGGGTGGAATAGACCAGATTGGCTGGCCAAAGAAGATTGGAAGAATGCAAAGAAAGCAGCGCGCGAGAATCTCGACAAGTGGAAGCAATAAAAGGAGGCAGCCAGAGCATGAGTAGAGGAAGGGAGCTTGCACCACTTGGGGAGCGGCGGGTGGGAATCATTGGAGGCTGATTTGGTAAGTGTTTTTGCATTTCTCTTAAGGTTTGATAGTTTAGGGTTTAGGGGTTTTTAAATTCTAACCAAATGGATTCTTTGTTTTGACAGTGATCGATGACAGGACGTGACCCCACACCGTACAAGCGCGAGTACACAGGCAGGAAGGGCTTAAACGCTCTGATGGACATTCTGAGTTCTCGCGATGGCATGGTTATATTAGGGTTTACACTTTTCTCTTTGTTGTATTTTTTATAAATTATATGTTTATACTTACAGAAAGCTATCTTATTGTTTTTTTTGTAGAATTTGACAGATACGCCACTTGGACGCGATGAGACGTCTGATTAGACGATGTTAATCTAGCCGTAGCTAGATAGCATTAGTTTCCTTTTGTCATAGCATATGTATCATGAGATGACATTTATACGTCTTTTTGAAAACCATGTATATTTTTTCAATAATGAGCAATGGTGTTGTAACTGTTACATTTGCAAAGTTTAACAATCAAGTGATTTTGCCTATGATGTGTACAATTGTCATTGATTTACTTTCATCAATTTACTTTTGTCAGTTTTGTATCTTTATTCTATCTTTATTATGCAAACAATAATATGGATGATGGAGTTAAT
The DNA here is from genome assembly GCF_014529385.1 of Adiantum capillus-veneris. Lineage (NCBI taxonomy): Eukaryota > Viridiplantae > Streptophyta > Polypodiopsida > Polypodiales > Pteridaceae > Adiantum > Adiantum capillus-veneris. Next base: position 147,526,697 of record NC_140936.1, on the reverse strand, counting down.
GGTTATATTGTCTTACGGGTGACTACTTTGGGTCTATATCTAAGCTTTCACTTTCTTTCAAAGTTGACTCTGGGCTTATCTTGGATTAATTTAGGTTTACTCAATTATTGAAACGTTCAATATGGTTGATGGGTGGCAGGGAATTCAATGCCCTGCCACCAAAAAAGTTTTCTCTCGGGCGTTGCTATGACCATCGCTATACAAGGCTCTGCAGCGTCGCTATAAACATTGCTATAGGTGGCCTGTAAACATCGCTATGATCATCGCTATAGAGGTCGCTATATAGCAATGGCTATAGTGACGATCATAGCGACAATTATAGAAACATTCTCGTATCGACGTTGTTGGAGACGGTCTTAGCGACGTCGCGGATTATAAAAACCCAATGTATTTTAGTCGCTAACAACGTCACAAGTGCACACAACCTCTTGTAGTGCAGATATGGACTTGAGATAACATATGATGCTAAACTTGCAAGTGAGGTTACATGCAAGAGGGCAAGTTCACGTGCACTCAATTTCTTTGTCATGTAAGTGTTGCTTGCTAGAGTTGATTTTTGATTGAATAGTTTACGGATATGTAGCATAATAAGGCCATGACCTTATAGGTGTCTCCCAATCATGTTTGTCTCATTGATATCTTGTGGTTGTCTTTTGTTCAAACCTTGCTTAGTGAGAGGGCAATGCAAAACTACTTTGATAGAGTTGAGCTTTTCAACCGCACGTTCACTTTTTTTCCGGTTATGGATAAGTATGGAGATGCTAGTGATGTATGATTTACTCATATGTGTCTACCTCAAATTTTACATATATTGTGCAAATGTATTTTGGCAGAGGCCATTGGACGCTTGTTGTATTTTGCAATTGCCATGTACGGCATGTGTCTCGCTTACAAAAAGACAAGAGTGCAATTTTGTTCTTTGACTCTCTTGCCTTGCGAGAAATTTATTGGTATATTATCCCCTTGAAGAGGTATGTGTAGTTCTCCTCTACACTCTTGTGGTGTCAGTTTTTTATTTAAATAGGATAGTTATATTTTGTGCTTTCAGAGTTTTGTAGTATTGGAGCTTATACATCCAATCCAGTTCTCAGAAAAGAGTTTTTAGATTTGGAAAAATGTCATGTTAGAACAATGGAGGTATATATGGTATTGTGCTGAAAAAATTTGACGATTTGGCTTCTATACAAGTTCTATATGTGGTATTTTTTTCTTTTTGTTTAGATGCCAAGGCAAGCAAATACTAAGGATTGTGGGTACTACATCATGCTTGTCATGAAGTTATTGATCAAAGGTGGTGTAAGTAATTGCACACTAAAAAAGTGGGTAAGTATATCAAGAGCTTGTGCTTTTGGTGATACTTATGACTAAAATGGATTATGATTCTAAAATGTGTCAATCACTTTAAAATTTTGCAGGTCACTTTAGGATGGTTCTCTCATGCAGTCGTGGAGATGCTCAAGCTAGAGCTCAGTGCTTGAACACATCGTGATGCTTCATAGATCACCTAGCTATTAGCAAGCCGTTACAATGATCTATGGTTTTTCTACTTTGATGAACAACAATTCAAGACCATGTACCTTTTTTGAGGGATATGCGCCTATTTATGTGTCTTTTGGAGAAATGTATACTTATTTATGCATGTTTTTTGTATGACTACATTCAAGGAGTATAATGAGAAAATTTGATTTGTTCTATGGTTTATGCTTTGGTCTCTTCATCAAGGCTTTTGTAGGTGTGATATTGTAATTGTGTAAAGAATGACCAATGTTGTGATCAAGCTAGTGTATGGCTTGCTCATGGACATGGTAGACATGATGTACTTTTTGTTATGATGAACAACAATTCAAGACTAGGTATCATTTTTGAGGGATATGCGCATATTTATGCATCTTTTGGAGAAATGTATACGTATTTATGCGTCTTTTTTGAGCTAGTACAATCAAGAGTATAATGAGAAGATTTGGTTTGTTCTATGGTTCATGCTTTGGTCTCTTCATTAAGGCTTTTGTAGGTGTGGTTTAGTAGTAGTGTAAAGAATGACCAATTTTGTGATCAAGCTAGTGTATGGCTTTCTCACGTACATGGTAGACATAATGTACTATTTGTTATATGACATGATGTACTTTACAATCTTGCCATCATCAACTTTTTGTGAGGAGATTGATCTATGGTTTATTGCTTTCATGTGGTTTAGGGTGCCATATGACTTGCCTCCACTCATTACTTTTAAATAAAGAGCATTAGAAGAAATCCACCTTTCGATTTTACTTAGAAAAAGAGGGTAGAGAGATAGTAAAAGAGTTTGATTATAAAAGGAAAAGGCAAAAGGATGCAATCTAGCATATACAATTACTTTTGGTGCAAGGTATCAATCAAATAATTAGAGAGTTGTGAGGATCTTTTTGGTAGAAGGGCAATACAAACATGCTAAAACAAGCCATTCTAGTGTAAATACTCTCTCTCTTTTCCAAAATCACTTTTACTTTTGCACTACATTACTTAAAGAACTCGAGAACAAGTAATAGACTTGCTAGTAAATTTGGGCTGCATAATTAGTAAATTCGGGTTGTAGGTAACTTCAATTTGGCATGCTCTCTGAAATTTTGGTAAATTTGGGCTGCAAATTTAGTAAATTCGGGTGTAAACGTGAAGAACCAATACATGACGACCACATAACATGAATGAGACTTATAAACTAAAATTATAGAAGTGATAAGCATCTAGATGTGGAATCTAGCTCCAGGATCCACTAATATTGTCTTTGTACAATAGTGAGTGCAATAAATACGAGGACACTCATCAAATTGAACACGGTTACAACCTTGTTGGTTTTTTCTATGAAGAATAACCAGTTTGGCAAGCGAGCTTCTTAGGGTGGGTGATTGGTCCCTTGATGTCTCCTTCAATCAAAGTCTCACAATCCACTTTGTGCTTCCCATGGCCAAGAGGAGTTTGAGTGACATGTGCTTGAGCTTGGCAGATGCCACCTCGCATTGGCAGTTGAACATTAAAAAATCAAAAAGTTAGACATTGAACACCTTGGGAAATGTAAGGAGCCTTTACCTATGGAATGATATTTTCCACCCATGATTTCTTAGCATGAAACCAACATAGAATAATGTGACATGCAATTTGACGACGTGGCCCTTCTATTGGCATTTCTCAATGATGTGCATCTTGATCGAACACACTTGAAAATGCTTCTAGTTCTTGTTGTGACTTGTCAATGACGTGTGCAACTGGTGGAATGCATCCCATTCTTGCAAATATTATTTTGAGTGACACCTCCAAAGGAATAACATTATGATGTACCCCTTCATCTGTTGTGCATAACATGAACCATAACGGTATGCCTTGTCCAAGTTGGTTGGGTAGCACTGCTGCAAATAAGGGAAGACCAAACACATTTTTCTTGAATGTGCTATCAATTGCCCATGAATTGTTGGAAGAGAATCACATAGCCATATATAGAATCCAATAATCTTGCCGAATTAATGAATGGTTTGTCCTTTCGATTTTGTGTGATTGGATTATAAGTCTAGAAATAGACCACCCGTGTACATAAAACATATGGATAGTATACTAGCAAGGTATTGATGGAGAAGAAGCCGTAGTTTTATGACCTTTTTTTGTTTTTGTAAAGGTGCAACCTCACTATGCATGGTTGCCTAATCATCATTAGGGATTCTACCTATAACACGACCATGATAAATATCACTGCTTTGCACTTGAACTTTGAATGGACAACCACATTTTTTTGATGTTCTAATTCTCTTCTTCTTTGAACCGTGATGCTCTGGCTTTTCACCTTTATTAGAAATATAGTCAATCACAAAAGTTGTAGAATGCTGCTTCCTTGCAGACTGCACAATAACTAGTTTTACATTGTGCTCAATCATTAGTTGCTCTAGTTGAAAATCCAAATTGGTTTTGAATGTACTTATTACATATGATGGAACCATGTTAAGATCAAACTTGCATTGAGATGCCACGTTAGTCTTCTTTTGATGGGTACATCCACAAGAGCTGAAAAACTCTTTGACATAGGATATGGGAATCTCATGGCGATGGGCATCAATGCACCATAAGGACTTCAATGTATCAAGTGTGTTGGCAAGATCTCTATGCCAAGAGGAGCCATCCCTGTGATGCCCACTCTCAACAATGGTTTGCCAATCCTCCACACACGCGATTCTCATGGATGGGTTGAGTTTGAGACAAACACATAGTGAACCATTTTCTTCTTCTCTGAAGCAAAATGTAGGCTTTCATTTTTCACCACTTCTTAAGATCAAGCATCCCTCTATGATCGATCATTTTGAGTGTATGCAAAGATATGGAAATATCCTCATTGAGCAATGTGATCATTAAACTATATGCACCCCTATCAAATGAGAAGTACCTGGAAGATATATGTTGAGTCACATCCATTTGCATGGAGTCCTCAACATTGGCATTATCAGGGTCCTGTTCATTTTGTGTATGTTCGTGTGCATCATCTTGTTCTTCACTTGAGCTAGTATAGGAGCTTCCCTGGATGCTAAAGTCGTCATCTGCATCATTTACATCAACATACCACTCCATGACCACAATAGACAAGAGTGGAAGAGGGAAAGAAAAAAAGGGAATAAGTATTCACTTGAGGTGTAAGTAGGAGGAGAGAAGGAAAAAACCACATCGCATCCCACCCAAATCTACAGAACAACTCGAATTTAGTATTTTTGAATGTAAGTTCTTCTTGTGCTTGATGCCTCATACTACCTCCAAAATGATCATACTGTGAGGCTGTGAACATATTCTTGCATTTAATGACCACATTTTCTCACTTTTGAAGCTCTTACTTCCAAAAGTGATATTATTCAGTCATCATTATTTAATGTCATCCCCCCTCCAAATTTACTATTTATTTTGAATTTACTAAACGTTGTTCGTGAAAATTGATGGCCCGTTTAACTCTAAGGGGACAATGCACATGGAGCCAGCCGAGAAGTGACTCCCCTGCAAGGGTGTGAGCCGAGGTGGGAGTCATGCAGTATACATTCTAAATGGAGGGTCACATGTGGGGATCATGCATAGGAAGTTCTAAAAAGAGACTAAACTTGTGATGCACGAGTAGGGGGAAGACATTTTTTTCCCTTTTTTTTAATGCTGACCTCCTACAAGTGGGGTATTTTCAACTTGAAAAGGGTTCTTTTGTTTCTCTTCTATGGGGGTCAACTTTCAAGGATTATTGGGATAGATTTTTGGGGGGAACCAATAGCAAAAGGGAATTATTGTGCTTTAGAGCAGTTGGAGGTGATCAAGGAGAATTGAGAAGAGCACCAAGAGCACAAGAAAACTAGATGGTGGTGAAACTTGAGGGAGTTTTTCTATGTCGAGCTTTGCAATTTGAAGGGCATACCAAAGCGGGCGTACAACAGAATTATAAAAGAGCAATTGAAAAAATTGAAGCTCTATCTGCTACCAGTTGACAATATCTCTTGAGTTTCAAATCTCTATTTCTTAGCATCATATCAGTTAATATAATTCTTATTTGCAGTCTTCTCTCTCTCAACCTCTGTTTAATCTGTAGTATTACGTGTATTAAACTATTAATTAAGTATAACTGCACTCTTTTATCCTAGGTTGAGCATCTGCTAAGCTCCTGTCTACAGCCAGAGACTTGGTGCTTTCCCGGTCGACCCTGAAGAGCTGTGCACTCCGACAAATTTGGTGAACTTGATGCAGAATTGATCGGGGTAGACCAAGCCAGACATGGTGACAAGCTAAGTGAAAGAGATGCAACACATTATAATGCTAATGGCTGTTGTTTTGCAGCAACAGTATTCAAATCAATTGCAGTTTATGAACCAAGCTAGGAATTGCATCAGTCTACAAAAGGTGAACTAGGTGTATTTCAAGAGCAGAGCAACCCAGATAATTTTTAAGGATCAAAGTTAAAAATAACGAAATGGGAATTCAATGATAAAGAAAGCTGGAAGCGGGAGATGGTGGAGAAATTGGTACTTAAAAATGCCAAATGCTCAGTTTTTTATCAACATGGGATTTTGATGGCTATGATCATGTAGGTTACTTGTAGTGCTATGAAGAGAAACTAGAGCTACATGGGGTGACCGGATTCTTAAGTTTGACAAGTCTGTGATTCCAAATTTTATTGAGCGCATCCAAGAGCTTCATCAACAACATCTGCATAGCTGGAGCAAGTTTAAAGCTGCTATTATCCGTGAACAATGGGATCCAAGCATGTATGAAGATGAAGAGGATTGTGGTAATGTGCCTATTTATGCAGAGGTAATTTGCAATCAGATTTAGGCTAAGCTTGACACTGTAATGGAATTGATATTTCTATTGATTATTGCACCTGTCAGGTGGAAAAGGCTTGACCGAGCTAGGCCTACGCATACAAAAATATATTTCATGTATTATCTAGTGCTGTTTATGAGCTTCGGCCATTTATGACCGGACGGCCAATTTGTACTCACTTTGACCATTTGAGAAATCTATAAAATAAATACGTGCAAGAGGGAAATGGTCACTCTTGCACGAGGGGGAGAATGCACCCACTTTTTGTGTTATTCTTCTCTCCTCTTCTCTTATCTCTCGTCGTGTCGGCATAGCACTCCGCTCTAGGAGGTGCACCTACAGGCTTATTTTCTCTCTCTACCGCTCTATGTCTCTCTTTGTTCGAGTACGGCGTTGCATACGCGCTATGGGTTTGTGCCAGGTATGCTGATTTGTGCTTTTCATGGATTGCAACATGTTATTACGTATTTTGCAGGGCAACCGCGCATTTTGTTTGTAGTAGTGGTATCAGAGCACAAGGTTCTTGATAAAAATTAGGCAAAGAGCTCCCCAAAAAAAGGGCATCTGAGCAAGGGTTTGTACGATTATGCACCAAAGGTAAGTGTTACAAAATTTGTTGATGTTAACCATTTTTCTGAAAAATCCTTGGATATCTTAACATTAATCCTTCACTAATTTGTAATTAGTGCGAGCGATCGAATAAGATTTAAAAAGATCGTGGCCTTTTATGCAATAGGATCCATATGCCATTGCATAGCATGATGAGTACTTTGAGAATTTAATTTTTTGGAATAATCTAATGGTGTGCGGGAAGAGCAGATGAACGTATGAGAGCTGATCATGGTAAGGTAGATAATAGGATTTTATGTATGTATAGCTAGAGGAAGTAGAAGAAGAAGAATTTATACAGCATTAAGAGACCCCATAAATCTATGCAACGAGTCTTACATTCAAGAACTCTTATTCCAAGCATGCCAATACACAAACACTGGGTGCAATCTCCCCCCATGCAAGAGTGACCATTTTCCTCTTGCACGTATTTATTTTATAGATTTCGCAAATGGTCAAAGTGAGTACAAACTGGCCGGCTGGTCATAAATAGCCGAAGCTCATAAAGAGCACTTGAATAATACATAAAAAATATATATATTTTTCCATATGCGTAGGCCTAAGACTTTTCCACCTGTCAGCTGCAGTAATTAATAGAAATATCAATTTCATTACAGACACTGCTATCGATGAGTGTCTGCTTGAGTATGGAAGGAGACATGAGAGATCACATGGTGTAGTTGTGCATGAGCATCTACAGGGTTTGAATACACTAGATTTTGAGGGCCTGAATGTACAAGAGAATGTGCTTGAAGATTTGCAAGGTGATCCATTAGAGAAGGGGTAGACTCCTTCTTTATCAAGCTTTTGTGATGTAGGGGACACAATGTGGTAGATTGATCCTCGATTTGATGGTGCTTATTCGGAGGGGGTGCATGATCAAGTGAAATCTCTTGGTGTTACCTACGATTGGGTTCATTGTGTTGATCATATGGATAGGGCTTTGGATGCCATTTTCCATGAGCATGCTGAGCTTTCTGGATGCCATTTTCCATGAGCATGATCATATGGATAGGGCTTTGGATGCCATTTTCCATGAGCATGCTGAGCTTTCTGCTACAGAAGTTCAAAAATATCTGGATGAGGAAGAGAAGATTCAAGATCAGTCTATAGCAGGTATGGCTAGTATTGTGCATGCCCTATATCAAAATCCTAGTTTACTACCTGAGATGTGTAGGGTAGAGAATTCATCTGAAGCTGTGGACCCATAGCTTATGTGTTTATTAGATGAAGCTTTGGAAGGATTCTCAGTTATGGATGGTAAGGGTATTGAGCAATCTAATTTTGTGCATAATTAAGTTTATCGAGATGTAGCTATGGACCTTACCCAATTATTGGATAAGGCTCTATTAGATTTTGGGTTTGTACCAAAAAGGGAATCTTTTCTTGATGTCCATCTTAGCTTGTTGATATGGATCATGACAACGTGCTTATTTGGAAAAGACGTGATAAAGTAGCTCATCGGTATAATCTTTTTGCTCTTACTGATTCCCTTTTGCTTGATATGTATGAACTACCTACTTTCCACGACGTATGGAAGTACCTTATTGCAAACTTTCTGAAGAATCTGTTACAGAAATAATTTATTTGAGAGGGTTTCTTAACAAGTTACAATATAAAGTTGGTACTTCCATGACGAGATATATTGAGTCTTTCAAATCTATTATCAATCAACTTGCTTCTTTTGATGATCCTGTTCCACAAAACAACTGATTACACTTCTCCTTGATACGGTGAAGGACTCTTATTATGATAACATTGTTACATTCTCTCTAATAAAGATGGTCTCGATTTCGACCAAGCTGCATGTCTTTAATTGAATAATTTTAACATCAAGAACGACGTTATGTTGATAATGATTCATCTATGATTTCACAAGAAGAGATTGAGTCACAATAGATGGAACATGCTTTTTATGCTCAAAGGCATCTATTTCAATGAGGAAACCACTGAAGTGGCCGTCACGGTAATATTTTCTCTCGTTGCAAATTTCCAAATAAGCAATGTTCTTATTGCAGTAGAAACGACCATACTGGAGATGATTGTTGGGAATGTCAATATGATGAAGAACACAATATTACCAATAAACGCCACGTTTATCTAGAGATTCTTCTTCTTCTTCTTGTGAATATTGTGGATGATCTAATAATCCCACTCATATGTGTTATAAGCGTCGATTCAACAAAGATCATAATAGAGCATATGCTATTGAACATCCAAACAATATTGTACTAGAAACATGCTGCGTCCTATGTTCAGTTGCTCCAGACATAATACTTCATGTACGTGATGCATCACTTTTTATTGTCCATTTTGGTGCTACAAGAAATATGACATATCAGTCTAAGTGGCTCCATAACTATCATCCACTACCAGTTCAACGTGTTGTTTATCTTGTTGATAATATGACTTGCCAAGTAAAAGGTAATGGAGATTTATATCTTGATACATTATCTTCTTCCACTCAAATTTTGCGAGGAGTATGTTGGAGCTATATATGGCTCACTCTACTGAACTTGGTCTCACCTATATATTTGTATCTTGTCCTCAATATGACTCAGTCTTTGGGAGCGTATATGGTGTGTCTCTTGTCTCGTCTCTCTCTCTTTCTCTCTACATCTCAACATGGTATCAGAGCGGTAATGATCACGCGCAGATTCAATTCATGGTGACAATAGTATGTGTATGCGATTCGCATGTAAGATTCAAAATTGTTACAAATTTTATTTTTGAGCGTTGATTCTTGTTAACTGTGGTTGTTTTGTGTTAAGAAGAATATGATTAGTGTTTTATGTGGCGTTTATTTATAATCAATCTAATCGTTGATTACGTTTTCTTGTTAATGACACCCTGAAATTCATCTCAATTTTTCTTGCTGTTCTGCTCAAAATTTGGAGAAACGGGAAAAGCGCCATGCAGCATAGCGCAATGACACTTTTCATCCAAAACTTGTTCGTCTCCTCGAGCTCTTCGATTTGAGTTCTAGGTTTGCGTCAATCGGAGTTCGCAACAGAAAGTTATGCTGTTTTTACTGCAATAGAGCTTGACGCAGCTTTCTTCGTCCTACTTCTTCGTGAAGCGTCCGCGATCGTTTTTCTTATTTTGGCGTTAACTTTTTCGAGAAGATTTAGCTTTTTGCTATTCGTATTGTGGCCGTCAATCTTGCGTCTCACGCCACTCTATTTTGAGGACTCGTTTATTATTAACGTCTCCTTTACCCTGTCTTTTTTGGGTGACGTCTCTCACATCTTTGGACGTTCCTTGAGCATCCTTCTTACGTTTATCGTTGACAGAATGCAGTACTCATATCTCTCTCATTCTCAATTGCGGCCTTCACCATATATGGTGTGCAGATTCTGCGATCTTATCTTATACGTCTTCTCGCAACAAGATATGGCTATGAATATTCTCGTCAACGGATTTCCTTCTGGCCAACGTTCTGTTCCTCCTTTCCAGGCTGGAAAGCAAAGATGCTGTTCTTGGAAATCGTGTTTGTCCGCCTCAGCCTGTTGATACGGATAATGATAACGTGCTTATCAGTGAAGGACCTATATTTGAAGATTGGAATGTTGCCTATACGGATTGGCAACGACGTGATAATGCAGCTCGTCGGTATATTCTTTCTGCTCTTACTGATCCCCTTTTGCTTGATATGTATGGACTCCCTACTTCCCATGACGTATGGAAGTACCTTATTGCAAACTTTCAGAAGAAATCTGTTACAGAAATACTTTATTTGAGAGGGTTGCTTAACAAGTTACAATATGAAGTTGGTACTGCCATGACGGGACATATTGAGTCTTTCAAATCTATTATTAATCAACTTGCTGCTGCCGGTGATCCTGTTCCACAAAAGCAACTGATTACACTTCTCCTTGATACGGTGAAGGACTCTTCTTATGATAACATTGTTACTATTCTCTCTAATAAAGATGGTCTTGATTTCGACCAAGCTTGCATGTCTTTAATTGAATACTCTCAACGTCAAGAACATCGAAATGCTGGTCACGATACAGCTATGATTTCACAAGAGGAGACTGAGTCACAACAGATGGAACGTGCTTTTTATGCTCGAAGGCGTCCATTTCAACGAGGAAACCGCAGAGGTGGCCGTCGCGGTAATATTTTCTCTCGTCTCAAATTTACTAATAAGCAATGTTCTTACTGCAACAGAAATGGCCATACTGAAGATGATTGTTGGGCACGTCAATATGATGAAGAACACAATATTACCACAAAACAACCACGTTTATCTAGAGACTATTCTTCTTCTTCTTGTGAATATTGTGGACGATCTGATCATCCCACTCATATGTGCTATAAGCGTCGATTCGACACAGATCGGAATAGAGCATATGCTACTAAACATCGAAACAACATTGTCCCAGAAACAAGCTGCGTCCTATGTTGAGTTGCTCCAGACAGAATACTTCATGTACGTGATGGATCACTTTTTATTGTCGATTCTGGTGCTACAGGAAATATGACATATCAGTCTAAGTGGCTCCATAACTATCATCCACTGCCAGTTCAACGTGTTGTTTATCTTGCTGATGATACTACTTGTCAAGTAAAGGATATTGGAGACTTATATCTTGGTACCTTATCTTCTTCCACTCGAATTTTGCAAGGAGTATTACATGTACCAGATCTTCAACGTAATCTTCTTTCAGTTGCTAGACTTGTTGATCTTGGTCTGTTTGTTGGATTTGATTATACCAAATGCCGAATTGAGAAAGATGGACAGACTATAGCCACTGCTCCTCGAAACAGTAATTTATTTGAACTCTCTCTCAACGATGCTGTAGCAAATATTGTCACTGCTCCAGGTGACCATGATTGCAAAGTATGGCATCACCGTTTTGTTCATGCTGATTTCTCAAAACTCCTTGATCTTCAACGTCGTGATCTTGTTCATGGCATGGATCTTAAAGCCCATCCTCATATGGGAATTTGTGAATTTTGTGCTCTTGGAAAACACAATCGTAAACCCTTTCCTCTTTCAAATACAACTCATTCTCATGACATCTTGGATCTTGTTCATACTGATATATGTGGACCTCTACCTTCTTCGAGATCACAATATCGCTACTTCATTACTTTCGTTGATGATTTCTCAAGGTATACAACTGTATTTCTACTTAGACAAAAATCTGAAGCCTTATCTGTTTTCAAATAATTCCACAAGGCTGCGGAACTTCAAACTGGTCGTCGCCTTAAGAAGCTTCGTAGTGACAATGGAGGCGAATATGTTTCTCGAGAGTTTGTGAGTTACTGTGCTGACACAGGAATTCATCATGAACACACTATTCCATATTCGCCTCAACAGAATGGTGTTGCTGAACGAAAGAATCGCACTATTCTCAATGCTGTAAGATGTATGCTGATTCATTCTGGCTTATCTCGTGTTTTCTGGGCTGAAGCTACTTTGACAGCAACATTTATTCAGAATCGTCTTCCTACTACTGCACCCTCTGGTAAGATACCCATCACAGCATGGACAGGTGACATTCCTTCTGTATCTCATTTTCGAACCTTTGGATGTATTGCTTATATTCATGTTCCCAAAGAAACACGAACAAAGCTTGATGCTCCTGGTCTTAAAGTTATTTTTATTGGATATTCTGACACTTCCAAAGGCTACAAATTCTATGACCCTTCCTCCAAGAAAGTAATTGTGAATCATGATGCTACTTTTAACGAACAGCTTATGGGAGGCTCATGGTCCATGGATGATTCTGATGATACTAAATCATTGCTTCAGGCTTTTCCATTTCTTTCAGAAGATGAAACTCTTCCTATAGAGCAACTTTCCTCCTCACAACCATCCATTCCAAATTTTGCCAATGATGATATTGATATTTTTGTTGATCTGCCTATTGATTTTGAACATGGCTCATGTCATGTTTATGATGACGATATTGCTGATAATGCTTTTTCTACTTCTGAAGATCCCGTTACTTATGATGAAGCTATCTCTTCACCACAAAAGGATCAATGGCAAGAGGCTATGGAAGTAGAGTACGATTCTCTTATCTCTAAAGGTACATGGATACTAACTGAATTACCTCCTGGTCGTACATCTATTAAATGTAAGTGGGTGTATAAAACAAAAGTAAAAGCAGATGGATCTTTTGACAAGTTCAAGGCGCGTTTAGTTGCAAAAGGTTACTCCCAAGTAGCTGGTGTTGATTATCAAGAGACTTTTTCACCAATTGTTCGCATTACAAGTGTTCGAGTTTTATTGGCATTTGCTGCTCAATTTGATTTAGAAGCTCATCAAATGGATGTGCGAACTGCTTTTCTTAATGGTGACTTGGAAGAGGAAATTCATATGGAACAACCAGAAGGGTTTGTTATTCCAGGTAAAGAAGACCTTGTTGCTCAACTCCATAAGGCACTATCTGGTCTCAAACAAGCTTCGCGAGCCTGGTATACAAAATTTGATCTTTTTCTCACCTCTAAAGGATTCATCTCTTGCTCGGCAGACCCCAACTTATACGTAAAACGCCAAGGTAGCAGTTTTGTGATTCTTGCTCTTTATGTGGATGATACCATCCTTGTTTCCAATGATTTGGGATTTCTTCAGCAAGTGAAAAATTTATTGTCTTTTGCATTCGATATGGTGGATCTTGGAGAGATTCACTCTTGTATTGGCATTCAAATCCAATGGAACCGTACAAAAGGTATTTTATTCCTTCGACAGTCAAAGTTTATTGCAGATACTATTCAAAAATTTGGTATGGAATCTGCACATTCAGCCAACACACCTTGTCTTGCGAGCTCTACGAAGAATACTTCTGACAATGGCGGTCAACTTGTCACAAATCAACCTTATGCTAACTTGATTGGATGTCTTCAGTTTGTTGGCATGAACACTCGTCCTGATATTCTGTTTACTGCTAACTATCTTGGACAACATCTTGCATGTCCTTCTCTTAAGCATTGGTCTGCTGCAAAGCGTGTATTGAAATACTTGAAAGGCACTACAGATTTTGGTTTAGTCTATCGACGACAACTCACATCGGATTCTATGCAATCTCTTTCTCTTTTGGGTTACACAGATGCAGACTGGGCAAGCTCACATTTATCTATGCGATCTACTAGTGGAAATTGCTTCTTTATAAATGGTTGTCTTGTTTCTTGGACCAGCAAGAAACAACGTTGTGTTGCAGTTTCTACGACTGAGTCAGCATATGTTGCGGCATCACTTGCAGCTCGTGAGTTGATTTGGCTTCGACAAATGCTGGTTGATATTGGTCACTCTCCTCTTTCTAGCACACCCTTGCCGTGTGACAACCAAAGTGCTATTAGTCTTGCAAAAGACTATGTTCAACATAGTAAGTCAAAGCACATTGCTGTCCATTATCATTATGTCAGGTATGAAGTACGCAAGGGAACCATTACGGTTGAACACTGTCCAAGCGACCAGATGATTGCAGACATTTTGACCAAAGGCCTCAATGAGTCACGTTTCATCCTCTTGCACTCGGAGCTTGGAGTTTCTTCGGCCTCACTCTTTCTAGATTAGCTTCTTTTCTATTGTAATAGCTTTGTACATATGACATTGTAATCTTTTAGGTACCATGCACTATGCACACTCCACATTTGCACCTTGTGATATCTAAGTCACTTGAATATTTGTACATAGATGCACAATTCACTTTCACATCATCACCACTGGTTCATATTTCACATTGTATAGGGGCTTGGGTTTTTCCCTTGAACTCCCCAAGGGTTTTTTCATCCAAAGCTAGAGACCTTTGTTTGAGTGGGGGTGTTGGAGCTATATATGGCTCACTCTACTGAACTTGGTCTCACCTATATATTTGTATCTTGTCCTCAATATGAATTAGTCTTTGGGAGCGTATATGGTGTGTCTCTTGTCTCGTCTCTCTCTCTTTCTCTCTACATCTCAACAGAGTATTACATGTACCAGATCTTCAACATGATCTTCTTTCCGTTGCTAAACTTGTTGATCTTGGTCTCTTTGTTGGATTTGATCATACCAAATGCCGAATTGAGAAAGATGGACAGACTATAGCCACTACTCCTTGAAACAATAATTTGTTTAAAATCTCTCTCAATGATGCTGTAGCAAATGTTATCACTGCTTCATGATTGCGAAGTATGTCATCACCATTTTGTTAATGCTGATTTCTTAAATCTCCTTGATCTTCAGCGTCGTGATCTTGTTCATGGCATGAATCTTAAATCTCATTTCCATATGGGAATTTGTGAGTTTTGTGCTCTTGGGAAACATAATCGTAAACCCTTTCCTCTCTCAAATACAACTCATTCTCATGACATATTGGATCTTGTTCATACTGATATATGTGGGCCTCTACCTTCTTCGAGATCACAATATTGCTACTTTATTACCTTCATTGACGATTTCTCACGGTATACAACTATATTTCTACTTAGACAAAAATATGAGGCATTATCTGTTTTCAAAAAAGTCCACAAGACTGTGGAACTTCAAACTAGTCATTGCCTCAAGAAGCTTCGTAGTGATAATGGAAACGAATATGTTTCTTGAGAGTTTGTGAGTTACTGTGCTGATAGTGGAATTCAATATGAACACACTATTCCATATTCACCTCAACAAAACGGCGTTGTTGAACGAAAGAATTGCACTATTCTCAATGTTGTAAGATGTATACTGATTCATTCTAGGTTATCTTGTGTTTTCTAGGCTGAAGCTACTTTGACAATAGTATTTATTCAAAATTATCTTTCTACTAATGTACCCTCTGGTAAGATACCCATCACAGCATGGACAAGTGACATTCCTTCTGTATCTCATTTTTGAACCTTTCGATGTATTGCTTATATTCGGGGATTTATTTTTTTCGAGCTTCGTGTTTCGTGCTTTTGCAATTAGTACTTATTTTTCGTTCTTTTGCAATGCAACATGGCCTAAATAACTTCGAAGGAAAAATTTACGTACAACTATTGGCTAAAAGTAAACGAAAAAAAATTAGAACCAAAGTTTAAAGTACAATTTTTTTAAAAATTTGCTAGAGTTTTCTTCATTTTAGCTTTAAAATATTTAAAAAGTACCGCTCCACCTTCATCACAAAGGCCTTTGCAAGAGATTAGGAACGTTCACACACACATAAGACTAACAAAAAACCCTTCATATAAGTTTGTACTACTTTTCTGTTCTTTTGCAGTGCAACATGGCCTAAATGAGCTTGTCGAAGACAAAACTTGCACACAAACTATAGGCCAAAAGTAAACAATATGAATGCCAAACCAAAATATTCGAGTACATAATTTTTTTTTTGCAAGAGTCCTTCGTTTTAGCCTAAGAATTCCAAAAAGTATCTCTCCACCTTTATCACAAAGGCCTCTACAAGAGATTAAGGACGTTCAAAACAATGAAAAGACTAACAAAAAATCCTTCAAATAAAACCTTTGCTAGATACCACCTAGAGAAAAAGTATGCTCTCTAAAAAGGAATTGAAAGTATGACAGGTAGTCTCACAAGGTGATCTTAAATCTTTCTCAAACCAACATAGAGACATTCCAAACATAGTGACATCAATCATGTAGTCACTCATTGTTACCACCCCAAAATATGTTAAAGAAGTACATAATTCGTAGATCATAGTGGTAACAAAATCAAATGTATGGATCTTCTCACAACAATCTCCTCCCTCTTAGCTTGGCACAGGTCCACACACCATGTGAGAAAGACACTGCTCATAGAGTACATCATCTAGCTCTAAACACATGCAATGTCTCAGGTCTTCTGCACTCGCCTTTCCCAAACCACCACACCCTGCAAACACATCGAAGACATTGTCGCAATGCTATGTGAATGTTGCCAGCAACCACCTGACCATGTCACCATCATAGAAATAAACACCATTACTTTTGCAAGTGGTGGAAACAATGTGTCAAACTTAATACAAGGACCATTCAAATCAACATCATACAAGATAAATGACTGACCAAAAAAATACACTAATTCTCTCCATACCACCTCTAACAATTTCACCATCCACTTCTGTGGGGAAAACACAATCATCTAATACATAGCTATGGTATGCTGGAAACAATGTCTCCGAAATCTTCTCCCCACTCTCTCTGTCGTAGCTCGGCAGAGCTTGACTAACACGATGCCAAAGACACATTACAAGATCAAGCACCTATTTTAATATAGAAATTGTAAATATGATATTATCAAATTAAGAAGCTTACCATAAAATAAATAAAAACAAGATATACTAAAATATTAATGATCTTACCACCTCTCCAGTGACGGGATGTCGATATGCCTTGGAGTCACACACAAGCGTCCAAGTACGATGAAGCACAAGTCCTCTTAATGCATACACAAGGAACTCCCCTATGTTCTCAGCTAAGCACATGGTGACCAAGAAGCCCTCGTCGGTCAATTACTCGGAAGCAAGATCCATACAACCCCTTACCAAACCCGACGAGAAAGTATTCCACCTTGGAATAGTCATGCCCTCTAAAAAATCAAAATGTTAATAGGACAAGTTACTTTCTTGTTACTCTTTAAAATAATAAAATTTTACTTACCCCAAGGGATAGGACCAAGGGCGTCCACCAATAAACCCGTAGGAAAATATGCAAATATCAATCGAGCTACCTCTCGACATGGCACTCCATCTTTGCTATAAACATGCGTCTTTTGAGTGGAAAAAAACTTGTTGATGCTATTTAAAGAACATTTTATAGTCATATACTTGAAAACATACTAAATTTAATGTTTCATGGACGTTGTATTTACCTAATTAGAGAAAATCTATAAATTTGGGTCACATCAACAAGTAGAGCACCAACGAAAGTCTGGTACTCGAATCTTGCAACCATTATTTATAGTGGAAACTTTCTAACAATCTTTACATGCAAGCTTTATAGTGGTAACCAACATAACGTGTCATAGGTCGTCTCTCCCAACTCTCTCGACTTAGAGAGGACTCTGCAACAAAGGAGGTAGTAGGCGCTAAAGAGACCTCAACCGCATTCGTCCACTTTGGATCACTTGAGGTGCTAGGAAATTCCATAAGCCCTTTACCTTTCTTGTCCAAAATGCCAACAAAAGGAGAAGAAGTAGCTCCTGTGGTTGTTTGAGTAGTCCTCACATTGGACTGTGTACCTTGGGCAGTTTTTTTGGCATTCTTACTAGCTTCAATCTCGTCACTTCCTTCACTTACTTGATGCTCCATAGAAGAGGGTGTAGTAAGTATGTCCAATTCTTTATTACTATGGGTATCTTGCTTGAATCCTACAAGCATCATTCTTTCTATTATCATATGCATGGCTTTAAAGTAAACAAATACATTCATAAATTAATCTTTCACATGGTTTTAAGAACTTATTTTCATGAAGATCCTTCTCTTGCTTTGGGATTACACCAATCGGATAATCTAGCCACCAAGGACATAATCGTGCTTCCCATGGTGTCATATTTTTCTCAAGCAAGGAAGGAGAATACATAGTGCTCTCATCATCAACATCAACCCACTTGCTTGTCAATTCTGAAATCTCACCCAATCTTCCCTCTTCAACACATTGCAAAATCGACCTGCAACAATTATCAAAGAACAAAGGAAACTAGAATTATTGAGAGAAGAAAAGAATTAAGTGACCACAATTTTTTCAGCAGAGTCTCCTTTGTTTTAGAGATCATTTTTCAATAAATAACCATTAAAGCCACCCTATCTTAGGCTTCCATGTGGAATTTAAGGCAAAGCAACATTAAAGAAAATCAAGCCACAAATTTTGTTTTATATTCTATTTTATTTTGGCAATTCCATGACACAAAATATACAAACCATCCCTTTTTAAGCTTCTATGAGGAGTTTAAGGTATAGAATGAAGTACTTTTCATGCATGCATATCACAATGAAATAATCACCATCAATAGAGAAGTAATCATAGAGTCAAACCTATACACTAGCCGTTTCGTTGAAAACACAAGCTCATGCATCTTCTTTGCAACATCCGAAGACCTCACCCATCCATAAGATATGAAAAAGCCTGCATGTAATTACCTCACAATTAATCTACATGTAAACATATTTATAAATTCTAACTTATATTTCACTTTATGTTTACCTACACAACATGATTCTTCAAGCTTATCTTGAATAATTCATCGAAGGAATCCAGTAATTGTGGCCCTTCAACTTGTATCTTTTGGATTAGAAGAGAGGCCTCAAAGTGCATATGAGCCCAATATGTTTCTGTCTTCATGTAAGTCCGAACTGCCTTATAATCTTAAAATTGAGGACATAAGGGTTCTTTGGACTTTGTCAGACTCATGAACTGAAACAATATTTTCTTCTTACAATACATACAAACTTAAACTTAAAGAAAACAATGAAAAAAATCAAGTAAAGACAAATAAATGCATCCAGATTACCTTTCACGAGAGATTTTAGAACTTGTAAGGCAGTACAACTTGTCTCTTGTAATTTTACACATGCTTGTATCCTCCAATCAACACTTTGAAGAAACCCTCTCCATTATGGGGATTTGCAATGCATAGATACTTGTAGCCTCTATCTTTGAGCAGCTCCTCCTCCACTCTAGTAGCTTTATCTAAATGTTTCTTCCTCTTGGATTCATCTAAACCAAATGCTTCAATTTTTTCCTTTTCTTTAAAGAGGAATGCTTAAAATTCATCCTTACATCATAAGTTAATTATGTAGCCGTCAAGCAATATACAAAACTATATATTGAAGGAAGAAAAAAGAGAGTAGTCACCTTCCAAACAAGCTATGAAATCAATCCACAAGGAGAGTTATACCAAGGAGGAACACCATGATAATATCGGGCCTCTACACTCATCTCAACTTCTACCCACTTCCTCATTTCGGGTGTCAATCTATCTAGAATAGATTCTTTGTTGTCAACACCAAACTTTTGAAACATGTACACCTCATGAGCAATGTTTGGACTCACATGAGCTCTAGAAATCCTATTTACAACAATAAATTATGTGAAGTGAATAGTTAGGCATAATGTTTCCTTCTCATGGAGTAAAGCGATGTTAAGTCACTTACGCATTGGTTGTGTCTAGGGAGAGTAGAAGCTTTGCCTCCTTTGCCTTTGGTACTTGTATAAATTGACACCTCACACTCACATGGTATTTTGCATTATCTAAGTACTTTGTATATTAAAACAACAACTATAAGATTCATATAGAAGCATCATTCACAACAAAGAAATTAGAAAATGTAAGAAAATCACATACTTGTGATACGTCTCCACGTACCATGTCTTCAACCTGTGGTTACCATCCCAAACCAAAAATTTCTTACCCCTTAGGTCATTCCACTCTTTCCCAAGAGCTCTCTCAAACTCATCATTCTTTTGACACCATACAGGTCCCCACTCTTCAAGGTTACTTGTTGTCACTGGCATTATCTCTCCTCTAGCACCCTCCATGGAAACAAGAAAATGACCCATAGTTTCAAGATAAGCAGATGAGTCAAAAAAAGATATCAACCATTGTGCATTATCGATGGAAAATCTAACAGCTTCATGAGCCACCAATCTACATAGAGGAATAGGAGGAGGCGTAGTCCTTTCTTCACGTAAAACTGACTCAAACACATCCTTCATCAAGCCAAGAGAAACTTGTTTGCCCAATTTTCTTGAATGTTTCTTCTCCTTACCATCATCCTCTCTCCCATGAACACTGTCATTACTCACCTCTTCATTTTCATCAAGACCTTCTTCATCCAAATTAGCCTCTACAAAAAGAAACAAAAAAAAACTAAATCGTAAAAATAACAAAAGTAAAAGTAGTCAATGCTATAAACCATGGCAATGGGTTATACATACCTTCTATATCATTAGAATCCTCATCCACTTGGGCTTCATTATCAATGAAAACACATTTTCTGTCACATATATGTTTTTTCTTTTTAGGGGTAGTGTCTAAAGGACGTACACGTGATGATGCTTCTTGTTCTATCATTCTTTTAGAAATACATCTTGAACGCAACTTCATGTTCCCATCACAGCTATTATGTTGAGAGACATGGATCTTTCTTTTTGTGTTCTTTCTCTTGGGTGCCATTAAATGCACTATAAAAATCATACAATATTCAAAAGTTAGATGCTTGGCAAAACCAAAAAAATATTTGAAGTATAAAAATTAAAAAAAATGGACATAGTCTATTTTGTTTCTACACAAAATTTCTATACAACAATGAAATTGAAAGCTTAGTGTAGAGTACCGCTTGTCATCCTCTTGCAAGCGGATAATCAAAGAGTTCAAAAACTTTTATGTTTTATCTAATTTGAATACAATAGTGTAAAAGAGCCACCCAAACTAATCTTTTTTTCAAGATAATAATACTCTTGAAATCAGTATTTCAAGGTACTATTTTACATAAGTACTTAGTGTATAGTAGATGTTTGAGCTCTCTAATCATCCGCTTGCAATTAGCGGATGATTGGAGAGCTTAACAAGTCCAATAATTGTGATACAATAACTAAAATCAAGGTAATGAAAATATTCAAAACTTAAAGATCTAAACACTATATCAAGGCATGATTTTTCATAAGTACTTAAAGAGTTAAACACTCTTATGTTTTTTGTAATTTTAAGGCAATATTTGAAAATTGTCAATAAAAATTTTACAAATCTTGCAAGCTTGCACCTGTGGGAGAAGGAAGCAGACATAGGTTTTTCACGGACTACACTATAGGTTTGGAAAACTCAAAATTTCCCAAAATTCCCTTCTAAAGTTTCCAAAATTCCTTTCATAATATTTAAAGTTCTCAAAATTCCCTTCATAAATTTTGTCGTAAATTCTCAAAAATTGTCATAAATTCCCAAAATGCCCTTCATAATTTTTGAAATTGAGATTAAATCTCTTCAAAGTCATCAAATACATCTTACATCTCTTCATATTATCCAAAAAATTCCCAAGGTATCCTTCATATTTTGTCATAAATTCTCAAAATGCCATTCATAATTTTTAAAATTGATATTAAATTTTTCCAAAGATACTCTATATCATAAATTTATAAGAAGATTGTTGTCTATCATTACAATCAAATTTTTAGTTTTTTATGTAGGCTTTTGAGATGCAATGCTTTACTAGTTTTAGACATAATTGTTTATCTGCGAGGTACTTTGTGACAAATTACATGCTAAGCACTCAAGAATGGTTCTCAATTGTAAAAAAAGAATAAAAATTTACAAATCTTGAAATATCCAACCTACAAGGGTATTTTGGAAATTTTCACGAATTACAAGGTCTTTTTTATGACTAATCTCAAAATGAATAAAAAATTTCTAAGATTAAACAAAAACTTTTTTGAAACCCACAAGGTGATCGTACCGTCGTGAAATATTTTTTGTGTTTTTGTGTGTGTGTTTGCACGTAAGCACTCTTAAACAATTAAAAATTAATGAAAAAAATATATGCTCCATAAAGTTCTCAAATAAAAAAGAGAAACATTTTTAGTGAATCATTCTCTCTCTGTGATGTCGGCTACACAATTAATGTCCATTACTTTTTATTCATGTCACACAATCACTCATTTTATCCTATGAGATCTTCCCACTTATTGCATTGTGTGAACTACATTCATTTTTGTTCCTCTCTTAGCTCCAGAGCTCTGTGTTCCTTCATAGCTCTTTGGTGCTCCATTGCTACAATGTGTTACTCCATAGCTCTCATGAGTGCTCCAAGCTCTGTGACATTACTGGTGACACTGTCACACTTGATATTCCATTGCACAATGGTAATGTTGTCAGGAGTTTTTTGGAGCAAGGGATTGCGCATATGTACATACACATGCATGGTGCATCAAATAAAGAATTGCCCATTTTCCAGAGCCAGGTGGCTACGTGGGGCCCACGTGTGTACAGGTAGGACAGGGTGTACATAGTGCAGCGATTTTCACTATTATCAGTACCACTATGTTTTTTCTACAATAAGGAGGAGTTGGTAGCGCGTAAAACTTCTCAAGGAAGCTGTCCGTGGGCCGACGACATGAGGTAAGCAGGTGCGTCAGATGGCATCTAGTGCCGTCAGTACGCCGAACGGGGTCAATATTTGCACGTGGATAAGTACGGACACAACGTGGGTGTTTTCTTGTGAGAATTATGCACAGGGGTCATCATGAGGACCACTTTTTGGGGCCACTTCACCTGGTGGCAAGACGCATTATTGGGAAAAATCGAGTGCTAGGTGTGCGGATGATGCAAAAAGGTGACAACTATGCACTGCGAGGTCAGTTTTTGGCCTGTTTGGGGTCCGTTTGAGGTCATCTAAAAGGCCAAGGGTGCCCAAATAAAAAATCTAAGTGTGGGAACTGAAAAAACTGAGAGAACACCAGAGAAAACGTGGAGAAGAGAGGAGGAACAGCCGCAGGTGTGTTTTTGGAGCCTGTTCTGGCCCTAAACTGCTCATCCGAGGTCGGATTTGAGCACTTTGACATTGTAGATTGGGGTTTTGGGCCGTTCCCAACGCGATGGCGTTGTCCATTTTTCCAAATTCCTCACAAATGTTTTGGTGTTTTTCTGTGTAATCTTCTCCGGTGAGTGAAGCCTATGCTTAACTTTGTGGTTGTATCTGGTGTATTTCCTCAATACTGTGTAAACTATTTGCCCCATTGGTGTTGGGCTGAGCTTCATTGAGTCTAAACAACAGCAATTTGCCTTCTTTGAGCTGAATTGAGAGTGTGTGTGTGAGTGTGTGTGAGTGTTGAGTGGGCAAGTGGGAAATCTCTCTCTTCTCACTCCGTCGGTGTGTTTCCTGTCTCGGCCGGGCTGGTTGTGTAAGCCGAGTGGTGCCCCATAATGTGTGTGTGTATCATCCCAAGAGTGTGTGTCAGGTCATTATAGAGGTGTTGTGTGTGTTTCCACCCCGCTCACATTCTTTTGGCGCCCCCACGGAGGATCTTCTTCGAGTACCTTCTGCTTCGAGCTTCAAGCGTCGAGATTCAGGATTACAGGTTGCAGACTACAGGTTACAGGTTACAGGGACAGGGACAGGTATAGGTACAGGTAGCTGGAGTACAGTGGTATACTAGCAGTGAAGTCACTTGCAGTTGCCGTGGGTATGCATCATTGGGCGCTTGCTTGAGCGCATTGTTTGTTGGTATTGTACGTTACTTGTGGAAACTGCCAATTGTACGCCTTTGTGGAGTCATACTTGGTTTTATTTGGCAGTTCTAGCCATTTCTGAGACTTGTTCTGGAAGATAGTCATTTCTGAGATTTGACTATACGCGATTTGCATTAGCCTTCGTGTGAGGGTCGATAGCGTGAGGTTTTATTGAGCTAGGGGATTCTCAAATGTGGAGATCCTTTCGGTGATACAGGTAGCTGGAGCACCCTTTTCGTGACCTCGCCATAGGCTATGTACTAGTGATTCCTATTTGATGCTCGGGTTCTATTGTTGGCAGTTTATGCATACATCTACAGTCTCTATTTTGGGTTCTCACTGCTCTACTTCTGGGGAAACTCTGTCAACATTTTTTCAAGTTATGATGGATGGTTTTTTAGTCTTTTGAGCCATTTATGCGGTTATGCTGCTGAAATTTTGGCAAAATCAGAGGATAAGTCAGGTGTGCCTTCTTGGGAGCTGCATGGTTGGCTTTAATGGATGATCAAAATGACCCTTAATTCACTCCTTTTCATTTAACTCAGAGAATCGAGATAAATGTTCATGTGTCCAGGAAGATTTTTTTCCAGGAGCGCATAGTCTTTATGTTCGGGCCAAGAAGGTTACGAGAGATCTTGGAATGTCCTTTGCCTGTTGTAATTCCGATGATCAACTATGAAAACTCATTTGATGTGCATGTGTTTGCCCTCATCTAGGTAGTGAAAATTTTTGGGTTCTTGCACGTGTGTTCAAAGGGATTCTCAAAGCATCGTAACTTGGGTAGCCATGGCTTTCTCTTATCCGGTGTTTCATGGAAGAAGTGATGAAGATGTGGAGGACTTTTTGGAAAAGATGGAGGTTGCCTGCATTAGCAACCAGATTCATGACCCTGCACAAATGTTACGTCTTCTCCAAATTTGTTTGAAGAGTGATGCACGAGTTTGGTCCAAAGCATTTGAAGAGGAGTTGCGTGTGGCCGATCCACCTGTAAGATTGAGTTGGGACAATCTGAGGCATGGGTTGGAAGTGGAGTTTGTGAAGATAGAAGATCCTAACAAAGTGTGGCAAGAAGTACAAGGTTTGGTGCAAAAGGAAGGTGAGCCAATAGATGCGTACATACGTAAGTTCTCATTGGCATGGGAGCGAATGTGCAACGCCTTGGTACCACAGGTACCCCTTCCTGACATGATGAAGAAGGACATGTTCGTGGCTGGTCTTTGGGAGAATATACGTTGGAGAGTGGAGCTAAAGAAGCCTAGGACATATGAAGATGCATTGGAAGTGGCAAGGAACAAAGAGTGGAAGCTGAGGAAAATGAGCCAGCTAGGGGTGGAGTCTTTGCCCATGAGGTCTGAATTTCAGCATATGGACTCTTTACAAGGTCGCATGTTAGGGGTTCATCATGAACCAGTGGTTTCTGTTACTCCTCAGGTTATGCTAGCAATGGTCACTACAGCAGTGCAAGATGATGGGCTAAGGCAAGACATGAGGCAAGTGGTAGATTTGATGAATAATCTCATCCTAAACATGCTAGGTCAAGTGGGAAATAATCGAGGTCAAGGGAGGTTTGAAAATCAGCCAGGAGGTGAAGAAAGGCCTAGGAATGGTGTTGGACAAAGCAATGGTAGGTTTTGGAGGCAGACGCCCACATGTTACAATTGTGGAGAGTTGGGTCACATCAGCCGGCAATGTGATAAGCCACCAAGGACGGGGGGAGACATGTATCCATTGCCAAAACAGGTGCTAACTAGGTCGAACAACTATGGCATCGAAATTAAGGGAGAGGCAGGAACCAGTGGATTAACCCAGGAGGAAAAGGGAAAGACAAAAGTGTTAAGTGTAGTCACCTTGGAGAAGGCATCAAAGCTAGAGGATACATTAGTGATGCCAATTGGGAAGAGGACGACAGAGGAAAAGGAAGGAAGAAGTGTCCCAGGTCCTAGCAAGAAGAAGGGAAAGAGCCATGAAGGCGAGGATGTCAAGGCCAAGAGGAAAAGAAGGGCTCGTCACAAGTTTCATTTTTCAGATTTTCCACTAGGGGATGGTCAAGTAAGCTATGACTTAAAGGAGGATCTGATAAGCAGGAAGGCAGATGTTACTTTTGGGCAGCTCATAGAGATGGTTCCTAAACTAAAGCGACAGTGGAAGAGGATGGTTAGCCCA
Source organism: Adiantum capillus-veneris (assembly GCF_014529385.1). Taxonomy (NCBI): domain Eukaryota; kingdom Viridiplantae; phylum Streptophyta; class Polypodiopsida; order Polypodiales; family Pteridaceae; genus Adiantum; species Adiantum capillus-veneris. Next base: position 147,500,506 of record NC_140936.1, on the reverse strand, counting down.
ATGGAGAAAGAGCCAGAGAGAGGTTCAGTTAAGGTGTTGGCAATGGATGAGCTACCAGACCTTTGACCAATAGTAGATGTGTGGCATAAAAGGAAAAATTTGGGACAAGGTTATGTGGATGGCGGAGCCCAAATATGCGTCATAACACACTCATGTGTTGAGAAGATGGGTCTCACAGTGGCTGGGGTGTCAGGGTTTCGGATCAGATTGGCAAACCATCAAAAAGTAAAATGCTTGGGTGTTGTAAAGAGCTTAGAAGTGGAGGCATATGATGCAAAGGCAAAGGTTGATTTTCATGTGATGCCAGCAGGATTGGGAGCATATCCTATTATTTTAGGCAGACCATGGCTACGTGCAGTGGGAGCGGTTCAAGATGGGCGACATGGTACGATTAGCCTCTATGGAAAGACAGGTACCAAGAAGCTTTATAATATGGACACAAGGAAACGATTGGAGGAGCTGTATGAAGATGAGGATGAGTCTAGTGATGAAAACTATTCCACAGTGTCTGATGAGGACAGTGATAGTACTACTAGCAGTGATGAGGATGTTGATGTTGCATTTGTTTTGATGGATAAAGGAATCCAGGAGTCTGGTTTAGTCGCATTTGCGAATGAAGTTGAAGATGAAAGTGAAGGGCCTTATGAAGTGATTGAAGGGCTGATGCAAACCAAGGTTGAGTTGTCAAAGGAGCAGGAATTAATGATGCAAATGATTAGTGGAGACCTCTCAACTATGGAGAAGGAGATATATTTGCACATGCTGGCTAGTTTTCCTGATTTGTTCATTACTTCATATGAAGAGATCAGAGGGTTCAAGGGCGAAGAGATGCATATAGAGCTGAAAGAAGGTGCTAAGCTAGTGTGGCAAAGACTAAGAAGGATGGGTCAAGAGCAGATGGCAGCCTTGCGGAAAGAGGTGGACAAGTTATTGAAGGCACGGTTCATAGTCCCTGTGGAGACCACAGAATGGGTGAGTCCAGTAGTAGTCAGTCCAAAGAAGGATGGGAAGTGGAGGATTTGTGTAGATTTTAAACCCTTAAATACAGCCACTAAGAAGACCCCATATCCTCTTCCATTCATCGATCAGATCTTGGATTCAGTGGCAGGTTATGAGAGGTACAGCATGTGTGATGGTTTTTCAGGCTATTTTCAGTTGAAGATTGCTCTTAAAGACCGCACAAAGACAACTTTCATTACGCCATGGGGATGCTATTGCTAGATAGTGCTGCCGTTTGGGTTGTCAAATGGACCATCTTTCTATCAAGAGAGAGCAAATTGGGTGCTGGAACCATTCATTGGTAGTTGTGTTAAGGCTTTTATGGACGACTTCTGTGCGTATAGCAGTAGGGCTGAGCATCATGAGAAGTTGCAGATGGTATTGGCTCGATATGATAAATGTGGAGGACAACTAAACCCAAAGAAATGTTATCTAGCACAGCCAAGGGTGAAGTTTTTGGGCCACATGGTGTCAGAAAATGGCATTGAGGCTGATCCAGATAAGGTGAAGTCTATTATTCTTCTTCCCTCACCTACGAGTATGAAGAAATTGGCAACCTTTATACAGAAAGTGAAGTACATGGCACGGTTTATTCCATTGTCTTCTCAGCTTCTTTATCCATTACAACAAGTGGCAAAGCATGATCCATTGCAATAGGATGACAAGTGTGAAGAAGTGTTTCAAGAGGTGAAAGAGGTGTTAGGGGGGTTGTCAGCCATGCAGGCTCCTGATTGGGAGAAAGTTTTTTATGTAAATCCATCAGTAGGGGATGATTCCATTGGAGCCATGCTATTGCAGAAGGGGAAGGGCAGCCATTATATGAGGCCAGTGTATTGTGCAAGCCGAGTGAAGTTGGTAGCAGAGAGAAAATTCTCGGAAGTAGAGCTAGTGATGGCCAGTGTGATATTTGCTTGTCGATGATTTCATCATTACTTGCTACCACGACCTTTTGTTTTCTTGACGAGTTATGCCTTTTTGCCACAGTTAATTAATGGTACTAACATGTCACATGTGGTGAAGAAATGGGTAATTGAGCTGCAAGAGTTTGAGTTCTCTTTTCTAGTGGAAGACAGTACAAGGGCTACCCTAGCCGATTTGTTGACTTACAAGGAGAATCTCCTTCTTGTTAAGGAAGAGGTGGTGAGAAAGGTAGTCAAAGAAGTGCCACAGATCAACAATGCACATGTGTTGTTCTTTGATGGCTCATACAGGAAAAGCCATGATGCAGCTTCAGGGGGTATAGCACTTTATGATCCAGAGGGGAAGTTAGTATGCAAGAGAGGGTTCAAATTGGATGTTCATAATAACAATGAGGCTGAATATGCTACTTTGGAAGCCGGATTACACATTTGTTTGAAGCATGGGGTTAGAAGGCTGAGCATAAAAGGTGAGCCTTGTTAGTTGTGAAGCAAGTGTTCGGTGTGTGGAAGAGCAAGAACACCGCATTGAAGGAAATGTGTTTCACAATTAAAGGTCTGTTAAAAAAGTTTGAAGCATGGAGCATCAGACACATTGAACGTGCTCTAAATGGAGAGGCACATGAAGCAGCTCAAAGCATGATTGGGGAGCTATTTGTTTTGAGGACCACTTTACCTCTTTATCATGGCCGGGAAAGTTTGGCTCAAGACGAGGAGTTTTTGCAAATAGGAATCATTCCAAAGGAGATTCAGAAGTCTAAGAAGTATGGTTTTGTGCATAGATCATACAGGTACAAATTGATCGGTGATGTCTTGTACATGAAAGGGGCTGATCTCGTGTTGAGACGTGTACCTTGGCGGGAGGAGCTTTATAGAGTGCTGGAAGAGAATCATGAAGGCGCATGTGGCGGACATTTTTCTCTAAAGATCACCTTGCATAAGATCTTGCAAGAGCGGTATGTATGGCCTAGTTTGCACAAGGATGTTCACCATTGGTGTAGGTCTTGCAATAGGTGTCAAGCATTTGGGAAGAGAGTGTTGAAGCCAAAGCTACGAAAAACCATTATGGCGTTTGATGTGTTTGAAAAGTGGGGAATTGATGCAATAGGCCCGTTACCTATCACAAGCAGGGGCAAAAGCTATATCTTGACGGCAGTGGACTATCTCTCTAGATGGACAGAGGCTATAGCAGTAAAACAGATCACTGAAAAGGATGTGGCAAAATTTGTGTATGATGAAATATGTTGCAAGTTTGGGGTGCCATTGGAGCTACTTTTAGATAAGGGGCCAGGATTTAGAGCTAAACTGCTAGAGTTTTTATGCGCAAAGATGAAGATTAGGCATCAGCATACCACTCCTTATTACCCACAGTGTAATGGCTTGAATGAAAGATTCAATGGTGAGTTGGTACAAATCCTTTCAAAAGTGACAGAGCACCAAGGAAAGAATTGGGATTTGGAATTGCCTAGTGCATTATGGGCTTACCGTACTTCGGTGAAAACAGGTACAGGGTTTACTCCATTTCATTTGGTGTATGGAAAGGAAGCACTATTGCCTGTGGAAGTAGAGTTGCCTGCAGTCAAGATGCTAGAGAAGTTGCTTGGGCCGCCTAGTGATGCATTCAAAGAGAGGCTCTTGCAGTTACAAGAGGTCCAGTTGGATAAGATGAGCACATTGGAGCATTATGGGCAGATGCAAGATAAGGCTTTAGCAAAGATAAATAAAAAGGTCAAAAGTAAGGGTATCCAGAAGCATGACTTGGTTTTGCGCTACAACAGTAAGCTGGACAACACCTTCCAAAAGAAGTTTCAGATTAAGTGGGAAGGCCCTTTCAAGGTAGTGGACTGTTTTCCGAATGGTACATATCAGCTGGCTAACCTGGATGGTGTTCTACATAAGTCAAGGGTAAATGGATTGCGTCTTAAATTGTATCACGCTAGATTGATGATGGTGGAGCAAGATGAACTATCTGTGGATCAAGCAATGTTGGTGAGGGATGAGGAGAGCTGTGATGCGGCGAGTCTCATATCTCTCTTTGCTGCTGCTGATCATGAATGATCTAGCAGGCTAGGGGATGGGCAAATTATGTCAGGAGTTTTTTGGAGCAAGGGATTGCGCATATGTACATACACATGCATGGTGCATCAAATAAAGAATTGCCCATTTTCCAGAGCCAGGTGGCTACGTGGGGCCCACGTGTGTACAGGTAGGACAGGGTGTACATAGTGCAGCGATTTTCACTATTATCAGTATAACTATGTTTTTTCTACAATAAGGAGGAGTTGGTAGTGTGTAAAACTTCTCAAGGAAGCTATCCGCGGGCCGATGACATGAGGTAAGCAGGTGCGTCAGATGGCATCTAGTGGCGTCAGGAGGCCGAACGGGGTCAATATTTGCATGTGGATAAGTACGGACACAACCGGAGTATTTTCTTGTGAGAATTATGCACAGAGGTCATCATGAGGACCACTTTTTGGGGCCACTTCACGTGGTGGCGAGACGCATTATTGGAAAAAATCGAGTGCTAGGTGTGCGGATGATGCAAAAAGGTGACAACTATGCACTGCGAGGTCAGTTTTTGGCCTGTTTGGGGTCCGTTTGAGGTCATCTAAAAGGCCAAGGGTGCCCAAATAAAAAATCTAAGTGTGGGAACTGAAAAACCTGAGAGAACACCAGAAAAAACGTGGAGAAGAGAGGAGGAACAGCCGCAGGTGTGTTTTTGGAGCCTGTTCTGGCCCTAAACTGCTCATCCGAGGTCGGATTTGAGCACTTTGACATTGTAGACTGGGGTTTTGGGCCATTCCCGATGCGATGGTGTTGTCCATTTTGCCAAATTCCTCATAGATTTTTTGGTATTTTTCTGTGTAATCTTCTCCGGTGAGTGAAGCCTATGCTTAACTTTGTGGTTGTATCTGGTGTATTTTCTCAATACTGTGTAAACTATTTTCCCCATTGGTGTTGGGCTGAGCTTCATTGAGTCTAAACAACAGCAATTTGCCTTCTTTGAGCTGAATTGAGAGTGTGTGTGTGAGTGTTGAGTGGGCAACTGGGAAATCTCTCTCTTCTCACTCCGTCTGTGTGTTTCCTGTCTCGGCCTGGCTGGTTGTGTAAGCCGAGTGGTGCCCCATAATGTGTGTGTGTATCATCCCAAGAGTGTGTGTCATGTCATTATAGAGCCATTGTGTGTGTTTCCATCCCGCTCACAACGTATTGCTAAGATCTTACTATCTTCAAAGTTCGTTACCTCCTTCATTTGTTTTTCACGAACTACATGCAATTATTCAAGAAGATGATAGTTTGTTTGAGCTTTCTATGACTCCGCATTGTGACCATGAAGGCAATGAACACTACCTGATTGAGGGTTCTTTGTCAACCAAATATCTATTATTGCACACCACAGAATGTGTTTATGTATCAGATAGCGAGAGCTTGGAGATAAACTGCACAAAGGACACAACAACAGAGCTAGATAATATGAGACCTGCAGATGGAGAAGTGTGTGTGGAATTATTGCAACTTGATGGTTAATCTGAAGAAATGGAAGGTAGGCAATCTATGTCAATTGTTCATTGGATACAAAATGGAGAAGGGGCACCTCGACTTAAGAAGCTGTTAAGGAAGCGCCGCAATCCTCTACATGTAGCTGAACTTCCCACCACCTATAATGGTTGCTTGTGTTTTGAGTTTTCTGCAAATTTTGGGAAAATGAAGAGAATGAAAGGGATGGAGCAAAAACACGATAGTCACCTTTGGACACGACCATCCCAAACAAATATGACAATAGAATGTATAGTGAGGCTAAGTTATTGCCTTGGGAATCTACAATGTCACTGCCACTCTTGTCCATTTTACATGAATGAGAAAAAGTTCAATGACAGCTGTTTTCATGGTCACTTGGATAGGCAGATAAGCAAGGGATATCCTGCCGCTGAGGGTAAATCAAAAATTTACTGTCACTATTGCCAAAAAATTGTGACATGCATTGATGTATGCAAGGCTATGATCTATTATGTTTTCCCTTTGGATGGGAGTATGAATCGAATGGTATTTCATATTGGCAATCATGAGCATAGTGTACTTCAACCAGGCACATCAAGAGCCAATATAGCAAAAGTGCAGAACTTGGTTAGCATAGTTCTTAAAATAGAGAAAGGTGGAACATGAAAAATACAAATGCTAGTAGCTCAACAAATGTTGTTTGAATCTTTAACGAGAGAGGGTGAAGAAGTCACAACTGATCGAGATTTACTTGGTTTTCTGGAGGAGATGATGCCACTAGTGCAAAACAACGGGTATGCATGGATTCATGTGTCTGATGTTTATTTTTTTGGTATGTTTTGTCATTCAAATTAATATGGATATTGCATGTAGATTTAAAGGTCTAATAACCAAAGGAAAGGCGAAGCAATCTGTTCAGATCGGTGAAGGATATGACAATATTTTGCAACTACAACGACATTGTATGTTTCCCTTTTTCCATGGCAGTAGATTCCTAGGACAAGGCAATGGAAGAGAAAAATGTTACCATTTCAAGATGTCTACAAAACGTCCTGCATCAGGTGTGGGCCTAGTAAACCGAAACAGAGGAAATGGGCAAGGGGACTTGAAGAACGCTTGGGTTCACTTTGATCATACACATAGGATAGATGGATGGGCAACACTGTCATGTTCCGTGTATGATCCGTGGTAAGTTTGTTTCTAATTGGAAATATGAAATATTTATCCTTCAAAAGGTTTGTCCTAACATTTGCATCATATTTGTCCAGAATGCGAGCGTTGTAGGTTATTGCAATTTGTGAAGCAAAAGAGGAGGACGAGGAGTCTCAAGCATAGTTTTGGGAAAGTTTGAATGCTACCATGGCTCAATGTGGGCAAGAACCACCTGATTTTGTAGGGTTCATGTCAAATGAGGCAGGGGAAAACTAGTTGGCAATAAGGACAATGTACAATGGAGGCCCGCGTAATATTTTGGAAGGCAGAGAGTGCTCCTACCTTTTCCATTGAGAGCAGAGCTTGCAAAAGTACACAAGAAAATTTGTGCCTGCACAAAAGCAAAATGAGCACATTGGAATGTGTGAAGCATGGAGACTCTCAACAACTATAGAAGAGGCTACAATTAACACAAGGCATACCAAAGATTGGTAGTTGATTCATGTTCCAAAAGAGAACTTAGAGGTGCTTCAATGATTGTTTAAATGGTGGGAACAACGAATTGAGCATTGGGGAAGCATCAACAAGAATGTGAGTTTATATTTTATTTCTTTGTGATCCAAGAAAAACCATGTTGAATTACTCAACTACAATTTTGTGGATAGTCTAATAAAATCCATGGGAGCATGCACAAATTCCAAGTATAAACTTGTATGAGAGCATTCATGATAGCTGGTTGCTTGATGAAGGGGGAAGAAGAAAGATTTCATTATATGATGCGTGTGTTAGCAATGTCTTAAACTCGTATATATAATGTGCAAAGCATTTGGGGTTCTTGACAGGTCGTTATATAGGCACGGGTCCCACACTTGGATCTATGCTCTCAAGAGTTGAGAGACAACAAACTCCAAGTCCAGTTGCCATTGCAAGGGTGGTGAAAGGAGTTTTCGTAGGCACCCCAATGTATGAAGAGACCACATTGCATGGTGACAAGGAAACCATGCAACAAAAGAAGAGAGAGACAAGAAAAGCTATTAGTTCTCATCGTCCAAAATATGTAATGGAGTCAAAACAACACAAAGTTCATGGTTGTCCACATCATATCAGATATGAAACCATGGAGCTAATCAATAGTGAGGAAGAAGATATTGAAAAAGACTACATGCCTGCAAATGAACATATGACATGCAACACAGAGCAGTCAATCTATGTAGAGGAACATGATGTTCCACGTGAACAATGGGCCTTGCGCAGAATGCCGATTCATTGTAATAGGAAGTGTTTTGGTGTTGTGGGTAGGAAAAATTGTGGTAACACTCTTAATAGTCATGGTACAGGTTTGGTCACGCCATGCTTTTGGTCAAAAAGATGCTACAGAGACAAAACCATAGAGCAATGGCTATGGTTTTGCAATCATGATGTGGAGCACAAAAAGTCAGTTACAAATCAGGTGAAGGAGGTACCAATAGCCCCTACGATTTGGCCCATTTAAAGAGGGACAAAAGTCTCAAGAGAAGAGCTCGCTAGTCTTACAATGGCACGTTTTCAAGTGGTTGGTATTAGCACACCAAAGTACAAGGAAAATAGGGTTTCTTCATTATGTGAGAAGGAGGTTCAAGTAGTAGGCGATGAAAGTGGAGGCATGGTATTTCAAAAGAAGCACAAAAAAGGGTTGAAGCAAGTGTAGTGATGGCTAGAATCTTCTTAGAGGAAGTCTCTATAATTCAAAAGAAACATGTTGTGTTTCGTATACTTACTGAAAGCTGTTATGATGTTCATATCAAGGGCGAGCCAAGCTGTACATGTCAAGATTTCCAGAAAAGGGTGATACCTCAAAAGTCATTCATTGCTTGTAAGAACATGTATTATGTGTATGTGAATGTCTTGGGTCTACAACCTAAGGAGCACATGGTAATACATCAACCCACACTGAATGCGATGGATGTTGCCTTCATACTTAGTCAATCCCGTATTTCAATCCCCCTGCTATGAATCCTTTACTTTCTACATCAAAAATAGGCAACCCCATTTTGCCCCTCCCTCTATTTAGTGAAGTAGTACACTCTCAGGTTTTTGATCACACACTGTTGGCATGGTAATGTTTATTTTGTTTAATGATAACAACTTCTGTGTGACACTTATTGTGTTGATAATCCGTTGTTCTTTTGTGTATAAACTTATTGTGTGGTTTTGGACATTGTTTAGAACATGTATATTTGCTCTAGAAAACGACTCTAAAAAGCACGAAAAATTGTGCATTGTTTAAAAAGCATAAAAATAAAAGCTCGTTAAAAAATGCACTCCTTATATTCATGTCATCAAATCTAATATCTAACTAACCCAAATGATTTTCTCATATTAAATTGATCACTTAATATGGGAGAATAAACGGGAACAAGTGTTAAGATATAGGTATGTGCTTATAGATCTATCTCAACACGGGGCCAATGGTAAAGGGGCCCAAAAAGGGAGATGGTCTATCAAAGAGCAAGGCTAACCAATGGAGCATAAGACCTTAGGGTTAGCTTCATTGAAGACCTCCAATAAATGTGTGTAAAAAGTCCTTTGACCTTAAGTAAGCTAGGGCTGAGCTTGAGGTGGGAACCCGGCCCAAGCTCGAGGTGCTTGTCCTGCTTGAGGTGCTTGTCATGCTTGAGGTGTTTTTCATGCTTGAGGTGCTTGATTAAGATGCTTGAGGTGCTTGACTGGCTCCATGCTTGAGGTGCTTGACTTGCTGCATGATTAAAGTACTTGAGGTGCCTTGAGAAGCTTGCCTGAGATGCTTGTGGGAACACCCCCTAGTTCAAGTGCTTTGTCATGCTTGGTGAGTAAGGTGCTTGATCACCTAAAAGTCAAAATCATTCCTACAAGAGGGGGGGCGAGCCCTTTTCCTAGGGGCTAGAGAGAGAACACCCACTCACACACACAAGGGAAGCCCAACTTGAAGAGGCAGCAAGGACACATGTCAGGCCCCTACCCATGTTACTTTCATGTGTTGCTTGAAGCCTATTGGCTAGGCTTCAAAGGGGTCCAATGATAAATTACATGAATTATCTAATTGTTTTAGCATTTATCAAGTCCTCTCTCTCAAAGGGGAAAGGGGGACACTTGTCCCAAGGCTACCCATGTTGCTTGTAATGGCTCTTGCTTGTGATTGGCTAGGCCTGGAAGGGTCCAATGAGCTTCAGGCATGAGCTACAAGGGGGGGTCGACCCAAGCAAGCTAGGGGGGTGCCTAGGGAGTATACTCACCCACACACACTCACAAGCACTCTCATTGTATGATATGCAAAGTGCAAGAGCTCCCTCTCCAAGCAAGTAGAGGTTGAGAGCCTACACCAACACTCTTGGCTACGGAGTGCAAATCCAACCAAGAGCCATGCTTCAATGCTTAAGCTTGCCATCTCCTTCTTCTTCATTACTATGCTATTATGTATGCTAGCAACAAGAGTATGATAAGTGAGGAACTAATTCTTTCTCCTACGAAATGTTTCTTCTTCCTCTTCCCTACCCTCATTCCCTGCTAGCTCTCTCCACCTTCGAAGGTGTTTGAGGTCTTGGGACTGAGGCTTGGGATAGTTAAAGCTTTCTTCAAGTTTATGTTATGTTTGTGGTGCATGAAGCCTTCCATCTTCATGGCATCACCTAGGTCACAAGGAACACAAAGACTGTATTGTAACAAGTCTCTCTTTATGGGAGAAATCATAATACAAATGCCTATTGGAGGGGGGACCGGCTCCACATAAATCCGGTCCTCAATTGTTGTCATGTTCTCTAAACTCTCTCTCTTGCAAAAGTATTGTCTATGCCAAGTTAACTAATTGCTATGATTATGTTGCTATCTTCAATTATGTCTACCCGCTATGCTCACAAAATCATTTCTTGAAAGTACTCTCATTAAATTCCGCTATTCTCAAATTGAATAGGCAAATTCCATTACATTGGTATCAGAGCATTTGGTTTCTCTTTTCTTGCTTAAGAAGAGAGGTCCTTAAGTAGCCTATAAATGGTTGATGTTGTTAATTATAATAGAGTAAGTGGAACTGGGATCTAATACCGGTTTTGTTAAGCCCACTATGTGGGGGATGGTGCACACCTCGGGAGCTTTGGACTTAATAATGGAGTCTTTTTAGACTTGCCTACGGCTTTACCATTATTGAGCCATAAGAAGTCCGAAAGGAGCTAGCCCTTGGCAACTCTGCTATGTTAGATCTACTCCTCTACTCTCTATAATTAACCACTTTGAGCAGTGGGTGTAGATACTTAAGAGCCGATTTTCAAAGGCTAAGAGGAGTGGCAACTAAGGTTTTGAATTGCCAAAGCATACACTAAGTACATACATAAAATTTTGTTAACATGGCTGACAATAATCAAGAGAGTAGAATGAACATTGATAGCTTTGACTTTGCACATGAAGGTGCTAATGATGATGCTCCCATGTTTGTGAATTATCTTGTGACTAGGTTGCAACAAGCTATGGGCAACCCTACCTTGCAAGCCGAAGTTACTCAACAACTTCGTGCCTATGGAATTTCCCTTCCTCTCCAAGAGGAGAGAGAGCTTAGGAGGCCTCTTGAAGAGACCCCCAAAAGAAGACTCTCTCCCATTCGAGAGGAGGAATCCAAAGAGAAAGAAAGCAATGAAAGTCTAAGTTCTTCTGAAGATGTGGCTCCACGAAGAAGGCGGTCTAGACGATCGCCTACTCCTCCCAAGAGGAAAAGAGCAACCCATATTCCTTCTCCTCATCACTCTCAAAGGCAAGAGAGGAAACAAAGGAAGAAAAGGGCTAGGAAGAGGTCACCCTCTTCTCCTTCTTCTTCACCTTCCTTCTCTTCCGATGAAAGTTATGGCTATTCTCCCAGAGAATACAAGAGGGGAGGACATCGCAAATCATTTCCTGCATGGTGAAGGTCACAAAAGCTAAAGAAGTTCAAGGAGGGAGGAAAGAGTATCTCTTTTCTCACCTACGATGGCACCTTTGGTGCTACCGACAAAGTGTTGGCCTTCATCCAGCAATTTGATGCGGCCTTTGGGGACGAGGGCTTCACAGAGTCCTCCAAGCTACGCCATGTAGCTATGCACTTCCAAAAATCAGCTCGTCAATGGTGGGCTAGCCTTCGTGGCAATGGAGAAGCCCCAAAGACATGGAAAACTCTACGAGTTTCCATCATGAAGCAATTTCTTCCAAGCGATACTAAAGATAAAGTTCTTACCGAATGGCGCGGCTTGAAGCTCCTCTCTCATGAGTCTATCAACAAGTATGTAGATAAGTTTTGGGATTTACATCTCAAAGCTATTGTCTTTCAAAAGATAGACTTTGCCGAGCAAAGACAACAATTCTGTGCGGGATTACCTGAAGAGATGGCCAAATATATCAACTCTCAACGGCCCGGTACTATTACCGAAGTAATCCACCACACCATGGTTGCTTCACGCATCAATTTCCATCAAGGGGCTAGATGTAATGTCAAGCCCATGGAAAACAAAGATAAAAATGATGCAAAGGGGAAATCCAATGCTCAAAATAATTCCCAAGGCACTTCCAACAACAACAACAACAACAATCGGTCCAAGGAGAAGGGAGTTTACAAAGGTAAAAACAAACTCTCTCCTGAAGAGCTTGAAGCTTTTCGCAAGGACCATAAGTGTTTCAAGTGTGGGGAGCAAGGACATGGCTATCGTTCTTGCCCCAAGAAGAATACTCGCAATGAGACTCCTAGGGCTTCCACCATCGAAGCTCCAAAAGAGGATGCTCATTGCAAAGGATCATCACTCTCCTATGCTTGGGGAAAGGTAAGAGAGCATGATGCCTTCATCTTGTTTGACCCTGGCTCTACTCTCAACTTCATATCAATAGAGTTGGCCACCAAGTTGGGCATTCAAGCTTTTGAGATGGGAGATATAGTAACAGCTGATGCAGCTTTCAAGGGACAACAAGCCTCCGTTACTCCCTTGATTGGGAAGTTGAGGCTTCATGTCCAAAGCTATGTCGACAAAGAGGACTTCTTCATCTCTCCCCTCCAACATCAGGATGTTATCCTAGGGGCACCATGGTTTGATCGCATGGCTGCCAACATGAAGTTCCCTGAAAGGAGAATTTACTTCATCTACAGGGGAAAGAACATGTATATAGATGCTAGTGAGCGTGGTCGCACTATTCCACTTGTAAATCCTCTTTCTTTAGATAAATCAATGAAGAGCTCAGTTTCTGCGTACATGATTTATGTCAAAGAGTCTCTAAAAGCTAATAATGTTTCATCAAATGAAAATGATAGGAATCAAGAAGAGTTAGACTTGTCTACTTTACTAAAAGGATTCCAAGATGTGTTCATCGATGATATCCCTATGGACCTACCTCCAAAACGAGGGGATGATGACCATCGTATTGAGGTCCTTCCAGGAAGCTCACCGCCTAACAAACCTCCTTATCGAGTCTCACAAGCTCAACAAGAGGAGATCATGAGGCAAGTACAAGAGCTGGTAGACAAAGGGATGGTGAGGCCTAGTTCCTCTCCCTTTTGTTCTCCAGTCCTTTTAGTGCAAAAGAAAGATGGTACATACCGTATGTGTGTGGACTATCGAGCACTAAACCATATCACTATCAAAAACAGATTTCCCGTACCTCGGGTAGAAGATCTGTTTGATAAGCTACAAGGCTCTACCTACTTCAGTAGGATTGACCTTAAGAGTGGCTATCATCAAATAAGGATAGTGGATGAGGATATCTTAAAGACCGCGTTTCGCACAACATTTGGTCTTTATGAATATCTAGTCATGCCTTTTGGCTTGACTAATGCACCAGCTACGTTCAATTGTTTGATGGAGAAAATTTTTAGACCATATCGAAAATTCACTGGAGTGTTCTTTGATGATATCATCATCTACTCCAAGTCTTTGGAGGAACATAAGCAACATCTCCAAGTGATTTTTCAAGCCTTGAGGGAGAACAAACTTTTTCTCAACCAAAAGAAAAGTGAATTCTTCCTTCAAGAGATTCAATATCTAGGCCATATTATCTCTCACGATGGTATTCTTATGGATCCATCAAAGTTAGAGGTAATAAAATCATGGCCTAACCCAAGGAATCTACATGAGCTAAGAAGCTTTATTGGTATGTGTGCATACTATAGACGCTTCATAGCAAAATTCTCTCAAGTAGCAGGACCACTACACGACTTAACCAAGAAGAACGTTAAGTTTGTATGGACTGCTAAGGAGCAAAATGCTTTTGAAAAATCCCAACCAATCCTCGTGCTTCCGGATCTCTCAAAGCCATTTGAGGTCCAATGTGATGCTTGTGGTGATTGCCTTGGAGCGGTTTTGCTTCAAGAAGGGCATGCCATAGCATATGAGAGCCGAAGGCTCAATGGTGATGAACGAGTCTTGGGCATTTATGAGAAAGAGCTTTTAGCTGTTCTACATGCCCTAGACACATGGAAGCACTACCTATTGGGGACTCCATTTATCCTACGAACCGACCACCAAAGTCTCAAGTATTTCATGACGCAAACCAAGCTTTCCGACAAACAAATGAGGTGGGCAAATTTTCTTCGCAATTTAATTTCCATATTGCTCACATAGCTGGTAAGCACAATCAAGTTGCCGATGCACTTTCACGACGACCAAAAGTTAATGCGGTGTCTATAGCTACTCACAATGATCTATCCTCTATGATAGATGAGTATGCTACTGACCCTGACTTTAGAGACATAATGTCATCCCTTGCTTTGGGGAAGAAAGAGGAACCATTCACCTTGCAGGATGGTTATCTTCTCCACGGTAATAGGCTATGTGTTACCCATTCCCTTCCTGAGAAGGTTATGTATGAATCCCATGCTCCCCCATATGCAGGGCATAGAGGTATTCAACCTACTCTCCGAGGAGTAGAGACGTATTTCTATTGGCCTACCATGAAAGTGGACATACAAGAGTATGTTTCAAAATGTGTAGTATGCCAAAAGACCAAGTATGATAGAGGGAAGCAACCTGGATTACTCCAACCATTGCCTATTCCAAATTCACCATGGGAGAGTATATCCATGGATTTCATCTTTGGATTACCCAAGTCTATCCATGGGAATACAGGAATATGGACAATAGTCGACAGGTTTAGCAAGCAAGCACATTTTATTCCTGTCAAAAAGACTATTAAGGCACATCAAATGGCAACTCTCTTCATATCTCAGATTTTCAAACACCATGGATTAACCACATCCATCGTGTCAGATAGAGATCCTAGAATGACTAGTAATTTTTGGAAAGGTCTCTTTGAAAATCTAGGAACAAGATTGAATTTCTCTTCGGCCTATCACCCACAAACGGATGGCCAAAGTGAGATAGCCAATCTTACAATACTCAATCTACTCAAGACTTATGTTACCGAAGTAGATCAACGCTCACAATGGGAAAAGTATTTACCGCTAGTAGAGTATGCCTACAATAATACTGTACACACTTCTACGGGCAAAGCACCTTTCGAGATCATAGAAGGAATACCTAAAAGTCCCTTGCTACTGAAAGTACATGGGAAGATCTTCGCCGCCGATGAGTATAGCCGTGACCTACAAGAATCTTTTCAAAAGATTAGGGAGGCTATAGCCATCTCTCAACAAAGGCAAAAAGCTGCTGCTGATAAGCACAGAAGAGCCTTAATGTTCAAAGAAAATGATTGGGTCTTACTCAAGTTTCCTAAGGCTCGATTAAGGAAAACTACGGGCAAAAATCCTACGGGCCATCAAAAGTATTATGCTAAACTAGCAAAAAGATACTATGGTCCTTTCCAAATCTTGAAGCCTATCAATGAGATGGCTTATCAACTCAAGTTTACCAACCATTGGCTTATACACAATGCCTTTCATGTAATCTTACTTAAGCCCTACAAAGGAGAGCCACCAATTGAACCAATTATTGAAGACCCTCCCGAAGTTGAAGACCAAGAAGAGGTGCTACAACCCGAAGCTATCCTTCGGCATGAAGACAAGGTACTATGACATGGTAAGATTATCCGACGGTATCTTATTAAGTTCAAAAATTATCCTTTTGAAGATGCTAAATGGATGCAAGGAGTACAACTTAAGGATAGTATGAACCTTGTCAATGCTTACAATGCTACATTAGAGTAAGCAAATGTACAAATTTCTTTTAAATAACTCATGTTTTTGTCTTATATGACTAGTCCTCTTTTTAATTGTGCACAAATTTAACTAGTATGCATGCTTAGAATCATGTTTGTGATGATGACGTCTCTCAAACACCAAGTAGAATTTGTCACTCTACTTTGGGAGAATGAAATGGACTAAAGAGCAGACATGCTTGCGGCAGCTATGTCTCCCAAGCACCAAATGGATTAGTCATCCATCTTGGAAAGATGTCGTAGGGTAAAAAGGGATCCTTTACCCGCTAAGTACGATTGACTAATGACTAAGACTTTATCTCTTCTACCTCATAGTCGAGGACGACTATGATTTCTAGAGAGAGGTAATGTCATCAAATCTAATATCTAACTAACCCAAATGATTTTCTCATATTAAATTGATCACTTAATATGGGAGAATAAACGGGAACAAGTGTTAAGATATAGGTATGTGCTTATAGATCTATCTCAACACGGGGCCAATGGTAAAGGGGCCCAAAAAGGGAGATGGTCTATCAAAGAGCAAGGCTAACCAATGGAGCATAAGACCTTAGGGTTAGCTTCATTGAAGACCTCCAATAAATGTGTGTAAAAAGTCCTTTGACCTTAAGTAAGCTAGGGCTGAGCTTGAGGTGGGAACCCGGCCCAAGCTCGAGGTGCTTGTCCTGCTTGAGGTGCTTGTCATCCTAGGGGCTAGAGAGAGAACACCCACTCACACACACAAGGGAAGCCCAACTTGAAGAGGCAGCAAGGACACATGTCAGGCCCCTACCCATGTTACTTTCATGTGTTGCTTGAAGCCTATTGGCTAGGCTTCAAAGGGGTCCAATGATAAATTACATGAATTATCTAATTGTTTTAGCATTTATCAAGTCCTCTCTCTCAAAGGGGAAAGGGGGACACTTGTCCCAAGGCTACCCATGTTGCTTGTAATGGCTCTTGCTTGTGATTGGCTAGGCCTGGAAGGGTCCAATGAGCTTCGGGCATGAGCTACAAGGGGGGGTCGACCCAAGCAAGCTAGGGGGGTGCCTAGGGAGTATACTCACCCACACACACTCACAAGCACTCTCATTGTGTGATATGCAAAGTGCAAGAGCTCCCTCTCCAAGCAAGTAGAGGTTGAGAGCCTACACCAACACTCTTGGCTATGGAGTGAAAATCCAACCAAGAGCCGTGCTTCAATGCTTAAGCTTGCCATCTCCTTCTTCTTCATTACTATGCTATTATGTATGCTAGCAACAAGAGTATGATAAGTGAGGAACTAATTCTTTCTCCTACGAAATGTTTCTTCTTCCTCTTCCCTACCCTCATTCCCTGCTAGCTCTCTCCACCTTCGAAGGTGTTTGAGGTCTTGGGACTGAGGCTTGGGATAGTTAAAGCTTTCTTCAAGTTTATGTTATGTTTGTGGTGCATGAAGCCTTCCATCTTCATGGCATCACCTAGGTCACAAGGAACACAAAGACTGTATTGTAACAAGTCTCTCTTTATGGGAGAAATCATAATACAAATCCCTTTTGGAGGGGGGACTGGCTCCACATAAATCCGGTCCTCAATTGTTGTCATGTTCTCTAAACTCTCTCTCTTGCAAAAGTATTGTCTATGCCAAGTTAACTAATTGCTATGATTATGTTGCTATCTTCAATTATGTCTACCCGCTATGCTCACAAAATCATTTCTTGAAAGTACTCTCATTAAATTCCGCTATTCTCAAATTGAATAGGCAAATTCCATTACAATTCATGTTCCCAAAGAAACACAAATAAATCTTGATGCTCTTGGTCTTAAAGTTATTTTTATTGGATATTCTGACACTTCGAAGGGCTACAAGTTCTATGACCCTTCCTCCAAGAAAGTAGTTGTGAATTCGTGCTACTGCTTTTAATAAACAGCTTATGGGAGTCTCATGGTCCATGGATGATTTTGATGATACTAAATCATTGCTTCAGGCTTTTCCATTTCTTTCAGATGATGAAACTTTTCCTATAGAGAAGCTTTCCTCTTCACAACCATCCATTTTGAATGTTTCCAATGATGATATTGATATTTTTGTTGATCTGCCTATTGATTTTGAACATGGTTCATGTCATGTTTATGATGACGATAATGTTGATAATTCTTTCTCTACTTATGAAGATTCCGTTACTTATAATGAAGCTATGTCTTCACCACAAAAGGATCAATGGCAAGAGGCTATGGAAGCAGAGTACGATTCTCTTATCTCTAACTGAACTACCTCCTATTCGTATAGCTATTAAGTGTAAGTGGGTGTATAAGACGAAGGTGAAAGCAGATGGATCTTTTGACAAATTCAAGGCATGTTAAGTTGCAAAAGGTTACTCCCAAGTTGCTGGTGTTGATTATCAAGAGACCTTTTCACTAGTTGTTCGCATTACAAGTGCTCGAGTTTTATTGGCATTTGCTATTCAATTTGACTTAGAAGCTCATCAAATGGATGTGTCAACTACTTTTTTGAATGGTGATTTGGAAGAGGAAATTTATATGGAACATCCAAAAGGGTTTGTTATTTCAGGTAAAGAAGACCTTGTTGCTCAACTCCATAAGGCACTATATGGTCTCAAAGAAGCTTCGCGTGCCTGGTATACAAAATTTGATCTTTTTCTCACCTCTAAAGGATTCATCTCTTTCTCTTTAGACCCTGACTTATACATAAAATGCCAAGGTAGCAGTTTTGTGATTCTTGCTCTGTATGTGGATGATACCATCCTTGTTTCCAATGATTTTGGATTTCTTCAGCAAGTGAAAAAGTTATTGTCTTCTGCATTTGATATGGTGGATCTTGGAGAGATTCACTTGTGTCTTGGAATTCAGGTCCAATGGAACCATACAAAAGGTATATTATTCCTTCGACAGTCAAAGTTTATTGCATATACTATTCAAAAATTTGGTATGTAATCTGCTTATTTGGCCAAAACACCTTGTCTTGTGAGCTCTACAAAGAACACTTCTGATAGTGGTGGTCAACTTGTCACAAATCAACATTATGCTAGCTTGATTGGATGTATTTAGTTTGTTGTCAAGAACACTTGTCTTGATATTCTATATGTTGCTAATTATCTTTGACAATATCTTGCACGTCCTTCTTTGAAGCATTGATCTGCAGCAAAGCGATTGAAATACTTAAAAAGAACTACAGATTTTGGTTTGATCTATCGACGACAACTCACGTTGGATTCTATGCAATCTCCTTCTCTTTTGGGTTAAACCGGTGTAAACTGGGCAAGCTCACATTTATCTATGCAATCTACTAGTGGAAATTTCTTCTTTATAAATGGTTGTCTCTAAGACTGCCTTTAGAACATGGTTCGTATATTTTCAAATTTTGGTTATGCCTTTTGATTTAATCAATGCTCCATCTATATTTATGACACTCATGGATAGTGTCTTACGTCCCTATCGTGGAGAATTTGATGTGGTTTTCCTTGATGACATTCTCATCTACAGTAAGACTGAAGATGAACACATAGAACACTTATAATTAGTGTTCAAATACATACAAACTCATCCCCTGTATGCTAAGCCACGAAAGTGTGATTTCTTTAAAATAGAGACACATTACCTCGGTCATGTGATCTCTTATTTTGGCATCAAGGTGGACACTGACAAGGTCGTTGCCATTCTTCGAGAGACACATCCCAACACGGTTGAGGAGCTTCATATCTTCTTAGGCATTGATGAGTTTTATCGATAATATATCCATGATTATGCCAAAATTTCTCTTCCTATGACAGATCAACTTAAAGTAGAAGGTAAGACCTTTTCCCGGGAAGAAGCCCAACAACACAATTTTGAACAACTCAAGGTAGCTATAGCCACTGCTCCCATCTTAGAAATTGTCGACCCACATAAGCCGCTTGTGGTAGAGACTAATGCTAGTGATAAAGCAATTGGTGCGGTACTTCTCTAGGAGGGAAGACCTACAACCTTTGAAAGTAAAAAGTTAGATAGAGATCAACATAATTATTTTGTGTATGAGAAGGAGCTCTATGCCATAGCTCATGCTTTACGAAAGTGGAAACACTATTTATATGGTGCCGACATGGTTTACTACTCAAAGCACTTGAAGGGTCCTAAATCTAGATGGGTGGAGATCCTTCAAGATTATGATTGTAGGCTATGATATCTCAAGGGGTGATATAATGTAGTAGCGGATGCACTAAGCTAGACACCTCATATTAATTCACTTAATTTCACGTAAATAAAGAGTGAATTTTTGGAGTCATTACACGGCAAGTGTACACAAGATCAATTATATGCTAAAATGTGGAGTGCAGTTTTTAAGAAGGAATCTCTCACACTCACATGTCTCTACATGGCCATATCAACATGTTTCTGCACATGAAGATAAAAACTACAACACACAGAGGTCCACCCCTACTTAGGAGGATCTTAAGAGATGGAAGAATTTTTCCATTGACGATCGCTACTTACTCCACAAGGATAGAGTATGTGTGTCAAAGAACTCAGACACTAGGCACCAAATATTATTTGAGTGTCACGATAGTCCAAGTACTGGTCATCCACGTATTTGTAAGACAAATTCCTTAGTTCGACGGTAATTTTATTGGCTAGGCTTACATAATGTGAAAGAGTACGTCCTAAACTGCCAATAGTATTAAGTTAATAAGATAGAGTGCTTCAAGGTTGGTGGCCTTTTATATCCATTAGAGATTCCATAAGGTAAGTGGGAGAGTATCTCTATGGATTTTTTAGTAGGACTACCTAATAAAAATTGTGGCCATGATCCATATGGGTAATTGTAGACCGTCTAACAAAGATGTGTTGATTCATTCCCACTAAGACTACGATTAAGACACTTAAATTAGCACGACTACTTATAGAGTATATATGTAGACTCTATGGTCTTCCAACTAGCATCATTAGTGACAGAGATTGAAATTTTGATAATCACTTTAGGAGAGCTATGTTCCAAAAGTTGAAAGCTACACTTAATCTTAATATGACTGATCATCCACAAACAGATTGTCAAATAAAAAGGTTAATCAGTGCTAGAGGATATGCTATGAGCGTACGTTAGCAAGAAGAAAACCAATTGGGAAGACTACTTGCTTATATTAGAATTTTCTTATAATAGTTCAAATCATGTGACTACATGGTTTAGTCCATTTATGCTTTTATATGGTTTTCAATTTAGATCACCCATTACGGTGGGGTTGGCCACGAAGAAGATACAAAAGGTAAAGTATTTTCTCCAATGCCATTTTGATATGCTTCGAGTTGCTCGACAAAATGCGAAGCAAGCTCAAGATCGATGTAAGAAGTACGCAAATGATCATTGCCGTTGTTAGGCATTTTTTGGATGAGCATAAAGTCACTAGGTCATGCTACAAAGCTTGCCGGCAGCCTTGTGTATATACATGTACATATCCCTGCAAGTTTTAAAAGTAGCCCTATAAAAATTCATGTACAAAGGTGTGATTTTTCCAAGCTTGAATGCTAATGTTTTTGGTTGTTCGAGTCCCCAAGACATGGTTTCTCATAAGTATTTTCAGCAACTTGTACATCATGAGTTATGGGCATCCAAAGTGGGCGGTATCAACTTAGAAGGTGATTGCGGGTGCATGCAACAAGGGCAACTAGGCCAACTCGAGGGTCTAAGATTAGAAATGCTGAAATTTTACATTTTTGGAGATAGCCGAGATGATGGGCTTCAAGCCGTGTGTTACAGTGCGTCATTCGGTGACCAGAGTAGCAAGTTATGCTTGAAGGGATTTTTCCTAGATGTTCTTATGCTTTGAGAGAAAGCTGGAAATTTTTGAAGTTGGGAAGCTTGGAGAGGAAGTTTCCATGTTGTGGGGGGGATCATCCCACATGGGAAGGAAAAAATGGGAAATTGGGGGTATATATCCTAAAGAGTGATTGGGTCCTTATCCCGTTTCTTGGGAAGTTTGTCAAAGGATTTATAGATTATTTTTGTGTATAGAGCTCAAGGAAGGAGCATGTTCAAAATCTTGAAATGACTTTTGCAAGGTATGATGAATGCGAGGGTCCCAGCTTTGCTATGGCGGGCTACACCCACTATGTTCTAATCACAGATATCATGCATGAGCTCAATATACCGGAGGACTACTGCCTAGCGGCAATTCCAAATTTTTGTGAGGCAGACATGGGGTTTGTGGACAATGATGGACTGGACCAACATCTTATTGCTGACACAGCTGTCCACGACTCACAGTTCACTTCAGGGTGGCAACTGATCAAAGATATGTTCAATGAAGCGAAGTCCGGAGAGGGAAATTTTCCAACAGATGAGCAGTTTGAATCGACAACAAAACAACTCGGCTTCGAAAACATGGGTAGGCACATGGCACCCAAAGATCAGGTAATGAATAGTCAGTCTATTCACTTGTGGGGGAGGTCGATGCTGGAAATGGACGAGAATAAGATGGTAACTTTTGTCATGCAGTCAAATGGTATTAGAGATGGCCCAGTGATAAAATATCATGATCATTTTTTTTTGTTACCAGGTGCTAGTGTATGATGATAGTTTCCTTAGAAGAGCGGGAGGCTCGCAGCAACGGCTTGTCACTGGAGTCCAAGGCAAGGATGCGGCGTTGTCTCACTACATCGGGAATTTCAACCACAAAAAGGTTTGTAGAAACAATTCAAGTACTTGGCAATTGCACTCATCTCACTTACGGCCCATAAATTCATTGAAATTTTTATGTAGGTCATAATATACCACAAGGAATACTCCAATGACAATGCAAAGTTCCCACTGTTTGCAATGAAAGTTATTACAAGACCGTGTGGTGGGAACCCCCTCCCACTAAACGCAGTAAGACTAATTCTAATTGAGAAATAGTTTGCTCTACGCGTATTTGGCATTGGGTATGGGTGCCAAGCACTCAGAGCCCCCCTTTTTCATGTCTTACACAACTCAAGCTCTCGCTGCAGGGGTTGAAGACCCAAAAATCTTAGATCCATACAACAAGCGGTTTTCTGAGGAAAAGAAGACGCTTGATTCCCGTGGGGATGCTACCATCAATAGAGGAACGAGCTCGTCTACAAAGCTTTCACATCGAAGAGGTACAAAGTGAGGAAGAAGGAGGTGCATCAAAGAGGATAAAAATGACGGGCTCAGGTCCATCTTCTCCCACTCCTGACTCGTGACTGTCGCCACCTCGCATGGTGCTCCACCACATTTGAATCTCCCAAAGCCATCTGTTTCTTCTCTTTGCGGATGTGTTGTAAAGACCGTGTTATTTTTGAACTCTTAAGAAGTTCCTTCTGCCTTGCTCTATGAATAAGTCGTCTATAAGTCCATTGGTGTAACTCTAATAGGCTATTGGATTTTTCTTTTCCTCCACCATGTAGAGTGTGCTTAAAATAACCTGTTCTTGCCATGTAGTGGGTTTTTTCCATGCCTTGTGTGGACCATATTGATAGTGAACCGTATGTCTTGGCAAAATATGGACCATGGTTGAACAATATGTGTTGCATTGAAATAAAACAAAATGGTCAGTAGAGTACAATTTTAAATTTTGTTTTGTATACGTAGAATGCCAACCCACCATGTAATGTGTGATATGTTTCCCACCCCACTCTGTAAGGTAAGCCTTTTTCCAATCCAGCAAGGCTGCTTGAAATGATGTGAGCTTACTTTGGTCCCAAGTATGCTGCTCAATGTAATGGAAAATTTTATCTAGTGATTTCCACCCGTTCGCCTTGTGATTCTAGATTTCCCCACCACCAACATTGTCTTTAACCACTTTATGTAACTATTTCCATTTGTTGAACAGGTTTCTCCTTTCTTCTCTATCTGAATCTTTTAGGCTAAACCCAAGAAACCTTCTTGCTTTCACTCCGCCTATCGATGCTTTCCTCGGTACCTTGTACCGACTTTGAGACATCTTAGGGTCCTCTTCGATTTTGACATTGCCTCCATGCAAACCAATGTCTGAGAGCACTCCCTCTAATGCTTTGATCACTCTTTTTGACTCACTCTCTTGCTTTAATGTTCATGCAAAACATATGTACAAATGAATCACCTTTTCAATTATTCGTCAGAGTGCATGAAGTGTACAGACGTGAACACTACTCAGAGGAATATCAAGCACTGGTTTAAAAGTTATATCTTGAAGATTTCTGTTGGGAGCTCTAATCCATTGCACACTCTCAAGTGATTGTGCATCAGCCATGCAATATAAGCATGGATTTTCCACAGCTGCTCCGTGTGTTATGTTGTACATACACTTAAGAGTCTTTAAGTCACCTGCCATGTGCCATTCCACTGTGTAGTCACCAAGTCCTTCCACTGAAAGAACGGCTCTATTTCTTTGTTCACTGATGATAGAAGGAATTTGGGTTTGACTAAAAATCCAATCAAGGATTTCAAAATTTTCCTTATCAACCTGCAGTGAAAAATGAAAACACAAAATCAACAACCAAATAATCAATATTTTTGTTATCACACAGTGAACGAAGTATACCTGAAATGATCCTAGAGTTAGAATGTTGTTTTCTGACTTCAAGATGAAGTATCGTGGATCCTCTGGGAGGTCCCATAATGCACTTGAGTTGTTTTAATAAAAAAAAATGTTCATTTGAGCTTCATTCTTATTAACTCAACATAATACATGTAGACACTAGCATATCCTTTGCAAAAGGGTAACCAACATTTACACAAGAGATAATCTTTCTATAACCGAGCTGCCAACCATTTCTTTGTGACATAGTTGGTTAGGACATATGTCAAAGAAGGGAATGCAGACACTCTCTCATTTGGGCTACTTACCATCTTTGTCATTTTTTTATTTTCCCTTTTGTGAGCATTGTCAATATGGAAATCAAACACGGACACGTTGTACACATTCTTTTGACAAAGAAAGAAAACCCTTAGAGCTTTGTGCACAGTGATTTATGTGGGCCTATGCCTTCGAGGGCCACATGTGGAGGATCATTTGAACATGCGTCTATTTAGTCATTTGGTTGAATTGAATACTTCAAGGACTTAGTCAATCTAGCATGGAAATGTTGATGCCTCTTTAGAGGTTTGTTTGAATTGAATACTTCAATAAATTTAGTTATTTAGCATGTGAGAAACACCTCAAGCTTTTGGTTAAGGTTCCCATTAGCACTTAGCAAGCCAACAAGCACCTCATGCTTTGGTAGGATTCCCACCTCAAGGTCAGCCCTTGCTTGCCTAAGGTCAAAGGACTTTTGAACGCTAACTTTTGGAGGTCTTTAATGAAGCTAACCCTATGGTCTTTAAGATCCATTAGGTAGCATTGATCTTTAACATACCATCTCTCATTTTGACCCCTTTTAACCTTGGCCTCGTGTTGAGACAGATCCATAAGCACATGTCTATATTGGAACCCTTGTTCCCGTTTATTCTCCCACATTAAATGATCAGTTTAATATGAGAAAATCATTTGGGTTGGCTAGAAATTAGATTTTACGACATTACCTCTCTCTTAGAATCATAGTCGTCCTCGACTATGAGGTAGAAGAGATAAAGGCTTAGTCATTAGTCAACGTTTCTTAGCGGTTAGAGGATCCTTTTCACCTTGTGACATCATTCTAGAATAGGTGACTAGTCCATTTGGTGCTTGGGAGACGTAGATGCCGCAAGCATGTATGCTATTTAGTCCATATCATACTCCCAAAGTAGAGTGACAAATTCTATTTTGTGTTTGAGTGACTTCCTCATCACAAACATGATTCTAAGCATGCATACTATTTAAATTTGTGCACAAAAGAGGTTTAGTCTTACAAGACAAAAACATTTTTCATTGAGAAAGCATTTACATTTGATTAATCTAGTGCAACATTGTAATAAGCATTGACAAGGTTCATACTATCCTTAAGTTGTATTCCTTGAATCTATCTGGAATCTTCAAATGGATATTTTTGAGGTTAATAAGATACCATCGGATAATCTTACCACGCTGTAGTACCTTGTCTTCATGGCGAAGGATAGCTTTAGGTTGTAGCACCTCTTCTTGGTCTTCGATTTTTGGAGGGTCGTCAATAATTGGTTCTGTTGGTGGCTCTCCTTGTACAGCTTAAGTAGGCTCACATGAAAAGCATTGTGTATGAGCCAATGGTTGGGTAACTTGAGTTGATAAGCCATGTCATTGATTGGCTTCAAGATTTGAAAAGTACCATAATATCTTTTTGCTAATTTAGCATAATACTTTTGATGGCTTGTAGGATTTTTGCCCGTTGTTTGCCTCAATTGAGCCTTGGGAAACTTAAGTAAGACCCAATCATTTTCTTTGAATGTTAAGGCCCTTCTCTTCTTGTCAGCATCAGATTTTTGCCTTTGCTAAGAGATGGATATAGCCTCCTTAACCTTTTAAAAATATTATTGTAGGTCACGGCTATACTCATCCGCAACGAAGATCTTCCCATGTACTTTAAGTAGCAAGCGACTTTTAGGTCTTCCCTCTATGATCTCAAAAGGTTCTTTTCTTATAGTAGTATGGATATTATTATTGTACACATACTCTACAAGGGGTAAGTACTTATCCCATTGTGATCGTTGATCTACTTTTGTAACATAAGTCTTTAGTAGATCAAGTATCGTAAGATTGGCTATCTCACTTTGGCCATCTGTTTGTGGGTGGTAGGCCGAAGAGAAATTCAATCTTGTACCTAGATTTTCAAAGAGACATTTTCGAGTATTACTGCTCATTCTAAGATCTCTATTTGACATGATTGATGTTGGTAATCCATGGTATTTGAAAATCTGAGATTTGAAGATGGTTGCCATTTGGTGTGCCTTAATCGTCTTTTTGATAGGAATAAAGTGCGCTTGCTTGCTAAACCTGTCGACTATTGTCCATATTCTCGTATTCCCATGGATAGACTTGGGTAATTCAAAGATAAAATCCATGGATATAGTCTCCCATGGTGAATTAGGGATGGGCAATGGCAGGAGTAATCCAGGTTTCTTTCCTCTATCATACTTAGTCTTTTGGCATACCACACATTTTGAAACATACTCTTGTATGTCCACTTTCATGGTAGGCCAATACAAATACATCTCTACTCCTTGAAGTGTAGGTTGAATGCCTCTATGCCCCGCATAGGGAGGAGCATGGGATTCATACTGACTTTCTCATGAAGGGAGTGGGTAACACATAGCCTATTGCCATGGACAAGATAACCATTCTACAAGGTGAATGGTTCTTCTTTCTTCCCCAAAGCAAGGGCTGACATTATGTCTTTAAAGTCAAGGTCAATAGCATACTCATATATCATAGAAGATAGACCATTGTGAGTTTCTATAGACACAACATTAACTTTTGGTCGTTGTGATAGTGCATTGGCCACTTGATTGTGCTTACCACCAATGTGAGTAATATGAAAATTAAATTGCGAAAGAAAATTTTTCCACATCATTTGTTTGTCGGAAAGCTTTGTTTGCATCATGAAGTACTTGAGACTTTGATGGTCTGTTTGTAAAATGAATGGAGTCCCCAATAAATAGTGCTTCCATGTGTCTAGGGTATGTAGAATAGCTAAAAGCTCTTTCTCATAAATGCCCAAGACCTATTCATCCATATTAAGCCTTCGGCTCTCATATGCTATGGCATGCCCTTCTTGAAGCAAGACTGCTCCAAGGCAATCACCACAAGCATCACATTGGGCCTCAAATGGCTTTTAGAGATCCGAAAGCATGAGGACTGGTTGAGAGCTAAGCTTCTCTTTGAGCTTGTCAAAAGATTTTTTCTCCTTAGTAGTCCATGAATACTTAACGATCTTCTTTGTTAAGTCATGTAATGGTCCTTCTATTTAAGAAAATTTTGCTATGAAGCGTCTATAGTATGCACACACATACCAATAAATCTTCTTAGCTCATGTAGATTCCTTGGATTAGGCCATGATTTTATCACCTCTAGCTTCAATGGATCCAAACGGATACCATCTTGAGAGAAAATATGACCTAAGTATTGAATCTCTTGAAGGAAAAATTCGCTTCTCTTTTGGTTGAGAAAAATCTTGTTCTCCCTCAATGCTTGAAAAATAACTTGGAGATGTTTCTTGTGTTCCTCCAAGGACTTGGAGTAGATGATGATATTATCAAAGAACATTCCTGTGAACTTGTCGTAGGGTCTAAATACGCTCTCCATCAAACGATTGAATGTAGCAAGTGCATTGGTCAAGCTAAAAGGCATGACTAGATATTCATAAAGACCAAACATTGTACGAAACACGGTCTTTAGGATATCTTCCTCCACTATCTTGATTTGATGATAGCCACTTTTAAGGTCAATCCTATTGAAGTGGGTGCCTTGTAGCTTGTCAAGTAGATTTTCTACCCAAGGTATGGGAAATCGGTTTTTGATAGTGATATGGTTTAGTATGTGATAGTCCACAGACATGCATTATATACCATCTTTCTTTTGCACTAAAAGGACTGGAGAACAAAAGGGAGAGGAGCTATGCCTCACCATCCCTTTGTCTACCAATTCTTATACTTGTCGCATAATATCCTCTTGTTGAGCTTGGGAAACTCGATAGGGAGGCTTGTTAGGTGGTGAGCTTCCTGAAAGGAGCTCAATTCGATGGTCATCATCCCCTCCTTTTGGAGGTAAGTCCATAGGGATATCATCAATGAACACACCTTGCAACCCTTTTAGAAAGTTGGACAAGTCTAACTCTTCTTGATTCCTACCATTTTCATTAGATAAACCATTAGTGTCGTTAGTGGATTCTTTGACAAAAATCATGTACGCAAACTTATCGAGCTTTTCATTAACTTATCAAAAGATGGTGAATTTAAAAGTGGTATAGTACGACCAACTCATTAGCATCTATATACATGTTCTTTACCTTGTAGGTGAAGTAGATTATCCTTTTAGGGAACTTCATGTTGGTAGCCATGCGATCAAACCATGGCGCCCCTAGGATAGCATCCTCATGTTGGAGAGGAGAGATGAAAAAGTCTTCTTTGTCGACATAGCTTTGGACATGAAGCCTCAACTTCTCAATCAAGGGAGTAACGGAGGTGTCATGACACCGGCAAGGCCGGACTAGACAAGGGTAGGGCCGGGCTAGGCGGTGTGGAAAGGGGAGTCCAACTAGGGCAAAGGGCCAGGGGCTTTGCTATATAATGGGTGGTTGGGTGGTGGACTCTCAGGCTCTAGCTTCCCCTGTCTTACATTGGTATCAAAGCTAAGTGCCTATTTTGGGAAAGGGGAATGCGTGGTGCTTTCTAGCCACACAAAGCCTTGCATTTCGTGTTCCAATACTGTGGGGATCACCCCGTGCTAAGAAATTTGACAAGGAAGAAGCCTCGTGGGCAGACAGGCTTCGCAAAGAGAGCCGCCAGGTGCGGGAGCACCAAACCGATGGCGAGCGGGCTTATCAGAGGTGCAAGGTCTTGCTGGTCATTTCTCGACAGAGAGCCGAAGCCCATCTTACATTGAATCATCCGCCCTTGACGTTCCAAGCCCCTGCATGCTACCTTCTCACGGCTATGGCCGTTTGAAGCTTCAAGTTCACACTACAGTGGCTAAGGCCCTTGGCCTTAGGACTTCAAACTAAAGGCTTAGGTGTGGTACACACCCCCGCAAGGAGTACACACCCAAGGGATACACACCCCGCCGTAAGCAACAAATGCGAGCACATCCAAGTGGAATCGACACGGGGCCAACAAGTACATGGCTTTCACGCATTCCCTGTGTGCTGGCTGTAGAAATTCAGCATGCCGATATAAAAGCTTCATAAGCAGATTCATTGGCGACAATGGTTCTCAAATTGATTGAGGTTGAAAGCAATACCCCTCACACTCAATTAGGCTAGAACGTGTTCAAGACAAGTACCTGCACGGTTAAAATTTTGGATCATTTTTTATTTGGACAATCGATGTAATTAGCAATGCTAATTGATCTTAATTAGCCTTGGTGGCGCATTCTACATCTACATGTATTTTTTTGTTGCTATTCCTTCCACTATAATGTGTCACCATGGATTTGGATATCAATATGACATTTGATTTGGAGCAAAGTATGCCTAATCCTACCAATGATGGCCCGCGGCCAGATCCTCTCAAGGAGAGTACCTATGATGCTAGTGATAGCCGTTTTTTTGGCTCTCTGTAATTGCCATAGTGAGTTATCTCACCCTATCAAATCACTCAAACACTGTGGTTACCCTCACCCTTTCACTGTATATAGGTGTGTGTGAGTTAGGGGACTTTTCCCATATCTCCTTACTGAAATAAAAAAACCCTCAATTAGCTAGTCATTGGGCTAGTTGAGCCAAAAAAATAAAAAACATAAAAAATATAAGTATATTATGGCCCATGCGTGTGTAAATATTTCTTTGTATATAGAGCCTAAATAAAAGATTTTTTCATAATTATTTTGGTATTTATTTAAATATTTCTACCTAGGTGTGTGTTATTTATGCTCTGTACATTGCCTCACCATTACCACAATTTTTCTTACCATTTTTCATACTCTTTATTCCATATAGAAATATTTTCATGTAAGCTTCTCTTATTTTTGGTGTAACTCCACCCCCACAAAAATCCAAAAAAACTAGTTTTATTTATGTGTATATTTTTTCACTATTGTGATTTTTCCCTTCCTACATCTATTTTGTTTTTTTTCTAAAAAATTAGAACACCAAAAATATTTATCTTTTTATGGTAGCCTCATAATGAGAGAGATTTCTTTTGACCCCTTTATATTTTTTCCACTTATATTATTTATATTTGACATGTACATATTTTTTAGACCCCTCGATATTTGATTTTCTTAGTTGTACTATTCACTTATATCATGATCTCAACAATATCTTCAATTATAGACCTACCAAATAAGGTCAAGCGTAGGTGGCATGCATACATGCACTATGGAGGGCTCACTCTTGGAGGTATTCAAAAGAATCATCCAAAGAAGGACCCCACAAGGACTTTGTGCAGTGGAAAAAAACAGTCGGTTTTGCTGAATTTTTAAAGTTCACTTGCTCTCCTATTTTAAAAGGTGATACAAACAAAAGTTGTAGCTCGTGGGCTGAACTTTTGCCTCAAATTTTTTCATATTTTTTTGAGCTACGAGCTGTGAGCTATGATTTTATTAGTGGACCCCAGTTTTCCCATGCTATGCAGCCACACTCTCTCTTCCACTTTATCATTTTCCTCTTTCACACACACTTCTCCACTCATCATCCCCACCTCTCTCACCACTCCTCTCTGCACCCTACTCACCTTCTCCTCAACCTTGAAGAATAAGAGAAACCATGGTGAACTCATACCTCCCACACACAATTCCATTCCAAAATTGATCACCTAGTCTCATTTTTCCTCCTCCAAATTACCCATATCTATCAAAAAAACCACAAAATTCAGCCTCTTCTCTTGAAAGACAGCATCATGGTGATTGATTACTCAGCTTCAATTACCTTGTCTCTCAAGGAAGGTCAAGAGTGGAGAAAAAATGTACCGTCAAAGCTAGTGGACCGTCAACAAGCGTCAAAATTGGCCCTACTCAAGACACTTGGAGCATCAACCTTGTAAGAAATCCATCTTTTCTTACCTCTTAAGAGTTTTTCTTCCTTATTTGTATCCTACATGGATACTCCCATTGTAAATATCCAATTCCATTTGTAAATTAATAAAAATACTAACTCTACTAACACTAACCCACTATGAAAAGTCCTATCACCTCCATTTCTCTCCTCTCTCTTTCCCCACCAACTTCTTGATAATTCCAAGCAAAAGAAATTAGGTAAATTGCTGAAAATCTAACCCAACCATGGTTAGAGGAGTAACCCTAGCCTTCAAAATTGCTATAAAAGGAGGGTGTGGCTAGCACAAAAAAGGAGAAGAAAGAGCACTATGCTATAGCTTGAGAAGCCAAGCTCAACCTCTTGAGAAGGAGCTCTTGAGTGGAATCTCATTGGCTTAGGCATATGTATGTGTTGTATTAGGGGTGATTAGCAAGGGAACTCTATGCCGTTGTAAGAGAGAGTGATCATTCAATTGAGAGTAGAAAATCTATCATTTCTCCTACTAGTGTAAGCCCAACATTTCCTGAATCAAGGAGGTTGAATTTGGACTAAGCATGGATACCTTGTCTCCCTTCCAACGTGAAGTCATGGACAATAATGATGTGTAAGTGTCTTGGTGTTCTATTTATGTTCTTGATAGCTTGTCTCCGGGTATTGTTATCAATTTAGCCATAAATCCCACATGCTGTAAGAGGGCGACAGGGTGGAGAGGACTCCCCTGGCCTTAAGACAATGATTGGGGTGGCTTTTTCTTGTGATGTGTTGTGGTGTAGTTTACTCAGGCTATGTTGAACAAATACTAATCTCACTTTGATTGGTCATGACAGATTTGTAAGAAGGCATTAGTGCAAAAAGCACCCCCTTCCCCCTTCTCTCTCTTTCTTACATATATATATTTATGTTTGCTTGATCATTAACGATACACTTCAAAGCATCCCAAGCACTATCTCTCTCTCTCTCTCTCTCTCTCTACGCGTCCTAGTTCGCATCCAAAACTAGGTGGTGCCCCAAATTTGTGTAGGGTTAGGTTGCGGGTTTGTGTGTGTGTTTTGTTTTTTTTTTCCAACCCCAACCCAATTGAGCAGCATGGGAGCCTAGACGTGTGTTTAGAGGCCACTCATTCTTGTTGCCCGCCCCGGACCGCTTCAAATTGGTGCCCCCACGGAGGAAAACAACTCGTGTATGTTTTTGTGTAGGATCAACTTTTAGCATAGTCAAGTAGTTTGCATGAATCACGAGAGTTTGTATGATCCATTCATTCCCATTGCAAGGCAAAAGATACACATAATTGTTAGTACTAAGTTGCAATTTCAACGGGTAAGTCGTAGGATTTTAGGTCCTCTTAGGTTAGCCGAGATAAACACTTCGGTAAATCCTTTTATTTTGCCTCTCATTAGGTATGATATTAGCTTGGACGTCTATATTTTTGTGTTATTTTAAGCATTAGGACATGCATAGGCCATGGATAATGGCCCAGGAATAGAGGTTTTTCCCTTTCATTTTACTCCACACATTAGAATAAACGTTGCAATTAGTAGAAAGATCCATTTTCAACAACGAATGGTGTTCATGTTTGGTGCCCAAAGAGTAGGAGAAATTCTTGCATCACCAAACCCTGTCATTCTACCTCTCATCAACTACCACACTTCTTTTGATGTACATGTGTTCATTTTATTTTAAAATGAAGTGCAGCCCGGCAAAATAGTGTGTGTGTATGTTTTTTCTTTGTCCAAGTTTGTTACAAGAAACAAAAAACGATCATTTGTTCTAATAGGGAATGTGTGTGCAGTGAAAGTTCAATCCTTAGAGATCTAGCTCTATTACCAATTGAGTTGCAGGAGCAAGTAGTAAGGCGTCTCCCTCATAACAAGAGGGTGGTGAAGTTAAGACAAAAGGTCCTACGCGTGGATTCCATTTTCCTCTTGTTGTTGGGCACTAAGGAAGACCGCGCATTCATCCAACTAGTGTGTGCCCTAAGATTGGTAAATAGAGTGAAATTTGGCGTTTGGCGAGTGCATTTCACCATTGAGGAAGACTCTTCAGGAAACTTGCGGCCAGAGTTCATGCTTCATAGACTCACATTTGGTGAATTTTTCCCACATTTGCGTCTTATTAATAGTCTTCCTTTCGCTTTCAACAAAGGAGATAGGGAGCTATTCAGAGCTTGTATTAATAAAGAGAGCATAGAGAAGATTGCAAATTTGTATAAATTCTCATCCTTCTCTACTTTCTATGACACTTTGTTCATAGAGACATTGTAAATCTCTTTATGCTTTTGAATGATTTAACCATAATCCTAAGGAGTTTTTGTCTAGGAATTTTGTAGCACAAGTGGAGTCTTTAAATCTTGCAAACTTGATTGGACTTGATGAGGATGTTCTTTATGAAATTGTGAGAAGGTTGCCTCACTCCGACTGTGTGGAACTCGAAGGAAAGGAGCTCCTAGTCAATTGCTACTTTCTCACGGCCTTCGACGAGCATGAAGATATAGTTTTTATACAAACCGCTTGTGCGTTGGGAATTGTAGAGCAAGTGCAATTTATCACTTGGGACGTGGTTGCTCTTTTGGATCCAGAAAATGAAGTTCTAGAGATTTTTGTTTATCGCCTTAGCTTTGAAGAATTTCAACCCTTCTTAGAGCTCATCAATAGTCTACCTTTTTGTTTTTATCAAACAAATCGAGACCTCATTGAAGCTTGGATAGCTGAAGAAGAAAACCTGGAGTGGTATTTTCTTACTTCTTCATTTGCAGGCGAGTGGTTCTAAATTTCTATTGTATCCCTTATTGTAACTCGTGTTGTAATCTTTCATAATAATGGAGAGCCAACGCCAAATGTCTGGATATCTTCTTTTCTTTGGAGAGCCTGGAGAGGATGCAGAATTATTTTTAGCAAATTTCAAGATGTCTTGCCGTATCAAGAGGATAGTAACCGATCAAGAACGTGTAGAAATGTTTGAGGTGGTCCTTAGGAAAGATGTTAGTACTTGGTTTGACTCTTTGCCTGAGGAAGTTAAGGGGAATTACACAGAAGTTTTTAATCGTTTTAAGAGATACTTCTTTGATCCCCAAAACACTCAAAAACTATGGCAAGACATTGTTTCTCATAAGCAAAAAGACTTAGATGACTACTACTTGTACAAGCAAGAGTTTCTACGTCTTTGGGCTCTATGGATACGAAATGTTGCTAACCCTGGTGATGGTGCAGAATTTATAAAGAAGGAGAGGTTCATAGCCGGACTCTTTCCTGACCTTAAGGTAAAAGTTGAGGCGGGTGCACCTGCTACTTTTGATGCAGCGGAAACTAGGGCTGCTGAGAAGTATAGGAAACTCAAGTGCTTAAGGGGAGAGGTTCCAATAGAAGGTCTTAGACCCAAAGGTAAGTCACAAGCATCAACATCTAGGGAGCTTCCTGAGGTAACGGATGAAGTGATTGAGAAGTTAAATGAATCTTTAAGTAGCCTGTCAATTCACCTTGCACAAGCTGTAGGTCCAAAGGGACAAGCAAAGAAGTCAGAAGAGAGAGAGCCACGAACTAGGAGAGTCTTGCAATGTTGGAATTGTAGAGAGTCTGACATGGGATGTATAATTGTCCTTGGCCCCGTGGAGAGGCAGGGAGACCTAACTTGAATTACCTAGTGATGAATGCAGGAGAATGAGCTGGTCAACAACCAAGGCTTCTACAAAGGCCAAATGGACCAAGACCACCTCCACAAGGGGTAGAAGGAGTTCCACCTTTGCCAGATCCAAATGTGCATGTGGTAGAGGTGACAAATACAAATGAGGTTGACATGGAAGCCAATGGCATTAAGCGTGGCCGAGGAAAAGGTAAAGAGAAAGAAGGAGTCACATCACAGAGTGACCATGGACAAGGCAAGAAGGAAAAGGAGACCAAGGAAACCAAGAGGACTTCCCTCTTGGACATGGTATGGCTCCGTACAACTTGTTGGAAGACATGAGAGGTAAGGGTCCAGATATTTCATGGCCTCAATTTCTTGCGTTATGTCCACAAGTTAGGAGGGATTTAACAGGGGCAGTTAGCACTAGGAGAAAGGTAAAAGAGAGTGTGCCTGTTGTAAAAATTGCACAAGCTGAAATGAATGAGGACATTACACCGGTGCTAGACTGTTACATCAAAGGAAGATTGGTTAGGAAAGGTCTAGTGGATGGGGGTGCACAAATTTTCATCATGACAGAGGGACTCATGCAAAGACTAGGCATGCACATCCATGAGACACCTAAAATCAAAGTCAAGATGGCAAAAAATAGCAAGGCTAGGTGTGTAGGCATTTGTAAAAATGTCTTTGTAGAGGCCTTTGGCATTAAGAAAGCGGTGGATTTTTATGTTATGTTGACCAAGGGAAGTGGTTATCCATTTATCCTAGGAAGACCATGGCTAATGAAAATGCGAGCTTTGCAGGATTGGGAGTGGAAAATTAATTTGTAGGAATGACAATCATAAGAAGGTTGTCTTTGACATGAAGGAGCAACGCCAAGAGGAGCTCCATGAAGAATCATCACAAAGCGAGACGGAGGAAGGCCGGACCGATAGCACTTCAGAAGAAGAAAGTAGCGGGAGCATTACTGAAGAGGAGTCTTCCATCGAAGTCATGGGGGTAAGGTTTAAGCCAAGCAACCAAGAGACCTTCTTGTCAAGGCTTGGAGGAGGTAGGTCCTCAAGAGAACGAAGGTGTTCAAGATGAAGGGATGCTGGAAGGTATGCTATCAACAACACTTACAAAGGATGAAAGAGAGGAGTTCAAATGTGTGCTAAGAATGTTTCCTAGGCTTTTTGCTAAAGACTACACCGACGTGCGTGGGGTAGATGTTGTTCAACACAAGATTGAGTTAAAGCCTGAGGCCACACCTAAAGCTCAGAAGCTACAAAGGCTAGGAGTTATAAAGGAGCAGGCTCTACTCAAGGAGGTAAGAAAGCTTCTAGCAGCAGGTTTCATTTATCCAGTGGAGAATTCAGAGTGGGTCTCTCCTGTTGTTGTCACTCCTAAGAAAAATGGCAAGTGGAGGGTGTGTGTGGATTACCATCCCTTCAATGAGGCAACAAAAAGAGATCACTTTCCCCTCCCATTCCAGGATGAGATACTAAATGAGGTAGCTGGTCATGAGAAGTACACTGTGTTCGATGGTTACTCAGGTTACTTTCAAATAGGGATTGCATTGGAGGATCAATTGAAAACAACCTTTTATCACTCCTTGGGGTTGTTATGCTTTTAGAGTCATGCCATTTGGTCTGACAAATGCTCCTGCAACATTCCAACGTTTCATGAATATGGTGTTTCAAGCATTCTTTGGAAAGTCAATTAGGGTGTTCATTGATGCTTTTTGTATTTATAGCTCAAAATCATTGCATCTACAAAGGGTAGAAGAAGGTTTAAAGAAGCTCTATGACATGGGAGGTCAACTCAACCCCGACAAGTGCCATATAGGTGAGGATGAAGTAATCTTGCTTGGTCATAAAGTTTCTTACAAAGGCATTGAAGTGGATCCTTCAAAGGCAAAGGCTCTTATTGAGCTACCATCACCCAAGAGTCTTAAGGAGGTCATCTCATTCATTCAAAAGGTGAAGTATATGTCACGCTTCATTCACTTAGCCTCGAAGCTACTTCACCCTTTGCAAAATTTCACACAACAAGTAGAATTTGCATGGTCTGATGAGCTTGAAGAGTACTTTTGTAACATTAAAGCCATTTTGTCATAGCTACCAACACTCATGCCTCCTTGTTGGTAGTACACATTCTTTGTTAGCTCTAGTGCTGGGAAAGAAACAATTGGTGCAGTTTTGTTACAACAAGATCCCTATAGTACCAGGATGCGGCCCATCTACTTCGCTAGTAGGGTCATGAATGCTTTAGAGAGAGGCTACACAGAGGCAGAACTCATGATGCTTTCTCTCATGTTTGCGATAACAAAATTTAGATCCTACTTGCTCCCAAAACCTTTTGTAATCCTCACCGCAGAGAATTTGTTCCCTTGGGTGTCATCTCAAACGAATCTTAGTACTAGGATCTCAAAGTGGATTATGGAGTTGCAAGAGTTTCAATACTCTTTCAAGGTAGAAGATAGTGTGCGTGCACAATCGGGAGGGATTCTCACTTATAGGGTGCATGAAAAGGAGATTAAGGTGCCTGAAGTAAAGACCCTACCATTACCACCACCAAAAAGTATTCCTAATGCTTTTACCTTGTTCTTTGATGGAGCTTTTTGTTGAGCCACAGGAAAAGCAAGGGGAGGGCTAGTGTTGCTCAACCCAAGTGGAGAGGTGGTCATGAAAGAGAAGTTCAATCTACCAAGTTGAACACTACTTCATGGTTTAAAAATATGCATTGGCCATGGTATACAACGTCTCATGGTAAAAGGGGATGCACTTCTCATTGTGAAGCATATTTTAGGCATTTGGGCATGCAAAAATGAAAGACTAAGGGCCAAAGTTCATACCATCCGTAGGCTATTTAATCAATTTGAGGAGGTGCAATTATATCATATTCCTAGGAAACAAAATGAAGATGCTGATTTACTTGCACAACAAGCCGTTTCATGTGTAAAGAAAGAAGTGCAGGTCATCATGGTGGCGGTTGCTGTGAAGCAAACGAGGTACCAGGGATTGGAGTCATTGGCTCCCATCATTGGCTACATTTTGGAGGGTGAGTTTCCACCAGACTTCACAAAAGCTCAGAAGAGGAGACTCATGAAGAAGGCAAGCATGTATCTCTTCCTAGAAGGCTCCCTCTATCAAAGAAGGAAGGATAAAGTGTGCAGAAGAGTACCAACTATCGCGGAAATTCTAGCCATTCTAAAAGGTTTGCATGAAGAGGCATGTGGTGGTCATTTTTTGCAAGAATTAACTGTGAAGAAGATTTTGCTTGCGGGGTATGTTTGGCCAAGTCTGCATGTGGATGTCCAACATTGGTGTAAAAGTTGTCACAATTGTCAGGTAAATGGGAATAGAAGATTGATTTATGGTCCAAGGCAAATCGTGCTTGCAAATGGACCCTTTGAAAAGTGGGGCATTGATGCTATGGGTCCTCTGCGTAGGAAAAAAAATGGTAAACTCTACATTCTAGTGGCTGTAGACTATATGACTAGGTGGGTGGAAGCACAAAGTGTGGCAAAGGTAAATGAGAGGACAGTGAGCAAATTCGTCTACACTCACATTTGTTGTAGATTTGGCACACCTTTGGAGATTGTTTCTGATAATGGTCCAGGGTTTAGAAAGGGATTGCTCACAGAAGTCTGTGAAGAACTTCACATTCTACATCGTCACAGTACACCCTACTATCCCCAATCAAATGGTTTGGTAGAAAAAGCTAATGGTGTCATTGCAGGCATCATTAGAAAGATGGTGAAAAACAAGACAAAGTTGTGGGATGACTTCTTGGATGGTGCCTTGTGGGCGTATCGAACCACATATAGGGAAGCCACGGAGTTCACACCATTTCACTTGGTCTATGGTCAAGAGGCTTTACAGCCAATTGAGCTAAACATTCCAACAATGCGACTTCATGGCAAATCAGCACAAAATGATCAAGAAGCATGGATGGATCGACTTCTTACCTTAGCTGAGCTTGAGTGGAAAAGAGAAGCAGCATACGAGTGCTATAAGAGGAAGGCCACACAGACAAAGGAGAAGCTTGACAAGAAACTGAAGGACAAAGGCATCAATGAAGGAGATCTTGTGCTAAGGTATGACAATCGACTCGATAATCGTTTTGATGCCAAATTGAAACAAGATGGCAGGGGCCATACATAGTCAAGAAGGCTTTCAATTCAAGTTACTATCAACTTATGGACTTGAATGGGAAAGAGCACTCCAGGAAGGTAAACGGCTATCGCTTGAAGCCTTATTTGAGTCGCCTTCTACCAAAGGATCTACCAGAGAAAAAGGCAACTATCTCATGTAAGTATTGTTCCATGAAGCATGAGTGTAACACAAACCAAAATTCCAAGGGGCCAAACAATGAAGATCTTGTCAAGGACTCTGAAGCACTCTCTTTGGAAACGATTCTTTATGATGGTACATGAATATACCATCATCCTGGGGGAGGGCTAATGATAGCCGTTTTTTCGGCTCTCTGTAATTGCCATAGTGAGTTATCTCACCCTATCAAATCACTCAAACACTGTGGTTACCCTCACCCTTTCACTGTATATAGGTGTGTGTGAGTTAGGAGACTTTTCCCATATCTCCTTACTGAAATAAAAAAACCCTCAATTAGCTAGTCATTGGGCTAGTTGAGCCAAAGAAATAAAAAATATAAGTAAATTATGGCCCATGCGGGTGTAAATATCTCTTTGTATATAGGGCCTAAATAAAAGATTTTTTCATAATTATTTTGGTATTTATTTAAATATTTCTACCTAGGTTTGTGTTATTTAGGCTCTGTACATTGCCTCACCATTACCACAATTTTTCTTACCATTTTTCATACTCTTTATTCCATATAGAAATATTTTCATGTAAGATTCTCTTATTTTTGGTGTAACTCCACCCCAACAAAAATCCAAAAAAACTAGTTTTATTTATGTGTATATTTTTTCACTATTGTGATTTTTCCCTTCCTACATCTATTTTGTTTTTTTTCTAAAAACTAAAAACACCAAAAATATTTATCTTTTTATGGTAGCCTCATAATGAGAGAGATTTCTTTTGACCCCTTTATATTTTTTCCACTTATATTATTTATATTTGACATGTACATATTTTTTAGACCGCTCGATATTTGATTTTCTTAGTTGTACTATTCACTTATATCATGATCTCAACAATATCTTCAATTATAGACCTACCAAATAAGGTCAAAGGTAGGTGGCATGCATACATGCACTATAGAGGGCTCACTCTTGGAGGTATTCAAAAGAATCATCCAAAGAAGGACCCCACAAGGACTTTGTGCAGTGGAAAAAAACAGTCGGTTTTGCTGAATTTTTAAAGTTCACTTGCTCTCTTATTTTAAAAGGTGATACAAACAAAAGTTGTAGCTCGTGGGCTGAACTTTTGCCTCAAATTTTTTCATATTTTTTTGAGCTACGAGCTGTGAGCTATGATTTTATTAGTGGACCCCAGTTTTCCCATGCTATGCAGCCACACTCTCTCTTCCACTTTATCATTTTCCTCTTTCACACACACTTCTCCACTCATCATCCCCACCTCTCTCACCACTCCTCTCTGCACCCTACTCACCTTCTCCTCAACCTTGAAGAATAAGAGAAACCATGGTGAACTCATACCTCCCACACACAATTCCATTCCAAAATTGATCACCTAGTCTCATTTTTCCTCCTCCAAATTACCCATATCTATCAAAAAAACCACAAAATTCAGCCTCTTCTCTTGAAAGACAGCATCATGGTGATTGATTACTCAGCTTCAATTACCTTGTCTCTCAAGGAAGGTCAAGAGTGGAGAAAAAATGTACCGTCAAAGCTAGTGGACCGTCAACAAGCGTCAAAATTGGCCCTACTCAAGACACTTGGAGCATCAACCTTGTAAGAAATCCATCTTTTCTTACCTCTTAAGAGTTTTTCTTCCTTATTTGTATCCTACATGGATACTCCCATTGTAAATATCCAATTCCATTTGTAAATTAATAAAAGTACTAACTCTACTAACACTAACCCA
Source organism: Adiantum capillus-veneris (assembly GCF_014529385.1). NCBI lineage: Eukaryota > Viridiplantae > Streptophyta > Polypodiopsida > Polypodiales > Pteridaceae > Adiantum > Adiantum capillus-veneris. Next base: position 147,459,666 of record NC_140936.1, on the reverse strand, counting down.
CTATGAAAAGTCCTATCACCTCCATTTCTCTCCTCTCTCTTTCCCCACCAACTTCGTGATAATTCCAAGCAAAAGAAATTAGGTAAATTGCTGAAAATCTAACCCAACCATGGTTAGAGGAGTAACCCTAGCCTTCAAAATTGCTATAAAAGGAGGGTGTAGCTAGCACAAAAAAGGAGAAGAAAGAGCACTATGCTATAGCTTGAGAAGCCAAGCTCAACCTCTTGAGAAGGATCTCTTGAGTGGAATCTCATTGGCTTAGGCATATGTATGTGTTGTATTAGGGGTGATTAGCAAGGGAACTCTATGCGGTTGTAAGAGAGAGTGATCATTCAATTGAGAGTAGGAAATCTATCATTTCTCCTACTAGTGTAAGCCCAACATTTGTTGAATCAAGGAGGGTGAATTTGGACTAAGCATGGATACCTTGTCTCCCTTCCAACGTGAAGTCATGGACAATAATGATGTGTAAGTGTCTTGGTGTTCTATTTAAGTTCTCTATAGCTTGTCTCCGGGTATTGTTATCAATTTAGCCATAAATCCCATATGCTATAAGAGGGCGATAGGGTGGAGAGGACTCCTCTGGCCTTAAGACAGTGATTGGGGTGGCTTTTTCTTGTGATGTGTTGTGGTGTAATTTACTAATCTCACTTTGATTGGTCATGAAAGATTTGTAAGAAGGCATTAGTGCAACAAGCACCCCCTTCCCCCTTCTCTCTCTTTCTTACATATATATATTTATGTTTGCTTGATCATTAACGATACACTTCAAAGCAGCCCGAGCACTATCTCTCTCTCTCTCTCTACGCGTCCTATTTCGCATCCAAAACTAGGTGGTGCCCCAAATTTGTGTAGGGTTAGGTTGCGGGTTTGTGTGTGTGTTTTGTTTTTTTTTTCCAACCCCAACCCAATTGAGCAGCACGGGAGCCTAGAAGTGTGTTTAGAGGCCACTCATTCTTGTTGCCCGCCCCGGACCGCTTCACTAGATAGGTGAAGATACTTACGAATTGATTAATATTCAAGTATTTTGTGCGCTTCAGACATGCATGACAGTCATGGATGAAAATTTTAATGCTTTGAATGAAAATGTTACTAAACTATCCACATTAGTAATTCAATTAATGCAACAACAATCCAAGAGTCTTTCTAACACGCACATGCATGAGCACGTTGCTACATAAGGGCAAGGCACGTCTAATCTAGAGCAAGGCCCAAATACTGATATGTTGCATACTCTCACTGCAAAAGAGGTGGATGAATTGTTAAAAAATACGAAACCACCGATGTTTAAGGGAGAAGACCGAGACCGCAATAAGGATGCAGTGAATATCTTTCTCAGCTAGTGGGATGGAATTCACGCCTTACGGTGTACTCCGGATGCAGTCAGAGCTTTGCAAACGAGCTTAACTCTGGAAGGCAAGGACTACAAATGGTGGATGTCTCATAAGGAGAAGAACACCATACCACAGAGTTGGGCAGATTTTGAAGCAATGTTTAGCGAGGAATTTTTGCCTACAAACGAGGCCGATTGGAATTGGACGGCTTGGGACACATGTTCCATGCGCCAATACCCATCACTCCTTGAATATATCTCTCACTATCAGGACGTTATCCTCGAGTTGGAAGGCTTAAACCTTTCAACAAGCACGGGCTTCATACGAGGACTGACATCCGAGCTTAAGAAGTATGTGAAGACCCAAGACCCTAAAACACTTGAGGAAGCCATAGTGAAAGCACATATTCATGATGATCCGGATGAAAAGAGTCACGTTCTTGCTAATATACATGGTAATACACACACTCAGTATGGGCACAATAAAAGAAAATTTATAGTTGCCAATTCAAATGCATCTAAAAAACCCAAGGTGTCCAGGGGTCCTCTCTCTCCTGAGTACTTTGATAAAGCCAAGAAAGAAAAATTAAGTTTTCAATGTTTAGGAAGAGGTCATGGCAAAAGGGATTGTCCCAAGGGGAAATCTACTGCTCAGGGCAAGGAGAAAGCAGTGCACACGGTGCAACCACTACCTCTTGAGTCTTCCTCACGATTCTCTATAGTGGAAGTAACACACACTGAGGTGGTGTATGAATGCTATCTCAAGCTTCCATGTGGAAACCAACCTTTGGACCACATGAGTTAGTACGTATGCATGGATATCTGCAAGGGCACAAGGTGTGCATCTTGGTAGATGATGATGCTACTCACAATTTCATCAATTACGGATTGGTGAAAAAACCCAAACTGCCTCAAACTCCGCGGACCCACCACTACAAGGTAGCAATGATGAATGGATGTGATACTTCAATATGGGATACTCAATGCGGAGCTGTTCCATTGGAAGTACAAGGGTATTCCACATGTTTGTATTTTTAGGTTATGAACATGGAAAGGGCTGATGTGGTTCTTGGAAGGGAGTGGCTGCATAGCCTAGGACGATCACTGAATCGTAGCTATGAGCACAATAGCTTGATGTTTGAATCCCATGGCGCACATGTGTTGTTATTAGGAGAAAAAGATATACCTTCATCACCACTGATTTGTACCACTGAGCTTATGCAGCTCGTTTTTGATAATGAAATAGATTAGGTTTTCTTGTGTTATTCACTGTCTCATTTTTTTTCTAACATTGAGTCTGTTGAACATTCCTCAATGCCGCATGCTTCTCTCTCCTCTATTCCACCAATTGCTAATTCTAAACAAGAAAACGATCCTAGTCAATTACAAAAATTATTGAAGGAATTTCAAGATGTATTTCCTAATGATTTGCCAACAAGATTACCATCGACACTATCAGTACAACATAGCATTGACGTGGCTGCAGACTGTAAATCTGTTAGTAAACCACCTTACCGTATGAGTTATTTAGAAGCTACAGAGGTGGAACGCCAGCTTGCTGACTACCTTAGTAGAGGGTTTATACAACCCAGTCCTTCACCATGGGTTTCGCCTATCCTCTTAGTGAAGAAAAAGGACGGCAGTATGCGAATGTGCGTAGACTACCGTGGCTTAAATGTGGTTACATTTAAGAACAAATACCCATTGCCCATAGTAGATGAGTTGTTTGATAAGCTCACTCATGCTCACATTTTTTCAAAAATATACTTGCGGTCAGGATATCACCAAGTCCATATTTGATTTGCTGATATACCCAAAACTGCATTCCGAAAACGGTTTGGACACTACGAGTTCTTGGTGATGCCCTTTGGGTTAAGCAATGCGCCCGCAACATTCATGACACTTATGGATAGTGTCTTGAAGCCATATTTGGGCAAATTTTTCATTGTTTTCCTCGATGACATCCTAGTCTATAGTGCTTCTGAAGAAGAACACTTATAACATCTCAGGTAGGTATTTAAGTTTTCACGCACAAAAACAAATTATCTAAATGTGTTTTTTTAAAATATGAAATTCATTATTTAGGCCATGTTATTTTAGCTCACGCCTGTACATGGATCAATCCAAAGTGGATACCATCCAAAAATGTCCTCCTCCTAAAAATCTAGAAGAATTACATATATGTTTAGAATTTGCAGCTTTTTATCGAAGGTTCGTTAAAAACTCTGCTCAAATTGTTGTTCCTATGATGGATCAACTCAAAGGCAAAGGTAAAGCTTTTCAATGGGGATCTGCTCAACAACACGGTTTTGATACGCTCAAGGATGCATTAGCTACAGCTCCTATACTAGCTATTGTAGATCCTTTGAAACCATTCGTTTTGGAAACGAATGCTAGTGACCGTGCTATTGCAGCAGCCTTGTTACAAGACGAACGGTCGATTGCATTTGAAAGCAAGAAGATTGATGCAGCTTAGCAGAACTATTCTGCATACGAACACGAACTCTATGCAATAGGTATCCGCCTTAAAAACATGGTGGCATTATCTGTATGGTGCTCAGATTGAGATTGAGTTTGACCATGAAAGCATCAAATGGTTTACACAACAAACGGATTTGAAGGGTCAAAAAGCGAGGTGGGCCGAGATTCTTAAGGAATATAACGCCAAACTAAGGTATCACAAAGGCCGATACAATGTCGTGGAAGACGCTCTAAGTCGAATGCCAGAGATCAATTTGCTCTTGTTCACGGAACTTCGTAGTGAATTTCTAGATTCTCTCAAAGACAAATATAAGCATGATGAAGCATATTCCAAAGTGTGAAGTCATGTTCAAAAGAGGGATCCTTCTCACTCCAATGACGATAGTGTACAATTAACCTCCACACCTAGTTCTCCTTTATCAAGTGATGAACTACAATGATGGAAGCATTTCACCATTGACAGTGGGTACCTACTCCATAAGTGGAGAGTTTGTGTATCGATGGACACAGACATTCAGTGCAAAATTCTTTATGAATGTCATGATAGTCCAAGTTCAGGGTACCCGAGGATTAGAAAAAATTATTCTCTTGTGCGACGATAATTTTACTGTCCACGTATACATGGCTTTGTTCAAGCTTATGTCTTGCATTGCCAAAAATGTCAAGTTAACAAAGCAGAGCACCTGAAAGTAGGAGGACTGTTATATCCTTTGGAGATTCCTGGTGGAAAATGGGAAAGCATCTCTATGGATTTTATTGTAGGTTTACCAACCACTGTACGAGGTCATGACTGAGTATGGGTGGTCATAGACAGGTTGACTAAACTATGTAAGTTTATTCCGACCAAATCAATGGTTAAGACACCAGAACTAGCTAGCCAAGTTATTTGTGAATAATCTATAAGAATTGTATGGTTTGCCAAGTAATATTGCTAGTGACCGTGATCCCAAGTTTAATAGCCACTTTTTTGGAGAGCTGTAGTTAAATGATTGGGTACACAACTAAACCTCAGTACAGTTGATCATCCCGAAATGGATGGTCAGACAAAATGGGTTAACGAGGTGCTAGAGGATATGCTAAGATCATATCAGCAAAAAACAGTCAGATTGGGAAGAATACTCACCTATTCTCGAGTTTGCCTACAACCGTGCTAAGCATGTCACAACAGGTTTTATTCTTTTCATGCTCATGTACAGGTTTCAAACTAGGTCACCAGTTACGGTGGGGTTGGCAACCAAAAAACTTCAACAGGTTAAGGATTTTCTCCAAGACCACATGGATATGCCAAAACTTGCTCGTCAGAACGTCCACTACAAGAGGTTGTGTGCTCTTGTGACGCTGTTAGCGACGGAAATACACTGGGTTTTTATAACCCCCAGCGTCGCTAAAACCATCACTACGAGCGTCGCTACGAGAGCGTCGCTATATGCGTCGCTATATAGCGACGCATATAGCGACGCCTATAGCGACGTTTACACAGAAGACTATAGCGACGCTCATAGCGACGCTACAGAGCCATAAATAGCGACGCTTATAGCGACGCCCAAGAGAATCTTTTTTTGGTGGCAGGGCATTGAATGCCCTGCCACCCATCAACCATATTGTACTTGATTCACTTTTTAAAAAAAGTGCAAAGGTAGATAATAGACCCAAAATAGTCACCCACAAGACGCATTGTTTGCAAAATTGACAATTGTACACATCATAAGCAAAATGAATTGATTGGCAAATGTAATAATGACAATTGTACAACATCATAGGCATAAAGAATTGATTGGCAAAAGGAACTGCGGTGACAAATGTAATAATATACATGGTTCAAAAAGACGTATAAAATCCGTCTCATGATACATAAGCTATGAGAAACCCTAAACTAATGCTATCTAGCTACGGCTAAACTGACGTCGTCTAGTCAGACGTCTCATCGCGTCCAAGCGGCGTATCTGTCGGATTCTGCAAAAAAAGACAATAAGACAGCTTTCAGTAAGTATAAACATATAACGACATTTATAAAACAATACAAAAAATAAAAAAGAGTAAACCCTAATACTAACCATGCCGCCGCGAGAACTGAGAATGTCCATTAGTGCGTTTAAGCCCTTCCTGCCTGCGTACTCGCGCCCGTACGGTGTGGGATCACGTCCTGTCATCGACCACTGTCAAAACATACAAAGATTTCATTATGTTAGAACTAAAAAACTCATAAACCCTAAACTATCGAACATGCATAAAGAGCAATGTGAAAACACTTACAAAATCGGCCTCAAATGATGCCCATCCACCGCTCCCCAAGTGGTGCCAGCTCCCTGCCTCTACTCGCGCTCTGGCTGCATCCTTTTGTTGCTTCCACTTGTCGGGATTCTCGCGCGCTGCTTTCTTCGCATTCTTCCAATCTTCTTTGGCCAGCCAATCTGGCCTGTTCCACCCATTCTTGATTGCTTTTTGCACTTCGGAACGCTTGTGTTTGCAGTATTCGCGCATTCGAATCTTCATCAGGTCTTCATTGAAGCGCTGATCCCGTGTTGGAACGGGAAACTCATCATGAAGTATGCTGATGACTCTGTTTTTTTAATCACTTGGTACTTCACTCCATTTGTTTAGTATGTAGTGTCTAAACAGCTGAGAGCAAAGACCACGCATGCGCGAGATCACCTTCTTACATGAGAGCTTTCAAGCACATAACTTGTAAAAGGGGGATGTTAACTATTTACATACTTACTTGTTCACAATGCTCGGGTAGTACGAAAGTGTCTCTTAGGTCAGTCCATTTCTTAGTAGAATCCACCTCAAGAAAACCAGACTCTCCTCTACGCACAGTAGCGTTGCGACCCTCCATGATTATCTTGAACCATTGCACGTCGAACAAGTCGACAAAAAATCCTCTGTAATCGATCCTCAAAATCTCTTGCAGCGTGCCGAAGTAAGTGAGTTCCGCCACCACAGGATCTGCATCAGAGGAACGTCGTCGACTAGACTGTTCAAATTTTGCCATGATTCCACAATCTTGAGTAAAACACTTTTTGTCGATTCGTTCCACCCTAAAATGTCGACCTTTACACCATGCTGCTGTGTATGACTTATACTACAACGAACAAAGGTTATGAGTGGCCGTTCAAACGTTTATAAATAAAGTCACTTGCTAGTCGTACATTGCAAACTTACCTTGGTCGCGCAACCCCGAGAGTACTCCCACTCTTCTTCAGTCACTTCGTCACCGCATTGTTGTGCGCTTTTCAATTGGTTGTGCAACCATCTTAAGCTCATGAAGGTTGGTAGGCTCTCCAGAACCGCTGGATAGTGCATCGGTGGTCGTCTTCCCCGTCTCCACTCGATTCGTGCCCTTTGTCGCTCTTGCTTTGCATCCTCATATTGCGAAATCCACTTTTGCATCACTAGATTGTGAAGCATGAAAAATCGGTTGATTTTAGCCTCTAGATCTTCCGTCATCTTCTTCTCAACACCGAGATTGCACATGACAATCCCAGATATGCGCTCATCATCTATGGTTCGCCATAGCGTGTCCCGGGATTTATCAAATCCGTCTAGCCACTCTCCAATGTACACTAGGGACTCTGATACCAACCAACCTTCTGCCATGCTACCCTCCGGACGTGCCTTTTGACGCACATATCCCTTAAGCGTTTTCATGAAACGCTCTAAGAAGAACATCCATCTAGAATGAACTGTGCCAGCTATTTCCACCTCATCAACTATGTGAACAAGAAGATGCACGTGAATGGTTAGCATTGTAGTAGAAAAATGTTTCTCAAACATGCACACAAGCTCCGCAGCATTTAGTTTGGCGAATGGTATGGAGTCTACGTTGATCTCCTTTTGTGAGATCCATTGCACCAGCCTTGCAAGTTTGTAGATTGTGTTACGGATGTCGAGAGACAAACATCCCTCAATGGCAACCGGTAAAATAAACTGTAAAGTATGTGCAGCAATGATATTAAAGTCCACATTTTATGCAATGATATTAAAGTCCACTATGAACGTACCTGACACATTTTATGCCAATCGTGTGACTTCAAACCGGTAAGCTTTCCTTCTTTAGTAAAACACGTTCGGAGCGAGTGCATTACGCCAGTGGGGGTCCGCAAAGATCGAATGGTCTCTTTTACTTTGCGTTCTTGGGCTCCTGTGAAAATCCATGGTGCTTTAGGGAGTTTTATCGATCCATCAGACGCTGTTTGCGGCCAATATTGCTCCATACGATCCACATTTCTAAGGTCAACTCTGGCTCCCAAAGTATCTTTCTTGCCGGTCAAATGGTCCCATAGTAGATTACCCACATTCTTGAATATGTGCATTGGATCGAGCAAGTGATTGATCATGAGTCGGGGCCAGTATGGTAACTTGTACCATAGAGATAGTCTCTTCATCCCTGGAGGCAATCCGTCATCGCACATCTCCTTCTGCTCTAACCATGCTTGTGCAGACATCCTTGGTGGCTCTCTTCCCAAAAAGCCATCGCGTAACACATGATTCTCTGGAAGATACGCTTGATGACCTTCGTAGATTTGCTTCTTCAGTGAGGGTGCCCTACATGCATTCAGTCTAGGTCCACATGTGACACATGCTCTGTATCCGCTTGTTTGAAGCCCTGCATGTATACACATGATAATAGATCAACTATGGGAAAAAACAAGATTTACAGTGTCTGAGTGAGGAGTGTCAATAGATCACCTGAGCATTCTGTTAGCCCGGGATAGTAATGCATGGTCCACATTAGAATGCCTCTGATCAAAGCATTCCGTCGTCCTGTGTGTCGGCTCATATCCACCACCTCTATGCCAATCCACAATTGTTGTAGCTCTTCCAATAGTGGACGAAGATACACATCCATATTCCCCACTTTATATCACCCTGGCACAATCAAGCTTAGCCATAGGTGCCCCTTCTTCGTAGTCAACCACGGGGGAATGTTGTAGTTGACGATGACAACGGGCCATACACTGTAAGATGTTGATCTTTGACCGAATGGATTTACGCCATCCATAGCCAGGCCTAAGCGCAAATTTCGAGCTTCCCTGGCAAAATTCGACCATGTTCCATCTATATGTTTCCACGCTACACAATGTGCAGGAATTCGTAGCACACCATCCGAAGATTTATTCTCCTCATGCCATGATGCTAGGGCGGCCATGGACTTACATTCGAAGAAATGCTTGATGCGAGGAAGCAGAGGGAAATGTCGCAAAACCTTTTGTGGAATTTTTGTCCCGTGGAGATCTACTCGATATCTTTCGGAATCACATTTCGGACACTTCTCCATGTCTATGTATTCCCCTCTGAAAAGAATGCAGTCATTAGGACAAGCGTGGATAGAATTGTAATCCATCCCCAAGTTTCGTAAAATCTTTCTTGCTTCATCTCGGGAATCTGGCATCACATTGTCAGCTGGTAGTATGTGCTCTTTCAGCAATCTACACAACATAAAAATATGATACAGTCGTGTAAAAATCTATCAGATCATTATACATTTAGAGTTCTATTAAAGTAAACTAATTGTAATAGATCACCTGAAAAGCGCTGTGACGCTAGTGTCACTCCATCCAAACTTTTCCTGCATGTTGAGAAGAACCAGGAGTGCTTTCAATCTAGACATACGTGCTCCATTATACAATGGCGTATCGGCTTCACTTTTCATATCATCATAGATAAGCCTTTCTGAATCCATGATCGTCTCGATCATTTCATCAATCTCGGGCTCAAACATTGCCTCGTTGGGAATGTGCTCTGCATGATCATCCCCCGAGCTGTCAGAGGCTACATCTTGTGGCCTCACATATGCTGCTTGACCAAAGCGCCTGCGAACACGTCTATTGGGTTGCAAGATTGCTGCTTGTTGGCCAGCGTCAGAGTCCGACGAGTTATAATTGGCAATAACTCGATCTATAATAGATGGATCGAACTCGCCAAATTCGCGAACGTGCTGCAAAGAAACACGTCTTGTCCGTCGCACAGCATGCTTGCATTGATTACAAGGACATAAGACCCTCGTTGAGAGATAGGTGTTTCGGTTGGACGGTCCCACATCCTCGTCGCTACTCATAATGAGGATAAATAACTTATAACCTGGACAACAAATTTAATATTCTATTGGCATTCTTCGTCTTATCTCTCTCTCTCTCTCTCTCTCTCTCTCTCTCTCTCTCTCTCTCTCTCTCTCTCTCTCTCTCTTTACCTCACATTCTCTAGTCATGTCCAATCCCCGCACACCTCGGTCTAGAGGTGCACGGAGATCAGAACCACCGGGTTATAATCTCGTCTTTATTGGTCAATACCTATATTTGTGGGTACAAGAAATCTACACACCCACGTCTACATGATACTGCATGTAGTGGACAAAACCCCTTTGCCTCTTCTCTAGCTGTAGCACTTCACTTCATCTTAACATCTTTTCACAGTAGATCTTTTCACTGTTCGTCTAACTCTAAACCCTAAACCGTAAGTAATTCTTGCGTGGACTCGATCTAACGTAAATAAGCGTAAATCTAAATAAACGTAAATCTAACTAAAAATAAAGCTAAATCTAATTTAACGTAAGTCTAATGACTAGAGGTTGTCTAGATGGTCATTGTGTCGAGGATGTAGTGACTCTTGCCGCCTTGAAGATCCACCTTCTTCCCTATCTTCTGAAGACATTTCACCAGTACTTTTGGATCGACGGAGCCCACCATGAGTGAAGGCAGCAATACCCTATATTCCATTGAGGGCTTTCTTCACCCGCTTCATGCAGGCATCGCAGTCTATGGAGACCTAAATCTAATCTAATATAACGTAAATCTAAATCTAGCTTAAATAAACGTAAATCTAGTTAAAAATAAACCTAAATCTAATTTAATGTAAGTCTACATATAGCCTAATCTTTAACGTCTTTTAAGATAGTTTCCTACGACGTTATAACTCTCTTCTTCTTGTGTGTGTGCGCGTGTGTGGATGTGTGTGCCAATAAAAAGAGATAAATGGTATAACCTTTCTATCACCCATACCAAGTATGATAGATTGATTATGCCATTGCCCTCTTGAATAATAGGTCTTGAGTTCAACTCCTCGTCGGCTAGATCTTTAGGTCTTTTAATTTTAATTAGTTTCCTACGACGTTAAATTAGTTTCTCTCTCTTTCTCTCTCAATGTGTGTGCGTTTTTTTGGATCGTATGCATGTTTTCTCTCTCTTTTCCTCTCTCAATGTGTGCGTTTTTTGTTTATGCATGTTCTCTCTCTCTTTTCCTCTCTCAATGCGTGCGTTTTTTGTTTATGCATGCTCTCTCTCTCTTTTTCTCTCTCAATGTGTGTGTGTATTCTTTGTTTATGTATGTGTATGTGCGCGTTTTTGTTTTTGTTTGTACTCTCTCTCTCTCTCTCTCTCTCTCTCTCTCTCTCTCTCTCTCTCTCTCTCTCTCTCTCTCTCAAAAACACTATGTGTGTGTGTGAGAGAGAGAGAGAGGGAGAGAGAAAGAGGGGAAGGGAACATGAGAATGAGGAGAGGGAAGGAGCATACCTGGCTCTCCTTCCTCTCCTCATGTGTGTGTGTGTGTGTGTGTGGAGAAGAAAAAGAGAGAGAGAGAGAGAGAGAGAGAGAGAGAGAGTGAGGGAGAGCGTTACCTGCTCCTTGCTTGAGGGCGCCGAAAAACTCAGATCTGAGATCTGAGTTTTTGGGCGCGCTCGGTTATTTTTTTACCCCATCCGGCGTCGCTATGAGCGTCGCTATAAGCGTCGCTATGAGCGTCGCTATAAGCGTCGCTATGAGCGTTGCAAATTTACAAAGAAATTTGCGACGCTCATAGCGACGCTTATAGCGACTCTCATAGCGACGCCGGGAAATTTTTTTTGGAGCGTCGCTGTGTGAGCGTCGCTAATATGAAGAGCCTCTTGTAGTGGTCCAGCAAGCACAAGATTGGTATAAGAAGTACGCTAATGAGAAACGTTGGCAAGTTACCTTCAGAGAAGGGGAGGGAGTATTTTTACGTGTGCCAGAATATTCAGAAAGTCTAAAAACTAGACCGACACCTAAATTATCTCCCCAATATTGTGGGCCTTTCAAAATAATCAAGCGAGTAGGTGCTCGTGCCTACAAATTATTACTACCTTCACATTCTCGCATTCATCCGATGTTTCATGTAAGACGTTTACGTAAGCGGTTACATGGGGACGACAATGTCATTGACCAACAGGTTCTGGTTGATTTCATTGAACCTCCTACCTTACTGCATGAACCTGAACGCGTTCCTGATTATCATGAGTTGGGTACACATCATCATGTATGTCAACAAGACTTAATCAAGTGGAAAGACCGACCTGAAGAAGGTGCCACTTGGGAAAACATTAGTTTTCTTAAGAAGAAGTTCCCCACTTTTGTTTTCAAGGACGAAAACTCTTCTGAAGGGGGTAGTAATGTCAGGACACTGGCAAGGCCGGACTAGACAAGGGCAGGGCCGGGCTAGGCGGTGTGGAAAGGGGAGTCCACCAACTAGGGCAAAGGGCCAGGGGCTAATATGCTACTTACTCTCATTGGAAAAGAGGTGGATGAATTGTTAAAGGGCCAGGGACTTTGCTATATAATGGGTGGTTGGGTGGTGGACTCTCACGCTCTAGCTTCCCTTGTCTTACAGGAGGCTTGGTGTCCCTTGAAAGATGTGTCAGCCGTTACAATATCTCCCATCTTGAAAGCTTGAATGCCCAACTTAGTGTCCAACTCTATTGACATGAAAATGTGAGTAGAGCCAGGTCAAACAAGATATCGATGAAGGCATCATGATCCCTTATCTGTCCCCAAGCATAGGAGAGAGATGATCCTTTGCAATGAGAATCCTCTTTTGGAGCTTCGATGGTGGAAGCTCTAGGAGTCTCATTGCAAGCATTTTTCTTTGGGCAATAATGATAGCCATGTCCTTGCTCCCACCACTTAAAACACTTATGGTCCTTGTGAAAAACTTCAAGCTCTTCAGGAGAGAGTTTGTTTTAACCTTTGTAAACTTTCTTATCCTTAGTGTTTTAAGTGTGGGGAGCGAGGACATGGCTATTGTCCTAGGGTTTCAACCATCAAAGCTCCAAAAGAGGATGCTCATTCCAAAGGATCATCTCTCTCCTATGCTTAGGGAAAGGTAAGGGAGCATGATGCCTTCATCCTGTTTGACCCTGGCTCTACTCACAACTTCATATCAATGGCATTGGCCACCAAATTGGGCATTCAAGCTTCTGAGATGGGATATATTGTAACGGTTGACACAACTTTCAAGGGACAACAAGCCTCGGTTATCCCTTGATTGGGAAGTTGAGTCTTCATTTCCAAAGCTATGTCGACAAAGAAGACTTTTTCATCTCTCCTCTCCAACATGAGGATGCTATATTAGGGACACCATGTTTTGATCACATGGCTACCAACATGAAGTTCCCTGAAAGGAGAATCTAGTTCACCTACAGGGGAAAGAATATCTATATAGATGCTAGTGAGTGTGGTTGTACTGTACCACTTGTAAATCCTTCTGCTTTTGATAAATCAATAAAGAGCTCAGTTTTTGCTGACATCATTTTTGTCAAAGAGTCCCTAAAAGATCCTAATATTTCATCAAATGTAAATGGTAGGAATCAAGAAGAGTTAGACTTGTCTAATTTTCTAAAAGGATTCCAAGATCATCTCGATGATATCCCTATGAACTTGCCTCCAAAACGAGGGGATGATGACCATTGCATTGAACTCCTTCCAGGAAGATCACCGCCTAACAAGCCTCCCTATCGAGTTTCTCAAGCTCAACAAGAGGAGCTCATGAGGAAAGTACAAGAATTGGTTGAAAAATGGATGGTGAGGCCTAGCTCCTCTTTCTTTTGTTCAATTCTCCAGTCCTTTTGCTGCAAAAAGAAAGATGGTACATATCGTATGTGTGTGGACTATCAAGCACTAAACCATATCACTATCAAAAAGAGACTTCCCGTGCCTCGGGTGGAAGATCTATTTGATAAGCTACAAGGCTTTACCTACTTCGGTAGGATTAACCTTGAAAGTCGCTATCATCAAGTGGCTATCATCAAATAAGGATAGTGGATGAAGATATTTTAAAGACCGCGTTTCATACAACGTTTGGCCTTTATGAATATCTAGTCATGCCTTTTGGCTTGACTAATCCACCGGACATGTTCAATCATCTAATGGAGAAAATATTTAGACCCTACCGCAAATTCAGTGATATCATCATCTACTCCAAGTCCTTGGAGGAACATAAGCAACATCTCCAAGTAATTTTTCAAGCATTGAGAGAGAACAAGCTTTTTATCAACCAAAAGAAAAGAAAAGATGGTATCCGTATGGATCCATCAAAGTTAGAGGTAATAAAAGCATGGACTAATCCAAGGAATCTACATGAGCTAAGAAGCTTTATTGGTATGTGTACATACTATAGACACTTCATACAAAAAATTTCTCAAATAGCAGGACCACTACAAGACTTAACTAATAAGAACGTTAAGTATTTGTGGACTAATAAAGAGCAAAATTCTTTTGACAAACTCAAAAAGAAGCTTACCTCCCAACCAATCCTTATACTACCGGATCTCTCAAAGCCATTTGAGGTCCATAGTGATGCTTCTGGTTATTGCCTTGGAGCACTCTTGCTTCAAGAAGGGCATGCCAAAACATATGAGAGCCGAAGTCTCCATACGGATGAGTGAGTCTTGGGAACATGCCCTATACACATGGAAGCACTAATTATTGGGAACTCCATTTATTCTACGAACCGGCCACCAAATTTTCAAGTACTTCATGACGCAAACCAAGATTTTTGACAAACAAATGAGGTGGGTAAGTTTTCTTTTGCAATTTAACTTTCAGATTGCTCACATTGCTACTAAGCACAATCAAGTGGCCGATGCACTTTGAAGACGACCAAAAGTTAATGCGATGTCTATAGAAATTCACAATGATCTATCTTCTATGATAGATGAGTATGCTATTTACATTGACTTTAGAGACATAATGTCAGCTCTTGCTTTGGGGAAGAAAGAAGAACCATTCACCTTGTAGGATGATTATCTTCTCGATGGAAATAGGCTATGTGTTACCCACTCCCTTCATGAGAAAGTCATGTATGAATCCCATGCTCCTCCCTATGTGCCTCTATGCACGGTCCGCTGATATTGCATTTTCTGCAGAACAACTCAGTTTCCTTTTTGAGTCTGATGAACTGGTTTAGCAGAGTCAACTTTGCTCTAGCGCGCTTTCTGGTCACTGCCTACAATCAATCGTGAGTATTTTCTTGCCTTGTAAAAAACATCTTGCATTGAGAATCTCTCCTCATCTTTGATGCTGTCTCTGTAGTGATCATTGGAGTCTGATGTTATTTGACATGGAAGCTAAGATTGTTTACTATGCAAACACCGGGCAAAGCAGGGCGTTTCACGGTCGTGTAAAAACGTAAGGTCCATTTGGGTACATCTGGAAAGCAGTGTCTCTTTGTAATGTGTTACTGGCTCAAGTGGTTATGTATGTAGTCCTACGAAAAAACTTGTATGCTATGTAGAGCATCTTTTGTTAGAACATGATCTAGGAAGTGTAGTCCGACACGAACGGGTAACCGTGCCCACGCAGACTGATGACTATAGCTGTGGCTGGCAAACCTGTTTGAATGTTGTGTTGCTCATCAGTCAAATTATGGATATACCGAACGTAAGTAATCTGCTGTTTTATTGTTTGTTGCAACGTATGTATGAAGCAACAGATGTCTGTATCACGCTTCTACAGGAACTTTGATTACATAACTACACCAACAACAATGTGCGACATTTTTCTGTAATGGCCATCCAACATTTTATAATCTCCATAAACAGACGCACAAGAGAGGAAGCGGCGAGAGCTGATGAGTTCGAAGAGGCTCGCATTAACGAAATGACGCAACACCACAATAAGATCAAGAAGAAGTTCAAAATATGTAAGAAGCAATAAACCAATATTATTCGGATGCTGCAGAAGTAGAGGAATGGGCTACACGTCGATGGCAAGAGCAAGAACAGCGGGAAGCTTCACAGGTGCAAGAAGCATGGGAAGCCATGGAAGAGGCCCATGATTTCGAGCGACGTGAAAGGATGCCCAAGACCAACATCTCCAAAGGCAGAGGTAGCAGCAACCGGAGCAGAGGGCAAGGGAGGAGTGGCACAAACCGGGGGAGAGGACAGGCGACGAGTGGCACAAACCGGGGGAGAGGACAGGGGACGAGAGTGGCACAAACCGGGGGAGAGGACAGTAGCAGGGAAAGGGAGAAAATTACTTGTATAAATCTTGACAGAAACAACACAATATGTAAATTTTTGAAACATTGAAAATTTATATTTTTGAAACATTATTTGACCGCCAAAAAATGTCTCTGCATTAGTCATTTTGAAGAGTACATCATGGTTTGCATGGCATCAAAGCTCTTTGCGTGCACAAGGTATGTGACCTAGCTTCCGGTGGAAGCAATTAAGTGAAGTGTATTTTTTAGTGACTCCTTGCACAATGTTGTTTTTTGCTTGCACCTTGGAATCTGAAAAGAAGAAAAAGTTAGATTCAGTCATAGTGTATTAAAGACAATCAAAGTTTATCGATTTAGTAAGCACCTTTCTATTGTTGAGACTGAATGCATACAATTCCGGCAAAAGTGGAAGTTCTTCACATGTAAGATCTATCCTGAGCTGTGCTAGAGTTGTGCTTGACATTGTCTTCATCACAATAAGTAAGCTGCCTCGAAAGTAGAGCTCCGTTGATAAATGTTTGTTCTCGAGGCTGTTCTCTATACCTTGGTCGAGTGGAATAAGCTGCCCACTAAGAAGATGATATCTAATATAGTAAAACGATACTAAGAAATTTTGAGAGCTTATAATGAGCTTGCAAATTATGAACTTCTTTTGCAAAATACAAATTTTGTTCTGTGATTGTTTCCTATCCCAGTTATCATCTAAAAAGTCCAAACAGCTCTCAGACTTGCAAATGAACATTGTTGCGGTAGTTCCTATTTGCTCATCGAAGAAAAAATCTACAAACACTTCAAGAGGCATAAATAGTGCGAGCCGAACTATTTTTGTGGCAATTGAATACTTGAGGGACTTTTGTATATCCTAAAACAACTTATTCCTGAAGCTTTCACTAGTTTGTGAAGCAGGCAGGGACCAATCCTTGCTGTCAAACGATGGAAGTGACAAAGGAGCTACACGACCCCAACCAATGGAAGTTCTCAGAGCCACATATGACATATCATAAAAGAAAATTCCATTATCTGCAAGTTCCTTGTGTTGTCTTCCTCGGTACATTTGTTCACCAATAAACACATGGAAAGCATCAAAAATCCCAACTATGCTCTTAACTGGTTGCCAATCTGTCCTATTCAATGGATAAATATTTGAATCATACTAAAGATGATATCCACCACTTAATATTCGAATATAATCATGCACTAAGCGATATGCTGAAATAACTTACAGTTGGGTCGATGCCTTGGAAAACGTGGAGGAGATGTTTGCAACCTTAAGTCTGCATGCTGGAAAGCATGTTGTATGAGGACCTCTTTCACCCGCTTGCTTTGTGCACACACTTTAAACTCTTTAAATTCACCCTTGAAAGCCTCCACGAAATCATTGCGTTGTCTCCTCTTCCTCCTCCTAGTTTGCAGTAGAACCCAACTTCCGATATTTATTCGAGATGGAATCCATGCTTGATCGTCTGTAGTATAACTGTTAAAAATGCTAACAGAGTCAATGGTATTGCTAGGCCTTCGAGAAGTAGACATGGTGTGCAGTAGAATGAATACACAAAAAGGTTAGCGCAAATATGAAAAAGGGAAGGAGTTTTGAGAGGGAAGTAGAGCTACTCAAAGTCATATTTGGGCGGGAACAAAGATACTAGATAGAGTCTTCATTGAAAGTTTTGAAATTCCTCGGTACATAGTTAGTACGACTTACGGCATTTATGCCTTGAAAGCGTGAAATTGTGCAATTTGATGAACCAAAATAATATTTCCTCCCTTTTTTTTAAAAGAGCTTGACTCCAAAATGTCGATTTTCAACGTAACGTTAGCCTCTTCCTCATTGGTCGAGCGCCACTCTCTCTCTAGAACTGAAAGTCCCAAAAGTGAGTCCAGCTTTCTCCTAATGCATAGCTCTCCAACACCAGTAGATTCCTCTTCTCCAACCTTGAAAGATCCCTTTTTCTTAATAGGATCCACCTTCAACCGTAGGCAAATGCCTCAACCATTGATATAGCATGGCTAGTAGCCATGTCCTCAACTAGTTTCTTCATCCCACCTTTGCCAAAGTTTGTCCCCAACAGCTTACCTGTTTCACTTAAGTGGATTTTGCCATCTTTAAAGAAAACAAGCTCCTTTGTCAAAGCGTCTTTGAAACTTTCACAATCCCTCTTGCCATGGTCAGTACTATCACACCATATGCATCTATTTACAAAGCCTTCTATGTTTTGAGGTCTTTGCCTTGTAGATTTTCTTGATGGTTGCCCCTTTTCTTCTAGCCTTGTAATCTTTAACTTGAGCTCTTGCATTCCTTTGACAATATCATCTAGGATGGATTTGTCACTCTTTGGAACCACAATCACAGGCTTTATAGGACTCTCAGGAACACTTGGGGATTGAGTAGGGTTGACTATCATCTTGTCTCTTCATCGTTGTCGCTTAGCTAGTAGTGAAATGGCATCTTCGACCTCATTCCAATTGGTCTTCAAGCCCTGTTCCGCATCCTTATCCTCAAGTAATAGTTCTAACTTCTCTTGAATCTTTTTACCTGCAGCCTGCAAAAAGAGCTCTGTCTTCTCCGAGTTTAGGGTAGCCTTTTCAATCCTTGAAAGTTGATCATAACGGCGTTCGAATTCCCTTGGCAATTCAGTAGGCGAGAGCCCCTCTTTTGGCCGAACTACCCACTCTAAGAAAGTCCTCTTTGTTACCCTTTTGGAGTCCTCCATGAAATACTCTTACTTCAAGGATAATTTGAATGCTTCCCAAGTTTCCCGATCCTTATTTCTAATTCCCCTTACATGCTCTCTGATCTCGGGAACCACAGCTAGTTCAAAACTTTGCACCATCTCTGCTTCGGGCACTCGATGAAGCTCCATCTCCTTTACATATCCACAAAGATACTTTGTTACATAATTACCTTTAAATTGGTCCATTTTATTCACCAAATATTGAAGCACTTTGGTTGAGGAGAGCTCCCTCCTTTCTACAGCTTGCTACTGCTGCATAAACACTACAAAAGCTTGAAACATTTGCATTGTGACTGTATCAAACCAAACCCCCTATTGCTCTTGTTGCTCCGTATATTTAAACCTTTGTTTTGAGACATTTATGAAGCTTTTGAACCCTCACCCTAGCCTACTTTGCATCGGGTTCACCAAAAAAATGTGTCAAGAAGTGTGCAGTGCGACTAGGAAAGCGTCGGGCCTCTGACTGTGAGGATTCGTAGAAAAATCAAGCAAGGCGTAGACGATTTGAAGCCAAAAACACACTAAAAAATAACAAAATGCCAGCCATGAAAGCTCCACTTTGAAAAAGAACCAATACTAACTCAAAACTCTTGTGTGTGTGAAGATTAGCTGTAGCTTCGCTCCCAATTGCACAGATAAAGTGCTCATTCGACCTGTTAAAAACCCTAAAATGACGCCTTGATTCCTCGTCGTGACCATTTCATGGAAGCTCCAGTACTTCATTGGAGAAGCCCAAGTGGTTATTTGAGGAGGGGAAACCCTAATTGGAGGCCTCACAGCCTCAACTATGCAGTGGAAGCAGCCTGGGACTGCACTAGCACCCTGGAAAGAAATGGTTGTATCTCCTTGCTCATATGCCCAAATGAGCACATTCTTGGCTCTAAAATTTCCCACACAGCTTGAGATATAACGCCACCCGTCGTTGATGTGACATTTTGAGCTATTTTTAGGTATTTTTTTACCATTTTAAGACCATTTATAGCCATTTTTTTGCCCAAAATGCTCTTTTTTGTCCGTAAAAAGCCCATACGAGCTGGGAAAAATCCCATCGGTCTCAAATTTCATTTTTAACCTCATTTTCACACTCCGTAAGAACTTTGGACACGTCTTTTATGCCAGCACACGGAACCTGCTATGTTTGGCCAAGATTTGTACATTCCTAAAGCAAATTAGGCATATATTTTTGTGAAAAAGCATTCCATGGCGCCACGAGTAGGGCCTCGCCCGCCCGGCAAGGTATGTACACGACTGCAACCGTGACATTCATTTTCGCATATATCATACTATGTACATTGTAGCATTTGGTCCCACACATCATAGACATTAAGAGTGAGGTAGATATTTTAATTTCACATTATGAACGTGCCATGACACGACAATGTTACGAGAAATGTGGTGATGGAGTCTAGTTGAAGTCCAACGAGGATGAGTGATTTGCCAGTTCTTGATGAATTCACAGTAACTCGAGAACCATCATACGCAAGAAACAATTACATCAAAGTGGCTGCAGATCTTGGCAATGCCAGCTATGATTTTCTCTTATTTGAAACAGAAAATGCTCGCTCGGCCAATCTCCTTGCCATCAACAAGAAGGGGGACACATCCCCCATAATTAAGCAGCACAAAGGCGCGGATGTACATGACAATCGCAAGAGTGCGCAAATCATAAGCATCTGTAAGCAGCACTGAGGCGAAACAACAAAGAAAATTCTCATCCTCAACGGCGATTTAAAAAAATAATTAGCCTTGACATCGGTGCCTATTTGTGTTGGGATGGGGCAACCTCGGCGACGTAGTAATCCTAGCGGCAGGCTTGGAGCAGCTAGTGTTGATGAAATAAAGTAGGCAGCTAATTTTTCACTAATTGGCACTCATTCACTGTAGCGTTCAAAAGACCCAAATATGGTCGAATCAAGAAATATAAGTAGCAGTGTGTAGCTTACTCTGTGGCTCAAACAGGCAGGCACAGGAGCTATGATGATCAGTTGGTGGAATTAACAGAAGTCAATGTTAGTTTAGCTGCTACAAATGAACAAAGTGCAAACAAATTATTATTTACATCAAATCAAAAGAGAAACAGGAATGTTTCAACTGGTGATGAACGACTAAATATGAAAGGGGGAAGCCGGGTGGGATGTGCAAGGCGTTGCCTGCCAGAGGGTGCAAAGAATGCTGCTGCAACAGCTAATCATGGGCACGCACAAATTTATGAGACCATGCTAATGGAGGAAGAGTGCTCACCTGGTGCAAATGTGGTAATGGAGGCTAAGCTGATGGATGACAGAAGGAGGTTGTATCGCTCTTCATGCGGGCCGCATGATTCATGACCAGAGGAAAGTAGCAGTACAGGCAACTAAGATGGAAAAGAATATGAGTAGTGCATGTGCTTGGAAACCTTTTGTATGGCCAATGGATTAGACATAAGACACTCAAAAATGGGATATAAGAGTTTGGCATGTTCTGTTTCTCAGCTAATAGTTTATGTAGGCTGTACCCCAATTATGGAGGGATAGGTGTTTAGGCTATCAAGGATCCCGATGGAATTCAAAGTCTCCCTCAATCAAAGATGGGAGGAGATATTGACAAAATTGAGACAAAATATTTTCAAGTGGCAAAGCCACGTCCCTTCTCTAGCTTTTAGAGATTTTGTTCTTAGCCATTTTATTCTTCCACGAGTGACTTACTTCCTATCTTACTAGACCCAGCCAAATACCAAAAATTTCTTGTGGGGTAGAGATGACAACCACCACAAAGCGCCTAAGGTCTCTTGGTCTACTTTTCAACTGCCTAAAATCAAAGGTGGACTTGGTATTGTAAATTTGGACTTGATAGCTACGCAAATGGCAAAAAGATGTATTATTGAGAGCTTCTAGCTCTACTGATTATTGGGCTCTTCTTAACAAAAGGAATTGTCACAAGTTTAGTTTGCAAAGCTATAAAGCCTTGACCAACATGGACTGTAGAGATATTATAAGCTCTCCTCTCATCTCCCATGGCTCTCCTATTGTATGCAAGTTTTGGCCAGCCTCCAATACTATCAGAAGTTCATGGTCTCCATCTAGCTCTTTTAATCTAAATTAATTTTGTTTTATGTTTGATTCTCTTGGACATGCTTTTTTCTGATACATATAGATTGGAGCTAAGAAGAAGAGCACACAAGTGCTTTAAAGCAGGCACCAAGTGTTAAGGAGATTTGTTTGTCAACAACAGGTTGAGAGATGAAGATGAGTTACTGGAAGCTTTCAAGGTCAATTTGATTAATGCTAGATGGTGTATGGACATAACAAAGGAGATGCTTTCAAAAATTAAATTAACCCACAAAGCCAATCTGAGGCATAACACTTTGCAGCTCATTTCTTTTGAGATATTCAAGCAGTCCAAGGTTGTGGGTGGACTAGATGACAACATGAAGAAGAAGATGAGTAGGAAATTGAATCTCCAACGGAGTTTCAAGCAGAGGAAATCTAGATTTAAGTGTATTTGGGCCTACCCATTAGGGAGCAAACACAGCAATCTACTCTGGCTCATCATACACCAGGGACTGTGGAGTGGTCAAGAGGATCTACAGATTAAAGTCAGTAATAGCATTTGTTGAAGATGCAGAACTACTGATGAAGACTGTCCTCACCTCTTCTACAATTTCAAATCTAACCAACTAATAATGGATATGCTTAGGAAAGTCCACAATCTGATACGACCTTTTAGGACTTGTTATCGAGTCAATGTAAAAGGATAGATAAAACAAGTTGCTACTGCTGATTTTGGATACACATATACCTTTTTGACTTGTTAACCTTCAATTGTCTATTGACAAGGTGTTTCTTTCATGTAGGGGTGGTTGAAGCACTCCTCAACTTTGAGGGTGATAAAATATAGTTGTAAGGCCCTTTTGGAGCCTTTACTTAATTTTAAGATTTTATGGGGCACACCTTATTTTTACAAGGCTTCTGCTAGGCCTCCATCTTATACAACCAAGTTTTTCTGCCGTGATCTTAGTGGGCACTCCAAGTTTGATGAGAATGATGGAAGGCCATCAAAACTAGCAACAGTAGATGTATTCATAAGTATTGTGGACCACATGAAGGAACCTCCAATTTTTACTGCAGATATAGTTTTGTTTATCTTGGCTATCAACTATGCATTTGACAAGGTTGCCTTCTATCTCTCTGATGACGGAGCTGCAATGCTGACTTTTGAGGCAATGTCAAAGACCTCCGAATTTGCTAAGAAGTGGATTCCTTTTTGGAAAAAGCTTGCGTTCGAACCTAGAGCTCTTGAGATGTACTTTGTACAGAAAGTTGACCACTTGAAAGAGAGTTCATCCCTCTTTTGTCAAGGAGCATAGAGCAATGAAGGTTTGTTGTGTTTGAGATCTACATTTCACGAGTTGAAAAATATGGAGAGCATTATTTGATTTATCCCGAGCATTACTACTTGTTTTTTGGGATAGAAGCATAAGAATCTTTATATATTCTTACACTTGTTTTTTGGGATAGAACCATAAAAGTCATTATATATTCTTAGAACACGTAGCTATCTATATTCTTTAGTCCAGTTACTTTTGTTGGTGAGTTTACTCTTTTTCCATACCACAAATTATATTATTTTTCACCACCAAGCATAAATTACATCTATATGATTTCATGCACATATAGCTCAATAATAGTTCTAACTAGCAGTTCCAATTTTTAATCAAAGGCAGTGCCCTTGTCTATTGTAGACGACCTTGTTTTAGAGTGCTTGGCATGTAATTTGTTGCAAACTGCCTGACGAAAAAGTGAGATTCTGTTTAAAAATAATGAAGCAATTCGTAGCCAGGGCCTGCATCTTGTACAGACAATCAGTCTTCTTACGAAAAGCTACAAAATTTTTTCTCTTTTGGAAAATTTGAAGGGCATTTTGGGAATCTGCGTCGACAAAGTATTGGGGGTACTTGGGGTGAGCATGCCGCGGGGGGAAGAGAGAGAGAGAGAGAGAGAGAGTGGGGCAAGAGCTGCCATCCGTCACGTGACGAGCCAAGCTCAAGGGGATTTTTTCAGCGCTTGTATGCGATGTCTGCAATGGTGGTTTTCTTTGCGCAGAGAGTTATTTGTCGTCGTCGTGACTGGCTGAGGAGGACTTCGGCAAAACTATGCATCGGAGAGGAGGATTGGGCTCTAAGCTGAGAGAGAGAGAGAGAGAGAGAGAGAGAGAGAGAGGCAAATTTTTTATCGATCGTCTTCAGTCGTGTGCTCTTGACTGGTCATGCAATTAGGAGCAATAGAAGTGAATTTTAAGGAGATGCAAATGATTGGTCGATAGTCTCACGACTGTGTGATCGATCCTCCGGACGGTGAGGGGCGCCCGAAGAGGGGGAGCTGCGCGGGGGTGGGTTTTGTTTGGGGGGGGGGGGGGGGGGGGGGGGTACAGCGATGCGAGTGAGCGAAAGCACCAGGGAGCAAAAGAGACATGTGGAGTGAGGATCCGAAGTGAGGGCATCTCTCCATATGCATTTACCTATGTTTCAGTTTTGAAGACATGTGGCACTACGCAAGACACTGATATAGGCAAAAAATTTCATCACAATATCGTTACCTTGGGGCTTTTGAAAGAAAACTTCGTGCTTGCCAATGCCTTGGTCAACATGTATGCCAAATGTGGTGTACTTCAAAAAGCACCGAAGTACTTGCGAAGCTACTTGTCCGGGATGTTGTCTCTTGTTGGATATGTCGAACAATGGCAAGGCCAAGAAGCACTTGGATGATTTCAGCAGATGCAGAGCGAGGGCATCTCTCCATATGCAATTACTTACGCTTACATCTTAGCTTGTGACACCACGACAGATGCTGATATGGGCCAAAGAATTCACGATGGTATTGTTAATCACGGACTATTGAAAGAAAGCATAGATGAAATTTATGTGCTTTCCTCCTGAAGGCACATGACACTATGCAAGACATTGATCTGGGCAAAAGAATTCACGATCATATTGTTAGTCATGGGTTGTTGAAAGAAAACATTGTACTTGGCAATGCCTTGGTTGAGATGTATGCCAAATGTCCGTCTACTTCAGAAAGCCTAAAAAGTGCTTGAAGAGATGCCTATCCAAGATGCCCTCTCTTGGAGATTTCTCATTGTGGGATATGCCCAACAGGGGCAGGGCTAGGAAGCCTTGGGCTGTTTTAGAGGATGCAAAGTGAGGGCATCTCTCCAAACACAATTACCTACGCTTGCATTTTGAAGGCATGTGGCACTACGCAAGACATTGATATGGGCAAAAGAGCTCACAATAATATTGTTAGTCAAATAATGCTAGTCAGGGGCTGTTGAAACAAATTAAATGTCGTGCTTGGCAATGCTTTGGTCGACATGTATGCCAAATGTGGTGTACTTTAGAATGCACAGACAGTGCGTGAGGAATTGCATGTCCTGTATGCCCTCTCTTGGGGCTGCCACATGCCTTCAAGGTGCAAGCGTAAGTGATTGCAGCTAGAGAGATGCCCTCGCTTTGCATCCGCTTAAAACAGCAAAGAGCTTCTTGACTTTCTAAAGATATTTATGCACTTTTTAAAGTGTACCACATTTGGCTTTCGCAAGAAATTTATGTGCTTTCTGTTGAAAAAGTAGATGAAATCATAGTCTTGCGCTTTTGTCTTTAAGGCATGTGGCACTACGCACGACACACATATGGGGAAAAGAATTCATGATTACATTGTTAGTCAAGGGTTGTTGAAAGAAAACATCGTACTTGGCAATGCCTTGGTCAACGTGTATGCCAAATGTCGTCTACTTCAAAAATCACAAAGAGTGCTTGAGAAGTTCTCTGTTCCGTATGCCCTCTCTTGAAGTGTTTTGATTGTGGGATATGCCCAACAGGGGCAATGCCAAGAATCTTTTGATTGTTTTCAGGGGATGCGAAGTGAGGCCATCTCTCCAGGTCCAATTACCGACACCTCCATTTTGAAGGCATGTGGCACTATGCAAGACAGTGATATCCGGAAAAGAATTCACGGTGTTATTGTTAATCAGGGGCTGTTGAAAGAAAGTGTTGTGCTTGGCAATGCCTTGGTCGATATGTAAGCCAAATGTTGTACATAGACAGTGCTTGAGGAGCTAAATGTCCAATATGTACTCTCTTGAAATTCATTGGTTGTAGGATATGCTAAACGGGGGCACGGCCAGGAAGCTCTCAGCTATTTTTAGCAGATGCAAAGCAAGGGCATCTCTCTAGTTGCAATCACTTACGCTTGCACCTTGAAGGTGTGTGGCACCTTGAAGTCAAGATGTATGCCAAATATCATCTAGTTCAGAATGCCTAGAAACTATTTAAAGAGCTTGTCTTTCCGGGATGCCCTCTCTTGGAGATTTCCTGTTGCAAGATATGCCCAACAGGTCCAGGCCAGGAATCCTTGGTCTGTTTTCAGAGGATGCAAAGTGAGGGCCTCTCTCCAAATGCAATTACGTGTGCTTGCATTTGAAGGCACATGGCACTACGCAAGAAACTAATATGGGCAAAAGAATTCATGATGATATTGTTACTCAAGGTCCATTGAAAGAAAGCGTCATGCATGGCAATGCCTTGGTAGACATGTATGCTAAATGTGGTACACTTTAGAAAGCATAGACATTTCTTGAGGAGATACCTGCTATTGGAAGTACAAGCCCAATCGGGCATCAATATTGTCCGCTGCCCAATAGCCAAGGGGCACAACTCAATGATTGCACCTTTCCAGATCACGCCTGTTGAGGCTTATAAATAATGTACCCATAATCATCAATCAATCAAGCAGTTATCACGCCGTTCTCTCTCTCTCTCTCTCTCTCTCTCTCTCTCTCTCTCTCTCTCTCTCTCTCTCTCTATCTGTGTATGCAGTCATGTATCTCAGTCATGTATCTCTGTGTATGGCCGCCATGGCGTTCTCTCTAGAATTTCCACATGGTATCAGAGCAAGAACGGCCCTACCACCGCGCTCACATAAATCTGCTACGCACTCTCTCAAATCCATCGCCTATATCAAAGCTATCGTCTGTTTCACTTTCATATTCACGTAAAATTAATTATGGAAGCCATGTTCCTACACCAAACCTAACACAACATCGCAAGCTTGCTCGTGAATGGTGCATCGAATTCTTTGACGATGATCATATTAGCATGGAAAGCGTGCATAAAATCTTGCGGAAAGATGGTGACGACCATAAAAGCGCAAGGAAAGATGTCGGGCCCATGAAGGTGACATTGTCAAAGCAACCTGAGAAGAAAAAGCACGCTAAGCAAAGAGCCGCAATGAAGATGAAGAAGAAGACCTGGGAATCCCAACTTTTCGTTGACCCTAGATAGCTTCGCCATCGACAATGTATCCAATCTACTTATGCACCGCACGGTTTTTCAAACCACAAAAACAGAACGCACTATTGTAGTTGCAGTTAAGCACAGTGTCAAAATAAAACCGACTTCCTCTGTCATGCCGCGATTGCGCTTGAGGGGAGGTGTTGTAAGTACAAGCCCAATCGGGCATCAATATTTTCCACCGTCCAATAGCCAAGGGGCACAACTCAATGATTGCACCTTTCCAGATCACGCATGTTGACGCTTATAAATAATGTACGCATAATCATCAATCAATCAAGCAGTTATCGCGCTGTTCTCTCTCTCTATCTGTGTATGCAGTCATGTATCTCTGTGTATGGCCGCCATGGCCTTCTCTCTATAATTTACACACCTGCCCACGATGTTGTCTGTTGGAATTTATTGATTGCAGGATATGCCAAATGGGGGCAAGGTCATTAGCTCTGGGCTATTAATTTCAGTGGATACAAAGGGAGGGCATCCCTCTAGATGCAATCACTTAAGCTTGCTTCTTGAAGGCGTGCGGCACCACTCAAGATGTTGACCCAGACAAAATAATTCACGATGATAATTGTTCATCCCGGGATGCTGAAGAATCTTAGATGAAATCACCTACACTTTCCTCCTGAAGGCATGTCGCACTACACAAGACACGATGATATTGCTAGTCAAGGGCTGTTAAAAGAAAAGTGATTGGCAATGCCTTGGTCAACATGTATGCCAAATGTAGTGTACTTTAAAATGCACAAAAAGTTATTGAGGAGCTAGTATGTTGATGGGGGCTTTTCACAAGCCAAGCTCCCATACCCCTCTTCTCTCGTCCCCACCCCATGAAAACCCTCTCTTACAGAGGGAGTGATAGAAGGCATTGGAAAAAGTAAGAAAAAATAAAGTATGATTATCTAAATATATGAGAAAGGTAAAATAGGCCACCTCATGCCTGCGGGGCAGCCCATCCCCACCTTGCCTCCTTTTTCTTCACTGTTGCCCCGCCGGGTGTCCCTTTTCCTCTCCCCCACTCAAAAGGTTAACCCCCTCTCTCTTCCCCTTGTCCTTTCTCCTTTCTCTCTCCCCTCAAGCTACCCCACCTCTCACCAATAATGCATTATAACTCACCAATAATGCACCCTAACTCACATGCAACGTATACTATCTTCCAAAACAGTAACAGACCCATCCCCACCCAGTGGTTACCTGATTTTCTTGTGTTCACACACATCTACCCACAAATTCACCTCTTAACACACTCCCCTCTCTCCCCTCTTGTAATTACTTTATTCTCCATGACACCTCTCACTTTTTTTCATCAACCCATCTCTCTCTCTTAGTCTCTCTCGCATGAGACTGCTGTTCTGGCACATATACACACAGCCAGACAAGTGGGGCCCACAGTCACATGGCCTATGTAGATAATGATTTCTTCGTTTCTAAATTCTAGAATTTCTCCCCCCTCCTCCCCTATATAAAGAGGGGTCACCATCACACTAAACACACACACAACATCACCAAAGAACACACTATGCACTATGTGTGCCTAGTGCACACACACACACACCCACACCATCACCATCACCGCAATCACCATGCTTGTCTTGAGCATGACCTCTACACCCTTGGCTATGGAATATGAAGGGCAACTAAATGAATGATGATGGCCATAATCCTCGTGCGAGTCTTCGCCATCAACTCCCACCTATCCGCCATGTGCTCTACCACTCTCTCCCTTCTCATTCCCCTACCCTATGCTCCCCATTTCATCGCCTAATTCTCTAAATAAAGCTTGAGGTTTTGTGAGTATGTTTTCTTGCAATGTTTTGCCCATGTGAGGTGTGCGGAATCGCAACCTAGTCTTGTGTTTTGGAGTGAGCTTGTGTATGTGTGAAGGGTGTGCAGATTCGCCATCCTTTTGTGATGCCTAAGTACTAAGCTGCTATACCCCCTCCCTCACTCTCTCTCTCTCTCTCTCTCTCTCACTTGATCTCATTCCCTTCCCTCTTCATCATTGCTCCCAAGAATCCATCTCTCTTGGATGAAAACTTTGTTATGGTGGTGTGTTGTTTGCGTCCTAGCCGCTGAAGCTAGGTGGTGCCCCCTGTTTGCTTTACCATGACAGGATCGAGGCGCGCCATTCGGGTCCCGGTGTTTTAGAGGCCGTCGGGGGTTCGGGGTTCGCTTTTCTCCCATCATTTGGTGCCCCCACTAAGGAGGGATTTCTAAGACCCTTCAGTTTACAATGCTGAAAGTGACGCCCACTATCAATCATGGACGAATGGTTGAAGGAATTTTTTAACTGGAAGACGGAAGAAGAAGAGACGAAGGAGTCACTAGCCGCCTTCATTGAGGTGCTACTGCCAGGATGCAGTGTCGTCAGCATTCAAGAGGTAAATTCTCCATCTCGTGTCACTCGTTCTAACTATAAATTGAGAGAATCAGGTGGGAGGTCGGTGAAGTGCCATCACTGTTGTCAACAAATGCACACTGTCAATGAGTGCCAGCAACGAAGGTAGCGAAAGGGCTGAAGTCATCTACATCGACATTCATCGCAAGGAAGTCATTCACATCAAGGAAGGAGAGCAAACGGTGAGACCTCTTTTCCCTAAAGAAACTACAGTCAAAGTTATAACTCCAAAGTGGCCTAAAGGGGCTGCTCAAGCCAAAGGCAAGTGGAAGATAAGACAGTCTGGAAACACATGACCCCGGGAAACACATGACCCCGAAGGGAGAAGCATCTGTCCAAGCAAGTGCTTCAAGCTCAGAAAGCCGGGTTGTACCCAGTTTGCCAAAGAGAAAGTCATCCGAAGCTAAGCGGCGAAAGGTCGCCTACCGATTTGCACGACGCATGCGAGTACTACCAATCCACTTCGACAATCCGGAAGAAGAAGTGGTAAGAAGATTCCCACGTCCTAGAGAAGAGTGGTTCGGCTACTACTCTCACTGTTTTGGAAAGAGAGTGGAGGATCTTCCTCCTCTCCCTATACAACTTATCCTGAAGAATCTCTCTACCACGGGAGAAACCCAGTGGGCTGGGGACGAGTTGCAGCTGAATGGAGTAGAATTCATGCAACACGCCGACTACGGAAATTACCTGCAATTGTTGTTAGCCAAGAGGCTGGGAGTGGTCGGACGCGTCGCCATCACCCCGTACGTGCTGAGCAACGAAGGAAAGGTAGAGCCCATGAAAGGCGATGACCTCTTGTGGATGTGCCGACTCATCAGCATTGGCATGATAAGAGTATAAGTAAGTATTTCATCCTCTGTGCATGATGGAAAACGGGGCAACGGCATTCCCGTTCAGATTCTTGCAGCATATGCATGTGAATATCTATGTAGATAGGAAAGTCTTCTACCAACTAAAGATCGTACACCTATTCGGTGCGGCGGTACTAGGAGAAATCCTCAATTCCCCGAACCCTATCATTCTCCCCATATTAGATTACCATCATTCCTTTAATGTTTCTATCTTTATCTTGTTTTAACCTATCCACCCACCCTTGTAAAAAAGCTGCTATGAGCCGCACTGTTAATGTAATGTAAAAAAAAAAAGAGGTTTGTAATCTCCTGAGTCACTACCATGGCAAGAGTTTCTTTCCCCACGTTCAATGGAAAGAAGGGAGAGGATCTCACCACCGACTTTTTGGATGATTTCGACATTGCTTGTATCGTCTCCAACAAAGATGACGATGCTTCACGACTTAGAATTTTTCCTCTACTGATGAAAGTAGAGGCCAAGTCCTGGTATAATGCATTGCCCCAGGCCACCAAGAATGCATGGGATGTGTTAATGGCTTCTTTTGTAAAGAGGTTTGGTGGAGGCACAACCTCGGAGAGGCTATGGCAGTTACTGACAGAATTAGAGCAGGGAGGCCTGCTGGAGTATGCCACCTACGAGTCCAAATTTGTGGACTTATGGGAGAGATGGGTTGCCTCGCTGGAGGAAGGTGAAGGAGCGCTTAATTTCCTAAAGAAGGATCGTTTCATTGCTGGTCTATGGTCGCCGCTTAGAGAGAAGGTGAAGGGAAGGTTTCCTGCAACATATGAGTTGGCAGTCGAAGTAGCCCGCCTTAAAGACAAGAAGCTACGCATGCAAGCAAGAGTAAACGAGTTAGAGGAAACAAGCTCGATACAACCAACCCCAGTGACTGCAACATCCAATCATAGAGTCTAACCGCTGGAGGCATCAGAAGAGCAAGACCTGCTGAGTCGTATCACCACCCAACTAGAGAGTTTATCTGTGCATCTGGTGCAGCAAGGGCATGCACCTGGCAGGAGCCCTAAACAAGGAAGAGGACAACGAAGGCAGAACCCAAAGTACCACTGTTACAACTACGGGGAAGATGGCCATGAAATGTACTACTGCCCACACCCGAGGAGGCAGAATGTCAATAGAGGGGGGAGACAGAATCAGATCTCTCCACCAAGAGCAAGACCACCGCCACTCAGGCAACCAATCCCACCTGTTCAAATCACACCACCAGCGGTGCAACCACAGCTGGCCACACCAATTCGACGCCAGTCACCAATGCAACCACCACCACAATCACCACTTACAATCATCCTACGCCCACCACCAATTGGTACCCGCACACCAAGTATCATTGGTCTTGCAGAAGAGGTCAAGATGAGTGTAGCAGAAGAAGGATTAAGTAAGAAGACTATTCAAAGAGCTGAAGCAGTGGAACAAGAGGTTAAAGAATCAAAAGATGCTACCCAGGTGGGGGAGGTAAGTCAAGAAAATTGTGTTACAAATGTGAGTACATCTTTAACCTTGGATGAAATAGGCACCAAAGCGATCAATCGACAGCATTGGGCAGTAAGGGTAAGAAGGTGTAAAGTGTTGATTAGGCCTCGTCAGAGTAAGAGGAATGCAAAGGTCATGAAAGATACAAGAAAAGAGGAAAACCAGCCTATTAGCAAGGCTTTGCAGAAGATGGACAACATATCAAGCAAAGGGGAGGGCTTTGAAAACGGAAGCCTGTGCACCAACATGGACCCAGGACAGTGTAGCGAGCTAAAGGAATCTTGCATCAAGGCAGTTTCACTCGAGGACCATAATGAAGAGGTAAGTACGATTGAAGGTTTGGAGTTGGATTTTGCTCCAGAGGCTTGGCAGCCGAGCAAGACTTTATTGTGTAGTGTTATAGACTTGGAGATGGGTAATGCCTCTAGTCTACTGAAAGATGTTATAAACTTGGAGATGGGTAATGCCTCCAGTTTATGTAAGGATGTTCATAGTAAGTTTGATGATCAATATATTGCCAACCTTTTAAGGATGTTCCAAACTCCTCCACAACACAGCATTGTGTTTGCATGGGATGCATCAGACCTATGGCTATGGCTAGCTTCTATAACATATAGAGAGAAGATCAACATGGAGATAAGAGCAAAGGAGCCATGGATAGACAAAAGCCTGATAGAATGCAAGAATGAAGACCTCATTCGCAATTTGGTACAATTTTTTACAAATAGTGCATCCTCTCTTTGGAGAAAGGTAAGTGAATTACGCTTGTATTTAAGCCGCAAGGTAGGTGG
Source organism: Adiantum capillus-veneris (assembly GCF_014529385.1). Lineage (NCBI taxonomy): Eukaryota > Viridiplantae > Streptophyta > Polypodiopsida > Polypodiales > Pteridaceae > Adiantum > Adiantum capillus-veneris. Next base: position 147,427,037 of record NC_140936.1, on the reverse strand, counting down.
CTTGCTATTAGCATCAATAGACGAAGCTGACATGTTTGAGCACACCCAAAAGAAGCATGATATGCTTGCAGTTTTTTCTAGTCATGGAAGTAAGCAGGACTCTGAAGACAACTTGAGCTCACCACACCAACAAGGCGGCCATATATGGTGGATTCTTGGTACACTCTTGGGAATCATAATTTTCGGTTCTATCTTTGCAGGAGCCAAGATGCTCATTTCCCCTCTCGCTACTGGTGGTTACAAATTTGGTCCAATTTGGCATGCAAATTTTATTCTTCGGACATTGCAGACAATGATCCTATTTTTCACTTGGGATCCAGGAGGACACTGGCACAAAATTCTGGAAGCCATGGGCTTCCCCTTTAATCAACCGACACTATTCCAAGGAACAGTCTATCACCCGGACCTGTTACAGATTCATGAATATCCCAGAAATCTCACCAATGGCCAAATGGAATGGCTAGTTCAGAAGGCAACTCGATATCGGATCCTACAGCTAAGCGGAAGAATAAACAGATGAGCTAGAGGCATGAATGCCTCTAGCCAAAAGGGGAGGGCTAATGATGGGGGCTTTTCACAAGCCAAGCTCCCATACCCCTCTTCTCTCGTCCCCACCCCATGAAAACCCCCTCTTACAGAGGGAGTGATAAAAGGCATTGGAAAAAGTAAGAAAAAATAAAGTATGATTATGTAAATATATGAGAAAGGTAAAATAGGCCACCTCATGCCTGCGGGGCAGCCCATCCCCACCTTGCCTCCTTTTTCTTCACTGTTGCCCCGCCGGGTGTCCCTTTTCCTCTCCCCCACTCAAAAGGTCAACCCCCTCTCTCTTCCCCTTGTCCTTTCTCCTTTCTCTCTCTCCTCAAGCTACCCCACCTCTCACCAATAATGCATTATAACTCACATGCAACGTATGCTATCTTCCAAAACAGTATACCCCACCCCCCTTTTCTCTCTCCTACACTCTCCCATGATCTAAATACCCCCCTCTCTCTCTAAAATTCGAAATCTCTCTTGTCTTGTAGCCAGATGGCCTCTCCCACACTCACACACACTTAGCTTCACTGAAAAAGGTGCCCACAGACCCATCCCCACCCAGTGGTTACCTGATTTTCTTGTGTTCACACACATCTGCACACAGATTCACCTCTTAACACACTCCCCTCTCTCCCCTCTTGTAATTACTTCATTCTCCATGACACCTCTCACTTTTTTTCATCAACCCATCTCTCTCTCTTAGTCTCTCTCTCATGAGACTGCTATTCTGGCACATATACACACAGCCAGACAAGTGGGGCCCACAGTCACATGGCCTATGTAGATAATGATTTCTTCGTTTCTAAATTCTAGAATTTCTCCCCCCTCCTCCCCTATATAAAGAGGGGTAACCATCACACTAAACACACACACAACATCACCAAAGAACACACTATGCACTGTGTGTGCCTAGTGCACACACACACACACACCCACACCATCACCATCACCGCAATCACCATGCTTGTCTTGAGCATGACCTCTACACCCTTGGCTATGGAAGATGAAGGGCAACTAAATGAAGGATGATGGCCATAATCCTCGTGCGAGTTTTCGCCATCAACTCCCACCTATCCGCCATGTGCTCTACCACTCTCTCCCTTCTCATTCCCCTACCCTATGCTCCCCATTTCATCGCCTAATTCTCTAAATAAAGCTTGAGGTTTTGTGAGTATGTTTTCTTGCAATGTTTTGCCCATGTGAGGTGTGCGGAATCGCCACCTAGTCTTGTGTTTTGGAGTGAGCTTGTGTATGTGTGAAGGGTGTGCGGATTCGCCATCCTTTTGTGATGCCTACGTACTAAGCCGCTACACCCCCTCCCTCACTCTCTCTCTCTCTCTCTCACTTGATCTCATTCCCTTCCCTCTTCATCATTGCTCCCAAGAATCCATCTCTCTTGGATGAAAAATTTGCTATGGTGGTGTGTTGTTTGCGTCCTAGCCGCTGAAGCTAGGTGGTGCCCCCTGTTTGCTTTACCATGACAGGCTCGAGGCGCGCCATTCGGTCCCCGGTGTTTTAGAGGCCGTCGGGGGTTCGGGGTTCGCTTTGGTCCCGTCAATGTCTCTTATGCCCTCTTGTGGGAGTGTTTTGATCGGGATATGCTCAACACGGACAATGACAGGAAGCTCTGGGCTACTTTGAGAGAATGCAAAGTGAGGTAATCTCTCCAGGTGCAATTATCTGCTCTTGTCTTTTGAAGGCATGTGGCAATACGCAAGACACTGATATCAGCAAAAGAATTCACCATGATATTGTTAATTAGAGGCTATTGAAAGAAAAGGTCGTGCATGGCAAGGCATAGAAAGTGCTTCAAGAGCTACTTGTCAAGGATGTTGTCTCTTGAATTTCATTGATTGTGCAAGGTATGCGAAACCATGGCAAGGCCAGGAAGATCTCGACTATTTTCAACAGATGCAAAGAGAGTGCATATCTCTAGCCGTAATCAATCATGCTTGCATCTTGAAGTCGTGTGACACCACTCAAGATGCTAATACAGGAAAAATAATTCATGATGATATTGCTAGTCAGGGGCTGCTGAAAGAAATCTTAGATGAAATCAACTACGCTTTCCTCCTGAAGGTATGTGGCACTACACAAGACACCTATGTAGGCAACAATTCACGATCATTTTGTTAGTCAGAGACATTGTTCTTGGCAGTGCCTTGGTCCACATGTATGCCAAATATCGTCTACTTCAAAATGCTTGAAGACATGTCTTTCCAAGATGCCATCTCTTAGAGTTTTTTGGTTACGGGATATGCCCAACATGGACATGTCTAGGAAGCCTCGGATATTTTCAAAGGATGCAAAGCGAGGGCATCTCTCCAGATGCTATTACCTATGCATCCATTTTGAAGGCAAATATGCAAAACATTGAGATGGGCAATAGAATTCATGATGAAATTGTTAGTCGAGGGCCGTTGAAAGAAAACGTAGTGCTTGGCACTGCCTTGGTTGACATGTATTCCGAATGTGGTACACTTCAGAAAGCACAGAAAGTGCTTGAGTAGCTACATGTCTAATATGTCTCTCTTGAAATTCATTGATTGCAAGATATGCCGAACCATGGCAAGGCCAAGAAGCTCTAGGCTATTTTTAGCGGATAAAAAGTGAGGGCATCTCTTCAAATGCAGTCACTTATGCTTGCATCTTGAAGGCATATGGTACCACTCAAGAAGTTGACCCGGACCAAAGAATTCATGATGAAAGAAAGTTGAAAGAAATCTTAGATGAAATCACCTACGCTCTCCTCCTAAAGGCATGTGGCGTTTGGCAAAAGAATTCACAATTATATTGTTCGTCAAGGGCTGTTGATATAAAACATCGTGCTTGGCATCAACATGTATGCAAAAAGTATTCTACTTAGAAAGCACAAAAAGTGCTTGAGGAGGTGTGTGTCCGGGATGCCCTCTATCAGCTAGTTCTAATTGCAGATATGTCTAACAGGGGCATGGCTAGGAAGCTTTGGGCTGTTTTTAAAAGATGCAAAGCGAGGGCATCTTTCCATATGCAATTACCTATGCTTGCATTTTGAATACGTATGGCATTATGCAAGACACATATATGGGAAAAATAGTTCACAATGATATTATGAGTCAGGGGGTGTTGAAGACGATGTCGTGCTTGGCAATGCCTTGGTCGACATGTACGCCAAATGTGGTGTACTTCTGCTAATGCTAGCTCCATGTGCATCCCCTTGGACAAATTTGCAGCCATCGAGCCTCTCTCCCGATCATTCCCTCGCTGCATCAAGTGATCACATCGCTGCCCATCAATTGGTCCATCATCAACTATGTTTTCAGCCCTATTTCTCGCAATAAATTTGTTGCATTCTACATGCCAAATTTGCATTTTTGCAGCCAGCTTACAGCCCTTCAGTCTTCTCACATTGGGAATGAAAATCAATCCCATATCTACCTCATATGGCCTTCGGCAACCCCTCATCGAGACAGATCCAAAAGTGCATCAAATCAGCCTTGGAGGTGCTTCATCTTAAAGAGTTACCCGGCGACATTTGCATTCAAGTCAGTAAAGTCTGCACTTGAGGTATTTTATGTGTGTACATTCCATTTACGCGATCAAAAGAAAAAAGCACATCAACATTGCCCTTGAGAGGGTGGGTTGGGACCGTATCGAGTGTCTCTGTCTCTCGCTCTCTCTCTCTCTCTCTCTCTCTAAAAGGAACACATTCATGCTCAGTAGCACAAATTTAAGCAAGGAAGAATTAAATATTTGCGGAAGTGTAAAGTCTAGATCTTGTCACCATTTTAATTTCCTTGCACCTGACAATACTTGAGGAGTTTCCTATCTCGTACGCCCTCTCTTGGGAGTGTTTTGATTGCGGGATTTTCTCAACAAGGGCCACGCAATAAAGCTCTGAGCAGTTTTCAAAGGATGCAAAGTGAGGCCATTTCTCCACATGCAATCCCTAAACTTGCATTTTGAAGTCATGTGGCAATACGCAAGACACTGATATCGGCAAAAGGATTCGTGATCATATTGTTAGTCAAGGATTGTTGAAAGAAAAGGTCGTGCTTGGCAAAGCATAGAAAGTGCTTCAGGAGCTACTTATCAACGATGTTGTCTCTTGGGCTTCATTGATTACAGGATATACAGAATAGTGGCAAGGCCTTGAAGCTCTTAATTGTTATCATCATATGCAAAGTGAGGGCATCTCTCCAACTACAATCACTTATTCTTGCATCCTGAAGTCGCGTGACACCACTCAAGATGCTAATACAGGCAAAGGAATTCAAAAAAGAAATCGTAGATGAGAGTCATCTATGCTTTCCTCCTAAAAGTATGTGGCACTACGCAAGACCCCAATATGGGCAAAAGAATTCACGATGATTTGTTAGTCAACGGCTATTGGAAGAGAATGTCATACTTGCCGATGCCTTGGTCGACATGTATGCCAAATGTGGTGTACTTCACAATGCACAGAAAGTGATTGAGGAGTTTCTTATCCCGTATGCCCTCTCTTGGAAGTGTTCTAATGACAGGATATGCTCAACAGGGGCAATGCCAAAAAGCTATGGGCTGTTTTCAGAGAATGCAAAGTAAGGCAATCTCTCCAAATGGAATTACCTAGGCTTGCATTTTGAAGGCATGTGGCACTAGGCAAGACATTGATATGGGCAAAAGAATTCAAGATGATATTGTTAGTCGAGGGCCGTTGAAAGAAAACATAGTGCTTGGTACTACCTTGGTCAAAATGTATTCCAAATATGGTACACTTCACAAATCATAGAAAGTGCTTGAGGAGCTACTTGTCCAGGATGGTGCTTGTTGGAATTCATTGATTGTAGGATATGCCCAACAATGGCAAGGCCAAGAAGCTCTTGGCTGTTTTCAATGGATGCGAGGCATTTCTCTAGATGCAATCATTTACGCTTGCATCTTGAAGGCATGTGGCACCACTCAAGATGTTGATTCGGGAAAAAAAATTCATTGATGATATTGTTAGCCACGGGCTGCTCAAAGAAATCTTAGACAAAATCACCTACGCTCCCCTCTTGAAGGCATGTGGCACTATGCAAAATTGTTAGTCAGGGATTGTTGAAAGAAAACATTATGCTCGCCAATGCCCTAGTCAACATGTACGCCCAAATGTCATCTACTTAGAAAGCTCAAAAAGTGCTCGAGGAGCTGCATGTCCGGGATGCCCTCTGCTGGCTTGTTCTAATTGCAGATATGTCCAACATGGGCATGGCCGGGAAGCTCTCGGTTGCATTTAAAATATGCAAAGTAAGGTCATCTCTCCAAATGCTTTTATCTGTGCTTGCATTTTGAAGGCATGTGGCACTACGCAAGACACTAATATGGGCAAAAGAATTCACCATGCTATTGTCAATCACGGGCTGTTGAATAAAACATCGTGCTTGGCAATGCCTTGAGGGACATGTATACCAAATGTGGAGTACTTCTGCTAATGCTAGCCCTATCTACAGCCCCTTGGATGGATTTTCAGCCATCGAGCCTCTCTCTCAACCATTCCCTGATCGCATCAAGTGCTCAAATCACTGCCCATCAACTAATCCATCATCAGCTACCTGTTTCCAGTGACATATCTGTTATGTTTTGTGTGCAAGATCTACATTTTTCCACCCAGATTTTAGTCCTTCAATCCTCTCACATCAAGAGAAAAAATCAGCCCCATATCATGTGGTGCATCAATTAGGTGGCCATGGTGATGCCTACGCGTGGCTCTTGCCGGATGGTATGCGGCCCTTGCCCGACCATGTAACATGGCTAATATTTGGAAGGGATAAGCACCTCCCCCTGTGGGCCCTCTGGTGTGTCGAAAAAAAAAAAACAGCCCCATATCTACCCCTTGGTGGCCATTAGCAACGCTTCATCGAGATGGAACCAAAGGTGCATCGAATCAACCTCAGAGGTGCTTCATCTTGAAGAGTTACCGCGGCGACATTCCCATTTGAGTTAGTAGAGTTTGCACTTGAGGTATTGCATGTGTGGACATTCCATTTACGTAGTCAAAAGAAAATAGAACATCGACAACGATGTGGAGGGACCCTTGAAAGGGTGTTTTGGGACCCCATTGGGTGTCATTCTCCTTTTCACTATCTCTCTCTCTCCCCCTCTACAAATCTCTACCTCTCTCTCTCTCATTCTCTATCTAAAAAGAACCATCATTCGAGCTCAATAGCACACATTTAAGCAAGAACTAAGTAAAGATTTGTGTAAGTGTAAAGCCTAGATCTTGTCATCATTTCAATTCCAATGCACATGACAGTGCTTGAGGAGTTGCATGTCCCATATGCCCTCTCTTGAGAGTTTTTTGATTGTGGGATATGCTCAACAAGAGCAATGCCAAAAAGCTAGGCTATTTTCAGAGGATGCAAAGTGAGGCCATCTTTCTAGATGCAATTCCCTATGCTTACATTTTGAAGACATGTGGCAATATGCCAGACATTGGTATCAACAAAAGAATTCACGTTCATATTGCTAGTCAGGGGTTGTTGAAAGAATAGTTCGTGGTTGGAAAAGCACATAAAGTGCTTCAGGAGCTACTTGTCAAGGATCGCTATAAGAGGTACTTAGTAGTAGCGACGCTCAGAGTGCAATGCTCAAATGTGAAAAAGCACAACATCACTATGGACGTCGCTATGGGCATCGCTAAATTACAAGTAACTTAGCAACGCTCATAGCGACGCCGTCAGGGCTAAAAAAAATAATCAAGAGCGTCCAAAAACTCATATCTCAGATCTGCGTTTTGGGTGCGCGCTCAAGCAAGCAAGGTAACGTGCTCTCTCTCTCTCTCTCTCTCTCTCTCTCTCTCTCTCTCTCTTATCCACACACACACACACGAGGAGAGGAAGGAGAGCTAGGTATGCTCCTTCCCTCTCCTCACTCTCATGTTCCCTTCCCCTCTTTCTCTCTCCCTCTCTCTCTTTCTCTCTCTCTCTCTCTCTCACACACACACACACACACACACATTGTGTTTTAGAGAGAGAGAGAGAGAAGAAGAAGAATAAGAGAGTCTTAACATCGTAGGAAACTATCCCAAGAGACCTTAAAGATCTAGTCGACAGGAGTGGAACTCAAGACCTTTCTTTTTTTTATTGGCGTGCACACACACCCGCACACACACACCCGAGAAGAAGAGAGTTTAATTTAATGTCGTAGGAAACTAATTAAAAAGACCTAAAGATCTAGCCGAAGAGGAGTTGAACTCAAGACCTATTATTCAAGAGGGAAATGGCATAACCAATCTAGCACACTTGGGTGATAGAAAGGTTATACCATTTTTCTCTTTTTATTGGCGCACACCCCCCCCCCCCCCCCCCCACACACACACACAAGAAGAAGAGAGCTTTAACGTCGTAGAAAACTATCCCAAAAGACGTTAAAGATTAATTTAGATGTAGACTTACATTAAATTAGATTTAGGTTTATTTAAGTTAAATTAGATTAGATTTATGTTTATTTTTAGTTAAATTTACGTTTGATTAGATTTAGGTTTATTTACGTTAGATTTAGATTTACGTTATATTAAATTAGATTTAGGTTAATTTACGTTAGATTTAGATTAGGTTTATTTTATTTACGAGAGAGGCAAGGGGAGAAAACAAAGAGAGAAAGAGATTATGTTAAAATTTAAATTAGATTAGGTTAGATTACATTTAGATTTATTTTTATGTTGAGTTTAAGATTACGCTAGTAGATTTAGGTTTATTTAGGTTAGATTAAATTAGATTTAGCTTTCTTTTGAGTTAGATTTATGTTTATTTTGGGTTTAAAACTAAATTAGATCTAGATTTATGTTCGATGGACTAGCTTTTGTTAGATTTAGGTTAGATATTAGTGCATGTCAATGAAGGTGCGCTCATGATGCTAAGCATTGTATGAAAAACACTTGCTCATATGAAAAACACGGAAAAAGACTCCATTTTCCTACATGAGAAAATTTCCTGCGCTCACAGCCTCGACCATCCATGCGAACTAGCAATTCCACCTGCATGTTCGACTGCTATTACCATACAATAAGCCGTCATGATCAACCAATGGAAGAGAAAAATCAGCCTAAACAAAAATTAGTGATGCAAGATGACGATTCCAAGGGTCAGACACACACACACACACACACACACACTACATGACCCATCAAATCTAGAGTAAGAATTAAGTGCTTTGAGTAGGCATCAGCTACATTGCGAGAATGGCGTACCTGCATACTACAGACAAAGATCTACTGTGAAAAGATGTTAAGATGATGTGAAATGCTACAGCTAGAGAAGAGGCAAAGGGGTTTTGTCCACTACATGTAGTACCATGTAGATGTGGGTGTGTAGATTTCTTGTACCCACAAATATAGGCATTGACCAATAAAGATGAGATTATAACCAAGTGGTTCTGATCTCCGTGCACCTCTAGACCGAGGTGTGAGGGGATTGGACATGAATAGAGAATGTGAGGTAGTTTATAGTGTGAACAAAGAGAGAGAGAGAGAGAGAGAGAGAGAGAGAGAGAGAGAGAGAAGACGAAGAATGCCAATAGAAGATTAAATTTTTTGTCCAGGTTATAAGATTTTTACCCTCATTATGAGTAGTGAGGAGGATGTGGGGCCATCCAACCGAAACACCTATCTCTCAACGAGGATCTTATATCCTTGTAATCATTGCAAGCATGCTGTGCAATGGACAAGACGCGTTTCTTTGCAGCACGTTTGCAAATTTGGCGAGTTCGATCCATCTATTATACATCGAGTTGTTGCCAATTATAACTCGTCGGACTCTGACGATGGCCAACAGGCAGCAATCTTGCAACCCAATAGACGTGTTCGCAGGCGCTTTGGTCAAGCAGCATATGTGAGGCCACAAGATGTAGCCTCTGATAGCTCGGAGGATGATCATGCAGACCACATTCCTAACGAGGCAATGTTTGAGCCCGAGATTGATGAAATGATCGAGACGATCATGGATTCAGAAAGGCTTATCTATGATGATATGAAAGGTGAAGCCGATACGCCATTGTATAATGGAGCACGTGTGTCTAAATTGAAAGCACTCTTGGTTCTTCTCAACATGCATACAAAAGTTGGATGGAGTGACACTAGCGTCACAACGCTTTTCAGGTGATCTATTACAATTATTTTGCTTTAGTAAAACTCTAAATGTATAATGATCTGATAGATTTTTACACAGTTGTACCGTATTTTTATGTTGTGTAGATTGCTCAAAGAGCACATACTACCAGCTGATAATGTGATGCCAGATTTTCGAGAGAAAACAAGAAAGATTTTGCAAAACTTGGGGATGGATTACAATTCGATCCACGCTTGTCCTAATGACTGCATTCTTTTCAGAGGGGAATACATAGACATGGAGAAGTGTCTGAAATGTGATTCCGAGAGATATCGTGTAGATCTCAATGGAACGAAAATTCCGCAAAAGGTTTTGCGACATTTTCCTCTGCTTCCTCGCATCAAGCATTTCTTCGAATGTAAGTCCATGGCCACCCTAGCATCATGGCATGAGGAGAATATATCTTCGGATGGTGTGCTACAGATTCTTGCAGGTTGCACAGCCTGGAAACATATAGATGGAACATGGTCGGATTTTGCCAGGGAAGCTCGAAATTTGCGCTTAGGCCTGGCTATGGATGACGTAAATTCATTTGGTCAAAGATCAACATCTTACAGCGTATGGCCCGTTTTCATCGTCAACTACAACATTCCCCCGTGGTTGACTACGAAGAAGGGGCACCTATGGCTAAGCTTGATTGTGCCGGGGCAATAGAAAGTGAAGAATATGGATGTGTATCTTCATCCACTATTGGAAGAGCTACAACAATTGTGGATTGACATAGAAGTGGTGGATATGAGCCGACACACAGGTCGACAAAATGCTTTGATCAAAGGAATTCTAATGTGGACCATGCATGACTATCCTCGACTAACAGAATGCTCAGGTGATCTATTTACACTCCTCACTCAGACACTATAGATCTTGATTTTTCTCAAGCTGATCTATTATCATGTGTATACATGCAGGGCTTCAAACAAGCGGATACAGAGCATGTGTCACATGTGGACCTAGACTGAATGCACGTAGGGAGCCCTCATTGAAGAAGCAAATCTGTGAAGGTCATCTAGCGTATCTTCCATAGAATCATGTGTTATGCGACAGCTTTTTGGGAAGAGAGCCACCTAGGATGTGTGCACAAGCATGGCTAGAGCAGAAGGAGATGTGTGATGACGGATTGCCCCCAGAGATGAAGAGACTATCTCTATGGTACGAGTTACCATACTGGCCCCGACTCATGATCAATCACTTGCTCAATCCAATGCACATATTCAAGAATGTGGGTAATCTACTATGGGACCATCTGATCGGAAAAAAAGATACTTTGGAAGCCAGAGTTGACCTTAGAAATGTGGATCGTATGGAGCAATATTGGCCGCAAACAGCGTTCGATGGATCCATAGAACTCCCTAAAGCACCATGGATTTTCACAGGAGCCCAAGAACGCAAAGTAAAAGAGACCATTCGATCTTTGCGAACCCCCACTGGCATAATGCACTCACTCCAAACGTGTTTTACTAATGGTCTTTGCGTCCACTCCAGGTACGTTGTCGAGAAATTTGCGGTCTTGCCAGGAAAGCACCGGGCTTATGGCTGTGAGAGTTTGTGAGAGAACTCAACAAAAACTATATGAAGGAGTTAAACCATAGATGCCATGAAGACTAGGGTTTGGAAAGAAGTGCAATCAAAGAAGACTCACTCTTTCTCTCTTGCATTCACACACACAAAGAAAGAACGCAAAAGAGAATGTCAAAACAATACGAAGATGAAAACATCAAGGCTATGGTCATATCGTATCATGGGTAATATGAAAGGGTTAATGGATGAGTTAATGGCATTCAATCTTGGCTGACCAAATAGGCTACGAATTGTTCTTTGGAATTGTAGTTTTGTGCTTACCATAATATATATATTTTGTCTAGTGATTGGGATTAATTGTGTGTACAAATCCTCTTGGTTCATAGCAAGATAACTACGCTTACATCAAAAGAAAAATTATAGTCTATGAGAGGTAGTATGATGGGATCCGGTGATAGAAGTATTTCATTGAGCCTTTCAAGGCCGAAGAGAAACACTATACGTTGTTGAAAGTGTATTTTATGACTAATCCATACGTTAATTCTAATAGATCGTACAGAGTGAAAGCGATAGAAATGATCATCATGTGGGTTATTCATCTAGGATAGTATGTGAGAAATGTAGATATGAGAGAAGTGAAGAGATGAGAAGTTTCCCTCCCAAGCCTTATTCTTGCCCATAGGCAATAAGGATACTGCGGGGAGAGATGTATCTGTAGCAAAGAGAACCTAGAGAGGATGAATTACTAAGAATGAGAGAGATAGGTTTGGTTAAGGAGATGAGATTAGATACATATATATATGTTGGATTAGAGATGAAAATGAAAACAACAAGAAATCAAGAAAACATCAATGTAGAACACATCTTACTTGAAACCCTTCGGCGCCATTATTGATGGGAGAGAGAAGAAGAGGGGAGAATTCAACGTTGATTGATACGCCAAGTATAACACCTTCTTTGATTAGAGTTGATCCTCCAAGGATGGCGTACAAGAATGGCTAGTTTTCCTGTAGGAGAAAGTGTAGGCTTGGGCTTATGTTAATGGGACTAAGTACAATTAGACATTACTACTCACTCCCTCAAGAATTCCTCTCATCAATGGCTTGAATGCTTAAGTTCCTTCCAAGGAAGAAGAGGTCCCCTTTTATAGGTGAAGGGAACCCACAAGGGTTTACACAAGAAGAGAGGAGCCAGTGTGAACAGGAATTGGAAAAGTTGGAAATGAGCTGTCCCTGCATGATGTGGGCAGATTGGGGTCCAGTATTTTGATCATATCTCCTCAACCGTAGCTCCAAATAAAAAAGTAAAAATATGGGCAAAAACTTCAGCTCATTACCTACGATTTTCATTTTAAAATCATTTTCCAATTCTGATTGGAACCTTGTGTAAAAAATTCATCAAAATAGGGTCCATTTCTGGCAGCAAAAGTCTTCATGTGGTCCCCTTAGCCTAGACTTTCATTTGATTCCAAAGGACACCTCATGCCATATGAAAGCATGACATTGCTCCTTGACAAAGTTTTGTAATCATGCTTACAATAATGCATTAAAATAAGTGTATCTTTGAAATCATGCCACCTAGTGTCCCACTAGGATTTGATTCCCTCCTAGTAGCTATTTAAAAAGAAATATAAGAAAAATATGAAAAATACATAGAATATATATAGATTGGAAATTACTCTAGATATAGGATCTAGATAGGGTGTGAGATAATAATGAGATGGTAGAAAGAAAGAATCAATGCTTTTTGCCCCAAGTTAAAGAGGTGGAGCTATTGACACTTTTCCCATAGTATTTTTTGATGGTAAAGTAAGAATACATTACCCTTGAGATAATAAGATGAGATAGAAAGCTTATTTTTATACTTACATATACATATGTACATTATAGGAAATATAATTATGTATCTAAAAAGTTACAAGATAACTCTTGTAGCATGTGTTCCCACTATGTACATGTCACAGCACGACATCCACCCCCTCTAAACCTGCACATCCTCCGGTATGTGCCAAATTATTTCTTTGTAAGATTAGCCCTCTTGTACATCTTCCTTGCTTTCATCTTCACTGGATGATTCCAGAGCTTCATTTTCACTTTGATCTTCACCTGTGTTTTGCTCTTCTTCCTCATCAACATTTTCTGGATCATTGTCTCCTCTTCTCTTAAACATTTTGATCCTTTTTCCTGCAATGGGAATCTTTACTTCTGTGCCATCTAGTTCAGACAAGCTGTAAGTAGCATTTTCATGCACATGTTTTACAACATATGGTCCAAACCATCTTTTTGAAAACTTACGCATGACTGTGTGTTGGTTATCAAGGCTACTATCATACACTAAAACCCAGTCACCTTTGTCAATTGCTTTGCTCCTGAGCCGATGTCACTTATCAAAGTAGTCCTTGTTTTTCAATCTTGCATTTTTGAGTCGTTCTTTTGCAGCCTCAATGTCTCCAGGTCTTCTCTCTAGTTGCCTTATGCGCAATGCAAGGAGATCTTCCCTACTAAGCCCCTCTTGCCAAGGTAGTACATTCCATGTGGGAATTGTATCCTCAATCGGCATCACTGGCTTTTGACCATACATTAGCTCCATAGGCATGTAGCCAGTTACTGAGCTATGTGTTGTACGATCAGCTCATAAAGCATATGGTAACAGTTTTGGCCACTCACCAACTCTTCCTTCGCAAGCCTTGGCCAAAGCTTTGATGATAGGAGGATGCCCTCTTTCACTCTTTCCATTGCCTTCAGGGTTGTAAGCTGTAGTAAGAGAAAGCTTGATCCCTAATCTAAAAAAGAACTCCCTTGCTTCTTCGGCATCCAGTTCACCTCGATCTGCAGTGATTTTTCCCACACAACCATAACGGCAAATCACCTCATCAAGAAGGAATTTGCACACAGCTTCTGTGGTCTTAGCTCTTAATGCTCTTCCTTCAACCTGGTTAGTTAGGTCCTCTCGTGCAAGAACCAAGTATCTCATCTGCCAGAGTCCTAAAGGCATCGTGACTAGATCCACAACCCATTTATAGTGCATGGCTAGTGGATATGTAGGGTGCAATCCATCACGATGTCGAACATTCGAATACATTTGACAAGTTACACATGACTCTACAAACTGAGATACATCTTTATACATACCCTTCCACCAGTATTTTTCTTTCAACTTGGAGAAGGTTGCCCACACACCCCTGTGTCCAGCCCATAGACTCTCATGAAACTCTTGCATGAGCTTTACTTGAGTCTCTTTTTTACATGTAACCCGTTGTGGTGTAGCACCCTTTTGTTTAGGATGCTTCCACAAGTAACCATCCCTTAAAAAGTACCCATATGCTTTCCTGCGTATCCTCTTGAATTCTTGTTCAGACCAATCATCCTGTTTTGTTAGAGTACTCAAGTACCTTCCAATAGAAAGCAAATCACCTTCATAAAGATCTTTCAAGAACAATTCAAGTGAATTAGTCATGCAGACATTGTTACCTTTGACATGAGAGATAGAATAGAATTTTGTGCCTACATCATCTCCTTCATCAATCATTTGTGACTCATCTTCATACCTTGCCCTTGATAGCATATCTGCCACTGTATTGTCTTTACCTGCAATGTGCTTAAACTCGGGATTTAAGGACTTAATGTAGGCAATCCACCGCAACATAGCAATGTCTGGTGTTGAGCAGCTTGTAATCATCCCAAGAAGTGGTAGACAATCTGTTTCTACAACCACACATGCACCAATTAGGTACTCTTTTCCACTTTTCAAGGCTGTAACCATACCCCATAACTCTCTCTTTATCTGTGGATAGTTTCTTTGGCGAGCACTTACTACCTTTGCTCCAAATCTTACCACATACCTGTGTCCTTCTTTGTCATCTTGCCCTATTGCCCATCCAATCCCTGTAGGACTGGTATCTACTGTCACAATCACTGGCCTTTGACACTCATAGTCTACCTTTCTCAAAGTCGTTGCTGACTGGAGTAACTCCTTTAGCTTTTTCATGGATTTTACATGTGCTTCTGTCCATTTAAACTTTTGATTCTTTCTAAGCAGCTGATAAAGAGGATCAGCTACATGTGCATAATGTGGAATCCAAATAACATAGAAGACACATGCTCCCAGAAACCTTCTAACCTCAGTGATGCTATTGCATGTTTCTTTCATTCTTTGGATGGCATCTACCTTTGATGGACAAGGTTTCCTACCATATGGCCCGCACATGTGCCCCACAATGAGCACTTCATTGACACCAAACATAGACTTTTTCCCCGACAATGTAAGATTCACTTCTTCCAACCTAGACAAAATTTTATCACAATCATTTATGTGATTTACCACAAACCTGCGACATCCCTTGAGATCCAAAGCTTCATCTTTGTCTCTTTCTTCACATCCTTTGATAGGAAAATCATCAATGAAAGGCATTGTGATTTGAGGAATAAAGCCACGTAAGACCTTATTCATCCCATTCATCATATGTGCAACCGAGTTGGTTGCTCCCTGTGGCAAGGTACACATCCTTACCAAACCCAAAGGTGTCCTCATGGTTGTCAAGTCTCTGCTTTCAATTGCAAGCTGAAATTGATCATACCCTGAGTAGAGATCCCCCATTGAGTAGATTGCCCTCCCTGCAAACGCCTCTGCAAATTCATCCACAATTGGACCTGTTCCTACATTTCTAATTGTCACCTTGTTCACTGGTTGCATATCTTGGATGAAGCGTAGAGAACCATTCTTCTTTGGAACTGTGAACCACCTATTTGAGTATGGAGCACAAGAAGGCTCCAAGATTCCCATTTTGATTTTCTCATTCAGTAGCTCTACTAACTTTGGCAAATGAGCCTTTGGAACCGGAATAGGCCGCAGATTCCAAGGCACATGAGGTATTGTGAAAATTACCATAGGAGCTACAATATAAGGATCAACACATCCTATCTCATGTGGCTCAAATGCAAAAGCCTTACCATGCTTTGAAAGCATTTCTTTGAAGCACTTTGTCTCCTCCTGTGTTAGAAACTCCTCGCAACCAATCTGCAACTCTTGAAAAGACTCCTTTGTGAAGGTATGCCCGATCTTTTTAGGATTCCGCAAACTTGGTTGTAAAGAAGCCTGTTCAATCTTTTCCCTGTTGTTGGGTGGTAAGGGTGAAGCTACTGGTTTCACCTTCTTTGCTACACTCTTGTATTTAGTTTCAACATGGACTTCTGGGCCTACTGTTTGGCTTTCTTTAAAGGCTTCTATTACTTGATACATTTCCATAGAGCAAACTTCCACAACTTCATTTTCAAGATGCAAACTAGACCTCATTATAGCATCAAGCTCACCCATAGTATCTACAAAAGAAACTTGTTCACACAAACCCAAAACATTTTCAGTAGGCTCTAGCAACCCACTCTTTTTCATGCCTATTTGTACATTATGCACATATTGCTTCTCACATCTCTTCAAATCTTCAAGTTTTGTAAAACATACTGATCCATTCTTTGTTACCAAGGAGCTCGTTGAAAATGCTTCACCTATTTTTGGATCAGGCGAGACCCTTTTTCTTTCTGTACCACTGCAATCCCGCTTTACAATGGTACTTGGCCAAAACCCATCATTTCTCTATGATGATGAAACTCTTTGCTCACCTTTGGTAGAGGATGTTCTCTGAGGTTGTCACGATTTCTTTCATGGTTTACACAAACTGTGAGAAATTGGACAGCACGTTTACCATCTTTGCTACGTATCCTAGCATATGCTGAACCATCGTCCATTACCTTTGTTTCCATTCGAACTCCCACAATGTAGGGCTGTCCAAGGATGAGATGATATGAAGATGTATCCTGTACAAAGAAGTTTTGGTCAATCTTTACATCACCTATTGTTACCTTCACACCTTGACATGCTGCATACAATTCACCGGATGAATTGTTTGCCACTTTTACCATCCAGCCATGATCTGTGTCCATCGGCCATTTGCACTTGTTGTAGAGACTCTTTGACATTATGTTTATTTCTGAACCATGGTCAATCAAGGCAACAAATGGCTCTTCAAGATCACCTACCTTGACCAAAGTTTCTGTAGTAGCCCTTGCCCAATGACTTCGTGAATAGTAACTCCTAGGAATATCTTCAACTTCTTCATCATCAAAGACCATATTAGGTATTTTGGTAAAAATCTCACATTATGGGAATCTCCAAATCGACCAAATTCATGTAATTTGGGAATTTTCCACTTAAAGTGGGAAAAATTGAGGTGTGTGGCTAGTAAATAAAGTGAAAATCTCATAGGATTGTGGTGTTGATAAACACCAAAAGTCAAGAGGATGTACAACACATGGATTTGAATAATAACTATAAATTACATAAAACAAAGGAAGATACAAAAAAGATTTTGTTTACAAATTGACTAGTATAGTCACAATAGAAGCTCCACATAATTCTACTCCACATTTGATACCATATCTGAACTTTGATCCAAGTGTGGCTGATGTGCACGAGTGAGGCCTTCTTTGGCTTTTAGAGCATGTCTTTCTGGAATCTTTATTCTAGAAAATGGTCCTTGTTTGTTGGGTCTCCAGGACCAAACAATTGCATCTATAGTTTCCCACACTTGTGGGTCCTTATAGTTGATAGCCCAATAACCCTTACAACAATTACTGTAAGCTTGAGTATCTGTCATCCCACTTTTTCTCGCGCAAGGTGCCCAATATTGAATCAAGAGTTTTCTGTAGTTTGGTGATGTAGGCTCATTATCAATGTCAGATAAAGCCATTGCAAGCCACACTGGATAGATTTCTGTGTCACTCGGAACAAGCATAAGAAAGTCACCTTGGTGCACATCAGACATAGGGTCAAACTCTTCCCTTGGCCTATCTCGTTGAGGCCCACAAAAATGATCGTTCAACTCTTCAAGGCCAAGGAATCTTTCTGCTCCTTGTTGCAAATTCATTGTAGTGCTTTGTAGATGAGAATATTCTTGAGTTTTTGGCCAAAACATTTCATACAAGACTCCCTCTGATATGATTGCTTTTCCAATCTCTTCAATTACCTTACTCCAATAATCTATCACGGGTCTATAATATCGCGGAATACTTGAACCATTCCCTAAATTTTTCCAAAATTTTATATAGTTCTTTAGCCCCAAAATGACTTCTTCGTGGGCCTTGACATACTCCGCCATTTGTACTAGAGGTGGATCTCCATGTGGTAACATTGGCTTGCCTTCTGTGTCTGTTTTCCAAAGGCGAATACTTCCACTCCAACTTGATACACCTACATGTGCCTTATATTGCATCATTGGTGTCTCATCCTGCATAAAGAACCTGAACTGAAGCGGTTTGGAATGTCCAACAAGTATGTCTTGTCCATCACAAAGATAGCCATCACAATATTGCTTGAAATCGGGGATCTTTGTGAGAAAAAATGGAGCTGGAGATGAAGATGAGCTGTTTCGTAATGTATCCATCAAATGTGGCAAAGTATAGGTTTGTGTAACTCTCAACTTCTCTGAAAACCTACTAAACATGGCGTCTATGTCCTCATGTGTATGCCCAACCATTAAAAATCCCAGCTGGATGGTTTTGAAAACACCCCTTGCAACAAGCATTGACAAATAGGCAAATAAGTATCGATTTTTGTTTTCCCCTGCACAATTATCCAATTGTAGCAACAAGTTCTCTGGCAATCTGCGAAATGTTGACCCCAATTCCTCTTCTGCAATTTCTGACGACTGCACAATGGGCTCTTTTCCATCACTCAAGTTATGGTAGTCCAAAGCATCCCTTGAGTTCAAAGCATGTAGTAGTGAAATATTGCTCCTTGGAAGTCCATTTGTTACTAGATCACCAAGAGGATGCTTATCTATCCTCTCGAGGTTATGTAAACAATTAGCAATTGAGCCAATTGTAAGATTTGGATCAGCTGGCCACAAACCATTCAAGACAAAGTGTCCGTAATGACCTTCTCCATGTCCATGAGTGATCATGCCAATCAATGCCACCTGCAGATTATATCCTGAATCCACACCCTTGGGAACAATGCGTAATCTAGGAATGGCAGTCTTCTTTTGATCCATCTTATCATGGATTATGCATACATATTTTTGTGGTTGAGTTTCTGAATACGTGCGCCATGCATAATATAGGCTTCTGCAACTCTTTTGTTGTGCCATGTGAACTTCTCTCTCCCTCAAGAGAAGAGCTCTCTCTTCAAGAGAAGGTTTAGCCTCTAACCTTGCCTTGATTGAGCTACAAATATTGCACTTAGAGAACAAACTTGTCTTTGTTAAAGTGACATGTGGGTACTCTTTGTTCCAAATTCTACCAAAAGAAGATTGGGATAGCTTCTTCTCATAGCCCATTTGGTCAAGTGTCGTGTTGATTTCACATAAAATATCCACTTGTTTGTATGTTGATGGAATCACCAATTGAGTCTCTCTTGAGCCATCTAGCAGTGTTCTACTTCTATGTGGCATCTTCTCAGAGTTGTTTTCCACAAACTCGTTTAGTAGTGCTCTTGCTAAACTAGTATGTTGAAGTCCCCTTCTCAATGTACATGTGTTCCCATGTACATATTGGCGCACACCATTTTCAAAGTTCTCCTTGTATCGATAAAATGATGTCTTTGGTATTCCATGTAGCTCATACCATGCTCTACAACAAACAATAGAGCCATTTAGCCTGAATTGGTATCGTGACTTCTCATCTTTCTGATAACATATAGAAAGAACATCATAAACATAATTAGTGCGTGATTTTTGAGACTCTCCCCAAAATTGTTGTCATAACCTTGTCACCATATCACGATCTGCAAATTGGCAGCATTTTTGTGCACAACAATCAATGCATGATACCCTTTGAATTGATTTGTTTGAAAGGTAAAAAGTCGAAGCTGGTGCTGCTTTTGATTTTTGAGTCCTGTTCATGAAAGTGTATCGTCTCTTCCTTGACAACTGGACAACATTACTCCCATCAAGTTTTTTTTTCCAACATTGCCATCGTTGGATACATCCTCATATGTAGCATGCATGCCATCAACAGGAACAAAGCGTTGTAATGGGCTCCCATTCAACATTGTTGTCTGCTTGATGGGCCACTTTAGCAAAGTGATGCTACCCACTTCAACCACATCATGAATGCTTGCATTTTCTCTTTCAATACCCACACCCACACAATCAGGACCAAGTTCCTGAAAGTTGACATAATCATGTGGAAATACATATAAGATGGTCCCTTCATTCATGGTTTGCATCATTGTGTCATCTTTTAAAAGGACCCTCTGATTTCTCCAAGACTCTCGAATCATTGCTTCAAATTCTGGGCTTGTCATAGGTATTGCATCTGTAACTAGAGGATCAGAATGATCATGTTCTTCATCACCATTGTAGCTTTCGTGTGGATCAATTAAGTTCCCATTTAATACAAAAGGTTGCAAAAGAAGCTTTGACCATCGAACAGCACTCCATAATGAGCCTTGGAGAGATGAAGTATCCATTGTAGGAAAAGGTAGGACCACATCCTTCAAGCATTCCTCCACTAGTATGGAGACATTTCCCAGCCCTATCTTTGTACCACCACAAGTGGAATTTGGATTTGTTCTACACACACAACCAATACCAACGATTTCATTGTCAAGTATCATATGTACTTTCTCCCCAGATTCGAAGTCCATCCTGTAAGTAAAAAGATTACATTGTTAAACCCATAGTTATAGAAAAATACTCTTCAAACAAAAAATCATGCTACAACATGAAAAAGGTTTGCATAGGTTGGACAAGTGGTGAACCTTGAGACCAAATCCTCCTTGCTATATTAATGGAAGCAAGGTTGGACAAGTGGTGGACCTTGAAACCAAAGCCTCTTTGCTATATGAGAGCATAGGTTGGACAAGTGGTGGACCTAGTTGTAATACCCACTACCACCTATCAACTACTATAGGACTATGCTTTCCAATGTCCAAGTATCCCTTGAGTCTTTCAAGGTTGAACACGTGGTGGACCTTGAAACGAAAATCCCCTTTCTATATTAGAAAGGTTGAACACATGGTGGACCTTGAAACAAAAATCCCCTTTCTTTATCAGAGCATAGCTTGGACAAGTGGTGGACCTAGTTATAATGCCCAATATCCAAGGTGAAACACCTTAGGACCTTGCTACCTTGCTTGCCAATGTTTACGTAGCCCCTCATTTCTTTAATGGAAGCAAGGTTGGACAAGTGGTGGACCTTGAAAGCAAAGCCTCTTTGCTATATGAGAGCATAGGTTGGACCTAGTTGTAATACCCACTGCCACCTATCAACTACTATAGGACTATGCTTTCCAATGTCCAAGTATCCCTTGAGTCTTGCAAGGTTGAACACGTGGTGGACCTTGAAACCAAAATCCCCTTTCTATATTAGAGCATAGCTTGGACAAGTGGTGGGCCTAGTTATAATGCCCCTCCTTTCTTTAATGGAAGAAAGGTTGGAAAAGTGGTGAATCTTGAAACCCAAACCCTTTGGCTATATATAGAGGATATCTTGGACAAGTGGTGGGCTTAGTTGTAGTATCCAATGTCCAAGGTCCAAGGTGAACTATGTAAAGACCTTACTTCCAAAAACAAAGTCGTACAAGTGGTTCTCCTTGAAACCAAAACCTCCTTAGTGTATTAGAACATAGCTTGGAGAAGTAGTGGACTTAGTTGTAATGGTGAATTTCCAAAGCAAACTATTATAGGACCTTGCTTCCCAAATCAAGTTTGGACAAGTGGTGGATCTTGAAACCAAAACCCCCTTACTCTATTAGAGCATAGCTTAGATAAGTGGTGGACCTAGCTGCCATGGAAAATGTTCAATCTGAACTGCTGCAGGACCTTGCTATTAAATGTCTAAGTAGAGCTAGCTTCTTTAATGGAATCAAGGTTGGGAAAGTGGTGCATCTTGAAACCAAAAGCCCTTTATTGTATTAGAGCATAGCTTGGACAAGTGAAGGACCTAGTTTTAATGTGTGATGTCCAAAGAAAAGTATTACAAGACCTTGCTTTCCAATATTTGAATTGGTCAAGTGGTTAAAACTAAGTATAAAACTTTGACCATTTTCTTCTCGAATTGCCAAAAAGCTAGTTTTAGACACCCCTAAATGGAAATGGTTTAGGGTGGCCTTAAACAATGTTTTTTCAAAGACTTGAACAAAAGGGTTGCCGAAGAGTAATGACAATTTATTGTGGCTTGAAGTGCCTGAGTATGTGAAAACAAGCCTAGGTTTTCCACGAGGCAAAAGGTGACATAATAAGAACATTGGAAACTTAGGATTGACCATGTGGCCTAAACTTTGGCAAGTGAAGTGGTGGCCAAGTTTTGTGGCACAGTGTGCACTTGGTCCTATATGTGTTGACCACTTGGCTAAATCTAGGACCATAAGGCCAAACCTTTGGCACCTTAAATATAGTATGGGACATAATCTAGAACTGCTACAGTAAATTAGTAGTATAGCTAATATGTTAATATTTGTATTATATTTAAGTATATGCTAATATAATCTATGTTCAAAATTTCACTAATGAAGAATGTTCCCATTTAGCACTCCAGATGCGGGGTCTTAGGGCAATGCCACAATGGGGTGACAAGGCAGCGCTTCCACGTGAGGTTTGGGGGTAGCGCTCTTGATGGGGATGTGGAATATAGCGCTCTCGATGGCGGGGCTTGGGAGGTTGATTTTGGGATATTGTTCTAGGCGGGGTCCTGGGGCAGCGCCCGCGGGGCTAGGGGCAGCGCCCAAAGATTTATTTATTTTTAAGTGAATTCCTAGTATAGAGTTACACATGTTTTTCATATTTTCAACCATGATTTCTTTAATTTTGGTCGTGTGAATTGGTTAATTTTTTATATTGCTTTTGTTTTTTTTAATCCTATGATAAAACATGGACTTGTAGCATACGTGGCATTCTAATAAACCCTATCAAGATTAGGCACACAGAGAGCGCACGAGCAACGCACACAGAGAAAGCAGGCGAGCAGCAAACACACAGAAATCGCACACGGATCGCACACAGTTTGAGTATACGCGCGCGTAGAGGAGCAAGCTCGGCATCGTACACAACACACAGGTGGAGTGCACAGGATTGAAAGTTCGCGCACAAGATAAAGAAACAGCAGCGTACACAACGCTTTCCAGAAGGGCAGGATCGGGCAGTCTTCTCAGGAGACATTGCACACCTCACGAATAGAGAAAAAACAGGTATTTCTCTCTCTCTCACTCTCTGTCTTTCTCCATATAGAGAAGATGGTTCTCTGTAACTCTTCTTGCACACACACTCTCTCGTCAAAAGACAGAGATACATAGTTTAAAAGTATCCCCGCACACATACACATATTCCCACACATCGTCTTCCTCTCTTCCACATACATAACCACAGTGAAATCTGTTATCTTGCTGTCTCTCTCTTGAAAATACATGCACATATTCCGACACATCGTCTTCCTCACTTCCACATACATAACCACAATGAAATCTGTTATCTTGTTGTCTCTCTCTTGAAATACGTGCACATATTCCCATACATCGTCTTCCTCTCTTCCACATACATAAACACAGTGAAATCTGTTATCTTTCTCTCTCCTCTCTCTAAAAAACAGGTATTTATCTCTCTCTCTCTCTATCTATCTATCTCTGTATCTTGCTATCTCTCTCTTGAAAATACATGCTCATGTATGTGTGCGTCTGTATTATCTATGTGTATGTATGTATATTTGTGTTATTTCATTGTAATACTCATACATAATGCAGATACACAATTACACTTAATTACGATATGCATACATAGTATATATACATACATAAATATCACAAATAACTAACACATTGTAATACTAGTAAAATTGAATGGAAGACTTACTTGCGTGATCTGTTAAAGTCGATTCTTGTAGCGAGTTCTGGATGTATGCTCAGTTGATTTTCCTCTAATCCATTTGTAGATATGATTGTAACTTCTGTTTCTCAAAAATAGTAGTGTTGTTTAGTGATACACCTAATGGACATAAATGGTTTAAACTAGGACATGTAGACCAAAAATACATGTATTTCTTTGGATGAATATATACACTTTTTGGTGACCCTTACCACAAGTGGTGGACCTTGAGACCAGTGGACTATAAGGACCTCCAAACAATACCTTGTACACTCAATCCTTCTTGGTATCTAGGTTGGACAAGTGGTGGACCTTGTTCAAATTCTCTAACCACTCTCTCTAACATGGTGACATAATTTAGGTGTGATAAATTCATATCTATGCAAACTAATATCAGTTTAGGCTTGTTAATTTGAATTTGTTTGAATTTATGTACAATATAATGTTTTGAGGTTTGCATATTTGAATTTAGGTGGTATAATGATATCTTTTTGTGGTAAACTTGAATTTAAAATCAATTTCGCGTGGAATATTTTAAATTTAAGTAGTAAAATTTAAATTTTTATAAAAAAGTTTGAATTTTAAAATTTGGGCGGGATATTTTAAAATTTAGGCGGGATATTTAAGATTTGGGAGGAATATTTTAAATTTAGGCGGGAAGGTTTTGAATTTATAGCGAGATCTCCCTTACATAAGAGAGTATAGGTTGGACAAGTGGTGGACCTTCAAGCTAGAGCATCCATGCTACTGGACATGATAGGTAGGGAATCTAGTTGAATATTGTACGTATAATATATATGTAATAGATCTAGCTTGGACAAGTGGTGGACCTTGGAACAAAACCCCATGTAAAACATATCATGCACATTCCAAGTGGTCAAAAACAATATCATTTAAGATATAGCCTTATAGGTTGGACAAGTGGTGGACCTTAACACCCAGATATTCTTCATATAATGACATAGAGTGGAAAACTGGTGAATCTTGAGACCAAACCATGCTACTAGCGATAATAGCTTGGACAAGTGGTGGACCTTGAAAGTAAACCCCCCATCTACGAAATATAGTGGGTTTAAGGTATTTCGATGGAGCCTATCATCTTGGAGACATCGTGCATCTTGCTTCTCTTCATGTTTCAATGGAGCCTATCTTGGACAAATGGTGGAGCATCCTTCTCTCCATGTTTCAATGGACCCTAGCTTGGACAAGTGGTGGACCTTTGCTTCTCTCTATTATTCAATAGAGTTAGCTTGGACAAGTGGTGGACCTTGGAACCAAACCGCCATGTAAAACCTATCATGGTCACTCCAAGTGGTGAGAGAGAATAACCTTTAAGATATAGCCTTATAGGTTGGACAAGTGGTGGACCTTAACACCCTAATATTCTTAATATAATGACATAGAGCGAAAAAGTGGTGAATCTTGAGACAAAACCACTCATGCTACTAGCACTAATAGCTTGGACAAGTGGTGGACCTTGAACGTAAACCCCCTATGTTTCAATAGAGTTAGCTTCGACAAATGGTGGAGCATCCTTCTCACCATGTTTCAATGGAGCCTAGCTTAGACAAGTGGTGGACCTTTGCTTCTCTCTATGATTCAATAGAGTTAGCTTGGACAAGTGGTGGATCTTGGAACCAAAGCCCCATGTAAAACCTATCATGGTCACTCTAAGTGGTAATAAAGAATAACCTTTAAGATGTAGCCTTATAGGTTGGACAAGTGGTGGACCTTAACACCCTAATATTCTTAATATAATGACATAGAGTGAAAAAGTGGTGTATCTTGAGACAAAACCACTCATGCTACTAGCACTAATAGCTTGGACAAGTGTTGGACCTTGAATGTAAACCCCTCATCTACGACATATCGTGGGTTTAATGTTTTTCGATGGAGCCTAGCATCTTGGAGACATGGTGCACCTTGCTTCTCCTCATGTTTCAATGGAGCCTACCTTGGACAAAAGGTGGAGCATCCTTCTCTCCATGTTTCAATGGACCCTAGCTTAGACAAGGGGTGGACCTTTGCTTCTCTCTATGTTTCAATAGAGTTAGCTTGGACAAGTGGTGGACCTTGGAACCAAACCCCCATGTAAAACCTATCAAAATCACTCCAAGTAGTAAGAAAGAATAACCTTTAAGATGTAGCCTTATAGGTTGGACAAGTGGTGGACCTTAACACCCACATATTCTTAATAAAAGTGGTGAATCTTGAGACCAAACCACTCAGGCTAGTAGCAATAATAGCTTGGACAAGTGGTGGACCTTGAATGTAAACCCCTCATCTACAAAATATCGTGGGTTTAATGTATTTCGATGGAGCCTAGCATCTTGGAGACATGGTGCACCTTGCTTCTCGTCATGTTTCAATGGAGCCTATCTTGGACAAATGGTGGAGCATCCTTCTCTCCATGTTTCAATGGACCCTAGCTTGGACAAGTGGTGGACCTTTGTTTCTCTCTATGTTTCAATAGAGTTAGCTTGGACAAGTGGTGGACCTTCGAACCAAACCCCCATGTAAAACCTATCATGGTCACTCCAAGTGGTGAGAAAGAATGACCTTTAAGATATAGCCTTATAGGTTGGACAAGTGGTGGACCTTAACACCCTAATATTCTTAATATAATGACATAGAGTGAAAAAGTGGTGAATCTTGAGACAAAACCACTCATGCTACTAGCACTAATAGCTTGGACAAGTGTTGGACATTGAATGTAAACCCCTCATCTACGACATATCGTGGGTTTATTGTTTTTCGATGGAGCCTAGCATCTTGGAGACATGGTGCACCTTGCTTCTCCTCATGTTTAAATGGAGGCTACCTTGGACAAATGGTGGAGCATCCTTCTGTCCATGTTTCAATGGACCCTAGCTTAGACAAGGGGTGGACCTTTGCTTCTCTCTATGTTTCAATAGAGTTAGCTTGGACAAGTGGTGGACCTTGGAACCAAACCCCCATGTAAAACCTATCATGGTCAATCCAAGTAGTAAGAAAGAATAACCTTTAAGATGTAGCCTTATAGGTTGGGCAAGTGGTGGACCTTAACACTCACATATTCTTAATAAAAGTGGTGAATCTTGAGACCAAACCACTCAGGCTATAACCAATAATAGCTTGGACAAGTGGTGGACCTTGAATGTAAACCCCTCATCTACAAAATATCGTGGGTTTAATGTATTTCGATGGAGCCTAGCATCTTGGAGACATGGTGCAGCTTGCTTCTCGTCATGTTTCAATGGAGCCTATCTTGGACAAATGGTGGAGCATCCTTCTCTCCATGTTTCAATGGACCCTAGCTTGGACAAGTGGTGGACCTTTGCTTCTCTCTATTATTCAATAGAGTTAGCTTGGACAAGTGGTGGACCTTGGAACCAAACCGCCATGTAAAACCGATCATGGTCACTCCAAGTGGTGAGAAAGAATAACCTTTAAGATATAGCTTTATAGGTTGGACAAGTGGTGGACCTTAACACCCTAATATTCTTAATATAATGACATAGAGTGAAAAAGTGGTGAATCTTGAGACAAAACCACTCATGCTACTAGCACTAATAGCTTGGACAAGTGGTGGACCTGGAACGCAAACACCCCATGTTTCAATAGAGATAGCTTTGACAAATGGTGGAGCATCCTTCTCTCCATGTTTCAATGGAGCCTAGCTTAGACAAGTGGTGGACCTTTGCTTCTCTCTATGATTCAATAGAGTTAGCTTGGACAAGTGGTGGATCTTGGAACCAAAGCCCCATGTAAAACCTATCATGGTCACTCCAAGTGGTAATAAGAATAACCTTTAAGATGTAGCCTTATAGGTTGGACAAGTGGTGGACCTTAACACGCGCATATTCTTAATATAATGACATAGAGTGGAAAAATGGTGAATCTTGAGACAAAACCACTCATGCTACTAGTGATAATAGCTTGGACAAGTGGTGGACCTTGAATGTAAACCCCTCATCTACGACATATCGTGGGTTTAATGTTTTTCAATGGAGCCTAGCATCTTGGAGACATGGTGCACCTTGCTTCTCCTCATGTTTCAATAGAGCCTACCTTGGACAAATGGTGGAGCATCCTTCTCTCCATGTTTCAATGGACCCTAGCTTAGACAAGGGGTGGACCTTTGCTTCTCTCTATCTTTTATTAGAGTTAGCTTGGACAAGTGGTGGACCTTGGAACCAAACCCCCATGTAAAACCTATCATAATCACTCCAAGTAGTAAGAAAGAATAACCTTTAAGATGTAGCCTTATAGGTTGGACAAGTGGTGGACCTTAACACCCACATATTCTTAATAAAAGTGGTGAATCTTGAGACCAAACCACTCAGGCTATAACCAATAATAGCTTGGACAAGTGGTGGACCTTGAATGTAAACCCCTCATCTACGAAATATCGTGGGTTTAATGTATTTCGATGGAGCCTAACATCTTGGAGACATGGTGCAGCTTGCTTCTCGTCATGTTTCAATGGAGGCTACCTTGGAAAAAAGGTGGAGCATCCTTCTCTCCATGTTTCAATGGACCCTAGCTTGGACAAGTGGTGGACCTTTGTTTCTCTCTATGTTTCAATAGAGTTAGCTTGGACAAGTGGTGGACCTTGGAACCAAACCCCCATGTAAAACCTATCATGGTCACTCCAAGTGGTGAGAAAGAATGACCTTTAAGATATAGCCTTATAGGTTCGACAAGTGGTGGACCTTAACACCCTAATATTCTTAATATAATGACGTAAAGTGAAAAAGTGGTGAATCTTGAGACAAAACCACTCATGCTATTAGCACTAATAGCTTGGCCAAGTGTTGGACCTTGAATGTAAACCCCTCATCTACGACATATCGTGGGTTTAATGTTTTTCGATGGAGCCTAGCATCTTGGAGACATGGTGCACCTTGCTTCTCCTCAGGTTTCAATGGAGCCTACCTTGGACAAATGGTGGAGCATCCTTCTCTCCATGTTTCAATGGACCCTAGCTTAGACAAGGGGTGGACCTTTGCTTCTCTCTATGTTTCAATAGAGTTAGCTTGGACAAGTGGTGGACCTTGGAACCAAACCCCCATGTAAAACCTATCATGGTCACTCCAAGTAGTAAGAAAGAATAACCTTTAAGATGTAGCCTTATAGGTTGGACAAGTGGTGGACCTTAACACCCACATATTCTTAATAAAAGTGGTGAATCTGGAGACCAAACGACTCAGGCTACTAGCAATAATAGCTTGGACAAGTGGTGGACCTTGAATGTAAACCCCTCATCTACGAAATATCGTGGGTTTAATGTATTTCGATGGAGCCTAGCATCTTGGAGACATGGTGCAACTTACTTCTCTTCATGTTTCAATGGAGCCTATCTTGGAAAATGGTGGAGCATCCTTCTCTCCATGTTTCAATGGACCCTAGCTTGGACAAGTGGTGGACCTTTGTTTCTCTCTTTGTTTCTATAGAGTTAGCTTGGACAAGTGGTGGACCTTCGAACCAAACCCCCATGTAAAACCTATCATGGTCACTCCAAGTGGTGAGAAAGAATGACCTTTAAGATATAGCCTTATAGGTTGGACAAGTGGTGGACCTTAACACCCTAATATTCTTAATATAATGACATAGAGGGAAAAAGTGGTGAATCTTGAGACAAAACCACTCATGCTACTAGCACTAATAGCTTGGACAAGTGTTGGACATTGAATGTAAACCCCTCATCTACGACATATCGTGGGTTTATTGTTTTTCGATGGAGCCTAGCATCTTGGAGACATGGTGCACCTTGCTTCTCCTCATGTTTAAATGGAGGCTACCTTGGACAAATGGTGGAGCATCCTTCTCTCCATGTTTCAATGGACCCTAGCTTAGACAAGGGGTGGACCTTTGCTTCTCTCTATGTTTCAATAGAGTTAGCTTGGACAAGTGGTGGACCTTGGAACCAAACCCCCATGTAAAACCTATCATGGTCACTCCAAGTAGTAAGAAAGAATAACCTTTAAGATGTAGCCTTATAGGTTGGACAAGTGGTGGACCTTAACACCCACATATTCTTAATAAAAGTGGTGAATCTTGAGACCAAACCACTCAGGCTACTAGCAATAATAGCTTGGACAAGTGGTGGACCTTGAATGTAAACCCCTCATCTAGGAAATATCGTGGGTTTAATGTATTTCGATGGAGCCTAGCATCTTGGAGACATGGTGCAGCTTGCTTCTCGTCATGTTTCAATGGAGCCTATCTTGGACAAATGGTGGAGCATCCTTCTCTCCATGTTTCAATGGACCCTAGCTTGGACAAGTGGTGGACCTTTGTTTCTCTCTATGTTTCAATAGAGTTAGCTTGGACAAGTGGTGGACCTTGGAACCAAACCCCCATGTAAAACCTATCATGGTCACTCCAAGTGGTAATAAAGAATAACCTTTAAGATGTAGCCTTATAGGTTGGACAAGTGGTGGACCTTAACACGCGCATATTCTTAATATAATGACATAGAGTGGAAAAGTGGTGAATCTTGAGATCAAACCACTCAGGCTACTACCAATAATAGCTTGGACAAGTGTTGGACCTTGAATGTAACCCCTCATCTATGACATATCGTGGGTTTAATGTTTTTCGATGGAGCCTAGCATCTTGGAGACATGGTGCACCTTGCTTCTCCTCATGTTTCAATGGAGCCTACCTTGGACAAATGGTGGAGCATCCTTCTCTCCATGTTTCAATGGACCCTAGCTTAGACAAGGGGTGGACCTTTGCTTCTCTCTATGTTTCAATAGAGTTAGCTTGGACAAGTGGTGGACCTTGGAACCAAACCCCCATGTAAAACCTATCATGGTCACTCCAAGTAGTAAGAAAGAATAACCTTTAAGATGTAGCCTGATAGGTTGGACAAGTGGTGGACCTTAACACCCACATATTCTTAATAAAAGTGGTGAATCTTGAGACCAAACCACTCAGGCTACTAGCAATAATAGCTTGGACAAGTGGTGGACCTTGAATGTAAACCCCTCATCTACGAAATATCGTGGGTTTAATGTATTTCGATGGAGCCTAGCATCTTGGAGACATGGTGCACCTTGCTTCTCGTCATGTTTCAATGGAGCCTATTTTGGACAAATGGTGGAGCATCCTTCTCTCCATGTTTCAATGGACCCTAGCTTGGACAAGTGGTGGACCTTTGTTTCTCTCTATGTTTCAATAGAGTTAGCTTGGACAAGTGGTGGACCTTGGAACCAAACCCCCATGTAAAACCTATCATGGTCACTCCAAGTGGTAATAAAGAATAACCTTTAAGATGTAGCCTTATAGGTTGGACAAGTGGTGGACCTTAACACGCGCATATTCTTAATATAATGACATAGAGTGGAAAAGTGGTGAATCTTGAGACCAAACCACTCAGGCTACTACCAATAATAGCTTGGACAAGTGTTGGACCTTGAATGGTAACCCCTCATCTACGACATATCGTGGGTTTAATGTTTTTCGATGGAGCCTAGCATCTTGGAGACATGGTGCACCTTGCTTCTCCTCATGTTTGAATGGAGCCTACCTTGGACAAATGGTGGAGCATTCTTCTCTCCATGTTTCAATGAACCCTAGCTTAGACAAGGGGTGGACCTTTGCTTCTCTCTATGTTTCAATAGAGTTAGCTTGGACAAGTGGTGGACCTTGGAACCAAACCCCCATGTAAAACCTATCATGGTCACTCCAAGTAGTAAGAAAGAATAACCTTTAAGATGTATCCTTATAGGTTGGACAAGTGGTGGACCTTAACACCCACATATTCTTAATAAAAGTGGTGAATCTTGAGACCAAACCACTCACGCTACTAGCAATAATAGCTAGGGATAACCATTAAGATATAGTCTTTCAAGGGGTGAGAAAGAATAACCATTAAGATATAGTCTTATAGGTTGGACAAGTGGTGGACCTTAACACCCAAATATTCTTAATATAATGATAGAGAGTGGAAAAGTGGTGAATCTTGAGAGCAAACCACTCATGCTACTAGCGATAATAGGTTGGACAAATTGTTGATCTTGAATGTAAACTCCCCATGTACAAAATAACGTGGGTTTAAGGTATTTCGATGGAGGCTAGCATCTTGGAGATATGGTGCAGCTTGCTTCTCTTCATGTTTCAATGGAGTCTATCTTGGACAAATGGTGGAGCATCCTTCTCTCCATGTTTCAATAGACCCTAGCTTAGACAAGTGGTGGACCTTTGCTTCTCTCTATGTTTCAATAGAGTTAGCTTGGACAAGTGGTGGACCTTGGAACCAAACCCCCATGTAAAACCTTTCATGGTCACTCCAAGTGGTCAGAAAGAATAACCATTAAGATATAGTCTTATAGGTTGGACAAGTGGTGGACCTTAATACCCAAATATTCTTAATATAATAACACAGAGTGAAAAAGTGGTGAATCTTGAGACCAAACCCCTCATGCTACTAGCGTTAATAGGTTGGACAACTGGTGGACCTTGAATGTAAACCTTCCATGTTTCAATAGAGTTAGCTTCGACAAATGGTGGAGCATCCTTCTCTCCATGTTTCAATGGAGCCTAGCTTGGACAAGTGGTGGACCTTTTGCTCTCTCTATGAGAAGAATAAAGTTAGCTTGGATAAGTGGTGGACCTTGGAACCAAACCCCTATGTAAAACATATCATGGACATTTCAAGTGGTGAGAAAGAATACCCTTTAAGATATACGCTTATAGGTTGGACAAGTGGTCGACCTTAACACCTAGATCTTCTTTATATAATGACATAGAGTGGAAAAGTGGTGAATCTTGAGACCAAACCACTCATGCTACTAGGGATAATAGCTTGGAAAAGTGACTGACCTTGACGTTAAACCCCACATGTAAACAATATCGTGGGTTTAAGGTATTTCAATGGATCCTAGAATCTTGGAGACATGGTGCAACTTGCTTCTTTTCATGTTTCAATGAAGCCTATCTTCCACCAATGGGGGATCATCCTTCTCTAAATGTCTCAGTGGAGCCTAGCTTAGACAAGTGGTGGACCTTTGCTTCTCTCTATGTTTCCATAGAGTTAGCTTGGACAAGTGGTGGACCTTGAAACCAAACCCCCATGTAAAACATATCATGGTCATTCCAAGTGGTAAGAAATAATACCCTTTAAGATCTAGCCTTATAGGTTGGACAAGTGGTCGACCTTAGAACCTAGATCTTCATAATATAACGACATAGAGTGGAAAAGTGGTAAATCTTGAGACCCAACCACTCATGCTACTAGGGATAATAGCTTGGAAAAGTGACTGACCTTGACGTTAAACCCCACATGTAAACAATATCGTGGGTTTAAGGTATTTCAATGGATCCTAGAATCTTGGAGACATGGTGCAGATTGCTTCCCTTCATGTTTCAATGGAGCCTATCTTGGACAAATGGTGGAGCATCCTTCTCTCCATGTTTCAATGGAGCCTAGCTTGGACAAGTGGTGGACCTTTGCTTCTCTCTATGTTTCAATAGAGTTAGCTTCGACAAGTGGTGGGCCTTCGAACCAAACTCCCATGTAAAACCTATCATGGTCACTCCAAGTGGTGAGAGAGAATAACCTTTAAGATATAGCCTTATAGGTTGGACAAGTGGTGGACCTTAACACCCTAATATTCTTAATATAATGACATAGAGCGAAAAAGTGGTGAATCTTGAGACAAAACCACTCATGCTACTAGCACTAATAGCTTGGACAAGTGGTGGACCTTGAACGTAAACCCCCTATGTTTCAATAGAGTTAGCTTCGACAAATGGTGGAGCATCCTTCTCACCATGTTTCAATGGAGCCTAGCTTAGACAAGTGGTGGACCTTTGCTTCTCTCTATGATTCAATAGAGTTAGCTTGGACAAGTGGTGGATCTTGGAACCAAAGCCCCATGTAAAACCTATCATGGTCACTCCAAGTGGTAATAAAGAATAACCTTTAAGATGTAGCCTTATAGGTTGGACAAGTGGTGGACCTTAACACCCTAATATTCTTAATATAATGACATAGAGTGAAAAAGTGGTGATCTTGAGACAAAACCACTCATGCTACTAGCACTAATAGCTTGGACAAGTGTTGGACCTTGAATGTAAACCCCTCATCTACGACATATCGTGGGTTTAATGTTTTTCGATGGAGCCTAGCATCTTGGAGACATGGTGCACCTTGCTTCTCCTCATGTTTCAATGGAGCCTACCTTGGACAAAAGGTGGAGCATCCTTCTCTCCATGTTTCAATGGACCCTAGCTTAGACAAGGGGTGGACCTTTGCTTCTCTCTATGTTTCAATAGAGTTAGCTTGGACAAGTGGTGGACCTTGGAACCAAACCCCCATGTAAAACCTATCATGGTCACTCCAAGTAGTAAGAAAGAATAACCTTTAAGATGTAGCCTTATAGGTTGGACAAGTGGTGGACCTTAACACCCACATATTCTTAATAAAAGTGGTGAATCTTGAGACCAAACCACTCAGGCTAGTAGCAATAATAGCTTGGACAAGTGGTGGACCTTGAATGTAAACCCCTCATCTACAAAATATCGTGGGTTTAATGTATTTCGATGGAGCCTAGCATCTTGGAGACATGGTGCACCTTGCTTCTCGTCATGTTTCAATGGAGCCTATCTTGGACAAATGGTGGAGCATCCTTCTCTCCATGTTTCAATGGACCCTAGCTTGGACAAGTGGTGGACCTTTGTTTCTCTCTATGTTTCAATAGAGTTAGCTTGGACAAGTGGTGGACCTTCGAACCAAACCCCCATGTAAAACCTATCATGGTCACTCCAAGTGGTGAGAAAGAATACCTTTAAGATATAGCCTTATAGGTTGGACAAGTGGTGGACCTTAACACCCTAATATTCTTAATATAATGACATAGAGTGAAAAAGTGGTGAATCTTGAGACAAAACCACTCATGCTACTAGCACTAATAGCTTGGACAAGTGTTGGACATTGAATGTAAACCCCTCATCTACGACATATCGTGGGTTTATTGTTTTTCGATGGAGCCTAGCATCTTGGAGACATGGTGCACCTTGCTTCTCCTCATGTTTCAATGGAGCTACCTTGGACAAATGGTGGAGCATCCTTCTCTCCATGTTTCAATGGACCCTAGCTTAGACAAGGGTGGACCTTTGCTTCTCTCTATGTTTCAATAGAGTTAGCTTGGACAAGTGGTGGACCTTGGAACCAAACCCCCATGTAAAACCTATCATGGTCAATCCAAGTAGTAAGAAAGAATAACCTTTAAGATGTAGCCTTATAGGTTGGACAAGTGGTGGACCTTAACACTC
The DNA here is from genome assembly GCF_014529385.1 of Adiantum capillus-veneris. Taxonomy (NCBI): domain Eukaryota; kingdom Viridiplantae; phylum Streptophyta; class Polypodiopsida; order Polypodiales; family Pteridaceae; genus Adiantum; species Adiantum capillus-veneris. The sequence goes on along the minus strand of NC_140936.1, from coordinate 147,391,763 downwards.
ACATATTCTTAATAAAAGTGGTGAATCTTGAGACCAAACCACTCAGGCTATACCAATAATAGCTTGGACAAGTGGTGGACCTTGAATGTAAACCCCTCATCTACAAAATATCGTGGGTTTAATGTATTTCGATGGAGCCTAGCATCTTGGAGACATGGTGCAGCTTGCTTCTCGTCATGTTTCAATGGAGCCTATCTTGGACAAATGGTGGAGCATCCTTCTCTCCATGTTTCAATGGACCCTAGCTTGGACAAGTGGTGGACCTTTGCTTCTCTCTATTTTCAATAGAGTTAGCTTGGACAAGTGGTGGACCTTGGAACCAAACCCCCATGTAAAACCGATCATGGTCACTCCAAGTGGTGAGAAAGAATAACCTTTAAGATATAGCTTTATAGGTTGGACAAGTGGTGGACCTTAACACCCTAATATTCTTAATATAATGACATAGAGTGAAAAAGTGGTGAATCTTGAGACAAAACCACTCATGCTACTAGCACTAATAGCTTGGACAAGTGGTGGACCTGAACGCAAACACCCCATGTTTCAATAGAGATAGCTTTGACAAATGGTGGAGCATCCTTCTCTCCATGTTTCAATGGAGCCTAGCTTAGACAAGTGGTGGACCTTTGCTTCTCTCTATGATTCAATAGAGTTAGCTTGGACAAGTGGTGGATCTTGGAACCAAAGCCCCATGTAAAACCTATCATGGTCACTCCAAGTGGTAATAAGAATAACCTTTAAGATGTAGCCTTATAGGTTGGACAAGTGGTGGACCTTAACACGCGCATATTCTTAATATAATGACATAGAGTGGAAAAATGGTGAATCTTGAGACAAAACCACTCATGCTACTAGTGATAATAGCTTGGACAAGTGGTGGACCTTGAATGTAAACCCCATCTACGACATATCGTGGGTTTAATGTTTTTCAATGGAGCCTAGCATCTTGGAGACATGGTGCACCTTGCTTCTCCTCATGTTTCAATAGAGCCTACCTTGGACAAATGGTGGAGCATCCTTCTCTCCATGTTTCAATGGACCCTAGCTTAGACAAGGGGTGGACCTTTGCTTCTCTCTATCTTTTAATTAGAGTTAGCTTGGACAAGTGGTGGACCTTGGAACCAAACCCCCATGTAAAACCTATCATGGTCACTCCAAGTAGTAAGAAAGAATAACCTTTAAGATGTAGCCTTATAGGTTGGACAAGTGGTGGACCTTAACACCCACATATTCTTAATAAAAGTGGTGAATCTTGAGACCAAACCACTCAGGCTATAACCAATAATAGCTTGGACAAGTGGTGGACCTTGAATGTAAACCCCTCATCTACGAAATATCGTGGGTTTAATGTATTTCGATGGAGCCTAACATCTTGGAGACATGGTGCAGCTTGCTTCTCGTCATGTTTCAATGGAGGCTACCTTGGAAAAAAGGTGGAGCATCCTTCTCTCCATGTTTCAATGGACCCTAGCTTGGACAAGTGGTGGACCTTTGTTTCTCTCTATGTTTCAATAGAGTTAGCTTGGACAAGTGGTGGACCTTGGAACCAAACCCCCATGTAAAACCTATCATGGTCACTCCAAGTGGTGAGAAAGAATGACCTTTAAGATATAGCCTTATAGGTTCGACAAGTGGTGGACCTTAACACCCTAATATTCTTAATATAATGACGTAAAGTGAAAAAGTGGTGAATCTTGAGACAAAACCACTCATGCTATTAGCACTAATAGCTTGGCAAGTGTTGGACCTTGAATGTAAACCCCATCATACGACATATCGTGGGTTTAATGTTTTTCGATGGAGCCTAGCATCTTGGAGACATGGTGCACCTTGCTTCTCCTCATGTTTCAATGGAGCCTACCTTGGACAAATGGTGGAGCATCCTTCTCTCCATGTTTCAATGGACCCTAGCTTAGACAAGGGTGGACCTTTGCTTCTCTCTATGTTTCAATAGAGTTAGCTTGGACAAGTGGTGGACCTTGGAACCAAACCCCCATGTAAAACCTATCATGGTCACTCCAAGTAGTAAGAAAGAATAACCTTTAAGATGTAGCCTTATAGGTTGGACAAGTGGTGGACCTTAACACCCACATATTCTTAATAAAAGTGGTGAATCTGGAGACCAAACGACTCAGGCTACTAGCAATAATAGCTTGGACAAGTGGTGGACCTTGAATGTAAACCCCTCATCTACGAAATATCGTGGGTTTAATGTATTTCGATGGAGCCTAGCATCTTGGAGACATGGTGCAACTTACTTCTCTTCATGTTTCAATGGAGCCTATCTTGGAAGAATGGTGGAGCATCCTTCTCTCCATGTTTCAATGGACCCTAGCTTGGACAAGTGGTGGACCTTTGTTTCTCTCTTTGTTTCTATAGAGTTAGCTTGGACAAGTGGTGGACCTTCGAACCAAACCCCCATGTAAAACCTATCATGGTCACTCCAAGTGGTGAGAAAGAATGACCTTTAAGATATAGCCTTATAGGTTGGACAAGTGGTGGACCTTAACACCCTAATATTCTTAATATAATGACATAGAGGGAAAAAGTGGTGAATCTTGAGACAAAACCACTCATGCTACTAGCACTAATAGCTTGGACAAGTGTTGGACCTTGAATGTAAACCCCTCATCTACGACATATCGTGGGTTTATTGTTTTTCGATGGAGCCTAGCATCTTGGAGACATGGTGCACCTTGCTTCTCCTCATGTTTAAATGGAGCTACCTTGGACAAATGGTGGAGCATCCTTCTCTCCATGTTTCAATGGACCCTAGCTTAGACAAGGGGTGGACCTTTGCTTCTCTCTATGTTTCAATAGAGTTAGCTTGGACAAGTGGTGGACCTTGGAACCAAACCCCATGTAAAACCTATCATGGTCACTCCAAGTAGTAAGAAAGAATAACCTTTAAGATGTAGCCTTATAGGTTGGACAAGTGGTGGACCTTAACACCCACATATTCTTAATAAAAGTGGTGAATCTTGAGACCAAACCACTCAGGCTACTAGCAATAATAGCTTGGACAAGTGGTGGACCTTGAATGTAAACCCCTCATCTAGGAAATATCGTGGGTTTAATGTATTTCGATGGAGCCTAGCATCTTGGAGACATGGTGCAGCTTGCTTCTCGTCATGTTTCTATGGAGCCTATCTTGGACAAATGGTGGAGCATCCTTCTCTCCATGTTTCAATGGACCCTAGCTTGGACAAGTGGTGGACCTTTGTTTCTCTCTATATTTCAATAGAGTTAGCTTGGACAAGTGGTGGACCTTGGAACCAAACCCCCATGTAAAACCTATCATGGTCACTCCAAGTGGTAATAAAGAATAACCTTTAAGATGTAGCCTTATAGGTTGGACAAGTGGTGGACATTAACACGCGCATATTCTTAATATAATGACATAGAGTGGAAAAGTGGTGAATCTTGAGATCAAACTACTCAGGCTACTACCAATAATAGCTTGGACAAGTGTTGGACCTTGAATGGTAACCCCTCATCTATGACATATCGTGGGTTTAATGTTTTTCGATGGAGCCTAGCATCTTGGAGACATGGTGCACCTTGCTTCTCCTCATGTTTCAATGGAGCCTACCTTGGACAAATGGTGGAGCATCCTTCTCTCCATGTTTCAATGAACCCTAGCTTAGACAAGGGGTGGACCTTTGCTTCTCTCTATGTTTCAATAGAGTTAGCTTGGACAAGTGGTGGACCTTGGAACCAAACCCCCATGTAAAACCTATCATGGTCACTCCAAGTAGTAAGAAAGAATAACCTTTAAGATGTAGCCTGATAGGTTGGACAAGTGGTGGACCTTAACACCCACATATTCTTAATAAAAGTGGTGAATCTTGAGACCAAACCACTCAGGCTACTAGCAATAATAGCTTGGACAAGTGGTGGACCTTGAATGTAAACCCCTCATCTACGAAATATCGTGGGTTTAATGTATTTCGATGGAGCCTAGCATCTTGGAGACATGGTGCAGCTTGCTTCTCGTCATGTTTCAATGGAGGCTACCTTGGAAAAAAGGTGGAGCATCCTTCTCTCCATGTTTCAATGGACCCTAGCTTGGACAAGTGGTGGACCTTTGTTTCTCTCTATGTTTCAATAGAGTTAGCTTGGACAAGTGGTGGACCTTGGAACCAAACCCCCATGTAAAACCTATCATGGTCACTCCAAGTGGTAGAAAGAATAACCTTTAAGATATAGCCTTATAGGTTCGACAAGTGGTGGACCTTAACACCCTAATATTCTTAATATAATGACGTAAAGTGAAAAAGTGGTGAATCTTGAGACAAAACCACTCATGCTATTAGCACTAATAGCTTGGCCAAGTGTTGGACCTTGAATGTAAACCCCTCATCTACGACATATCGTGGGTTTAATGTTTTTCGATGGAGCCTAGCATCTTGGAGACATGGTGCACCTTGCTTCTCCTCAGGTTTCAATGGAGCCTACCTTGGACAAATGGTGGAGCATCCTTCTCTCCATGTTTCAATGGACCCTAGCTTAGACAAGGGGTGGACCTTTGCTTCTCTCTATGTTTCAATAGAGTTAGCTTGGACAAGTGGTGGACCTTGGAACCAAACCCCCATGTAAAACCTATCATGGTCACTCCAAGTAGTAAGAAAGAATAACCTTTAAGATGTAGCCTTATAGGTTGGACAAGTGGTGGACCTTAACACCCACATATTCTTAATAAAAGTGGTGAATCTTGAGACCAAACCACTCACGCTACTAGCAATAATAGCTAGGGATAACCATTAAGATATAGTCTTTCAAGGGGTGAGAAAGAATAACCATTAAGATATAGTCTTATAGGTTGGACAAGTGGTGGACCTTAACACCCAAATATTCTTAATATAATGATAGAGAGTGGAAAAGTGGTGAATCTTGAGAGCAAACCACTCATGCTACTAGCGATAATAGGTTGGACAAATTGTTGATCTTGAATGTAAACTCCCCATGTACAAAATAACGTGGGTTTAAGGTATTTCGATGGAGGCTAGCATCTTGGAGATATGGTGCAGCTTGCTTCTCTTCATGTTTCAATGGAGTCTATCTTGGACAAATGGTGGAGCATCCTTCTCTCCATGTTTCAATAGACCCTAGCTTAGACAAGTGGTGGACCTTTGCTTCTCTCTATGTTTCAATAGAGTTAGCTTGGACAAGTGGTGGACCTTGGAACCAAACCCCCATGTAAAACCTTTCATGGTCACTCCAAGTGGTCAGAAAGAATAACCATTAAGATATAGTCTTATAGGTTGGACAAGTGGTGGACCTTAATACCCAAATATTCTTAATATAATAACACAGAGTGAAAAAGTGGTGAATCTTGAGACCAAACCCCTCATGCTACTAGCGTTAATAGGTTGGACAACTGGTGGACCTTGAATGTAAACCTTCCATGTTTCAATAGAGTTAGCTTCGACAAATGGTGGAGCATCCTTCTCTCCATGTTTCAATGGAGCCTAGCTTGGACAAGTGGTGGACCTTTTGCGTCTCTCTATGAGAAGAATAAAGTTAGCTTGGATAAGTGGTGGACCTTGGAACCAAACCCCTATGTAAAACATATCATGGACATTTCAAGTGGTGAGAAAGAATACCCTTTAAGATATACGCTTATAGGTTGGACAAGTGGTCGACCTTAACACCTAGATCTTCTTTATATAATGACATAGAGTGGAAAAGTGGTGAATCTTGAGACCAAACCACTCATGCTACTAGGGATAATAGCTTGGAAAAGTGACTGACCTTGACGTTAAACCCCACATGTAAACAATATCGTGGGTTTAAGGTATTTCAATGGATCCTAGAATCTTGGAGACATGGTGCAACTTGCTTCTTTTCATGTTTCAATGAAGCCTATCTTCCACCAATGGGGGATCATCCTTCTCTAAATGTCTCAGTGGAGCCTAGCTTAGACAAGTGGTGGACCTTTGCTTCTCTCTATGTTTCCATAGAGTTAGCTTGGACAAGTGGTGGACCTTGAAACCAAACCCCCATGTAAAACATATCATGGTCATTCCAAGTGGTAAGAAATAATACCCTTTAAGATCTAGCCTTATAGGTTGGACAAGTGGTCGACCTTAGAACCTAGATCTTCATAATATAACGACATAGAGTGGAAAAGTGGTAAATCTTGAGACCAACCACTCATGCTACTAGGGATAATAGCTTGGAAAAGTGACTGACCTTGACGTTAAACCCCACATGTAAACAATATCGTGGGTTTAAGGTATTTCAATGGATCCTAGAATCTTGGAGACATGGTGCAGATTGCTTCCCTTCATGTTTCAATGGAGCCTATCTTGGACAAATGGTGGAGCATCCTTCTCTCCATGTTTCAATGGAGCCTAGCTTGGACAAGTGGTGGACCTTTGCTTCTCTCTATGTTTCAATAGAGTTAGCTTCGACAAGTGGTGGGCCTTCGAACCAAACTCCCATGTAAAACCTATCTTGGTAACTCCAAGTGGTGAAAAAGAATAAAGTTTAAGATATGGCCTTATAGGTTGGACAAGTGGTGGACCTTAGCACCCATATATTCTTAATAGAATGACATAGAGTGGAAAAATGGTGAATCTTGAGACCAAACCACTCATGCTACTAGAGATAATAGGTTGGACAAGTGGTGGACCTTGAATGTAAACCCCCCATGTACAAAATATCATGGGTTTGAGGTATTTCAATGGAGCCTAGCATCTTGGAGACATGGTGTAGCTTGCTTCTCTTCATGTTTCAATGGAGCGTATCTTGGACAAATGGTGGAGCATCCTTCTCTCCATGTTTCAATGGACCCTAGCTTGGACAAGTGGTGGACCTTTGATTCTCTCTATGTTTCAATAGAGTTAGCTTGGACAAGTGGTGGACCTTGAAACAAAACCCCCATGTAAAACCTATGTTGGTCACTCCAAGTGGTGAGAAAGAATAACCCTTAAGATATAGCCTTATAGGTTGGACAAGTTGTGGACCTTAACACCCAAATATTCTTAATATAATGACATAGAGTGAAAAAGTGGTGAATCTTGAGACCAAACCACTCATGCTACTAGCGTTAATAGGTTGGACAAGTGGTGGACCTTGAATGTAAACCCCCCATGTTTCAATAGAGTTAGCTTCGACAAATGGTTGAGGATCCTTCTCTCCATGTTTCAATGGAGCCTAGCTTGGACAAGTGGTGGACCTTTGTTTCTCTCTATGTTTCAATAGAGTTAGCTTGGACAAGTGGTGAACCTTGGAGCCAAACCCCCATGTAAAACATATCATGGACATTTCAAGTGGTGAGAAAGAATACCCTTTAAGATATACCCTTATAGGTTGGACAAGTGGTCGACCTTAACACCCTGATCTTCTTAACGTAATGACATAGAGTGGAAAAGTGGTGAATCTTCAGACCAAACCACTCATGCTACTAGAGATAATAGGTTGGACAAGTGGTGGACCTTGAATGTAAACTCCCCATGTACAAAATATCACGGGTTTAAGGTATTTCAATGGATCTTAGCATCTTGGAGACATGGTGCAGCTTGCTTCTCTTCATGTTTCAATGGAGCCTATCTTGGACAAATGGTGGAGCATCCTTCTCTCCATGTTTCAATGGACCCTAGCTTAGACAAGTGGTGGACCTTTGCTTCTCTCTATGTTTCAATAGAGTTAGCTTGGACAAGTGGTGGAACTTGGAACCAAACCCCCATGTAAAACCTATCATGGTCATTCCAAGTGGTGAGAAAGAATACCCTTTAAGATATAGCCTTATAGGATGGACAAGTGGTGGACCTTAACACCGAGATCTTCTTAATATAATGACATAGAGTAGAAAAGTGGTGAATCTTGACATCAAACCACTCATGCTACTAGTGATAATAGGTTGGACAAGTGGTGGACCTTGAATGTAAACCCCCCATGTACGAAATATCATGGGTTTAAGATATTTCAATGGAGCCTAGCATTTTGGAGACATGGTGCAGCTTGCTTCTCTTCATGTTTCAATCAAACCTGGCTTGGACAAATGGTGGAGCATCCTTCTCTCCATGTTTCAATGGAGCCTAGCTTGGACAAGTGGTGGACCTTTGATTCTCTCTATGTTTCAATAGAGTTAGCTTGGACAAGTGGTGGACCTTGGAACCGTACCCCTATGTAAAACCCATCATGTGCATTCCAAGTGGTGGTAAATAATACCATTTAAGATATAGCCTTATAGGTTGGACAAGTGGTGGACCTTAACACCCAGATCTTCTTAATATAATGACATAGAGTGGAAAAGTGGTGAATCTTGAGACCAAACCACTCATGCTACTAAGGATAATAGGTTGGACAAGTGGTGGACCTTGAATTTAAACCCCACATATACAAAATATCATGGGTTTAAGGTATTTCAATGGAGCCTAGCATCTCAAAGACATGGTGCATCTTGCTTCTCTTCATGTTTCAATGGAGCCTATTTTGGACAAATGGTAGAGCATCCTTCTCTCCATGTTTCAATGGACCCTAGATTGGACAAGTGGTGGACCTTTGCTTCTCTCTATGTTTCAATATAGTTAGCCTATATTAGACAATTAGTAGACCTCCAATCTCTCCATGTTGTCTAGAGCTAAGCTTGGACAAGTGGTGGACCTTACTTCTCCCTTTCCTTAGTTTACTAGCTTAAATGATCACTATGTATACTTGCTTAGATCTAGCTTGAACAAGTGGTGGAACTTGTATTCACACAAACTTAATCCATTACAAAAAAGTATATGTTAAAATAACATTTGGTTTTTTTTGTTTCAGGAAAGATGGCTCCAAAAAAATAGGTTGCAAGGGTTGCTGTCTCAGTTGACTATACTTGCAATGATCTTAGGAAATGGTATTTGGACATACATGGTATAGAGGGTGCACAATTTCATAAGGTGCATCTATTTATTGCCAAAAAGGAGAATGACAGCTTGTTTGAAGATGTTGGACAAGTTGTGGAAGCATCTGTCTCTGTAGTTGATAGTCATCTAGAGGTGGAATGCATTGACATTCTAGTTCCAATGAATCTAGAATTTCAACTATCTCCAGGAGCATATGCATTGGAGCGCATGTCTAGAAACAAAGAAGAGACAATGTTTTCTCGAGGATGGAAGTTTGCAGAATCAAATCCAAATATCACAGCAGATCAACTTCAAAGCTCCATCATTGCCACACTACAACGAAAAAAGGTGAAAGCTTCACGACCACCATCCACAAAAAAGCAAGCAAAAGTGCAGAAAGTAGAAGCTAAGCGAACTAGCTCCATTTTGGATGTAGACAAGGCATCTTTGGCATCCTCATCAACAGAGGGTTCAATGTCAAAGATGAGAATTGTGGATCCAGATGTTTTAGAAGCCGAGGCCATGAAAGGACAAGAAAAAGATACAGGTGGAATGAATAAGTACATAAATTATTTTCCTTTCCAATATAGGGAATTTGATATCCCTATTCAAAATTGTTGGCTTGCTCCTGATCACTATAATGCACGTATTATGGATAAAAAACACGCTGAAAGTGTGTTATTTGGATTTTCACGGAGTACGACCAAGCCTGCAGCATGTGCATATTTGATGCCTGTTCGAAATGCAAAATCAAAGAAGGGGACTCCTTTGGCAGTAGAAGAGGTAGAGGAGCAAAAAATTAAAGATTATCATTATTGGATTCTTGATGGGCAGCATTCAATCTATGCTGCAAAAGTTTTGCTTCACAATGAACAAAACAACAAAGAGATCTTTGAAAGACTGATTAGCGTGTATAAATTTAGAAAGGCTCGCATTGTTGTGAATGCTCCTCCATTTGTTGCAACTGCTATATCTGCCATTGCAAATCAGGAGGCTCAGGCATTGTATGTCAAGCAACCTTACAGCCAAATATTGAGACATTTACGGAGTCAATGGATCTTCTCAAAACGACCACCAAAGGCAGCAAGTGGAATTGCAGAGGGACATGCATCTCGTGCCGGATGGGATGTAAGTTATTTTCTTTGTCTTTTTGATAGTGTTTAATTAACAAATCTTGCTCAATAGTTTAATTATTTCTCTATTTCTTTTTAGGCTTTTCTTCGATTGGCAAGAATGAGTGCAGCGGCAAGTTGGATTTCTAAACAGGCACACATGGTCACCTACTCTGATTTAGTTTATGATTGCTGGATAGAAATCATTGAAAATCTAGAAGAGGAGAATAAGAAACCCCCAACAACTGTATTTAGATATCTTTGTGGCCTTGAGGAATCAGAGGTAAAGACTATTCAAGAAGAGATTAGAGATGAGAAGATTTTACTGTCAAAGAGTGCAAAGGATGGTGATGCAACTGACATGTATGATCGAATCAAGCAGTTGAAGCAAGACAAATTGATTCAAGATGCACTTCTTGAAGGCTTCAACAATTTGAATGAGTCTTCACCATGTAAAGACTGGGAGGAGGTGGTCAAAATGTATAACATCAATGATGTTGTTTATAAAACAATTTTAATGCTATGCGAGGAATGGATCAGATCTAGTTTGACGCGTGGAACAAAGAAAATGGCTTTTCCAAATGGAGCAATAAAATACATGCAATGGGCAATTCACCTTCAAAAGGAGAAAACTGAGCCTAGAGATTTGCCATGGTCAATCTATGTGGTGAGCCTACAAATGGAAGGCAATCTCTACTTGATGCGCCACTTCAATAATAAAGTGCCTATTGGCTTATGTGTTTTAGATATGACAAAAAACGTTGGAGGCAATTTGAAGTGGAGTGAGGAGACATTTAACAATGCTTTGGATGGGATCTTGGCTATTGCTGGAGGGTCAACAGATCCTGGATTTGTCTTTCTTGCATTTGTGATTTCACTAACTTCACAAAATTGCAATGTGCCTTTCACGTTGTGAGCGGGATGAAAACACACACAGCGCCTCTATAACGACCCGACACACACTCTTGCGAAGATACACACACACACTATGGGGCACCACTCGGCTTACACAACACACCTGGCCGAGACAGGAAACACACCTCTGGAGTGAGAGGAGAGAGACTATCCACTTGCCCACTCCACACAGACACACACATACACACACACACACCCAAAAAACTCAGCTCAAAAGAGGAGAATTTCTGATGTTTAGATACAAATGAGCTTGGGCCAACACCAATGGGGCAAACAGCTCACACAATATGGGTAAAAGATACCAGATACAATCACAAACTAGAGCAGAAACTTCGCTCATAGGAGAAACTTACACAGAAAAACAGCAGGAAAAGAGTGAGGAATTTGGCAAAATGGACAGCGCCATCGCGTCTGGAACGGCCCAAAACCCCAGTCTACAATGTCAAAGTGCTCAAATCCGACCTCGGATGAGCAGTTTACGGCCAAAACAGGCTCCAAAATGAGCAAAAAACACACCTGCGGCTGTTCCTCCTCTCTTCTCCACGTTTTTTCTGGTCTTCTCTCAGTTTTTTCAGTTCCCACACTTAGCTTTATTAGTTGGGCACCCTTGGCCTTTTAGATGACCTCAAACGGACCCCGAACAGGCCAAAAACTGACCTCGCAGTGCATACTTGTCACCTTTTTGCATCATTCGCACACCTGGCACTCATATTTTTTCCCATAATGCACCTCGCCACCACGTGAAGTGGCCCCAAAAAAAGGTCCTCATGATGACCTTTCTGCGTAACTCTCACAAGAAAACACCCACGTTGTGTCCGTCCTCATCCGCGTGCAAATATTGACCTCGTTCGCCCTCCTGACGCCACTAGATGCCATCTGACGCACCTGCTTACCTCATGTTGTCGGCCCGCGGATAGCTTCCTCGAGAAGTTTTACGCGCTACCAACTCCTCCTTATTGTAGAAAAAAACACACTGGTATTGGTAATAGTGAAAATCGATGCACTATGTACATGCTGTCCTACCTGTACACATGTGGGCCCCACATAACCACCTGGCTAAGGAAAATGGGCAATTCTTTATTTGATGCACCATGCATGTGTATGTACATATGCGCAATCCCTTGCTCCAAAAAACTCCTGACATAATTTGCCCACCCCCTAGCCTGCTAGATCATTCATGATCAGCAGCAGCAAAGAGAGATATGAGACTCGCCGCATCGCAGGTCTCCTCATCCCTCACAGACATCACTCGCTCTTCAGAAAACTCATCTTGCTCCACCATCATCAACCTGGCATGATACAACTTAAGACGCAACCCATTTACCCTTGACTTATGTAGAATACCATCCAGGTTAGCCAGCTGATATGTGCCATTTGGAAAACACTCTACTACCTTGAAAGGGCCTTCCCACTTAATTTGAAACTTCTTTTGGAAGGTGTTGTCCAGCTTACTGTTGTAGCGCAAAACCAAGTCATGTTTCTTGATACCCTTACTTTTGACCTTTTCATTTATCTTTGTCAAAGCCTTATCCTGCATCTGCCCATAATGCTCCAATGCGCTCATCCTATCCAACTGGACCTCTTGTAACTGCAAGAGCCTCTCTTTGAATGCATCACTAGGCGGCCCAAGCAACTTCTCTAACATCTTGACCGCAGGCAACTCTACCTCCACAGGCAATAGTGCTTCCTTTCCATACACCAAATGAAATGGAGTAAACCCTGTACGTGTCTTCACCGAAGTACGGTAAGCCCATAATGCACTAGGCAATTCTAAATCCCAATTCTTTCCTTGGTGCTCTGTCACTTTTGAAAGAATCTGTACCAACTCACCATTGAATCTTTCATTCAAGCCATTACACTGCGGGTAATAAGGAGTGGTATGCTGGTGCCTAATCTTCATCTTTGCACATAAAAAATCTAGCAGTTTAGCTCTAAAGCCAGGCCCCTTATCTGAAAGTAGCTCCAGTGGCACCCCAAACTTGCAACATATTTCATCATACACAAATTTTTCCACATCCTTTGCAGTGATCTGTTTTACTGCTATAGCCTCTGCCCATCTAGAGAGATAGTCCACTGCCGTCAAAATATAGCTTTTGCCCCTGCTTGTGATAGGTAACGGGCCTATTGCATCAATCCCTCACTTTTCAAACACATCAAACGCCATAATGGTTTTTCGTAGCTCTGGCTTCAACACTCTCTTCCCAAATGCTTGACACCTATTGCAAGACCTACACCAATGGTGAACATCCTTGTGCAAACTAGGCCATACATACCCCTCTTGCAAAATCTATGCAAGGTGATCTTTAGAGCAAAATGGCCACCACATGCGCCTTCATGATTCTCTTCCAACACTCTGTAAAGCTCCTCCGCCAAGGTACACGCCTCAACACGAGATCAGCTCCATTCATGTATAAGACATCGCCATCAATTTTGTACCTGTATGCTCTACCACAAAGCCAATACTTCTTAGACTTCTGAATCTCTTTGGATGATTCCTGTTAGCAAAAACTCCTCATCTTGAGCCAAACTTTCCCCCGGCCATGATAAAGAGGTAAAGTGGTCCTCAACACAAATAGCTCCCCAATCATGCCTTGAGCTGCTTCATGTGCCTCTCCATTTAGAGCACGTTCAATGTGTCTGATACTCCATGCTTCAAACTTTTTTAACAGGCCTTTAATTTCTAAAGCACATTCCTTCAATGAGGTGTTCTTGCTCTTCCACACACCCAGCACTTGCTTCACCACTAACAAGGCATCACCTTTTATGCTCAACCTTCGAACCCCATGCTTCAAACAAATGTGTAATCCGGCTTCCAATGTAGCATATTCAGCCTCATTGTTACTATGCGCATCCAATTTGAACCCTCTCTTGCATACTAGCTTCCCCTCTGGATCATAAAGTGCTATAACCCCCTGAAGCTGCATCGTGGCTCTTTCTGTATGAACCATCAAAGAACAACACATGTGCATTGCTGATCTGTGGCACTTCTTCAACTACCTTTCTCACCACCTCTTCCTTAACAATAAGGGGATTCTCCTTGTAGGTCAACAAATCAGCTAGGTAGCCCTTGTACTATCTTCCACAAGAAAAGAGAACTCAAACTCTTGCAGCTCAATTACCCATTTCTTCACCACATTTGACATGTTAATACCATTAATTAACTGTGGCAAAAAGGCAAACTCGTCAAGAAAACAAAAGGCCGTGGTAGCAAGTAATGACGAAATCGTCGACAAGCAAATATTACACTGGCCATCACTAGCTCTACTTCCGATAACTTTCTCTCCGCTACCAACTTCACTCGGCTTGCACAATACACTGGCCTCATATAATGGCTGCCCTTCCCCTTTTGCAATAGCATGGCTCCAATGGCATTCATCCCCTACAGATGGATTTACATAAAAAAACTCTCCCAATCAGGAGCCTGCATGGCTGACAACCCCCCTAACACCTCTTTCACCTCTTGAAACACTTCTTCACACTTGTCATCCCATTGCAATGGATCATGCTTTGCCACTTGCTGTAATGGATAAAGAAGCTGTGAAGACAATGGAATAAACCGTGCCATGTACTTCACTTTGTGTATAAAGGTTGCCAATTGCTTCGTACTCATAGGTGATGGAAGAAGAATAATAGACTTCCACCTTATCTGGATCAGCCTCAATGCCATTTTCTGACACCATATGGCCCAATAACTTCACCCTTGGCTGTGCTAGATGACATTTCTTTGGATTTAGTTGTCCTCCACATTCATCATATCGAGCCAATACCATCTGCAGCTTCTCATGGTGTTCAGCCCTACTGCTATAAAACACAGAAGTCATCCATAAAAGCCTTAACACAACTACCAATGAATGGTTCCAGCACCCAATTGCTCTTTCTTGATAGAAAGATGGTCCATTTGACAACCCAAACGGCAACACTGTGTAGCATAGCAGCCCCATGGCGTAATAAATGTTGTCTTTGTGCGGTCTTTAAGAGCAATCTTCAATTGAAAATAGCCTGAAAAACCATCACACACACTGTACCTCTCATAACCTGCCACTGAATCCAAGATCTGATCGATGAATGGAAGAGGATATGGGTTCTTCTTAGTGGCTGCATTTAAGGTTTTAAAATCGCACAAATCCTCCACTTCCCATCCTTCTTTGGACTGACTATTACTGGACTCACCCATTCTGTGGTCTCCACATGGAACTATGAACCCTGCCTTCAATAACTTGTCCACCTCTACCCGCAAGGCTTCCATTTGCTCTTGACCCATCCTTCTAAGCCTTTGCCGTACTGGCTTAGCACCTTCTTTCAGCTCTATATGCATCTCTTCCCCTTCTTGAACCCTCTGATCTCTTCATAAGAAGTAATGAACAAATCAGGAAAACTATCCAGCATATTCAAAAATATATCCTTCTCCATAGTTGAGAGGTCTCCACTAATCATTTGCGTCATTAATTTCCTGCTTCTTTGACAACTCAACCTTGGTTTGCATCAGCCCTTCAATCACTTCATAAGGCCTTCACTTTCATCTTCAACTTCATTCGCAAATGCGACTAAACCACACTCCTGGATTTCTTTATCCATCAAAATAAATGCAACATCAGCATCCTCATCACTGCTGGTAGTGCTATCACTGTCCTCATCTGTCACCGTGGAAGAGTCTTCATCACTAGACTCATCCTCATCTTCATAAAGCTCCTCTAATCGTTTCCTTGTGTCCATATTATAAAGCTTCTTGGTACCTGTCTTTCCATAGAGGCTAATTGTACCATGTCGCCAATCTTGAACAGCTCCCACTGCACGTAACCATGGTCTGCCCAGTATAATAGGATATGCTCCCAACCCTGCTGGCATCACATGAAAATCAACCACTGCCTTTGCATCATATGCCTCCACTTCTAAGCTCTTTACAACACCCAAGCATTTTACTTTTTGATGGTTTGCCAATCTGATCCGAAAACCTGACACCCCAGCCACTGTGAGACCCATCTTCTCAACGCATGAGTGTGTTATGACGCATATTTGGGCTCCGCCATCCACATAACCTTGTCCCAAATGTTTTCCTTTTATGCCACACATCTACTATTGGACAAATGTCTGGTAGCTCGTCCATTGCCAACACCTTCACTGAACCTCTCTCTGGCTCTTTCTCCATTGGGTTAACCATCCTCTTCCACTGTCGCTTTAGCTTAGGCACCATCTCTATAAGCTGCCCAAAAGTAACATCTGCCTTCCTGCTCGTCAGATCCTCCTTCAAGTCATAGCTTAATTGCCCATCCCCTAGTGGAAAATCTGAAACATGAAACTTTCGACGAGCTCTCCTTTTCCTCTTGGCCTTGACATCCTCGCCTTCATGGCTCTTTCCTTTCTTCTTACTAGGACCTGGGGCACTTCTTCCTTCCTTATCCTCTGTGGTCCTCTTCCCAATAGGCATCACTAATGTATCCTCTGGCTTTGATGCCTTCTCCAAGGTGACTACACTTAGCACTTTTGTCTTTCCTTTTTCCTCCTGGGTCAGACCACTGGTTCCTTCGTCTCCCTTAATTTCGATGCCATAATCATTTGATCTAGTTAGCACCTGTCTTGGCAATGGATACATGTCTCCCCCCATCCTTGGTGGCTTATCACATTGCGGGCTGATGTGACCCAACTCTCCACAATTATAACATGTGGGCGTCTGCCTCCAAAACCTACTATTACTTTGTCCAGCACCATTCCTAGGTCTTTCTTCACCTCCTGGCTGATTTGCAAACCGCCCTCGACCTCGATTATTTCCCACTTGACCTAGCATGTTTAGACTGAGATTCTTCATCAGATCAACCACTTGCCTCATGTCTTGCCTTAGGCCATCATCTTGCACTGCTGTAGTGACCACTGCTGGCATAACCTGAGTAGTAACAGGAACCACTGGTTCATGATGAACCCCTGACATGCGCCCTTGTAAAGACTCTATAGGCTGAAATTCAGACCTCATTGGCAAAGACTCCACCCCTAACTGGCTCATTTTCCTCAGCTTCCACTCTTTGTTCCTTGCTACCTCTAGTGCATCTTCATATGTCCTAGGCTTCTTTAGCTCCACTCTCCAACGTATATTCTCCCAAAGACCAGCCAAGAACCTGTCCTTCTTCATCATGTCAGGCGGGGGTACCTGTGGTGCTAAAGCCTTGCACATTCGCTCCCATGCCAATGAAAACTTCGTATGTATGCATCTACTAGCTCACCTTCCTTCTGCACCAAACCTGTACTTCTTGCCACACTTGTCAAGATCTTCTATCTTCACAAACTCCACTTCCAATCCATGCCTTAGATTGTCCCAACTCAATCTTATAGGTGGATCAGCCATACGCAACTCCTCTTCAAATGCTTTGGACCAAGCTCGTGCATCACTCTTCAAACAAATTTGGAGAAGGCATAACATTTGCGTAGGGTCATGAATCTGGTTGCTAATGCAGGCAACCTCCATCTTTTCCAGAAAGTCCTCCACATCTTCATCACTTCTTCCATGAAACTCCGGAAAGAGAAAAGCCATGGCTAGAGAACCCCTTCAAACAAACGTGCAAGAACCCAAAACTTTCCACTACCCAATCCCCAGAAACTTCAATGGAGCTCAGCTTTAGATGAGAACAAACACATGCACATCAAATGAGTTTTCATAGTTGATCATCGGAATTACAACAGGCAAAGGACATTCCAGGATCTCTCTCAATCTTCTTGGCCCAAACATAAAGACTATGCGCTGCTGGAAAAAGATCTTCCTGGACACATGAACATTAATCTGAATTCTTTGAGTTAAATGAAAAGGAGTGAACTGAGGGCCATTTTGATCATCCATTAAAGCCAACCATGAAGCTCCCAAGAAGGCACACCTGACTCAACCTCTGATTTTGCCAAAATTTCAGCAGCATAACAGCATAAATGGCTCAAAATACCAAAAAACCAGCCATCATAACTTGGGAAAATTTCGACAGAGTTTCCCCAGAAGTAGAGCAGTAGGAACCCAAAATATAGACTGTCTCTGTACGCATAAACTGTCAACAATAGAACCCGAGCATCAAGTAGGACTCACTAGTACATAGCCTATGGCGAGGTCACGAAAAGGGTGCTCCAGCTACCTGTATCACCGAAAGGATCTCCACATTTGAGAATCCCCCAGCTCAATAAAAACCTCACGCTATCGACCCTCACACGAAAGCTAATGCAAATCGCGTATAGTCAAGTCTCAGAAATGACTATCTTCCAGACCAAGTCTCAGAAATGGCTGGGACTGCCAAATAAAACCATATATGGCTCCACAAAGGTGTACAATGGCAGTTTCCACAAGTAACGTACAATCCAACAGACAATGCGCTCAAATAGGTGCCAAGTGATGCATTCCCACCACAACTGCAAGTGACATCACTGTACTCCAGCTACCTGTACCTGTGTGAATCACCTGTACCTGTCCCTGTCCCTGTTCCTGTAACCTGTAACCTGTAACCTGTAATCTGTAATCCCGAAGCTCGAAGCTCGAAGCTCGAAGCAGAAGGTACTCGAAGAAGATCCTCCGTGGGGGCGCCAAAAGAATGTGAGCGGGATGAAAACACACACAACGCCTCTATAACGACCCGACACACACTCTTGGGAAGATACACACACACACTATGGGGCACCACTCGGCTTACACAACACACCTGGCCGAGACAGGGAACACACCTCTGGAGTGAGAGGAGAGAGACTATCCACTTGCCCACTCCACACAGACACACACATACACACACACACACCCAAAAAACTCAGCTCAAAAGAGGAGAGAATTTCTGATGTTTAGATACAAATGAGCTTGGGCCAACACCAATGGGGCAAACAGCTCACACAATATGGGTAAAAGATACCAGATACAATCACAAACTAGAGCAGAAACTTCGCTCATAGGAGAAACTTACACAGAAAAACAGCAGGAAAAGAGTGAGGAATTTGGCAAAATGGACAGCGCCATCGCGTCCGGAACGGCCCAAAACCCCAGTCTACAATGTCAAAGTGCTCAAATCCGACCTCGGATGAGCAGTTTACGGCCAAAACAGGCTCCAAAATGAGCAAAAAACACACCTGCGGCTGTTCCTCCTCTCTTCTCCACGTTTTTTCTGGTCTTCTCTCAGTTTTTTCAGTTCCCACACTTAGCTTTATTAGTTGGGCACCCTTGGCCTTTTAGATGACCTCAAACGGACCCCGAACAGGCCAAAAACTGACCTCGCAGTGCATACTTGTCACCTTTTTGCATCATTCGCACACCTGGCACTCAGCTTTTTTCCCATAATGCACCTCGCCACCACGTGAAGTGGCCCCAAAAAAAGGTCCTCATGATGACCTTTCTGCGTAACTCTCACAAGAAAACACCCACGTTGTGTCCGTCCTCATCCGCGTGCAAATATTGACCTCGTTCGCCCTCCTGACGCCACTAGATGCCATCTGACGCACCTGCTTACCTCATGTCGTCGGCCCGCGGATAGCTTCCTCGAGAAGTTTTACGCGCTACCAACTCCTCCTTATTGTAGAAAAAAACACACTGGTATTGGTAATAGTGAAAATCGATGCACTATGTACATGCTGTCCTACCTGTACACATGTGGGCCCCACATAACCACCTGGCTAAGGAAAATGGGCAATTCTTTATTTGATGCACCATGCATGTGTATGTACATATGCGCAATCCCTTGCTCCAAAAAACTCCTGACAACGCCATGGGAGATAATCTGAGCTACCATTGTTGTGGTGCATTGCATCACTTTCCATCAGCTCCTTGCAAAGGAGCAATTCAATTCCTAACAGTTATTGCCTTCTTGGGACAAGGCAATGCATTTGAAGACCTGAGAAGAAGATCAGAGGAACATCCCATGCCAATTGATTGTTCTCTTCTTCAAGTAGCAGATAACGATATGTCAGATTTGCAATATTTGGAGGCCAAAAAAAGAGCTTTGGTCAAGCACTACATTCGTACATATTGTTTTGAAGACCGCAAGCTTGTTGATGTTTTTGGTGATGGCTCCTTGGTTGCACAAGAAGGAATACAACAGAAAAAAGAAGTCATCTGCTTAATTGATAGTGTGGAGGAGGCAAAAAGCATGGAGACCATGCTGCTAGACTTTGTTAAGTCTCATGAAGATATAGAAAAATGGGCTGGACTTCAACAATCCACTTCGCAATCAGGCGACATTGTGCCTGTTACAGAGGAGTGCTCTCCACAAAGAGAAGAAGAACAACAACAACACCATCCTCTGTCAATGGAGGACTTTTTGGAAATGGAGACACGTATGTTTTGAGTTTCTTGTGCATGTTAGTGTTTCTTGTTACTGATTTGATACTCTTAATGTTAGATTTTGCTTTATATAGTATTGATTGAGCTTGTATTTTTTATCTCAAGCATTCAAGGTTTGAATGTAAATAGTAAATTACTTGAGTTTTTGAATGGTGGATCTGTAGACTAAAACTAAAACATTTAATACTCACAAAGACTTAATTACTTAAGAGCTTGAACTCAATAAGTTTTGGACCTTTTATCAATACCCCCTTGATATGATACATTAGATCGTAGCATGGTTAAATGGTGATGCTTCATAAATTGAACCTAGCTTAGACAGGTGCTGGAGCCTAAATTTAAACTAACCTTGCTAGAAGGGAGCTTATGTTTGGACTTTGAGAAATAGCATAAGTAATCAATTAGAGCATAGATTAGACATGTGGTGGTGGCCGGCCTTAGAGACCAAAATCTTAATGAGCTTGGAAAGGTATTTAAGTACTGCAATTTACTTAGTTTTAGTACTCATTAAATGCATAGCTTGACAAAAGGTGGACCTTACATGGATCCTAATTTCAAGAGGTGTGGTAGACCTTCAAAACAAGCTCATATAGCTTGGACATGTGGTAGACCTTGCATGAAGACTAGTTTAGACAAGTGTGGTACACCTTGTAACCAACACCCATTTGTTATATTAGCTTGGACAAGTGGTGGACCTTGCTTTTATGTTTCAATGGAGCATATTTTGGACAGGTGGTAGACCTTGTTTCTCTCCATGCTTCAATGGAGAGAAACTTTAGCTTGGACAAGTGGTGGACCTTGTTTTTATGTTTTAAAGGAGCATATTTCGGACAAGTGGTAGACATAGTTTCTCTCCATGGTTCAATGGAACCCACCTTAGACAAGTGAAGTACCTTGAAACCAAACCCCCATAATACAACCTACTAAATAGGTTGGAAAATTGGTGGGATATGAAACCATCCATGATAGAGCATAGTATAGGTGAAAACGTAGTGGTCCTTATATCAATTACCCATGCATAGCTTGGACAAGTGGTGGACCTTGATTCTCTCTATGTTTCAATGGATCCTATCTTGGACTAGAGATATATCTTACTTAGTTCCATGCTTCAATGGATTGTAGCTTGGATAAGGAGTGGAACTTCAAACAAAACTCCACAGCATAGCATATATTAACAATTCATGGGTTTTATAGAGATTGTCCTGCCTATTTTGGAGAGTTGGTACACCTTTATTCTCCATTCTTCAATGGATCTGAGGTTGGACAAGCGGAGCTGGAGAAGTGGTCAACCTTAAAATGAAACCTCCCATGCTACAACCCATCATAGATCGTATATGTAGTGGACCTTGAAACTCTTTTATGTCCCTAGCTTAGAGAAGCATTGCACTCTTGATTATCTCCATACATGAAGGCAAGGTTGGACAAGTGGTGGACCTTCAAACCAGAATCTCTATGCAATAATAGGCAAGTGGTGGAGCTTGTTTTCTCCTTGTTCCAATGGAGCCTAGCTTAGACAAACAATGGAGCTTGCTTCTCTCCATGTTTCAATGGATCCTAGCTTAGAAAAGTGGTGGAGCTTTGCTTCTCTCCATGTTCCAATGGACCATAGCTTAGACAAGTGGTAGACCTTGAAAAACACCCCCGTATACAACATATTATGGGGTTTTCATGTTTCAATGGCTCCTAGCTTGGACAAATGGTAGAGCTTGCTTCTCTTTATGTTTCAATGGATCCAATCTTAGCCAAGGGGTGGACCTTGAAACAAGAATCCCCCCCCCCCCCCCATGTACAACGTATTATGGGTTTTGAAAGCACTGGGAGAAAATAATAGCTTTGATAAGTGGTGGACCTTGCTTCTCTCCATGCTTCAATGGAGCCGAGGTTGGACACATGTTGGAGAGAAGATGGTTGCCCATGAAATAAGACCATGCATGCTATAATCAATCATATGTTGTACACATGGTGGACCTTGCAATTGTTTTATATGCCTAACTTGGACAAGTGGAGGACCCTTGATTACCTCCAGATATCAACAACAAGCCAAGTTTGGACAAGTGTAGTACCACCAAACCAGAATCTATATGCTACAATAGAGTATAGGTAGGACACGCGATGAACCTTGATATCAAACCATCCATGCTACTAGAGATGATAGGTTTCACATGTGGTGGAACCTTGTATCAATGTTCTATGTGTAGTTTTTGACTAGTGATAGACCTTGAAACTAATCCCTCTAGGCTACAAGAAAAAAGAGATGGATGAGGAGGCTAGACTACTTTTGTTGCATCAATGCATCCCATGTTACCACATATACTATAGGGTTCTTGGATAAGTGTTGGATCTTGTGTCAATGCTCCATGTCTAGCTTGGACAAGTGGTGGACCTTGGTTCTCTCTATGCTTCAAATGGGCAATAGATTGGAGACACAGTGGCCTTTTTTTTCCAATGATTTTTTTTTTTGGAAACCTTGGAGGCACCATGTAAGAGGCACTCTAAGTCTTCCATACAATGGACCTATTGGACTATAAAATAATGATATCTTTCTTTGATATTGTCATTATTTTATGCATAATATTTTCTTCTTTTTGCAGACACAAAGGAGTTAAGTGATATAAAAACTAGATGTATTTCACACTATGATTGGCATGAAGATCCTTTTGGGACACCAACTTTTCCTATTCCCAAAGATGTAATTTTCCATATTAACGGTGTGGATTTTGAAGTGCGACTTTCATGTATTGAAGGAGCTGGTTATGGGCTATTTGTGCATACTACCCTGGAAAGTGGTTTGACTATTCTAAACTATGGAGGGCATAAGTATAGATTTCAAGACTGGAAAAAGATATGCAAAATATTTCCAAGAGCTTATAAATATTCTCTTCTAGAGGATCCAAACATAGAAGAAGAGGAAGATCAATCATACATTATTGGTTGTGTAGAAGAAGGAAACGTGTCGGGCTATATAAATAGTTCTCACAGTACAAATGTCTGTCCCAACGTACGCTATACATTTGATCCAAATTTTCCACCTTGGCATAAATGCACCTCTTCACACATCAAGTCAGAAGAATATGGCCATGTATGCATTGAGACTATTTGTCAAGTTGAAGCAGGAGAAGAGTTGTTTGCTGACTATAACTTTACTTGACATTGTAAAGTATTGTACATGGATGGAAATCTCAAGTACATGCATCATTTTCATTTTTCATGGATGAAATCTCAAGTGAATATAACATTTGATTATTGTTTAGTTTATGCTCAACGAGAATCTAGAGTGCTCTTATGCTTTGTGTGTTGTCTAACATATTTGACTACCTTGGCCATAGAATCTTGATTCTACTCTAGATTTGTGATAAATCTTACCAAAATTTAATCAATGTCTAGGTTGGACAAGTGGTGGGGCTTCAAACATTACTGTCTTAAACAAGTGGAGTTATCTTACTTGAATAAGTGGTGGCCTTTGAATCCAAATCTAAGCCAAATCTCTAATTATTTTCTTGTAGTCTAGGTTGGACATTTGGTGGACCTTGTATCCATGTTTCCTCAACAAGGGTGGCTTTTAGTTTTCACTTTAAGTACTCATCTTTAATAAAGTGTAGGATGGAAAATGTTGAGTTAGTAGATTGTATTTTAGACAAGTGGTGTTTGGTGTACGAATGCTGAAAATGGTTGCAAGGATTCTAACAACGACTTTACCTTAAATAAATTTCTTACTAGGAGTTCTACATATAAATATGGTGAATAAAATTCTAGTGGTTTTGAGATACCATTTGTGTGTGTGTTTTCTTAGATTCACAAACTGGGATGGATAACGCTCCTATGGTTCAGTCAACAACTATAGAATCCATAGATTCTATGGTTTCTAAAGTGCCCAAGATGGATGATATTTCTATACTAGAGTCTAGTGTTGTGCAACTTGAGCAAGCTTCCAATAATGAGAACCAAGAAATCGATGCTTCAAAAATGCAACATACATCAAAAGAGACTGAAAAGTCCACTCACGAGCTATTGCCAATTGGTACTACGTCATGTAGCGTAGATGTTGAGAAATCCATGCTTACAATTATATTGGATTTAAATGGTCTATTGTTGAAACGTTCCCCTCAACCATCCTCACACCACAACTCAGTGCAAATGGATTCAAAAAGATATATTATACTCAGGCCAGGTTGCATCCAATTCTTGAAGACTATTTTACAAAGGTTTAATGTTGCAATTTGGTCGACAGCTACTAGGAATAATGTGTATCAAATCCTTGCAGCACTAAACAACTTAGCTGAGGATACATTGCCTTTCTTTGCAATTTGGTCGCAAGATGTTTGCTACACCGCTCAAACTCAAAAATTGTTTAGACCCGACAATCCAAACGTTGAGGCAATGTTCAAGCCTCTAGCCAAAATTGCCATGGGGTTTGAATGTGATCCACAAAGAACAGTGCTTATTGATGACTCTCCTTACAAGGGATGTATTTCACCAGCAAACAATTGCATTTTTCCACCACAATTTGATGCTGAGAAGATGGTTGACAATATGCTCTTGGAGGAGCTACTGCCATACTTGATTCAGCTTGATGAGAGAAGGGATGTGCGTGATTTAATTGCTTCTAATCGTTATGGACAACCTATAGTGACAAATGATAGTGAATACAAACAAATCATGGAGTATTGGAAGCAGAAAAATGATGTTTGGTCAGCTAAGGTGTTCTTTACAAGAAGAATACCACCTGCAAAAGGTGACAGAGATGAAACTATCATTGAAGATGCAAGTGACACAAGCCACCGCAATGAAATGAGAAGAGCCCAAATACAAGAGATCTTGGCAAAGGAGCGTACACCCATTGAAAGCATGAAGGCGTCACAATTGACCACTTTAGCTAGGCAATTGGGTTGTAACACAAAAGGAGTTTTGAAGGCAACCACAGCAAAGGCTTATATAAATAAGGTGAAAGCTGAGAACAATCTTCTAAGGCTGGATAGAAAGCAACCCTAAGGTACTAGTGACATGTCATATATTCTTGATACACATGCTTGAACACTCATGTGCATGGTATCTAACAAATCTTTCTTTTTATTCCTTCTTGCAGGATCTTACAAAGGATACTACTAGATGGAGCTCAATCAATAGAGATTTTGATATTTTTGCTCAAAATAATGAAGCAGTCACCTACATTTTTTGTTTATCAATTTCTTGAGAGACTTTATTTTAGTTTGTAATCATCAAATGAAATGAAAAGTATCCTTCTTATTAAGATTGTTGATCTTTTTCTTGTTCAAACCTTTCAATTGTGATTTATAGTTTTGTTAGCATGAGATTGTGCTTTTTTAGTTTGAAAAAAACTGTCAAAGATCCAAGTCTTTTTGGCTTTACTTAAGTTATTAATTGTGAAAGATCCAAGTCTTTTTTCTTTACTTAAGTTATTGATTGCCTATGTAATAGTCCTTAAAACAATATCGGATGGCTTTCTTGCTCCCATGTCTCACATTGGTCTTTAGGTAAGACAAGTGGTGACCTTGAAAGTATGGTCTCATATCTCGATCAAGTGAAGAGACATGAAGCTTAAATATCACTACTATGTATCTAGTGTTAAACTCCATCGAGACAAAGACTAGATAGCCAAATTGCAGTCGAGTTTAAGTGAAAAATCCATTTGAGCTAAGGTAAAACTTATAGTGCCTCATTTTTCTAGGATTCTACCCCATCAAGGAAGTTATAATCTAGCACAAACCAATTAAGACTCTTTTGGAGCCTAGATAGGACAATTCGTGGAACTTATGAAACTTATTATTGAGTTAGAGTCTAGTTTAGATAAGCAAAAGATCTTCAAACCAGCACTTGATCTTACTATTCAATATTCAAAGTCCCTTGAGGCTAACAAATTACATACCCACTTGTAACCTAACTAATGAGTAATTATATAGATCTAAGCAAGTATATATAATGAGTCTTCAAACTAATAATCCAAGGGAAGAGAGTAGCAAGGTCCACTACTTGTCCAAGCTCAGCTCTAGACAACATAGAAAGATGCTAGTTCTACTAATTGTCTAATTATAGGCATGGAGAAATGATAGAAGGTTGACCACTTGTCCAACCTATCATCTCTAGTAAGATGGGAGGTTTGGCCTTAAGATTCACCATGTAACCAACCTATACATCATTGTATTATGAAGAGTAAAAAAGCAAAGCTCCACCACTTGTCCAAGCTAGTTCTAAAATCCACATGGAGATAAGCAAGCTCCACCATTTGTCGAATCTCTCTTCCATTAAAACATGAAAAAACTCATCTATGTTGTACAGGGGGACTTTTTTCCAAGGTCCACCACTTGTCCAAGCTAGGATCCCTAGTAGCACGAGTGGTTTGGTCTCAAGATACACCACTTGTACACTCTATGTCATTATATTAAGAAGAACTATGTATTAAGGTCCACCACTTGTCCAACCTATAAGGTTATATCTTAAATGGTATCCTTTCTCACCACTTGAAATGCCCATGATATGTTTTACACGGGGGTTTCATTCCAAGGTCCACCACTTGTCCAAGCTAACTCTATTCAAACATAGAGAGAAGCAAAGGTCCACCACTTGTCCAAGCTAACTCTATTCAAACATAGAGAGAAGCAAAGGTTCACCACTTGTCAAAGCTAGGCTCCGTTGAAGTATGGAGAGAAGTAACCTCCATCATTTTTCCAAGATAGGTGCCATTCAAACATGGAAAGAATCAAGATCTACCATGTCTCCGAGATTCTAGGCTCCATTGAAACACCCTAAAACCATGATATTTTGTACATGGGGTGTTTACATTCAAGGTCTACCACTTCTCTAACGTATTATACCTAGTAGCATGAGTGATTTGGTCTTAAGATTCACCACTTATCCACTCTATGTCATTATATTAAGAATAACTGGGTGTTAAGGTCCACCACTTGTCCAACCTATAAGGGTATATCTTAAATGGTATCCTTCACCACTTGTCAAGGTCCATCACCACTTTTCCAACCTATAAGGTTATATCTTGAATGATATTTTCCTCATCACTTGTAATGTCCATGCTATGTTTTACAAAGGGGTTTTGTTCCAAGACCCACCACTTGTCCAAGCTAACTCCATTAAAACATAGAGAGAAGCAAAGGTCCACCACTTGTCCAAGATAGGCTCCATTGAAACATGGAGAGAAGGATGATCCACCATTTCTCCAAGATAGGTTCCATTGAAACATTGAGAGAAGCAATCTCCACCATGTCTCCAAGCTAGGCTCCATTGAAATACCCTAAACCCATAATTTTGTACATGAGGGGTTTACATTCAAGGTCCACCACTTGTCCAACCTATTATCCCTAGTAGCAAGAGTGTTTGGTCTCAAGATTCACCACTTGTACACTCTATGTCATTATATTAAGAAGAAATATGTGTTAAAGTCCACCACTTGTCCACCTATAAGGTTATATTTTAAATAGTATCCTTTCTCACCACTTGAAATGCCCATGATATGTTTTACATGGGGGTTTCATTCCAAGGTCCACCACTTGTCCAAGCTAACTCTATTAAAACATATAGAGAAAGAAAGGTCCACCACTTGTCCAAGCTAGGCTCATTGAAACATGGAGAGAAGGAACCTCCACTGTTTCTCCTAGATAGGCTCCATTGAAACATGGAGAGAAATAAGCTCCACCATGTCTCCAAGTTGCTAGGCTCCATTGAAATACCCAATACCCATAATTTTTTGTACATGGGGGGTTTACATTCAAGGTTCACCACTTGTCCAACCTATTATCCCTAGTAGGTTTGGTCTCATGATTCACCACTTGTCCACTCTATGTCATTATATTAAGAGGAATTAGGTGTTAAGGTCCACCACTTGTCCAACCTATAATGTTATAGCTTGAATGGTATTTTTTCTCACCACTTGTAATGCCCATGACATGATTTACATGGGGGTTTTGTTCCAAGGTACACCACTTATCCAAGATAAATCTATTGAAACATAGAGAGAAACAAAGGTCCACCACTTTTCCAAGCTAGGCTGCATTGAAACATGGACCTTAATACCAAATTATTTCTAGTAGCATGAGTGATATTTTGTACATGGGGCGTTTACATTCAAGGTCCACCACTTGTCCAACCTATTTCCCTAGTAGGTTTGGTCCCAATTTCACCACTTATCCACTCTATGTCATTATATTAAGAATAATTGGGTGTTAAGGTCCACCACTTGTCCAACCTATAAGGTTATATATTGAATGGTATTTTTTCTCACCACTTGTAATGCCCATGATATGTTTTACATGGGGTTTTTGTTCCAAGGTCCACCACTTTTCCAAGATAACTCTATTTAAACATAGAGAGAAACAAAGGTCCACCACTTGTCCAAGCTAGGCTCCATTGAAACATGGAGAGAATGATGCTGCACCATTTATCCAAGATAGGCTGCATTGAAACATGGAGAGAAGCAAGCTTTACCATGTTTCCAAGCTAGGATCCATTGAAACACTCTAGGGGGTTTTATTTCAAGGCCCACCACTTGTTTAACCTATTATCCCTAGTAGCATGAGTGGTTTGGTTTCAAGATTCACCACTTGTACACTCTATGTCATTATATTGTGTTAAGGTCCACCACTTGTCCAACCTATAAGGTTATATCTTAAATGGTATCCTTTCTCGCCACTTGAAATGCCCATGATATGTTTTACATGGGAGTTTCATTCCAAGATCCACCACTTGTCCAAGCTAACCATATTCAAACATAGAGAGAAACAAAGGTCCACGACTTGTCCAAGCTAGGCTCCATTGAAACATGGAGAGAAGGAACCTCCACCATTTCTCCTAGATAGGCTCCATTAAAACATGGAGAGAAGTAAGTTCCACCATGTCTCCAAGATGCTAGGCTCCATTGAAATACGCAAAACCCATGATATTTTGTACATGGGTGATTTACATTCAAGGTCAACCATTTCTCCAACCTATTATCCCTAGTAGGTTTGGTCTCACAATTCACCACTTTTCCACTATATGTCATTATAATAAGAGGAATTGGGTGCTAAGGTCCACCACTTGTCCAGCCTATAAGGTTATACCTTGAATGGTATTTTTTCTCACCACTTGTAATGCCCATGACATGCTTTACATGGGGGTTTTGTTCCAAGGTTCACCACTTGTCCAAGCAAATTCTATTGAAACATAGAGAGAAACAAAGGTCCACCACTTTTCCAAGCTAGGCTCCATTGAAACATGGACCTTAATACCAAATTATTCCTAGTAGCATGAGTAATATTTTGTACATGGGGGGTTTGCATTCAAGGTCCACCACTTGTCCAACGTACTTTTCCTAGTAGGTTTGGTCGCAAGATTCACCACTTGTCCACTCTATGTCATTATATTAATAATAATTGGGTGTTAAGGTCCACCACTTTTCCAACCTATAAGGTTATATATTGAATGGTATTTTTTCTCACCACTTGTAATGTCCATGATATGTTTTACATGGGGATTTTGTTCCAAGGTCCACCACTTGTCCAAGCTAAATCTGTTCAAACATAGAGAGAAACAAACATGCACCACTTGTCCAAGGTAGGCTCCATTGAAACATGGAGAGAATGATGCTCCACCATTTATCCAAGATAGACTCCATTGAAACATGGAGAGAAGTAAGCTCCACCATGTTTCCAAGATGCTAGAGTCCATTGAAATACCCAAAACCCCTGATACTTTGTACATGGGGGGTTTACATTCAAGGTCCACCACTTGTCCAACCTATTATCCCTAGTAGCATGAGTGGCTTGGTCTCAGGATTCACCACTTGTCCACTCTATATCATTATATTAAGAAAAATTGGGTTTCCATATCTAAATGGATCTTTGCTTGGATAAGTGGTAGACCTTGAGACCTATAATACCCATTCTACACTAGAGCATTGGTTAAGCCTTATACACTTCAAGCATACCTTTAACAACAAGTAGTAGTTATTAGTTGACTTAAGTCTAGTTGAACTCCATGGTATTGAGACTAAGAGAGAGTGTAGCATAAAAAAGAGTCAGGATTTTAATTTGACTTTCTTTCTATTAATGAGTAGATCATAGATGGATTTTGGTATCTAATAAAACCTTAGGGTAGACAATGTAAAATTCATGTCTATTGTTGTGTTTGCATTAAGTGTTCTTGTTCTTTAATTTCAGAACCATTACAGAAAAATGGATTGGCTATATGCTGGCATAAATTGAAGAAAACTATTGAATTACCCATCCAACCTCCTCCAAGACCTTGTCCAAGGAATGAATCACCTCCTTATCACCTACCACTTGCTTTCAAGGACATCAAAAGAGTACTTATCTTGGATCTAGAGGGGTTACTTCTCAAGACAGTTGAAATGAAACATGGAGATTCTATGCCATCTTGGGCTCAACACATGCGACTTGTGGAGGACAAAGATGAAGTTTATCATGTGGTGCGACCAGACGCACAAAGTTTTTTGGATTTTTGTGCTGAATACTTTGAGCTATGGATATGGAGTTGCTATAACTTAACAAGGGTGCAACGCATCACACAAAAGTGTTTTCCTGAGCAGTATACCAAGTTCAAGGTGTTTATGAGTAACAAAAATTGCCAAAATCCAAATATCATGTTAGGATTTACAAGGGTTTATCACAAAAATCTGAGTGATATTTGGAAGATATTTGAGGATTTGGATGCAAACAATACCTTAATTTTTGATGACACTCCATATAGGGTGATGTGGAACATGCCAGGGACATATCTTATATTTCCAAAGATGTGGAGGCAAACTTCCGAGCAACTTCAAAACTTCTTGCAGAGAACCATAATTCCATGGTTGGTAGGATGGTTGTATGCAAGAGATAAGAGAGTCTATACATGTAACACAATTGTAAATCAGTATAGTGATTCTGAGACAAATTATGTCCTTGGTGTGTACTTGTCAACACGAAAGCATTGAATAAATATGGCTATAAGATGCTTTTTTTATTCTAGTGTGTATCTTTCAACATTTGTATAATTTGATATAGTCTTTTTTTTTAATATAAAAGGTGTGTCAATTTTATGAACACTTGAATGGAGTGCACCCTACTCTAAGGGGACTTCAATGTACTATTGGAGTGCATCCGATTGTAAGGGGACTCTGATGTATTGCTAGAGTGCACCCAAATTTTTGGGGACTCATTTTTTATTTGATTGGGACCTATTTTGGGTCATATAGTAAAAGAAATTCATTTTTTGTCAATTCATATCGAGGTTGCATTTATTTGGAACTATGAAAGAATTGATGTTTGATGTCAAAATAAAACTTGTAAGTGTGGATCAGAGAATTCATGGACTTTAAATATGTGAGAGGGATCTTTTTCTTGGGCACAAATGTTTGCTTCAAGAATTTTGTCATTACATACTTTATGTGAAAGAGTTTTAGAACCTAAAAGACTTTGAAAACAAAACTATGGAATCTAAGTGCATGTATTCTTGAATGGCTTGAAAGTTGATGTATACATGCATGTCGCCTTGATGAAGATTTAGATCTGACAAGATGGAAAGATATAATTCTTGGAACGTTACCTTTGTCAATTTGGTAATAACATATTTAACTTTCTTTTAAATGGGTGGAAAATATATTATTATGTGCATTTGGAAAATATATTATTATGTGCATATTTAACTTTCTTTTAATATGGGTGGAAAATATATTATTATGTGCATTTGGAACCTAATTGCTTGACCTTCAAACCAAGATTCCTATGTTATTTTTTCATATACTTTTTTATACTGAATTAAGATTGTGGATGCAAGGTCCACCACTTGTTCAAGCTAGATCTAAGAAAGTATATATACTGAGTCTTCAAACTAGTAAACCAAGGGAGAGAGAAGCAGGGTCCATCACTTGTCCAAGCTCATCTCTAGACAACATAGAGAGATGTTATGTCTACTAATTGTCCAATATAGTCATGGAGAAATGATAGAAGGTTGATCCACTTGTCCAACCTATCATCTCTAGTAAAATGGGAGGTTTGGCCTTAAGATTCACCATGTAACCAACATATACTTCATTGTATTATGAAGAGTAGAAAAGAAAAGCTCCACCACTTGTCTAAGGTAGTTCCAAAATCAACATGGAGAGAAGAAAGCTTCACCATTTGTCCAAGATAGGTTCCATTAAAACATGGAAAACCTCATATATGTTGTACATGGAAGCTTTTTTCCAAGGTCCACCACTTGTCCAAGCTAGGATCCATTAAAACATGGATAGAAACAAGGCTCCACAACTCGTCCAACCTTTATAGCTGCGAAGTGTACCGGTTGTCTAAACTAGGCATGGGAAAATAATAGAAGGTCCACCACTTATCCAATATATTATCTCTAATAGCATGGGAGGTTTGGTCTCAAGATTTAGGAATTGGCTGACCTGTATTTCATTGTATTATGATGAATTTGGTTTTAAAGTCAACTACTTATCCAAGCTATAAGTTTATATCTTGAATGGTATTCCTTCCCATCACTTAGAAAACCAATGATATGTTGTACATGGGAGGGTTTGTTACAAGGTCCACCACTTGTCCAAGCTAGTTTCATTGAAACATGGATGAAGACAAGCTCCACCATTTGTTAAAGCTAGACTCCATTGAAATCTAGAAAATCCATTCTATGTTGTACATGGGGTTTTTGTTTTAAGGTCCAACACTTGTCCAAGCTAAGATCCATTGAAACATGGAGTAGAGAAACACTCCACCACTTGTCCAAGCTAGGCAACATTGATAGTAGTTGGTTTATTTTGAAGATCCACCACGTGTCTAAGCTAACTCTATTGAAACATAGAGAGAAGCAAAGGTCCACCAACTGTTCAAGCTAGGCTCCATTGAAACATGGACAGAAGCAAGCTCCACCATTTCTCCAAGATAGACTCCATTGAAACATGGAGAGAATCAAAGGTCCACCATTTCTCCAAGCCAAGATCTAGTTGTCCAACCTATAAGGTTATATCTTAAATGGTAATCTTTCTAATCACTTGGAATACCCATGATATGTTTTACATGGGGGTTTTGTTCCAAGATCACCACTTGTCCAAGCTAACTCTATTGAAACATAGAGAGAAGCAAAGGTCCACCACTTGTCCAAGCTAGTCTCCATTGAAACAAGGAGAGAAGCAAGCTCCATCATTTCTCCAAGATAGGCTAGCATGGATAAGTGCACCTTGAAACCAACCTTCCTATGAGGCAATAGAGCATATGCTACATATTTTATGTATGCCCCATGCCTCAAATTAAGAAGTTATAGATTAGAAGTGGACCTTGCTTAAATGTCACATGCAATAAATTAAGGAAAAATAGCCAAGTGGATTGTATTCCTCAATGGATCCTTGCTTTCACAAGTTGTGAACCTTGAGTCACTTTTACATTAACTTGGACAAGTGGTGGACCTAGAAACCAAGCTCTCCATGTTGAGATAAGTTGTAGGTAGGACAGTAGAACATAGACAACGATAATGGATGCAATATACTCCTCTCCTAATAATCCAATTGATTGAAACCATGATATTTTAGTTGTTTTCATTGTATATTGTATGTGCATAAAGTGGAATGAGACCTTAAGAAAACTCAAATTTTTGACAAAATCTCTATATTTTATACATGATATATTGAAAGTTGTCCAACCTGGGAATTGGGATTTTCCCACTTTACCTAATATGGTCTTATCATTTGAGAAATACACTTGCTTCACTCTCCCACTAGATTGGTAGCATCCTACCACAGCTCCATCATTCTCCTTATTTTGTAGTTGCATCCCTTGTGTCTTTGAGGTTTCCCCTTCAACCTGTGGACGAGAAACTTCAGCAAGGGTTTGCCTCTTTCTCTTGATGATGTCAATGATCTCCTCATGGAATTCACGCTTCGCAATGCCAAGAACTTCTCCCAGAGTAAACTCAATCTTGCTATTCAAGATCCTTTCCTCCAAGACTTTCTTTAAATCTGTAGCAACCTCAATATCAGATTGTAGTTTATAAGTTGGGCCTTTTGTCTTACCTTTCATTGGCTCTTTCTTCTTTCCTGTTGTAGACTCCTCCATGAGTACTTCAGGTGGAGATGCTCCTTGTTGAGGGTGTTTGAGAAGGCATTGAGTCGCTTCTTCCCCCACTTCTAGAAGCTCTTTTTGATGGTCCTTCATCAGCATTCTCACGTCTGCGCTTCTCTTCTACAATTGCCTCATTTTGTTGGCATTTTGTAATGTAGGCATGCACTGACAATGAGTCCACTGGATCATTCCATCCTGTTTCTAGACGTATGCAATCACCTGCTTCATGTAGAATCTCTTTTGTAAGCTTTCCCTTTTTAGCTAATTGCATGACATTTGGCCAAATTTGACCATGATGGTCACTCACTTCTTCATCACAAAAATGTTCAATTTTTACTCCATAAGTAGCTGCCTCAACTGAAGAGGTGGCATGCTTGGTTGCCATGTCTTCAACTAAGGTTTGCATTCCCCCCTTCCAAAGTTAGTTCTCAAGGGTAGACCTGTCTCTCTTAAGTGGATTTTACCATCCTTAAAAAAGACAACATCTTTTGACAAAGCATCACTAAAATCATCACAATCCCTTCTTACATGGTTTGTACTATCACACCAAATACATCTATTAACAAACCCTTCTTTGGGCTGTTGTCTTTGCCTAGGAAGTGGCCCTGATGGTTGGCCTTTTTCTTCAAGCTTTGCAAACTTCACCTTCAAGTCACGCATTCCCTTCACAAGCTCATCTAGCATGGACTCATCAAACTTAGGAGCGATAAAAGTAGGCTTTACCATTTTGTCAGAAGTTGAGGTGGAAGGACTTGTAGTGTTTACTACCATCCTGTCCCTTCTTCTTTGTCGTTTGGCAAGCAGCGAGACAGCACCTTCAACCTCATTCCAGTCGGTCTTTAGTCCTTGCTCAGCATCTTTATCTTCAAGAAGAAGCTCAAAATTTTCTTGAAACTCTTTACCTGCAACTTGTAAGAAAAGATCTATCTTCTCTGCATCTAGTGTGGCCCTTTCTGTCCTAGTGAGTTGTGCATAGCGCCGCTCAAATTCCCTAAGTAGCTCTGTTATTGATAGTCCTTGCTTTGGCTTGTTTACCCATTCTAAGAATATCCTTTTGTCCTTCTCTCAGAGTCCTCCATGAAATATTCCTCCTTTAAAGCTACTTTGAGTTCTTCCCAATTTCTCCATGCCCATCTTTAATTGCCCTAACATGCTCCCTAATTTCTGGAGCAACAACTAGCTCAAAGCTTTGAATCATCTCACCTTCTGACATGCGATGCAGCTCCATCTCCTTCACATACTCGTGTAAGTACTTGGTTACATCTTTGCCATTGAACTGATCCATTCTGTTGACGACCGCTTGTATGGCCTTCGTTGCTGAAATCTCCCTTCTTTCAGTAGCATGTTGTTGTTGCATGAACATTGCAAATGCTTGAAACATTTGCATTGTTGCTGGGTCAAAATGCATACCCTGTTGCTCAACATGATCACCCATGGTTACCCACAAACTCTCACCCTAGCAGATTCGCGTCGGGTTCACCAAAAATATGTCGAGAAATTTGCGGTCTTGCCAGGAAAGCACCGGGCTTATGGCTGTGAGAGTTTGTGAGAGAACTCAACAAAAACTATATGAAGGAGTTAAACCATAGATGCCATGAAGACTAGGGTTTGGAAAGAAGTGCAATCAAAGAAGACTCACTCTTTCTCTCTTGCATTCACACACACAAAGAAAGAACGCAAAAGAGAATGTCAAAACAATACGAAGATGAAAACATCAAGGCTATGGTCATATCGTATCATGGGTAATATGAAAGGGTTAATGGATGAGTTAATGGCATTCAATCTTGGCTGACCAAATAGGCTACGAATTGTTCTTTGGAATTGTAGTTTTGTGCTTACCATAATATATATATTTTGTCTAGTGATTGGGATTAATTGTGTGTACAAATCCTCTTGGTTCATAGCAAGATAACTACGCTTACATCAAAAGAAAAATTATAGTCTATGAGAGGTAGTATGATGGGATCCGGTGATAGAAGTATTTCATTGAGCCTTTCAGGGCCGAAGAGAAACACTATACGTTGTTGAAAGTGTATTTTATGACTAATCCATACGTTAATTCTAATAGATCGTACAGAGTGAAAGCGATAGAAATGATCATCATGTGGGTTATTCATCTAGGATAGTATGTGAGAAATGTAGATATGAGAGAAGTGAAGAGATGAGAAGTTTCCCTCCCAAGCCTTATTCTTGCCCGTAGGCAATAAGGATACTGCGGGGAGAGATGTACCTGTAGCAAAGAGAACCTAGAGAGGATGAATTACTAAGAATGAGAGAGATAGGTTTGGTTAAGGAGATGAGATTAGATACATATATATATGTTGGATTAGAGATGAAAATGAAAACAACAAGAAATCAAGAAAACATCAATGTAGAACACATCTTACTTGAAACCCTTCGGCACCATTATTGATGGGAGAGAGAAGAAGAGGGGAGAATTCAACGTTGATTGATACGCCAAGTACAACACCTTCTTTGATTAGAGTTGATCCTCCAAGGATGGCGTACAAGAATGGCTAGTTTTCCTCTAGGAGAAAGTGTAGGCTTGGGCTTATATTAATGGGGCTAAGTACAATTAGGCATTACTACTCACTCCCTCAAGAATTCCTCTCATCAATGGCTTGAATGCTTGAGTTCCTTCCAAGGAAGAAGAGGTCCCCTTTTATAGGTGAAGGGAACCCACAAGGGTTTACACAAGAAGAGAGGAGCCAGTGTGAACAGGAATTGGAAAAGTTGGAAATGAGCTGTCCCTGCATGATGTGGGCAGACTAGGGTCCAGTATTTTGATCATATCTCCTCAACCGTAGCTTCAAATAAAAAAGTAAAAATATGGGCAAAAACTTCAGCTCATTACCTACGATTTTCATTTTAAAATCATTTTCCAATTCGGATTGGAACCTTGTGTAAAAAATTCATCAAAATAGGGTCCATTTCTGGCAGCAAAAGTCTTCATGTGGTCCCCTTAGCCTAGACTTTCATTTGATTCCAAAGGACACCTCATGCCATATGAAAGCATGACATTGCTCCTTGACAAAGTTTTGTAATCATGCTTACAATAATGCATTAAAATAAGTGTATCTTTGAAATCATGCCACCTAGTGTCCCACTAGGATTTGATTCCCTCCTAGTAGCTATTTAAAAAGAAATATAAGAAAAATATGAAAAATACATAGAATATATATAGATTGGAAATTACTCTAGATATAGGATCTAGATAGGGTGTGAGATAATAATGAGATGGTAGAAAGAAAGAATCAATGCTTTTTGCCCCAAGTTAAAGAGGTGGAGCTATTGACACTTTTCCCATAGTATTTTTTGATGGTAAAGTAAGAATACATTACCCTTGAGATAATAAGATGAGATAGAAAGCTTATTTTTATACTTACATATACATATGTACATTATAGGAAATATAATTATGTATCTAAAAAGTTACAAGATAACTCTTATAGCATGTGTTCCCACTATGTACATGTCACAACACGACAACGTATGCTCTAGGTATGTTATCACAAGCAGGGACAACAAGCACCTCCTCCTCCCCTCTCTCTCTTTCTCTCTCTCTCTCTCTCTCTCTCTCTCTCTATCTATCTACTTGTCCATGTTTTCTACTCTATTCATTCAATATTAAGTTTAAATGTTCGTGTGTTTAATGCAGGTATGGATGATGAGGAGTTAGTTTCTTCTTTGTCACCCTAGCAGAGACAGTGGTACGTGGAGCATCATCGCTCTGTCCCACCATTGCACGTTCCTACTCCATCCGCATCTCCCTCTGTTTCGGAGAATTCAGCGCGCTTCGAAGCTTCGGTGTTGAGGAGACGATCTTCACACTCGTCTAGGCGTCGGTGCTCTAGTGGTGGAGGTGGCGGTTGTCGTGGGGATGCCGCCACCGATGCTTCGACACAGCCTTGTGGTCCACGAGGCTCTTTACCCTCCCCTTCTTTGCCTGTCCTGACACCAGCCAAAGCATCGCCATCAACACCAAGTTTTGTGCGGCTAACTGTTGTTCCTAGGAGCTACACACCACTAGCTACTCCTCCAGGAGTTACTCCACTGGACACTCCTCGCTTCGGGGCTCAGACTCCAGCGGAGACACCTGATGTCCGTACCTCCATTGGCACGCCGCTAGAGAATCCTGCCAGGACACCCAAGTTCACGTGTCAGCGGCAAGAGGGCTTGCCTTACTCCGTCGACTTCAGCGACGGCATCATCTTGGATGATGAAGGCAAGAAGGTGATTTCGTGCATGCGTGGTCTTTGCTCTCAGGTGTTTAGACACTACATTTAAACACCTAGAGTGAAGTACTGAATGATTTAAAAGACAGAGTCATCAGCATGCTTCATGACAAGTTTCCCATTCCAACATGGGAGGACCGTTTCAATGAAGACGTGATGAAGGTTTGAATGTGTGAATACTGCAAGCACAAGCGTTCTGAAGTGCAAAACACAATCAAGCATGGGTGGAACAGACCAAATTGGCTGGCCAAAGAATATTGGAAGAATGCGAAGAAAGAAGCACGCGAGAATCCCGACAAGTGGAAGCAACAAAAGGAGGCAGCCAGAGCGCGAGAAGAGGCAGGGAGCTCGCACCACTTGGGGAGCGGCGGGTGGGCATCTTTTGAGGCCGATTTTGTAAGTGTTTTTGCATTGCTCTCTATGTTTGATAGTTTAGGGTTTATCGGTTTGCAAATTCTAACATAATGGATTCTTTGTATGTTTTGATAGTGGGCGATGACAGGACGTGATCCCACACCGTACGAGCATGAGTACACAGGTAGGAAGGGCTTAAACGCCCTTATAGAGATTCTGAGTTCTCACGGCGGCATGGTTAGTATTAGGGTTTATTCTTTTCTATTTGTTGTATTGTTTTATAAACGTCGCTATATGTTTATACTTACAAAAAGATATCTTATTGTTTTCTTTTGCAGAATCCGACAGATATGCCGCTTAGACGCGATGAGACGTCTGATTAGACGACATCAATTTAGGCATAGCTAGATAGAATTAGTTTCTTTTTTTCATAGCTTATGTATCATGAGACGACTTTTATACGTCTTTTTGAAAACCATGTATATTTTAAATAATGACAATGGTTTGTAACTATTACATTTGCAAAGTTGAACAATCAAGTGATTTTGCCTATGTGTACAATTGTCATTGATTTACTTTCATCAATTCACGCTTGTCACTTTGTATTTTTATTTGTCAAACAATACATACCATGGATGATGGAGTTAATGGTTATATTGTCTTGTGGGTGACTATTTTGGGTCTATATCTACCTTTGCACTTTTTTTCAAAGGTGAAGAATATGTATGAAACATTCAATATGGTTGAATGCCCTGCTACCAAAAACAATTTCCTCTCGAGCGTCGCTATAAACGTCGCTATATATGGCTCTGTAGCGTCGATATATAGCGACGCATATAGAAATTGGCATAGCGACGCTTATAGAGACATCCCGTATCGAAGCTGGTAGCAACTCTCTTAGCAACGCCGGGGGTTATAAAAACCCAGTGTATTTCCGTCGCTAAAAGCGTCACAAGAGCACACAACCTCTTATAATGGATGTTGTCTCTTGGACTTCATTGATTGTAGGATATGCCAAATAGTGGCAAGGCGTGGAAGCTCTTGACTGTTTTAGTGGATGCAAAGCGAGGGCATCTCTCTAGATGCAATCACTTATACTTGCATCTGGAAGTCCTGTGACACCACTCAAGATGCTAATACAGGCAAAGGAATTTGTGATGGTATTGCTAGTCAGGGGCTTCTAGAAAAAGTCTTAGATAAAATCACTATGCTTTCCTCCTGAAGGTATGTCGCACTATGCAAATGCCAATATGGGCAAAAGAATTCAGGATGATTAGTTAGTCAGGGGATCTTGAAAGAAAACGTCATACTTGGCAATTCCTTTCTTGACATGTATACCAAATGTGGTGTACTTCAGAATCACAAAAAGTACTTGAGGAGTCTCTTGTCTTGTATGCGCTCTCTTGGTATTGTTATGATTGCAAGATATGCTCAACAGGGGCAATGCCAGGAAGCTCTGGGCTGTTTTCAAAGGATGCAAAGTGAGGCAATCTTTCCTGATGCAATTATCTACGCTTTCATTTTGAAGGCATGTGTAAATACACAAGACACTCCTACTGCCAAAAGAAATCACAGTGATATTGTTAGTCAAGGGCTATTGAAAGAGAAGGTCGTGCTTGGCAAAGTAGATAAAGTGCTTCAAAAGATACTTGTCGAGGATATTGTCTCTTGGATTAATTGATTACAAAATATGCGAAACAGTGGGGCAACGCCGGGACGCTCTGCTCTCGATTTTTTTAAACGGATGAAAAGCGAGCGCACCCCTCTAGCTACAATCACTTATGCTTGCATCTTGAAGTCATGTGACACTGTTGGACGGATACCTCGCGACGAACGTCAGCACAACGAGAACTCACCTAACAAGTAATGTCAGCTAAGGACGAAGCTCGACCCGCAGGCGCGTGGAAGCAAGCATAAGGTGTCAACCTACACTCAACTGACTCCTAACTAATTCCTACAGAGGTCCCTACCAATTGTCTAAGTCACAGTCTTCAAGAGTGCAAAAGAGGATACTTCCTACAACGCTTGCTAGAGCCGAACACCCATCAAACACTTTCGAAACACCATAGAACTTGAAGGAGACATTACTAATACCTATGGGCCGCTCTCCCTAAGGTCTATGAACCAAAATCACGACCCAAAACACCCTGTGCAGAAACATGTAGGATGTCTGGCCAAAATCTACAGGTCTTCATTTCCAAAATTTGAAGTGCCTAATGTGTAGCTCTACTCAATGTGAACGCATGGATATGCTGTAGTGCGACATCAGATAACGTATGCTCACCCAAACAACAGATGAAGCTCATAGAAGGAGCTCCCAAAGCCGGACCGTACACGCGCAATGTTGGTATCGGCTCGTAGCTCTAGTCGGGGGCAGCACGCTGCACTTCTCCGCACTCGATTCCGACCACCGTAGCACACGTAGCGTCAAGAGGAAGCTCACACTCTCTCTCCCGTACACCGTACGCTCACTCACAGACTTAAAACTTGTTTAAAATGACAAAAGGTCTTTCATTAAGGTCAAAAAGTGGTATATATACCTTACAACTTTTCAAAACCTAGAGTTCTAAAATCAACCATCTACTCAATCTAACTATCAAAACTGGGATACAATCTGGAAACTTCTGTAAGTCCCAATATTTACAAGGTGAAAAATCGGGTTTTCCTCAATGAATGAATAATTACAAAAATAATAGTCCGCCGAGTAGTTAGATGCCGTGGGGTGTGTCCAACTTCTAACATCCCCCCCCCTCCTTGTTCATATTGTCCCCGACATGGCCTTGATCCTTTGCTTCATCTTATGGTCTCCCGCATCTTTAGCAGTGATTCGTACGTTGCATGTAGATTCAGTATTGTTGGGCCAAAGATATCTGTATGCATGGTAAAGAACCCCGTGTAGAATGCTTCTTCAAAAGCCTGGAGGTGATAGGATGGTAGAAACATAATTCTTTTATACAACGTAT
Organism: Adiantum capillus-veneris; assembly: GCF_014529385.1. Taxonomy (NCBI): domain Eukaryota; kingdom Viridiplantae; phylum Streptophyta; class Polypodiopsida; order Polypodiales; family Pteridaceae; genus Adiantum; species Adiantum capillus-veneris. Next base: position 147,350,007 of record NC_140936.1, on the reverse strand, counting down.
GTACGACCTCCTTGGAAGGCTGACCTGACATATCATAAGCACATGTGTATGTATCCTAGAAGAAGAATATGATGTCAGTCACCTGGCCTGGCTTGAAGGTCTCGAACACTTCTAGGATGGTTCTACAGATCTTTCTCATCATAATGCATGTAAGGTCAGGTGATCTAGTGAACAACTTTATGGCGCCCACTATGGTTTTCACCATGTATTGTACACTTATTCTCTCACATGCCTTCACGCCCGGCAGCTTTGGGAAGTTCAGCCAAGTGGGTTGGCTTCTTTGTAAGATTTCTTGTGCCTTCCACGTCCTAACCCTTGGTAGAGGACAGAAGCTGAGGTTGTCCCTGATATGTTTAGGTGCCTCTACCAAGTGGATTAGGTATTGTGGGTACTTGGTAAGCCAAGCCTTCCTCCACTTTGGCTGAGAATCTACTATGAGCATAACTCCTTCTGGCCTCTAGGTGTCCGCATTGTAGAAAGGGACCGTTGGCTCTTCTCTGATTTGCCTGTTTATTGTTGATGCCTCATATTTCAGCAATGGATATGGGAGAGAGGGTTGAAGCCACTCACGCCTGAGATTGCTGGCATCGATCTTCTGAATGGTCATAGATTTGAAGACCCTCTGCTCCCCTTCCAAGGCTTCCTTTGTGATTTCTCTTAGCTCTGCCTCTATTGCCTTACGCAATTTTTCCTCCTCTTCTTGTGTTAGATCCTGTGGCTCTTGAGAGGATCCTGATGTGCTTTCCTCTGGCATGGGTGTGTCCACAGGATCTGCCACATTGTCGAGGTCGATGCCCTCATTGGTAGCTGGCCCTAAGCTTTCTGCTTCCGCTTGTTGCCGTCCTTTCAACTCCTCAATTTGCTTGAGGAGTGTCTGCTTTTCTACTTCGGCTTCTCCACCCATAGTCACGAGGAGGTCATTGAGTTCAGCGTTTACTTCTTCAGCCTCCTCCAGCTTTATCTTTATGCTCTCCAATTCTTCTTGTAGGGCTTTTTGGTTGTCCTCCATTCTTGTTTGCATTGCGATAGAACCTTCAGTCATCATTAACCTCTGCTTCTTCTCGAGAGTCAGCTCCTTCTGGAGTTCTTACATCTGCTCTTCATATATTTGACTCTCGAAAATGATTTGAGTCGAGCTCATAGCTCTAACTCTAGCAGGTGATTCTCGCAGCCTCTGGATGGTTTGATCTTTGACTTTTAATTGGTCCTTGAGCTCAAGGAATTCATCCAGGCTTGCTTCTTTTTCTATCTCTTCCTTTTCGATGGCATTCCTCATTGCCTCTACTTCTTTAGTTTCTTCTGCTAGCTGGAGTGTCAGATTATCCCGTTCTTTTTCAGCATCTCGCAATGACTTACTGAGTTGCAGACACTCTTCTTCAGCTACTTGTAATCTTTTTGTTGCTGCCTCGTTTGCTTCTTCCTTTGCTTGGCAGTTTTGTAGAGCCGTTGCCAAGCTGGCCTGGAGGTCAGCTTCACTCTCTTTTTGTCCTTGGATTTGTGCCTGCAGAGTATCCCTTTCCATCTTGGTCTTTTCTTCGGTGTCCTTTATAGTTATCAATTCTTCGTCTAATGCCATAGATTGTGCTCTTATTCCAGCTAGCATTATCATCACCACGTCCCAATCATTAAAGGGCGGGTGCAGGTCTACCGTGTCGGTAGCAATTTCCTTTAGCTCAACTAGCCGGATGCCTGGCATCTGTTCTTTATGCATTGTCCTCGCCAAGTCGAATGCGAATGTGGTGGGTTCTTCCCTTGTATAGCCTGCAGCTAGCAGGTCCAAAAATGCATAATAGGCCTCATCTAGTCCTTTTTGTTCAGACTCAGGCTTGACCTCTTCCTTTGGCTCAGGTTCTTGCCTTTGCCCTTGCTCCTCAGCTTGGTTTTCTTCTTGTTTGTCCTCAGCCTCCTTGTCTTCTGGTGAACGAATGCTAGGAGGTGGTGAGGGCGGTGGAGATGGCTATGGGCTGGGTTTAGGGCTATCTGGTAAAGCTGCAGGTTTGCCCTTTAAGTCCCTGTTTGCTTTCGTTTTTCTTTCCCTTTCTTGGCTTTCTTGTTCATCTAGCAATGTCTGCCTTATCTGCTCCACTTCTTCCTCGGTGAAAGGGACATGGGGAATGTTTTCCGCTGCAGCATCAAGAATCTCGAAATTCTTGATATATTCTTCAAAGCGGTCCCTCTGCACTCTTCTGGATGATCCGGACATAGACTTGAGAGATGGCTTCCATAGTTTGTTAAGATCACCCTTGAGGTCTCTTTCTGCTCGAAAACTCTCCATCAGCCTCTCGAGTCTAGCCGCTTTTTGTGATCTTGTCTCTTTGGCCAGCACTTGAGCAGATTCCTTTTTTCCTTTCTTCTGCTCAGGTTGCTCCTTTGAAACTAGCTCTAGCCATCTCTTCAACCTCATAGCCACCCTTGGTGCTCGTTGTGGCTCGTCTTCTTTGTCTTCCTTTACCCTTAGCCAATCATTCTGAGATGGGAGGTCAGGCCACCTTCCCTTGGCGTGTAGTGCTTCATAAATTACCTTGGTTATCATTTCTCTTGGCACTATGTAGGTTGGATTTTTGTTGCCCATTTTTACAAAGCTGTCATGTATGTATTCCGCATAGTTGATTATCTTTGGGGTGCCTTTTGTCATTGCCCAAGTAAACGTTGTGGAAATTGCACCTGGCGGCATCCTGTACTTCTGTGGCCTGTTCGTGTACATGTGGAAGTACTGGTTGTACAATTGGCTCATGATCGCCACCTTTGGGTTGGCGATGTCTTCAAAGGTGTAATTGGCCTTTTTCTCTTTGTACACCTTGACTTCATCCCTTCTTTTTGTCACACTGTCTCCCTGATTGGAGAGATCTAGAGCATGGGCTACAACCCGCTCTGTGATAATGATCTCTGTATTGGTTTTGCCGTGCAAATCTGTCACCTTGGCCACTCCATCCTCTTTGATGCTTGTTACAAACTCCCATACTCTTTTGACGTCCACCCCTGCTGGTATTGCTTCGAAATAGTTATGGAGGTCAATTTTCTCCAAGTAGCTGGCCATTTTGCTTCGGAAAAATTCATTGAGCTCTCCTGGCAGCATTGGTAGCTCTATTACATTGCCTTCATTGTCTTCTTGTATCTAGGTGCTGGTGGGCTTTAATGTTCCCTCTGGAATGACAAAAGGTTCCACCTCGTCCAGATAATCTTTGATTGTCATTCTCTTCTTCTTTGCCGGTGACTTTGAGGCTGCCATAGATCCTGCTGCACTCAGCAATCCAAAGTTAGCGTTTTTCCATATTAGCTGCGAAACTGAGTTTTACTTATCCAAATGACTTGAAAATTGAAATTATAGCTTAAAAGGAACTTGTGAAGCTGTACATGTGCTCACAATGCAAATCTGGCCAAAAAATTCCATCTAGACATCCTACGTGTAGGATGTCTTTTTCTTCAGAATTGGTTCATACTTGACATGCAGGTAGTGTAAGGCTCATGGAACATGGTTATAAGCTTGGATTTGAATTTGGATGTCAAAAAGTAGATTTTTGGCTGGTTTTGGCTTTAGGTCACAATTTGGGTAGATTGTCCATCATGGGTAGCAATTGATTTCCAAATGGGTTGAAAATTGGTATATGGGCTCAATGCATCATGGTATTGGCTCCTATGATGTCATTTCTTGCACAGAAGGCTAAATTTATGCTGAAGGCATCCTACGCGTTGATGTCTTTTTCATCAAAATTGCATGAAACTTGTTCTGTGGGTTGTCCTTGGCCTATGGAACATGGCCATGTTCTTGGATTTGAATTTGGATAAGATTTGATGCCTGTAAGGCTCTGTGAGGTGTTTTTGGGCTCAAAAAGTGTATCTTGAAGGTGTTGGGGGTCAAAAGTGATTAGAATGGCTTCAAACTTGACATATGGGCTCTTGCTGATGAGGTAATTAAATCTGGAATGACAAAACTTCCCTTCTATGCCAAAAAGGTCCATTAGACATCCTACGCGTAGGATGTCTAATTCATCATTTTTACTCCCTGACCACACAGATGGTTTGCTGATGCGTATATGAATGTGTTGTGCAAGTTTCATGAGATTTGGTAGGTCAATGGCCCATTATTGCCTCTATGTCCTAACTTTGCGTTTTTCCATGCATATGAGGTCAAATCTAGTCCAAATGTGATGAAACTTGGTGTAGGGCTTGTAAATGTCATTCAGAACATGTGCATGACAAAAATTTGTTGGGTTTTGTGCCAAAAAGTACCTTTGAGACATCCAACGCGTAGGATGTCTCCTGATGATTTTTTTAGTATTAGTGCTCCCAGTGCTTGCCCTTTGCCCCCCTAAGTCCCTTTTGAGCCTAATTTCAACAAAAAAGTCAAATGGATAGAGTATAACTCCCTGTGTGGACTTCAGAGCCTCCGAGCCGTTTTCTGACTTTTGGAGTTCTTTTTGGCGATGAAATTTCTCGATGTTGGTCTCCATATCTTCCCAATCCCTTGGGGATCCTTGCCGTATGGTGTTTGTCGACTTTGGCTTCGACTTTGGCTTCACCGGAGCTCCATTTGGCAATTTGTCGCTCTAGAAGCACCCGTGGTTGCATTTACATACCTTTGATGATTTGTGGTGGTCTACCACTATAGGACTTGGTTGTTGATGGTCTAGGAAAGCCGCTCGTGAAGTTTGGTGGCAAACGGACTTGCGGTTTCGTCGCAAGTGCATTTTGGCGCTTTGTGTGTCTGATGCCATTTCTGAGGTTTAGTGCCGCTTCGGGTCACTTTTTGGTCATGCGGGTCGTATGGACTTATCGAGCATATCGAGATGCTCCTACCCATAAATTTTGGTAGCATTTGGTCGCCGTTTTGCCGATTTCCCATTTGGTGGCCTCTTGCGGGTTTCTGGGAATTAGGGTTTTTCCCGATGGTTTCCCACTGCCTTTGGCTATCGAGGACTGGTCTCCTAGACTAGGGTAAGCTACCGATGAATTCTTGTTGCTTTTGGGTTAGCCGTTAGGCCGCCGTCTCTACTTGTAGGTCTCTACCGCTCGCTTTGTGTGTGACCTCTACGCTAGTTTTCGCGACATAATGACAAACATGCGCGAAAATCTCAAGGTGGTGAGCCTTACTCTCATGTCTGGAGCTGGTCAGGTAGACGTGTGCGTCATAGAAGCTGCTGGAAGGTCGATCCGCTCTAGGTGGCAGAAGCTCTCTCCACAAGGTCAATAGTGAGAATGAGCTAAAAATGGGGTGGAAATTTCTTATAATGGAGGTCCCCGAACCATTTTTCATGAAATTTGACTCCTATCTTTCTGCGAGATGCAGTTTAGGCTCAAAAATTTCTTGATTTGGACTCCATTTGCCCTGTTTACCATAAATTTGTCATTTCGGTCAAAACCTGGCCAAAACACGCTTTCCGCTCTAGTCTCATAATTGCACCCCCACTGTACCATAGGTTGTCCTTTAGTCACTGGTCATCCCCATATTTTTTGTTTTTCATTACGACTGTTGTTCACCTGCTTTTTGTATTTTTGAAGTTTTTATGCCGAAAATTAGCAAAATTAGAAGGAAAATAGTAAATCAAACCCATAAAATTCCCAAAAATCATAATAGATCACAAACATCACCGCAACACATTATATACACTCACGTGCAATTTTTATGGCCGGATTTCTCCGTTTTACCAATATTTTGCCTGAAAAATGGCTATTTCTACTTATATACACACACCTAGGGGCTTGATTTGGCGTTTGGCCCCCTATACCTGTAGATTCATGCTATATAAGGGCATATATACTTGGGTTACTCAAGAAAATTTCGCAATCAAACGTCAACCCTTATAATAGTCGAAAATCATGCCCTTTTTTGCTGTTTCTATTATTGGTTCCGCATTGAGAATGCCTCCCCCCCTCCTAGTCGAAGTCCTCCCGGACGATAAGGTTTCGCCTCGGAGTATGTGCCGTGCATAGGTTGAAAAATTTGTGCTAATGCTTGGCCGATTAATGTGGCCCTATTTTATGCATACTCGGTCAATGCATGGAAAAATTAATGTTGTGCAAGAGAAGGGAATAAGCAAGATGCTTATTGGCATTCGCCGTCAAGGCTTGCTGCTTTCTTTGCAAGTAGCAGCTGTAACTCTACTGTTCTCTGTTTCATTGTCTTTTTGGCAAGAGGCAATTGCTTTGCCGACACTGTTGATGGAGTCGTAGTTGTTTCTGAGGATAGAATTGGCTGGGATGTGATAGCTATGGGCCTTATGGCCTTGGCTTTCCATTGGTAGTTTGGTGCTGTCGACTTTTGTAGATGGTTTGGCACTTTCTTGTCTTCCACTGGGTTTGTCTGTCATCGGCATCCACATATATCGGTTCTCCTTGTTGACCTGCAGATGTCTACTTTCCATTGTTGCTTGTACCGTAGGGATTTCCTTTGGCTTTTGCTTTGGTATCCAAATGTGAGTGACATTTGGGTTATGGCTAAGCATTTTCTTTGGGATCCATATCTGTTTGATGACCTTGGTTTTGGTTTGAACCGTCTGCTTTGTTGGAATCCGGTTGTTACATTGTTTTTTTTCCGCATTGCATTTCTATCCTTCCGCATGCATACTTGTTTACCTTGTTTTGGTAGCCTAGATTTTTACATTGTGGCCAGTGACTTCAGCTGTCTGTGATTAGCATGGTTGGCTTTTACCTGGTTGTTGGTCTCAGGTTTCATGGTGGTCTTTGATGGTATTTGTTCTTTTGTCTTTGTTGCCAGTGATTGCATGGCTTGCAGTTGATCATGATGGTATTACTGAGCAAAAGCTATCACCTGTTGTTCATGTTCGTACTGAATTTTGACCGCCTTTTCTTTCCAGTCTATCTGGACATTGTATGCTTTTTGCTAAGGTTGCCCTAGCATCATTGGGTGTTGTGTGCTTTCATCTGTCACCACATAGAATTTGTGTGGGTAAATATATTGATGTAGCTGTACATGCAATATAGTCCATCCTAATGTTTTCAATGGGTGTGATGTGCTACTTTCTATCACTTGGGGAGTAGGATGAAGTTGATTTGTGACTTTGAGCTATTGGTATAATCCGTAAGAGATCAAATTTGCTTGAGCACCCAAATCAAGCAGGGCTGTTGATTCAAATTGATTGTTGCCCACTTTGACTGTAGTTATGGGCTCTACTATTTCCTCCTCCAAGTTCATCAGTCGAATGGCATTGATTCTCAATGGTGGTTTACTTTGTTGTTGTTGTCGCAGAAGCCATCTTTTTGCAATGCGTTCTTGTGCTTCGGCTTGAGCTTCCTCCCGTACTCTCTGTTTTTCCTTCATTCTTTGCTTTCCTTGATGAATTTGTTGGAGCATCTCCTGTGTGAGGGGTAGAAGATATCTCCTCAGTCGACACCCACTAATCCAGTTTGGCATTTCTTCACCTGCTAATGTAGCAAGCTTGACAGCTCCACTTTGTGATAGATCATGAATCACAAATGGTCCCATCCCTCGCTTTTTAAGTTTCTTGGCATGTTGCTTCAAGGTATAAACAAGTACGTAATCACCTGTTTTAAACTCTTTGGTACACACATGTTTGTCAAAAATTCCTTTTGTCTTCTCTTTTTAGCATAGATCGAAGCGCCAACTCGTAAGCGGAGTTCATCTAGCTTTTCAAGATCATTAATTCTTGAAGAGAGTTCATGCCCTGTCCATTCCAAGCTTGTTGCTACTCGTAGAGTTGGGATTAAAAACTCTATGGGTAGTATAGCATTTAGCCCAAACACCATGTTGTATGGTGTTGTTCCTATTGATGTTTTGTAAGATACCCTGTATGCCCATAGTGTTGAGTGTAGCTGTTGATCCCAATCAGTTCTTGATTCTGACACTATTTTAGTGAGAACCGTGCATAGTGTTTTATTTGTGGCCTCAGCTTGCCCATTGGCCTGTGGATGGTATGGTGCTAATTTCCTATGTATGACCATGAATTCCTCTAGTAGATATTCAATGACTTCATTGAGGAAGTGTGTTCCACGGTCACTGACAATTTCTATTGGTAACCCGTAACGTACAAAAACATTCTCATACAAAAATTGAGCCGTGGTGCGTGCATCATCTTTTGTGTTGCTTTGGCTTCGACCCATTTTGTGAGATAGTCCGTAGCCACAATGATATATTGGGTATAGGTGCGATATGCAGGGGGTGATATAGGTCCTACAAAATTAATGACCCATTCTGCAAATGCCCTTGCCCCCATCATTGGCCTTAATGGAATCTCATCTCTTTTTATTGGTATCTTGGTGCGTTGACACACATCACAACGCTTTACAAACTCATCGGCATCCATGTGCAATGTAGGCCACCAAATTCCTGTGGTTAAGACAGTTTTTGCCATCTTATCGCCCGAAAAATGGCCTCCACTTACTCCGCTATGTGCATGTTCTAGAATCAGCAGGTATTCGCTTTCACTTGCACAGATTCTAAGTTGATTGTCCTTTCCCCACTTATATAGTTGATTTCCAATTAACTGAAAGTCACGGGCTTCCAGCTCTATAGCTTTTTCCCGTGCTCTTGTAATGTTCTTAGGGAACATTCTAGTGGTTAGGAAGTCAATGATATATTGACTCCATGCAGGTGCTATGTTCACTTGAAACAAAGTTGCGTGATCCACTGGTCGTTTGGCACTACATACTGTACATTTGGTAACATAAGAATGTGTATCCGCATACATAGTTGGCCAATAAACCCCGAACTGTTTCAGTCTCTGGTGTGTTTTCACTGCCGAACAATGAAATGCACAACCCTGGACATGTGCCTCTTCAAGGTAGCACTTGAATTCTTCCGGATTTATACATAATCGTAGGATTAGGTCAGATTCAAGATTATACAGCCGTCCTGCTATCAACTGGAAGTTTTTTGTTTATCGAATTGTTTGCTGTTTGGATCTGCATCCTGTATTATCAAACTTACTTTCGAAGCAGAGAATGCTAACTATTTCCTGAGACCATTTTGGTACCATTTCAATGTTGAAAAGATAAGCATCTGGTATGTCATCATCTACCCCTTGAGGAGCTTCCCCGTTGTGTATTCTTGAAAGATGATCATCTTGCAGATGGGTTTTACCCTTTTTGACCACCACTGTGAAGTCAAATTCTAGCAATATAATAAACCAGCATATAATTCTCCCTGTATTGCAAGGTTCATTTACTAGGTACAAAAGAGCTTGATGATTTGTGAAGAACACAAATTTGTTTGCAAGCAAATAATGCCGAAATTTCTTCACAGCATAAATCATTCCTAACCCTTCCCTCTCGGTGGTTGTGTACTTCTTTTCTGCACTGTTTAATTGTCGGCTCGCATAGCAAACCGTAAAATCCATTGTTCCGTCTCCAGGTTGAGCTAGAATACTTCCAATGGCATATGCTGAAGCATCAATGTGCACATGGAATATCTTTTCCCAATCTGGTGCCTTTAATACATGTGCTGATATAATGTTTTCCTTCAGCCTTTGGAATGAAGTTTCACACTCCTTGGTCCATTCGAAATTGACTAGCAAACGATACAGAGGTTGTGCGATAACCGCATACATGTATATGAATCTTTGATAATATCCGCAGTGCCCCATGAAGGATTGCACTTGTTTCGCATTAGTAGGCCTGGGCAGGTCTACAATGATTTTGAATTTGTCTAGGTATGTGGTTATGCCGTTTATTGAGACAATGTGTCCTAAGATTCTTCCTTGCTTAACCACAAATACACACTTTTCGGAGTTTAGACAGATTCGATATGTTCTGCACTTTTCAAAGACCTTTTGCAAATGGTCAATATGTTCCTCTCACATAAGAGAGTGTACACACAGGTCATCCATGTGAATTTCTAAGAATATTCTTAGGTATTCCTTGAAAGCGTGAGTCATTAACCTCTGGAAAGTGGCTGGTGCATTTGTTAAGCCAAATGGCATAACTCGATATGCATAAATCCCCCATTCTGTGGCAAACGTTGTATTGTGTTGATCCTCCCTTGCTATTGCCAATTGGTTGTATCTTCAAAACCCATCCAAAAAGGAATAAGCCCGTTTCCCGGCCACTCGCTCAAGGACATGTTCTGTAATTGGCAAGGGATAATTATCCCTTATGGTTGCTGCATTCACCTTTTTGAGGTTTACACACACCCGCAGTTTTCCATTCTTCTTGGTAACTACCACAATGGGTGACACCCAATCTGTATGTTCAATCTCATAGATGAACTGCGCTTCCATCAGTTTATCAATCTCTTCTTTGATTCGTTTGGAAAATGTGTCATTATATGTATAAGGACATTGTTTGCTAGGTTTTGCATCCGATTTCAAAGGAATTGTATGTTGGCATATCAATGGATCAACTCCTTTGAGGTCTTTATAGGACCAAGCGAACACATCTTTATACTTCGTGAGAAGTTGTGTTAGTTGTGCTTCCTCCTTAGGCTCTAAATCGTTAGCTATATAGACCGGCTGAGGCTTTTCACCTGGTTCTGCGAGGTCTATTCTTTTTGCATTTTCAGGCCCATCGTAAGATTCTTTGTTGGTTTTCTCCCTGATTGGTGGTGTCATGATGATTTTTCTATCTTGGATAGTAAATTTCCTATAGTGTGCTGGTACGTTCATGTTGCCCTTTTCTGACTCCCCTTTACCATCACTATCTTCTTTAGTAGTCCATATCTCTCTCAAAGACCGTTTCAGTTCTTGGTATTTCTGTTTACACTCCAGTTTGGTCCGCTCTTGGTCTTTTATTGTTTCTTTTTCAGATTTTTGTGATTTTGTTTCGATTTTAGCTTTTCTTACCTGTTTTATTTCTTCTCGCGTTCGTTCTTTTCGATTTTCTGAGAATTTCCCTGATATTTGATCTTTCACACAATCCTCTGCTTTTACAAGCATCAAATAGTGAGTTTTACCTTTTATCCTGGGCATCAGGTTCTCTCTCGCTTTCCTTCCCGCTCTTTTCCTCCTATAGCGTTCTTGGCGTCTAGGGTGTTGATTAGCAAAATCATAAAACTTGATATTCTCGGCTTCATTCCCACGCTCACTTGAGGTGTATGAACACTCATTATCTGCCTCATCATTTACTTCCAATTGTTCAGAGGAGTTGTAAAACTCTTCTTGTTCTGGAGGTTCTACCGTCTCTTTCTCTGGCACAACGCTTACCATTTAATAGGGTAGCACATCGTAGCCATTCTTATCACAAAATCTTGTTGTTGGACTGTCGGTAATGGTACTGACATCTAATGATGCCAGTATGTGTTCCCATTCTATAGGTTCCAAGGCATCTTCAGGGAAAGGTTCCGGAATATACTCTTTGTACTCAATTTATCTTTGTAAGACGCATTCCTCTTTTCTTAAGCTTCCACAATGTGAAGCTCCGCACATCCATAGCTCTTTTGGTTGCCCTAACCATGCTGGTAGTTCCGATCCTGCTATTGTAGCCGAATCAAACTCTTCCACTGGTGTTTGGTTTACATCTTTGTAACTATGGTCTTTCATGTGTATTTTAGTTGTCGTCTCGCCATGTCTCAGGTATATGTGGTCATAACCCCAATCTTGGACCATCTTCAGTTGTCGCATGAATGGTCGTCCCAAGATTATCTCATAATTGTTCTTTTTGTCGAAATCGACTATTGCAAATTATGCTCATACTCGATCCCGCACGAAGTGACAATTACTTTTCCTAAGAGTCCGAGAGGCTTCTCCATGAACCCATCTTCCAATTGCAGCTTCATTCTGGGAGCCCTCAGAGCTGGTTTTCCCCATTTTTTCCAGATTTCCTTGGTGGCGATAGCAACTCCCGCTCCACTGTCAAGAATAGCTTTGGAAACTACTCCTTGGAATTCTACTGGTAGCGTCGTGTTTCCGTCTTCTCCCTCGCAATATTCTCCAACCTTATTCAATGGTACAAGTCTAGTGTTCAGGTTAGGTCTGTCCAGCTCCCTGATTCCTTCTTGTAGCTTCAAGGTGGGGTCTTTCACTCCAAACTTTTCTAGGCATTTTCCTATTGTGGTCCACATATTTGGCATTAAACCTTAGGAGTTCTGCTAACGTGATTGTGCATGCCACCGGGGTGGATAACAGCTCAATCAATCCTTGTGAATCCATCACCTTGTTAGAAGAAAGTCTTTGAGATGGGAGTTCTCTCACTTCCGACTTAGCTTCATATTCTCCCAGTTAAGAGGGTAAAGTTCTCAAAGAGTCTGGTTGGTTGTGCCCCGAACTAATAGATCCTTGGTCTCCCCCTTGTGAATGTATCTCAAAGTTCATTTGTGATCTTGCCTCAAATTCTTCAGTAGGAGGTAAGATCACGTTCTTTTCTTTTTTCGTGCTATTCATGTGGTTACTCATCCTATTAGCCTCGTTGGCCTCTCTAAGTTGCTTCCACAGATCATCTAGACCGTTACCGTCCTTTCCCATTTCTGCCAATATTTTAGGATGGACTCCGTCACTTGCCTCATCGGTGGTATTTGGCACTATGATAGGCTCTCCTCTGGATTCATAATCATTAGTGAGTCTTTCCTTTGTTTCTTCATGTTTCTCTAATGTTGGTTGGACAGGGGTTGGAGCTGGTGCGTCATGACAATTTGCTGGTTTACCCAACGGGTCTTCCATCAATGATTGAGCCGTGTCGATCATGTTTTTACACATATCCAGCCTCTGTTTTTCTATTTCTGCATATGGATAAGTCATCCACCTTTGCTCCTGGGTTTGGTTCTTTTTAAGTCGAGCTTCATAAGCTTTTAGAAGTGCATCCGTTGCTCGTTTACCTTGTCTGCCAGTGCAGATCCTCCTGATCCTACACTTTTGGGCTCTGCTATTTCCTTGGGTGCTATGGCTGCTATGGTGTGTGAGCTTCAACTAGCTAGATCTTCTAACCGCTCCAATCTGTTCTTTGTATGTTTCAACTCATCGGATAGGGCTGTTTGCTCTCGTTCTTTCTTGGCTTTCCTACGCGCCTTTCTCGCTTTCCAAGTGCTTCTCGGATTTTTCGTTTCTGAACTTTGGGCATCTGTTTTTGGTTCTTCTATTATGGGTTCGTTCGTCCTTCTTTGGGCTTGGGCTCGTGTTACCACTTGAATAGGTATGATTGTTTCATTTTCCGATCCTCCACTCGAAGGTACTGTTTCCAACAGGTTCAAGGTGGTTTTTTTTCCTTTGCTCGGATTTTTAGGGCAATCGGGAATCAAATGATTAATTCCACATTCTCAGCAATACGCATTGAATCTAATGATTTCATCATGAGGACAGTCTCTCAGCCAATGGTCTCCGCCACACTTGTAATAGGGTCCGTTGGGTTTTTGAGGTGCTCCTTGAGTCCCTCTTTGCTGGTAAGCCCGTCTCTGTCCGCCCATGCCTCCATTGGCTATGAACAACAATGTTCGTTTATCTAAGCTATATCTTCCTTCTCATGCGGCCTGTGCAGCAGTTGGAGGTCCTTGATTCCCTATCATGCTTCATGGTTCTGGTGTCGAGGGTTCTTCTGGTGGATAATAGATAGGGTTTGTCGCATATCCATTGGGATCTTCATAATATGCATGCATAGGCACCAAAGCCTTTTCTTCTGATTCAGATACCATTGGTGTGTATCTTATACCAACTGGTCGTGAACCTGGTAGGGGTGGTTGTTGCCCCAACACCGGTTATGGTATTTCTACACCTACAGGTCCTGGTAAGTTGCCTGCTTGATATCTAGGCATTGGTGGAACTTGAGGGGAAGCTACGGGAGCTTGGGGAGCGTAAGGTCTCTCCCTCACATATCCCTTGTTATAGTAACATTCCTCGGTCCCATGGTTTGTCCATTTTTGTTTAATAGCACACCACTTGGGCTGTTTAGCCTGGGGTTTGGCGTACAAGTTGATCTTTTCTAGCACTTCATCTACGAGCTGCTCCTGGTTTACCACTATTTCTCCTTTCAGTGTTGTCTTGGAAGACTTGCTCCCACTTTGTTGTGAAGATGAATCGTCATCAAGGTCCTTGAGCTCCCCTTCTTTGTAAACCGCACAATTGTCCACAAGGTATAGAGCTTCCTTGGTCAACTCATTCAACGTCGTGCTCCTCTTCATATGTAAGTCTTTCTGGAGATCTGCATTCCTTAGTCCTTGGATGAATATCAGCATAAGTCTGGACTGAGTTGGCAGTTCTTCAACATGACAGAACTTAATATATCTTTCTAGTCTTAGGGCTGCCTTCCGTACAGATTCTCCATATTTTTGTTTGAATTTATGGATTTGTGAGACGGTATTATGAGCTATTTCCCTTTGAGAGAATTCCTCAATAAACTCGTCAAACACTTCCTCCATCGACTCAAAGTCTCTATGCTCCACATACTCAAACCAAGTTGCAGCATCATCCTCTAGGGTAAGTCCAAATCCTGCAAATTGGATAGGAAAATCTAACACCTCTTCGGCTCTAATTACATGCACAAAGGCTGCTACATGATCTCTTGGGTCTCTGTTTGTATTTCTTGTTTACCCATTTTTGCACTTGAGAAGGTCTAATTCTGCGATGGTCTACAAACCTCATCATTGGATCACCCCGTCCAAGTCTATACACCTCCTCAGGCCTTCTGTAATAGGCTGGTTCCTCTCCCAACGGTGCTCCTAAGCCATAATTTCTAACGGTTCTCACTGGAGGTGGTTCTTCTCTTCGAACTTGTTCGATGGGTGGTCCTCCAACCCCTGTGTCTTTGGCTTACTCTTTCCTTGATACCTTGAATAGTGTGGTGGTTCTTGCAAATCCCTGAGCCCTCGTGCGGCTTGATAACCATCTCGGTTTTGGTCTGGTTCCATTGTTGCACTCTGTCGAAGCCATGCCTGCAATGATGGCTGGTTTGCTGGTTGGTCTTGGTTGTTGAATGCTTGCTGTTTGGTGGAATGTGAGGTAGTGTCATACTCATCTGAAAATGGATTTGTTGACTTGCTTGGGGTGTGGGCGGTTCTCGGCATTTCCTCAGGGCATATGTTGATGCTCTTGGACCTGTTGCTCTTTCTACTTCCTCTGGAAGAATACGTTGGTATTCTCGCCCGTATCTATCAACAAAAAATATGCCCTTCCCCGTAGCAGTTTCATAAGAGAATAAGTAAAGAACCTTGTCTTTGCTTAGTTCGTTTACGTATGGTTCTTTGCTGCAAAATTAAGAGACAATACCCTCGCTCTCGTGTTTGTAGATTCCCACATTCTCGTTATAAGTTGGAATCCTGATTGTTTTCTTATCGTACATAAAAATAGCTCCGTGCTTGAGTTTCTGAAACCATTTTCCCTGTAGCCACGTTACCTCCATATCTCTTGTAATCTTCAGGGTTGCTAACTATTAAATAGTGGTTCCCCTTTTCGTCTTGGAATCTATCTCCATCATCATACACGCGGATTATCTCCAATCTTTGTGATGGCCTCTCTTCGATACAAATGCACTTGCGACCTCCATAGTCAGAATAGACTAGGGCTCGTCTTGAGTTTGTTCCATCTAAGAAGATCACCGTAGCCTGGAATCATTCAAAGGATTTTGGGAGGTGCTTCCTCCTCGCATAGGTCCATCATAGGTGAAACCTACTGGCTGTTGACTACCCATCATGAAGAAAGATTTATATGACGAAGTGTCAGTATCACTACCTTCCTCAATAATCGGTGCTAGCGGATCTAGCCTTGCCTGAGTTACACTCTCTTCGATGGACACTAAGCTACCTTGGTCACCTGTCACCTTCTGGTCTCTAACAATGTATCTTCCTGATCTTAAATTCATCAAACTTATCAATGCAATTTTGCACAAATTCAACCACTCACCTGGCAGCGGGTCAGTTTCTGCACAACTTCTTGCTTTGTTGCTGAATATACATGTACACAAGAGTTTTAATTTTGGCAATTGAATCAAAGCATTTATCTGCTAGAGGTTATCTTAGTAATTATTGGTATAACTGGAGAGTTAATCTCAACCACTACTGTATTTTATACACTGGTGATGTTCTGGATTAAGTTGCTAATCTGAAACAGTACTTCCTTCCGATGTTGGCCAATTTATGGAAAAAGTCTGAATTCAGTCTTTGCTTTGTCAAATGGGCAACCAAGGTCCAAATTCACTTCTGAAAGAAGTTTTGGAACCCTTAAGCCAAATGGAACCTCACTATCTAGGCTAGGTCAAATTTTCTCTGCAGTATGCCCCAATAGACATTCTACGCGTAGGATGTCTCCTACTGTATTTTGCCTGGATTTTTGCACTGTTGTTTCCCCTTGTTGAGCTGAGCTTACAACTGCTTTTACTTTTTGATTTGGACTTCTATAAGCTGGTCAATGAGTCAAAAATCTGTTCGGACGGCCTATTGATGGTATTGATCAGTCTAATCAACTCCAAATTGGACCAAAATTGACTAGCACGCTTGTCTTAGGCTATATAACACCTTACAATGCTCTAAGTCAAATTTTGGCTTCATTTTCTTGCATTAGACATCTTACGCGCAGGATGTATTTTTCATCAGAATGGCTTTAAACTCAAGGCTTAAGCTCCCCTTGAGTTGCTTATCACCTTGGTATACTCAGATTTCAGTTTGGAGTCCCAAATCACTCAGAAGACATCCTACGCGTAGGATGTCTTTTTGGCCTGTTTGACCCCAGATTTGTTCCACAGCTTTCCCTTGATGTCAGTATCCCAGTGGTATGCTTAGATTTTGATTTGGATGTCAAAAGTTCCAAACTTCAGATGTTTTTTCTTTTTCAGTCAAAAGTGCTAAAGTCCACTTTGAACCCAATTTTCTTACCCAAATGAGGTGAAACCCCTTTCAGTCACTCAATATATCATGCAAGACACACTCATGCAGCCATCTTATGGTTTTGGTCTCAAGTTAATGTTTTGACACTCTTTGGGTACGATGTCTTGCAATTTCAGTCTATCTGGCCTTATCCTGTCAAGATATGGCCAAATTTTCACTTTCCAGTTGAAATTAAGGTAAATCCTACCTTCTGAACACACTGGTCAACTCAAAATCCCAAAATTTCTCATAGATTAGCCTGTAGACATCCTACGCGTAGGATGTCTCCTGGCTTAAAATTATAGTTTTTTCTGACAGGAATGCTCCTGATGCTCTGTAGACCTATCAGAAACACTCACAGTAACTTTTGGACTTCAATTAGGCTTTCAACCACACTTTTGCGTCTTTTTGCGTCTTTTACAAACTTGTAATGATTCTACCAAGAAAGTGTACATGCATGAAATGCTCTAGATCTGAATCATGATGTCCTACTTACTCTACTCCTACCTATCATGAAGAAATGGTGATAATGGTGTTTTTGGTTTCTTTTTGGTCTCTCCGGACTCTCAAGCTCTCCTCTCACTGCTTCTACCACCCAACTCCTACTCAAGAACTCGACTATTACCTACAACTACCTAAGTCTACCTCCTCTACCTAAGTCGAAGGATCTAGGCCAGACACACGCTTCCTAGACTCCCTCTAAGACCTAGAGAGTCCTCCACCCTCTGATCCTATCTAAATGTAAAGCGAGACTCTTGGCAAGCCAAAAATCCCAATCCTCAAGGATTAGTCTCCATCACCTACCTAAGGTTTTCGTCCCCGGCAGCGGCGCCAATGTTGGACGAATACACCGCGACAGATGTCAGCATAGCGAGAACTCACCTAACAAGTAATGTCAGCTAAGGACGAAGCTCGACCCGCAGGCGCGTGGAAGCAAGCATAAGGCGTCAACCTACACTGGACCGATTCCTAACTAATTCCTACAGAGGTCCCTACCAATTGTCTAAGTCACAGCCTTCAAGAGTGCAAAAGAGGATACTTCCTACAACGCTTGCTAGAGCCGAACACCCATCAAACACTTTCAAAACACCATAGAACTTGAAGGAGACCTTACTAATAGCTATAGGCCGCTCTCCCTAAGGTCTATGAACCAAAATCACGACCCAAAACACCCGGTGCAGAAACACGTAGGATGTCTGGCCGAAATCTGCTGGTCTTCGTTTCCAAAATTTGAAGTGCCTAATGTGTAGCTCTACTCAATGAAATCAGATAACGTATGCTCACCCAAACAACAGATGAAGCTCGTAGAAGGAGCTCCCAAAGCCGGACCATACGCGCGCAATGTTGGCATCGGCTCGTAGCTCTAGTCGGGAGCAACACGCTGCACTTCTCCGCACTCGATTCTGATCACCGTAGCACACGTAGCATTAAGATGAAGCTCACACGCTCTCTCCCGTACACAGTACGCTCACTCACAGACTTAAAACTTGTTTAAAATGACAAAAGGTCTTTCATTAAGGTCCAAAAGTGGTATATATACCTTACAACTTCTCAAACCCCAAAGTTCCAAAATCAACCATCTACTCAATCTAACTATCAAAACTGGGATACAATCTGGAAACTTCTGTAAGTCCCAATATTTACAAGGTGAAAAATCGGGTTTTCCTCAATGAATGAATAATTACAAAAATAATAGTCCACCGAGTAGTTAGATGACGTGGGCTGTGTCCAACTTCTAACAGACACCACTCGAGATGTCAATAAGGGCAAAAGAATTCACAATGATATTGTTAGTCAGGGACTATTGAAAGAAATTTTAGATTAAATCACCTACGTTTTTCACCTGAAGGTATGTGGCACTATTCAAGACATCGATATGGGAAAGAAATTCACGATCATATTGTTAGTCAGGGGTTGTTGAGAAAGGAAACATCATGCTTGGCAATGCCTTGGATCAACATATATTCCAAATGTTGTCCACTCAAAAAGCACAAAAAGTGCTTGAAGATCTGCCTATCCGGGATGCCTTCTCTTGGAGATTTTTGGTTACTAGATATGCCCAACAAGGGTAGGTCTAGGAAGCCTCAGGCTGTTATTAGAGGATGCAAAATGAGGGAATCTCTCCAAATGCAATTACCTATGCTTGGATTTTGAAGGCATGTGGCACTATGCAAGGCACTGATATGGGTAAAAGAATTCATGATGATATTGATAGTCAGGAGCCGTTCAAAGAAAACGTTGTGCTTGTATGCCAAATGTGGTACACTTCAAAAAGCATAGAAATTGCTTGAGATGCTACCTTCCGAGAGTTCACAATGATCATTTGTTAGTCAAGGATTGTTCATGTGTGGCATTGCTTGGTCGATATGTATGCCAAATGTGGTGTCCTTTAGAAGCACAAAAAGTTCTTTAGGAGCTACCTGTCTGGCATGATGTCTGTTGGAATTCATTGATTCCAAGATATTCCAAGTAGGGGCAAGGCCAGGAATCTATTAGCTGTTTTCAATAGATGCAAAGACAGGGCATCTCTCTAGATGCAATCACTTATGTTTGCATCTTGAAGGCGTGTGCCACCACTCAAGATGCTGATATGGGCAAAAGAATTCATGATACGATTGTTAGTCAAGGGTTGTGGAAATAAAATGTAGATGAAATCACCTACCCTTCATCTTGAAGGAATGTGGCACTATGCAAGACACTGATATGTGCAAAGAATTCATGATCATTATGTTAGTCAGGGGTTAGTGAGAGAAAACGTCCTGCTTGGCATTGCCTTGGTTGACATGTACGCCAAATGTTGTCTACTTAAAAAATCATAGAAAATTCTTGAGGAGTTGCTTGCACTGTATGCCCTCTCTTGAAGTGTTTTAATTGCGGGATATGCCTCATAGAGGTAGTGCTAGGAAGCTCTGGGCCATCTCTCCAGTGTGCGTGGCAATGCCTTGGTCAATATGTATGGCAAATGTGGTGTCGTTCAAAAAGCACAGAAAGTGCTTGAGGAGCTACTTGTTCGGGATGTTGTCTCTTGGAATTCATTGATTGTTGAATATGTCGACAAACGTGATTAAGGCCAAGAAGCTCTAGGCTATTTTTAGCAGATGCAAAGCGAGGGCATCATTCCAGATGCAATCCCTTATGCTTGCATCTTGAAGGTGTGTGGCACCAATTAAGATGCCAATACGGTCAAAGAATTCACCATTATCTACGTTAGTTAGGGGCTGACTAACGAAAACGTAGATGAAATCACATACGCTTTTGTTTTAAAGGCATGTGGCACTATGCAAGACATTGATATGAGGAAAAGAATTCAAATCATCTATATCAGTTCTCTCTCTCACAAAAAGGCAATGGTTAAATATCCCTGCTCGCATGCCGCCGTGCTGATGTTGCTAACCGTCTCAAAAGGTCACGACACGTTTGAAGGGATTGCACCTTGCACAGAAAAAATCATAAACGCTACACCTTGCTTCCAAGCACATGCAAGCAAGCGTAGTGGGTAGACCATCGACGTGGGTACACATAGATCCTCACTTAGAACCGCTTGGAGCAAAAGCGTGTTGACCGCTTCTAGCCAGTTGCAAGTGACAGCCAACTGGCTCGGCCAACCTTTTCATGATGGCGAACACGCCACTGAAACCTCTCCCAAACCATAATCACAAACATTAAAAAATGTAGTTCTAGGCACTGCCTTAGTCGAATGTATGCCAAATGAGGTGCACTTCAGGAAAGCACAAAGAGTGCTTGAGGAGCTGCATGTCTGGGTTGTCGTCTCTTGGAGTGCATTGATTTTCAAATATGCCCAATAAGGGCAAGCCAGGTAGCTTTCGTCCGTGTATAGCAGATGTGAACCGAGAGCATCTCTCTAGTTGCAATCATCTCTTAAAGACATGTGGCACTACAATGAAGAAATCACGTATACTTTGGTCTTAAAGGCTATGCACAGATACTCTCTCTCTCTCTCTCTCTCTCTCTCTCTAACATAATTACGACCATTGGGGGAGGGCTTACTTGCAGTGCTTGGTGGCTCGAGGGGAACTTCTACAACTCCAAGGACGTCAAGCAGTGCAATAGCTTCAGCTCCAAGGGGGAAACTTCTACAACTCCAAGGACGTCCATGAGTGCAATAGCTTTAGCTCCAAGGAAAATGTTGCAGCTCCAGGCAACACCGTGGAGAGAAAGACAGGGGTAGAATGTAGTAGGCAGAGAGGGACATCAAGGGAGGAAGGGAGCAATGATAACATGAAGAGACATCGGTGGAGGGAGGGAAGCACTGTTGTCAGGAGTTTTTTGGAGCAAGGGATTGCGCATATGTACATACCTATGCATGGTGCATCGAATAAAGGATTGCCCATTTTCCAGAGCCATGTGGTTATGTGGGGCCCACATGTGTACAGGTAGGACAGGGTGTACATAGTGCATCGATTTTCATCGTTACCAGTACCAGTGTGTTTTTTCTACAATAAGGAGGAATTGGTAGTGCGTAAAACTTCTCGAGGAAGCTATTTGCGGGCCGACGACATGAGGTAAGCAGGTGCGCTAGATGCCATCTAGTGGCGTCAAGACGTCGAATGGGGTCAGTACTTGCACACGGAGAAGTACGGACACGACGTGGGTGTTTTCTTGTGATACTTATGCAGAAAGGTCATCATGAGGACCACTTTTTGGGGCCACTTCACATGGTTGCGAGATGCATTATTAGAAGAAGCTGAGTGCCAGGTGTACGAATGATGCAAAAAGGTGACAACTATGCACTGCGAGGTCAGTTTTTGGCCTGTTCTGGGTCCGTTTGAGGTCATCTAAAAGGCCAAGGGTGCCCAAGTAATAAAGCTAAGTGTGGGAACTGAAACAAGAGAGAGAAGACCAGATAAAACGTGGAAAAGAGAGGAGGAACAGCCGCATCTGTGTTTTTTGCGCATTTTGGAGCCTGTTTTGGTCGTAAACTGCTCATCCGAGGTCGCATTTGAGCACTTTGACATTGTAGACTGGGGTTTTGGGCCGTTCTGGATGCGATGGCGCTGTCCATTTTGCCAAATTCCTACCTCATTTTCTGCTATTTTGGTTGTGTAAGTTTCTCCTATGAGCGAAGTTTCTACTCCAATTTGTGAGTGTATTTGGCAAGTTTTACCTATATTGTGTGAGCTATTTGCCCCATTGGTGTGGGCCAAAGATCTGTTGTACAGACAATCTCTCTCCTCTCACTCCATAGGTGTGTTCCCTGTCTCGGCCAGGTGTGTTGTGTAAGCCGAGTGGTGCCCCTAGTGTGTGTGTGTGTGTGTGTATCTTCCCAAGAGTGTGTGTCGGGTAGTTATCGAGGCGTTCTGTGTGTTTCCATCCCACTCACATTCTTTTGGCGCCCCCACGGAGGATCTTGTTCGAGTACCTTCTGCTTCAAGCTTCAAGCTTCGAGATTCGAGATTACAGGTTACAGGTTACAGGGACAGGTACAGGTACAGGTGATTTACACAAGTACAGGTAGCTGGAGTACAGTGATATACTAGCAGTGATGTCACTTGCAGTTGTTGTGAGTATGCATCACTTGGCGCCTATTTGAGCGCATTGTCTGTTGGATTGTACGTTACTTGTGGAAACTGCCATTGTACGCATTTGTGGATCCATACTTGGTTGTATTTGGCAGTCCTAGCTATTTGTGAGACTTGGTCTAGAAGATAGTCATTTCTGAGACTTGACTATACGCGATTTGCATTAGCCTTCGTGTGAGGGTCGATAGCGTGAGGTTTTAATTGAGCTGGGGGATTCTCAAATGTGGAGATCCTTTCGGTGATACAGGTAGCTGGAGCACCCTTTTTGTGACCTCGCCATAGGCTATGTACTAGTGAGTCCTACTTGATGCTCGGGTTCTATTGTTGACAGTTTATGCATACATATACAGTCTATATTTTGGGTTCCTATTGCTCTATTTCTGGGGAAAATCTGCCAAAATTTTCCCAAGTTATGATGGCTGGTTTTTTGGTCTTTTGAGCCATTTATGCTGTTATGCTGCTGAAATTTTGGCAAAATCAGAGGTTAAGTCAGGTGTACCTTCTTGGGAGCTTCATGGTTGGCTTTAATGGATGATCAAAATGGCCCTCAATTCACTCCATTTCATTTAACTCAAAGAATCCAGATAAATGTTCATGTGTCCAGGAAGATTTTTTTCCAGCAGCGCATAGTCTTTATGTTCGGGCCAAGAAGATTACGAGAGATCTTGGAATGTCCTTTGCCTGTTGTAATTCCGATGATCAACTATGAAAACTCATTTGATGTGCATGTGTTTGTCCTTATCTAAAGTTGAGCTCCATTGAAGTTTCTGGGGATTGGGTAGTGAAAAGTTTTGGGTTCTTGCACGTGTGTTCAAAGGGGTTCTCAAAGCATTGAAACTTGGGTAGGCATGGCTTTCTCTTATCCGGAGTTTCATGGAAGACGTGATGAAGATGTGGAAGAATTTTTGGAAAAGATGAAGTCTGCATTAGCAACCAGATTCATGACCCTGCGCAGATGTTACGCCTTCTCCAAATTTGTTTGAAGAGTGATGCACGAGTTTGGTCTAAAGCATTTGAAGAGGAGTTGCGTGTGGCTGATCCACCTGTAAGGTGGATGAGTTGGGACAATCTACGACATGGGTTGGAAGTGGAGTTTGTGAAGCTGATAGAAGATCCTGACAAAGTGTGGCAAGAAGTACAAGCTTTGGTGCAAAAGGAAGGTGAGCCAGTAGATGCGTACATATGTAAGTTTTCATTGGCATGGGAGCGAATGTGCAAGGCCTTAGCACCACAGGTACCCCCGCTTGACATGATGAAGAAGGACAGGTTCTTAGCTGGTCTTTGGGAGAATATACGTTGGAGAGTGGAGCTAAAGAAGCCTAGGACATATGAAGATGCACTAGAGGTAGCAAGGAACAAAGAGTGGAAGCTGAGGAAAATGAGCCAGTTAGGGGTGGAGTCTTTTCCAATGAGGTATGAATTTCATCCTATAGAGTCTTTACAAGGTCGCATGTCAGGGGTTCATCATGAACCAGTGGTTCCTGTTACTACTCAGGTTATGCCAGCAATGGTCACTACATCGGTGCAATATGATGGGCTAAGGCAAGACATGAGGCAAGTGGTAGATTTGATGAAGAATCTCAGCCTAAACATGCTAGGTCAAGTGGGAAATAATCGAGGTAGAGGGAGGTATGCAAATCAGCCAGGAGGTGAAGAAAGACCTAGGAATGGTGTTGGACAAAGCAATGGTAGGTTTTGGAGGCAGACGCCCACATGTTACAATTGTGGAGAATTGGGTCACATCAGCCCGCAATGTGATAAGCCACCAAGGATGGGGGGAGACATGTATCCATTGCCAAGGCAGGTGCTAACTAGGTCAAATGATTATGGCATCGAAATTAAGGGAGACGAAGGAACCAGTGGACTGACCCAGGAGGAAAAGGGAAAGACAAAAGTGCTAAGCGTAGTCACCTTGGAGAAGGCATCAAAGCTAGAGGATACATTAGTGATGCCTATTGGAAAGAGGACCACAGAGGATAAGGAAGGAAGAAGTGCCCCAGGTCCTAGTAAGAAGAAAGGAAAGAGCCATGAAGGCGAGGATGTCAAGGCCAAGAGGAAAAGGAGAGCTCGTCGAAAGTTTCATGTTTCAGATTTTCCACTAGGGGATGGGCAATTAAGCTATGACTTGAAGGAGGATCTGACGAGCAGGAAGGCAGATGTTACTTTTGGGCAGCTTATAGAGATGGTTCCTAAGCTAAAGCGACAATGGAAGAGGATGGTTAACCCAATGGAGAAAGAGCTAGAGAGAGGTTCAGTAAAGGTGTTGGCAATGGATGAGCTACCAGACATTTGTCCAATAGTAGATGTGTGGCATAAAAGGAAAAATTTGGGACAAGGTTATGTGGATGGCGGAGCCCAAATATGCGTCATAACACACTCATGCGTTGAGAAGATGGGTCTCACAGTGGTTGGGGTGTCAGGTTTTCGGATCAGATTGGCAAACCATCAAAAAGTAAAATGCTTGGGTGTTGTAAAGAGCTTAGAAGTGGAGGCATATGATGCAAAGGTAGTGGTTGATTTTCATGTGATGCCAGCAGGGTTGGGAGCATATCCTATTATACTGGGTAGACCATGGTTACGTGCAGTAGGAGCTGTTCAAGATTGGCGACATGGTACGATTAGCCTCTATGGAAAGACAGGTACCAAGAAGCTTTATAATATGGACACAAGGAAACGATTAGAGAAGCTTTATGAAGATGAGGATGAGTCTAGTGATGAAGACTCTTCCACGGTGACAGATGAGGATAGTGATAGCACTACAAGCAGTGATGAGGATGCTGATGTTGTATTTCTTTTGATGGACAAAGAAATCCAGGAGATTGGTTTAGTTGCATTTGTGAATGAGGTTGAAAATGAAAGTGAAGGGCCTTATGAAGTGATTGAAGGGTTGATGCAAACCAAGGTTGAGTTGTCAAAGAAGCAAGAATTGATGACACAAATGATCAATGGAGACCTCTCAGCTATGGAGAAGGATATATATTTGCACATGCTGGCTAGTTTTCCTGATTTGTTCATTACTTCATATGAAGAGATCAGAGGGTTCAAGGGCAAAGAGATGCATATAGAGCTGAAAGAAGGTGCTAAGCCAGTGCGGCAAAGGCTAAGAAGGATGGGTCAAGAGAAAATGGAAGCCTTGCGGGTAGAGGTGGACAAGTTATTGAAGGCAGGGTTCATAGTTCCAGTGGAGACCACGGAATGGGTGAGTCCGGTTGTAGTCAGCCCAAAGAAGGATGGGAAGTGGAGGATTTGTGTGGATTTTAAACCCTTAAACGCAGCCACTAAGAAGAACCCATATCCTCTTCCATTCGTCGATTAGATCTTGGATTCAGTGGCAAGTTATGAGAGGTACAGTGTGTGTGATGGTTTTTCAGGCTATTTTCAATTGAAGATTGCTCTTAAAGACTGCACAAAGACAACTTTTATTACGCCATGGGGCTGCTATTGCTACACAGTATTGCCATTTGAGTTGTCAAATGGACCTTCCTTCTATCAAGAGAGAGCAAATTGGGTGTTGGAACCATTCATTGGTAGTTGTGTTAAAGTTTTTATGGATGACTTCTGTGTCTATAGCAGTAGGGCTGAACACCATGAGAAGCTACAGATGGTATTAGCTCGATATGATGAATGTGGAGGACAACTAAATCCAAAGAAATGTCATCTAGCACAGCCAAGGGTGAAGTTATTGGGCCATATGGTGTCAGAAAATGGCATTGAGGCTGATCCAGATAAGGTTAAGTCTATTATTCTTCTTCCATCACCTACGAGTACGAAGCAATTGGCAACCTCTATACACAAAGTGAAGTACATGGCAAGGTTTATTCCATTGTCTTCTCAGATTCTTTATCCATTACAACAAGTGGCAAAGCATGATCCATTGCAATAGGATGACAAAGCATGATCCATTGCAATAGGATGACAAGTGTGAAGAAGTGTTTCAAGAGGTGAAAGAGGTGTTAGGGGGTTTGTCAGCCATGCAAGCTCCTGATTGGGAGAAAGTGTTTTATGTAAATCCATCAGTAGGGGATGATGCCATTGGAGCCATGCTATTGCAAAAGGGGAAGGGCAGCCATTATATGAGGTCAGTGTATTGTGCAAGTCGAGTGAAGTTGGTAGCAGAGAGAAAGTTCTCGGAAGTAGAGCTAGTGATGGCTAGTGTAATATTTGCTTGTTGACGATTTCGTCATTACTTGCTACCACGACCTTTTGTTTTCTTGACGAGTTATGCCTTTTTGCCACAGTTAATTAATGGCACTAACATGTCAAATGTGGTGAAGAAATGGGTAATTGAGCTGCAAGAGTTTGAGTTCTCTTTTCTAGTGGAAGATAGTACAAGGGCTACCCTAGCTGATTTGTTGACCTACAAGGAGAATCCTCTTATTGTTAAGGAAAAAGTGGTGAGAAAGGTAGTTGAAGAAGTGCCACAGATCAGCAATGCACATGTGTTGTTCTTTGATGGTTCATACAGAAAGAGCCATGATGCAGCTTCAGGGGGTATAGCACTTTATGATCCAGAGGGGAAGCTAGTATGCAAGAGAGGGTTCAAATTGGATGCTCATAGTAACAATGAGGCTGAATATGCTACTCTGGAAGCCGGATTACACATTTGTTTGAAGCATGGGGTTCGAAGGTTGAGCATAAAAGGTGATGCCTTGTTAGTGGTGAAGCAAGTGCTGGGTGTGTGGAAGAGCAAGAATGGCTCATTGAAGGAAATGTGTTTCAGAATTAAAGGCCTGTTAAGAAAGTTTGAAGCATGGAGCATCATACGCATTGAACGTGCTCTAAATGGGGAGGCACATGAAGCGGCTCAAGGCATGATTGGGGAGCTATTTGTGTTGAGGAACAACTTACCTCTTTACCATGGTCGGGAAAGTTTGGCTCAAGAAGAGGAGTTTTTGCTAACAGGAATCATTCCAAAGGAGATTCAGAAGTCTAAGAAGTATGGTTTTGTGCGTAGAGCATACAGGTACAAATTGATTGGTGATGTCTTATACATGAAAGGGGCTGATCTCGTGTTGAGACGTGTACCTTGGCGGGAGCAGCTTTATAGAGTGTTGGAAGAGAATCATGAAGGCGCATGTGGTGTACATTTTGCTCTAAAGATCACCTTGCATAAGATCTTGCAAGAGGGGTATGTATGGCCTAGTTTGCACAAGGATGTTCACCATTGGTGTAGGTCTTGCAATAGGTGTCAAGCATTTGGGAAGAGAGTGTTGAAGCCAGAGCTACGAAAAACCATTATGGCGTTTGATGTGTTTGAAAAGTGGGGGATTGATGCAATAGGCCCGTTACCTATCACAAGCAGGGGCAAAAGCTATATTTTGACTGCGGTGGACTATCTCTCTAGATGGGCAGAGGCTATAGCAGTAAAACAGATCACTGCAAAGGATGTGGCAAAATTTGTGTATGATGAAATATGTTGCAAGTTTGGGGTGCCACTGGAGCTACTTTCAGGTAAGGGGCCTGGCTTTAGAGCTAAGCTACTAGATTTTTTATGTGCAAAGATGAAGATTAGGCACCAGCATACCACTGCTTATTACCCACAGTGTAATGGCTTGAATGAAAGATTCAATGGTGAGCTGGTACAGATTCTTTCGAAAGTGACAGAGCACCAAGGAATGAATTGGAATTTGGAATTGCCTAGTGCATTATGGGCTTACCGTACTTCAGTGAAGACGGGCACAGGGTTTACTCCATTTCATTTGGTGTATGGAAAAGAAGCACTATTGTTTGTGGAGGTAGAGTTGCCTGCGGTCAAGATGTTAGAGAAGCCACTTTTTGGGGCCACTTCACATGGTTGCGAGATGCATTATTAGAAGAAGCTGAGTGCCAGGTGTGCGAATGATGCAAAAAGGTGACAACTATGCACTGCGAGGTCAGTTTTTGGCCTGTTCGGGGTCCGTTTGAGGTCATCTAAAAGGCCAAGGGTGCCCAAGTAATAAAGCTAAGTGTGGGAACTGAAAAAAGAGAGATAAGACCAGATAAAACGTGGAGAAGAGAGGAGGAACAGCCGTAGCTGTGTTTTTGCTAATTTTGGAGCCTGTTTTGGCCGTAAACTGCTCATCCGAGGTCGGATTTGAGCACTTTGACATTGTAGACTGGGGTTTTGGGCCGTTCCGGACGCGATGGCGCTGTCCATTTTGCCAAATTCCTCCCTCATTTTCTGCTGTTTTGGCTGTGTAAGTTTCTCCTATGAGCGAAGTTTCTGCTCCAATTTGTGAGTGTATCTGGCAAGTTTTACCTATATTGTGTGAGCTATTTGCCCCATTGGTGTGGGCCAAAGATCGATTGTATCGAAACATGAGAAATTCTCCTCTTTTTGTCTGAGTTTTTTGGGTGTGTGTGTATGTGTGTGTCTCTGTGTGGAGTGGGTAAACAGACAATCTCTCTCCTCTCACTCCATAGGTGTGTTCCCTGTCTCGGCCATGTGTGTTGTGTCAGCCGAGTGGTGCCCCTAGTGTGTGTGTGTGTGTATCTTCCCAAGAGTGTGTGTCGGGTAGTTATAGAGGCGTTCTGTGTGTTTCCATCCCACTCACACCGTGTAACAGCAACACCATAGAGAAAGAGATAGGGACAGCTGTAAGCAGCCGCGTTGGACATTCTAGCCAGTGTAGCAGGTGATGTTGGGACGCTCTTGATCCTTTTTCACGTTCTCTTGTAGAGAGAGGGGGAGTGGGAACATCGAGGAGAGAGAGAGGGAGATACGACCCAGAAATTGGGGGGGGGGGGGGGGGGGGGGGGGGGGGGTTATTTAGGACATTAGTAAGTATCTACTAACATAATATGACGGAAGGGGGATCCCTTTACACGTGTCGCAATCTGCGACCTGAAGGCTAAAGTCCGAAACAAAGAAAATCCCTTTTGCACACGATAAAGAGGGAGAGAGGGGAAGAGAGAGAGGCCACGGAAGGCGGCCAGCCGTACTAGTAAAACAAGAAAGACAAGGAAGCGCTAAGGGCACGAGGAAAGGATGATAGAGTAAAGACTTTTAATATTCTTTTAGGGGCTACCGAAGTTTGGATGTCGTGCTTCATTGAAAAAATCCTAATTGAAGAATCACATCTTATGCACATGCGAGCCGGCCAAGGGCAGAGAGGATGGTTATAAGCATTTTTGAGGGAAGCCCGAGTGATGATAGTAGAATGGGGTATGTATCATAAAAACATCCTATAGAAACAAAGACAAAGGTAAAAGATAATAGTGTTATACCTTTGCCTGTCAAAAATGAAAATGCTGTGTATATTTGTGTGTTCGCCCTCGCCATCCCATCTGCATATCTCTCCATCTTGCATCCACCAAGCTCTTCTCTTTGGCTCTAGGCCCTAGTGTGCTGCATGCAGCTTGCCCGCCAACGTTTCAACATCCGTCTTCTTCCCACATGATCTCCTTGTTTGTTTTTATATGTTTATGTTTTGTTCTGTGCATATATCTAATTGCAAGCCTCGTGATTTTATCACTTGTTTCATTCGTGTTGGGTGCGAGAGCTTCTGGAGAGAGGATAGGGAGACCATCACTAAGATGAGGAAGCTTAAGGTGTTGAAGGACGCATAAATGGTGCACGATGCATAAGAAATTGAGGAGATCGGCTCCAATATGATTGCAATTTTAATTGGTGGCTTCTTGATATGATAAGGCCTGCATTAGCTAGAAGGCTACACAATCAACTAGAGTGCTTCGTTAGTTGAGTTTGTATCGAATTAAGATTAAGTAAAATATTGGAAACTATATATGGCATTTAAGCACTTCTCAAATGAAAAAAGATGTTTATTTGATGCTATTAATATATGTCTAAAATATTTATTAAACGGGAGGGGAGACTTTAAAACGAAGGGGGGATCGAGAGAGAGAGAAAGAGAGAGTTTTTTTATCCGAGAGAAGATAAAGCACAGAGAGAGATTTCATCAAAGTGTCTTAGATTCTTTTACCTGAGAGTGTTTGGGATACCGATTGTCATAGTTCAGAGGCGTTCTTTGCAGAAATGGGATACCGATCGTAGTGCTTCAAAGGGGTACCTCCCATAAAACCACAAGGAGGGTTAGAATTTTGTCAAGCTCAATGTTCGTGATCATACAAGATGTCAATGTTATTAATTATTTGTTGTTCCATTTTCATGTTTCAAAAAGAAAGAAAACATGCAAGTCTCCTTACATGGGGGAGTTTGCACAATCCTCCCCAATTTTTATAATACGAGGGAACGTGCCATTCCCACGATAGCGTGCAATTTTTAGTGCATTTGTTAACTGCATTCTCAGTGTCAAAAATCAAAAAATAATAAAGCTTACTCACCGCGGGATTGAATGTCTCTCATTGATGCACTTCCTTGCATCAATGATGTTGGGCATCGTGTGTAGAGCCACATGCCTTCAAGATGCATGCATAGGTGATTGCATCTGGAGAGAGGCCCTCGCTTCCCATCTGTTGAAAGAGAATTAGAGCTTTTTGGCCAAGTGACTAGTAATCTCATCATTAATTCTCTTACCCATGTCAACGTCTTTCATAAGACTACACACCTTCAATGTGGAAGCATAAGTGACTGCATTGGGACAATTGGAAAAAGACCTTCGCTATCCCATGAGAACAACAAAGTACTTCCTTGAAATAGCCACGTTGGGCTTATCTGTAATAGTGATGACAGTTTAGACATGAGAACTTCTCATGCTTTTGTGAGTCTGCTTTATGTGTTTCACGAGTATTGCTTCTTCTCTAGAGTTGTTAGTGGATTTGTTGCCTATCTGTGGACATTGTAAAGGCACCACATTTGCCATACATGTAAAGAAAATCCCTACTAAGAACAACCTGTTTCTGAATAGCTTCTGACTGACGATCACTCTCGTCATAAATTCTCACCTATGTCAGCATATTACGAAGTCTTTCAAGATGCTAGCATAGGTGCTTGCTTCCATAGATGATTGCATTGAAGAAAGGCCTTCTGCTTGCATATTCTTAGAACAGCCTTGACAAACTTCCTTGCCAATATCTTGCATCGATTCAAAGTGATTACCCATCTTGTGGTTTTTATGTGAAGGTACCCAGAAACAGCCTTTGGCTAACAATAAAATTGTGATTTTTTGTGCCCATATCAGCATCTTGCTTAGAGCCACATGCCTTCAAGATGCATGTGTAGGTGATTACATCCATAGAGAGGCCCTCACTTTTCCTCTGCTGAAAAAAAACTAGAGCTTTCTGTCCCTACCCACGTGGGACAAATCTTGCAATTAGTGCATTCCAAGAGTCCACACTCCAGACATGAATCTCCTCGAGCACTTGCATAGAGCCACATGCCTTTATGATGTAAGCGTAGCATTCAAGAAAAAAGTATAGGTGACTGAAATTTGAGAGATACACTTGCTTTTGCATCCGCTCAAAATAGCCTAGAGATTTTTGGCGCTGCTCTTGTTGCGCACATCCCGCAATTAGTGCATTCCAAGAGGTGACATTCCAGATAGGAAGCTCCTCAAGCACTTTTTGTGCTTTCTCAAGCGCACCATATTAAGCATACATATCGATCAAGAACTGCCAAGCACGACATCTTTTTTCTTGCGTAGAGCCACATTCCCTCTAGATGCATGCATAAGTGATTGCATCTAAATAGAGTCCCTCGCTTCGCATCTGCTGACATTGCGAACAGAACACCTGACAAGGAGCATGATAGATTTTAAAGTCGTCAACGCCTGTGATCTATGTGTGATTAAAAAATCTTGCGACATGTGATGTTTGTGTAGGTGATTGCATCTATGCTTGCGTAGGTGATTGCATCTGGGGGGACATTCCGCAGAGGAAGCTCCTCAAGCACTTTTTGTGCTTTCTCAAGCGCACTTTAGCATACATGTCGACCAAGACAATGCTAAGCACGACATCTTTTTTTCTTCCATAGAGCCGCATGCCTTCAAGATGCATGCATATGTGATTGCATCTAAACAGAGGCCCTCGCTTCGCATCTGCTGATATTGTGAACAGAACAGCTGATAGCGAGCATGATCATTAGGAAAAATATGGACTCTCCTAGGGCCCTTTTGATTAGGGAAGGGTTAGTGGAGGACCAATGAGAGGCCTCTTGGGATATCACCTATAGCCTAAGGAGAGATAGGGTGGTAGCTATTTGTCCCCCTCTTCAATGCTTGATTCCTAGAGAGAAAGGGGAGGTGGACTAGGGGGGGGGGGGGGGGGGGGGGGGGGGGGGGGGGGGGGGGGGAAAGAGGTGTCATAAAGCCTAGAGAGGGACCCTTGACAAAAAGGGACCCCAAAAGAAAAATTGCGCAGGTAAAAAAACCCTAAAAATTTGAAATTTTTGAAAAGTCTAAAAAATGACCGTTTTCCCTCCAAAATTGCCCAAAACATAACCAAACATCAAAAAGTCACTTTTTCTCTCCAAATTCCCTCTCTCCCACAATCTTCTCTCCCCTGCCCCCTCCCCTCCCCTCACTTCCTCTCTGCAGTCAACCCCACCATAGCCAAAATCTCACTCTCCATCTTCTCTACCTCTCCCTCCCTTCCCCCCTCCATTCTCTCGGTGCTGTGCAACCCACCATAGCCCAAAGCTCATCACTATCCTCCTCTTCAGTTGTCCCCCCTCCCTCTCCTCACTCTCTCTACAGCCAACCCCACCATAGCCAAATGCTCACTCTCCATCCTCTCTAGCTCTCCCTCCCCTCACCCCTCCATTCTCCACAATGCATCCCACCATAGCCCAAAGCTCATCACTATCCCACCATAGCCAAAAGCTCACCCTCCATCCTCTCTATCTCTCCCTTTCTCCCCTTCATTCACTCTCTACTATGTAGACCTCACTATCCTTCTCTCCAACCCTCACTCCCCTCCCCCTTCCCAATATCTCTCTACTGTGTGGCCACCCGACCTCTTCTCAAGCATGTCCACCCATACCACGCATAGACGGCCCAAGTTGGAGATACAAAAGTTCATACTTCACAACACAAAGAGCTCGAAGGTGGAATAGATCCCACAGGTATTTAGCAAGGCTCATGGGTCTACATGCAACCGTTCAGTGTTGGTCCTCATGGAGTACAATGTCGAGGCATACTGGAACGCCATTGGAAGTGAAGACTGATGGCTTCAAACCAATTTGCACCTCATTGTAAGTCTAATGCTAAGTCATCTTATGGATATTTCCTCTTTAATTTGCATGTGTTCATATTTTTTGACAACAGTATTTGTGAATGTATTTTTTTATTCAGCTTACTTGCAAAGCAACCGGTTGAATGCCTCTCGGGTACCTTTATGGTTGTGCATGCTATAGATAAGAACTAATCTATATAACTCAACAATGTATACTAATTTGAAATATAGTAACTAACACCATATTTGTTGTATTACAGGATGTTATTGTAGTGGATGCTTGGGCTCAACTTGGCTTGGTGTCAAGTGGAAAGTGCGACTTCTCCAATCAGAAGCTCATTCTAAACAGTCTTTGTTTGGTGTGTATACTTGTGGATATGGAGGTCCATGGAGTTATCAATGATGAGACAAGCCTTGCTAAGAGCATAGCAAATGCCTCAGTCTATATTCCATTCAATGTATTTGATCCAGTACATAACATCCCAAGCTATTATTGTAGACAAGCTACAAACTTTGTAATGAAACTACTTGAATAGAAAGCACTCGTGTTTCATTACATTTTTGTCCACTCTAGTTAATCTTCAGCTATATGATGTTGTTCTTGTGATCAATTTTTGTTTCATCTAATCTTGTATGTCTATTGTGCTTCCTGCCAAATTTTTGGTTCTCATAAGTGAATTGATCAAGTAATTGATTTTTTGGTAGCAAGTACCCCTTTGCAATGTGCCTGCATGTAGATCTAGTAAGCCATCTAACCTCAAACGTCAGGTTTGATTCATTTTCTGTTGTATGAGCACTTAGAGTTTATCTCAAAATGGTGGCAAGCTTTAAATTCTTAGAAGAATTCCATACTCAAGACTAATCTAAGCAAGATAGAGCAATCATATTTCCTTGTGTTGCAGGCATAGACATGAACCTCCTTTGGCATTGAACAAACATTTAGTTCATGAGCACTCAGAGTTTATCTCGATATATTTGGCAGGCTTCAAATTTTTGAAACAATACACTCAAACCTAATCCAAGAAAGATAGAGCAATCATATTTCCTCATGTTTGCAAGCACACACATGAATCCCCTCTTGGCATTGTGCAAACACTTCGTTCTACCTCTGCCATCAATAATGCAATGGCATGCTATTATGTTGTATTTGATATGAGTTTGTGTAAGTTCAAACATAAGTTTGTGTTCTTTAAAATCCCCAAGGAAAACAGAGTATGAAATGAGTTTGATATGTTGTATTTGATATGACTTTGTGTAAGTTCAACCATAAGTTTGTGTTCTTTGAAATCCCCAAGGAAAACAGAGTATGAAATAAAAATAAAGAAAAGAGAACGAACAAACAAGATAGAGATAGGGTATATATATATATATATATAAATAAATAAATAAATATATATATATATCGTACATAGATAGATGGAGGATAAACAGACAAACAGACAGATAGATATAGATAAATAGATAGATAGATAGATGGATAGATAATTCGATAGATACATACATAAATACATAGATAGATACACATGCAAATAAAAAACACAAAGATAGATACATAGATAGATAACTAGGGATAGAGAGAGAGAGAGAGAGAGAGAGAGAGAGAGAGAGAGAGAGAGAGAGAGAGAGAGAGAGAGAGAAAGAGACAAAGAGACAGAGAGAGACACTTTTGGAACTCAAGGGCATTGCCCCTTTATTGAGGATACACTTTTATGATGGACAAATGACATGATACATGGATCAAACCCAAGACAAGTTATTCCTTGTATTGATTGCTAATTGAGTATGCATCATGCATACTTTGAGCCATTTGTAGCAGAGTGAGTAGAGAATGCATCATGCACATGGTGAGCCATCTATAGCCATTTGAAGTAGAGGATGTGTTTGCTTTTTCTAGATATATCATATGAGCTATAGTTTTGTAAAATTCTTCTTTGGATGGATGTTCATGGTTATCTTGTAGGCCCAAGGCCACCATGCCCAAAACTAAGCAAGCACAAAGAGTAGGAGGCAAGGCAGGGGGTGCATAGGCCTTGGGAGGCCCAAAGAAATCCTACCACAAGGGAGCGCATTTGAGCCTTCCATAGGTCTTTGGAAGGCCCAAATGCGCTCCCTTGTGGCAGGCTTTCTTTGGGCCTCCCAAGGACTATGCATCCTTGTGGCAGGCTTTCTTTGGGCCTCCCAAGGCTTTCTTTGGGCCACCATGCCCAAAACTAAGCAAGCACAAAGAGTAGGAGGCAAGGCAGGGGGTGCATAGGCCTTGGGAGGCCCAAAGAAAGCCTGCCACAAGGGAGCGCATTTGGGCCTTCCATAGGTCTATGGAAGGCCCAAATGCGCTCCCTTGTGGCAGGCTTTCTTTGGGCCTCCCAAGGCTTTCTTTGGGCCACCATGCCCAAAACTAAATAAGCACAAAGAGTAGGAGGCAAGGCAGGGGGTGCATAGGCCTTGGGAGGCCCAAAGAAAGCCTGCCACCAGGGAGCGCATTTGGGCCTTCCATAGGTCTATGGAAGGCCCAAATGCACTCCCTTGTGGCAGGATTTCTTTGGGCCTCCCAAGGCATTCTTTGGGCCACCATGCCCAAAACTAAGCAAGCACAAAGAGTAGGAGGAAAGGCAGGGGGTGCATAGGCCTTGGGAGGCCCAAAGAAATCCTGCCACAAGGGAGCGCATTTGGGCCTTCCATAGGTCTATGGAAGGCCCAAATGCGCTCCCTTGTGGAAGGCTTTCTTTGGGCCTCCCAAGGACTATGCATCCCTTGCCTTGCCTTCTATTTGTGACAGCTTGCTTTGGCATGGTTGACATGGTCCTACAGGATGTTCAAACTTCACTCAACCATGCAATAATAGCTATCTCATACCATGGCCCATTGCAAGCCCCCCTTTGATTTTCAGGATAGTGCCCCATAGTGTGTATGCTCTAGTTTTGGTCTCGAAAGAAAAAGGGGGTGCTTTGCTTGGTTGTACAAGACACTTTTTAGTCTCACAAAGGCCTACTAGTGAAACAGAGCTGAAGCAAATAGCCATAACATCCACAAAAGGAGAGATATAGAGAGAGATAATTGATTCTTAAAGAAGCTACCCATAAAGGAGCCAATATTCTATTAGTACAAAACACTACTCTATAAGTTTATGCAAAAAATAATTGATCATACATGGCTAGCTATCTGTAAGAAAAGAGATATTGGGGGGGGGGGGGGGAGAGAGAGAGAGAGATATAATAAAGGTTTTCTAAACCCATCCCATGCCTCTTTTCCATCCAATGCATGAATAGGCACCCTTGCCTCCTCTCCTTAACTAACCAACTAGCCCCTACCTTTGAAGCATTGGTTGATATAGTTATGCATCCTCAAAAATGCTACCATGATGCAATTACATGGCCCATCTTGATGCAGGCTTATGAGTGATGGGTAATCCTCCCCACTAGCATAATTCTCAGCATTGGTTCAACACTTTCTATATTATTTATGAATCCCTAGAATTCACCAAGAATTTACCGTATTCATGTGACACACTTGTATAAGCATCAAACCCCTCAGTAAGAATCAAATATTTAAAGAAATTGCTACATGCAAAATAATTTGCAAGATCAAAGATTTCATATATTAGAGCCATAGCGCTTGCTGTTACAAAACCATGTCCATTGTAGACCACCTCAAACATGATTGAGATTACAAAGTAAAAGCTATATATGTTGATAGCTTTGGGCATTATGGATACATGTTCAGCATGTATAGAGTACAAATCTAAATTCTTCAAATGTTGCCTCAAATACACTCAAGTTTGAAACCAGTGCCCTTGTGTAAAGTAACATCACCATTGCTTGAAATACTTGACCTTCCTATGCTTGGGATCCATCTCTGTCTCATGGCTATGGAGTTTCCACCTGTGGTGCAGGGGCACCCTTCTGTGTCCTTCCAACTAGAAAGTTTATGATGTGACTCCACCTTACATGAAAAAGAAACATTATGTTCCATAGCTTGCAATAAGTTGGGTATGCTAGAGTCTTTTCCGTAGCTTGTGTGACGGTTGTGTATTAGTGTTGTGGGATGCAATAGAGGCAAAGGTGGATGTGAAGACAACTACATTATCTTGTAATCATGGTGGGCTTGGTTGATAGGGGAAGTTGAGTATGAGGGAAGGGGTAGGGTCAGGGGAGGGGACGTTGACATTGAAATGGAAGATTGAGGAGGTAGTTGCTGTAAATCTTGGCTTACGGCAGACTTGGTATTTTTGAGGGAGGACAATGAACAATGGAAGAGGGTACATGGATAGAAATAAGAGAGGAGAGAGGAATGTGACAGTGAGACGAAGGGTTTAGCAGGTAGATGAAGAGGCATATCCAGGAGTGT
The DNA here is from genome assembly GCF_014529385.1 of Adiantum capillus-veneris. Lineage (NCBI taxonomy): Eukaryota > Viridiplantae > Streptophyta > Polypodiopsida > Polypodiales > Pteridaceae > Adiantum > Adiantum capillus-veneris. Next base: position 147,312,360 of record NC_140936.1, on the reverse strand, counting down.
GTGAGAAAGAGAGGGAGGGTTTAGCAGGTAGATGGAGAGGGAGATGCAAAATTCTGTAAGAGTGAGAAGGAGGATTTAGAATTTAGATGAAAAGGGAGATGCAGCAGGTCCTAGCTATGGTGGGCATGGCTACTTAGAGGAAGGGGAGTGAGAGAGACAAAGAGGAGACATGGAGAGAGAGAAAGGGATTTTGGAGGCAAAAAATGATGTTTTGATATTAGAATAGGTTTGGGGTCACTTTTTGGGGGGAAATGACTACTTTTGAAAATTTCAATAAATTTCAAATTTTTAGGGTTTATTTTTGGCCGCGTTTTTAAAAAAACATGAAAGGTGGGGTTCTCTTTTTGTACAAGGGTCCCTCTCCCTCTTTATGACACCCCCTTTTCTCTAGGAGATGCTGAAAATCTAGAGAGAGAAGGTAGCCTCTTAGTCACTTCTTACCCCATCTTTTCTAGGCTTGAAGGATAGAAAATGACCTACCAAAATAGCCCCCATCATTTCCTTTGTCTCCCTTAATCACAACATACTTCCTTAAAATTAGGGATTCTTACAAGGCCCATGGAGAGTCCATATTTTTCCTAATGTAGATTTGAAAGTCGTCAATGCCTATGATCGACGTGTGATTAAAAAAGCTTGTGACATGTGATGCTTGTGTAGGTGATTGCATCTATGCTTGCATAGGTGATTGCATCTGGAGAGAGGCCCTCACTTCGCATCTGGATTTTGACTGCAACGATTAAAAAAGCGCGACAGAGCCATGACAGAGCCACATGTTGTCCAGATGTCTACGTAGGTGACTACAGTTGGAAAGAGGCCCTCACTTCGCATCCGTATTTTGACTTCCAGGCCATATCAGCCCACAACTTCCTTGCCACAGCCATGAGGGGCATATCTTGCAACCACATTTAGCATACATATCGACCAAGACAGTGCAAAGCATGACATCTTTTTTCTTGCATAGAGCCGCATGCCTTTAAGATGCATGCATAGGTGATTGCATCTAAATAGAGGCCCTCACTTTGCATTTGCTGACATTGCCCCAACAAAACACCTGACAGGGAGCATGATAGATTTGAAAGTCGTCAACGCCTATGATCGATGTGTGATTAAAAAATCTTGCGACATGTGATGCTTGTGTAGGTGATTGCATCTATGCTTGCGTAGGTGATTTCATCTGAAGGGATATTCCAGACAGGAAGCTCCTCAAGCACATTCTGTGCTTTCTCAAGCGCACCACATTTAGCATACATATCAACCAAGACAATGCCAAGCACGGCATCTTTTTTCTTGCGTCGAGCCGCATGCCTTCAAGATGCATGCATAGGTGATTGCATCTAAATAGAGGACCTCGCTTTACGTCTACTTACATTGCAAACAGAACACCTGACAGGGACCATGATAGATTTGAAATTCGTCAATGCCTGTGATCGACATGTGATTAAAAAAGCTTGCGACATGTGATGCTTGTGTAGGTGATTGCATCTATGCTTCCATAGGTGATTTCATCTGGAGAGAGGCCATCACTTTGCATCTGGATTTTGACTGCATTGATTAAAAAAGTGTGACAAAGTCACATCGCGCGACAGAGCCACATGCCGTCCAGATGCCTACATAGGTGATTGCAGTTGGAGAGAGGCCCTCACGTCACATCTGGATTTTGACTTCCAGGCCATATCAGCCCACAACTTCCTTGTCACAGCCATGAGGGGCATATCTTGCCACCACATTTAGCATACATATCGACCAAGAGAGTGCCAAGCACAAAATCATTTTTCTTGCATAGAGCCGCATGCCTTCAAGATGCATGCATAGGTGATTACATCTAAATAGAGGCCCTCGCTTTGCATCTGATGACATTGCGAACATAACATCTCATAGGGAGCATGATAGATTTGAAAGTCGTCAACACCTGTGATCGACATGTGATTAAAAAAGCTTCCGACATGTGATGATTGTGTAGGTGATTGCATCTATGCCTGCATATGTGATTGCATCTAGAGAGAGGCCCTCACTTAACTGCAACGATTAAAAAAGAGCAACATAGCCACATGCCTTCCAGATGCCTATGTAGGTGATTACAGTTGGAGAGAGGCCCTCAATTCGCATCTAGATTTTTACTTCCAGGCCATATCAGCCCACAACTTCCTTGCCACAACCATGAGGGAAATATCTTGCAATTAATGTGCCCCACGAGATGACAGTTGAGTCCTACACAGTGCCACATGCCTTTAAGATGCAAGCAGATGTGATTCCATGCCCTCGCTTTCATCTACTGAAAACAACCCAAAAATTATTGGTCCTTTGCTTCTTGGGGATGTCGCGCAATCAATGCATTCCAAGAGAAAACATTTCCGACACGATCATGAATCTTGGCATTGAGGGTCCAGGAAGGTCTGGATTGTTTTCAACATTCCTTGACTAACAATATCGTCATGAATTTTGTTGACCATATCAGTATCTTGCGTAGTGCCACCTACCTTCAAGACGAAAGCATACTCAAGCACTTTTTGGTGCTTTCTCAAGTACAACACATCTCGCATACATGATCATTGCTTCTAAGTAGTGCCACATGCTTTCAAGATGCAAGCATACGTGATTACATCAGGAGAAACGTCCTTGCTTTGCATTATGAAAACAGCCACCAAGAGCTTCCCGGTAGAGATGACATTCCGGACATCAAGGCAGTGCCACATGCCTTCAAGACAAAAGCATAGGTGATTGCATCTAGAGGGATACTCTTCCTTTGCATCTGTTGGGAACAACCCAGCCCAGGGCTCCATGGCCCTGCCACATTTGGCACACATGTCAACCAAGGCAGTGCCAAGCATTACGTTTCGTAAAAGGGAACCACAATATTGATCAAACCACCGCCAAGCATGACATTGTACCGCTAACAGCCCCCGACTATCAATCACATCGTGGATTCTAAAACCCTTGCGATAGGCATATTGGGCATATCTTGCAACCAACATGTTGCACCGCCGACTAGCAATCACATCGTGGATTCTGATACCCTTGTGATAGGCCTATTGGGCATATGAGCTTTCTGACCCTGCTCCTGTTGCATGTATCCATGCACTCCAAGAGACCTCCTCACACACGTTTTTGTGCTTCCTGTAATCAACACTTTGTTTTGAGTTATGATAGTGCCTCTTGAGGGATTCATCTACTGACGTTGCGAACAAAACACCTGACAAGGAGCATGATATATTTGAAAGTCATCAACGCCTGTGATCGACATGTGATTAAAAAAGATTGCGACATCTATGCCTACGTAGGTGATTGCATCTAGAGAGTGGCCCTCACTTCATATTTGGATTTTGATTGCAATTAATAAAAAGGCGCGACAGAGCCACATAGCACGACAGAGCCACATGACTTCCAGATACCTACGTAGGTGATTGTAATGGGAGAGAGGCCCTCACTTTGCATCTGGATTTTGACTTCCAGGCTATATCAGCCCACAACTTCTTTGCCACAGCCATGAGGGGCATATCTTGCAACCACATTTAGCTTACATATCAACCAAGACATGTGATTAAAAAAGCTTGCAACATGTGATTCTTGTGTAGGTGATTGCATCTATGCCTACGTAGGTGATTGCATATGGAGAGAGGCTCTCACTTCGCATCTGGATTTTTACTGCATCAATTAAAAAAGTGTTGCAGAGCCACATAGCGTGACAGTGTCACATGCCTTCCAGATGCCTACGTAGGTGATTGCAGTTGGAGAGAGCCCCTCACTTCGCATCTAGATTTTGACTTCTAGGCCATATCAGCCCACAACTTCCTTGCCACATCCATGAGGGGCATATCATGCAATTAATGTGCCCCATGAGATGACAAATGAGTCCTACGTAGTGCCACATGCCTTCAAGATGCAAGTAGATGTGATTCCATGCCGTCGCTTTCATCTACTGAAAACAGGCAAAACAGTATTGGCCCTTCGCTTGTTGGGGATGTTCGGCAATCAATACGTTTCCAAGAGACAACATTTCAGACACAAATCTTGCTAGGAATCTTGGCATTGAGGGTCCAGGAAGGTCTAGATTGTTTTCAACATTCCCTAACTAACAATATCGTCGTGAATTTTGTTGCCCATATCAATATCTTGCGTATTGCCACCTACCTTCAACATGAAAGCATACTCAAGCACTTTTTGTTTCTTTCTCAAGTACACCACATCTCGCATACATGATCGTTGCTTCTATGTAGTGCCACATGCTTTCAAGATGCAAGCTTAAGTGATTACATCAGGAGAAATGTCCTTGCTTTGCATTATGAAAACAGCCAGCAAGAGCTTCCTGGTAGAGATGGCATTTCGGACTTCAAGGCAGTGCCACATGCCTTCAAGATAAAAGCATATCTAGAGAGATTCCCTCACTTTGCATCTGTTGGAACTAGCCCAGCCCAGGGCTCCGTGGCCCTATCACATTTACATCTGTTGGAACTAGCCCAGCTCACGGCTCCATTTCTTAGCAGTCAATCTCTCATATCTCCTAAAATAAACATTGATATCATCTACGATATATATAATCAAATAATAAGATTGTGTCTTAATTCTCAGTCTCTCATATCTCCTAATAAAACATTTATATCATGTCAAGAGGAAATATTTCTCCTTGTATCATATCATGAACAATATATATAATCAAATAATAAGATTGTGTCTTAATTCTCTGTCTCTCATATCTCCTAATTAAACATTTATATCATGTCAAGAGGAAATATTTCTCCTTGTATCATATCATGAACAGAAAAAGAGGAGAGCATCTCTATTTGAGTTACATGCACGTGTTGCAACATGCCCTAGATCCCAATCAAGTTGTAGAGCAGCACGTAGTATAGATGTTGAAAAGAAGAAGCATGAATCATGGGATCAAGTGGAATAGGATCCTTGCATCTACCAATCTGCAAAACCTAAGATGCCTTTGCTTGCCCCTTGTAGCCTTCTCCTCCTTTTCTTTGCCTCTCTTCTTCCCAGTGTCTCTGCATTCAAACTTCTTGTATGATAGGCCAATGGTAGGATCGAGCAACAGGCCAATTGTATGACAGGCCAATGGTAGGATCAAGTAGCAGGCCAAAGGCCAGGGACTGAATGGTTTAGTGCAACTAGGAGCCGGGGGCCATGCATAAGTTAAGGGGTCCTACTTGCAAGGGCAAAGGGCTATAAGTAGGGAGTTTGGGAGGAGAATAGTATGCCAATCCACCCTTTGGATTTTCACTGGTATCAAAGCTCGATCGAGGAGGGATCTATTGAGCAAGGGGGAAAGTATTGCATGCTCAATGCATGGCATTGCATGTTCTCTCTCTCTCTCTCTCTCTCTCTCTCTCTCTCTCTCTCTCTCTCAGTCGAGGAGGTCGAGGCCGTAGGAAGTGACCCTTGCTTGGGCTCGATGGAGTCAACACCGGTGCTTTTTTGTCATACGCGGCATGCAAATGGAGCAAGATAGAGTACCCTCTCTCTCCATCTCTCTCTTAGTGCATTATTTTTGACGGCCCGCCATTTCTGGACCAAGGATTTTCCACATGTGGGCGCCCAAAGCCACCAACATTGGGCCAATTTCACTTGCTTAAGGGTGCTTGCACACCTTGTGAGGCAAAAAACGACTACCGACACATTTTTTGATAGCCCTTCACACCAATTTCATAGCAATCGGTGGAAAAATTGTCACCAAAAGAACATGAAGCAAAAATTGTCAACAAAAGCACATGAATCAATTCGATTGCTTATGGAAGTTAGGATATTGTATTCGAAGGACATGGAAGCTCGCACACAGGAGGCACACAGGGTGTGAAGGTAGCATGCAAGAGGAAGTGGGATCAATCGTCAATGCCAACGATGAATGACGTTTTTCTATGACCTTCAAGGGCAAGATGCATCAAGGGGTCAAATAGGATTTGTCATGGGCAAGATAACCCAAAATTGAAAAAAAATCAAGCTTGCATACCTGCTTTTGGATCTACCAATCACCAATAGAGGTTATGGCTCGGTCTGGGTACTTGCCTGGTGCTAGTGAATCTTTCAAGTTAACCAAGATGGTTATTCAGGACATTTTTTGATTCCTCAACAATGTTGTAAAATATTGTGACCCCCATTTATCAGTCATCTGAAAAGACTGTCTATAAACCGTGGGGAAGCACATTTTAGTATTGTCAGTTATCCAAAGAGGATAGCCAAATTACAAAGTGTAATCTTGTTCTAAAGGATATGCAAAGTGCGTACGTTAGCACCAAGCAATTTGTAAGGACATGGGTCCTATGGGCAAGGCCACAGGCACGGCCGGACAATGTGTACGCTAGGGGGAGGCTATAAGATAGCACGGTTGGGTGGAGACTAGCACACGCATTACCACCGCCCTTTCACTGGTATCCAAGCTATTTTTGGGAGGAGGCTAAAAGCGGGTTGCATGTGCATGCGATGCCCTACTTCTCCCCCACGTTCTGCAGATAGCGACGTCTCCGTTGTGCAACAAAAAGAAGACAAGTGCAATTTTTTGTGCGAGCAGCGCGTGGACAAACAGCGACAGACGACCGCGGACGCCCCATCTACGCCCTCCACAACGGGCAACCAAGGCAAAATCGATCGGCAACTCGACGACATCGAGGCTCCGAAGGCTTCCGTTGACTGTGCGCGTAGGAAGGCCCGCTTAACCTTTGCATAAAGGAGGGTTGAGCCCACCCCATGAGGGTAAGAGGGGAACACTTTACCATCAAGCTATTGATCCTTGTTATACACAACAAGGAAAGATAGTCTACTTGTGTTGAAAGGAAAACTAGAAGGAAAGGGAAAGCTTCAAACTTCAAGGAAGTAGCTTTACCCTTTCTTTTCACTTCTTGGAGGAAGGCAAGTTTTCCTCCAAAAATTCTTTTTTCCTCAAGGAGGTAGCTTCAAAGTGAAGAAAAGCCTTCACAAAAACGACAAGTTTTTGTGAAGAATCATCAAAGGTGTTCTTACAAGGAACAACAAGTGAAGCGCTCAACTTCTTGCAAGCGAGGTTCGCATGCAACGCAAATCACGGAGCATAAAAAACACAAAGACTTCAATTTCTCAAGGTACAAGTTGTCGTTTCTTTTTCTCTCTTTGCATTAGTGTGCGTTTACCATGGCCAGTGAGAATATCCCACCTACACACACGTTTGATTTTGAGCACATAGATCAAAATCAGGGCACCATGGGTGCTGCTGACACTAATATGCATGATGATGATGATCTAGGAGATCATGGGCTTGTAGATATGGATTCTTTCAAGACTTTGGAACATTGCCAAAGTTTACTTGAAAGAAATCTCTCTGCACTCAATGCAAATGTTACCAATCTTACAGAGTTACTTGTGAAATTTATGAATTCACAGACAACTCAAGGAGCCACAAGTGGCACGGTTCAAGGGAACCAAGTTCGCACGACTCAAGGAGTCCAAGAGACAAGTGCCGCAGAAGATGCAGAAGGTAGCAATGCATTACTTAAGCATATCACCATTCCTGAGTTTCACGGGGAAGAGCGTGATCGCAACAAGGATGCAGTCAATACGTTCTTACATAAATGGAGTGATATTCATAGATTGAGACACACCCCGCATGTAAAGACGGCTCTAGAAACAAGTCTATCTCTTAAAGGCAAGGCCTATAAGTGGTGGATGACATTTCCAATAGATGCTCGTCCTCCGTCTTGGGCTGCGTTTCAAGCTTCTTTCTCCAAAGAGTTTTTGGACTCCAATGAAGAAGATAAGAATTGGTTAGCATGGGAGGCATGCCACATGTCTGGCCTCTCTCTCACACAATACCTTTTAAAGTATCGGTAAATCATATTGAAACTAGAAGGTCTAGATGAATTCCAAAAGATACGGGGTTTTAATAGGGGTCTTGACAAAGACTATTGTCTTCATGTTAAGACCCAACATCCAAAAACTTTGGAAGAAGCCATTAGTCATGCACAAAGATATGATGATGACCAAAAGAGGAAAGGAAATGTTCCCTACTTAAGAATACTTTTGCTAAGAGCAATGTGGCTAAGAGCCAATGGAGAGGTAGATCTCCCACACGTTCCAAGAGGAATAAGAGACAATATACCTCTCCACGTCCACAAGAGGCTAAGAAACCTAAGCAATCACGAGATACTCTGCGTGGGTCTCTCAGCACTACTGATTTTGAGCGTGCAAAGAAACACAATTTGTGTTTTACATGTCTTTCGGACCAACATAACAAGAAAGATTGTCCTCTTTTGCAAGGCAAAGAAAAGGCTATGCACATAGTGCAACGCCTCACATTATATTCATCTCCTAAATATTGTGTTGTAGAGGTTCTTCATATGGAAGAAAAGCACAAGTGTTGTGTGCCTGCTTCAATGTGGCAGAGCACCCTTGGCCCCCATGATTTGATTCGCATGCATGGCACTCTTAACTAACAACATGTTTGTATTTTAGTGGATAATGGTGCAACTCATAACTTCTTGAACTACAAGCTAGTCATGAAATTGAAGCTTACACAGACTCCCTGCTCTCACAAGTATGTGGTGGAGCAGATGTCTGGGAATGATAAAGAAGTATGGGACACGGTTGTTCAAGGGGTTCATCTTATTGTTCAAGATCATACGATGACCCTTGACTTCCAAGTTAAGAACATGGACCGTGCTGATGTAGTTTTAAGACGGGAGTGGTTGCATGGTCTAAGAAACACATTGCACACTAGTTATGAACACAGCTCCTTGTCCTTTATGGCCAATGGTAAACATGTGGTTTTGCTTGATGAGAAAAATATACCATCTGCACCTCTTATATGTATAGCCGAGCTTTCTATTTTGCAGAAAGAAAATTTAATAGATGAATTTTTTTTGTGTTACTGCTTGTCTCCAAGTATTGTGAATTCTCAAGAGCAAAGTGCGGTGAATTCTAGTAATGGTATGCAAAGTGCAATGAATTCTACTAATAAACAAAGTGGTAACAAATCTAACGAGCAAAGTGCTCTGAATTTTAATTCTATAGAGAAACGTGCAACGTTGTAAAACAAACATTACAGGAATTACAAGATTCTCCATCCCAGCATAACTCTAGTTTACTTTCTCCTTTTGCACGGCAAAAGTTGACTCACTTACTCACGGAGTATAGTGATGTGTTCTCGAGTGATTTACCACCGTGTTTACCCCCTACACGTGATGTGCAACATGGCATAGATGTCTTGCCAGGCACTAAACCGGTGAGTAAACCACCTTATCGTATGAGTGCTAAAGAAGCCAAGGAGGTTGAGAGTCAGTTGGCTGACTACCTCGCTCGTGGTTTCATTAGACCTAGCACTTCGCCTTGGGCATCACCAATTCTATTGGTAAAAAAGAAAGATGGTACTATGTGCATGTGTGTAGAGTATCGTGGATTAAATGCGATAACCATCAAGAACAAGTATCCTCTGCCTCGAGTGGATGAGTTATTTGATCAACTCCACGGGGCAAGATACTATACAAAGATAGATCTTCGTTCAAGATACCACCAGGTACATATCCTACTGCAAGATATCTCCAAAGCTGCCTTTAGAACACGATTCGGGCATTTTGAATTTTTGGTTATGCCTTTTGTTCTAACCAATGCTCTAGCTACATTTATGACACTCATGGATAGTGTCTTACGTCCCTATCTTGGAAAATTTGTTGTGGTTTTCCTTGATGATATTCTCATTTACAGTAAGACTGGAGATGAACAAATAGAACACTTACGATTAGTGTTTGAACAGCTATGAGCTCACGCGCTGTATGCTAAGCAAAGAAAGTGCAATTTCTTTAAAATAGAGAAACATTACCTCGGTCATGTGATATTATTTTGGCATTAAGATGAACACTGACAAGGTCGCTGCCATTCTTTAATGGCCACATCCCAACACGATTGAGGAGCTTCAAATATTTTTAGGCATGGCTAGATTTTATCGACAGTATATCCATGACTATGCCAAAATCACTGTTTCTATGACGGATCCACTTAAAGCAAAAGGTAAGACCTTTTCTTGGGAAGAAGCCCAAAAATGCAGTTTTGAACAGCTCAAGGTAGCTATGGCCACTGCTCCCATGCTAGCAATCGTCAACCGACTTAAGCCGTTTGTGGTAGAGATTGATACTAGTGATAAAGCCATTGGTGCGGTACTTCTCCAGGAGGAAAGACCTATAGCCTTTGAAAGGAAAAAGTTAGATAGAGCTCAACTGAATTATTCTGTCTATGAGAGAGATCTCTATGCCATAATTCACGCTTTACGAAAGTGGCGACACTATTTATATGGTGCGAGTTTGAAGTAGTTTTTGACCATGAGAGTATCAAATGGTTTACTACTCAAACAGACTTGAAGGGCCATAAAGATAGATGGGCAGAAATCCTTCAAGATTATGATTGTAAGCTACGATATCGCAAGGGATGATATAATGTAATAGCGGATGCACTAAGTCGGATGCCTCATATTAATTCACTTGCTTTCACGGAACTAAAGAGTGGGTTTTTGGAGTCATTACGTGGAAAGTTTGCACAAGATGATTCATATGCTAAAGTGTGGAGTGTAGTTCTAAAAAGGGATCCCTCACACTCACATGTCTCTGAACAGCCAGATCAACATGTCTCTACACGTGCAGATAGAAACTCCAGCACACAGAGCTCCACCCCTACTCAGGAAAGTCTTAAGCGATGGAAGAATTTTTCCATTGATGATGGCTACTTACTCCACAAAGTTAGAGTATGTGTGCCAAAGGACTCAGACACTAGGCACCAAATCTTATTTGAGTGTCACAATAGTCCAAGTGCTAGTCATCCAGGTATCCATAAGACGTATGCCTTAGTTCGACGGCAATTTTATTGGCCGGGCTTACATCATGATGTTCAAAAGTACGTACTAAACTGCCAACAGTGCCAAGTTAATAAGGCAGACTGCCTCAAGGTAGGTGGCCTTTTACATCCTTTAGAGATTCCACAAGGTAAGTGGGAGAGTATCTCTATGGATTTTGTAGTAGGACTACCTACTACAAATCATGGCTATGATGCCATTTGGGTGATTGTAGACCGTCTCACAAAGATGGGTCGATTCATTCCCACTAAGACTACGGTTAAGACACTGGAATTAGCACCGCTATTTGTAGAGCATATATATAGACTCTATGGTCTTCCAGCTAGTATCATTAGTGACAGAGATTAAAAGTTCGATAACAACTTTTGGAGAGCTGTGTTCCAAAAGCTAGAAACTAAACTTAATCTAAGCACGACTGATCATCCATAAACGGATGGTCAAATAGAAAGAGTTAATCAAGTGCTAGAGGATATGATACGATAATACTTTAGCAAGAAGCAAACCAATTGGGAAGACTAATTACCTATATTGGAATTTGCTTATAGCAGTTCAAAGCATGTGACTACAGGGTTTAGTCCATTTATGCTTTTGTATGGATTTCAACCTAGATCACCCGTTACGATGGGGTTGGCTAAGGAGAAGATACAACAAGCGAAGGATTTTCTCCAAGACCATTTTGACATGCTTCGAGTTGCTCGATAGAATGTTAAGCAAGCTCAAGATCGATATAAGAAGTATGCAGATGAGCATCGACGTCTTGCAACTTTCGAAGAAGGAGACAAGGTTTTCCTCAAAGTTTCGGAGCATTCAGAAAGTCTGAAGACGGGAAAAGTTGTTAAACTTTCACCACGCTATTGTGGACCGTTTACCATTCTCAAACGTATAGGTCAAGTGGCCTATAGATTAGCTCTTCTAGAGAACTCACGAGTTCATGTTGTTTTCCATGTTAGCCGTTTACGAAAACAGTTAGGATAGAATGATAATGTCATTGACACAAGTGTGCTGGTTGACCTTATCGAACCGCCAAGCATTCCTCATGAGCCTGAAAAGATTTTGGATTCTCATGAGCTTTGCACCAGACATCATGTCAGACGACAAGTGTTGGTAGAATGGCTAGATAGACCTGAAGAAGGTTCTACATGGGAGAATGTCTCCGCACTTAAGAAACATTTTCCTACGTTCATTTTCGAGGATGAAAATGATTCTCCAAGGGGGGGGGGGGGGGGGGGGGGGGTAATGTAAGGACATGGGTCCTATGGGCAAGGCCACCGGAACGGCCGGACAGTGTGTACGCTAGGGGGAGGCTATAAGATAGCACGGTTGGGTGGAGACTAGCACATGCATTACCGCCACCCTTTCACAATTCAATTAGAAAGCATGTATTGATCTAGTTGGAGTATTCTTACCATCAGTTAAAGCATATTTGTGATTAGGTTTAGTATCTTCATGTATAACTCAGGTTCACAATCTTGAACACTAGTTATGGTGGGGCTATTTACTGATGAAAATTGAGAGCAAGTTAGGAATTGTATTTTCTTGATAAGTTATGCCAGCTAGTTACTTTCATGGAAAGTGAAAAGGGGTACTCTTTTGGGTACATCTTTGTTGTGATAGCTCATTTAGCATGCTCGTATGCATTCTAAATGGAGTCTACACACTATGTGGGATGGGATCCGATAGCACAAGACGGTTGCAAATGGACAACAATGTGGAAAATCAAGATGTTACTCTTGGTTTCATTGAACCTCCTACTGCACCGTACTCCGGTCCAACAGATAGTTGGACCCTTGAAGGGTGTCACTGCAAACAACATTAGTGTTTTTAGGAATTTATCACCACTTTTGTTTTTTAGTACAAAAACGCTTCTCCAAGGAGGGAGTAATGTCATGCCAATGGTATGATCGTCGGGCAGCATGCCAAAGGCCACAGACCAAATAGCTTAGTGCGGTTAGGAGTTGAGGGCCAGAAATAAGTTAAGGGGTCCTACTTAAGGGCCAAGGGCTATAAGTAAGGAGGTTGGGAGGAGAATAGTACGCCACTCCACCCTTTGGCTTTTCATTGTACTTGAAGATACATGTGATTGCCTCTTTTGAATATCAATCTATTGAATTTTTCCTAGATACTTTACTCTCAATGTGAGCCCGTTGAAAATCGAGACTAGCCAGCTGCAAACCATGGTAAAGGGAAGTATACCGGTAAAATACGTGAGAAAATAGCTCAAAAATCTTATAAATTTATGCTATTATTTTCGGTTCTCTTCTTTGTGATGAGGAGGAAATTTGATCAATGGCCGTTTAATAAAAGAGACTTTCTCGAATACTAATTAGAGTTAATTTATAGAGTGCAAGAAAAGTCAAGCCATGTGAGGCTATGAAATGAAATGTGAAATAAAAAGAACTTATCAATATGTATGTGTGTGTATAAAAATTACTAGAATTATGAAAGATGAATCTTCACTTTAACATTCTAAAACAATAGAATGCAAGAAAAGTCAAGCATGTCAGGATGGGTGTCATCCTTGTCCCACCTACACCACTAATCCCACCAAACCAAAAAAAGAAAGAACTAGATTCTAGTCACGAGCACTGACAAAAGCTCAAGGACCCCACATTACAGCCAAGGATAGTGTTGAATCCCAAGGATAACTCTTACGAGGGATTTCACGTAACTATACCTGATAGTTGTAAAGAAATAGATGGTCTTAACGAATAGTGGAAACAAGTCAGAGAGGCCAATGAAGCAAGTGAGATATGTCTCCCTTACCTCATTATCTTCCTTACTACATGCACGAGTAGTAAACCCATTCTCACTCACTCACCATTCCTCTCATCTTGCTTTTCGACCACCCCATCCACACTTTGGCATAGATCTTGATTTGTTTTCTTTACATGCAGGCATAGTAAACCCATTCTCACTCACTCACCATTCCTCTCATCTTGCTTTCGGACCACCCCATCCACACTTGGAATATATCTTGATTTTTTTTTTCATGGCATGTTTGATTGTGTATATGTATGCATCCTAGCCGCACATCTTGCTATGTGGTGCCCCTATTGTGTACATCCCATGATGAGTCCATTGTGCATAGTCTTGGTGTAGAGGCCGCCGGGTCTTTTTTGCACTTCCGTCGCTCAACAGTTTCCTGCGACTACCGCCATGGGGAACAAATTTCAAAAGAACACATGAACTCATCAGCTCTATTTAGTACAATGGAGAAGCCACACTTATAGACAAAGATGGAGCTACGATCAAGGTTAAAATCACTAGGGAGATAATCAACAAAGCTCTCCACCTACAGCAGGGAACACACAATCTATTGCAAAAGACCAAAGCAATAGATAATGACAAATCATTTCTAAATCAAGGAGGATACAATTTGCCCTATCAAGACTTGATCTAATCAAAGACAAAGCTGCCATTGTGTCTCATTTCACAACATTTCAAGGTACAAAAGACATTGTGATACACTGAACCACTTTTGCACATGGCACTAGTGATGGCAATGGGGTTAGCGGAAAGAAGAGTATTTAGTTGTGACTTTGGCAACTGCCTACTTGACAACATAGTGGAAGAAAATATCAAGGGTAGCCAAAAGAGCAAGACTTACATGAATGCTGGACCAATAGTGACTAGAATTGCTTATCGAGCATTAGGAATTATTGATGAGATACCACCTACAAAAGCACAACTGGATGTGATCCACAAATCTAAAAGAGAAGTAAAGATGATAGCAGGACCATCAACGAGGCGACAATCGGAAATCAAGCAAACAAGGCAGACCTCAAGAAGACATGACATTGACAGTTAGAAGATGGAATCAGATGCACCAAACAACAAAGCAGCTGGGCCAAGAGAAAGAGAAACTCCTTCCGAGTATCAGTCTTCAGATGAGGAATGTGGAAGTGAATTTTCACTTAGACACATAATACTGAAAAAGAGGCCCACTCGGGTGGCGAAGGCAATGCCCATCACCCAAGCTTGAAGGACAACTGAAAAAACACAATCATAAAGGGAAATACTCTGCCAACAAAAACATGAGGAAAAAATAAGTCAGGAAACGGAAGCGGATGATGAAAGAGAAGCAGAAGAGGATGTGCCTCTATGGCATAGAAAACTAGAAGCTTTGGAAAGGATCAAACAACGCAAAAGAAATGAAGAAGAGAAAAATCTGAACATTGCCAGCAAAATGCGGAAACAAATTCAGAATGAGCTTAAGTGCAAAATGGAACAAAGAGAAAGAGAGGATGCAAAATGACCATGCGTTGATGATCTCAACCAATCTGGCGAAGCAAATGGTTTGATCAATGCCCAATTGATGAAACATATTCTAGAAATTCTCCGCAACATCTCATGATCGGCCCAACTTATTGTCCCATCAACAAACGGCGATCTTGGGAAAGCTTTTATTCATGGAAAAGCAAGGGATCAGTAGTTCTAAACTACCCAGTTATAACAAATCCAAGCAATAACATTCTCCCATAAAAAATTATATGGTTCAGATGCTCAAAGTAGTCATCAACATAATGAAGGAAATACGAGATCTTGCATGCCAGATGCTAGTGAAGATTTCAAAGATGCTAATCACCCGTGTTACGACATTCAATGATATAGAAGCAGCAAAGAATCCTTGGCAAGTTTTTGTGGAAGGCACAAGAGGGTTGTGATGGAATATGGAATAGAAACTCCCAGCAAAAAAATCATCATGGGATTGTATGCGAGAGTCGTGTTCTTGCTGTCCCACTACATGAAAACTTTTGAGGAGGCATTCATGACAAGATTTTTTGAAGTCCACTCCTCCATATTTAATCCCCTGACCAAAGATTTACCATGTCAACACATTGCATATTAGATCACTCTCAGCAATAATCCTTTCAGAGAGCTGGCAAGGAAGATGGAGATCGAGGCAAGGACACAAAAATTCAGGCGACTCACTGGGACACTGGAAAAGAGGCTGATCAACTACTAAGGCGAGATTCAAAGGTAGATTGCATGAGGATGTGCAATCAATAGGAAGGGGGGAATGTTTGGTAGACACAACGGAATGTCATTTAGGCGGATATACACCAAAATTTGTTGTACTCAACCATTTTTTTCAAAGAAGCGGTGTAATTTTTCTAATGAGAATTCTCAAATTGTAATTATCTATCACTCCCTCTTAGTCTCTTTGAGCCTACCGACCATGTAAGTGGGAAAGAGTCTCAAGCTCTTAAGTCAAAACCCTTAGTTTTGTAAAAAACACTATCATTATCTTTGGAAGTGATTGGACGTCAACTAAGAGCTGCCTTGCTGCTACAAAGTGTAATCAATCTTTCACCTTATCTAGTAATCAGAATTTTGATTCTAAATAACACATTGTGTTCCTTGTCTCTTGCTCTTCAATCTAAGTGTAATCATTCTCAATTGTGTTGTGGTTCGCGACATCTTGTTTGTGAGCTAAATACATTGATTTGAGTCCTTAAATGGTTGTTTTTAGATGTTTTGACCTTGGAAGAGTGTTTCTATGCTTGAGGGAAACCTTTTCGTGTAGTTATACGATGTGAGTTTTCCATACATTTTTTGGGATGGATCGTGATTTATTTACCTTCCCAGATGACTGGAAAACTTGGTAGGAATCTGCCCTTAGGTGTTGTAATACCTCTCCTTAAGTTTTGTTGCATTCCAAATTCATTTGTATGCCGAAAAGGCATGATGACCTAGAGCGGTGAGATTGGATATAGATTGATTTTTTGACTAGTGTGTGCCCCATCCCAAGTCACTTCCTTGCATATTGACATTATTTAGTAACAAAAAGCTATTTTGCAGACGTCCGTTGTGGCGACCCGCTAATAGAACCGACAACAAAGCAAGACCTTCAACCTCCTATGGTGTAGAGATTTTATCAAGTGGTCAAAGAGGTAATTATAAGAATAAACCAAGGCTACAAACAAAACCTCGATGTACAACATCCTCGATTGAGGAGATGTAATACTCATGGAGGGGATCATCCCACTCCATGGTGTAGCACTCAACCAAAGTCACAACGTATGCTAGGGCAACAACCACCTCTTCTGAGTGATGGTAGAGTTGTAGTCAACTACACTTAGCCAACACATGTGCCGCAACCTACAAGAAATTAGTACTCCATGGATGTGAATACGCTCATTTTCATAGCCAATCAAGAGTATGACTCGAAGAACATTCTTACCAGGCAAGAACAACGATTGGCTAGATCGTTAGCTATGAAATAAGAAGGTCTATACTGTGAATGTGGAGGTGACCATTGGACACGAGGTTGTCCAAACAAGGGTCCACAAATATAATTATTTGTATTCTCTTACGGTTATGGGAGAGATCATCTACGCCAGCATTGTGCTAAGAATCCAAACTACAAAGGGAAAGCAACAAGGAATGTTGTAGGTGTGATGCCTTCTTCAAGAAGATCCGAGGTAGAACCCACCATTCCTTAGACGTGATGACTCGAGTCAAGCTCAAGAAGCTGCTAAAAATCAATCTTTGAGAGGAAGCCACATTGCCTATTCAAACAAAAATAAAAATTTATCGGTGAGAACAGGAAGAAAATCATGGAAAGCCAGACGAGACAAAATGAAAGCAAAGAGGCTACAGAAGAAAGCTACTTTGGAAGCTAAACTGACTCAAATGAAAGAACAGCTTAGACGATAGCAAGAGAAATGCAAAGGAACCTAAAGAGTCAAAGACTAACTCGAGAGGTTCAATCTTGGTCGACAAAGTCTTTGAACCTTTAGATGAAATTTTGAAGGCCTATGAAGGTAGGCTAAAACCCAATCAAACCCAAGAGACCAAGAAAAATGCAAAGAAACCTAAAGAGTCAAAGAATAACTCGGGAGGTTCAGTCTTGGTCGACAAAGTCTTGAACCTTTACATGGAATTTTGAAGGCCTATGCAGGTAGGTTAAAACCCAATCAAACCCAATAGAATAGATGACTAATGTATCCTCATCTAGGGTACGAAAAAAAAAAGTTTCAAATGTGCCAAGAACTCATCCAGACGGCCCAAGCTCTTATGGAACCACATGTTTCAGATGCTCCAAAAACAGAGGTGCTAATCCGTGAAAAAATCCAAGAAATGGAGAGCTATGGTATTGTAAACAGAGACGAGAAAGAGGCGAGAGTTGAGGCACCTTTAGATACAAGGGAAGTAGCCAATACCAGAGTTGGGATGGCCTTGCAAGAAGTAATGCCAATCCTGGAGGTAGAAGAACCGTGGCCACAATCCTTATGGGAATCGATCAAAGAACAAAAATATGGTAGTGCTACTTTACAGTCATCACCTATCCCTGAGATAAACATGGATCATGAATTTTTCCCAGGGGATATACGATCTTTGTATGGGGAAGTTGGGTATGTAGCATCTGAAGAGAGCAAACCACGTTTTCTACAGACTTTGCCATCTTTCATAGGAGAACTAGAAACAAAATCGGAGGTTAGAGTGGTACCATCTCGGTGGAAAGCCACACCAAAAATGATGGATACCAAGAGCTTGCATGAATTGATGTCTTCTCCTATACAATGCACACTTTATCTCTTAGAGCTACTAAAAATTATAATCCACCTATGGATCCAAATGGGCAAACACCTAGAAAAAATGGGATTGAAAATCCCTTCACATGACCAGCTTGCGGACAAAAACATGGATGACACCTCGCATAAGAAACTAGAGACAAAGCCAATACTAGTAAATAAGGTGGATGATTATTGCAAAGGAGAAGAAGGAAACACCACCTTACCACTTGAGTACAAAGAAGTAAAGACGGTTTCTATATTAGATAGTGGGGCAAGAATTGCCATTGCAACCAAAGATATGTGGGAAATATGGGAAAATCTTGCTCTTAGAAAAACTCGATTGAAATTGCAACTAGCACATGGATACATGGAGAAACCAATTGGAATATTAGAACAAATCATTGTGGGTGAAAGCATGTTAACATGTCGTGCTTTTTGTGCTAGTTAGCATTTTTAAGTTAGCACATTTTCAAAAAGTTGGACGTTCATAAACTTTTTACAACTTATATCAAAATTTGTTGGAGGTTGTACATTTGGATTCCTTGTTTTAAGAGTTTTCTTCCGATATATCATATGTCATAGATCTTGGAGATGTAGTTGATTAGCATATGTCAAAATTGTGCTAGTTAGCATTGTTCGGGACATGAAAAAGTGTGACACGTTAACATGCTTTCACCTTTGTATCCTCCCGTGGCATTGAGTGTGAGCACACCTTTTCCATAATGAATTTTGACAAGAGCAGCAACTTTGATATCATATTGGGCATACCATTCATGCGTCAGCTCAAAATGGTACCAGATGGGCTATGACTATATCTACTTGAGACACAAAGAGATCACTACAAAAACCAGTGTCAAAGATCATAGTTATAGAGATATAGAGAGAACCCTGAGGGAGGAATTACACTCCACAATTGAAGATTAAAAGGAGATACCTACTTGGTTGCAAAGCAAAGCGCATATTTGGATGTGCAAAGCTTCGGAGTGTGGAAGTCTTAGAATGCAATATTGCATCCTAGAGCATTCAGTTGAAGATGAATCCTACATTAAGGAACCATTTCCAGAGGAGTTATTTGAACCCTTTGGATAGGAGCAAATACTGGCGACTCTTTATGTTTGCATAAACGAGGTAACTGTTACCAAATTTTGCGATAAAGATGGCTATGATATAACTCCTTTATTTACGATAGACGTGTTGAAGGAAGCTAATGAAGTTTGTGAGTGTGAAAGCAAAAAAGGTGAGACAACTGGCTACGACTTGGAGCATGAGGCAAAAGTGAAACCGAAAAAAAGCAGAGTAGCCACCAGAATATGTCACCATTGATATACCTAAAGAATCGACAAAAGCTGTTTCAAAGAAGCCGACTCCAAAAATAATGAAAATGGAAGTAGATGAAGGAAAAAAGCTTCCAAGTTCAACATCAAATGTTCAAAAAATGCAAGATCAAAAGAAGAACATGGACAAGGAAGAAGATCAACTGTCTCCTATAATGATCAAATTCAGCATAAACGGAGAAACAAGACTCAAAATCACATGTTCGGTTGTGATACATCCAAAAGCGACAAAGAATCTAATGACTTATGGAACATGGATCATGATGGGAAAGCCGCCAATCACCAAGCTAGAGGAGATCATGTACACAAAATTAAAAAATGCCAATTCTTAGCTTTGGCATGGTAGAAGCCATACTAAAGTCGAGTACTGGGGAGTACAAGGATAGTTTCCACATAATTGAATCCCATCATACCAAAGAAAGTCTGATCCTGACAGAAAGCTGTAGAAACATCTTCTTTTGAAAACAATCAAAACATTCAACAACAACAATGGTAAGACTCCATGAAGCAGCACAAAAAAAGGTAAAGCAAAGGTAAACACTGAAGCAGCACAAAAAAGGTAAAGCAATGGTAAGACTCCATGAAGCAGCACAAAAAAAGGTAAAGCAAAGGTAAACACTGAAGTATATCAACCTCGCAAGACGACTTTACCCTCAACGAGCCATCAAACTTTTTGTGTAGCCTCTACATCAGGAGCCAAACCATCGACAATGCAATGGAAACCGAAACAAAAGGTCTATCAACCAAAGTTTCCATCACAAAAAAGCATCCAAAAGAACCCAAAGAGAATCAAGCAAGTGCTAGTATTCAAAGAGCACATCCAAGTTAAAGACCCAGTTTGGATACATGAAACACAAGTTCAGTCTCAACAAAAAAAAGTGACAAGGTGGGTAGCATCAAATGAGTCAATCATTGCTCAGGGATACTTCCAAGGAAACATTAATGTTTGGGCCAAAAATCCTAAAGTAACAGCTTGGATCTACTTACCTCAACCAACAAGTTCTACGAAGAACAAGATGTGCTATAAATGGAACAGAAACAACTCTGGTAGAAAGATCAAAGAAACAAGCAATGCGATAAGTATGGGTACCAAAGTGAGACTTCAACAAAGCTACCCAACATAAACAGATGTAGCAACGGATGATTCCATTCATGCTACTCAAAGCACAAGGAGTTTACGAAGGCGACACTCAAATATGGTTACCAAAAAGTGTAGCTCAATCTGGGACAACAAAGAGAAATCAAGAAGCACAAGCTTCCATCCAAAAGCAAGCAAAAACAACCAACATCCAATAGATGCCAATTGCAACCAAGCCTGCTGCAATCTACAGATTGATACCTTATCATCTACTACAAAATCAGGGCTTTTACAATGCAATTCATCGGGTCTGGATACCAAAGCCTAGTGTCCACCAAATTATAGAAGAAGGTAAAATGCCAAAGACGGTCACACAAGGACCAAAATCAAGATGGGTTCCTAAATTTCTTGTGGAAACTCAAACACAAAGATGCAACCACTTCTCAAAGAAAAAATTACATCAGTCCCTACAAGAGCTGCACGACTTGTTTCAGAAAGCAGTGTGAACATACAACAAGCAAGTCAAGAGGAGCCAAAATATGCCAACCTACTCGACAAAATGGTGGCATGCAATGACAACACAATGGAATAGGCCTTAATTTACAGAAATTATGGAATTGGGTTTTTGGCCTTGAACAGGTAAGTCCAAGTCGCCATTAAAAATACATGGCATTAAAGTCAAAGTCGGGCAGCTAAGCCAGTAAATGAGCAAGGCACTAGTCCCAAAACTTCATGCGATATTCTCTATGGTCTAAGCGTCTGTAAGGTTTTCATCTTTCTTGCAAAAGGAATCCCTATGTAAAGTTTCAAATCCAAGTTTCTGAATGGCAAAAGTTACTATTTTTAGCAGTTTCTAGTCATCAGATATTGTTTTCGTATATTGTGAAATCTTTCCATACATAGTAAGTTTTTGACCACCGATATGGTCCAAGATCGACCGGCTCATCAAACTGTGCACCGACCCAAGTTTCCTTAAAAATAGGGTCCGGACGTCGGAAGCTGCTATTTATGGAAGGTAGTCGTATCTATTACCTGCAGGTCTGACTCTAGTTAGCAAGTTTTAGAATTGAATTTGGGTTATTATAAGTTTATTTAGCCTAAGGTTAGCATTTTTCTAAGGTATCTATGACATGCATGGGTATGCATGAGCATGGATGTGCATGCATGGTCATGGGTATGCATGAGCATGTCTCCCCATCATGTATGGCCATGGGTCATGAGCATGGCTAGTCTTGTGAAAAGTGTTTGGTTATGCATGGAGACTGTAGCATGTCCTAGATGAGGTGGCACATGGGTCAAGGGTGAGGTGTGGCATAGCATGGGCAATGAAGCATGGACTTAGGCCACCACACCCCCTCAAAATAGCAAAAAGCTAGCTCTACCTCCCCTTGTAGGAATTGATTTTGTAAGTGTGTGAGGAAGAGAAAGAGAGAGAGGGAGAATAGGCAAGAGAGATCGGCAAGTGAAGACACCTCACTAGGGAACCCGCACACCTCGCATGACACTTGGAGGTGTGTGTAAAGTGGAGAGGGGTGGAGGTTCATGGCAAACTGTTAGCCGCGATGTGGTCTACCCTAAGACTGGAGGGAAGCTCAGGAGAATTGGTAAGAAAATGCAATAGAGCAGCAAGAGTCTTAAAGTGGGGGGAAGAAACCAGATACCTCAAGAACTCCATTTTGCATTGGTCTCCCTGACTTTCCAAAGTTGTAGATCCGCCACAAATTCCTTATTGGATAGAGATAGCCAAGAAGTTGAATAATAAGGGTCTGAATCGACTTGGGCACTTCTGGGATAGTGACAACAAGGGTTGGAAAACCGTTGACCTTCTTGTTACCCAGTACCAACTTAATAGCTTGGAGGACTTGCTTGTCCGCAAAGTGATGAAAGAGATTGAAAATATAGTGATGCCAATTTGTGATCCGAAGTTTGACTGGAATGCCTAGAAATGGCCTGGAAGCAGTCTCTTATGGAAACCCCATCCTAAAGACATTTATCATACAATGATGCATAAGAAGAATTGGTCTAGCCCCCTTAACAAGATATGGAAAAAACAATGGACGGAGGAAAGGTGGAAGCAAGTAATGGAGAACATCTAAAAGCCAAAGGTTCCGCAACACATGAAGGTATTTTTATGGAAGGTAATTTGGGGTGCTCTTCCGACAGGGGTGAAGATTCAGTAGAGAGGGATTGGGTCAGATCGATGCTTGGGGTGCAGGTTGGCTAGTGAAGATATTGTTAGGAAATAAGACGTAGCTAAATAGATAATTGAGTAGATTACTTAATGGAGAGAGACAGATTTACATACACGAGATTATAGAGTAGAGAGAGAGAGAGAGTACACACGATATACGTGGTTCACCCAATGTGGGCTACGTCCACGGGAAAGTAGCCACTCAATGGCTTTAGTACTTCAAAACAAGAAGTAATTTACAAAGGGATTATACCCTTAATGGAGCTCCCGCCTTGCTTCACTCTCACCACCTCACACTCACCTTGTTGCATCAACTTCACACTATGAAATGTGTGTAGAAATGGCCTCCTTTTATAGGCCAAAAGGGCTACCCTCTCTTATGAGAGATAGCCATGTGTAGCCGCCCTTGTGCGATAAGTCCAAATCGGACCCTCCAATCTGCCCATGTGTGGCCGCCCTTGAGAAGACAAGTCCGCTTTTGAATTCGGCCACCGGCCACCGGCCACCAGCCATTGACTTCCGACCACCGGCCATCGGCCATTGACTACCGGCCACCGGCCAACCGACCGGTTGTTTGCCGACCACTTTTCGGCCGCCGTCCGGCCATAATATTCCGGCAAAAAAAAAGTCTCGGGGGCCTCCGCACCCGAGGCCTCTAAAGTTGCCCCAGATTCTTGTCCGTGAAAATTTTGGTTTCTGGTGAGTGATTTTCCTTCACGCACGATGGCTTCTCCTCATAATGGGGGCCTTACAAATGTGCGCTTTTACCACAGAAAATTACAAGGGTAAATCAGGCTCCATACTTAACAATCTCCCACTTGGAGACTGATCTCCAAACCAAACCTGTGACTGCTTTCCATTCTGGCTTCTTATCCTTGAATGCTGATTGAAGATGAGCAAAAGCTCAACTTCTCCTTGTTGACCACCTTTGTAAACATGTCTGTAGGATTTTCACTTGTATGCACCTTTCCTAGCTTTAGCTGTCCCTCTTCCAAAAGAGTGCGTATGAAGTGATATCTCACCTCAATGTGCTTTGTACTTGAATGAAAGGCTGAGTTCTTTGCAAGATGGATAGCGCTTTGGCTACCACTGTACAAGACACAATTTTCCTGTTTGAATCCAAGCTCTTCTAAGAATCTGTGAAGCCACAGAATTTCTTTGCTTGCCTCCGTCATTGCTACATACTCTGCTTCCGTGGTAGAAAGTGAAACCACTTTCTGCAGCTTTGAAGCCCAGCTTACTGCTGTGCCTCCAACCGTGAACACATAGCCAGTAGTGCTCCTTCGAGTATCTTTGTCACCTGCCATATCTGCATCAACATACCCTTCTAGAAAAATATCAGTTCCTCCAAAATACAAAGCATTTGTTGTTGTCCCTTTTAGATACCTAAGTATCCACTTCACAGCTTGCCAATGCTCTTTACCTGGGTTGTCCATGAACCTACTCACAACTCCCACTACATGTGCAATGTCTGGCCTTGTCCAGACCATAGCATACATTAGAGAACCTACCGCTGCAGCATATGGAACTTTAGACATATAGGATATCACCTCTTGTGTCTTTGGACACATATCCTTCGTTAGTTTAAAATGACCAGCCAAAGGTGTAGAAATTGGTTTTGCATTTTGCATTGCAAACCTTTCTAGTACCTTCTTGATGTAATCTTCTTGAGATAGCTTTATTATCTTCTTCGTCGTGTCCCTTGATATTTTCATACCAAGTATCCTCTTTGCAACACCTAAATCTTTCATTGAAAAATATTTGGACAGCTCCTCTTTTAGGTCTTTGATGTCCTGCATGTTAGCACTTGCAATCAACATGTCATCAACATACAACATTAGGATGATGAATTTCCCATCTCCCAAATTCTTCGTGTAGACGCAGTGATCCGAGCTGCATCTTGCGAATCCATGATCCGACATCCATCGATCAAACTTGAAGTACCATTGTCTTGATGCTTACTTTAAACCATACAAGCTCTTCTTTAATCTGCAAACCATTTTCTCCTTACCTTTTACTTCATACCCCTTTGGTTGAAGCATGTAGATTTCCTCCTCTAAGTCACCGTGAGGGAATGCCGTATTTACATCCATTTGCTCGAGATTTAGATCATGAGCATCCACAAGACTTAAGACAAGCCTAATTGAGTTCATTTTTACAACAGGAGAAAATATTTCATTGAAGTCAATACCTTTCTTTTGAGAAAAACCTTTTATCACAAGCCTAGACTTGTACCTTTTCTTCCCACCTTCTTCTTCCTTTAGTTTGTACACCCATTTGTTTTGAAGTGCCCGCTTACCTTTAGGAAACTCAACCAACTCCCATGTTTGGTTGCAATGTAGTGAGTCCATCTCCACTTGCATGCTCTTCGTCCATTCTTCTTTGGATTCATGTTGCATAGCTTCTTCATATGATTCGGGCTCTCCAGAATCTGAGATCAAGAGATGGTTGAAGGAAGGAACAAACCTTTCTGGAGGTCTACTTGGTCTTGTAGATCTTCGGGGAATCGGTTGAGGCTCCTCATTTGGTTGGCGTTGTTGCACATTGTCACCGTTTGCAGTCCTTGAGTCTTCACCGTCCTCAAGCTCCATGTACTCATCACCTATTTCTTTTGTTTGTTTTCTTTCCAAGTAATCTTTGTACATATTTTGTTCATTAAAAATTACATCCCTACTCCTTAAGATTTTACCATCTTCAGGATTCCATAGGCGATACCCAAAGTCTCCTTCTCCATAGCCAATGAAGAAACACTTTTTGGACTTTGCATCTAGCTTTGATCTTAGGCTTCTATCTATGTCCATGAAAGCCTCACACCCAAACACTTTGAGAAATGCATAATTCACCGGTTTACCTGTCCATGCCTCTTTTGGAATTCCCCCATCCAATGCCATTGAGGGTGACCGATTGATTAAGTACACAGATGTACTTACAGCTTCTGCCCAAAGCTCAAGCGGTAGGCCTGCATGTAGCCGCATGCTTCGTGCTCGTTCCATGATTGTCCTGTTCATCCTTTCCGAAATCCCATTTTGTTGAGGTGTCCTTGGGGTTGTCCTTTGCCTCGGAATGCCATTGCTAGCACAAAAGCTTTCAAAAGCTTGGCTGCAATATTCGCCTCCATTGTCGGATCTGAGGCATTTAACCTTGGTACCTGTTTCATTCTCCACAAAGGCTTTCCACCTTTGAAATATGGAAAATACATCGGATTTATTCTTCATGACATAAACCCATGTTTTTCTAGTCGCATCGTCTATGAATGTTACATAGTACAATGAGCCACCAAGTGATGGTGTACTTGCAGGACCCCAAACATCGTAATGAACCAACTCAAGTTTTTTATTTTTTCTTTTATTTCCTGATTTTTGAAATTTTACCCACTTTTGTTTACCATAAACACAATCTTCACAGAAATCTAAGTCCACTTCTTTCAAACCTGGTAGAAGCTTCTTTTTTGGAACGATTTGCATTCCTTTGGCACTCATATGTCCAAGTCGGTAGTGCCACACCGCACTGTCAACTTCTGTAGTTGCTGCACAAGCTGAAGGTTGCGTGCTAACAGTACACAAGTAAAGTGTACCGACTTTTTCACCCTTGTAAACCACCAAAGATCCCTTTGAGATCTTCCACTGTTTGTTTTCGAATGCAATGTTGTGACCTTCATCGTCCAATTGTAGAGATCAAATTTTTGCGAAGAGAAGGAACATGCCTAACATATTTAAGCTTCCATTCATTTCCGTTAGCAGTTTGGACAGAAACTGTACCTTTGCCGACAATCTTACAAGCTTCATCATCTCCCAAGTATACATACCCAAAATTACCTTTGGTGCAGTCTTGGAAATGTTGCTTGTGTGGTGTCGCATGGAATGAAGCCCTGGAATCTACTATCCAGGAATTAGACACATTGTCTAATGAGAGAATTAGAGCATCTTGATCTACTTTACCTGCCACATTGGCCTCCGATGTTGGCTTGCTGTCTTGAGACTCTGTCTCCTTCTTCTTCTTGGACCAGCAATCCTTCTTGACGTGGCCTTTCCTACTGCAGTTCCAACACTCAAGAACTGACTTTGTGCGTGACTTGCTCCGCCTTGAGCGATCAGGACCCTTTTGGTTTTTGAACCTCTCCTTAGGCCTTCCTCTTGTTTCCACTGATAGTGCAGCACTTGATGATTCTCCAGGGCTTCTCCTTCGCATTTCCTCGCTTAGGAGAACACCCACAACATCATCAAACTTAAGAGTATTTGTGCCAGAGATAGAATTACTTACAGCCATCACAAGGCTGTCCCAACTATCCGGTAGAGATGATAGTATAAGGAGATCTCGCACCTCGTCATCGAAATTGGTTTTCACTGATCGAAGTTGACTTATGTTTGTGTTAAATTCATTTAGGTGTTCTGCAACTGAACCATTCTCTGCCATCTTTAGATTGAGCAAACGCTTCATAAGAAATACCTTATTGGATGCCGATGGTTTCTCGTAGAAGTCGTCAAGTGACTTCATCAAGTCCTCCATGGTCTTCGTCTCCGAAACATTGAAGGCCACCGTTGACGCCAAGCTTAACCGGATTGTTCCCAGTGCCTTTCGATCAAGGAAAATCCATGCTTCATCTGCCATTGTTGCGGGCTTCTTCGCAAGATCGCCTAGTGGAAAATAGAGGTCCTTCTGGTAGAGATAGTCTTCAATATGCATCTTCCAATGTTGGTAGTTTTTGCCATTGAGCTTCTCAATCTTGAGCTTCCCTTCCTCCGCCATAAATCCCACTCAATTCAAGGAATTCTTTCCTTGAATTGACCAGCATTTAAGAGCAGGTAAGGTGGCTGTTGAAATTGGAGGTTCTGCACATGTCAGGGGGGGACCTGCTGGGTCCTCCTGAATATCAAATTCTCAAAAAATCCTCAACCATGGCTTCTTTTGACATGTGTTCTTTGAAAAAATCAGCATGTCTCTTTTCAACTCAAAAGTCTTTATCCCTGTTGACTCACCTTTACCATAAGATTTTCCCTTTTCCTCCTCCTGTAACTGCATTGTTGATGCCCAATCACTGCTTCTAGTAACAATGAACTGTTACCTACCAAATACTTATGGTGTAGTAAAAAATATTTACCATGGGTAGAAAAAGTTACTGTAGGTAAAAAGTGATTTGTATTTACCATGTAGGTGAAAAATATTTACTGTAGGTAAAAAATATTTATTGTCGGTAAAAAAGTGAAAACGGAATATGCTGTGCTGTGAGTCCACACGAACATCCTCGTGTAAATTTCACTAGAAATTCACACCTAGAATGGGCTATTCTGTAAGATATAGGTTGTAGGCATGCATAAGAGCTCGTTCCCACGTATCTTCTGTCCATGGCACTGTTTACTCTTTGGTGCTTGTGAAGTAGATTTTTCTTCTCTTTCGAGATCCCTTGGACTAGAGTATCCTCATCTCCCCAACAACTGACTGTGCCTTTATTGCATCTTCACAAGGGGTCCTAAAAACCATGCATCATATAGCCCTCCCCCTTAACACTAGGTTGGTAACCTAACAGGACATAAAAGTGTCCGTTTAGGGTTTTGAAAAAAACCTCCAAAACCATAGTAGATCCACTCATTTTGTAAAATCCTTTCATGAGGTTATAGTTCAAGGCCTACTATACATGGAAAAAATAAGAAACTTGTAAAATTTCTCATCTTTTGGTCACACCAAGCCTCCAAAGTTGATGGACCAGTACATTTTCATCAAAACAGTCATTTCTTACGTTTTGTTGCATAAAAATAAGATTAGGGAATTTTGTAGGACTTGAGATAAATTCCCTAGTTAACTTCAATGGGTTGTTGATCAGAACATATAATTGCTTCTCACTCACTATTTTTTGTTTTGCCAAAAGAAATAGGTACAAAAAAGTTGAATTTTTACCATTCTGCAAACCTATCATCAAAGTTTCTATAGCCACGCTCAATACAAATAATATATGCATGTTTTCTTAGTTCCCTATTGTCCTTTAGGTTCATAAGGAGCCATGGAGCATGTCAAAAGAATAATACATCTCTTACCAAGGGGAATCTTGGGGACAAATATGAAGTGCTAAATACAGCAAACATGAGAAAACTGGGCTCAACATTATGAGTTGTAGAATCCCATAGAAACTATTCAATATCTTGCCAAATTTGATCCTTATGACTAGATATGGTTACTACCTACAAAATGCATATAGTTGTCACAAGAAACTAACAATATTGAAAAAGCTATACTTGATATACTATAATGTTTCATTTTCTTCTGTAATTGAAAAAATCAACCATCGTTGTCTACTATGCAAAATAGGGTATTAGGTGCCCCAAAACTCAAGGAATATTAGCTTTATGTTACAATATGCGACATAGAAAATCAAAACTGCATTTAGATATCATGAAAGCCATCAAAAAAATCATAGAGGAGCTAAAATTGGCTAAAAAACAGGATTTGACAATTTTTGTAATTTGGTCATAACTTACAACTTTAACATTTATTTCTCCCTAGAAGCATCGGGACATGTTGAGGACTACTAAAGATAGTTCTCTAGCATTATAGACCTCACAAACATGAATTCTAGAGTGGTATAGTTGCAAAAAGTTGAAAAAAGCCAAAAATAGGACCCGTTTTTTCACACAGTTTAGGTTGTGAAATGTTGTGCAAGGACAAGGTTAAAGATGGAATTGATATTCCAAAAAAAATTTGAGTTTTTTTCAGCTCATGAGACAATTTTCTAGACAGATAGCACCTCAAAATCCATTTTGAAACTCTTGACATAATTCAAGGAAAATGGTCACTTAATAGGACATAAAAGTGTCCCATTACCAACCTAGTGTTAAGCTAGAGGTATTTGATGCCTCTAGCTGTAGTTTGTGCTACAATAGGGTTCTCTTGAATACTTACCCACCTGGTACCAATTGAATTTGCCATGTTACTGCTTTCTTGGCTGATGCACCCTGTTTAGTCGTTTCTGATGAATAATTGTATCCATCCATGACTAACAACTGGTCTCCTAGACCCTTGAAAGCCATATCCCATCCATTGTCAAAATCCACTTTCACTGGTAGCATTCTCTTTTTTTTCTTTTTTTCTTCTCTTTTTTTCCTTTTTTTTTTCTTTTCTTTTGTCTTCTCTTTTTTTTTTTTTTTTTGAAACGACTATGTACATGATTGTTACCTTAGTTGGAGCTCGAATATGATGAGCTCTCCTCTGAACCATCCTTAGCATTGATTTCACCAGCATATGGCTGTGAAAGACGACATTGGTAGGACTTCAATCGCCAACCATTTACCGGGGTCTGATGTACCTTACCATCTAGGTCACCTACTTGGTAACTACCATTTGAGAACCTCTGTATCACTACAAAAGGGCCTTCCCACTTAAGCAAGAACTTACCATCCTTCCTGCGATCAAAGCGATTGTTGTATCTGAGCACTAAAGAACCTTCCTTGATACCTTTCTTGACAAGGTTGCGATTGAACTTCTTTCACTTGCTTAGTGAAAGAAATGCACTTAGGATGTAAATGCACTTGCTTAGTGATGATTTTACATATAAGACCATTTACCTTTTCGACAAGACCATTGCACTGAGAGTAGTATGGTGTAGAGTGCCTGCGCTTGATTTTTAACTTGCTCATCAATTGCCCGACTAAATCAGCTCGAAATCTCGGTCCCCTATCCGAGAGAATCTCCAAAGGTGTGCCAAAACGGAAACAAATGCATTCAAAAATGAAATCACTCACGTCCTTGGCTGTGATGCGCTTTGTGGGACGAGCTTCTGCCCACCTGGTCATGTACTCCACCCCCATAATGATGTATTCCTTCCCTGATTGAGTGCAAGGTAGTGGCCCTATTGCATCTATCCCCCATTTTTCAAATGGCCCATAGGTTTTGATTGGATGCTGATTTTCATGGGTAAGACGCCTTGGTCCAGCTTTTTGGCAAACCTCACATGTGCGGCACCAATGTTGTACATCTCGATGGAGGCTTGGCCACGTGAACCCTGCTTGTAAAATCTTTGTGCTAGTAATCTCTTGTGAAAAGTGGCCACCACACACACCTTCATGAAAACTAAACAAAATATCCTTTATCTCTTGGGATGCAGGAACTCTCCTTAAGACAACATCTTTCCCTCTATAATACAAGTCCTCATTCACTAAGCTATAGCTGGTAGCCTTTTTTGCCAACCACCTACGTTCACTTTTACTCATACCAGAGGGTGCTTCACAATGCTCAAGAAAGTAAAGTAAATCATGCAGCTCCTCCTTTCCCTGGTATAAAGGACTTTTCACAAGGATAGCACCTACTATGACAGTTTGTAGTTCTTCACCTGCTAAGGCATCTGCTTCTCTATTTTGATCTCTAGGTACAAAGTGCACTTGAACTTCTTTAAAACCCTTCAACAAGGCCTTTGCTTCCCTCATCTTAACAGACAATTTGTCATTTTTACAGGCCCATACACCAACCATTTGCTTAACAATCAACATGGAGTCACCAAAAACATTTAGCTTTTTGATGCCCTGAGAAAGACAACATTGCAACCCTAAAACAAGGGCATGGTACTCTGCTTCATTGTTAGAATGAACCTCTTTTAGATGAAACCCTTTTGCAAAGATCTTCTCCTTCTCTGGACCTAATATTACTATGACTGCTGATGCCTTGTCTTTGGTCCTCTTGTAAGCCCCATCAAAATACAGACTGTGTGCTCCCAGTAGAACTTCAGGCTCCGGGATAGGTGGTACCTTACTAGGTGCCTCTTTCTTGGCCTTCTCATAACACCTTTGTGTGAGGACATCTGCCAAACAAGCACGGGTGGAATCCTCTACTTGTAGTGTGTAGTCAAACTCTTGAAGCTGCACCACCCACTTTGCTATTCTTCGAGACAATTCCATGTGTTGTAGGGCATATGGAGAAACCTCCTCAGTTGTGATCACCACAAATTGTCTCGGAAGTAAGTAAGCCCGAAACTTCTCCACTGCAAACTTAAGAGCTAGCACCAATTTCTCAGTTGCGTTGAAACCCTTTTCAGCAACTGTCATCACTCTACTAGAGAAGTAGACTGGTCTCATGAGAGATGTCTTTGGGTCTTTTTGCATCAAGACAGCTCCTAGAGCTTCTGGACCTACACTAGGATTTACATAGAATAATTCACCCCATGTGGGTTGTAGGACGACAGGCAATGAGCTCAATTTAATGGTTTTAACTTCTTGAAAGCACCTTTCACCCTCCTCACTCCATGTCAATGTAGTGTGTTTAGTGAGCTGCTGCAAAGGATAGATTGCCTGAGAAAGGAGATGTATGAATCGCCCCATGTAGCGAACTTTTTGAATGAAGGAGACTAGTTGCTTCACGTTTGAAGGAGTAGGTAAAGCTAACAATGTCTTTACCTTTTCAGGGTCAGCCTCAATACCATCTTGAGACACAACATGGCCTAGTAGAGTGACCTTGCTCTCACCTATGTGGCACTTGTCTTTATTCAATTGCCCACCCAATTGGGCCAGACGGGTGAAACCTTCATCAACCTTGGACAGATGTACTTCCCTAGAGCTGTAAATGCAAAAATCATCAATGAAGACTCGTATGGACTTACCAAAGTAAGGTTGAAACACCACGTTCATAAACCTCTGGAAAGTAGCTGGGGCATTAGTTAAACCAAAAGGCATAACTCTATAAGCAAAACACCCCCGAGGTGTTATGAAGGTAGTCTTTCTTTGGTCTTCATCTGCAATTCTGATTTGGAAGTAGCCTGAGTACCCATCACACACTGTGTACCTTTCATGACCAGCCACTTCATTTAGTATTTCATATTGAAAAGACAAAGGAAAATGGTCCCTTTTTGTGGCTGCGTTTAGAGGCTTGTAATCCACACATACCCTCCACTTCCCATTTTTCTTTGGTGCTACCACAACTGGAGACACCCACTAAGAATCTTCCACTGGGTAGATAAATCCTGCCTTGAGTAATCTTTTTACTTCTTTTAAGAGTGCATCTTGTTGCATTAGCCCTAATCTCCTTAGCCTTTGCACCACTGGTTTGGCACCTTCCTTTAATTGGATATGGTGTTGGGTTACCGTCACTCCTTTAATGTGCTCGTAATCAGTTATAAAGAGGCCAGCATGCTTCTTTAGTACCTGCAAATAGGGTTCTCTCTCTTCTTCTAGTAGGTCCTTAGCTAGCATCTCCTCTAAGCCTATGGCTTCTTCCTTGTTTAGAGAGTCTTGACCACCTTATCCTTCAGGGTTTCGCAGTATTGTACCCATGAATTCCAAAGAGCTAGCATCCTCCTCAGATGACTCATCCTCAGATGAAGAGCAGCTGCTTGTGCTCCATTCATCCATAGAAGTCTCCATCTCTAGGTCTTGTTGTCTACCCTGCTTCATGTCATACACAATTTTTTGTTGCTTGCCACCTACCTTATGATTTGGTCGCAACTCAAGGGAACCTGTCTCCCAATCTTGCCTAGCTTTCATAGCCATAAGCCAAGGTCTTCCAAGGATTAGCGGATAGCCCTCCCCCTTAGTTGGGATCACATAAGCATCAATTGAGATTGCAACACCAAAAGCTGAAACCTTCACTCCATTAACCTTTCCCACACAAGCCACCCTTACATTATTTTCCATCTTAGCTTGTAAGGAAGTTTGCTCGTTTACTTCCAAACCCAACCTGTGCATTAATTTCTCTGTCATAACACAAATCTTGACTCCACCATCTACGTACACATTGGAGACTCGCTGACTCCTAATCTCTGCATCAATGATTGGCAGGATATCCTTCATGCCTCTTGCACTAATAGACCCAACTGACTTTGCCTTAGCCCTCCTGGTGCTGACCATCTTAGACCAGGTTCTATGCATCTTTGGGGAAAGGTGGAGAAGTTGCTGCCATGAAATCTTTGGTCCTTGCTTACTCACATTTGCTACCAGGTGGTAAGGTATGGATCCTACCCCAAGTGGAAAGTCTTCTACTCCTATGTGCCTCCTTGACCTACTCTTCCTTTTCTTGTCTCCTATCACTTGGGAGGAACCCTCATTCCGTTTATCCGGCTCTGAAGCTTCCATTTCATCAGTTCTTTGTCTCCTAACTCTCTTTATTGGCATGGCAACAGCTTCCTCCATTTTTTCTTTCCCTTTATCCTTACCATTGTCAAGACTTATGACAGAGACAGCCCTGTCCTCCCCTCCTGATGGTAGTGGAGGGATCTCTGCTGGTGCTTGTGGTGGTGGAGGAGGGGGTCTCAATATTTGGATTGGTGGAGCCACGTGTGCATTTTGTCCATTTAGTGGCCTAGCTCGAGGAGGAGTGACTTGCTGGCGAGGAGGCCGTCTTTGATTACCATTTCCTTGATAGCGTCGTGGATGGGGGCAATAATACATGCCGTGACCTACCTCTCCACAGTTGTAGCAAATGTACTCACATGCTTGCCTTTGTCCTTCTTATCTATTTCGTTCATTTCCTGGCTGGGGAGCCCTTACACCTTGAACCAGATTGATAGAAAAGCTCTCTAGTTGATTGGTGATTTGTTGAAGTAATTCTTGTTGAGAGGACTCTTGGTCTGTTGCTCCTGTCCCTGCTACTACCCTTGCCGTAGGTTGAGCTAGCGGTGGAGGCTCCATTCCCCCTTGTAGTTGAGCTTGGAATTTTAACTTCCTATCCTTCTCCCTTGCATAAGTCATAGCTTTATCAAAGGTATCTGGGAATTTACCTTTTACCTTTTCTCGAAGGATGGGGTAAAGCCCTGCCAGGAAACAATCCTTCTTTAGGCATTCTGGCTCTTGATTTTGATAAATAAATGAAGAGCTCAGTTTCTGCATACATGATTTTGTCAAAGAATTCCTAAAAAGTCCTAATGTTTCATCAAATGTATGGTATGAATCAAGAAGAGTTAGATTTGTCTAATTTTCTAAAAGGATTCCAAGATGTGCTCATCGATGATATCCTTATGGACTTACCTCCAAAACAAGGGGATAATGACCATCGAAGTGAGCTCCTATCAGGAAGCTCACCATCTAACAAGCCTCCTTATTGAGTTTCCCAAGCTCAACAAGAGGAGATCATGAGGAAAGTACAACAATTGGTAGACAAAGGGATGGTGAGGCCTAGCTCCTCTCCCTTTTGTTCTTCAGTCATTTTAGTGCAAAAGAAAGATGGTACATACCGTATGTGTGTGGACTGTCAAGCACTAAACCATATCACTATCAAAAACAAATCTCCCATGCCTCATGTAGAAGATCTGCTTGATAAGCTACAAGGCTCTACCTACTTGAGTAGTAGGATTGATCTTAAAAGTGGCTATCATCAAATACGGATAGTGGATGAATATATCTTAAAGACCGCATTGCGTACAACATTTGGTCTTTACAAATATCGAGTCATGCCTTTTGGCTCGACCAATGCACCAACCACATTCAACCATCTAATGGAGAAAATCTTTAGACCCTACCGCAAATTCATTGGAGTGTTCTTTGATGATAGTGTCATCTACTCCAAGTCCTTGGAAGAACACAAGAAACATCGCCAAGTGATTTTGCAAGCATTGAGGGAGAACAAGCTTTTTCTCAACCAAAAGAAAATAAAACTTTTCCTTCAATAGATTCAATACTTAGGTCATATTATCTCACAAGATGGTATCCATATGGATCCATCAAAGCTAGAGGTAATAAAAGCATGGCCTAATCTAAGGAATCTACATGAGCTAAGAAGCTTTATTGGTAAGTGTGCATACTATAGACACTTCATAGCAAAATCCTTTTAAATAGCAGGACCTTTACATGACTTAACAAAGAATAACGGTAAGTACTCATCGACTGCTAAGAAGCAAAATGTTCTTGACAAGACCAAATAGAAACTTACCTCCCAGCTAGTCCTCGTGCTTCCGGAACTCTCAAAGCCATTTGAGGTCCAATGTGATGCTTCTGGTGAATGCCTTGGAGCACTCTTGCTTCAAGAAGGGAATGCCATAGCATATTATAGCCGAAAGCTCAGTACGGATGAACGCGTCTTAGCCATTTATGAGAAAGAGATTTTAGTTATTCTGCACGTCCTAGACACATGGAAGCGCTATTTTTTTGGGGACTCCATTCATTTTACAACTATACCATCAAAGTCTCAAGTACGTCATGATGCAAGCCAAGATTTTTCACAAAAAAATGAGGCAAAAAAATCTTCTTTCATAATTTAATTTTCATATTGCTCACATTGCTGCACAATCAAGTGGGTGATGCACTTTCACGATAACCAAAAGTTAATGTGGTGTCTATAGCTACTCCCAATGATCTATCTTCTATGATATGCTACTGACCCTGAATTTAGAGACATAATGTCAACCCTTGCTTTAGGGAGAAAGAGGAACCATTCACCTTGCAGGATGGTTATCCAATAGGCTATGTGTTAACCACTCCCTTCGTGAGAAAGTCATGTATGAATCCCATGATTCTCCCTATGCGGGGCACAGAGGCATTCAACTTACTCTTCAAGGAGTAGAAACATATTTCTATTGGCCTACTATGAAAGTATACATACAAGAGTATGTTTCAAACTTTGTAATATGCCAAAAGACTAAGTATGATAGAGGGAAGCAACCTGGATACTCCAGCCACTGCTTAGCCCAAATTCACCATGGGAAAGTATATCCATGGATTTTATCTTTGGATTACCCAAGTCTATCTATGGGAGTACAGGAATATTGATAATAGTTGATAGGTTTAGCAAGCAAGAACACTTCATTTTTGTAAAAAAGACTATTAAGGAACACCAAATGGCAACTCTCTTCATATCACAGATTTTCAAACACCATGGACTACCAACATCCATCATGTCAGATAGAGATCCTAGAATGACCAGTAATTTTTAAAAAGGTCTCTTTGAAAATCTAGTACAGGATTGAATTTCTCTTCGGCCTATCACCCACAAAGGGATGGCCAAAGTGAGATAGCCAATCTTTCGATCCTCGATCTACTAAATACTTATGTTACCGATGTAGTTCAATGCTCACAATGGGAAAAGTACTTACCTCTTGTAGAGTATGCGTACAATAATATTGTACATACTTCTATGGGAAAATAACCTTTTGAAATCATTGAGAGAAGACCTAGAAGTCCTTGCTACTTAAGGTACATGGGAAAATCTTCACTACCGATGAGTATATCCATGACCTACAAGAAAATTTTCAAAAGATTAAGGAGGCTATATCCATATCTCAACAAAGGCAAAAAGTTGTTGCTAACAAGCACAAAATGGCCTTAACAATCAAAGAAAATGATTGGGTCTTACTTAAGTTTTCCAATGCTCGATTGAGGCAAAGGACAGACAAAAATCATACTGGCCATCAAAAGTATTATGCTAAGCTAGCAAAAAGATACTATGGTCCTTTCCAAATCTTGAAGGCCATCAATAAGATGGACTATCAACTCAAGTTTCCCACCCATTGGGTGATACACAATGATTTTCATGTGAGCCTACAAAGGAGTTCCACCAAGTGAGCCAATTATTGAAGACCCTCCCAAAATTGAAGACCAAGAAAAGGTGCTACAACCCAAAGCTATCCTTCGGCATGAAGACAAGGTACACAACATGGTAAGATTATCCAACGGTATCTTATTAAGTTTAAAAATAATCCTTTTGAAGATGCTAGATGGATGCAAGGAATACAACTTAAGGATAGTGCGAATCTTGTCAATGCTTACAATGCTACATTAGAGTAAGAAAATCTATAAATTTCTTTTAAATGATCAATGTGTTCTTCTTATAAGACTAGCTTTCTTTTTATTGTGCACAAATTCAAATACTATGCATGCTTAGAATCATGTTTGTGATGAGGACGTCTCTCAAAAACCAAATATAATTTTTCACTCTACTTGGGAGAATGAAATGGACTAAAGAGCAGACATGCATGTGGGAGCTATGTCTCCCAAGCACCAAATGGATTATTCATCCTTCTTAGAAAGATGTCGTAGGGTAAAAAGGGATCCTCTACCCGCTAAGCAAGATTCACTAATGCCTAAGGCTTTGTCTCTTCTACCCAAAGTCAACGACAACTATGATTTCAAGAGAGAGTTAATGTCATTAAATCTAATATCTAATCAACTCAAAAAAAAAAATCCTATTACATTGATCATTTAATGTGGGAGAATAAACGGGAACAAGGGCTAGAATATAGACATGTGCTTACAAATCTATCTCACCATGGGGCCAATGGTAGAAAGGTCCAAATGAGAGATGATCTGTCAAAGAAAAAGGCTACCTAATGGAGCTTAAAAAGACCTTAGTGTTAGCTTCATTGAAGACCTCCAAAGGTTAGTGTTAAAAAGTCCTTTAACCTTAGTAAGCTAGAGCTGAGCTTGAGGTGGGAACCCGGTCTAAGCTTGAGGTGCTTGTCGTGCTTGATGACGAAGATGCTTGAAGTGCTTGTCGTGTTTGATGACTAAGGTTCTTGAGATGCTTTTTGTGCTTGCCAACTAAGGTGCTTGAGGTGCTTGTCATGCTTGCCGACCAGGGAGCTTGAGATGATTGTGGGAACATTACCCAAGCTCGAGGTGCTTTATCATGCTTGATGACTAAGGTGCTTGAGGGTAAAGTGTTTCACAAAGTCAACAAATATCCCTACAAGGAGGGGGGAGAGCCCTACAAGAGGGGGCTAGAGAGAGAACACAGACACCCTCACACAATGCAAGCTTGGTACAAAGAAAGCATATAGCACACTTGTCAAGTTCCTTCTCATATTTCCCTCATGGTGTGCCTAAAGCCTATTGGTTAGCCTCCCAAGGGGTCCAAGGATAATCTAGTAGATTTAATTAATTGTCTTTGCATTTATCAAGTCCTCTCTCTCAAAGGGGAATGGGGGAAGCTTGTCCCAAGACTAGTGTTGTTTCTTGTAATGCATCCTGTAGGTGATTGGCCAGTCTTAGAGGGGTCCAACGAGCTTCAAGCTTGAGCTACAAGGGGAGTCAATCAAAGAGAGAAGGGGGATAGCTTGGGGGTTAAACTCTCTTACACACATTCACACACAATCTCATTGTGTGAAGTGCAATGTTCAAAGTGCAAGAGCTCCATCTCCTTCTCCAAGATAGAAGAGAAGTTGAGAGACTACACTATGGAATGCAAATCCAACCAAGATCCAACAGATACGCCGCGACGGACGACATCACAACAAGAACTCACCTAACAAGATTTTTCAGCTAAGGATGAAGCTCAACCCACAGGCGCGTGGAAGCAAGCATAGGGTGTCAACCTACAATCGACCGACTCTCGACTAATTACTACAAATGTCTCTACACAATGTCTAAGCTATAGCTTTCAGGAGTGCATAAGAAGAGGTTTCCTACAACGCTTTCTAGAGCCAAATACCCATCAAACGATCTCGAAACGCCACAGAATTTGAAGGAGACCCTACTAACACCAATAGGTCGCTCTCCCTAAGGTCTATGAACCAAAATCCCAACCCAAAACACCTGATGCAAAATCACGTAGGATGTCTGGCTGAAATTTACAGGTCGTCATTTCCAAAAACTAAAGCGCCTAATGTGTATCTCTACTCAATGCAAACGCGTGGATATGCTGCAAT
This sequence comes from Adiantum capillus-veneris, assembly GCF_014529385.1. Lineage (NCBI taxonomy): Eukaryota > Viridiplantae > Streptophyta > Polypodiopsida > Polypodiales > Pteridaceae > Adiantum > Adiantum capillus-veneris. Next base: position 147,272,884 of record NC_140936.1, on the reverse strand, counting down.
GAAAAAATGGACAACGGATGCTCAACGAATAACCAAATGAAGCTCGTAGGTTGAGCTCGCAAAACCGGATTGTACGTCCGCAATGTAGGTATTGGCGTGTAGCTCTTGTTGGGGGAAACACGCTGCACTTCTCTGCACTCGATTTCGACCACCGGTGCACGTGTAGAATCAAGATGAAGCTCTCACTCTCTCTCGTACATAGTACGCTCACTGACAAAGACATAACTTTTTAAAATGACAAAGGTTTTTTCATTAAGATCAAAAAGTGATATAAATACCTTACAATCTCAAACCCTAATGTTCCAATTTAGCCATCTACTCAATCTAAATGTCAAACGTGGGATACAATCTGGAAACTTGTGTAAGCCCCAATATTTACAAAGGTGAAATGTCGGGTTTTCTCAATAAATGAATAATTACAACAACAAAAAAAATCCGTCGAGCAGTCATTTTCTGTAGGGTGTGTCTAGCTTCTAATACTCCCCGACATGGTTGTTGAGCTGCTTCTTCATCGTAGGATTTCTCTCATTTTGAGCAGTGACTCATATCTTGCAGCCAGTAGCGTCGGGCCAAATATGTCAGTGCTGATTGTGAAGAAGCCGATGTAGAAGGCTTCTTCAAAGGCTTGGAGGTGATAAGATGGTAAAAACATAATCCTCTAATACAATGCATGTATCACCTCATGAGAAGGCTGACCAGACAGATCGTATGCACATCTTTACGTATCTTGAAAGAAGAAGATACTGTCTATCGCCTGGCCTGGTTTGAATGTCTTGAAGACTGCCAAAAGTTTTTACAAATCTTTCTCATCATGATGCAAGATAGGTCAAGTGAGCCAGTGAACAACTTGATGGCGCTCGTTAAGGTTTCCACCATGTATTGCTCACTTATTCTCTCGCCTGTCTTCGAGCCTGGAAGCTTAGGGTAATTTAGCCAAGTAGGTTGGCTTTTTTGCAATAGCTCATGGGCCTTCCACGTTCTCATCCTTGGTAGAGGGTAGAAACTGAGGTTATCTCTGATGGCTTTAGGTGCCTCTACCAGATGGATTAGATAATGTGGATACTTTGTCAGCCATGCCTTTCTCCACCTGGGTTGAGAGTCGACTATCAACTTGTCTGCTTTGTACATTGTCATTGTTGGCTCCTCTTTGATTCGCTTGTTGATTGTGGCAGCTTCATATTTCAGCAGAGGATATGGGAGAGATGGCTGTAGCCGATCACGTTGAAGGTTACTAGCATCTATCTTTTGAATAGTCATCGACTAATTGAAGACCCTCTGCTCCCACTCCAAAGTGTCTTTGGCTGTGTCTCTGACTGCTGCTTCTATTGTCTTTTTCAGCTTCTTTTCATCTTGTTGTGTCAGATCTTGTGGCTCTTGAGAGGGTCCTACAAGGATTTTCTCTTGCATGGTGGTGTCCACTGGATCTGCCACATTCTCTATGTCTATTCCCTCCATGGTTGCTGGCCTGATGCTAAATTGCTCTTCTGTTTGTTGCTGGCCTCTCAGCTCTTCTATTTGCTTCTGAAATGTCTTCTTTTCTGCTTTAGCTTGTTCTCCCATATTCACGAGGAGGTCGTTTAGATCGGCATTTATCTTTTCCACCTCTTTGAGATTTCTCTTGATGGTTTCTAGCTCATTCCGCATTACTGTGTGCTCTTCTTCCATGCGGGTTTGCATGACCACTGACCCCTCAGCCATCATCAGTCTCTGCTTTTTCTCTAAGGTTAACTTCTTTTGGATCTCTTTCATTTGTTCTTCATAAAGCTCCGTCTCTGAAGCGGTGTGAGTCGAGCTAGCAGCTCTGACTCTGGCAAGAGATGCCCGTAGCCATTGGATGGTTTGATCTTTGACTTTAATCTGGTCTTCTAGCTCGATGACCTCATCTTGGCTAGCTTCCTGCTCTATCTCTGCCTTCTCTTTGGCATTCCTCATGGCTTACACTTCCTTGGATTCTTTCAGCAAGTTGTAGGGTTAGGTTGTCCCTTTCCCTTTCTGCATCTGTCAATGACTTGTTGAGTTTTTTGTATTCTTCTTTGCTCTTTGAATTCTCTCGTTCCATCTCCTGGCATCTTTGCAATTTTGTGGCCATACTAGCTTGTAGCTCTGCTTCTTTCTATATATGCCCTTGGCTTTGTTTTTGGAGAGAGTCAACTTTAGATTTGATAAGAATTACAGTGTTTTTGAGATTAGAAATCTTGCTCTCCATGGCCAATGATTTTTCTTGAGCCCGGTTAGCTTGTGCATCACCATGTCCCAATCATTGGTAGGTGGCTATAGGTCCACTGTATCAGTGGCCATTTCTTTCAGTTCCACTAACCGCAGGCTCTGCATCTGTTCTTTGGGCCTTATGCTTGCCAAGTCAAATGCTACTGTAGCTGCCTCTTCTCTTGAATATCCCATAGCTAGTAGATCAAGAAATGTGTTAAACCTTCTTTCCTCTGGCTCTGGCTGCTCCTCTTTGGGCTGTGTTTCTTCTTTCTTCTCTTCCCCTTTGGTCTCTTCTTGCTTTGATTCTTCTTGTTCATCAGATGTGTCTAGCTCCTCCTTTTTTTGGGTTTGTGGAGGGCTAAGATGAGGTGGTGATGGCGGTGGGCTGGACTCTGGGCTTGACAGTGGAGTTGGTGGCTTCTTCTTGAAGTCCCGGTCCGCCTTGGTCTGTCGCTCTTTCCTGGCCTTCCTGCTCTTTTAGCAGTTTCCGTCATACTTCATCCACTTCTTCTTCTGTAAATGGGATGTTAGGGATGTTTTCTGCCGTAGCATCCAGGATCTCAAAATTTTTGATGTAATCTTCAAACCTATCTCTGTGCACCCTTCGAGATGACCCCGACATGGCCTCTAGTGATGGCTTCCATAGCTCTCTCAAATGTCCCTTGAGGTATCTTTTGGTTCTGAAGCTTTCCATTAATCTTTCGAGCCGTGGCGCTTTCTTTGATTTTGTCTCTTTGATCGGCACTTGTACAGTTTCTTTATTTCCTTTCTTCAACTCTGTCTGCTCCTCATGCACGGTCTCTAACCGGCACTTCAATCTCGTGGCAACTCTGGGTGCTTTGGGCTATTCATCTTCTTTATCTTCTATGAGTCTTAGCCACTCATTCTATGATGGAGGGTCAGGACATCTTCCCTTGGCTTGCAATGCCCCATAAACCACTTTTGTTATCAGCTCACCCGGAACAATGTAGGTGGGGTTCTTGTTGCTCATCTTCACCAGATTGTCATGGATATAGGCAGCATAGTTGATCACCTTTGGCTTGATCTTCTACATTGCCCAGGTGAAGGTGGTGGCAGTGGCATGGCATTCTGTACTTCTACGGCCTCTTTGTACACATATGGAAATACTGGTTATAAAGTTGGCTCATGACCGCCACTTTAGGGTTTGCTATATCTTCAAAGGTGTAGTTGCTCTTCTTTTCAGAGTATACCTTGACTTCATCTCTCCTTTTGGTTACACTATCCCCTTTGTTCGAGAAGTCTAGTGCGGCTGCCACTACTCTCTGTGTGATTACAATCACAGTGTCCGGCTTGCTCTACAGATCAGTGACTCTGGCCACTCCATCTTCTTTGATTGTAATTACGAATTCCCACACTCTTTTGATGTTGATTCCTGCCGGCACAACTTCAAAATAGTTATGGAGATCTATCTTCTCGAGGTACTCTGCCATCTTGCTTCTAACAAACTGATTGAGCTCTCGAGGTAGCATGGGTAGCTCTATTGCATTTCCTTCAATATCTTTGAACACGCCTCGGTAGATCTTCAGATCATTTGACTCTAGCAAATCCTCTTGAATCCACGTGCTGGTTGGCTTCAGAGTTCCTTATGGGATGACAAATGGCTCTACTTCTTCCAAGTAATCTTTTATCATCATTCTCTTCTTCTTTGCAGGTGATTCTGCGGCTGCCATGGATCCTGTTGCACTCAATAGTCCAAAGTTAGGGTTTTTTCCATATCAGCTGAGAAACTAAGTTTTAACTATCCAAATGACTTGAAAATTTAAAATAAAGCTTAAAAGGAACTTGGGAAACCCTGCATGTGCTCACAGTGGCTTTCTGGCTAAAATTTATCATTTAGACATCCTACGCGTAGGATGTCTTTTCATCAGTTTTTGGTGAAACTTGGCATGCGGGTGGTCCTTGGCCTGTGCAACATGGCTATGTGATTGGAATTGGATTTGGCCATCAAAAAGTGTATTTTTGGGCAGATTTAGGCTTTAGGCTCACAAAGTGGTGATAGCCGTTTTTCGGCTCTTTGTAATTGCCACAATGAGTTACCCCACCCTACCAAAATCCCCCAAACACTGTGGCTATCCCTACCATTTCACTGTACATAGGCGTGCGTGAGTCACGGGACTTTTCCCATATCTTCTTCAAAAACCCTCAATTAGCTAGTCATTGGGCTAGTTGAGCCAAAAAAATAAAAAATAAAAAATATAAAAAATATAAGTATATTATGGCCCATGCATATGTAAATATTTCTTTGTATATAGGGCCTAAATAAAAGATTTTTTCATAATTATTTTGGTATTTATTTAAATATTTCTACTTAGGTGTGTGTTATTTATGCTCTGTACATTGCCTCACCATTACCACAATTTTTTCTTACCATTTTTCATACTCTTTATTCCATATAGAAATATTTTCATGTAAGCTTCTCTTATATTTTGTGTAACTCCATCCCAACAAAAATCCAAAAAAACTAGTTCTATTTATGTGTATATTTTTTTCACTATTGTGATTTTTTCCTTCCTACATATATTCTCTATTACTCTCATAAATTAGACCACCAAAAATATTCATCTTTTTATGGTAGACTTATAATGAGAGAGATTTATTTTGACCCCTTTATATTTTTCCACCTATATTATTTATATTTGACATGTACATATTTTTTAGACCCCTCAATATTTGATTTTCTTAGTTGTACTATTCACTTATATCCTAATCTCAACAATATCTTCAATTATAGACCTACCAAATAAGGTCAAGGGTAGGTGGCATGCATACATGCACTATGGAGGGCTCACTCTTGGAGGTATTCAAAAGAATCATCCAAAGAAGGACCCCACAAAGACCTTGTGCAGTGGAAAAAAACGGTCGGTTTTGCTGAATTTTTAAAGTTCACTTGCTCTCCGAATTTGAAAAGGTGATACAAACAAAAGTTGTAGCTCGTGGGCTGAACTTTTGCCTCAAATTTTTTCATATTTGTTTGAGCTACGAGCTGTGAGCTATGATTTTTTTAGTGGACCCCAATTTTTCCATGTTATGCAGCCACACTCTCCCTTCCACTTTATCATTTTCCTCTTTCACACACACTTCTCCACTCATCATCCCCATCTCTCTCACCACTCCTCTCTGCACACTACTCACCTTCTCCTCAACCTTGAAGAATAAGAGAAACCATGGTGAACTCATACCTCCCACACACAATTCCATTCAAAAATTGACCACCTAGTCTCATTTTTCCTCCTCCAATTTACCCATATCTATAAAAAACCACAAAATTCATCCTCTTCTCTTAAAAGACAGCATCATGGTGGTTGATTACTCAGCTTCAATTACCTTGTCTCTCAAGGAAGGTCAAGAGTGGAGAAGAAATGTACCGTCAAAGCTAGTGGACCGTCAACAAGCGTCAAAATCGGCCCTACTCAAGACACTTGGAGCATCAACCTTGTAAGAAAGCCACCTTTTCTTACCTCTTAAGAGTTTTTTTCTTCCTTATTTGTATCCTATATGGATACTCCCATTGTAAATATCCAATTCCATTTGTAAATTAATACTAACTCTACTAACACTAACCCACTATGAAAAGTCCTATCACCTCCATTTCTCTCCTCTCTCTTTCCTCACCAACTTCTTGATAATTCCAAGCAAAAGAAATTAGATAAATTGCTGAAAATCTAACCCAACCATGGTTAGAGGAGTAACCCTAGCCTTCAAAATTGCTATAAAAGGAGGGTGTAGCTAGCACAAAGGGGGAGCCATAAGCAAGAGCACTATGCTATAGCTTGAGAAGCCAAGCTCAACCTCTCTAGAAGGAGCTCTTGAGTGGAAGCTCATTGTCTTATGCATGTGCATGTTTTGTAATAGGGGATTAGCAAGGGAACTCTATGCCATTGTAAGAGAGAGAGTGATCATTCAATTGAGAGTAGGAAATCTATCATTTCTCCTACTAGTGTAAGCCCAACATTCGCTGAATCAAGGAGGGTGGATTTGGACTAAGCTTGGATACTTTGTCTCCCTTCCAACGTGAAGTAATGGACAACAATGATGCGTAAGTGTCTTGGTGTTTTTTGTTAAGTTCTTGATAGCTTGTCTCTGGTGTTGTCATCAATCTAGCCATAAATCCCACATACTGTAAGAGGGCGACAGGGTGGAGAGGACTCCCCTGGCCTTAAGACAGTGATTGGGGTGGCTTTTCTTGTGATGTGTTGTGGTGAAATTTATGCAAGCTATGTTGAACAAATACTAATCTCACTTTGATTTGTCATGACAGATTTGTAAGAAGGTATTAATGCAACAAGCACCCCCTCCCCCTTTCTCTCTCTTTCTTAAATATATAGTTGTGTTTGCTTGATCATTGCCGATACGTTTCAAAGCAGCCCGAGCACTCTCTCTCTCTCTCTCTCGTGTTCTAGTGTGTGAGAGTGTTCCATTGGTGTTAGGGTTAGTGTAAATTCCTTGCTTGTTTGTGGGTTGCTCTAACGATTCTCGTCTTTTGCGTCCTAGTTCGCTCTTAAACTAGGTGGTGCCCCTTGTGTAGTTGGGATTTGGCTGTGGGTTTGTTGTTTCGGTTTGTGTTGTGTTGTGCCCCAGCCCCATTGAGCAGCACGGGAGCCTTGAAGGGTGTCTAGAGGTTGCTCTTCTTGTTGCCCGCCCCGGACCGCCTCAGTGGGTAGGATGTCCACAACAGGTGGAAAATGATATTCAAATGGTTTGAAATTTGATATATGGGCTCCTTGCACCATGGTAGTGGCTCCCATGAGGTCATTTCTTGCACAGAAGTTCAAAATCATGCTGGAGACATCCTACGCGTAGGATGTCTACTTCAACAAATTGGCTTGAGATTTGTTCTGTGGGTACCTCATGGCATGTGGAACATGGCCCTACTCTTGGATTTTGATTTGGACAAGAATTAGTGTTGGTAAGAGCCTGTGTAGTGTTTTTAGGCCCAAAAAGTGCATCTTGGAGGTGTTGGGAGCCAAAAGAGATAGGAACGGCTTGAAACTTGATATATGAGCTCTTGAAGGTGATATAAAGAGATCTCGAATTGAAAAACGCTATCTGTGGGCCAAAAATGTCATTTAGACATTCTACGTGTAGGATGTCTAGTTCGTGATTTTTTGCATGTGACCACACAGATGGGTTGGCAATGTGCTCATGAATGTATTGTGCAACTTTCATGTGATTTGGACAAGTTATGGTAGGTCTATGGCCCATTATTGCCTCTATGCCCCGACTTTACGTTTTTTTCATGCATATGAGGTCAATTTTTGTACAAATGTGATGAAACTTGGTGGCTAGCATGTAAAGGCTATCCATAAACTTTGTATGATGAGAGGTGTTGGGGTTGGTGCCCAGAAATGGCCTTGAGACATCCTACGCGTAGGATGTCTCCTGATGAAATTTTCATGGTGACTGCTACTAGTGTCTGCCCTTAGTCCCCCTGAGTCCCTTTTAAGCCCTATTTCAACAAAAAAGTCAAATAGATAGAAAGTAACTCCTTGTGTGGTTTTCAGAGCCTCCGAGCCATTTTCTGACTTTTGGAGTGCTTTTCGGCGATGAAATTTCTCGATGTTAGTCTCCATAGCTTCCCGGTCCCATGGGGATCCTTGGCGTATGGTTTTCATCGACTTTGGCTTCACCGGAGCTCCATTTGTCAATTTGTCGCACTAGAAGCACCCGTGGTTACATTTGTTCATGTCTTCGATCACTTGTAGTGGTCTACCACCATAGGACTTGGTTGTTGTTGGTATAGGAAAGCCGCTCGTGAAGTTTGGTGGCAAACAGACATGTGGTTTGGCCACGAGAGCTATTTGACGCTTTGTGTGTCTGATGCCGTTTCTGAAGTTTAGTGCCGCTTCGGGTCACTGTATGGTTATGTGGGCTATATAGAATTGTCGAGCATGTCGAGATGCTCCTACCCATGAGTTTTGGTAGTATTTGGGCGCCTTTGCGCCGATTTCCCATTTGGTGGCCTCTTGCGGGGCTCTAGGAATTAGGGTTTTCCCGATGGTTTTCTACTGCCTTTGGTAATCCAAAAGTGGTCTTCTATGCTAGGGTAAGCCGCCGATGAAGTGTCATTGCTTTTGGGTTAGCAGGTAGGTGGTCTCTTCCACTTGTAGGTCTCTACTGCTCGCTTGCTGTGTTCATGAACCCTACGCTAGTTTTCGCGACAAAACGACAAAGATGCGCGAAAAGCTCAAGGTGGTGAGCCTACCTCTCATGTATGGAGCCTGTCGGGTGGTTTTGCGCATCATAGAAGCTACTGGAAGTCCCATTCGCTCTAGGTGGCAGAAGCTCTCTCTCAAAAGTCAATAGTGGAAATGAGCTTAAAATGAGGTGAAAATGTCTTATAATGGGGGTCTCCGAACCACTTTCCGTGAAATTTTACATGTGCTTCCTGCTTCTTGCGAGATGCGGTTTAGGCTCAAAAATGTCTTGATTTGGACTCCATTTGCCCAGTTTCCGAGAAATTTGACGTTTCGGTCAAAATCTAGCCAAAACACGCTTTCCGCTTCATTCACATAATTGCACCCCCACTGTAACATAGGTTGTCCTATAGTCACTGATCATCCCCATATTTTTTGTTTTGCATTACTAACCGCATGTATATTCAGCTTGTATAGAGCTTGTGTAGAAAGACATTACTGAATTTTGTAGAGAAACGGTAGGAACAAGAAGTTTTGTAGCTCGTTTATGTTGTTTTTGGCTCTTGAAAAGCAGCATGTTGTGCATATATCTAGCATACAACACAAGATACATATAATCCAGGAGTTTATTCTAGGGTTTTGGCACATTCCAGATGTGTTATTAATATCAAAAATTTGAAATTTTGAGTGTTGAATTTGCTACAAGAGTCTGCAACAATCTTGACATATTGAAGCTTATCCAAAAAATCTCAAAAAATCATAATAAATCAAAAACACCACTGCAAAACTCTATATACACTCACATGCAACTTTTATGGCCCGATTTCTCTATTTTACCAATATTTTGCCTAAAAAATGGCTATTTTTCCTTACATACACACATCTAGGGGCTTGATTTGGCGTTTTGGCCCCATTTATTTATAGATTCATGTTGTATAAGGGCATATGTACTTAGGTTAGTCCAAAAAACTTCGCAATCAAATGAAAACCCTTGAAAATAGTCGAAAACATGCCCTCTTTTGCTCTTTCTACGATTGGGTCCACAAATGAGAATGCCTCCCCCCCTCCTAGACGGAGTCCTTCCGGACGACAAGGTATCGCCTCACTGTATGTGTCGTGCATGAATTTGAAAAAATTATGCTAATGCTTGGCCATGTAATGTGGCCCTATATTGATGCATACGCGGTCAATGCATGGAAAAATTAATACTGTGCAAGAAGAGGGTATAAGCAAGATGCTTATTGGCATTCGCCGTCGAGGTTTTCTTTTTTTTGTTGATTTGGTTGGAAGATTTTCTTTGCAAGTAAAGGTTGTAACTCTACCGCTCTTTGTTTGATCGTCTGTTTGCAGGTCGCCGCGACGGACGTCCATAGCATAGCTCTCAAGCATCAACATGTTTATCAATACAAGGGAAGCGACCAGGATGAGGCATGGAAACTCACTAGGGTGTCACTCCTAATGAAGTGAACTCGATGAGATGCATCTACTCACTCTACAAGAAAATCAAACGCATTACCGCCAAGTAATCTGACTATGTTCTTCTACACAGCTCTAGAGTCGTCACGCCCGTTTACCATGCAAACTTATTCGGAATCGCACGAAACTTGGAGGGAAGCTACAGGGGACTATCAGGATTGTATCCTATCAATGTCACAGCATGCTGGAAAGGTACAAAGATCGCGATCGTTTGTCCCAAAGCTAGAAAAAATAGCAAACAAGTGATCCTAATGGGTCGTTTTAGGGTCCCTAATGCCCCTCCTAGGGTCAAAACAACATAAAACACACATATAGACACTCAAAACAACGATTTAAGGCCTCAAACTCGTAGTTGAAAACCTACACCAAATTTTGAATGATTACACGTGAATGGAAGAGCAAGGTAAGAGGAACACAATGCAATAAAAAAATTTGAATTTGGATTACCGTAGCCACAATGGCGAAGATTACAAGTTGGAACAAGAAGGAGCTCTCAAAACGTACGCTGTCTTGTCAGTTTTCCATCAAAAGATAATGTTCAAACTTACAAAAAATGACCTTTATAGTTTAGGTCTTTACAAATGGCTTGTCCGGCCAAAAGCTCCTAAACTTCTAACTAGCTCTCTAATATACAATTGCTCCCAGAAGAATAATCATAAATCCTTTGACAAGCTCTAGGCTTAGAGATGCTTCCTTACAAAAGAATTTTACAAAGGTTTCTCATAAAAATATGATCCTCTTCTGGAAACGGCCGCTTGTCACTTTGTCCGCCAGACACTCCCCCCTTCCTTATCCTTGCATTCCCTCGTGCATGTTCAGTGCTTGGCCGTTGATGTGGCTCCAATGAAGCAAGTGTTTCTCAAAAGCTTCTTGTTTGAACGACAGCTGCCTGGGCTTCTTGATGCTATCTGAATGGATTTTCACTTAACGTGTGTTGGTATGCTACGTACCGTGCCTTGAGGTCCTTCGCCATAGGATGAAAAATCCTTGAGTCAATTTCGAAGAATCCTGTGACGAAGGCCTCTTCGAATGTCTGCATGTAGTGTGAGGGAAGGTGCATTAGCCTGGAGTACATTGCCATCAAAATGTGTCGTGGCGGTGAATCCCGGAGATTCCAGCAAATCCCTTTGTGCCCTTCCAAGAACAGATTCCATGGATGATCGTCACCTTCAGTGTCTTTAAACACCTGAATGTAGGTGACGATCATCCGGGCTATCTTTACTAGCATTTGACACGCCACGTCAGGGACATCCCACAGCAAGGTGACTGTTGAATTCAGTGTGTTGACCATGTAGGCTACTGTAGGGGGGCTGCTGCGTTGTCAAGACCGGGTAATTCAGTTTTTGTGGCCTTGAGCCTTTCCATGTGGCAAAATCCTTCCATGTGCGTCTTCTAGGGACTGGGCAGAAAGTAGGATTTATTTGTATATGTTGAGGAGCATTCTGGTAGTTAGTTAGATCCTGTGGCCGTTTGTCCAACCACTTCTGCCTCCACTTTGAGTGGTCTTCGACAAGCATCTGGGCTTCTTCCGTTGTTAGTGCAATGCCTTTGTAACCCCCATCTTTGTTTTGTGCAGCAGTTGCGGTTGACTCTGGGCTTTTTCTGCTCTGATTTGTTGTTGAAAAAGGAGATCTTCTTTTTCCTTTAGCAGCGTGTCACCGATCTGCTTCTGAGTTTCTAATTCGGCACTTGCTTGAGCTAGTTGCTTCTCCAGTTCTTTTACCTTTTGCTCATTTGCCGCTGTCTGGGCCACCATTCTTGATACGAGTAGCTGTCTTTGAAGCTTTTCTTGCTCTAGCTCCGATCTCACTGCTGCTATAGTGTTCACTGCTGTGGCATTGTCAGATGTGGAGACCAATGCTCCAGCAGGTTCCTGATTGCCATCAAATTTGTCAGAGTGCTTTTGACAGTGTTGTATGAACTGTTAATTCTCTGAAATCTTGCGCTCTCGTAAGCAAGCTCCTCCGTTGCTTTCTGTACTCTTGCCGTCAATTCTTGGCATTCCTTTTCTTTGGCGGTCAAATCTATCTTGACGTCTACCAAATCTCTGATCAGAGACTGAGCCTGCTGTCGCTCAAGGTCTCTTTCCTCTGTTGTGAGTTCTAGTCGCGCCCTCAGGCTCTCTAACTTCTCTTTCCCAGATGCTTGCTTTTGTTGGGCCTCCTGTACCTGCCTTTCCTTTTCACTCAGCACCACGTGCTGGCATTGGAACTGTCTTTCTAACTCCTTTAAAGTTTTCTTTTAATCAAAACCAGCAACGACCTAGCAGGCTTCATGGTATCCAATTGCTTCTGTAGGAGGTATAAACTCCTTTTGCGAGGTTGAAGGAGGAGGAGGAGGTGGTGGTTTTTAGTTTGATGGAGAAGGGGGAGGAGGAGGAGATTTTGGCGAGGGAGAAGGTGGTGATTTGGGCCAGGGAGGAGGCGATGATCCAGGCGAGGGAGGAGGTGAGCTTGCTTCTTCTCGTAAATGCCTCTTTTTGGAAGCATATTCCCCTTGTAGCAAAGCAGATGCTTCTGCTTTTCTTTTCTTTAAAATCTTGATGATTCTTTAGCGGGTCAGATCCGCCGCTTGGAGCGCTTCCACATTCCTCTCTCTTTGAATCTTCTTTAGCTACTCTGCTTGGTTTGTTTAATCAGCTCCATCTTTCTCCTTCGTTCCTGCAGTGGACTGCGAAGAAATGTCCACTTCTAAAGCCTTTTGCTCTGCTTCTAACCTTTGCTTTTCGGCCCGTACGCGAGCTGCATTTTCTATTCTTTATTGCCTTTCCTTCTCGAATCTTCTTTTTTGTGTTTGTTGTATTGCAGCAGCTCTTACCTGTCTGTCAGCCCGTAACTTGGTTCTTCTTTCCTCGACTCTTTGTTGTGCTTCTGCATATGCTTTTTGAAGGTCCGACTGCGGTACTACACTTCTCTCCCTCCTTTTTCTCTCCAGCGGCTTTGCGGAGTCTTCCTCCTCACTTTCTTCAAACTCTGATGGCCCTTTGTCTTTTGACTCTTGAGATTTTCCTTCTTCATCAGTCTCCTTTTTTTCTTCATCACTCGAGATTTTGTTGGAGGCCTTTGTTGAGCGCGATGATGTCGCGCCAGGGGTCGTCCTTATTGAATGAGCAACCAGCTTTGCTTTCTGAATCAGGGCCGTTTGATAACTGGAAGCTGGCAGATCTTCAATCATTCCCAAATCTTGATATTCTATTCTTGTGAGCATCGGCCCTGCGTTCATGTAGCTTTTGTTTTTTGCCGAGCTTTTCAAATTTTCTTCGTCCAAGTTTTCCAAAATGTAAAACCCGTAGTCGTAGCAAATGGTTCTATTTTCGGCTATTGCTAAAGCCATGACCACGGCAATGTTCACGATTGGCTCGGTGTAGCAAGGAGGCTTTTGTACTCTAAAATGCTGAGAGATCAATCTCATCGGCAATTCAAGCTCTCCGTATATCATGTCACTGTATTTGTATTTGTTTCCTTTTGCTTTGACGAATGCCTTCTCATTATCCAGTGACTTTGTCTTTGCGAGCAAGTCGTGTTGCCCTGGGAGGAAATGCAAAGCTTCGTTGATGATTTCTTTTGTGATCTTTACTTTCACCTTCGATCCATCCTTGTCCATGAGCATTGCTTGCCGATCATATTGTATCGAGCTCATGAGCTCGTGGGCCCTCATGTAATCTGTTCCCCATGGCTGTAATCTGAAAAATTGCTCCAAATGCACGACTCGCACTGCCTCTATTACCTTCGGCCTTCGGTGGAGGTTCCATATCTCTCGTGGCATGATAGTTGTCTTTAGCATGTCACCATCAACATCCTTAAACTTCGAGATGATTATCTGGGCAGGGATCTGAGCTAGTATTTCATCCGAGATGTGAGCCTTTTCATTTGTAGCGAGCTCCTCCACTTCATACGGTGTTGCTGTCCTCTGCCTTTCTTTCTTTTGGCGAGGCATTCTGTGTCAGTAGAATCACAAGCTGTCAGGATTTTCCTTTCGCAATCAATCGCATTTAGACTTTTAGTAAAAAACGATTCAAAAGTTAAAACTGCTCATAACTTGAAAAAATTTCATCCCTTCTTGTCCATATTTCACTAGTGGGACTAGGAAGACTAGAGCTATGATTGATTAAAATCTGAGCCAATTCTGGACCTGAGGTACACCGATCGCGACCGTAGTACAGAGGCCAAAATTAGATCTGATCACATGAGTGGAATGCTGATAGTTGGAGGGTCATTTTGGTCACTTTGTGTTTCATTTGAACCACTTTTGAGTTTATAGGTCCCAATTTTGGGTTACAAGGGAGTTTTGGACTAGAATTTGTCTTTTCATGAGTTTTTTGATGTCCAAATGGCTTGAAACTTGGTTGGTGACTTGAACAAGATATATACAAGGGATCTGTTAGGTTTTGGTCAAAATCTGATGCTGAGGTACACCGATTGCAATCGTAGTACCTGAGCGTTTTTTGGTGAAAACTAGATGGTCATGGACCCATATGCCCGCCTAGCCCACTGATGATTTATTTCCAAGTTTGGACTTAAAATGAACAAATTAGAGCAATTTTCCATTGTTTGACCTTATTTTACTAAGTCTAGCCATATTGAGTTTTCCTGATGAAATTTGGTTGGAGCCTGGAGTTAGTTGAAGTTAGTTTTAGAGCTCCCACTGCTTTCATGAGGTGCTGCTACCATCAACCTAATCCAGTGTCTGATTTTGACTTGATCAGGCACTTTATACCCTGCCTTGGGAGATTTTCCTGACTTGTGCATTTTTCAAGCATTCCTTGGATACTCATGTGATATTTGAGCATCCCTAAGTCACCTTTTGGTCTTTGGCATTGGTTCGGCCCCAATTCTCCCTTTGTGTGGTCATTCGAGATTGAAATGATTATAGCTGTATTTGTAGGAGATTTTGAGATCCATTCAAGGTTTTCTACAACTGTTCTGACTCTTATTTGGACATGTATGCCCTTCAAACTATCCATCATTATTTTTAACCAGATTTTGATAGTTGTAGGACAAATTTTCCCGTTTCGGTTGTGTTTGACAAATTAGGCCCATTCCATGAGCAAAATTTGTGCATTTTCCTTGAAAATTCAAGAGAGTGTATTTTTAGTTGAGTTCCAAGCCTGGGCCATTTCAAAAGTTGTAAAACCTGCATATGGGGGCACCGATCGCGATCGTACCACAGAGGCCAAAATTAATTTTGACACCTGCAGATTGTAAGCGAGGCTGAGGGGAGATTTTTTGCATATTCTGTCCCAAATTTTGTCAGTGAGGTACACCGATCGCGATCGGTGTACCACCACCAAACTGTGATTTGATCATATGGCTTTGTTCCTGACCTTGTGGGGAGCACATTGATGTATTTTGTGCCTGGAAAAAGTTTGGTTTAAATGCCTCTAAGGGCCCTTGACCTATTTGACCCAACCCGACTTTGATTTGATCCCTTCGCCGGTTTGTGCAATGATTCGCGCTTGCATGCGTGATAGACTTGATTGTAGACGGCTGGATAGTCACTATGTGGAAACGTCTTCTTAGAAGATGGGCAGCGAATTACTTAGTAATTAATACAATAAACCCGAAGTGTATAAATAGGGCCCATTACGTTGTTATCGGGTTGGCAATTGTTATCACTTGGGTTAGCACTTTGGCTCTAATTGTACTTGAGAATCATTGGAAATATTGTCGGCTATACTTTCTCTCTGTAATCATATTCGCTGTAATCATGATCTGTAATCCCAATCATGGCATATATTTCAATTATACTTACTTATGATCCAGTCTTCTGAATTTGAATCTGAACATAAGTCTGATTCTTATTTCAGTATCCACATTTCAGTCTAGTCTTTGATCATGTTCAGTCTGCTGTCTGAAATCTTCCCACACTAATAGCTGAAATCTTCCAACACTGGAATTAGGTGTCTCGAGAGATCAGCTCCAATTCCATTTTGGCGATCACAGTGGCTCAAGCTGAAGCTCGTTGACTGAAAGACTCTTCTCCCAGTTGAAGTTTTCAGCAATGGCACCAAAGTCCAATCGTGGCTGGAGATCTACCATTCGTGTGGACCCCATTCCTGAGGAGTTAGGAAGAGAGTCTGACCCCAAGCAAGAGAAAATGACTGACACTGAGGCTCAAGGAGCATAGTCACGCTAATGAGGCGCATGACTCACAACACTCCAGTCATTCTCGATGCCGATGGGCAGAATGGGAAGCACAAAAGGCAAAGAGTTCCAAGAATTCTCAGTCTCGCCAGAGAGATGAGCATACCAAGGGTAGTAAGGGAAGTCACCATACTTCTAGCAGACAAAACAAAGAAGACACTGATACTGAGACAGAGACAGATATTGATTGGGATGCTGACACTGAAAATTGCAAGAAGGCTCCCAAGCGTCATTCTGAAGCCAAGAAGAGAAGTGGTGGGATCAGTAGTAGTCGAAATGATTACACATCTTCTCTGAAGATTTCCTTTCCAATATTCAAAGGGGGAAAAAAGGATGATCCAGATGTTCACATACAAGCTTTCGAGCAGTATGCTGAACTAAAAAACATTGACGAAGATGATTGGGGGGAATATTTTCCACAAACCTTGAAGGAGGCAGCGAGGAAATGGTATTACCATTACCCTGCATGCCAGCTGAGATCATATAGAAAATTGCTGAAGGCCTTCACGTTGGAATATTCCGACAATAGAGGGGATGAAGATATTCTCTATGAATTAGATAAGATCAAACAGAGGAATTTGTCAGTCCACAACTATGCGAAAAATATAAAAGAGCTAACCAAGCAGTTGCAAGAACCGCCATCTTAGAAGAGATTGAGGGCATGGTTCCTGAATGGGTTCATAAGCAAGAAGCTTAGGGAACAATAAGTACCAGCCCCTACAAAAAAATTCAATGATCTGGTCTGAAGGGCATTAAAGCTAGAACAACAGGCTAAAAAGAAGAATAGCCACAAGAAGCAAAGAACCAGTAGCAGTAGAGCTGGAGGATATAAGAAATACCTTGCCTGAGGTGGCCAACTTTATCAGACAGCATAGGCCAGAACAATGGACCTGACGGCTGTCCGAGATGATGAAGTTCCACTTATTCAGGTAGACTACAAGGTCAGGAAGCAATGGTAACCTCTCTCAAGCGTTATTCTGGATGGAGGGGCAAGAGTCAACACAATGGGAGCCCATCTTCAACAAAGAATGGGTATCACTAATATGAAACCAGCACCATTCAAAGTAAGAATGGTAGATCATAGAGTCGTACAGGCGACGGGTATGATTGAAAACATGCAGATAAGAGTTGGGAGGGAGAAATTCAAAACCAGTTTCCTAGTCCTGGATGTGCAGGGAGCATATGGAATGCTACTAGGGCGCCCATGGTTAAGAACATCACATGTTGTTCATGACTATGCAAACCAAAATTTGACCATAGAAGGGGCCAATGGCAGAATCCAAATCCAGACCAACAATACCAGGAGCTGGAAAAAAGAACTGAGTCCCAATGAGTTGTGTCATAAGTATAGAGCCAAGAAAATCGAGTGAATGCTAGCGGCTATGAACATATTCCCTTTGTTAGAAATCAACTTGAATGCAGTCTTGCTGAACAAAGACCAGGCTGACAAGCAAAAGAGACAATTTCTTGATTGGTTTACCAAAGTCAATGCAGGGGAAAGAATAGTTCAGCTAACTGGAAGGATGGAGGAACCAACTGATATTGGTATAGTAGAGGAACTAGTATGTTCTGAAGAGTACCCATTGGATCATAATAATGATTCAATTCCCTTGGTTTTTGGTTGAGCTGTCTGCTTCGGTTGACTTCTTCTATTTTATTATTGTTTGTTTTCCATGTCACTTCTATTCTTCCACACCCATACTTGTTTTTCTCCTGTTGCTAACCTTGATCTTGGCACTGTAGTCTGTTTGGTTGGATGTTTGTAGTGAACATGGTTGGCAGTTCCTTGTTTTTTCGCCATGGGTATATTGTTGTTTTTTTGTGGCACCCATCCTTGTCTCTTTGTTTCCAATGTCTGTGTGGTTGACAGTTGATTCTTTCGGGGTTGCTGAGCAAAAGCTACCACTTGTTGTTCTTCTGCATCCACATTCCAATCGATCCGCACATTATACTCTTTTTGCTAAGGTTGTCTCAACAACATGGGGTGTTGTGTGCTTTCATCCTTAACCACATAAAAATTGTGTGGGTAAATATATTGATGTACTTGTACATGCAATACAATCTAGCCCACTGTTTTCAGCGAATGTGATGTACTACTTTCCAACACTTGTGGAGTAGGATGTAGTTGACTTGTGGGCTTCAGCTGTTCGTATAAGCCGTAAGAGATCTAATTTTCTTGAGCTCTAGAATCAAGTAATGTCATCGATTCAACTTGATTGCTACCCACTTTGACTGCAATTATTGGCTCCACCGTGTCTTCATCAAAATTCGTTAGTCGAATGGCATTTATCTGCAACGGTGATCCACATTGTTGTTGTTGTCGTAGAAGCCTTCTTTTTGCAATGCGTTCTTTCGCTTCCGCTTGGGCTTCTTCTCGTACCCTCTGTTTCTCCCTCATCCGTTGTTTTCTTGATGGATTTGTTGAAGCATATCCTGGGTTAGTGGCAAATGATATTTTTTTAATTGACACCCACTAATTCAATTTGGAATTTCTTCACCTGCTAATGTAGCAAGCTTGACAGTTCCTCTCTGTGATAGGTCACTAATCACAAAGGGTCCCGTCCCTCGCTTTTTAAGTTTCTTGGCATGTTGCTTCAAGGTATAAACAAGTACATAATCACTTGTTTTGAACTCTTTCGTGCGCACATGCTTGTCAAAAAACTCTTTTTGTCGTCTCTTTTTAGCATAGATCGAAGCTACACCTCGTAAGCAAAGTTCATCTAGCTTTTCAAGACCATCTATTCTTGAAGAGAGCTCATGCCTTGTCCATTCTAAGTGATTTGCTACTCGTAGAGTTGGAATTGAAAACTCTATGTGTAATATAACATTTAGGCCAAACACCATGTTGTACAATGTCGTTCCTATTGATGTTTTGTAAGCTACCCTGTATGCCCATAGTGTTGAGTGTAGCTGCTGATCCCAGTGTGTCCTTGATTCTGATACAATTTCTTTGAGAACCGTGCATAGTGTTTTATTTGTGGCCTCAGCTTGTCCATTTGCCTGTGGATGATTGGAGCAGATTTTCTATGTATGACCATGAATTCACCTAGCAGATATTCAATGACTTCATTAAGAAAATATGTTCCTCGGTCACTGAAAATTCCAATTGGTAACCCATATCATATAAAGAAATTCTCATACAAAAATTGTGTAGTGGTTCGTGCATCTACTTTTTGTGTTGCCTTGGCTTTCGCCCATTTTGTGAGATAGTCCGTAGCCACAATGATATATTGGGTATGGGTGCTATATGCAGGGGGTGAAATAGGCCCCACAAAATCAATGCCCCATTTTGCAAATGCCCTTGCTCCCATTATGGGCCGTAGTGGAATCTCATCTCTCTTTATTGGCACCTGGGTGCGTTGACATGCGTCACGACGCTTTACAAATTCTTCAGCATCCATATGTAATGTAGGCCACCATATTCCTACGGTCAAGACAATTTTTGCCATTTATGCCTCCATGTGTGTGTTCTAGAATTAGTAGGTATTCACTTTCACTTGCACATATTCTAAGTTGATTGTTCTTTCCTCGCTTATAGATTTGGTTCCCAATTAAATTATATTCGCGAGCCTCCAGCTCTATAGCCCTTTTTACTACTCTTGTTGTGTTTTCAGGAAATGTCTTTGTGGTTAAGAAATCAATGATATATTGACTCCATTCTGGTGCAATGTTTACCTGAAACAATGTCGCGTGATCCACTGGTTGTTTGGCACTACATATAGTACCATTGTTAACATAAGCATGTGTGTCAGCGTACATAGTTGGACAATAAACCACTAATTGTTTAAGTCTCTGGTGTATTTTCATTGTTGAACAATGAAATGCACAATCATGGACATGTGTTTCTTCAAGATAACACTCGAATTCCTCTGGATTTATACATAATCGTAGAATTTGGTCCGATCCTAGATGATCCAGCCATCCTGCAATCAACTGGAAGTTTTTTGTTTGTCAAATTGTTCATTGTTTGAACCTGTCTTCCTTGTTATCAAACCTACCTCCAAAGGAAAGAATGATAACAATTTCCTGAGACCATTTGGGTATCATTTTATTGAAAACATACGCATCAGGTATGTCATCATCTACTCCTTTAGGAGCTTCCCCGTTATGTAGCCTTGAAGGATGATCCGCCCGTAGATGTGTTCTATCCTTTTTGACTACCACTGTGAAATCAAACTCGAGCAATATAATAAAACAATGTACAATTCTCCTAGTATTGCATGGTTTATTTACCAGATACAAAACAGCTTGATGATCTGTGAAAAACACAAATTTTTTTGCGAGCAAATAATGCCGAAATTTCTTTAGAGAATAAATCATTCCTAACCCCTCTCTTTCGGTGGTTGTGTAGTTCTTTTCTGCACTGTTTAATTGTCGGCTTGCATAACAAACTCGGAAATCCATTGTTCCATCTCCAGGTTGAGCCAGAATACTGCGGATTTCATATGCAGATGCATCAATGTGAACATGGAATATCTTTTTCCAATCTGGTTCTTTAAGTACAGGTGCTGATACAAGGTTTTCATTTAGCTTTTGGAATGAAGTTTCACACTCCTCAGTCCAGTTGAAGCTGACTAACAAACGATACCAAGGTTGTGCGATGACTGCATACATATATATGAATCTTTGATAATATCCACAGTGTCCCATGAAGGATTGCACTTGTTTCGCATTACTAGGCCTAGGCAGGTCTACTATGACTTTGATTTTGTCTAGGTCAATGGTTATGCCATTTCTTGAGACAATATGTCCTAAGATGCGGCCTTGCCTAACCATTAAAATGCACTTTTCCGGGTTAAGACATATTTGATATGTTCTACACTGTAGACATGTAGTAGTGTTAGTGTGTATACGCGCTTCACCAGGGGCACTTTTCTCCCACTGGGTTTTTCCCCCTGGACATCTGGTGTGAAAGGACACCTTATCTCTTAGGGTTTCATATAAGCTTTGTAGCTCTGAGTTTGTAGATATATTATTATTCCAATACAGAGATCTCGTACACAAGCTCTGTGTCTTCTCCTTCTCCATCTTCTTCCTACTCTGAGTTGCTGTCTTCCTTCTGTTTCCTGTTTCATCATCTTCAACAATTGGTATCAGAGCGAGGTGATTTCCAGAGCCTCTACTTGCGTTTTCGCGTCCGCGCGCACAATCGCAGTTTTCAGGCAGTTTTCGGAAAATTTGTTCGTGGGAGCATCCTCGACGTTCCGGGAGTATTCTGATCAGGCGACCTGGGGTTTTACCCCCCTTTCGAAGCCGTTCGAGCCCTCAGAATTTTGTTCTGAGCAGCGTAGCAGAAGTTACTTTTCGGAGGCGTTTAGATCAAGAGGGTGTGCTTTTTGACAGATTTTCTTCAGGTAAACAGTTCTTTTGGGAAGCAGCTTGTCTTAGCTTTGTGCTGAGATTTTGTGTAGAGTTTTGCTTGCATTGGAGAGGAGATTTGTGAATCTCTTGGAGGTTCTTTTGCTCTCTTGTGTGCATCTACAGTATGGCTCAATCTACGGAGAAAGAGATTTTTGGTGCGTTTACATCCGAAGACAAATTGGATGGTACCAACTATTCTCTTTGGTCTTTTATGGCCAAAAATGTTTTGGTTGGTAAAGGATTGTGGGATTATGTATCTGGAGATGAAGTTCGTCCAGGTAGCATTGCACCTGCCACGCCTGGTCGTGGTGCAGCTGTTGGTGCAGGACCCTCACAAGTCACTCCAGAGCAAAAGAGATGGGATACTAAAGATGCACAGGCTATGGCTGTGATTGCCTTAACCATAAAGAGGACAATCACACCACATATCAGATCTTGCAGAACTTCTGAGGATGCTTGGAACACTCTGCAAGCTATGTTTGGAGGAAGAAACGCTGCCAGAATAGAGTTTTTGAAGAAACAACTTGACAAAATACAGATGGACGAAGGTGACGATATTGTCGAGCATCTTACAAAAATCAGGGATCTTAAAGAGCAATTGCTTAGCGTTGATGAAGTGATTCCAGAGAAGGACTTGGTTTCCAAAACACTCAATTCACTACCACCATCTTATTTGACTTTTCAGACTTCTTTGACTCTGTCTTTGCGAGCTAATCCTGACCCTCTTCATTTTGAAGAGTTAGTGGCTTTGCTATTGCAGGAGGATCAATCACGTAAGAACAAGTCTTTACAGGTGGATGGTATGGATCATGCTCTTGTTGTACAGAACAAAAACAGGGGTAAAGAGAGTGCTCATCACTCCAAGTCTAGTGCAGGACAATCCTCAGAGAAGTCTAAAGGTGATTCCGACAAGTCCAAGAAGAAAGGTAAATGTCACTACTGCAAGAAACCTGGTCACTACATTAGTGAGTGTAAAAAGCGAATTGCTAAAGAAAAGAAGAAAGAGTCAAGTTTGGTTGTTTCAGCTTCTGGTGATTCTTCTACAGCTAAAGAAGAGTCTGCAAACTTTGTGCAGGATTCTTATGCTTTTGTAGTATGTTCAAATTTTTCTGCTTACAGTGTTGACAAGACACAAATGATTTGGTACTTTGATAGTGGTGCATCCAGGCATATTACTTCAAGGAAGGATTTGTTTTGTTCATTGGATGCAGCTCCAGCAGGAAAGAAGGTGACATGTGCAAATAATGCTTCTTATCCAATCAAAGGTGTTGGTAAGATTTTGATTACCATTTCAGATGGTTCAGATTTATGCTTGCCAGATGTCTTATATGTTCCAGGGATCAAGAAGAATTTGTTGTCTGTATCCTCTCTTGCAAAAAATGGTCTTCGGGTCATTTTTGAGGATGACAGATGTGTTGTACGAGATCGAGAGAATGGTTATTCTCTTATCACTACAGGTACGCTGGAAAATGGACTATTTGTGCTAGATCATTATGAAAAGCAGATTCAGGTATGTATTGCAGAAACAAAGACTCAGGCCATGCAGGATGCTGAGTTGTGGCATGCTAGATTTGGGCATGTTAGTTATGGCAGTTTGATGACTTTACAACGTCATAATATGGTGCATGATTTGTCTTTATTGGAGATGCCACCAAGACATGTATGTGAAGGTTGCGTTCTTGGAAAGATGCACAGATTTGCATTTTCGCAGGATGGTTCAGTTAGAGCAACACGAAAGTTGCAACTTGTACACAGTGATGTATGTGGTCCTATGAGGACGCCATCTTTGGGAAACAGCCTTTATTTTGTGACCTTCATTGATGACTTTTCCAGGTTTTGTTGGGTGTATCCACTCAAAGCAAAGTCAGATGTGTTTGCAGTTTTTCAACATTATGTCGCCATGGTTGAAAATGAAACAGGTTGCAAAGTACAGACTCTTCGTACCGATCGAGGAGGTGAATACATGTCAGGTGCATTTAAGGATTTTTTGGGAAAGAAAGGCATTAAACACCAATGCACTATGCCATACACACCACAACAGAATGGTGTTGCAGAAAGGAAGAAGAGGTCTTTAATGGAGACAGCTAGATGTATGCTCAAGGCTAAGAGTTTGCCTCATAAGCTATGGATGGAGGCAGTTGCTTGTGCAGCACATGTTTTGAACAGGTGTCCTACTCGTGCCTTGAAGACCATTACTGCATATGAAGCTTGGTATGACAAAAAACCTTCAGTCAGTTATCTTCGTGTTTTTGGTTGTCTTGCTTATGCTCACATCCCTCAGCAGTTACGTGGGAAGCTTGATGATAAGGCAATCAAATGTATATTTGTGGGGTACAGTAGTGGAAGTAAAGGTTATAGACTTTACAATCCTGC
Source organism: Adiantum capillus-veneris (assembly GCF_014529385.1). Classification (NCBI taxonomy): domain Eukaryota; kingdom Viridiplantae; phylum Streptophyta; class Polypodiopsida; order Polypodiales; family Pteridaceae; genus Adiantum; species Adiantum capillus-veneris. The sequence continues at coordinate 147,249,168 of NC_140936.1, read as the reverse complement.
TACAAACAAGATTTTTGAAAGTCGTGATGTAATTTTTGTAGAAACTACTGCTCAACCTATGGTTGCTTTTGATGTACCTCATATGCAGACACATGATGTATTTGAAGGTTTGCTTCCTTCTTTTGTGGAAAATCAAGATTCACAACAGGTTGATAATCTTGATCAATCTTTTGATCAGCATGTGACACCTCATGATGTAGAGGAAATTGTGCGTGAAGAGCAAGAAGTTCTCAGGGAAGAAAGAACCTTGCCTAAATGGGTTCAGAAAACTTTGCAGGATAGCAAGTTGGATGCACCGTTGCCACGAAAAACACGTGCTGGTACTACTTTTGGCAGAGAGCAAGTAGATTTGGCTTGCTTTAGCACTCTTTGTGATGCAGATGAGCCTGATTCATTTGAACAAGCTTTAGAGTGTGTTCAGTGGAAAGATGCTATGCAGCAAGAAATTGATTCTATTCATAAGAATCATACATGGGATCTAGTGGACTTGCCTACAGGTAAAAAGCCTATTGGTACAAAGTGGGTTTTTAAGGTAAAAAGGAAACAAGATGGTACTGTTGACAGGTACAAAGCAAGGCTTGTGGCAAAAGGCTATGCGCAACAGAAAGGCATAGATTATGATGAAACCTTTGCTCCTACTTCTCGTGCATCCACAGTTAGATCACTAGTTGCAATTGCTGCTCATCATGGTTGGAAAGTGCATCAGTTGGATATCAAAACTGCTTTTTTGAATGGTGATTTGCAGGAAGAAGTTTATGTAAGTCAACCAAGTGGTTTTGTTGTAAAAGGTCAAGAGCAAAAGGTATGTAGATTGCGTAAAGCTTTGTATGGTCTCAAACAGGCTCCAAGAGCATGGTATGAGAAGATACATACTTATTTGATTGGCCAGGGATTTCAGAATAGTCCAACAGAAAGTACTTTGTATGTCAAAAAGAGGGATGGAGTTCTCATTATGCTAACACTTTATGTGGATGATATGCTTCTTACAGGCAATAATGCAGATGAAATTGAAGCGTTTATAGATGCTTTGAGAAAAACTTTTGAGATGTCTGATCTTGGTTTGCTACATTATTACTTGGGTATTCAGTTTGTGCAATCAGAAGATGGCATATACATGTTGCAGGCAAAATATTTGCATAAAATTTTGGACAAGTTTGGTATGCAAAATTGTAAGCCAATCTCTACACCCGTAGAAACTGGATCAAAGTTGAGCATGCATGATGCTGGAGAAACTTTTGATGTACATACTTATGCAGCAGCGGTTGGTTGCTTGATATATTTGGCAGGCAACACTCGTCCAGACATTCAATTTGGGGTTTCACAAGCAAGCAGATTTATGCACAGCCCAGGTATGCATCATTGGCAGGCTGTGAAGCGCATACTTCGTTACCTTTCAGGTACCCCTAATCTTGCCATGTTCTTTCCAAGGGGGGATATGTATGGAAAGCACAGTTCTATGCAGCTTCTTGGTTACAGCGATTCAGATTGGGCTGGTGATTTTGACACACGACATTCCACAAGTGGCAATTGTTTTTTCTTGGGAAATGCATGTATATCTTGGCTAAGCAAGAAGCAACCCACAGTGGCTACATCAACTTGTGAAGCTGAGTACAGGGCAGCTTTCACGGCAACAGTTGATTGTGTATGGATACGCAGGTTATTGGAAGATCTTTGTGAGTGTCAACAGGCACCCACTACCATTTTCACTGACAGTCAGAGTGCTATGGCAGTTGCAAGGAATCCAGTATTTCATGCAAGAACAAAGCACATAGAGGTTCACTATCACTATGTCAGGGAAAGGCTACATGCAGGGGAGATCACACTAACTTACTGTCCTACACAGGATAACATTGCAGATCTATTTACGAAGGCGTTATCACGAGAAAAGTTTGAAGCTTTCCGAAAAGCTTTGGGCTTACTCTCATACACATGATGATCTGCTACCTTGTACGGATTCACACTATCACTACAGGGGGGATTTGTAGACATGTAGTAGTGTTAGTGTGTATACGCGCTTCACCAGGGGCACTTTTCTCCCACTGGGTTTTTCCCCCTGGACATCTGGTGTGAAAGGACACCTTATCTCTTAGGGTTTCATATAAGCTTTGTAGCTCTGAGTTTGTAGATATATTATTATTCCAATACAGAGATCTCGTACACAAGCTCTGTGTCTTCTCCTTCTCCATCTTCTTCCTACTCTGAGTTGCTGTCTTCCTTCTGTTTCCTGTTTCATCATCTTCAACATACACTTCTCAAATACCTTTTGTAAATGGTCAATATGTTCCTCTCGTAGAAGAGAGTGTACACAAAGATCATCCATATAAATTTCTAAGAATATTCTCAGGTATTGTTTGAACGCATGAGTCATTAATCTCTGAAAGGTAGCTGGGATATTAGTTTGGCCAAAAGGCATGACCCGATACACATATATTCCCCATTCCATGGCAAATGCTGTTTTGTGTTGATCCTCGATTGCAATTGCCAGCTGGTTATACCCTGAAAACCCATCTAGAAAGGAATAAGCCCGTTTCCCTGCCACCCTCTCAAGTACATGGTCTGTGATCGGCAAGGGATAATTATCCCTTATGGTGGCTGCATTTACCTTTTTGAGGTTCACACACACTCGCAACTTTCCGTTCTTTTTGGGGACTACCACAATGGGTGACACCCAATTTGTATGTTTGATTTCATAGATGAATTCCGCATCCATAAGGTTGTCAATCTCTTCTTTGATTCATTTAGCAAATGTTTCAGTATATGTATAAGGATGCTGTTTGCTAGGTTTGGCATCGGATCTCAAAGGAATCATATGTTGGCATATCGATGGATCAACTCCTTTGAGGTCTTTGTAGGACCATGCAAACACATCTTTATACTTTTTGAGAAGTTGTGTTAGCTGTTCTTCTCCTTCAGGCTCTAAATCAGTTGCGATATAGACAGGCTGAGGCTTTTCACCTGGTTCAGCGAGGTCTATCCGTTTTGCATTTTCCAGCCCATTGTAAGATTCCTGGTTTGTTCTTTCCCGGACTGGTGGTGTCATTATGATTTTTCTATCCTGGATGGTGAATTTTCGATAGTGTGATGGTACATTCATGTTTCCTTTTTCTTACTCCTCCTTAACATTACTATCTCCCTAAGTAGTACATACCTCTCATAAAGACCATTTTAGTTCCTGGTATTTCTTTTTACGCTCCAGTTTGGTCCACTCTGGGTCTTTTGTTGTTTCTTGTTTTGATTTTTGAGATTTCTTTGATTTTGTTTCTGTTTTAGCTTTTCGTACTTGTTTTATTTCCTCTTTCGTCCGTTCCCTTTGCACTCTCAAGAATCCTCCTGATATTTGGTCTTTTACACAATCCTCTGCTCTGACAAGCATTAGATAGTGAGTTTTATCTTTTATCCTGGGCATCAGGTTCTCTCTCAGTTTGTTTTCTGCTCGTTTTTTCCTATAGCATTCCTGGCGTGGGTGCTGATTGGCAAAATCATAAAACTTGATATTCTCTGTTTTCTCTCCAGGCTTGCTTGAGCTATCCAAACACTCGTTATTTACCTCCAGATGCTCAGAGGAGTTATAAAACTCTTCTTGTTCTCGTGGTTCTACAATCTCATCTCCTCCTTGTATAAGGCTTACCATGTAATAGGGAAGCATATCATAACCATCTTTATCGCAAAATTTTGTCGTTGGACTATGTGTAATGGGGGATTTAACATTTGCGAGTTTTTCATTTCAAGTTTTTTTGACAATTTTATCAATCTTTAGAGTTTTTTTAACCAAATATGTGTCATAGCATAAAGTATCTATTTAATGTAATTTTCAATCGTCATAAGACTCTATATATGTGTGGTTGACGGAGAGAGAAAGTATAAGTTCTAGAGAGATAGTATTTATGCGAGTTACCATTGGAAGAAGAGATCATAAATCCTTGAGAGAGAGAGAGAGTGACTTCTCTTCTAGAGAGAGAAAGTAAAATCATAGAGTTGTATATCACTACGCAGAGAGAGAGAGAGAGAGAGAGAGAGAGAGAGAGAGAGAGACCGAGAGAGCATAACAACGGAAAAAATGTAAACAAATAAAATCACCATTTCACAACTCATGCCATTAGAGTCAAATATGCTCGCAATGCATGTGATCAGAGTAAAATAATCCACAGCATATAAACATGCAATAAAGTAAAAAATCATGCAGAATAGAGACAACACTAATTTCAAAGTTAAATATAATCCACAGCATATATAAATGTGATGAAGTCAAAAATAATGCCAGATAGAGACAATACTATTTTTCCCAAGCAATTGCTTTTTGAAACAACATAAGTTTGAGGATGTAAGTACATTCGCAAAACTACCACAGGATAAGATCAAAATTAGACTACAAAAAAGGATAGTCGCCATAAATGTAATGGTCACTCTAAAAGGCAAGTAATTTGCTCCCAAATAGCTTGCAAGATGCTTCATATCTTTTGCTTGAAATTTGAAATCCTTTGCTGCATAAACAATGTTTTTTCAAGATAAATAATCACAAGTATAATAAACCAAAATAAATACAGAAAAACACTTTCATATCATAGATCAATATTCTAGTTGAGTGAAAGAAGCATACCAAACAAGTTGTAATTAAATGGAGGGAGAAATCATCCTTGGTTGTCCAAGAATAAAAGCGATGTCCATTGGTGAGAGGGTTGGTTGATGAATAATCATGTGCTCCTTAGGTTCAAGTCCGAGCACTTTTGTGTACACATAGTACATATGTTTGCATGCCAAAAAGGATTTGTTGGTATTCTCTCGCTTCTGAAAATCCGGACACGTGCATGCTGGACTCTGTTTTATATGAATCTCATAACTATTGTGCGCTCCTTGCCGCACTGTCGAAGCAAGGGACTTGCCAATGCACCGTGTGCGAGCCGCAGACGGCTCCAAGCACACAACTAGTTTAACTAGTAAGCTCAAAGAGGGCAATGGTGTGTCACTCACCGCCTTATGCTCCTGCCGTAGAGGATTCCTCGCCGCGAAGAAGAAGGAGACGCCGCTACGCCGCCTCTTCGCCGCCGTGCCTTCGTAATGCTCGATCGCACACACACTCTCCCTCTCTCTCTCTTTCTCTCACACACACACACACACACACACGAGGAGGTGAAGAAGAAGAAGATGGAGATGGAGATGGAGCAAGAGCACTCTTCTATTGCACAAATGAGAGAATGAGTAAAAATTAGGTTTAGTGTCTTTTATATAAGCTCACCCCATTCACACTTGGGTGCCCATTCTTAGCCAACTAACTCCTTGAATATTCTAGTTAGAGTGCGCCTGTCATCGGCGATCACCCTTACCCTGTTCCTATTGGTCTGACAAGCCCGGTACCTGACTCTAAATAATACAACGTTTATAGATCATAGGGTGTCCGTGTGCCGTGAGGGTTAACATGCCTCCCTTCCTGATGTAGATTCCGTCCTCGGCAGCTATCCAGTTGAAGCTCGTTCGTCGAGATGGGAGAGCAGTCGACATGGATGTGCGTAGTCTTCTTCAATCACTGCAAAATCAAACAACATTGCCACAGTAATTGCATTCTCATATACAATTAAAAATCATATGCAATACACAGACAAAGTGATTGGTAACAGAATTTTAGACAATTTGTCAGCAATAAACATTGAATTGCAATATAATCAAATGCATAAACAGATGTAAAGGTAAAAAATTAAACAAGTTTGGGGTCGCTAATTTAACGGTCAAAAGGCACTAGAGCTCGACTATTAATACCATGGGTAACTTCTCAATTTTCTCTGGTCAATTAAGTTGTTTAAACGCGAGAGCCAAGTATTTGATGTTCGAGGGCTGACTAGAGGCTATACCTAGAAGACTTTGTAGTTAAGCTACGATAAAAGGAATTTCTCATGAAATCATCGCCTGACTGATTACCTTTTCGTTGACCCCCCAAAGTCTTTTCACATTGATTCAATTATGATGTGTGTGCTTATTTTGTATGCCTTGGGTTTTTTGCTTTTCAAGGAAAAGCGCCAACACTGGGAACCTCTAGGGCTCTAGTACCATAGGCGATACATGTGAGTGAAGTACCAATTTAAGCAGGGATTTATCTTCCACCTTAAAATTTTACATTGTGGCACTTTGATTTTTTGTTTGTTCATTTTCAACATTTTAATTTTGTAACTTTGGGGGGTCATATAACATTGTTACCCTCCCCAGGCTCATCACATTAGTAAACTCCCTTCATAATACTTAAGCTAAAGGTCAATAGGGTTAAGCCCACTAGAAAGCCCTAGTACATTTCATACAATGTTGCCTAAATCGGATTAAGAACCTACGTAACCATTGCTTATTAGGAAGGCATTCCCCATGGTATTAAGAGAAGATTTCTAATACCTAGCTTGGTCAAACTAGCTTAGTCGGACTGCTTGATTTTTAAACCTAGACAAGTGATTATGACAAAACATTACATTGAATTAAATGTTTGATACTAAGCCAATGCGCTGAATATTATGCTACCAACCACAATCAAAGCAGACAAACATGGATGCAAAAAGATAAGGGCAATGCTAATGGACATAAAACACCTGTTTGTGTTGATGGTCGCGCTTGATTTGAAGTGTAAACGAGAGAAAGGTTCCATGAAGGTCCAAATCCTATCAATAGCAACACGCTCCTGTACACACTAGAAAACAAAAGGAATACCTCCAGGAGGCACATTAGTGGGAAAAGAGAACTTCGCTAATCTCTCAACTCTAAAACAGAAACACTCCTATCGTACTAATCTTACCTACCCTCCATCACTCAAGTGATGAGGATCAAAGGTGTTTTATGGAATAGGTTTCTGTTTCACTGTACCAGATGTGACATGTGTAGGTCTGAGTCAATGTTTTGAATTTTAATGTGCATACTCGTTTGCTAATTGCTCTTGCTCTTTATTTTTTTTTTGTGAGTATAAAGCTTTATATGTACATTCCCTAAGATTGGGAGATATAGAGGTCAGGGAGAAAGGTTGAGAGGGAAGCAAGTGAATGATGGATGTCCACAAACACTCCCCCCTTCCTTGGGTAGATCATACCATTTGAAATGAGCTTATCACCCTTTGAAACCAATTGTTCTAGTTGGTAATAGGTGAGGATTTTTGCTAGTAGTTTTCTATTACCCTAGGTGCCTCGTCAAGCTGCAAGGGTGGTAAGGTACTCTCCCAGGATCGAACTTGAAGTGGTTCATCAGGTGATTCTTGAACACTGGGAGGTGTGGAGTCTTTTGTAGCTTCATGGAGGTCCACTACTATAGATGGAGGCTGTGTAGAAGCTTTTACCTCTATGTATGTATTACATGAGGAGCTAGAAGCTTCATGGGACTCCCCCCTTCCTGAGCTAGGTGGAACAAATCGTTCTTTCTTTGGTACCCAAACTAGCTCGGGAGCGGGTGTGTAGCATTCTGTGATTTTTTTCTTTCCACGATCATTGATTCATTTTGGAGCTACGGGATTGGGCTCACTTGGGTCAGGTGATAGGTAAGAGCACAATCTACGTTTTGGCACCCAGATTTGATCATTTCTTTGATAGTAGCCTTGGGCTTCTAATAGTCGTTTAGGGATCCATCGCAACATTTTCTTACTTTTCTTGGAGCGAGTGGTACGTTTCTTACAAGGCTTCTGTTTTTTAGCACTAGTTATGGTCACGAAAGAAGCTTCAGGGACCCACTTGTATGTTTTCTTCGTTACATTAGGATGAGTCTTGTCGGAAGCGATATGCATTGCTTGTAGAATATTTAAGGGTAAAGGCATTTCATCCCCCTCAGGTGTTACCCAGGTCGTCCCCCTATTTCCCCAAGTGTCTATGGTTGCTGCTAGGTGGACCCAATCCACATTGTCCGACTCAGTCATCCCAGGTAGGATATCCATATAAGGAGAATCTTGGCCAATGTTTGTATCCTTCTTACAAGTGTAACAATATTGTAGTGGGGCCGAGTGAAATGTGGTTTCAGAGTGATGATCAATAATGGTTTTACTCCCTAAGGGGTGTACCTTACCAGTCACCAAATCCACTCTAAGGACAGAGTCTTGGAATTGCAAATAGACATGATTTTTAGACCAATCATGAACCATTTGTGCTTCCCTCGTGAATGGTCGTCCTAAAATCATTTCATATGACATAAGGTGTTTAGAGAAATCCATTACAATGAACGTATGTCGTACCTTGTGTCCTAGAAATTTGATCTTAAGATCCTTGAGCATCCCCATAGGTTTGGCTATGGTACCATTTGCCATCTTTACCACAATGTTAGTAACACTGAGGCGGGGTTTTACCATGGATTCCCAACAATCTTTTGTAACGATGCTAACTCCCGCACCACCATCAAGAATTCCCTTTATAGTTAATCCCCTGGTAGTGATGGGTAGGGTCGCATTAGACTCGTTGCCTTCAAAATACTGCCCTAATTCGTTAATGGGTACCTCGATCACAAACTAGTGTCCATCTAAGTCAAGTGATTGCACATGATTTTCCTCATCAATCATAATCGAGTCAGGCCTATTTGGTTGTGCAAACTGCGGTAATCCCGTTCGTAGCTCTCCGTTAAGGAATGCTCGAAGTGCAAGGAATAACTCAGGATCTCCATACAGCTTTGCTATGATCGTGGTTCGGACCTCAGAAGACATGAAGTCCACTAGTTTGGCAACATTCATTGGCATTTTGCAGGGTGTAGGTCCTTGACTAGGAACTGGTGAGGATGGAATCTCATATTCCTCAATGGGATCAGGTATTCCTTCGTTAAACATCCTTTCCAACAAGAAGGGTGTATGCTCACTTTCTGATGTCCCGTCCTCACTCCCTTCTTGGATGATACTAGATATGGCTAACGGTCTATGGTTCATGTGGGGTGGATGAACTTGCGTGGGAAACACTGTGTCATGAATTTTGACATGCATGGGTTCTGGTTCTAGTTTCCTTTGAGTCTCCTCCACTAAACCTCTTAGATGTTTCACCTGCTCAATCTTGTCTACTAGGTTTGGGTACGTCCCAATCTTCTTCTTTCGATTCTTCCCTTTTTGCCCCTGTGGTTTATCTTGGGGGTCTTGGATTGGATTTGGAAACACTTGCGGTGTTTTCAGAGGCTCTTTATGGTTTTCTCTTATTCGGTTTTCATTTGGTTCCATGTTACGGTTTTCTTTGTCGGTCTTTCCCTTTGTGGTATTGGTTCTAGTCTCCATTGTCTCGACTGAATGTGAATCATCCTCGAGGTCATTCATATACACGGGGTCATCTCCTGTTCATATGTTTGTTTTGGAACTTGGCTTTGAATTTCCCGTATTGTGCGACCTCTTCCTTCGTGTCTTCTTTTTCTTTGCTTGGATAACTGACGCGGTATCTCTCTCTTCGAGGATATGGCCTGGCCCTTGAATCATGGACCGTGTAATCGCATAAGCGGGTGCGATGGGTGGTATTGGCGATGTCACACTAGCAATTTTGACCAAATTTAGGGGTGTGATTTTAGGCGCATTTGGGTTATAGGGGCATTGGGCAATCAAGTGATCTATGCCACAACGATTACATGTGAGTATTGGCATTGCAGAAGTGCTCCCTTGATTCATTTGCATCTGTGCAGCATTCTTTTGCAGCCTAATAGGGCACTTTGCTGCCCGATGTGGTCCACCACACTCGTAGCATTGAAGAGGTGGCCTCCTAGCCTGGGTGTTGATATTTTGACCTCTGGATGAGAGAGCAGCAGCTTGATAAACCGGCTTGACGTGCCCCCAACAATCTTCCATGTAGTATATAGGACACTCTTCCAATGTATCAAGTCCGTAGGCAATACTAGTGTCTATTTCCTCCTCACAGCCATCTGCATAAGCATTTGATGGCTCGCAACCCACTTGGTTCATAGGGGCAACTCTTGGATGCGGGGGCTGCGGTCCTAGCACATGAGGTTGTAGCGGTGTAGCTTGTACAACATTTTGAGATCTAGGGACCATGTGTTGTGGTAGTTGCTCAACAGGTGGAGCAGGCATCAATATAGGAGCTCGAGGTGCATCCATCCAAGCTACAGGTGGTCTATTTTCCATCATAAGTTTGATCATTAAACAATCCTTAGCTTGGTGACCATACCTACCACATGCGTTGCAAGCTCCATTAAAATTTACTCTAAACGTAGGGCACTCACTAGTGCTATGTGGACCCAAGCAAATGGAACACCATTGTTGCTCCCTGTTTGGATACATGTGACTATTTTGAGGGGGTCGATTATCCTTAAGAGCCTCTTGGATTGCCTTGGTGAGGTCTGTCAAGAATGTCTCAAATACCTTTGGCTCATTGGCAATGGGCTTTACAGTCATGGGTTCATACTCAATGGCTTGTGAGCTAGTGGATCTCGTGTCAGTAGACACCCTCATGCCTGCTATCATCAAGTTGTCCTCTAATTGGATTGCATTGGCAGTGACATCTTCTCAGGTTGTGATACCTCTAATCACTAGTCCATTATAGATTCCTTCATTCCTCAACCCTCGGATGAATCGATCAAGCAGTTGGTTATTGTTGAAGCACTCATTTACAGGGCAGCGAGAGTTTAAGTGCTTTAGACGACTAATGAAGTCCCTTACTGACTCTCCTTCCTTACGTTCGACCTTCTGTATCTGAGATGCTACACCCCAAAGCACACCTTCTCGTATGTACTCCTTTAGAAACAACCTTCGAAGGGTAGGGTAGATTGTTTTCTCGTCCACCCTTAGGGTTCTATACCAATATCCAGCCTTCCCACTTAATGTCAAGCTTAAGGCATTGTACTTATGTAGTTCGTTGTGTTCCCCTAAGGAATCACATACTTGTTCAAACACTTCAATGTGTTTTCTAGCATCTTCGTCCCCATTGAATTTTTGCGTGAGTTTGGCAATTTGTACTGCCTTACTTCTAGGCTCTCTATCAGATGCATGACGCATATTTTCCGCGATAGATCGACCTATGGTTTGAGCAAACATTTCCAAGTCACCTATGTGAGGAGGCAGGGCCGGTGAAGGTACTCTTGGAATCATATGTGGGAGAGGGACGGGTACCGGTCTTGGCATATGTGTGGATGATGCAGGATATGGAACATAACCGGGCATAGGTCCACTCGGATAAGGGCTAGGGAGCGGCACTCGAGGAGCATGAACAAGTGGTACAATTGGAGGTGTGGGGGGCATGTGTGCATAAGGGGCTAGAGGCACATACGGTCGAGGCCCCATATTAGGTACTACGACACTAGGTAGTGGCACTGCGCTAACCGTAGATGTCATCGGTACATTGTCTGTCAGGCTTATCCCTGGAGTGAGCACTGTGTTTTCCTTAATAGAGGGTTGAGCCAAGTTAGGGAAGCTAAAGTTGTCGCTCGGAGGCTCAGATTGCATAGAGACCCTAGGTGAAATGACGTATGATGGGTCCATGGGACTCATTAGAGGAGTCTCCATTTGTGATAGAGTAGGCTGTTGAGCCTTGCTCGTATCCAAAAATCTCATGGGGCCAGTTGAGAGTATATTTACCCCTCGGTTTTTCCTTTCCGATTGAATAATGCCATGGATAACATTACAGATCATTTTCTGTTGATCTTCGATGCTCGTGGCACTAGAGGTGGATTGTACAATCTCTATCCATCCTACATGGTAGGCGTGGCCAGAGTGTAGATCCGTCAACACCTCAGTGTGGAGGTCGTACGTCCAATGATCGTTAATGAACAATCCTTCTAGAGTCGACGTGTTAACGGTTTCTTGTGAGGTAGAATCAATGTTGCTCCCCGTGGTTTTACTTGTCACCAACGGTACTCTAGAGGGAACTTCTGAAGGAGGCAGCTCAACAGGGCCTTCTTGGTAAGAAGTTGGCAGGATATCCACATGGACACTCTTTGGGGGTGTGGGGTCCATGTGCGATGTGAAAGGAGAGTCCACTTCCCCACCCCCTTTGTGTGCTTCATTTGCATCAGGTTCCGAGTGAGTAGCTCTACCTAATGTTTCCATGAAATGGCTAAAGATACTAGTACTAGGCCGTGGAGCTTCGGGAGGTGCATGGCCTTCTCTCTAAATGTTTTGGGTAGGGTATGCTTCCATGATTTCTGAGTCGGAGGAGGAATCACTAGCGGCTATTTTAGGGTCTTGGGTGGTGCTACCTTGTGTCCCCGCTGAGGGTCTAGAGCCTATCGTGGATGGGTAATGGGTGTCCGTATGAACAGAGGCACCCTCAATATGCTCGTGTTCTAGCACCCGCCCAGAGCGTAAGTGCATGTGCTTTTGATACCCTAAGGTGTCAAAAAGCTGCTCTAGGAGGCCTTGTGACTAGTTTTTTGCGTGTTTTTTGTCTGTTTTTTTGCTAGATTTTTTAGAGCGTGTCGTGGAATGGGCCATGTGATAGCTCAAAACGAGCGTATCACTAGGAGGGAGCGCTGTGCTTTACAGCCCACCGTTTGGTTCTATTTTGCTCCAGAAAAGCCCGAAACAGTCTTTTCGTAGCTGGGGAACAAGGCTCCAAATAGCAAGTCTAAGGGTGCAAGTGGGAAGAGAAGGGAGGAGAGTGGAGGACGTGCCCCACATGCTCTCATTCCCTCTTGAGGGAGTAAGCTATATATATAAGAGTGAGTCTAGTATATATCATAGGACCGAGGCCTCGGCCTGGGCTTGGGCTTGGGCTTGGAGAAATGATCCCGATCCCGATCTATCTTTTATACAAACCAACCCGTCCGTTTTTATGCCTCACGTTTTTTATTTTCCAAAAATTTAACCTCTCCCTCACTCACGTTTTTATTTTTTCGATTTTATTTTATTTTATTGAGAATTTTTTTTTTCTGCAAAAAATTTTAAGCTTTTTTTTTTTTTTTTGGGTACGCGTTTTGGTGCGCGTTGACCTCACCTACCTACTTACTGTCTCGCCTACCTAGTGACCTGCTAATCAGTGGTTCACCTAATTACTAACCTACTTAATTAACTAACTGTGCACAAACCAGGAAACACAGAAAATGCAGAAAATTGAAACTTGACAGAACTGTGCAGTGCAAACCAGAAAATGCAAAAAATGCAAAAAAACGCAAGAAATGCTAACTGTGTGACTAATGCTAGCTGTGTGCAAACAGATTTTTTTTTTTTTGCTAACTGTCTAACTAATACTAAATGTACGCAGCAAAAAAACAGAATTAACAACTTGCAGAAAAAATACGCCTTCCTCTCCCTCTTCTTTCCTACTGCAAACCACTCATACAAGAAGCACAAAGTGCCTCTTGGGCTTAGTGCAGGGCTATTCCCCGGCAGCGGCGCCAAAAATGTGCGCTACTTGCCGCACTCTCGAAGCAAGGGACTTGCCAATGCACTGTGTGCGAGCCGCAGACGGCTCCAAGCACACAACTAGTTTAACTAGTAAGCTCAAAGAGGGCAATGGTGTGTCACTCACCGCCTTATGCTCCTGCCGTAGAGGATTCCTCGCCGCGAAGAAGAAGGAGATGCCGCTACGCCGCGCTCAACCGCCTCGTCGCTGCCGTGCCTTCATAATGCTCGATCGCACACACACTCTCCCTCTCTCTCTCTCTCTCACACACACACACACACACACACGAGGAGGTGAAGAAGAAGAAGATGGAGATGGAGATGGAGCAAGAGCACTCTTCTATTGCACAAATGAGAGAATGAGTAAAAATTATGTTTAGTGGCTTTATATAAGCTCACCCCATTCACACTTGGGTGCCCATTCTTAGCCAACTAACTCCTTGAATATTCCAGTTAGAGTGCGCCTGTCATCGGCGATCACCCTTACCCTGTTCCTATTGGTCCGACAAGCCCGGTACCTGACTCTAAATAATAAAACGTTTATAGATCATAGGGCGTCCGTGTGCCGTGAGGGCTAACAACTATTTTCAGTGAGAACTCGGAAAATTACATGCTCTTGAGACCGTTTCACTTCATCCAAAAATATAATTGTCATACTATTACATGCTTCCAATTTCTTTATGGCCTCTTTAGAGATTCCATGCCTCCACTTTTTCTTCCTCGAGCTGCCACCACCTTCTTTGCAGTCGCCAGCAAGAGGTTGTGGATTTACCATTCAATTCTCTATCCGAAATCCACTCTGATGCAGCGTGGCAAGTTTCTGTGTGGAGATATCTATCCCTCTTGCTAGTGGCCGAACATTTGGAGCAGGAGGTAAATCTTTGACTTGTATTTTGATTGATTGGGTATGCAAAATATCATGATTACAAAACCATAACCATTGCTCGATTGTTTTACCCTTGAACATTCTTTCGGACCATATACATGGAGCAACAAGACCATTTGAGCGACTATGCAAGATATTGTCACAATTTTTTCTCCCTACTGTTCCAAAATATTTTCTTTGACTTTGAATGGGCATTCTCCTGAGGGCCCACTGAGTGCGTGGCACATCACTCTCAAACACATTGTTTGTTTTAGATGACAAAGGTGTGGTCGTTTCTTTTTGAGATCCAATATCATCATCACTGTCACTAAATTGCAGCGGAATGTTAGAAATACCTGGTCCTTGGGTATCAAACTTGATTTTTTTTGGTCGACCGCGATGGTTTCGTTGCTTAGATTCCATGACATATTCCGGACAATGGGAACTACTTGTTCCTGTTCTGCCCCTCTTTTTGCATTGTACTGTTTCTTTGTCTCCATACAAAATTGGCTGCGCATACATGGGAGTCCCTGCAACAGTCTCGTGTAATAGATGGACCACGCTGGTTGGAGTCGGAGTTTGCTGAGATTTAACTCGAGAAAGCAAGGTCTCCATTGTGGGACCCGTTCCTATATAACGCCCAGTAGTATATCCCAAACGCTTTGCACATTTAAGATATGAGTTTATAACATCTGTTACACATGCATCATACAAGGATATTTTTCCCTTTCCACCTTCACCTGCTAACCAACTGGCATGTACACTTTCTGATAAATTAACATTGGGAATTTGTGCCCGCTCCCACGGACTTAGTCCACCCTATGAAATGCAAAAAAACATGAATTAAAATTTATAAATTTCATGTATGAAAAGAAATTTTTCTAAAAATATAGATTGTCATAAAGGTACCTACATCTGTTCCAATTCCTCCCCAGTGTGAAATTCGTTGCTCCCACCATTTAAACCATTGTGCGCTCCTTGCCGCACTGTCGAAGCAAGGGACTTGCCAATACACCGTGTGCGAGCCACAAACGGCTCCAAGCACACAACAAGCCTAAACTAGCAAGCTCAAGAAAACAAAGGGTGTGTCACTCACCGCTCTACGCTCGCCTTCGTGGTGGATTCCTCGCCGCGATGAAGAAGAAGCTGCAGTCGTGCCGCGCTCAACCGCTTCGCCGCCGTCGCGCCTTCGTAATGCTCGATCTCACACACACTCTCCCTCTCTCTCTCTCTCACACACACACACACAAGGAGGTGAAGAAGAAGAAGATGGAGATGGAGATGGAGCAAGAGCACTCTTCAATTGCACAAATGAGAGAATGAGTAAAAATTAGGTTTAGTTGGCTTTTATAGGAGCTCACCCCATTCACACTTGGGCGCCCATGCTTAGCCAACTAACCCCTTGAATGTCCAAGTTAAAGTGCGTCTCTCATCGACGATCACTCTACCTTTCCTTATTGGACCGACAAGCCCGGTACCTGACTCTACCAAATACATAATACACGTCCGTCGTAGGTGATAGGGTGTCCGTGAGCCGTGAGGGTTAACATGCCCCCCTTCCTGATGTAGATTCCGTCCTCGGAAGCTATTGAGTTGAAGCTGGATCGTCGAGGTGGAAGAGCATTTGAGATGAATGTCCTTAGCCTTCTTCAGTCACTGCAAAATCAAACAACATTGGCACAGTAATTGCATTCTCTTAAAAAGCATATGCAGTTTTAGGTAGACACATTGATTGGTAAAAGATTTTGAAACAATTTGGTAGCAATGAACATGAAATTGCAATGTAATCAAATGCATAAACAGATGTAAAGGTAAAAAATTAAACAAGTCTGGGGTCGCTAATTTGACGGTCGAAAAGCACTAGAGATCGAATATTAATACCATGGGTAAGCTTCTTAATTTTCTGTGGTCAATTAAGTTGTTTAATCGCGAGAGCCAATTATTCATGTTCAAGGGCTGACTAGAGGCTATATCTAGAAAACTTTGTAGTTAAGCTACCATAAAAGGAATTTCTCATGAAATCATCGCCTGACTGATTACTTTTTCTTTGACCCCCCAAGGTCTTTTCACAGTGATTCAATTATGATGTGTATGCTTATTTTGTTTGTTCATTTTCAGCATTTTAATTTTGTAACTTTGGGGGGCCATATAACACTGTTACCCTCCCCAGGCTCATCACATTAGTAAACTCCCTTTATAATACTTAAGCTAAAGGTCAATAGGGTTAAGCCCACTAGAAAGCCCTAGTACATTTCATACAATGCTGCCTAAATTGAATTAAGAACCTAAGTAACCATTGATTATTAAGAAGGCATTCCCCATGGTATTAAGAGAAGATTTCTAATACCTAACTTGGTCAAACTAGCTTAGTCGGACTGCTCGATTTTTACCCCTAAACAAGTGATTATGACAAAACATTACATTGAATTAAATGTTTGATACTAAGCAAATGCACTGAATATTATGCTACCAATCACAATCAAAGCAGACAATCATAGATGCAAAAAGATAACGGCAATGCTAATGGACAAGAAACACCTGTTTGTGTTGATGGTCGCGCTTGATTTGAAGGTTCCATGAAGGTCCAAATCCTATCAATAGCAACACGCTCCTGTACACACTAGGAAACAAAAGGAATACCTCCAGGAGGCACATCAGTGGGAAAAGAGAACTTCGCTAATCACGCAACTCTAAAACAGAAACACTCCTATCGTACTAATCTTACCTACCCTCCATCACTCAAGTGATGAGGATCGAAGGTGTTTCATGGCATAGGTTTCTGTTTCACTGTACCAGATGTGACATGTGTAGGTCTGAGTCAATGTTTTGACTTTTAATGTGCATGCTCGTTTGCTAATTGCTCTTGCTCTTTATTTTTTGTTTTTTGTGAGTATAAAGCTTTATATGTACATTCCCTAAGATCGGAGATATAGAGGTCAGGGAAAAAGGTTGAGAGGGAAACAAATGAATGATGAATGTCAGCAAACACTCCCCCCTTCCTTGGGTAGATCATACCATTTGAAATGAGCTTGTCACCCTTTGAAACCAATTGTTCCAGTTGGTAATAGGTGAGGATTTTTGCCAGTAGTTTTCTATTACCCTAGGTGCCTTGTCAAGCTGCAAGGGTGGTAAGGTACTCTCCCAGGATCGAACTTGAAGTGGTTCATCAGGTGATTCTTGAACACTGGGAGGTGTGGATTCTTTTGTAGCTTCATTGAGGTCCACTACTATAGATGGAGGTTGTGTAGAAGCTTTTACCTCTATGGATGTATTACATGAGGAGCTAGAAGCTTCATGGGACTCCCCCCTTCCTGAGCTAGGTGGAACAAATCGTTCTTTCTTTGGTACCCAAACTAGCTCAGGAGCGGGTGTGTAGCATTCTGTGATTTTTTTCTTTTCACGATCATTGATTCGTTTTGGAGCTACGGGACTGGGCTCACTTGGGTCAGGTGATAGGTAAGAGCACAATCTACGTTTTGGCACCCAGATTTGATCATTTCCTTGATAGTAGCCTTGGGCTTCCAATAGTCGTTTAGGGATCCATCGCAACATTTTCTTACTTTTCTTGGAGCGAGTGGTACGTTTCTTACAAGGCTTCTGTTTTTTAGCACTAGCTATGGTCACTAAAGAAGCTTTAGGGACCCACTTGTATGTTTTCTTTGTTACATTAGGATGAGTCTTGTCGGAAGCGATATGCATTGCTTGTAGCATATTTAAGGGTATAGGCATTTCATCCCCCTCAGGTGTTACCCAGGTCGTCCCCCTATTTCCCCAAGTGTCTATGGTTGATGCTAGGTGGACCGAATCCACATTGTCTGATTCCGTCATACCCGGTAACACATCCATGTAAGGAGAATCTTGGCCAATGTCTGTATCCTTCTTACAAGTGTAACAATATTGTAGTGGGGCCGAGTGAACTGTGGTGTCAAAGCGATGATCAATAATGGTTTTACTCCCTAAGGGGTGTACCTTACCAGTCACCAAATCCACTCTAAGGACAGAGTCTTGGAATTGCAAATAGACATGATTTTTAGACCAATCGTGAACCATTTGTGCTTCCCTCATGAATGGTCGTCCTAAAATCATTTCATACGACATAAGGTGTTTGGAGAAATCCATTACAATGAACGTATGTCGTACCTTGTGTCCTAGAACTTTGATCTTAAGATCCTTGAGCATCCCCATAGGTTTGGCTATGGTACCATTTGCCATCTTTACCACAATGTTAGTAACACTGAGGCGGGGTTTTCCCATGGATTCCCAACAATCTTTTGTAACGATGCTAACTCCCGCACCACCATCAAGAATTACCTTTATAGTTAATCCCTTGGTAGTGATGGGTAGGGTCGCATTAGACTCGTCGCCTTCAAAATACTGCCCTAATTCGTTAATGGGTACCTCCATCACAGACTCGTGTCCATCTAAGTCAAGTGATTGCACATGATTTTCCTCATCAATCATAATCGAGTCAGGCCTATTTGGTTGCGCAAACTGCGGTAATCCCGTTCGTAGCTCTCCGTTAAGGAATGCTCGAAGTGCAAGGAATAACTCAGGATCTCCATACAGCTTTGCTATGATCGTGGTTCGGACCTCAGAAGACATGAAGTCCACTAGTTTGGCAACATTCATTGGCGTTTTGCAAGGTGTAGGTCCTTGACTAGGAACTGGTGAGGATGGAATCTCATATTCCTCAATGGGATCAGGTATTCCTTCGTTAAACATCCTTTCCAACAAGAAGGGTGTATTCTCACTTTCCGATGTCCTGTCCTCACTCCCTTCTTGGATGATACTAGATATGGCTAACGGTCTATGGTTCATGTGGGGTGGATGAACTTGCGTGGGAAACACTGTGTCATGAATTTTGATATGCATGGGTTCTGGTTCTAGTTTCCTTTGAGTCTCCTCCACTAAACCTCTTAGATGTTTCACCTGCTTAATCTCGTCTACAGGGTTTGGGTACGTCCCAATCTTCTTTTTACGATTCTTCCCTTTTTGCCCCTGCGATTTATCTTGGGGGTCTTGGATTGGATTTGGAAACACTTGTGGTGTTTTCAGAGGCTCTTTATGGTTTTCTCTCATTCGGTTTTCATTTGGTTCCATGTTACGGTTTTCCTTGTCGGTCTTTCCCTTTGTGGTATTGGTTCTAGTCTCCATTGTCTCGACTGAATCTGAATCATCCTCGAGGTCATTCATATACACGGGGTCATCTCCTGTTCCTATGTTTGTTTTGGAACTTGGCTTTGAATTTTCCGTATTCTGCAACTTCTTCCTTCGTGTCTTCTTTTTCTTTGCTTGGATAACTGACGCGGTATCTCTCTCTTCGAGGATATGTCCTGGCCCTTGAAGCATGGACCGTGTAATCGCATAAGCGGGTGCGACGGGTGGTATTGGCGATGTCACACTAGCAATTTCGACCAAATTTAGGGGTGTGATTTTAGGCGCATTTGGGTTATAGGGGCATTGGGCAATCAAGTGATCTATGCCACAACGATTACATGTGAGTATTGGCATTGCAGACGTGCTCCCTTGATTAGCTTGCATCTGTGCAGCATTCTTTTGCAGCCTAATAGGGCACTCCGCTACTCGATGTGGTCCACCACACTCGTAGCATTGAAGAGGTGGCCTCCTAGCCTGGGTGTTGATATTTTGACCTCTGGATGCCAGAGCAGCAGCTTGATAAAACGGCTTGACTTGTCCCCAACAATCTTCCATGTAGTATATAGGACACTCTTCCAATGTATCAAGTCCGTAGGAAATACTAGTGTCTATTTCCTCCTCACAGCCATCTGCATAAGCATTTGATGGCTCGCAACCCACTTGGTTCATAGGGGCGACTCTTGGATGCGGGGGCTGCGGTCCTAGCACAGGAGGTGGTAGCGGTGTAGCTTGTACAACATTTTGAGATCTAGGGACCATGTGTTGCGGTAGTTGCTCAAGAGGTGGAGTAGGCATCAATACAGGAGCTCGATGTGCATCCGTCCAGGCTACAGGTGGTCTATTTGCCATCATACGTTTGATCATTAAACAATCCTTAGCTTGGTGACCATACCTACCACATGCGTTGCAAGTTCCATTAAATTTTACTCTAAACGTAGGGCACTCACTAGTGCTATGTGGACCTAAGCAAATGGAACACCATTGTTGCTCCCTTCTTGGATACATGTGACTATTTTGAGGGGGTCGATTATCCTTAAGAGACTCTTGGATTGCCTTGGTGAGGTCTGTCAAGAATGTCTCAAATACCTTTGGTTCATTGGCAATGGGCTTTGCAGTCATGGGTTCATACTCAATGGCTTGTGAGCTAGTGGATCTCG
The DNA here is from genome assembly GCF_014529385.1 of Adiantum capillus-veneris. Classification (NCBI taxonomy): domain Eukaryota; kingdom Viridiplantae; phylum Streptophyta; class Polypodiopsida; order Polypodiales; family Pteridaceae; genus Adiantum; species Adiantum capillus-veneris. Next base: position 147,228,731 of record NC_140936.1, on the reverse strand, counting down.
TGTCAGTAGACACCCTCATGCCTGCTATCATCAAGTTGTCCTCTAATTGGATTGCATTGGCAGTGACATCTTCCCAGGTTGTGATACCTCTAATCACTAGTCCATTATAGATTCCTTCATTCCTCAACCCTCGAATGAATCGATCAAGCAGTTGGTTATTGTTGAAGCGCTCATTTACAGGGCAGCGAGAGTTTAAGTGCTTTAGACGACTAATGAAGTCCCTTACTGACTCTCCTTCCTTACGTTCGGCCTTCTGTAGCTGAGATGCTACACCCCAAAGCACACCTTCTGGTATGTACTCCTTTAGAAACAACCTTCGAAGGGTAGGGTAGATTGTTTTCTCGTCCACCCTTAGGGTCCTATACCAATCTCCAGCCTTCCCACTTAATGTCAAGCTTAAGGCATTGCACTTATGTAGTTCGTTGCGTTCCCCTAAGGAATCACATACTTGTTCAAACACTTCAATGTGTTTTCTAGCATCTTCGTCCTCATTGAATTTTTGCGTGAGTTTGGCAATTTGTACTGCCTTACTTCTAGGCTCTCTATCAGATGCATGACGCATATTTTCCGCGATAGATCGACCTATGGTTTGAGCAAACGCTGCCAAGTCACCTATGTGAGGAGGCAGGGCCGGTGGAGGTACTCTTGGAATCATATGTGGGAGAGGAACGGGTACCGGTCTTGGCATATGTGTGGATGATGCAGGATATGGAACATAACCGGGCATAGGTCCACTCGGATAAGAGCTAGGGAGCGGCACTCGAGGAGCATAAGCAAGTGGTACAATTGGAGGTGGGGGGGCCATGTGTGCATAAGGGGCAAGAGGCACATACGGTCGAGGCCCCATATTAGGTACTACGACACTAGGTAGTGGCACTGCGCTAACCGTAGATGTCATCGGTACATTCTCTGTTAGGCTTATCCCTAGAGTGAGCACTGGGTTTTCCGTAATAGAGGGTTGAGCCAAGTTAGGGAAGCTAAAGTTGTCGCTCGGAGGCTCAGATTGCATAGAGACCCCAGGTGAAATGACGTAAGATGGGTCCATGGGACTCATTAGAGGAGTCTCCATTTGTGATAGAGTAGGCTGTTGAGCCTTGCTCGTATCCAGAAATCTCATGGGGCCAGTTGAGAGTATATTTACCCCTCGGTTTTGCCTTTCTGATTGAATAATGCCATGGATAACATTACAGATCATTTTCTGTTGATCTTCGATGCTCGTGGCACTAGAGGTGGATTGTACAATCTCTATCCATCCTACATGGTAGGCGTGGCCAGAGTGTAGATCCGTCAACACCTCAGTGTGGAGGTCGTATGTCCAATGATCATTAATGAACAATCCTTCTAGAGTCGACGTGTTAACGGTTTCTTGTGAGGTAGAAGCAATGTTGCTCCCCGTGGTTTTACTTGCCACCAACGGTACTCTAGAGGGAACTTCTGAAGGAGGCAGCTCAACAGGGCCTTCTTGGTAAGAAGTTGGCAGGATATCCACATGGACACTCTTTGGGGGTGTGGGGTCCACGTGCGATGTGAAAGGAGATTCCACTTCCCCACCCCCTTCGCGTGCTTCATCTGCATCAGGTTCCGAGCGAGTAGCTCTACCTAATGTTTCCATGAAACGACTAAACATACTAGTACTAGGCTGTGGAGCTTCGGGAGGTGCATGGCCTTCTCTCTCAGTGTTTTGGGTAGGGTATGCTTCCATGATTTCTGAGTCGGAGGAGGAATCACTAGCGGCTATTTTAGGGTCTTGGGTGGTGCTACCTTGTGTCCCCGCTGAGGGTCTAGAGCTTATCGTGGATGGGTAATGGGTGTCCGTATGAACAGAGGCACCCTCAATATGCTCGTGTTCTAGCACCCGCCCAGAGCGTAAGTGCATGTGCTTTTGATACCCTAAGGTGTCAAAAAGCTGCTCTATGAGGCCTTGTGACTAGTTTTTAGCGTGTTTTTTGTTTGTTTTTTTGCTAGATTTTTTAGAGCGTGTCGTGTAATGGGCCGTGTGATAGCTCGAAACGAGCGTATCGGTCAGAGGGTCGTGCCGTGCTTTACAGCCCTCCGTTTGGTCACTCTATGCCCTCGGAATCCCTAAAACTGTCAATTTCCAGTAGGGAACTAAGCCCAAACTAGAAAGTCTAAGGGTGCAAGTGGGAAGAGAAAGGAGGAGAGTGGAGGACTTGTCCCACATGCTCTCATTCTCTCTTGAGGGAGTAGGGTATATATATAAGAGTGAGTCTAGTATATATCATAGGACTGAGGCCTGGGCCTGGGCCTGGGCTTGGGCTTGGGCTTGGGAAAATGATCCCGATCCCGATCTATCTTTTATACAAACCAACCCGTCCGTTTTAAGAGTCACGTTTTTTATTTTCGAAAAATTTAGCCGCCCGCTCACTCGCGTTTTTAATTTCCGAAATTATTATTATTTTTTATTTTTATTTTCAAAATTATTATTTTTTTTCTCAAAAAACTTTTTTTTTCCCAAAATATTTTTTGAATTTTTTTTTTGGTTAATGCAGAAAATACAGAAATTGAAAAAATTGCAGAAAAACGCAAAAATGCAAAAAATGCAGAAAACGCAGAAATGCAGAAAAAACGCAGAAATTGCAGAAAATGCAGAAAATGCAGAAAAACGCAGAAATTGCAGAAAATTGAAAAAACGCAGAAATGCAGAAAATTGTAGAAATTGAAAACGCCGAACTTGAAAATGCAGAAATTGCAGAAATTGAAAAAACGCAGACAATAGCAGAAATTGAAACTTGACAGCAAATGCAGAAAACGCAAAAAACAGAAATCTCCACACACTCCTTCCCTGCCTTTCCTATGATAGAAATTGCACCACAAGGAAGCGTAAAGTGCTAACCGAGCTTAGTGTAGGGCATATCCCCGGCAACGGCGCCAAAAATGTGCGCTCCTTGCCGCACTGTCGAAGCAAGGGACTTGCCAATACACCGTGTGCGAGCCACAAACGGCTCCAAGCACACAACAAGCCTAAACTAGCAAGCTCAAGAAAACAAAGGGTGTGTCACTCACCGCTCTACGCTCGCCTTCGTGGTGGATTCCTCGCCGCGATGAAGAAGAAGCTGCAGTCGTGCCGCGCTCAACCGCTTCGCCGCCGTCGTGCCTTCGTAATGCTCGATCGCACACACACTCTCCCTCTCTCTCTCTCTCACACACACACGCAAGGAGGTGAAGAAGAAGAAGATGGAGATGGAGATGGAGCAAGAGCACTCTTCAATTGCACAAATGAGAGAATGAGTAAAAATTAGGTTTAGTTGGCTTTTATAGGAGCTCACCCCATTCACACTTGGGCGCCCATGCTTAGCCAACTAACCCCTTGAATGTCCAAGTTAAAGTGCGTCTCTCATCGACGATCACTCTACCTTTCCTTATTGGACCGACAAGCCCGGTACCTGACTCTACCAAATACATAATACACGTCCGTCGTAGGTGATAGGGTGTCCGTGAGCCGTGAGGGTTAACAACCATCTGCTCACTCTTGTGATGCTCTCTGTAGATAGATGTTGTCTCCACCACTTTTGAATTGAAAGTGCCTTTTGAGATGCAAGCACAATGGTCTTACAAGCTCTCTAGTCCTCACACATATCAATGTGTTGATTTGTTAGATGTTGAGGTATCCACTTTTTAGCATATTTGTGGAGACTCTGCTCCCAATGAAATAGGCACGATCGTTCACGTCCCTCCATGATATTATCTGGCCCACCATTGAAGACTGTTCGAATAGCATTCCAATTTGCACCAGCTTCATCAGACATAAAACCTGCAAAGTCAGCTGCACCATGTCCGTACTTTTCCATTGTTGAATTAAGGCTCTCCCAAAAAATAACTTGAGTCTTTGCATCCTCCTCTTTAGTTTCACATATAGCAATTATTTGTAGTGATCGTATGCTGCAAGATATTCAACATAAACATTTTCACACATCTTTTTTTATTTAATGATAAAAAAATACGAGATATTTAAATACTTAAAGATTACCTTGGATCATAAACTGAGCATGACATTGTTGCCCATCCATCTATTCTATGGGTAAAATAAAAATGTACCCACGCATTTCTCAAGTCACCAGTTTCAGTTCTTTTCATCCGATTTACTAGATCAATCCCAGAACCTGGTCCTTTAGTGGACATTTTAAATAGGAAGCACTTGTCATCCTCTTCACCCTGTCCAGGAAATCTACTCCCATGAAAAAAAGGAAACATGCACTTTTTTTGAAGCAATAAAATATTATCATATCCATCCCCAATAACAGCACCTTGACTCTTTCTCTCCTTTGAAACAATTGAAGAAAACCTACACGATGCATCACAAGAAGGCTAAATTTATAATAGTTAAAAAATTAACAAATTCAAGGAACCAAATTGAGTTTTCTTACCCTTTGGTTTGAACCAGTGGCATCATTTCTTCCAAAAAATCATTGAATTGTACATCGGATGTAGCTTCAGCTTCCTCACCAATCAGGGAGTGAAGAACAAGTTGTTGAGCCACCAACATTTGAATTTTTCTTGGGCCACCCTTTTCTATTTTTAGTACTGCACCTACCAGTTTTCGCACTCTTGAAATAGCAGCCCTAGAGGTTCCTGCCTTAACATTATGACAATGTTTACCAACATGTATGCCAGTCGCGACATTGTACCATCTCTAGGCAAAACATAATAGATTTTGCAGGGCCAAGCAACAACACAAGTAACAACCTTCAGACAATAATGACAAGTTATTGTTGTATTCTCTTCCATTGCAAGGTAGTCCTTTTTCACCTGTCTGTCCAAATATCCATGAAAATATCTACTATTGAATTCTTGTTCCTTAATATAATGAGGACACGTTGAATAATTACACTTCATGAATCCGAAACAGTGGCTTAGACGAATTGTGCATGCTATTGCCATGGTTGTCACAGATGGGCGAGTCCACAAGTGACCATCAAAGCGTTTTTCCATCCCTGTCATTCGTTTTGTTTTATCCTGAGTCACAGGTAACTCAAAACACAAATTTCCATCATAATGTTGTGGAAGTTCAACAACTTGCAAAGGAGCTCCACATAATGTTAACAGATCATTTAACTTTTTTGCCCTTGGATTTTGTTGAATCCAAATGACGATTGACTGAGTTTTGAGCTGTCCTATATCGTCACCACTACTTTCAAGATGCAAAATGCTTAAAACATCTTCAGATATCTCTTTGTCATTTCCTTTCTCATTGTCAGATACCTGTATAAATGTGTTTGAATGAAGCATCTCAAACAAGCTCAAAAAAGAACCATCTATTAAGAAATGCTGATGACCTTCTATATCCCACTGTGGTTGCAACAAGACTTTTGTTAGGCCACAATCACTTTCAATAAGAGCAGATAGTGACTCAGATACCTGTATAACGTGTCTGAATGAAGCATCTCAAACAAGCTCAAAAAAGAACCATCTATTAAGAAATGATGATGACCTTCTATATCCCACTGTGGTTGCAGCAAGACTTTTGTTAGGCCACAATCACTTTCAATAAGAGCAGATAGTGACTGAAAATGGCAAGATGGAGGCAGCAAACTCTGCAAATAGTAAGCACTAAGCAACAATGAGTTTCCCTTCAACTGAATGTCGCGGTTGACTATCTGACCACCAACCCTCCAAGTTATTGTTACTTTCATGTTGGACATATTCTCTCAAGCAACAGATTACAGGGTGGAGATGCGAGAAAATTGTGGTGGATTAAGTGAAGGTGGTGAAGGTTAATGAAAGTTAAAGATAAAGTGAAGGTTAATGAAACTGGTGAAAGTTAATGAAAGATGTGAAGGTTAATGAAAGTGAAAGATTGGTAGGTAGACGAAAAGACAGTTGCATAAGATCTTGTGACGGCTCAAAGAATAATGAAAATAATAATTGAAGAAGTGCATTTAATATATGACGGTTCTGAATGTATGTGCAGTGGAATATGTCATCAAATTTGAGGGGCCATTTAATTTCTAAATGGTGGTTCAAGGACTGCATTTAATGCAGTCTAATAGTGTCTTCATCTTTTGTGTATGTGTGTGTGTGTGTGTGTGTGTATATATATATATATATATATATATATATATATATATATAGATATATATATATATATATATATATATATATATGATTGTGTGAGTGTGTGTATAAAAAACGTAACATTCTATATGACAGACAGTTCATCTTGCTCCACCATCATCAATCTAGCATGATACAATTTAAGACGCAATCCATTTACCCTTGACGTATGTAAAATCCCATCCAGGTTAGCCAACTGATATGTACCATTCGGGAAACACTCCACTACCTTGAAAGGGCCTTCCCACTTAATTTGAAAATTCTTTTGGAAGGTGTTGTCAAGTTTGCTGTTGTAGCGCAAAACCAAGTCATGCTTCTTGATACCCTTATTTTTGACCTTTTCATTTATCTTTGCCAAAGCCTTATCCTGCATCTGCCCATAATGCTCCAATGCGCCCATCCTATCCAACTGAACCTCTTGTAACTGCAAGAGCCTCTCTTTGAATGCATCACTAGGCGACCCAAGCAACTTCTCTAACATCTTGACCGCAGGAAACTCTACCTCCACAGGCAATAGTGCTTCCTTTCCATACACCAAATGAAATGGAGTAAACCCTGTACCTGTCTTCACCGAAGTACGGTAAGCCCATAATGCACTAGGCAATTCCAAATCCCAATTCTTTCCTTGGTGCTTTGTCACTTTCGAAAGAATCTGTACCAACTCACCATTGAATCTTTCATTTAAGCCATTACATTGTGGGTAATAAGGAGTGGTATGCTGGTGCCTAATCTTCATCTTTGTGCATAAGAAGTCTAGCAGTTTAGCTCTAAATCCTAGCCCCTTATCTGAAAGTAGCTCTAATGGCACCCCAAACTTGCAACATATTTCATCATACACAAATTTTGCCACATCCTTTGCAGTGATCTGTTTTACTGCTATAGCCTCTGCCCATCTAGAAAGATAGTCCACTGCCGTCAAAATATAGCTTTTTCCCCTGCTTGTGATAGGTAATGGGCCTATTGCATCAATCCCCCACTTTTCAAACACTTCAAACGCCATAATGGTTTTTCGTAGCTCTGGCTTCAACACTCTCTTCCCAAATGCTTGACACCTATTGCAAGACCTACACCAATGGTGAACATCCTTGTGCAAACTAGGCCATACATACCCCTCTTGCAAAATCTTATGCAAGGTGATCTTTAGAGCAAAATGGCCACCACATGCGCCTTCATGATTCTCTTCCAACACTCTGTAAAGCTCCTCCCGCCAAGGTACACGTCTCAACACGAGATCAGCCCCTTTCATGTATAAGACATCACCAATCAATTTGTACCTGTATGCTCTACGCACAAAGCCATACTTCTGAGACTTCTGAATCTCCTTTGGAATGATTCCTGTTAGCAAAAACTCCTCTTCTTGAGCCAAACTTTCCCGGCCATGATAAAGAGGTAAATTGGTCCTCAACATGAATAGCTCCCCAATCATGCCTTGAGCTGCTTCATGTGCCTCTCCATTTAGAGCACGTTCAATGTGTTTGATGCTCCATGCTTCAAACTTTTTTAACAGGCCTTTAATTCTAAAGCACATTTCCTTCAATGAGGTGTTCTTGCTCTTCCACACACCCAGCACTTGCTTCACCACTAACAAGGCATCACCTTTTATGCTCACCCTTCTAACCCCATGCTTCAAACAAATGTGTAATCCGGCTTCCAATGTTGCATATTCAGCCTCATTGTTACTATGCGCATCCAATTTGAACCCTCTCTTGCATACTAGCTTCCCCTCTGGATCATAAAGTGCTATACCCCCTGAAGCTGCATCGTGGCTCTTTCTGTATGAACCATCAAAGAACAACACATGTGCATTGCTGATCTGTGGCACTTCTTCAACTACCTTTCTCACCACCTCTTCCTTAACAATAAGGGGATTCTCCTTGTAGGTCAACAAATCAGCTAGGGTAGCCCTTGTACTATCTTCCACTAGAAAAGAGAACTCAAACTCTTGCAGCTCAATTACCCATTTCTTCACCACATTTGACATGTTAGTACCATTAATTAACTGTGGCAAAAAGGCATAACTCGTCAAGAAAACAAAAGGCCGTGGTAGCAAGTAATGACGAAATCGTCGACAAGCAAATATTACACTGGCCATCACTAGCTCTACTTCCGATAACTTTCTCTCCGCTACCAACTTCACTCGGCTTGCACAATACACTGGCCTCATATAATGGCTGCCCTTCCCTTTTTGCAATAGCATAGCTCCAATGGCATCATCCCCTACTGATGGATTTACATAAAAAACTTTCTCCCAATCAGGAGCCTGCATGGCTGACAACCCCCCTAGCACCTCTTTTACCTCTTGAAACACTTCTTCACACTTGTCATCCCATTGCAATGGATCATGCTTTGCCACTTGCTGTAATGGATAAAGAAGCTGCGAAGACAATGGAATAAACCGTGCCATGTACTTCACTTTGTGTATAAAGGTTGCCAATTTCTTCGTACTCATAGGTGATGGAAGAAGAATAATAGACTTCACCTTATCTGGATCAGCCTCAATGCCATTTTCTGACACCATATGGACCAATAACTTCAGCCTTGGCTGTGCTATATGACATTTCTTTGGATTTAGTTGTCCTCCACATTCATCATATCGAGCCAATACCATCTGCAACTTCTCATGGTGTTCAGCCCTACTGCTATAGACACAGAAGTCATCCATAAAAGCTTTAACACAACTACCAATGAATGGTTCCAACACCCAATTTGCTCTCTCTTGATAGAAGGAAGGTCCATTTGACAACCCAAATGGCAATACTGTGTAGCAATAGCAGCCCCATGGCGTAATAAAAGTTGTCTTTGTGCGGTCTTTAAGAGCAATCTTCAATTGAAAATAGCCTGAAAAACCATCACACACACTGTACCTCTCATAACCTGCCACTGAATCCAAGATCTGATCGATGAATGGAAGAGGATATGGGTTCTTCTTAGTGGCTGCATTTAAGGGTTTAAAATCTACACAAATCCTTCACTTCCTATCCTTCTTTGGACTGACTACTACTGGACTCACCCATTCTGTGGTCTCCACAGGGACTATGAACCCTGCCTTCAATAACTTGTCCACTTCTACCCGCAAGGCTTCCATTTGCTCTTGACCCATCCTTCTTAGCCTTTGCCGCACTGGCTTAGCACCTTCTTTAAGCTCTATATGCATCTCTTCACCCTTGAACCCTCTGATCTCTTCATATGAAGTAATGAACAAATCAGGAAAACTAGCCAGCATATGCAAAAATATATCCTTCTCCATAGCTGAGAGGTCTCCACTAATCATTTGCGTCATTAATTCTTGCTTCTTTGACAACTCAACCTTGGTTTGCATCAGCCCTTTAATCACTTCATAAGGCCCTTCACTTTCATCTTCAACCTCATTCGCAAATGCAACTAAGCCAATCTCCTGGATTTCTTTGTCCATCAAAAGAAATGCAACATCAGCATCCTCATCACTGCTGGTAGTGCTATCACTGTCCTCATCTGTCACCGTGGAAGAGTCTTCATCACTAGACTCATCCTCATCTTCATAAAGCTCCTCTAATCGTTTCCTTGTGTCCATATTATAAAGCTTCTTGGTACCTGTCTTTCCATAGAGGCTAATCGTACCATGTCGCCAATCTTGAACAGCTCCCACTGCACGTAACCACGGTCTGCCCAGTATAATAGGATATGCTCCCAACCCTGCTGGCATCACATGAAAATCAACCACTGCCTTTGCATCATATGCCTCCACTTCTAAGCTCTTTACAACACCCAAGCATTTTACTTTTTGATGGTTTGCCAATCTGATCCGAAACCCTGACACCCCAACCACTGTGAGACCCATCTTCTCAACGCATGAGTGTGTTATGACGCATATTTGGGCTCCGCCATCCACATAACCTTGTCCCAAATTTTTCCTTTTATGCCACACATCTACTATTGGACAAATGTCTGGTAGCTCATCCATTGCCAACACCTTTACTGAACCTCTCTCTGGCTCTTTCTCCATTGGGTTAACCATCCTCTTCCACTGTCGCTTTAGTTTAGGCACCATCTCTATAAGCTGCCCAAAAGTAACATCTGCCTTCCTGCTCGTCAGATCCTCCTTCAAGTCATAGCTTAATTGCCCATCCCCTAGTGGAAAATCTGAAACATGAAACTTTCAACGAGCTCTCCTTTTCCTCTTGGCCTTGACATCCTCACCTTCATGGCTCTTTCCTTTCTTCTTACTAGGACCTGGGGCACTTCTTCCTTCCTTTTCCTCTGTGGTCCTCTTCCCAATAGGCATCACTAATGTATCCTCTAGCTTTGATGCCTTCTCCAAGGTGACTACACTTAGCACTTTTGTCTTTCCTTTTTCCTCCTGGGTCAGTCCACTGGTTCCTTCGTCTCCCTTAATTTCGATGCCATAATCATTTGACCTAGTTAACACCTGTCTTGGCAATGGATACATGTCTCCCCTCATCCTTGGTGGCTTATCACATTGCGGGCTGATGTGACCCAAATCTCCACAATTATAACATGTGGGCGTGTGCCTCCAAAACCTACCATTGCTTTGTCCAACACCATTTCTAGGCCTTTCTTCACCTCCTGGCTGATTTGCAAACCGCCCTCGACCTCGATTATTTCCCACTTGACCTAGCATGTTTAGACTGAGATTCTTAATCAAATCAACCACTTGCCTCATGTCTTGCCTTAGGCCATCATCTTGCACTGCTGTAGTGACCACTGCTGGCATAACCTGAGTAGTAACAGGAACCACTGGTTCATGATGAACCCCTGACATACGACCTTGTAAAAAGTCCATAGGCTGAAATTCAGACCTCATGGGCAAAGACTCCACCCCTAACTGGCTTATTTTCCTCAGCTTCCACTCTTTGTTCCTTGCTACCTCTAGTGCATCCTCATATGTCCTAGGCTTCTTTAGCTCCACTCTCCAATGTATATTCTCCCAAAGACCAGCTAAGAACCTGTCCTTCTTCATCATGTCAGGCGGGGGTACCTGTGGTGCTAAGGCCTTGCACATCCGCTCCCATGCCAATGAAAACTTACGTATGTACGCATCTACTGACTCACCTTCCTTTTGTACCAAAGCCTGTACTTCTTGCCACACCTTGTCAGGATCTTCTATCTTCACAAACTCCACTTCCAACCCATGTCGTAGATTGTCCCAACTCAACCTTAGAGGTGGATCAGCCACACGCAACTCCTCTTCAAATGCTTTAGACCAAACTCGTGCATCACTCTTCAAACAAATTTGGAGAAGGCGTAACATTTGCGTAGGGTCATGAATCTGGTTGCTAATGCAGGCAACCTCCATCTTTTCCAAAAATTCTTCCACATCTTCATCACTTCTTCCATGAAACTCCGGATAAGAGAAAGCCATGGCTACCCAAGTTACAATGCTTTGAGAACCCCTTTGAACACACGTGCAAGAACCCAAAACTTTTGACTACCCAATCCCTAGAAACTTCAATGGAGCTCAACTTTAGATAAGGACAAACACATGCACATCAAATGAGTTTTCATAGTTGATCATCGGAATGTCAACAGGCAAAGGACATTCCACGATCTCTCTCAATCTTCTTGGCCCAAACATAAAGACTATGCGCTGCTGGAAAAAGATCTTCCTGGACACATGAACATCAATCTGAATCCTTTGAGTTAAATGAAAAGGAGTGAACTGAGGGCCATTTTGATCATCCATCAAAGCCAACCATGAAGCTCCCAAGAAGGCACACCTGACTTATCCTCTGATTTTTTCCCAAATTTCAGCAGCATAACAGCATAAAATGGCTCAAAAGACCAAAAGACCAGCCATCATAACTTGGAAAAATTTTGGCAGAGTTTCCCCAGAAATAGAGCAGTAAGAACCCAAAATATAGACTGTATATGTATGCATAAACTGTCAACAATAGAACCCGAGCATCAAGTAGGACTCACTAGTACATAGCCTATGGCGAGGTTACAAAAAGGGTGCTCCAGCTACCTGTATCACCGAAAGGATCTCTACATTTGAGAATCCCCCAGCTCAATAAAAACCTCACGCTATCGACCCTCACACGAAGGCTAATGCAAATCGCATATAGTCAAGTCTCAGAAATGACTATCTTCCAGACCAAGTCTCAGAAATGGCTGGGATTGCCAAATACAACCAAGTATGGCTCCACAAATGTGTACAATGGCAGTTTCCATAAGTAACGTACAATCCAGCAGACAATGCGCTCAAATAGGCGCCACGTGATGCATTCCCACAACAACTGCAAGTGACATCACTGCTAGTATATCACTGTACTCCAGCTACCTGTACCTGTGTGAATCACCTGTACCTGTCTCTGTAACCTGTAATCTGCAACCTGCAACCTGTAATCCCGAAGCTCAAAGCTCGAAGCTCGAAGCAGAAGGTACTCGAAGAAGATCCTCCGTGGGGGCGCCAAAAGAATGTGAGCGGGATGAAAACACACACAGCGCCTCTATAACGACCCGACACACACTCTTGGGAAGATACACACACACACTATGGGGCACCACTCGGCTTACACAAGACACCTGGCCGAGACAGGGAACACATCTTTGGAGTGAGAGGAGAGAGACTATCCACTTGTCCACTCCACACAGACACACACACACACACACCCAAAAAACTCAGCTCAAAAGAGGAGAATTTATGATGTTTAGATACAATTGAGCTTGGGCCAACACCAATGGGGCAAACAACTCACACAATATGGGTAAAAGATACCAGATACAATCACAAATTGGAGAAGAAGCTTCACTCACCGGAGAAGATTACACAGAAAAACAGCAGAAAAAGAGTGAGGAATTTGGCAAAATGGACAGCGCCATCGCGTCCGGAATGGCCCAAAACCCCAGTCTACAATGTCAAAGTGCTCAAATCCGACCTCGGATGAGTAGTTTACGGCCAAAACAGGCTCCAAAATGAGCAAAAACACACCTGCGGCTGTTCCTCCTCTCTTCTCCACGTTTTTTCTGGTCTTCTCTCAGTTTTTTCAGTTCCCACACTTAGCTTTATTACTTGGGCACCCTTGGCCTTTTAGATGACCTCAAACGGACCCCGAACAGGCCAAAAACTGACCTCGCAGTGCATAGTTGTCACCTTTTTTGCATCATCCGCACACCTGGCACTCATTTCTTTTCAATAATGCGTCTCGCAACCACGTGAAGTGGCCCCAAAAAGTGGTCCTAATGATGACCTTTCTGCATAACTCTCACAAGAAAACACCCACGTTGTGTCCGTCCTCATCCGCGTGCAAATATTGACCTCGTTCGCCCTCCTGACGCCACTAGATGCCATCTGACGCACCTGCTGACCTCACGTCATCGGCCCGTGGATAGCTTCCTCGAGAAGTTTTACGCGCTACCAACTCCTCCTTATTGTAGAAAAAACACATTAGTATTGATAATAGTGAAAATCGCTGCACTATGTACATGCTGTCCTACCTGTACACATGTGGGCCCCACGTAACCACCTGGCTCTGGAAAATGGGCAATCTTTTATTCGATGCACCATGCATGTGTATGTACATATGCGCAATCCCTTGCTCAAAAAAACTCCTGAAAACGTGATGAAGGGAACTTATATAAAGGTTATTTTTGGCATTTATAAAAACTACAAAATTGTTAAAGTGCTCATACTATTTAGATTATGTTTGTGAGAAATATATTTTTGTTTGCTTTAGAGCACGTTCCTGAAAGAAATGAAAATGGTATTGAGGAGATTGGCTCAGCTTCCAAGAAAGCCACCTCTTCGAAAAGAGTAAACAATAGTACAATCTCCTCTATAAAGAAACGATTGGATTTTGTTAGATCCAAGAAGCCCAAGAAGTCTCCCAAAAAGAACCAAAAAGGTGCTCAAGGCTCCACAGGTAAACTTGCTTGTATAGATATCTAGCTGTCACTTTCTTTCTACTCAACAATTCTTGATGACATATTTTATTTTCTGATTATGTAGTGCCTTCCATAGATTGTGATATGAACGTTATTGGGAACATGCTAGATATTTACAAAATTTCTCTCGATGATGAGAAATGGTAAACACATGTGAAAAGAAAGACTAAATATGTGTGGTGTGTGTTGTGAATGTTTGAAATACATTTATTTGATCGTATGTAGGATCTTGGATTTTCTTCATTCAGCCCATGTTGATGGGGAAAAGAGCAATGAAGTGGCCTCTCTTTTGTTTGCGGATTTTCCAACAAACTTTAAAGTTGAAAATTTTTCAGAGAACGAGGTATGCATCCTTCAAAACCACAATGGACAGTCTATAATAGTTTTGGAACTTTAATTAAATTAACAATGCGTATTATGCAGGTCTCTCCATGGAATCAATTCTCTCGAAAATTAAGTAAGAAAGTGGCCGTAATAGCTTCAAAGTATGTGGCAGACAATGGGTGGTACATCACCCTAAGCTCCACTGATCACTTTGGCATTGTGTCTAGCCATGCCATCGAGATGAAATTCAAAATGATGCACACCATCCTTATTTTGATCCTCGATGGTTATGTGCGAAAGACCATTGAGATTGAGAGAGTAAGTAAATTTATTTGTTGATTGAAAATCATGCTTGTAGTTTTCTTCAATTAGATCACATTCTAGTTGTAATTTGTAGGTGGAAACACTATTGCTAGGATTGTTTTATCGTAAGGGTCAACGTCCTATCTACGATCCACGAGATGGAGAGAGAGTGGACAACAACTCTTTCGATGCCAAGTCCGGAATACTGGTGGAGCGCGTCGACGGAGAGTACATTGGAGGACACGCTCTTAGAGGTGCCGCCGAGCGTAGCCTTGACTTCTTTCGGTAAGAATATATGCTTCCTACTATGCATTATTGGACTATGTTACATAAAGTAAAAATACGCATATTTTTTTCTTTTTTTTAGCTGGCTTATGCAGACATTTACTGCGGAGCACACCTACATTGTTGATATATTTTCTGGATGTGGTGGCTTGGGCAATGTTTGCGTTGAGTTGTCTAGACACTGTCTCTGCATAGATAGTGATCCAGAGGTCTTCCATCAACATCTTTCACGCTTCAAGGCTCCATGTGTACGTGCTATTTCAACAGTTGATGCAGATAGCGATGAGGAGACTGATTGGCAACAATATGAGCCTGGATCACATTGCCCTTGATTGACATCAACATTGGTATTATCTATCATTTTTTCTAGTTTGTGATTTTTATGGAACGACGTGTGACCATGGTGTTTGGGTGCCACTTTTTTGGTATTACTGAAGACATGTTGTTGGTGTTGATCGTCCTTATCAATTCAGCCATGATTTCATATTTATTATACTAGATAGAAGTTTGTTGAGAGCTTTGGATTTACCAAAGTAATATACCAACATATGCTTTTTTGCTTATGTAATTTCTTCTTCCCGTGAGCATTCGCTGCTGCACGGAAGCAAGTATGGAATGGGATTTTTTTTAGTTTGAATTTTCATACCGTTATGCTACCGAAATTTTGATTGCTTATCAATATCATCATGCTTTTTGTTCATGTTTGAAAACATAATCATGATTTCACGTATACAGAAAAGTTAGTCAAGCTTTACGAAAGCAAGTATGGAATGGAAAATTTTTTTGTTTGTATTTTTGCGCCGTTATGCTGTCGAAATTTTGATTGTAATCATGCTTTTTGTTCATGTTTAGAAACATAATCATGGTTTCATGTATACACAAAAGTTAGGCAAGCTTCACGGAAGCAAGTATAGAATAGGAAAGCTTAACAAAAGTTAGGCAAGCTTTCACAGAAGCAAGTATGGAATGGTTTTATTTTTATTTTTCACGTTGTTATGCTGTCAAAATTTCATTTGCTTGTCAGTATTTCTTTACACTGTCGGTCTAAGAGTATATATAGTTTTATATATAATATTTATATTATATATATAATATCTTTTTATTTATTTATTTATTTATATGTGTGTGTTTATGTACGTAAGGAGATCTTCAACTCGGTAAAGTGTTTTTAAGTACATGTTTATACAATATATATAGTGATTTATACGTGTGTGTTTATGTATGTATGCAGTTCTTCAACTCAGTAAAGTGTTCTTAATTACTATTTTATATGCAAGAGTCTATGCGTGTTTCATTACTTTGAGGTCTTCGCCCAAACAAGTACAACCATCAATATTTTTTAGATTCCTAGTTTCAAATTGGCTTATTAGGCATTCATCCTTGTTTGCAACAACACCTACATGGACAGGAAAGTATATTCTACTAAAAGTAGGGTAAATACTAAAGACATGCTCATCTTTTTCTTGCATTATATAAAAAACTCAAATAGATTTTCTTTACATTTTTGGCTTTCAAACAACTTGTAGTTACATTTGACGGTTCAGTTTAGCTAGAAGATATCAACAATACACTAAATTATGACAGATCTTGAAGATGTGTTAGTAGACCAGGCCGATTAAAAGTATCACAGCTACTTCAATAATAATAAGTCAGACAGAGACATATGAATTATTCTCGCCAAGGCACAGAAGAGTGGAACACCATCATATAGTTAAAATAAGCATCATATAATTAAAATAAGTTGTTTACATGATTATGTAGGGAATCAAACCTGCACACACACACACACACAGTACAACTTGCATCACACTAGTACAATTTATCATGTGCTAGTGCATATTTATTTAACTATATTATTTAGTGCATAATTATTTAAATCTTGCCTCAATCTTCTACCACATTAGAGCCAAAGATGTCGACCAGGTTGATTGTGCGTTTGCAGACAAGCAAATGGTCAATCTCCGCCTGTAAAGCGGCCCTTCGAGAGCTATCTATATACCCCCATGTCTCCCACTTGCCCAGAGCTTCTCGCATTGTCTCAAAGCCATCATTGAGTTCCTGGTCTCCGGGGTTGCGAGCGCGATTAAGGTGGTTGAACATCCGGATCGCCTTGTTTGTGTCACGCTCTCTTTGTGTAAACGTCTTCTTTTCTTCAAGGGGTGCGTTGGGGGGGAGTTTGTGAAGCTCTTCATGGATTTTTGCAACTACCTCATTACCAGTACTAGCATATCCTATAGGCATTGTATAAGTACAGGGAAAATGAAAAAATCTCTCTTGATTAACACCTCCGATTCACTTGTGCAGCATATGGTGCTTGCCTTGTAACATTTATATAGGCTAAAGCACCATGCTCTCAAAAATCATTGATAGTGATGGAAGAGTAGCATGTGTTAGTGACATGAGGGGTCCCACGCAGCATATGCTAACTGCTAAATTGGAGTGTGCAATAATATATGCATGATTTGTCAATATGAATATTATAATCGTCTACTACTCCACCACTAACTTTTAAAGTGGGGTGTGCAATAAAATATGCATGATTTGTCACTACAATTATTATTCCCCTATAAGATTTATAAGCATCTAAAAGTGCAATGAGTAGACAACACTAACTGCCTCTCTAAGGGCTCGGGAAACACTATGATTATTATTCTTCTATGAATACTATAGGCATATAATAGTGCAATGAGTAACCACCACAAACTGCCTCTCTAAGGGCTAGGAAAACATTATTTGTGGACCCGGCTTTGGAACCTTTTCACACGCATATGAACAGGAAAACTCTCTCTCTCTCTCTCTCTCTCTCTCTCTCTCTCTCTCTCTCTCACACACACACACACACACACACACACACACACACACGTGAGTAGAAAACGTACACACAACCTCCTTCTTTACAACAAAACTCCACTTTCATCTCAATTAAAATGTGAGATATTTATAAAATATATAAATTAAACCAACACATAAACAATTCTATACCAAGATACTAAATGAAATAATTTGAACCGGTTTGAGAACCTTCTTGCCCAAACTTGAGCCGGACTTTTTTCATTTTGAACCTATCTTTCCTCTTTCCCCCTCATCTCCCACTCTCTCTCTCTCTCTCTCTCTCACACACACACACACACACACACATGTGAGTAGAAAACGTGCACACAACCTCCTTCTTCACAACAAGACTCCACTTTTACTTAACTCCACTTTCATCTCAATGAAAATGTAGGATATTTATAAAATATATACATTAAACCAACACATAAACAATTCTATACCAAGTTACTAAATGAAATAATTTGAGCCGGCTTGAGAACCTTCTTGCCCAAACTTTAGTCGGAATTTTTTCATTTTGAACCTATCTTTCCTCTCTCCCCCTCATCTCCTACTCTCAGGCTCTCTCTCTCTCTCTCTCTCTCTCTCTCTCTCTCTCTCTTGTTGTCGGTACTCTCACACCCCGATCCTATCTCTATTTCACAAGTATGTTTTTCTCTCTCCGTCTAATCCTTCTTCTCTCTCCTTCCCTCAGTACTTATTTAACATACCACAACGCCACCTTAGAGAGCATACATATGAGTGGAATCCATGCTTCTATAAACTCGAAAAAGAATCACCTGTAGCAAAAAAAACACGAATTGATTACCTCGCAAATAAAATTAACCCTCTGTAATGGTACAGACATCCAATGTTTCTAGTATGTGTTCCCATTCTAGAGGTTCCAAGGCATCTTGAGGAAAAGGTTTTGGAATATAATCCTTGTCCTCAATCACTCTTTCTAAGACGCATTCCTCTCTTTTTAAGATCCCACAATGTGAAGCTCCGTACATCCATAGCTCTTTTTGTTGCCCTAACCATGCTGGGAGTTCGAACCCTGCTAGTGTAGCTGAATCAAACTCTTCCACAGGTGTCTGGTTCACTTCTTTGTAACTATGGTCTTTTAAGTGTATTTTGGTTGTAGTCTCACCATGTCTGAGGTATATGTGGTCGTAACCCCAATCCTCGACCATCTTTAATTGTCGCATGAATGGTCTTCCCAAGATGATCTCGTAATTGTTCTTTTTGTCAAAATCAACTATTGCAAATGTATGCTCATACTCGATTCCGCATGAAGTGAGAATTACTTTTTCTAAGAGTCCTGGAGGCTTTTCCATGAACCCGTCTGCTAATTGCAATTTCATTCTGGTAGCTCTCAAAGCCGGTTTTCCCCATTTTTTCCAGATTTCTTTGGTGGCAATAGCGACTTCTGCTACACTATCAAGAATATCTTTGGAAACTACTTCTTGGAATTCTATTGGTAGCGTGGTGTTTTCATCTTCACCTTCGCAATACTCTCCAACCTTGTCTAAAGGTACTGGCCTTGTGTTTAGTTGAGGCCTGTCCAATTCTCTGATCCCTTCCTGAAGCTTCGAGCTCGGGTCTTTCACTCCAAATTTTTCTAAGCATTTTCCTATTGTGGTCCACGTGTTTGGTCGGAACCTCAAGAGTTTGGCTAATGTGATTGTGCATGCCACAGGGGTGGACAATAACTCAATCAACCCTTGTGAATCCATCACTTTGTTAGCAGAAAGTCTTTGAGATGGTATTTCTCTCACCTTAGACTTGGCTTCATACTCTCCTAGGTAAGAGGGTAGAGTTTTTAGCGAATCTGATTGGCTGTATCCCGAACTAATTGATCCCTGGTCCCCCCCTTGTGAATGCATATCAAAGTTCATTTGTGATCTTGCCTCAAATTCTTCAATAGGAGGTAAGATCTCATTTTTCTTCTTTCTTGTGCTATTCATGTGGTAACTCACCCTGCTGGCTTGGTTGGCATCATGGATTTGCTTCCACAGGTCATCTAGACCATTACAACCCTTACCCATTTCTACCAATGTTTTAGGTTGGAGCCCCCCACTTGCTTCATCTGTTGTGTTTAGCACTATGATAAGCTCTCTCCTAGACTCAGAGGCATTTGTGAGTCTCTCCTTTGTATCTACTTGTTTCTCCAAAGTTGGTTTGATATGGGTTGGAGCTGATACTTCTTGCCAACTTGCAGGTTTACCAAGCACGTTTTCTATCAAAGATTGAGCTATTTCAATCATCTTTCTACACATTTCTAGCCTTTGTTTTTCTATTTCAGCATATGGATAAGTCATCCATCTTTGCTCTTGGGTTTGGTTGTTTTTGAGTCTGGCTTCGTAAGCTATCAAAAGTTCGTAAGCTATCAAAAGTACCTTTTCTGCCACCACTGATCCTCCTGATCCTGCACTTTTGGGTTCTTCTATTTCCTTGGGTACTATGGTTGCCGCAGTGTGTGAGCTTAGGCTAGCTAGATGCTCTAACCGCTCTAATCTATCCTTCGTGTGTTTCAACTCCTCGGATAGAGCCGTTTGCTCTCGTTCTTTCCTGGCTTTCATACGCACCTTTCTAGCTTTCCAAGTGCTTCTCTGATTTTTTGCTTCTAAACTTGGGTCATCGGTTTTTGGATCTTCAATTATGGGTTCGTTCATCATTCTTTGAGGTTGGGCTCGTGTTACTGCCTGAATAGGTATTATTGTCTCGTTTTTTGACCCTCCACTAGAAGGCACTGCTTCCAGCATATTCAAGGTAGTTTTTGCTCCATTGCTCAGGTTCTTAGGGCAATCAAGAATCAAATGAGTAACTCCACACTCGGTGCAATATGTGTTGACTCTAATGATTTCATCAAGAGGACAGTCTCTTAGCCAATGGTCTCCACCACACTTGTAGCAGGGTCCCTTAGGTTCTGTTGAGGTGCTCCTTGAGATCCTCTTTGTTGGTATGCATGTCTCTATCGGCCCATGCCTCCATTGGCTTTGAACAACAATGTTCGTTCATCCAAGATATATCTTCCTTCTCCTGCTGCCTATGCAGCTATTGGTGGTCCTCAACTTCCCATCATGCTCCATGGTTCTGGTGTTGAGGATTATTTCGGTGGATAATAGGCAGTATTTGCAGCATATCCATTGGGAACCTACAAAAATTTATATATGGAGTGGTAATTATTGGGCATGTTGGAAGATGGCCAATTTATGTGTGTAAAAGGAAATAAATTGGGTATAAATTTATTGATTTATTCATCGTTCATGTTCATGAGAGCAAGCCCAACTTTGAGTGCATAAGACCGTGCAATAGAACTTTGATTGCATAGATTGTGGAGAAGGTCAACAAGGAAATTGATGCCAAATAGCGAAGAGTGAAAGTACAATCGTAGCTAAATGGCTTAGTTTCAAGCTTCAATAGATGAAAAGCCTTAAAAATGAGTTTATTATTAACCAAGTCCTGAGTGACTCTACTGCTTGCTATAAAACCCTATAAGCCAAAGGTGGGACGCGGATCTTATAAACCCATTGATGCTACAAACATGGCCTCAAGATTCAGATGACCTCTCACTGAAACCTTGCCTTGGATTTTGGAATTCATTCTTAAAGGTGCCACATGGATCAACCCCATTGACCCACTACCCGTTACCCGTTACCTGACTTGGCCCACGAGGTAGAACATCAAAACACAACACACACACGTGCACTACTTGCAGGCTTCCAACTACCTTGCTTGGCTTGGTGTAAGACCACTCTCACCCACACACTATTTTATTTTCCACGGCTTGTCAATACCTGTAGTTTTTTTGCGCGTACATGCTTGGCTTGTCCTGGATGTTAGTACTTGAAGTTAATGCATACCCAATCGCCAACAAAAGAACACACACACTCCCCATTTGGCCCGTGATCCTTGCTAACTGGGGAAGACCACTATGCCAGAGGCCCAAAATGATACCTCACATACACACACACACACAAACACACTATCACACAATGAATTGGGCCTCGTAAATTCTTCTTCAGAGACTGAAGATCGTGCACCATACACACCCCAGAGTAATTAAAGCCATCCATGTCTTTCCTTGTTACTTGCTACAAATATGGATTTTGTCACTTTGCTAGGCTCGCACCATGAGCTGTCTACACAGTGGTCGCTTGGCTGCAGTGCCAAGATCATTGCCTTTGAGTTTGGAGACCACCCATTGGCATCAATCCCCATACACACACACACACAGATATCCTAATTCTCTCTCTCTCTTTCTCTCTCTCTCTCTCTCTCTCTCTCTCTCTCTTCAATTGATTTGCAAAAATGGCAGCATCTCCCCATATTTACTCTTCATCATCTCCCCATATTTACTCTTCGACAGCTTCAACTTTTTGCCGTGCATTTGGCTCTTTGAGCTTGTCTTCCCCAAACCGGCCCTCTCGACACTGGCCCATACCTTCCCCCTCGTCTCTTCATTACTACTCATTCAGCTCGCGATGGTTCTTATCTTATGAAGAAACCCCCCACACACACACACCACAAGCCCTCGCTCGTCCATCTCGCAGACATGAACATATTATTTATTTTCTTTTATAAAAAATACAATAAAAATAAATATGTCTCATAAGCCTTGGTTCCCACACCTATCACCTCGGGGAAAAGAAAAATTGCCATCGTGAATGTGACCAATTGGCCAACAAAAGAGAATGATTTAGAGTTAGATTTTAAAGTTTCATAGAAAACTTTGATATATATGTGATAAGTAATAGCTTTTGGAATTCGGATGTCAAAATAGATGCTTGATTCATAAGTTATGATTTTCTTATTGTGATTGTGGTGCAAGCCTTTATGCAAGAAGGCTTCATTCTTGAGTATCCACTCTTTAGGATCCACTTTTGAGAGCTCTCTCTCTCTTGAGTGTTCACTCTATGGATGGCCTAGCCTTGAGTTTAATGCCCATGCTTAAGAGGCTAGTGATAATCCATTGTAATTAGAGAACCATTCTCAATCTAATCTCTACTTTCTCATTAGTTTCAATTCTTCTATTTGATTATGTCATGAAGTAGTTTCTCCTTTCTCATTATTCTAAATTTGAGTGTGTGTGATGACTTCTTACTTATTAACCACTCTTATCCTTCTATGAGCGTTTGATTTGTGATCTTTAACATCACTAATTAAGTTGATTAAGTTGGTTCTTAATCTTGTAGTTAGTTTGTATGCCCTATTGTTTGCTTGTGTGTGCATGTATTTATTGCAACTCTAGCACTATTCACGTTGTGTGTGTAGCTTTTGATGAAGTGCCTTGATTGGCATCATGTGGTGATTAGAGAGGACAACACCAATGCAATTAGTGTGTGCTTATCATTAGTGTGCTTTGGGTTTTTAGTCTATGGTAAGTCAGGCGGACTTCGGTGGGCTTAATGTGTGTAGGAGATTCTTGATTGATGATGTGATTAGATTTAGTGATGAATGACTAATCTCTATTGCATTAGAAGAGCATACTCATGAATCCTCTCATTTGATACATCCGATGCTCATGCTTCCATGCCCTAGCTGGGTTGCCGATCCTAGGATTGATAATTTTGTTGTTATTGGGTTGATTAGGTTATTCTACGATTGTCCCCAACAAGTCTCTAGCTAAGACAAAGAGCACCTTGTGGTAGTAGGGTTTATAGCAAACACAAAGAGCACCTTTTGGCTTTAGGGACAGAGGGTTTGTTGCTAGCAAAAATATCACCATGTGGCCTTAGAGCCATAGGGTTTCTAGCTTACGCCAAGATATCCCTATGGCCTTACAGCCATTGGGTTTCTAACTTACACAAAGAGCTCCCTATGGCCTTAGGGCCATAGAGTTAATAGCCATCACAAAGAGAATCATGATGACTTAGAGCCATAGGATTTCTAGCCATCACAAAGATCACCCTATGTCCCTAATGGCCTTAGGGCCATAGAGTTACTAGCCATCACAAAGAGAATCATGTGGACTTAGAGCCATAGGATTTCTAGCCATCACAAAGATCACCCTATGTCCCTAATGGCCTTAGGGCCATAGGGTGCTCTTTGTGATGGCTAGCAATCCTATGGCTCTAAGTACACACAATACTCTTTGTGACTAAGGCCATAGGGTGCGCTTTGTGATGGCTAGGGTTTCTAGCCATCACAAAGGAATCTTGAACTTAGGGCCATAGGGTCTCTAGCCATCCCAAAGAACACCCTCTGGCCTTAGAGACATATGGTTTCTAGCTTGAACAAACAACACCTTGTGGCATTAGGGCCATAGGGTTTCTAGCTAACACAAAAGAGTACCCTGTGGCGTTATGGCCATAGTGTTTCTAGCTAACAAAAAGAGAACCCTGTGGACTTAGGATCATAGGGTTTCTAGCTAACAAAAAGAGAACCATGTGGCCTTAAGCCATAGAGTTTCTAGCTAACAAAAAGAGCACCATGTGGCCTTGGGGTCATAGGGTTTCTAGCTAACAAAAAGAGCACCCTGTGGCCTTAGGGTCATAGGGTTTCTAGCTAACAAAAAGACCACCATGTGGTCTTAGGGTCAGTGGGTTTCTAGCTAACAAATAGAGCACCATTTGGACTTAGGGCCAAAGTGTTTCTAGCTATTGGGCTACTAGTCTTCACAAAGAGCACCATGTGGCCTTAGGGCCATAGAGTTTTTAGCCATCACAAAGAGCACCCTATGTTCTTAGGGCACCCTGTGGTGCCAGGGTCAAAGGGTTTCTAACTAGCAAAAAGAGCACATTGTGCCTTAGTTCCATAGGGCTTCTAGCTAACAAAACAACGACCATGTGTCCTTAGGGTTATTGGATTTCTAGCTAACAACCTGTGGCCTTAAAACCATAGGGTTTCTACCTTACACAAAAATCTCCTTGTGGACCTAGGGCCATAGGGTTACTACCCATCACAAAGAGCACCCTATGGCCTTAGGGCCATAGGGTGTTCTTTGTGATGGCTAGAAATCTTATGGGGTGAAAGCATGTTAACTTGTCGTGCTTTTTGTGCTAGTTAGCACATCTTCAAAAAGTTGGGCGTCCGGTAACTTTTTTACAAATAATATCAAAATTTTTCGGAGGTTGTACATTTGGATTCCTTGTTTCAAGTGCTTTCTATTGATATATCATATGTCATAGATCTTGGAGATGTAGCTCAAGTTATTGTACTAGTTAGCATATGTCAAAATTGTGCTAGTTAGCATTGTCTGGGACATGAAAAATCATGACAGGTTAACATGCTTTCACCCTATGGCTCTAAGGCCACACGATTCTCTTTGTGATGTCTAGGGTTTCTAGACATCACAAAGAGCACCCTGTGGACTTAGAGCCATAGGGTCTCTAGCCATCACAAAGAACATCCTATGGCCTTAGGGACATAGGGTTTCTATCTTACACAAATAGCACCATGTGGACTTAGGCCCATAGGGTTTATCGATAATAAAAAGCACCATGTGGTGCTAGGACCATAGGTTTTTTATCTAAAACAAAGAGCACCTTGTGGACTTATGGCCATAGGGTTTCTAGCCATCAAAAAGTGCACCTGGATGTGGCCTTTGTGACATAGGGTTTTCAACTTACACAAAGAGCACCTTGTGGCCTTAGGGCCATAAAGTTTCTATCCATCACAAAGAGCACCATGTGGCATTAGGTCCCTAGGGCTTCTAGCTTCAACAAAGATATTTGTGTGGACTTAGGGCCTGACACACGTCGTAGCCGCAAAGCCGCGTAGACTCTGGACTGTGGCATGCATCGAGGCTAACAATGTTTTGATGGCATGATGGATCTGAATGTGCATGTTCGTTCTGAAAAAATAAATTGAGACAGCATGCACTCCCCGTTGTCCTGTTGTCATTTTTGCCATCTACGCACCACCAAAGAGCTCTCTTTTTTATCATATTGAGGCGGTCCGGGGCGGGCAACAAGAAGAGTGGCCTCTAGACACCCTTCAAGGCTCCCGTGCTGCTCAATGGGGCTGGGGCACAACACAACACAAACCAAAACAACAAACCCACCGCCAAATCCCAACTACACAAGGGGCACCACCTAGTTTAAGAGCGAACTAGGACGCAAAAGAGGAGAATCGTTAGAGCAACCCACAAACAAGCAAGGAATTTACACTAACCCTAACACCAATGGAATACTCTCACACACTAAAACACGAGAGAGAGAGAGAGAGAGAGAGAGAGAGAGAGAGAGAGAGAGAGAGAGAGAGAGAGAGAGAGAGAGAGAGAGAGAGAGTGCTCGGGCTGCTTTGAAACGTATCGGCGATGATCAAGCAAACACAATTATATATTTAAGAAAGAGAGAGAAAGGGGGAGGGGGTGCTTGTTGCATTAATACCTTCTTACAAATCTGTCATGACAAATCAAAGTGAGATTAGTACTTGTTCAACATAGCTTGCGTAAATTTCACCACAACACATCACAAGAAAAGCCACCCCAATCACTGTCTGAAGGCCAGGGGAGTCCTCTCCACCCTGTCGCCCTCTTACAGTATGTGGGATTTATGGCTAGATTAATGACAACACCAGAGACAAGCTATCAAGAACTTAACAAAAAAAAAACCCAAGACACTTACGCATCATTGTTGTCCATTACTTCACGTTGGAAGGGAGACAAAGTATCCAAGCTTAGTCCAAATCCACCCTCCTTGATTCAGCGAATGTTGGGCTTACACTAGTAGGAGAAATGATAGATTTCCTACTCTCAATTGAATGATCACTCTCTCTCTTACAATGGCATAGATTTCCCTTGCTAATCCCCTATTACAACACATGCATAAGACAATGAGCTTCCACTCAAGAGCTCCTTCTAGAGAGGTTGAGCTTGGCTTCTCAAGCTATAGCATAGTGCTCTTGCTTATGGCTCCCCCCCTTTCTTATGCTAGCTACACCCTCCTTTTATAGCAATTTTGAAGGCTAGGGTTACTCCTCTAACCATGGTTGGGTTAGATTTTCAGCAATTTATCTAATTTCTTTTGCTTGGAATTATCAAGAAGTTGGTGGGGAAAGAGAGAGAGGAGAGAAATGGAGGTGATAGGACTTTTCATAGTGGGTTAGTGTTAGTAGAGTTAGTATTAATTTACAAATGGAATTGAATATTTACAATGGGAGTATCCATGTAGGATACAAATAAGGAAGAAAAACTCTTAAGAGGTAAGAAAAGGTGGATTTCTTACAAGGTTGATGCTCCAAGTGTCTTGAGTAGGGCCAATTTTGACGCTTGTTGACGGTCCACTAGCTTTGACGGTACATTTTTTCTCCACTCTTGACCTTCCTTGAGAGACAAGGTAATTGAAGCTGAGTAATCAACCACCATGATGCTGTCTTTTAAGAGAAGAGGCTGAATTTTGGGGTTTTTTGATAGATATGGGTAATTTGGAGGAGGAAAAATGAGACTAGGTGGTCAATTTTGGAATGGAATTGTGTGTGGGAGGTATGAGTTCACCATGGTTTCTCTTATTCTTCAAGGTTGAGGAGAAGGTGAGTAGTGTGCAGAGAGGAGTGGTGAGAGAGATGGGGATGATGAGTGGGGAAGTGTGTGTGAAAGAGGAAAATGATAAAGTGGAAGAGAGAGTGTGGCTGCATAGCATGGGAAAACTGGGGTCCACTAAAAAAATCATAGCTCACATCTGGTAGCTCCAAAAATCATGAAAAAATTTGGGGTGATTATTCAGAGCGTGGGCTACATTTTCTCTTTTGACCACCGCTCCATATTCGGAGTGGAGATAGGTGCCAAAATTCTCACCAAAAAGCCTGTTTTTATGCCTACAAAAGTCTTTTAGTGGTCCCCTCCTTTGTTGAATTTGTACAATGCATCCAAGAGTGAGCCCCTCCTTTGTCATATTATAATACAAAGCATTCAAGTTGCCCTTGACCCATGCATGGAGGAGGATTATTGGTGAAATAAGAAATATATACATGGTGGGACTAGTGTATGGACTATTCATGGACTTTAGCTCAATGAGCACATGGTGTTAGAATAATGAGTAAAAATAATAATTAAAATATGGAGGAGTTATGGATATGGAAAGATATTGGAATCATATGATATGGTCCCTCCTTGAATTATTTTGGGTGAAAGAGGAAAAGGTATGCAAGTAAATAATATAATAAAAGTAACCAATGAGTAGAAATCAATTTTTTGTTTTCACGAGGGTGAGGGTGAAAATGTGGGAGTGATTTGTAAAAAGGAAAAATATGAGGTTAGAGTATGTACATATTGGCAAAAAAAAATATAATTATGGTGTAAGAGGATGAAAGAAGGTGTACATAGGTTTAATAAAACACACACCTAAGTAGAAATATTTAAATAAAATACCAAAATAATTATTAAAAATCCCTATATTTAGGCCATATATACAATGAAATATTTACACACAAAGAGGCCATAATATACTTTTATTTTTTTATTTTTTTTATTTTTTTTGGCTCACCTAGCCCAGTGACTAGCTAGCTGAGGGTTTTTAAGAAGATATGGGAAAAGTCCCGTGACTCACGCACGCCTATGTACAGTGAAATGGTAGGGATAGCCACAGTGTTTGGGTGATTTTGGTAGGGTGAGGTAACTCACTGTGGCAATTACAAAGAGCCGAAAAAACGGCTATCAATATGTGCATGGCTTTTACTGAAAAAAACTAATTGTGTACCTTTTCTCCTGTTTGTGGCTCTAGATGCTATTGCTTCTCTTGTCTTGTCACGTTTGTTGGAGGGATGTGTCTGCATACGTTCTTTGCCTTAGACGTTGTAGTTTTTGGATTCCAGAATCCCATTTAAATAAAAAAATTGGATTTTGGAATCTTACATGGCCAAGGAGAGTGACTTTGCTTTCAACAATGTGACACTTATCCACGTTGAGCTAGCCACCCAAGTTTTGCAGCCTGGTTAAGCCATCATAGACTTTGCTTAAATGAAGGGCTCGGGAACTATAGATGCAAAAATCATCTATAAAAACCCGTATTGATGTTCCAAAGTAGGGTTGGAAAACAAAGGTCACAAAGCATTGAAATGTGGCAGGGGCATCAGTGAGGCCAAAAGGCTTCACCTTGTAAGCAAAGCAT
The DNA here is from genome assembly GCF_014529385.1 of Adiantum capillus-veneris. NCBI lineage: Eukaryota > Viridiplantae > Streptophyta > Polypodiopsida > Polypodiales > Pteridaceae > Adiantum > Adiantum capillus-veneris. Next base: position 147,200,001 of record NC_140936.1, on the reverse strand, counting down.
CCCCAAGGTGTGATGAAGGTTGTATTCTTCTGATCTTCTTCCGCAATGCTAATCTGGAAGCATCCTGAGTAGACATTGCACACTGTGTCTCGTTCGTGACCCTCCACTTCATTGAGAATTTCATCCTGGAATGGGAGGGGAAAGTGATCCCTCTTTGTGGCTGCATTGAGAGGTTTATAGTCCACACAGACTCTCCACTTACCATTTTTTTTGGGGTGACTACTACTAGGGAGACCCATTCTGAGTCTTTGACAGGGTAGATGAAACCTGCTTGTAGCAAACTTCTCACTTCTTTAAGTAGTGCCTCTTGTTGGATTACTCCAAGTCTTCTGAGCTTCTGCACTACGGGTTTACTACCTTTCTTGAGTATTATGTGGTGTTGCACTACTATAATTCCTGTGATCTTATCATAGCCATCAATGAACAAAGTAGTGAAGTTACCTAGCATGGAGACATATTCCTTCCTTTCTTCATTGGTTAACTCATTTGAGAGCATTTTTTGTAACTTAACTGCATCCTCTAAGGACTACATACCTGATGATTCCTCTTGGTTTGTTGGGGGTGTTTCAGATCGTGTCAATCTTTTCGGGTCTTTAAGAATGACCCCCATCACTTCGATGCTACTGTCACTTCCGTCGGTGGTGGTTGTCTCTTCTCCTGAGGTAGACAAATAGTGGCTGGTGGAATCATCTTTTGAAGCCTCCAAGATCATGTTCCGTTGCTTCCCTCATCTTTTGGACTTCCCTTTAGCGTCCTTCATCTGAATCATTCCGGTGCTCCAGTATTGTTTAGCTTCCATAGCCATAAGCCAAGGCCTCCCAAGAATGATGGGGTAGCCCTCCCCTTTGTATGGCATGACGAAGATGTCTACCTCCACTTTTGTATTGAATGCTTTTACTTTGACCGTATTCACAATGCCTATGCATTTTACTCTTACATTGTTTGCGATTTTGGCTCGGCAGGGTGCCGATCTACTTACCTCTAGACCTAGATGGTGCATCATCTTTTCACTCATGACACATATTTGCATGCCACCATCTATGTAGACGTTTGAGATCCGTTTCCCCTTTATGTGAGCATCCATGGTTGGCAGGATGTCGTCGGAATCCCTTCCATAGATAGCCCCAGTTATCCTGGGTCTTGATTTTCTAGTACTCACCATTTTTGTCCATTTCCTTCTCATTCTTGGTGCAAAGTGGAGTAATTGGGGCCAAGTTACCTTCGGGCCGTGCATTAACACATCCTGAACTAAGTCACAGGGTTTTGCATACTCACCTAGTGAGAAGTCCACGATGTCTATCTTCCATTGCAGATTAGCGGCTTGCTTACTAGACTCGGCCTTCCCTTTCATCTTCTCTTCTCTTTGAGAGGCTTCCTCGTTCCTGGCACGCTTCACTCCCATAGCATCCACTTCTTCTACCTTTGCTTTTCCTTTCTGCTTCTCTTGAAATGATTCTTATACCTTTGCCTTCCCTTTAGTCTCCAAGCTTATAACACTCACCGCTTGGTTCACAGCAGGTAGCGGGAGTAGTGGTGGAATAAGAGGTTGGGATGGTAGTTCTTGTTGTACAGGTGGTCGAGGTTTGGACGGGTGGGATCGGCCCTGGTTGCCTAGGTGTTGGTGTCTTGCTCTTGGCAAAGAGATCTGATTGTGTCTCCCCCCTCTATTGAAATTTTGCCTCTTTGGATGTGGACAGTAGTGCATACCATGGCCATCTTCCTCGAAGTTGTAGCAGTGGTACTCTTGGTTCTGCCTTATTTGTCCTCTTCCTTGTTATGGATTCCTGACAGGTGCATGCCCTTGATGCACAAGATGCATGGATAAACTCTCTAGTTGGGTGGTGATGCGACTTAACAGGTCTTGCTGCTCTTTTGATGCCTCTTGCGGTTGGGCTCTATGACTGCTTGTTTCTTCTGACTTGTTTACTCTTGCTTGCATGCGCAGATTCTTGTCTTTAAGGCGGGCTACTTCTACTAACAACTCATATATTGCAGGAAACCTTCCCTTCACCTTCTCTCTAAGCGGAGACCATAGACCAGCAATAAAACGGTCCTTATTTAGGAAATTAGGTGCTTGTTTTCCTTCCTCTAGTGTGGCAACCCATCTCTCCCATAAGTCCACAAATTTGGACTCGTAGGTGGCATACTCTAGCAGACCTCCCTGCTTCAATTCCACCTGTAACTACCATAGCTTCTCCGAGGTTGTGCCTCCACCAAACCTCTTTACAAAGGCAGCCCTTAACACATCCATGCATTCTTGGTGGTCTGGGGCAATGTATTATACTAGGACTTGGCCTCTACTTTCATCAGTAGAGGAAAAATTCGAAGTCGTGAAGCATCGTCATCTTTGTTGGAAACGACACAAGCAATGTCAAAATCATCCAAAAAGTCGATGGTGAGATCTTCTCCCTTATTTCCACTAAACGTGGGGAAAGAAACACTTGCCATGGTAGTGACTCAGGAAATTACAAACCCTTTTTTTTTTTTACTAACAACAGTAGCGGCTCATAGCGGCTTTTTACAGAGTTGGGTAGATAGGTCCAAACAGGATAAAGATAGAAACATTAAACGAATGATGGTAATCCAATATGGGGATAATGATAGGGTTTGGGGAATTAAGGATTTCTCCTAGTACCGCTACACCGAATAGGTACACGATCTTCTGTTGGTAGAAGATTTTCCTATCTACATAGATATTCACATGCATATGCTATAGGAATCTGAAGAGGAATGCTGTCGGCCCGTTTTCCATCATGCACAGAGGGTGGAGTACTTACTTATACTCTGATCGTGCGAGTGTTGATGAGTCAGGACATCGACAGGAGGTCGTTGCCTTTCATGGGCTCTACTTTTCCTCCGTCGCTCAGTACGTACGCGGTGATGGCGACGCGTCTGACCACTCCCAACCTCTTGGCTAGTAGCAATTGCAGATAATTTTCGTAGTCAGCGTGTTGCATGAATTCCACTCCATTCAGCTGCAACTCATCTCCAGCCCACTAGGTTGTACCCGTGGTGGAGAGATTCTTCAGGATAAGTTGTACAAGGAGAGGAGGAAGATCCTCTACCCGTCTTCCAAAACAGCGAGAGCAGTAGCCGAACCACTCTTCCCTAGGACATGGGAATCTTCTTACCGCTTCTTCTTCAGGATTGTCAAATTGGACTGGTAGTACTCGCATGCGTCGTGCAAATCGATAGGCGACCTTCCGCTGCTTAGCTTCGGATGACTTCCTCTTTGGCAAGCTAGGTACAACCCGGATTTCTAAGCTTGAAGCACTTGCTTGGCCAGATGATTCTCCCTTTGGGGTCATCTGTTTCCAGACTCGCTTATCTTTTCCTTACCTTTGGCTCGAGCAACCCCTTTAGGCCATTTTGGAGTAAAGGTTATAACTTTGACTGCAGTTTCTTTAGGGAAGAGAGGCCTCACCGTTTTCTTTCCTTCTTTGATGTGAATGACTTCTTCACGATGAATGTCGATGTAGACAATTTCAGCCCCTTCGCTGCCTTCGTTGATGGCACTCATTGGCAGTGTGTTTTGGTTGACAACAGTGATGGTACTTCACAAACCTCCCACCTGATGCTCTCAACTTGTGGTTAGAACGAGCAACACGAGATGGCGAATTTACCTCTTGAATACTGACGACACTACAGCCTGGTAGTAGTACTTCAATGAAGGCGGCTGGTGCCTCCTTAGTCTCCTTTTCTTCCGTCCTCCAATTAGAAAATTCCTTTAGCCATTTGTCCATGATTGATGGCGTGCATCACTTTCAGCATTGTAAACAGAAGATTTCTTCAAAGCCCTCCTCAGTGGGGGACCCAAATGACGTGAGCAAAGAAAACCCCGAACCCCGACGGCCTCTAAACCATCAGGGGCCGAATGGCACGCCTCGAGCCTGTCACGATAAAGCGAATAGGGGGCACCACCTAGCTTTGAGCGGCTAGGATGCAGACCACAATGATATGAACACCGCAAACGTAAACACACACACACACACACACACAGAGATTGACAAATGACAAAAACCCTCAGGGGTGTGAGGGAGAGTTATTTTTGCAGTATTTACAATGACCTTTCTTCCAGCAAGGTGGCACACTGTGGTAGTAGAGAGGTAGGGAGAAAAGATGGTGAAACTACTTGGTGCATTCTCTAAAGACGACTCAATGATTGTGAAACTTTGCTACCAAGAACGTGTGTGTGTGTGTGTGTGTGTGTGTGTGTGTGCATCGACCATTGGAGTCGAGAGGGTGGATATGTCTCCCTTCACATAATGCAATTCCCAAAGCAAACCATCACACGAGCCCCCTCCTTGTGATGCCAATAGTGTCAACTCTTCCCACTAAAACTCTACCAAATGTTGACCTCTCATGAATTGTCCCCACCCGATAGTGTGACCTCTCAGTGCCCTTTTATAAGTGTTGGTTGCTTGGGTTAGGCTAATCCCGGTTTGATTAGGGTAAGCTAATCGGGGATACAAAGCAAGCGGTGGGCCAGGTGTGGTTGACCCTTGCTTTGTCTCCAGGGGGGGCTTTGTAACCATCTCATAGAGAGAGGAAACTTACAAATTGGGAATTTACAAGGCTTGGGTGAAAACTGAAAAAACAATGATGATGATAACCTACGAATTATTGAAAATGGTGTCGTGGTTGCGTGATGCCGGTGAATGGTGTGTTGCCGGTGCGTCGGTGTAGCGCGTACGTCTTTTCGGTGTCGGTCGGGGCATGCCCTCGGTGCATTTCTTCTTTTTGTTCTTGGCGGCACTTGATTTCGGTTCCTCCTTTTCCGTCGTCGTCGTCATCGTGGAATTCTTTGTTTTTTTTTTGTTTTATGTGTGATGCGTATATGCGCGCGCGTGTGTGTATGTATGGGTGTGTATGTGTGTAGGTATATGTAAGTCTGTACATGTATATGTGTGTACTCGTGGGTACCTGTGTGTACATGTGTGAGTATGTAAGCATGAGTGTGTGTGTATATGTATTTGTATATGTATGTGTGTGCGCGAGCGTACGTGCGTGGGAACGGGGGGTGGAAAACCCTAATATGTATATAATATATATATATATATATATTATTTTCTAGTTTCTTTTTGGTGGTTTTTACTTTTGGTTGGCGGCCTAGACATGCTACACGAGGATGAGTAGTGGGGGGGATGGTGTGTGTGTGTCTGTGTTGTGTGTATAGAGAGAGAGTGAGACGTTTTACTGCATTGCGCCTTCGGGCTGGAGAACGAGAGAGAGAGAGAGAGAGAGAGAGAGAGAGAGAGAGAGAGAGAGAGAGAGAGAGAGAGAGAGAGAGAGAGAGAGAGAGAGAGAGAGAGAGAGAGAGAGAGAAATGGTGGGCTGGCGCTGTGTGCAGAGCGCAAGAGAGAGAGAGAGAGAGAGATGGGGGTGAGGTGGTGAGGTGGTGAGGGAGGGAGAGGATGAGGGTGTGTGTGTGTGTGGATAAGGGAGTTTGAGTGTGCATCATATCCTTGCGCGCCTTTGGGCTATGGCCGAGCGACTGAGAGCGAGAGAGAGATGGAGGGCCACCGTCAGTCGACAGCGAGCGAGGGAAGGGGAGGTGGCTTTGGAAATGAAGTGGGGTAGGGGGGGTATGTGGTGAGATAGAGGGGGAATATCACCCGTCCGTCCTGTTTGGTGGCTCAAGGATGAGAGGAGGGGGGGAAGAGTCAATGGGGTGGGGAGAGAGGGAAAGGGGGTGTGTAGCGGGCCATGGGAGGGAGAGTGAGGCCAAGGGAATGGTGAGGCGACCAGGTGGGGGAGAGAGATGGAATATTTTTGGGTTATCGGCTTGCATAGAGAGCGAGGGAGGGAGTGTGAGAGAGGGGCGATAAGTGTGTGAATAAGAATACAGGAGAGAGAGTTCGCATGCGGCTATGGCTCGACCCAATGGGAGAAAGCAAGAAAAGGGGGGGTGGATGCTTGAGAGAGGATATTAGAGAGAGAGAGAGTGTGTGTTCGGCCTCTTATAGGCCATGTGGGATAGAGAGAGAGGATTTTCGGGCCACCTGTGGTTATGTGGCCACGACAAGAGCTGGGGAGAGTTGGTTGTCATCGAGAGAGGAGGAGTGGATGAGGGAGAGGAAGGGGGTGCCGAGAAGGGAAAGAGGGGATATTAGAGAGAGCGGTACGTAGGGAAAATGAGAGAGAGAGAGAGAGAGAGAGAGAGAGAGAGAGAGAGAGAGAGAGAGAGAGATCTCATTTGATGCCCTCCGGGGGAATAAAACTATAGGGAGAGACGGAGAAGGGGCAGTGAAACTGAGGGCGGCCTACTCTTCTGGGGCATAGACGAGCGGGAGCATGAGGGTGATAAGGCCGGCCAATCGAGTGGTGGTAGAGGGGACGGTAGGGGGGGTGCGTGTCGAGGCCATGCCCATAAAAGCGTCATGAGGTTGACCAGGCGTTGTCGAGCCTTCCAACAGTGTCGCCAAGACTCCGGCAGAGGAAAATTAAGTTTTTTTTAAAAAAAATTCCTTTGATTTCTAAAATCGGCTATCAAAAGCAAAAGACGCCAATATTAAGCTATGCGGTTTTAAAAAGAAAGTCTCTACTCTAGGAGATCCTAGAAGAAGTTAAAGGATAACTTGACAAGACTATCGTGTTTTTCCCTAGTTTAGGTCTCTTTGATCCCCGACAATGGTGCCAAATGTGGGACGGATGTAGCGAGAACCACGATTAAATTGTCAATCCATGGGACGAAGTTGACTCGACTAGTGAATAGAGTCTACAAGAGGTTTTCAAACTCTTAGAAAACAACAAACAACTTGCATCTAACTCAAGCTACACTCAAATGACTGAAATCACCAGAAGCTAATGACTCATTGGCAAGCAAATCACATTCGTTATAGCATCAAATGACATCCAAACATAATGAAATTTATAGGATATGTTTATAAGACCTAAGAACACATGCTTATGGTCTCAAATCTCACTTTAGGTCAAGTGCAAAAATCACAATTATTAACATGAGTGGATTTTTGACCTAGTTGTTTTTGACCCAGAATGCATCTAAACACTTAGCAATGATGCCTCAATACCCCGCCTATACTTAGTTTTTGATTTTGAAGTGTAAGTTTCTACTTATGATGAAATTCGGCCGCAGGTTGGTGACATCAAAATCTACAAAAATACCATGAAATGCTTACGTCACTGTGTAGAGCTCTTACCTCGGTTTCAATGCAATAGACGCGACTGCAATATGACAACCAGGGAGGGAGTGGGAAGCATGAGAAGGAGAGAAGTGAGCACCGTTAGCTCACGCTATGTATTTCATTATCCAAAACTTAATAATAACTTATAAACATTGGCTTCTATATCTTATCCAAGGTTTTTGGTGGTCAAAACTAATAATCTGGGAGCTCTAACTAAAGATAGGTTGATACAATCTAGAAGCTTGTAGCCCCAGCTCATCAATCACAAAGTTTATCCGGAAATAGGAGTTACAATATTCTCGAATCATCAAAATAATAAATGTTTTTACAATGAGATCTCTGAAGAATGGTATCCGAGTTAGCTTGTTGCTAAAAAAACTCCGATTTTGTTCATGGTAGCATTTCCTTTGTTATCAAAGTTTCTTGGATAGTGTGGAATTAGATGGTCATGTATACATCCCCCACAATACCCAAATATTTTGATATGCTCTCCTTTGTGTGGAAAACTTCTTGCCCAATGATCACCGCCACATTCATAGCATGGTCCTACTAGTAGTGGGGAAGCTTGTGGAGCCCCCATCTGTTGTTCGATTCTAGGAGGGTATCCCCCTAGGTCTGTAGTTCTAATTTTCCATGAACATGAATATATTTTCATCGACCAGGTAATGGTTTTTTGTTGGTTGTGTTATGTATGATGATTTTGACATCCCTTGAAAACCTATCCATGGAATTTTCCCTTCAGAAGAAAAGGAAATATTGTCTAAACCTCTCTCATAAGAGCTATCTAAATCTTCTCAGTATGAAACTACCTGTACCATATTATGATCCACAAGTGCCTCTATGGGTTGTAAAATTCTCACCATGCCTCTATTTTCTTGGATTAAAGGAGGCTGATGTCCCAACACAGGTTGAGGTTTTTCTTGACCTTGGATTGTGTTATTTTTTCCTACTTGGTATCTTGGAGGTGGTGGCAATTGTTTCCCTCCAGGTGTCCCATATGGTCTTTCTCTAACATAGTTTCTGTTGTAGAAACATTCATGGGTCTCATGGTTTATCCATTTTTGTTTGATAGCACACCACTTCAATACATGTTGTACATTTTCTCTTGGCCTTGGATGCATGTTGCACCACTAAGTTGGATGGTCTCCCCCACAAGCATCACATTTTTGTGTGGGCGATTGTTGTGTGTTCGGGTTCGGCCTATTTCCTTGGTTCATCCTTCTGATCACTTCCTCGATCATTTGATCAACATCTGGCATGGTTGGGTTCTGTCCACCCAGTTTCATCATGGATTCACTAGTGGTTGAAGAGGTGCTACTCGTCCCTCAGTCAGTGTCCTCAGTCACCTCCCCATATGCTTGACAATTATCTACTAAATAGAGCGCCTTTTTCGTGGCTTGCTTGAAGGCGACACATGCCTTCAAGTGTAGATCCTTTTTGAGAGTATCATTTTGCAATCCTTCTATGAAAAGGACCGACAAACTCTCATCTTGAGATAGCTCTCCAGCGGGCCATCTGTCGCCTTTCCTTTCTCCTTTTACCTAAATGCATAGATATGGGAAACCATTTTAACTGGTTCCACGGTGGAGCAAAGAGGTCATTCCTCTACTCACCATAGGATCATTATAGGTAGAAAGACAACCATCAATCATTCATCAGACCAAAAATCTCCAGCTTTAATCTGGACGGAGATGTACAAGAAAGGTAATGATAAGACCTTGAGACTATGTGTACAGCCTAACGAAAACGAATACTACCTGAGACTTGCTCATATACAACACACAGAATTTCATAAGGGAAAAACACAAACATACCAAAGACTAATGAGACTTGGGGTCTACTAGATAAACATGGAGAAAAGTGTCCATGATTATAGCAAATCATGTGAAGCCTATGAAACACAATTGCCAGTGGAACATGCCACACTCTTTAGAGTAATTGGAGTGCCTTGATAGAGTACTTACACTATTGAGTACTTAAAATCCAAGAGCTTCCCAGAGGGATTGAGTAAAGTTGATACTTCATGCCAGAATATGGTGGCCAACACTATATACAGACACAGAGATATGTAGAGCGGTGTGATGAATGCCATTGCACTAAAGCACCTATGCGGAGAGATGAAATGCCATTACACCCAAAGATAGGAGTTCGAGCCTTTGCCAAGTGTGGCATAGATTTTGTAGGCCCCATCATACCTCCTGCGTACTGCACAAACACTCAATATATCATAGTAGCAAAAGATTATTTGACCAAGTGGATGGAAGCGAAGGCAACACAGAAAAATGATACAAGGACTACAACACAGTTCCTATTCAAAAACATCTTTACCAGATACGGCCTACCCATTGAAATTGTGAGCAATCACGGAACCCACTTTGTGAACAATGTCATTGAAATCTTACGCGACAAATTCACGGTGGTTCATTGCAAATCAGTCCCTTACCACCCCCAAACTAACAAGCTAGGAGTACCAATGAGATCTTATGCACGGTGCTAACAAAAATAGTGAGTGACTCGAGAACTGATTGGGACCTAAAGCTACACTCAATGTTATGGGCTTATAGGGTAGCAATTAGAACTTCCATTGGAACCTCTCCATTTAACCTTGTTTTTGGAATTAATGCTACTCTACCTATGGAATTCTTAATTCCTACACTTTGAGTCTCAACACAGCTAGGTTGGATGGGACACAAACTATGTGAAAGGCTAGATATCTTGGAACAACTACATGAAACTAGATTAAAGGCGGTCGCAGGGATATATGCCCAGAAGCGACAAATAAAGGCTTTCCATTACCAACGCATAATTAGCAAGGAGCTCCAAAAAGGGGTTTATGTATTGGTATATACCCTAAAAAAACACTCCAAAAAACTCAAAGAGCGAGGGATGGGACCTTTTGTAATCCATGAAATATCACAAAGTGGCACCATCAAAATTGCAAAATTAGTAGGAGAGGAGATGCCTAATTGGATAAGTGGGTGCAGCTTAAAAAAGTATCTTCTTCCATTAACACAAAAGGGACTACACAAAATTCATGCAGAAGTAGAACAAAAGAATGAAGACCATGCTATTAAAGCACATGCTAAAGAGGAAGCCACACTCAAAACATTAAAGCGGAAGGAAAAAGCCAACCACAAGGAAAATTGGCAGCAATGCAAAGGACTCAATCCTCCTCCAATAGCATCAACTCAAATGGAACATACATGGCTTGGTGGTATGGATGTATGAATTATCCTTCAGCTTCCTGATGGTTCCACCGATGGAACACTCATAGATACCAGGGCACGAGCTAATGTCATCAAATACTTTACGTTCTTCATAGTGTCCATCACAACTCTTACACCAAACCAAATTGAGCTCAAGGCAACAATCAAGGGAGGATTATGAGCATGGGTCAAGGCAATTTGTCAATCAATGTGGATGGTCAGATCTTCCCTCACCAATATAATGTAATGAAAGATACAGATGTTAATGAAGCAGTGATTCTTGGAGTACCGTGGATGTAAACATACAAGGCAACACCAAATTGACAGGATGACACATTACAACTCCACCCCTATTGGCACAAACGGATCACATTTGGGAAATTTAGCCTCTTTTAGGAGAACCTAAACCTAAAACCTTCGTGTTCAAACAAGACAGTCAGAAAGGTTTGGGTCAAGAAAGTAGTGATGTAGTCCAAGCCTAAACAAGTATGGATTCCCAAACGCAATTTTACACATTTTCAAACACAATTAATTGGATCTACTTCTTCAAATTCAAATCCTGCTCATTCCAACGAAAACAAGGCTTTTAATGCCAAATCAAACAGTTCTCCTTGGATATCAAAGCCACTTTAACAAATTAAAAAGCTACATTCGCCAACAACATGGAAATGGTGATCGAAACAACATCAGCAACATCATCAAACACAGTCTCCAAGATACCAAAGTAAGCCAAGCTAAAATTCTCAAGGAGATTCAGACTCCCTCACTTGGAGACAATAGTAGAAATGTAGCCAAAGAAAATCTTTCAATTATACCCTTACAGAATCAAGAAGTAGGACATTCTAGCCACACTTGCAACCCTAACAATTGAAACCCCGTCAGTGGCAATGGTGGTGGACTTAGTATCCTTAGCTATGTTGGACTCTATTATACAGCTCAAATAAAAAGATCTTGATAAAGAAGTTGCCAAAACTTCTAAGAGTGGGCTATATGGATACGTTGGAATTGCACACTATTTAAAAATTTGGTGTACAATTTACCCAATTGATCTCAGTTGACCAATGCAACCTTGCATCAGATGTCTATAAACGCAGACCATTGTTAGATGTGTATGTGAAGTACCTCTTGAAGCAATTTTCAGGGCACTCTCGGCCAGTCTCCAATGCAACTGACTTGATACCGTATAACCCAATTACAAAAATGACTTTACAAATAACTGAAGTGCATGGAGATAAGCTACAATATACCACTACTGGATTCTATCTGGTGAACATTGCATCATAGCGGCTAGAGATTTTTTACGCAACAACAACACTAAGTATGCTTTAAGAAAAGAGTTCTACAAGTTTAGAGCTGCAAGGATAGTGGTAAATGCTCCCAAAGAGGTTGCTGCTTGAATATCCAAAATGTAGAACATGGAGAGAATAACAAAAATGAAGCAGTAGCCTTATGTGGAGGTCTTGAAGTATGGTTGTAGTCAATGGCTTGCATATTCTAAACCAACAAAACCCAAGGGAGGAGTTTCTTTGATTCATCCAAGGCGAGCACCTTGGGATGTAAGTTCCACTTTCCTATGATCGGTTTTGTTACAAATATGTCTTGAAATAAAGTTAATTTCCTTTTCTTTATTTTGAATGGCTTTGTAGATGTGGCAAATATCACGTTCAACCATAAATCATTTACCAACAAAGAAGAACACATGGTCATGTACAATGATGAAATCTACGATCAGTGGATAAACATCTTGGAGAAGCATTAGACATTAGCTGCTCCTGGGCAACAACCAAGCATAACAACCTTTCGATGCCTAAACAGTTTAGAAGATAATTATGTCACTACATCATGAGCTGATAAAAGAGAAGATATGCTTAGTGAAGCAACCATATCTAGTAGGCATGCTCAACCTCATTGCGTGCAACGAACTTAAATTAGACCAGGATTTTTGATCCTCAAATGCTGATGGCATTTAAAGAGCTATATCCATCAGCAACAGCAGTTACTTCATGGGATGAATGTAAGTCTCATTATAGCATTATGGATGAGATCTACAAATCGCTCTTCACAAGTTGTACGCAATGGATAAATCTACTGCTCTAAAAAGAAAAGGAGAAAGAGCCAATTTCTGAGATCACTAGGGGATATGTACAATGGATCATTGCACAAGAGAATGGCACTTCCAGTTTTCAATTCATTTAACCATGGAAAATCAAGTGTGTTGGAAAGGATCTGGAAGGCATTGAGTTTCTCTATAGTGAGAATAGCTTACAATTTGTGTTGGTGTTTGTATCATAGATACAACAAACAAAGTCTTACATCTAGTGGTTGGAGTGCTATCCATTTTGGTAAAGTAATTGATGGAGTATGTGGGGTAGCACATCAACCATCAGAGTTTTTAATTGCTGGCTTAGTCAAGTATAAGCATGCTAATTCCCTAGAGAAGACAATTTTTGAAAAAGATAAATGGTATGAAATGCATGTTCTATCGTTGATCTCCTTAATGGGATCAGAGACCATCCAAACATGTGCTCTTTTCAAAGTAGTTTTTGGGGTTTGGGAACTCTTCAGTCAAGGAGAGCAATACACCAACTACTCTAGTGTTAAAGAGTCACTGTTGGAGCCAATGCATACTCTCTTCATCACCGACAGTGGGTATGATGTTGTGACCACGGCCAAATCTTTTCTTGTGCGTCTTGCAATCAAATGCATCTATGCCAAAGAATATGATCAAGTAATATATATCTTTTCATTAGGCTATGTGACTAAAGAGGCACTACAACAAGAGAGAAACATGATAACAGTTGCATGTACTAATGATTTAATGATGAAATTGGAATCTCTTTGCCATTCCATAGTGGAAGAAGACCTTGATCTTAGAAGGTTCACATGTGTGGATACCGTATAGAAAGTAAATGCCAAGGAGTCAGAGGAAGAAGAAACTGAAGAGCCATTGGATGCAAGTGTTGATGCCATTCTAGAAATTCTACAAGAAACAGGTTAAGCTAGCCACCCATGATATTACATCACTGATACCTAAATTATTACTTTTATCATTTTATTTTATTTTCCCCGTATCAAATCCACCCATGATGTTAAAGACATTGGTGTTTCTTTGTGTTATTTTTCTCAATTTATTTTCTTTGAAAAAATGTGAACTTGTGAGTTTGAGTTTTTTCACAATAAATGAATTAGACTTAGATGTATGCTATTACATGGACATGTTGTGGCAAATATAATTCTATATATATATATGTGTGTGTGTGTGGTCATAAGATATGTTATGCAATACTTTAAAGTTAAGTGATCATATGAGGTTTAAGAAGAACACCCTATGACTTGAAAATCATGTAGTCCTTTGTAGACATGGCACCCTATGGCCCTAGTGCCATAGAATCCCCCAAAAGCAAATGGGATACCCTACAACCTTATGAATGTAGGGTGATTACATAGAGTCTCTAAAAGGGCACATAAGCATTTTGGGCTACTCTAAAGACTTATGACCATAGGGTGTCAACATAGCACACCCCAAAAGCATTTGGGCTACCCTACAACCTTATGGACATAGGGTGATTACATAGAGTCTCTAAAAGGGCACATAAGCATTTGGGATACTCTATAGACTAGGCCATAGGGTGTCAGCAAAAAATCTCTAGAAGGAAACATAAGCTATCGAAGAGCATTTGGGATATGCAAGGCCTTAGGGCCACAGGGTGCTAACATAGAATCTCCATAGGGGTACTTAAACCACCCCATGGATGCAAATCACTTAGCTCTCTATGGACAGATCTTATAGAATATCACATGACACCCTGTGGCCTTTAGGCCATAGTTTGGTTATTCTTGGTCACCTAAAGACTCTTTAAGTGTCTTAAGAACAATTTTCTTTGGCCTTACTATCTTGTTGAAGATCTCAGGGTCATTGTCTGCAAAACTAAAGACTCTTTAAGTGTCTCAAAAACAATTTTCTTTGGCCTTACTATCTTGTTGAAGATCTCAGGGTCATAGTCTGCAAATTCCAGACCAAACTTATGGAAAAATATGTGGGAGAAAATAAGTCAACTTATTGCCTTGGAATCATAGGGTTCATATACAATACGGACATACATTGCTTAGCTTGTGATTAAGGTTTAGATTCTATTGAGAATGAAATAAGCTAGAAAAAACACAAAAGTTTTTAGTCCTCAAATTTCCAAAATGAGAGTGTGAATAATTGATTTATTATCATTTTTGGCTGAGTATAATTTCTATTGTTGTGAATTGATGGTGTAAGCGTTTGAAATAATAATCTTTGTATTGAAAATAACTAGATTCATTATATATTCCATATTTTTTTTAAATGCCAATTACTTGCTTAGATAGTGAACATCTAGTATCAAAGTGCAAACGGTTTAGAAGAATTTGTCCTTTGGATTATGTGAAGATCTAGTTCTTTAATTGCAACAAGATTTTATTCAAAGATATAAAGTGCGAGTATTTTGGTTTGAACTATGATTTTGTTTTTGTTCTAGGTCATGCCATGAATTGGAATGGATATCTTGAATTTGTTTTAATAGAGGGAAGCTAGGACTAGTACAATTTTTAAGCTTGTCATGTAGAAAAGGAAAAATTGTATCAAGATTTCTTGCAAAGAAATGATTGTACAATGTATGACAATTGTTTAAGTTTGTAAATTGGATTGTATATTTAGTGCTTAAACCAAAGACGACCAAATGCATTGGGGTGAAAAGATTAGACCTATTAATGAACATTGTGGATGTGTTCTCACTTTCAAAAATCTTCCATTAGTTTCTTGAGCATTTTTTTCTAACAAATTAAAGATATGCCACCCTTTCAATTCTTTCTAAACTTTGAATGTCAACCAAATTTGGTTGTCTAACAAAATCTTCAAAAATCTAGTTAGACAACCAAATTTACATACAAGGTTGTTGGGAACATTGAGAGAAGTAAATGTGTCACTTAATTTAATAATATAAGAAATTAACGTTTGTGATCATGTGACTTCAAAATCAAGAAAACCATGAAATTGAATACTTAGAAAACTATCCACCATTTAAAATGAGCACCTCTTAAGCTACTGTTGATTCTCTTTTTGATGCTCCCATTTGCACTTTGAAAGCTATTGTTAGTATTTTTTGTACTTTTCTCTTTCCATAAGGGCATAGGTTATTGTTTAATTCGAAACTCCTTCTGTAGTCTACACTTGCAAAGGACCCTATGGTCTTGAGGCCATAAGGGTGTCATAGTTTAGGCATCACATGTTTTTAGCATATTTGCATGTATCGTATGATGGAATCATAGGGTTCATATACAATACGGACATACATTGCTTAGCTTGTGATTAAGGTTTAGTATTCTATTGAGAATGAAATAAGCTAGAAAAAACACAAAAGTTTTTAGTCCTCAAATTTCCAAAATGAGAGTGTGAATAATTGATTTATTATCATTTTTGGCTGAAACAAATTTCCTATGGACCTAGAGCCATACAATGGTACATGCAAAGACCACCCAATGACCCTAGGGCCATAGGGTGCTACAAGAAAAAAGTACCCTACAATGTTGAGGTTATAGAATTCTCTATAGTCTATACCTAAAAAAAGTACCCTACAATTTTGAGGTTGTGGACTACTCCGTACATGTCCTTTGGCCTTAGGGTCATAGGGTGACACATGCAAAAAGTACTCTACTACACTGTATATTATACCTACAAGAAACCCTATCTATATGGTCCTAAAGCCAAAGATAGCAATATTTTAGTCTCTCATAGATTCTTAAAGATACCTAAAAAGATCCATAGGATGAAATATGGTTTTCATGAAGAAACTTACTATCACACCTTCCACTCTAGGGAAAATCCTCTAGCCCTTGGGCCACATGGTGCAAATATAGAGGTGCATCCTATAGACCTATGGATATAAAGTTATCTCCATTTTATATCTATAAAAAGTCATATCCATATAGACATAAGGCCATGAAAAGGTGTATTATAGGCTTTTGTAAACTCTTAGAGAAACCCATGATTAACATCATGTGTCCCCAAAAATATAGGATATCAATCTAGTAGCTCTCCAAGAGCATTTAAACCATTGAAAGGCACCTACATGAGCATCATGGTAGCCCTATGTCCCTAGGGTCATAGGATGTCTCAATGGAACAAAGGCAAGCCTATGGCACTTGAGATTATGTATTGAAACCCTATGGACGTAGGGACATATGATCTCTCTTTTGAAACAAGGGAAACCTAAAGAACTTGAGTTCTATGGCTCTAGGGTCAAATGATCTGTCATTACAATAGACATAAACCTATGGACCTTGATCTTATACATGGGCACCATATGGCCCTAGGGATAGAAGTTGTCCTAGGTGCAATGTAAAACTGCAATAATATATGCCTTCACTAACACTAGTAGTGGGGGTCCTCACAATATTGACCCCCTTATCTTAGGATTTGATACTTCTTTTACAATTGTTAGAGCACCCCCCCACAAGGCCGACTATGTGTAGGGCTTTCCCAGCTTTGGAAAGGCCTCTTAGCCGAGATATGCATGCCCATAATATCATTGTTGTGTATGATCTAAATTCTACAATCCAGTACAGAGCACCTAAATTAGGAGCCTCAAGACAATTGAAGACTCCTTTTGACTAGGTATGATAGGTTTGGATGAGGTTATCTATTGTGGAGGGTGGTTCAACTGCCCCCTAGCTTGACATGACGAAATGACTGATTGCACGGAGCTACAAATCCAACCTATGGGTATGCCATGTTGTAACTATGGAGCGCTTTAGAATCACTTTTGAAAGGTCTATGGGGAAGCGTTTGTTAAGGCTCGAGATTTAGTTCGAGCTTTGGTAGGGCCTTCCCAGATTTTTGGAAAGGCCTCTTAGCCAAGATATGCAGGCCCATAATATCATTGTTGTGTAAGATCTAAATGCTACACTCCAACACACAACACCAAAATTGGGAACCTCTAGCCGGTTGAAGACTTCTTTTGACTTGCTATGACATGTTTGGATGTGATTATCTATTGTGGATGGAGGTTCAACCACCCCCTATCTTGACCTGAGGAGACGACTTATTTCACGGAGCTACAAAGCCAACCTATGGGTACATCATGCTATAACTACATAGCCGTTTAAACTCACTTTTGACATGTCTATGGGGGAGCATTGTTAAGGCTCAATCTTTAGTTTGAGCAAGCTTAAGGAGGCACTGAGGAAACTACCCACACCCTTAGTTATTGACTAAGTCCGTCTAAATTGACGACAATGTTAGGTTTCTTCGTCAAATTTGAAACCAAACGTTAATTTTGAAATTTGAAAATGACGATGACGTACCACTGCTATCCCCCTAAGTTGTTGCTTTGCTGTGAGCTCGCCATGAACTAGGCGAAGGCAGGATCTTGAAGCACCGTGAGCTTCTATGCCTTGCGCCTGCCATCCACTGCGATGGCTAAACTTCACATCAGCCGCCATGTCTCTTCCTCGCTATTGTGCTATGTCAGCCATGCCTCTCGCTGCTTTGTTGTGAGGTTGCCATGAACTTGGCTAAGGCATGATCATGAAATACCATGAAGTGCCATGCCTTGGCCCCACCATGAGCTACTGCATGAACTCAGCATCACCTCAGTCGCCATGATTTGTTGGGTCTACCAGACCTGCAGTGCGCAATCAAAAATTTCCACTTTTGGTTTCATCCTTGTGGTGTTTCCAATTGCTACTATGCCTGCTGCCCCTACTGCCGCCCTATACCTCTCGCTCCACCCCAAAAAGCCTTGATTGCCTACAAGAAACTGTCGTAGGTGGTCGCCTCAAAAAGCACCAAGATTTCAGTCCTATGATGTTTGCAATTTCTACTATGCCTACTACCGCTACTGCCGCCCTCTACCTCTTGTTCCGCCTCAAAAGGCCCTGATTGCCTGCAAGAAACTGCCATAGGCGGTCGCCTCAAAAAGCACCAATTTCCTCCATCTGCCTACTTCTGTAGCATGAAGAAGAAGATGGCCAACCCTTGCTCCCTCTTCTGCAACAATCAAATCACTGAATGTAGAGAGCAAGTGTAGAAATTATTGGCTTGGGTGCATATAAGTCTACACAGCCATTTTCCACCGAGTTTACAAGTGAGGAAGAGCTTACTTGCCTGACACCTATTGTGGAGACAATCAATAAGCTTCCATCCATGGAATCTTGGAGGCAATTAAGAAGCTTCCATGCATGGATTATGTATTGTATGCACCTGAATGCAGGTACATCATATGGAAAAGAGGGACTCTTGGGAACCAGATGGCGATTATACTGCATGGACAACTAGCGATAAATATTAAGCAAGAGCATGCATGCATTTGTGCACCTATCATCCAATCTTGCCACGTCCTACAAAGGTAGTGACACTCCTGCCCTTAATTTGTTTGTGGGTAAACGTAGCTCAAGTTATGATATCTCCTCTCTCTCTCTCTCTCTCTCTCTCTCTCTCATGCTTCTTGAACAAAAACTCTTTCTAACTAGTCGAGCATTCTTTATATTCCTCTTGGGCTCGAACTTAAGTTCGACCCTCATCACCTAGATAGTTTGCAAGCATCTTGAGCATGATATACCCTAGTTTAGTTGAGTATTTAGTCTCTAGCTTCGAGGCCCGAACTTAAGCTTGAGCCTCATGACATGGATGTTGATTTTTCAAGCCTGGTGAGCACTCAAACATGACTAGTTTTAGTTTAGCTCACTAGAGGCATTAATTAGTATCTGGTGAGCTAAACTAAAACTAGTCATGTTTGAGTGCTCACCAGGCTTGAAAAATCAACATCCATGTAATGAGGCTCAAGCTTAAGTTCGAGCCTCATGACCTGAAGGCTTAGATTTTAAGCCTCATGAGTACTCAAATATAACTTGTTTTAGTTGAAAATCGAGTCTCAAGATTCAAGGCTAGAACTTAAGTTCGAGCCTCATGAAACAAAAACTCAATTTTCAAGCCTCATGAGCACTCTAGAAGAACTCATCAGGCTTGAACTTAAGTTTGAGCCTCATGACACAGACACTCAATTTTGAAGCCGCATGACCACTCTAGTAGAACAATTTGTTTCTAGAAACTATCGTGAAGGGTTTGTATCTCACAAGATTTGAAGTGAATCTTCATGCGGTCCAAACTTGTTTCTGGGTCTCAACATCGAAAGACTCAATTTATAAGCATCATGAACACTCTAGTAGGACTCTTCCAAGCTAGAATCCATCTACAAGAGTCCTATCTTATGAGGTTGGAACTTAGGTTTGAGTCTCATGGACGAGAGACACATGCAAAACTCCTTCAAGTTGAAATCCATCTTTAAGCATCTCTGACTCATGAGGCTCTTGACCCTCATGCCCTTAAGACTCAATTATTAATCCTCATGAGAGCTCTAGGAGGACTCTTTCTATCTGCACATTTCTACAACACTAAGCATATTGAGAGTCTCACAAGCTAGAGACTCTTGGAGAAGTCTTTCCAATTGAAAGACATTTTCCAAAGAGTGCCACATAAACTCTTCTTAACTAGAAACCATCCTCAAGTGTCTCTATCACATGAGTCTGAGCCTCATGATCCAAAAATGTGTGTAAAACAACAGAAAGTTATCTATATCAACTATAGACCTCAAACTTCAAGCTTGCACCTCGTTATTCTTTAAATTTTTTGGTAGCTTGACTCAAGATTTTGTACCTATTCAATATGTTAAAGCCAATTATGGGAGATTATCCCTTGCTCATCCTTCAACAATCTTGTGAGATATGTATTATTTTCATGAGAAGGATATGGACATGTGAAGACTCCCAACTTATCCTAAAACCTCTTTGTATTAGTTTGGAAGACTGAGGAATGAGAAGATTTGGAATTTTTAGTTTATCAATATGACTAGAATAGGTAGAATTGGTATTTTATTTTTGAGATATGGTTTGAATAGAGAGAGGGACATCAATAATTTTGGTTTGGATTTCAAAAGACCCCAATTCTAGCTGTTCTAGCCCTTTTCAGGCAAAGATGCTAAAGTCTACTTAGAGCCCAATTTTCTCACCCAATTGAAATGAAACCCTTTTCAGGCATTCAATAATCATGCAAATCGTGCAAATCATGCTTATGCAGCCACCCTATGGTTTTGGTCGTACAATAATGCCTTTGCACAATTTGGGTAGGATGTCTAGCAATTTATGTCTATTTGGCCTTATCCTCTCAAGATATGGTCAAATTTCCACTTTCCAGGTGAAAACAGGGTAAAACCTACCTTCTGAACACACTGGTCAACTCAAAATTTCAAAATTCCCACAAGATCAGCCTATAGACATCCTACACGTAGGATGTCTCCTGGTTTAAAATTTATTATTTTCTTGACAGAAATGCTTCTGATGCTCTGCAGCTCTGTCAGAAACACTCACAACAACTTTTGAACTTCACTTCAGCTTTCAAACACTCTTTTACGTCCTTTAAAACCTTGTGATGAACTTAACAGCAAGTATAACATGCATGAAGTGCTCTAGATCATGAATCATGATGTCGTACTTACCCTACTCCTACTCATCATGTGAAATGGTGATAATGGTGTTTTGGTTTCTTCCTGGCCTCTTCGGACTCTCAAGATCTCCTTTCACCTCTTCTACGACTCCAATTCCTACTCATCAACTCAACTAA
The DNA here is from genome assembly GCF_014529385.1 of Adiantum capillus-veneris. NCBI lineage: Eukaryota > Viridiplantae > Streptophyta > Polypodiopsida > Polypodiales > Pteridaceae > Adiantum > Adiantum capillus-veneris. Next base: position 147,179,008 of record NC_140936.1, on the reverse strand, counting down.
GGCCTAAAAACTATCTAAGTCTACCTAAGTCTTCCTAAGTCGAAGGATCTAGGCCAGACACACGATCCCTAGACTCCATCTAAGACCTAGAGAGTCCTCCACCCTCTGATCCTATCTAAATGTAAAACGAGACTCTGGCAAGCCAAAGAATCCCTATCATCAAGGACTAGTCTCGGTCACCTACCTAGGGTTGGCGGATACGCTGCGACGGACGTTAGCACAGCGAGAACTCACCTAACAAGATTTGTTAGCTAAGGACGAAGTTCGACCCGCAGGCACGTGGAAGCAAGTATAGGGTGTCAATCTACACTCGATCGACTCTCGACTAATTCCTACAGAGGTGTCTACCCAATGTCTAAGCTACAGCCTTCAAGAGTGCTTAAGAGGAGATTTCCTACAACGCTTCCAAAAGCCAAACACCCATCAAACGTTCTTGAAACGCCACAGAACTTGAAGGAGACCCTACTAACACCAATAGGTCACTCTCCCTAAGGTGTATGAACCAAAATCCCAACCCTAAAGACCTGGTGCAAAAGCACGTAGGATATCTGGCCAAAATCTTCATGTCGTCGTTTCCGAAAACTAAAGTGTCTAATGTGTAGCTCTACTCAATGCGAATGCGTGGATATGTTGCAATGCAAAAACGGACAACGTATGCTCATCGAATCACCAGATGAAGCTCGTGTATTGAGCTCACAAAACCAGACTGTACGCCCGCAATGTAGATATTGGCACGTATCTCTTGTCGGGGGCAACACGCTGCACTTCTCCGCACTCAATTCCGACCACTGATGCACGTGTAGCATCAAAATGAAGCTCTCACTCTCTCTCGTACGTAGTACGCTCACTCACAGAATTCACTTTTTTTAAAATGACAAAGGTTTTTCATTAAGGTCAAAAAGTGGTATAAATACCTTACAATCTCAAACCCTAATGTTCCATTTTAACCATCTACTCAATCTAAATATAAAAAATGGGATACAATCTTGAAACTTTTGTAAGCCCCAATATTTACAAAAATGAAATGTCAGTTTTTCTCAATATATGAATAATTACAAATAATAATATTATACCAAGCAGTCATTTTCCGTAGGGTGTGTCCCGCTTCTAACACTCCCCCCTCATTGTTCATGTTGTCCCCGACATGGCTGTTGAGCTGCTTCTTCAATGTACGCTTTCTCTCATCTTGAGAAGTGACTCATATCTCGCATGTTGAGCTAGTAGCATCGGGCAAAATATATCTGTGCTGATTGTGAAGAAGCCGGTGTAGAAGGATTCTTCCAAGGCCTGGAGATGATAAGATGGCAAAAACATAATCCTTTGATACAATGAATGTATCACCTCATGAGAAGGCTGACCAGACAGATTGTATAGACATTTGTATGTATCTTGAAAGAAGAGGATATTGTCTGTTGCCTGGCCTGGTTTGAAGGTCTCGAAGACTACCAAAAGTGTTTTACATATCTTTCTCATCATGATGCAAGATAGGTCAGGCGAGCCAATGAAAAACTTGATGGCACCCATTAGGGTTTTCACCATGTATTTCTCACTTATTCTCTTGCCTGCCTTCGAGCCGGGCAGCTTCAGATTATTTAGCCAAGTGGGTTGTCTTCTCTGCAACAACTCATGGGCTTTCCATGTCCTCATCCTTGGTAGAGGGTAGAAACTAAGGTTATCTCTGATCACTTTAGGTGCCTCTACTAGATGGATTAGATATTGAGGATACTTTATCAGCCATGCCTTTCTCCACCTGGGGTGAGAGTCTACTATCAACTTGACCCCTTCAGGTTTGGAGATGTCTGCTTTGTACAATGGCACCGTTGGCTCCTCTGTTATGCGCTTGTTGATCGTAGTAGCTTCGTACTTTAGCAGAGGATATGGGAGAGAGGGATGTAGCCATTCACGCCTAAGGTTACTGGAATATATCTTCTGAATAGTCATTGATTTAAAGACCCTCTGCTCCCATTCCAAGGCTTCTTTGGTTGTGTCTCTGATTGTCACTTCTATGGCCTTCTGCAGCTTCTCTTCTTCTTCTTGTGTCAGATCTTGTGGCTCTTTTGAGGGTCCCACAAGGGTTTCCTCTTGCATGGTGGTGTCCATGTGATCTGACACATTCTCTAGGTTGATCCCCTCTATGTCTACTGGCCCAGTGCTAAAATGTTGCTCTTCCATTTGTTGCTGGCCTCTCAACTCTTCTATCTGCTTTTGAAGTGTTTTCCTTTCTTCTTTGGCTTGCTCTCCCATGTTTACTAGGAGGTCCTTCAGATCTGCATTTATCTTTTCTGCCTCCTCGAGCTTTCTCTTGATGTCTTCTAACTCATTCTTCTTCTTCTAGGAGGTTTTGCATGACCAATGACCGCTCGGCTAGAATCATCCTTTGTCTTTTCTCTAATGTCAACTCCTTTTGGAGCTCTTTCGTTTGTTCTTCATAAAGCTCATTCTCTGAAGTGGTGTCAGTTGAGCTAGTAGCTCTGACTCTGGCAAGAGATGCCCGCAGTCTTTGGATGGTTTGATCTTTGACTTTCATCCGATCTTTTAGCTCTATTACCTCATCCTGGCTCGCCTCATGCTCAGTATCTTCCTTTTCTTTGGCATTCCTCAGGGCTTCCACTTCTTTGGATTCTTCATCAAGTTGTAGAGTCAGGTTGTCCCTTTCCCTCTCTGCATCTGTCAATGACTTGCTGTTTTTCCTGTATTCTTCTTCAGCTCTTTGAAGTCTTTGATCTGCTGCATGATTTTCTCGTTCCATCTCCTGGCATCGTTGCAATGCCGTGGCCAAACTAGCTTGCAGCTTTTTTTGTTTCTCTATCTGCTCTTGGCTTTGTTTTTGTAGTGTGTCTACTTTAGCCTTGATCTAAACTTCAGTGGTCTTGAGATTAGCAATCTCACTTTCCGTGGCCAATGATTTTGCTTTGAACCCGATTAGCTTGTGCATCACCACATCCCAGTCATTGGTTGGTGGCTGTAGGTCCACTGTATCAGTCGCCATCTCTTTCAGTTCTACTAACCGCAGGCTTTGCATTTGTTCCGTGGGCTTTGTGCTTGCCAACTCAAAGGCCATAGTGGCTGCCTCTTCTCATGAATAACCCGCAGCTATTAGATCAAGAAATGTGCTAAAATTTCTTTCCTCTGGCTGTGCCTGCTCATCTTTGGGCTTGGCTTCTTCTTTCTGCTCTTCCCCTTTGGCCTTCTCTTGCTTAGAGTCTTCTTGATCATCAGATGTGTCCAGCTCCTCCTTTTGTTGGGTTTGCAGAGGGCTAAGAGGAGGTGGTGATGGCCGTGGGCTGGACTCCGGTCTTGACGGTGGAGTTGCTAGCTTCTTCTTGAAGTCCCGGTCTGCCTTGGTCTTTCTCTCCCCTTCTTGGCCTTCCTGCTGTTTTAGCAGTTGCCGTCGTACTTCATCTACTTCTTCTTTTGTAAATGGGATATTAGGGATATTCTCTGTCGTAGCATCTAGGATCTCAAAATTTTTGATGTAGTCTTCAAACCTATCTTGGTGCACCCTTCGAGACGATCCGGACATGGCTTCAAGGGACGGCTTCCACACCTCACTCAAATCTCCTTTGAGTGCTCTTTCAGCTCTGAAGATTTCCATTAGTCGTTCGAGCCGCGCCGCTTTTTGTGATTTGGTTTCTTTGATCGGCACTTTTACACTTTCCTTCTTTCCTTTCTTCGCCTCCAGCGGCTCTTCTAGCACGGTTTCTAACCGGCGCTTTAAATGTGTGGCAACTCTGGGTGCTTTGGGCGGTTCTTCCTCCTTATCTTCCTTTCGCTTTAGCCAGTCATTCTGTGATGGAGGGTCAGACCAGGTACAATGTGGGTGGGATTTTCGTTGCCCATCTTCACCTTTTTGTCATGGATGTAAGCAGCATAATTGATCACTTTTATCTTTCTCTTCTGCATTGCCCAGGTGAAGGTGGTAGCAATGGCTCCAGGCGGCATTCTGTACTTCTGTGGCCGCTTTGTACACATGTGGATGTACTGGTTGTAGAGCTGGCTCATGACAACCACTTTAGGGTTTGCAATATCATCAAAAGTGTAGTTGTTCTTCTTTTCGGAGTATACCTTGACTTCATCTATTCTCTTGGTCACACTATCCCCTTTGCTGGAGATGTCTAGTGCGGGTGCCACCACCCTTTCTGTGATGACAATCATGGTGTCTGGCTTGCCTTGCAGATCAGTGACTCGGTGTCATGCCATGACACATTCATAATGTGAAATTAAAGTATCTACCTCACTCTTAATGTTTATGATGTGTGGGACCAAATGCTATTATGTACATAGTGTGATATATGCGAAAATAGATGCCACAGTTGTAGCTTTGTATATACCTTGCGGGGACAGTGAGGTCCTCAACATGGCACTATAGCATGCTTTTTTCACATAAATATATGCCTAATTTTCTTTGGGAATGTAAAAATGTCAAGTGTTTCGAAGTGGCATGCTCGTTTTGCCTAGAAAGTTCAATGCGGGCAATCTCGACAAAAAATAGCAGGTTTCGTGCGCTGGCGTAAAAGACGTGTCCAAAGTTCTTGCCAAGTGGGAAAATGATGTTCAACATGAAACTTGAGCCCAATGGGATTTTTCCACAATTTTAGCGATTTTTCCCAGCTCGTTTGGGCTTTTTACGAACAAAAAGTGACATTTTTGGGCTAAAAATGGCTAAAAATAGCCTAAAAATGACAAAAAATAGACTTAAAAATGTTCCACATCAACGATGCTGGTGTTATTGCTCAATTTGTGTGGAAATTTTTAGAGCCAATAATGAGCTCATTTGGGCACATGAGCAAGGAGATACAACCATTCCTCTACAAGGCGCTAGTGTAGTCCCGTGCTCCTTCCACTACATGGTTGAGGCTGTGAGCCCTCCAATTAGGGTTTCCCCTCCTCCAATAACTACTTGGGCTTATCCAATGAAGTACTGAAGCTTCCATGAAATGGTCACGATGAAGAGTCGAAGCGTAAATTTAGGGTTTTTAACAGGTCGAATGAGCACTACATCTGTGCAATTGGGAGCGAGGCTACACCTCATCTTCACACACACAAGAGTTTTGAGTTAGTATTGGTTCTTTTTCAAAGTGGAGATTTCATGGCTGGAGTTTTTTTCTTTTTTAGTGTGTTTTTGGCTTCAAATAGTCTACTCCTTGCTTGATTTTGCTACGAATCCTCACAGTTAGAGGCTCGATGCTTTCCTAGTCGCACTGCGCACTTCTTGACATCGGGCCACTCGATCTTCTTTGATAGTGGTCACAAATTCCCACACTCTTTTGATGTCAATAACCACTGGAAAAGCTTCAAAATAGCTATGAAGATCTATCTTCTCTAGGTAATCTCCCATCTTGCTTCTGACAAACTCATTGAGCTCCCCTAGCATCATGGGTAGCTCTATTGCATTTCCTTCAGGATCTTTGAACACGCCTTGGTAGATATTCAAATCATTGGACTCTAGCAAATCATCATGAATCCATGTGCTGGTTGGCTTCAGGGTTCCTTCTGGGATGACAAATGGCTCCAGTTCTTCCAAGTAGTCTTTTATTGTCATTCTCTTCTTCTTTGCCAGTGATTTTGCGGTTGCCATAGATCTTGTTGTACTCAGTAACCTGAAGTTAGCGTTTTTTCCATATCAGCTAAGAAACTGAGTTTTAACTATCCAAATGACTTGAAAATTGAAAATAGAACTTAAAAGGAACTAGGGAAACTGTGCATGTGCTCACAGTATCATTTTGGCCAAAATTTATCATTAAGACATCCTACACGTAGGATGTCTATTTCATCAGTTTTTGGTGAAACTTGGCATGCTGGTGGTCCTTGGCCTGTGCAACATGGCTATGTGGTTGGAATTGGGTTTGGGCATCAAAAAGTGCATTTTTGGACAGATTCAGGCTTTAGGATCACAAATTGGGTAGGATGTCCTCAACAGGTCGAAAATGATATTCAAATGGGTTGAAATTTGATATGTGAGCTTCTTGCACCATGGTAATGGCTCCCATGAGGTCATTTTTTGCACAATAGGTCAAAGTCATGTTGGAGACATCCTACACACAGGATGTCTTTTTCATCAAAATTGCTTGAGATTTGTTCTATGGGTAGCTCTTGGCATGTGGAACATGGCCCTCCTCTCGGATTTTGATTTGGACAAGAATTGGTGTTGGTAAGACCATGTGTAGTGTTTTTAGGCTCAAAAAGTACATCTTGGAGGTGTTGGGGGCCAAATGTGATGGGATTGGCTTGAAACTTGATATATGGGCTTCTGAAAGTGTCATAAAGAGATCTGGAACTCAAAAATGCAAGCTTGGGGCCAATTTCATCATTTAGACATCCTACACGAAGGATGTCGATTTCATCATTTTTTACATTTTGACCACACAGATAGCTTGGCAATGTGCTCATGAGTGTATTGTGCAAGTTTCATGTGATTTGACAAGTTTTGGTAGGTCTAAGACCCATTAATACCTCTATGCTCTGACTTTGCGTTTTTTTGATGCACATGAGGTCAATTTTTGTCCAAATGTGATGAAACTTGGTGTCTAGCATGTAAAGGCTATTCAGAAGCTGTGTGTGATGAGAAATGCTAGGTTTGGTGCCCAGATTTGGCCTTGAGATATCCTATGCATAGAATGTCTCCTGATGAAAATTATACTGGAGGTGCTACAGGTGCCTGCCCTGAGTCCCCCTGAGTCCCTTTTAAGCATTATGTCAACAAAAAAGTCAAAATTGATAGAAAGAAACTCCCTGTGTGGATTTCAGAGCCTCTGAGCCGTTTTCTGACTTTTGGAGTGCTTTTCGGCGATGAAATTTCTTGATGTTGGTCTCCATAGCTTCCCGATCCCTTGGGGATCCTTGCCATATGGTTTTTGTCGACTTTAGCTTCACCAGAGATCCGTTTGGAAATTTGTCGCTCTAGAAGCACCCATGGTTGCGTTTTCATGTCTTCGATAACTTATGGTGGTCTACCACCATAGAACTTGGTTGTTGATGGTTTAGAAAAGCCGCTCGTGAATTTTGGTGGCAAACAGACATGCGATTTGGCCATGAGAGCTATTTGACGCTTTGTGTGTCTGATTCCATTGCTGAAGTTTAGTACCACTTTGGGTCACCGTATGGCCATGTGGGTTATACAACCTATCATCCCTAAAAATCTATAAATAGGCCCCTCCTCTCCACAATAGAGAGCACCTCACACAAATTACTTAGAGAGCAAAAACTCTTTGTAATTAGTTTAATTTTAGTTAATTAAGAAAATAGCTTAAGTTTTGACTAATTTTTCTAATTAAAATATAAATTAAGGAGATTAAGCATTCCCTATTATTAACTACTCTCTAAATTATCATTAGGCTGCTGATCACTAATTTCTTAAGTTTGATCAGTAATCTAATTAATTAATTATTGCATATTGAGTTGAAAATGAATAATTTTAGGTTGATTTATGAAATAAATAATCTCTAAGACTAAATAATTATAATATAATTTTTAGAGCTTGGTTATGCTGTCTAGAAGCGAGGGAAGTTAGATCTTAATTTTTTGAGTAGTCTACCAAATTTAACCATAAAATGAAAGGAAAGTTAGTTAGCACACTTAGATTATTACACAGTAATTATCAGAGCTAGGAAACCTCGCTAGAAAGACAAGGTAATTAGGTCATGCACAAAAAAATTAGTTCAGCTAATTAGTTAGTCTAAAATTGTTTGTTTTTAAGCATAAATTGAAGGGGGAAATTAGCTAAATCACTTAGATAATTATACAGTACTTATCAAAGCTAGAATTCACTATTAGGAAGTAGAGATAATTAGTTCATGCAAAAGAATTAGTTTACCTGATTAATTAAGCTAAAGTTGTTTGTTTTAAATCGTAAATTGAAGAGGGAAATTAGCTAAATCCCTTAAACAATTACACAGTAATTATCAGAGCTAAAAATCACTGTTAGAAAGCTGAAATAATTAGTCCATGACTAGAGAATTAGTTTAGCTAATTAATTAGGCTAAAATTGTTTATTTTTAAGCATAAATCAAAGATGGAAATTAGCTAAATCACTTACATAATTATACATTAATTATCATAGCTAGAAATCACTATTAAGAAGTCGCAATAACTAGGCCATGAATAGAGAATCGGTTTAGCTAATTAATGGGCTAAAATTGTCTATTTTTAAGCATAAATCTGAAGGAAAAAAATAGTAAATCATGCTAGATAACTAAGTTCTAATTATCAGAGCTAGATTACATGATAGACAAGACATGATAATTATCTTAAGGTTAAAAAATTAATAGAGATATTTATCTAAGTCACAGTATACTAATTCTAGCTAAAACTTAAAGGAGGAAATTAGTAAGTCATGTTAGATAATTATATGCTATTTATTAGAGTTAGAGTACATGATAAAGAAGCTTTGATAATTATCTTAAGGTTAGTAGATTAATATAGATTTTTATCTAAGTCAACCTATACTAATTCTAGCTAAAAATTAAAAGGAAAAATTAGTAACTTATATTAGAGTTAGATTACATGCTAGTTATCAGAGTAAGATTACATGATAAACAAGTCGTGATAATTATCTCAAGGCTAGAAAATTACTATAGATATTTATCTAAGTCAAATTATATTAATTCTAGGTGAACATTAAAGGGAGAAATTAGTAAATCATGTAAGATAACTAGATGCTAATTATCACAGTTAAATTACATGATAAAGAAGCCATGATAATTTAATTAAGGTTATAGAATTAATATAGATATTTATCTATGTCAAATTATACTAATTCTAGCTAAAAATTAAAGGGGTAAATTAGTAAACTCATTAGGCAAAATTTGGACGCACAAAGGGGCCCTTTAAGGAGTTTGACTTTACCTCTCTCTACCAAAACGGACGCATGGATAAATTTCTGCAAACAAACTCCAAAGTTGGCGGAGGTTTGACAATTAGAATGTCCTCTTCAAGATCTACCTACTGATATATAGCACGCCATGAGATTCCTCATATTTTAGAAGATTCTTTTTTTGATTCACTTATGATGTGACAACTCTGTCAGAATCTAAGTGAATCAAAAAAAGAATCTTCTAAAATATGAGGAATGTCATGGTGTGCTATTTATCAGTAGATAGAGCTTGAAGAGGACATTCTAACTGTCAAACCTCCGCCAACTTTGGAGTTTTTTTGCAAAAATTTATCCACGCGCCCGTTTTGGTAGAGAGAGGTAAAGTTAAACTCCTTAAAGGGCGCCTTTGTGAGTCCAAATTTTTCCTAATGCATGTTTAGATAATTAGGTGCTATTTATTAGAGTTATTTGTAGGGAGGCGTTGTAGCACGACCTAATCACAACCCACACAAAATTATCAAATCCGTGGATCCGGCAACCTGGCTAGGGCATGGAAGCACGAGCATCGGATGAATGGAATAGAGGATTCAAGAGATCAACTCTCCAATGCAAGTAGAGATTAGCCATTGCAAAACTAACTCTAAACCTACTCTAATCACTAATCAATCAATCTTCTACACACATCAAGCCCACCGAAGTCCCACTTGCCATAGACTAGAAACCCCAAGCACACTAATGATAAGCACACACTAATTACCACACATCAATTAAGGCACTTCATCAATAGCTTACACACACGGGGTGAATGGTGCTAGAGCTCCATAAAACCTATCTACACACACAAGCAAAGAATAGGGCACACACACAAATTAGAAGATTAAGACCCAACTTAATCACCCTAATTTGTGATGCTAAACATCACAAATCAATTTCTCGTAGAGAGATAAGAGTGGTTACTAGCAAGAAGTACATACACCTTTCAAATCTAGAATAATGAAAGTGTAATACTACGTCATGACAAGAAGAAATGTAGAGAAGAAGAGATTGATGAGAAATAAGAATTAGATTAATCAAGAAGAGCTTACACTAATTACAATGGTTAGCACTAGCCTCTCAATCATAGACATTAAGCTCAAGGCTAGGCCAAAGAGTGAACTCTCTAGAGAGAGGGAGCTCTCAAAAGTGGATCCTCAAGAGTGGATACTCAAGAATGAAGCCTCCTTGCCTAAAGGCTTCCTTTTAAAGGCTTTCACCACAATTCCTTCTACTATGGGTTTAAGCTTGAGCCCTCAAACTACCAAAACAACTTTGGAACTCCAAGTGAGCCCAAGACTTATACAAAGTTAGTGGAAATATTGTGACATCCATAGCATGCCTCTCGCTCGATGCATATTCGGTGTAGCCTGTGTTAGCCGCTGCTAACATTCCCCCCTTCCTAACTTGGCGCACGACCTCGTGTGCCGGTGAAGCAAGACACGGTGACGTGGTAGAAAGCAAGTCCATGGAAGAAATGTTAAGTTGCACACATAAGAACAAGTAATGAGAACAAAGGCCACCAAGGATACAAAACATGAAGTATAATGAGAAATCATGCAAAGTGAGTTTTTGCTTCTAAAAAATGGGTGAATCATGGTAAAAAGCTAGACAACATAAAGCAAAAAAAACACCTAAACTATTATGAAGATTAAACCACTTGAAATTTCAGTTTTATGCATGAAACACAAGCAATCAATTATGACCATAGGCTAATGCAAGTTCATAAACTTACTAGCCTAAAAAATATGTGACCAATTTTAACACTAGGTTGGTAACCTAAGAGGACATAAAAGTGTCCTTTCAGGGTTTTGAAAAAAACCTCCAAAACCATAGTAGATCCACTCATTTTGTAAATTCCTTTAATGAGGTTATAGTTCAAGGCCTACTAAACATGGAAAAACTAAGAAACTTGTAAAATTTCTCATCTTTTGGTCACACCAAGCCTCCAAAGTTGATAAACCAGTGAATTTTCATCAAAACAGTCATTTCTTACGTTTTGTTGCATAAAAATAAGATTAGGGATTTTTGTAGGACTTGAGATAAATTCCCTAGTTAACTTCAATGGGTTGGTGATCAGAACATATGATTGCTTCTCACTCACTATTTTTTGTTTTTCCAAAATAACTAGGTACAAAAAAGTTGAATTTTTACCATTCTGCAAACCTATCATCAAAGTTTCTATAGCCACGCTCAATACAAATAATATATGCATGTTTTCTTAGTTCCCTATTGTCCTTTATGTTCATAAGGAGCCATGGAGCATGTCAAAAGAATAATACATCTCTTACCAAGGGGAATCTTGGGGACAAAGATGAAGTGTTAAATACAGCAAACATGAAAAAATTGGGTTGAACATTATGAGTTGTAGAATCCCATAGAAATTATTCAATATCTAGCCAAATTTGATCCTTATGACTAGATATGGTTACTACCTACAAAATGCATGTAGTTGTCATAAGAAACTAACAATATTGAAAAGCTATACTTGATATACTAGAATGTTTCTTTTTCTTCCATAATTGAAAAAATCAACCATCGTTGTGTACTATGCAAAATAGGGTATTAGGTGCCCCAAAACTCAAGGAATGTTAGCTTTATGTTACAATATGCGACATAGAAAATCAAAAATGAATTTGGATATCATGAAATCCACCAAAAAAATCATAGAAGAGATAAAATTGGCTAAAAAACAGGATTTGACAATTTTTGTAATTTGGTCATAACTTACAACTTTAATATTTATTTCTCCCTAGAAGCATCAGGACATGTTGAGGACTACTAAAGATAGTTCTCTAGCATTATAGACCTCACAAACATGAATTCTAGAGTGGTATAGTTGCAAAAAGTTGAAAAAAGCCAAAAACAGGACCCGTTTTTTCACACAGTTTAGGTTGTGAAATGTTGTGCAAGGACAATGTTAAAGATGGAATTGATATTCGAAAAAAATGTCGAGTTTTTTTCAGCTCATGAGACAACTTTCTAGATAGATAGCACCTCAAAATCCATTTTGAAACTCTTGACATAATTCAAGGAAAATGGTCACTTCACAGGACATAAAAGTGTCCCATTACCAACCTAGTGTTAATAAATCATTCAAGTCTATCATGTCTATGGGCTATAGAAAAGCTCCTAATCTATTAGTACATTGTTAAAGCTTTTTGAAGCTCATGGAAGTTTTGTTTTTGTCACTCATCGAAAAAAGTAAAGCACAATCACAAGGCTACCACCCCAAGGCAAGTTTAGGTGCAACTCCTGGCTTCTTGAACCCTCAAGAAGCTATTCCAAAATCCTACTAGCATACCAAGGTGACGGCTAACCCCTATCAGCCCAAGGCACCGGTTTAGGGCCTTGATCAAGTGAGCCAAAGTGATTCCCCTCGCCTGCCAAGTGCCAATAAGGCGCTAGGCCTAACATAGACACAACATAACATTGAATTTTCTTTTCATGTGTCTAGTAGCATTTTTGCTACTTTTTCTTGACACTTTGTTTCATTTTTTAACACTTTTTTATTGCTTTCAACTTGAGATGCTAATGGCAATTGGACTACAAGACTAAAGCCTAATCATAGCCCTAGGTCATGTTAAAAATAAATGGAGTATTAAGACTATCACTAAGAGTCTAGGACTAATGAGAAATGAGCCTACATTAACCTAAGGTCAAGGCTAATTACCTATGATTAGCACACATAAAACCTAGTTTTTTTATGAGTTAATTTTCACAAAGTAAAGTGTTGAAACTTTAGGATGCCTAGCTTTCAATCATGGAAAAACCATAGCTTAGAAGCAAATTTTCACTTAAGCCAAGCAAGAGAATGAAGAGATGAGAAGAGAGCAAAATCATGGAAGGATTACACCTATTCATGCTCTTTGTGCATCCTTGAGCAAGCATCCCCTTTGTAGAGAAGTCTCTTGATCTTTTATTACAATCCAAGCTTTTTGAAGCTAAGTATAAACACAAGCTACAAAAGCCTTTTATTGAAATCCAAAAGCACACAAAAAACAATAATGGAAACCTAAAGCTAGGGTCTTGCATAACCAAATATGGCAAAGGGAAAAAAGTGCCTTTGGTTATGCACATGATGCTCTTTGATAGAAAATTTATGCATACATAACAAAACATGAGAGAGGTAAAATGCTTCTATATAAGCAAATTTTGCAATTTTTACAATCTCTCATGCATGGTTCAAAGTTTGATTAATTTCTAGCTCAACTTGAAATATGGAAAAACAAGCCAAGAGCTGAAATTAATGCAACCTCTGAATGAAATGAAGTGGCTCTTGATAGCCAAATTTTACAATTTAAAGATTTTCAAAAATTTGGCTAACAACTAGCTCAATAAATTTTACAATTTTAGAGCACGCTATGATCTAGAGATGACTGCAACTTGATGAAATGAAAATGATTGGATCTTGACAGCCAAATTTTTTTACTTGAAACCTCTCAAAAAATTGGGTAAACACCAACTCAAAAGAAAATATTTGCATTTTAGACCAAGCTATGAGCTAGCATTTATACAATTTTTTAATCCAAATAAATGGAATGGCTCTAACTAGCCAAGTTTTGCAATTTTTTGCAATGATCCGGAGTTTCATGGAAGAAGTGATGAAGATGTGGAAGACTTTTTGAAAAAGATGGAGGTTGATCAATGAAATCACATACCTGCCACAACCCTTCAAAAACAACTAAACTGTTAGTTCATAATGCATTTGTCATTCAATCACAAGCAAAAATGATCAATCATAACCTCAAAATTCTCATGCTCTCTCTTGGCCATCAATTTCAATCGACAATAGTGCACAAAATGAATGTTCCATTCAAGTTCAATCAGTAATGTTTCATACCAATCAAGAGAGAGACATTTAAAATCAGCCTTTAATTAGTGCATGAAAAAGCTCATGATCCATCATAAGCCTCAAAAGTTTTATGCCATTAATGCAGTTTTTCAATGAACTAACACAATGGACACAAGATTTGATGCTCATACTAAACCATATTTGGCATGAATAGCAATGAGCGAGGGTGAGCTTTTTACGATCGAAAAGCAGCATGTAATTTTTAAAGCCAAATTTATAGGTCATATCAATATTTGCAAGTATATCCAGAGCTACAATTATGAAGTTTGGATCTTCGTTTGTATGCATGAGGGAATTCTTGGTCAATGTGATTATGACCTCCACATTTTGGTACATCACAACGCTCACTCAATTACACTTTTGTTTTTATTGAAAAGTCTATATTTTATCTTCAATTGAGTCATGGAGGCAGCTTATAAGATAGGGAGGAAAGGGACAGATAGGAAGGAGAAGAAATGTTTGGTTGCTACTCTATGGTGTTCCCACAGCTTACAAGCTCTTGCACATTCAGCCATAGCAGTTGCATGAGCACCTTCAATTTCCCCAATGCATGAATAAAGAGAATCAGCATGCAGAATTGGCAGAGAACAATGAAACCATCTTAGTCGTTCAACAAAAGCGAGTGAAAGAAGCGCAGTTTGGCAGCCAGACTGATTGGTTGCATGGGTACCACAGTGAATAAAGATACAGGAATTTGGCCCTCTTTTTTCATGCCAAAAGTAGCACATAACTACTTGTAGCAAGTGCAAGCCTTAATGCGCTGTAAAAATTGGTTCTGGAGTAGAACTTTGCAGGTGCTGCGGCACTTTCTACTAGGCAGCACTATAAAATCTATGCGGGAATTCATATACAACAAATTACATTACCTTGAAGCGCTCTCTGCTCTGAGTTGTCCGGGGATCTGGTATCAAAAGCCGGTGCATGTTTCTGCAGCCTACATGTTCCGAGAACCTGAGGCAAGTGTTGGGGTTGGTTAGCATTGATGGGGCTAGAGGCAAGGTTGTGTGTGCGTGTGTTTTGTTGTGATTTGGGTTGCATTAATTGCAGGCAGTGTGTGTTTTGTGTGTGTATGAGGTGTTGGCTGGGGTATGCGTTGCAGGACAAGCAAGTCGTGATGGCCTCGGGCCAAGCATGCCTGCAGCTAGCCAAGCGCACTATGCCGTTTGGATCATACCTCGAGCCTCATTATTGTACACATCATGGCTCTCTCCCTCTCTCCCATTCTAGATAGCAAACCGGCCATCAACACAGTGGGTGAGCTCTGTAATCAACTCACGCAATCAGTGTGTGTGTGTGTGTGTATGTGGTCGTGTCAAGCCAAAACTGGCATCTCGGTGGGGTCGGCTCCGGTTCAGCAACGATTCAGCTAATCCGAGCCTTGAGAAAGTGTGTGTGTGTGTGGGCCTCTGCACGCGCCAAAGCTGCCAGGCTGGTTGGCTTTTAGTTGAAAATGGGTGTGTGCGTGTATGTTTGGGAGCTACGAGCCAGGGGAGACAATTACAGCTTGGCGCATGGCACGCCAGATGTGAGTATGGAGAGCACAATTTTGAGGGTAGGCCATAGGAAGCAAAGCAGGCATCATTGGCCCTAAAAATAGAGTGCTTGCTTTTCTCTCTTTTTTCTAAAAAAAAATCCTCTAAAGAGTCATTTCCACGACGCAGTGACGAAATGTGGGATTGGTTTTAAGATTAGTAAATTGTCAAATATTGATGCATTTGTGTCAAACATCAATCTTCCACGAATCAAAAAAGCATTGAAGTGTCAAATATTTCCAATTTTTATTGATCGAGAGCTGTCAATTGCATGTTCAATTCTTTCAAGCATGCCTCACGGCCTCCCATGATTCGATTTGAGAAAGCTTTAATTTTAACACTTTTAAGCTATAGCTCATCTTGGATAACTTCCACTAGCGCACATGCAAGTTCAAGTATTCCTTAAGAAGTTTAACCTTGATTGGGCTACGATTGGATACAAAGGTTAAGTCTAGCTTTCAAATAATTTACCTAATGATTAGACGTCCTGTTTTATAAGTATAAGAAGTTATGGCACCCAAAAGGATCCGAGAAAATCTTACATCTGATGATGAGGACGGAGCTACAAAACAAATTAGAGTGTGGCATGATGACAAAGCTGGGACTAGTAGTAGGCCCACTAACGAGAGCATTTAGGCCTTGACGCTACAACAAATGTCTGATCAGTCCTACGTGGGTCTTTGTTATAATTAAGTTTAAAGAATTCAAGTTTTTCTTTAAGTATTAACATTGCATACGTAGAAGAGGGATCAAGGAAATTAGAAAGAATAAAACTGGCTCAAAACGGAAGACATATTCCAAGAAATTGATGTGCATTTGTTTATAAAGTAGGAAAGAAATTTCTGGCTAAGCCTGGTGGAATTAGGGAAGGTATGATTGATCATCCTTAAGACAACTTGTCTCAAGACACCTCCAACTCCTTGGTATATTTTGATGAATAATGATGGCTTCCAGCTACGGATAAGTCGGTTACCCCCATGAACGATGAGTTTCTACTCTGTTTCATGTCTTGATGTTTCTACATAAGTAAGGATACCGTTTTTATCTTAGGGGAGCCGTGCGGTTGTATGGGCAACTGGTTTGGTGTATAGGCACCCCGAACCTTGGGTGGGGGTTTATCCACCAGGGATTGTGAGCAAGGAATGGGTACTGTTTTTCACCCTTAGGTGTTCTTGAGACAAGAAGAAAACTGGTCATGGTTATTATGGTCAACCTTTTTGATTGATGGTACCCTGTCTTAAGTTTAAGGATGTCTATCTTTGCTAAACGAATGCTTTTCAATGTTGTCTTTAATACTTGATTGAAGGAGTCACTGTGATGAAAAGTTAAAAGAAACCATTATTTTGAATGCTAAAACAATGTGGTAGTAATTAGAAAAACAAAATAATCATGTGTTAGTGCGGGGTGGTAAGTGGGGATTGACTAAGGTTGTCAATCATGGACGGGCGGACCTAATTAGTCAGGTAACCATCCATCTCCGCACACTAGAAAGGTTTAAAAAACTTCTTCACTTGGAAGAGGAGTTAACGAGCAGCTGTGACCTCACATCTGTTAGGGGAAAAAAAGCGTTGGCTGAGGATACCTTAGCCCAACTTGTGGAAGTTATAGGGTCGAAATAGTTTTGGACTTTTAATATGTTGTCTCGTTTACGTTGCCAGATAGGAATAGGTCTTCGTCTAGGGCTATAGACTCAAGACATTGTCAATGGTAAAGGTATATTCCCTAGATTTTGCTTGTTTAGCGACTCTAATTTTGATTAGGCCTAGAGACCTGTCAAGGACCCCATCTCAATCTTAGTATAGGTGGGTTGGGGATCTTACAAAAGGGTTAAGGGAGAATGACGCCAAGAGACAACAATGAATGGCCTTCTTGCATAAAAAACACCATGTACAACCAGCACCTTTCCGGCAAAACCTTTGACAAAAAACAATAACCCAAAAGCCTTATAGCCCAAAAAAACTCAAATGGCAAAATCCTACACATGCAAAACAACCCCAAAAAATTCACGTTTACATCCTTTTATAGGGGGAACCAAACCCAAAAAAAGAAAAAAAAAAAAGCTCCTTTAGCTCGTGCAATCCTCTTTCAGCTTCATTTAGAATTCTTTTTGCATTGCTAGCACTTGGCATACTTCATTTTTGTTAACAATTGCATGGTTCATATCTCTTTGTCCACCCGACTCGGCTGCCCAGCTTTTGCTCTTGAGCTTGCCCTTTTGCATACATTTGAACACCTTTGAACTTCCTCTTGTTCCACTGGTGGAACTGCGCTTTGACTTGGCTCTTTAAGCCTTTGAACTGGCCTTCTCTCTCCCTCTATATCCCTTCTTGCTACGCCGCGGGACCCTCCCCTATGCACTAGCGATATCGCTAGTGGGGGGGTACCCTTTGCCTTCAAAACTTATTGGCCCGTGTGGGTGTAGGAACCTACCCCAGCTAGAGGCCTCCATGTCATCACCTCAGATCACACCACCCGTCGGTGCCAACAAGAGCCACCAACCACGCCAGCCTCTCCCTTCCAACACCGTCGCGGTGCCGCCCCTACAGGGCCGCGTGCCACTACCACAGCACCCAAAGGGCACGCGCCATAGCCTCAAGCCAAGGGAGCTCCCATTCGCCTTCACATAATACAAAGGCCACACACCCCTGGCCTTTATACCCTGCAAATCCGAGGCCCAACTGCGCATATGGGGTATGTGTCTGCCACGTGTCAGCCTGTGGTGAGGCCACCCCCCAAGCTTTCTTTTTTTTATAAAAAACTTCACTTGATGAAAAACTCCACACAAAGCTTTTTTGGCCCTCCTTCCTCATGCTCCCTTGTATTGCTCCAATGTCGGATTGCCAAGCCACAAAGCCCGGCTAAAATTTCACTGTGCCAACTCAAAAGCACCCGGTCCTTGTCGCATTTCAAGATTCCTCGAGACCCCAAACAGAGGCCTCAAAATTGTTCGATTTACTCTATAATCAATCACAAACAACTGCACCCCGACTTCCAACTGCTCAATATCTTTCTGCTTCGGGCTCCGTTTGAAAAGTAGTAAACTCCTACTAGCTCCATACACTACAAAGAATCTTCTCAAACCCTGTGAAAACCCAAAGAAATGCTAGATGGCACAACTCCCCATGTGGTCAGCTGGGCACCAACCTAGTCCTCGACAAAATTTCAATGGGCCGTATCTTGCAATCAATAGCTCTCATCTATAATCTAAAAAGACAGGTAGAATCTATAAATCGAGTAGTATGCGTCCATACACTGACATCCACTTGGGCCATCTGTCCTCAGCTACCCTATCTAACAAGAATCTACAACACACCACACCTTCAAACTTCAATATCTTGGGCTCTGTAGCTCTGTTTAATGAGCCATCTGGACCTGCTCCTTTAGCACCTCAAGATCTACATTCCTAGACCCAAAGAGTGCACCTTGCACCTCCTTCATCTACTACCCAAATTAGCCCCTTCTGGAGCCTTTCGGCCTATAAATTGCATCAGTCATACACATCCGTTGCTACCTGCCTGCCCATGATCTTTACAGTTTCTCAAGCCCTTTGCCATACATCTACTAGCCTGCACATATCTGTCCATCTTCTATGGTCGACCAACTTTGGCTCCACCATCATTGCCCACCCCCTAGTCCAGCATTTATGCTCAACCAAAAAAGAGCTTTATTCCACTACAAACTGCAAACACTGACACACATCATGAGAAACCCAAAACCATATTTACATAGTTTTATTCTGCCTACTACCAAAACTTCAAGTGGGTAGCCTCACCCCCTGCATCACATAGCTTTCACCTGGATCAAACACCTGCCTTTGGTATTGTCCCCCCATCTGCAATTGCTCACCATAGTGCCTTACCCTAGCACCTAGCCCATCATATGTGTAGGTTGACCATAGTCTACCTTCAGCACTCCAAGCATCCCTCCAAAAACTATCTACTTCATACCAAGCATCATCAAGCATATTACCATCCAAAAAATATGTACCTGGCACCAAGCTCGAACACATATTTGACCCGCCCTCCCATCCAAGTAAAGTGGAGGCCTCAACCATAGACCCCTGCACCTGCTGACCCATCGACCTCATAGTTGTATCTACCATCATATTCATCAATCATAGCTCACATACCTTCAATGGAAGCAAAGACATTGCCTGGGATTCTCCTTTATCCACCATTGGACATGCCTGATCATCGAAATCTCCACCATCTTTGGCAATACAACCTCCTGTTTGGTCACACACTCGATTCCAACATCATCGAGCCCTTCCTCGTCAACTGGCCCTTCAAGGTCGATCAATACCACCTGCTCTCCAATCACCTCTTCTACCGCTGCATCATGCTCCACCAAGGAAGAGAGAAAATCGTTCTCTATTGCATCATCCTCGTCTCCCTCAATAAGCACAATTTCTCTATCCCTTCTGGCAAAACTCTGCACTTGTTGCACCACCATGGCACATTCCACTGCTACTTTCATCAGCATGGCCACTAGCAAGGCACCCTACACCAGTTTTACTTGCATATCATCACCTGTAGGCTAGACTACTCCACTTTTCCTCATGCATATCGGCTTGCTATATTCCCTGCTCTTCTTGCACATGGGATACTACCATATCATAAAACACATAATAAGGCAGTTTTACCTTTATGAGCTCATCTTTGTCAAACTCCGTCTCCTTGCCATAGGACGCGGACTCATATGATCTATCCTCTTCACTTGTCTCCCAGATACTCGAGCTCGTATCTCCATCATCACTGGAACCATATACTGACTCCGTATCTACATCTTCATCGCGTGCTACTCCAGAAAAGCTTGACCATCACCATGACTTTGCTCACTTCTTTCATCTGCTCATGAACACCTCATATCTGCAACCCAATTGCATTCTACTACCTTTTCATTAAAACTTTCCACAAGAACATGCTTTTCCTCTTTAATCCGCATCATAACCTCCACATCTGCTATCGCTTTTGCACCATGGCTCACTTCAACATGGAGCTTCTCCTCATTGAAATTCTCGTCCACCCTCGGCACATGCACATCAGAAACGGAAATCTCTAAGGAACATAGCCAACCATAGGGCTCACCTCAACACACTCTGCACTTCGAACAACTAAAACCGCCTTTGACTTGAGGAAAGAACACTTCGCTACCACCACAATAGGTGCAGGCTTCAACATGCCCAGTTCCAGCTTGTGTTTTCACCTTTCGGCTCTTTATCTTGGCCAAATAGACCATGTATTTATATGTATTAGCATCGTCTTTGACCTTTTCTCTAATCCTCGTATGCAAGCATTCTAGCAGCATTGACAGCTTCAAATATTAATTTCTATCTACCCTAGTAGAAACCTCTAACTGCTTCCAATAGGCTTCAAACTGCTCAATGAAAATAGAAAAGTCCTTACTCACATCCTGGCGTATTGCCTTCAGCTTGGCACCAGTTTCCTCTACAGTAATCACCTCTTGAAACCGCTCCAAAACTTGACTTTGCAACCTTTTCCATGATCCTTGATCACTACTCTTTAAACTATTGAACCACAACTTGGCTCACCTCTCAAAACCACTTCAAAATTTGACTTTGCAACCTTTGCCATCATTCTTTATCACTCCTCCTAAAACTATTGAAACACAACTTGGCTCATCCTCGCATCAACAGCGGTACCGTTTGCAGCTTTTTTGCATCCATCAACATATGCATCAAAAGCAACCATAACTCAAAATCTGTAAACCAATCCTCGGGATCTTCAATTCATGTAAATATGGGGCCAAAACTTGGCTCCACCATCTCTGCCAACTTCAAATTTGACCATCAAACACTTCAACCATCAACTAACCACTTTGTCGGCTAAAAAACACAGCTTCCAACCTCAAATTGGAACATTAGATAGGTCCTTAGTGGGGGACACGAGAAGATGGAGAGGGGGAAAGGGAAACACATCGAGCACACAACACAGTGCCTCACTATAGCCCAGGGTATACACTATGCCTCAATCCACTAGTGTTCACCTTCAAAACTCAACATTACGAGAAAACCATCGCTTGCACACAACCATACGCACACACGCCTTGCAATGCACCAAACATACCCAATCATTCTGATCTACCCAATACACAGTATTTTGTACGCACACAGTCTCTCTCTATTTGCCTTTGCACAACAAACTTCAGGGTGGCACACACATGGATACACGCCAAAACACACACACACACACACAAGCAGAGAAGAGAAGGGGGAAGGGAGAATGATTCCAAGAGACAACAATGAATGGCCTTATTGCATAAACAACACCATGTACAACCAACACCCTACCAACACAACCTTGGCCAAAAACAATGACCCAAAAACCTTGTGGCCCAAAAGAACTTAAATGGACAAAGCCTACACAGGCAAAAAATCCCCAAAACTTTCACGTTTTCATCCTTCTATAGGCGTAACCAAACCCAAAAAAAGGAAAAAATGTGAGCTCCTCTAGCTCGTGGAGTCCCCTTTCAGCTTCATTTGGCTCTATTTGATGAACCCAATGTAAGAGACTCAGAGTTAATGGAGCATAAATTCTTATATGCGTTCACATATGAACTGGAGAGATACACAGATAGTCATTGGAGATATTCAATAGTAAGTCTCAAAGAGCTTGAGGGATATATGTACTTTGGGGGACCACTCCACCAGTACTATGCAACCCTTACATCCATAGGCCAATTGTCTCTGACACAACAAAACCCAAAACTATGAGAGTGAGTTCAGTGAGAATATGTGTGGAAGATACTTTTAGTTGAACACATTTATCTGAGCCAAGAAGAATGGAATATTTGAGTTCAAGGATTAGTATGTTGACACATTGAGGTAGTGATATTCCAGACATAATTTTTGGCACCAAGGTGCCTGATACTAGAATGAAATGAAGAGATTCAAGACATGAGGAGAGGGTAACTGACCAAACTCCTTCTAGATCACCTATCAACGGATACGAGACAAGAAATTTTATGGTAGGAGAGCCTAGAATGATGAGAATGGTAGCAGAAACTAGAAGGATGGGACCATCTCAAGTGGCAAAGTGCATTCCCAAGAAGTACAACAGATTATGGGATCCATATGCACATGTTTACATATTTAAGAAAGTATTAGGAGCAGAATAAGTCATGGATTTCCATACATATTATGAATGATTTAATTGACACTTGAAGGATGGCATTGACTTATTCACTTTTTATTGTTTTTATTTCTATGATTTTCGTTGAGTCTTCACAGACCCACTTTCAAATTTGGTTTATTCTGGAGATTTTAATTCATCCATGTTTGATTTTTGGATGCTTCTTGAGAATGAGCTCTAGCCACCACTTTGACCTGACTATCGACTGTGATTTAGATCCACTCAAACAAGGAAAAACTTCAATGACATTCACAATCACTTTTATCTTGTTGTCTAGATCTCTCGCATAGTGCTAGAGTAGGTGATCCTTACCACACCCCTCACAAAATCCAAATGTTTGTTCATTGACCCTTGTCTGAACAACCTCGAGCCCAATGGTTACCATCACATGCATAGCATGGACCTTCCATCTAGCAATTGGTGATGCTTCCATTGGCTATCCCGTCCTAGGAAAATAACCTCTAGGTTTGCAATTTTGGTTTGCTATGAACATAAGCGTATTTGCATCCATCATGAATTGGTTTCTAGCTGCTTGAGCCACATATGAAGGTTCCATAGATTCATAGACATTGGCCAAAAGGATTATTCTCAGTAGCATCTGGTACGCTCTTGGGTTCTCTCATATGGGTTTTTGTGGATTCCTTGTAGTAAATAGTTGGTGGCATCATTGGTTGACTTATGAGTGGCTCTGCCATCTATGCATATCAAAAAATGTCTTGATTTTCATGAGGAAAATGTGATTGTTGGCCCAACACAAGTTGAAATGTTTCTCCTCCTTGTGCTACATTATTGGGTCCAATCTGGTACCTCGGAGGTGGTGGCAATTGTTGCACTGTTGGAGGTCAGTATGGCCTTTCTCTCAAATAATTATGGTTGTAGAAGCACTCACTCATATCATGATTGATGTATTTTTTCTTGATGTCACACCACTCCATCACTCTCGGTGTATTAACTGTCCGTGGCTGCAACAGTCTCAGATTGGGATTTTGTCGATATGTTTCTTTCACTTTATGGATCACTTCTTTGACCATTTGCTTCATGTTTTTTGTGAATTGAAGCACGAGCACTACATTTTGTAGCTCACTTGTTGGTTGTAGAAGAGGCGTTTCTTATTTTTGTCTACATCCTCTATTACCTCTATGTATGTCTTACAATTGTCGACTGAGTACAATTCTTCTCTTAGTGACTTGTTCAAATGTGATTCACGCTTTCAAGTGTAATTCCTTTTTGAGATTTTTGTTTCTCAAGCCCTCTATAAAGAGAATTGATGGTGATAGTCTTGCAATAAATCTTGCACTGGATATCTTTCAATGTATTGTTTAAAGTGAAGCAAGGCTTTCTTCACCTTTTCATTCTCCTCCTACTTAAAACAAAAAAAAGGAACAACTCAGACATGAACATGAGAGCAAAGAAAACGCCAAGGGATTAGAACAGTAAAGTATTGTAGGGGGATCAGTCTTTGGTGACAAGGTGAACAAGAATTTAGATACTATGCTACAAGCGTGTGAGGCTAGGTTGAAGAGAAACCAAGACTTGGAACAAAGACAATTGACCCACCCACATCCTAAAATAGAAAACAAACATATAAAAATGTGCAAAAATATCATAGAGACCACTCAAGCTCTAATACAACGAGAAGCCTTGAAAACCCCTGAGAAACTAGTGCATGTGCCAAAAAAGATAAACACAAGCACACTCAAGGAAAACAACATGGGCTAACAAATCAAAATCCTTGGATTGTGTGAATGTTGTGGATGGGATCAGCTACTCAAACACTATGCGAAGAATCCAAAAAATATGAGGAAACCAACACTAGTGGAAAAAGAAGGACCTTTAGACACAAGGGTTGTTGCAAACACAACGGATGAGGCCAAATATCTTCAGATGGTGCCGATTCATGAAGTGGATAAGCCGTGGCCACAATCATTATGGGAGACAATAAAAAGTAGAAAAGATGGAAGTTCCACGTTGTTGTGAACACCAATCCCTGAGATAAACATGGATCATGAGATCTATCATGGGGATATACAGTCATTATATGGGGATGCAATAGAGACAAAAATATAGTGCGGGAGTGGAGCATGTGTGAGTGTGTGTGCAACAATGGCGAAGAGAGGAGAGTTGTGTTTGCAGGGGCTAAAAGACCCCCGAGTCAACAACATAACATAACTCAACAAAGCCTTTTTTCTTTAGAGTTATGAAATGCTATGGATTATGGTTAAAACATCACTTGTAATGAGTAGCTAGTCTAGTTGTAGAAGTTAGGGTGCAATGTCACTTCTAGATTGTATATACAAAGCCATTTTACCCCTTGAACTCTATTTTAGGTTTAACCTATGGTAGCCTTAGTATATAAGGTACCTAGGCCATTTTGTAAAGAAAAATTTGATCATAATCAAGTTTTTAAGCTATCCTTAGCTATGTGTGAGAGAGGAAGAGAGAGAGCATGAGCTTCATCAAAGAGCTACTCCCCTCTCGCTTGTCACATTCAGGATGTGATTGCACCATTGTGCTAGGCTCGGTGAGAGCTACACGACAATGCCAAGAATTCCATGCGAGTTGAAGCACGCACGTTGATGCATCTACATGCCATTTGTGGTCGTAAGTGCATCAAATGATGTCTGTTTGCAAGTAGTCATTAGAATCGTGGCAAAATAAGCTGTGCCTAGGTACTCAAAGACTTTAGGTTTGGGCATTTTTGAAATTCGGCTCTATCTTCATATACGTTTTCTATAGATGGGTATAGAGTTAGGATTTTAAGTGTAGAGGCGTTGGGACAGGTGTATCCTAGTGAGGGGATGGTGTTCCTTGAGTTTTCTACGATTCTAGCATGGTTTGATGAGTCTTCTTCCTTTTGTGTGTGTGTGGTTGGATGGTGTAGTTGAGAGTAGTGAGATTCTTGACTATGGTTTAGTTAGCCTTCCACAGTGTTGTATATGTGGGATGGTCTCAATTGACAAGCTAAAGAGATTGCCTCCGTGCACCTATCGTAACATCTATGTCTGCGATTGACAATATGTTGATCTAGGTTGTGTTGCATACACTTTATGGGTGTTGTGATTCTCTCTCGCAAAATTGGCGCCGTTGTTGGGGATACAAGGACATGAGTGGGTAATCCTACTAACACTTGTGTGATGGTTGCTTGCTTTAGTTTAGGCTAAAGAAAGCATTTTTCTTCAGTGGGTTTGAAAAAGGTTATTCCGAGATTAAGTGGATAGCCAGGAAGAAAGTGTCTTGCCGAGGGTCTGCAACTAGGTAGATTTAGTTAGGATATTAGTATTAGTTGTAGATTAGAGCAGTTGTTGGTGGTCGAGTGATTTGTGAGGTGTTAAAAGTGTTTGCTAGTCCGTGTGTGGCATTGAAGTGTTTTTCTACTCATAAATGCAAAACCCCATATGATGTGTAGGAGTAGCTTTTGATAAGTGATCTTAGTTTGATTTAGAGCTATTCATCACTAAATTATTTGTTGAAATGCTTGTTTACATTTGAAATCTTTGCAAAGTTCACTTTTGAGAAAAAATAACAATAAAAGCTTTCTGTTGATATTTTTGCATGATTGATTGAATGCTGAGCATATAAGAGGGCATGTGCAAGAGTTTTGTGCACAAAAACTATAATTCTATAAACCCGCGTATGATGTCTCAAGGGGAATTTGGAGACCAAACTTGAAAATTTTGATTGCACCAAAGTGTTCAAAGGGGGGTTTTACCCCCCTGTACACATCGAGACTAGAGTTTTGACCAACTCTTGACACCCAAAAGACAAAAGGCGGATTGTCGAAAACGAAAAAAAGAGAAACTTGTGATTCTGAGCACTTTTTTGCATGAAAATTGGTAGAAGTGCTTAAAAAATAATGGTAGGGACTTGGGGATGCTTGTGAATGAATTTTGTCTAAAAATTCATTAGCAGACATCATACACATATGATGTCTGAAGGGTGATTTTGTTAGCAAATTTGAACTATTTTACATTATACCCATCTTCTACATGTTGTGTTGAGCAGATACACTAGATTTCATATCATTCGGGCTTATAGATTGAGAGTTAAGGGGGTTTTAATCTTTCTAGAGATTTCCTTATCAAAATTGATGATTTTGTGCATTTTTTAGTTCCAAAATTTGTTGTGAGTACATATTCTTGTTCTACACATCAAGGGGCACTTGTGGTAGAAACAGGATTGGATTTTGACCACTTACACATTATACGCATATAATGTCTTAGAGGCCAGATCTGAGGTCAAAAGCTACATCTGAGTGCACCCTTGTGATCTACAGCATTTAGGAAGCATGTAGGCCAAATTTCATTAAATTTGAGGCATTTTTGGGCTTGCAAAGACCAGAGAAGGATCTAGGCAAAGTGATTTCTTGTAGTGATCATAACTTGCACAAAAAGTGGTCAAATCCAATTCTAAAAGTTGTGTGAGTTGCCAGTATAGTAAGGAACCTATCGAGTGAAATTCACTGTAATTTGACAAGTTGGACATCATACGTATATGATGTCTAAAGGGAACTTTCAAGGACCAAAACTGACATTTGAGCATAGTAGGGTGTTTAGCATCAATTGACAATCTTACAGAACAAATTCCATCCAAATTTGAGCACATAAACCTCATACACGTATGATGTCTCAAGGAAAGTTCTGGCAGTGCAATTGCACTTTTGACCACATAGGGAGTTGGGAAATGATGTGTTCAGCTTGCTTGCAAAATCTCAACTCATATAGATACATAATTTTGCATTTACAGAGAATTTTGCAGATGCAAGAAGGTAGAGTTGAAAGAGTAGCAATTTTGTGAAATTTTGACATCCAAAATTTGTTGTGATCACTTATTCTTGTTATCTACATCAAGGAATACATTGGGTAGAAGCATAAGTGAAATCTGAGCAAAAAGACATCCTACGCGTATGATGTCTTTGTTAGAAAATAGGACGTAGCTAAGTAGATGATGAGTAGTTTTCTTAATGGAGAGAGACAACTTATCACACACGAGAGATTATAGAATAGAGAGAGAGAGAGAGAGAGAGAGAGAGAGAGAGAGAGAGAGAGAGAGAGAGAGAGAGAGAGAGAGAGCACACTATACATTGTTCACCCAATGTGGGCTACATCCACTGGAAAGCATCCACTCAATGGCTTTAGTACTTCAAATAAGAAGTAGGTTACAAAGGGATTATACCCTTAATAGAGCTCCCGCCTTGCTTCACTTTCACGAGTGTGTTTTATTTGCGAGCTTTCAGTTTCAGGCTTTTGTAATCAAAACTGGTTTTGCGAGATTTTCGATTTAGATTTAGAGACTCTTCTAACGACCCAAAAAATTACTCCAAAAAAAAGACATCAGTACATGATACACACCAAAAAACATATATTACCTTGCAACAACTTGGCTTAAGATTTAGAGTCTCTTTTGAGGATACAGACCAAAAACATGCACAAGTTTCCAAAAGCCCTAGTTGTGAGCTTGTACAAATGTCTAGATAGATATCACAAAGCATTCTTCTATAACTAAAAGGGATTCAAAAAAAGTTTCATGTGTCTAGAAAAGCTACTCCATAGCTCATACCAAATTGTCACTCTCTTCCTTTGATAAGTTGGCTCCAATATCCACTTGCCAGAAAGTAGGAACAGTAGGTGAGAATTTTACTTGCCTCTGTACCTTTGTGTGTGGATTATTTCATAACTGCAGAACCACATCCACTGTGCGATTGTCTCGTCTTTAAAAGTTCTTTCAAACCAAAAACATGGAGCAACCATTCCCACTTGACGGCTATGTAATTTGTTACCACAACTTTTCTTCCCTTCCATTCCTCATGCAATTGGATGGCATCCTTCATAAAGCCCACTCTTTGCGGGCAACTTTGATCTCTTGAATACACCTTGCTGAATTCTCCCCTAGCTGCATTGGAATTCTCTCTCCTGCTTCACTGTCAGTGAAAACATATGCCTCTTTATTATCCTCTCTATCAAAATGAATACTTCATGGTCTCCCTCTGGTTTTGTGCTACCTTGCTTCCATTAAATATCCAGGTTTATGTGAGCTTGTATCGACTGCACTTGTTTTCTTCTTCTGTTGTATAGTCTCTTTGTCACCTTCCATCATAGGTTCTTCATACAAAGGACTACCAGCAACCAAGCCTGTAGCTGTCATGTTTGATATAGACATGGAGGAAGAATACTTGAGGGAAAAAAATGATGAAAATAGAAGACAGAGAATGTGTATAAGACAAAAAAAAGTGTAAAAGCATGCAGTCGTAAAAAGTTAATGTGTTCATTGAAAACTCTTAATATTTCAAAATAGATTTGAAATATTCTCCATTTAAGATATTCACAGTCATAGTCATTAAGATACATTCCAATCATCAAATCCATCTCTTAACTTATCAAGAGTTTAAAATCTCTCCAAATACACGCATTAACAAAAAAGGACTTAGTATATATACAATATATGGTATTTAACACAAATATATATAGAGTATATAGTATTGTTTTATATTACAGTATATACTATATATATTATAATTATACCATTAGTATACTATACATAATATACTCATACTTGGAGTTATATACTATATAGTTATATTATAATATATATTATATACTTATACTACACATATATAGTTTATAGAGTTATGTTATATTATATATATATATTCATACACACTTAAATATAATAATTATATATCATATTATATATTTATATAGTATATACTTATATTACATAGCTATATTATATACTATACATGTAATTTTGAAAAATGCAAAAGTAATTCTTTGGAATTCTATTTCTCATAGTACATACGTAAAAGTGTGCTCGATCACTTAAATGCATGCTCGTACAAAATGCTTTTCGAGAGCCCAACTTAAGTGTACACAAAAATCCATGTTTGTGAATCTTAATGAGTGATGTGATGTGCGGTGAGAGAAAACACAAAAGAGATGTTTTCAAAATGCAAAAATTAATACCATGAATACATCCAAAACGTCCAAAAACCTTAGGATAGCACTTTAAAATACTGAAATCTGACATCTCTAGCTAAAGATATAGCATTTTTAAGCCTAGGGCCATGAGGTCAGTACCAAGCGAAAATACCCCTCTAGGACCTCTATTCGCTTGGTACTGACCTCATGGCCCTAGGCTTAAAATGGTATATATCTTGAGCTAGAGAAGTTAGATTTTGATGTTTTAAACTGCTATCCCAAGGTTTTTGGACGTTCTGAATGCCTACGTGGGCTTTAAAATGCTATATCTTAAGCCTAGGGCCTCATGAGGTCAGCACCAAGAGAATAGAGGTTCCAAAGACCCCTCAAGGGACTCTATTTGCTTGGTTTTGACCTCATGAGGCCCTTGGCTTAAAAATGCTACATCTTGAGCTAGAGACATTAGATTTCAGCATTTTAAAGCGCTATCATAAGGTTTTTGGATGTTCCGAATGCCTACATGGGCATAAAAATTCTATATCTTAAGCCTAGGGCCTCATGAGGTCAGAACCAAGTGAATAGAGGTCCCAAAAACCCCTCAAGGACCTCTATTTGCTTGGTTCTGACTCCTTCATTCTCTTAAATAGTACCTATAGAAATGGAAAAAAAAAAGGGGAGAAAAGAGTCTCCCCATCATGGGGCTCTACCCCTCCCATTTTTTTGCGGTTTTTTGAATGCATTTGACGGATTAAGCTCCATTGCATGTTCTATATACTGTTAACGGCAACCCAATCAATGTAATTCTCAAGGAGATCCGTTGCTTAAACTCCAGAAATGACAAAAAAAGGAGAGGAAAGAGCCCCCCCATCGGATGAAAGGGCGGCTCTTTCCCTTCTTTTTATTGCCATTTTTGGAGTTTAAGCAACGAATTTCTTTAAGAAAACCGGAAGTTGAAATATATAATTGCCATTGACGACACCTTCAAAATGCAAAAAAAAGGGGGAGGTAGAGCTCCACCATCATCCCCACGCGGATGATGGGGTGGCTCTTTTCTCCCTTTTTTTTCCATTTCTATAGATTAAGCAGCAAATTTTCTTGAGAAAATCGAATTTGAAATACATAATGGCCGTTGATGACACCTTCAAAATGCAGAAGAAAAGGGGGAGGCAAAGCTCCCCCATCATCTACACGCGCGGATGATGGGGCGGCTCTTTCCCCCCTCTTTTTTGCCATTTTTAGAGTTTAAGCAGTGAATTTCCTTGAGAAAATCAAAATTGAAATATATAATTGCCATTGATGACACATTCAAAATGCAAAAAAAGAGAGGGAGATAGAGCTCCCCCATAATCCGCGCGCACATGGATGATGGGGTGGCTCTTTCCCCCCCTTTTTTTGCCATTTATGGAGTTTAAGCAACAAAGTTCCTTGAGAAAATTGACCTTGAAATACATATTTTCCATTGATGATACCTTCAAAATGCAAAAAAAAGGGGGGGGCAGAGCTCCCTCATCATCATGGTGAGGGAGCTCTGCCTCCCCCCTTTTTTTTGCGTTTTAAAGGTATTGTTGATGAAAATTATGAAGTCATGCTTTGCATTTTGAAGCTTATTGTTGCGCATGATTTGCATTTGGTGTATAGTAGATAGTATATTGTATACATAGTATATAGTATATATAATATATAGAGTATAGAGTAAATATAATATATAATATATATAGTATACATAATATATAGTATAAAGAGTATATAGTATATAATATATAATATAATATGTATAAGAGCCAAAGCATGTATTGGTGGTACCAAAAAGGGGTGTCTTGGATACTCCTTTGGTAGCACTTTACAAGCTTTATCTTCATGTGTTACATGTAAATTAAACTAGCATGTTATATATCAATGGATAGATTTTTTCATGTAGAATCTAAAAGTATAAAGTTCGACAAGTTTTGAGTTTTTTTGCCAAAAAAAAAAAGTCCCAACTTTTTTTTAAAGTGTACCACCAAAAGGTGCAAAAAGTGGTATCACCAATACATGCTTTTATCAATAATACATAGTATGGAATATATAAAATTTAAAATTTAAAATAGAACATATAATATATCATATTGTACAAAATATAATATATTTACAACACATGACATATAGTATATATATTGTATATTACATATAGTACATAAACTGCATATTACATATATTATATATTGTGTATACTACATATGGTATATAAACTATATGCTACAGGTAGTACATATACTGCATACTACATATAGTAATATATACTACTTACTACATAGTAAAGTATAGCACATAAAGTGTTATATACTATAGTCTACATTTATTGTATGTTATGTAAGTAGTATGTACTCTACTTTATGTAATATGTACTAGACTCTATATTATTGGTTTTATATAAACTAAGAACAATATAACATGTTTTTTGTAGATAATGGCACCTAAGAGGGATAGCAAGAAAACGAAACCTCTAGTCTCTCCAGTGAGCATGAAGCTTAGGTCCATCTGTATTCCAAAGGGAACTATCGATCAAGAGGCCTCATCACGAGTCCGACATTTGGACACTCCACAGAATAAAAAGAACCAGATTCTCAAAAGGTTTGTTTTTATTGATGATGAGGCTCAAGTTGATGAAGACTCCAACAACGTCGAAGATGATGTAGAGATCACAGGTAAATTATTATTGTATGCTATAAATTTCTATTGGTGTGTAGTTTGTATTATAAATTTTGCAAGGGTTAATGGTTAAATGTAATGAACATTTTGTTTTGGTTGAGAAAGTTGGGTGATAAATAACCATATTGAAACTCCTTATATTCCGTTTGGGAGATTAAGAAAGGGTGGACCGGTTCTTTTAAATTCATACCATTGATAAAAGTTAGTGAACATATTGCGTAGTGTTTATTTTTATGTTTGAGACAAGCTCCTTAAATCTCATGCGAGAGCCCTATATAGGGTGTACGTTTTTTTTTTAAAATTGATCTCTGTACAAAGGAGACTCTGGTAAAACTTTTGTAAATCATACACTTGTGACTATCTAATCCTAATAACATATATTCTTGGAATGACATGCTTGTCATTTGTTTTCTCTTTGCAAAGACCAATGTGCACATTGAAGATCTTCATGACAATGAAGAAGATAGTGATCAAAAAGGGGATGATAAGAATAAGAATTCCAAACGCATAGGCTGCAATCAAATTTTTCTTGGCTTGATGAAAGATGTTCTAAGCCAGTTTTATGTCAAGAAGAGGACATTGCATTCTACTATTCCACTTTGTCGACTCATGGTGAATGAGGCTATTACGTTTGCTAGAGATCATGTAGAATGACTCATTTCCTCATTCGATTTTGCTGGGTTTATAGAAACTATGGGACGTTTTCTTATGTTGGTTGGGGATTTTAGAGGAGTTACCATTCCCGTGAATGCAGTGGATTTGGAGGAATATGGGATAGTTTAGCGGGATGGATTGATATCCCAACTTGTGTGGAAGGTGATACCTACACTACATATTGTTAGATTAATATAAAATATTATTATGGTTTCAAAAAAGTGTTTTGTTTAAGGATGAGTTCATTGGATTTATGTCCAAAGAAAAAGCAAAGCTTGATGCACTTGGACTAAATGATGTTAAGCAAAAAGAGACTAGACAAGGCCACAAAGGTAGAAGAGGCATGGTTGAAAGATAGGGGATGAACTTAGCATGATTAGGATCACTAGAGATAATCTCTATTGTTTAACAAGCTCAAAAATCACTCCTGAGAGGTAATGAAGCTATTAGTTTCTCATTTGATAATTATGTTCGTGCATTTTTCTATATAATGTTCAGTGCTATTTCATTTTTCTATATGATGTTCGAGCTATTTCATTTTTCATTTTATTTTAGATACAACTAGGGTAGGACTTGTGCTCTTACATACATGGACCCTCATGTGTAATAAGAAGGCATATCGGCATCCACTCACTAGAGAGGTGGTGAGACAACAAACTTAATTTCCTAACTAAAAGTTATAGCTAAGACATTCATTCTTTGAGTTATTTATTGATGGAGGTACTTGATCTTACCATGTGTCTTTGGTATCGTGTTGGCCATCGTGCGCCACACTATGATAGAGAGGCAGGGGAGAAAATTGCTGAGAGATTGTTTCCAGCAGATTGTAGCTACATGATAGATTGTGTAGTCTTCCCCATTGAGATTAATGGTGTTATTCTTAGAGGCGGAGTAGAGCGATCTTCTTTATTATTTCGGTAAGACTAGTCCAAAGTATGACACTAGTGAATGCTATAGTATATATTTTTTTGCATTAGGTTTCTAATTTATGTTTTATATGGTCAGGTGGTTGCTGGTAACATTTATTGAGCCTCATGACTATGTTTTGGACTTGTTTGAGGGGTGTGGAGATTTGGGCCGATCTACAGAAGATATGAGGCATTTTATGTGTCTAGAGCTAGATGATGTGCTCTATGAAAGATGTTTGTCCGACATTGCATGTGGACCTGTGAAATGTTGATTGCGGATGCAAACTTGGTTGAGGAAACTTTATTCTAACAGTACACATCTTGATGTTTTGATTTATGTTTTTATGTACATGGCATCCATATGACATTGACATGGCATTTTGGTATGCTCCATACATTTCATTTGGATGTTTCATCTGTGTTTTTTTTGTACATGATGGCCACATGATATTCTAGTGACTTTGATTGGAGCTTTCCTATGTAGTGGATTATGTTGACACTATTGATAATGTGTTGAATTTTATGAGATAACACAATCGTCAAAGTGATGGAAATAAGAGTTTATGTGAAGGAAGTCCCATGTGGGAGCCCAAGAAAGGGTGTACAATATTTTGTATGAAGATGTCTCCATACAAAGAAGACTTTGGAAAATTTTAAAGACTCGTGTTTTATGTACAAGCTCAAAAATACATACAAATGGTGCTTTTTATAAAGTTGCATTTTGCATAAGCATAGACATGCTTCCATATTTCTTAAAAGTGTGTGGTAGTTGAAGGATTGTATTATGCGGTTTTGAGTTTTTCCACGGCACAATGATACTTAAAGATATCATTAGTGTAAAATCACGGTTCAAAAGCTTGAAAAAACTATTCCATTTGTAAAAGCTCAAAACTATATAAACTCCCAAAAATAAAATCCCCACTCTCACCACCTCACACTCACCTTGTTGCATCAACTTGACACTCCACAATTTGTGTATAAATGGGCTCCTTTTATAGGCCAAAAGGGCCTCATGAGAGGCAACTGTTTATAGCCACCCTTGTGTAGAGAGGAGTCTAAATGGACTCTCCAATCCGCCCATGTGTGGCTTCCCTTGAGAAAACCTGTCAGCCTTTGAAATCGGCCATCGGCCACCGGCCATTGACTTTTGACCACCGGCCACCGGTCATTGACTGCCAGCCACTCGCCAAGTGTGGACGTTTTTTGACCACTTTCCAACGATCGTGTCTGGCCCTAATATTCCAGCAAAGCTAGTCTCAAGCAGAGTGTGAGAGTGGACGTGACAATTTTTGGTTTATGGGGAGTGATTTTTCTTCATGCACGATGGCTTCTCCTCATAAAAGGGGCCTTTCAAATGTGCGTTTTTAATACAAAAAATTACAAGGGGTAAATCAGGTTCCATACTTAACAATCTCCCACTTGGAGATTGATCTCCAAACCAAATCTATGATTGCTTTCCATCCTGGCTTCTTATCCTTGAATGTCGATGGAAGATGAGCAGTTCAGCTCCACTTCTCCTTGTTGACCACCTTTGTAAACATGCCATGCATGATTTTCACTTGTATGCACCTTTCCTAGCTTCAGTTGTCCCTCTTCCAAAAGAGTGCGTTTGAAGTGATATCTTACCTCAATGTGCTTTGTCCTTGAATGGAAGGCTGACTTCTTTGCAAGATGGATGGTTCTTTGGCATCATTGTACAAAACACAATTGTCTTGTTTGAATTCAAGCACTCCTAAAAACCTGTGAAGCCACATTATTTATTTTCTTGCCTTTGTCATTACTACATACTCAGCTTCCGTGGTAGAAAGTGAGACCACTTTTTGCATCTTTGAAGCTTAACTTACTGTTGTGCCTCCAACCATGAATACATAGCCAGTAGTTCTCCTTCAAGTATTTTTGTCACCTGCCATATGTGCATCAGCATACCCTTGAAGAAAAATATCAGTTCCTACAAAATACAAATCATTTGTTGTTGTCCTTTTTAGATACCTAAGTATCCACTAGACAGCTTGCCAGTGCTCTTTATCTAGGTTTTCCATGAACCTACTTACAACTCCCACTACATGTGCAATGCCTGGCCTTGTCCAGACCATGGCATACATTAGAGAACCTACCACTGTAGAATATGAAATTTTAGCCATATAGGCTATCTTCTCTTGTGTCTTTGGACACATATCCTTGGTTAGTTTAAAATGACTAGCAAAAGGTGTAGAAACTGTTTTTTGCATTTTTTATTGCAAATCTTTCTATATCTCCTTGATGTAATCCTCTTGAGATAACTTTATTTTCTTCTTCGTCATGTCCCTTGATATCTTCATGCCAAGTATCCTCTTTGCAAAACCTAAATTTTTCATTGAAGAAGATTTAGATAACTCCTCTTTTAGGTCTTTGATGTCTTGCATGTTAGCACTTGCAATCAACATGAACTTCCCATCTCCCAAATTCTTTGTGTAGACAAAGTGATCTGAGTTGCATCTGTGAATCCATGATAGAACATCCGTCAATAAAACTTCAAGTACCACCTGTCTTTATGCTTGCTTTAAACCATAAAATATTTTCTTTAATCTGCAAACCATTTTCTCCTTACCTTTTGCTTCATACCCCTTTGGTTGAAGCATGTAAATTTCCTCCTCTAAGTCACTGTGAGGGAATTCCGTATTTACATCCATTTGCTCAAGATTTAAATCATGAGCAGCCCACAAGGCTTAAGACAAGCCTAATTGAGTTCATTTTTACAACAAGAGAAAATATTTCATTGAGATCAATACCTTTGTTTAGACAAAACCCTTCTACCGCAAGCCTAGACTTGTACCTTTTCTTCCTACCTTCTTCTTCCTTCAACTTGTACACCCATTTGTTCTAAAGTTCTTGCTTACCTTTAGGAAGCTCAACCAAGTCCCATGTTTGGTTGAAATGTAATGAGTCCATATCCACTTGCATGATTTTTATCCATGCTTCTTTGGATTTGTATTGCATAGCTTCCTCGTATGATTCCGGATCTCCAAAATCTGAGATCAAGAGATGGTTGAAGGAAGGAAGAAACCTTTCTAGAGGTTTACTTGCTCTTGTAGATATTTGGGGAATAGGTTGAGGCTACTCATTTGGTTGACGTTGCTATACATTGGTGCAACCAAAGTTGGTCCAAGCTAAGAAGTGGTCTATGCCAAGTAAAGGTTACAGGCAGGTGCAGTGCAGAAGGCTAAGGCAGGTACCAAGGTCCTGGGCAGCCAAAGGAAAGCGAGAATGTATGCTTAAAGAGGTTTTTTAGGCTAAAACAGCTCCAAATTGGCTCAATTGGGATGGCCAATGCAGGTGTACAAAGTGCCAATTCAATAATTTGAAATGTAGAGTTTAGTGTGCTCTAGCAATTGGTCTAGACGGCTTGTCAAATGGAGCCCTGGTGCTCAAGATATTGCAGTTCAAAGTTAGAAGGGTTAGCAGAACCCCGACGGACAGGGCAACAGGGGACAGGTGGCCTAGGTAGGTGTCACTGGATGCATATGTAGAGCTTAAATTATGGAGCGTTCCTGTCTTCTTAGATTGCCAATCAGATCTCTCGCTAGTAAGTTATGGTTATTTAAAGATTTTATGGGGGCTAGATTTGAGCCCACTTGCCCGCATTCAAGAATGCGGCGTCTCGCATTTTCAAGGCCTTGACAGGATTCAAACAGGTAGAGCATGCCAAGTGGAGTCAGCAGGAAGTCACGATTCATAATTCTGAGTTTTGAGCACTAAGTTTCGGCCTGGGGAAGCCTAGGGCAGTCGAAGGGGAAGTGTTTGCAGATGATTTTTTCAAACTTTGGTCACCTAGGATCACATTCCTAGGAAAGTTGAAATGCGGCGAGCATGGGGAATTTTGAAGTCGGGAATCAGCTCCGTTGATCGGGCTTTACAACCACAAGATCCAGTCATCGGGCAAGGAACTGAAAAAGATCAAAGTTGGGATTCAAAGAATTTCCCATTGGGTTTTTTTGACGTTTTGAAAGTTTGGAGGCCAACAACCCATGGGGTGCCACGTGGCATTCCCATGGCCCCATATGCAAATACATGGCTGTCAAGGAAGGTGTATATAGGCCATTCCAAGACCCATATGAGGGTATGTGATTGAGGGAGAGCTGTTGTGGTGGCTGGCTATGGCGGAAAGCGTGTGGCACTGTTGTTGGCTGTGTAAGCGGCACTTGTTGGCGTTTTTTGTGAGGGTTGGAGGTTGCGTGGCTATGGACGGAGGCCGGTGGCGATCAATGGGTGGTTCGGAGGATCATGTGTAGCTGATGATGTGGCTGTCTAGTGGGGGCTCATTTGCGCAGCCTAGGAGGTCCCATTTTGGGAAGCTATAGGAGGGAGGCATTAGCGACATCTGTAATGTCCCCCCTCCCATGAGATAGAGGGCATGTCCCGCAGGGATGGAGAGAGGGAAAGTGCAACCGGGTTTGAACCCAATTAAAGGCCAAAGGGAGGGGTCCCGCGATGGGATGAAGTAGTCCAAGGCCAGTAAAGGGGTAAGTCAAAGGGGTTCCCGCGGTAGTGGACAATGAGCCAATGAGAGAGAGAGTAAGAGAGAAAGCCCAAAAGGCGACCAAGAGGGAGGTCAAGTGCAAAGGGCGGGACCGCTTCAACGCAAGTCCGGGACCAAAGAGAAGGAGAGGAGAGAGAAAAGAGAGAGAGAGGAGGCATGTATGAACCAGACAAGAGGTGGTCAAAGGGTAAAAAGAGGTGCAGTACAAAGCTAAGCTCCCAAGGGGTAAAAAATGAAGGAAAATATAAAAAATAGAAACTGTCTAGGGGAAATAACAACATCGCTATTGCAAACCCCCCCCCCCCCCCCCCCCCCCCCCAAGTGCAAAGAGAGAAAGAGAGAGCAGATGATGAAGCAAGGTGGCTACCCCTCTCCAAAAGATGCTAAAACTGAGATGCTAGATGTTCAAATGTGAGAGCAACTTCCAAAGTTGAATACCCCCCTATAGAAGTCAAATTTTCATCAAATTAGGGCCTTTTTCTCGGGCTTTTTTGTGTTGTTTGAAGCTTGCAAAGTGGAGCTCTCTGAAAGAGGAGTGTGCCTGTCAAATCCCTTTGTATTTTCTTGTGAAAATGGCCATGGTGATGACAATGTAATCCTGTGTACATGTTTGGTGAAGTGCAATCAAGACACTATTGCCACGTTTTGTTGTTGTTTACCTTTCCCTCTTCTCTTTCTCCTACTCCAGTGTTTTCCCTCGGTGCCGGCAGTGCAGGTGCGTGTGCCCCCCCGGACCGATGGTGTTTCGTGTGAGAGAGAGAGAGAGATTGAGTGGCTGTGTGCATGTGTAAGGGTGGAGACAGATCGTGGCAGTAGGTGTGCTTTATGTGGTGGATTTGTGGAGTGTGTGAGCAGTGGAAATTGAGCACGTGGCGGTCTTCTAGTGTGAAGTTTGTTTTTGAAGGTGTTTTCCTCGAGGATAGGGGTATTGTGGATACCCTGAGCTATAGAGAGGCCCTTGTGTTTGAGTCGGGCGTGTTCCCCCATTCCCTCTCTCCATCTTCTAGTTGATGTCAGAATGGTGATTTTGGAGATGCCAAAGGTGCGGCCTTTGAAAAGCAAGTACTGCTAGTGATGGCTTGGATGGGATTTCCTATTTTCATTGGTATTGAAGATGCAAAAACCTACCTCCAAGACTATGGGTTGTTCGTGCTGGAAAGAGGTTTATCGAGAGAAGATGGTGCGGTACATGTGTTCGCGCTCCTGGTTCGTGGTAAAGCTAGGCTATGGTTTAATGGCCTATGCAATGAAGAAAAGGCAAATTGTGAAGCCCTGGAGGCGGCTTTTTGAAGTAGATTTGTTGCGGATGTGCAATTGGACAAAGTAAAGCAAAAGGTGGACGGGTTAAAGCAGATCTTGGAAGGTGATTTTCAAGCTTCTGAGTGGTAGTTTGAAGACCTTTGGGGGAAATTGATAAAGTTAACTGCCGTAAAAAATGCCAGCTTTTTAAAGTTGTGTAAATTCATGGATTGCCTGCTTGAGGAAGTGCAAGATAAGGTGGAGATAGATGGCCCGATGTTGTATGAAGAGGTAGTAGCTCTAGCGAGAGGGAAAACCAAATAGATTTTGAAGAAGCACAAAGCTAGGCAGGTTTTGTCAGGCACAATAATGCCAAAGCAGTGTAATGTTGTGGTAGCCGAGCCACAGGTGATGCAAAGGGGAGTGCAAGTGCAAGAAGAACCAAGAGTTCTTTGGCTATAGAGAGACAGGGTGGTTCCTATGCCAAAGATGCTGGCTAGAGTGGTTCCAATTGTGGAGGAAGTGCAAGTGGTTCCAGAGTGGACAAAGGATGTGCACTAAAGATTGAGTGCGGCTTTAGAATCTCTATTGAAGTGTGGTAAAGAGAAAAGAGCACGGTTTGTAGACAAGGTCGAAGCGGTGAAGCTCGAGGAGGTTCCTAAGCTTGAAATAGAAGAGGAAATTGGGTCGAGTGATAGTATCTCTATGAATGTAGATACAAGTTGGGAGACCGAGTCATCTCAATCAGGTATGATGAGTTCAATCTCTTACATGTGAGTGGAGAAGCAGTGAGTGTGTACAAGGAGCAACATGAAGTTCAAACCAAAGTACCTAGTGGAGATCAAGTGGAGCAGCCAAGGCCTACATGTGGTGAAGAGCAGGTAAAGGTGATGTGTAGTGCCATGCTAATGGTCATGTTGATGAAGGTAGCAGTGGAATATGCCATAGTGGTGCAATAGGTGCAAAGTTTTGCCAAGAGGAATAGAGCAACCGTGCCTATGGAAGAAGATGAGGATAATGTGATAGAGAACGAGTTTCTCTCTTCTTTGGTGGAGCTTGATGCAACGGTAGAAGAGCACGTGATTGCAATCGAAAAGTAGGTGGTGCTTATCGGCCTTGAAGGGCCAGTTGAAGAGGAAGAGCTCGACGATGTTGGAATTGAGTGCATGGCATGTGAGAAAGGCAGTGGGGAGTCAGAGATAGAGTTGCTTCCTATGCAGTCAGTGCACTATATGATAGGTGATGCGAATTCCAAGGCGGTGTCCAAGCTTTCTAAGGAGTTCTATGAGTGGTGGTTGAAGGGGATGCTAATAAAGGCGGTTGCACAGTGTGCTATTGGGCAGGTGCAGGATCTACTAGATGAGGATCTAGTTTTACATGGTTGGCAGGGTGGGTTAAGTATATCAGGTATGTTAGGTCTACTTGGTGCGAGCGATGGTGCAAGCAGGTCTTTGGATGGTGAGCACGATGGTGCTCTATTTGGTGTTCTTGGAGGTGCTTTGTTGCCAGTGGGTAGTTTGGCGATAAGTGCTTAGACTGGTGGAAGGATGCTGATGGCAATTTGGCTATGCAATTGGTTATGTGCCCTGGTGTGGTAGTATTCAAGGGTGTTGCAATTGGATGGAAGAGACCAATGCAAGGTGTTTGAACGAGGTGGTTGATGAAAGTTAAAGCAGGGGGTTTGGCAACCCGCATGCACAAAGACAACGGGTTACAGGTGCCAGTTTTGTACAGATGTTAGGGGTTTTGTGGTGTACAGAGAGTTTGTTTTGGTGTGCAGCTTTTTAGTGCAATAAACCCATGTGTGGTGGAACATAAATGTTCAACAAGGGGGTGGGCAATGATGGTGCTGCCAAAGTTGGTCTGAGATAGGAACTAGTCTATTCTAAGTGAAGGTTACAGGCAGGTGCAGTGCAGAAGGCTAGGGCAGGTAATAAGGTCCTGGGAAGTCAAAGGGAAGCGGGAATGTGTACTTAAAGCAATTTTTTAGACTAAAACAGCTCCAAATTGGCTCAATTGGGATGGCTGATGAAGGTTTACAAAGTGCCAATTAAATGCTTTGAAATGTAGCATTCAGTGTGCTCTAGAAGCCGGTCCAGACGGCTCGTCAAATGGAGCCTCGGTGCTCAAGATATTGCAGTTCAAAGTTAGAAGGGTTAGCAGATCCCCGATGGACAGGTGGCCCAGGCAGGTGTCAGTGGATGCATATGTAGAGGTCAAATTATAAAGCATGCCTCTCTTCTCGGATTGCCAATTAGAGCTCTGGTTAGCAAGTTATGGTTATTTGAAGATTTTTCGAGGGCGAATGCGCCATCTGGCATTTCTAGGCCTCGACAAGATTCAAGCAGGTAGAGCATGCCGAGTGGAGTCAGCAGGAAGTCACGACTCATGATTTTGCATTTTGAGCACTCACTTACGGCCTAGGGAAGCCTAGAGCAGTTGAAGGGGAAGTGTTTGCAGACGAAATTTTTAAACTTTGATCACCTAGGATCACACGCCTGGGAAAGTCGAAATGGGGTGAGCACGGGGAATTTCAAAGTCGGGAACCAGCTCCATCGATCGGGCTTTACAACCCCAAGATCTGGTCATCTGTCAAGGAAGTAAAGAAGGTCAAAGCTGGCATTCAAAGGGAGTTTCCCATGGTCCCATATGCAATACGCGGCTCTCAAGGATGGCGTTTATAGGCCAGACCACGACCCATATGAGGGTATGTGATCGAGGGAGAGCTCTCGTGGTGGCTAGCCATGGCGGAAAGCACAAGGTGCTGCTGTTGGCTGTGTCAGCAACGCCTGTTAGCGGTTTTTGTGAGGGTTGGAGGTTGCGCGGCTACGGCCGGTGGCTTGTGGCAATCAATGGGCGGTTCGGAGGAGCATGTGTAGCTGATGACATGGCTGCCCGATGGGGGCTTGTTTCCATGGAAAGCTATAGGAGTGAGGCATTAGCAGCATTGCTAATGCCCCCCTCCCATGAGATAGAGGGCATGTCCCGTAGGGATGGAGAGAGGGGAAGTGCAATCGGACTTGAACCCAGTTAAAGGCCAAAGGGAGGGGTCCCGCAATGGGATGAAGCAGTCCAGAGGACATGCATGCAGTTGCTACTGACTTTTACCATGAGTTACTATCTGCAAAGCCTCAGTCAGAGCATGAGGATGCATGCACGGAGCAGGTGTGGGCACAAATACCTTGCCTTGTGACTGAGGAGATGCGTCATAGACTTGACCTTCCACTTAAACTTGAGGTGTTGCGCATGACTCTTAGCCCACTCTCCCATAGTAGTTGTCCAAGTGAGGATGGCTTGACTCCCAATTTTTTCTTGGAGTACTGGGACTTGCTTGTCCTAGGTCTGTGTAGTGCTTTCCAATACACCTTGCACAATGGAGAGATGCCTGATGGCCTGAGTGAGGGCCTGATCTACCTCATTTCCAAGGAGGGTGGCTCCTTGGATGAGATTCGACAGTGGCGCCCCATCACCATCTACAACTCAGCCTACAAAATTCTTGCCAAGGCTTTGAGTTTGAGGATCCAGCTACTTCTAGAGAGCCTTATACATGGGACTCAGACTGGTTTTGTCAAGGAGTGTAGTATCCTTCACAACATCTTTACTTTTTTGGAAGGCTTCTGCCCTTGCGAGTCTCCGTGGTGAGGATCTGGTGATTCTTCTTCTAAATTTTGAGGAAGCCTTGACTTTCTGGAGGGAACTCTACATAGGATGGGCTTTTCACAGGGGTGTCAGCTTTGTGCAGACGAGCACACGATCGGGTGCTTTTGTCAGAAGGTAGAGGTGATCATTTCATGCTCATAGTTTGGTCAAATAGGTCTGTCCTCTTGCCCTCTCCTCTTTCTAATCTATGCTGAGGCGATGAGCAAGTTTTTGGTGTCGCAGCAGGTTGGTTTGTGGGGCTTAGCACTTCCTATTTGGGGAGATGAGCTATTGGATGTTGAGTTTGCTGACGACTCAGACTTGTACTTGGATGGCAAGGAGGCCAATCTTTACAGGTGTGAGAAGGTTGTTGAAACCTTATATTGTGCATCTAGAGCACTGATCAACTGGAGAAAGAGAGTGGCTTTCTCAGTTGGTAGTGCTCCTGTGCCCGATTGGATGCTAGGTAAGAGTTTCAGGTGGATTCTCCCAGGGACTACAATTTGGTACTTGGGCTGTCAGGCTGGTCTCAACTTGTCTCCCGACCAGCACATTTCCCCCCTCCTCTTGTCTGTCAGAAGAAAGTTGTTACATTGGAGTTCAACACCACTTTGTTTGGCTGGCAGAGTTGTAGTGGCCAACCAGGTGTTGCTGGCGCCTATGTAGTACATCACTTCTTGCTCGATCTTCTCAAGTTCTTGTATCAGTCAGGTAGAGAAGATGATCAGGAACTTCCTTTGCTCAAGCTGTGACAATCAGATAGCCTGGGCCAAAGTGGCTTGGCAGGTCATCACTCTTCCTTGTTGATGGGGAGGGGTTGGGATCAATGACTCAGCACAGCACAGCAGAGCCCTTCTTGGGAAATTCATAGTCACAGGACTTATTCCAGGTGAGGAGCCTTGGAAGGAGTTCTTGATACAGTGGCTTCGAGCTAGGGTGCCTCAGGTGGGAGGCCTCTGGTGACCTTTGATCAGATGGATCTTCACAGAGATGTGTAGAGTTGATTTGAGCAGGAGATTGGAGGACCACTTCACTGT
The DNA here is from genome assembly GCF_014529385.1 of Adiantum capillus-veneris. NCBI lineage: Eukaryota > Viridiplantae > Streptophyta > Polypodiopsida > Polypodiales > Pteridaceae > Adiantum > Adiantum capillus-veneris. Next base: position 147,135,030 of record NC_140936.1, on the reverse strand, counting down.
GAGTTTTCTTCAATCTTGGGAGCATTTGCGGCGAGGCCTGGAGCAGCGATAGCCTACTTGCACGGAGGAGAACCTACAATAGTCCCTTGTTTAGAACCCCATTGTTAGAACTTAGAGAGGCCACTTGGTTGGTAGTCAACCTCATGTTTCCTTGGGTCCCATGGCAACGGTTCTAGCACGCTCTTTAGGTGACTGGTTAGAGTTCTCATGCTTGCAAGAGGAGTTGCAGGGTTTCCATCTACAGGGCACGAGAGGGGTGCAGAGCATGTGCCAGGACATCACAGAGGCAACTCCAGCTCAGTGGCTCACACCTCTCAAGCCAGTAGCACCCAGGTGGATGGGAGCCTTCACATGACTGGAGGTTCTCAACTCAGTTCGGTCCTTCTCAGAGACTGTTCCCTCTCTTTTTCTGGAGGTATAGGGTGAGGGACGCTTACAACGAGTTGCAATAGAGGCCCTGTAGGTGGCAGAGTGTTGTTTTTAGAGGATCCGAGTGGTGGGCATCTGTGAGAGAATTAGGCAAAATTTGGACTCACAAAGGGGCCCTTTAAGGAGTTTGACTTTACCTCTCTCTACCAAAACGGGTGCATGGATAAATTTTTGCAAACAAACTCCAAAGTTGGCGGAGGTTTGACAGTTAGAATGTCCTCTTCAAGCTCTATTTACTGATATATAGCACGCCATGAGATTCCTCATATTTTAGAAGATTCTTTTTTTTATTCATTTAGATTTTGATAGAGTTGTCACATGAATCAAAAAAGGAATCTTCTAAAATATGAGGAATCTCATGGCGTGCTATATATCAGTAGATAGAGCTTGAAGAGGACATTCTAACTGTCAAACCTCCGCCAACTTTGGAGTTTGTTTGCAAAAATTTATCCATGCGCCCGTTTTGGTAGAGAGAGGTTAAGTCAAACTCCTTAAAGGGCCCCTTTGTGAGTCCAAATTTTCCCTAATGGGACTCGTGTCATCAATCTTGACCCAGCAACTCTTGAGACTGGACACTAGAGACTGTGGGCTTGGGAGTGTTGTCCACTGGCACGATTACAGTGGGATCCTAGAGAGTGGCTCTAGAGGAACCCTTTCTCTTCTACAAACCACCCAGGCGTCCCCTTCTTTTAGTACATTGTTCGACTGGGACGTCACATATTGGCATCACAGAGAGAGGCTCTCCCCGCTGCAACACCTCATTGGCAGGAGGAGGGTCTCACAACTGAGTTCTTGGTAGCCTTTTGGGAGAGGTTGTGGGACTCCAAAAAGCCAAGGCGTGTCACTTTGTTTCAGTGGATGGTCGACACAGAGCTACAACAATTGGAAGCTTGCTTGTGCATAGTGGTCTGTCAGCCGTATGCAACTTGTGACCATCTTGTGGAGAGTCAGTATCACTATCTTTGGGACTGTCCTTCAGCACAGCAAGTGTGGATTCATGTTCTTTGGGTGATGCCTGCTCTTTCCACGGCTCGACAGTACACTTGGGGGAGAAGATTCTTGGTCCACCCTCACGGGCACGGCACTTCAGTTTGAGCTATCTTCCACCATCAAGATGATAGTGATGCACGGGGGGCGACCTACACTCCAGCCTACCACAGAGCTTACTCCACAGGAGCGGTGCAGTGAGAGAGAGAAGTTTTGGGAGCTCATTAGTGTCCTGACACTCTGGTTATTCCAGCGGGCCCATTACTTTCGCATCTTTGAGGCTCACCCTGTGCCACCAACATCGATCTTTGGCTAGAGCTGATCCACGCTCTCTAAGGACAGCTTGAGAGACTCCAGGGCATGTCTGACTGCAATCGGGAGCACAAAGAGACTTTCCTTCGACTCTCGCATCCTGGGCCTTTTTACACCATGGTCCAGGGTGTACTCAGATAGCACTACCGACCACCTGTGTGGATTTTCCCTCGTCTCATCTCTTGAATTAGCCTCTTTGTACATATGATGTTTTTTCATTGGGAGAGTCTCCCCATCATGGTTGTTTTAGCCCTCTTTCACAGAGGTGGTTATAGCCCTATGGGCAGTTTCATTAACTAATAGAAGGATCTTTTTCTCGGGAAAAAACAAGTTAACATTATATTAGAGTGTTTGAGACTTTAGAGATAATTTGGGAATCACCAATGTATTGAGGTTTTGGCGATATGGACAAATCTCAAACTATTTTTTAAGTCCAAAGACTTCCACAAGGTAGTGAGGCGGTCCGGGGCGGGCAACAAGAAGAGCAACCTCTAGACACCCTTCAAGGCTCCCGTGCTGCTCAATGGGGCTGGGGCACAACACAACACAAACCGAAACAACAAACCCACAGCCAAATCCCAACTACACAAGGGGCACCACCTAGTTTAAGAGCGAACTAGGACGCAAAAGACGAGAATCGTTAGAGCAACCCACAAACAAGCAAGGAATTTACACTAACCCTAACACCAATGGAACACTCTCACACACTAGAACACGAGAGAGAGAGAGAGAGAGAGAGAGAGAGAGAGAGAGAGAGAGAGAGAGAGAGAGAGAGAGAGAGAGATAGTGCTCGGGCTGCTTTGAAACGTATCGGCAATGATCAAGCAAACACAACTATATATTTAAGAAAGAGAGAGAAAGGGGGAGGGGGTGCTTGTTGCATTAATACCTTCTTACAAATCTGTCATGACAAATCAAAGTGAAATTAGTATTTGTTCAACATAGCTTGCGTAAATTTCACCACAACACATCACAAGAAAAGCCACCCCAATCACTGTCTTAAAGCCAGGGGAGTCCTCTCCACCCTGTCGCCCTCTTACAGTATGTGGGATTTATGGCTAGGTTGATGACAACACCAGAGAACAAGCTATCAAGAACTTAACAAAAAACACCAAGACACTTACGCATCATTGTTGTCCATTACTTCACGTTGGAAGGGAGACAAAATATCCAAGCTTAGTCCAAATCCACCCTCCTTGATTCAGCAAATGTTGGGCTTACACTAGTAGGAGAAATGATAGATTTCCTACTCTCAATTGAATGATCACTCTCTCTCTTACAATGGCATAGAGTTCCCTTGCTAATCCCCTATTACAACACACGCACATGCATAAGACAATGAGCTTCCACTCAAGAGCTCCTTCTAGAGAGGTTGAGCTTGGCTTCTCAAGCTATAGCATAGTGCTCTTGCTTATGGCTCCCCCTTTGTGCTAGCTACACCCTCCTTTTATAGCAATTTTGAAGGCTAGGGTTACTCCTCTAACCATGGTTGGGTTAGATTTTCAGCAATTTATCTAATTTCTTTTGCTTGGAATTATCAAGAAGTTGGTGAGGAAAGAGAGAGGAGAGAAATGGAGGTGATAGGACTTTTCATAGTGGGTTAGTGTTAGTAGAGTTAGTATTAATTTACAAATGGAATTGGATATTTACAATGGGAGTATCCATATAGGATACAAATAAGGAAGAAAAAAACTCTTAAGAGGTAAGAAAAGGTGGCTTTCTTACAAGGTTGATGCTCCAAGTGTCTTGAGTAGGGCCGATTTTGACGCTTGTTGACGGTCCACTAGCTTTGACGGTACATTTTTCTCCACTCTTGACCTTCCTTGAGAGACAAGGTAATTGAAGCTGAGTAATCAACCACCATGATGCTGTCTTTTAAGAGAAGAGGATGAATTTTGTGGTTTTTTATAGATATGGGTAAATTGGAGGAGGAAAAATGAGACTAGGTGGTCAATTTTTGAATGGAATTGTGTGTGGGAGGTATGAGTTCACCATGGTTTCTCTTATTCTTCAAGGTTGAGGAGAAGGTGAGTAGTGTGCAGAGAGGAGTGGTGAGAAAGATGGGGATGATGAGTGGAGAAGTGTGTGTGAAAGAGAAAAATGATAAAGTGGAAGAGAGAGTGTGGCTGCATAGCATGGGAAAACTGGGGTCCACTAAAAAAATCATAGCTCACAGCTCGTAGCTCAAAAAAATATGAAAAAATTTGAGGCAAAAGTTCAGCCCACGAGCTACAACTTTTGTTTGTATCACCTTTTCAAATTCGGAGAGCAAGTGAACTTTAAAAATTCAGCAAAACTGACCGTTTTTTTCCACTGCACAAGGTCTTTGTGGGGTCCTTCTTTGGATGATTCTTTTGAATACCTCCAAGAGTGAGCCCTCCATAGTGCATGTATGCATGCCACCTACCCTTGACCTTATTTGGTAGGTCTATAATTGAAGATATTGTTGAGATTATGATATAAGTGAATAGTACAACTAAGAAAATCAAATATTGAGGGGTCTAAAAAATATGTACATGTCAAATAATATAGGTGGAAAAATATAAAGGGGTCAAAAATAAATCTCTCTCATTATAAGTCTACCATAAAAAGATAAATATTTTTGGTGTTCTAATTTTTTAGAAAAAAACAAAATAGATGTAGGAAGGGAAAAATCAAAATAGTGAAAAAATATACACATAAATAAAACTAGTTTTTTTGGATTTTTGTTGGGGTGGAGTTACACCAAATATAAGAGAAGCTTACATGAAAATATTTCTATATGGACTAAAGAGTATGAAAAATGGTAAGAAAAAATTGTGGTAATGGTGAGGCAATGTACAGAGCATAAATAACACACACCTAGGTAGAAATATTTAAATAAATACCAAAATAATTATGAAAAAATCTTTTATTTAGGCCCTATATACAAAGAAATATTTACATATGCATGGGCCATAATATACTTATATTTTTTATATTTTTTATTTTTTATTTTTTTGGCTCAACTAGCCCAATGACTAGCTAATTGAGGGTTTTTGAAGAAGATATGGGAAAAGTCCCGTGACTCACGCACGCCTATGTACAGTGAAATGGTAGGGATAGCCACAGTGTTTGGGGATTTTGGTAGGGTGGGTAACTCATTGTGGCAATTACAAAGAGCCGAAAAACGGCTATCATTAGCCCTCCCCCTGGATGATGGTATATTCATGTACCATCATAGAGCATCTTTTCCAAAGAGAGTGCTTCAGAGTCCTTGACGAGATCTTTATTGTTTGGCCCCTCAGAATTTTGGCTGGAGTTACACTCATGCTTCATGTAGCAATACTTACATGAGACAGCGGCCTTTGGACAGATCTTTGGTAGATCCTTTGGTAGAAGGCGACTCAAATAGGGCTTCAAGCGATACCCGTTTACTTTCCTGGAGTGCTCTTTACCATTCAAGTCCATAAGCTGATAGTAACTTGAATTGAAAGCCTTCTTGACTATGTATGGCCCTTGCCATCTTGTTTCAAACTTGGCATCAAAACGATTGTCAAGTCGATTGTCATACCTTAGCACAAGCTCTCCTTCCTTGATGCCTTTGTCCTTCAGTTTCTTGTCGTGCGTTTCTTTCGCTTGTGTGGCTTTCCTCTTGTAGCACTCATATGCTGCTTCTCTTTTCCACTCAAGCTCCACTAACGTAAGAAGTCGATCCATCCATACCTCTTGATCATCTTGTGCTCCTTTGCCATGAAGTCGCATTGTTGGAATGTTGAGCTCGATAGGCTGCAAAGCCTCTTGACCATAGACCAAGTGAAATGGTGTGAACTCCGTGGCTTCCCTAAATGTGGTTCGATATGCCCACAAGGCACCATCCAAGAAGTCATCCCATAATTTTGTCTTGTTTTGCACCATCTTTCTAATGATTCCTGCAATGACACCATTAGCCTTCTCCACCAAACCATTTGACTGTGGGTAGTATGGTGTGCTATGACGATGTAGAATGTGAAGCTCTTCACAAACTTCTGTGAGCAATCCTTTCTAAACCCTGGACCATTATCAGAAACAATCTCCAAAGGTGTGCCAAATCTACAACAAATGTGAGTGTAGACGAATTTGCTCACTGTCTTCTCATTTACCTTTGCCACACTTTGTGCTTCCACCCACCTAGTCATATAGTCTACAGCCACTAGAATGTAGAGTTTACCATTTTTTGTCCTAGGCAGAGGACCCATAGCATCAATGCCCCACTTTTCAAACGGTCCATTTGCAAGCACGATTTGCCTCGGACCATAAACCAATCTTCTATTCCCATTTACCTGACAATTGTGACAACTTTTACACCAATGTTGGACATCCACATGCAGACTTGGCCAAACATACCCCGCAAGCAAAATCTTCTTCACAGTTAATTCTTGGGCAAAATGACCACCACATGCTTCTTCATGCAAACCTTTTAGAATGGCTGGAATTTCCTCAATAGTTGGTACTCTTCTGCATACTTGATCCCTCCCTCTTTGATAGAGGGAGCCTTCTAGGAAGAGATATACGCTTGCCTTCTTCATGAGTCTCCTCTTCTGAGCTTCGTGAAGTCTTGTGGAAACTCGCCCTCCAAAATGTAGCTAATAATGGGAGTCAATGACTCCAATCCCTGGTATCTCGGTTGCTTGACAGTTGCTGCCACCATGATGACCTGCACTTCTTTCTTTACACATGCAACGGCTTGTTGTGCAAGTAAATCAGCATCTTCATTTTGTTTCCTAGGAATATGATATAATTGCACCTCTCAAATTGATTAAACCTACGAATGGCATGAACTTTTGTCCTTAAGCTTTCATTCTTGCATGCCCAAATGCCTAAAATCTGTTTAACAATGAGAAGTGCATCTCCTTTTACCATGAGACGTTGTATCCCTTGGCCAATGCACATCTTCAAACCATGAAGTAGTGTGTCATATTCTGCTTCATTGTTGCTAGCTGAACTTGGTAGATTGAACTTCTCTTTCATGACCACCTCTCCACTTGGGTTGAGCAACACTAGCCCTCCCCCTGCTTTTCCTGTGGCTCGACGAAAAGCTCCATCAAAGAACAAGGTAAAAGCATTAGGAATACTTTTTGGTGGTGGCAATGGTAGGGTCTTTACTTCAGGCACCTTAATCTCCTTTTCATGCACCCTATAAGTGAGAATCCCTGCCAATTGTGCACGCACACTATCTTCTACCTTGAAAGAGTATTGAAACTCTTGCAACTCCATAATCCACTTTGAGATCCTAGTACTAAGATTCATTTGAGATGACACCCAAGGGAACAAATTTTCTGCAGTGAGAATTACAAAAGGTTTTGGTAGCAGGTAGGATCTAAACTTTCTCACCGCAAACATGAGAGAAAGCATCATGAGTTCTGCTTCTGTGTAGTCTCTCTCCAAAGCATTCATGACCCTACTAGCAAAGTAGATGGGTCGCATCCTTGTACTGTGGGGATCTTGTTGTAGCAACACAGCACCAATTGTTTCCTTTCCAACACTAGAGCTAACAAAGAATGTGTACTCCCAACAAGGAGGCATGAGTGTTGGTAGCTCTGACAAAATGACTTTAATGTTACAAAAATACTCTTCAAGCTCATCAGACCATGCAAATTCTACTTGTTGTGTCAACTTTTGCAAAGGATGAAGCAACTCCGAGGCTAAGTGAATGAAGCGTGACATATACTTCACCTTCTGAATGAAAGAGATGACCTCCTTAAGACTCTTGGGTGATGGTAGCTCAATAAGAGCCTTTGCCTTTGAAGGATCCACCTCAATGCCTTTATAGGAAACCTTGTGACCAAGCAAGATCACTTCATCCTCAGCTATGTGACACTTGTCGGGGTTGAGTTGACCTCCCATGTCATAGAGCTTCTTTAAACCTTCTTCTACCCTTTGTAGATGCAATGATTTTGAGCTATAAATGCAAAAATCATCAATAAAAACCCTAATGGACTTTCCAAAGAATGCTTGAAACACCATGTTCATGAAGCGTTGGAAAGTTGCAGGAGCATTTGTCAGGCCAAATGGCATGACTCTAAAAGCATAACAACCCCAAGGAGTGATAAAGGTTGTTTTCAATTGATCCTCCAATGCGATACCTATTTGAAAGTAACCCGAGTAGCCATCACACACAGTGTACTTCTCATGACCAGCTACTTCATTTAGTATCTCATCCTGAAATGGGAGGGGAAAGTGATCTCTTTTTGTTGCCTCATTAAGTGGACGATAATCCACACACACCCTCCACTTGCCGTTTTTCTTAGGAGTGACAACAACGGGAGAGACCCACTCTGAATTCTCCACTGGATAAATGAAACCTGCTGCTAGAAGCTTTCTTACCTCCTTGAGTAGAGCCTGCTCCTTAATGACTCCTAGCCTTCGTAGCTTTTGAGCCTTAGGTGTGGCCTCTGGCTTCAACTCAATCTTGTGTTGAACAACATCTACTCCACGCACATCGGTGTAGTCTTTAGCAAAAAGCCTCGGAAATTTCCTTAGCACACATTTGAACTCCTCTCTTTCATCCTTTGTAAGTGTTGTAGACAACATACCTTCTAACATTCCTTCATCTTCCACCTTTTGGTTCTCTTGGGAACCTACCTCTTCCAAACCTCGAGAAGAGGTCTCTGGTTGTTTGGCTTAAACCTTACCCCCATGACTTCATGGAGGACTCCTCTTCAGTAATGCTGCCGCTACTTTCTTCTTCTGAAGTGTTATCAGTCCAATCTTCTTCCGTCTCACTTTGAGATGATTCTTCATGGAGCTCCTCTTGGCGTTGCTCCTTCATGTCAAAGACAACCTTCTTGTGATTGTCATTCCTGCAAATTAGCTTTCCACTCTCCCAATCCTGCAAAGCTCGCATTTTCATTAGCCATGGTCTTCCTAGGATAAATGGATAACCACTTCCCTTGGTCGACATAACATAAAAATCCACTGCTTCTTAATGCCAAAGGCCTCCACAAAAACATTTTTACAAATGCCTACACACCTAGCCTTGCTATTGTTTGCCATCTTGACTTTGATTTCAGGTGTCTCATGGATGTGCATGCCTAGTCTTTGCATGAGTCCCTCTGTCATGATGCAAATTTGTGCACCCCCATCCACTAGACCTTTCCTAACCAATCTTCCTTTGATGTAACAGTCTAGCACCGGTGTAATGTCCTCATTCATTTCAGCTTGTGCAATTTTTACAACAGGCACACTCTCTTTTACCTTTCTCCTAGTGCTAACTGCCCTTGTTAAATCCCTCCTAACTTGTGGACATAATGCAAGAAATTGAGGCCATGAATATCAGGACCCTTACCTCTCATGTCTTCCAACAAGTTGTATGGAGCCATACCATGTCCAAGAGGGAAGTCTTGGAGTTTGATACGACGTCGAGTCCTCTTAGCTTCCTTGGTCTCCTTTGCCTTCTTGCCTTGTCCATGGTCACTCTGTGATGGGACACCCTCTTTCTCTTTACCTTTTCCTCGGCCACGCTTAATGCCATTGGCTTCCATGTCAACCTCATTTGAATTTGTCACCTCTACCACATGCACATTTGGATCTGGCAAAGGTGGAACTCCTTCTACCCCTTGTGGAGGTGGTCTTGGTCCATTTGGCCTTTGTAGAAGCCTTGGTTGTTGACCAGCTCCTTCTCCTGCATTCATCACTGGGTAATTCAAGTTAGGTCTCCCTGGCTCTCCACGGGGCCAAGGACAATTATACATCCCATGTCCAGACTCTCCGCAATTCCAACATTGCAAGACTCTCCTAGTTCGTGGCTCTCTCTCTTCTGACTTCTTTGCTTGTCCCTTTGGACCTACAGCTTGTGCAAGGTGAATTGACAGGCTGCTTAAAGATTCATTTAACTTCTCAATCACTTCAGCCGTTACCTCAGGAAGCTCCCTAGATGTTGATGCTTGTGACTTACCTTTGGGTCTAAGACCTTCTATTGGAACCTCTCCCCTTAAGCACTTGAGTTTCCTATACTTCTCAGCAGCCCTAGTTTCCGCTGCATCAAAAGTAGCAGGTGCACCCGCCTCAACTTTTGCCTTAAGGTCAGGAAAGAGTCCGGCTATGAACCTCTCCTTCTTTAAAAATTCTGCACCATCACCAGGGTTAGCAACATTTCGTATCCATAGAGCCCAAAGACGTAGAAACTCTTGCTTGTACAAGTAGTAGTCATCTAAGTCTTTTTGCTTATGAGAAACAATGTCTTGCCATAGTTTTTGAGAGTTTTGGGTATCAAAGAAGTATCTCTTAAAACGATTCAACACTTCTGTGTAATTCCCCTTAACTTCCTCAGGCAAAGAGTCAAACCAAGTACTAGCATCTTTCCTAAGGACCACCTCAAACATTTCTACACGTTCTTGATCAGTTATTATCCTCTTGATACGGCAAGACATCTTGAAATTTGCTAAAAATAATTCTGCATCCTCTCCAGGCTCTCCAAAGAAAAGAGGATACCCAGACATTTGGCGTTGGCTTTCCATTGAATTGATTTCAAAGTGACACCCGTTTTTGTTTTTCTTTCTTAAAAAGATTTACACAATAATGTATCTAGCTTGCAATCTATTCTACAACAAAATAAAGATATTCACATCAAACGACCTATGATAATCAATAAGAGGTAGGATGACAGGGTTTGGTGATGCGAGAATTTCTCCTACTCTTTGGGCACCAAACATGAACACCATACGTTGTTGAAAGTGGATTTTCCTACTAATTGCAATGTTTATTCTAATGTGTGGAGTGAAATGGAAGGGGAAAACCTCTATTCCTGGGCCATTATCCATGGTCTATGCATGACCTAATTCTTAAAACAACACAAAAATATAAACGTCCAAACTAAGGTCGTACCTAATGAGAGGCAAAATAAAAGGATTTACTGATGCGTTTATCTCTACCAACCTAAGAGGACCTAAAATTCTACGAATTACTCGCTGAAATTGCAACTTAGTACTAACAATTATGTGTACCTTTTGCCTTGCAATGGGAATGAAGGGATCATACAAATTCTCGTGATTCATGCAAGCTACTTGATTATGCTAAAGTTTGAGCCTTCACAAAACATACACAAGCCTGTCCTCAGTGGGGGCACCAATTTGAGGCGGTCCGGGCGGGCAACAAGAAGAGCAACCTCTAGACACCCTTCAAGGCTCCCGTGCTGCTCAATGGGGCTGGGGCACAACACAACACAAACCAAACAACAAACCCACAGCCAAATCCCAACTACACAAGGGGCACCACCTAGTTTAAGAGCGAACTAGGACGCAAAAGAGGAGAATCGTTAGAGCAACCCACAAACAAGCAAGGAATTTACACTAACCCTAACACCAATGGAACACTCTCACACACTAGAACACGAGAGAGAGAGAGAGAGAGAGAGAGAGAGAGAGAGAGAGAGAGAGAGAGAGAGAGAGAGATAGTGCTCGGGCTGCTTTGAAACGTATCGGCAATGATCAAGCAAACACAACTATATATTTAAGAAAGAGAGAGAAAGGGGGAGGGGGTGCTTGTTGCATTAATACCTTCTTACAAATCTGTCATGACAAATCAAAGTGAAATTAGTATTTGTTCAACATAGCTTGCGTAAATTTCACCACAACACATCACAAGAAAAGCCACCCCAATCACTGTCTTAAAGCCAGGGGAGTCCTCTCCACCCTGTCGCCCTCTTACAGTATGTGGGATTTATGGCTAGGTTGATGACAACACCAGAGACAAGCTATCAAGAACTTAACAAAAAACACCAAGACACTTACGCATCATTGTTGTCCATTACTTCACGTTGGAAGGGAGACAAAATATCCAAGCTTAGTCCAAATCCACCCTCCTTGATTCAGCAAATGTTGGGCTTACACTAGTAGGAGAAATGATAGATTTCCTACTCTCAATTGAATGATCACTCTCTCTCTTACAATGGCATAGAGTTCCCTTGCTAATCCCCTATTACAACACATGCACATGCATAAGACAATGAGCTTCCACTCAAGAGCTCCTTCTAGAGAGGTTGAGCTTGGCTTCTCAAGCTATAGCATAGTGCTCTTGCTTATGGCTCCCCCTTTGTGCTAGCTACACCCTCCTTTTATAGCAATTTTGAAGGCTAGGGTTACTCCTCTAACCATGGTTGGGTTAGATTTTCAGCAATTTATCTAATTTCTTTTGCTTGGAATTATCAAGAAGTTGGTGAGGAAAGAGAGAGGAGAGAAATGGAGGTGATAGGACTTTTCATAGTGGGTTAGTGTTAGTAGAGTTAGTATTAATTTACAAATGGAATTGGATATTTACAATGGGAGTATCCATGTAGGATACAAATAAGGAAGAAAAAAACTCTTAAGAGGTAAGAAAAGGTGGCTTCTTACAAGGTTGATGCTCCAAGTGTCTTGAGTAGGGCCGATTTTGACGCTTGTTGACGGTCCACTAGCTTTGACGGTACATTTTTTCTCCACTCTTGACCTTCCTTGAGAGACAAGGTAATTGAAGCTGAGTAATCAACCACCATGATGCTGTCTTTTAAGAGAAGAGGCTGAATTTTGTGGTTTTTTATAGATATGGGTAAATTGGAGGAGGAAAAATGAGACTAGGTGGTCAATTTTGAATGGAATTGTGTGTGGGAGGTATGAGTTCACCATGGTTTCTCTTATTCTTCAAGGTTGAGGAGAAGGTGAGTAGGGTGCAGAGAGGAGTGGTGAGAAAGATGGGGATGATGAGTGGAGAAGTGTGTGTGAAAGAGAAAAATGATAAAGTGGAAGAGAGAGTGTGGCTGCATAGCATGGGAAAACTGGGGTCCACTAAAAAAATCATAGCTCACAGCTCGTAGCTCAAAAAAATATGAAAAAATTTGAGGCAAAAGTTCAGCCCACGAGCTACAACTTTTGTTTGTATCACCTTTTCAAATTCGGAGAGCAAGTGAACTTTAAAAATTCAGCAAAACGGACCGTTTTTTTCCACTGCACAAGGTCTTGTGGGGTCCTTCTTTGGATGATTCTTTTGAATACCTCCAAGAGTGAGCCCTCCATAGTGCATGTATGCATGCCACCTACCCTTGACCTTATTTGGTAGATCTATAATTGAAGATATTGTTGAGATTATGATATAAGTGAATAGTACAACTAAGAAAATCAAATATTGAGGGGTCTAAAAAATATGTACATGTCAAATAATATAGTGGAAAAATATAAAGGGGTCAAAAATAAATCTCTCTCATTATAAGTCTACCATAAAAAGATAAATATTTTTGGTGTTCTAATTTTTTAGAAAAAAACAAAATAGATGTAGGAAGGGAAAAATCAAAATAGTGAAAAAATATACACATAAATAAAACTAGTTTTTTTGGATTTTTGTTGGGGTGGAGTTACACCAAATATAAGAGAAGCTTACATGAAAATATTTCTATATGGACTAAAGAGTATGAAAAATGGTAAGAAAAAATTGTGGTAATGGTGAGGCAATGTACAGAGCATAAATAACACACACCTAGGTAGAAATATTTAAATAAATACCAAAATAATTATGAAAAAATCTTTTATTTAGGCCCTATATACAAAGAAATATTTACATATGCATGGGCCATAATATACTTATATTTTTTATATTTTTTATTTTTTATTTTTTTGGCTCAACTAGCCCAATGACTAGCTAATTGAGGGTTTTTGAAGAAGATATGGGAAAAGTCCCGTGACTCACGCACGCCTATGTACAGTGAAATGGTAGGGATAGCCACAGTGTTTGGGGGATTTTGGTAGGGTGGGGTAACTCATTGTGGCAATTACAAAGAGCCGAAAAACGGCTATCAGTAGTACTTGAAAATATCTTCCGAGCCATACTCTCAAAAATTTCGCTAAGATTTGGCCATGTGGTCAAATCTTAAGCTTGTTTTGAAAGTGGGAATTGGAAAATTCCCAAATTCACTAATATGGTGTTAGTTTTAAAAAGTGGTCAAAAGAGCCAAAACCAGAACATTGTCAAAATTGTCACAGTAGACTGTAGAAGTCAGTTTTGGTTCGGAAAAATTAATTCAAACTCAAAAAGATTTGTGGAGCAAGCTACAAACATCACAAGATATCACTACACCAAAGACTCAGATCCAAAATGGAGGAACATCTTCTTTCAAGAACAACCAAAAGCTTCACCAACAACATCATAAAAAGCCCCAAAACCTCTAGCCAATGCAAAGAAGGAGCAACCAACTAAAGCAAAAAAGGGTAAAGCTAAGGTACACTCTGAAGTATATCAACCTCTCAAGACAAATTTACCTTCAATGAGCCTCCATCAACCTTCCTGCATAACCTCTACCTCAAGAGCCACACCATCGACAATGCAATAGAGACCAAAGCAAAAAGTCTTTCGACCAAAGATTCCATCACAAAAAATCATTCAAAAGAAACAAATAATGTCAACCAAGTGTTGGTATCCAAAGAGCACATCAAAGTCAAGACCCAATATTGATACATCGAGCACAGGCTCAACTTCAACAACAAAGGTCATTGGGTGGATAGCATCAAACTAGTCAATCACTGCTCGGGGCTACTTTCAAGGAAACATTTATTTTTGGGCCAAAAAGCCTAAAGTAATATCCTGTACCTACTCACCTCAACCAAATAGGGTTACAAAGAACAAAACGTGCTATCAACGGGAGACAAACAACTCAACCAAGAGAAAGAAAAATAGCAAAAGACAAAATACAAGACCTTCCAAGCAAGTAACAAGACAAGTTTGGGTACCAAAGCTAGAATTCAACAAAGACGAGTGAAGCAGCGGTTGATTCCAGTCAAGATACTCGAAGCACAAGGATTTTACAAAGGTAACACCCAAACATGGTTGCCAAAATTTGTACCTCAACCTGGAACAACCAAGAGAAATCTGGCAGCACAAGGTTCTATCCAAAGGCAATCAATGACAAACAAAAGCCAACAAAAGCCAATTGCAATTAAGACTGATCCAATATACCTATGGATACCTCGTCATCAACTAGAGAATCAGGGCTTATTCAAAGAAACATTCAGTTATGGATATCGAAGCCTAGTGTCCATCAAGTCATTGAGAAAAAGAATCATATGCCAAAGAGGATCACACACGGACCAAAGACAAGGTGGGTTCTAAAATTGCTCGTGGAAATTCAATCATAGAGAACCCACACATCTCAACAACCGCTTCTTGTGGGAGATAAAGCAAGGGCTACATTAGCCCCTACAAGAGCTGAAAGACTTGTTTCACAAAGAAGTGTGAACATATAACAAGAAATTCAAGAGGAGCCAAAGTATGCCAACCTTCTCAACAAAATGGTGGCATCCAAAGACCAACACAATGGAAGAGGCCAAAATTTTCAGAACTTATGGAATTGGGTTTCTAGACTAGAACAGGTAAGTCCAAGTCGCCATTAAAAATACATGGCATAAAAGTCAAAGTCGGACAACTAAGCCACTAAATGAGCAAGGCGTTAGTCCCAAACCTTCATGTAACATTCTATGTGGTCTAAGCATCTTAGCTATTCTAAGTACTACTCAAGCTGCAAGAGTTGAGCATATCTATGTTGTGCCGCTCATGCTAGTATAGATGAGTATAGGAGTGGAAGTAGTTGTAGTATAGTGGTAAGTGAAGGAGGAAGTCCAAAAGAAAAACTCATGCACTCAGCACATTGAGGTATGAGTGGAGAAGCTTCTACATCAAAAACCCTTCTTGGAAACATGAAAGCTATTGAGACGTTCTTTGGTGTCACATGTGCTACATTTGTTCCTTGAAGCACCCGTCAACTCCATCTTCCGCACTGTATAGTTTTGTTTAAAAAGTTCTTATCAACATATAGAGTATCCCATAATTGGCACTTGCATTAGGCACTCTTCCTTTGTTTCTTCCAAGCATTCACCTTGCATGGCAGGTACTTCAAGTCCAAATGATCAACTCCAATAAGAGCGTAAACCAAAAGCACTTTTTTCCCATCGGGTTTTTTTCCTTTGGTCATCGAGGTTTTAGACCCTAATCTAGAAACACGCCATCTTCTTCTATATATTCCTTCTACATCAGCAATAAATAAATGGCTACCCAAACAATCGCCAATGGCTTGGAGAAAAAACTGCAATTCTCCATATGCTTATCAAGAGAATATTTTATCTCCAAGGTAAAAGAAAATGGCAAGTCAAAGAATGGCCTACAATGACAAGCAATGAAAAATTCAACAAGTGAGTTGAACAACCATACATAGCTCACACAGTGCTTCAATATTGGTGACCTATCGCAGACAACTCAAATTGCAATGGACCTTGAAAGAAAATCCATTATAAATTCCATGCCACAAAGAGGATCACTTTTCCAAGCTCAGACACATCAACATCCATATTTATGGTGGCTAAGACTGGCAACAAAGACATCAATGCACAACAAGAAGAGAAGTTGCCTCAAAAATCAAAGATCAAATCACATATCAACAAGATGGGAGATATGAATCACTCAAGGAAGGGGGGAGTGTCATCACCGCCAAAGCTCTTCCAAAGCTAAAGACCAACCTTGATAACAAAGATTCAACAATCAATGGAAAGACAACGAATGTCATACAAAAAGACAACGGATAAGAAAGATAACTTCAGCAAAAAATCTCCCAATAGCAAAACATAAGGAGCTACATAGGGCTAACGCTAGTAAAGTATTGCAAGTAAATGACAAAGACAAAAACATGAAAAGAACTCTTCACGGAAGATATGAATCACTCAAGGAAGGGGGGACCGTTGGTGCAGCCAAAGTGTGTCGACGCTAGAAAGTGGCATGTACAGGTGTGTACAGTGAATCAGTAGCATGGCAAAGGGATGGTGCAGCTAGGAAGTTCATGCGATGACAGGTAGCAGCGGAAGTGTATGCATGAGGCGGCTTATAGGCTAATGAAGGGTCCATAATGGGCTAATTGGGGTAGTAGGTGAAGGAGATGCAAAGTGCAGCTTGGGGGTCCGGGAATGAAGAGTTGTAAGTGATGAAGGAGCAGGTCCAGACGGCTCATCAAACAGAGCTACGGAGCCCAAGTTATTGAAGGTTGAAGTTTTTATGGTTTGCAGATTCTTGCCGGACAGGGCAGTTGGGCACAGGTGGTCCAAGTGAAGCTTGAGGTATAGATGTGTAGAGCTCGATTCATGGAGCCTACCCATCTTTTCGGATTGTAGATTGGAGCCATGGTTTGCAAGAAATGGTCAGTGGAAGATTTTTCGGGGGCTGGGTCTAAGCCCACCGGGTCGCATTGGAGAATCTTCCATCTGGCATCTTTTGAGCCTTGACGAAGTTCTAGAGCAGAGTGTACACCATATGGATCTAGCACGAAGTGACTGCATGCCAAACGGAGTCCGGAGCGAGGAGATATAGCCGTCGGAAAAAATGGGAGCATTTGACCGGCTTGGATTTCAGATGGTTTTTCCCATTTTTGGAAGATTTGATTCGAAGATACCGAGGAGATGAAATGCATAGACAGAGGGTATGGGCCGAGCCGGGAAAGTGGAGTCTGAGACACGCTTTATAGTTTGGCAACAAGAGGTAGGAGCAGAGAATGAGGTCCAGGCAAAGGCAGGCAAAACAAAAAATGTTTTTTGTTAAAAAACAGAGATGTTTTGGGATTTTTGAAGCCCATGAGGCTCAGGGCATTGAGCAGGCGCCACGTGGCCAGGGGGGAAACCCCATATGCGCAATCAGAAGGCACGCGGGCGCAGTATAGAAGGTAAAGCGTGTGGCCCATTTGGAATGTAGGAAGGATGTGGAGAGATCTTGGAGCTCGTGGCCATGGCGTCTGGTTGGGGCGCTGCTGTGGTGGTGCTGCCGACGGTGGTTGTTCCGATGATGATGTGGCAGGAAGCCAAAAGGCTGTGCCCATGCGCCCATTCAAGGACGAATTTTTTGAGGGGAAGCCCCCCCCCCAATAGCAACATCGCTATTGCATTGGCATAAAGGGAGGGGTCCCGCTGCAGTGAGCCGACAAGGGGCAGGTGAAGGGCAAAGCTATGATATTCAAGTGCCAAGGAGAAGGGAGAAGGGCGGCCGGCCAAAGGGAGAGGGCCAATGTGTCTAGCATGTAAATGTTTCCAAAGTGAACTAAGCCAAGTGTTGGCAATGCATAAAGCTTCTAAATAGAACTCCAAGGGAGTGCACCACAGGGAAGCATACCATTTTTTTCTATTTTGAGATTTCTATGAACACCCCTATAAAAGGGTGTTTATGTTCATTTTTAAGGGCTTTTGGCCAAGGGGTCTTTGGGACCAAGGAGGAGGTTTTTTGCCAGGGCTTTTGAAGCTCGTGTGTTGATTGCCGAGGTTCATGCCGGCAGGGTGTTGGATGTACATGTTATTGTCTATGCTAGTAGAAGATTCCCTACTGTTTCAGGCGTCATTTCCCCTTCCCCCTTCTCTTCTCTGCTTGTGTGCGTGTGTTTCCGGGTGTGTGTCGGCATGTGTGCCCCCCTGAGTTTGGTCGTGCAAAGAGAGAAAGAGAGAGGTTGTGCGAGTGCGGAAGGCTGTGAATTGAGCGGAGCAGAGTGATTGAGTCAGTCTGATGCATTGCAAGGCGTGTGTGTGTATGGTCGTGTGAAAGCAATGGTTTTCTTGTGGGTAGTGTTGAATTTTGAAGGTGAACTCTAGTGGATTGGGGCGCTGTGTATAACCTGGGCTATAGTGAGGCATTGTGTAGTGTGCTGGGTGTGTTCCCCTTTCCCCCTCTCCCCCGTCATCAACGACAAAGAACTTCCCAAGCTGAAATCCAACCTTGAAGAAAAAACTGAAGACAACTGTCAAGGTCGTGTCAAGGGATGACAGGAATTAGGAAGGGGGGAATGTTAAGAGACAGACCGAACAGGCGCCCAAATGGTTGGACATGTAGCTCGGCCACCACATTTGTACTCTATTAGTTTTCCAAGTCAATGTAGTAATACTCTGTGTAAATCTTGATTCTAGAGTAGTGGAGCAATTTTGTGAGTTGTAATGCTGTCATGATATTTGTAAAGGTCCATGTGAACTTGCCACTGTGTCAAGCCAAGGGCCACCCTAGAGGTGAAGGACATGGCCAAGGGCCGGCTGCCCAGTGGAGAAGGGATCCTAGGTCCAGGAAGCTATAAAAGGGAGGTTGGGTAGAGGATTCGGACATGGCAGTTCCAAGGGGGGACAGTTATGGAGCGAGCTCAACGGAGCAAGATTTGGAGCAAGTTTTTTTTTTTTTGGGCCACCACCAGTACCTCCCATTGCCACCCCTAAGCACCCATCACCACCACCACCTAAGTCCACGACCGATGGTTAGTGGTGCTAGCTTACTACCACCATGAGCCGCCTCTAATCCTATCACCACCACCCATTGCTGCCCCTCCCCACCATTGGCGTAGCCAGTGACCTCCTCTCTCTCTCTCTCTCTCTCTCTCTCTCTCTGTCTCTCTCAAATGCCAAGGCACTAGCAATTTTGCTAGTGCCTTGGCTCTCTTTGTATCAAACCAACTCTCCCTCTCATGATCCCTCCAACCCATCCTCTCTCATGTCCCCTCCTCTCTCTCTCTCTCTCTCTCTCTCTCTCTCTCTCTCTCTCTCTCTCTCTCTCTCTCTCTCTCTCTCTCTCTCACACACACACACACACACACACACACACACACACATCCCCCCACCTCTCTCTCTGTGCTCACACCTCTCTCCAGCCCTTTCCCTTGCCTTTCTTCCCCTGCCCCCCCCGCTCTCTCTCTCTCTCTCTCTCTCTCTCTCTCTCTCTCTCTCTCTCTCTCTCTCTCTCTCTCTCACACACACACACACACACACACACACACACACACACATGCTTGAGCCTATCCCCTTGTTAGTGATACACACTATTGTAGCCATTCAACTTAGCTCCTACTCCCTTCGATGTGAGACAAGACGTTCGGACAATGGACAAGAATCAATTTGATTGTGCACGTTTTATGCTCACTGCAAGTTTGAGAGTCTGAGTACCACACACTACTAGATTGCTCAACTTTTGGTCACATCCAAACTTGCTTCCCTCACATTTTTAGCCATGACTTAGACCTATACACTTTGCTCTCCCATCCACAATATGGGCTCTCCATTGTGACTCCCATCACTACAATTTTGGAGCATCGAGTATCACTCATCAGCCACACACATACTACATCACATGTAACATTGGCCCCATAGGTCATATTTGACCTCCGATGATGATAATAAAATCTCTCTCTCTCTCTCTCTCTCTCTCTCTCTCTCTCTCTCTCTCTCTCTCTCTCTCATCGGTGACGAGTCTGATGATTGAGTCAAATCATACCTTGAGCTTGTTAATGCAAGCTTTGAGATTGTGATTGTCTTCCATGACACAATTAAGGGCCGTTTGGAGGTGGTCAATGAGACAAGCTTGCTTCGAGCTGCCAGGACAACTGCAAAGCTTGACCATGTCCTCACAAGGTTTTGGGGTTGTAGTCTTCTCTTTGGTTGTCATATTGCCCACGATGGGATTGGGTTGGCATGTAGCATAGGAACATCGGCTAAAGTGTGTGAGTGTGTAGACTAGTGTAAACCTAAAAGATAATGTATGTGGTGGCCGCTTTGGCTAGGTTCGAGTGTGAGGCACAAAAGGAGGCACATTGAGGTTGAGCAAGGCTGAGCAGCAGGACTGAACTACGATGCTCAATTGTGAGGCTAAGAAAGGTAGAGCAGCGAGGCGCTAGGAGGTAGAGTTGCAAGAATGTAGTGCAAGGTAGAGCGAGACACCAAAGAGTGAATGCATGTGGGCTTGCAACAGACACAACTAAGATCTAACGGCACCCCACAAGGCGGCCCTTTATGCTTGAGGGAGGCCAACCATGGAGAGGAGGGTGCTTGCTAGGGCAGAGAGAGAGAGAGAGAGAGAGAGAGAGAGAGAGAGAGAGAGAGAGAGAGAGAGAGTGAGTGAGTGAGAGAGAGAGAGAGAGAGAGAGAGAGAGAGAGAGAGAGAGAGAGAGGGGAGGGGAGCGAAGGAAAGGGCCAGTGGAAAGAAAAGAGGGAGAGGGGGGGAGGGATTGTGAGAGGGAGAGAGGAGGAGGGATTGTGTGTGGGAGAGACAGGGGGGCAGCATTGGACTTTTTTTCATATAAAGAGAAAAAAAGGAATAAAAAGGAGTAAGTAAAAAAAAAGGCTCTCCCAAGCAAAGCAATAGCTCTATCGCTATTGCTTAGCTTGGGAGAGCCTTTTTTTTTTACTTACTCCTTTTCATTCCTTTTTTTCTCGCTATTGCTTTGCTTGGGAGAGCCTTTTTTTTTACTTACTCCTTTTTATTCCTTTTTTTCCTCTTTATAAAAAAAATCCAATGCTCTCCCCCCTCTCCCTCTCACAATCCCTCCCCCCGTCTCTCCCCGCTCGCCCTCTCCAACCCCCCTATGAGAGTACAAAGAAAAGGGGTATAGTGTTTTCGACCGGCTAAAATTGTAAAATCTTGATTACTTGTTGAGAGGTCCTTGAAGAAAACTAAGAAATTCCTAAGTTTGTGTAAATATCAGCAAAACCTGTAATTTTTTACCTAAAAGTCGAGAGAATTTCAAGTTTGCCCTTATTTTCTTCAGTTAGGCAAAATGTATTTCTCTAGCGCTATCCTCCCCCCCCCCCCTCCCTCTCTCTCTCTCTCTCTCTCTCTCTCTCTTCTCTCCCCCCTCCCGCAAATCCTCTTCTCTCTCTCTCTCTCTCTCTCTCTCTCTCTCTCTCTCTCTCTCTCTCTCCCTCTACCACCGTTTTCTTCCCTTTTGTCCTACAGTAACTTTCTCTCCCACCATTTTCTTCCCTTTCCCTTCCCTTTCCCTTTCCTATCTCTCTCATACAGTGAGAGAGATAGGAAAGGGAAAGGGAAGGGAAAGGGAAGAAAATGGTGGGAGAGAAAGTTACTGTAGGACAAAAGGGAAGAAAACGGTGGTAGAGGGAGAGAGAGAGAGAGAGAGAGAGAGAGAGAGAGAGAGAGCAAACGAGAGAGATGGAGCGAGCAAGAGACAAGAAGAAGAAGAAGAAAATTTTAACGTCATAGGAAACTATCCCAAGAGACCTTAAAGATCTATCCAATGAGGAGAGTTGGGGAGAGAGAGAGAGAGAGAGAGAGAGAGAGAGAGAGAGAGAGAGAGAGAAGAGAGGGGGGGAGAGGAGGGAGTGGGACTGATAGAGAGAGAGAGAGAGAGAGAGAGAGAGAGAGAGAGAGAGAGAGAGAGAGAGAGAGAGAGAGAGTATGGGGAGAGAAAGAGAAGGGGGAAGAAGGGGAAGGAGAGGGGCAAGCGGAGAGGAAGAGGGAGAGATAGGGGGACTGAGAGAGAGAGAGAGAGAGAGAGAGAGAGAGAGAGAGAGAGAGAGAGAGAAGAGGCTATATAGTGATAGGTAAAGAGAGAGAAAGAAGAGGAGAATCTTGAGGAAGAAGGGCAATTGCTAGAGAAGGGAGGGCGGCTAGAGGAGTAGATGGAGAGAGGAGGTGGAGGAGGAAGCTGAGGAAGAGGACCAAGGGAAGAGGAGGAAGCACATGGGCGGCAAGAGGAGGAAGGGGTGATAGCGAGGGAGGTCGTCCAAAAAAAAATAACTCGGTCCAAAGCTCGCTACGGGAAGATGGCTTCTTGCACCTCTCTCTCTCTCTCTCTCTATGTGTATGTTGGAGTAGTCTGGGGTTTTGCATGCCTTGCATGGGGAGAAGAAAAAACCACAGCTTGACTTCACGGGCATGGCCGCTTAGAAAACGAGGTCGAAGGTCAAAGGATGAGGACCATGGGCAAGCACCCATGGGAGGGGAAGTTGAGGCAAGGTTAGCCACTTCTATAGCACTCGCAGAGCTGCTTGTTAGGTTCGTAGGGTGCCATTGGTGTTTCCACGACACAAGGACGAGCCCCAATTTGCAACAAAGTGTGAGGCTCGTACATCTTCTTCCCTCGCGAAGAGTTGCTACCCGCCATTGTTGCACTGTTTTTTTTTTTAATAACATTTTAGGGGCCACCCACAATCAAAAACTGGCCACTCTTCAAAGCCTTAAGGGGCCTATCCTATAGCCGTAGCAGTGGAACATGGAACTCCTTCAAGGTGCCGACATGGAACACATGTAGGGTAGAATGGTGTCAATGACCATGAGAATTTCCATTCGACAATTTTGCAATAGCAGGCAGAATTTTCTCACAGCTAGGTTTGATGCTCTCGAAGCCCATGAAACGTCAATCCAAGGGAGAAGGGCATCAAAAGAGACTATGGAGGGCAAGACATTTTTGACAAGCGTGCGGCATGCAAGGCATGACAAATTGCAGCAACACGTTTGTAAGTGCAGACCTTCCATGCATACGATGCATGTCACGCTTATCAATTCCACAAATGCTTCATATCTGATGGAGATGCCGCTATCCACGTTTCCGATGGTCGGTAGGTAGAATAAACTTGAAGTTTATGTTTCTTATTCATTTTAATTTTGCAATAGTTTTTGCATTTGACAACACAAGCTTCGAGACCATTGCTTATGGTGGACGGGAGCTTGTTCTAAGAGTTGTTTGTCAAGGACAAACGTCAAGCTATACGTATGACTGACACTAAGTGCAAACAAAGTTGTTTAGTAGCACATTCATGTACACACAAGGCCTGTGGCTTCAATGCTAACCATATGCCTGTATGGTCAAAGTACTCAGCAAAGGACGATCATTAACTGCATTTCCACGAATCTCTCAAGCAAGTTTCTCGGGCTTTCCTCCAGGCCACTTGTTTGCCATTAAAGCAATCAGACAACGACGGGCTCCACTTATAGTCGACAAGCGTGATCCAATGAGTTTTCCATGGCATCATTGGATCAAGGCTCCGTCGACTTAATCAAGTCAAGCAACTCAAATTTATCTTGTTATGCCATTGTCACTTGGCAAGAACATGTGTTAGCTATGAGCATCATAACAGTGCACGCATACGTATGTGGAGGATGAATTTCCTACCCACAGTTGGCATAGCGGTTTCCAACATTTGGAATATGCTAATACCATACGAGCTTGGAAAAACATTCCACGTTGTCTACAGGTTTTTGAACTCACACGAGAGTGTGTATAGGATACATACACTACCTCACTCATGGCGTACATATGGATATGAGACGGATTCAAGCAAACTACCAGAAACCTCGACACAAGTGGTCGACAAGGTAAGTACATTTCAAGTTATGTTTGCTCTTGTCTATGTTTTACTTTTCCTTTTGAAAAAGTTCTCTCTGTTGTGCAAAGCCAAGTGCTTTGGAAGACTCCTTAAGAAGCCATTGTACAATGCAAAGTGCTTTTCCAGACTTCATGTGAAGCTTTAGATCAATGATAATGGCACACGTCTTTGGCACTATGTGGATATAAGCTCATCAGTTTACGTAGCGGTGCACTGTGATGTATCCATGTCAAGTGTAATCGTGTAAGGCACGTATACCAAAGTCTTTCATGGTTGAGGCTGTCATTGAAACAAGGGCTTATTCTTCTATTTTTTGCTTGGTATGCATGGCATACTAGTATGATGGCTGTAAACAGCCATCGTTGCATACGCTTTCGCTATAGCACTATCTACTCTGTGAAGGACGAGCTCAGTTGTTGTTGTTTTTAGCCATTTTATTTTTTACGTTTATTCACAGGAAACATGCCTGATACATGCAGGATCACATACAAGGTAAGTGGGTCAAGCTGTGACTTTTAGTATCTCTCTCTACGAGCGCATGGTACAATTACACTGATGTACGCTTATAGAATAAGCGATGACAATAACTAGCTGAGGATAACCAGTGATGTACCCACTGACAATAACACTAATGTACTCTTTAGAATAATCCTAGATGAGGAGCTTACCCAAGCTAAAGATAAGATAAGACAACATGAAAAAAGGGTTGCAAATCCTCTTATGCAGACATCTCAACCTCTAGAAGAACCATCCATAGTAGAGAAATCAAGAAGTGCTAGTTGAGGAGGATCAGTGTTGGTTGAGAAGGTTAATGAGCCATTAGACGCCCTCCTAAAAGCCTATGAAACACGGCTTGAAAACAACCAAACCCAATAACACAGGTGGATGACACATCCATATGAGGAACTAGAAAAGGACAAGATTGAAATGTGCCAAAAAAATGATTCTAACAGTCCAAGCTTTACTATAACCACCAAATGGAAAACTTGAGGGTGTGCTCCTTGTCCCACCTACACCAATAATCCCACAAAATCAAGAACCAAAAGAGCTAGATTCCAGTCACGAGCACAAACAAAAGCTCAAGGACCCTGCATTAGAGCCAAGGATAGTGTTGAATACTATAGATAGCTTTTTTGAGGGATTTCACATAGCTATCCCTGACAGTTGTAAAGAAATAGATGGTCTTGAAGAATTGTGGAAACAGTGTGTGTGGAAGTATTGGAGCTTGATGGTGAATCTAAAGATAATGAAGATAGAAAATCTTTGTCCATTTTTCACTGGATACAAAATGAAGTGTTGAGAGAGAAGGAGAGATCACAGAAATAGAACCCCAAAGTGTGTAGAATACACACATGAGATGATGTATATATACAGGGGACCTGGGTGCCATATATAGAGAAGCCATATATAGGGGACCTGGGTGCCATATATAGAGAAGCTCAACACCCCCGCTCAAATAAGGGTCCCTAACTGTGGATGAAAAAACCCTTGGGGGATCAAGGGAAAAACCCACAGCTCTATATACACCCACCGTTATATTTTAAAAATCATTGAATATACAAAACATAGTCATGAAAATTATTAGCATCGTTAATGAAATAGTTACGTTCACAATGCCATAAGAGATGGTTCGTGACGCCACTCTTTTGAGGACATATATACGCACGACAACATATGGTACATAAAGTATGAACGTAAAAGTACAAAATGTGTGATTACGTGATGCAAATGATATACTACATAAAACAACATTTATGAACGTAGTGATCAATGAATACCATCAAAGTATTAACAAAATATCATCATTGTATCAATAAAAATGAATAAATCATCATGGTATCAACGAAAAGCATCATGATATCACCGAGAATAATCATTGTATCAACCAAACAACATCATGGCATCCCCGAGAATAACCATGGTATCAACGAAACAACATCATGGTATCACCGAGAATAACCATGGTATCAACGAAACAACATCATGGTATCACCGAGAATAACCATGGTATCAACAAAACACATCATGGTATCAACAAAAATCACCATGGAATCAATGAAATATCATCATGGAATCACCGAGAATAACCTTGGTATCAAAGAAAATCACCATGACCAAAGTATTAACAAAACATCATCATGGTACTATCAAAATCACTATGGTATCAATGAGAAATTATCAATAAAACGATGTAAACTATATCTCTAAAAAAATAATTATACGAGAATCAATGAACGAGTATATCATATAAAAAAAGATCATGTACCAACAGTAGCTTGACAGAATTTGGACGATCATCAACGGCTCGACTGAATCGGAACGATGTGTAACTAGCTTCTGCAGCAAAGTTACGTCAGTAACAAATATATGATTGATGAAGAAAAAATATAATTGAGAAGTTTTCAATTATGAGAAAAATCAAAAGCAAAAAGTAAAATTTTGATTTTCAAACATATTCGCAGTCCGAGACGATAACCCAAAATCGGTGCAGAATTTAGAGAAACTTTCTTCTGCAAGGTTATAGACCACATCGATTCCGATGGCTCAAGCGAATAGTTTCTCATCGATTCCAATGCCTGCAGCGGCTAGTTTATCTGCAAAGTTATAGACCACATCGATTCCGATCCCTTACGCGGGTAGTTTCTGCAAAATTGTTTTCAATTAGCAGAAAAATCAAAAACATAAAACAAAACTTGCTTTTCACGTATGTACGCATTCCACGAATGATAACTCAAAATCAGTGCAGACTTCCTTCTGCAAAGTTGTAGACCACATCGATTCCAGTGCCTTTAGCGAGTAGTTTCTACAAAATCGATTTTGATCACTAGAAAAATCAAAAACATAAAACGAAACTTGCTTTTCGGACATGTACGCAGTCCATGAATCATAACTCAAAATCGGTGCAGAATTTGAAAACACTTCCTTTTGCAAAGTTGTAGACCACATTGATTCCGATCCCTCACGCAAGTAGTTTCTACCAAAAAAAAAAATTAACAGAAAAATAAAAAACATAAAATGAAACTTGCTTTTTCGGACATGTACGCAGTCCATGAACAATAACTCAAAATTGGTGCAGAATTTGAAAAAACATTCAACTGCAAAGTTGTAGACCACATCAATTCCGATCCCTCAACCAAGTAGTTTTTGCAAAATCGTTTTCAATTAGCAGAAAAATAAAAAACAAAAAGCGGAAGTTGTTTTTAAGGTATGTACGCAGTCCGTGAACGATAACTCAAAATCGGTGCAGAATTTGAAAAAACTCCCTTCTACAAAGTTGTAGGTCACATTGACTCTAGTCCCTCACGAGGGTAGTTTCTACAAAATCGTTTTCAATTAGCAGAAAAATCAAAAACAAAAAGCGAAAACTGTTTTTCAGGTATGTACGCAGTCCGCGAACGATAACTCAAAATAGGTGCAGAATTTGAAAAAACTTCCATCTGCAAAGTTGTAGAGCACATCGATTCTGGATCCTTGTGCGGGTAGTTTGTGCAAAATCGGTTTTGATCAGGAGAAAACTAAAAAACAAAAACGTACTGCTCTGATACCATGTTGAGAGAGAAGGAGAGAGCAGAGAAATAGAACCCCAAAGTGTGTAGAATACACACATGAGATGATGTATATATAGAGGGGACCTGGGTGCCATATATAGAGAATCCATATATTGAGTAGCTTCACATGTAAGCTCAACATGAAGAAGGGGCATAACATCTCAAGGATCTCTTTAAAGATGTGTGGCATTCCTCTATAGGTAGTTGAACTCCCCCCCACCTATCATTGTTCTTGTGTTTCAAGTTTCTTGCAACTTTTGGGGAAAATAAGAGAATGGATTAATGGAGCAAAAACACCGCAGTCATCTTTGGACACGCCCGTCCCAAAAAACATGACAACAACATGTATAGTGAGGCTAAGTCATTGTCTTGGGAATCTAAAATGTCATCAATTGTCTTGTCCATTTTACATGAACGAGAAGAAGTTTAACAATAGTTTTTTCCACATTAGGAGAACGTTGGACCCAGTTTTGGGCCTTTTAGTTCTAGAGAAAGAGTGGCACTCGACCAATGAGGAAGAGGCTTGCGTCACGTTGAAAATCGACATTTTAGAGTAAGACTTGTTGAGAAAATAAGGAAAAATTAATAATTTTGTTATTTAAATTATACAATGTCACACTTTCAAATGCCATAAACAATATTATCTTTGTATCAACAATTTTAGAACTTGCATTGAAGCTCCACTATCTATGTTCCTTCCCAAATGTTACTTTGAGTAACTCTACTTCCCTCTCAAAAATGTATTCCCTTTTTCATATTTGCACTAAATCTACTATGTGTTCTAGTGTACACCATGAATATCTCTACAAGGCCTAGCACTACAATTGACTCTGTTAGTATTTTTAATAGTTATACTATAGATGATTACTCATGGATACCATCTAGAATAACTATCAAGAGTTGGACACTATTGCAGAGATGAGGAGGAGAAGGAGGAAGCAATGCAATGATTTTATGGAGGCTTTCAAGGGACAAGTTAAAGAGTTTAAAGTGCGTGCACAAAGAAATAAGGTGAAAGAGGTCCTCATACAGCTTGCTTTCCAACATGCAGACTTAAGGTTTCAAACATCTCCTCCTAGTTTTCCACCCCATTGACCCAACTGTAGGGTATTTTGAGCATATATCTCATTTAGTGCATGATTATTTTTTAAGGCTTATGGTTGAGATCATGTTTGATATGGTGCAGATATTTATCCATCAAATAGGATGGACTGGCAACGAGTTGAGAGCATAGTTGGGGATTTTGATGCTTTCCATGCATTTATTGGTGAGAAAAAATATCAAGGTAGACCGCACAAGGAGCTTGCAAATAATGAAATATTCTTTTATGATATGTCATATTTGGAACCCAGATTATCATATGTTTGGGTTCGTATAACTCCTTTGCCACTTCCATCATTTGACATCAAGGATTGGTCTTTGCCAACGTCCAAAACTAGTGAAAGCTTCAGGAATAGGTTGTTTCAGGATATACAAAAGTCCCTCAAGTATTCTATTACTAGAAAGATTGCTAGGCTCACTCTATTTATATATGTTGAAGTGTTTGTAGACTTTCTTCAATGAACAAATAAGAACTACCACAACAATGTTCATTTGCAAGTTTGAGAGCTGTTTGGACTTTTTAAATGATAACTGGGATAGGAAACAGTCGGAGGGAAAAATCTGTATTTCACAAAAGAAGTCCATAATTTGCAAGTACATTAAAAGTTCTCAAATTTTCATAGTGTCATTTTACTATTTTAGATATCATCTTCTTAGTGAGAATCTTATTCCACTCGACCAAGATAAAGAGTCTTAACTCTGCGAACAAACCTTTAGGAATGGAGACCTACTTTTGAGAGTGCATACTTATTGTGATGGACACAATGTCAAGTATAACTCTTGCACAACTCAGGGTAGATCTTACATATGAAGACCTGATACTACTACTTCTAGAAGTGTATGCATTTAGTCTCAGCAATAGAAAGGTACTAAATAAATGGATAAATTTCACTTGTCTTTAATGCCTTGAAGATATAGGTACTAACAGTTTGTTTTTCTCAAAATCCAAGATGCAAGGAGAAAACAATATTGAGCAAGGAGTCCCTCTCAAATACACTTCACTTGATTAATTCAATCGGAAGCTAGGTCACATACAGTGTGCACACAATGAGTTTTACTGCCATGCTATCAAATATGTACACCCCAAAATGATTAATACAAAGAGATTTTGTGCCGCTGAAGCATTGTCTCAAAATCATAAACTTTGTATTGTTTTAAGACATTGTCTCAAAATTGTAAACTTTCTATTTTTAAAGACTTTATACATTGTATATTTTCATTCAAAATGTATAAAAAGGGGCAATAATTAATGCCCCCTGCATGTGTTGCTACCATTGCTCCCCTGCCCCCTGCCACCATTGCTCCCCTGGCCCCTATCCCGGTTCCTACCACTGCTCCCATGTCCTCTCCCCTCTCCATTGATGGATGCTAGTCTCGAGTTCCCTTTTGCGTCGCTCAAATGTGTGGGCCTCGTCCATGGCTTCCCATGCATCTTGAACCTCTATTCTCACTCTTTCCATTGACGTGTAACCCAATCCTCTTCTTCTGTGACGTCCACATAATATTGATTGATTGCTTCCTGCATGTTTCAAATATTTTTCTGAGTCTGCTCATGCTGCATCATTTTGTTAATGTGGGCCTATTCAAACTCCTTAGCTCAAGCACTTTCCTCCCTTGATCGACTATGCACCAAAATTATAATATGCTAAATGGACATTTCCAAAAATTTGTGCACATCATAGGGGCCGTAGTTATGTAATTCAAGGTCTTGTAGATGCTTGATAATAAGAAAGTAAAAACAAAAGTAACTTCTTTCCATAAAAACATTGCAGTGATAGAAGCATTGAAACAACACGCATACTTACGCTTGGTACATCCAAAATTTGGATCAGAAGGAGCATAGCATTCATACACATCCTCCAGCCACAACTAAAATCATAAGCTTGAGTGAGCACATTGACCCATCGAGCTAATTGCTTGAATCTGAGCCGAGTCAATATCAAGCGATTGGTGTCCTTAACAATTTGTAAGTGTCTCTATTTGATTGGTACTGACCCCAACACCGTGACATAATGAGCTTAAATCTTACCATAGATATATATTGTACAAAGACATGGGTCATAACAAATAAAATACGATTCTTGAAATGGTCATTAAGGTCCCTATTGGCTTGGTTCTAACCCTAAGTCCCAAAAAAATACAGATCAATATCAAGCGAGTAGCGACCTTGAAAATATCCAAGTGTCCATATTTTCTTGGTATTGACTTAAGAGCGTTACATAATGAACTTAATACTTACCACATAGTAGCATGGACGACTACATCCATTGCGTTGGCGTTGGAGAAATTGCACATGCAAAGAAAACCTTGTCGATCAGGTTGAAAACGGAGTCCATCTCTGACCATCTAGGTGGATGGATTTGTGCTTGAAGAGGGGATGAATTGACAAGCAATTGTAGTTCCTCTTTGTTTTCTTCGTTGATTTTTGCTACAAGGTGCCAGTCTTGTGGCACATGCGCTTGCTCTTCGCTAGGTTGTCGTTCCTGTAGGTTGGCTAGACCTTGCAAAGAAGATGTTGCCTCTTGCTTTTCTTGAGCATTCTCTGGCTC
Source organism: Adiantum capillus-veneris (assembly GCF_014529385.1). Taxonomy (NCBI): domain Eukaryota; kingdom Viridiplantae; phylum Streptophyta; class Polypodiopsida; order Polypodiales; family Pteridaceae; genus Adiantum; species Adiantum capillus-veneris. The sequence goes on along the minus strand of NC_140936.1, from coordinate 147,104,028 downwards.
TACCTGTGCGGGCTCTGCTCTAACTAGCTGAGGCTCTTGTTTTGAATCGACAGGCTCCTCCCTATTGGACTTTGGCTCTACGTGTGTCGTATCCTCTCTGATTGGCTCCTCCCTGGTTGGCTCTATCTCTACGTGTGTGGGATCCTCCCTGGCTGGCTCAGGCTCTAAACCGGCGGGCTCCTCCCTGGTGGGCTCTATCTCTACATGTAAAAACTCGTCCTTGATGGGCTTAGGATCCTCCCTGGCATGTTCAAGCTCCTCCCTCTCGACCCATGATTGTGTGCGTCTGTTTCTCTCAACCCTTGAAGGCTCTGTCGTCGCGCTCGAGGATGGAGAGGGGGATGCTAGGAATATCCATTGTCCTATTGTCCCGGATTGGCACTGGTTGAAGTAGCCCAGTATAGTGAGAGGTGGAGGTGCAAAATAGACCCGATTTCCTTTTCACCAAGACTATGCACAATGGCCTCGTCATGGAGGTACACAATAGGGGAACTACCTAGCTTGGAATGCGGCTAGGACACATGGTAGGAGGGTAGACACCATAACACAATGAAGATGTGAGAGAAGGAGAAAGAGGGAGAGGGAGAGGAAGAGATCATTAAAGCTTCATTAGTATAGGCTTCATAAACACCATAACACAAGGAAGATGTGAGAGAAGGAGAGAGAGGGAGAGAAAGAGGTCATTAGAGCTTCATTAATATAGGCTTCATAAATACTATACAAACATTCACGAGGGGATTCACACATAATCAACATCTCACAAACGCATGTGTGAATGGTAACTCAAACCTCTTGGCCATTAAGAAACCAAAACAAATAACCATAGCCAATACTATGCCATAGTAGAACTATGTGTGCGTAAAGGTGCATACACAAGGATGTACATATGAGAGTGTGAGTGCTAGAGCTTGATTGTGTGTCCGTTTACAAAAGAGAAGTCTCCTTTTATATGCCAAGAGAGTGATTAGGGAAGATATTATGATCAAGAGGAGTTATTACAAAGTAACCTTAGTTAGAGGCATTCCCCCAATGAGAGAGCTCAGTGTGCCCTTCTTATGGACCAATTTCCTCATAATTGCCTTCATCATGGCGAGCTTTATCTCCATGCCTCCTTCCATAGCTTGAGTCCAAGAGCTTCCTTACAATATTTGAGAAAATCATGATGAAATAAGAGAAAATTAAGCAATAACAGAGAGACACCTATAAGAAATTATGTGGGTGGAGTTGGATAACCATGACTTCTTCCCATGTGAACAGATAGACTCCACCATTTTAGCCATATCTCCCAAACCATAGCTCCAAAAATTATTTGAAAAAATAGGGTCAAAAAGATTTCTCAATGCCTACAACTTTTTTGTTGAAAACGTTTTTCAATGCGGAATGAAAAAAAATAGAGAAAAATCCCACAAAATATGTGTCCGTATTTATCCTGCCAAAAGTCTTCTAGGTGGTCCTCTCTTGACTCCATGTGCAGGCCTTGTATCACAAGTGAATTATGCTTGAATTTGATAATATTTTTTTGACTCCGACTCCATAATGCATAAGATTCTTCTCCCTTTCACTACTGACTCTTATTCTTCACCTATAGTAACCGTAAGGTAGTGACCATCAGGTAGAATCAGCATCCATTGAATTTTTTCGTATTCATAGAGTTTTTTCCTACCTCTCCTTATTTCCAAGGTCCAAATGTGTCAAAACCATAGCTATGTGCAAATAAATACATATATTTTTTGTGATTTTAATGCATCAAGTCCCTCCTCCTCCGTGAAGCCTTGAAGCCTTGCCATCAAGTGCATACCCAAAGAGAGGTGGTCCAAATTTTGAAAAGTGGCCCTCAGTAGTGGAAGAGAAACTTGCAGAGGCTGTTAAAATCCCTCGGAATTATGTGACATGATGAGCATGGGCCGCTACGATATAGCCATCACTGAAGAATTTGACGAGGTAGTCCTCTGCAATCTCCTGCAAGCATAGAAGAGCAGTGTTGGGCCATCGCATGCCCACTCTCCAATGCTCGTATATCTCTTGCACCACTCATTGAAAGGGAAGCCTTGGAATGGATGGTTGCATGTGCCTTTTGATCCTACGCAACTCCTATAGGACGCATATGTGCGCCTCGTATCGACATACTCTTCTTGCTTGAGCATGCAAGGACTTACCTGTTGCTCTTCTAGGTGTGGCCTTTCCACAAGTCATCTCTACAAACATCATAACAAAAAACCAACCACATTATGTGAGAAAATGTTACTGTCACATAAAGAGCTCCATGCGGCAAACACATTTGCAAGGAATATGGTCAATACCAAGCAAATCAAAACACCAAACACAATTTTGCCGCTCCCATTCGCTTGGTACTGACCTTGCAAATTTGAACTTCAAAAAAGAATAAAATCTACAAACAACATAACAAAAATCTATGTGAGCGAATGCCTTTTACATAAGGGGCATCAAGAGACAAATGCAATTGCAAGGAAAATGGTCAATACGAAGTGAATCAAAGCTCCAGATATAGTTCTACCATCCCTATTCGCTTGGCACTGGCCTTGCAAACTTGAACTGCAAAAAAGAATGATAGGATACCTTTACACTGTGTAGAGATTTGCGTCAACAAATCAAGGCAGAAGAGGATGCAGCAAAAGGGTGGGAGTCCTTGTCCTTTTACTATTTGCACAATGCGTAAAGGCTCAGCCAGGGCATAGAGTTAAATGCGAGTCAGGGGTAGGCTGATGCTGTAAGGCGAGACTAGCTATCTCTAAAATTTGGAACATACACCTATTTAATGAGCATCATTTCTAGTTTCATGGTGGTTGGTCAACCGTACTACATGAGAATCTGAGTTTGTTTACATTGGTTGTCCTTGTGTGAGGACAATGCATGTGTCCTTTTGGAGTTACCATTTGGTGTCAGACACCGATCACCATTGCATTCGGCATCTCCATATCTAAATAGGAGAAAGATATTAGCCTTGCATTTGTCTTTTTTGCGATGTGGATCTCAGCCACCTCTCGCGATCTTGACCTCAATGACCTCCAAATATTTGAGTCTGTTATTGCCATGTCTCCATCAGCCTTTCCTTGGCCTTTTCGTGATCTTGCTCTCAGTCACCTCTCGCAATCTTTCTCTCAGCGACCTCCAAAGCTTTGTGTCAGTTACCTGCTGCATCCCCATCCACCTTGGTGCCATTGGATATTGCAAAGACATGCTCTCTCTCTCTCTCTCTCTCTCTCTCTCTCTCTCTCTCTCTCTCTCTCTCTCTCTCCCCCCCCGACTAGCTCTCCTTTGCTTGTGTGTTTCATGCCTGTGTGCACCTACATCATGGGGTTAGGGCACAAGGCGAGAGTAGTCGTTAGGATCGGAGCACAATAATGTTGTTTATGGTAACAATAATCGTAACAATGGGTTGAGATTCTCCATGCATAGTTGTGAGGTTCAAAGCATAGTGGAATAATGACCCCTTGTCTGACCGTGCAAGCTATGGTTGTTCATTTAATGCTCTGTTTGGACATCGCCGTGAGTGAGTGGCTTAGATAGGCCATGCTGACACGAGGCTTCGTTATCAATTATTGATAATTAAGCCAACTATGCCTAGATAGAGTATTACATGAATAACTATCGCCTCTTGCATGGTCACGTGAGGCCTCTCAAAATACGGTTCAAAACTAGGAGAATAGGGGCCTGAATAATTTCCCAAGGGCCCCCTTCGCTTGGTTCTGACCCTCTGTGCCGAATGGACATGGATATATGGTAAATTGTACTAATGTTATCTTTTGGGTCAGAACCAAGCGAATAGAGGCTTGAGGGACTCTTCAGACCCATTATTTTCCACGTTCTGACCCTCATCACGTTACCTGTTCTGATATCAATACTTTCGTTAGAACCTGGCAAAGAAGGGCCTGAAGAATCCTTCAAGGCCTCTGTTTGCTTGGCCTGACCCCAAATGAGCATGGGTACAACGTGCATTGTACCAAGATGATCACGTTGGTAGAACTAAGCAAATATGGGCCTGGGGGATTATTCCGGCCCTTACTCTCTTGGTTTAAACTCTTATCACGTTATCGGTTGTCCTAAACAAGATGTCAAAACCAAGCAAATAAAGACCTTTACGAAATCCCTAGGCTCCCTATTCGCTTGCTTTTGGCCCCAAATATACTTTAATATGCAATAGCATCTTTGTCTTGCTATTCCTTTCAGACATGCAGAACATAGTCCTAGAGGCGGATGATGTAGGAGAGGATACATGTGAAGAAAAATTGTACATGTTCCTATACAATGCTCGTGCTCATCAACAAGCGCCAGAGTTATCAGAAATGTTTAATGCAGAGTTTTGTGTCAAATGGATTGTTGATTGGTCAATTGAATACCTACAAACACATTTGCAACAGTATGAAGCAGTCATTTGTGATAGTTCCTAGAAAATTGATGGCATGCAATTTTCGCACCCAATCAATCTTGACCCTGAGAAGCGTGCTACAAGAAGGTTGAATCTCTTTTTGGAAAAGTGTCCCTCTAATGCATTGCTTATCAAAGTCACATGTCTTAGGCACTCTAAAAAGTGTCTCTTAGTGGAATTCAACCACGCGTTTGTGTGTTACTTGTACCTGTGACGAATGGTAAGTCACAGACTTCCCAGTCATCAAATTTTGGTAGTTTCCCATTGGCGCCTAGGGAAGAGGTGGAGGATGTGGAGTTACAGTTTGACCCAGAGGAAGAGTGGGTAGAGGTATTGAAGGAGACATTTGATGCAAATTTAACTCTTGATTCTCTTGCAAATGCAGCACTTGGAAGCAAGAAGAAAGCCCAAATGAGGAAGGGTCTTTGCCTCTAGATTGTGCTCCCAATTTAGCTATGGCCGACAACATTCACTACATTCTCCTCATGCATATTATGCATAAAAATATATACGAGAGGACTACTGCTTAGCTGCGATTGCAAAGTTTTGTGGGATAGACATGGATTTGTGGAGGATGGAGTGGACAAACATCTCTGTGTTGACACATTTGTCCACGACACACAATTCACTTCAGGGAGTCAACTAATCAAAGATAATTCAATGAAGCAAAGTTGAGAGAAGCCAATTTTCCAACAGATGAGCAGTTCCAATTGACCAAAAAACAACTTGGCTTCCAAAACATGGGTATCCATGTGGTACCCTGCCCAGCCGACGAATAGCCACTCAATTCACTTGTGGGGAAGGTTCATGATGGAAATGGACGAGAATTACATGGTAATTTCTTTTATGCATGCAGATTGTTTTTCCCATGTCCCAATGATGCAATATTGAGATAAATATTATTGTTGATAGGTTCTTGTGTATGATGATAGTTTTCTTAGAAGAGCAGGAGGCTCAAGGCAAGGACTTGTCACTAGAGTGCAAGGCAAGGATGTGGAATTGTCTCACTAAATTGAGCATTTTAACCACAAAAAGGTTTGTAGAAACAATTCATGTACTTGACTCTATTGTACGCATCTCAATAATAACCCATGAATGTTTTAAGACTGTTTTGTAGATCATAATAGACAACAAGGAATACTTTGAGGGCAATGCAAAGTTACCTTTGTTTGCAATGAAAGGTATTACAAGATTGTGTGGTGGGTACCTCATGCCACTAAACGCATAAAGGATAATCTTGATAGAGAAACAAATTTGTCTACACGTATTTGGTATCGGGTATGGGCGCCAAGCACTCAGGGCCCCCTATTTCATGTCCTACATAGCTCATGTCCTGGCGGCAGGAGTCGAAGACTCAGAGTGCCTCGATCCATACAACAAAAGGCTATTTTTAAGGGATAGAAGACGCTTAATGCCTTCGGAGATTCTGCCATCAACAGAGGAAAAAGTTCGGCTAAGAGACGTGTACATCGAAGACGTACACAACAAGGGGGTACAGGGAAGAGAATAAAAATGACGGGATCATGTTCATCTTCTCTCGCTCTAGACTCTTAAATGTCGCCACCTCGCAAGGCACTTCTCCACGTTTGAGTTTCTCCAAGTCCTTTGCTTCTTCTCTTTGTGGATGAGTTGTAAAGAACGTGTAACTTTTGAGGTCTTAAGAAGCTCCTTCTGCCTTGCTCTATGTATAAGTTGTCTATAAGTCCATTGGTTTGACTCTAACAGGCTATTGGCTCTCTCTTTAACTCTCCCGTGTCTGATGTGCTTAAAGTAACATGTTCTTATCGTGTAGTGGGTCTTTTCCATGCCTTGTGTGGACCACATTGACAATGAGCCGTATGTCTTGGAAAAATATGGACCATGGTTGAACATTATGTGTTCCATTTGAATAAATAAAAATGATGAGTAGAGTATGGATTTATGGAGCATATGTTGCTTGCATATGGAACATGCTAACTCACCATATAATGAGTGATATGTTGTCCACTATACCCTGCCAGGTATCCCTTCTTCTAGTCCCGCAAGGATGCTTCAAATGATGTGAGCTTACTTTCGCCCCACGAATGTTGCTCAACGTAGTTGAACATTTTATCAAGTGATTTCCACACCAATGGGAAACAATGTCATGTGTTGTGTATGATCTGGGGTATGTTTATTTATGATTGGAAATATGAAATACTTCACCTCCAAAAGGTTTGTCCTAGCCTTTGCATCATGTATGGGTAGCATTCAAGCATTGTAGTTTATGGCAATTTGTGAAGCAAAAGAGAAGGATGAGGAGTCTTAAATATTGTTTTGGGAAAAATTGAATGCTACCATGGCTCAATGAGGACAAGAACCACCTGATTTGGCAGGCTTCTTGTCAGATGAGGCAGGGGGAAAGTGGTTGGCCATAAGGACAATGTACAATGAAGGCCCTCACAACATTATGGAAGGTAGAGCGCGCTCTTGCCTTTTCCATTGTAAGTAAAGCTTGCAAAAATACACTAAAAAATTTGTGCTTACACCAAAGCAAAAGAGCACATTGGGATGTGCGAATCATACAGACTCTCAACCACTGCAAAAGAGGCTACAATTCAAGCGAGACAATAACACTCTTAACAGTCATGACAAAGTTTGGTTGCACCATGTTTTTGGTCAAAAAGATCCTATAAAGACAAAATCATAGTGCAATGGCTATAGTTTTGCAATCAGCACACAAAGGCAATAAAAAAGCAGGAGAAAGAGGTGCCAATTATCCCAAAGATCTGGCCCATTGCAAGGGAGACAAAAAGTCTCAAAAGAAGATCTTGCAAGTCTTACAATGACAGTTTTTCAAGTGGCTGGTATTAGCACACCAAACTACAAGGGAAGCGGGGTTTCCTCACAATGTCGAGGAGGAGGTTCAATTAGTAGGCGACGAAAGAGGAAGCATGATATTTCAAAAGAATCATAGAAAAGGATTGAAGTAGGTACATTGAGGGTTGCAACCTTCTTAGAGGAGGTATGTATGATTCCAAAAGAACATGTCCTGTTTTGTATACTCATTGAAAGCTGTTATGATGTTCATATCAAAGTCGAGCCAAGTTGTACATGTCTAGATTTTCATAAAAGGGTCAAAAGTCATTCAGTTCTTGTAAGCACATGTATTATGTGTATGTGCATATATTGGACTTGCAACCTACAAACATGGAAATACATGAACCTATATTGACCATGATGAATATTGCCTTCATACTCAAATACCCCTAGATTCCCTCGCCTTCCCTCCCCCCTCAATACCTGAACCCTCCCCCTTATCGCCATGTGCCGCCTCCAACCCCCTACGCCTACCTCCCATCCCCTCCTCCTGACTTTCGGCTGCATGAGAGAGAGAGAGAGAGAGAGAGAGAGTACCTCCCCTCCCCAGATCCCTCCTTCGGCCTTTCCCACTCAACCCATGCTGGTTGTTGCACCGCCACTTGCTCTGAACCTCTACTCTACCCTCCACACCGTGTCCCCTTGGGGTACCCTGCAGAGACAACCACCCCACACCCAAGTCGACCTCCCTCGTCTGCCATGCATCATCACACATGTTGAAAACATGAGTCATGGCACGGCACAGCCACACACACAGAGATGTGTTCAACTCCCCGCTACAAGACCAAGACTAGAGAAGCCATGGAGATTCTTTGCCTCGATTGCATGGCGCGCGGACACACACACACACACATAGGTCGGTTTGCCTTGAAGACTTTTGCGAAAGGGGGAGCCGCGAGAGACTTGGAGCGAGCATCACTTGCAGTATTTTGAGAGAGACGAACAAGCTCTAGAAAATCGACATCTGCATCCGAGAGAGAGAGAGAGAATGGTTGTGAAAAACATTTCTCATCAGGATTTTTCGTCGCCTTGTCCCCAGAAAGTAGAAAGTGAGAAGGAAGACCTAGACCTTGCACCTAGAACACAATAACCAACTATGCCATTACAAGCTACTATCACTTCTTTGGCCAAAAGCCAAGAAAAGTTTTAAGTACTTTCAAACTTTTAAGTGGCTTAATCTGGAGATTGAAAAAACCAAGACCATTCACTTTGCTTTTACAAACATTGCTTTCCATGACCCACCTTTTTGGTGTCAAATATGGAGAAGAAGACTTGAGTGTTCAGGTGCAAGTGTTGACATCTGCTTGGATTCCCATTCCATGCATGTGGTCAAAGAGAGCAATATGGCGTCCAGCGATAGTTTTTGACGCCCTTCTGCCCTTCAAACGGCCGTCAACCTTGCGTAAGAAGGGTTGACTGGTGGAAAACCTTGCACTTGAAGGGATCGAATTGAAGTTGCCCTTCAACTTCGAAGGAAGAACATTTGTCCAATCTGTCATTAGAAGGGCTAGCCATTCAATTGCCCTTCAAAAACCAATGTCAAAGACTATAGAATATTGGGGGTATTTTGGGAATTTTTGAAATTTGAGGGGTATTTTTCTTATCGATATTTGACTTTTAAAGTTTGAAGTCTGGACCTGGGGCCGGGGTTTGTCCATGGTCGTGTGAGATAATAGGTTTGAACGCGTAAGGCTCTAAACTATCCCTAAAGGCTAAAGATCCAACATTTTAATTTTGAATTCACTGCCCGCAGCGCGACACCCGTTTTTGCCTGCTCCTTGCTCGTAGCTATGGCGTCCGAGCTGCAGGCATCGATATCGGCGCTACTAACTCTTTGAGTCCTGAGCCAGTGAGAGTGTGTCGTTGCTACTGCGCGCCTGAGTCTTCTCAAGTCTGTCGTTCCCTGTTGCTCTGTTCGAGGCACGACCTGCGCCCACCTGGTTGAGCCTCTCAACTCACGACCTGCCCGCACCGCAGCCTGCTACCCCTTGGAGCCTTCTGCGTGTGTGCTGCAACCAGTTATCTCTTAGCCCCGAGTCCCGAATTCGGCTTCATTGCAGCCTGCACAGTGCAGGCTATTGTGAGTGAGTTTAATACTTTCTTTCTTTGTGGTCTTTTAAGTTTAAATTTATGAGTCATGACAGCCTATTATAGTTATTATTGCCTTAACCAATGGTAATGTGGACCATTATTTGCATCATAGACCCCATGCGTGCATTCGGGGGGTATGTTGTAATGTGAAGTATCCAGAAATCTTTTGTGTGTTTGGGTCAAAATTTGAAGTTTTTGTCCGATGTTTACACTAAAACATATGTAATTTTTTCGGTTTACTTCAAGGCCAGCTCAAAATCTAATCGGGATTTTACGATATTAGCTCACAGTAAGAAGCATCTGTTGGTAATTACACTAAAGCACAGTTTGAAGGCATACTTTACATTAAATCGGTTTTTAGATCAGAGTTTGAAGCAGCTCTTGGTAATTATAATAAATCTTGTCACATTTTGTCAATTGTTTTCAAGGCAAGCTCAAAACTAGCATAGATTTTGTAAGTTAGTGATAATCTTTAGAAATTAGAATACATTATCTCAATTTTCAATGTCCATTAAAGAGTTTAATACGCCGCAATCTTTTTTGTTTTGGTCATACTCACAATTTTAGTGGTAGTGTTGTATTAACTCAATAAAGAATGTACACTTAATCTCAAACTGGGTGTGTGACATCGTAGCGTTAAAAAATTTAAGATTGTTAGTTTCTTTTTCATGTAGTTACAAATTCTATAGTCTCAAATTTTCACATGGTCATATGGTTTGACCGGGTGTGTTATCTTGAGCTATAGTTTCTTGCCAAAACATGTCTAGCATACCTTGGGTATGTCTACGTCTCACTTACACAATGTCTTTATTTTGTATAAAATTACAAATATAGTCTCAATTTGTCACATGGTCATATGGCTTGACCGGGTGTGCTATCTTGAGCTATTGATTTTTACCTTCAGTTATTCTAGCTATCCATATGGCTTGACCGGGTCTCTTGAGCTATCCATTCTTACCCAATGTTTAGTTGTGCCTCTTTTTACAATAAAAAGCGTTATAGATTTTAAGATTGTTAGTTTCTTTTCTATGTAGTTATAAATTCTATAGTCTCAATTTCCCACATGGTCATATGGCTTGACCGGGTGTGTTATCTTGTGCTATAGTTTCTTACCAATGATACATCTAGCTTACCTTTACATAGTGTCTTTATTTTGTCTCAATTATTTTTTGGCCATTTTGATGTAGAAGGGTGCAAAATTTTCTTTTTGTTCATTAGAAGGGCAATTGTAAATTTTGCCCTTCAATGTAGAAGGGCATAAGGTGCACATGCCTGTCATTAGACATTTGGGGTAGCCCTTCAAATTCTATCACTGATGGCATCCAGAAGGGCATTGCAAGTGTAAACATCAGGACAGGCACAGGACAACAAGGGCGTGGAAAAGAAGAGGTGCTTGGCGTGGAAAGGCAAGCCAACTGCAAAGGCATTGAAAAGGTGGGTTGGAACTGGGAGAGGCGACCACTGCACAGCAAGCAGGGCCAGGGCTTTTGAGATGGAGACGTCACGAGCCAAGGGCGGCGAAGAGCTGCAGGCGGGACGGAATATTGAAAGGGTGGAGAATCACCTACGACAAAACCATGGCTCTGGAGCGAGACTGCGAGCAAGGTCCGACTCAAGAGCAGGTGTCCATGGGGGCTCCTCGGCGGCCCTGTCAGCAAAGCAGTGGGCATTGATCCTTGTCGAACCACACACAAGCAGATTTAGAAATTTTCCATGTAGGAAAACAGAGTCTTTTTCAGTGTTTTTCATACACTGCATAACATCAAGAGCTTCTGCTCGAGAGGCACCCCATACGTAGCTAGGTACCATTGGGGGCAGGGGACCGCCAGCCCCGTGGGTGCATAACATCAAGAGCTTCTGCTCGAGAGGCACCGCATACCTAGCTAGGTACGATTGGGGGCAGGGGACCGCCGGCCCCCCCACGGAGGCACCACATACCTAGCTAGGTACGATTGGGGGCAGGGGGCGGCGCCAATCGTACCTAGCTAGGTCTACGGTGCCTCTCCCACAGAAGCTCTTGATGTTCAGGTAAGTCACAATGTGGGAATTATTGTGAGAATTTATCCAAAACTTCTTATGACAAACCGTGCGCAAACCTGCTGGTAGAGCCATGAAGCACCAGGGGCCAGCATGTGCGGTTAATTTCTAAAAACTGGTTGGACCTATTCTTTTGTGCTCCCCAGTTCTCTCTCTGCCTCCCCGTTTTTGTGTCTCCGGCATATGAGCAGACAACGCTCTGTCTCTCTCTCGAGAGTGGCCACTAGCCATGCCAACAGTGAATGGGCTTACCGTCTCTCTCTCTCTCTCTCTCTCTCTCTCTCTCTCTCTCTCTCTCTCTCTCTCTCTCTCTCTCTCTACAAGTAGCTTTTAAAGCTTCTTGGGTTTGCAAGCATGGTTATCATGACCCTCCTTCATGAGGTTGTGTGTGGGGCCGGCGGGCCTCATTTATAAGTGACACGAGGTGTCACTCAAGGGATCTACGGCACGGATGTATTTTCAGCCGGGCGGAGAGCTTTGGGCCTTCGGATCAACGCAGCAGGGGGGGGGGGGGGGGGGGCAAGAGTTACATAGCGCAGGACTCACATTGCTTTCAACGGAACGCGCTAGGCGAGATGGATTGGGTGTGGGAGTGTGAGGGACAGGTTGTGGGGTCGAGTCTCGACGTTAGGCGAGAACCTTTGACTTTTTGCGCTTGCTGGAAATGAATCGACGGTGGATGGAACCCCCGCCGTGGATCCCTTGAATCCACCCCATGTCATTTATTAACGAGGGGCGGCGGGTAGATCTACCACAGGTAGACTTAGCACACGAGGCCGGACGGCCACCATGCAACGGCTCCTTTATTCCAAGAATATACTCCAGCCGATCGACGATATTGAGCACATGATAGCAGGTCAACGTCCAATTGGTGGTCGGCCGTCAAGCCGCCGAGAGCTTTGAGCACATGGATAGTGGCCGGACGAAGACAATAAGCCCCAGGTCTCCCTAAAAATTATTTACTGAGTTTTTTTTTTAATAGTTGTGTAGACGCGTGCTAGGGGGGGGATCCACTCCGTCAAAGTCACCTGGGACTCGAACCCAGCCCCTCCACAGGCCAAGCACACGTTCTCCTCGAAGGTTGCCCACGCCTTTCAAGGATAGAATGGCTTTTTTTTTTTTAATGGCATGCAAGCATACGTCAATTAAACAACACAAACAAACAAACAATCAGTGAAACACATGAAGCCATAAAACACACAAAACAAGCATATGAAACAAGCAAATGATGCAGTATGCATGCACACACGTAGAAACATGCAGCAATGCAAAAATAAAAAAAGTGTATCGTCAAATCCAACTATTCCTGCAAAACACACAAAAAAACAAGTCAGTTTGATTCGTCCAATCAATGCACACATTAAGATTCACACTCTCAATTTTCTGCGATTCGCCTATTGAAATCCGTATATAGTGTTGTGCGCATTCTTAGGCCTGCTGTGTGCTGACGCGTCATCGCACGCCACCTCAAGGCCTCCTCCGCATTGGGGTGTAGGTCGATTTTCTCCAAAGGCTCCGGTTCACCCTTCAATTGCACAAAATTGTGCAATACGAAGCAAGCACTAATAACCAAGGGAGCAAAGGAAGGATTTACATTGAGGTCGCAGAGAATGCGCATCGGTTTTTTGATATACCAATTGCATTCTCAACCTTAACCCTACCCTTCACAATATGTCTATCAAAAACATTCTTTTGTGGCAGGTCTTATGCACCTTTGGATTTATAAGCTTTGAGAAGAAGACTTGTTGGCTTATACGCTGAATCCCCCACAATATACGACCTCACTCTCAAGTCGCTCACTTCTAGAAGAGACGTATTCAAAACCTTGTTCTGCTTCATTTGAGCATATATTGTAGAACCCTTGAAGACCGTGGAGTTGTGTGTGCCTCTTGTGGCACTACAAATTAAACTACATTCCAAAATATTTTCTGGAGTCAACAATGCCCTGAAGAAGAATGCTATGGAATCCATGGCAACTAAAATACCGTGCAGGAAAAAGGTCACCTTGAGGCTTGCGTGCAAGCTTCATGTGAGTGCCATCAACTGCACCACACATGTTCGATAGGTCCGTAATGTACTGAAAATCTTCTATGATCTTTGCTAATCGCCTTCTCGAAGGCTTCTCTAAGTGGGTCCGGACAAGCATCTCCTGAGTGGTGAGTGCTCTAATGATAAGGTTGGTGTACTTTCTAATGGTAGATTCTCCCATCCCAAATAATTGACATAATGTTCTTGCAGAATGGCCATGTGCAAGTCTCCGTAGCACGCAACCAAGTGCTTGATCATCTTGGATGGGCACCTTGGACCATCCATGCACATCAGGACACGGGAGATGGGGCAGGATCAATTATTTTAGCTCATGAAATGCCTCGTAAGACATCCTATAATACATCCTAAAAATAGCTTGATAGTTTACTCGCCCTGATGTCCAAATAGCTGAGTGGATGAAATTTCAAAATGTCACCTGCCTAGGGAAGCACCACCACATTCGTGGATCCATCCCAATCAAACCCTCCTGTATCGAACCAAAACATGGATGCAATTCAACAGACTACACAACCAATCAAACAAAAATACATAGACTGCATTCTATGCCTCCGATGATCTTGGCCTGGGTCTTCCTCACTAGGGGAAACAAGATGCAAATTTAGCAACAATAAAAGAAGCAGTTCAACTGCATCAATATCATCCATCCTACATTTCCCAAAAAAAAACGCATTAAAGAATAATACCAAGCCAAATTTTGGATCCATTTAATTCCTTCCTCCCTCGCTCCCTCCCTCAAAACACTTTTATGGCAATTAGTCAAGTACCTTGGGTTGGGTGACAATCTTTGTGAGGTCTAGTTGAGATTTTATGTACATCTCCATTCGTCGAGCCTCTCGTCCATCTTGAGCTTCAGCAATCTTTCCTCGTAGGAAGCCCGCTCCTTCTCGTAGTCTTTCATTGTTTGGGCCATCCCTTTCATCCCCTCCCCAAGCACTTTGGCAATAGATCGTAGCGATGTGCGTTTGGGCCCTTTCACTTTTTGCGCTTTAACTTCAAGAAGGGCTTGGACCTGGGGATCCGTGTTGCATCCCCCACATCCGCTGCGCCAGCCACACTTGCAGTCTCCTCTACAATAGTCGCACCCTCGCCTCCACCTTCGCCCCCTGTCTCCCCACCAATCTCTCCCTCCCCCTCATCCTCTCCATCATTGCAGCCATCTCCCTATTGAGTGCCCTGACTCCCTGCATGAGTGCTTTGTGAGCTAGCACTATCAAAGGTTGCCAGAATCCCAACACATCATGGAGTGGATGACCACAAAAGTGTCCACCACCTTGAAGTATTCCCATGTGGACCTTACCCCCCCAGTGGTTGTTATTTTCTTTTTTTATTTTTTTTATTTTTTTCTAAGAGTGTCTATGCGGTTCTTGACCTACTCTTGTGTGAAGGTGCCAGTGACCTCATTGTTTACTTGCAATGTAACTTCGTCCCAGTATTTTGGTCTCAAATTGCCTATGTTCACATGAGACCATCGATCTTCGTAGTGTTTAAGCAAGGCCGATGTTGCGGTCTCGTCCCACACTGGTATCACCACATGAGGGTGTCTAGCCCCCTTGGTCAATTCACTAGATGAAGTCACAGGAGGACGCATTGAAACAATAGCTGGGGTAGTGGATAGAAGAGAAGTCCCAACATTCAATGTGGGCATGGTCATAGAAGCCCCCATGCGAGGAGGCCTAAAGCCTTGAGGAATCAATGGGGAAAATGATGCAGGGAGGGGTCTTGGCCGTATGAAGGAAACACCCGGAACAACACTCCGCTGGAAAGGGATGGTCAGCTAACTCAATCCTATGTTCTCAATTGACTGACCCTCAATCAATGAGCCCCCCCATCCATCCTTCTGAAGCAACTACATAAACCCTAGGTCTTCGTTCAATTGGGTTTTAAACATTGTTTCCCTATCACCCAACCCACTAGTCTCTCTTGAAGGAGCATTCTCTTGGCTGCCTAAAGCTCCCTCGTTAACCCTAGACATTTGTTGACCACCTCTAGGTCGCTTTTGGATCTGTGCATTGTAGTGACTCATGTGATTTTGGCCTCCAAATATCCCTAACAATCAATGACATGCATTCATAGACTCAAGAAGGGAAACATGCATTTCAACTATTGGGAGACCCTCCTCTAAAACCAAAAGGCAATTTATACAAGCTGTCTATCAAGAATATTTTTTTCTGGAAATGCATAGAACAGTACTCATAAAGTAAACATTATGCAAAAACAATAATCGAATGATACCTCTGGCAACAATAATTAGTGTGTGTGTGTGTGTAATTGAGTAGCATCACATGTCTGTTGTTTTTGTTTTTTGTTTGTCCTTTTTTTTTTTGGGGGGGGGGGGGGGGGGGGGGAGGGAGTCAAATCCAATACCTCATTTAGTTGATTATCGTGAGCTTGTGAAGCTGTCGAAATGAACTTCTGCAAGCGTGTGTGGAGAACCAAAACAGAAGCGCTTAATATGAAGGCTTTTGCACACAGAAAGATGCCGGGAAGGGGATGGAGAGCCGTTGCGACCTCTTGCTTTTAATTGGTGAGACAAATATGGCATGGCTAGCGGGAGTGGGGGAGGCCTACTTCTTCTCGACAAGCGACCATCTAGAAAGTGCATGCCACATCAACGTATTTGTAGCCAGTCGAAGCTATTTTTGTCTTGTGCTCACTACAAGAGGAGCAGGGCGAGGTCTTCCCAGTAGGCAGATCTCTCTCTCTCTCTCTCTCTCTCTCTATATATATATATATATATATATATATATATATATATATATATATATATATATATATATAGGTGGAGGGACAAGTGTCAAGTTGTCATTTTCTCTCTCGTGAGAGAGCAAGTGTCAGTCCGTCGCAGGCCCTCTCTGTGTGCACGCACGAGGCAGGGCTAAGGGGAAGGTATTGAGATGTAGAGAGAAAGAGAGAGAGACGAGACAAGAGACACACCATATACGCTCCCAAAGATTGATTCATATTGAGGACAAGATACAAATATATAGGTGAGACCAAGTTGAGTAGAGTTAGCCATATATAGCTTCAACACCCCCACTCAAACAAAGGTCTCTAGGTTTGGATGAAAAAACCCTTGGGGATCAAGGGAAAAACCCAAGCCCCTATACAATGCGAAAATATGAACCAACGATGATGATGTGAAAGTGAATTGTGCATCTATGTACAAATTTTCAAGTGACTTAGAGATCCCAATGTGCAAATGTGGAGTGTGCATAGTGCATGGTACCTAAAATATTACAATGTCATATGTACAAAGCTATCACAATAGCAAAGAAGATAATCTAGAAAGAGTGAGGCCGAAGAAACTCCAAGCTCCGAGCGCAAGAGGATGAAACGTAACTCGCTGAGGCCGTTGGTCAAAATGTCTACAATCATCTTGTCACTTGGACAATGTTCAACCATAATGGTTTCTTTGCGTACTTCATACCTGACATAATGATAATGGACAGCAATGTGCTTTGACTTATTATGTTGAACATAGTCTTTTGCAAGACTAATAGCACTTTGGTTGTCACACCGCAAGGGTGTGCTAGAAAGAGGAGAGTGACCAATATCAACCATCATTTGTCGAAGACAAATCAACTCACGAGCTGCAAGTGATGCCGCAACATATACTGACTCAGTCATAGAAACTGCAACACAACGTTGTTTCTTGCTGATCCAAGAAACAAGACAACCATTTATAAAGAAGCAATTTCCACTAGTAGATCGCATAGATAAGTGTGAGCTTGCCCAGTCTGCATCTGTGTAACCCAAAAGAGAAAGAGATTGCATAGAATCCGATGTGAGTTGTCGTCAATAGACTAAACCAAAATCTGTAGTGCCTTTAAAGTATTTCAATACACGCTTTGTAGCAAACTAATGCTTAAGAGAAGGATATGCAAGATGTTGTCCAAGATAATTAGTAGCAAAGAGAATATCAGGACGAGTGTTCATGCCAACAAACTGAAGACATCCAATCAAGTTAGCATAAGGTTGATTTGTGACAAGTTGACCGCCATTGTCAGAAGTGTTCTTCGTAGAGCTCGCAAGACAAGGTGTGTTGGCTAAATGTGCAGATTCCATACCAAATTTTTGAATAGTATCTGCAATAAACTTGATTGTCGAAGGAATAAAATACATTTTGTACAGTTCCGTTGGATTTGAATGCCAAGACAAGAGTGAATCTCTCCAAGATCCACCATATCAAATGCAGAAGACAATAACTTTTTCACTTGCTGAAGAAATCCCAAATCATTGGAAACAAGGATGGTATCATCCACATAAAGAGCAAGAATCACAAAACTGCTACCTTGGCGTTTTATGTATAAGTTGGGGTCTGATGAGCAAGAGATGAATCCTTTAGAGGTGAGAAAAAGATCAAATTTTGTATGCCAGGCTTGCAAAGCTTGTTTGAGACCATATAGTACCTTATGGAGTTGAGCAACAAGGTCTTCTTTACCTGGAATAACAAACCCTTTTGGTTGTTCCATATAAATTTCCTCTTCCAAGTCACCATTAAGAAAAGCAGTTCGCACATCCATTTGATGAGCTTCTAAATCAAATTGAATAGCAAATGCCAATAAAACTTGAACACTTGTAATGCGAACAACTGGTGAAAAAGTCTCTTGATAATCAACACCAGATACTTGGGAGTAACATTTTGCAACTAAACGGGCCTTGAACTTGTCAAAAGATCCATCTGCGTTTACTTTTGTCTTATACACCCACTTACATTTAATAGTTGTACGACCAGGAGGTAATTCAGTTAGTATCCATGTACCTTTAGAGATAAGAGAATCGTACTCTGCTTCCATAGCCTCTTGCCATTGATCCTTTTGTGGTGAAGAGATAGCTTCATCATAAGTAACGGGTTCTTCAGAAGTAGAAAAAGCAGTATCAGCAATATCGTCATCATAAACATGACATGAACCATGTTCAAAATCAATAGGTAGATCAACAAAAATATCAATATCATCATTGGAAACATTCGGAATGGATGGTTGTGAAGAGGAAAGTTGCTCTATAGGAAGAGTTTCATCTTCTAAAAGAAATGGAAAAGCCTGAAGCAATGATTTAGTATCATCAGAATCATCCATGGACCATGAGCCTCCCATAAGCTGTTCGTTAAAAGTAGCATCACGATTCACAATTACTTTCTTGGAGGAAGGGTCATAGAATTTGTAGCCTTTGGAAGTGTCAGAATATCCAATTAAAATAACTTTAAGACCAGGAGCATCAAGCTTTGATCGTGTTTCTTTGGGAACATGAATATAAGCAATACATCCAAAGGTTCAAAAAGGAGATACAGAAGGAATGTCACCTGTCCATGCTGTGATGGGTATCTTACCAGAGGGTGCAGTAGTAGGAAGATGATTCTGAATAAATACTGCTGTCAAAGTAGCTTCAGCCCAAAAAACACGAGATAAGCCAGAATGAATCAGCATACATGTTACAACATTGAGAATAGTGCGATTCTTTCGTTCAGTAACACCGTTCTGTTGAGGCGAATATGGAATAGTGTGTTCATGATGAATTCCACTGTCAGCACAGTAACTCACAAACTCTCAAGAAACATATTCGCCTCCATTGTCACTACGAAGCTTCTTAAGGCGACGACCAGTTTGAAGTTCCGCAGCCTTGTGGAATTGTTTGAAAACAGATAAGGCTTCAGATTTTTATCTAAGTAGAAATACAGTCGTATACCTTGAGAAATCATCAATAAAAGTAATGAAGTAGCAATATTGTGATCTTGAAGAAGGTAGAGGTCCACATATATTATTATGAACAAGATCCAATATGTCATGAGAATGAGTTGTATTTGAAAGAGGAAAGGGTTTACGATTGTGTTTCCCAAGAGCACAAAATTCACAAACTCCCATATGGGGATGGGCTTTAAGATCCATGCCATGAAAAAGATCACGACGTTGAAGATCAAGGAGTTTTGAGAAATCAGCATGAACAAAACGGTGATGCCATACTTTGCAATCATGATTACCTGGAGCACTGACAACATTTGCTACAACATCGTTGAGAGAGAGTTCAAACAAATTACCGTTTCGAGGAGCAGTGGCTATAGTCTGTCTATCTTTCTCAATTCGGCATTTGGTATGATCAAATCCAACAAACAGACCAAGATCAACAAGTCTATCAACTGAAAGAAAATTACGTTGAAGATCTGGTACATGTAACACTCCTCGCAAAATTCAAGTGGAAGAAGATAAGGTACCAATATATAAGTCTCCAATACCCTTTACTTGACAAGTAGTATCATCAGCAAGATAAACAACACGTTGAACTGGCAGTGGATGATAATTATGGAGCCACTTAGACTGATATGTCATATTTCCTGTAGCACCAGAATCGACAATAAAAAGTGATCCATCATGTACATGAAGTATTCTGTCTGGAGCAACTGAACATAGGACGTAGCTTGTTTCTGGTACAATGTTGTTTCGATGTTTAGTAGCATATGCTCTATTCGGATCTTTGTCGAATCGACGCTTATAGCACATATGAGTGGGATGATCAGATCATCCACAATATTCACAAGAAGAAGAAGAAGAGTCTCTAGATAAACGTGGTTGTTTTGTGATAATATTGTGTTCTTCATCATATTGACGTGCCCAACAATCATCTTCAGTATGGCCACTTTTGTTGCAGTAAGAACATTGCTTATTAGGAAATTTGAGACGAGAGAAAATATTACTGTGACGGCCACCTCTACGGTTTCCTCGTTGAAATGGACGCCTTCGAGCATAAAAAGCACGTTCCATCTGTTGTGACTCAGTCTCCTCTTGTGAAATCATAGTTGTATCGTGACCAGCATTACGACGTTCTTGACGTTGAGAGTATTCAATTAAAGACATGCAGGCTTGGTCGAAATCAAGACCATCTTTATTAGAGAGAATAGTAACAATGTTATCATAAGAAGAGTCCTTCACCGTATCAAGGAGAAGTGTAATCAGTTGCTTTTGTGGAACAGGATCATCGGCAACATCAAGTTGATTAATAATAGATTTGAAATATTCAATATGTCCCGTCATGGCAGCTTCATATTGTAACTTGTTAAGCAACCCTCTCAAATAAAGTATTTCTGTAACAGATTTCTTCTAAAAGTTTGCAATAAGGTACTTCCATACGTCGTGAGAAGTAGGCAGTTCATACATATCAAGCAAAAGGAAATCAGTAAGAGCAAAAAGAATATACCGACGAGCTGCTTTATCACGTCATTGCCAATCCGTATAGGCAACATTCCAATCTTCAAATATAGGTCCTTCAGTGATAAGCACGTTATCATTATCCATATCAACAGGTTGAGGTGGACTAACAGGATTTCCAAGAACAACATCGGAGAGTTCATCGCCTTCAAGAATTAACAACATCTTTGCTTTCCAGCCTGGAAATCCTTGACCGTGGAAAGGAGGAACAGAACGCTGGCCAGAAGGAAAGCCGTTGACGAGAATATTCATAGCCATATCTTGTTGCGAAAAGACGTATAAGAAAAGATCGCAAAATATGCACACCATATATGGTGAAGGTCACAATTGAGAATGAGAGAGATATGAGGACTACGTTCTGTCAATGATAAACGTAAGAAGAATACTCAAGGAACGTCCAAAGATGTGAGAGACGTCACCCAAAAAAAGCAGGGTAAAGGAGATGTTAATAATGAAAGAGTCCTCAAAATAGAGTGGCATGAGACGCAAGATTGACGGCCACAATACGAATAGCAAAAAGCTAAATCTTCTCGAAAAAGTTAACGTCAAAATAAGAAAAACGACCGCGGACGCTTCACAAAGAAGTAGGACGAAGAAAGCTGCGTCAAGCTCAATTGCAGTAAAAACAGCATAACTTTCTGCTGCGAACTCTGATTGACGCAAACCTAGAACTCAAATCAAAGAGCTCGAGGAGATGAACAAGTTTTGAGCAGAATAGCCCAAAAAATTGATTTGAAGTTCAGGGTGTCATCAACAAGAAAACGTTATCAACGATTAGATTGATTAGCAATAAACGATACACAAAACACTAATCATATTCTTCTTAACACAAAACAACCACAGTTAACAAGAATCAACGCTCAAAAAATAAAATTTGTAGCAATTTTGAATCTTATATGCGAATCGTATACACATACTGTTTTGTCACCATGAATTGAATCGGTGCGTGATCGTTACCGCTCTGATACCATGTTGAGATGTAGAGAGAAAGAGAGAGAGAGACGAGACACTGAGACACACCATATACGCTCCCAAAGACTGATTCATATTGAGGACAAGATACAAATATACAGGTGAGACCATGTTGAGTAGAGTGAGCCATATATAGCTCCAACAGAAGGCATCTCTCTCTCTCTCTCTCTCTCTCTCTCTCAGGAGGTCGGGCGATCTGTGCAAAGGGATCGGCAGGTAAGGGGCTTGCATGGAGGAGATGGGGAGATCCTCGACGCACTAGAAAAGGGTGGGGGGAACGCAAGGTAGGTGAGCCTCCTCTCTATATGGCACGCCATTAAAATGGAGGGGATCAATGGTGGGGCTTTCCAGGTCCGTTGGATTGTGCGAGCGGGTAAATTCGGGTCGGCATTGAGGGAATCGAGGCACTGCTGACAGCTCTGCAACCGAGTAATGACGAGGGTGTTTTGGGCTACGCAAGTGAAAGCGAGGATACGATATGATGGTAAGGGATGCTCTCATTCTTTGCTTCAATGCTTTTATTATTGTATCTTATGTATGAAATTCTAAATTTAAAATTGTTTGCATGCTTAAATGTCTCTCTAGTCAAGAAAATACAAGAATAACAAACATGAGGAAGAAGAAGAAAAGGAGATGGATTTAGAACATGAGGATAATGCTTTCTCACCTACTAAGAGTATGGAGAGTGAAGATGAATATACATCGCAAATGGAGGATGAGGAACATCCTAAAACAAGATCTCCGGTAATTTGCTAACTATTGGTTGTTTTATTACTTTGTACCCATACATTGTCACGGCTTTATTTTCAATTTTTTACATTTTTGTTTTCTTTTATTTCTATTCCATTAAACAAAATGAGGCATTGATCATGTCGCCAATGAAAAATGGTAAAGGTAAAATACAAACACATATAGAAATTTCTTCTCCAAGTGGGAATACTTATGTGCATGACCTCTTGATGGGCTCAAACACACCATGGTACGCTGTCTTCTATATAATGGCTCATTTCCTTTTTGACATAGAATGTAGTGAGTGACCTATGCCTAATAGATCTTCTAAGTGTATCCCCATCCAATTGTGTTCATCCAGATATGGACTTGAGATAACATATGATGCTAAACTTGCAAGTGACATTACACACAAGAGGGCAAGTTCACGTGCACTCAATTTATTTGTCATGTAAGTGTTGCTTGTTAGAGTTTATTTTTGATTGAATAGTTTAGGAATACGTAGCATAATAAGGCCATGAACTTATAGGTGGATGGAGCACATTTTTGAAGAGGAGACTCTCAATCATTTTTGGCTCATTGATATCTTGTGGTTGTCTTTTGCTCGAACCTTGCTTAGTGAGAGGGCAATGCAAAACTACTTTGGCAGAGTTGACCTTTCCAACCACATGCTCACTTTTTTCCCAATTATGAATGAGTATGGAGATGCTAGTGATGTATGATTTATTCATATGTGTCTACCTCAACTTTTACATATATTGTGCAAATGTCTTCTGGCAGAGGCCATTGGACGCTTGATGTATTTTGCAATTGCCATGTATGGCATGTGTCTCACTTACAAAAATACAAGAGTGCAATTTTGTTCTTTGAATCTCTTGCCTTGCAAGAAATTTATTGGTATAGTATCCCCTTGAAGAGGTATGTGTAGCTCTCCTTACACTCTTGTGGTGTCAATTAGTAAATAGGATAGTTATATTTGTGCTTTCAGAGTTTTGTAGTATTGAAGATTATACATCGCATCCAGTTCTCAGAAAAGAGCTTTTAGATTTGGAAAAATGTCATGTTAGAACAATGGAGGTATATCTGGTATTGTGTTGAAAAAAAATTGATGATTTGGCTTCTATACAAGTTTTGTATGTGGTATTTTTTTCTTTTTGTTTAGATGCCAAGGCAAGCAAATAGTAGGGATTGTGGGTACTACATCATAGTTGTCATGAAGTTATTGATCAAAGGTGGTGTGAGTAATCACACACTAAAAAAGTGGGTAAGTATATCATGAGCTTGTGCTTTTGGTGATACTTATGACTAAAATGGATTATGATTCTAAAATGTCTCAATCACTTTAAAATTTTGCAGGTCATTTTAGGATGGTTCTCTCATGCGGTCGTGGAGATGCTCAAGTTGGAGCTTAGTGCTTGGACACTGTACATTGTGATGCTTCGTAGATCACCTAGCTATTAGAAAGCCGTGACAATGATCTATGGTTTTTCTACTTTGATGAACAACAATTCAAGAAATGTACCTTTTTTGAGGGATGCACGTATATTTATGTGTCTTTTGGAGAAATGTATACTTATTTATGCATGTTTTTTGTATGACTACATTCAAGGAATATAATGAGAAAATATGATAACATTGTTACTATTCTCTCTAATAAAGATGGTCTTGATTTCGACCAAGCCCGCATGTCTTTAATTGAATACTCTCAACGTCAAGAATGTCGTAATGCTGGTCATGATACAACTATGATTTCACAAGAGAAAACTGAGTCACAACAGATGGAACGTACTTTTTATGCTCGAAGGCGTCCATTTTCAACGAGGAAACCACAGAGGTGGCCGTTGCGGTAATATTTTCTCTCCTCTCAAATTTCCTAATAAGCAATGTTCTTACTGCAACAGAAATGGCCATACTGAAGGTGATTGTTGGGCATGTCAATATGATTCTCCTGGTCTTAAAGTTATTTTTATTGGATATTCTGACACTTCCAAAGGCTACAAATTCTATGACCCTTCCTCCAAGAAAGTAATTGTGAATCATGATGCTACTTTTAACGAACAGCTTATGGGAGGCTCATGGTCCATGGATGATTCTGATGATATTGAATCATTGCTTCAGGCTTTTCCATTTCTTTCAGATTATGAAACTCTTCCTATAGAGAAACTTTTCTCTTCACAACCATCCATTCCGAATGTTGCCAATGATGATATTGATATTTTTGTTGATCTGCCTATTGAGTTTGAACATGGCTCATGTCATGTTTATGATGACGATATTGCTGATAATGTTTTTTCTACTTCTGAAGATCCGGTCACTTATGATGAAGCTATCTCTTCACCACAAAAGGATCAATGGCAAGAGGCTATGGAAGCAGAGTACGATTCTCTTATCTCTAAAGGTACATGGATACTAACTGAATTACCTCGTGGTTGTACAGCTACTAAATGTAAGTGGGTGTATAAGACAAAAGTAAAAGAAGATGGATCTTTTGACAAATTCAAGGCACGTTTAGTTGCAAAAGGTTACTCCCAAGTAGCCGGTGTTGATTATCAAGAGACTTTTTCACCAGCTGTTTGCATTACAAGTGTTCGAGTTTTATTGGCATTTGCTGTTCAATTTGATTTAGAAGCTCATCAAATGGATGTGCGAACTTCTTTTCTTAATGGTGAGTTGGAAGAGGAAATTTATATGGAACAACCAAAAGGGTTTGTTATTCCAGGTAAAGAAGACCTTGTTGCTCAACTCCATAAGGCACTATATGGTCTCAAACAAGCTTCGCGATCCTGGTTTACAAAATTTGATCTTTTTCTCATCTCTAAAGTATTCATCTCTTGCTCTTCAGACCCCAACTTATACATAAAATGCCAAGGTAGCAGTTTTGTGATTCTTGCTCTTTATGTGGATGATACCATCCTTGTTTCCAATGATTTGGGATTTCTTCACCAAGTGAAAAAGTTATTGTCTTCTGCATTTGATATGGTGGATCTTGGAGAGATTCACTCGTGTATTGGCATTCAAGTACAACGGAACCGTACAAAAGGTATTTTATTCCTTCGATAGTCAAAATTTATTGCAGATACTATTCAAAAATTTGGTATGGAATCTGCACATTCAGCCAATACACCTTGTCTTGTGAGCTCTACGAAGAACACTTCTGACAATGGCGGTTAACTTGTCACAAATCAACCTTATGCTAACTTGATTAGATGTCTTCAGTTTTTTGGCATGAACACTCGTCCTGATATTCTGTTTGTTGCTAATTATCTTGGACAACATCTTGCATGTCCTTCTCTTAAGCATTGGTTTGCTGCAAAGCGTGTATTGAAATACTTGAAAGGCACTACAGATTTTGGTTTAGTCTATCGATGACAACTCACATAGGATTCTATGCAATCTCTTTCTCTTTTGGGTTACACAGATGCAAACTGGGCAAGCTCACATTTATCTATGAAATCTACTAGTGGAAATTGCTTCTTTAAAAATGGTTGTCTTGTTTCTTGGACTAGCAAGAAACAACGTGGTGTTGCAGTTCAACGACTGAGTCAGAATATGTTGCGGCATCACTTGTAGCTCGTGAGTTCATTTGGCTTCGACAAATTCTGGTTGATATTGGTCACTCTCCTCTTTCTAGCACACCCTTGCGGTGTGACAACCAAAGTGCTATTAGTCTTGCAAAGACTATGTTCAACATATTAAGTCAAAGCACATTGCTATCCATTATCATTATGTCACGTATGAGGTACACAAAGGAACCATTATGGTTGAACACTGTCCAAGTGATCAGATGATTGCAGACATTTTGACCAAAGGCCTCAACGAGTCACGTTTCATCCTCTTGCGCTCGGAGCTTGGAGTTTCTTCGGCCTCACTCTTTCTAGATTAGCTTCTTCGCTATTGTAATAGCTTTGTACATATGACATTGTAATCTTTTAGGTACCATGCGCTATGCACACTCCACATTTGCACATTGTGATCTCTGAGTCACTTGAATATTTGTACATAGATGCACACTTCACTTTCACATCATCATTGCTGGTTCATATTTTCACATTGTATAGGGGCTTGGGTTTTAACTTGAACTCCCCAAGGGCTTTTTCATCCAAAGCTAGAGACCTTTGTTTGAGTGGGGGTGTTGGAGCTATATATGGCTCATCCTACTCAACTTGGTCTCACCTATATATTTGTATCTTGTCCTCAATATGAATCAGTCTTTGGGAGCGTATATGGTGTGTCTCTTGTCTCGTCTCTCTCTCTTTCTCTCTACATCTCAACAAAAATTTGGTTTGTTCTATGGGTTATGCTTTGGTCTCTTCATCAAGGCTTTTGTAGGTGTGGTATTGTAATTGTGTAAAAAATGACCAATGTTGTGATCAAGCTAGTGTGGCTTACTCACGGACATGGTAGACATGATGTACTTTTTGTTATGATGAACAACAATTCAAAACCATGTATCATTTTTGAGGATATGATCATACTTATGCATCGTTTGGAGAAATGTATATGTATTTATGCGTCTTTTTTGAGCTAGTACATTCAAGGAGTGTAATGAGAATCTTTGGTTTGTTCTATGGTTTATGCTTTGGTCTCTTCATTAAGGCTTTTGTAGGTGTGGTTTAGTAGTGGTGTAAAGAATGACCAATTTTGTGATCAAGCTAGTGTATGGATTACTCACGTACATGGTAGACATGATGTACTATTTGTTATATGACATGATGTACTTTACAATCTTGCCATCATCAACTTTTTGTGAGGATATTGATCTATGGTTTATTGATTTGATGTGGTTTTAGGGTGTCATATGACTTTCCTCGACTCATTACTTTTAAATAAAGAGCATTAGAAGAAATCCACCTTTGGCTTTTACTTAGAAAAAGAGGGTAGAGAGATAGTAAAAGAGTTTGATTATAAAAGGAAAAGGCAAAAGGATGTAATGTAGCATATACAATTGGCTTTGGTGCAAGGTATCAATCAAATAATTTGAGAGTTGTGAGGATCTTATTGGTAGAAGGGCAATAAAAACATGCTAAAACAAACCATTCTAGTGTAAGTACTCTCTCTCTTTGCCAAAATCACTTTTACTTTTGCACAACATTACTTAAAGAGCTCTTGAAAAGAACTTGAGAACAAGTAATAGAATTGCTAGTAAATTCGGACTGCATAATTAGTAAATTCGGGTTGTAGATAACTTCAATTTGGCATGCTCTCTGAAATTTTGGTAAAGCTGGGTTGCGAATTTAGTAAATTCGGGTGTAAACTTGAAGAACCAATACATGACCACATAACATGAATGAGACTTATAAACTAAAATTATAGAAGTGATAAGCATCCAGATTTGGAATCTAGCTCCAGGATCCAATAAAAATGTCTGTGTACAACAATGAGTACAATAAATACAAGGACACTCATCAAATTGAACAAGGTTACGACCTTGTTGGTTTTTTCTATGAAGAATACTAGTTTGGCAAGCGAGATTCTTAGGGTGGGTGATTGGTCCCTTGATGTCTCCTTCAATCAAAGTCTCACAATCTACTTTGCGCTTCCCATGGCCAAGAGGATTTTGAGTGACATGTGCTTGAGCTTGGCAAATGCTACCTCGCATTGGCAGTTGAACATTAAAAAATCAAAAAGTTAGACATTGAACACCTTGGGAAATGTAAGGAGCCTTCACCTATGGAATGAGATTTTCCACCCATGCTTTCTGAACATGAAACCAACATAGAATAATGTGACATGAAATTTAACGACGTGGCCCTTATATTAGCATTTCTTAACGATGTGCATATTGATCAATCACACTTGAAAATGCTTCTAGTTCTTGTTGTGACTTGTCAATGACGAGTGCAACTGGTCGAATGCATCCCATTCTTGCAAATATTATTTTGAGTGTCACCTCCAAAGTAGTAACATTATGATGTGCCCATTTATCCGTTGTGCATAACATGAACCATAACGGTATGCCTCGTCCAAGTTGGTTGGGTATTACTGCTGCAAATAAGGGAAGACCAAACACATCTGTCTTGAATGTGTCAATTGCCCATGAATTGTTGGAAGAGAATCGCATAGCCATATGTAGCATCCAATAATCTTGCCGAATTAAAATGAATGGTTTTTCCTTTGGATTTTGTGCGTTTGGATTATAAGGCTAGAAATAGACCACCCGCGTACATAGAACATGTCAATAGAATACTAGCAAGATGTTGATGGAGAAGAAGCGGTAGATTTATAACCTTTTATTGTTTTTGTAAAGGTGCAACCTCACTATGCATGGTTGCCTAATCATCATTAGGAATTCTACCTGTACACACAACCACGATAAATAAAAGCAATGATATACACCTCAATAATGGCAAAAGAATAAGGCTGAGCCTACCTTCAATGCGTTTTTGATAGGACAACATTTGAACCTCCTTGGGAATCATAAAGAACCGAAATATGATGTGATCAAGCATGGTAGGTCTCTCCCTTTGATACCTTTCTTTAGATAGTGACGTTTGTGCAACATGATGAGAGCTACTGATAGCAAAAAAATCCTTAGCACAACATTTCACAATAGATGGGTGTATTGGAAAATGATAGAGATCACTTCTACAATCCGGGACATGGCCGTAATGATTAGGGTAAATATTTATAGTAACCTCATATTTATGTTTATCATTACAAATATAGTCAATCACAAGAGTTGTAGACTGCTGCTTCCTTGCAAACCGCACCATAATTAGTCTTATTTTGTGCTCAATCATTAGTTTCTCTAGTTGAAAATCCAAATTGGTTTTGAATGTACTTATTACATATGATGGAACCATGTTAAGATCAAACTTCCATTGAGACGACACGTTAGTCTTCTTTTTATGGGTACATATACAAGAGCTGACAAAATCTTTGATGTAGGATATGGGAATCTCATAGCTATGTGCATCAATGCACCATGTGGACTTCAATGTACCAAGTGTGTTGGCAAGATCTCTATGACAAGATGATCCATCTATGTGATGCCCACCCTCAACAATGGTTTTCCAATCCTCCACACACGCGATTCTCATGGATGGGTTGAGTTTGAGACAAACACAAAGTGAACCATTTTCTTCTTCTCTGAAGCAAAATGTAGTCTTTAATTTTGCACCACTTCTTAAGATCAAGCATCCCTGTATGATAAATCATTTTGAGTGTATGAAAAGATATGGAGATATCCTCATTGAGCAATGTGATCATTAAGATATATGCACCCCTATCAAATGAGAAGTCCCTGGAAGATATATGATGAGTCACATCCATTCATGGAGTCCTCAGCATTGGCATTATCAGGGTCCTGTTCATTTTGTGTATGTTCGTGTGCATCATCTTCTTCTTCACTTGAGCTAGTATAGGAGCTTCCCTGGATGCTAAAGTCGTCATCCGCATCATCCGTTTCAACATACCACTCAATGACCACAATAGACAAGAGTGGAAGAGGGAAAGGAAAAAGGGAATAAGTATTCAGTTTAGGTGTAAGTAGGAGGAGAGAAGGAAAAAACCACACTGCATCCCACCCGAATTTACAGAACAGTCTGAATTTAGTATTTTTGAACGTAAGTTCTTCTTATGCTTGATGCCTCACACTACGTCCAAAATGATCATAATGTGAGGCAGTGAACATATTCTTGCATTTAATGACCACATTTTCTCACTTTTTAAGCTCTTAATTCCAAAAGTGATATTATTGAGTCATCATTATTTAACGTCATCCCCCCTCACCTAAATTTACCAATTTCTCTGAATTTACTAATTTTTTTGAATTTACCTAACTTCATTCACAAAAATTGACGGCCCGCTTATCTCTAAGGGGACAATGCACATGGAGCCAGCTGAGAAGTGATTCCCTTGCAAGGGTGTGAGCCGAGGTGGGAGTCATGCAGTATACATTCTAAATGGAGGGTCACATGTGGGGATCATGCATAGGAAGTTCTAAATGGAGGGTCACATGTGGGGATCATGCATAGGAACTTCTACAAAGAGACTAAACTTGTGATGCACGAGCAGGGGGAAGACAATTTTTTTCCTTTTTTTTAATGCTCACCTCCTATAAGTGGGGTATTTTCAGGGTTCTTTAATTTGTTTCTTTTCTATGAGGGTCAACTTTCAAGGATTATTGGGAGGGCTTTTTGGGGGGAACCGACAACAAAAGGGAATTATTGTGCTTGAGAGCAGTTGGAGGTGATCAAGGAAACTCGAGAAGAGCGTCAAGAGCACAAGAAAACTGGACGGTGATGAAACTTGAAGGAGTTTTTCTGTGTCGAGGGTTGCAATTTGAAGGGCATACCAAAGCGGACGTATGCAACAGAATTATAAAAGAGCAATTAAAAAAATTGAAGCTGTATCTGTTGCTAGTTGACAACATCTCTTGAGTTTCAAATCTCTGTTTCTTAGTGTCATATTAGTTAATATAATTCTGATTTGCAGTCTTCTCTCTCTCAACCTCTCTTTAATCAGCAATATTACGTGTATTAAACTATTAACTAAGTCTAACTGCACTCTTTTATCCTAGTTTGAGCATCTGCTAAGCTCCTATCTACAGTGAGAGGCTTGGTGCTTTCTCGGTCGACCTTGAAGAGCCGTGCACTCCGACAAATTTGGTATCTTGATGCAAAATTGACCGGGGTAGACCGAGTCAGACATGGTGACAAGCTAAGTGAAAGAGATGCAACACATTATAGGGCTAATGGTTGCTGTTTTGCAGCAACAATATTCAAATCAATTGCAATTTATGAACCAAACTTTGGGTACTGGTTTGAAAATCAAGAACTGGGCACTCTAATGGAATTGATATTTCTATTAATTATTGTAGCAGACAGGTGGAAAAGACTTGGCCGAGCTAGGCCTACGTATACGGAAATATATTTCATGTATTATTCAGGTGCTCTTTATGAGCTTCGGCCATTTATGACTGGCGGGCCAGTTTGTACTCACTTTGACCATTTGAGAAATCTATAAAATAAATATGTGCAAGAGGAAAATGGTCACTCTTGCACGAGGGGGAGATTGCACCCAGTGTTTGTATTGTTCTTCTCTCCTCTTCTCTTATCTCTCGCCGTGCCGGCATAGCACTCCGCTCTAGGAGGTGCGCCTGGAGGCTTCTTTTCTCTCTCTACCGCTCTATGTCTCTCTTTGTTCGAGTACGGCGTTGCATACGTGCTATGGGTTTGTGCCAGGTATGCCGATTTGTGATTTTCATGGATTGCAACATGTTATTTACGTATTTTGTAGGGCAACCCGCATTCCGTTTGTAGCACTGGTATCAGAGCAC
Source organism: Adiantum capillus-veneris (assembly GCF_014529385.1). Classification (NCBI taxonomy): domain Eukaryota; kingdom Viridiplantae; phylum Streptophyta; class Polypodiopsida; order Polypodiales; family Pteridaceae; genus Adiantum; species Adiantum capillus-veneris. The sequence goes on along the minus strand of NC_140936.1, from coordinate 147,072,446 downwards.
AAAGATACGCTCTTGATAATAATTAGGCAAAGAGATCCTCAAAAAAATGGCATCTAAGCAAGGGTTTGTATGATTATGCACCAATGGTAAGTGTTACAAAATTCCTTGATGCTACCTATCTCTGAAAAATCCTTCGATATCTTTACATTAATCCTTCACTAATTTGTAATTAGTGCGAGCGGTCGAATAAGATATAAAAAGATCTTGGCCTTTTATGCAATAGGATCCATATGCCATTGCATAGCATGATGAGTACTTTGAGAATTTAATTTCCTCGAATAATCTAATGGTGGGCAGGAAGAGCAGATGAGCATATGAGAGCTTATCATGGTAAGGTAGGTAATAGGATTTTATGATATGTATAGCTAGAGGAAGTAGTAGAAGAAGAATTTATCACAGCATTAAGAGACCCCATAGATCTATGCAACGAGTCTTATATTCAAGAACTCTTATTCCAAGCATGTCCATACACAAACACTGGGTGCAATCTGCCCCCGTGCAAGACTGACCATTTCCCTCTTGCACGTAATTATTTTATAGATTTCTCAAATGGTCAAAGTGAGTACAAACTGGCCGGTCGGTCATAAATGGCCGAAGCTCATAAAGAGCACTTGGATAATACATGAAATATATATATATTTCCGTATGCGTAGGTCTAAGCCTTTTCCACCTATCAGCTGCAATAATTAATAGAAATATCAATTCCATTACAGACATTGCTATGAATGAGTGTCTGCTTGAGTATGGAAGGATGTTATAGGATAAAGATGATGAAGAAGTTGTTCGGGCAGTCTATGCAAAGCTAAGATTGCAGATTTCATGATGAAGGTTGAAGCAGAAGATATACAGGGTTGAGAAAGGCATGATGAATCACATGATTTGTCCATACATGAGGGAGACATGAGAGATCACATGGTGTAGTTGTGCATGAGCATCTACAGGGTTTGAATACACTAGATTTTGAGGGCCTGAATGTACAAGAGAATGTGCTTGAAGATCCGCAAGGTGATGAATCAGAGAAGGTGCATACTCCTTCTTTATCAAGATTTTATGATGCAGGGGACACAATGTGGTAGATTGATCCTTGATTTGATGGTGCTTATTCGGACAGGTGCATGATCAAGTGCAATCTCTTGGTGTTGCCTACAATTGGGTTCATTGTGATGATCATATGGATAGGGCTTTGGATTCTAATTTCCATGAGCATGTTGAGATTTCTGCTACAGAAGTTCAAAAATATTTGGATGAGGAAGAGAATATTCATATCAGTCTATAGCAGGTATGGCTAGTATTGTGCATGCCCTATATGAAAAGCCTAGTTTACTATCTGAGATGTGTAGGGTAGAGAATTCTTCTGAAGCTGTGGACCCATAACTTATGTGTTTATTAGACGAAGCTTTGGAAGGATTCTTAGTTATGGATGCTAAGGGTATTGAGCAATCTGATTTTGTGCATAATTAAGTTTATCCTGATGCAGCTAATGAGGACCTTATACAAGTACTAGATAAGGCTATATTAGATTTTGGGTTTGTACCAAAAAGGGAATCTTTTCTTGATGTCCATCTCAGCTTGTAGATACGGATCATGACAACGTGCTTATTTGGCAATGACGTGAGAAAGTAGATCGTCGATATATTATCTTTTCTCTTACTGATTCCCTTTTGCTTGATATGTATTAAAAACCTACTTTCCACGACGTATGGAAGTACCTTATTGCAAACTTTTAGAAGAATTTGTTACAGAAATACTTTATTTGAGAGGGTTTCTTAACAAGTTACAATATAAAGTTGGTACTTCCATGACGGGACACGTTGAGTTTTTCAAATCTGTCATTAATCAACTTGCTGCTGTGAATGATCCTATTCCACACAAACAACTGATTACACTTCTCCTTGATACGGTGAAGGATTCTTCTTATGATAACATTGTTACATTCTCTCTAATAAGGATGGTCTCGATTTCAACCAAGCCTGCATGTCTTTAATTGAATACTTTTAACATCAAGAACGACGTTGTGCTGATCATGTTTCATCTATGATTTCACAAGAAGAGACTGAGTCACAATAGATGGAACCTGCTGTTTATGCTCAAAAACATCCATTTCAACGAGGAACCTCAGAAGTGGACGTCACATTAATATTTTCTCTCATCTCAAATTTCCTAATAAGCAATGTTCTTATGACATCAGAAATGTCCATACTCGAGATGATTGTTGGGAATGTCAATATGATGAAGAACACGATATTACCACTAAACAACCACGTTCATCTAGAGATTCTTCTTCTTCTTCTTGTGAATATTGTGGACGATCTAATCATCCTACTCATACGTATTATAAGCGTCCATTCAACCAAGATCGTAATAGAGCATATGCTACTGAATATCGAAACAATATTGTACCAGAAACAAGCTGCATCCTATGTTCAATTGCTCCAGACAGAATACTTCATGTACGTGATGGATCACATTTTATTGTCCATTTTGGTGCTACAAAAAATCTGACATGTCAGTATAAATGGCTCCATAACTATCATCCACTACCAGTTCAACATGTTGTTTATCTTGCTGATAATACGACTTGTCAAGTAAAGGGTATCAGAGATTTATATCTTGGTACCTTATCTTCTTCCACTCAAATTTTGCGAGTAGTGTTACATGTACCAGATCTTCAACGTAATCTTCTTTCAGTTTCTAAACTTGTTAATCTTGGTCTCTTTCTTAAATTTGATCATACAAAATGCCAAATTGAGAAAGATGGACAGACTATACCCACTGCTCCTTGAAACGGTAATTTGTTCAAAATCTCTCTCAATGATGCTGTAGCAAATGTTATCACTGCTTCATGATTGCAATGTATGTCATCACCATTTTGTTCATGCTGATTTCTTAAAACTCCTTGATCTTCAGCGTCGTGATCTTGTTCATGGCATGGATCTTAAAGCTCATCCCCATATGAGAATTTTTGAGTTTTGTGCTCTTGGGAAACATAATCGTATACCCTTTCCTCTCTCAAATACAACTCATCCTTATGACATATTGGATCTTATTCATACTGATACATGTGTGCCTCTACCTTCTTCGAGATCACAATAGTGCTACTTTATTACCTTCATTGACGATTTCTCACGGTATACAACTGTATTTCTACTTAGACAAAAATATGAGGCCTTATTTGTTTTCAAACAATTCCACAAGGCTGCGGAACTTCAAACTAATCATTGCCTCAAGAAGCTTCGTAGTGATGATGCAGACCAATATGTTTCTCGAGAGTTTGTGAGTTACTGTGTTGATAGTGAAATTCATTATGAACACACTATTCCATATTCACCTCAATAGAACGACGTTGTTGAACAAAATAATCGCACTATTCTCAATGTTGTTAGATGTATACCGATTCATTCTAGGTTATCTCGTGTTTTCTAAGCTGAAGCTACTTTGACAACAGTATTTATTCAAAATCATCTTTCTACTAATGTACCCTCTGGTAAGATACCCATCACATCATGGACAAGTGACATACCTTCTGTATCTCATTTTTGAACCTTTGGATGTATTGCTTATATTCGGGGGTTTCTTTTTTGCGAGCTTCGTGTTTCGTTCTTTTGCAATTAGTACTTTTTTCTCGTTCTTTTGCAATGCAACATGGCCTAAATAGCATGTCTAAGACAAAATTTGCGTACAACTATTGGCTAGAAGTAAACAAATATAAATCTAAAACCAAAGTTTGAAGTACAAATTTTTTTAAAAATTGGTAGAGTTTCCTTCATTTTAGCTTTAAAAAATTTTAAAAGTAGTGCTCCACCTTCATCACAAAGGCCTTTGCAAGAGATTAGGAATTTTCACACACACATAAGACTAACAGAAAACCCTTCATATAAGTTTGTACTTTTCTGTTCTTTTGCAGTGAAACATGGCCTAAATGAGCTTGTCGAAGACAAAATTTGCACACAAACTATAGGCCAAAAGTAAAAAATATGAATGCCAAACCAATTTTTTCAAGTACTAATTTTTTTTTTTGCAAGAGTTTCCTTCATTTTAGCCTAAGAATTCCAAAAAGTATCTCTCCACCTTTATCAAAAGGCCTCTACAAGAGATTAAGGACGTTCAAAACAATGAAAATACTAACAAAAAATCTTTCAAATAAAACCTTTATTAGCTAGCACCTAGAGAAAAAGTATGCTCTTTAAAAAAGAATTGAAAGTATGATAGGTAGTCTCACAAGGTGATCTTAAATCTTTCTCAAACCAACATAGAGACATTCCAAACATAGTGACATCAGTCATGTAGTCACACATTGTTACCACCCCAAAAAATGTTAAAGAAGTACATAATCCGTAGATCATAGTAGTAACAAAATCAAATGTATGGATCTTGTCACAACAATCTCCTCCCTCTTAGCTTGGCATGGGTCCACACACTATGGGAGAAAGACACTGATCATAGAGTACATCATCTAGCTCTAAACACATGCAATGTCTCAGGTCTTCTGCACTTGCCTTCCCCAACCCACCACACCCTGCAAACACATCCAAGACATTGTTGCAACGTTATGTGAATGTTGCCAGCAACCACCTGACCATGTCACCAACATACAAATAAACACCATTACTCTTGCGAGTGGTGGAAAGAATGTTTCAAACTTAATTAATACAAGGACCATTCAAATCAACATCATACAAGATAAGTGACATACCAAAAAAATACACTACTTCTCTTCGCACCACCTCTAACAATTTCACCATCGACTTCTGTGGGGAAAACACTATTATCTAAGACATAGCTACGGTATGCTGGAAACAACCTCTCCTAAATCTTCTCCCCACTCTCTCTGTTGTAGCTCGGCATAGCTTGACCAACATGATGCCAAAGACACATTATAAGATCAAGCACCTATTTGAATATACAAATTGTAAATATGATATTATCAAATTAAGAAGCTTACCATAAAATAAATAAAAACAAGATATACTAAAACATCAATGGTCTTACCGCCTCTCTAGTGACGGGATTTCGATATGCCTTGGAGTCACACACAAGCATCCAAGTACGATGAAGTACAAGTCCCACTCTTGATGCATACACAAGGAACTCCCCTATATGCTCAGCTAAGCACATGGTGACCAAGAAGCCCTTGTCGGGCAAATAATCGCAAGAAAGATCCATGCAACCCCTTACCAAACCCGACGAGAAACTATTCCACTTGGGAATAGTCATGCCCTCTAAAAAATTCAAAATGTTAATAAGACAATTTACTTTCTTGTATCCTTTAAAATAATAAAATTTTACTTACCCCAAGGGATAGGACCAAGGGCGTCCACCAATAAACCCGTAGGAAAATCTGCAAATATCAATCGAGCTACCTCTCAACATGGCACTCCATCTTTGCTATAAATGTGCGTCTTTTGAGTGGAAAAAAACTTGTTGATGCTATTTAAAAAAAAAATTATAGTCATATATTTGAAAACATACTAAATTTAATGTTTCATGGACGTTGCATTTACCTACTTAGAGCTAATCTATCAATTTGGGTCACATCAACAAGTAGAGCATCAACAAAAGTCTTTACATGCAAGTAACTTTAGATTCAAATTCATTTGAGAAAACTTACCACCAGAACGTGTCATAGGTTGTCTCTCCCAACTCTCTCGACTTAGAGAGGACTTTGCAACAAAGGAGGTAGTAGGCGCTAAAGAGACCTCAACCGCATTCATCCACTTTGGATCACTTGAGGTGCTACGAGGTTCCATAAGCCCTTTACCTTTCTTGTCCAAAATGCCAACAAAAGGATAAGAAGTAGCTCTTGTGGTTGTTTGAGTAGTCCTCACATTGGACTGTGTACCTTGGGTAGCTTTTGTGGCCTTCTTACTAGCTTCAATCTCGTCACTTCCTTCTCTTACTTGATGCTCCATAGAAGAGGGTGTAGTAAGTACGTCAAATTCTTTATTACTATGGGTCTCTTACTTGAATCCTACAAGAATCATTGTTTCTATCATCATATGCATGGCTTTAAATTACACACATACATTTATAAATTAATCTTTCACATGGTTTTAAGAACTTACTTTCATGAAGATCCTTCTCTTACTTTGGGATTACACCAACCGGATAATCTAGCCACCAAGGACATAATCGTGCTTCCCATGGTGTCATATTTTTCTCAATCAAGGAGGGAGAATACATAGTGCTCTCATCATCGACATCAACCCACTCTATTGTCAATTTTGAAATCTCACCCAATCTTCCCTCTTCAACACATTGCAAATTTCCACCTGCAACAATATCAAAGAACAAAGGAAACTAGAAGTATTGAGAGAAGAAAAGAATTCAGTAACCACAATTTTTTCAGTAGATTCTCCTTTGTTTTAGAGATCATTTTTCAAAAAATAACCATTAAAGCCACCCTATCTTAGGCTTCCACGTGGAATTTAAGGCAAAAGCAATATTAAAGAAAATCAAGCCACCACATATTTTTTATATTCTACTTTATTTTGGTAATTCCATGACACAAGATATACAAACCATCCATTTTTAAGCTTCTATGAGGATTTTAAGGTATAGAATGAAGTACTTCTCATCCATGCATATCACAATGCAATAATCACCACCAATAGAGAAGTTATCTTAGAGTCAAACCTATACACCTACAACATCCAAAGACTTCAACCCATCCATAAGATACGCAAAAGCCTGGATGTAATTACCTCACAATTACTCTACATGTAAACATATTCATAAATTCTAACTTATATTTCACTTTATGTTTACCTGCACAACATGATTCTTCAAGCTTATCTTGAAGAATTCATCGAATGAATCCGGTAATTGTGTCCCTTCAACATGTATCTTTTGGATTAGAAGAGAGGCCTCAGAGTGAAGATGAGCCCAATATGCTTCTTTCTTCATGTAAGTCCAAAATGCCTTATAATCTTGGGTCTTAGGACTTTGTCAGACTCATGAGTTGTAGCAATATTTTCTTCCTACAATACATACAAACTTAAACTTAAAGAAAACATTGAACAAAATCAAGTATAGACAAATAAATGCATCCAAAATTTCTTTCACGAGAGATTTTATAACTTGTAAGGCAGTACAACTTGTCTCTTGTAATTTTACACATGCTTGTATCCTCCAATCAACACTTTGAAGGAATCCTCTCCATTATGGGGATTTGCAATGCATAGATACTTGTAGCCTCTATCTTTGAGCCACTCCTCCTCCACTCTAGTAGCTTTATCTAATCTTTTCTTCCTCTTGGACTCATCTACACCAAATGCTTCAATCTTTGCCTTTTCTTTAAAGAGGAATGCTTGAAATTCATCCTTACATCATAAATTAATTATGTAACCATCAAGCAATACACAAAACTATAAATAGAAGGAAGAAAATAGAGAGTAGTCACCTTCCAAACAAGTTGTGAAATCAATCCACAAGGAGAGTTATACCAAGGAGGAACACCATGATAATATTGGGCCTCTACACTCATCTCAACTTCTACCCACTTCCTCATTTCAGGTGTCAATCTATCTAGAATAGATTCTTTGTTGGCAACACCAAAGTTTTGAAACATGTACACCTTATGATCAATGTTTGGAGTCACTTGAGCTCTAGAAATCCTATTTACAACAATAAATTATGTGAAGTGAATAGTTAAGCATAACGTATCCTTCTCATGGAGTAAAGAAATGTTAAGTCACTTACGCATTGGTTGTGTCTAGGGCGAGTACAAGCTCTGCCTCCTTTGCCTTTCGTACTTGTATAAATTGACACCTCACACTCACATGGTATTTCACATTATCGACGTACTCTGTATATTAAAACAACAACTATAAGATTCATATAGAAGTATCATTCACAACAAAGAAATTAGAAAATGTAAGAAAATGACATACTTTTCGTGATACGTCTCCACCATGTCTTCCACCTGTGGTTACCATCCCAAACCAGAAATTTCTTAACCCTTAGGTCATTCCACTCTTTTCCAAGAGCTCTCTCCAACTCATCATTCTTTTGACACCATACAGGTCCCCACTCTTCAAGGTTGCTTGTTGTCACTGGCATTATCTCTCCTCTAGCAATCTCCATGGAAACAAGAAAATGACCCATAGTTTCAAGATAAGCAGATGAGTCAAAAGAAGATATCAACCATTGTGCATCATCAATGGAAAATCTAACATCTTCATGAGCCACCAATCTACATAGAGGAATAGGAGGAGGCGTAGTCCTTTTCTTCACATAAAACTTACTTAACACATCATTCATCAAGCCAAGAGAAACTTGTTTGCCCAATTTTCTTGAATGTTTCTTCTCCTTACCATCATCCTCTCTCCCATGATCACTGTCATTACTCATCTCTTCATTTTCATCAAGACCTTCTTCATCCATGTTAGCCTCTACAAAAAGAAACAAAAAAAACCTAAATCATAAAAATAACAAAAGGAAAAGTAGTCAATGCTATAAACATGTCAATGGGTCATACATACCTTATATATGATTAGAATCCTCATCCACTTTGTCTTCATCATCAATGAAAACACATGTTTTGTCACGTATGTGTTTTTTCTTTTTAGGGGTAGTGTCTAAAGGACATGGACGTGATGATGCTTGTTGTTCTATCATTCTTTTAGAAATACATCCTAAACACAACTTCATGTTCACATCACAGCTATTATGTTGAGAGACATGGATCTTTCTTTTTGTGTTCTTTCTCTTGGGAGCCATTAGATACACTATAAAAATCATACAATATTCAAAAGTTAGATGTTTGGCAAAACCAAAAAATATTTTGAAGTATAGAAAATTAAAAAAATGGACAGAGTCTATTTTGTTTCTACACAACAATGAAATTGAAAGCTTAGTGTAGAGTAAGTGTTTGAGCTCTCATATCATCCGCTTGCAAGCGGATAATCAGAGAGCTCAAAAACTTTTAAGTTTTATCTAATTTTAATACAATAGTTTAAAATAGCCACCCAAACTAATATTTTTTTTCAAGATAATAATACACTTGAAATCATTATTTCAAGGTACTATTTTACATAAGTACTTAGTGTATAGTAGATGTTTGAGCTCTCTAATCATCCGCTTGCAAGCGGATGATTGGAGAGCTTAACAAGTCCAATAATTGTGATACAATAACTAAAATCAAGGTAATAAAATATTCAAAACTTAAATATCAACACTATATCAAGGCATGATTTTTCATAAGTACTTAAAGAGTTGAACACTCTTATGTTTCTTGTAATTTTAAGGAAATATTTGAAAATTGTCAACAAAACTAACCTCTTTCTCAAGAGCTTAACAAAGTAATAGAAAAGAAATAAAAATTTTACAAATCTTGCAAGCTTGCCTCTGTGGGAGAAGGAAGCGGACACATGTTTTTCACGGACTACACTATAGGTTTAGAAAACTCAAAATTTTCCAAAATTTCCTTCTAAAGTTTCCAAAATTCCCTTCATAAATTTTAAAGTTCCCAAAATTCCCTTCATAAATTTTGTCATAAATTATAAAAAATTGTCATAAATTCCCAAAATGCTCTTCATAATTTTTGAGATTGAAATTAAATCTCTTTGAAGTTATCAAATACATCTTACATCTCTTCATATTATTCGAAAAATTCCCAAGGTATCCTTCATATTTTTTCATAAATTCTCAAAATGCCATTCATAATCTTTAAAATTGATATCAAATTTTTGGAAAGATAGTCTATATCATAATTTCATAAGAAGATTGTTGTCTATCATTACAATCAGATTTTTAGTTTGTTATGTAGGATTTTGAGATGCAGTGCTTTACTAGTTTTAGACATAATTATTTATCTGTAAGGTAATTTGTGACAAATTACATGCTAAGAACTCAAGAATGGTTCTTAATTGTAAAAAAAAGAATAAAAATTTACAAATCTTGAAATATCCAACCTAAATAGATACAAGGGTATTTTGAAAATTTTCACGAATTACAAGGTCTTTTTTACAACTAATCTCAAAATGAATAAAAAATTTCTTAGATTAAACAAAAACTTTTTTAAAACCCACAAGGTGACCCTACCGTCGTGAACTATTTTTTGTGTGTGTGTGGGTGTGTTTGCACGTAAGAACTCTTAAACTATTAAAATTAATGAAAAACTATATGCTCCATAAAGTTTTCAAATAAAAAAGAGAAAAAAAATTAGTGAATCATTCTCTCTCTGTGCTGATGGCTACACAATTAATGTCTATTAAGTTTTATTCATGTCACACAATCACTCATATTATTGTGTGAGATCTTCCCACTTATTGCATTATGTGAACTACATTCATTTCTGTTCCTCTCTTAGCTCCAGAGCTCTCTGTTGCTCCATAGCTCTTTGGTGCTCCATAGCTACAATGTGTTACTCCATAGCTCTCATGAGTGCTCCAAGCTCTGTGTTGCTCGCTTGGCACATTGCTGGTGACACTGTCACACTTGATATTCCATTGCACAGTGGTAACGTATTGCTAAGCTCTCACAATCTTAAAAGTTTGTTACCTCCTTCATTTTTTTTTCACGGACTACATGCAATTATTCAAGAAGACAATAGTTTGTTTGAGCTTTCTATGACTCCACATTGTGACCATGAAGACAATGAACACTACCTGGTTGATGATTCTTTGTCAACCAAATATCTATTATTGCACACCACAGAGTGTGTTTATGTATCGGATAGCGAGAGATTGGAGATAAATTGCGCAAAGTACAAAAAAACAAAGCTAGATGATATGAGACCTACAGATGGAGAAGCGTGTGTGGAAGTATTGCAACTTGATGGTGAATTTGAAGAAATGGAAGGTAGGCCATCTATGTCAATTGCTCATTGGATACAAAATGGAGAAGGGGCACCTCGACTTAAGAAGCTGTTAAAGATGTGAGGCAATCCTCTACAGGTAGCTGAACTTCCCACCACCTATAATGGTAGTTTGTGTTTTGAGTTTCCTGTAACTTTTGGGAAAATGAAGAGAATGAAAGGGATGGAGCAAAAACACGATAGTCATCTATGGACACAACCATCCCAAAAAAATATGACAATAGCTTGTATAGTGAGGCTAAGTTATTTCCTTGGGAATCTACAATGTCACCACCTCTCTTGTCCTATTTACATGAATGAGAAGAAGTTCAATGACAGCTATTTTCATGGTCACTTGGATAGGCACGTAAGCAAGGGATATCCTGTCGGTGAGGGTAAATAAAAAATTTACTGTCACTATTGCCAAAAAACAATGACATGCATTGATGTATGCAAGGCTATGATCTATTATGTTTTCCCTTTGGATGAGAGTATGACTCGAATGGTACTCATATTAGAAATCATGAGCACAGTGTTCAACCAGGCACATCAAGATCCAATATAGCAAAAGTGCTGAACTTGGTTAGCACAGTTCTTAAAATAGAGAAAGGTGGACCGTGAAAAATACAAATTCTAGTAGCTCAACAAATGTTGTTTGAATCTTTAACGAGAGAGGGTGAAGAATTCATAACTGATCAAGGTTTACTTGGTTTTCTGGAGGAGATGATGCCACTAGTGCAAAAAAATGGGTATGCATGGATTCATGTGTCTTATGTTTTTTTTTTGGTATGTTATGTCATTTACATTAATAAGGATATTGCATGTAGATTTAAAGGTCTAATAACCAAAGAAAAGGTGAAGCAATCTGTTCAGATGGGTGAAGGATATGACAATATTTTGCAACAACAACGACATTGTATGTTTCCCTTTCTCCATGGCAGTAGATTTCCAGGACAAGGCAATGGAAGAGAAAAATGTTACCTTTTCAAGATGTCTACAAAAGGTCCTTCATTAGGTGTGGACCTAGTAAACCAAATGAGACAAATTGGGCAAGGGGACTTGAGGAATGCTTGGGTTCACTTTGATCATACACATAGGATAGATGGATGGGCAACACTATCATGTTATGTGTGATCCGGGCTAAATTTGTTTCTAATTGAAAATATGAAATATTTATCCTTCAAAAGGTTTGTCCTAACATTTGCATCATATTTTTCCAGAATGCGAGCGTTGCAGGTTATTGCAATTTGTGAAGCAAAGAGGAGGAAGAAGAGTTTTAAGTATTGTTTTTGGAAAGTTTGAATGCTACCATGGCTAAATGTGGGCAAGAACCACCTAATTTTGCAGGGTTCATGTCAGATGAGGCACGGGCAAACTGGTTGGCAGTAAGGACAGTGTACAATGGAGGCCCGCATAATATTATGGAAGGTAGAGAGCGCTCTTGCCTTTTCCATTGGGAGCAGAGCTTGAAAAAGTACACAAGAAAATTTGTGCCTGCACAAAAGCAAAATGAGCATATTGGAATGTGTCAAGCATGGAGACTCTCAACAATTGTAGAAGAGGCTACAATTAATGCAAGGCATACCAAAGATTGGTGGTTGATTCATGTTCCTGAAGAGAACTTAGAGGAGCTTCAATGATGGTTTAAATGGTGGGAACAACAAATTGAGCATTGGGGAAACATCAACAAGAATTTCAGTTTATATTTTATTTCTTTGTGATCCAAGAAAAACCATGTTTGATTACTCAACTACAATTTTGTGGATAGGCTAATAAAATTCCATGGAGCAGGCACAAATTCCAAGTATAAACTTGTATGAGAGCATTCATGCTAGCTTGTTGGCTGCTGAAGGGGAAAGAAGAAAGATTTCATTATATAATGCATGTGTTAGCAATGTCTTAAACTCGTATATATAATGTGCAAAGCGTTTGGGTTTCTTGACAGGTCGTTATATAGGCACGGGTCCCACACTTGGATCTATGCTCTCAAGAGTCGAGAGACAACAAACTCCAAGTCCAGCTGCCATTGCAAGGGTGGTGCAAGGAGTTGTCATAGGCACCCCAATGTATGAAGAGCCCACATTGCATGGTGACAAGGAAACCGTGCAACGAAATAAGAGAGAGAGAGAGAGAGAAGAAAAGCTATTGGTTCTCATCGTCCATAATATGTAATGGAGTCAAAACAACACAAAGTTCGTGGTCGTCCACATCATATCAGATTTGAAACCATGGAGTCAAGCAATAGTGAAGAAGAAGATATTGAAAAAGATTATATGCCTGAAAATCAACATTTGACATGCAACACAGAGCAGTCAATCTATGTAGAGGAACATGATGCTACATGTGAACAATGGGCCTTGCGTAGAATTCCCATTCATTGTAATAGGAATTGTTTTGGTGTTGTGGGTAGGAAAAATTGTGGTAACACTCTTAATAGTCATGGTATAGGTTTGGTTGTGCCATGCTTTTGGTTAGAAAGATGCTACAAAGACAAAACCATAGAGAAATGGCTATGGTTCTGCAATCATGATGTGGAGCACACAAAGTCAGTTAAAAATCAGGTGAAGGAGGTACCAATAGCCCCTATGATCTGGCCCATTGCAAGGGGGACAAAAGTCTCAAGAGAAGAGCTCGCTAGTCTTACAATGACAGGTTTTCAAGTGGCTGGTATTATTACACCAAAGCACAAGGAAAATAGGCTTTCTTCATTATGTGGAGAAGGAGGTTCAAGTAGTAGGGGATGAAAGTGGAGGCATGGTATTTCTAAAGAAGCACAAAAAAGGGTTGAAGCAACTGCAGTGATGGTTGGAACCTTCTTAGAGTAAGTCTCGATAATTGAAAAGAAACATGTTGTGTTTTGTATACTTATCGAAAGCTGTTATGATGTTCATATCAAAGGCGAGCCAAGCTGTACATGTCCAGATTTCCAGAAAAGGGTCATACCTCAAGAGACATTCATTGCTTGTAAGCACATGTATTATATGTATGTGCATGTCTTGGGTCTGCAACCTAAGGAGCACATGGTAATACATCAACCCACACTGACTGCGACGGACATTGCCTTCAAACTTAAACAACCCCGTATTTCAATCCCCGTGCTATGAATCCTTTACTTTCTACATCAAAAATAGGCAACCCCATTTTGCCCCTCCCTCTATTAAGTGAACTAGTACGCTCTCAGGTTTTTGATCACACATTGTTGGCATGGTAATGTTTATTTTGTTTAATGATGCAACAACTTATGTGTGATACTTATTGTGTTGATAATCTGTTGTTCTTTTGTGTATAAACTTATCGGGTGGTTTTGGACATTGTTTAGAACATGTATATTTGCTCTAGAAAACGACTCTAAAAAGCACAAAAAATTGTGCATTGTTTAAATAGCACAAAAATAAAAGTTCGTTAAAAAAATGCACTCCTTATATTCATGTTCCCAAAGAAACACAAATAAAGCTTGATGCTCCTGGTCTTAAAGTTATTTCTATTGGATATTTTAATACTTTCAAAGGCTAGAAATTCTATGACCCTTCCTCCAAGAAAGTAATTGTGAATCATGCTACTACTTTTAACAAACAGCTTATGGGAGGCTCATGGTCCATGGATGATTTTGATGATAATAAATCGCTGCTTCAGGATTTTCCATTCCTATTAGATGATGAAACTTTTCCTATAGAGAAGCTTTCCTCTTCACAACCATCCATTTCAAATGTTTCCAATTATGATATTGATATTTTTGTTGATCTGCCTATTGATTTTGGACATGGTTCATGTCATGTTTATGATGATGATATTATTGATAATTATTTCTCTACTTTTGAAGATTCCATTACTTATAATGAAGCTATGTCTTCACGGATCATTGGCAAGAGGCTATGGAAGCAGAGTACGATTCTCTTATCTCTAAAGGTACATGGATACTAATTAAACTACCTCTTGGTCATACAACTATTAAGTGTAAGTGGGTGTATAGGATGAAGGTGAAATCAGATGGATCTTTTGACAAGTTCAAGGCATATTAAGTTGCAAAAGGTTACTCCCAAGTTGCTGGCATTGATAATCAAGAGACCTTTTCACTAGTTGTTTGCATTACAAGTGCTCAAGATTTATTGGCATTTGCTGTTCAATTTGACTTAGAAGCTCATCAAATGGATGTGTCAACCGATTTTTTGAATGGTGATTTGGAATAGCCAAAAGGGTTTGTTATTTCAGGTAAAGAAGACCTTGTTGTTCAACTCCATCAGACACTATATGGTCTCAAACAAGCTTCGCGGGCCTGGTATACAAAATTTGATCTTTTTCTCGCCTCTAAAGGATTCATCTCTTTCTCTTCAGACCCCAACTTATACATAAAATGCCAAGGTAGCAGTTTTATGATTCTTGCTCTTTATGTGGATGATACCATCCTTGTTTCCAGTGATTTGGGATCTCTTCATCAAGTGAAAAAGTTATTGTTTTCTGCATTTGATCTGGTGGATCTTGAAGAGATTCACTTATGTCTTGTCATTCAGAGCCAATGGAACCATACAAAAGGTATCTTATTCCTTCGTTAGTCAAAGTTTATTGCAGATACTATTCAAAAATTTCGTATGCACATTTGACCAACACACCTTGTCTTGCGAGATCTACTAAGAACACTTCTGATAGTGGTGGTCAACTTGTCACAAATCAACCTTATGCTAACTTGATTGGATGTCTTTTGTTTGTTGGCATGAACACTCATCTTGATATTCTATTTGTTGCTAATTATCTTTGACAATATCTTGCACATCTTCTCTTAAGCATTGATCTGTAGCAAAGCGATTGAAATACTCAAAAGGCACTACAGATTTTGATTTGATCTATCGACGACAACTCACGTCGGATTCTATGCAATCTCTTTCTCTTTTGGGTTAAGCCGGTGTAGAATGGGTAAGCTCACATTTATCTATGCGATCTACTAGTGGAAATTTGTTCTTTATAAATGGTTGTCTTGTTTCTTGGATCAACTAGAAACAACGCTGTGTTGCAGTCTCTACGACTGAGTCAGAACATGTTGCGATATCACTTGCATCTCGTAAGCTGATCTGGCTTCGATAAATGATGGTTGATATTGGTCACTCTCCTCTTTCTAGCACACCCTTGCGATGTGACAACCAAAGTGCTATTAGTCTTGCAAAAGACTATGTTCAACATAATAAGTCAAAGCACATTGCTGTCCATTATCATCATGTCAGGTATGAAGTAGGCAAAGGCATCATAATGGTTGAACACAATCCAAGCGAGTAGATAATTGTAGAAATTCTTACCAAAGGCCTCAACGAGTCATTTTTTATCCTCTTGTGCTCTAAGCGTGAAGTTTCTTTGGCCTCACTCTTTCTCGATTAGCTTCTCTGCTATTGTAATAGCTTCGTACATATGCCATTGAAGTCCTATAGGTAACATGCACTATGGACACTCCACATTTTCACACTCTGATCTCTGAGTCATTTGTATATTTTTACGTAGATACACAGTTACCTTTCACATCATCATTGCTGGTTCATATTTTCACATTGTATAGGGGCTTGGTTTTTTTCTTGAACTCCCCAAGGGTTTTTTCATCCACATCTAAAGACCTTTGTTTGAGTGGGGTGTTGGATCTATATATGGCTCAGTCTACTCAACTTGGTCTCACCTATATATATGTATCTTTTCCTCAATTGAATCAGTTTTTGGGAGTGTACATGGTGTGTCTGTTGTCTTGTCTCTCTCTCTCTCTCTCTCTCTCTCTCTCTCTCTCTCTCTCTCTTTCTCTCTACATCTCAACACTCACCCACCTAAAAAGAGAAAAAGCATGTTAATAAATGATATTAGTTGTGCAACCAAGAGGAAAGGAAGACCTGCACTGACAAGGGAGGAGAAGAGAAAAAGCGATGGGAAGAAACAAAAAAATCTAAATATGGAAGTTAATGTCATACTGCAATTGTAGGTGGCACAGATATAGACGTCAACCTTTTAGATCAAGTGCATGATTTTTAAAGAAGGCAATAGTAGCAGGTATATGTTCAGTAGTGGGGGGGGGAGGGGGTTTTTGCTCCTATGTGCTATGGTCGTTTGGGTGGGTGTGTGCTTGTAAATTATGAAGGGAGCACACGCCTACGGTAAAGGCCAGTGGCATGGTCGGAGATTGTGTACGCTAGGGAGAGGCTATAACATAGCATGGTTGAGTGGAGACTAGCACATGGTATTACTCTCCTCCTTTCAGTGGTATCCGAGCTTTTTTGAGAAAGGAGAAAAGTGGGCTGCATGTGCATGTGATGCACATCTCCTCTCCCATAATACGCATGCAACATATGGAGAAAACGACGGCCCACAACGTAGCAAAAGGGGAGGCCCTTGTTATGGAATTGAAATTCTACTATTTATTACAGCTGACACGTGGAAAAGGCTTAACCGAGCAAAGGCCTATGTGAACATATATACATTTTATTATTCAAGTGCTCTTTATGAGCTTTGGCCATTTATGACCGGTCGGACAGTTTGTACTCACTTTCACCATTCAAGAAATCTATAAAGTAAATACGTGCAAGAGGGAAATGGTCACTCTTTCATGGGGGAAGATTGTACCCAGTGCTCGTGTCTATCCATCTCTCCTCTTCTCTCTTCTTTTTGGTCGTGCCGGTGTGGAACTCCGCTCTAGGAGGCGCATCTGCACGTACTCTTCTACTCTCTCTCGCTCTATGTCTCTCTATGTTGCGTATGGCGTGGAATATGTGAAGGATGATTGTCAAGTATTCAATTTTTTTGATTTATGGCTTGCAATATATTGTTTTCTCTATTTTGCACGGCCACCGCGTTCTCCGTTTGTAGCAGACCTTGTCGTCATATGCATTGGTCGGTGTGTGCTGTAAATCCATGCTTTGACATGGTTTTGCTCCTATGTGCTATGGTCCTTTGGGTGGGTGTATGCTTGTAAATTCCCAAGGAGGCATAGTTCTTTTGTTTGGGGTTTTGTAAGGAGAGGGGTCCTACTTACGGGAAAGGCCACCGGCACAGTCGGATAGTGTGTACGCTAGAGGGAGGCTATAAGATATCATGGTTGGGTGGAGACTAGCACACAGTATTACTCTCCTCCTTTCAATGGTATCCGAGCTGTTTTAGAAAAGAGAAAAAGCAGGATGCATGTGCATGGGATGCACATCTCCTCTCTCACGATTCACACGCAACAGGTGGGAAAGACGATGGCCCACAAACGCAGCAAAAGAGAATACAGGCACACAGTCATGTGCGCGGTACGAGAACATACCACCAACAGTGCTTATCAACTCATAACTTCTTGAACTATAAGCTAGTTAAGAAATTGAAGCTTACACAGACTCCCCGCTCCCACAAGTATGTGGTAGAACAAATGTCTGAAAATGATAAAGAAGTAAGGGATACGGTAGTTAGGGGTTGAGCTTATTGTTTAAGATCATACAATGACCCTTGACTTTCAGATTATGAACATGGACTGTGCTGATGTAGTTTTAGGACGGGAGTGGTTGCATGGTTTAGGAAACACATTGCACACTAGTTACAAACACAAATCCTTATCCTTTATGGACAATGGTAAACATGGGCTTTTTCTTGGTGAGAAAAATATACTATCTGCACCTCTTATATGTACAATTGATCTTTCTATTTAACAGAAAGAAGATTTAATAGATGAAGTCTTTTTGTGTTACTGCTTGTCTCCAAGTCTTGTGAATTCTCAAGAGGAAAGAGATGTGGACTCTAGTTATGGTATGCAAAGTGCAATGAACTTTAATGAAAAGAAAAGTGCTAACAATTCTAAAGAGAAAAGTTCTCTCAATTCTAATTATGTTGAGCAACATGCAGCTGCTGTAAAACAAAAAATAAAGGAATTACAAGATTCTCCATCCCAACATACTCTAGTTTACTTTCTCCTTTTGCACGCAAAAACTGACTCACGTACTCACGGAGTATAGTGATGTATTCTCAAGTGATTTATTGTCGGGTTTACCCCCTACATGTGATTTGTAGCATGGCATAGATGTCCTACCGGGCACTAAACCGGTGAGAAAACCACCTTATTGTATGAGTGCTACTGATTCCAAGGAGGTTAAGTGTCAATTGGATGACTAGCTCGCCCGTGGTTTCATTAGACCTAGCACTTCGCCTTGGCCCATCGCCAATTCTATTGGTAAAAAAATAAGATGGTACTACATGCGCATGTGCATAGATTATTGCAGATTAAACTCCACACACATCAAGAACAAGTATCCTATGTCTGGAATGAATGAGTTGTTTGATCAAATCCATGGGGCAAGATACTATACAAAGATAGATCTTCGTTCATGATACCACCAAGTGCATATCCTATTGAAAGATATTTCTAAGATTTCCTTTAGAACATGGTTCGGATATTTTGAATTTTTGGTTATGCCTTTTGATTTAATCAATGCTCCATCTATATTTATGACACTCATGGATAGTGTCCTACGTCCCTATCTTGGAAAATTTGATGTGGTTTTCTTGATGACATTCTCATTTACAGTAAGACTGAAGATGAAAACATAGAACACTTACAATTAGTGTTCGAATAGCTACAAACTCATGCCCTGTATGCTAAGCCAAGAAAGTGTGATTTATTTAAAATAGAGATACATTACCTCAGTCATGTGATCTCTTATTTTGGCATCAAGGTGGACAATGACAAGGTCATTGCCATTCTTCAATAGACACATCCCAACACGGTTGAGGATCTTCATCTCCTCTTAGGCATGGATGAATTTTATCGATGATTATGCCAAAATTGCTCTTCCTGTGATGGATCAACTTAAAGTAGAAGGTAAGACCTATTCCACGGAAGAAGCCCAACAACGCAATTTTGAACAACTCAAGGTAGCTATAGCCACTGCTCCCATCTTAGAAATCATCGACCCACTTAAGCCGTTTGTGGTAGAGACTAATGCTAATGATAAAGCAATTGATGCGGTACTTCTCCAGGAGGGAAGACCTACAACCTTTGAAAGTAAAACGTTAGATAGAGATCAACATAATTATTTTGTCTATGAGAGGGAGCTCTATGCCATAGTTCACACTTTACAAAAGTGGCAACACTATTTATATGGTGCGAACATTGTTTACTACTCAAAAGGACTTGAAGGGTTGTAAAGCTAGATGGGTGGAGATCCTTCAAGATTATGATTGTAAGCTATGATATATCAAGGGGTGATATAATGTAGTAGCAGATGAATTAAGTCGGATGCCTCAGATTAATTCACTTGCTTTCACGTAAATAGAGAGTGAATTTTTGGAGTCATTACATGGCAAGTGTACACAAGATCAATTATATGCTAAAATGTGGAGTGAAATTTTAAGCAGGAATCCCTCACACTCACATGTCTCTGCACGGCCATATCAACATGCTTTTTCATGTGAAGATAAAAACTAAAACACACAGAGCTCCAACCGTACTTAGGAAAAGCTTAGTCGATGGAAGAAATTTTCCATTGATGATGGCTACTTACTCCATAAGGGTAGATTATGTGTGTCAAAGGACTCACACATTAGGCACCAAATATTATTTGAGTGTCACGATAGTCCAAGTACTGGTCATCCAGGTATTTGTAAGACATATGCCTTAGTTCAACGGTAATTTTATTGGCTAGGCTTACATCATGTGCAAGAGTACGTCCTAAACTGCCAATAGTGTCAAGTTAATAAGACAGAGCACCTCAAGGTTGGTGGCCTTTTATATCCTTTAGAGATTCCACAAGGTAAGTGGGGGAGTATCTCTATGGATTTTTTAGTAGGACTACCTAATACAAATCGGGGGCATGATGCCACATGGGTAATTGTAGACCGTCTAACAAAGATGTATTGATTCATTCCACTAAGACTACGATTAAGACACTAAAATTAGCACGGTTACTTATAGAGTATATATATAGACTCTATGGTCTTCCAGCTAGCATCATTAGTGTCAGAGATTGAAAGTTTGATAATCACTTCTGGAGAGATATGTTCCAAAAGTTGAAAACTACATTTAATCTTAGTACGATTGATCATCCACAAACAGATGGTCAAATCGAAAGGGTTAATCAATCCTAGAGGATATGCTACGAGCGTACGTTAGCAAGAAGAAAATCCATTGGGAAGACTGCTTGCTTATATCAGAATTTTCTTATAATAGTTCAAACCATGTGACTACATGGTTTAGTCCATTTATGCTTTTATATGATTTTCAATCTAGATCACCCATTACGGTGGGGTTGGCCAGGAAGAAGATACAAAAGGTGAATTATTTTCTCCAAGAACATTTTGATATGATTTGAGTTTCTTGACAAAATGTTAAGCAAGCTCAAGATCCATGAAAGAAGTACGCAGATGATCACCACCATTGTCAAGCATTTTCTAGATGAGCATAAAGTCACTAGGTCATGCTAAAAAGCTTGCCGACTATCATTGCGTATATACATGTACATATCCCTCCAAGTTTTGAAAGTGGCCCTATAAATATTCATGTACAAAGGTGTGATTTTTCCAAGCTTGAATGCTAATGTTTTTGGTTGTTCGAGTCCCCAAGACATGTTTTTTCATAAGTATTTTTAGCAACTTGTACATCATGAGCTATGGGCATCCAAAGTGGGTGGTATCATCTCAGAAGGTGATTGCGCGTGCATGCAACAAGGGCAACTAGGCAAACTTGAGGGTCTAAGATTAGAAATGCTGAAGTTTTATATTTTTTGAGATAGCCAAAATGATGGGCTTTGAGCCGTGTGTTACAGTGCGTCATTCGGTGACCAGAGCAGCAAGTTATGCTTGAAGGGATGTTCGAGACGTTCTTATGCTTTGAGAGAAAGTTGGAAATTTTTGAAGTTGGGAAGCTTGGAGAGGAAGTTTCCATGTGGTGGGGGGGATTATCCCACATGGGAAGGACAAAATGGAAAATTGGGGGTATATAGCCTAAAGAGTGAGTGAATCTTTATCCCGTTTCTTGGGAAGTTTGTCAAAGGATTCATAGATGATTTTTTTGTATACAGTTAAGGAAGGAGCATGTTCAGAAGCTTGAAATGACTTTTGCAAGGTATGATGAATGTGAGGGTTAGCTGAACCCTAAGAAATGTCATTTGGCACAGCCAAGGGTAAAGCTCCTTAGTCAGTGATTTCAGAAAATGGGATTGAAGCGGATCCAAAGAAAGTGGAGGCTTTGTTGCTAGACAATTAGCCACTTTCATATAGAAGGTTAAATGTATGTCTTGTTTCATACCTTTGGTATCACAACTACTGTATCCATTACAGCAAGCAGTTAAGAACGATCATTTGGAGTGGTGTCGTGACTGCGACGATGTTTTTTACAGAGTCAAAGAGGTTTTGAGTACACTACTCATTATGTACGCTCTTGATTGGGAAAAGGAGTTTTATGTTAACCCATCATTGGGAGATGATTCCATTGGGGCCATGTTATTGCAAAAGGGGAAGGAATCTCAATATATGAAGCATGTTCATTATGCTAGCAGAGTGAAAACTCCTCATGAAAGAGATTTCTTTGAAATTGAATTGGTGATGACCAGTATGGTTTATTCTTGCAGATGATTTAGACACTACTTGCTACAAAAGTCATTCACCTTCCTCACCAGATATTCATTGCTTCCCAACTTTTCAATAATTCAAATATATCAAAGATAGTGATGAAATGGGTTATTGAACTTTAAGAGTTTCAATTTACCTTTTTTGTAGAAGAGAGTACTTGGGCTACCCTGGTAGATTTACTCACTTATAAAGACACTCTTGTTTTGGTTAAATAAGAGGTGGTGCAAAAGAAGAAAGTCAAGACTCTTGCCATATCTGGAACTTCACTGTTATACTTTGATGGCTGTTATCGAAGAAGTCATGATGCTGCTTCGAGAGGCATTGTCATTTATGATGCACAAGGAAAACTTGTAAAGAAGAAAGGGATGAAATTTGATGCAAAAAGTAATAATGAAGCAGAGTGTATGTCTCTTGAAGGTGGTTTTCACATTTTCTTACAATTGGGAATTAGACGCTTGCAGATCAAAGAACATTACGTTGTTGGTTGTGAAGCAAGTATTGGGAGTATGGAAGAATAAGAATCCTAAATTGAAGAATTTATGCTTCAAGTGAAATCATTGCTCAAAAATCTCGAAGCATGGAGTTTGCAGCACATTGAGAGGTCTCAAAATGAAGAAGCTCATGATTCTGCCCAAGAAATGATCATTTGTGTGTTTGTGTTGAAGGCGAATGCCCCTTTATATCATGGGAGAGAGGTCTTATCAAAGGAGATGGATTTTTTGTTGATAGGTCCTACCTGAAGGTTTTCCATCCTCCAAAATATATGCGTTTTTAAGAAAAGACAAGAAGTACAAAATGCTTGATGATGTGCTTTACATGAAAGAAAGTGATTTAGTTTCTTTTTGTGTGCGCCAGAAAGAGGAAGTCTACAAGATCTTGGAAGAAAAACATGAGGGGTCTTTTAGAGGCCATTTTGCCATGAATATCATGCTCCATAAACTTTTTCAAGAAGGATATGTATGGCCAAGCATTCAGTGAGATGTTAACCATTGGTGCACGTCGCTGCAACAGTTGGGAATGAGCTGCAACAATTGTTCACCCTAAGAACCTTTGCTTATCATGAATGATCAAGCAGGCTGGGGGGGTTGGCAAGCTATGTTAGGCATTTTTTGGATGAGCATAGAGTCACTAGGTTATGCCAAAAATATTTCCCACTAGCCTTGTGCATATACATGTACATAGCTCTGCAACGTGGCCCTGTAAAACTTCATGTACAAAGGTGTGAATTTGGCAAGATTGAATGCTGATGTTTTTGGTTGTTCAAGTCCCCAATACATGTTTTTTCATAAGTATTTTCAGCCGTGTTTTATAGCTTGTGAATCAGACTTGTACATCATGAGTTATGGGCATCCAAAGTGGGCTTAGATGGTGATTGCGGGTGCATGCAACAAGGGCAACTAGTCCAACCTGAGGGTCTAAGATTAGAAATGCTGAAATTTTACATTTTTGGAGATAGCCGAGATGATGGGATTCGAGCCGTGTGTTACAATGCGTCATTCGATGATCGGAGCACAAAGTTATGCTTGAAGGGAGTTTTTCGAGAAGTTCTTATGCTTTGAGAGAAAGCTAGAAATTTTATAAGTTGGGAAGCTTGGAGAGGAAGTTGCCATGTGGTGGGGGGGATTATCCCACATGGGAAGGAAAAAATGGGAAATGGGGGGTATATAGCCTAAAGGGTGAGTACCCTTAGGTGTATCAAATGGAGAAAAGCTTGGCTTGATGGGCTTCATGGGCTTGTGGACTCAAGGGGAGAGTGGGGTGCCTTTTTCAGCATATTCACACTACCTGCCCAAACACTTGACACCATTTTTGGTCCCTCGCCACTTGCCCCCACCCCATTCCTTGGTAAAAAGGGTCATCGACACATCAAATTTTTCCCAAAAAAGGCAAAAAAGAAGCCTTGTCGGTTGACAAGAGAGAGAAAATTTTTGGGGGAATAAAAGATAAGGGAGTCCCATTTTAATGGCTGCAACACCTGCACAGCTTCCAGAGAGCTCATTTTTGAGCAAGAGAAAGGACACCTCCACGTTCGAGTGGCCATAACTTCTTCATTTCTCCTCTGTTTTTTGCCTATGAATACTCTATGAGCATCTCCACAAGACAAGTTTCATCCTGATGTCCTCTGTTTCTCCTGATTTTGAGTGTGTTCCATGCTTGAAGGGTTTTTTATAAATCTCTACAAGTGTTTACCACATGTGTTTTTGGCCGTGCAATAGTTCTTCCTTCTAACAGTCGGGCTCGTGCAAGGCTATAGAGGAATTCATGCCCCTTCTTGTTTGCATGCTAGCACCGTCTTGCTACTTTCCAAGAAGGAGAGAAGGTTTTCCAAAACATTCAGAAGTTCTAAAGACGGAAAAAGTTGCTAAACCTTCACCACGATATTGTGGATTGTTTACCATTCTCAAACGTATAGGTCAAGTGTCATATAAGTTAGCTCTTCCCTAGGACTCACTTATAAGTTAGTTCCATGTATGAATTCTCATAAAGATGAGGCCTCATCTAGGTCTATGTGTTTGCCTTATGTGCCTATGGATGTTGTTACTTGTGAGACAAATGACATGCATGTTGACATTCATGGTGATTTTTTTTCTCCTCCATCTTCTGAGTTGATGTGGTATCTAGATGACTTGTGGGCATGTGGAACCATTTGGGATATTGATATTGGTGTTGTGACATTGGCTAGGATTCTTGTTTGCCTACTAGTTATGCTCTTGATTATAATCAAGAGATGGCATGTAGTGAAAGTGATGCTTATGAGACATATGGGGATGATGATAGTAGTCTTGATTGGGGCTTTAATGATCTCCAAGTTGAGATGGATGAGGAGATGCAAGTAAATTTGTTCCATGCATTGTCAAGGGTGAAAAAGCTTAGGAAAACCTCACATGCATGTGTGTAGGCTGAAGTGGATTGAAGCTTGGAAAGTTGGGACAACCTTGATGACATGGATACAATGGATGTTTTGTTTTGTCCTCATGTTAGTGATACATCTCATGGTGATGAGAATGCTAATCCATGGTCTTTTGATTTGTATGACATGAACACTGATATTTGGAGCTCACTAATGATTCTTGATTTTCCTTGTGACTTTGAAGGATGCCATTATGTGTGCACGATGGATGTAGGGTATAATACTTTTCCATTTGATCATGGTAAGGGTATATGATATTGATGTATTTGTACATGAAGTATCTTTGTACACAAGCTTGTGCATAGTCTACTGCTGAGCATGAATGCTCTAGCAGACTGGGGGATTGGCAAACTATGTTGCACGCATTTTGAGAATCTCATTTTTTGTAAAAATTGTACATATTGACTGAGATAAACTTTCATTAGAGTATTTGGGCATGCTCTTTTGGGTTTTTGTGATTGGTTTAGCAAGCAAATGTACATGCAGGGCAAGTCGCTTGACTAGCGCCAGCTGTTGGGTTATTGTATGTGCTTGTTAGTGAGCTTTTTGAAGTGAGACTTGAATATAACTAAAAATTATGTAAAAACTTAAAAAAGTGCATCCAAATATCAGAATTTGCAGGTTTTATCTCATTGTGCCTCCTTGATGATTTTTGATGCAGTTTTTTGCCCTTGCCTTGCCTTCTGTTACGAGACAGACCGAACGGGCGCCCACCTGGTCTATTAGTTTTTATGTGAAAGGGAGGCTTAAAAAGCCTCCCTTTCACATTAAAGTTATTGAACTTTATACCTAGGGCTTTCTAAATGGCCAGTTCACATGGACTTTTACAAATATCATGACAACATTACAAGTCAAGGAATTGACCTGCTACTCTGGAAGTAGGATCTATATAGAGTATCACTACATTAACTCAAAAAACTAATAGAGTACAAATATGGTGTACCGCTACGTGTCCAACCAAGTGGATGCCCGTTCTGTCTATCTCGTGTAACATTCCCCCCTTCCTAAAT
Source organism: Adiantum capillus-veneris (assembly GCF_014529385.1). Taxonomy (NCBI): domain Eukaryota; kingdom Viridiplantae; phylum Streptophyta; class Polypodiopsida; order Polypodiales; family Pteridaceae; genus Adiantum; species Adiantum capillus-veneris. The sequence goes on along the minus strand of NC_140936.1, from coordinate 147,046,174 downwards.
CATGTCATCCCTTGACACGACCTTGTGCAGTCTTGTCATAGGGTTGTCTTCAGTTTTTTCTTCAAGGTTGGTCTTCAAATTGGAAGGTGCGTTGTCGTTGATGACTCTCCCCCCTTCCTTGAGTTCTTTATATCTGCTATGTTATTTTTGATGCGTGTTTTGGACTTCAATTGGCGATGACATTTTGCATCTATTGCTCATTCTTCTTGTTGGTGCCACTTTTGGCTGTGAAGGTTTTTCTTGATGTGTCTGCCTTTGTTGTTGACTTGAAATACTTCACTAGCTTCAACATTGTTGATCTCCTTATGTTTGGTTGTTGAGAGATCTCTTGTTAATGCTATCATTTTTTGTCATTGTAGGCCAATATTTAACTTGCCATTATTTGATGGAGCTTTGTTCCCATCCTTGAAGATAAAATATTCTCTTGATAAGTGTGTTTGATCTGTAGGTGTAGCTCTAAGTTGTTGTCGATTGATTTAGGTAGCCACTTCCTTATTGCTGATGCAGAAGGAATATATACAAGAAGTTGATGATGAGGATTCTTAGATCAAGGTCTTAAAACTTGGATGACCAAAGGGAAAAAACCCAATGGGAGTTGAGAATTTGGAATTGAAGTACATGTCATGCAAGGTGAGTGCTTGGGAGAAACAAAGGAAGAGTGCCTAATGCAAGTGCAAAGTATGGGACACTCTATATGCATACGATAAATTTTGTCAAACAAAAGCATGTAGTTTAAGAGATGGAGTTGATGAGAAGGAAAAAATGTAGTACATGTGACATCAAAGGACGTCTCAATAGCTTTCATGTTTCCAAGAAGGGTTTTCAATGTAGAAGCTTGGCCACTCATACCTCACTGTACTGAGTGCGTGAGTGTATTTTGGACTCTCTCCTTCACTTCACCACTATACTACAATGACTTTGACTCTTATGCGCAGCTATACCAGCATGAGCGACACAACATAAATATGCTCAACTCTTCTAGCTTGAGCAATACCTAGAATAGCTAAGATGTTGTTAGGTCCCCTCCTCGTCTCACCTTGATGAAACTGGAGGACACTTGACGTTCGCTAGATCCTATGTGGAAGAAAAAAAAAAATTGGCTAAGAAGAAAAACCACTGGATGGTCTCTCACCACTAGATGAGTCCAAGCCACCAGTGAAAGGAATCTAGCTCTGCTCCACAGGAGAAGCATAACTACATACTATCGGTCATAATCTCATCTTACAAGAGGAGAAAAACCCTCGTGCCTTTTTCCCCATATCTTTCAGAGGCTTGTACACCGAGTTCCTACTGCTCTGGCATAATATGATATCTAATTTAGTACTCTATCACAAAAAGCAGAGAGTTCTCGACTGATCGGGACCACCCATCTCGTAGGCTTTGGCACACCGAGCCAAGCCCCCCACTTTCCACCCCGCATTCACACAGAGTCTTTGTGTGGCCTAATTACTAACACAGTTTTGTTCATCACTTAGGGTTCCTTCTTTAGATTTCCTTGACACAAGTTCCTTAAGACAATCCCTTCAATTAAGAAAAACCGGCACCAAAACATATTTTTCCTAGGAAAAAATACTCAACAAACAATATTTCATTAAAAATTTCAATGTCCTGGAGTCGTAGGACCTCCAGAAAGTGTTAAATCCACCCATTGTCAATTGGCCGCCCATACAACCAGTCCATGATCCACCCAATTCTTGGAGTAACTCTCTGGGTAAAATCATGTATCTACCGCATCAAAAGCAAGCCATGGACATATTCACTGCATAAAAAGATTTATCTTCTGCGATAACCTCGCGAGCTACCACCCGGTGATCAATAGGGGGTTCTGACTAAGTTGACATTGGAATAATGAATGAAATTTGGTTGAGATAGTTTTTCCTAACAACCACTCTTTCCTACCTCAAAACAATATTTCCATAAAACATTTCTTTCTTATTTAATTTAAACTTAAATTTAGATAAAAACCATTAAAATACTATTGCCGTTATCTCGGTTGGATTTCCAACATATTTCGGGGAGTTTAGACATTCCTAAAGTTATTGTAATGCAATGTTTATGTAAATTACAAAATAAAATCCATCCTACCTCATGAATTTTCTCCATGTCGCTTTGTGAGATGGCCAGATTTCCCTCTCTTATTGGCGCCTTATTGTTGGTCACCATTTTGCTAGTTCCCGCCTCGCGGTCGTTAGCATCACCAAATCGAGTTCTTTTGGGAGCCATTTCTCACTACTAGGATTAGTTCTTTTGGAAAAACGAAGAGACTCAGTGTAGTACAAAAATCACCACAACAACCAATGAGAAAACTTAACAAGCATAACCTTAGTCTTATACTTAATATTAGGCTAATTTACAAGCTTTCACAACTATAAGTATGCAAGCAACGAGATGATTGTGCCCCAATTACTTATAAGCTCACACTAAGATCATCATAACCAAGACTTCTCCCATATGTAATATGAGATCAAGATTATTATACTAACTAGATGCATCTATATATCACACAATGATAGACTATAACCATGCAAATACCAATTGTAGTAAATGATTAACTTCCGCACTATCATACATAGACATGCATAATTTACTAGTGCAAAGAAAGACTCTAACTATGCATCTTTTAGTATGCAAGAATTTCTCATAATTCTGCCCTATTTTCATGGATAAACCAAGGTTTTTATCACCATAATCATGCTGCAATTTGGGTGCATAACAAGGTGAAAAAGATTCACCATATCTTAGAGAATCATGGGTGAAAAATATTTACAACATAATTATGCACAACTTTCTTATATAGCAATGATAATTATGTGCATAAACTCATGCTCAATTAAGAAAAATTAGGTATACTTAAGAAGCAAGGTGTTCCTTAATTTAATAATAGAACTATAATCAACGGATGGAAACCATTGACAATACTTCGCATAGATTATAATAGAGAATAGATTGTTTAATGCTGTAGCCAGCTAGCATAATTAAGCTCAACATAGGAATCCTCTAGAGAAAAGAGGCTATGGAGTAATAGAATTAGCAAAGACATAATTTAATTACCCTTGGTTAAGGTCTCCTTTGTGTACTATGTGATGTAGAAAAGCTTCACAAAAATTCACTCTAGCAGCAGCACTTCCTTGCGTTGTCTTGGGAATTGTATGTGTCTAGAGAGGGTTGAAGCTACTCTTATATAGGCATCCCCATCAACTAGGTTCAATTTGGCTTGCTAAAACTAGAACTAGAGAGCACATACACACACCTCCAAGTGTCATGCGAGGTGTGGGGGTTCCCTAGTGAGGTGTCCTCACTTGCCCATCTCTCTCTTTCTCTCTCACACACACTTAAAAAATTGATTCCTACAAGGGGAGGTAGCACTAGCTTTTTGCTATTTTGAGGGGGTGTGGTGGCCTAAGTCCATGCTTCATTGCCCATACTATGCCACACCTCACTCTTGACCCATGTGCCACCTTATTTAGGCCATGCTACACTCATGCCTAACCTGACACTTGTCACAAGACTAGCCATGCTCATGACCCATGGTCATACATGATGGGTATACATGCCCATGCATACCCATGATCGTTCATGCACATCCATGCATGCATAGCCATGCATGCCATACATACCTTAGAAAATCCTAACCTCTCTCTGAAGCGTTAGTTGATCTTCCCACGTTGCGTCTTCGTTTGGAAAATCCTTCCACATGACTAGATGTTCAATGATGTTCCTATTCCTTAGTTTTATTTCCCGCATCTCAAGGATGTAATCAGGTTGTAACTCAAGAACTCCTTGAGTAGGAATAACGATTTGTTCGGCATCTACAAGATGATCGGGATTGGGAATATAGGGTTTAAGCAAACTCACGTGAAAAACGTCATGAAATTTAAGGTTTGAGGGTAACTGCAACTTGTAAGCATGATCACTTACAACCTTTAAAATCTCATAAGGTCCACAGTATCTTGGGCTAAGTTTCTTGAGTTTTCCCAAGGATAGATTACTCTGCTTGGGTTTAACCTTGAGAAACACCTTATCTCCTAACTTAAAAGTTCTTTTATATCTTTTCTTGTCTGCATAATGTTTGTGTCTGTCCTGAGCTGCTTGAATATCCTTGCAAATTGCTTTAGTTTGCACTTCCATGTCTTTTAACATTTACTTTGAGGCCTCCACTTTAATAGTTGGACCAGAAAAGTTCAGTGAAGCTATACACTCTTGTCCATAGAGTGCCTTGAATGGTGACATTCCTATGCTTCTATGAACAAAAGAATTATAAGAATATTCTGCTAAAGGAAGATTTTGAATCCATTTCCTTGGCTCTTGTGAACAGTAAGCTCTTAGAATATTTTTGATTACTTGGTTTACTCTTTCAGTCTGCCCGTTGGTCTGAGGATGATATGTTGTACTAAAGCATAGTTGAGTTCCAATTTCTTGAAAAAGAGAAGTCCAAAACTTCAAAGTAAACTTCACATCTCTATCATTGATGATTCTTCTCTATAACCCGTGAAATATAAATATTTCCTTGATGAAAACCCTATTGATGTTGAAAGCACTATAGGTTGTCTTGACAGGTATCAAGTGATCCACCTTAGTGAGCATACCGACAACCACAAATACAGAATCATTGCCTCCAATAGAAGGTAATCCAATAACAAAACCCATACTGATACGCTCCCATTTCACTTGAGGTTTATCAAGATGTTTGAGTTGCCTGGGAAGCTTGATTCGTTCGGCTTTAATTTGATGACAAGATAAACACTGCTTTACGTAACAAAGAACATCACCTTTCGTTTCTGGTAAAAAATAACTTCTTTTGGCTGGGTTCAAGGTCTTTGCATACCCTAGATGTCCAAAAGTCGGGCTATCATGAGCCTCAAATAAAATTGCTTTCTTTAATGCTTGATCCTTAGGTACATAAAGTCTTTGACCAAGATAAAGAAATTCCCCTTGAAGGGAATTGTCTTTAGTCGGTCTAGAAGTTATTTTAGATCCTTGGCCTTGTTGAATCTACACTAAAAATTATTGATACTCTGGGTCATTTGAGGAAGCTTCTCTAATTCTTTCCAGAATACGATTATTGGGTATAGAGATAGCATTGAGGAAAGACTTAAGACGGATTCCATCTTCAACTACATTATATTTTCCAGGTCCGTACTTGATATTAAAATCGTATTCTTGAAGAAGTTCAATCCACCTCCTCTGTCTCATGTTGAGGTTGGGTTGCGTAAAGATCTACTTTAAGCTCTTGTGGTCCGTAACTAGCTAGAATTTGCGACTCAAAAGATACTCCATAACTTCAATGCATGGATGACAGCAAGAAGTTCTAGATCATGTGTTGGATAATTCTTCTCATGATCTTTGATCTTGGGAGAGGTAAGAGCTATTGGTCTCCCTTCTTGAGTAAGAACTCCTCCTAAGCCACAACTATTGACGTTGGTCACAACTTCAAAATCCTTGCTGAAATCTGGAAGCATTAAAATAGGAGAAGACACTAAATATCTCTTTAAATCTACAAAACTACCTTCATGCTCTGATTTCCAATCGATTCACATTCCTTTCTTCAGAAGTCCTGTCAAAGGTGCTGCAATAAGAGCATAATCTCTGACAAAAATTATATACCACCCTATAATTCCAAGAAATCCTCTGACTTCACTGACAGAAGAAGGTTGAGGCTCATCCACTATATCCTTGATGTTCATGGGATCAACTAAAATTCCATCAGCAGATATGATGAAACCTAAATAGCTAACTTGGGGAGTACAAAAATTACACTTGCTTTCCTTAGCATAAAGCTGATGCTGACGTAGAATTTCTAACACTTTCCGGACATGTTCTTCATGCTCTGCTTCGTCTTTAGAGTAAAACAAAATATTTTTAAGTTGCCTAAGTTGTTCTTTAAGCTCTATAGATTTTGGTGAGGCGGTCCAGGGCGAGCAACAAGAAGAGCGTCCTCGAAACACCCTTCAACGCTCCCGTGCTTCTTAATTGGGGCTAGGGAAATCACAATCAAAGAAAATAACCCACAGCCAGAAACCAAACAAGAAAGGGGCACCACCTAGTTGTAGATGCGAACTAGGACGCACGTGATATCTTCTTGTATTAAAACACACAAAGGGAGGGGAATGCAAGATATCTGCACACACCAGACAAAAACATTCACCACACCAGAGAGGGGTAAAGGGCACAAATCAACTTGAGCAACTCAAACTTAGCCTTAAAGACTAGATACACTCAAAGCTTAGTGAGAAACATAGAGACAACACAAAACTTGACCTTGTTGCCAATACACAAATTGTCTTAGGGTCATGGGAGCCCTCTCACCGAGCACCCTCTTACAATTGACTTTTAGGCAAACAATTCAACAAGCCCTCAAACCACCAAGCATGAAATGGCACAACAAACTTCAAAGACAATATACCTTCAACCACCTGATGAACCAACTTATCAAGTCAATCTGGAGAAAAGAGTCGTAGTTGTTGCACCCAAAACTATAAATTTTATTTATACACAAGAGTAGGCTACAAGTGTGATGAAGAGTATGGTATCACTCCACTCCTCTAGATGGCATAACTAACTTCAAGCTTCTCCATGCACCTATGTGTAGTGATGGAATAGAGCACTCACAATGCACACACTCTACAAAACTAGGCTTGAAGAGTGGTGTGTTATGTGTGGAGAATGGTGTGATCATGTGATCATTTACAAGGGAGAAAAGGGATCTATTTATAGGTTTTAGAAGCCTCAGTTAGGATTAGACCTAATCAAGTTTATTTAAAGAAATTAAAGATTATGCATATTTCTATTTTTTAAATGAGAGTGGGTCTCTCTTATCCTTTGAGTCACATGGATGTGGGATCAAGGGAAGAGAATTATTGAGGATCAAAGGAGAGGGGATTGAATGAATAATTTGGGAGTGCCTACTCTAATAGATAGTAGAGGGTGCATTTTTATAATAAGGTTAGTAGTTAGTGGTTAGTAATCATCGCTCCAAAACATTTACAAAATCATTCACCAAATGGTGAGATATATGATGAGAAAGGTTAGAGAAGGGATAAGATTGTAAAGAGAGGTTGAAGCTTTGGAGAAGTTGACATTCACCTCTTTACAACAACGGTAGAAGAAGTGGTCAGCATGGCAAAGTTGCACGTGTTCATGAAGCTATGTTATCTTCAAACCTTGGATAGTTCATGATAAAAGCCTTCATTTGCAGAGGTTAGCCTTGGATTTTTTCTGATGTTTTTGAAGTTCTTTAGAAACCTGAAGAGGATATGGTAATATGGACATATATGTAGAGGGAAAGGGGAGCGCATAGGGGTGTAGAAATGAAGGATGAAGGCTATGGAGGTGTGAGAGAAGTGGCAATGGTGAAGAGGTGAAATAGGACATGTGAGTTGTAGGTTTGGGTGTGGAAAAGAGAGGGAGGAGTGTGTAAGAGTGAGTAGGTGTGTGGAAAGGTCTGAGGAAATAGGAAGATTGTTTGGTGTATGAGGTGGCAGTTTTGAAGTAGGCCATAAATTTCATGTAAAATCTCCCTTGACTTCAAAATTTCCAAAAACATTATGAAAAATACTTTAGCTCACGAGATACATTTTCTCATTTGAACACATCCTCAGACTCGGATTAAAAGAAGGTGCCAAAATTCGAGCAAAAAGTTGTCCCTGCAGCACCTAATAAGGCTTGAAGTGGGCCACTATTTGATTCTTTTTCCTTTGTAGTCTTCCAAGTGAGCACCCCCATACATCAACCATGACCTAATATTTCCAAGGAGCTTCCACACATGTATGGTACAGGATAAGTATCAAATATAAGATATACTTGTGGGATAAGAAGATAGGCTAGCTAGTCATGAAAAATGGACACATGGGATGCATGGTGGCAAAAACATATAAAATAAAAGGAGAAAAATCATGAGGGAAGGGACCCTCAATTATTCTCTACTTTGAGTGATTTATGAAATTTATTTGAAGATGAAATCTATGTACTTGTGAGTATTTATCTGGGAGGGATGGAAAAAAATATGACGGAGCCGATAAGGTTATTGGTGAATTTATACAGTGAGGTCACATAAAGGTTTTTTCAAAGCTTGTGCAAGTAGAGCTTAAGGGATAGAATGATAGTAAAATATGTATAAGGAATGACACGCAATGGAAGCTAGCATACTTAGGCCTAATAACGCACACCTAAAAATATATACGTATATAAATACAAAAAATTTGAAAAAAACCCTTTATACTTCGGTCCTTTATTTGATAGAAAATATTTACATGTAAAGAGGACCGTAATATTATAAATTAATTTTTATGTCTCCTAGACCAATGACTCGCTCAATGATTTGATAAATAAATGTGATAGAAACCCTAAACGCATGCACAGTATTTACAATGAAAAAGCGAGCCTAGTCATTGTGCTAGGGTGTTTTTGTGGGGTTAAGTGGCTTCTTAAAATATTGTATGAGAGCCAAAAAAATGGCTATCATTTAGCCCTCCCCTAGATGATGGTACATTCATGTACCATCAAAAGGCATACTTTCCAATGAGAGTGTTTTTCAATCCTTTGTGATATTTGGTGCCTTAATCAAATCTTCATCTTGTAGTACCAAGCTCAAAGACTTACATGGTATTGTAGTTGTTCGTTGCTCCTGTAGATCCTCTGGTAGAACTCGACTCAAGTAACGCTTTACTCAATACCCATTCACATTCTTGGGGTGCTCCTCGCCGTCCAAATCCATGAGTTGATAGCCGCGTGAATAGTAGGCCTTCTTTACAATGTAGGGGCCACGCCATTTAGTATTGAACTTCACATCAAAGCGATTGTCAAGGCGATTATCGTGCCTTAGCACCAGATCTCCTTCCTTGATCCCTTTGTCTTTCACCTTTTTGTCAAGCTTGTCCTTTATTTACGTAGCCCTTTCTTTTATAGCACTCATAAGCCGCCTCTCGTTTCCATTTTAGTTCTGCGAGGGTGAGAAGGCAATCTTCCCATGCTTCTTCTTTGCCTTGTATCATCTTTCCGTGAAGTCGCATCGTTGGAATGTTGAGCCCAATTGGTTGCAAAGATTCTTGACCATAGACAAGGTGGAAGGGTGTGAACTCTGTCGCTTCCTTGTAGGTAGTCTGATAGGCCCACAATGCTCCATTCAAGAAGTCATCCCACTCTTGTTCTTTACCATCTTTTGGATGATTCCTGCAATGATGCCATTAGCCTTCTCTACCAAACCATTTGAACGAGGATAGTAGGGTGTGCTATGCCGATGTAGAATGTGAAGCTTATCACAAAATTCTGTGAGCAAGACCTTCCTAAATCCTGGACCATTATCAGAAGCAATCTCCAAAGGTGTGCCAAATCTGCAACAAATGTGAGTGTACACAAACTTGCTAGCTGTCCTCTCATTTACTCTTGCCACACTTTGAGCTTCTACCCACCTAGTCATGTAGTCTATGGCCACCAAGATATACAATTTTCCATTTTTAGTCCTAGGCAATGGACCCATAGAATCAATGCCCCATTTTTCAAACGGACCATTTGCAAGGAGTAACTAACGTGGACCATGTAACAGGCACTTGTTTCCATTAATTTGACAATTGTGGCAGCTTTTACACCAATGTGGAACATCAATGTGCAAGCTTGGCCAAACATACCCGGCAAGCAAAATATTTTTTACAGTGAGTTCCTTTGCAAAATGATCACCACACGCTTCCTCATGCAAACCTTCAAGAATGGCTGGAATCTCCTTGGTTGTCGGTATTCTCCTAAAAACTTGATCTTTTCCCCTTTGGTAGGGGGCACCTTCCAAAAAAAAATATGAACTCACCTTCCTAATGAGCCTCCACTTTTGAGCCTTTGTGAAGTCCTCTGGAAACTCGCCCTCTAAAATGTAGCTCACAATGGAAGCCAATGACTCCATCCCCTAGTACCTTGGTTGCTTTATCAGTGTTTCTGCCATGATGACTTTCACTTCACTCTCAACACATGCAACTGCTTTTTGGGCAAGAAAATCAACATCTTCAATTTGTTTCCTAGGAATATGATACAATTGTACTTCAAATTGATTGAAGAGTGAACGGATGGCATGAACCTTTTGCCTTAGCCTTTCATTCTTACAAGCCCAAATACCTAGAATTTGCTTCACAATGAGAAGTGAATCCCCTTTTACCATGAGATGCTGTATCTTTTGAGAAACACACATCTACAAGCCATGGATTAGTATGTCATACTCTGCTTCATTGTTGCTTGTGGAACCGGGCAAATTCACATGCTCTTTCATAACAACCTCACCATTTGAATCAAGCAACACAAGCCCTCCTCCTGCTTTTCCTATAGCCTTCTTAAATGCTCCATCAAAGAACAGGTGACTGCATTACGTAAATGCCTTGGTGGTGGTAAGGGTAGGGTTTTCACTTCATGCACCTTGATGTCCCTTTCATGCACTCTACAGGTGAGAATCCCTACTAATTGTGCACATACACTATCTTCTACTCTAAAAGAGTATTGGAACTCTTGAAATTCCATGATCCACTTTGAAATCCTGGGACTTAGTGTCATTTTAGATGACGCCCAAGGGAACAAGTTTTGAGTAGTGATTATGATAAAGGGTTTTGGTAGGAGGTAGGATCTAAACTTTCTCACTGCAAAGACAAGAGAAAGCATCATAGATTCTGGTTCTGTGTAATCCTTTTCAAGTGCATTCATGACCCGTCTAGCAAAGTAGACATGCCGCATCCTAGTGTTATGAGGATCTTGCTGCAACAATACTGCACCCAATGTCTCCTCACCCACACTTGAGCTAACAAAGAATGTAAACTCCCAACATGGAGGCATGAGCGTCGGTAGTTCTACCAAAACCATTTTTATACAAGAAAAGTACTCTTCAAGCTCATCAGACCATGCAAACTCTACATGCTGTGTCAACTTTTGGAGGGGGTGAAGTAACTCCAATACCAAGTGAATGAAACGTGACATGTACTTCACATTTTGAATAAATGAAATTACCTCCTTAAGACTCTTTGGTGATGGTAGCTCAATGAGAGATTTTGCCTTTGCTGGATCCACCTCAATGCCTTTGGAAGAAACCTTGTGACTTAGCAAGATCACTTCATCCTCACCTATGTGGCACTTGTCGGGATTGAGTTGACCTCTTATATCATATAGCTTCTTCAAGCCTTCTTCTACCTTCTGTAGATGCAATGATTTAGAGCTATAGATGTAAAAATCATCTATGAATACTCTAATAGAATTCCCAAAGAATGCTTGAAACACCATGTTCATGATTCGTTGAAACGTTGTTGGAGCATTTGTCAAACCAAGCGGCATGACTCTAAAAGGAAAACAACCCCAAGGGGTGATGAAGGTTGTTTTTAATTGATCCTCAAATGCAATACCTATTTGAAAGTAACCAGAGTAGCCATCACATAGCGTGTACTTTTCTTTACCTGCTACCTCATCAAGAATCTCATCTCGAAATGGGAGGGGAAAGTAATCCCTTTTTGTTGCCTCGTTGAGTGGACGATAATCGACACATACCCTCCACTTGCCATTCTTTTTCGGAGTGACCACAACTCTAGAGACCCACTCAGAATTCTCTACGGGGTAGATGAACCCTGCTGCTAGAAGCTTCCTCACTTCTTTGAATAGTGCTTGCTCCTTGATGACTCCTAACTTTTGTAGCTTTTGTGCTTTAGGTTTTGCCTTTGGCTTTAGCTCGATCTTGTGTCAAATGGAATCCACTCTACGTACATTTGTGTAATCTTTAGCAAAAATCCTAGGAAAATTTCTTAGCACACTTTTGAATTCCTCTCTTTCCTCCCAAGTAAGAGTCTTTGACAACATGCCATCTAGCATTCCTTCATCATGAAAACTTTGGTTCTCTTGGGGGCCTACCTCTTTTAAACCTGGTCAAGATGTCTCTTCGTTACTTGGCCTAAAGCTTACACCCATGACTTCAATGGATGACTCCTCCTCCGTAGTGCTACCACTGCTTTCTTCTTCCGGGGTGTCATCGGTCCAATCCTCCCTGCTTTCACTTTGAGAAGATTACTCTTGGAGCTCCTCTTGATGTTACTCCTTCATGTCAAATACAACCTTCTTGTGATTGTCATTCCTACAAATCAACTTTGCACTTTCCCAATCCTGCAAAGCTTGCATCCTCATTAGCCACGGTCTACCTAGGATAAATGGATAGCCATTTACCCTTGTAGAAATAATAGCCTTCGTAATGTCGGAAGCTTCCACAAAAACATTCTTACAAACTCGCAAAACACCTAGCCTTGCGGTGCCGGGTCCTCTTGGCTTCCTTGGTTTCCTTTGCTTCCTTTCCTCGTCCATGGTCACTTTGTGACGTTACTCCTTCCTTTTCCTTGCCCACGTTTGATGCCATTCACTTCAATGTCCCCCTCTTTGGATTGTGTGACTTATACAACATTGACATTTAGGTCAGACAAGGGTGGAACTCCTTCCACCCCTTGTGGAGGTGGTCTTAGTCCATTTGGACTTTGTATAAGCCTCAGTTGTTGACTAACTCCTTCACCTGCATTCATCACTGGGTAATTCAAGTTAGGTTGCCTTGGCTCCCCACGAGGCCAAGGAAAATTATACATCCCATGTCCAGACTCTCCGCAATTTCAACATTGCAAGACTCTCCTAGGTCGTGGATCTCGCTCTTTGAACTTCTTTTCTTGTCCCTTTGGACCTACAGCTTGTGCAAAGTGAATTGACAGGCTGCTTAAGGATTCATTTAACTTCTCAATCACTTCTTCCATTACCTCAGGAAGCTCCCTAGATGTTGTTGCTTGTGAGTTATCTTTGGGTCTGAGACCTTCTATTGGAACCTCTCCCCTTAAGCACTTGAGTTTCCTATATTTCTCAGCAGCCATAGTTTCAGCTCCATCAAAGGTAGCAGGTGCACCCACCTCAACTTTTACCTTAAGGTCAGGAAAGAGTCCGTCTATGAACCTCTCCTTCTTTAGAAATTCTGCACCATCACCAGGGCTAGCAACTTTTCGTATCCATAGAGCCCAAAGACGTAGAAACTCTTACTTGTACAAGTAGTAGTCATCTAAGTCTTTTCGCTTATGAGAACAAATTTCTTGCCATAATTTTTGAGTGTTTTGGGGACAAAGAAGTATTTTTTGAAACGATTCAAAACTTTCGTGTAATTCCCCTTAACTTCCTCAGCCAAAGAGTCAAACCAAGTGCTAGAATCTTCCCTAAGGACTACCTCAAACATTTCTACACGTTCTTGATCAGTTACTATCCTCTTGATATGGCAAGACATCTTGAAATTTGCTAAAAATAATTCTGCATCCTCGCTAGGCTCTCCAAATAAAAGAGGATATCCAGACATTTGGCGTTGGCTCTTTATTGAATTGATATCAAAGTAACACACGTTTTCTTTTTCCTTATTATAAATACCTACACGATAATGTTTTCTAAATGATGATATGTTCTACAACAAAATAAAAATATGCACATCAAATGGTCTATGATAATCAACAAGAGGCAGGATGACAGGGTTTGGTGATTCAAAAATTTCTCCTACTCTTTGGGCACCAACATGAACACCATACGTTGTTGACAATAAATCTTTCTACTAATTGCAATGTTTATTCTAATGTGTGGAGTGAAATGGATAGGAAAACCTCTATTGTCTATGCATGATCTAATGATTAAAACAAAACAAAAATACAGATGTCCAAACTAAGGTCGTATCTAATGATTGGCAAAAAAAAAGGATTTACTGAAGCGTCAATATCGGCCAACCTAAGAGGTCCTAAAATTCTACGAATTACACGTTGAAATTGCAACTTAGTACTAACAATTATGTGTACCTTTTTCCTTGCAATGGGAATGAAAGGATCATACAAATTCTCGTGATTCATGCAAACTACTTGACTATGCTAAAGGTTGAACCTACACAAAAACATACACAAGCCGTCCTCCGTGGGGGCCACCAAAATTGAGGTGGTCGGAGGCGGAAAAAAAGAAGAGCGGCCTCGAAACACCCTTCAAGGCTCCCGTGCTACTCAATTGGGGCTGGAGCAAGCACAATCAAAGACAACAACCCACATCCAGAAACCAAACAAGAAAAAGGGCATCACCTAGTTGTAGATGCGAAGTAGGACGCACGCGATATCTCCTTGTACTAAAACACACAAAGGGAGGGGAATGCAAGAAAGCTGTACACACCAAAGACAAAAATTCACCACACCAAAGAGAGGTAAAGGGCACAAATCAACTTGAGCAACTCAGACTTAGCCTTAAAGACTAGATGAAATAGAGCACTCACAATGCACACACTCTACACAACTAGGCTTGAAAAGTGGTGTGTTATGTGTGGAGAATGGTGTAGGTAGTGTACTGATCATGTGATCATTTACAAAGGAGATAAGGGATCTATTTATAGGTTTTAGAATCCCTAATTAGGATTAGACCTAATCAAGTTTATTTGAACAAATCAAAGATTATACATATTTCTATTTTTTAAATGAGGGTGGGTCTCTCTTATCCTTTGAGTCACATGGATGTGGGCTCAAGGGAAGAGAATTATTGAGGATGAAAGGAGAGGTGATTGAATGAATAATTTGGGAGTGCCTACTCCAAAAGATAGTAGAGGGTGAATTTTTACAATAAGGTTAGTGTTAGTGGTTAGTTATGATCGCTCCAAAACATTTACAAAATCATTCACCAAATGGCGAGATATATGATGAGAAAGGTTAGAGAAGAAATAAGCTTGTAAAGAGAGGTTGAAGATTTGGAGAAGTTGAAATTCACCTCTTTACACCACCGGTAGAAGAAGCAGTCAACATGGCGAAGTTGCACGTGTCGATGAAGCTATGTTATCTTCAAACCTTGGATAGTTCATGATAAAAGCCTTAATTTGCAGAGGTTAGCCTTGGATTTTTGCTGATTTTTTTGGAGTTCTTTAGAAACCTGAAGAGGATATGGTAATGTGGACATATATGTAGAGAGAAAGGGGAGCGCATAGGGGTGTAGAAATGGAGGATGAAGGCTATGGAGGTGTGAGAGAAGTGGCAATGGTGAAGAGGTGAAATAGGAAATGGGATTTGTAGGTTTGTGTGTGGGAAAGAGAGGGAGGAGTGTGTAAGATTGAGTAGGTGTGTGGAAGGGTGAGAGGAAATAGGAAGATTTTTTGGTGTATGAGCTGGCAGTTTTGGAGTCGGCCATAAATTTCATGTAAAATATCCCTTGACTACAAAATTATTGAAAACATTATGAAAAAATACTTCAGCTCACGAGCTACATTTTCTCTTTTGGAAACATCCTCAGAGGCGGATCAAAAGAAGGTGCCAAAATTCGAGCAAAAAGCTGTCCCTGCAGCACCTAATAAGGCTTGAAGTGGGTCACTATTTGATTCTTTTTCCTTTGTAGTCTTCCAAGTGAGCCCCCCATACATCAACCATGACCTAATATTTCCAAGGAGCTTGCACACATGTATGGTATAGGATAAATATCAAATATAATATATACTTGTGGGATAAGAAGATAGGCTAGCTAGTCATGAAAGATGGACACATGGGATGCATGGATGCAAAAAATATATAAAATAAAAGGAGGAAAATAATGAGGGAAGAGACTGTCAATTATTCTCTACTTTGAGTGATTTATGGATTTTATTTGAAGATGAAATCTATGTACTTGTGAGTATTTATCTGGGAGGGATGGAAAAAAATATGACGGAGCCGATAAGGTTATTGGTGAATTTTTACAGTGAAGTCACATAAAGGTTTTTTCAAGGCTTGTGCGAGTAGAGCTTAAGGGATAGAATGATAGTAAAATATGTATAAGAAATGACATGCAATGGAAGCTAGCATACTTAGACCTGATAACGCACACCTAGGAATATATATTTATATAAATATAAAATATTGGTAAAAAAACCCTTTATACTTAGGTCCTTTATTTTATAGAAAATATTTACATGTAAAGAGGACCGTAATATTATAAGTTAATTTTTTGTCTCCTAGCCCAATGACTCGCTCAACGATTTAATTAAAAAATTTGAAAAAAACCGTAAACGCACGCACACTATTCACAATGAAAAAGCGAGCCTAGTCATTGTGCTAGGGTGTTTTTGTGGGGTGAAGTGGCTTCTTAAAATATTTTATCAGAGCCAAAGAAACAACTATCACTGGTAACAACATCTTGTACGGTCTCCTAGAAACAGGTTCGCACCCTGGTATAGTTTCTATTTCATAGTCTACCTAACGATACGGTGGCAGATTGGTCAAACCTTCTGGGAAAACATTGGCATATTCTTTCAACCATTTTGGATGAAAGTTTGAATCTGATTGGTTCACCTTGCTTCACAGTGTAAATCTGTTGTCCCTTCTTAAGTCCTTTTAGAAGTCTACTGGCTTTAACTAATTGAGCCTTGGGCATCCCATTTTTCCCTTGAACTAGAACTTCATTCCCGAGGTTATCTATGAACGTAAATTTTTTGTGAGCACATTGAATATGGGCTTGGTTCTTTTTCAACCAGTCCATTCCTAAAATTTTGTCATAAATTCCTTAAGGTAAAGTACGGAATTGAGCAGAAGTAGCATAACCCCCTCATTCAAAATCTATCAAGCATGTGGAATGTTGAGATAA
Source organism: Adiantum capillus-veneris (assembly GCF_014529385.1). Classification (NCBI taxonomy): domain Eukaryota; kingdom Viridiplantae; phylum Streptophyta; class Polypodiopsida; order Polypodiales; family Pteridaceae; genus Adiantum; species Adiantum capillus-veneris. The sequence goes on along the minus strand of NC_140936.1, from coordinate 147,029,584 downwards.
CACTTTCTTCCCATTAGCTAGTTCTACTACTAGTCTACTTGAAGGATACAGGCTTAGCTTTAACTTTCTCATGCATGTAGAAAATAGAAATGAATGCGTACTTCCACTGTTTATGAGGAAATCAACTTTATCACCTTGGTGCGTTTGAGGAGCTTGAATTACAGCATACTGCTAGCGAGCACCAGGATTATCTGTGGCAGCATGCAGCACTACCCTTTTGTCTGCTTCATCTCCTATAGTTGGTTGTCCAACTGCAGCATTTGCCATAGCAACTGCACCACGTCCTCATCCTCGTCCTCCGTGATTATTCGGTTGATGTCTTCCCTTGGCATTGAGAGGTACTAAATTTGCACGAGATGCACGAGTCTCCTTGGGACATTTGTTTCTGTAATGGCTGTACTCTTGGCATTCATAGCAGCACACATGGGGAAATTTGGTAGCAGTTGAACTAGCTACCAGATGACAATTCTCATAAGCAAGATTTGCTCGCGATAAACCTTAAAATAAAGTCCCTTCAATAGATGAAAAGTCTTAAAATTGAGTTTATTATTAACCAAGTCCTGAGTGACTCTACTGCTTGATATCAAACCCTATAAGCCAAAGGTGGGACGCGGCTCTTATAAACCCACGTATTCTACAAACATGGCCTCAAGAGTCATATGACCTCTCACTGAAATCTTGCCTTGGATTCTAGAATTCAGTCTTAACACTAGGTTGGTAACCTAACAGGACATAAAAGTGTCCTTTCAGGGTTTTGAAAAAAACCTCCCAAACCATAGTAGATCCACTCATTTTGTAAAATCCTTTCATGAGGTTATAGTTCAAGGACTACTACACATGGAAAAAATAAGAAACTTGTAAAATTTCTCATCTTTTGGTCACATCAAGCCTCCAAAGTTGATGGACCAATACATTTCCAACAAAACAGTCATTTCTTACGTTTTGTCGCATAAAAATAAGATTAGGGATTTTTGTAGCACTTGAGAAAAATTCCCTAGTTAACTTCAATGGGTTGGTGATTAGAACATATGATTTCTTCTCACTCACTATTTTTTGTTTTGCCAAAAGAAATACGTACAAAAAAGTTGAATTTTTACCATTCTGTAAACCTATCATCAAAGTTTCTATAGCCACGCTCAATACAAATAATATATGCATGTTTTCTTAGTTCCCTATTGTCCTTTAGGTTCATAAGGATCCATGGAGCATGTCAAAATAATAATACATCTCTTACCAAGGGGAATCTTGGGGACAAAGATGAAGTGCTAAATACAGCAAACATGAAAAAAATGGGCTCAACATTATGAGTTGTAGAATCCCATAGAAACTATTCAATATCTAGACAAATTTGATCCTTATGACTAGATATGGTTACTACCTACAAAATGCATGTAGTTGTCACAAGAAACTAACAATATTGAAAAAGCTATACTTGATATACTAGAATGTTTCGTTTTCTTCTATAATTGAAAAAATCAACCATCGTTGTCTACTATGCAAAATAGGGTATTAGCTGCCCCAAAACTCAAGGAATATTAGCTTTATGTTACAATATGCGACATAGAAAATCAAAATTGCATTTGGATATCATGAAAGCCACCAAAAAAATCATAGAAGAGCTAAAATTGGCAAAAAAACAGGATTTGACAATTTTTGTAATTTGGTCATAACTTACAATTTTAACATTTATTTCTCCCTAGAAGCATCAGGACATGTTGAGGACTACTAAAGATAATTCTCTAGCATTATAGACCTCACAAACATGAATTCTAGAGTGGTATAGTTGCAAAAAGTTGAAAAAAGCCAAAAACAGGACCCGTTTTTTCACACAGTTTAGGTTGTGAAATGCTGTGCAAGGACAAGGTTAAAGATGGAATTGATATTCCATAAAAATGTCGAGTTTTTTTCAGCTCATGAGACAACTTTCTAGACAGGTAGCACCTCAAAATCCATTTTGAAACTCTTGACATAATTCAAGGAAAATGGTCACTTAACAGGACATAAAAGTGTCCCATTACCAACCTAGTGTTAAAGGTTCCACATGGCTCAACCCCACTGAGCCACTACCCGTTACGTGTTATCGGACTTGGCCCACGAGGTAGCACATCAAAACACAACACACACACACACGTGCACTACTTGCAGGCCTCCAACTACCTTGCTTGGCTTGGTGTAACCCCACTCTCACCCACACTTTGTTCTATTTGCCACAGCTTGTGAATATTGGTAGTTTCTTGTGCCTACTTGCTTGGCTTGTCTTGGATGTTAGTACTCGCAGTTAATGCAAACGGAATTGCCAACAAATGCACACACACACACACACTCCCCGTTTGGCTCACGATCCTTGCTAGCTGGGGAAGACCACTATGCCAAAGGCCCAAAATGATACCTCACATACACATACACACACACTGTCACACAATGATCTGGGCCTAGTCAATTCTTCTGTAGAGACTGAAGATCGTGCACCATACACACCCCGCAGTAATTAAAGCCATCCGTGGCTTGCCTTGTTGCTTGTTGCAAATATGGATTTTGTCATTTTGTTGGGCTCGCACCATGAGCTCTCTACACAGTGGTCGCTTGGCTGCAGTGCCAAGATCATTGCCTTCGAGTTTGGAGACCACCCATTGGCATCAAGCCCCCCCCACACACACAGATCCCAATTCTCTCTCTCACTCTCTCTCTCTCTCTCTCTCTCTCTCTCTCTCTCTCTCTCTCTCTCTCTCTCTCTTCAATTGATTTACAAAAATGGGAGCATCTCCCCATATTTACACTTCAACAGCTTCAACTTCCTGCCGTGCATTTGGCTCTTTGAGCTTGTCTTCCCCGAACCGGCCTTCCTGACACTGGCCCAGACCTTCCCCCTTGTCTCTTCATTACTACTCATTTAGCTCGCGATGGTTTTTATCTTATGAACAAACCCCCCCCACACACACACCACAAGCCCTCGCTCATCCATCTCGCAGACATGAATATATTTATTTATTTTATTTTTATAAAAAATACAATAAAAATAAATATGTCTCATAAGCCTTGGTTCCCACACCTATCACCTCGGGGAAAAGAGAAATTGCCATCTTGAATGTGACCAATTGGCCAACGAAAGAGAATGATTCAGAGTTAGATTTTAAAGTTACATAGAAAAATTTGACATATATGTGATAAGTAATATCTTTTGGAATTCGGATGTCAAAATAGATGCTTGATTCATAAGTTATAATTTTCTTATCGTGATTGTGGTGCAAGCCTTTATAAGAAAGCCTTTATGCAAGAAGGCTTCATTCTTGAGTATCCACTCTTTAGGATCCACTTTTGAGAGCTCTCTCTCTCTTGAGTGTTCACTCTATGGATGGCATAGCCTTGAGCTTAATGCCCATGCTTAAGAGGCTAGTGATAATCCACTCTAATTAGAGAACTATTCTTAATCTAATCTCAACTTTCTCATTAGTTTCAATTCTTCTATTCGATTATATCATGAACTAGTTTCACCTTTCTCATTATTCTAGATTTGAGTGTGTGTGATGACTTCTTACTTATTAACCACTCCTATCCTTCTATGAGCATTCAATTTGTGATCTTTAACATCACTAATTAAATTGATTAAGTTGGTTCTTAATCTTGTAATTAGTTTGTATGCCCTATTGTTTGCTTGAGTGTGGATGTATTTATTGCAAATCTAGCACTATTCACATTGTGTGTGTAGCTTTTGATGAAGTGCCTTGATTGGCATCATGTGGTGATTAGAGAGGCCAACACCAATGAAGTTAGTGTGTGCTTATCATTAGTGTGCTTTCGGTTTCTAGTCTATGCTAAGCCGGGAAAACTTTGGTGGGCTTAATGTGTGTAGGAGATGCTTGATTGATGATATTATTAGAGTTAGTGATTAATGACTAATCTCTACTGCATTAGATGAGCATATTCATGAATCCTCTCATTCGATACATCCGATGCTCGTGCTTCCATGCCCTAGCCAGGTTGCCGATCCTAGGATTGATAATTTTGTTGTTATTGGGTTGATTAGGCTATGCTACGATTGTCCCCAACAAGTTCCTAGATAATACAAAGAGCACCTTGTGGTTGTAGGGTTTATAGCTAGCAGAAAGAGCACCCTGTGGCCTTAGGGACAGAGGGTTTGTTGCTAGCAAAAAGAGCACCATGTGGCCTTAGCGCCATAGGGTTTCTAGCTTACACCAAGATATACCTATGGCCTTACAGCCATTGGGTTTATAAATTACACAAAGAGCTCCTTATGGCCTTAGGGCCATAGAGTTACCAGCCATCACAGAGAGCATCATGTGGACTTAGAGCCATAGGATTTCTAGCCATCACAAAGAGCACCCTATGTCCCTAATGGTCTTAGGGCCATAGGGTGCTCTTTGTGATGGCTAGAAATCCTATGGCTCTAGGTCCACACGATGCTCTTTGTGACTAAGGCCATAGGGTGCGCTTTGTGATGACTAAAAATCCTATGGCTGTAAGGCCACATGATGCTCTTTGTGATGTCTAGGGTTTCTAGCCATCACAAAGGAATCTTGAACTTAGGGCCATAGGGTCTTTAGCCATCCCAAAGAACACCCTCTGGCCTTAGATCCATATGGTTTCTAGCTTACAAAAACAACACCCTATGGCATTAGGGCCATAGGGTTTCTACCTAACACAAAAGAGTACCCTGTGGCTTTATGGCCATAGTGTTTCTAGATAACAAAAAGAGAACCCTGTGGACTTAGGGTCATAGGGTTTCTAGCTAACAAAAAGAGCACCATGTGGCCTTAAGCCATAGAGTTTCTAGCTAACAAAAAGAGCACCATGTGGCCTTGGGGTCATAGGGTTTCTAGCTAACAAAAAGAGCACCCTGTGGCCTTAGGGTCATAGGGTTTCTAGCTAACAAAAAGACCACCATGTGGTCTTAGGGTCATTGGGTTTCTAGCTAACAAATAGAGCACCATGTGGCCTTAGGGCCAAAGTGTTTCTAGCTTACACAAAAATCTCCCCGTGGACTTATTTAGGGCTATAGGGTTACTAGTCTTCACAAAGAGCATCATGTGGCATTAGGGCCATAGAGTTTTTAACCATCAAAAAGAGAACCCTATGTCCTTAGGGCACCCTGTGGTGCTAGGGTCAAAGGGTTTCTAACTAGCAAAAAGAGCACATTGTGCCTTAGTTCCATAGGGCTTCTAGCTAACAAAACAACGACCATGTGTCCTTAGGGTTATTGGATTTCTAACTAACAACCTGTGGCCTTAGAACCATAGGGTTTCTAGCTTACACAAAAATCCCCTTGTGGACCTAGGGTCATAGGGTTACTACCCATCACAAAGAGCACCCTATGGCCTTAGGGCCATAGGGTGTTCTTTGTGATGGCTAGAAATCCTATGGCTCTAAGACCACATGATTCTCTTTGTGATGGCTAGGGTTTCTAGACATCACAAAGAGCACCTTGTGGCCTTAGATTCATAGGGTCTCTAGCCATCACAAAGAGCACCCTATGGACTTAGGGCCAAAGGGTTTCTATCTTACACAAATAGCACCCTGTGGCCTTAGGCTCATAGGGTTTTTATCGATAAGAAAAATCACCATGTGGTGCTAGGACCATAGGGTTTCTATCTAGAAAAAAGAGCACCTTGTGGCTTTATGGCCATACAGTTTCTAGCCATCACAAAGTGCAGCCTGGATGTGGCCTTTGTGACATAGGGTTTTCAACTTACACAAAGAGCACCTTGTGGCCCTAGGGCCATAAAGTTTATAGCCATCACAAAGAGCACTATCTGGAATTAGGTCCGTAGGGCTTCTAGCTTCAACAAAGAGCTTTATGTGGACTTAGGGCCCGACACACGTCGCAGCCGCAAAGCCGCGTAGACTCTCGACTATGGCGTGTGTCGAGGCAAAAAATATTTTGATGGCATGATGGATCTGAATGTGCATGTTCGTTTTGAAAACAAAATTGAGACAGCATGCACTCGTCGTTGTCCTGTTGTCATTTTTTCCATCTACGCATCACCAAATCGCTCTCTTTTTTTTATCATATGTGCATGGCTTTTACTGAAAAAAACCAATTGTGTATATTTTTTCCTGTTTGCGGCTCCAGATGCTATTGCTTCTCTTGTCTTGTCATGTTTGCTGGAGGGACATGTCTGTGTATGTTCTTTGCCTTAGACATTGTAGTTTTTGGATTTCAGAATCCCATTTTATTAAAAAAATGGATTTCAGAATCCACAATCTTCGTGAAAATGGATTCGGGAATCCACAATCTACGTAAAAACTGATTCTAGAATCCAAAATCTCCGTAAAAACGGATTTTGGAATCCAATTGTACAAGAAAAATTTGGATTCCAGAATCTATTTCGTGGACTTAGATTCTAGAATCCTCTTAGTTGGATTCCAGAATCCAGTTTTTCACGACATTGCCTTCCGGAATCCACCTATTTAACAAAATTGGATTCTAAAAATCCACGTTTCTAAAAATTTGCAATCATAACACAAAAGATTGCACAAAGTTGGATTCCAGAATCCACTTTGATTGACAAGTTGCATTTCACATGCAATCTTGGCCTTAAAAGTTGGATTCTAGATCCAACTTTATCATAGGATTCAATTCTAGAAGAAGTTATACTACTCTTGTCTTTCTTGAAAAAATTGAACCAGTAAGAGATGTCTTTTTGTACAATTTAGTTTTCTTAACTGAAAATATTCTAAGAGTTTCTTATTTCATGAAAATAAACAATAGGATTCTGGAATCCAAATTTTTGTTCCACTTTAGATTTTAGTCACTATATTATGCTTCACTTTTCAAAAAAATTTACTTATTAAAAAACACAGTTTGTTTTAGCACTAAAGTTTTTTAACTAACCTAGTTGTTTTTCAAATCTTCTACAATTTAACCTAAAAATCCAATACATAAAATTCAAGAATATTAAAAACTTGGAAGTACTAAAACCTTTGAATTAATGCTTCAAATATTGAATAATCCAAAAATTCTTGCTTACCTTGAAAAAGGAATAGTTAAAAAGAAGCGCAATTGCAAGCGAGTGCTGATGAGTGCTCTAAAGCTTAAAATACAACTTTTGCATGTGAAAAATGAGACCTTCGTCCCCTTTTAAAACCTCTTATTTTTTAATATAATAATTTTTTTATTTCTTAAAATAAGTTTTATTAGAAACCCCCTATTAAGTCTCCCTTCGGAGCTATAGTCAAGTAAGTTTCTTCATTTTGTTTGTCACACTCTACCAAATGGAGCTTCTAAGTAGTCCTAGTAATGTAGAACCTTTTCGTCCTTCTATGTAAGTAACACCTTCTATAAACACAACTTTTCTTGCTAGTGAGGGAACTCCAATTTCTAAACGGTGCTCAAGAAGAGTTTCTTTTGATGTGGTGGAAGAAGAACTACAACATCTTCATGGGAATGAAGCAGTTAACAACACATACCATGAGCAACGACGGACTCAAGGGGTAAGAGGTAAGAGAAAAAAACCATTTCCTTCAAGGCAAGAAGTTTGAGCAACATCTAGAGAGTTTTGTTGTACCAAAAAATGTTTGAGAAGCTTAGGGCTTCAGAAATTCCAACAAGAGTGTAGAAATTTTTTCAACTTAAAGAGGGGTCCACAAAATGTTCCCTTGACGTCATGTATACATTGCTCCACCTCCTCAATAGAATATGCTCTATCGGATGTTGTTGTTTGCAGAGTGAGTTTCCTAAAGGTATTTGGCATAAGCAATTTGAGAATTCAAAAAATCATATCGAATGTGAGCCAAGAAAGTGTTTCTTTAGCATTTAGCACACATGAGACACCCCAATATTGTTTCCTCAAACAATGGTTGGGAAATTTCATCACCATTAATGGAGAGGTGCTACCTAGCTCAAGTTTCACACATCTACCTGACAACTTTACTAAGTGAGAGGTATACTATTTATATGTGGAGTCACAAAAATATAGTCTAAACTCCACTCTTTCTCTACCATCTTTCTTGCGAGTTTGGAGACAATAATTTCATCATCGTAAAATTCCCAGGAAGAGTAGGATGGGTGTTTGCCAGATATGTGCAAAGTTAAAAGCAAAGCGAGACACAAGAAAGACTACGGAGGAGAAATGTAAGTTATTTTAGTTTGGTTAGTTAAATTAAATTACTTCTCTCAAAAATTTCAAAAATCTAACTAGCAAAGCACAGGAAAAAGTGTTTAGAGAAGAAATACAAATATATAGGCCTAGTCATTGATGGCCTGGATCCAAGGAAAACAATGCCACATTTTATGCGTCCTCAAAATAATCTCAAAGAGAAAAACTTCATTCACCTCCATGTTGTTGGATCCTTAGTTATCAATGGTTTCATGTCATCAAGGATCTTTATTCATTTTCCAAATATTCAAAATGACCCTAATTTGAGAATCACCATCATTCAGAACATCATTGAAGAATGGCAAGGTGAACTACCACCTGTCCTCTACTTACAACTTGATAATACTAATAGAGAAAATAAAAACCAAGTTCTCCTTGCATACTTGAATATGCTGGTGCAAAGGAAGATATTCAAAAAAGTGAAGCTTGGGTTTTTACTAGTGGGACACACACATGACCAAATTGACCAAATTTTTAGCAGGTTCTCGATCAAGTTGGCAAAGAAAAGCACATTTTACCTTCCACAAATCTGTGTCTTGCTGGAAGATGCCTATGTTCCCAAGCCCTCCATTAAAATTGTAGAAGAAACATGTGATTTTAGGCCTTTTTTGATTAGTGCCGCCACTAACATGCCATCATTTGCACATCTCAATGGTCATAGTTTTCAACATCAGTTTAGAATCAAGCAGGTAGAGGAATTGACTCTCATGTGGTGTAAAAAATACTCAAACTCTGAAGATTGGTTGCCAGCGGAGGGCTTGAAGTTCTTATTGTTTGTTCCTGATTGTGAAATTCAACGAGAAAAGTACACGTTTCTCTTTACAACAAGTAAGACACAAAAAGCTGAGTGGGAAAACCGCCCTATTGATTCTCTACAATGCCTAAATGAGATCAAGGAGACAATACATGGCGCACATGTGTATTTCCCAGCAAGCTCTCTAGAATTGTGGGAGAGTTTTTTTAAGAGCAGGTGAAGCTGGTTGAAGAGCTCAAGAATGACACGTTTTAGCTTGAACATGCATTTACGTGGCACCATGGTGGTCTTTGCAAAAGGAGTGGTAATGTTGTGGCTAGTGGTGTAAACAATGTGCAAATTTCAACAGATTTGTTATCTCTTATTCATGGAGAAACAAGGGAGATGTATGTTGGCCCAAGGAAGAGGACAAAACATTAACACAATAGGAGAGAGAAATGTGGGAAGGAGATGAAAATGAGATAAAACAGGGCACAATATTGCAATTCTTGCCACAAACGATAAAAATGATCATCCCTTTTGGCTTGTAAAAGTCACAAAAGTTTTCAGAGAGCATGATGTATTGAATGGCATGGAAGTGCATTGGTACCAAACAACTATAGAAGATCCATTTTGAAAGGAAAATATGATCCTGAGATGGTGAAACCAAGCAAAAAGGGAAAAAAAATCAGGAAGTTCTCGTTGTGTGGATACATTTAATCTAGAAGATGTGGAAATCCTTGTGTATGGGTTTGACTTAAAGAAATCTGGTCACTTACAAAGAACAACCATTGATATGCTGGAGCAAAAGGTCAAATATCTCTCCTAGACATTACAAGGGGAATTTTTCTCCTTTTCAATTATTGTAATTTATTTTTTCTTGGAATCATTAATGAAGTGTGAAGGTTTTGGAATCCCTTAAATGTAGTGACTATTATTTTTTTTTAATTTCAGTGCTTAAGTGAATTTTATAATGTCTAAAAGTGGTTTTTTTTTTAAAGAATTGAAGTAAGTCATAAAATAATATGGTATGTTTTAAAATAATCTTCAAAATGTGGCCCTTGTATCATGTTTTTTGGAGAATTGGACTTGAATTTTTGTTTGCATGATTTTGTTGTCACTTTTCATGACTTGTTGTTCCCACCAAGAAGAGAGAGTACCTAGGAAAGCTCCTTGTGAGACTCCCAAAAGAGGACTCTCTCTGATAAGGGAAGAAGAGGAGGATCATTGGAGAGGGGGAAGTGGGGAGCATTCCCGACACAAACACAAGGGCCTCTCTATACCTCAGGGTATCCAAAACACCCATATCCTCTCAGAAAACACCTTCAAAGAAACACTTTACACTAGCAGACCACCGCCTGCTCAATTTCCACTGCTCACACACTCCAAAAACCACCACAAAAAGAATACCTGCTACCACTACCTGTCTCCACCCTTACACACACTCACAGCCACTCAATCTCACTCTCTCACACAACAGTAGAAGAAAGAGAAGGGGGGAAGGGGAAACAACAGCACGGGGAGGCAACTGTGGCTAGATTACACATTGCAAATAACGCACACATGCTTACACTGCCATCACCATGGTCATTTTCACAAGAAAATACAAAGTGGTTTGACATGCACACTCCTCTGTCAAAGATCTCCTCTTTGCAGGCTTCAAACGACACCCAAAAGGCCAAAAAAAGCCCTTAATTTGATCCAATTTTGACTTTTATAGGGGGGGTATTCAATTTGGGAAATTGTCCTTCAATTGGTCCATATGGCACCCATTTTTGGTATCTTTTGGAAGGGGCACCGCCTTGCTCTATCTGCTCTTTTCTTCTCCCTTTTGCACTTGGGGGGGCATTAGCGATGTCCCTATTACCCCTTGGATTTTTATTTTTTATTTTTTATCTTTCATTTTTACCCCTTTGTGGCCTCAACCTTGCACTACTTGATTTTGACTTTTTTCCCTCTCTCTGTCCGACTCTTCCTTTACCCCCCTTTTTGGCCTTTCATTTGGCTTGGCTTCAACCTTGCCCTTAGCTTTGGTTTGTCCGGCCTCTAATGGCCCTTTTGCTCCTTGCTTGGCCCACTTGGCCGCCCTCAGGCTCTACCTCCCTCTGCTCATCGTCCATACTGTGGGACCTTCCCTTTGCACCCAACTTCCCGGTTCATACCCGACTGCTCCTATCCTCCCTTCATTCCTACGGGACTCGCCTCTATCTCACACTTGGGGGGGCATTAGCGACGTCGCTAATGCGCTTCCTTTTTGCCTTTAAAATGCCTCGCCATGTGGCCGCCCATGTGAGCTCGCCCTTCAGTCGGTGCTTTCCACGTCGGTAGCCGACCTCACCCTCTTCATTTCCACACGTGTGTGTGTGCTGTGGCACTGCCCCACAGTGCCAAAATATTGGTTCCTACTCTTGGCATGGCCGCCTCGTGCCAGCACAGTGCCTATGGGCCGCCTACATCGCGCCACACTGGAACGCCATAGCCAACGGGAGAGCTCCCCTCTCTCTTACCCTTTGTGTTCAATACAAAGCACACAGCCCGCCTCAAGTATCCTGCCCTCTTCATGTCTCCTTGCGCATGTGGGATAATGGCCGGTCCACCTGGAAGCCCTATAGGGCTCCTCCTTTGAACATACTTTGAACCTCCCTTCAAGCTTTGAAAAATCTCCTCTATTTTTTACCACTTTTCAAGCAAGTGTAACTTGCTACTCCCAGGCCGGTTACCCAAGCCGTAAGACCCTGTTAAAATTTTGCGTTGCCGGCTTGGATCTACGCAATCCTCGTTGCCTCTAGAATTTCCCAGGACCACCAAACAAGGCCGACAAAACACAAGAAAGTCATCTGTAATCACCCCTCAAAGGACAGTCCCGAGCTTTTGTTGAGATGTCGAGCTCTACATCTTGAGCTGGCATCCACTACGGGTCTTGGCCGCTTACGGCATTTACTCATTGGCGCGTTAGGTGACCGATACGGAGGATCTCTGCCAGTGATTCTACAGCTGGACTACACTTAAAGTGCCAGCCTAGTACGCTTCTAGAGAGTTCACACTTAGTGACCGCATATACATATGTGCTACTTTTTCAGTTTTAGCATTTAGTCATTTTGTACTCTCTTTTCTGTGCGAAGAAGAAGAAGCTTTCCATCTTTGTGTGCTCTATGCTTGTCTTGTGTAGCTCTCTTGGATCCTAATTCTTTACATGGTATCAGATCCTGGTGTAGGCAAGAGAGGCTAAGAGAGCAAGAGCATCATAATCCGTTCGTTCGCAATCCACGACCAGACACTTCGTTCACAATCCCTTCGTTTTTCGTATAAGTTTTTGAACAGGTCTCCAAAGTGGAGTTCACAAGGATTTACTGTACAAGTACAGTGGTTGTATGTATGCTTGATTGTGGACACTCATTGAGTGTAGAAAGCATTACAGGTAACACGACAGCAGGTTCAACAGATTTGCAGGTTTTTGCAGATTGCAGCTATTTTGTTTTAGTGCCTCAAGATGTCTGACGGTTTCAATCAGATTGTTACTGAGAAGCTTGAGAAAAATAACTACCCTACATGGAAGTTCAGAATAACTAATTTCCTAAAAGCAAAAGGTTATTGGGACTATGTAGAAGGAGACAATGAAAAGGAACCAGAGATTCCCGAGGCAAATGCTACAGCAGAACAAAGAAAAGCTTTGAGGGACTGGCAGCAAGGCTAGAGCAAAGTGATGTATTGGCTTTCTATGAGCATCACAGATGGCATGATGGGATATCTACAGGATGCTGAAACCCCCGCCATTGCATGGAAAACTTAGGCAGAGTGTTCGAGGTGAGCACCAAGGCCAGGAAGCTTCAACTAAAGTCGGAGCTAAATCATGTTAAGAGGAACAACCTCTCCATCAATGATTATGCCTTGAAGATCAAGAGTATCATTGAGTCTCTTGGATCTATCAAAGTCTCAGTGGAAGACAATGACATTGTCCGTGCATGCTTGGATGGCCTAGGAGATGAGTATGTACATTTCAGGTCTTCCATGAATACAAGAGACGACATCCCCGTGTTCCAAGATTTGGTTTCTATGCTTATTCTTGAGGAGAAGAACCTTGACACATCTTCTTCTCATGGTAGAAATAATTATGAACAGGCCTTCTATTCTAACTTCAACAGAGGTAGAGGTAGAGGTCGTGGTCGAGGCCCAAGAGGTTGGAGGGGCCAATTTCAAGAAGTTCAATCAAATCAAAACAATATAGGTGGCAGAGGAAACTAGTCTCAAGGCAGGGGGAGTCAAAGAGGTCGTGGGGCAGGATCAAGTAGGCAGCAACATACTGCAGATAGTAGAGAATGTTGGACTTGTGGTGAAAGAGGTCACATGTTACATGACTGTCCAAAGGGAAAAGCAAGTGGAAAGAGAGAATAGGGCAACTATGCATCTACTAGCAGAGATGAAGATGACAACAAAAACGAGCGCATGTTTGTTATGCAGCATGTAATGAATACAATGACTGCAGAGAATTCCACCCAAGATGATGTTTGGTATGTGGATTCAGGTGCCTCTAATCACATGACATCTCATGGAGAGTGGTTTAGAGATATGCGCAAACCAGATGTGTCAGGCTATGTGCAGATAGGAGATGACACAGATCACCCCATGGCTCATGTAGGGGACATACCTCTAAATACAAAGAGTGGGAAATCAAAGTACTTAGCAGATGTACTTCATGTCCCAAACATTACAAAGAATCTTGTTTCTGTAGGACAAATGGTTGAGCAGGGTTTGCAGGTTCGTTTCAACCCGAATGGATGTTATGTAGAAGATTTCCAGAATGGATGTAAGCTGATCACAGAGGGCAAATGTGTGGGTAGAATGTTTACGCTGAATGTAGACATGCCTGAGGTAAAAGCTGCATTATTTGCACAGGGCACAGGTGTTGTGGTTGATGTTGACATTTGGCACAAATGCATTGGCCATGTCAATGAGCAGAGATTGCGCAGCATGCAATCAAAACAGATTGTAAAATGTTTGCCAAATTCAAGGTGGATGGTATGCATAAAGTGTGTGTAGCATGCCAGTTTGGAAAACAGTCAAGGGGCTCATTTCCACATGAGCGCAATGTATGTAAAAAGCCACTGGAGGTGGTGCACACAGATGTTTGGGTTCCAACCGATACTGCAAGTATACATGGTTGCAGGTATTATGTCTCTTTCATTGATGACCATACAAGAAAAGTATGGGTCTACTTCATGCGTCACAAAAGTGAAGTGTTTGGTCACTTTCAAGACTTCAAAGTCATGATTGAGAAGGAGACAGATATGCAAATCAAGACATTGAGGTTAGATGGAGGGAGAGAGTACTTCTCCAATGATTTTTTAGATTTTCTGCGAATGCATGGTATACGCAGGCAGCTTACATGCAGATATACTCCACAGCATAATGGGGTCGCAAAAAGGAAAAACAGGCACATTGCAGAAGTTGCATGTGCATTGATGAATGAGAAGAACATGCCTCATCATTTATGGGCTGAAGCTGTAAATACAGTTGTGTACATTATGAACAGGACACCTACAGCTACGGTGCATGATGTAACACCTGAGGAAAAGTTTACAGGTACAAAGCCTGATTTGGCACACTTGAAAGTGTTTGGCTGCATAACTTACGTGCATGTACCAGATGAGTTGTGTAGGAAATTGGATCCTAAAGCAGAGAAATGTATTCTTGTGAAATATTCCCTTGAACAAAAGCGGTACAGGTGCTACAATCCTACTACACGAGAATTACGAGTGAGCAGAGATGTAGTCTTTGATGAGATGAGCAGCTGGTACAGTAATGCACATGGCACTATTGGGGTTGATGTAAAAGATGATGTGGTTGTACAAAATGTGAGGCCACAGTCACAGGTTTTGAGTGGACCACAAGAGTCATCTTCTCATGGCTCTGTTGAGAAGCCATGGAATGGTAGACTACGCAAGCAGGTTACTCCACCAGCATGTACAGGGAATGTATCACGAAAAAGAAAGGAAAAGTTTGATGAACCTCCCTTTATGGTTGATGCATCATCAGGCTTTTGACATATAGACATGGATTCAGATGGTTCTGAACAAAGTCTTGATGAGGAATTTGGAATTCCAGCTGTCAGGACACCTGGTGTAAGGAAAGTACAAGAAGATACTAGAGGGCAAAGGAGTGACTCAGGACCGCGCATACCTAATAGAGTCAGAAATCCAGTTCAAAAATTGACTTATGATGGGTATCTAGCGCATAACCAAGCCTACATGGCTAAGGTGATACAGGATGTGGAGCCCACATGTTTTGAGGATGCAGTTGGAAATGTGCATTGGGATGATGCAATGAATGAAGAGATGGCTGTATTGGAAGCAAACGACACATGGGAGTTGGTGCCATTGCCAAGTGACAAGAAATCTATTGTCTGTAAATGGGTGTATAAAACCAAGCACAAGGCTGATGGTAACAAGGGTTATGCACAGACGTATGTCATAGACTATGAGGAGACCTTTGCTCCAGTGGCAAAGATGACGATTGTGAGAGTTGTCATAGCAGTGGCTGCATCTAGAGGATGGATTATGCATCAAATGGATGTAAAGAATTCCTTCTTGAATGGTGGGTTGCAAGAGGAAGTGTATATGGATCAGCCACCTGGTTATGTCGATCCAAGTTACTCAGATTATGTATGCAGACTTCTCAAAGCTTTGTATGGTTCGAAGCAGGGCTCTAGAGCATGGTATGACAGGATTGCCAAGTATCTTGTCAGTATTGGGTTTAGGAGAGCTCATGCTGATCTTTCACTCTATGTACGTGAGAGTGATGTGGGGATTGTGGTCATTACCATATATGTAGATGACCTTATTATTGTGGGTGACAATTCTATGGAGATTGACCATGTGAAGGGTCTTCTCAAACAGGAGTTTGAAATGAAAGATTTGGGAGAGTTGCGCTACTTTCTTGGCATTGAGGTGATCAGGACTCCAGAGGGTGTATGGATGTCACAAAGACAGTATGATTTGGACATGTTGTCAAAGTATGGTATGGATGATTGTAAGCCAAGTTCTATTCCCTTGGATGTGAATGCAAAGCTGAGTGCAGAGAAGGGTGATGTTGTTGAGGATGTCAAGATGTACAGGAAGATTGTGGGTAGTCTAATCTACTTGACTATCACGAGGCCAGACTTGAGCTACATAGTAGGCTCGGAGAGTTAGTACATGCAGCTTCCGAGGAAGCCACATTTGGATGGAGTACGACGCACACTTTGGTATGTGCAAGGGACTCTTGACTACGCATTGTTCTATACAGCAGATGCGCCATTAGCATTGTATGGGTATACAGATGTAGATTGGGCACGTAGCATTGTTGATAGGATATCTATGAGTGGCTTCAAGTTCTCTTTTGGGAGTGTTGTTGTTACTTGGAGCAGCAAAAAGCAGCCTACGGTTGCTTTATCGAGCACAGAGGATGAGTACAGAGGTGCCGCAGTTGCGGCATGCGAGGTAGCTTGGCTACGCACATTACTTGAGGACTCGGGAGTGCAGGTGGACCAGCAGATTTTCATCCATTGTGACAACCTCAGCAGCATGCAGTTGGCTAGGAACCCAATGTTCCATGCCAGGACTAAACACATAGAGGTCCATTACCACTACGTTCAAGAGCGAGTGTTGGCGGGCGACATCGACTTGGTCTACGTCAGCAGATTGCAGCAGATAGCGGATATCTTTACCAAGGCCCTCGGAGCTGAGAAGCTTCGTCGTTTCCAGACTATGCTTGGACTCTACGACATGCAGAGCTCAAGGGGGAGTGTTGAGATGTCGAGCTCTACATATTGAGTTGGCATCCACTACGGTCTTGGCCGCTTACGGCATTTACTCACTGGCACGTTAGGTGACCGACACGGAGGATCTCTGCCAGTGATTCTACAGCTGGACTACACTTATAGTTCCAGCCTAGTACGCTTCTAGCGAGTTCACACTTAATGACCGCATGTACATATGTGCTACTTTTCAGTTTTAGCATTTAGTCATTTTGTACTCTCTTTTCTGTGCGAAGAAGAAGAAGCTTTCCATCCTTGTGTGCTCTGTGCTTGTCTTGTGTAGTTCTCTTGCATCCTCATTCTTTACAAATTTTACCTACAGTATCTTGCGGACCAGGAACCAGATTGGCAAACCGTCTATTTGTGCTAGCTCCACATGGTGCATACCCTCACCGAGAAACTTTGTGAGGCCCAAAAGATGCCAGATGGCACTTCCATCGATGCGGTCAAGTGGGCTCAGACCCGCCGGCCCCCAAAAAAATTCAACTGATCTTAACTTGCTATCCATAGCTCGGATTCGCAATCTGAGAAGACAGGCATGCTCCACAACTTGAGCACTACACAAATGTATACTGACATCTGCCCAGGCCACCTATCCCCAGCTGCCCTGTTTGTCGAGGATCTACTATACCTTCCAGCTTTAAACGTCAGTATCTTGCACACCAGGGCTCCGCTTGACAAGCCGTCTGGACCGGCTTCGAGAGCACACTATGCACTACATTTTAGGACACTGACATGGCATTTTGGACACCTTGATATGTCATCCCATCTGGACTATCCTGCAACCCTTTTGGCCTAAAAAGCCACTTTAAGCATACATTCTCACTACCCTTGGGTTGCACAGGTCCTTGGCACCTGCCCTAGCCTTCTGCACTGCACTTGCCTGCTCCCTCTGCTTGGCATAGACCATTTCCTAGTTCGGACCAGCTTTGGTTGCACCATAATTGTCCACCCCCTCGTTGATTATTTATGTTCAACCACACCGAGGCTTACTGCACTAAAAAACCACACAAAAAACAAACTGTCTATACATTGCAAAACACCTAGCATATGTACAAAATTGACACCTGTAACTCGCCGTCTTTGTGTATGCGAGTTGCCCAACCCCCAACTTAGGTGTCATAAAACGCCTGGGTTGAACACATTGCATTGGTCCCTTTCATCCACCTGGAACAACCTTGCGTAGTGCCACACCAAGGCACATATCCAACCACATATCCAACCTGCCATCAGCATACTTCTACCACCCCAAGCACTTATTGGCAAATTGTCCACTCACAACAAATCATCTCCAAGAACATCAAATAAAGCACCCTCGTGCTCACCATCCAAAGACTTTCTTTTACCATCACGCGCACCAAAAAGACCTAACATATCTGACCCGCCCTCCCATCCATGTAAATCTAGATCCTGTACGTGCTCAACAACATACTACACAGATGCTTTTATCACCATTCCTTTCAACCACCACTCATAGACCTCCTTAGAAAGCTTGGAGGTTGCCTTGGAATCGGCATCACCTGTCATAGAGGGCACTCACTACGTAGGAAGCACCTCTAACTTTGACTTCGATCCACCCTTCTTACCTTCCATGAACTCAATTCCAGCATCGTTGAGCTCCTCCTCGTCAATTGGCCCTTCAAGGTCAATAATCACCACCTGCTTGTCTGCTGCAATTACCTGCTCTTCTACTACTGCATCCTCAAGCTCTGCCAAGGAGGAGAGAAAATCGTTCTCTATCACCTCCTCCTTGTCCTCTTCCATAGGTGTAACTGCTTCATGCCTTCTGGAAAAATTTTGCACTTGCTACACCACTATGGCATACTCTAGTGCTATGTTCATCAACAAGGCCATAAGCATGGAATTGCACACTAGTTTTACCTGCTCCTCACCACCTATAGGCCTAGACTACTCCACTTGGTCTCCACTAAGCACTTCGGCTTGTACTTCATGTTGCTCCTTGCACATTTTCATTGCCTCTCCACTCACATGTAAGAGGTCGAACTCATCATACCTGGATTGGGATGACTTTGTCTCCCAACTCGTATCTGCATCCATACAGCTACTGTCATTCGAATTAAGCCTTCTCTTCAATTTCAAACTTGGGCACCTCCTTTAGCTTCACTACTTCAACCTCGTTGGCAAACTGCACTCCTTGCTCTTTACCGCACTTCAATGGATCTTCAACAACTACACTTGAATTTGCTAGCTCAACCTTTGTCCACTCGGGAATCACTTGCACATCCTCCACAATTTGAACTTCTGTAGCCGGCATCTGTGGCATAGGAACCATCCTGTCTCTTTGTAGCCAAAGAACTCTTGGTTCTTCTCACACTTGCACTCTCTTTGCACCACTTGCGGCTCTGCTACCATCGCATCACACTGGCTTGGCATCACCGCATTTGGAAAACCTTTCCTAGCCTCGCGTTTCTTCAAAAACTTTTTGGTTTGCCCTCTCGCTAGAGCTACCGCCTCTTCGTACGACATTGGGCCATCCACCTCCACTTCATCTCGCACTTCTTCAAAAAAAATTTGGTTCGCCCTCTTGCTAGAGCTACCCCCTCTTCATACGACATTGGGCCATCCACCTCCACTTTATCTCACACTTCTTCATGCAGGAAATCCATGAATTTACACAATTTCAAAAAACTGGCACTTTCTGTAGCAGTTACCTTGATTAACTTCCCCCATAGGGCTTCGAATTCCCACTCGAACGCCTGAAAATCTCCCTCCCAACTTTGCTTTAAACTGTCTAGCTTTTGCTTTACCTCATCTATCTACACATCCACGAAAAACCTTCTCTGAGAAGCAGTCTCCAGGGCCTTGCAATTTTCTTTTCCTTCTTCACCAAGGCCATCAAACCATAGCCTCTCTTTAAAACGAACCAGGAGCGGGAACACCTGTACGGCACCATCTTCTCTTGATAAACCGCTTTCCAACACAAACAATCCTTAGTCTTGGAGCCAACTTTTCGCATTCTCAACCCTAGTGAAAACAAGAAATCCCGCCCAAGCTATCAATAGCAGCACCTGCTCTTCAAAGGCCGCACCTTTTCCATCACAACAATCACCACTTCAACTTCAACTAGGAGCATCAACATACTCCTCAGTGGAGGCACCAGAAGATGGAGAGGGGGAATAAGGGAACACGTTGGGCACAAACACAAGGGCCTCTCTATAGCTCAGGGTCTCCACAACACCTTAATCCTCTCAGGAAACACCTTCAAAGAAACACTTTACACTAGCAGACCACCGCTTGCTCAATTTCCACTGCTCACACACTCCACAAACCACCACACAAGGTACACCTGCTACCACTTCCTGTCTCCACCCATACACACACTCACAGCCACTCAATCTGACTCTCTCACACAAAACACCGCCAGTCTGGGGGGGCAACCACATCCACATAACCAGGACCGAGCAGAACCATGAAAGCAGGAGAAAGAGACGGTGGAAAGGGGAAACAACAGCACGGGGAGGAAACTGTGGCTAGATTACACTTTGAAAAACATGCACATATGCGTACACTGCCATCACCATGGCCATTTTCACACGAAAATACAAAGGGATTTGACAGACACACTCCTCTATCAGAGAGCTCCTCTTTGCAGTCTTCAAATGGCAACCAAAAGACCAAAAACAAGCCCTTAATTTGATCCAATTTTTACTTTAAAAGGGGGGGGGGGGGGGTCTTCAATTTGGGAAATTGCCCTTCGATTGGTCCATATGGCACCCATTTTTGGTATCTTTTGGAAGGGGCACCGCCTTGATCTATCTGCTCTCTTCTTCTCTCTTTTGCACTTGGGGGGGCATTAGCAATGTCCCTATTTCCCCTTGACTTTTTATCTTTTATCTTTTATCTTTCATTTTTAGCCCTTTGTGGCCTCAACCTTGCACTGCTTGATTTTGACTTTTGTCCCTCTCTCTATCCGACTCTTCCTTTACCCCCCTTTTTGGCCTTTCATTTGTCTTGGCTTCAACCTTGCCCTTAGCTTTGGTTTGTCCGGCCTCTACTGGCCTTTTTGCTCCTTTCTTGGCCCACTTGGCCGCCCTCAGGCTCTACCTCCCTCTGCTCATCGTCCATACTGTGCGACCTTCCCTTTGCACCCAACTTCCCGGTTTGGACCTGGCTACTCCTGCCCTCCCTTCATTCCTATGAAACTTGACTCTATCTCACACTAGGGGGGCATTAGCAATGTCACTAATGCCCTTCCCCTTTGCCTTTAAAATGCCTCACCATGTGGTTACCTATGTGAGCTCGCCCTTCAGTCGGCGCTTGCCAGGTAGGCAGTCGACCTCATCCTCTTCATTTCCATACGTGGTCGTGTGCCGCCCTACCCTACCAAAACATTGGCGCCTACACCCCGCATGGCCGCCTTTTGCCAATGCAGCGCCTATAGGCCGCCTGACAGGGTGCCACACTGAAACTTCATAGCCAGCGGGAGAGCTCCCATCTCTCTTCCCCTTTGTGTTCAATACAAGGCACATGGCCCGCCTCAAGTACCCCGCCCTCTTCATGTCTTCTTGCGCATGTGGGGTAATGCTTGGGCCACTTGGCAGCCCTACAGGGCTCTCCCTTTGAACATACTTTGAACCTCCCTTCAAGATTTGGAAAATCTCCTCTGTTTTTTACCACTTTTCAAGCAAGTGTAACTTGCTGCTCCCAGGTCAATTACTCGAGCCATAAGACCCTGCCAAAATTTCATGTTACCGGCTTGGATCTACGCAATCCATGTTTCCTCTAGACCTTTCCCAAGCCCACCAAACAAGGCCCACAAAACACAAGAAAGTCCTTTGTAGTCACCCCTCAGAGGACGATCCCCAACTTTGACCTACGGTATATTGCAGACCAGGAACCCAATTGGCAAACCGTCTATTTTTGCTAGCTCCACATGGTGCATACCCTCACCGAGAACTTTGGCGAGGCTCAAAAGATGCCAAATGGCACATCCATTGATGCAGTCAAGTGGGCTGAGACCCGGGCTGAGACCCGGCCCCCGGAAAAAAATTTAACTGACCTTAACTTGCTATCCATATCTCCGATTTGCAATCCGCGAAGACAGGCATGCTCCAAAACTTGAGCACTACACACACATATACTTCTATCAACCCGGGTCACTTGTCCCCAGCTACCCTCTCTATCGGGGATCTGCTACACACTCTAGCTTTAAACTTCAGTATCTTGTACACCAGGGCTCCGTTTGACGAGCCATTTGGACCGGGTTCTAAAGCACACTGAGCACTACGTTTTAGGATGCTAACTTGGCATTTTGGACACCTTGATATGCCATCCCATTTGAACTATCCTGCAGCCCTTTTGGCCTAAAAATCCCCTTTAAGCATACATTCTCGCTACCCTTAGGCTGCCCAGGTCCTTGGCACCTGCCCTAGCCTTATGCACTACACTTGCCTTCTCCCTCTGCTTGGCATAGACCATTTCCTAGCTTGGACCAACTTTGGTTGCACCATCGGTACAAAGGGCTCAAAAACCTACTACTAGATGAAGCTTCTCCCTCTCAAAGGAGAACCCTAGTCTCAACGGTAGAGCCCCCACCAAAATAACGAGAAAGAAGTGGGTCTCCTATCATCTTGGTGGAGATGACTCCATGAAGACAATGGACAAAACAGTGGAGATGACCATTGCATACTCCTCTTCACCAT
The DNA here is from genome assembly GCF_014529385.1 of Adiantum capillus-veneris. NCBI lineage: Eukaryota > Viridiplantae > Streptophyta > Polypodiopsida > Polypodiales > Pteridaceae > Adiantum > Adiantum capillus-veneris. The sequence continues at coordinate 147,007,282 of NC_140936.1, read as the reverse complement.
AATTCAAAGAGGGAATAGAGAAAAAAGAGAAGAAAAAGGCGATGACGAAGGAAATTTGGAATGGCGGCCTCTACACCAAAACAAACTCCATTGTGCCACAAGGGAAATGAGATAAGGGCACCACATAGTCTTGGAAGCGTGGGCTAGGACCGCTACACAAAGAGAGAGAGAGAGAGAGAGAGAGAGAGAGAGAGAGAGAGAGATCACTATGAATGAAGCATTAACCTTAGTGTGTGTACAAGGAATGGATGACTTCAAACACTCCCAACACAAATAGCATGTAGATTACCAAACAACCACTCAAGGATTAGCCAAGATCACATCAAGCACTCTCACACATATATAAAAGATTTCTCTTAATTAACATAAGTAAGAGAAGGAGAGGTTACTAGCATGAAACAATTTGCACTCTAGAATGTGCAAGAATAGAGTGAATGAATGAGCTTATGGGCTCATGGTGAGTGATACAAAGACTCAATGGGGCTGAGGGAGGCTTGAAATTACAAAGGGGAAGGCCTCTTTATATAGGAAAGAGAGTGATTAGGAGTGAGGTTAAGATCCAAGTGTCATTTGTACAAATGAAGCTTGATTAGGGACATTCAACCAATGAAGAAGCTCCTTCCAAGTGATTTGTTGACCAATTAGCTCCATCATCACTTGTGTTGTCTTCACTCCTTCCTCCATAGCTTGAGTCCAAGAGCTTCCTTATTTTAAAATGTAAAGAATCTACATAAAATCAATACATATCTAGTAATAATAGAAAGGGGTTGAATGAGAACTTATGAATTACAACAAGATTAAGCATGACTTGAGAGGTGATTAGAAGAGGAATTTTGATGGGTTTTTGAGCTTGAGAGAGAGGAGGAAGGAGAGGAGGGTGAGAAGACTAATGGCTGATTTTTAGAGAAGGTCTCAATGTGGAAAAGGAAGGGTGTGTGTGTGTAAAGGTAGAGGGGGCGGTCTCCACCACAGTTGAAAAAACTGGCGTCCGCCATTTTGGCCATATCTCCTAGACCATAGATGCAAAAATTATAAAAAACATATGGCCGAAATCTCCAGCTCATCAGCTACAACTTTGATGAAGACAACTTTTCTTGGATCAGAGTGGAAGTATTTTTTAAAAATTCAGCAAAATCATGTGTCTGGTTCCTTCCTTTACCAAGTCATGTGTCTGGATCAGAGTGGAAGTATGTTTTAAAAATTCAGCAAAATCATGTGTCTGGTTCCTTCCTTTACCAAGTCTTCCACTTGGGTCCCATTTGTTTGAATCATCATATGGCTCCAAAGCCATGATGATATGAGCCACTCATGACCCTTGAATCATGGGTGCATGGCTCCACAACCACATCATATCTTTTCTTTTCACATTTACATATTTTTCCTTCCCTTTACCACTAGGTTCTCCCTCTACCTTTCACCTCCGGTGAACTAGTCAAGAAAAAATTCCTATCAAATCATTTTTTGTTAATTTTTCCAAGAGGTTGTTCTCACTTTTTCTTTTATTGTAAACCTCTAGAACCAAATAAACAAAAATTTTTGATAGGCTCGGATCATAGCCGCCCCAAACCTGGCTAGGGGTATTTATGCCTCTAGCCTACTTTCTTTGATCTTGAGCCGACCTTATCCTGATGTGATAAGGCTTTAGACGCCATCCATTTGTCCTGGTCTTGTGCACTTTACCATCAATGTCTTGAAGTCTGTAAGAGCCATTTTTGAACTTTTTGGTGACCAAGAACGGGCCTTCCCATCGGAAAAAAAACTTTCCATCCTTACGAGTGTCGAAGCGATTGTCATATCGAAGCACCAGAGATCCCTTTTTGATGTCTTTGGATGCTAGCTTTTTGTTGAACTTTTCTCTGCGCTTCTCTGCTTCTTGAGAATAGTGGTTGATGGCTTCTTCACGATCCAATTGCATCCTCTCTAGATCCATGATCCTTTGATGTACTTTCTCCTTTTGAGAGCCTACCTGGCTACCCAATATTCGAAGACTTGTTAACTTCACTTCAATGGGCAAAAGCGCCTCCTTTCCATAAACCAAATGAAAGGGTGTGTACCCTAATGTGGTTTTGAAGGAGGTTCTATAGGCCCATAGAGCTCCATTCAGGTGTTTGTCCCAAATATTGGCGCCTGGCATGTACCTGTTTGGTGAGAATTTTGCAAATGATTCCATTTACCTTTTCCACCAAACCATTGCACTGAGGGTAGTAAGGAGTAGAGTGTTGATGCTGAATATTTAGCTTCTTCATGAGTTCTCCTACCAAGTCTGCTCTAAACCCTGGTCCTCTATCAGATAGTATTTCAAGAGGGGTGCCAAACCGGCAACAGATGTGGTCAAAGATGAACTGACTCACATCCTTAGCAGTAATTCTATTGGTCGGCATAGCCTCAACCCATCTAGTCATGTAGTCTACTCCCATGATGATGTACTCTTTACTTGACTGAGTGCGTGGTAGAGGCCCTATGGCATCAATTCCCCACTTCTCAAAGGTCCCATATACCTTTATTGGGTTCTGAGGTTCAGCTATGAGCCGTCGTGGTCCTGCTTTCTGACATTCATCACATGTTTGACACCAGTATTTGACATCACGATGAAGACTTGGCCAAGTGAACCCAACTTGTAGAACCTTTCTACTAGTGACGTCGTGTGCAAAGTGTCCTCCGCACATATCATCGTGACAAGCTTTTAAAATCTCTCTTCAAAGGCACTCTCCTAAGCACACCATCCTTACCAAGACAATACAAGTCATCATTTACTATGCGATACCTGGTAGCCTTCCTAGCTAACCATCGCCTTTCCCCTGCATTCAAGTGTTTAGGAGCCTCTCCTTGCTCCAGAATGTGCATAATATCTTCCAAGTCCTCCTTGCCTTGCTGAAGTGGAAGTTTGATGGCCACTGCTGCCACTATTGACTCATTTAACTTTGATGATGCTAGGTGGTCTGCATCCTTGTTCTGGTCTCTTGGCACATAATGTACTTGTGCCTCCCTAAATCTCCTCATAAGAGCTTTGGATTCTCTCATTTTAGTAGAGAGACGGGCATTTTTGCAAGCCCATGTACCTTGCATTTGCCTTACCAAAAGCATGGAGTCACCAAAAGCGTTTAATCTCTTAATTGAATTATCGAGGCACCAACAAAGGCCATGAATTAGAGCATGATATTCTGCTTCATTGTTGGAGTGGACATCTTCTAGAGTGATCCCTTCACCATGGATCCTCTCTCCCAATGGAGATAAGACCGCGATGCCTGCAGCTGCCTTATCCTTGGTTCTCTTGTATGCTCCATCAAAGTAGAGGCTATAAGCATTGACCAAAGCCTCTCGAGCTGGAGGTGGTGGAAGTTCCTTTCTCTTCAAATGGAAAACTTTTCATAGCACTTGTTTGTTAAAATGTCGGCTAAGCATGCTCGAGTTGTTCTTTCAACCTGTATTGTATAATCAAACTCTTGAAGTCGCACCACCCACTTTGCTATTTTGTCAGAGATTTCCATATGTTGTAGTGCATAGGGAAACATATCCTCCACAGTGATAATTACAAACCTCTTCGGCAGCAAGTATGGCCAAAATTTGGTTACCGCAAACATGAGAGCTAACACTAGCTGTTCCATCAGGGTGTAGGCCTTCTTTGTGTTTTCCATGAGGCGGCTAGCAAAATACACAGGCCTCATAAAGGATGTTTTTGGATCTTTTTGTAGGAGGGCAGCACCAATGGCCTCTTCTCCCACACTAGGGTTTACAAAGAATGTTTCTTCCCAACAAGGTTGAAGGATTACAGGGAGTGACCCTAACATTTTTTTAATCTCTCTAAAATGCCCATCACTTTCTTCACTCCAAACAAGCGTCTCTTGATGAGTCAGCTGTTGTAGAGGAAATATCACTTGGGAGAGTAAGTGTATGAATCTACTCAAATATCTTAGCTTTTGCAAGAAAGAGATTAATTGTTTGATGGAAGTTGGGGAAGGTAGATTTAGCAATGTTTCTATCTTTTCAGGATCTACCTCGATTCCATCAATGGACACTACATGCCCTAATAGTGTAACCTTGCTTTCCCCAATGTGACATTTGTCCTTGTTTAGTTGTCCACCCAGCTTAGCTAAACGAGTAAATCCTTCATCAATCTTGCCGAGATGCATACTTTTGGAGCTGTAAATACAAAAGTCATCTATGAAAACCCTTATGGACTTACCAAAGTAAGGCTGGAAGACCATGTTCATGAATCGTTGAAAGGTGGCTGGAGCGTTGGTCAGACCAAAAGGCATGACTCGAAATGCAAAACATCCCCATGGTGTGATGAAAGTAGTCTTTTTCTGGTCCTCCTCTGCAATGCGTATTTGAAAGTAGCCCGAGTAGCCATCACACACTGTGTATCTCTCATGGCCTGCTACTTCATTTAGAATCTCATCTTGAAATGAGGGAAGTGGTCCCTCTTTGTTGCAGCATTTAGTGGCTTGTAATCCACGCACACTCGCCATTTACCATTCTTCTTTGGCCTCACCACTACTGGGGAGACCCATTCTGAATCTTCTACTAGGTATATGAATCCTGCTTCTAAGAGTCTCTTCACCTCAGACAACAGTGCATTTTGTTGCACAACTCCTAATCTTCTTAGTTTTTGTACTACTGGCTTGCTCCCTTCTTTTAGATGGATATGATGCTTCACTGCAGTGACACCTGTAATGTGAGTGTAATCAGAAATAAACAATGATGCATGCTTCTTGAGAACATTTACATAACCCTCCTTTTCTTCTTCCTTTATATCCTTGGATAACATCTCCTCTAGGCTGGCATCCCACACATTCTCCATTTGGATCCTTGGGTTGTCTTCTGATGAGGTAGTTTCCTTTATGGTGACGCCCATGACTTCCAGAGTGCTATCACTCTCTTCCTCGTCCATGGATGAGGAGCATCCACTTGAGCTCCACTCATCAGCTGACGTCTCTAGTTCAAGGTTCTCTTGTCGCCCATTCTTTAGGTTATAAACCACCTTCCGACTATGGCCACCCATGCGAGGCCTCAACTCCAAGTCTCCTGTTGCCCATGAGCCAAGGTCGTCCTAAAATAAGGGGGTATCCTTCTCCCTTTACTGGCATCACATAAGCATCAACCTCTGTAGTGATTCCTAAAACAGAAACTCTCAAAGCTTTCACTACACCCACACAAGTGACAGAGACATTATTGGCCATTTTTTCCCTAAAGTTTGATGATTCCATTACCTCTAAACCCAATTGATGCATTAGCTTTTCTGTCATGACACAAACCTCTGCTCCACTGTCAATGTAAGTTTTTGGAATCCGTTGTCCCTTGATTTGAGCCTCCACCAAAGGCACTATATCCTTGAGACCATATGCTTTGATTACACTTACTAGCTTACTTCGCTTTGCCCTCGTGCTCACCATTTTTGACCATTGTCGTCGAAGCTTTGGGGAGATATGAAGTAGTTGTGGCCAAGTAATCTTTGGTCCTTGAGAACTCACATCAGCTGTCAAGTCATAAGGTTGTGTCCGAGATCCCATAGGGAAATCAGAGATGTCAATTTGAGACCTAGTACGGGTCTTTCTCTTCTTGGCTTCATCTTTAGTTGCCCGAGATGTACTTGCTTCATTGCTTGCATCCTTGCTTGTTTCTTTACCTACTTCATCTTGGACACGCACACGTTTGATAGGCATTGTATCCACTTCATCTATCTTCATCTTCCCTTTAGCTATTTCTTCCTGGTTGCTTCTGTCCTTGAGGACCTCCTCCATCCTTATGATACTCACATTTGGTTGAGTAGCAGGGGCTTGAGCTTGAGCACGAGGTGGCTGCAAAATTTGAGGTTGCAGTTGCTCTTGTGCTTGAGCTCTAGCACGGGGAGGACTTACTTGTTGTCGAGGACCTCTGACAGGGTAGTCATATCTTCTGGGATGAGGGAAATTATACATGCCGTGGCCATTTTTCCCACAATTGTAACACAACATTTCCCTTGCTTGACGTCGTATTGGTGGCCGATTCCCACCATTTCCCTCAATAGGCCTTCTTGCACCCTGCACAAGATTTACTCTCAACCCCTCTAGCTGGTTTGTGAGATTGTTTATTTGTTGGAGCATATCGTCTTGTTGACCTCTATTGAGGTCTGGTGCATTAGGCACATTTGGAGGTATGTGAGAAGCTTCCATAGTTGTGATATTGCCTCCCAAAGCTAGCTGGCCTTCTCCCTTAGCAAGGGGTACAAACCTGAGATAAATCGATCCTTTTGGAGGCAATTGGGAGCTCGCTCACCAGGGTTTAGTGAGTCTGACCATTGCCCCCAAAGTTTCACAAAACCTTCCTCATAGGTTGCATAACCATGAGGGTCAACTTGATGAAGGGCCAGAAGCCGTTGCCATAGTTCTTCTGCCGAATTGGCTCGTTGAAATCTTCGTAGGAAAGCCGCCTTCAATCCCTCCCAATCAATTCTTTGGGTTGGATCTAGAGCCTGGAACCATACCCTAGCTTCTTCTTTGAGCACCAAAGGAAAAGCTCTCAATTTCAATGCTTCATCATCCCTCCCAGAGACAAGGAAAGCCATCTCCAAGTTATCCAAAAAATCCCCAGCATTTTCCCCACTACGCCCAAAAAAAATTGGGAAAGCCATCATAAAAATGGGTTGCCTTCCTCTCAATACAGCACAAAGATGAAAACGTCTAGGCCCAAATCATATCTTATTAAGGGTAGAATAAATGGATTGATAGATGCATTAATCTCAGCTAGACGACGAGGGCCTAGTAAGTTCCTTATGATGTTTTGGAACCTAAGCTTTGTGCTAGCTATTATATGCACAGTTTGTCTAGCAAGAGGTTGGAAAGGTCCATATAAGTCCCTATGATTCATGGAGTATGCTTAAAGCAAGATGAAGATGTGAACATCAAAAGATACATTATACTCCAAAATAGGAAATATTATAGGGTCAGGGGACAACAATATCTCTCTCAACCTCTCTACTCCAAAATAGAAGACCAATCTTTGTTGGAAAAAAATCTTTCTATCAATGCGCACATTCACCCTAACATTCTGAACTGATTGAAAGTTGTAGAAAATGGGATTATTCATTGCTGCATTAAATACAAACTTCCATGAAGCACTTCATTGAAGTTGAGCTCTCTTGGATCCCACCATTTGAGAGATGCGAACAATTTGCTCACCAGTGATTAGCCTAGCTTTGGTGTGACCATCTTCAGCTTTGTAGAGTTCATAGGGTTCGATGGCTACCCTCTCAACCACCTTGAGCCTTCTTGCTAGTAGTAGTTGGAGTGCATCACCATATGTAGCCTCTTGACAATACCGCACCCCATTGATGTGTAGCTCCCCCTCCAAAAACTTGTTAATACCCGAGTTTGAGAGTGCTTTCACCACCTGAAGTCGAGGCTTCAAAGGAAGTGTCTTCACACTAGCCACAAAGCACTCAACACAATTTTTTGACCTAGGGACTTGATGACTACAAGATTTTCCTTGAAGCAAAGAAGGGTGTGTGTACTTAACTCTCTTTACCCGCATACGTGCCGTTTGTCGATAAAGACGCTTCTTTTCTCGAGCTTCTTGGGGAGACCATAGTGGAAGTCTCGGAGAATTTGATGGATCTTCCTTCATAGGATTGACAGAGCGCTGCTTGAGAACTCCTCAGTGGGGGCACCAATTTATGACGAAGGAAATTTGGAATGGCGGCCTCTACACCAAAACAAACTCCATTGCGTCACAAGGGAAATGAGATAAGGGCACCACCTAGTCTTGGAAGCGTGGGCTAGGACCGCTACACAAAGAGAGAGAGAGAGAGAGAGAGAGAGAGAGAGAGAGAGAGAGATCACTATGAATGAAGCATTAACCTTAGTGTGTGTACAAGGAATGGATGACTTCAAACACTCCCAACACAAATAGCATGTAGATTACCAAACAACCACTCAAGGATTAGCCAAGATCACATCAAGCACTCTCACACATATATAAAAGATTTCTCTTAATTAACATAAGTAAGAGAAGGAGAGGTTACTAGCATGAAACAATTTGCACTCTAGAATGTGCAAGAATAGAGTGAATGAATGAGCTTATGGGCTCATGGTGAGTGATACAAAGACTCAATGGGGCTGAGGGAGGCTTGAAATTACAAAGGGGAAGGCCTCTTTATATAGGAAAGAGAGTGATTAGGAGTGAGGTTAAGATCCAAGTGTAATTTGTACAAATGAAGCTTGATTAGGGACATTCAACCAATGAAGAAGCTCCTTCCAAGTGATTTGTTGACCAATTAGCTCCATCACCACTTGTGTTGTCTTCACTCCTTCCTCCATAGCTTGAGTCCAAGAGCTTCCTTATTTTAAAATGTAAAGAATCTACATAAAATCAATATATATCTAGTGATAATAGAAAGGGGTTGAATGAGAACTTATGAATTACAACAAGATTAAGCATGACTTGAGAGGTGATTAGAAGAGGAATTTTGATGGGTTTTTGAGCTTGAGAGAGAGGAGGAAGGAGAGGAGGGTGAGAAGACTCATGGCTGATTTTTAGAGAAGGTCTCAATGTGGAAAAGGAAGGGTGTGTGCGTGTAAAGGTAGAGGGGGTGGTCTCCACCACAGTTGAAAAACCTGGCATCCGCCATTTTGGCCATATCTCCTAGACCGTAGATGCAAAAATTATAAAAAAAATATGGCCAGAATCTCCAGCTCATCAGCTACAACTTTGATGAAGACAACTTTTCTTGGATCAGAGTGGAAGTATTTTTTAAAAATTCAGAAAAATCATGTTTCTGGTTCCTTCCTTTACCAAGTCTTCCACTTGGGTCCCATTTGTTTGAATCATCATATGGCTCCAAAGACATGATGATATGAGCCACTCATGACCCTTGAATCATGGGTGCATGGCTCCACAACCACATCATATCTTTTCTTTTCACATTTACATATTTTCCCTTCCCTTTACCACTAGGTTCTCCCTCTACCTTTCACCTCCGGTGAACTAGTCAAGGAAAAATTCCTATCAAATCATTTTTTTTAAATTTTTCCAAGAGGTTGTTCTCACTCTTTCTTTTATTGTAAACCTCTAGAACCAAATAAACAAAAATTTGTGATAGGCTCGGATCAGCGAGAAAGAGGTCACCCTCTTCTCCATCTTCCTCGTCCTCTTCCTCTTCTGAAGAAAGTGATGGTGCAAAAAAGGAGGAACAAGGGAAGAAAAAGGCGAGAAAGAGGTCACCCTCTTCTCCATCCTCTTTTGAAGAAAGTGATGGTGAAACTCTCAAACCACCCAAGGGAAGAGGCCATAGGAAATCCTATGCCGCCTTCAAAAGGTTGTCCAAGCTCAAAAAGTTCAAAGAGGGAGGAAAGAACATCTTTTTCCTTACCTACAATGGCATCTTTGGTGCTAAGGACAAAGTATTGGCCGTTATCCAACAATTCAATGCGACGTTTGGAGATGAGGGCTTCATGGAGTCCTCTAAGCTACGTCATGTAGCTATGCATTTTCAAAAGTCCACCAGGCAATGGTAGTCTAGCCTAAAAGAAAACGTTGAAGCTCTACAAACATGGACAGCTTTAAGAGCTTCCATCATGAAGCAATTTTTGACTAGCGATGCCAAAGACAAAGTACTCACCGAATGGTGAATCTTGAATCTCTCTCCCTATGAATCTATCCACAAATATGTAGAAAAGTTTTGGGATTTACATCTCAAATCCACTGTCTACAAAACGATGGATTTTGGAGAAAAAAAATAACAATTTTGTGTGGGGTTATCTGAGGATATGGGAGAGTATGTTAACTCCCAAATGCCTCGCACCATATCTGTGGTCATACACCATACCATGGTGGCTTCAAGAATCAACTTCCAACAAGGGACTAAGAGAAATATTAAGCCCATGGAAAACAAGGATTGCAATGAGCCTAAGGGGAAGGACAACGTCCAAAAGTCTCCCAAAGGCAACACCAACAACAACAAAGCTAAGGAGAAGGAAGTTTATAAAGACAAAAATAAACTCTCTCCTGAAGAGCTAGAGCATTATCAAAAAGATAACTGTTGTTTCAAGTGTGTCCTATTGTGCTTGCCCCCACGTCGTCAAATTAATCAAAAAATGTATCACTCATTTGAATAACCTGTGGACTCTCTTCTACAACTATTGTTGTCTTCTCTGGGGGGTATGGGAGATCGGGTGCCATGAAATTCGATCGACTCGCAAACGCACCATTGGACCGCTCACTTTTTTCGCAATTTCTTAGCACATTGCCATTTCGGCCTGGATGCCACCGCAATTTCTCAGCTAAGTACATTACATTTTTATTATTTATTTTACTCTTTTATTCCACATATTGCATCTGTAAATATTATCAAATAGCCCTTTCAAGCATAATCGTCTATAAAGTTTTTTTTTTTTTTTTAAAGGAGAGAAAATTTTAAAAAGCATGCAATTAAGGCACATCTTTCTCAAGCCCCCACGATTGCTAAACAACTTCTAAATCGTACGTCAACAATCCTTCACATATGAACACATGCGAAGGCAAGAACTTTAAGATAAATTATTGCATTTTGCACGCTTCAATCTACCCCGGCACCCAAGAAAAACAAAATTAGCAAAAAAGCCTTCACTTTCAAGGACTTTGATGGCACTAAAGGTGCTAGCACAATTTTAGCATGGGTTAGTCAACTAGATGACTATTTTCATAATGAAGACTTCCTCGAGCATGAAATGGTAAAGTGTGCATCAAATCAACTCACTAGCAACACTGCATTGTGGTGGAACGCCACCAAACAACATGGGAAGAGACCACGTACCTGGCATGCATTTAAAAAATTGTTTTTACCTCAATTCTTGCCCACACAATACAAACCTAAAGCGGAACGTCAATGGGATTTAATTCGATGTTTACGGGTCGCCGCGACGGACGTCCACAGCATTAACATATTTATCAATACAAGGGAAGCGACTCGGATAAGGCATGGAAATTCACTAGGGTGTCAATCCTAATGAAGTGAACTCGAAGGGATGTATCTACTAACTCTACAAGCAAATCAAACGCATTACCGCCAAGTAATCTGCCTATGTCCTTCTACACAGCTCTACCGTCATCACGCCTGTTTACCATGAAAATCATATCAAAATCGCATGAAACTTGAAGGGAAGCTACAAGGGTTTATCAATAACATATCCTATCATTGTCATAGCATTCTGGAGAGGTACAAAGATCATGATCGTTCATCCCAAATTAAGTAAAAACAGCAAACAGGTGATCCTAATGGGTCGTTTTAGGGTCCCTGAAGCCCCTCCTAGGGTCAAGACAACTTAAAACACGCATATAGACACTCAAAACAGCGATTTAACGCCTCAAACTTGTAGTTAAAAACCTACACCGAATCTTGAATGATTACACTTGAATGGAAGAGCAAGGTAAGAGGAACACAATGCAGTAAACAAATCTAAATTTAGATTATCGTAGCCACAATGGCGAAGATTAAAAGTTGGAACAAGAAGGAGCTCTCAAACGTACGCTATCTTCTCAGTTTTCCATCAAAAAGATCATGTTCCAACTTACAAAAAAATGACCTTTATAGATTAAGTCTTTACAAATAGCTTGTCTGGCCAAAAGCTCCTAAACTTTTAATTGGCTCTCTAATATACAGTTGCTCCCATAAGAATAATCATAAATCCTTTGACAAGTTCTTGGCTTAGAGATGCTTCCTTACAAAAGCATTTTACAATGGTTTCTTAGAAAAATATGATCCTTCTCTAGAAACCGCCGCTTGTTGCTTCGTCCGCCAAAAACTCCCCCCTTCCTTATCCTTGCACGCCCTCGTGCATGTTCAGTGCTTTGGTCGTTGATGTGGCTCCAATGAAGCAAGGATTGCTAAAAACTTGTTGTTCAAAGGACTGCTTCCAGTGCTTCTTGATGCTGTCTGTATGGATTTTCAGATAACGTGTGTTGGTATGCTACGCACCATGCCTTGAGGTCCTTCGCCATAGGATGGAAAATCCGTGAGTTAATTTTGAAGAATCCTGTGACGAAGGCCTCTTCGAATGTCTGCAAGTAGTGTGAGGACAAGTACATTAGCCTGGAGTACATTGCCATCAAAATGTGTCATGGCGATGAATCTTGGAGATTCCAACAGATGCCTCTGTGTCCTTCCAAGAACAGATCCATGGATGATCGTCCCCTTCAGTGTCTTTAAACACCTGGATGCAGGTGACGATCATCCAGACTATCTTTACTAGCATTTGACACCCCACGTCCGGTACATCTTGTAGCAATGTAACTGTCGAATTCAGTGTGTTGACCATGTAGGCTACTGTAGGGGGTTGTTGCGCGGTCAAGACCGGGTAATTCAGTTTTTGCGGCCTTGAGCCTTTCCATGTGGTGAAATCCTTCCACGTGCGTCTTCGAGGGACTGGGCAAAAAGTAGGATCTATTTGTATATGTTGAGCAGCGTTGTGGTCGTTGGTTAGATCCTGTGGCCATTTGTCCAACCAATTTTGCCTTCACTTTGGGTGATCGTCGACAAGCATCTGGGCTTCTTCCACTGTTAGTGCAATTCCTTCATAACCCCCATCTTTGTTTTGTGGCAGGGCTAGCCGCATCTTTTCTTTCCACAGAATTTCTTCATGGCATAGGAGAGGAAACGGGAGGTACTCATGGCCAAATCCTTCCACGTGCTCTTCTGGATGTAAGTAGGCCAAGGCCGTTGACTCCATTATCTTCTTTTCATAGAGCATGTACTCCTTTGCTGGCCCCTCTGGCATGTGCTTAAAGCTCTCATTGAGCTCATCTCTTATATCCAAATCTGGGCCTTCAAATTCATACTCCTGTTGGCCTTGGTGTGATGTTTCAAGCAAATCAGGCACTTGTTGTCTGGGCAGTAGTTGCGGTTGACTCTGGGCTTTGCTTGCTTTGATTTGTTGAAAAAGCAGATCTTCTTTTTCCTTTAGCAGCGTGTCACCAATCTGCTTCTGAGTCTCTAATTCGGTGCTTGCTTGAGCTAGTTGCTGCTCCAGTTCTTTTAGCTTTCACGCATTTGCCGTCGTCTGGGCCACCATTCCTAATACAAGCAGCTGTCTTGAAGCTTTTCTTGCTCTAGCTCCACTTTTAGTGCCTCTATAGTGTTCACTGATGTGGCATCTTCAGATGTGGAGACCAATGCTCCAGCAAGTTCCTGATTTGCCATCTAAGTTGCTAAAGTGCCTTTGACAGTATTGTATGAACTGTTAAATCTCTGAAATCTTGCGCTCTCGTAAGCAAGTTGTTCCGTTGCTTTCTGTACTCTTGCCGTCAACTCTTGGCATTCCTTTTCTTTGACGGTCAAACTTGTCCTCACGTCCACCAAATCTTTGATCAGAGACTGAGCCTGCTGTCGCTCAAGGTCTCTTTCCTCCGTTGTGAGTTCTAGTTGCTCCCTTAGGCTCTCCAACTCCTCTTTCCCGGATGCTTGCTTTTGTTCGGCCTCCTGTACCTGCCTTTCCTTTTCACTCAGCACCACGTGCTGACACTGGAACTGTCTTTCTAGTTCTTGTAAAGTTTTCTTGTAATCAAAACCAGCCACTGTCTGGCAAGCTTCGTGGTATCCGATTGCTTCTGTAGGAGGTATAAACTCCTTTTGCGAGGTTGAAGGAGGAGGAGGTGACTGTTTTCTGTTCGATGGAGAAGGGGGAGGAGGAGGATATTTTGGCGAGGGAGGAGGAGGTGATTTGGGCGAGGGACGAGGTGATTTGGGCGAGGGACGAGGTGATTTGGGCGAGGGAGAAGGTGGGCTTGCTTCTTCTCGTACATGCCTCTTTTTGGAAGCATCTTCCCCTTGTTGCGAAGCAGATGCTTCTGCTTTTATTTTCTTTAAAATCCTGATGATTCTTTGGCGGGTGAGATCCGCCGCCCGTCGCGCTTCCACATTCCTCTCTCTTTGGATCTTTTTTAGCTGCTCTGCCTGGTTTGTTTCATCAGCCGCATCTTTCTCCTTCGTTCCTTCAGTGGACTGCAAAGAAATGTCCACTTCCGCAGCCTTTTGCTCTGCTTCCAACCTTTGCTTCTCCGCACGTATGTGAGTTGCATTTTCTATTCTTATTTGCCTTTTCCTCTCGAATCTTCTTTTTTGTGTTTGTTGTGTTGTAGCCGCTCTAGCCTGTCTGTCAGCCCGTAACTTGGTTCTTCTTTCCTCGACTCTTTGTTGAGCTTTCGCATATGCTTTTTGAAGGTCCGACTGCGGTACTACACTTCTGTCCCTTCTTTTTCTCTCGAGCGGCTTTGTGGAGTCTTCATCCTTGCTTTCTTCAAACTCTGATGGCCCTTTCTCTTTCGACTCTTGAGATTTTTCTTCTTCATCTGTCTCAGTTTTTTCTTCATCACTCGAGCTTTTATTGGAGGCCTTTGCTGAGCGTGATGATGTTGCGCCAGGGGTCGTCCTTACTGAATGAGCAACCAGCTTTGCTTTCTGAATCAGAGCCATTTGAGAACTGGCAGCTGGCAAATGTTCAATCATTCCCAAAGCCTGGTATGCTATTTTAGTTAGCATCAGCCCTACGTTCATGTAGCTTTTGTTTTTTTCCGAGCTTTTCAAATTATCATCTATCAAGTTTTCCAAAATGTAAGAACCGTAGTCGCAATGAATGGTTCTATTTTCGGCTGATGCTAGAGCCATGACCACGGCAATGTGCAGGATTGGCTCGGTGTAGCGAGGAGGCTTTTGTACTCGGAAATGCTGAGAGATCAATATCATCGGCAATTCCAGCTCTCCGTATATCATGTCACTGTATTTTTATTTGTTTCCTTTTGCTTTGAGGAATGCCTTCTCATTATCCAGTGACTTTGTCTTCGCCAGCAAATCCTGTTGCCCTGGGAGGAAATGCAAAGCTTTGTTGATGATTTCTTTTGTGATCTTTACTTTCACCTTCGATTCATCCTTGTCTGTGAGCATTGCCTGCCCATCATATTGTATCAAGCTCATGAGCTCGTGGGCCCTCATGTAATCTGTTCCCCATGGGTGGAATCTGAAAAATTGCTCCAAGTGCACAACTCGCACTGCCTCTATTACCTCCGGCCTTCGGTGGAGGTTCCATATCTCTCGTGGCATGATAGTTGTCTTTACCATGTCACCATCAGCATCCTTAAACTTTGAGATGAATATGTGGACAGGGATTTGAGCTAGTATTCCATCCGAGATGTGAGCCTTTTCATTTGTAGCGAGCTCCTCCACTTCATATGGTGCTGCTGTCCACTACCTTTCTTTCTTTTGGTGAGGCACTCTGTGTACGTCAGGAGAATCACAGGCTGTCAGGATTTTCCCTTCGCAATCAATCACATTTAGACTTTTAGTAAAAAACAGTTCAAAAGTTAAAACTGATCATAACTTGAACAAATTTCATCCATTCTTGTCCATATTTCACCAGTGGGACTAGGAAGACTAGAGCTATGACTGATTAAAATTTGAGCCAATTTTGGACCTGAGGTACACCGATCGCGATCGTAGTATAGAGGCCAAAATTAGATTTGATCACATGAGTGGGTTGCTGATAGTTGGAGGGTCATTTTGGTCCACTCTGTGTTGCATTTGAATTACTTTTGATTTTACAGGTCCCAATTCTGGGTTACAAGGGAATTTTGGACTAGACTTTGTGTTTTTATGAGTTTGTTATGTCTAGATGGCTTGAAACTTGGTTGGTGACTTGAACAAGATGTATACAAGGGATCTGTTAGGTTTTGGTCAAAATCTGATACTTAGGTATACCGATCGCGATCGTAGTACCTGAGCTTTTTTTGGTGAAAACTAGATGGTCATGGACCCCTATGCCTGCGTAGCCCAATAATGATTTATTTCCAAGTTTGGACTTAAAATGAACAAATTAGAGTAATTTTTCACTCTTTGACCATATTTTACTAAGTCTAACCATATTGGGCTATCTTGATGAAATTTGGTTGGATCCTGGAGTTAGTTGAAGTTAGTTTTAGAGCTCCCAATGCTTCCATGAGGTGCTGCTACCATCAGTCTTCTCCATTGTCTGATTTTGACTTGATCAGGCACTTTATACCCTGTCTTAGGAGGTTTTCCAGATCTGTGCATTTTTCAGGCATTCCTTGGATATCCATGTGATACTTGAGCATCCCTAAGTAACCTTTTGGTATTTGGCATTGGTTCCGCTCCAATTCTATCTTTGTGTGATTATTCGAGACTGAAATGACTATATCTGTACTTCTAGGAGATTTTGAGATCCATTCGAGGTTTTTTACGACTGTTCCGACTCTTAGTTGGACAGGTGTGCCTTCCAAACTATCCATCATTATTTTTAACCGGATTTTGGTAGTGGTAGGTCAAATTTTCCCTTTTCGGTTGTGTTTGACAGATTAGGCCCATTCCATGAGCAAGTTTTGTGCATTTTCCTTGAAAATTCAAGAGAGTATACTTTTAATTGAGTTCGAAGCCTGGGCCAAATCAAAAGTTGCAAAACGTGCATCTAGGGGCACCGATCCCAATCGTACCACAGAGGCCAAAATTAATTTTGACACATGCAGATTGTAGGCGAGGCTGAGGGGAGGTGTTTTGCATGTTTTGTCCCAAATTTTGTCAGTGAGGTACACCGCAATCGCGATCGGTGTACCACCACCAAATTGTGATTGGATCATATGGCTTTGTTCTTCACCTTATGGGGAGCACATTGATGTGTTCTGTGCTTGAAAAAAGATTTGTTTGGATGCCTCTAAGGGCCCTTGACCTCTTTTGTTGAGCTTATATGTGAAGCTACTCAATATATGGCTTCTCTATATATGGCACCCAGGTCCCCTCTATATATACATCATCTCATGTGTGTATTCTACACAGTTTGGGGTTCTATTCCTGTGCTCTCTCTCTCTCTCTCTCTCTCTCTCTCTCTCTCTCTCTCTCTCTCTCTCTCTCTCTCTCTCTCTCTCAACATGGTATTAGAGCAGTACGTTTTTGTTTTTTATTTTTCTCCTGACAAAAACCAATTTTGCAGAAGGAAGTTTTTTCAAATTCTGCACCGATTTTGAGTTATCGTTCGCAGAGTGAGTACATACATGTAAAGCAACTTCCGCTTTTTGTTTTTGATTTTTCTACTAATTGAAAATGATTTTGCAAAAACTACCCGGTAATGAAATTGGAATCGATGTGGTCTACAATTTTGCAGAAGGAAGTTTTTTCAAATTCAGCACCAATTTTGAGTTATCGTTCACGGACTGCGTACATGTCCGAAAATCAAGTTTCGTTTTATGTTTTTGATGTTTCTGCTAATTGAAAACGATTTTGTAGAAACTACCTGCTTAAAGGATTGGAATCGATGTGGTCTACAAGTTTGCAGAAGGAAGTTTTTCCAAATTCTGCACCGATTTTGAGTTATCGTTCACGGACTGCGTACATGTCCGAAAATCAAGTTTCATTTTATGTTTTTGATTTCTCTGGTAATTGAAAACGATTTTGCAGAAACTACCTGCGAAAGGGACTGGAATCAATGTGGTCTACAACTTTGCAGAAGGAAGTGTTTTCAAATTCTGCACCGATTTTGAGTTATCGTTCGTGGACTACGTACATACGTGAAAAAAACTACCCGCGTGATGGACCGCAATCAATGAGAAACAATTCGCTTGAGCCATTGGAATTGATGTGGTCTATTACTTTGCCGAAGAAAGTTTCTCTAAATTCTGCACCGATTTTGGGTTATCATCTCGGACTGCGAATATATTTGAAAATCAAAATTTTACTTTTTGCTTTTGATTTTTCTCATAATTGAAAACTTCTCAATTATATTTTTTCTTCATCAATCATATATTTTTTACTGACGTAACTTGCTACAGAAGCCAGTTACATATCGTTCCGATTTAGTCGAGCCGTTGATGATCGTCCAAATTCTATCGAGCTACTGTTGGTACATGATCTTTTGTTATATGATATACTCGTTCATTGATTCTTGTATAATTATTCTTTTAGAGATATAGTTTACGTCGTTTTATTAATAATTTCTCATTGATACCATAGTGATTTTGATGGTACCATGATGATGTTTTGTTAATACTTTGGTCATGGTGATTTTCGTTGATACCATGATGATATTTCATTGATACCATGGTTATTCTCGGTGATTCCATGATGATATTTCCTTGATACCATGGTTATTCTCGGGGATTCCATGATGATATTTCGTTGATTCCATGGTGATTTTTTTTGATACCATGATGATGTTTCGTTGATATCATGGTTATTCTCGGTGATACCATGATGTTGTTTCGTTAATACCATGGTTATTCTCGGTGATATCATGATACTTTTCGTTGCTACCATGATGATTTATTCATTTTTATTGATACAATGATGATGTTTTGTTAATACTTTCATGGTATTCATTGATCACTACGTTGATAAATGTTGTTTTATGTAGTATATACACATATCATTTGCATCACGTAATCACACATCTTGTACTTTTACGTTCATACTTTATGTACCATATGTTGTCGTGCGTATATATGTCGTCAAAAAAGTGGCGTCGTGAACCATCTCTTATAGCATTGTGAACGTAATTATTTCACTAACGATGCTAATAATTTTCATGACTATGTTTTTTTTTTTTTTTGAGTCTATGATCTATGTAGGATTGATCAAAGAATTGATTTTATGAAGACAAACTTGGTGACAATAAAAGATTTATGAAGATACGTTTGGTGATGCCATATTGATGACAACATGAAGACATGTTTGGTGATGCGGTATTGATGACAAGCTACACAGCAGATTCATGGAGACACTTTTGATTACAAGCCAATCGATAGCCTTTACACCTCTTTATTGAACCATTGTATTTGATAGGATAGGAGTAATGTAACTCCTCATAAAACATTCATTTTAAAAGGAGTGATGTAGCTCCTCATAAAATATTCATTGTAAAAGGAGTGATGTAGCTCCTCGTGAACATTTGTAAATTCAATGATTTTTATAATATAATGGTGGGTGTATATAGAGCTGTGGGTTTTTTCCTTGATCCCCCAAGGGTTTTTTCATCCACAGTTAGGGACCCTTATTTGAGCGGGGGTGTTGAGCTTATATGTGAAGCTACTCAATATATGGCTTCTCTATATATGGCACCTAGGTCCCCTCTATATATACATCATCTCATGTGTGTATTCTACACACTTTGGGGTTCTATTCATGTGCTCTCTCTCTCTCTCTCAACATCTTTGACCCGATCGGACTTTGATTTGATCCCTTCGCCCGTTTGTGCAATGATTCACACTTGCATGTGTAATAGACTTGATCTTTACTTGATAAGGAACATACCTGTGAAATCTAGTGTGAAATGCTGGCTCCGACCGTCCGTATGGGGTAGAAACGTGGCAGCTCGCTCTAGGTCAAGAAGCTCTCTACTTCTCTCTCAAAATATGAAAATGAACAATGAGCTAGAATTTGGCTTACCTGGCCTATATCGTCCCGAGATTCTCGTGACATAGGGATGATTTTCCTCACCTTTGATCCCGATATAATCTGCATACCACCTGTGGGTCAAACCGCTTGTCATTCCGGTGTCGTATGATCATTTGATGCGATTTTGGCGAAATGTAGTCATGATCATTAAGGCTGAAATTCGACATCTTCAGATTAGCTTTATATCTTCCATGCTTGATACCCTTATCATGATACTTCAGCGTTTGCTTCCAGAACTTGATTCCGACACTTGTGAGCGACATTTTGTAACTTTTGATGTTTTATTAACGAAAATGAAACAAAATAAATTGAACATACTTATTAACTGGCAAAAATTAGCCAAAATTATTGTACTCACCCCTAAGCATATATTTTCTCTAGAAGCATTCCAATGCTCCGGATTTCATCATTACAACTCATTATTATGCTGGTCGGATGATACAAAAACGCTAAAAATGCCAGGTTTTGATCGAATATGTTCGAAATTGAACTCTAAATAATGAAAAACACACACATTATGTACATATATACACGTTGGACCCCTTAATGGCCCTGTCTGTTGGTAGATTCATCAATTATTCCCCCCTTCCTTGTCTGAGTCGTCCCGGACAAAGGTTGGGTGCATGTGCATGGGTTTTGGAATCTGTGTCTATGCATGGCCGTGTAATGTGGCCCTATTCTGATGTTTGAGACAATGCGTTGGGTAGCAAGGTGTTGTGCAAGATGCCGGGACTGAATGTAGTTTTCAGTGTCTTTTGATGGTGAGGGTAGCTGTGTATGGAACATAAGAGCTTGCAGTCGAATGGCTCTTTCCTTGATTGTGGGTGTTGTGATGGCAACTATTTTTGGAACTCATTTGTATGCGGTTTGTTGCATCTTTACAAATTCTACTTTAGTTTTCACAGGTTTCCAGTGCCATTTTGGAGGTTCACGCTTCTTGTTTTGAGTTTTGGGTTTCCTTTCGAGCTCTGCCGCCGAATCTTTAGTTTTCTCCAGTTTTGGTTGCCATTTCCACTCCGGAGTCACTTCGGAAGGTCTTTCAGATGATGTTGCTTCCGTCTAGAGTTTGTCCTTAGGTAGCCATATCTTGCTCGGTTTGTTTGGCATCAATCTTTTCTTTATACATACTTTCCGAATAACCTTTTGTGGTGTTTTTGGCTGATTAACCGGTTGCTTTTTGTCGATGGGGATACTCGGCCATGAGTGATCTGTTTTGGCGAATGGAGTCATGTACACGTTAGAGTCGTGTGTATACATTAATGCATGTTCTGACCATTCAGTGACTGCATTGTACGTTCTCATCCATGGAACTCCCAAGCATATTGATTCTCTGATTTCTCCGTCTTTCATTAAGAAAAATTGATGAGGATAACTATTTCCATCAATATTGATTGGTAAGTTTACTATCCCCAATGTTGGAATTGTTGCACCATTTGCGGCTTGCATATCATGTGTGGATTGCACGAGGGGTTCATCTGGAAGCATCCTGTAAGTGGAGAAGTTGACCACATTAACTCTTCCTCAGGTGTCAATCAATGCTCGTTGATATCTGTCATGCGGAAGTCTGACATTGATGCGAACATCGATTCCTGTTTCCCATTGCTCATTAGTTTGAATTATAGAAAAAGGAATTTGAGCCGTATCTGCTGGTTGAGGAAGTCTTTGTTGTTGTAAGGTTTGTTTTTGTTATAAAATCCTGACTTTGGCCTCCTCCTACGCTTGAGATTTTGTCTCCTTTGCTTTGTTCTTACGCTCCTTCGCAGCGTGTATTTTGACAAGCATCTCTGAGGTTAGTGGTAGGTTGTATTTCTTTAGTCTGCAACCACTAATCCAGTTAGGAATTTCCTCCCCCTCTAATGTCGCAAGTTTAATGGCACCGCTAGATGATATGTCATGAATCACATAGGGTCCATTGCCTCGCTTTTTGAGTTTCCGGGAATGTTGTTTCAGGGTATACATTAATTAAGACGTAATCTCCAGTAGCAAATTCCTTGTTGATAACATGTTGATCAAAGAATGATTTCATGTTTCGTTTGCGCGTAGATTGATGCAACGGCTCTCAATCTAGTTTCATCCAGTTTTTCCAGGACAACTACCTGATTGGATAATTCATGGCCCGTCCATTCTAATTTTTTAGCGACCCGAAGCGTGGGGATAAGGAATTTAAGTGGCAAAATTGCTTGAATTCCATAAACTATGTTGAACGGAATCGTTCCGATTGACGTTTTGTAAGCTACTCTATATGCCCATAAAGTTGAATGCAGCTTTTGATCCCAATCAGCTCTCGATTTGCCAACAATTTTGGTGAGAATTGTCACCAAAATCTTATTCGTACTTTCTGCTTGGCCATTCGCTTGTGGGTGATAGGGAGCGGACTTCCTGTGAATTACCATGAATTCATCCAATAGGAATTTGATCACCTCATTGATGAAGCAAGTTCCTCTATCGCTCACTAGCTCTATTGGTAAGCCATATCTGGTGAAAATGTTCTCATACAAAAACTGTGCTGTCGTTTTTGCATCATTTCTGGTTGTTGCTTTAGCTTCCATCCATTTTGTTAGATAATCTGTTGCCACAATAATGTATTGAGCGTGTGTTTTATATCCCGGAGGCGCTATCGGTCCTACAAATTCTATTCCCCATTTTGCAAACGCTCTTGCCCCCATCATTGGCCTTAAGGGCATATCATCTCGTGCTCTAGGAATTTTTGTTTTCTGGCAATCGTAACATCGTTTCACAAACTCCTCAGTGTCCATGAATAGTGTAGGCCACCATATGCCTGCAATAAGAATTGCTTTGGTCGTTTTGTCAGCTGAGAAACGTCCACCAGCTTGTCCGCCATGTGCTTGCTCTAAGATAGGAATGTATTCCTCTTCAGTCGCACACATTCTCAATTGATTGTGTTTTCCCCTCTTGTAAAGAGTGTCCTCAATCAGTACATAGTTTGCTACCTCTTTCGTGATCGTTTTGTTACATGGTCTACTCATCCCTTCAGGCAGTATCCTGGTGGTGAGGTATTCAACAATGTAGTTACTCCATTGGGGTGCTACAGATAATATGAATAGAGTCGCGTGCTCTATTGGCTTTTGAAGCGTGCATCTAGCGCAAGATTTGATATGCATATGAACACTATGTCGCATTTTTGGCCAATACACACCCATTCTCATCAATCTTTGATACATTTGTGCATGCCCATTGTGAGTCCCCTTTGTTTGTATATGAGCTTGGTTTAGGTACAATTGCAGTTCACTCGATTTAACACAAAGCCTAAGGATTTGATCCGAGCCCTGTTTGTATAGCCTGCCCACCAACATTACCAATGATCTGGATGCTGCAATGGTAGATGGTTGTCTTGTCACATTCAATGACCCGATAGTCAGCAAAGGAATTACATCCTCGCTCCATCTTGGAATCATTTCTATGTTGAAAAGATATGCATCTAGCAAATCATCATCAACTGCTATAGGGTTTTCTCCATGCATCATTCTAGATAAATGATCCTCTCTTTGGTGTGTAGTTCCTTTTTTGACTACTACCGTGAAGTCAAACTCAAGCAGTATGATAAACCATCGATAAATCCTTCCCGTACTGCAAGGTTTGTTTACTAAGTAGAGCAGTGCTTGGTGATCAACGAAGAATACAAATCTATTGGAAAGTAAGTAGTGTCTAAACTTTTTCACCGCATAGACTATACCCAAACCCGCCCTCTTAGTTGTTGTGTAATTCTTCTCTGCATTGTTTAGTTGTCTGCTGGAGTAACTTATTGGAAAATCCATGTTGTTCTCTCCAGGTTGTGCAAGTATGCATACTATTGCATACGCTGATGTATCTATGTGGATGTGAAATATATTTTTCCAATCCAGAGCCTTCAAAATTGGAGCGGAAATTAACCTTTGCTTCAAAGTTTGAAAAGCTTTCTCGCACTCATCCGTCCACTCAAATTTAGTTATCAGCACGTAAAGTGGTTTTGCAATTATAGCATATGAGTAGATAAATCTGTGATAATATCCACAATGGCCCAAAAATGCATGTACCTCCTTTACCTTGACTGGTCGTGGTAGATCAACAATGACGCTGATCTTCTCTATGTCTATCGAAATACCATTTTTGGACACTATATGTCCCAATATTTTGCCATGTCTTACCATGAAGACACATTTCTTTGGATTCAAGAAAATCCGATACAGTCTGCATATTTCGAACACCTTGGTCAAGTGCTCTATGTGCTCCAATCTTACAAGAGAGTGAACGCACAAGTCATCCATGTAAATTTCTAAGAACTGTGTTAGATATTCTTTAAAAGCATGACCCATCAGTCTCTCAAATGTGGCTGGTGCATTTGTTAAGCCAAAATACATTATCCGGAACGCAAAAATACCCCATTCAGTTGCGAAAGTCGTTTTATGCTGATCCTCTTGCTTTATTGCGAGTTGGTTGTAACCCGAAAAGCCATCTAAGAAACTATAAGCCTCTTTTCCTGCCACCCTTTCTATTACATGATCAATAATGGGTAGGGGATAGTTGTCCCGAATTGTCGCACTGTTTACTTTCTTGAGATTGACACACACTTTTAACTTTCCATTTTTCTTTGGGACCACCACAATCGGTGTGCTCAATTTTGTAAATAAACTCTACCTCTTTAAGTTTATCTATCTCCTCCTTGATCTTTTTTGCAAACTTTTCATTGTAAGTATAGGGATGTTGTCTGCTGGGTTTGGCGTCATTCTTAAGGGGTATTGTGTGTTGACAGATACTTGGATCCACCCCCTTAAGATCTTTGTATGACCATGCAAACACATCTCTATACTGTTTAAGAGTAGCTACCAAAAGCTTTTCTTCTTCTTCAGTAAGATCCATGGCAATATATGAAGGTTTTGGATCTTCTTCTGGCTCCGCTAGATCTATTAGTTTGGATTTTTCAGGACCGTCGTACGATGTACCCGGTTACTTCAATTCCCTCATTGGTTGTTGCACTATGATTTTCCTATCTTGTATGGTATACTTCTTATAATGGGACGGTGCATCCATCTTTTCAGAACTCATGTCCTCATTTGTTTCAAAGTCAGTCGTCCATATGTCTCTAAGGGTTTGCTTGAGCTTATTGTACTCCGTTTTCCTCTCTGTTTTGGTCATTCCAGACCCAGTTTTTTCCCCTTTATATGACTTAGTCGTTTTCTTTTCGTGTCTGTTCTTCTTGTTGTTTTTCCATGGTTTAGATTTGATAAACCAGCCAGTGACCTCGTCTTTGACACAATCATTGACAAGAGGCATTGGATTATGCTTATTTGTCTTTGATTTTCTTGTTCTCTTGGATTTATACCGCTCCTGTCGACTAAGTTTTTGGTTAGGAAACTCGTAAAACCTGTCCTGCCTCAATCTGTATTTCCTATTCGTCTCTGATGCACTTGACCTTTTATCATCAGCCTCTATCAATTGGATTTCATCATCCAGTGATGGAAGGTCACCGCTTAGTGAATCCGTGAATTCCTCGTCTGTTTTGGTCCTATCGTTCACTACAGATATCTCATCAATTATTCTTTTACACTCGGTCTCATGTGGTGGTTCTTCTTGTTCCTCGCTCTCCGATCCTGACTCAAGGATGATGCTAGCCATTTGCAACGTTACTAGGTCGTATCCTTCTTCGTCAAAAAATTTTCTAGGTGTTCATTCGTTTACACATACATCCAAGGTTGACAATATTTGAGTCCACCCGAATGGCTCAAATAAATGTTCAGGAAAAGATTTTGGGAGATAAAACTCGTCTTCTACGGATCTTTCCAAAAGGCATTCCTCTTTGATTATGTCTCCACAATCAGATGCTCCACACATCCAGACATGCGCTTTTGCTTGCATCCATGCAGGTATTTCTTTTTCATTTACAGTGGTTGAATTAAATTCTTGCACTGGTGTTTTTGCAACGTCTCTATAATTGTGATCCTTCATGTTGATTTTTGTTATTATCTCTTCGTGCCTTAGGTAGATTTGGTCGTACCCCCAATCTTGTATCATTTTGAGTTGACGCATAAAAGGTCGTCCCAAAATAATGTCGAAGTTGTTCGTTTTCCCAAAATCCACCACAGCAAAGGTGTGCTCATAGTTAATTCCACACAAAGTTACAACTATCTGTTCTAGGATTCCCAGTGGTCTCTCTACGTACCTATCTGCAAGTTGCAGTTTCATTCTCGTTTTTCTGAGAGCTAGACGGCCCCATTTCTCCCAGATTATCTTTGTAGCAATCGCCACTCCCGCTCCAATATCTAAGATAGCTATCGTTTTTATATCCTGATATTCAACAGGTAAGGTTGTATTACCCTCCTCGCCTTCACAGCAATCTTCGACCTTGTTTATGGGCACTGGTTGGGCTTTGGGTTGACCTTCCCATTTGTTTTCTTCTCCCATAGGGTTTGTCTGAAGAGGAATCTTTACTCCTTTGTGCTCCAAATGTTTTCCCATGTCTTCCCATAAGTGTGGTCTGACTCTCAAGAGTTCGGACAGCGTGATTGTGCATGTTATAGGTGTCGACAGCATCTCTTGAAGACTTTTTGAGTCAACCACATGTGGAATAGTTCTCATCTGGGATGGAACTAATCTTATCTCCGATTGTGCCTCGTGTTCATCTATAAATAAAGGCAAGCTGGTTTTCAAGGATTGGGCTTTGCTTTCCACCAAAACCTCCGTTCCCGCATTCCTATACAACGATTATATATCAGCTGGATAAAATCCATTATCCAGGTTAATCTCAAGAATTGGCAGATTGTAACGTCGTGCTTCCGTTCTTTCTGTTTCTAATGGTTTCCCATAAGTGTTGTGGCCATTGTTCTTCAACTTATGGAATTGGCATTATCGTCATTGACTTAGCATCATCAATCGTGTTCGGCACCACTCGATGATCCAATGACAATATCATTTCAAGCGTGGGTCCGTTTACTTGTTTTGATTCATTGACTTTTAGTTTTTCTCGCTCTTTGTGAATCAACACATCTTGTTCTGGGGTTCTAACCACCTTAGGTTGCATCAACGCCTAGGCTATTTCAATGAGGTGTTTACACATTTCCAAATGCTTCGTTTTCACTTCTAGTTGAGGATAAGTTAACCATCTCTGCTCTAAGGTTTGGTTTGTTTTTAGCCTTGCTTCGTACGCTTGTAGTAGCTCATCTAGCGGCTCTAGCACTTTTTCAACCAAGATTGATCCCTCTAAGGACGCTTTCCTCGGCTTGTTGTTAACCTCAGCAGTTTTACTCTCTCTTTCTTGTTTCAGTTGCTCCTTTTTTTAATGCAATTCGTTTTGCATGGCAATTTGGGTTTTCAACCTTCTTCTTTTCATCCTGTCTCGTTTCGCCTTCCAAGATTTTTGCTGGGTTCTCACGGATAAACTCTCATTTTCTGTGGGTATCGGCAACTCAACCTTTTCCTCCAAGGGATCGTTTTCCTTAAGTCCTTGGCTTGGGCTCTGGTTATCGCATTGATTTGGATCATGGGATCGGTTTCTGATCCACTGCTTGCACTTGGTATCACCCCCACAATATTCATAGTTGCTTTTCCCTTGTTGCCGGATTCTTTGGGCAGTCTGGCAATATGTGATTCACACCACATCCGTCACAAAACCCAAAAATTTTCACTCTTGCACCTTTGAAAGGGCAGTTATGCTCCCAATGATCCGTACTTCCACAGCTATAGCACTCAAGTTTTAGGGTTTAAAGGTTAAAAGCATGTGAAGGCCGTCCCTTCCAAGGTCAGCCCAAATCCCTCGTATTGAGTATGGAAATCAGTGATGTGTTCTTCTCTTAAGACTTGCTTGAAGAGCGATACATGGGCATATGGATCCCCCGATCCGCTATACTTCTTCGGCATACACTTTGCTACTTGGGGTGGCCTGATTCGTCTATGGTCAGCGGTCAATCTCATTGCTCCCGTGTCTCGACTTAATCGTTCTTGGGCATCATGGAGGTCGTAGGCTGCTCTCGTTATCTCCCCTACCCTAAATCTACTACTAGGAGGCAAATGTGATGGGGTGGTTGTAAATGTCGGACCTACTGCCGTATGTGTAGAGATAGGAACGGCACTACCTCGATTCGTAGCCATTGATTCTGTGGAATGTAGCGTTCGCATGGGGCTTGGCATCAAATAATGAGGTCGACTAAAAGAATCAGCTACATGAGTCCTCCCTCGGCCTGTGGTCACCGGTTCTAGCATGACAATTATAGGTGCTAGTCTTAGTGGGCTTGGAGTGACATAATACTGGTGCAGTGGTCCCCCAAAGTACGTATATCCTTCCAAATCTTTTTTATTGATTGCTACATATCGTCTTCCATACTTGTCATATGCGGCAATTTTTGTTTCCGCTCCCTCGGTGTAGGTGAAGACATAAAGTCTTTTCCGCTCAGTCATCTCTCTGACATAGGGTTCCTCGCATCTATAATAGAGATCTTGCTCTCCATAATTATACTTGTATAACCCCAAGTAGACATTATCCGTGTTGACTCTCAACGTTTTGTTTTCTCGCCTTAATCTTGCATTAGGTAAGCTCATTGTTGGTGCCTTTTCCTCATGTTCCTCGTCTATTTTGGCTTTTGTGCCCATCAATCCCCACTTGTCTACAATGTTAGGATTCAAGACTACCAAGTACATGATACCTTTGTCATCTAGGTACCTATCTCAGCTATATCTCACAGGCACTAAGTCCCTGAACTCACTTGGTCTATCTTCTATTTTCACACAGTAGCTGTACATACCATCTTTGTATATCTTGGCACCTTGCTTGTTGTCATATTGATACTTGATGAACAGTAGTTTTAATGTGGCCGAGGGGTCTGATGGTCCTGCTGCCATGTTTTCTCTTTTGTTTAGTTTTGATTGTCCCAAGTGTTCTGTGAAATACTCGAAACATCTCTCTGAAGAAGTATCGGAGATGCCTTCTTCAAGGATCGGCTCTAACGGCCGTACCATCCCTTGGTTTACACTTTCCTCCGTTGATACAACGCTTGTTTGATCTACTAGATTTAGGTGTGTGGTGTTGATTTGTTTTCCCGATCTCAAAAACATGAATAAAGTGGGATTTACTGACTGAATCAAACCTCTTACCTGGAGATGGAATGATCTTCCAATTCCTGCGACTGCATGGATTGTTATTTGATCGGTCTCTGCAAATGAATACACTGGATGGCTATGAGATCACTGTATCTTTCCACTGTTAGCAGATTCAACACTTTCACAATGATCTCGAAAAACAATTTTGCTTGCAGATTATTGACAGTATGTCCAAATTGAGTTTTGACAGCTCCTGATATCTTAAATAGTCTAGGTCTATGAGCAGGTCAAAAATGAGTTAGATCTGGGCTAGAGGTACATCGATCGCGATCGTAGTTCTGGGCCCAAATTAGATGAAACTTCACTAGCTTGTTCACTAGGCTATTTTAAGACTACCTGTCGGACACTTTTGTATTTGGACTCAAAAAAGTCAAGTTTTTACCATTCCTTGATTGGAAGTTCCTGTTTCCAAGAATCTGTCAGTTTGATCTGATTTTAGTGCTTGATTAGGGATTTGGAAGCTATTTGGGGTTGTCCTGTGTACAGGCTATCCCTTTGTATGGTTCCTTCCCAGTTTTGATGTGTTTTGGTCTACTGAAAGTCAATTTCTAAGCCAGTTTAGCAGTTTTTGACTCGGATCTGTATTCAGATGGTTTGACAGGTATTTTGAGGTTTCTGGCTCTAGGTCCTTTAGACTTTTATGTTTGTATACACCTCAGGATCCCACAGATGAAATCTGGTCAAAATCTGGCACTTAGGTACACCGATCACGATCGTACTTCTGAGCCCAAATTAGACCAAATTTGACATACTTGTAGACACTGATGTTTTAAAGCTATCCCCCAAGTCTTTTTGCATTTGGATCACCAAAAGCCAAGATTTTGCACTTTCTGGGTCTGTCAGACTAGTTTTACCCAAGTGGCCCGATTTCCTTGATTTTTGATGTTTTTGGGTGTGGTTGCTTTAGACAAACTTGTTTAGAATCTTATCAGGAAGGCCCATGTCAAATCTTGTACAAATCTGACATTGAGGTACACCGATCGCGATCATAGTACCTGGGCCAAATCTGATGAAATTTTGTATGCTCCCTCTGACAAGTGTTTCCTAGTGTTTTGTGCAACCACTTTGTGATGTGAATCAATATCAACCATGTTTGGTCAGATTTTTAGAATTTCAGAGTCTTATGGCTTTTTTGGCCAAAGTTAGGGTTTGCTAGTTTCTCGACTCTAACTTTTGCCCCAATTCTGATTGGAATGTGATTTGCTTATCCTACTCCTAAGTACAGAAATGAAAAAACATAAGGAAAAGAATCAAACAAAACAAACACGACGGATTTTGGGCGAGATTTCAGTACTCAATCGAATTAGAGAAATTGAAGAGCAAAAATGCTTTAACACTCTCACTCACAGCTCCCTAAATCTCCTAAGAGAGGATCTTGCCAGTCCACTGGCTCTAGACTCCACTAAGCTCTAAACCCTTGTCTAGCAACCTAACTGAGGTGTAAAATGAATTTGTGGATTGATATTTTTTAAGGAATCTAATTGCGCTCTCGGTCACTCATCACCTAAGGTGCATTCCCCGGCAATGGCGCCAATGTTTGCGGGTCGCCGCGACGGACGTCCATAGCATAAGTCTCAAGCATCAATATATTTATCAATATAAGGGAAGCGACTTGGATGAGGCATGGAAACTCACTAGGATGTCAATCCTAATGAAGTGAACTCGAAGAGATGTATCTACTAACTCTACAATCAAATCAAATGCATTATCGCCAAGTAATCTGCCTATGTCCTTTTACACAGCTCTATCATCATCATGCCTGTTTACCATGCAAATCATATCGGAATCGTACGAAACTTTAAGGGAAGCTACAGGGGATTATCAGGAATATATCATATCACTATAAGAGAATTCTGTAGAGGTACAAAGATCGCGATCGTTCGTCCCAAGGTGAGAAAAAACAACGAACAGGTGATCCTAATGGGTTGTTTTAGGATCCCGGAAGCCCCTCCTAGTGTCAAAACAACATAAAACACGCATATAGACACTCAAAACAGCGATTTAAGGCCTCAAACTCGTAGTTGAAAACCTACACCGAATCTTGAATGATTACACTTGAATGGAAGAGCAAGGTAAGAGGAACACAATGCAATAAACAAATCTGAATTTGGATTACCGTACCCACAATGGTGAAGATTACAAGTTGGAAGAAGAAGGAGCTCTTAAACGTATGCTGTCTTCTCAGTTTTCCATCAAAAAGATCATGTTCCAACTTACAGAAAAATGAACTTTATAGATTAGGTCTTTACAAATGGCTTGTCCAGCCAAAAGCTCTTGAACTTCTAACTGGCTCTCTAATATACAATTTCTCCCATAAGAATAATCATAAATCCTTTGAAAAGTTCTCGGCTTAGAGATGCTTCCTTACAAAATAATTTTACAATGGTTTCTCAGAAAAATATGATCCTTCTCTGGAAATGGCCTCTTGTTGCTTCGTCCGCCAAACATTCCACAGGATCGAAATGAAGATGTATAGGGTTACACTGATCATTTTTGGCATTGTTTAATTCAATTGCAAGCTATTGAACATGTTAGTCATGTGGTATGCTAACTTGGTCAAAAAAGTTGAAAAATGGGACAGATGTAAATAATCGAGATTATTTACTTTTGGTAAATTTGTGTATTTTTTTGGTCAAGTGAGCATGTACACATGTCTCATCACATCAATATAAGCCTATGAATCAAGTTTCATTGATTTTGAACAAAATTTTCTACAATTTATGCTCAAGTTCCCAAAAGTCATTACAGACTTTAGTTTTTACCCAGTTTTAGATATACTCATGTCTAGTCGAATTGACTTGTTGACAGTCTTTTGGTGCTATTTCTAACCTTAGACCTGGAATTTTTCCACTTCACATAACAACTCACAATTGATTCTTTCAGAGAGAGTAATGTTCTGAAACCCACCTTGGATTCTACTTACTCTACTCTTAGATTCTACTGCAATGGGTTCGTGGAAAGTGTCCACAAACACTTGTTTCCTTGTCTTTTATGGTTTTTTGAACCTTGATCTTAATACTAGACTTGTAATGAGCCACAAAACTGACTGAAGCCACAAAAATGGCTCACGTCAAGATTCTAGTAAATGCAACATAACTTTTGTATATGACATCAAAATTTCATGAAACTTTGTAATTATGGGTTCAAGATATGAAAAAGGTTTCTAAATACACAATTTGCATGAAAAGCTCAAAAATAAAAAGAATTACTTTTCTAAAACTAGTTAGTTTTATGTAAAACTACACTTCAACACTTAACATGGAGAAGTAAAAAATATTGGCAGTCTTTGTATATGGGTTAAAAAGCTTGGTACATCTATCACATACCTATTGAGGGATTTTTCAAAGAAGTTTGGGCCTGTTTAACAATGATTTGATTTACTATCAAAAGAAAATAGGAAATTTTTGTCTATCCACACAAATTAGTTGTAGAAGATGGCAATGGAAAGACACCTTCAGAACTTCATTTAGCTCTCTAATATTTTTTACCAACTCATATTGAATGTTGGTCATAATTCCCTGAAACCATTTTCTATTTAGATAATTAACATAGTGTTGAGTTTTTTTTTATTTTTTTAAAGTTTCAAAAAGCCACAAAAGTGGCCAATTTTTTATAGGACTAGTGTTAAGACTTGTCTTGTCCATCAATCATTCTCAAAACCCTAATCTAACTCTACAATCCTATAATCCTAAAGGTGCTCAGCAAGTATGATTACTCCAAGCTACCTCTACACAGTGACGTGAGCAAAGCGAACCCCAAACCCTGACGACCTCTAAAACGCCGGGGGCCGAATGGCACGCCTCGAGCCCGTCACGGTAAAGCAAACAGATGGAACCACCTAGTTTTGAGCGGCTAGGACGTAGACCATGATGATATGAATAGTGCAAACTTACACACGCAGAGAGAGAGAGAGAGAGAGAGAGAGAGAGAGAGAGAGATGAAGAAAACCCTCGGGGATGTGAGGGAGAGTTATTTCTGCAGTATTTACAATGACATTCTTTACAGCGAGGAGGCACACCATGGTGGTAGAGAGGTAGGGAGAAAAGATGGTGAAACTACTTGGTGCATTCTCTAAAGACGACTCGATGATTGTGAAACTTTGCTACCAAGAAAGTGTGTGTGTGTGTGTGAGAGCATCGACCATTAGAGTCGAGAGGTGGATGTGGCTCCCTTCACATGGTGCAATTCCCAAAGCAAACCATCACACAAGCCCCCTCCCCGTGATGCCAATAGTGTCAACGTTTCCCACTAAAACTCTACCAAATGTTGACCTCTCATGAACCATAGTGACCTCTCAATGCCCTTTTATAGGTGTTGGCTGCTTGGATTAGGGTAATCCCGGCTTGATTAGGGTAAGCTAATCGGGGAGACAAAGCAAGCGATGGCTCTGGTGTGGTTGACCCTTGCTTTGTCCTGAGAGTTATTAAAAATGAAACCTCTAGGTGGGCCTTTGTAACCATCACCTAGAGAGAGGGAATTTACAAATTGGGAATTTACAAGGCTTGGGTGAAAACTGAAAAAAATGATGATGATAACCTACGAATTATTGAAAATGGTATCGTCGTCGCGTAATGTCGGTGAATGGTGTGTCGTCGGTGCGTCGGTGTAGCGCGTATGTCTTGTCAAGGTCAGCCGGGGCATGCCTTCGGTGCATTTCTTCTTTTTGTTGTTGGCGGCACATGTTTTGGGTTCCTCCTTCTTTTTCGTTTTCGTCGTAGTCGTGGAATTCTTTGGGTTTTTTTTGTTTTATGCGTGGTGAGTATATGCGTGTGTGTGTGTGTATGTAAGGGTGTGTATGTGTGTATGTATAAGTGTAGGTATTGACGGATGCAAAGCAGACCCCAAACCCCAACGGCCTCTAAAACGTCGGGGGTCGAATGGCTCGCCTCGAGCCTGCCACGGTAAAGCGCACAGGGGGCACCACCTACCTTTGAGCGGCTAGGATGCAAATCCCATGATGATATGAACACCGTAAGCCTACAGAGAGAGAGAGAGAGAGAGAGAGAGAGAGAGAGAGAGAGAGAGAGAGAGACAGAGAGAGAGAGAGAGAGAGAGAGAGAGAGAGAACACTCGCAATTGATGAAAACAACCTCGGGGGTGTGAGGGTGAATTATTTCTGCAATATTTACAAGGTGGCATGCCGTGGTGGTAGAGAGGTAGGGGAAAGAGATGGTGCAACCTACTTGGTGCGTTCTCTAGGGCTACTCAATGACTGCAAATGTTCATTGCCAAGTGCGTGCATACGTGTGTGCATCGACCATTGGAGTCGAGATATGGGTGTGAGTCCCTTCGCATGGTGAAATTTCCAAGGCAAACCCAATACACAAGACCCTAAACCCTCTCCCCATGATGGTGATGATGTCAATCCCTCCCACTACACTCTACCCAATGCTTGGTTCCACATAAGCTGCCCCCCCCCGATAGTGACCTCTCAATGCCAATTTATACGTGTTGGCTGCTTGGATTATGGTAATCCTAGTGTGGTTAGGGTAATCTTAATCGGGGAGACAAAGCAAGTGGTGGGTCCGGTGTGGTTGACCCTTTCTTTGTTTTTTGGGGGGGGGGGATTATTAAAAGATGGGAATCTCTAGGTGAGCCTTTGTTACCCTCCCTAGAGAGAGGATATTTACAAAAGGGAAATTTACAATGGCTTGGGGTGAAAACTGAAGATAATGGTAAAATAACCTAAAAATTACTGAGATGGCATCCTGGTTGCGTGTTGCCAGCGAATGGTGAGCTGCCAGTGCGTTGGTGTTGAGCGTACTTCTTTTCGGAGTCGGCCGGGGCATGCCTTCGGTGCATTTTCTATTTTTGTCGTTGGCGGCGCGTGCTTTGGATCCTTCTTCTTCCGTTTGTCGATGTCATAAGCGTTTGTGCGTGTGTGTATGTATGTATGTGTGGGAGCATGTGTGTGTGTATTTTCCTTGTGGATGAGTGCGTATAGGTATATGTACGTGCGCATGCGTGCGTGGGAACATGGGAAAGGGGAGGGGTAATGTATATATATATAATTTATATATATTTTTCTCTTTTTTTCTTATGGTGGATGGTGGATTTGTCTGCGCATGGCGGAAGGAGAGGGAGGGAGGGGGGTGTGGTGGGGTGTGTGTGTGTAAGTGTGTGAGTGTGTGTGTTTCAACTGCTGTCGCAAGGCGAGAGAGAGAGAATACTTGTGCTGGCGGCATCCGGATGAGAAAGAGAGAGAGTGTTTGGCGTGCTGTCCTTCCGTGAGAGGGAGGAGAGGGAAGGTTAATGGGTGAGGGGATAAGGAGTGTGTGTGAGAGAGGGGTATGGCGGGGCATGGGTTTGTGTGGGTGAGAGGGAGAGGGGGAGGGTGGTGTGTCTTGCATGGGCTTAAGGACGAAGGACAACTAAGTCAATGGGGGGGGGGGGGGGGGGGGGGGGGGGGGGGAATATATCCGCGGGCTGGGGGGAGGAGAGAATGAGGCCGAAGGAGTGTGGGGAAGAGGGAGGGGGGGGTCGGGGCATGGAATATTGGCGGTCCGAAGAGGGGGGGGGGGGGGAGTGTAGGATAGGATAGAGGGTAAAGGGTAATGGGAGAGGGGTGAGTGTAAGAGTGAGGGGGGGGGGGGGGGGGGGGGGGGGGGGGTGGTGCTCTCACGCGGCGCACACCGAGGGAGCATGAGAGAGGGGTTGGGGGATTTCTTCTTGATTTCTGCCTGGCCGGGGAGGGTAAATCGGGGGGGAAAATGAGGGGGGAGGAGGGTATGTAAAGGAAATGGGGGGGAGAGAGTGCGAGAGTTTTATCTGATGCCCGCAGGGTGGGAAGGGAAAGATAAGTTACGGTGGGGGGGGTACTGAGAGTCGGGGGGGTGAAATGAGTTTTTTTCTTTTTTTTCTTTGATTTTCCGAAAGCCGGCTATCAGTATATTTAAGTGTTTACTTGTATATGTGTGTGCTCATGGGTACATGTGTGAATGTGTAAGCATGAGTGTGTGTGTATATATATTTGTATATGTATGTGTGTCCGTGGGAACGGGGGGTGGAAAACCTTATTATGTATATAATATATATATTATATTTTCTAGTTTTTTTTGATGATTTTTACTGTTGGTTAGCGTCCGGGACAAGCTACACGAGGATGAGTGGTGGGGGGGATGGTGTGTGTGTGTGGGTGTTGAAGGAGTACGAGCGGAAGTGCAACGCGAGAGAGAGTGCGAGAAGAAGAGCACGGCGATATGGTGAACTCGCTCTACTGTAATGTGTAGAGCAATATAGTGAGTTCTTATTAGGTTTTTACAAAAGAATATGTGTACATACCTGGCGGCCCGCCCACTTACCCGGGCGACCACATTGGGCTTTATACCCCAACAACCTCCCACTTAAAGTCCAATGTGGTACTTTAAGTGTGAGAGAAGCTAATATACAAGAGATGTAGAGAAGTGATGTACTACCCTACACCTAACTGCTTGCGAAAATGCGCAAAGCTCTCTGAGGGAAGTCCTTTTGTAAGTAGATCAGCAGGATTTTCTGTGGTGTGAACTTTGACAAGCTGAAGTTGCTTATCCTCGAGAATTTCCCTGATGAAATGATACTTCACATCCACGTGCTTTGTCTTTGAGTGATAAACTGGATTGCGAGCCAATTGTATAGCACTTTGACTATCACAATATAACACAGGCATCTCTTCTTTGATTCCCAAATCTGTTACTAGTCGATTAAGCCAAATTGATTCTTTACATCCCTCTAATGCTGCAACATATTCAGCCTCTGTAGTAGACTGAGTAACACAATCTTGTAATCTAGAACGCCATGATATTGCTCCACCAGCCAATGTAAAGACATACCCTGACGTAGACCTTCGATTGTCTAAGTCACCTGCATAATCTGAGTCTGTAAAACCCTTTACACTTAGCTCCTGACTCCCATAGCATATACGCATACTCTGTGTAGCTTTTAGGTATCTCAATATTCCTTTCACTGCCTCCCAATGTTTCTTGCCTGGGTTTGACATGTATCGACTTACTACTCCCACTGCAAATGCAATGTCTGGGCGAGTAGCAATCATTGCATACATCAAACTACCCACTGCAGACGCATATGGAATCTTATCCATTTCAGCCTGTTCTTCCTCAGACACAGGACAATCTTGTTTGCTAAGTTTCACATATGGTGGCAATGGAACACTCAGTGCCTTTCCCTTCTCCATATTGAAATGTTGCAAAACCTTGTCAATATACTCTGTTTGAGATGACCAAATCAACTTCTTTGATCTGTCTCTCTCAATGCGCATACTAAGTGTATGACTTGCCTCACCCATGTCTTTCATGTCAAACGATTTTGACATCTTTGACTTCAAAGCTGAAATTTCTTCCAAGTGCTTGCCTGCAATCAACATGTCATCCACATACAAAATAAGGATCAGCCAACTGCCATCCTTAGCCTTCTTTGTATATAGACAGTGATCGAACTCACTACGTTTGTAGCCATAAACTTGTAGAATTTATGGTACCATGCCCTCGGTGATTGTTTTAAGCCATAAAGACTCTTTAACAACTAGCATATCCAATCTTCCTTGCCTTTCTCAACAAACCCTTTTGGCTGCTGCATGTAAATCTCTACATCTAAATCACCATGCAAGAACGCTATCTTGACATCCATTTGGTGCAACACCAAATCTAATATGGCAACCAATGCAAGAAAGCACCTCAATGTAGTCATCTTGACCACCGGAGAGAAGACTTCATCAAAGTCAATGCCTTGTTCTTGCTTAAATCCCTTGGCAACAAGCCTTGCTTTGTACTTTGGCTGACTACCATGAGCGGTGATCTTATACCTGTAAGCCCATTTACAAGGTAGATCCTTTTTGCCCTGTGGTAATTTAACTAGCTTCCATGTCTTGTTTTTATGCAGAGCTGTCATCTCTGAATGCATGGCCAATTGCCAATTCCCGGAGTCCTTCATTTGCACTGCTTCCTTGTAACATGAAGGCTCATTGCAATCAGTCAACATGACATAGTTCATAGATGGAACAAACCTATCAGGAGGTCGCGTGATACGTCCAGATCTACGCACAATAGGTGGCTCACGCTTAGCCACAACCTGTGGTTCCACTCTATCCTGTCCTTGCTCCTCTTGAGCCCTGACATTTTGTCTTGCACGTGCAGGTCCATCTTCTTGGAAGACAACTCTTCTAATCTCCTCAACCCTCTCTGGTTTAGAATGATATTTGGATTCATTAAAGTGAACATCATTGCTGCGGACAACCTTTCTGGATTCGGGATCCCAAAGTCTGTACCCCATCTCACCAGAATTACCATAGCCTATAAAGATGCACTTTCTACTCTTTGGCTCAAGTTTTTTTCTAAATTCCTTTGGAACGTGAGTATATGCCTCACAGCCAAAGACTCTGAGATGCTTGTATGAGGGCATTTTGCGTGACCATACCATCTCTGGCACTGAATCCTTCTGCAAAACCTTGCAAGGAGATCTATTTACAAGATGAACAACTGTTTATATAGCTTCAGCCCAAAACCCATTTGGCAGTTGTGCATTAGACAACATACTTCTGACCTTCTCTTGTATGGTCCTATTCATCCTCTCAGCAACACCATTTTGAGGAGGATTGTAAGGAGCAGTAAGTTCACGTTTTATACCTTTTGACTCACAAAAGTCTTGAAAGGCCTTTGAAACATACTCTCCACCATTGTCAGTGCGTAAGCATTTAAGCTTCTTGCCACTCTGATTCTCCACAAGTGTCACAAACGTTTTGAAAACACTAAACGTTTCATCCTTGTGCTTGAGAAAGTAAACCCATACTTTCCTCGAGTAATCATCTATAAATGTCATAAAGTAAGAAGCTCCCCCTAGAGATAGGTTAGGCATTGGTCCACACAAATCACTATGAGCAAGTGCCAACTATGTATCTCTTCTACTGCTTCTATGCTTATGTGGCTTCTGTGTTTGCTTACCATACAGACAATGTTCACAGAATTCAAAATCATTAAATGAAAAGCCAGGCAAATAACCAGAACGAGACAAGATTTCCATTCCCTTCTTGGACATATGTCCTAACCAGCTATGCCATAAAGAAACGTTCGGCTTCTCGGTTACATTAATTACATTTTTAGAGACATTTGATACATAAATCATGTAAAGTCCTCCAGACTTTACTCCATGTGCTACTGTCATAGAACCCTTGGATATCTTCCACATGTTCTGTCCAAAAGTGGCGACGTAGCCATCATCATCAAGTAAACCTGTGCTGATCAAGCTCTTTGTAATTGCGGGAACATGTCTCACATTCTTCAGCGTGAAAGAAGAGCCATTCTGAAACTTCAATTGAACATCTCCAACACCTAATATCTCACATGTCTGCCCATTGCCTAGCCGAACATGATCTTTAGTGGTCACATAAGAGGTAAACCACTCCTTGTTTGGAGACACATGAAGTGATGCCCCTGAGTCTATAATCCAGTCACTCACTGCATTTCCATCAGATGCTGTAAGAAGAGCTAAGTCCATTGTATTCTTCAAGAAGTAGATGTCTCATGACACTAGACTGTCATCCTCTGCAACAGTGTTTGTCACATTTATTTCTTGAATCTTCACTGAGGACTTGTTCTTCTCACCATGGTCTTCAGCTTTCTCTTTGCCTTTTTCTACTTTCCATTCTCTGCAATCTCTTTTCATGTGACCCTTCTTGCCACAATGGTAGCATTCTATGTCACTCTTGCCTTTAGCATTGCGGCACTTGCTACGAGACTGATTCCTCTTTCCACCTTTGTACTTTTCTTTGGTCCTTCCCCTAACAACTAAGGCTGTTCCTTTGCCTTTTTCCATTGTCTTTCTATTGGTTTCTTCAGTAAGCAGACTTCCTTCTACACTTGCTATGTTCAAACCATCTGGAGGTGCAGAATTACTCAAAGATGTGCGAAAAGTGTTCCAACTTTCTGGCAATGTGAGCAACAGGAACATAGCTCTAGCAGGTTCATCAAACTTGACACCTTGAGCTGACAACTGACTATAGATTGTGTTGAATTCATTCAGATGATTGCACATAGGTGTCCCTTCTTTCATCTTCAAGTCAACAAGCTTCTTAAGCCAGTATACCTGTGAAGCTGCACTCTTCTTCTCATAAAGATCACTTAGCTTTAACCATGCTTGATAAGCCGAAATCTCGTCTGCTACATTGAAGTAAACGCTTTCTGCCAAAGTCATCATAATGGTAGAAAGTGCTAATTCATCCATTTCGCTCCATTCATCTTCGTCCATATCTTTTGGTTTTATCCCTTTGAGCTTTATAGGTTTTATCTGCTTCTTTTGTACCAACACGTGCCAAATTTGCTTCTTCCACAATGGGAAATTGGTTCCATCCCTTCTTAATATTGTAAAGAGCAGTGTCCTGCCAGCCATAGCTACGCTTCACAGTGGTTTACTTTCTTTGGAAAAATTCGGCAGAGTTTCCCCTGTAAACTGACCTCTGAACCAATATCAACCTGTCAAATGAACCAAGAAAATTTCAGATTCTCCATAAATTTTGGCAGAGTCTCCTTTGTAAAATGGCTCTTGTGTACTAAAAAACAGACCAAAAAATAGCTCAAAAAACATTGTCTCTCTGACACTGTAAGCTGTGGGTAAACCTGTCCTGTACCTGTACTGTCTCTGACTGTTCTGTCACTGTCCTGTAAGCATAGACTGCGGCAATGCCTCAACGGCAGTAAAGAAAAGATGCAATCCCAACTGTCTAACTCACAGTCAATACATCCTAGTTGCCTATCTAAGGGTGCTCTAGGGATCGCTCCAAGACCTGTATCACCGAAAGGATCTCAACATTTGAGAATCCCCTAGCTCAATAAAACCTCACTCGACCCTCAACAAAGGCTGCAGTAAATCTGACAGTACATAGACTTCCCACAAAGTCATACATCCACAAATTTCCCACTGTATGCTGTAACCGCTGCGGCGGTTGTTTGCTGCGTGACTCACAACCAGCAAACCCTCAAAAAACATACATCATCTCTGACAATACAACCCATGTGGAAGTACAGTCTATGTGTAGATGCGCCCGTGTCGTATGTGACACGCCTTCAAGAACTGTGAGCCGTCCTTCGATATGTAGACAGCCACAAATCAACACTCTGGGAGTGTCGATATCCTCAGCACCTGCAGTCGTAGGCCGAAAACCCCAAATTTGCAGAGTCCGATCTGCACCCGCCGAGACCACGTAGTCGAAAATGGCCTGTGCGGAACTTTGTTAAAGCCGAACGGTGACCGAGATGACCTCAGAATGAAATTCTGAGAACACCAAGCCCTTCGGGCTGTCCCATGAGATTTGGGGCCGTGTCTTCGCCTATCGAATTTCACTCCAATCTGAGCTGGTGACTCTAGCCTCCTGCAGTGCTGCCCCGAGCCTCGATTTGAGCTCTGATACCAGTTGAAGGAGTACGAGCGGAAGTGCAACGTGAGATAGAGTGCGAGAAGAAGAGAACGACGATATGGTGAACTCGCTCTACTGTAATGTGTAGAGCATAGTGAGTTCTTATTAGGTTTTTACAAAAGAATATGTGTACATACCTGGCGGCCCGCCCACTTACTTGGGCGACCACATTGGGCTTTATACCCCAACAGGTGTTATAGCAAGGGGGGGGGGGGGGGGGGGGGGTTGTGTGTATAGAGAGAGATAGTGAGAGGTTTTACTGCACTGCGCCTCTGGGCTAGAGAGAGAGAGAGAGAGAGAGAGAGAGAGAGAGAGAGAGAGAGAGAAATGGCGGACTGGGGCTGTGTGTAGAGCGCAAGATAGAGAGAGAGAGATATGGGGTTAGGTGGTGAGGTGGTGAGGAAAGGAGAGGATGAGGGTGTGTGTGTGTGTGTGTGGATAAGGGAGATGGAGTGTGCATCCTATCCTTGTGCGCCTTCGTGCTGTGGCCATGAGCGGCTGAGAGCGAGAGAGAGAGATGGAGGGCCACCTTCAGCCGACAGCGAGCGAGGGAAGGGGAGGGGGCTTTGGCAATGAACTGGGGCAGGGGGGGGGGTATGTTGTGAGAGAGAGGGGGAATATCACCCGGCCGTCCTATTTGGGGGCTCAAAGACGAGAGGAGGGGGGGAAGAGTGAATGGGGTGGGGAGAGAGGGAAAGGGTGTGTGTAGTGGGCCATGGGAGGGAGAGTGAGGCCGAGGGAAGATTGAGGCAAGCGGGTGGGGGAGAGAGAGGGTATATTTTTGGGTT
Organism: Adiantum capillus-veneris; assembly: GCF_014529385.1. Lineage (NCBI taxonomy): Eukaryota > Viridiplantae > Streptophyta > Polypodiopsida > Polypodiales > Pteridaceae > Adiantum > Adiantum capillus-veneris. The sequence goes on along the minus strand of NC_140936.1, from coordinate 146,965,608 downwards.
ATTGGCTTGCATAGAGAGCAAGGGAGGGAGTGTGAGAGAGGGGAGGTAAGTGTGTGGATATGAATACACGAGAGAGAGTTTGCTTGACACAGCGAGAGAAAGCGAGAGAAGGGGGGGTGGATGCTCAAGGCCGCTCCTAGCCGAGGGTGGCCAGTAAGGGGGTGTGGGTGAGAGAGAGAGAGGATATTAGAGAGAGAGAGAGAGAGAGAGAGAGAGAGAGAGAGAGAGAGAGAGAGAGAGAGAGAGAGAGAGAGTGGGTACGGCCTATTATAAGCCACAGGGGAGATAGAGAGAGGATTTCTGGGCCACCTGTGGTTATGTGGCCGCGACAAGAGCTGGGGAGAGTGGGTTGTTAGCAAGAGAGGAGGAGTGGATGAGAGAGAGGAAGGGGGTGCCAAGAAGGGAGAGTGGGAATTAGAGAGAGAGGTAGGTAGGGAAAATGAGAGAGAGATATCTCATTCGATGCCCGCTGGGGGAATAAAACTACAGGGAGAGAGAGAGAAGGGATAGTGAAACTGAGGGCGGGGGGGGGGGAGGGGGGGGGGGGGGGGGGGGGCGGTAGGGGGGGTGCGTGTCGAGGCGATGCTCGTAAAAGCATCATGAGGTTGATCAAGCGTTGCCAAGACTTCCAACAATGTTGCGAAGGCTCCAGCGGAGGAAAAATAAGTTTTTTCTCTTTTTTTTTCTTTGATTTCTAAAATCAGCTATCATTAGCTCTCCCCTTTTGGCTAGGGGCATTCATGTCTCTATCACTTCCTCCGCACCTTTAGTTGTGGAGTTAGAGGGTTTTTCCTCTTCTGGAATGTCTAGCATGAACTCTGGATCAAACCTAAGAAAATACCTTTTCAGCCTCCATCCATTGACTCTAGTCTTGTGAATTCTCTCATGTGCTTCCATTAACTTATAGCTGCCATTGTTGTAGTGCCTTCTGACAATAAATAGTCCTTCCCATCTAGGTTGAAATTTCTTGTCTTTCCTAGTGTCAAATCTGTTGTCATATCTCAGCACTAACATACCCTTTTTCAGGACCTTTTCTTTAATTCCTTGATTGAAGGTGAGCCAGCGTCGTTATGCCTGTGTTGCATAGTGACTAATTGCTTCTTCCCTATCTAGTTGGAGCCTCTCCAAATCCAAGATGTGGTTTCAGAGATTTACAATTGGGCGCTCTATCTGGCTATCCAAGACTCGTAAGCTGGCTATCTATACCTCAATGGGTAGAATTGCCTCCTTATCGTAAACTAGATGGAAAGGGGTGAAACCTAATGGTGTTCGGAACGTCATTCGGTAGGCCCACAGAGCTGCCATGAGATGCTTATCCCAGTCTCCTGTGTGATTGTTCACCTGTTTTGTGATGATTTTGCAAATCATTCCGTTTACCTTTTCTACTAGGCCATTGCACTGTGGATAGTATGGTGTGGAATGTCGGTGTGTGATGCCTAACTTTTTCATTACTTCTCCCACTAGATCGCCTCTGAAACCTGGTTCTCTATCTGATATTATCTCAAGAGGAGTGCCAAAGTGGCAATAGCTATGCTCAAAAATAAACTTTGCTACCTCTTGGGCTGTAATGCAAGTCGTGGCTGTTGCTTCTGCCCATTGAGTCATATAGTCTACACCCACTATGATGTACAATTTACCTGATTGGGCCCTTGGTAAAGGACTAATTGCATATATTGCCCATTTCTCAAATGGACCATATGAGATGATAGGAGTTTGTGGCTCGTAGGTTAATGTGAAATCACTGGCCAGTTTACAAGCCTTGCATGTTTTACACCAATGGTGTACATCCCTGTTCAATCTAGGCCAAGAGTATCCTGCCTATAGAATCTTCCTACTGGTGATATCTAGAGCAAAATGACCACCAAAGATGCCATCATGGCAACTTGAAATTACCTCTTTGATCTCACTAGAGGTTGGCACCCGCATGAGAATCTGATCCTTGCCCTTACAATACAAGTGGTCGTTTACAAGGTGGTATCTGGTAGCCTTCCTCACCAACCACTGTTTCCGGCCTTTGGTGTACCCTTTCGAACATTCTCCTGTATCTAGAGAGCTGACGATATCAGGCATAGCATCACTACCTTGAAAAAGGAGTAGCTTTAGTTTGATTGCTCCTATGGGAACGTCTTGTATTCTGTCTTTTTCTAGAGCATCTGTCTCCTGATTTTCTGCTCCGGGGACATGAAATAGTTTCACTGCTTCAAACTTCCTTAGAAGATCCTTAACTTGGCATAGTTGACCAAGTAAAACTTGATTTTTACAAACCCAAGTGCCATTTATCTGCCAAAAGCAAAGCATCGCCAAACACATTTAGGCGCTGAATTCCTTGTGAAATACATTGTTCCAACCCAAGAATTAGGGATGAATATTCTGCTTCATTGTTGGAGTGGGAGTGTAATAACTGCACGATGGAGACTACTCTTTCTTGTTGCTCATTGAAAATGACTATGCCAGCTGTAGATTGGTCCATTGTTCTCTTTTATGATCCGTCAAAGAAAAGAGAGTGAGCTCCTTCTAGACTAGGACGTCCTACCATTGGTGTTTCTTCCTTTGCTTCCGTGTTGACCTTCAGCTTCTTCTCATAATGGCGATGAGTGAGAATTCCCTCTAAACTAGCCCAAGTGGAGTTTTATATTTGCATGGTGTAGTCAAACTCTTGTAATCTAATTAACCACTCAGAGATCCTAGATGAGACATCCATGTGTCGCATTACATATGGAAAAACCTCCTCCATTGTCAGGATTACAAAGGGTCTAGGCAGGAGATAGGAGTGGAACTTTGTTGTAGCAAACATTAGTGCCAGAACCATGTGTTCTACTTCAGTAAATCCCTTTTTCTGACGGGGTCATGACACGACTAGAGAAGTAAATAGGACGCATGAAAGAAGTTTGGGGGTCCTTTTGCATTAGCACGGCTCCGAGTGTATCACTTCCTACACTAGGGTTCACATAAAATGGCTCGTCCCACTTAGGGGGTGAAATGGTGGGAAGCTTAGCTAGGATTTTCTTTACCTCAGTAAATTGCTTCTCATTCTCTTCACTCCATGAGAAGAAATCCCTCTGGGTGATTTGTTGTAGGGGAAGGACCACTTGAGATAGCAAGTGAATGAACCTGCTTAAGTATCTTACCTTCTGAAGGAAAGAAACCAACTGCTTAGAGGTGGTGGGTGACGACAAAGATACCAGGGCTTGAATCTTGCTAGGGTCAGCCTCAATCCCTTTTGCTGAAATTACATGGCCAAGGAGAGTGACTTTGCTTTCACCAATGTGACACTTATCCACGTTGAGATCGCTACCCAAGGTTTTTAGCCTGGTTAAGCCATCATTGACTTTGCTTGAATGAAGGGCTCCTGAACTATAGATGCAAAAATCATCTATGAAAACCCGTATTGATGTTCCAAAGTAGGGTTGGAAAACAAAGATCACATAGCATTGAAATGTGGCGTTAGTGAGGCCAAAAGGCATCACCCTGTAAGCAAAGCATCCCCAAGGTGTGATGAAGGTTGTCTTCTTCTGATCTTCTTCCGCAATGCTAATCTGGAAGTAGCGTGAGTAGCCAGGGCACACTATATATCGTTCGTGACCCGCCACTTCATTGAGAATTTCATCCTGGAATGGGAGGGGAAAGTGATCCCTCTTCGTGGCTGCATTGAGAGGTTTATAGTCCACACAGACTCTCCACTTACCATTTTTTTGGTGTGACTACTACTAGGAAGACCCATTCTGAGTCTTCGATAGGGTAGATGAAACCTGCTTGTAGCAAACTTCACACTCCTTTAAGTAGTGCCTCTTGTTGGATCAGAACATATGATTGCTTCTCACTCACTATTTTTTGTTTTGCCAAAAGAAATAGGTACAAAAAAGTTACCATTCTGCAAACCTATCATCAAAGTTTCTATAGCCACGCTCAACACGAATAATATATGCATGTTTTCTTAGTTACCTATTGTCCTTTAGGTTCATAAGGAGCCATGGAGCATGTCAAAAGAATAATACATCTCTTACCAAGGGGAATCTTGGGGACAAAGATTAAGTGCTAAATACAACAAACATGAAAAAACTGTGTTCAACATTATGAGTTGTAGAATCCCATAGAAACTATTCAATATCTAGCAAGATTTGATCCTTGTGACTAGATATGGTTACTACCTACAAAATGCATGTAGATGTCACAAGAAACTAACAATATTGAAAAAGCTATACTTGATATACTAGAATGTTTTGTTTTCTTCTATAATTGAAAAAATCAACCATCGTTGTCTACTATGCAAAATAGGGTGTTAGGTGCCCCAAAACTCAAGGAATATTAGCTTTATGTTACAATATGAGACATAGAAAATCAAAACTGCATTTGGATATCATGAAAGCCACCAAAAAAATAATAGAAGAGCTAAAATTGGCTAAAAAACAGGATTTGACAATTTTTGTAATTTGGTTATAACTTACAACTTTAACACTTATTTCTCCCTAGAAGCATCAGGACATGTTGAGGACTACTAAACATAGTTCTCTAGCATTATAGACCTCACAAACATGAATTCTAGAGTGGTATAGTTGCAAAAAGTTAAAAAAAGCCAAAAACAGGACCCGCTTTTTCACACAGTTTAGGTTGTGAAATGTTGTGCAAGGACAAGGTTAAAGATGGAATTGATATTCTAAAAAACTGTTGAGTTTTTTTCAGCTCATGAGACAGCTTTCTAGACAGATAGCACCTCAAAATCCATTTTGAAACTCTTGACATAATTCATGGAAAATGGTCACTTAACAGGACATAAAAGTGTCCCAGGACATAAATGTGTCCCATTACCAACCTAGTGTTAAGAATGACCCCCATCACTTCGATGCTACTGTCACTTCCGTTGGTGGTGGTTGTCTCTTCTCCTGAGGTAGACGAATAGTCGCTGGTGGACTTATCTTCTGAAGCCTCCAAGGTCATGTTCCGCTGCTTCCCAATCCTCATGTCATAGAATATGGGCTTCCCTTTAGCGTACGTCCTTCTTTGCCTTCCTCCAGTGAGGCAACCCATCTCTCCCATAAGTCCACAAATTTGGACTCGTAGGTGGCATACTCTAGCAAACCTCCCTGCTTCAATTCCATCAGTAACTTCCATAGCTTCTCCGAGGGTGTGCCTCCACCAAACCTCTTTACAAAGGCAGCCCTTAACACATCCCATGCATTCTTGGTAGTCTAGGGCAATGCATTATACCAGGACTTGGCCTCTACTTTCATCAGTAGAGAAAAAATTCAAAGTCGTGAAACATCGTCATCTTTGTTGGAAACGACAGAAGCAATGTCAAAATCATCCAAAAAGTCGGTGGTGATCAGATCTTCTCTCTTCTTTCCACTGAATGTATGGAAAGAAACACTTGCCATGGTAGTGACTCAGGAAATTACAAACCCCTTTTTTAAAAAAAAATAACAACAGAAGTGGCTCATAGCAACTTTTTACAGAGTTGGGTGGATAGGTTAAAACAGGATAAAGATAGAAACATTAAAGTAATGATGGTAATCCAATATGGGGAGAATGTTATGGTTTGGGGAATTAAGGATTTCGCCTAGTACCGCTACACCAAATAGGTACACGACCTTCTCTTGGTAGAAGATTTTCCTATCTACATAGATATTCACATGCATATGCTGCAGGAATCTGAACGCGAATGCTGTCGGCCCATTTTCCATCATGCACAGACGGTGGAGTACTAACTTATACTCTTACCGTGCCAGTGTTGATGAGTCCACACATCCACAAGAGGTCGTCGCCTTTCATGGGCTCTACCTTTCCTTCGTCGCTCAATACGTACTAGGTGATGGGGACACGTCTGACCATTCCCAGCCTCTTGGTTAGTAGCAATTGCAGATAGTTTCCGTAGTCGGCGTGTTGCATGAATTCCACTCCATTCAGATGCAACTCATCTCCAACCCACTAGGTTTCACTGGTGGTGGAGAGCTTCTTCAAGATAAGTTGTACAGGGAGAGGAGGAAGATCCTCTACCCGTCTTCCAAAACAGTGAGAGCAGTAGCCAAACCACTCTTACCTAGGACATGGGAATTTTCTTACCACTTCATCTTTACGATTGTCAAAGTGGACTGGTAGTACTTGCATGCATTGTGAAAATCGATAGGCGACCTTCCATCGCTTAGCTTCAGATGACTTCCTCTTTGGCAAGCTAGGTACAACCCGACTTTCTGATCTTGAAGCACTTGCTTGGCCAGATGCTTCTCCCTTTGGGGTCATCTGTTTCCAAACTATCTTATCTTTTCCTTACCTTTGGCTCGAGCAGCCCCTTTAGGCCATTTTGGAGTAAAGGTTATAGCTTTGACTGCAGTTTCTTTAGGGTAGAGAGGCCTCACCGTTTTCTTTCCTTCTTTGATGTGAATGACTTCTTCACGATGAATGTCGATGTAGAGGATTTTAGCCCCTTCACTGCCTTTGTTGCTGGCACTCATTGGCAGTGTGTTTTGGTTGACAACAGTGATAGCAATTCATCGTTGATGCTCTCAACTTGTGGTTAGAACGAGCAACGCGTGATGGAGAATTTACCTCTTGAATACTGATGACATTGCAGCCTAGCAGTAGTACTTCAATGAAGGCAGCTAGTGTCTCCTTAGTCTCCTCTTCTTCCGTCCTCCAATTAGAAAATTCTTTCAGCCATTATTCCATGATTGATGTCGTGCATCACTTTAAGCATTGTAAACCGAAGGTTTCTTAGAAGCCCTCCTCAGTGGGAGACCCAAATGACGTGAGCAAATCGAACCCCGAACCCCGACGACCTCTAAAACGTCGGGGGCCGAATGGCACGCCTCGAGCCTATCACGGTGAAGCAAATAGGGGGCACCACCTAGCTTTGAGTGGCTAGGACGCAAACCACGATGATATGAACACCACAAACTTACACACACACACACACACACAGATAGATAGATAGAGAGAGAGAGAGAGAGAGAGAGAGAGAGAGAGAGAGAGAGATTGACAAATGACAAAAACCCTCGAGGGTGTGAGGGAGAGTTATTTCTGTAGTATTAAAAATGACCTTCCTTCCAACGAGGTGGCATACCGTGGTGGTAGAGAGGTAGGGAGAAAAGATGGTGAAACTACTTGGTGCGTTCTCTAAAGACGACTCCATGATTGTGAAACTTTGCTACCAAGAACGTGTGTGTGTGTGTGCTTCGACCATTGAAGTCAAGAGGTGGAGGTGGCTCCCTTCACATGGTGCAATTCCCACTCGGGGGGTTCACTATGTGTAAAACTATCATATCACATGTGTTCAAGACATGTTTGTAAAACCCCTTATTTGTGATTTTGTTAAGAATATAATGTACCCTTTTCTTTAAAAATCTGTAAGGCTTTTTCAAATTTGAAAAAATAATTCCCTTCTGTATATATATTTATGTAAGTTTTAAAAACTTTAAATACCCTTCTGTTGAACTCACGTGATAGGTTACATTTTTATTAGGTGACCTCCCCGGGAATTCCCAAAGCAAACCATCACAGGAGCCCCCTCCCTATGATGCCAATAGTGTCAACTCTTCCCACTAAAACTATGAGCTGCCCCCACCCAATAGTGACCTCTTACTGCCCTTTTATAAGTGTTGGCGGCTTGGATTAGGGTAATCCTTGTTTGATTAGGGTAAGCTAATCGGGGAGACAAAGCAAGCGATGGGTCTGGTGTGGTTGACCCTTGCTTTGTCTTGAAAGTTAATAAAAATGAAAACCTCTAGGTGGGCCTTTGTAACCATCACCTAGAGAGAGGGAATTTACAAATTGGGAATTTACAAGGCTTGGGTGAAAACTGCAAAAAATGATGATGATAACCTACGAATTACTGAAAATGGTGTCGTAGTTGCGTGATGCCGGCGAATTGTGTGTTGTCGATGTGTGAGTGTAGCGCGTACGTCTTGTCGGGGTTGATCGGGGAATGCCTTCAGCGCATTTCTTCTTTTTGTTGTTGGCGGCGTGTGATTTGGGTTCCTCCTTCTTTTCCGTTATCGTCGTCCTCGTGGAATTCTTTGCTTTTTTTTGTTCTATGTGTGGTGTGTATATGCGTGTGTGTGTGTGTGTGTGTATGTATGTGTGTGTATGTGTGTAGGTATATATAAGTGTGTAATTGTATATGTGTGTGCTCATGGGTACGTGTGTGTACATGTGTGAGTGCGTAAGCGTGAGTGTGTGTGTATATGTGTTTGTACATGTATGTGTGTGTGTGAGCGTACGTGCGTGGGAACGGGGGGGTGGAAAACCCTATTATGTATATAATATATATATTGTATTATCTAGTTTTTTTTCGGTGCTTTTAATTGTTGGTTGGCGGTCTCGACAGGCTAGGCGAGGATGAGTGGTGGGGGGGATGGTGTGTGTGTGTGTGTGTGTGTGTTATAAAAAGGGGTGTGTGTGTGTGTTGTTGTGTGTATAGAGAGAGAGAGAGAGAGAGAGGTTTTACTCCGCTGCGCCTTCTGGCTGAAGAACGAGAGAGAGAGAGAGAGAGAGAGAGAGAGAGAGAGAGAGAGAGAGAGAGAGAGAGAGAGAGAGAGACGGAGTGAGGTGATGAGGTGGTGAGGGAGGAAGAGGATGAGGGTGTGTGTGTGTTTGGATAAGGGAGATGGAGTGTGCATCATATCCTTGTGCGCCTTTGGACTGTGGCCATGAGCGGTTGAGAGCGAGAGAGAGATGGCGGGCCACCTTCAGCCGACAGCGAGCGAGGGAAGGGGAGGGGGCTTCGGCAATGAAGTGGGGTAGGCGGGGGGTATGTGGTGAGAGAGAGGGGGAATATCACCTGGCCGTCCTGTTTGGTGGCTCAAGGATGAGAAGATGGGGGGAAGAGTCAATGGGGTCGGGAGAGAGGAAAAGGGGGTGTGTAGCGGGCCATGGGAGGAAGAGTGAGGCCGAGGGAATGGTGAGGCAAGCGGGTGGGGGAGAGAGAGGGAATATTTTTGGGTTATCGGCTTGCATAGAGAGCAAGGGAGGGAGTGTGAGAGACGGGCGGTAAGTGTGTGTATAAGAATACATGAGAGAGAGTTCGCATGCGGCTATGGCTCGACACAGTGGGAGAAAGCAAGAGAAGGGGGGGTGGATGCTCGAGGCCGCTCCTAGCCGAGGGTGGCCAGTAAGGGGGTGTGTGGGTGAGAGAGAGAGGATATTAGAGGGAGAGAGTTTTAGGCCACGCGGGAGATAGAGAGAGAGGATTTCCGAGCCACCTGTGGTTATGAGGCCGCGACAAGAGCTGGGGAGAGCGGGTTGTTAGCAAGAGATGAGGAGTGGATGAGGGAGAGGAAGGGGGTGCCGAGAAGGAAAAGAGGGGATATTAGAGAGAGAGGTACGTAGGGAAAATGAGAGAGAGAGAGAGATATCTCATTTGATGCCCATCGAGGGAATAAAACTACATAGAGAGATAGAGAAAGGATAGTAAAACCGAGGGCGGCTGTTGTGCTGTGTTGGGGCATGAGGGTGATAAGGCCGGCCAATCGAAGGGGGGGGGCGATAGGGGGGTGCGTGTCGAGGCCATGCCCGTAAAAGCGTCGTGAGGTTGACTAGGCGTTGCAGAGCCTTCCATTAGTGTCGCCAAGACTCCGGCAGAGGAAAAATAAGTTTTTTTTCTTTTTTTTTCCTTTGATTTCTAAAATCGGCTATCAACAGCAAACGACACCAATATTAAGCTATGTGGTTTTAAAAGAAAGTTTCTACTCTAGGAGATCCTAGAGGAAGTTAAAGGATAACTTGACAAGATGCTCGTGTTTTTCCCTGGTTTAGGTCTCTTCGATCCCCGACAGCGGTGCCAAATGTGGGACGGGTGTCTAACCTCACTCTTATCTTATTGCAGATGTAGCGAGAAACACAATTAAATTGTCAATCCATGGGACGAAGCTGACTCGACTAGTGCATAGAGGCTACAAGAGGATTTCAAACTCTTAGAAAACAACAACCAACTTGCATCTAACTGAAGCTACACTCAAATGACTGAAATCACCAAAAGTTAATTACTCATCGGCAAACAAATCACATTCATTACAGCATCAAATGACATCCAAACATAACGAAACCTCTAGGATATGTTTATAAGACCTAAAAACACATGCTTATGGTCTCAAATCTCACTTTAGGTCAAGTGCAAAAATCACGATTATTAACAGGAGTGGATTTTTGACCTTGTCGTTTTTGACCCAGAATGCATCTAAATGCTTAGCAATGATGCCCCAATACTCCGCCTATACTTAGTTTCTGATTTTGAAGTGTAAATTTCTATTTATGATGAAATGAGGCCACCGGTTGGTGACGTCAAAAGCTACAAAATACCATGAAATGCTTACGTCGACTTGTGTAGAGCTCTTACCTTGGTTGCAATGCAACAGACGCGACTCCAATGTGAGAACCAGGGAGGGAGTAGGAAGCACGAGAAGGAGAGAAGTGAGCGCCGTTAGCTCACGCTATGTATTTCATTATCCAAAACTTAATAATAACTCATAAAAATTGGCTTCTATACCTTATCCAAGGTTTTTGGTGGTCAAAACTAATAATCTGGGAGCTCTAACTAAAGATAGGTTGATACAATCTAGAAGCTTGTAGCCCCAACTCATCAATTACAAATTTTATCTGGAAATAGGAGTTACAATATTATCAAATCATCAAAATAATAAATGTTTTTACAGTGAGATCTCCGAAAATTGTATCAGAGTTAGCTTGTTGCTAACAAACTCCTATTTTGTTCATGGTAGCCTTTCCTTTGTTATCAAGGTTTCTTGGATAGTGTGGAATCAGATGGTCATGTATACATCCCTCATAGTATCCTCTCCTTTTGATATGCTCTCCTTTGTGTGGAAAACTTCTTGCCCAATGATCACCGCCACATTCATAGCATGGTCCTACTAGTAGTGGGGAAGCTTTTGGAGTCCCCCATCTGTTGTTTGATTCTATGAGGGTATCCCCCTAGGTCTGTAATTCTAATTTTCCATGAACATGAACATATTTTCATCGACCAGGTAATGGTTTTTTGTTGGTTGTGTTATGTATGATGATTCTGACATCCCTTCAAAACCTATCCATGGAATTTTCCCTTCAAAAGCAACGGAAATATTGTCTAAACCTCTCTCATAAGAGCTATCTAAATCTTCTCAGTATGAAACTACCTGTACCATATTATGATCCACAAGTGCTTCTATGGGTTGTGAAATTCTCACCATGGCTCTATTTTCTTGGAGTAAAGGAGGCTGATGTCCCAACAGAGGTTGAGTTTTTTCTTGCCCTTGGATTGTGTTATTTTGTCCTACTTGGTATCTTGGAGGTGGTGGCAATTGTTTCCCTCCAAGTGTCCCATATGGTCTTTCTCTAACATAGTTTTTGTTGTAGGAACATTCATGGGTCTCATGGTTTATCTATTTTTGTTTGATAGCACACAACTTCAATACATGTTGTACGTTTTCTCCTTGCCTTGGATGCATGTTGCACCACTAAGTTGGATGGTCTCCCCCACAAGAATCACATTTTTGTATGGGCGATTGTTGTGTGTTCGGGTTCGGCCTATTTCCTTGGTTCATCCTTCTGATCACTTCCTCAATCATTTGATCAACATCCGGCATGGTTGGGTTCTGTCCACCCAGTTTCATCGTGGATTCACTAGTGGTTGAAGAGGTGCTACTTCCCTTGGTATGTGTCCTCAGTCACCTCCCCATATGCTTGACAATTATCTACTAATAGAGCGCCTCTTTCGTGGCTTGCTTGAAGGCTACACATGCCTTCAAGTGTAGATCATTTTTGAGAGTATCATTTTGCAATCCTTCTATGAAAAGGACCGACAAACTCTCATCTTGAGATAGCTCTCTAGCGGGGCATCTTTCACCTTTCCTTTCTCCTTTTACCTAAATGCATAGATATGGGAAACCATTTTAACTGGGTTCCACGGTGGAGCAAAGAGGTTATTCCTCTACTCACCATAGGATCATTACAAGTAGAAAGACAACCGTCAATCATTCATCAAACCAAAAATCTCCTGCTTTAATATGGACGGAGATGTACAAGAAAGGTAATGACAAGACCTTGAGACTATGTGTACCGCCTAACAAAAACGAATACTACCTGAGACTTTCTCATATACAACACGCAGAATTGCATAAGGGAAAAACACAAACATACCGAAGACTAATGAGACTTGGGGTCTACTAGCTAAACATGGAGAAAGGTGTCCATGATTATAGCAAATCATGTGAATCATGTGAAACACAATTTCCAGTGGAACATGCCACACTCTTTAGAGCAATTGGAGTGCCCAGATAAAGTACTTACACTATTGAGTACTTAAACGCCAAGAGCTTCCCAGAGGGATTGAGTAAGGCACAAATGAGAACTATAGAGGAGAAAGAAAATCAGTATGTGGTGCTTTCAAACCAATTGTACATGCAGGGGAAAGACAATCAATTGAGATTGTGTGCTATTGAAAGCGAATATTCCTCCATCCTAGAAAAATCACACTCAGCCCATCCAGGTGGACAATTTTCTCTTGACAAAAATGCAAAGTTAATACTTCATGCCAGAATATGGTGGCAACACTATTTACAAACACAGAGATATGTAGAACGGTGTGATGAATGCCAATGCACTAAAGCACCTATGCGGAGAGATGAAATGCCATTATACCCAATGATAGGAGTTCGAGCCTTTGCCAAGTGTGGTATAGATTATGTAGGCCCCATCATACCTCTTGCGTACTGCACAAACGCTCAATATATCATCGTAGCAAAAAATTATTTGACCAAGTGCATGGAAGCAAAGGCAACACACAGAAATGATACACGGACTACGACACAGTTCCTATTCAAAAACGTCTTTACCAGATATGGCATACCCATTGAAATTGTGAGCAATCAAGGAACCCACTCTGTGAACAATGTCATTGAAATCTTACGCGACAAATTCATGGTGGTTCATTGCAAATCAGACCCTTACCACACCCAAACTAACAAGCTAGGAGTACCAATGAAATATTATGCACTGTGCTAAAAAAAAATAGTGAGTGACTCAAGAATTGATTGGGACCTAAAGCTGCACTCAATGTTATGGGCTTATAGGGTAGCAATTAAAACTTCCATTGGAACCTCTCCATTTAACCTTGTTTTTGGAATTAATGCTATTCTACCTATGGAATTCTTAATTCCTACACTTTGAGTCTCAACATAGCTAGGTTGGATGGGACACAAACTATGTGAAAGGCTAGATATCTTGGAACAACTACATGAAACTAGATTAAAGGCGGTCGCAGCGAGATATGCCCAGAAGTGACAAATAAATGCTTTCCATGACCAACACATAATTAGCAAGGAGTTCGAAAAAGGGGATTATGTATTGGTATAAACCCTAAAAAAACACTCCAAAAAACTCAAAGAGTGAGGGATGGGGCCTTTTGTAATCCATGACATATCGCAAAGTGGCACCGTCAAACTTGCAAAACTAGTAGGAGAGGAGATGCCTAATTGGATTAGTGGGTGCAACTTAAAACAGTATCTTCTTCCATTAACACAAAAGGGACTACACAAAATTTATGCAGAAGTAGAACAAAAGAATCAAGACCATGCTATTAAAGCACATACTAAAGAGGAAGCCATACTTAGAATATTAAAGCGGAAGGAACAAGCCAACCACAAGGAAAATTGGTAGCAATGCAAAGGAATCAATCCTCCTCCAATAGCATCAACTCAAACAAAACCTACATGGCTTGGTGGTATGGATGTATGAATTATCCTTCAACTTTTGGATGGTTCCACCGATGGAACACTCATAGATACCGGGGCACGAGCTAATGTCGTCAAATACTTTACATTCTTCGTAGTGTCCACGACACATCTAACACCAAACCAAATTGAGCTCAAGGCAACAATCAAGGGACGATTATGAGCATGGGTCAAGGCAATTTGCCAATCAATGTGGATGGTCAGATCTTCCCTCACCAGTTTAATGTAATGAAAGATAAAAATCTTAATGAAGCAGTGATTCTTGGAGTACCGTGGATGCGAACATACAAGGCAACACCAAAGGCAGGATGACACATTACAGCTCCACCCCGATGACACGTCCTTCACTACTTGATTGGCACAAACGGATCACATTGGGGAAATTTAGCCTCTTTTAGGAGAACCTAAACCTAAACCTTCGCATTCAAACAAGACAGTCAGAAAGGTTTGGGTCAAGAAAGCAGTGATGCAGCCAAGCCTAAACAAATATAAATTCCCAAATGCAATTTTACTATTTTCAAACACAATTAATTGGATCTACTTCTTCAAACTCAAAGCCTGCTCATTCCAAAGAAAACAAGGCTTTTAATGCCAAATCAAACACTTCTCCTTGGATATCAAAGCCACTTCAACAAATTACAAAGCTACGTTCACCAACAACATGGAAATGGCAACCAAAACAACATCAGCAACATCATCAAACACAGTCTCCAAGATACCAAAGTAAGCCAAGCTAAGACTCTCAAGGAGAGTCAGACTCCCTCACTTGGAGACAATAGTAGAAATGTGGCTAAAGAAAATCTTTCAATTATACCCTTACCGAATCAAGAAGTAGGAAATTCTAGCCACACTTGCAACCCTAACAATTAAAACCTTGTCAGTGGCAATGGTGGTGGACTTAGTATCCTTAGCTATGTTGGACTCTATTATACAGCTCAAAGAAAAAGATCTTGATAAAGAAGCTGCCAAAACTTCTAAGAGTGGGCTATATGGATACGTTGTAATTGCACACTATTTTAAATTTGGTGTACAATTTACCCAATTGATCTCAATTGAGCAATGCAACCTTGCATCAGATGGCTATAAACACAGACCATTGTTAGATGTGTATGTGAAATACCTCTTGAAGCAATTTGCAGGGCACTCTTGGCCAGTCTCCAATGTAACCGACCTGATACCGTATAACCCAATTACAAAAATGACTTCACAAATAGCTAAAGTGCATGGAGATAAGCTGCAATATACCACTACTGGATTCTATCTGGGGAACATTGCATCATAGCGGCTAGAGATTTTTTACGTAACAACAACACTAGGTATGATTTAAGAAAAGAGTTCTACAAGTTTAGAACTGCAAGGATAGTGGTAAACGCTCCCAAAGAGGTTGCTGCTTGAATATCCAAAATGTAGAACATGGAGAGAATAACAAAAATGACGCAGCAACCTTATGTGGAGGTCTGGAATCATGGTTGTAGTCAATGGCTTGCATATTCTAAACCAACAAAACCCAAGGGAGGAGTTTCTTTCAGTCATCTAAGGCGAGCACCTTGGGATGTAAGTTCCACTTTCCTATGATCGTTTTTGTTAACTAGATTCAATATTTTTTTAAAATACCAATTACTTGCTTAGATAGTGAACATCCAGTATCAAAGTGCAAATGGTTTAGAAGAATTTGTCCTTTGGATTATGTGAAGATCTAGTTCTTTAATTGCAACAAGATTTTATTCAAAGATATAAAGTGCGAGTATTTTGGTTTGAACTATGATTTTGTTTTTGTTCTAGGTCATGCCAAGAATTGGAATGGATAACTTGAATTTGTTTTAATAGAGGTAAGCTAGGACTATACAATTTTTAAGCTTGTCATGTAGCAAATGGAAAATTGTATCAACGTTTCTTGCAAAGAAATGATTGTACAATGTATGACAATTGTTTAAGTTTGTAAATTGGATTGTATATTTAGTGCTTAAACCAAAGACGACCAAATGCATTGAGGTAAAAAGATTAGACCTATTAATGAACATTGTGGATGTGTTTGCACTTTAAAAAATCTTCCTTTTGAATTTTGTGACCTTCATTAGTTTCTTGAGCATTTTTTTTCTAGCATATTAAAGATGTGACACCCTTTCAATTCTTTCTAAACTTTGAACGTCCTATATTTTTGAAGATTTTATTAGATAACCAAATTTACATACAAGGTTATTGGGAACATTCAGAAAAGTAAATGTGCCATTGAATTTAGTAATATAAGAAATAAATATTTGTGATCATGTGACTTCAAAATCAAGAAAACCATGAAATTGAAGACTTAGAAAACTATCCACCATTTAAAATGAGCACCTCTTAAGCTATTGTTGATTCTCTTTTTGATGCTCCCATTTTCACTTTAAAATCTATTGTTAGTATTATTTGTATTTTTCTCTTTCCATAAGGGCATAGGTTATTGTCAAATTCAAAACTCCTTTTGTAGTCTACACTTGCAAAGGACCCTATGGTCTTGAGGCCAAAAGGGTGCCATAGTTTAGGCATCGCATGTTTTTAGCATATTTGCACGTATCGTATGATGGTCTAAGTGATACTTAAGAAGCCAAGATAAATAGGGTCTATGTAACACTAAATATTCTTATGTTAAAATCATACCATGCTATGGCCAAACCATACAAAGAGCACCCTATTTCCCTTGGTCCATAGGGTCAAAATATAGAGTACCTATAGATACAGTGGGGTCACCAATGATCTTGGGGCCATTGAGTACTTCTTGTTTATAGTACATTAAGATGTTAAAGAATAGGGGATGTTTTCCAACCTATGGCCATAAGTCCATAGGGTTGTCTAACTAACATAAGGAAACCCTTTGACACCATCATCTATGCTATGTTTAGTAAAAAGATCAAAGGGTTGTGACAAAATGACCAAAATGTAACCTATGTCCATGATTTGTTCCATTTTCTCTACAAGGTACTCCATATAGTCCTTATAGCCATACGGCTATAGGGTGGTACATATATAAATCATTATAATATATTAGGACTATAATTTTCTCTCTTTTTATGACCTATAAAATATCCTTTTTTAACACTAGGTTGGTAACCTAACAGGACATAAAAGTGTCCTTTCAGGGTTTTGGAAAAAACCTCCAAAACCATAGTAAATCCACTCATTTTGTAAAATCCTTTCATGAGGTTATAGTTCAAGGCCTACTACACATGTAAAAAATAAGAAACTTGTAAAATTTCTCATTTTTTGGTCACACCAAGCCTCCAAAGTTGATGGACCAGTACATTTTCATCAAAACAGTCATTTCTTACGTTTTGTTGCATAAAAATAAGATTAGGGATTTTTGTAGGACTTGAGATAAATTCCCTAGTTAACTTCAATGGTTTGGTGATCAGAATATATGATTGCTTCTCACTCACTATTTTTTTTTTTCCAAAAGAAACAGGTACAAAAAAGTTGAATTTTTACCATTCTGCAAACCTATCATCAAAGTTTCTATAGCCACGCTCAATACAAATAATATATGCATGTTTTCTTAGTTCCCTATTGTCCTTTAGGTTCATAAGGAGCCATGGAGCATGTCAAAAGAATATTACATCTCTTACCAATGGGAATCTTGGGGACAAAGATGAAGTGCTAAGTACAGCAAACATGAAAAAATTGGGTTCAACATTATGAGTTGTAGAATCCCATAGAAACTATTCAATATCTAGCCAAATTTGATCCTTATGACTAGATATGGTTACTACCTACAAAATGCATGTAGTTGTCACAAGAAACTAACAATATTGAAAAAGCTATACTTGATATACTAGAATGTTTCGTTTTCTTCTATAATTGAAAAAATCAACCATCATTGTCTACTATGCAAAATAGGGTATTAGGTGTCCCAAAACTCAAGGAATATTAGCTTTATGTTACAATATGCGACATAGAAAATCAAAACTGCATTTGGATATCATGAAAGCCACCAAAAAAATCATAGAAGAGCTAAAATTGGCTAAAAAACAGGATTTGACAATTTTTGTAATAAGGTCATAACTTACAACTTTAACATTTTTTTCTCCCTAGAAGCATCAGGACATGTTGAGGACTACTAAAGATAGTTCTCTAGCATTATAGGCATCACAAACATGAATTCTAGAGTGGTATAGTTGCAAAAAGATGAAAAAAGCCAAAAACAGGACTTGTTTTTTCACACAGTTTAGGTTGTGAAATGTTGTGCAAGGACAAGGTTAAAGATGGAATTGATATTCCAAAAAAATGTCGAGTTTTTTTCAGCTCATGAGACAAATTTCTAGATAGATAGCACCTCAAAATGCATTTTGAAACTCTTGACATGATTCAAGGAAAATGGTCACTTAACAGGACATAAAAGTGTCCCAGGACATAAAAGTGTCCCATTACCAACCTAGTGTTAAGGGTCCAAACTCCATAAAAAGACATATTTTTTGCTTTCATAGAGTCTTAAAAATATCTACAAAGAGCATCCTATGGCCATTAGGCCATACGCTAAAATGTGGGTCTCTTTTAAAATCTATTATCAACACCCTTGTATCAAAGCATACCATGCTATGTTTATAAAACCATACAAAGGGCACCCTATTTCCCTCTGCTACCCTATGGTCATAAGTCCATAGGGTTGTCTAACTAAAATAGAAGGAACCTTTGGTACTATGATCTATGTTATGTTCTGTAAAAAGATCAAGGGGTTGTGGTGAGATCACCAAAATGTATCCTATGCCCAAAGGTTATATATTTTTTCTAGTTCTCTATAAGGTACCATATAGCTCCTATAGCCCTATGGCTATAGGGTGGTACATATATAAATCATTCTAAAATCGCAAGACTATAATTTCCTCTCCTCTGATACCTATATAAGAAATCCTTTTTGCATGGTCCTAGTTCCATAGAAAGGCATATTTTTGGCTTTCACAAAGTTTAAAAAATACCTACAAAGAGCATCATTTGGCCCTTAGGCCATATGGTAAAATTTGGGTTTCTTCTAGAAACCTATTATCAACACCCTTGTATCAAAAAATGTAGACTAATCCTTATGTACCTCGGCCCGTAGAGTTCTAATACACCAATACATAAAAATAAGTCCACAATCCCTTAGGCTCAAAACAAAGCATGTTATGGTCAGAGGGTACCCTATGGTTCCACAGCCAAAGGATTTCAATATATGCTCTAGAAGGGCACCTAGTCTACCCATTCCCCTTGGGGCCATTGGATACTCTTTAAATATATTACATTATTCTCTTAATAGGCACCTTGGCTACCCTATGGACTTAGGGAAATAAGTTTCTAACAAACATAGAGGGCACCTTTGTCGCTAGGATCCACATAATACTAAGTAAATAGGCAAAGGAGTTGTTTCATTAAAGTATATAATTTGTCCCAACAAAGGCTATACATTATTTCTCTCTATGTATAAGTACTTCATAAATTCCCTATGGACCTAGAGCCATACAATGGTACATGCAAAGGCCACCCAATGACCCTAGGGCCATAGGGTGCTATAAGAAAAAAGTACCCTACAATGTTGAGGTTATAGAATTCTCTATAGTCTATACCTACAAAAAGTACCCTACAATTTTGAGGTTGTGGACTACTCCGTACATGTCCTTTGGCCTTAGGGCCATAGGGTGACACATGCAAAAAGTACTCTACTACACTCTATATTATACCTACAAGAAACCCTATCTATATGGTCCTAAAGCCAAAGATAGCAATATTTTAGTCTCTCATAGATTCTTAAAGATACCTAAAAAGATCCATAGGATGAAATATGGTTTTCATGAAGAAACTTACTATCACACCTTCTGCCCTAGGGAAAATCCTCTAGCCCTTGGGCCACCTGGTTCAAATATAGAGGTGCATCCTATAGACCTAAGGATATAAAGTTATCTCCATTTTATATCTATAAAAAACCATATACATATAGACATAAGGCCATGAAAAGGTGTATTATCGGCTTTTGAAAACTCTTAGAGAAATCCATGATTAACATCATGTGTCCCCAAAAATATAGGATATCAATCTAGTAGCTCTCCAACAGCATTTAAACCATTGAAAGGCACCTACATGAGCATCATGGTAGCCCTATGGCCCTAGGATGTCTCAATGGAACAAAGGCAAGCCTATGGCACTTGAGATTATGTATTGGAACCCTATGGACCTAGGGACATATGATCTCTCTTTTGAAACAAGGGAAACCTAGAGAACTTGAGTCCTATGGCTCTACGGCCAAATGATCTGTCATTCCAATAGCCATAAACCTATGGCCCTTGAGCTTATACATGGGCACCCTATGGCCCTGGGGATAGAAGGTGGCCTAGGTGCAATGTAAAACTGCAATAATATATGCCTTCACTAACACTAGTAGTTGGGGTCGTCACAATATTGGCCCCCTTACCTTAGGATTTGATACTTCTTTTACAATTGTTAGAGCACCCCCCCACAAGGCCGACTATGTGTAGGGCCTTCCCAGTTTTGGAAAGGCCTCTTAGCCGAGATATGCATGCCCATAATATCATTGTTGTGTATGATCTAGATTCTACAATCCAACACAGAGCACCTAAATTAGGAGCCTCAAGCCGATTGAAGACTCCTTTTGACTAGGTATGACAGGTTTGGATGCAATTATCTATTGTGGAGGGTGGTTCAACCGCCCCCTAGCTTGACATGATGAGACGACTTATTGCATGGAGCTACAAAGCCAACCTATGGGTATGTCATGTTGTAACTATGGAACCCTTTAGAATCTCTTTTGAAAGGTCTATGTGGGAGTGTTTGTTAAGGCTGGAGATTTAGTTCGAGCTTTGGTAGGGCCTTCCCAGATTTTTGGAAAGGCCTCTTAGCCAAGATATGCAGGCCCACAATATCATTGTTGTGTATGATCTAAATGCTACACTCCAACACACAACAACAAAATTGGGAGCCTCTAGTCGGTTGAAGACTTCTTTTGACTAGCTATGACAGGTTTGGATGTGATTATCTATTGTGGATGGAGGTTCAACCACCCCCTATCTTGACCTGAGGAGACGACTTATTTCACGGAGTTACAAAGCCAACCTATGGGTGCATCATGCTATAACTACATAGCAAGCTTAAGGAGGCACTGAGGAAACTACCCAGACCCTTAGTCATTGACTAAGTCCGTCTAAATTGACGACAATATTAGGTTTCTTCGTCAAATTTGAAACCAAACGTTAATTTTGAAATTTGAAAGTGAGGATGACGTACCACTGTTATCCCCCTAAGCCCACCATGCCGCTTGTTGCCTTGCTGTGAGCTCACAAGATCTTGAAGCACCATGAGGTTCTATGCCTTGAGCCAGCGATCCATTGCGATGACTAAACTTCACATCAGCCACCATGTCTCTTCCTCGCTATTGTGCCATGTCAGCCATGCCTCTCGCTGCTTTGTTGTGAGCTTGCCTTGAACTTTGCTAAGGCATGATCATGAAGCACCATGAAGTGCCATGCCTTGGCCCCACCATGAGCTACTGCATGAACTCAGCATCGCCTCAGTCGCCATGATTTGTTGCGTCTACCAAACCTGCAGTGCGCAATAAAAAACTTCCACTTTTGGTTTCGGCCTTGTGGTGTTTGCAATTGATGCTATGCCTGCTGCCCCTACTGCCGCCCTATACCTCTCGCTCCACCCCAAAAAGCCTTGATTGCCTGCAAGAAACTGTCGTAGGTGGTTGCCTCAAAAAGCACCAAGATTTCAGTCCTATGCTGTTTGCAATTTCTACTATGCGTGCTACGCCTATTGCCGCCCTCTACCTCTTACTCCACCTCAAAAGGCCCTGATTGCTTGCAAGAAACTGCCATAGGTGGTCGCCTCAAAAAGCAACGATTTACTCCATGTGCCTACTTCTGTAGCATGAAGAAGAAGATGTCCAACCCTTGCTCCCTCTTCTGCAACAATCAAATCGTTGAATGTAGAGAGAACTGAGCTACACATTAACAATCTTGATGCAAAAACTTTCTTTTAATGTGTGCTAATGCGATATAAGAAAATGCACGTAACATGCAAGTGTGGAAATTATTGGCTTGGGTGCATATAAGTCTACACAGCCATTTTCCAGCAAGTTTACAAGTGAGGAAGAGCTTACTTGCCTGACACCTATTGTGGAGGCGATCAAGAAGCTTCCATCCATGGAATCTTGGAGGCAATTAAGAAGCTTCCATCCATGGAATATGTATTGTATGCACCTGAATGCAAGTACATCATATGGAAAAGAGGGCCTCTTGGGAAGCAGATGGCGAGTATACTGCATGGACAACAGAAGATAAATATTGAGCAAGAGCATGCATGCATTTGTGCACCTATCATCCAATCTTGCCACGTCTTACAAAGGTAGTGACACTCCTGCCCTTATTTGTTTGTGGGTAGAAGTAGCTCAAGTTATGATATCTCCTCTCTCTCTCTCTCTCTCTCTCTCTCTCTCATGCTTCTTGAACAAAAACTCTTTCTAAGTAGTCGAGCATTCTTTATATTCCACTTGGGCTCGAACTTAAGTTCGACCCTCATCACCTGGATCGTTTTCAAGCATCTTGAGCATGATATACCTTATTTTAGTTGAGTATTTAGTCTCTAGCTTCGAGGCTCGAACTTAAACTTGAGCCTCATGACATGGATGTTGATTTTTCAAGCCTGCTGAGCACTCAAACATGACTTGTTTTAGTTAAGCGTTTAGACTCTAGTGTTAGGGCTCAAGCTTAAGTTCGAGCCTCATGACCTGAAGGCTTAGATGTTAAGCCTCATGAGTACTCAAATATAACTTGTTTTAGTTGAAAATCGAGTCTCAAGATTCAAGGCTCGAACTTAAGTTCGAGCCTCATGACACAGAAACTCAATTTTCAAGCCTCATGAGCACTCTAGAAGAACTCATCAGGCTCGAACTTAAGTTTGAGCCTCATGACACGGACACTCAATTTTGAAGCCGCATGACCACTATAGTAGAACAATTTCTTTCTAGAAACTATCCTAAAGGGTTTGTATCTCACAAGATTTGAAGTGAATCTTCATGCGGTCCAAACTTGTTTCTGGATCTCAACATCTAAAGACTCAATTTATAAGCATCATGAACACTCTAGTAGGACTCTTCCAAGCTAGAATCCATCTACAAGAGTCCTATCTTATGAGGTTGGAACTTAGGTTTGAGTCTCATGGACGAGAGACACATGCAAAACTCCTTCAAGTTGAAATCCATCTTTAAGCATCTCTAACTCATGAGGCTCTTGACCCTCATGCCCTTCAGACTCAATTATTAATCCTCATGAGAACTCTAGGAGGACTCTTTCTATCTGCAAGACTATCTACAACACTAAGCATATTGAGAGTCTCACAAGCTAGAGACTCTTGGAGAAGTCTTTCCAATTGAAAGACATCTTCCAAAGAGTGCCACATAAACTCTTCTTTACTAGAAGCCATCCTCAAGTGTCTTTATCACATGAGACTGAAACTTTAGTCTGAGCCTCATGATCCAAAAATGCGTGTAAAACAACAGAAAGTTATCTATATCAACTATAGACCTCAAACTTCAAGCTTGCACCTCGTTATTCTTTAAATTTTTTGGTAGCTTGACTCAAGATTTTGTACCTATTCAATATGTTAAAGCCAATTATGGGGGATTATCCCTCGCTCATCCTTTAACAATCTTGTGAGATATGTACTATTCTCATGAGAAGGATATGGACATGTGAAGACTCCCAACTTATCCTAAAACCTCTTTGTATTAGTTTGGAAGACTGAGGAATGAGAAGATTTGGAATTTTTAGTTTATCAATATGGTTATAATAAAAAGAATTGGTTTTTTTTTTTGAGATATGGTTTGAATAGAGAGAGGGACATCAATAATTTTCTTTGGTACGATTTTATGAAAAGGAATTGTTAAGTGCATTATTATGGTATTCTTGCATTATAGCCTAGATTTAAATGAAGTTATGAATGTTTTGTTATGTGATGTTTGATTTTTTTCTTAATAGCCAAGCATATCTTATAGATAGACGCTAACTTTGTGAAGATAAGCCACCTAAGTAGGAAAAAATATTAGGTTCATTGCAAACAATATAATAAAAATATGTAGATGCATTCAAGTGTCATATTATCAAGATCTTGTAAGGGACACATTAAGTAGCTTTATTTTTGGATTTAGAGAGTTCCTCTTTGCAAGTGACCAATCAAAACAAGCCTTAATAATCCTGATTATACAAAGATAGAAAGCAAAACGTATAAAAGTATGGATGAAGTCTGCTAGGAAAAAGTTACATATATTTTAAAAGAGGTAGCTTGAAGGAAAAAAACCTTATTCAAAAGAATAAACTTTGGTTATCTAATCCATATTATGTTATCTTATCACTAAGGTATATGCCCAAGTATTCATGTCCTTAAGTCAAAATGAAACTTGCACAACTAAGTTATGTCATCTTATCACTAAGGTATATGACCAAGTATTCATGTCCTCAAGTACGAATAAAATTTGAACAATAATGTCTAGCACTAAAAAATGATTCAAATACAAAAAGAGTTTTAATGATGATTTTAAAAGTTTCACTACTTGAATAAGTGCCAAGATATATAAACATAATATTTATGTATCTTCCAGTAATTTTTTTCATAATTTTATGACTTTTCATCATAACAGATTCTGTTTTATTTTGGTTTCTGATTATATGTTGTGTTTGTAAAGACCACATTTTTGAGTTTCATCAATTTCTCAAAAATTGCTCTTATGTTCTTATCAAGTGATCAATACAAACAAATATAGGCTACTCCATGCTCGGGGGATGTACTACGTAATCGTGTTAATGTACCTCGTGAGTTCAACCAGGATCGACGGAGGGATTTTTAAAGGCAAATACTTTAGGCAATTTAACAAAGATACATTAAAATAAGGGGGTTTTATATTCAAATTTGGGAAAAAATCATAAAATAAAGAGTCGTTTATAGAGGGGGGTACTAAAGGTGCATCCCTTGAGACTCCATGGAACTATCTCATGAAATTAGATCCCATAATATATACTACTCTCTTCCAAGAGGAAGCATGCTTGTAATCATCATTAAAAGACAATTTTAGCATTCATGCTCAAAGAGATGTCCTCCTCCAATCAAGCATGTGATATAAGGTTTTTCATTTAAGTGATGAACCACAGTCCTCTCCTCTTTGATGCTAAATGATAAGGATTCTTTTGGTTTGTTTAGCTACTCTTAACCTATTGAAGATAAGAAAAAAATATCATCCCCATGAAATTGTATCATGGACATATCCTTCATATATGTTCTATTTAACTGCAAAAGCACGCATGCTTGTGCTCTTCATTAGAGAAAATTCCTTTGTTTGCTCTCAAAGAGATGCCCTCCATAGTCTAGCATGTCACAAGTAGTGGTTTATTGGACACTGGAACTCAAAAACTATACCCCTATACTCTTTGTTTTGCTAGATAGTGATGTGTTTATCTTTATCTATTAATGTTTAAGATATAAAATGTAACGGAATGGTACAAATCCATGAAAATAATCTCATGGAGCCTATATCCACATATTGTTTAGTTGGAATAGTTAGCATGATCATGCTCTTCATAAGAGAGAGTCCCTACTATTGTGATGAAAGAGACACACTCCCCCCTCATGTAAGTGGAATATGCACAAACATACTTTATTTTTGCAAAATTATGGATCCTATCAAGTGAAGGGATTAAATCTTTTTTTAGCGGAACAACAATTGCATGGATCTCTAGATTGATTTATGCAAAGACAAGCAGGGATATACTTGTAGCACTCTAGTAAATGAATTGACTTGCATTGTAGAGAAATAGAGTATGTCAAAGAGAAAACACAATTTTTAAGGACACGTATGTATTAGGTTAGCCGCTTGATATTGCTTACAAACACACGTTTATCTTATTGTAAATATGAATTGCCTACATAGCTAAGAATACAAGTGTTAGTATCTTTTTTTCTTCATTTTTTTTATCTTGGTGTTTCTAAACGCCAACCTCCTTTTGAGATCCCCTCAACATGAAAAGTGCTCAGGGACTGTGAACAAGTCCAATTTGTTGCTCATTTTTTATCCTAGTTTCTTAACATTGTACTCTTTGATGATTCTTTAGATTCCATTGGCATCCCTTTAAAATGTCTTGAATTTTTAAACAATATATTGTTTTGATTAGCACAATGTTTAATGAAAGTGTTAAAAATTTACTCTTCCCGTTTTTTTTGCCATAAAAGTTACTCTTCATTATCAACAATGTTAAAATTATGATTCCAAATGATTTGTCATTTTATATACACAAACATAAAAATACATCTGTGTGATGAGGATATGGCTAAGTGTTAAGGCTAAATTTATGATACCATCCTCTAGTCACATAGAGTTGTCTTGAACTAGGTTTGAGCCCCATGCCCACTTGCTAGTTTAAGTGAGCCATGTGATGCTCTAATTAGTTTCAAACCTCCTCTTAATATCATGTAGAGAAACAATAAGTGAGGATTGAATCTAGGTTTGAGTCTCACATCCATGTGCTAGTGCCTTGAACTAAGTTTGAGTGTGTCCACCTGCTAGTTTAAGCGAGTCATACGAGGCTCGAAATCAAATTAAATATTCTTATTATCCCACATAGTAGCAAAAAGTGAGGCTTGAAGTTAAGTTTCATCCCTAGGTTCATGTGCTAGTGCTTCATTTTATATGGCAAAAGGGTCCCCACAAAAAACCATGAGGTCAAACTTAACAAAAAATATTGCAGTTTCAAGTCTCGTTTTAAAAAATGGGACTTGAATAATTCCCAAAATTCCTAAATATATCTTTCTCTCACTAATATAGAAAGTGACACTATTATCTTTAAACATGTAATGTCACAAAACAATATTATGTTTGTTTGAAAAATAATAACAATGAACTATTTACATTAACATATGTTCCAAAGGCATAAAAAATAATGTTTGACACACAACTTAATGCCCCTCTTTAAAGACCTCTGAGAGGTACACAAATGCCAACGCGCTCTCACAAATGCCTAAAAAAATGTGGCATTAATCGACACACTTTTTTCAATGGTTCAAATTTGGACCCAAAAATCCACCCTTCACTAAAGACTCCTTATGTAGTCCAAAAACAAGATACTTCTTTTGGAAGTCACCTCTCACCCGTTTCCCTTCAATTTGCTACAATTTGACTAATAAAAATGGTATCTTGGCAACTAATGTGACCGTAACTAAACTAAGCTATATAGTGATGCATGATACTCTAGCGTAATTACAACATTCTTGTCTTACCTTAACATATTTAAGATGTCTCTTTTTATAAAAATAATTCTAGTAAAAGTCTTGTTTAATCCTATCTCTTTATCGTATGGCCGTTTTTCACCCATAACATGAAAATATTACTTTAGATTTAGGTCAATTTCAAAAGAATATTACTTTTTGAAAACGCTAAAAGGCACAAAAAGCTAAAAATAGCATTAAAAACAAAAGAATATATTTTTACAAAAATTTGAATCACGGATTTCCTCGTCCATCTGAATAAGAAAACAAACTCGCTTTTTACCAAAAACTGCCAAAAAGTATGAAATGCTAAAAGTAGCATGACAAGCACTCAAAATTTTGATTTTTACAAATTGAACCATAGTATCCCTAAGACGCCTACATTAAGGATCTGACTCTACTTTCAACAAAATAATATCAAAGGACATAAAAAGCAAGGAAATGCTAAAAGTTATTTTTTTCACAAATTGAATTTAACATTTGTTTAATCTACAAAAACATGAAATGACATTGCTTTTTGTTGTTAAACCTTACAAAATCGCTCCACAAGCATTTTATCTTACATGCTCCCACACTTAATAAATTTGAGGTGTCCTCACCTTGACATAAAGTCTATAATTAAATCTCAAGACATCATCACATTCCCAAGTAGCATCTTCCTATGGATACGTTGACCATTTGACAAGGTGTTTGGTAATGGTCCAATTATGAAGAGGTTTATTCCTACTTCAAATAATGTATTTTAAAAGTGTCATTGGTTGAAGTAGACAATAGGGAATCATCAAGAATGTTTGAGATCCGGTACATACTTTGCAAGATGACATGGAAAACACCATGTACATTGATATGCAGTGGTAACAATACCATGTAAGCTTGGTCATTCAATCTTTCGGTGATGACAAAAGCTAAACAATATTTTGCACTAATATTCACACACCACATACTCATTGAAAAAGAGCTATGTTTGTGCTTCACTCTCAAAAATTCCATCTCCTCTTCTTCAAAGAGTCAAATACATCATTTAGGATCACCATATTAGGACCAAAAGGGGGTAGAAAAGGATTGTTTGTATGATTAAAGAATAGTCCAATAGTCATTTGACATGTATTAAAAAGTATGGTACTCTTGTCTCCTCTGTCTTGGATCACGATGTCCCTATTTTGGTGAAGAATGGCTAAATGTCTTAGTCATTATGCCGAAACTACTATATTTTGGTGCTTTTTGTGATTAAACTCGTGAAATTTTTTCTCAAAGTACTAGAGTCTGACCTTTTTTCTATTTTAAATTTCACAAAATCATTGCCGAAAGATACAAAATCTCTATTTTAAGGCTCTAAAACAAGGTAATTAATGACAAATCACCTACTTTTTTAAAACTTTTACTTTGAATTTTAGCTTCCCTCTATTTTGTGTGAGCTTTTCTTCTTTTCATCACACTATTTTTTTTTTTGCTGATCTATGAGTTTATATGGAGCCTTCTACATATCTCCCTTCCCATAACATAACTTCTTGCGGCTTTTATAACGTTAGAGAGGATGGTCTTTGGAAACCTGTGTCTTTTTTCATGAAGGGATTTGTAACAATGCTTCATGCAAAGGTGCGCACATGGTGAAGAGAACCAAGAGAGATAAATTGCAAAACCATTGGAAACGTCGTGTTCTTGCCTTCAAAGTGACAGACAATGGCTGGCTAGCTAAAGTCCAATATGTGTACACATCCAAGGACATGGTACTAACTTGGATGAACATACCATGCTCCATTATTACTGTAAGGAATACAAAAGCTTATCTATTTGATAAAGTGAATTTAACATTCTCCCATTGGTCTCTTTTTTTTTTCTATTTTAGTTATCTTTTCGTCAGTAACTTTAAGCAGCCCGTGTAGAGATTAACTCGCACATTCAAAGCATTCCATAAGGGGATTGCAGATGTTATGTATGCTAACAAGCCACATTTCTTTTACATAACAATGGATTTGTTTGTCTATCTTTCCAAATACAAGTTTCCATTAAGAGAAGATGAATATGGAGAACTACATGAATTGCTCGTTCCCACCATAAATAAGATCACTTGATTGGGAAGCCCCTGATGCATATACCATATCAAGCTTCAAATTCAAAATCAAAGAAGATAAAGTTAAACTTATGACTCCGGGTAGGATTTCAAGAAGGACTAAGGTTGAATGGTTCTTGCCTATACATGTCTTTATGGCGTGTTTCAAAACGATGGATTTGTAGAGTACAAGGATGATGTGGCCTCATAGAAGATTGTCAATGACTAAATTGGATATTGTACTCGGAGAAGGTTGGGGTACCAAAAACACTTTCCATATTAGCGATAATATTAGTTGTTATCTCATACCAATAATATTATTAGTCATTAGTTTTGGGATATGGTTGTAGGAGATGGAGAAGCAAGTTAGGTAGCTGGGTTCCTCTGACTCTGAGGAAATTTATTTTCTTAGAGTTTGAATTAAAGGTCAGAGTCCATCCATTGACTGAGCCTAGAATCCTTATAGTAACAAGAATTTGAAGACTTCAAATTAAAGATCTCATGAGTATAGATTCATCAAAGTGGATCGCATTGTTGTGAGCGCAAGGATGGAAAATTCAACCTCATCCATCACATGTTTTCCCACAAAAAGAGTTTTATTTGACCCACTTGCAAGGACTTGACAAAAGTGGAGTTCAATGTTGTAATCAGGACATTTTATGTGTATCGACTACAGGACTTTAAACAAGATCACCATTAAGAATAGGTTTCCTTTTCCTAGAGTGGATGATCTATTAGACAAACTGAAAGGGGCAAACATCTTTAGAAAAATGGACCTTAAATCAAGATATCATCAAGTCAAAATGATTGAACATGATGTCTACAAAACTGCTTTTGGAACACAACTGGACACTATGAATTTCTTGTCATGCCATTTGGTTTGACAAATGCACCAGCCACATTCACATGCATGATAAATCGAATTTTCATTGACCATTAAGATTTTGTGATTGTATTTTTTGATGACATTTTGGTATGTAGTAAATCTGAAGAAGAGCATAAAGAGAGTTTAACACGTGTATTTGATCTGCTTGCACAAAATCACTTGTATTTGAATCCTAAAAAGAGCTCATTTTCCCAATCTGAAATTGAATATTTGGGTCACATTGTATTGGGTAAGGGAATACATGTCGACCCAAAGAGAATTGAAGCCATTCAATCATGGCTTAGACCCAAAAACTTGCATGAGCTGTGTGCTTTTATTGGTCTTTGTAGCTATTACAAAAAAAATGTTTGTAATTTTGCTTACAAATCACACTATTTGACCCTCATGTTGAAGAAAAACACGCCTTATGAATGGACCGATTGTAAGAAAGCTCATTTAATGCACTTAAACATGCTTTGACTAATGCACCTATATTGCAATTCTCTGATTTTGAAAGACCATTCTTTGTGGTAGTGCTAGTGGAAAAGGTATTGGTGCAGTCTGTATGCAAGATAACCATTCAATTGATTTTGAAAGTCGTAAATTCAAACCTTCTCAAACAAATTTTAGTACTTATGATAAAGAGTTGACTGCTGTGGTACATGCATTAAAGATATGGAAACACTATGTAATGGGTACTGATTTGATCATAAAAACTGATCAACAAAGTATCAAATAATTACTTTCCCAACCCTTAATAGATGATAGACATATTAAGTGGGCTGCTTTTATTCAATTTTTTCAGCCCAACATTCAATACCAGCCTGGTAAAGAAAACATTGTCTTCGCTGATGCTTTAAGTCGAAGACCCTCACTCAATCATCTATCAACCATTACGGGAACTTCATTTGACACTATGCCTGAAACTTATGCACATGATGATGACTTCAAAACGGCATGGCTGCATATGCTTGAAAATTTTGTGCACACGTTTCTCAAATAGACTATTCAAGAAAACTTCTTTTATTTCAAACAAAATTTTTGTGTGACTAAACCTTTCCGTACATTAATTATTGAAGAATTGAACAAACCACCGTATGCTTGACATAGAGGATTTGTCACAAGTTTTCAAAATTTATGTCGTGATTTCTATTGGCCTACTATGAGAATTGATGTTAAACAGTATGTTTCCACTTGTTTCATTTGTTAAAATATCAAAGCAGCAACATGTAAGAAATTGGGACTTTTACACCCTCTCCCCATTCCTGAAAGACCTTGGGAACACATTTTAATGGATTTTGTTACTGGTTTCCCACTCAGAGTGCACAAACATGACATGATTTGGACTATTATTGACCGTTTTTCTAAACAAGCGTATTTCATTCCTTGTAAGAAAACACTCACAGCACATCAAGCTGCACTTTTGTTTCTTGAAACTGTTTTTCCACATCATGGTTTGCCTAAAGTGATTATTCTGATCGAGATTCAAAATTGTAGTGCTTTTTAGACTACTGTGTTTGAAAATCTTGGCACTACACTTGACTTCACTTTTGCATTTCATCCTGAATCTAATGGTCAAACTGAAGTCACCAACCGCACTATTATTTACTTGTTAAAGGCTTATTTTTCTTCTCAACCTAAGAAATGGGATGATTACTTGCATATTCTACAATTTGCATACAATAACACCACTCACACAACCACAGGTAAATCTCCATTTGAACTTGTCTATGGTCACTCTCTTCCTACTCCTGCTTCACGTCTTTCTAATGTTGTGTCTGCCGCTGATATTTTCACTACTGACTTTAATGATATTTATGCAAGTGTGCATTCTACCATTAAATAATCCCAAGAACTTTACACAAATCATGCTAACAAGCACCGCAAGGCACACCAATTCAAAGAAGGTGATTATGTTTTACTTTACATTGAAAAATGACGGATCAATAGTGTTGATACCAATGTCTTTGTTAAGCTTGCTCCTCGTTTTTATGGACCTTTGAAAATTTTAGTTGTCACTAATGATGTTTCTTTTTGTTTAGACCTACTTGCACATTGGCACATTCACAATGCATTTCACATTTGTCTTTTACACCCATTCAAAGGACAACCTACACACCACATTTATGAAGACCCACCTTCACTTGTAGGCCAAGAAGAGCAACTCATGCCTGCCAAAGTAGTTGATCACAAGACCACCACTACACGCACTGGCATGGTTTGTAACTGTTAACTTTTGACTTTCAAGGGACACCCTAGAGAGGATGCCAAATGGATGCCTGAAAGTTTTTTTGCAACTTCCCCGACCTTCTCCACACTTTCCATCACTCACGGTCCAGCTGATTTCTCTATTGAGCAACTGAGGAAAGTTGCTATCCTTGGTGGGAGGGATGTTATGGGACTCGGCACCCTCCTGTTGTAGTGGTTAGCTACAATTGGAATAGATGGCATAATGGTTAATTATGTGTTGTTTATTTATTACTAGTTGAGTTGACGATGATTTTGTAGAGTGGAATGCGGGGAGTTGATGAAGAGGCACCGAAAATTACTCTTGGCCATTTTATATTCGCACAGTATTTTAGAATTTCATTTCAATAAGTCACTATGGCTCTGTAAATAATTGTAGTGGGAACTCCCCTTATGGGTCATGCAAGAACTAATGAGCTTCACTCATTTACAAAAGTGAAGTGGTTGTAAAAAGAGGGGCCTCAATTTTTGGTACCTTAAACTTAAAAATAATAAATTAAATACCAACTCCACAAGACAGGTGTCGTGGAGTTTGGGGCTATATTTAGGCCTTTCTCTTGCAGATTCGCTTCTCTACTCTCTTATGCTATGCTCTATTTACTGTGTACTCTCTAATCTAGTCTCCATATCTTACAATTCTCTTCCACTCTCTTACAAGAATGTCTATGTCAATTCTATGTTCTATGTGTGTGTGTGTGTGTGTGTGTGTGTGTGTGTGTGTGTGTGTGTGTGTGTGCTTGGAAATTGGGAAAAGGGTGGAGAGGTTGATGGTGATGTTTGGGAGCATGCGTTGAATAGCTTAAGAAGACGATCTCCCTGTCTTCTCCTAACAATTAGTGTAGAAGAAAGATGGCACATATCGTATGTGTGTCGACTATAGAGCACTAAATAGGATCACAATCAAGAACACGTTTCCCTTTCCATGGGTAGAAGACCTATCTAATAAGCTACAGGGGTCAACCTACTTCAGTAGGATTGACCTAAAAAGTGGCTACCATCAAATAAGGATAGTTGATCAAGACATTGTAAAGACCAAATTTTGCACTATGTTTGGTCTTTACAAGTACATTGCACCAGCCACATTTAATCGCATGATGGAGAAGCTATTCAGGACTCACTGAACCTTTACTGGAGTGTTCTTTGATGATATAATCATCCACTCTAATTCATTAGACGAACACAAGCAACACCTCCAGGTAATATTTTAAGTTTTACAAGAGAATAAACTTTTATTATAAGTGAAAGAAAAGTGAAGTTTTTCTTACAAGAGATTTAGTATTTAGGTCACATTATCTCTCAAGATGGCATTCAAATGGATCCATCAAAGTTAGAGTTAATAAAAGGATGGCCTAATCCAAGGAATCTACATGAACTGAGAAGCTTTATAGATGCGTGTGCATACTATAGACTCTTTATAGAAAAATTCTCACAAATGGCAGGACCATTGCATGACCTAACAAAGAAACATGTTAGGTATATATGGTCCACCAAGGAGAACGGTGCTTTCGAAAAGCTTAAAGAGAAGCTTATCTCTCAACCTGTGCTTACAATGTCGCATATCTCAAAGCCATTTGAGGTCCAATGCAACGCCTGCGGTGATTGCCTTGGAGCTATTTTTCTATAAGAATGGCACGCCATAGCCTACAAAAGTTGAAAGCCGGACCCTATTGAGCAAGTTTTAGGTATATATGAGAAGGAAATCTTAGCAATTCTACATGCTGTAGACTTATGGAAGCACTATTTATTGGGGACTCCTTTCATTCTGTGAATGAATCACCAAAGCCTTAAGTACTTCATGACGCATACCAAGCTCCTCAATTAACAAATGAGGTGAGCAATTTCATTTCGCAATTTCATTTTCATATTGCTTACATTGTTGGAAAGCACAATCAAGTAGCTGATGCACTCTCAAGACGACCAAGAGTGAATGTGGTATTTATAGCAACTTATAATGATCTATCTTCTATGATAGAGGAGTACGCTATTGCTCCCAATTTTAAAGGTGTGATTTCAGCCCTTGCACTAGGGAAGAAGGAAGAACCATTTACCTTACAATATATTAATTTTCTCTATGGAAACAGACTATGCGTTGTCAGGAGTTTTTTGGAGCAAGGGATGGCGCATATGTACATACACATGCATGGTGCATCAAATAAAGAATTGCCCATTTTCCTTAGCCAGGTGGTTATGTGGGGCCCACATGTGTACAGGTAGGACAGCATGTACATAGTGCATCGATTTTCACTATTACCAATACCAGTGTGTTTTTTTCTACAATAAGGAGGAGTTGGTAGCGCGTAAAACTTCTCGAGGAAGCTATCCGCGGGCCGACGACATGAGGTAAGCAGGTGCGTCAGATGGCATCTAGTGGCGTCAGGAGGGCGAACGAGGTCAATATTTGCACGCGGATGAGGACGGACACAACGTGGGTGTTTTCTTGTGAGAGTTACGCAGAAAGGTCATCATGAGGACCTTTTTTTGGGGCCACTTCACGTGGTGGCGAGGTGCATTATGGGAAAAAAGCTGAGTGCCAGGTGTGCGAATGATGCAAAAAGGTGACAACTATGCACTGCGAGGTCAGTTTTTGGCCTGTTCGGGGTCCGTTTGAGGTCATCTAAAAGGCCAAGGGTGCCCAACTAATAAAGCTAAGTGTGGGAACTGAAAAAACTGAGAGAAGACCAGAAAAAACGTGGAGAAGAGAGGAGGAACAGCCGCAGGTGTGTTTTTGCTCATTTTGGAGCCTGTTTTGGCCGTAAACTGCTCATCCGAGGTCGGATTTGAGCACTTTGACATTGTAGACTGGGGTTTTGGGCCGTTCCGGACGCGATGGCGCTGTCCATTTTTCCAAATTCCTCACTCTTTTCCTGCTGTTTTTCTGTGTAAGTTTCTCCTATGAGCGAAGTTTCTGCTCTAGTTTGTGATTGTATCTGGTATCTTTTACCCATATTGTGTGAGCTGTTTGCCCCATTGGTGTTGGCCCAAGCTCATTTGTATCTAAACATCAGAAATTCTCCTCTTTTGAGCTGAGTTTTTTGGGTGTGTGTGTGTGTCTGTGTGGAGTGGGCAAGTGGATAGTCTCTCTCCTCTCACTCCAGAGGTGTGTTCCCTGTCTCGGCCAGGTGTGTTGTGTAAGCCGAGTGGTGCCCCATAGTGTGTGTGTGTATCTTCCCAAGAGTGTGTGTCGGGTCGTTATAGAGGCGCTGTGTGTGTTTTCATCCCGCTCACATTCTTTTGGCGCCCCCACGGAGGATCTTCTTCGAGTACCTTCTGCTTCGAGCTTCGAGCTTCGAGCTTCGGGATTACAGATTACAGGTTACAGGTTACAGGTTACAGGAACAGGGACAGGGACAGGGACAGGTACATGTGATTCACACAGGTACAGGTAGCTGGAGTACAGTGATGTCACTTGCAGTTGTGGTGGGAATGCATCACTTGGCGCCTATTTGAGCGCATTGTCTGTTGCATTGTACGTTACTTGTGGAAACTGCCATTGTACACCTTTGTGGAGCCATATATGGTTTTATTTGGCAGTCCCAGCCATTTCTGAGACTTGGTCTAGAAGATAGTCATTTCTGAGACTTGACTATACGCGATTTGCATTAGCTTTCGTGTGAGGGTCGATAGCGTGAGGTTTTTATTGAGCTGGGGGATTCTCAAATGTGGAGATCCTTTCGGTGATACAGGTAGCTGGAGCACCCTTTTCGTGACCTCGCCATAGGCTATGTACTAGTGAGTCCTACTTGATGCTCGGGTTCTATTGTTGACAGTTTATGCGTACATAGACAGTCTATATTTTGGGTTCCTACTGCTCTACTTCTGGGGAAACTCTGTCGAAATTTTCCCAAGTTATGATGGCTGGTTTTTTGGTATTTTG
The DNA here is from genome assembly GCF_014529385.1 of Adiantum capillus-veneris. Taxonomy (NCBI): domain Eukaryota; kingdom Viridiplantae; phylum Streptophyta; class Polypodiopsida; order Polypodiales; family Pteridaceae; genus Adiantum; species Adiantum capillus-veneris. The sequence continues at coordinate 146,929,591 of NC_140936.1, read as the reverse complement.
AGCCATTTATGCTGTTATGCTGCTGAAATTTTGGCAAAATCAGAGGTTGAGTCAGGTGTGCCTTCTTGGGAGCTTCATGGTTGGCTTTAATGGATGATCAAAATGGCCCTCAGTTCACTCCTTTTCATTTAACTCAAAGAATTCAGATTAATGTTCATGTGTCCAGGAAGATCTTTTTCCAGCAGCCCATAGTCTTTATGTTTGGGCCAAGAAGATTGAGAGAGATCCTGGAATGTCCTTTGCCTGTTGTAATTCCGATGATCAACTATGAAAACTCATTTGATGTGCATGTGTTTGTTCTCATCTAAAGCTGAGCTCCATTGAAGTTTCTGGGGATTGGGTAGTGAAAAGTTTTGGGTTCTTGCACGTTTGTTTGAAGGGGTTCTCTAGCCATGGCTTTCTCTTATCCGGAGTTTCATGGAAGAAGTGATGAAGATGTGGAGGACTTTCTGGAAAAGATGGAGGTTGCCTGCATTAGCAACCAGATTCATGACCCTACGCAAATGTTACGCCTTCTCCAAATTTGTTTGAAGAGTGATGCACGAGCTTGGTCCAAAGCATTTGAAGAGGAGTTGCGTATGGCTGATCCACCTATAAGATTGAGTTGGGACAATCTAAGGCATGGATTGGAAGTGGAGTTTGTGAAGATAGAAGATCCTGACAAAGTGTGGCAAGAAGTACAAGGTTTGGTGCAGAAGGAAGGTGAGCTAGTAGATGCATACATACGAAAGTTTTCATTGGCATGGGAGCGAATGTGCAAGGCTTTAGCACCACAGGTACCCCCGCCTGACATGATGAAGAAGGACAGGTTCTTGGCTGGTCTTTGGGAGAATATACGTTGGAGAGTGGAGCTAAAGAAGCCTAGGACATATGAAGATGCACTAGAGGTAGCAAGGAACAAAGAGTGGAAGCTGAGGAAAATGAGCCAGTTAGGGGTGGAGTCTTTGCCAATGAGGTCTGAATTTCAGCCTATAGAGTCTTTACAAGGGCGCATGTCAGGGGTTCATCATGAACCAGTGGTTCCTGTTACTACTCAGGTTATGCCAGCAGTGGTCACTACAGCAGTGCAAGATGATGGCCTAAGGCAAGACATGAGGCAAGTGGTTGATCTGATGAAGAATCTCAGTCTAAACATGTTAGGTCAAGTGGGAAATAATCGAGGTCGAGGGCGGTTTGCAAATCAGCCAGGAGGTGAAGAAAGACCTAGGAATGGTGCTGGACAAAGTAATAGTAGGTTTTGGAGGCAGACGCCCACATGTTATAATTGTGGAGAGTTGGGTCACATCAGCCCGCAATGTGATAAGCCACCAAGGATGGGGGGAGACATGTATCCATTGCCAAGACAGGTGCTAACTAGATCAAATGATTATGGCATCGAAATTAAGGGAGACGAAGGAACCAGTGGTCTGACCCAGGAGGAAAAAGGAAAGACAAAAGTGCTAAGTGTAGTCACCTTGGAGAAGGCATCAAAGCCAGAGGATACATTAGTGATGCCTATTGGGAAGAGGACCACAGAGGATAAGGAAGGAAGAAGTGCCCCAAGTCCTAGTAAGAAGAAAGGAAAGAGCCATGAAGGCGAGGATGTCAAGGCCAAGAGGAAAAGGAGAGCTCGTCGAAAGTTTCATGTTTCGGATTTTCCACTAGGGGATGGGCAATTAAGCTATGACTTGAAGGAGGATCTGACGAGCAGGAAGGCAGATGTTACTTTTGGGCAGCTTATAGAGATGGTGCCTAAGCTAAAGCGACAGTGGAAGAGGATGGTTAACCCAATGGAGAAAGAGCCAGAGAGAGGTTCAGTGAAGGTGTTGGCAATGGACGAGCTACCAGACATTTGTCCAATAGTAGATGTGTGGCATAAAAGGAAAAATTTGGGACAAGGTTATGTGGATGGCGGAGCCCAAATATGCGTCATAACACACTCATGCGTTGAGAAGATGGGTCTCACAGTGGCTGGGGTGTCAGGTTTTCGGATCAAATTGGCAAACCATCAAAAAGTAAAATGCTTGGGTGTTGTAAAGAGCTTAGAAGTGGAGGCATATGATGCAAAGGCAGTGGTTGATTTTCATGTGATGCCAGCAGGGTTGGGAGCATATCCTATTATACTGGGCAGACCATGGTTACGTGCAGTGGGAGCTGTTCAAGATTGGCGACATGGTACAATTAGCCTCTATGGAAAGACAGGTACCAAGAAGCTTTATAATATGGACACAAGGAAACGATTAGAGGAGCTTTATGAAGATGAGGATGAGTCTAGTGATGAAGACTCTTCCACGGTGACAGATGAGGACAGTGATAGCACTACCAGCAGTGATGAGGATGCTGATGTTGCATTTATTTTGATGGATAAAGAAATCCAGGAGTGTGGTTTAGTCGCATTTGCGAATGAAGTTGAAGATGAAAGTGAAGGGCCTTATGAAGTGATTGAAGGGCTGATGCAAACCAAGGTTGAGTTGTCAAAGAAGCAGGAATTAATGACGCAAATGATTAGTGGAGACCTCTCAGCTATGGAGAAGGATATATTTTTGCATATGCTGGCTAGTTTTCCTGATTTGTTCATTACTTCATATGAAGAGATCAGAGGGTTCAAGGGTGAAGAGATGCATATAGAGCTGAAAGAAGGTGCTAAGCCAGTACGGCAAAGGCTAAGAAGGATGGGTCAAGAGCAAATGGAAGCCTTGCGGGTAGAGGTGGACAAGTTATTGAAGGCAGGGTTCATAGTTCCAGTGGAGACCACAGAATGGGTGAGTCCAGTAGTAGTCAGTCCAAAGAAGGATGGGAAGTGGAGGATTTGTGTAGATTTTAAACCCTTAAATGCAGCCACTAAGAAGAACCCATATCCTCTTCCATTCATCGATCAGATCTTGGATTCAGTGGCAGGTTATGAGAGGTACAGTGTGTGTGATGGTTTTTCAGGCTATTTTCAATTGAAGATTGCTCTTAAAGACCACACAAAGACAACATTTATTACGCCATGGGGCTGCTATTGCTACACAGTGTTGCCGTTTGGGTTGTCAAATGGACCATCTTTCTATCAAGAAAGAGCAAATTGGGTGCTGGAACCATTCATTGGTAGTTGTGTTAAGGCTTTTATGGATGACTTCTGTGTTTATAGCAGTAGGGCTGAACACCATGAGAAGCTGCAGATGGTATTGGCTCGATATGATGAATGTGGAGGACAACTAAATCCAAAGAAATGTCATCTAGCACAGCCAAGGGTGAAGTTATTGGGCCATATGGTGTCAGAAAATGGCATTGAGGCTGATCCAGATAAGGTGAAGTCTATTATTCTTCTTCCATCACCTATGAGTACGAAGCAATTGGCAACCTTTATACACAAACTGAAGTACATGGCACGGTTTATTCCATTGTCTTCGCAGCTTCTTTATCCATTACAGCAAATGGCAAAGCATGATCCATTGCAATGGGATGACAAGTGTGAAGAAGTGTTTCAAGAGGTGAAAGAGGTGTTAGGGGGGTTGTCAGCCATGCAGGCTCCTGATTGGGAGAAAGTTTTTTATGTAAATCCATCTGTAGGGGATGATGCCATTGGAGCCATGCTATTGCAAAAGGGGAAGGGCAGCCATTATATGAGGCCAGTGTATTGTGCAAGCCGAGTGAAGTTGGTAGCGGAGAGAAAGTTATCGGAAGTAGAGCTAGTGATGGCCAGTGTAATATTTGCTTGTCGACGATTTCGTCATTACTTGCTACCACGGCCTTTTGTTTTCTTGACGAGTTATGCCTTTTTGCCACAGTTAATTAATGGTATTAACATGTCAAATGTGGTGAAGAAATGGGTAATTGAGCTGCAAGAGTTTGAGTTCTCTTTTCTTGTGGAAGATAGTACAAGGGCTACCCTAGCTGATTTGTTGACCTACAAGGAGAATCCCCTTATTGTTAAGGAAGAGGTGGTGAGAAAGGTAGTTGAAGAAGTGCCACAGATCAGCAATGCACATGTGTTGTTCTTTGATGGTTCATACAGAAAGAGCCACGATGCAGCTTCAGGGGGTATAGCACTTTATGATCCAGAGGGGAAGCTAGTATGCAAGAGAGGGTTCAAATTGGATGCGCATAGTAACAATGAGGCTGAATATGCTACATTGGAAGCCGGATTACACATTTTTTTGAAGCATGGGGTTCGAAGGTTGAGCATAAAAGGTGATGCCTTGTTAGTGGTGAAGCAAGTGCTGGGTGTGTGGAAGAGCAAGAACACCTCATTGAAGGAAATGTGCTTCAGAATTAAAGGCCTGTTAAAAAAGTTTGAAGCATGGAGTATCAGACACATTGAACGTGCTCTAAATGGAGAGGCACATGAAGCAGCTCAAGGCATGATTGGGGAGCTATTTGTGTTGAGGACCACTTTACCTCTTTATCATGGCCGGGAAAGTTTGGCTCAAGAAGAGGAGTTTTTGCTAACAGGAATCATTCCAAAGGAGATTCAGAAGTCTAAGAAGTATGGCTTTGTGCGTAGAGCATACAGGTACAAATTGATTGGCGATGTCTTATACATGAAAGGAGCTGATCTCGTGTTGAGGCGTGTACCTTGGCGGGAGGAGCTTTACAGAGTGTTGGAAGAGAATCATGAAGGCGCATGTGGTGGCCATTTTGCTCTAAAGATCACCTTGCATAAGATTTTGCAAGAGGGGTATGTATGGCCTAGTTTGCACAAGGATGTTCACCATTGGTGTAGGTCTTGCAATAGGTGTCAAGCATTTGGGAAGAGAGTGTTGAAGCCAGAGCTACGAAAAACCATTATGGCGTTTGATGTGTTTGAAAAGTGGGGGATTGATGCAATAGGCCCGTTACCTATCACAAGCAGGGGCAAAAGCTACATTTTGACGGCAGTGGACTATCTCTCTAGATGGGCAGAGGCTATAGCAGTAAAACAGATCACTGCAAAGGATGTGGCAAAATTTGTGTATGATGAAATATGTTGCAAGTTTGGGGTGCCACTGGAGCTACTTTCAGATAAGGGGCCTGGCTTTAGAGCTAAACTGCTAGATTTTTTATGTGCAAAGATGAAGATTAGGCACCAGCATACCACTCCTTATTACCCGCAGTGTAATGGCTTGAATGAAAGATTCAATGGTGAGTTGGTACAGATTCTTTCAAAAGTGACAGAGCACCAAGGAAAGAATTGGGATTTAGAATTGCCTAGTGCATTATGGGCTTACCGTACTTCGGTGAAGACAGGTACAGGGTTTACTCCATTTCATTTGGTGTATGGAAAGGAAGCACTATTGCCTGTGGAGGTAGAGTTGCCTGCGGTCAAGATGTTAGAGAAGTTGCTTGGGCCGCCTAGTGATGCATTCAAAGAGAGGCTCTTGCAGTTACAAGAGGTCCAGTTGGATAGGATGAGCGCATTGGAGCATTATGGGCAGATGCAGGATAAGGCTTTGACAAAGATAAATGAAAAGGTCAAAAGTAAGGGTATCAAGAAACATGACTTGGTTTTGCGCTACAACAGTAAGCTGGACAACACCTTCCAAAAGAAGTTTCAAATTAAGTGGGAAGGCCCTTTCAAGGTAGTAGAGTGTTTTCCAAATGGCACATATCAGCTGGCTAACCTGGATGCTATTCTACATAAGTCAAGGGTAAATGGGTTGCGTCTTAAGTTGTATCATGCCAGGTTGATGATGGTGGAGCAAGATGAGTTTTCTGAAGAGCGAGTGATGTCTGTGAGGGATGAGGAGACCTGTGATGCGGCGAGTCTCATATCTCTCTTTGCTGCTGCTGATCATGAATGATCTAGCAGGCTAGGGGGTGGGCAAATTATGTCAGGAGTTTTTTGGAGCAAGGGATTGCGCATATGTACATACACATGCATGGTGCATCAAATAAAGAATTGCCCATTTTCCTTAGCCAGGTGGTTATGTGGGGCCCACATGTGTACAGGTAGGACAGCATGTACATAGTGCATCGATTTTCACTATTACCAATACCAGTGTGTTTTTTTCTACAATAAGGAGGAGTTGGTAGCGCGTAAAACTTCTCGAGGAAGCTATCCGCGGGCCGACGACATGAGGTAAGCAGGTGCGTCAGATGGCATCTAGTGGCGTCAGGAGGGCGAACGAGGTCAATATTTGCACGCGGATGAGGACGGACACAACGTGGGTGTTTTCTTGTGAGAGTTACGCAGAAAGGTCATCATGAGGACCTTTTTTTGGGGCCACTTCACGTGGTGGCGAGGTGCATTATGGGAAAAAAGCTGAGTGCCAGGTGTGCGAATGATGCAAAAAGGTGACAACTATGCACTACGAGGTCAGTTTTTGGCCTGTTCGGGGTCCGTTTGAGGTCATCTAAAAGGCCAAGGGTGCCCAACTAATAAAGCTAAGTGTGGGAACTGAAAAAACTGAGAGAAGACCAGAAAAAACGTGGAGAAGAGAGGAGGAACAGCCGCAGGTGTGTTTTTGCTCATTTTGGAGCCTGTTTTGGCCGTAAACTGCTCATCCGAGGTCGGATTTGAGCACTTTGACATTGTAGACTGGGGTTTTGGGCCGTTCCGGACGCGATGGCGCTGTCCATTTTTCCAAATTCCTCACTCTTTTCCTGCTGTTTTTCTGTGTAAGTTTCTCCTATGAGCGAAGTTTCTGCTCTAGTTTGTGATTGTATCTGGTATCTTTTACCCATATTGTGTGAGCTGTTTGCCCCATTGGTGTTGGCCCAAGCTCATTTGTATCTAAACATCAGAAATTCTCCTCTTTTGAGCTGAGTTTTTTGGGTGTGTGTGTGTGTATGTGTGTGTCTGTGTGGAGTGGGCAAGTGGATAGTCTCTCTCCTCTCACTCCAGAGGTGTGTTCCCTGTCTCGGCCAGGTGTGTTGTGTAAGCCGAGTGGTGCCCCATAGTGTGTGTGTGTATCTTCCCAAGAGTGTGTGTCGGATCGTTATAGAGGCGCTGTGTGTGTTTTCATCCCGCTCACAGCGTTACTACCTCACTACGTGAGAAAGTAATGTATGAATCCCAAGCTCCTCCTTATGTGGGGAATAGAGGGATTCGGTCTACCCTAAAAGGGATAGAAACATACTTCTATTGGCCTACCATAAAAGAAAACAGACAAGAGTATGTTTCAAAATGTGTGGTATTCCAAAAGATGAAGTTTGATAGAGGGAAGCAACCTTGATTGCTTCATCCTTTGCCAATCCCTAATTTACCACATGGGAGAGCATATCCATGGATTTTATCTTTGGATTGCCCAAGTTTATCCATGGGAATACAGGAATATGGACGATAGTAGACAAGTAGACAAGTTTAGCAAACAAGCACATTTCATGCGTGTCAAAAAGACTATTAAGGCCCATCAAATGGCAACCCTTTTTATATCACAAATCTTCAAGTACCATGGCTTGCTAATGTCTATAGTGTCGGATAGAGATCCTAGAATGACCAGTAATTTTTGGAAGGGTCTCTTTGAGAATCTAGGTACAAGGTTAAACTTCTCTTTGACCTATCACACACAAACGGATGGTCAAAGTAAAATAGCTAACCTAGCAATTCTTGATCTACTAAAAGCTTATGTCACAGAAGTAGATCAAAAGTCCCAATGACAAGGTCTAGGTTATCCTTTAATTGTATACATTGTCAATGCTTATAATGATTCCCTAGAATAAGCAAATGTAAATATGCATAAATGAACAAATTTTTTGTCTTATAATACTATCTTTTCTTTATTGTACACAAATGTTAATATGCTACAGACGGAAGCGTCGCGAGCCCTGCAATATAGCAAAAACAATATACTACAATCCATGAAACAAACAAATATGCATACCTCGAATCACACAGCGCATAATCCAAGCTGTACACGAACAGGGAGAGACAAAGAGTAAGACAGTGCACGTGTAGGCGCACCTCCTAGAGTGGAGTTCTACGCCGGCACGGCGAGAGATAAGAGAAGAGAAGAGAAGAACAAACACGAGCACTGGGTGCAATCTCCCCCCGTGCAAGAGTGAACATTTCCCTCTTGCACGTATTTCATTTAAAGATTTCTTGAATGGTCAAATTGGTTACAAACTGGCTGGCCAGTCATAAATGGCCAAAGCTCATAAAGAGCACTTGAATAATAAAATGTACAATATACATATATATCCATTCGCATAGGCCTAGCTTGGTCTAGTCTTTTCCACCTGTCAGCTGCAATAAATCATAAAATATCATTTCTATAACATACCTCTCCGTTGGAAAGCAACTGTCCTCAATTGCGAAGATAAATATCTGCAAACAATACTTGTCAAAAACAGTGATTAGTATGTCGTTTCAAAAACATCACATAATATATGAAACTAAACAACATTAGCTTATGCCTGCCGTCATCCACATACTACCTATTCTAGTGTCCCCTACTACTAGAATAAGCAGTATATGTCATACCCTGTTGAATCAGGATATCATTGGTCACACTCATCATTAATCTCATAATGTCAAGTCTCATCACATACACACTGTCGTGATAAAATAACCATCAGATACCAAATCCCAATCCAATTCCAATTCCACAATATAAGTCCAAATCCAATTCACTTTCATTACGTACTCGGGTAACAAAATCATACCAATTGCAGTGGTGGCCAACCACTACAGCATGATTTTGTGATCAGTGTTTCCTAAATCGGCGAATCTACACCAATAAGACGTGCTGCCTAAATCGGAGAATCTGCATTTAATACTGTTTAAAAATCATGAATCTGCAATTTATCAATGTGCTGCCTAAATCGGCGAATCTGCACAAAGATGATTATCTACACACTACCTAAACCTGTGAATCTGTGTGTTTGTGACCAACGGACTAGGCGAGACATAAAAATATAATATTTATCACAGGTGTAATATCAATGTGGAGCGTGTTTGAGTAGGAGGGTACTTACAAACTATTGTTACTATCCCAGAGTACCTTAGCTCACATGAGTAGCTGCATAGCTAAATTATCTCAATGAAAATCCCAGGAGGGTATACTGTATTTGAAAATATTTATACCATTGTTGGCGCATGGAGAGAGGTACAAGTGCTGCAACTAGCAAACTTACATCAAAGTATAGCTAAAAGTTTCAAAATGTGTTAGCATGAGGTTAATAATTGATCATGAACTTGCAATGATAACTATAGAAGGGATTAGTAGACAATTAAGACAAATGTGAGGCAACTGAATGTAAAGGAAATTTTTGCAGTTCTAATGAAATAGCATAGGTCAACTAGTACTGTCACTAACCAACAAATACAAGAACGAAGTGCAAGTTATTGGAGAGCAACTTGTGCTTAGGCAGTTGTAGACAAGAAAGTTAGCATACTTAACAAATGAAGTGCTTATTAAGAGGTTAGGTTAGATAGTACCTTCTAAGTCCACGAGTCTTGGTTCTTTCTGTACAAATGTAGACCTTGACATATAAAAGTAGGAAAGAACTTATCTTGCTCGAGAGGGTGGTCTATGGTACTGGGCAAGGATTGAGGTTGAAAAGTTAGCAGTGTCACTACCTGTAGCTTTTGAATCGTGAAATAAATAATGACAATTGTGTATACTTTGGCAAGCTCTATCAAAGCAATCCATTGAAATTTAGAAATATAACAATGATAAGAAGTTTTGGACTATCATTTGTAACAAAATGTAATAGAAAATGAGTATTTGTGCCCATCAAAGATAATAACTTTACGTTTAAAAGCTTTAGTAAAGCCTTACCATGGTCATATTTGATCGTTATTTCATTGCAAATTTTTTTTTTTGGTTGAAGGTCAGCAAATATGTTGTGATATACCATAGACTCACTAGCACAAACAATTAGAACTTACCAAGGACTAGAAAATGGTGTTCAATTTGTGACTACTTTCACTAGGAAATCTTGAATATTACAGCCAAAACAAAATCACAACAACGACATACTAATAAGATTGATTTATTATTATTTGTGTTAGATCTGGGTGAGCACGGATAGTCGAATAACAAGTCGAGTATCCCTCGAGACGAGACATGATAAGTCTCATTGTAATCTGCAAAGCGATACCAAATGAAACATGATTTCTTGCCTTATGGGGTCAATCTACCAGATATTTTTCCTACCTTTCGTTAGCAACAGATACACATGATTGATAAGAAGGCTTTTCAATGGTCAAATTGCATTGATCGTAAACCTACACGAGTATATTATTGGGTCTTGTACAAAGCTTGTGGGCGTGTAGGTAAGAGAGAGGGTAGTTTGTTATGCATCATCAATGTGGAGAGAGAGATAGAGAAAGAAATTAAATGAAATGTTATATTAATAGGCTTCAAAATGCCAAAATTTCCTCTGAGTCCAAGCTGATACAATCCTTGTGGATCTAAACCAATGTTTGGGTACTAAAATAAAATCAAGTAAAGTGAAAAACTTAAATGAAAAAAGAAAAAACCTGAAAACATCACACTAAAATCGTCATCATCATGATCATCTCAATGCCCGGGATGGTTGGCAGGCGACGTTTATCACAAGAAGTTGGTCACTGAGGAGCGTTGTCGATGTCCGAATATGCTTGACAGCCCGGTGATGTCCGAAAGGCTATTGTATGCTACACAATGAAGGGTTCATCTTTTGGAAGCCCTTTAAATAATAATGCTTAAAGTTTATAAAGGGATAATGGTTATATAGTCTTGTGGACGACTACGTCAATGCGTCTGATATAACAAGAGAAGAAAACCCTACAAAGAAAAGCAAGCCCTAAAAATAGTGTATATTAGAGGTACAGGCTTGAGCTACAACCGCACAAGCAGTAATAGAATGCTCCTCCGACATTATAGGCGAAGGGCAAAATGTGATCATGTCATTGCCTAACCTTTTGTGAAGCCTTTGCAGGCCTACTTTGCACCAATTCCCATCCTCGCTTTGAGAGCCCTAGTGGTGGGTCATTATTTCTCTGCAGGCATGGCTTGAGAATAGGGATAGAGAGATGTAGCAGATATAGGAGTAGTGGCCTTATTGTTGTTATCCCATGTTAGGTAGCGCAGGAAGATCCATGGGTGCTTGATGAGATGATGAGGGTCATTGCAGCCTGTTGGCTGCTGGTTGCTGAGGAGGTAGGATTGGAAATCTAGAAGTAGGGAGTCAAAGCTACACCAGTGTGCTTCAAGTCGATCTAGCACCGCCATTTGCTCCCCAAAACCCGGCTTACCGAGAGCTGCGTCGACGTTCATTGTCACCTTGGACTACACCCACTAGGGCAAGGGATTAACGCTGCAAACGAAGGCGTAGATGACCACCATGCATGGTGTCAATGAAGGGCAGGGTGAAGAGGATTGCTTAGCAGTATATGTTGGGCATTCTCGTCACTATACCATGCAGAGAGGCTATTGGGCTCCTCTTCGTCTGATCGTTCTCCGAGCAAGGTGCACTCCAGGAGGAAACATAGCCTCAAGCTGGTTGTCAAGAAGCCTTTCAAATCGTCGAGGAAGGCCAAAACTCTTTGAAGATACCATTTCAAGATAATAACAAAACTCGAGAGGGTGTAGTGGTGTTATGTGCTGTATAGCTATCAGTTGACGAGAGAGAGAGAGAAGGTGATTGGTGGGGCTGAAGAGAGAGAGACAAATCAGAGAGGTAGACCAGAGAGATGGCCATTGTTGTGTGGGTGTGGGAACGGGCATGCGTATCATGTGATAGGTGGTCATGATTGTGGGCAGCTCACGACTGCATGGGTGGGTTGGTTGGGTGGTCTAGGAACGAGAGGGAGAGTCACGAAACCAGTACAGTGGGAGACAAGTACAGTGGATGGACAAGTACAGTGGCTGTCAAGTTGGAGTGGAGGGAGAGAACAACAACGGTATAAGACTAGGGTGGATGGCGACTGGAGTTAGGGAGAAAAAGAGAGATTGGAGTTGGCGGGTTGCATGCAACTCAGTAAAAGAGTTTCATTGGCTGTAATTAATTGTCTCAGTTTTGACTGGTGTTCTGGCGGCCTTAGTTGCATGCAGACTGAGGAAGTGGAGAGAGAGAGATTCACTGCCGCACGTAAGTGATGAGCACTCTTGGTGAGCAAGTGACCATCCAAAGAGAGAGAGAGAGCTCGTGGCTTGCATGGGCATGGGAGAGTTTAGAGAGACCGCTAGTGGGCCAAAGAGAGAGAGAAAGAGAACCGCTGCATGGAGTTGGAGTCAGGGAGTAAGATTTGGTCTTCCACGAGAGAGAGAGAGAGAGAGAGAGAGAGAGAGAGAGTGCTCGCCTGTACTCACAAACACTTAATGCTTCAAGCTTGAGCATAGTGAGTTCATGAGGTTGCTAAATCGCCGCTGCCTAGAGCAAAATCTGTTTGGCTTTCATTTGCTATTGACCAACGTTAATGTTCGATTGCCATCATTAGCGCCATGCTTCGACTCGTTGCTCATTTTGTCAACAGAGCGTCCACCGATTAACTGTTTGATGAGACCCCAAGATCCACCTAATTTGTAAATGATGGAGCACTAGTCTACTATTGGATAGTTTCCCACGACTACTGTCCTTTGACACAGACACCACCCCACGAATCAGTGCCATTGTTTCCCCCGGCTTATATCCATATATTTTTTTTCTTCAGAAATTTTTTTGTGTTAATTTGATTCCTCGTAATCCTTTGAAATCCTTAATTATTATTTGGTGTATTGTTCCCATGCTGCTAATGTTAATACAGCTCCTAATCTGAGTGTTCATGGCTCGATAATATCATAGAACATTGCAATTTTCCTATCTAATCTAATACCTACATACAATATGATAATGTTCTTCCCTTTCTTCTATTGACATCTCCATACCTTGGCAATTATATGCGAACCTATTGCAACTTGGAAATTTCTTATGTTCAGACACCTACCTTTTCCAACACGCGTGTAAGCACTCAAGGTAAAATACATATTGCAATAGTTACTTAATACATGCATGCAAATCATTATTAATAAAAATGAGTAATTAAAAAGTACTTAGCTCCAAATTTGTCACGTTCTTCCTTCCTACAATCCGTATCTTGCCAAGAGCGATGGTCTGTGCTCTCATACCACTGCTACAGACGAAAGCATCGCGAGCCCTGCTATATAGCAAAAACAATATACTACAAGCCATGAAATGAACAAATATGCATACCTCGAATCACACAGCGCATAATCCAAGCTATACACGAACAGGGAGAGACAAAGAGTAAGACAGTGCACGTGTAGGTGCACCTCTTAGAGTGGAGTGCTACGCCACCACGGCAAGAGATAAGAAAAGAGAAGAGAAGAACAGACACGAGCACTGGGTTCAATCTCCCCCCGTGCAAGAGTGACCATTTCCCTCTTGCACGTATTTCATTTATAGATTTCTTGAATGGTCAAATTGGTTACAAACTGGCCGGCCGGTCATAAATGGCCAAAGCTCATAAAGAGCACTTGAATAATAAAATGTACAATATACATATATATCCATTCGCATAGGCCTAGCTCGGTCTAGTCTTTTCCACCTGTCAGCTGCAATAAATCATAAAATATCATTTCTATAACATAATAAGTATGCATGCTTAGGATCATGTTTGTGGAATCGACGTCTCCCGAACACCAAGTATACTTTGTCACTCTAATATGGAAGATTGATACAGACTAATGTGCAGACATGCTTGCGGAAGCTAAGGCTCTCAAGCACCAAATGGACTAGTCATCCATTTTGGAATGGTGTTGTAGGGTAAAATAGGGATCCTCTACCCGCTAGCAAACGGAATAATGACTAGGATTTATCTTCTCTACCTCATAGTCGAGGATTCCTATGATTTCAAGAGAGAGGTAATGTCATAAAAGCTAATAGATAATTCCCCCAAATAATTTTTCTTTTGTTAAATTGATCATTTAATATGGGGAAGTACCAGGGGAGTAAAAGCTAGAATACTGGTAAGGCTACTAGACCAGTCTTAGCAGGGATCCAGAGGAGGAAAACAGGGATCCAAAGGGGGAAATTTTGCAAAATATTAGGGTTCTCCAATGGGGCTTAAAAGACCTAAGGTTCAGCTCCATTAAGATTTCCATAGGCTAAGCTTCCAAAAATTAACTAAGAAGTCCAATGGCAAAAGGTGGAAAATATTGGATGGTTATGGAAAGACTAAAAAGTCTTCTCACATCCCTAGGAAGGAGGGGGAAAGCCCTAATGGTAGGGGATGAGAGAGAAAACACACACACACACACACACCCGAGCTCTCATCAAAGCTAAGAATGGACACATGACAGGCTCCTATCCCATTTGTCCCCAATCTCCACTTACATCCTATTGGATGGCCATAGAGGTGTAACAATGAGAATCAAGCTAGAGTAAAATTAGTCTAATCAATTAAAATATACTTGATAAAAGAACCAATAGAAATTAAGCTCCCTAGAAGACTATTGGAGAGTCTACCAAGGGGTCCAATGAGCATCCATCAGCCTAATGGCTTCCTTGATTCTTATTGGCCAGAAGACCAAAAGGTCCAATAAGAGTTTAAAAAATTATTTAATTACCTAAAACTCTCACAAAAGGGGAAAGGGGGACACATGTCACAATGCTATTGAATATTCTCCTTATTTATTATTGGCTAAGCCTTGCAGGAGCCAATGGAAAGCCAGCAAGATAAAAAAGCAAGAGGGATCGATTAAGGAGAGAGAGAGAGAGAGAGAGAGAGAGAGAGAGAGAGAGAGAGAGAGAGAGAGAGAGAGAGAGAGAGAGAGAGAGTTGGCATTTTTAGTCTAACTCCCTTTGCTACACACACACACAACTTATGTGTTGAGATCAAGAACTTGATCTCCTTCTCCAAGCATTGAGAAGTAGAGGTCTACACCAACAACTCTTGGCTATGGAATGCAAATCCAACCAAGATCCAAGCTTCAATGGCATGCTCATCTCCTCTACCATGCTAATTACTAAGCTAAGCTATGCCATTAGAGTGATTATGTGAGGAGAATATTTCTTTCTCGTAAGATACATCTTCTTCATCTCAATATTTCCTCATTCACTTCTAGCTCTCACCGTTTTTGAAGGTGTGTGAGGTCTTGGGACTCACGCTAGGGACACTAGGTGTGTTTATCAAGAATAATTTGGTGCATGAAGTTTCCATCGTCATTGCACCAACGAGTTTTTTCAAGGAACACAAAGATTTCTAATGGCCCAAAGACTTTTTCCACCAAGAGCGAACCTTAGAGGGTATTCCTGATGGTTTTGCTACAACAATATTTTCTTTATGGTCCCTTTCTATTCTCAAATGTTCTTCGGTTTGCTAGAATCTAGTTTTTAAGGCTGATTTTTCTTTTATCCTTTTGGCTTTCATCTTGTCCCTTTTTGCCTTCCAGGATTTCTTGGGGTCCTAACCAACAAATTCTCTATCTCGATTGGCTGGGTGACATGTTTTTGTCTCTCATAGGTATATTCCTTGCTGCTTCCTGGGCTTGTGCTCTCGTTACAGTATTCATTGGAGCTACTAGTTTCATTTCTGATCCACTTGAGCTTGATACAACTCTGTGGGACGGGTGTCTAACCTCACTCCTATCTTATTGCAGATGTAGCAAGAACTACGATTAAATTGTCAATCCATGGGACGAAGCTGACTTGACTAGTTCATAGAGGCTACAAGAATAGAGGCTACAAGAGGTTGTCAAAATCTTGAAAAAAAACAAACAACTCGCATCTAACTCAAGCTACACTCAAGTGGCTGAAATCACCAAAAGCTAATCTCTCATCGGCAAACAAATCACATCCGTTACAACATCACATGACATCCAAATGTACAAAACTTCTAGGAAATGTATATAAGCCTAAGCACACATGCTTATGTTCTCAAATCTCACTTTAGGTCAAGTGTAAAAATCACGATAATCAATAGCAGTGGATTTTTAACCTAGTCATTTTCGAACCCGAATGCATCTTAATGCTTACAATGATGCCCCAATACCCCGCCTATACTTAGTTTTTGATTTTGAAGTGTAAATTCCTTCTTATGATGAAATTAGGCTGCAAGTTGGCAATGCCAAAAGCTACAAAATATCATGAAATCCTTACGTCAATGTGTAGATCTCTTACCTGCGGTTGCAATGCAACAGACGCAACTGTAATGTGACAACCGGGGAGGGAGCTAGTATGAAGCGTGAGAAGGAGAAAAGTGAGCACCGTTAGCTCACGCTATGTATTTCATTATCCAAAACTTGATAAACTTACAAAATTGGCTTTTATACCTTAGCAATGGTTTTTGGTGGTCAAAACTAATAATCTGGGAGCTCTAACTAAAGATAGGTAAAGACAAGTTGATACAATCTGGAAGCTTGTAGCCCTCGCTCATCAATTACAAAGTTAAGCCGGAAAATAGGAGCTCCAATATTCCCGATTCATCAAAATAATAATGTTTTAACAATGAGAGCTCCAAAAAATGGTATCTGAGTTACCTTACTTCTACATTCCCCCCCTCCTCGCCTGTGTTGTTCCTTGAGACAACTTTATGGGCTGAAATAATCTTTGGGTTGACGGCTGGGATGGCAATCATTAAGTTCATGCAAAGCTTTTTCATATTTGATATTTATTTATTTGTCTGGTACCTGCAAAAATTGCATGGTGACTCTGCTCTCGAGCTCGATGGCTGAGTAGCCTACGAATCTGGAAGCTAGGTTGTTGATCACTGGCCCAAAAATCTTTGTTTTCCAAGTGAAAAACTCTCTGTGGAATGCTTCCTCAAACATCAACATATTATGACATGGCAAGAACATGCAGTGGGCGTAGAAGCCATAAAGGACTTCTTCAAAAGTTGGACTCTTAGGTCGTAGCATAGATCCTTATTTTCCTCGAAGAAGGACATCCATGGTGCTCTTACTTACTTTGGCTCGTGAAAAACTTCAATGCGTGTAAGCAGCATTTGGAATTTTGTTTAGATCATAGCACATGAAAGATCAGGGAGACTTTTGAAGAATGCCATGGAACCCATTAGGGTTTTCACCATGTATTCCTCTATCGGCGTTCCCTTTTATGGACCTGGAAATCTCGGATAATTCAGCCACGTAGACCGCTTCTTTGTCATTGCCTCATGTGCTTGCCAGGACCTTACTCTTTGTACAGGAAAAAAATTTGGGTCTTTCTGAAGTGTTGCATGTGCTCTTGTGAACAGAATCAAGTATCTGGGATTCTTGTTCAAAAATCTCTTTCTCCACTTGGAGTGGACTTCATCTGCACCTTCTGCTTGCATGTCTTTATATAGTTGTTCCTTAACCTGTAGCAGCTCTACCTTGATCAAGGGATATGGTACTGATTGTTGATGCCATTGTGCATTGATTTGGTTGGGAATGAGTTGAGTAACAGTGACTGAATGGAGAACTCTCAAATCCCAATTCAATGATTCTTTCCATTGCTCATCCGTTTCTTGAGCAACCTGCTACTTAACTGAATCTTCTTCAGCTTTTGATAGCTGGACCGTTGGCACTTGATCGCCTTCTGTTATTGGTACCTGAAAGTCGTCTTCTCCACCTAACCCTTCTGTCGGTTGTGTCTCCATCTCAGCGAAAGAGACTGCGGGAATTTCAATGTGGGGTTATTCTGTAGTACATGCTTCTTCTTGCGTTTCTTGCTATCCATCTCACAGCAGCTGATTGATTCTCTTGAGCTCTACTATCTCCTTGAGCAGCTCTTCTTCTCTTTGTACATGCATTAATGCAAGGTCTCTGCATTGTGATTGCTCTAGCTTTAGCTCGAGCTCAAGATCTTTATTCTTGTTTTCCAGTTCTTTATACACTTCGTCTGTAACTTTGATCGAGGCAACTGTGGGATTTTCTCTTATCTGCCGCAAGAAGGTTGCATGCTAGTTGATCCTCTGCTCTAAATATTGTAGTGAAGCATTTTCCACGTCGAGGTGCACTTGGATCTTTTGAACTGACAGAGTTGTAGTTAAGAGTTTGTTGGTAACCTCAATACATTGTTCGCCTTTGGTCTTACAGGCATCTATTAACTTCATGAGAAATTCACCTAGCTCTTTCATTTTCTTTTGTTGCTTTTCTCTAGCTAGCTGGTGTTATTTAGCTTCATCTTTCAACTCCTAGACTTGTCTCTATAGATTTGTGATGACATTCATCATGTCCTCTAGTTCTCCTTGTAGAGCATCTATCCCTATCTCCAACTCTCTAGCCTTAGCACTGTAGCTAAGTGCTGCTGATCGCATCTTCTCTATCGTTTCCTACATTTGTTTGGCATATTCATTTACTTGGAGAATTACTTCATCATTTGTCTACTAGTATTCTTGTTATTTGAGTTGCCTAGATGTTTCAGTAGTCTCTTGTTGCTCCATGGGTGGGCTGTGGCAATTACTAGTTGCGGCAGGGCCTTTACCTCTGTTTGTGGCTATGTGGTTGCCTTTTATGCTTTGTCTTCTTGAGGCTTTGTGGATGCCTCGGCCGTTTCTTTCTGGGTGGTGGTAGACGGGGTGGCCTCTGTATCTTGTGCCTTTGGTTACTCAAAACTAGTAGCTTCTTGTGGTTCAGGACTGTCCTTTGCGATTCTGTCTCTTTTGCTTTGGCTTGCTCGGAAGTAGTTACTGCCAGTTGTTCAAATCCTGCTGCTTCTTTTGGTTTGAGCTCCTTTTTGTTGGTTTGCTCTTCCTCAGGGATCTCAGTGTTGGTGAAGGTGGAGGGCTTGGCATGGGGTGGTCTTGTTGTTTCGTAGCAGGTGATGCTGGTTTGCGAGACATCTCACCCTGTTTGGGTTGGGCTTCATTTTGTTGTGTTGCTTCAACTTGTCTTTCTTGCTCGGCTACCTCTTCTCTAGCTTTTCTTTCAGCTTCTTGAACTTCTTTTACCTTTAACGCTTCTCCTTCCGCGTACATTCTTTCAAGAGAATCCTTGGGATCTTATGATTCTCTCCTGGTAGGATTCTTGGTCTAGGGCCTTTTTATATCTCTTGGAATACACCATCTTGGGTCCTCGCCTGCAACTTGGCGGCTTATTTTGTAGGTCTCTTTTTCCCTTTCAAACCTCGCCCTCTTTTGCTTAGGTTCTTCCTGATGTGTAGCCACTACTTCTCTTTTCATCTTTGCAATCCGGGCTCTTATTTACTTGTTGTCTGAGCTTTCATTGCTATGCACTTTGTGTGAGTTTTCAATAGACTCTTCATCAAATTTGTAAACTCTTTTTGTGCACCTTGTGGCTTGAGGGGATGGCTGTGCAGACACAATCCATGCATTCTCATCTGGGGCAAGCAAAAAATTGTATGCCATGTCGAGAGCATGGTATGCTATTCCTGTAAGTACCTCGGGTGCTCCCAGATAGGTTATCTAGACCTCTTTCTTGGTACCCTTAGCGTGGATAGCACATACTGTGCACGATCAATGGGTTGCTTGGTTGTTGACTTTAACACTTGTGTGAATGTAGTTGCAAGTGCATGATTGAGGGTTGTGTACCTTGGTGGTATTTTGGTTATAAAGTTGAAGTGTTGGTGATATAGACGTGTTGGTTCTTCCACTTGCTTTTGGATGAGATCAACAAATGTTGCCGTAGTAATCTCTTTGGTGAAAGTGCCTACTCTTTTTTGTCTCTAGTCCTCATGGTCATCCCATCTCTTGGCAATTTGAGAGCCTTGGCCACTATCTCTTTCATAATTACCACTTCTACCTTTTGCCCTTGCTGGTGAGTAATCTGGGCTCATCCGTCTTCCTTGATTGTAGAGAGGAGCTTATAGGATTTTTGAAAGTCTACACCACATGGTTATTGGTCGTAGAATTCTTTGAGTCCAAGTCTTTTGTTGGCTTATTCTATTTCGGGCTTTGCCGCGATATCATAGACCTCTTTTGGCAACGACTATAGTTCTACCTGATGTCCTTCTTCACTTTTCAACCTGCCTGTAAAAACCATTCTGTGTGTCATGCCAAGGGCTTAGGGCAAGGCCCGCCCTAGGGGAGTCAGGGACTTAGGCCAAAGGCTGGACTAAAGGTGTGGATAGAAGATCCAGTTAGGGAAAAGGGCCATGGGCCCTCCTATAATAGTTTGGCTGGGAGGAGGATCCGGCATTGAATCTCCCCTCGGCCTTTCACTGGTATTAGAGCATGGAGGAGAGCAGACATGGAAGAGAATGGACTCTTTGAGTTTCTCTCTTG
Organism: Adiantum capillus-veneris; assembly: GCF_014529385.1. Taxonomy (NCBI): domain Eukaryota; kingdom Viridiplantae; phylum Streptophyta; class Polypodiopsida; order Polypodiales; family Pteridaceae; genus Adiantum; species Adiantum capillus-veneris. The sequence continues at coordinate 146,909,559 of NC_140936.1, read as the reverse complement.
ATCTCAGGATGAGGCATGGCCTCCTTCTCTTGGGATTCTTCCTCTCTCTCTCTCTCTCTCTCTCTCTCTCTCTCTCTCTCTCTCTCTCTCTCTCTCTCTCTCTCTCTCTCTCTCTCTCTCTCTCTCTCTCTCTCTCTCTCTCTCTCTCAGGTTTTGCAAGAGCAGGACCTGCATGTCTAGCATGCTCATGCGGGGCGTGGTGTGCAAGGCAGCTAAGCAAGAGGATCACAATGAAGGGTGTGTGCACGACCGCTAGTGCCGAGGAGGCGGGCAGGTTGAGGTGCATGCAAACGAGAGGGGTTGGACTGGTCAGGATTGCAAGGCCCCAGCCAGTGGCTTTTGACACAAGGTAGAGCTCGGGTTCGCCATGAACGGGACCGTGCATGCCTTTTTTCTTCTCGCTGTGCCCCTACACCGTGCCATCGTCATGCCATGTTTTTTTTCATTGGGGTTCCAAATTTGGGCACCCTTTCCAAGGAGGCTTTCCCACCCCACCCCATATCTATACTATCTTAACAAGACCTCGAGGTCTTGTTGAGCGGTACAAGCCGACACGGGTTGCAGGTCATAATAGTACAACATAAATTTTTTGATTATTTGAAAATTTTGGGTTGGCTACAACAGCTCTTAGCCACTTGATCATGATTTGCGCATCAACAAGGCAACGCTCCATGGTTGCAAGTCCGCTTTTCTTCACAAGGTGCTTGGTATGGATGGTCATACAACATGACAGATGTTGCATTGCGGCTACAACGACATGTTCTCACCATTCAGAGCCGGCTTGTACGATTCATTTTTTGATGTTTGTCAATGCATGTGACAAATCGAATGCATGCAAGGCATGGACCCGGTGTCATGGAAAGGCTTCAGTATAGCGAATACAGATCCCGATACCATCTTCAGGGATCTTCAAAACCTACAAAGTTAGAGTTTCCTACCACTCATCGCATGTTCGGGTAGGGCTTTCTCAATAAGCCAGGATGTTGAGCATGAAGTCACAGGCCAAGAAACGGCAACGGTATTCAGCAAAGCATTTCTTGGTTTTATTCTTGTTGGCAACTCATTCCATTTTTCTGATGGAAAGGTCCATTGGCAGGCGCCGTTCATGAGGTACACAATTTCCTTTTTTTTTCTTGAGCATGTACTTGATAACTATGGTATGCCATGGACGTGTATGAATGGTCAAGGACAATAGTATTCAAGTCAAGCAGGTATGTGGCACTTTTATTGCACTATTTTTCTATTTTTCAACACAGTGTTCAACTCAACAAGGTTGATTATTTGTAAATGCTCAACAAGGTTAACTTCTCTTGTTATGCCATTGTAAATTGGCAAGAGTATGTGTTCGTTATGAACACCATAACATTGCATGAGTACTTCTATGGAACACGGCTTCCCTTTTGACATTTGGCATAGCGGTTCCCACAATTTGGAATATGCTAATAGCATACAAGCTTAGGGAAACTTCCCAAGATGTCTGTAGGTTTTTAAATCACATGGGTACGTAGCTATCTCACTCAAGAAACACATATGGCTATGAGCCCGCTTTGAGCGGACTACCATAAACCTCGCCATAAGTGGGCAACAAGGTTAGTACGTTTCAAGTTATGTTTGTTCTTATCTATGTTTTAATTTTTCTTTTGGAAAAGATCTCTCTGTAGTGAAAAGCAAAGTGCTTGGGCAGACTCCATCCGAAGCAATTGCACAACCAAAGTGCTTTACCTATCTTCATGTGAAGCACGGATTCTCTTATGTGCCATAGTCTTACAGATGGACTTTGGATGAATGATAATGGCCCACATCTTCGGTACTACATGGATATAAGCTCATAGTCTATGCAACGGTGCATTTTTATGTATCCATGCCAGTATACTCGTGCCAGGCACGTATACTAGAGGTTCACATGGTTGAGAGTTTCATTGAAGCTAAGGGCTTATCATTCTATTTTTTGATATGTCTACATGGCATACTAGTATGATGGACGCACAACACCCATCATTGCATACTCTTTCACTATAGCACTAGCTACTCTGTCAAGGACGAGCTCAGTTGTTGTTGTTTTTAGACATGTTACTTTTATATTTATTCATAGGAAACATGCAATACATCTCCACCCTGATAAAATCATGATCACATACAAGGTAAGTGGGTCAAGATATGCCTTTTGGTACCTCTCTCTAACTACAAGGTCATAGTACAATTACATTGATGTACACTTATAGGATAAGCTATGACAAAGTCACGGTCTACACTAGAGCATTTGACAAGGACATACAAAATTAAAATACGGGGATTTCCTCAGCCCAGCATTCTCTCTCTCTCTCTCTCTCTCTCTCTCTCTCTCTCTCTCTCTCTCTCTCTCTCTCTCTCTCTCTCTCTCTCTCTCTCTTTCCCACTTCTCTCCGGGAAAATTGAAACTAGGCATGAATTAACTAAAATCTTTTTATGTGAACACGGTACCAGTAAGGGCTAAGCACCATCTATTGCCACTTATTTTGGAATGGCTAAGAAACATCTTTTTGTAAATCATCAGTGATTGCTTTCAAGATTGACCAACTCTATTAAGTAGAGTAGCCATCACTTATCATGGACAAGAAAGGGTCTTGCCATTACATATTCTTTTGGCATTATTTTAGCATTACACACTTTACGTGTGACAGTCGAGTTGATTTCTGACCGTCTCAAACTCGTAAGGGCTTATCTCTACCAAGGTGTATGGATGAAGCCATAATTTTGACAGCACGATTGTTCACACAACACCACAATTATGGATTTTTGGGTGTCCAATTTTGATGGAGCTCCTATTTGCACTAAGAGTGCCTATATAAGTACAAATTGGGGTAAGACCTAGAGCATGATTATTAATCACTTAGTAAGGTTTGATGGTCCATTATTGGAACCTTAACACTTGCATTTTTACGGAAATAAGTCCACAAACTGCCAAGGGGTAGTGGGAATATTTCACCTTCCAAAGTAATGAAATGCCACCAGAAAACCCAAGGGGGGTCATGGACAAAGGCCACGAGGCTGTTTGTTGAGAAATTTTCCTGCAACATTTAACCAAGGGGTTTGACAATGTTGCTTTAACCAAGGGGTCTAGATTGCACTGGCAAGGTTACATGTGCAATCATGTGCAATACTACTTGCATTTTACTAAGTTTCAATTAGTGCTCCTAGGTCTTTGCAAGTGGAAAATTTGGACAGATGCCTACAAATAAGTGAACACTATGTTTTTTGGTTTGCTTTTTCTATGTAGAATGCATAAAAGGTGTTGTTATCCATTTGTTTCTCTTCAACGAGATGACAAGGTCATGTAAGAGCCAAGATTTTAGGGCCGTAGTGTCCAAAATACGTTTTTGCATTATGCAGTTATAGACCCACTTGGAGGGTTTATTTGGCACATGGGATGCAACATGGTCTAGGAACTCAAGGAGTTCGGTTTAGCTAGTGTGGAGCAAAGCTAATGAGGGTCCCTCTCACTCCCGCCGTAGAGTGTTTGCAGTGACCTCCACACACAAGTGCATCTTGTACTTGTAGGATGTTCTTTTCTCAGACATCCTTAGTTGAGACATATTCCACATGTGGCGAATATGAGTCTCTGGGACTAACACTTGTGCCCAATATTTCAAGTATGTGTCACGACAAGGTCCCTAGGTCCTGGTCAAATTTGTTTTCTAGACCATTTTTAGCATGACGTATTAGGAGCAATTTCGGTGGCCAAAAATTGTTGGATACTTAGAATGACTTGTTCAGGTACAAGTACTGCTAAAAAACATTATAGATGGTTGTTTATACATATAGTAAGGCTCTGAGTTGTTAATGAAAAAGTTTCATTGTTTGTCCCTCGAAGTGATTAGTGTTTCACCTTCTATTATGGTTCAAACAATTCAGCAAGGCTTGAAAATGATTGCAACTGAAAGTATTTTGTTTCTTTTTATAACTATTTACAATCCTCTTTACTCTGTGCTACACACATCACATTTGCCATGAGTATTGGCAAGAATGATCATGGATATACAGGTCTGGATCTATTTTTTACTAAATGCATGCACACTAGGTGTTATGGGCCCTAGTGTTTAACAAAAGATGATTTGGAATGGCATGCATATTCATCAAGTTGTTGCTTATGAATCATTTTGCACTCTATGTGCAGTATCTCGATGAAGATTACTTTTGGGTCTACCAATCACCAATAGAGGTCATGGATCAGTTTGGGTACTTGTGGATTTTTTGTGTTAACCACGATGGTTATTCCGCACATTGTTCATTCCTCAGCAATGTTGTATGATATTGTGATCCCCGTTTACCAGTCATCTGGGAAGACTATCTGTAATTTGTGGGGGAAACACACCTCAGTACTATCAGTTATCCAAGGGGATAGGAAGATTACAAAGTACAATCTTGTGCTAAAGGATGTGCAAAGTGCGTACATTAGCACTAAGCAGTCCAATTAATTAGTATTTATTGCTCTACTTGGATTTTGCTTACCATAAGATAAATCATGTTGGCAATTAGTTTAGTCTCTTCACGTAAAAGTTAGGTTCTCAACCTTGAACACTAGTTATGGTGGGGTTGTTTACTGGTGAAAATTGAGAACAAGTAAAGGACTAACACTTGGCTGATGTGTTATGTCAGCAAGTTACCTTCATGAAAAGGGAAAAGTGGTGCACTTTCAGGTACATCTTTGTTGGGATATCTTGTTTAGCATTCTCATGTGCGTTCTAAATGGAGTCTACACACTATGATTGGATTGGAACAAGTAAACAAGATGGTTGCAAATGGACAACAATGTGAAAAATCATGATGTTATTCTTGATTATATTGGACCTCCTACTACACCATGTTTCGATCAAACAAATAGTTGGATCCATGAGGGATACCACTGTGAAAAACATTAGTGTTTTTATGAAGATCCTATCACTTTTGTTTTCGAGGACGGAAAGGCTTCTCCAAGGGGGGAGTAATTTCAGGCCAAGGGCTACAGGGGAGGGCCCGGGGAGTCAAGGACTTAGGCCAAGGGCCGGACTGAAGGTGTGGATAGGAGATCTTCTTAGGGAAAAGGGCCAATGGACCTCCTATAATAGGTTGGTTGGAAGGAGGATCTGACATTCAGTCTCCCCTCAGCCTTTCCATGTGGTTCTCCTCAAGTTGTTCTTGTAATAGATATGTCGCCTTGGCTGTCTTTACTGAACTAGGGTCCAGTTGGTATGGTGGCAACTCTTGCAGCTTCTCTTTTTGGGATACCCTCTTCTTGGCCTTTTCCACAGCTTTCATGGCTCCTGTTAAGTGAATAGAGTGTCAAAGTTAGAAACTTTGGCAGATTCTGCTCTGAAATGTCCTGCAGTCTAAATTGCTGACAAATTGAGTACAATTTGCTTCAAATCAATTTTTGAACATGCATAGATGCATAAAAACATGTAAGGTCAAAATCATGAAGTCCAAACAAAAATTTGTAACAAAAGTAAATAATCACGATTATTTACAACTGATAAATTTTTCAACAATTTGCAATTCTGGCATCATGGGCTTGAAATATATATCAATTAGATACTTTGAGTGAAGTGTGGGCTCGTGTGAGTGCATAGGGTGAGAATGGTGTCAGATTTAGGCTTTCAGTCTTCTGAAACAGTAGATATGAAGGAATTTTGAAATTTTGAGCTCCAAATTTGTTCAAACTTGGTCAATGGGCTTAGGACATCATGTGCTTTGGTCCCATGAAGGCAAAGTTGAAATTTCTTCCCATCTTGGCAAAAAAGTATGATTATTAACTTTTTCATCAAATGAACATTTTTTGGTGCAACTTGGTTCTAGGCATGATCTAGACCCTGTGTATGAGATATGAGGTGATTTGGATCAAAAACTATGATTGATAACTCAGAAATTGGTTTGAAAGGACTTATTTGCACTTTTTGATACTTTACCAAGTTATCCTTGATCATTTTGACTCATACTTGAAATGTGGCATTTAATAAGTGTGTACAAGTGATAGGTGAGGTGATGGTACCATTTTCAAGCCAAAATTTAAGAAAACTAAATAATCACAGTTATTTACAGCAATCAACTTTTTTTTTGTAAAACTTGAAAATTTTGACCTAAACATATTCTATACACCTAAAACAAGTCCTAAATTGAATTTGGTAAAGTTTCGTCTTGCGGACATCACTTCGTGCTTTGTCGACTTTGAAATCACTGATTTTTGTGACTACATGGCCCATGGAGTTTGTTAGTCACTTTTGAGGCTGTGGACTTGTCCGCTACATAGTCCTGAAGCAACTCATCCTTTTTGGCCCATTTGGAGTCAGTTTGACTTCTCTTGTCAAATTTGACGCTTTGTAGCCTTCGAGCGGTTTTCTACGAGCTTGCCTTGATTGATTTTTTGAAACCAACCATATACAATAATGTGTATAGACCTAGTTTATAAGTTGTCCGTGGAGTCAGAATCCAATTCTGGCATCTATCAAAAACATAGCTTTTCTACTTGGGATCCCCCTCGACCTCTACCTAATGGTCAGCTGGTGATATAGAAGTGTTCTATTATGTTGGGGAATGCTGTAGTTCAAGTCTCCTCTGATTTGGATGAGCTGATGGCCCGCTATGGTTGATTTTTGGTCGTAGGTCTCCGTGCACTACTCGGATTCTAGGGTTTTCTCCTGGGTTTAGATTAGCTACCAGCCATACATAATGGATCATTGATAAGTATAGAATTATCCCTCATGTCTCGTGTGAGATGGCATTGTAAACAAACAACTCTGGACTCCAGAAAATGCGCACGAAGAAGGTCGAACAGCTCTCTCTCCAAAGGCGACAAGTGAAAATGATGTGATTTTAGCCTAACTTAGGTATCTATACTCGGACTTCCCGAATCATTTTTTCCCCAAATTCCCCTGTTAGTCCTACTAGGCCATGAAATCTGTGTTAGACTCAAAAAAATCCCCAATCGGATTCCTATAGCTCATTCTGCAAGCATTTTGTAAAAGTAGGTCTAACCGCCTAATTTAGGCTTCCCGCTTTCGTCTGCCGATTTGATTGAAATTTTTTGTGTCTGTTTGTCTTTTACATCTGATCATTAGTGTATCTTTCATTTTCCCTTCTGAGATCATTTGCTACTTATTATTAATTTTTGACTTGTTTATTGAAAAAATCAAAGAGAATAACAAAATGCGCTAAAAAAGAAAACTGAAAATCCAATAATTAGAAAAATCCATTACAAAACACAGCTTTTATTGTTTTTTGTTTGTTTTTTCATTTTTAGGTCTCAACATCAAGAAAAATGATGAAAAATGACCAAAAAGGACTATTTTTTGATGATTTTTGCATAGTTTATACACTATTTTCACTCATCGGGGAGATATTGCTGGTTAAATTCCCCTGTGGATGATTTATAAGGTCAGTGTTAGGTAATTTTGCAAAAAATCACACGTTAGCATCAAAAAAAAATTCCTCCCTCTTTAAACATTGCCCTTAATGACTTAGTTCCCTTCCACCCCTCCTAGATGGTGTACTCCGGGATGACCGTGTGCATGGGTTGAACAATCGTGTCTATGTATAGCCTTGGTTGGCTCTACTGTGCTTTGAATATCAATGCAATTAAAACCATTATGCTGTGCAAGGGTTGGGTCGTGAGTAATTAACTCAAGGGTTTCTGATGTCGAGGTTTTCTGATGCTGTCTTCCAAAGAGAAAATCTTGTAGCTTGTGTGCTCTTTGCTTGATTGTACTGTGAGGATGCTTTAAAATGCTGATTTCTTGAGTTGTTGGTATCACTAGTGACTGTTGTCGAGCTTTTACCTGCCATTGATATCTTGGTTTGTCTTGGTCAGAATGGTGTGGTTGAGTATTCTGAGACTTAACCCTCCATTGCTTGATCGATTTTACAGTTTGCATAGAAGATAAGTGCTTCTTTTTCTTCCAAATCCATTTTGTGTTATGTTTCTTTCTCGGAGATGTTCTTCTCTGTGTTATGAACCTTGGAACCATCTTCTGTACAGTAGATGATGTTTTAGGCACCCAGATTTGAATCGGCTTGTCCTTAAGCTGTGCTTTTGGTACCAAATTTTTCTGACTCCTTGCATGCTACTTGTAGCAAATGCTTGTCGATAGGATGAAAAAGGTTGATGGATTTGTGGGTTGCTCTGTTGGTAACCTCTTTTCCATTCCTCCTTGCTTGGTCCAGTTGGAACAATGAGTTGTCCGCCTTTAGGTGATAGTTTGAGCTAATTGGTATCGCAATCTGGTATTTCCTTGTACATCCGGATCCATGAGATTTCAAGAATCATTATCTCATTCATGTGTTCACCTTGTAAGAATACAAACTGATGAGGGCATTAAAATCTGTGTACTATCACATTTAGATTGACTACTCCCAATGTTGGTGTTGGGTTCTTTTGCTGCAATCTTTGATAGTCTCTATTCTTACTGTCAAAGACTAGATTGTTGCTTTCTTGTACGTGAAATAATTGATTGCATTTACTCAATATCCTGTGTTGACAAATGCATTTGTGCTATGATTGTTCAGTTGTACTTTGATGCAAAGGTCCATTCCATCTAACCATTCATCATCTGTTGACACTGCATCTCTCTGTAATTCCCATTGTTGTTCATCTGATTTCAAAGTGTTGATGGGAATAGGTATTTGTTGATTCTTAAGAGAAACTTTCCTTTTGAGTACCCAAAGTCGAGCTTCCTCTTGAGCTTCATCAATAACCTACTGTCATTTTATCTTTCTTTGTTTAGTTGCATGCATTCTTTCTAGCAATTCATTGGTTAGTGGAAAATTGTACTTCTTCAAACGACATCCACTAATCCAATTAGCCATTGGTTCACCATCTAGGGTGTACAACTTAATTGCTCCACTTGGAGATACATCTTCAATGATAAACGGTCCATTTTCCTTTTTCTTAAACTTGGGAATGTGTTGCTTAAGGGAATATATTATAACTAATTTCCTTTTTTGAAGATTTTTTTTAATTAGATGGGAATCAAAAAATTGTTTTTGTTTTTGCTTTTGTGCCTAATGTGAGCTACAGTAGTTAGCCTTTGCTCATCTAGATTTTTTAAATCTTCAAGTCTCTCTGAAAATTCATGTCCAGTCCACTCAAGATCCTTAGCTACCCTTAGTGTTGGCAATAGAGATTCTATTGGCAGTATGGCATCAAGACCATAAACAAGGTTTAAGAATGTTTCATTTAAAGTTATTTTGAATGAAACTCGATAAGCCCATAGAGAAACATGGAGATTCATTTCTCAGTCTGTCCTTCCTGAACTAACCACTTTAGTCAATACCGAGCTAACAAATTTTATTTGTATGCTCAGCTTGTACATTTTCTTGTCGATAATAGAGAGCTAATCTGTTATGGATGACCATAAATTCATTAAGCAGATACTCGATTACCTCATTGAGGAAATGAGTTCCCTTATCACTGACTATTTCTATTGGTAGTCCATATCTTGTGAGCACATACTCATATAAAAATGCGGTGGTGGTTTTGGAATCATTCTTCTGAGTTGCTTTAGACTTGAGATAAGGCTATAACACACCTTGAAACCTAAAAGACCAAGTCAGAGAGGAGAAAAAATGCTAAGAATACGCATATGATGACCACTTGAGTATTTGTGAGAAAATTTTGACGTTTGACCTTGCAAGCTGATACAACATACTGTTTCAATCACCCATAGCAAGATTGGAAGAGTTTCGACAATTAACTTGAGAGAAAACGGGTGATTTGAACCTAGGAGACTAAACACCAAAAACCTGAGTTTTAAAGCAAAACAGAGTTTCAAATTTTGTTTTAACCACATATATTTGATACTCTAGACAATGTGAACACTTGACAGAAACAGATCTAAAATCTGGACCAGTAGACATCATACACATATGATGTCTTTTTCAAATCTGGAGGTGATTTTTAGTTTCTGACTTGACTAGTAGCTTGTAAACATAGTCCACATCTCAAATATCAAGTTTGGATCAAAATTGAGCACTTAGACATCATAGGCGTATGATGTCTCAAAGGTAATTTTGAGCCCAAAAAACAAAACAAAAAAAGACAACATACACGTATGATGTCTTTTGGCAACTCTGGGGGTGATTTTCAAATTTTGACTTGACAAGTTTCTTGCAAACATAGTGCACAGCTTACATATCAACTTTTGACCAAAATTGGGCAAAGTGACATCATATGCGTTGTCAGGAGTTTTTTTGAGCAAGGGATTGCGCATATGTACATACAAATGCATGGTGCATCAAATAAAGAATTGCCCATTTTCAAGAGCCAGGTGGTTACGTGGGGCCCACATGTGTACAGGTAGGACAACATGTACATAGTGCAGCGATTTTCACTATTATCAATACTAGTGTGTTTTTTCTACAATAAGGAGGAGTTGGTAGCGCGTAAAACTTCTTGAGGAAGCTATCCGTGGGCTGACGACGTGAGGTCAGCAGGTGCGTCAGATGGCATCTAGTGGCGTCAGGAGGGCGAACGAGGTCAATATTTGCACGCGGATGAGGACGGACACAATGTGGGTGTTTATTGGTGAGAGTTATACAGAAAGGTCATCATTAGGACCACTTTTTGGGGCCACTTCACGTGGTGGCGAGATGCATTATTGGAAAAAAGCTGAGTGCCAGGTATGCGAATGATGCAAAAAGGTGACAACTATGCACTGCGAGGTCAGTTTTTGGCCTGTTCGGGGTCCGTTTGAGGTCATCTAAAAGGCCAAGGGTGCCCAAGTAAAAAAGCTAAGTGTGGGAACTGAAAAAACAGAGAGAATACCAGAAAAAACGTGGAGAAGAGAGGAGGAACAGCCGCAGGTGTGTTTTTGGGGTTTTTGGAGCCTGTTTTGGCCATAAACTTCTCATCCGAGGTCGAATTTGAGCACTTTGACATTGTAGACTAGGGTTTTGGGCCGTTCCGGACGCGATGGTGCTGTCCATTTTTCCAAATTCCTCACTCTTTTTCTGTTGTTTTTGCTGTGTAAGTTTCTCCTATGAGCGAAGCTTCTGCTCCAATTCGTGATTGTATCTGGCATATTTTACCCATATTGTGTGAGCTATTTGTCCCATTGGTGTTGTCCCAAGCTCAATTGTATCTAAACATCAGAAATTCTCCTCTTTTGAGCTGAGTTTTTTGGGTGTCTGTGTGTGTGTGTGGAGTGGGCAAGTGGATAGTCTCTCTCCTCTCACTCCAGAGGTGTGTTCCCTGTCTCGGCCAGGTGTGTTGTGTAAGCCGAGTGGTGCCCCATAGTGTGTGTGTGTATCTTCCCAAGAGTGTGTGTCGGCTCGATATAGAGGCGCTGTGTGTGTTTTCATCCCGCTCACATTCTTTTGGTGCCCCCACTGAGGATCTTCTTGGAGTACCTTCTGCTTCGAGCTTCAAGCTTCGAGATTCGGGATTACAGGTTGCAGGTTGCAGACTACAGGTTACAGGTTACAGGTTACAGGTACAGGTAGAGGTGATTAACACAGGTACAAGTAGCTGGAGTACAGTGATATACTTGTAGTGATGTCACTTGCAGTTGTTGTGGGTATGCATCACTTGGCGCCTATTTGAGCACATTGTCTGCTGAATTGTACGTTACTTGTGGAAACTGCCATTGTACGCATTTGTGGAGCCATACTTGGTTGTATTTGGCAGTCCCAACCATTTCTGAGACTTGGTCTGGAAGATAGTCATTTCTGAGACTTGACTATACGCGATTTGCATTATCCTTCGTGTGAGGGTCGATAGCGTGAGGTTTTTATTGAGCTGGGGGATTCTCAAATGTGGAGATCCTTTCGGTGATACAGGTAGCTGGAGCACCCTTTTTGTGACCTCGCCATAGGCTATGTACTAGTGAGTCCTATTTGATGCTCGGGTTCTATTGTTGGCGGTTTATGCATACTGATACAGCCTATATTTTGGGTTGTCATTGCTCTATTTCTGGGGAAACTCTGCCAAAATTTTTCCAAGTTATGATGGCTGGTTTTTTGGTCTTTTGAGCCATTTATGCTATTATGTTGCTGAAATTTTGGCAAAATCAGAGGTTAAGTCAGGTGTGCCTTCTTGGGAGCTTCATGGTTGGCTTTAATGGATGATCAAAATGGCCCTCAATTCACTCCATTTCATTTAACTCAAAGAATCCAGATAAATGTTCATGTGTCCAGGAAGATCTTTTTCCAGCAGCGCATAGTCTTTATGTTTGGGCCAAGAAGATTGAGAGAGATCCTGGAATGTCCTTTGCCTGTTGTCATTCCGATGATTAACTATGAAAACTCATTTGATGTGCATGTGTTTGTCCTTATCTAAAGATGAGCTCTGTTGAAGTTTCTGGGTATTGGGTAGTGAAAAGTTTTGGGTTCTTGCACGTGTGTTCGAAGGGGTTCTCAAAGCATCATAATTTGGGTAGCCATGGCTTTCTCTTATCCGGAGTTTCATGGAAGAAGTGATGAAGATGTGGAAGAATTTTTGGAAAAGATGGAGGTTGTCTCCATTAGCAACCATATTCATGACCCTACGCAAATTTGTTTGAAGAGTGATGCACGAGTTTGGTCTAAAGCATTTGAAGAGGAGTTGCATGTGGCTGATCCATCTGTAAGGTTGAGTTGGGACAATCTACGACATGGGTTGGAAGTGGAGTTTGTGAAGATAGAAGATCCTGACAAAGTGTGGCAAGAAGTACAAGGTTTGGTGTAGAAGGAAGGTGAGCTAGTAGATGCGTACATACATAAGTTTTCATTGGCATGGGAGCGAATGTGCAAGGCTTTAGAACCACAGGTACCCCCGCCTGACATGATGAAGAAGGACAGGTTCTTGGCTAGTCTTTGGGAGAATATACGTTGGAGAGTGGAGCTAAAGAAGCCTAGGACATATGAAGATGCACTAGAGGTATCAAGGAACAAAGAGTGGAAGTTGAGGAAAATGAGCCAGTTAGGGGTGGAGTCTTTGCCAATGAGGTCTGAATTTCAGCCTATAGAGTCTTTACAAGGGCGCATGTCAGGGGTTCATCATGAACCAGTGGTTCGTGTTACTACTTAGGTGATGCCTTGTTAGTGGTGAAGCAAGTGCTGGGTGTGTGGAAGAGCAAGAACACCTCATTGAAGGAAATGTGCTTCAGAATTAAAGGTCTGTTAAAAAAGTTTGAAGCATGGAGCATCAAACACATTGAACGTGCTCTAAATGGAGAGGCACATGAAGCAGCTCAAGGCATGATTGGGGAGCTATTCGTGTTGAGGACCAATTTACCTCTTTATCATGGCCGGGAGAGTTTGGCTCAAGAAGAGGAGTTTTTGCTAACAGGAATCATTCCAAAGGAGATTCAGAAGTCTAAGAAGTATGGCTTTGTGCGTAGAGCATACAGGTACAAATTGATTGGTGATGTCTTATACATGAAAGGGGTTGATCTCGTGTTGAGACGTGTACCTTGGCGGGAGGAGCTTTACAGAGTGTTGGAAGAGAATCATGAAGGCGCATGTGGTGGCCATTTTGCTCTAAAGATCACCTTGCATAAGATTTTGCAAGAGGGGTATGTATGGCCTAGTTTGCACAAGGATGTTCACCATTGGTGTAGGTCTTGCAATAGGTGTCAAGCATTTGGGAAGAGAGTGTTGAAGCCAGAGCTACGAAAAACCATTATGGCATTTGATGTATTTGAAAAGTGGGGGATTGATGCAATAGGCCCGTTACCTATCACAAGCAGGGGTAAAAGCTATATCTTGACGGCAATGGACTATCTCTCTAGATGGGCAGAGGCTATAGCAGTAAAACAGATCACTGCAAAGGATGTGGCAAAATTTGTGTATGATGAAATATGTTGCAAGTTTGGGGTTCCATTAGAGCTACTTTCAGATAAGGGGCCAGGATTTAGAGCTAAACTACTAGACTTCTTATGCACAAAGATGAAGATTAGGCACCAGCATACCACTCCTTATTACCCGCAGTGTAATGGCTTAAATGAAAGATTCAATGGTGAGTTGGTACAAATTCTTTCTAAAGGAAAGAATGGGGATTTGGAATTGCCTAGTGCATTATGGGCTTACCGTACTTAGGTGAAGACAGGTACAGGGTTTACTCCATTTCATTTGGTGTATGGAAAGGAAGCACTATTTCCTGTGGAGGTAGAGTTCCCTGCGGTCAAGATCTTAGAGAAGTTGCTTGGGTCGCCTAGTGATGCATTCAAAGAGAGGCTCTTGCAGTTACAAGATGTCCAGTTGGATAGGATGAGCGCATTGGAGCATTATGGGCAGATGCAGGATAAGGCTTTGGCAAAGATAAATGAAAAGGTTAAAAGTAAGGGTATCAAGAAACATGACTTGGTTTTGCGCTACAACAGTAAGCTGGACAACACCTTCCAAAAGAAGTTTCAAATTAAGTGGGAAGGCCCTTTCAAGGTAGTGGAGTGTTTTCCAAATGGCACATATCAGCTGGCTAACCTGGATGGTGTTCTACATAAGTCAAGGGTAAATGGATTGCGTCTTAAATTGTATCATGCTAGATTGATGATGGTGGAGCAAGATGAGCTGTCTGTGGAGCAAGCAATGTTGGTGAAGGATGAGGAGACCTGTGATGCGGCGAGTCTCATATCTCTCTTTGCTGCTGCTGATCATGAATGATCTAGCACGCTAGGGGATGGGCAAATTATGTCAGGAGTTTTTTTGAGCAAGGGATTGCGCATATGTACATACAAATGCATGGTGCATCAAATAAAGAATTGCCCATTTTCCAGAGCCAGGTGGTTACGTGGGGCCCACATGTGTACAGGTAGGACAGCATGTACATAGTGCAGCGATTTTCACTATTATCAATACTAGTGTGTTTTTTCTACAATAAGGAGGAGTTGGTAGCGCGTAAAACTTCTCGAGGAAGCTATCCGCGGGCCAACGACGTGAGGTCAGCAGGTGCGTCAGATGGCATCTAGTGGCGTCAGGAGGGCGAACGAGGTCAATATTTGCACGCGGATGAGGACGGACACAACGTGGGTGTTTATTGGTGAGAGTTATGCAGAAAGGTCATCATTTGGACCACTTTTTGGGGCCACTTCACGTGGTGGCGAGATGCATTATTGGAAAAAAGCTGAGTGCCAGGTGTGCGAATGATGCAAAAAGGTGACAACTATGCACTGCGAGGTCAGTTTTTGGCCTGTTCGGGGTCCGTTTGAGGTCATCTAAAAGGCCAAGGGTGCCCAAGTAAAAAAGCTAAGTGTGGGAACTGAAAAAACAGAGAGAAGACCAGAAAAAACGTGGAGAAGAGAGGAGGAACAGCCGCAGGTGTGTTTTTGGGGTTTTTGGAGCCTGTTTTGGCCATAAACTGCTCATCCGAGGTCGGATTTGAGCACTTTGACATTGTAGACTAGGGTTTTGGGCCGTTCCCGACGCGATGGTGCTGTCCATTTTTCCAAATTCCTCACTCTTTTTCTGTTGTTTTTGCTGTGTGAGTTTCTCCTATGAGCGAAGCTTCTGCTCCAATTCGTGATTGTATCTGGCATATTTTACCCATATTGTGTGAGCTATTTGTCCCATTGGTGTTGTCCCAAGCTCAATTGTATCTAAACATCAGAAATTCTCCTCTTTTGAGCTGAGTTTTTTGGGTGTCTGTGTGTGTGTGTGGAGTGGGCAAGTGGATAGTCTCTCTCCTCTCACTCCAGAGGTGTGTTCCCTGTCTCGGCCAAGTGTGTTGTGTAAGCCGAGTGGTGCCCCATAGTGTGTGTGCGTATCTTCCCAAGAGTGTGTGTCGGCTCGATATAGAGGCGCTGTTTGTGTTTTCATCCCGCTCACAGCGTATGATGTCTCAACCCTAAATCTAGGGAAAATTTTTAATTTTTGCTAACACAAATCCTTTTGACTTGTTGTTTAGAACCTGTGTTTCAAATTTCATATCATTTGGAGCACATTTGACCCAAAAAAGTCAAAAGTCGGAAATTGACAAGAAAAGCCTAATCTGACCTTAGCTTGCACAAACAATGGTCAAATTGATTTTCGTGATTTGGTAGAGGGTTAGGGTGACACAGAGAATCAACAGAACAAAAATCTCCAGAATCTGTGAAAAAGGACATTATATGCATATATAGTATTTTTTGGCAAATCTGGAACAGATTTCTCAGTGAAGTTGACAGAAGTCTTCCATCTGATCAAACAATCCCATTAACCAAGTGTCATTCAGTTTGGATCATGTTTGTCCACAGAAATTAGGAATAACAAACTGCTAAGATTGAAAAGTCGGACTCCTCGAGAAGGAGTAAAGTATTCCAGATCTGACAGATATCTCCAGAACAACCAACAAAGATTAAGGGAACACGTCTCGTTAGGAGATATGGAGATAAATCCATTAGCAACTCTTAGACAAGAAGCTATAAAAGGTCTTGGAGAACAAATGCTACCACTTAGGAGACTACATACATGAGGCAGACTTGTTCTCTCAGTACAGTGATTCATCACAAACAACAGAGTCCATGCTAAGCCAACTACAGGATTTGATCTAGATCAAGAAAAGCTAATAGAGGAGTTGGATCAAAGACTTGGTCCTATTGTTAAGCCAAAGTTTAGGGAACCCCTGTGGTATGAGAAAGATCATAATTGGACCAATCACACAATAGAGGAGTGCTACTACACAGGGTCTGTGCGAGATAGAACCTATGAACGACCACTAGCACCAATACAAGCACCAAGGTATGCACACGCGAAATTGCTAGTACCCCCAAGTTTTGAGAGAGTAACACCAGTCGTCCGGGGACAACCACAACTTATGTCAAAGGTCAAACCTATAGGACTGAGAAACACAACAATGGTGGGACAACCGAGGATGCAACCACTAGTAATGACCTCAATGTTTTACAATGAGCCTAGGAGATACTATCCTTTAGGAGCACAAACGGGATATGGAGCACAAGGAATGGTAAGGCCAAAACAACCAATACCGCCTACGGCCCAACCAATAGAGGAAAGGTATAACATGGACAAAAAAACGTTGAGATTCATTGAAGAGAGAGGTATGGCAGGGTGGCAACCTGCTTACAACCACCAAGAAAAGCCAGAAGCCCTACAAATGAGGTTAGGCTATAATAAATGTAGTGGTAACCATTTGATAAACGATTGTCCACACACAGAAGTTGTGCCAATCAATGTTTATTGCCGTAGTTGTGCCACAGATCATTTCATTTGTGATTGTCCACTGAACCCAAATAGGGTAGCAAAGGCTGCAAAAAATACTGAGCCTATCGTACAGTTACCTAGTAGCTTCGAACACGATAATGTTGTGCATGTTAAAGCCATGACGAGATAAAAAATGCAAAAAGATGTTGAAACCCCGTCAAGTGAAGAGCCTAAAACGGATATTCCAAGCGCGACACGAAGACAACGTAATACATGGAAAGCTAGGAAGGCAAGGATGAAAGTGAGAAAAGAATGTGAGGAAGCAATCCTAGCAGAAGAGTTAAGACAAACGAGATAAAGATTAGAGAAATTAGAGAGTCAAAACAAAATTCAAGAAGATGACTTTGAAAAGGAGAAGACAAAAAACGGCAACGAAACCAACAAGTGTGAGCTTGGAAGGGTCGGGGTTAGTTGAAAAGGTACACAAACCATTGAATGCACTGATGAGAGCTTACGAAGCAAGAGTAAAGAACACTCAAACCCAGGAACAATGTTGGTTGATATATCCGAACGCAGAACTCGAAAAGCAGAGACTAGAGATGTGTCAGAAAATGATCAAGACGGCACAAGCTCTATTAGAACTGCCGAGAGAAAAACTAGAGCATGAGACAGGAAACCCAACTCAAATAAATACTATCCCTTCACCACTTGAACAGATGGCTGAAACCGCTAAAAATGCACAAAAAGCTAAGAGAACAAATAGGGATGAATACATAGTCATGAACTCAACTGATCAGGAGATGGAAAGTTTTCATCCTCTGATACAAAGGTCTTATAAAAGAGACAAAGATTATGATGAGTTTTGAAAACAAGTGAGAGAGGCAAACTTAGCAAATGAGCTAAGTTTTCAAGCTAATCAGACAAATGGGGAAAAGGATATCAAAAACCCACCCATCGAGGAATTTGAGGCAGGATCTCAGATAGACCTAGATCTGCACTCATACTAGGGAGATAGAGGCTCTGTTAGAACAGTAGAGACTAAAACTCATTCACTGAAGACCTTACCTTCATACTTAGGAGAATACGAAGCAAAATCTAAGATTAGAGCGCTTCCCTCATGAGGAATCTCTTCAGAAAAAGTTGTGGACTCGCAAGGATTGATAGAGATTTTGTCAACACGAGTGACATGCACTATCACCCTAGATGAGCTTTTAAGACTACGACCAAATATGTGGGCAATGATAGGAAAATTCTTAGAAAAATTTGGCGTAAAAGACCCAACTTCAAAGATGCAAGAAGGGATACGAGAGATGAATAAACCGCAAAAAAATGCAAAATCGGTACCTTTGAACAAGGTCGGAGAGTATTGTGAAGGAGAGAATGGGAATACAACTTTACCAGTTGCATTCCAGGGATTAAAAACGATGGCAATACTTGACAGCAGAGCAGGGTTGGCCATTGCCACAAAAGAAATATGGAAGAAATGGGAAAACCGGCAATCAGGAAAACACGGTTGAAACTCCAACTAGCTGATAGACATATGCAGAAACCTTTGGAACTCTTAGAGAAAGTCAAAGTGACTTCTTGCGGGACTGAGTATGAGCATACATTTTCCATTGTTGATTTTGGCAAGGAGAGCAACTATCATCTCATACTGGGAAGACCATTCATGAGATAGCTGAAAATGGTCTAGGATTAGTGTTACGACCACATATACCTAAGACACAAGGAAACCACGACACGAGTAAACTTGAAAGACCATAGTTACAAGGATGTGAATGGAACACCTGTGGAGGATTTTGATTCAGCTACATTAGCAGGAACAGAACTTCCAGCTTGGCTAGGTAAACCCAAAGAGCTATGGATGTGTGGAGATTCAAATTGTGGAAGCCTGAAATGCGAGGAATGTGTCTTAGAAAGAGCGATTGAGGATGAAACTTACATTGGTGAACCCTTGCCAGAGGAAGTTCTTGAATCATTAGAATGGACACACATTCTTGCCACACTAGATGTCTGTGCGATTCCACATGGTCCCACAATAAAGTTTGCGACAAAGACGGATACGATGTAGTTTCGTATTTCATGATGGGAGTAGTGATTGATAAGGAAACAGATTAGAGTGATACACGAGCAAAAAATGATGAACGAGAAAAGATCAATGAAGAGGATATGTCTCACGACATTTCGGATTGTCTAGATTGGGAAAATGACGCAGACAAGGAGTCCCCAGACAACTCTAGTGCACAAGAGGAAACAATCAAGGTGTCAGTGACCGGAGCTATCGACGAAGTCAAGGACCAGCAAGAAGTTCAAGAAGTGATGCTTACACAAAGCTTTAGCAAGTGCGCATAATCTGCTAAACTCAGTGAAATGGCAGAGAAGCTTAATTTACAAGAAGCTGACACAAGATTCAAGGCACAAGAATGAAAGATTACTAAAGCATGCAAGGAGGACATGAAAGACCTGGTACTGAACAAGAAGATCAAATTCTTGATAAGTACGCATGAAGGAGTCAAGCTAAATTTCACAGCAGAGATTGATCACATTGCCACGACGAATGTTATGTCATATGGCATGTGGTTACTTTTAGGTAAACCGGAGCTTTATGAAATTCAAGTAAAGGTTTTTATGTCACCGGGAATAGAAGTCATAAGTTTGGGGATTGTAGAGGCGACCCTTAAACTACAGTCCAAAGAAGTAAAAGACAAATTTCTAGTGGTGGACTCTCAAAAAATGAGTACAAACTTGATTTTGTCCAAGCAATGGGCGAAAATGTTTGAAGAAGCACCTGAATCTTCAACAGTGGTCAAGCCTACGACAACTCAAAGATCTTTGGCCACTATCGACGAAGGAAAAGCTAAAGCAAGTGAAACAGTGTTCTACAACCAAAATCCTTCACTTCAGTCAAAGTCTTTAGCCCAGCCGATTCACGTACACGAAGAAGTCTCTACATCAAAATCCAATGCCTCGACAACACAATGGAAACCAAAGCGCAAAGTCTATCAACCAAAGTTTCCATCGCAACAAAGACTCCACAAAAGAAAGAAACAGGTCAAGTGTTATTATCCAAGGAGTACATCAAGGACAAAGATCCAATTTGGGTACCAGCATCAAAAGAATCACTACAAGCAAAAGTCACAGGTTGGATAGCATCAAACAGTTCAATCATTGCTCAAGGCTACTATGAAGAGAACATCAAAGTATTGGTCAAAAAACCAAAAGGTAACAGCTTGGACATACCCAGCATGTGGTATCTCTTCACAACAAGATCAACAAGGCATCAAGCGCAGGTCTAATTGTTCATACGGGAGTAAAAACACGTACAGGAAGAAGAAGCAAAGACCTTCCAAGCAACAAACATTGAAGTAGTTTTGGATACCAAAGTCAGAGTTCTGCGATGAAAATACCCCACAAAGTCAAGCTAAGGTCACACAGCAAGCAGTGCAATGAATGATCCCAGTCAAGCTACTGGAAGCACAAGGATACTATACAGGTAACACTCAAATTTTTTTGCCAAAGATTAAAGCTTCCCCTGAGATCATGAAGAAAACTCATGTAGCACAACGTGCCCAACAACGACAACCCAACTACACAACCATGAGTGCTACAACTCCAAGGTGGATCCCTCGTCATTTACTACAGGAGCAAGGCTTTTACAAAGGTAACAACAATATTTGGACACTGAAGCCAAAGGACCATCATGTCGAACAAGCAACAAGGCAAGTGGAAAAGCAGGTCACACAAGGACCAAGGACAACTTGGATTCCAAAACCTATAGCCGGAACTCAACAATAGAGACCCATAACTAGTCTACAGCCTCTTCTCAACAAAGCTAAAGTAAGGATACAAGAAGAAGTCATAGTTTTAAAGAACACAGTCTGGAAGAAGACTTCATCAACCATTTCTTCAACCTCAAAACCTGTCTCACCACGCAACATCAGTGTGCTACCAAAGCATGAAGAGCAGGTAATTGTCAATGTATTTGACAAACTGGCATCACAAAACCAAACCAAAGAGAATGGCCTAAACCTCAATAACACATGGAATTGGATTTCAGGACGTGATCAGGTAAGTCCAAGTCGCCATTAAAAATACATGGCATAAGAGTCTAGAGTCGGGCAGCTGAGCCACTAAATAAGCAAAGTGTCAGACCCAAGCTTCAAGTCTAATATTTTCTTTGTGGTCTATGAGTCTAGCTAATAGATATAAGCTCAAGCTAGAGAGTTGAGCATACATAAAGTCATGTCGCTCATGCTGGAAGAGGTGAGCATAAGAGTCGAAGTCTATTAGTTTACACGGTGGAGAAAACGGAGTAGTCCAAAAACACTCACGCACTTGATGTAGGAAGGAAGAGTGGAGAAACCTCGTCAACAAAAACCCTTCTTGTGCGAAGTGATAGGTTTTGCTACACTTGCTCTAAGAAGAACCCCTCAATACTCTTCTCTGACACCACATCTTGTTTAACATGCATAACTCTGTGCAAGCATATATATGTCCTCACATTGGACCTATGCATCAGACACTCTTTGCTATTCCAGCCATGCACTTACAAAGTGTCAGACCCAAGTCTAATATTTTCTCTGTGGTCTATGAGTCTAGCAAATAGATATAAACTCAAGCTTGAGAGTTGAGCATACATAAAGTCATGTCGCTCATGCTGGAAGAGGTGAGCATAAGAGTCGAAGTCTATTATTTTACACGGTGGAGAAAACGGAGTAGTCCAAAAACACTCACGCACTTGATGTGGGAAGGAAGAGTGGAGAAACCTCGTCAACAAAAACCCTTCTTGTGCAAAGTGATAGGTTTTGCTACACTTGCTCTAAGAAGAACCCCGCAATACTCTTCTCTGACAGAGCATCTTGTTTAACATGCATAACTCTGTGCAAGCATATATATGTCCTAACATTGGACCTATGCATCAGACACTCTTTGGTGTTCCACCCATGCACTTAGAAAAAAACAGGATGATGACTCGGAATGCAACGGAACTTCACAAGAAGTTTAACCTTATAGAGATCAAAGCAACCATGGAGTATCTCCAGGTTTGGACAACCAAAAGTGGGTCTAAACATCCGATTCGTCGGCAGACACACAAAGCATCATTTTGGTATAACGGCCAAATTTGGCAACCATTCGCCACAAAACTTTGCAAAAAGCTTTGAATGACCATCAATGACAAATTTCTACAACCAAAATCCAAGGCGATGACATTTCACTTACCAATGTGGAAAAAGACGCTTTCCGGAAACTAAATGGGAAAAAGTGCCCGATTTTGACTTCCGGACAGGTCTGTTTTCAGCTAGTAAAAGGTGGCGATTCAGGTCGATTCCCTCACACCCCGACTGTTTTTGCGAGATCTACAACTTTGCAGAAGAAACTTTTTGCAAATTCCTCACTGATTTTCTGATATTCAGCTCAGAAAATTTCAGGTTTTCCGCTTTGGCGCAGTATCGGAGTTTGATGCACTTTTGGAAGCAAGAGGTGCTCAAAATTAAGTGCAAAAATTATGAGCTGAAAATGTGATTTCAGCTTCCGCAGAGCTTGTGGTTTGAGATTTTGTGGTAGATTTGGGCAAAGAATCACGGAGACGTATACACACCAACACTGATCTCTTGAGAGACACGGTTGTTTGAAACACATAGATACAGCTTCTCTCACAGGTTTCACAGGAAACTTTGGCAAAAAGTGGTGTAAAAACAATCCAGGTCAACCTGAACCATATAGATGACTTCCCAACAACTCACACAAGCTCGAAATACAACTCTCAAGGACTAAGATCAAGAAAAGTCTACATCGAAACCAAAAGACGGACTCGAAGAATGAAATGCCTACAAAGGGGGCTTTTAGCTAAACTTGTGATTTTTAAAGTTGAAAACTAGCTACAAGGGCTTAGGGCACACGCACAACACAAGCCTTGCATGAAAAAAGCATTTTTGACAAATCATACATCATACCCATATGATGTCTCACAACATTTTTGCACATAACACTCCACTTCTGAGTTCATATTCACTATATACATGCTAAGACCATCCAAAATACAAAGTTACAGGAGATTTGGAGCTAGTTAATCAATTGCAAACCCAAAAAACGCAAAGAAGGGCATAAAACCGACATATGACCCTAGACTTGTAAAAATAGCTCCAAATCAAGTGAAACTTTGTAGGAGTGGTGTAAATAACATGCACATTCCATCTGGATATCAAAAGTGCAATTTGGCCAAAAAAGACATCATACCCATATGATGTCTTTTCACTCATTTTGGGCTAGAACTTAATGTTTTTCATCATATTCTCATTATACGCATAGAATATAAGCCACACAACAATTTTGGTACCATTTGGACAAGTATATGGCCACATTAGTCCACTTAGCGGAAAATTCCCGACCTAAATCCTATTTTTATTCAAACTTAATCATATTCAACTTCATATGATGATTTGAGTACAAACAGTACTTTACCACCATGTAAGGAGCGCACAGAACCAAAATCATGCAAAAAATCCACAAAAGACATTATACCCATATGATGTCTCATGGAGCAATTTTGACCCAAATTCTTTTCAAATTCCATAAGATGATTACTGAAGCCATTATAAAGCCAAATCCAAGCTAGAAAACCAAAATGAGCCAAATTGGGCCATATGGACATCATATAGGTATGATGTCTCCAAGGCACTTTGGTACATTTCAGAGCTATTTTGACCATATAGAATTGTTCAACATGTGATATGAGAGCCATCTACAAAGTTTTTTCCCATTTGGACCCCAAATTCCAATCCTCACTCAATATCTCAACAAAAGCCTGATTAGGACTAAAGTGGCCATAACTTGATCAAATGAGATTTAATTGCAAAATCAGGCATATATCTATGATGTACATGCTATCAACTATATCCATATCAAATATCAAGTGATTTTGAGCACTTCGACATCATACCCATATGATGTCTCTAGCATGAAAATGCACCCAAAATTCATATTTTTCCATATGCATTGCATCCTTAGGCCCTGAATAGCTTATGTTTCAATTTTGAAGTCATTTGGATATTTAAAAGCTTAGTTTTGGCAATCAATATGAAAAGGACGCTAACCTTTGAAATTGGAGTTACAGAAGCTATGGATACAGGAAAGTCACCTACAAAGCGGAAAAGAACCATACTCAAGGACAAAATAGCAGAAACAGAACCCAACACCGAAGCCTACGAAGACATGGATGGAAGAGCCAATCCTTGAAGAGCAAGGAATCAAGGTTTATCAAGGGACATTCAGAGATCCTAACCATCGGCAACCAAAGAGCCATCGGGATTCCACTGAAGCAAAGCTCAAAGACGTCATGTCAGGAACGACATGAACGCGGAGGGGGGGAGTGTTGAGCCGAAGGACAACACAACCACACTTTTGCAACTATTCATTGTAATAAATGTCTTGCCGATATTATTTTTCATTGAGCCAATCATTTGTAATTAGCGGGACTCGATTGAGTTTCCAGATTTTATTCCATTCAAGTAGGCAGGATAGTTGTGTCCGCATTTGTAAGTAGAGATGATTTCACACCTCCAAGGTTGAGGTATAAAAGACAACTTTTGTAAACCTAAGGGAGACTTATCATTAATCAAAAGTTGCATTTTTTAGCGCGATGACTGTGTCTGAGAGAGAGTAAGAGAGAGAGAGTCTTATCCTCTGCCTACACGAGCTACGGAGTAGCCATTCAAGAAGCGACACCACCATTGCGATAGCAATGGCAAGGGCTATGCACCAATACCAAGCGTGCGTGCATTCGGCTTCTATGCGAGGCGAACTCCCACAAGCTTCTTTGTGAGTTTTCTCTTGATCTGTGTGTCGGAATACAACGTGCTATATATCGATAGAACCGCAGCGAGTAGAAGTACACATTAGAACCATCGAAGTCGAGATTCGGTGACCTATAATTTCTGGCATGTCTTCATATGCGATTACCTCACGGAGTGTTTGCAGGTTGAGATTAGAGTGTAAATTCATAGGGTACTGTCCTTACGTGGTGTATAGACTCCCCTTTGAGTTTGAAGCTGATTCGATGACTTTTGATTATGTTTCGGATAGCGTTTGCTCGTAGGACGGATTTCAGTCATTTGCGTTTTTAGAACTTAGATTTTATTTCCTTAGTAGTGATTGTCTCTAGAAGGTCGAGTAGGTGATTGACACCCATCTATTTGTTTACATGCGCCTGCCGGTCAAGCTCCTTCCTCGTCTGACATTCTTGTTTGTTGGTTGAGTTCTCGCTATTACAACATCCGCTAGCGGCGTAACCGCCCAACAATGTGTCAATGGTCAAATTTTTTTATATATGTGTTTTTCTTAAACCAATATTGTTATTGCTTAAAAGTACATTTTTTTCTCGTAAACATAAGCTCAAAGACATAAATCCAAGTACAAGATTCTCAAACTCATATCCTATTCATTTTAAGAAACCAAGATAGACACACACACACACACACACACACACACACATATATATATATATATATATATATATATATATATATATATATATAGAGAGAGAGAGAGAGAGAGAGAGAGAGAGAGAGAGATTGCCTCCTCGGTGCCCAACACCTTGTGTCACATCGTAAAGAGTGGGAGCTAAGACAAATAGAGGTGATGCTGGAAGTTTCACTCAATGGGATGGGTTCAAGGATGTGAAAGGTTGCAAAAATTGGCAAAAAAAATGGATTTGTAATTTATAGCTAGAGAGAGAGGGGGGGAGATAGAGAGAGGCATAGAGAGAAAATTAAGCTCATTCATTTAGGAAGATAGGAGAAACATTCACATGAAATACTTGACAAAGTGGAGACAACGGAGGGGTGTGGGGTGAGAGACAAAGAGAGAGTGAGAGAGAGGGATTCACTCACTTCAAGAGAGTACAGAGAAACGATTTGACTAGTTTGTTCATGTGGACAAAATAGAGAGTAGAGGAAGATGGGGAGGGAAAGAGGCAGATAGTGTGTGTGTGTGTGCACGTGTGTGTGTGTGTGCGCATCACGGGTAGAATGAGGAAGAATTGAGGAGGGGAAGAGAGAGAGAGAGAGAGAGAGAGAGAGAGAGAGAGAGAGAGAGAAATAGATAGATTGATAGATTGATAGAAAGATATACACCAAGCTCACTCACTTATAGAGAGTGAAGGGAAACATTGTCACTAGAGATTTCACTGGGTGGACTAAACTGAGAGTTGGACAAAACTTGAGGAGAGAGGAGAAACATCCTCACTCAAGATTTGACAGGGTAGACAATACTAAGAAATTGAGAGAGAAGACCAAAATCAATCAATAAGGGAGAGCCAGGAGCAACATTGTGATTGAGATTTTGATCATGTACACAAAAATCAAGGATGAAGAGATGAGAGAGGGGGGGGGGACCAAGCTCACTTACATAGGGAGAGTGAGGGCAAGCATCCTCATCAGATATTTGGCCAGGTGGACAAAGTGAGGGTTATAGAGAGAGAGAGAGAGAGAGAGATAAAGAGGGGGGGGGGGCAGAGAAAGGGATTCACTCATGTAAAGAGAGTAGAGAGAAACAATTTGACTAATTTTTCCACCTAGACAAAACAAATACTAGAGGAAGATGGGGAGGGAAAGAGGGAGATAGAGTGTGTGTGTGTGTGTGTACATCACGGATAGAATGAGGAAGAATTGAGGAGGGGAAGAGAGGGAGGGAGACACATGGAGAGAGAGAGAGAGAGAGAGAGATTTTATTATCGTCCTCGGAGGTCAAATATGACCTACGTGACCAAAGTTACATGTGATGTAGTATGTGTATGGTTGATGAGTGACTCTCGATGCTCCAAAATTGTGGTGATGAGAGTCGCAATGGGGAGATCACACTATGGCTCAGAGAGAAATTGTGTAGGTCTAGGTTATGGATGAAAATGTGAGAGAAGCAAGTTCGGATGTGACCAAAAGCTGAGCACTCTAGTAGTGTGTGGTACTCAAAATCGTGAACTTGCAATGAGAATAATGTGCACAGTTGATTTGACTCTTCTCCATTGCCCCAACACTCTATCTCGCATCGAAGGAAATGGGAGCTAAGACAAATGGCTGCAATAGTGTGTATCATAGACAAGGTTATAGGCTCAAGCATCTAAGTGTGAGTACGGTTTCTACTTTCAGTGAAGAACGTGGTTTTGTAGTTGGGGGCAATATGGGTGGTGTAATGTATGAAGTGTGACCCACCGGATTTCTCCCAAGTCGTAATACATTGGAACACCATTTTAGATAATTTGGGAAAATCCCGTTTCCCAAATTCTTAATGTGTATGCTAGGATTGTGATATTTAATGATTTTTAAGCTCTAGTTGCCTTTAATTTAGGTAAATTATCATGATTGTATGAGTCTATTTTAATTTCTCTACTATAAAATTTAAGAATAAACCTCCAATATAGTTTTTGGAAAGAGGATTTGTATGACATCAGTGCTTTTCAAAATTCAACAAATGCTTCTAGAAGTAGCTTCTCAAAAAATGAGGTGTCAAAAAAACCAATTGATAAAGCAATTAAAAAAGATAATATGTAAAGGCAAATACTATTAAACACTCTTGTCATGATTTGGTGACCTTAATCCATGTATAACAAAATACTTGGTCATGGTTTTGTAGCATGCTATCAAGTTTTAAATACACGATACTTTAACACTAGGTTGGTGACCTAACAGGACATAAAAGTGTCCTTTCAGGGTTTTGAAAAAAACATCCAAAACCATAGTAGATCCACTCATTTTGTATAATCCTTTCATGAGGTTATAGTTCAAGGACTACTACACATGGAAAAAATAAGAAACTTATAAAATTTCTCATCTTTTGGTGACACCAAGCCTCCAAAGTTGATAGACCAGTACATTTTCATCAAAACAGTCATTTCTTAAGTTTTGTTGCATAAAAATAAGATTAGGGATTTTTGTAGGACTTGAGATAAATTCCCTAGTTAACTTCAATGGGTTGGTGATCAGACCATATGATTGCTTCTGACTCACTATTTTTTGTTTTGCCAAAAGAAATAGGTACAGAAAAGTTGAATTTTTACCATTCTGCAAACCTATCATCAAAGTCTCTATAGCCACGTTCAATACAAATAATATATGCATGTTTTCTTAGTTCCATATTGTCCTTTAGGTTCATAAGGAGCCATGAAGCATGTCAAAAGAATAATACATCTCTTACCAAGGGGAATCTTGGAGACAAAGATGAAGTGCTAAATACAGCAAACATGAAAAAACTGGGTTCAACATTATGAGTTGTAGAATCCCATAGAAACTATTCAATATCTAGCCAAATTTGATCCTTATGACTAGATATGGTTACTACCTACAAAATGCATGTAGTCTTCACAAGAAACTAACAATATTGAAAAAGCTATACTTGATATAATAGAATGTTTCGTTTTCTTCTATAATTGAAAAAATCAACCATCGTTGTCTACTATGAAAAATAGGGTATTAGGTCCCCAGAACTCAACGAATATTAGCTTTATGTTACAATATGCGACATAGAAAATCAAAACTGCATTTCGATATCATGAAAGCCACCAAAAAAATCATAGAAGTGCTAAAATTGGCTAAAAAACAGGATTTGACCATTTTTGTAATTTGGTCATAACTTACAACTTTAACATATATTTCTCCCTAGAAGCATCAGGACATGTTGAGGACTACTAAAGATAGTTCTCTAGCATTATAGACCTCACAAACATGAATTCTAGAGTGGTATAGTTGCAAAAAGTTGAAAAAAGCCAAAAACAGGACCCGTTTTTTGACACAGTTTAGGTTGTGAAATGTTGTGCAAGGACAAGGTTAAAGATGGAATTGATATTCCAAAAAAATGTCCAGTTTTTTTCAGCTCATGAGACAACTTTCTAGACAGATAGCACCTCAAAATCCATTTTGAAACTCTTGACATAATTCAAGGAAAATGGTCACTTAACAGGACATAAAAGTGTCCCATTACCAACCTAGTGTTAAACAACGTTCAACTAATATTTCACACTTAAAAATTCAAAACAATACTATATAGTATTCTATGGCTATAAGACCATGAGATGCCATCTATTGCACCTATGGCCTTAAGGCCATATGGTGCTGTTTGTAGACATGTCTATGACTTTAATATGTCTCTTTATGACCTCAAGGCCATAGGGTTAGGATTGTTAGTTCGTCCCAACGTATAAAGAGATCCAGTCCTTCAATGCCATATGGGACTTTATTTATGTGACACCCTATGTCCTTAAGGCTGTAGGTTGTCTTAGGGCCCCAGTGGTTTTTTTTATGCCAATAAGAAACCCTTCTATCCTCTATGTTGACACTCTATGTCCCCAGGCGCACAAGGTGTACCTCGTATGCTATTTAGAAATCCTTTATTCTATATGTTGTCACCATATGGCCTTAGACCATAGGGTGCCCTCTATGCTAGTAAGAAATCCTCTATACTCTGTGTTTGCACCCTATGGACCTAGGGCCACAAGGTACCCTCTATGCTAGTAAGAAATACTCTATGCTCAATATTGAGACCATGTGGCCCCAAAGCCATAGGATATCCTCTATGGTAGTGAGAAAAACCCTCTATGATCTATGTTCACAAACAATTAAAAAATCTAAACAATACTATAGAGTATCCTATGGCCCTAAGACCATAAGATGTCATCTATTGCACCTATAATTCCATTTGGTATTTTATTTAACTATACAAAGTTAGATGAGGCACTTACTTAGATAAACTATCATAATTCTAACTTTCAAATTATTTCTTAACATAAAACTACAATATAAAAACTCCTAATATAAGTTTGTGTCAAAGAATCAATGTTAAGATGAAGATTTTTTACATCAAGTACATGCTTTAAAACTTCACTCAAAGGTTTTAGAGATGGTGTCTCAAAAAAAGGAGGTGTTTAAAAACACCATTTGATGTGAATAATATGAATTGTATACATTGATTATGTCAAAATAGTATAAAGTATAAACATAAAGATTACCACTAACTTGACAGTTTCATAAAAATGATGGTCTTCATCGCATGTACAATAAAGTACTAACTAGAAAGAGTATGATATCTCCAAGATTGAGGGTGTTAAAAAAAAACCGTTTTGTAACACTACCAAATGTCAAGAACATTCTAATTGTTTGGATCACTTAATAAAGACAATTAATAAGAAGAAAAAGTTAACAATACCATAGAAGCATTAAACAATGAAACCAAAGAACTTGAATGAGAGAAGTCTCAGGACAATAGGATGCACTTAATTAAAAAAACAATTTAAAGATGTTTCAAGATATCCCACAACATTCCATCAGGTTTAAATTTTGAAAAGTACACATTGCCAATACTTGGTAGATGGTATTTAGAATACTTAACTAGTACACTTAAAATGGCCTCCTTCTCTTGAGATTTTGAGTCCTTTGAGACATATAACATTGCATTACATAGTGAGTCTCAGGATTAGGATGGAACATTACAAAATTTCTTATGGTATAGTCTCTCTTGTCTTTAGCATATAACCATCCACATAACCATGGAACAATTTCATCTTTTAAAAAACTTTGAAGCAATTGAGTAGGTTGGTTCCAAAACTTTGGAAAAATCATATACGTTCCTTGCATATTCCACATCACTCGATATGGACTATCATCAAATATTATAGTGTTGCCCCCATCTAAATAATCAAATAGCTTTCATATGGTTGAAAGATTTTTGTGATAGGCTCTTTTGTAGCCGATCATGAAAGTTGAATTTTGGCAGCACCGGTTATCCATAATCATCTTGAATTTGTGACTTTGTGTAGGAAAACAGGTCTTGACTATGTATTGAGCTTTTTGTAAACGATGGCAGCTCCAAATCCAAACCTCAAAGAACTCAAAGCAAAATCGTAAGAAATACTCTGCATCTGGACGCACCGCATACACCTCATTGTTATCTTGTACAATGCACATGTACTTGGTCCAAGTTGGCCTTGATTGAAGTTCAAATGTTGCAAGAAGCACACCCTCTAAATCCAAGATAAGCTTTCTTTTGTTCTATTTGAAAGATGTTGGTAGATAATGAAACCATTGCTCTTGGTTTGAATGTGATATTTGATGTAATATGAAAGGGAGCTCCTCTATTTTGTGATAATCTAATAGAAAAACATTTTTTTCTTAGAAGCCCTAAAATGATTTAAAAAAAAGTTAATATAGAGATCTTAAGTGTGTTGAAGACCTTAGGGACATAGGGTGCTAATTTGTGGTTACACTTAGTAAGTCCTATGCAAGAACACGTGCCAAACTATGACCCTATGGCCTTAGATTCATAGGGTGTTGAGACCATAAAGTGAAATTCCCCCAAGGCTATAGAGCAAGATTTGACCTTATGAGCATGTAGATTGTCCTTGATGGCACAGTGAACTCAAATTTCAAAGCAAACAACTATAAAAGCTTTTAAAAAAAAGAGCATTTGGCACATGAAACTCAGAAGTTACTTATAGTATTGAAAGACAATTTAAAAAACTATTCATCATTTACATCTTCATATATCTTGAAACCCTAAGCACTCTAACAAAGTCTTTGAGTACATAAAGATCTTTGTAAATGACAAAATGTTACAAAACATTGCTCCATCATTTCTTGATATAGGGCTATTTGAGATCATACTGAATTTTTAAATGCTTTATATAATTCCTGGCTTCATGTACTTTGATCACAGGCTCCTTGTATCCCAGTTTTTGGGAAAGCATGATTGCTTCTGTACCTTTCAAGGCTGATAATGATTTGATATTCTTTAAGAACCTTACTTTTTCTCGATCACGTGCTGAAAGTTTCTTGTCTTGACTTCGAGTGGACATTCCACTAGTGTTAGATGTTGTAACTTTCTCATCGTGAAGAAGACGAGAAACTTCTGGTAGCCTTCCCGTGGAGTAGATTTTTCCTAGAAAAATTA
Organism: Adiantum capillus-veneris; assembly: GCF_014529385.1. Taxonomy (NCBI): domain Eukaryota; kingdom Viridiplantae; phylum Streptophyta; class Polypodiopsida; order Polypodiales; family Pteridaceae; genus Adiantum; species Adiantum capillus-veneris. The sequence goes on along the minus strand of NC_140936.1, from coordinate 146,877,567 downwards.
GATTTCTCTCCTCCCACTCTGCAACAACCTTGTGTATACGGTTATAAAGCTCATGACTTTGAGCAATGGATGCTTGTCCATATAAAGGAGACCCTGTAACTGTGCGAATGTCACTAACATGATTGAGAGCTTTGATATATGGTAGCAGCTCCCCAAGGAGGATATTATCCTCCTCATCATCAACATTAAATGATGGTGGAAAAATACAATTCACTGCAGGATTCACACATCCCTTTAATGGTTCATCATCTATAAGAAGCAATCTTCTTGCATCAAGCCCAAATTTTGATGATGCAATAGCCAACGGTTTGAAAAGTGCTTCTACTCCTGGATTATCTAAGCAAGTGATCCTTGATTCTACGCATGGTTGACATTGGCTTTGCCCCCAGATCATAAATAATGGAAATTTTTCTTTAGCTTCCTTTTCTAAAATCTTGATGATGTCCACAACATGCATAACATTAGCAGCTAACCATATCCCTACGTACATTGAAATCTAAATAGAGCCTTTAAAAACTCAATGCATCCTGGATGAAGAACAATATGCTCATGTCCAAAATTTAAGCTCATGTCCAAAATCCTGGATGAAGAACAATATGCTCATGTCCAAAATTTAAGCTCTTCATTTTCTTGGACTTTTGCCAGCATCTCCTCAGGAACAATCCACACAAGCTCACTATTATAGTCAGCATTGGTTTGTTGGTGGATGGAAGGTCTGACTCACCATGCACTTCTTATTTCCAAATCCTGGGGTGCTAAAATATTTGTGTTGGATTCTTTTTTGGCGTTGCACATGTTCTAGAGCTTCCATTGCCTTCTACTTCCATTGTGGTGTCATGCAATCCAATTCCCAACTCTGGGCTACTAGAATATTTTCATTGGATTCTTCTTCTTCCCTTGCACATGTTCTGGAACTCTCACTGTCTTCTTCCATTGGATTACTCTTTAAATTTATCTTCAGTTGTTGTAGCAGTTGACCTTCAAAGACTTGTAGATTCTTGTAATCTTCGTTAGAAACTCTTTGGTTGACATGGAGATTGATAGAATCTTTCTCAGTAGGGTCAATGGCATTAGCATCCTCTATACCAACAATCTCGAGTAAAACTTTGTCAGCCGCAATATCTTGTTGAAGGACTGCAAGTTTAAAGAACACCTAATTTTAGATTCCAAAGTATCTACATTTTGATAACTCTTTTTTGTCACACTCTTAGAAAAAAATAATCGCAAATAGCAAATTTACTAACTGACAACACATCTACAATGAATTTATTTTTATGCTCCTTATTGTCTACAGATTTCTAATCTTTATCTAGCTACATTAGTCTTTGTCCATGATGGTGGCGCCTAGAAGTATACTTGGAGAAACATTTATGCCTTTAAGCTCTAGAGAAGAAGTCTCATTTTCTATTGCCATGATCTTCTTGCATTGGATGATTTCCTTGACTAAGTTTCTTATGGCCTTCAGGCCATACGGTTCTCTTTGTAGATATCGCTATGACTTTAAGATAATCCAATATATGTCTCTTTATGGCCTCAAGGCCATATGGTCAGGATTGTTGGGAGGTCTCAACATATAAATAGATTTATGGATTCAAAGCCATATGGTACGTTAATTATGTGTCACCCTAAGGCCATGGGTTGTCATAGGGCCACAAGATGCCCTCTATGAGCACTAGTAAGAAACCATATATGCTTTATGTCGGCACCCTATGACCCGAGGGCGACAAGGTATGCCTTTTATGCTTGTAAGAAACCCTTTATGCTACGTGTTATCACTATATGGCGTTTGGGCCATAGGGTGCCCTATGTGCTAGTAACAAATCCTCTATGCTCTATGTTTGCACCCTATGGACCTAGGGCCACAAGGTACCCTCTATGATAGTAAGAAATCCTCTATTCTCTATGTTTGCACCTTGTGGACCCAGGGTGGACCTAGGGCCACAAGGTAGCCTCTATGCTAGTAAGAAATCATGTATGCTCAATATTGAAACGCTATGGCCCCAAGGCCATAGGATGTCCTCTATGCTAGTAAGAAAAACCCTCTATGCTCTATGTTGGCACCCTATGGAGACTTGAGGGCCACAAGGTACCCTTTATAATGCTACTAAGAAACCTTGTATGCTCTAGGGGAGCACCAAATAGCCCCTAGGCCACAAGGTTCCCTCTATGCTAGAAAGAAAACCTCTACGGTCTACATTGGCAACCTACAGTCCTCGAGCCATAGGGTGCATCAAATGTCTCCTAGGCCACATGGTGCCCTCTATGCTAGAAAGGAAACCTCTGCGCTCTACATTGTCACTCTATGGCCCCAAGGCCATAGGGTGCCCTTTACGCCTAGTATGAAACCATTAAAACTCTATATTAGCATCTAAAGACCGTAGGCCACAAGATGAGCTCTAGTAAGAAACCATCTAAACTCTATGTTGGTAGCCAAAGGCCATAGGATAGCCAAGGAACCCTTTAGGAGCATTCCCCACAAAGACCACCTTATGGCCCCACGGTGATTTAGTGGCCTAGGTTCCCTTCTTAAGACTCTTTTATTTTTGTATCGTTCTGCCCCAGGGAAATAAGCTATCCTCTATGCTATCAAAAAACCGTTTATGCTCTTTGTTGGAATCATATGGCCCCAAGTCCATAGGGTGCTCTCTATGCCATGAAGAAACCCTCCATGCTATATGCTTGCACCCTATGGCACCAAGGACACAGGGTGTCCTCCATGATAGTAAGAAACCCTCTATGCTCGAAGTTTACACCCCATTTGACTATGTTGACACCCTATGGCCCTGAGGCCATAGGGTGCTCCCTAGGGCCAAAAGGTGCCCTTCAACCTAGGAAGAGACCCTTTATGCCCTAAATTGGTACTCTTTGGCCTTAGGGTCATAGGGTGCCTTCTATGCTAGTAGGATACATTATATGGTCTAGGTTTCCACTCTATTGCGTAGGGCTAAAAGGTTTTTTCTATGAAGAAACCATGTATACTATATGTTGGCAGTGTATGGCCCTAGGGATAGAAGGAAACCCTAGGGCTATAGGGTGTCCTCTATGCTACTATCATATGGTCCAAGGGCCAGATAGTGACCAAGGTATCATGTGTGTCCCAAGGGTAACAAGGTGCTAATAAAAAGCTCTCTATGCTCTATGTTGGAACCCTATGGCCCCAAGGCCATAGGGCGATCTTTATGCTAGTTAAATTCCCTCTATATTACTATGTTTACGAGTATACTTATATGAAGCCATTTATGCACTATGTTGGCGTCTTATGACCTTAGATCCATAAGATGTCCTCTATGGTAAAAGAGAAATTGTACATGGGATATGATGGCATCCTATGGTCCTAAGGCCATAAGGTGTCCTCTATGCTAGAAAAATGTGTAAGTTAATACTCCAAAATTGAAAGAGCTTTTCAAAAAAAAAAAAACCTTCTACTTCCATTGTGGTGTCATGCAATCCAATTCCCAACGCTTGGGCTACTAGAATATTTTCATTAGATTCTTTTTCTTCCCTTGCACATGTTCCAGAACTTTCACTCTCTTCTTCCATTGGATTACTCTTTAAATTTATATCCAGCCGTTGTAGCAGTTGACCTTCAAGGACTTGTACATTCTTGTCATCTTCGTCAGAAACCCTTTGGTTGACATGGAGATTGATAGAATCTTTCTCAGTAGGGTCAATGGAATTAGCATCCTCTATACCAACAATCTCGAGTAAAACTTTGTCAGCCGCAATATCTTGGTGAAGGACTGCAAGTTTAAAGAACACCTAATTTTAGATTCCAAAGTATCTACATTTTGATAACTCTTTTTTGTCACACTCTTAGAAAAAACTAATCGCAAATAGCAAATTTACTAACTGACAACACATCTACAATGAATTTATTTTTATGCTCCTTATTGTCTAGAGATTCCTAATCTTTATCTAGCTACATTAGTTCTTTGTCCATGATGGTGGCGCCTAGAAGTATACTTGGAGAAACATTTATGCCGTTAAGCTCTAGAGCAGAATTCTCATTTTCTATTGCCATGATCTTCTTGCATTGGATGATTTCCTTGACTAAGTTTCTTATGGCCTTCAGGCCATACGGTTCTCTTTGTAGATATCTCTATGACTTTAAGATAATCCAAAATATGTCTCTTTATGGCCTCAAGGCCATAGGGTTAGGATTGTTGGGAGCTCTTAACATATAAATATATATATCGATTCAAATCCATATGGTACTTTATTTATGTGTCACCCTAAGGCCCTAAGGCCATGGGTTATCATAGGGCCACAAGATGCCCTCTATGAGCACTAGTAAGAAACCATATATGCTTTATGGTGGCACCCTATGACCCGAGGGCCACAAGGTCTACCTCTAAATGCTAGTAAGAAACCCTTTATGCTACATGTTGTCACTCTATGTCCTTTGGGCCATAGGGTGCCCTCTATGCTAGTAACAAATCCTCATGCGCTATGTTTGCACCCTATGGACCTAGGGCCACAACACTAGTAAGAAACCATATATGCTTTATGTCGGCACCCTATGACCCGAGGGCCACAAGGTCTGCCTCTAAATGCTAGTAAGAAACCCTTTATGCTACATGTTGTCACTCTATGTCCTTTGGGCCATAGGGTGCCCTCTATGCTAGTAACAAATCCTCTATGCGCTATGTTTGCACCCTATGGACCTAGGGCCACAAGGTACCCTATATGATAGTAAGAAATCCTCTATTCTCTATGTTTTCACCCTACGGACCTAGGGCCACAAGGTAGCCTCTATGCTAGTATGAAATCCTCTATGATCAATGTTAGACGGGTACGCCGCGACGGACGTCAGCACAGCGAGAACTCACCTGACAAGTAATGTCATCTAAGAACGAAACTCGACCTGCAGGCGCGTGGAAGCAAGCATAAGGTGTCAACCTACACTCGACCGACTCCTAACTAATTCCTACAGAGGTCCCTACCAATTGTCTAAGTCACAGTCTTCAAGAGAATAAAAGAGGATGCTTCCTACAACGCTTGCTAGAGCCGAACACCCATCAAACACTTTCGAAACACCATAGAACTTGAAGGAGACCCTACTACTACCTATAGGCCACTCTCCCTAAGGTCTATGAACCAAAATCACGACCCAGAACACCCGGTACAGAAACACGCAGGATGTCTGGCCGAAATCTTCAGGTCTTCGTTTTCGAAATCTGAAGTGCCTAATGTGTAGCTCTACTCAATGTGAACGCGTGGATATACTGCAATGCGAAATCAGATAACATATGCTCACCCAAACAACCGATGAAGCTCGTAGAAGGAGCTCCCAAAGCCGGACCGTACGCGCGCAATGTGGGTATCGGCTCGTAGCTCTAGCCGGGGGCAACACGCTGCACTTCTCTGCACTCGATTCCGACCACCGTAGCACACGTAGCTTCAAGACAAAGCTGACACTCTCTCTCACGTACACAGTACGCTCACTCACAGACTTAAACTTGTTTTAAAATGACAAAAGGTTTTTTCATTAAGGTCAAAAAGGGATATATACACCTTACAACTTTAAAACCCTAAAGCTCCAAAATCATCCATCTACTCCATCTAACTATCAAAACTAGGATACAATCTGGAAACTTCTGTAAGTCCAATATTTACAAGGTGAAAATTCAAGTTTTCTTAAGGGATATATACACCTTACAACTTTAAAACCCTAAAGCTCCAAAATCATCCATCTACTCCATCTAACTATCAAAACTAGGATACAATCTGGAAACTTCTGTAAGTCCCAATATTTACAAGGTGAAAATTCAAGTTTTCTTCAATGAATGAATAATTACAAAAATAATAACCTCCTGGAAGAATAATATGGTGTCAGTCACCTGTCTTGGCTTGAAGGTTTCAAACACTGCTAGGATGGTTTTGCAGATCTTTCTCATCATGATGCATGTAAGGTCAGGTGAGCCAGTGAACAACTTTATGGCGCCCGTTAGGGTTTTCACCATGTATTGTACACTTATTCTCTCACTTGTCTTCACGCCTGGCATCTTTGGGTAGTTCAGCCAAGTGGGTTGCCTTCTCTCTAAGATTTTGTGTGCTCTCCACGTCCTAACCCTTGGTAGAGGACAGAAGCTGAGGTTGTCTCTGATGTGTTTAGGTGCTTCTACCAAGTGTATTAGGTACCACGGGTACTTGGTAAGCCAGGACTTTCTCCACTTGGGCTGAGAATCCACTATCAGCTTTACTCCTTCTGGCCTTGAGGTGTCTGCGTTGTAGAGAGGGACTGTTGGCTCTTCTCTGATTCGCTTGTTTATTGTTGTTGCCTCATACTTCAGCAATGGATATGGGAGAGAGGGTTGTAGCCATTCACGCCTGAGATTGCTGGCGTCGATTTTCTAAATTGTCATTGATTTGAAAAACCTCTCTTCCCATTCCAAGGCTTCTTTTGTGCTTTCGCTGAGCTCTGCCTCTATTGCTTTTCGCAATTTTTCCTCCTCTTCTTGTGTTAGATCCTGGGGCTCTTGAATTGTCGAGGTCGATGCCTCCTCGTTGCAGATGCCCGAGATCTCTGCTTCTGCTTGTTGTCGGCCTTTCAACTCCTCAATTTTCTTGAGGAGCGTCTATTTTTCCGCTTCGGCTTCTCCGCCCATATTCACAAGGAGGTCATGAGTTCAGCATTTACCTTTTCAGCCTCCTCGAGCTTTATCTTTATGCTATCCAACTCTTCTTGTAAGGCCTTTTGGCTGCCCTCCAATCTGGTTTGCATTGCTATAGAACCTTCAGCCATCATCAACCTCTGCTTCTTCTCGAGATTCAACTCCTTCTGAAGTTCTTGCCTCTACTCCTCATATATTTGACTCTCTGAAATGATTTGAGTCGAGCTCGCAGCTCTAACTCTAGCAGGTGATGCTCTCAGCCTCTGGATGGTTTGATATTTTACCTTTAATTGGTCCTTGAGCTCAAGGACTTCATCCAGGCTTGCTTCTTCTTCTATCTCCGCCTTTTCCTTAGCATTCCTCATGGACTCTACCTCTTTAGTTTCCTCTTCTAGCTGGAGTATCAGATTATCCCGTTCTTTTTCTGCATCTCGCAATGACTTGATGAGTTGCAGACACTCTTCTTCAGCTTCTTGCAATCTTTTTGCCGCTGCCTCATTTGCTTCTTCCTTTGCTTGCAGTTTTGTAGAGCAGTGGCCAAGCTGGCCTGGAGGTCAACTTCTCTTTCTTTTTGTTCTTGTCTTTGTGCCTGCAGCATATCTCTTTCCATCTTGGTCTTTACTTCAGTGGCCTTTAGAGTTATCAATTCTTCGTCTGATGCCACAGATTGTGCCCTTATTCCGGCTAGCATTGTCATCACCACGTCCCATGTAAAGAATGAGGATGCAAGAGAGCTACACAAGACAAGCACAAAGCACACAGAGATGGAAAGCTTCTTCTTCTTCTTCACAGAAAAGAGAGTACAAAATGACTAAGTGCTAAAGCTGAAAAGTAGCACATATGTACATGCGGTCACTAAGTGTGAACTCGCTAGAAGCCTACTAGGCTGGCACTATAAGTGTAGTCCAGCTATAGAATCACTGGCAGAGATCCTCCGTGTCAGACACCTAACGCGCCAGTGAGTAAATGCCGTAAGCGGCCAAGACCCGTAGTGGATGCCAGCTCAAGGTGTAGAGCTCGACATCTCAACACTCCCCCTCGAGCTCTACATGTCGCAGAGTCCAAGCATAGTCCGGAAACGTCGAATCTTCTCAGCTCCGAGGGCCTTGGTAAAGATCTCCGCTATCTGCTCCTCTGTGCTGACGTAGACCAAGTCGATGTCGCCCCCCAACACTCGCTCTCGAACGTAGTGGTAAAGGACCTCTATGTGTTTGGTCCTGGCATGGAACACTGGGTTCCTAGCCAACTGCATGCTGCTGAGGTTGTCACAATGAATGACAATCTGCTGGTCCACCTGCACTCCCAAGTCCTCAAGTAATGTGCGTAGCCAAGCTACCTCGCACGCCGCAACTGCTGCACCTCTGTACTCGGCCTCTGTGCTCGATAAAGCAACCGTAGGCTGCTTTTTGCTGCTCCAAGTAACAGCAGCACTCCCAAAAGAGAACATGAAGCCACTCGTAGATCTCCTATCAACAATGCTACCTGCCCAATCTGCATCTGTATACCCATACAATGCTAATGGTGCATCTGCTGCATAGAACAATGCGTAGTCAAGAGTACCTTGCACATACCTAAGTGTGCGTCGTACTCCATCCAAATGTGGCTTCCTCGGAAGTTGCATGAACTGACTCTCCAAGCCTACTGTGTAGCTCAAGTCTGGCCTCGTGATAGTCAAGTAGATTAGACTACCCACAATCTTCCTGTACATGTTGACATCCTCAACAACATCACCCTTCTCTGCACTCAGCTTTGCATTCACATCCAAGGGAATAGAAATTGGCTTACGATCAGCCATACCATACTTTGACAACATGTCCAAAGCATACTGTCTCTGTGATAGCCATACACCCTCTGGAGTCCTGATCACTTCAATGCCAAGAAAGTAGCGCAACTCGCCTAAATCTTTCATTTCAAACTCCTGTTTGAGAAGACCCTTCACATGGTCAATCTCCATAGCATTGTCACCAACAATAATAAGGTCATCTACATATATGGTAATGACCACAATCCCCACATCACTCTCACGTACATAGAGTGAATGATCAGCATGAGCTCTCCTAAAACCAATACTGACAAGATACTTGGCAATCCTGTCATACCATGCTCTAGAGCCCTGCTTCAAACCATACAAAGCTTTGAGAAGTCTGCATACATAATCTGGGTAACCTGGATCGACATAACCAGGTGGCTGATCCATATACACTTCCTCTTGCAACTCACCATTCAAGAAGGCATTCTTTACATCCATTTGATGCATAATCCATCCTCTAGATGCAGCCACTGCTATGACAGCTCTCACTGTCGTCATCTTTGCCACTGGAGCAAAGGTCTCCTCATAGTCTATGCCATACGTCTGTGCATAACCCTTTGCGACCAGCCTTGCCTTGTGACGCTCAATGTTACCATCAGCCTTATGCTTGGTTTTATACACCCATTTACAGCCAATAGCTTTCACTTGGCAATGGCACCAGCTTGTGTCATTTGCTTCCAATGCAGCCATCTCTTCATTCATTGCATCATCCCAATGCACATTTCCAACTGCATCCTCAAAACATGTGGGCTCCACATCCTGTATCACCTTAGCCATGTAGGCTTGGTGATGCGCTAGATACCCATCATAAGTCAATTTTTGAACTGGATTTCTGACTCTATTAGATCTGCGCGGTCCTGGGTCACTCCTTTGCCCTCTAGCATCTTCTTGTACTTTCCTTACACCAGGTGTCCTGACAGCCGGAATTCCAAATTCCTCATCAAGACTTTGTTCAGAACCATCTGAATCCATGTCTACATGTGAAAAACCTGATGATGCATCAACCATAAAGGGAGGTTCATCAACCTTTTCCTTTCCTTTTCGTGATACATTCCCTGTACCTGTTGGTGGAGTAACCTGCGTACGTAGTCTACCATTCCATGGTTTCTCAACAGAGCCACGAGAAGAGGACTCTTGTGGTCCACTCAAAACCTGTGACTGTGGCCTCACATTTTGTACAACCACATCATCTTTTACATCAGCCCCAATAGTTCCATGTGCATTACTGTACCAGCTGCTCATCTCATCAAAGACTACATCTCTGCTCACTCGTAATTCTCGTGTAGTAGGATTGTAGCACCTGTACCCCTTTTGTTCAAGGGAATATCCCACAAGAATACATTTCTCTGCTTTAGAATCCAATTTCCTACGCAACTCATCTGGTACATGCACGTAAGCTATGCAGCCAAACACTTTCAAGTGTGCCAAATCAGGCTTTGTACCTGTAAACTTTTCCTCAGGTGTTACATCATGCACCGCAACTGTAGGTGTCCTGTTCATAATGTACACAGCTGTATTTACAGCTTCAGCCCAGAAATGATGAGGCATGTTCTTTTCATTCATCAATGCACGTGCAACCTCTGCAATGTGCCTGTTTTTCCTTTCTGCGACCCCATTCTGCTGTGGAGTATATCTGCATGTAAACTGCCTGTGTATACCATGCATTCGCAGAAAATCTGAAAAATCATTGGAGAAGTACTCTCCCCCTCCATCTGACCTCAATGTCTTGATTTGCATATCTGTCTCCTTCTCAATCATGACTTTGAAGTCTTGAAAGTGACCAAACACTTCACTTTTGTTACGCATGAAGTAGACCCATACTTTCCTTGTATGGTCATCAATGAAAGAGACATAATACCTGCAACCATGTATACTTGCAGTATCGGTTGGACCCCAAACATCTGTGTGCACCACCTCAAGTGGCTTTTTAGATACATTGCGCTCATGTGGAAATGAGCCCTTTGACTGTTTTCCAAACTGGCATGCTACACACACTTTATGCATACCATCCACCTTGAATTTGGGCAAACCTTTTACAATCTGTTTTGATTGCATGCTGCACAATCTCTGCTCATTGACATGGCCAATGCGTTTGTGCCAAATGTCAACATCAGCCACAACACCTGTGCCCTGTGCAAATAATGCATTTTTTACCTCAGGCATGTCTACATTCAGCGTAAACATTCTGCCCACACATTTGCCCTCTGTGATCAGCTTACAGCCATTCTGGAAATCTTCTACATAACAGCCATTTGGATTGAAGCGAACCTGCAAACCCTGCTCAACCATTTGTCCAACAGAAACAAGATTCTTTGTAATGTTTGGGACATGAAGTACATCTGCTAAGTACTTTGATTTCCCACTCTTCGTATTTAGAGGTATGTCCCCTACATGAGCAATGGGGTGAGCTGTGTCATCTCCTGTCTGCACATAGCCTGACACATCTGGTTTGCGCATATCTCTAAACCACTCTCCACGAGACGTCATGTGATTAGAGGCACCTGAATCCACATACCAAATCTCATTTTGGGTGGAATTCTCTGCAGTCATTGTATTCATTACATGTTGCATAACAAACATGCGCTCATTTTTGTTGTCATCTGCATCTCTGCTAGTAGATGCATAGTTGCCCTGTTCTCTCTTTCTACTTGCTTTTCCCTTTGGACAGTCACGTGACATGTGACCTCTTTCACCACAAGTCCAACATTCTCTACTATCTGGAGTATGTTGCTGCCTGCTTGATCCTGCACCACGACCTCTTTCACTCCCCCTGCCTTGAGACTGGTTTCCCCTGCCACCTGTATTGTTTTGATTTGATTGACCTTCCAGAAATTGGCCCCTGCAACCCCTTGGGCCTCGACCACGACCTGTACCTCTACCTCTGTTGGAGTTAGAATAGAAGGCCTGTTCAGAATTATTTCTACCATGAGAAGAAGATGTGTCAAGGTTCTTCTCCTCAAGAATAAGCATAGAAATCAAATCTTGGAACACGGGGATGTCGTCTCTTGTATTCATGGAAGACCTAAAATGTACATACTCATCTCCTAGACCATCCAAGCATGCACGGACAATGTCATCGTCTTCCACTGAGACTTTAATAGATCCAAGAGCCTCAATGATGCTCTTGATCTTCAAAGCATAATCATTGATGGAGAGGTTGTTCCTCTTAACCTGATTTAGCTCCGACTTTAGTTGAAGCTTCCTGGCCTTGGTGTTCACCTCGAACACTCTGCCTAAGTTTTTCCATGCAATGGCGGGGGTTTCAGCATCCTGTAGATAGCCCATCATGCCATCTGTGATGCTCATAGAAAGCCAATACATCACTTTGCTCTGGCCTTGTTGCCAGTCCCTCAAAGCTTTCCTTTGTTCTGCTGTAGCATTTGCCTCGGGAATCTCTGGTTCCTTTTCATTGTCTCCTTCTACATAGTCCCAATAACCTTTTCCTTTTAGGAAATTTGTTATTCTGAACTTCCATGCAGGGTAGTTATTTTTCTCAAGCTTCTCAGTAACAATCTGACTGAAACCGTCAGACATCTTGAAGCACTAAGACAAAATAGTTGCAATCTGCAAAAACCTGCAAATCTACTGAACCTGCTATCGTGGTTCCTGTATCTCTTTCTACACTCAACGAGTGTCCACAATCAAGCGTACATACAACCACTGTACTTGTACAGTAAATCTTTGTATACTGCACTTTGGAGAAACTTGTGCCGAGACAGGGAACACACCTATGGAGTGAGAGGAAAGAGACTATCCACTTGCCCACTCCACACAGACACACACACACACACGCACACACAAAAAACTCAGCTCAAAAGAGGAGAATTTTTTATTTTTAGATACAAATGAGCTTGGGCCAACACCAATGGGGCAAACAACTCACACAATATGGGTAAAAGATACAAGATACAATCACAAACTGGAGCAGAAACTTCGCTCATAGGAGAAACTTACACAGAAAAACAACAGGAAAAGAGTGAGGAATTTGGCAAAATGGACAGCGCCATCGCGTCCGGAATGGCCCAAAACCCCAGTCTACAATGTCAAAGTGCTCAAATCCGACCTCGGATGAGCAGTTTACGGCCAAAACGGGCTCCAAAATGGCCAAAAACACACCTGCGGCTGTTCCTCCTCTCTTCTCCACGTTTTTTCTGGTCTTCTCTCTTTTTTTTCAGTTCCCACACTTAGATTTATTAGTTGGGCACCCTTGGCCTTTTAGATGACCTCAAACGGACCCCGAACAGGCCAAAAACTGACCTCGCAGTGCATAGTTGTCACCTTTTTGCATCATTCGCACACCTGGCACTCAGCTTTTTCCAATAATGCATCTCGCCACCACGTGAAGTGGCCCCAAAAAGTGATCCTCATGATGACCTTTCTGCATAATTATCACAAGGAAACACCCACGTTGTGTCCATACTTCTCCGCGTGCAAATATTGACCTCGTTCGCCCTCCTGACGCCACTAGATGCCATCTGACACACCTGCTGACCTCATGTCGTCGGCCCGCGAATATCTTCCTCGAGAAGTTTTACACGCTATAAACTCCTCATTATTGTAGAAAAACACAGTGGTACTGGTAATAGTGAAAATCGATGCACTATGTACACCCTGTCCTACCTGTACACATGTGGGCCCCACATAACCACCTGGCTAAGGAAAATGGACAATCCTTTATTTGATGCACCATGCATGTATATGTACATATGTGCAATCCCTTGCTCCAAAAAACTCCTGACAACGTCACATCCCATCCAAGCGGCGTTTCTGTCAGATTCTACAAAAAGAAACAATAAGACAGCTTTCTGTAAGTATAAACATATAATTTATAAAACAATACAACAAATAGAAAAGAGTAAACCCTAATACTAACCATGCCCCCGCGAGAACTCAGAATGTCCATCAGGGTGTTTAAGCCCTTCCTGCCTGCGTACTCGTGCTCGTACGGTGTGAGGTCACGTCCTGTCATCAACCACTGTCTAAACATACAAAGAATCCATTATGTTAGAATTTAAAAACCCCTAAACCCTAAACTATCAAACCTAAAGAGCGATGCGAAAACACTTACAACATTGACCTCAAATGATGCCCACCCGCTGCTCCCCAAGTGGTGCGAGCTCCGTGCCTCTACTCGCACTCTGGCTGCATCCTTTTGTTGCTTCCACTTGTCAAGATTCTCGCGCATTGCTTTCTTTGCATTCTTTCAATCTTCTTTGGCCAGCCAATCTGGTATGTTCCATCTATGCTTAATTTCTTTTTGCACTTCTGAATGCTTGTGCTTGCAGTATTTGCAAATTCGAACCTTCATCATGTCTTCATTGAAGCGATCATCTCGTGTTGGAACGGGAAACTCGTCATGAAGCATGCTGATGACTCTGTATTTTAAATCACTTGGTACTTCTCTCCAGGTATTTAGTATGTAGTGTCTAAACACCTGAGAGCAAATACCGTGCATGTGCAAGATCACCTTCTTGCCTTCATCATCCAAGATGATGCCATCGTTCAAGTCGACGGAGTAAGGCAAGCCCTCTCACCAGTGACGTGTGAACCTGGGTATCTCCACAGGGGTCTCTAGCAATGTGTCAACGGGGGTATGGATGTCAGGTTTCTCCACTGGAGTCTGGGCCTCGAAGCGAGGAGTGTCCTTTTGAGTGACTCTTGGAGGAGTAGCTAGTGGTGTGTAGCCGCTAGAAACGGCTGTCAGCCATGTGAAACCTGGTGTAGATGGCGATGTTGTGGCTGGTGTTGGGGCGGGAAAATAATGGGAGGGTAAAAATCCTCGTCAAACACGAGGCGGTGTCGACGCATCGGGGAGGCCACCACTAGAGCATCGCTGCCTAGACGAGTGTGAAGATCGTCTCGTCAACACTGAAGCTTTTGTAAAGAATGAGGATGCAAGAGAGCTACACAAGACAAGCACAAAGCACACAGAGATGGAAAGCTTCTTCTTCTTCTTCACAGAAAAGAGAGTACAAAATGACTAAGTGCTAAAGCTGAAAAGTAGCACATATGTACATGCGGTCACTAAGTGTGAACTCGCTAGAAGCGTACTAGGCTGGCACTATAAGTGTAGTCCAGTTGTAGAATCACTGGCAGAGATCCTCCGTGTCAGACACCTAACGCGCCAGTGAGTAAATGCCGTAAGCGGCCAAGACCCGTAGTGGATGCCAGCTCAAGTTGTAGAGCTCGACATCTCAACACTCCCCCTCGAGCTCTACATGTCGCAGAGTCCAAGCATAGTCCGGAAACGTCGAATCTTCTCCGCCCCGAGGGCCTTGGTAAAGATCTCCGCTATCTGCTCCTCTGTGCTGACGTAGACCAAGTCGATGTCGCCCGCCAACACTCGCTCTCGAACGTAGTGGTAAAGGACCTCTATGTGTTTGGTCCTGGCATGGAACACTGGGTTCCTAGCCAACTGCATGCTGCTGAGGTTGTCACAATGAATGACAATCTGCTGGTCCACTTGCACTCCCAAGTCCTCAAGTAATGTGCGTAGCCAAGCTACCTCGCACGCCGCAACTGCTGCACCTCTGTACTCGGCCTCTGTGCTCGATAAAGCAACCGTAGGCTGCTTTTTGCTGCTCCAAGTAACAGCAGCACTCCCAAACGAGAACATGAAGCCACTCGTATATCTCCTATCAACAATGCTACCTGTCCAATCTGCATCTGTATACCCATACAATGCTAATGGTGCATCTGCTGCATAGAACAATGCGTAGTCAAGAGTACCTTGCACATACCTAAGTGTGCGTCGTACTCCATCCAAATGTGGCTTCCTCGGAAGTTGCATGAACTGACTCTCCAAGCCTACTGTGTAGCTCAAGTCTGGCCTCGTGATAGTCAAGTAGATTAGACTACCCACAATCTTCCTGTACATGTTGACATCCTCAACAACATCACCCTTCTCTGCACTCAGCTTTGCATTCGCATCCAAGGGAATAGAAATTGGCTTACAATCAGCCATACCATACTTTGACAACATGTCCAAAGCATACTGTCTCTGTGATAGCCATACACCCTCTGGAGTCCTGATCACCTCAATGCCAAGAAAGTAGCGCAACTCGCCTAAATCTTTCATTTCAAACTCCTGTTTGAGAAGACCCTTCACATGGTCAATCTCCATAGCATTGTCACCAACAATAATAAGGTCATCTACATATATGGTAATGACCACAATCCCCACATCACTCTCACGTACATAGAGTGAATGATCAGCATGAGCTCTCCTAAAACCAATACTGACAAGATACTTGGCTATCCTGTCATACCATGCTCTAGAGCCCTGCTTCAAACCATACAAAGCTTTGAGAAGTCTGCATACATAATCTGGGTAACCTGGATCGACATAACCAGGTGGCTGATCCATATACACTTCCTCTTGCAACTCACCATTCAAGAAGGCATTCTTTACATCCATTTGATGCATAATCCATCCTCTAGATGCAGCCACTGCTATGACAGCTCTCACTGTCGTCATCTTTGCCACTGGAGCAAAGGTCTCCTCATAGTCTATGCCATACGTCTGTGCATAACCCTTTGCGACCAGCCTTGCCTTGTGACGCTCAATGTTACCATCAGCCTTATGCTTGGTTTTATACACCCATTTACAGCCAATAGCTTTCTTGCCACTTGGCAATGGCACCACCTCCCATGTGTCATTTGCTTCCAATGCAGCCATCTCTTCATTCATTGCATCATCCCAATGCACATTTCCAACTGCATCCTCAAAACATGTGGGCTCCACATCCTGTATCACCTTAGCCATGTAGGCTTGGTGATGCACTAGATACCCATCATAAGTCAATTTCTGAACTGGATTTCTGACTCTATTAGATCTGCGCGGTCCTTGGTCACTCCTTTGCCCTCTAGCATATTCTTGTACTTTCCTTACACCAGGTGTCCTGACAGCCGGAATTCCAAATTCCTCATCAAGACTTTGTTCAGAACCATCTGAATCCATGTCTACATGTGAAAAACCTGATGATGCATCAACCATAAAGGGAGGTTCATCAACCTTTTCCTTTCCTTTTCGTGATACATTCCTTGTACCTGTTGGTGGAGTAACCTGCGTACGTAGTCTACCATTCCATGGTTTCTCAAGAGAGCCACGAGAAGAGGACTCTTGTGGTCCACTCAAAACCTGTGACTGTGGCCTCACATTTTGTACAACCACATCATCTTTTACATCAGCCCCAATAGTGCCATGTGCATTACTGTACCAGCTGCTCATCTCATCAAAGACTACATCTCTGCTCACTCGTAATTCTCGTGTAGTAGGATTGTAGCACATGTACCCCTTTTGTTCAAGGGAATATCCCACAAGAATACATTTCTTTGCTTTAGGATCCAATTTCCTACGCAACTCATCTGGTACATGCACGTAAGCTATGCAGCCAAACACTTTCAAGTGTGCCAAATCAGGCTTTGTACCTGTAAACTTTTAGTCAGGTGTTACATCATGCACCGCAGCTGTAGGTGTCCTGTTCATAATGTACACAGCTGTATTTACAGCTTCAGCCCAGAAATGATGAGGCATGTTCTTCTCATTCATCAATGCACGTGCAACCTCTGCAATGTGCCTGTTTTTCCTTTCTGCGACCCCATTTTGCTGTGGAGTATATCTGCATGTAAACTACCTGTGTATACCATGCATTCGCAGAAAATCTGAAAAATCATTGGAGAAGTACTCTCCCCCTCCATCTGACCTCAATGTCTTGATTTGCATATCTGTCTCCTTCTCAATCATGACTTTGAAGTCTTGAAAGTGACCAAACACTTCACTTTTGTTACGCATGAAGTAGACCCATACTTTCCTTGTATGGTCATCAATGAAAGAGACATAATACCTGCAACCATGTATACTTGCAGTATCGGTTGGACCCCAAACATCTGTGTGCACCACCTCAAGTGGCTTTTTAGATACATTGCGCTCATGTGGAAATGAGCCCTTTGACTGTTTTCCAAACTGGCATGCTGCACACACTTTATGCATACCATCCACCTTGAATTTGGGCAAACCTTTTACAATCTGTTTTGATTGCATGCTGCGCAATCTCTGCTCATTGACATGGCCAATGCGTTTGTGCCAAATGTCAACATCAGCCACAACACCTGTGCCCTGTGCAAATAATGCATCTTTTACCTCAGGCATGTCTACATTCAGCGTAAACATTCTGCCCACACATTTGCCCTCTGTGATCAGCTTACAGCCATTCTGGAAATCTTCTACATAACAGCCATTTGGATTGAAGCGAACCTGCAAACCCTGCTCAACCATTTGTCCAACAGAAACAAGATTCTTTGTAATGTTTGGGACATGAAGTACATCTGCTAAGTACTTTGATTTCCCACTCTTCGTATTTAGAGGTATGTCCCCTACATGAGCAATGGGGTGAGCTGTGTCATCTCCTGTCTGCACATAGCCTGACACATCTGGTTTGCGCATATCTCTAAACCACTCTCCACGAGACGTCATGTGATTAGAGGCACCTGAATCCACATACCAAACCTCATTTTGGGTGGAATTCTCTGCAGTCATTGTATTCATTACATGTTGCATAACAAACATGCGCTCGTTTTTGCTGTCATCTGCATCTCTGCTAGTAGATGCATAGTTGCCCTGTTCTCTCTTTCTACTTGCTTTTCCCTTTGGACAGTCACGTGACATGTGACCTCTTTCACCACAAGTCCAACATTCTCTACTATCTGGAGTATGTTGTTGCCTGCTTGATCCTGCACCACGACCTCTTTCACTCCCCTTGCCTTGAGACTGGTTTCCCCTGCCACCTGTATTGTTTTGATTTGATTGACCTTCCAGAAATTGGCCCCTGCAACCCCTTGGGCCTCGACCACGACCTCTACCTCTACCTCTGTTGGAGTTAGAATAGAAGGCCTGTTCAAAATTATTTCTGCCATGAGAAGAAGATGTGTCAAGGTTCTTCTCCTCAAGAATAAGCATAGAAATCAAATCTTGGAACACGGGGATGTCGTCTCTTGTATTCATGGAAGACCTAAAATGTACATACTCGTCTCCTAGACCATCCAAGCATGCACGGACAATGTCATCGTCTTCCACTGAGACTTTAATAGATCCAAGAGCCTCAATGATACTCTTGATCTTCAAAGCATAATCATTGATGGAGAGGTTGTTCCTCTTAACCTGATTTAGCTCCGACTTTAGTTGAAGCTTCCTGGCCTTGGTGTTCACCTCGAACACTCTGCCTAAGTTTCTCCATGCAATGGCGGGGGTTTCAGCATCCTGTAGATAGCCCATCATGCCATCTGTGATACTCATAGACAGCCAATACATCACTTTTCTCTGGCATTGTTGCCAGTCCCTCAAAGCTTTCCTTTGTTTTGTTGTAGCATTTGCCTCGGGAATCTCTGGTTCCTTTTCATTGTCTCCTTCTACATAGTCCCAATAACCTTTTCCTTTTAGGAAATTTGTTATTCTGAACTTCCATGCAGGGTAGTTATTTTCTCAAGCTTCTCAGTAACAATCTGACTAAACCGTCAGACATCTTGAAGCACTAAGACAAAATAGCTGCAATCTGCAAAAACCTGCAAATCTACTGAACCTGCTATCGTGGTTCTTGTAACGCTTTCTACACTCAACGAGTGTCCACAATCAAGCGTACATACAACCACTGTACTTGTACAGTAAATCTCTGTATACTGCACTTTGGAGACCTGTTCAGAAACTTGTGCGAAAATCTCTGTATACTGCATCTGGTCGTGGATTGCGAACGAAGGGATTGTGATGCTCTTGCTCTCTTAGCCTCTCTTGCCTGCACCAGGCTCTGATACCATGTAAAGAATGAGGATGCAAGAGAGCTACACAAGACAAGCACAAAGCACACAGAGATGGAAAGCTTCTTCTTCTTCTTCACAGAAAAGAGAGTACAAAATGACTAAGTGCTAAAGCTGAAAAGTAGCACATATGTACATACGGTCACTAAGTGTGAACTCGCTAGAAGCGTACTAGGCTGGCACTATAAGTGTAGTCCAGCTGTAGAATCACTGGCAGAGATCCTCCGTGTCGGTCACCTAACGCGCCAGTGAGTAAATGCCGTAAGCGGCCAAGACCCGTAGTGGATGCCAGCTCAAGGTGTAGAGCTCGACATCTCAACACTCCCAATCATTCGAGGGCGGGTGTAGGTCTACCGTGTCGGTAGATATTTCCTTTAGCTCAATTAGCCCGATGCCTGGCATCTGTTATTTATGTCCTGTCCTTGCCAAGTCGAATGCGACTGTGGCGACTTCTTCCCTTGTATAGCCTGCAGCTAGCAGGTCCAAAAATGCATAATATGCTTCCTCAAGCTCTTTTTTCTCAGATGCAGGCTTGGCCTCTTCTTTGGGATCAGGTTCTGGCTTTTGCTCTTTCTCTTCATCTTGGTGTTCTTCTTGATTGTCTCCGGCCTCCTTATCTTCTGGTGGAGGGCTGCTAGGAGGTGGTGATGGCTGTGGGCTAGGTTTAGGGCTATCTGGTAAAGCTATAGGTTTGCCCTTAATATCTCTATCTTCTTTCGTTTTTCTTTCCCTTTCGTGGTTTTCTTGTTCATCTATCAATGTCTGCCGTATCTGCTCCACTTCTTCCTCGGTGAAAGGGACATGGGGAATGTTTTCTGCCGCAGCATCAAGAATCTCAAAATTCTTGATGTAGTCTTCAAAGCGGTCTCTCTGCACTCTTCTTGAGGATCCGGACATAGACTCGAGGGATGGCTTCCATAGTTCGTTTAAATCGCCCTTGAGGCCTCTTCGTGCACATGTGGAAGTACTGGTTGTACAATTGGCTCATGATCGCCACCTTTGGGTTGGCGATGTCTTCAAAAGTGTAATTATCCTTCTTCTCTTTGTACACCTTGACTTCATCCCTTCTTTTTGTCACACTGTCTCTCTGATTGGAGAGATCTAGTGCGTGGGCTACATCCCGCTCCGTGATAATGATCTCTGTATCGGGTCTGCCGTGCAAATCTGTCACCTTGGCCACTCCATCCTCTTTGATGCTAGTTACAAACTCCCATACTCTTTTGACGTCCACCCCTGCTGGTATTGCTTCGAAATAGTCATGGAGGTCAATTTTCTCCAATTAGCCGGCCATTTTGCTTCGGACAAATTCATTGAGCGCTCTTGGCAGCATTGGCAGCTCTATTACATCGCCGTCATTGTCTTTGAACACCCCCTGGTAGATCTTTAGGTCGTTTGACTCTAGTAAATCTTCCTGTATCCAGGTGCTTGTGGGCTTTAATGTTCCCTTTGGAATGACAAATGGTTCCACCTCGTCCAGATAGTCTTTGATTGTCATTCTCCTCTTCTTTGCCGGTGACTTCGAGGCTGTCATAGATCCTGTTGCACTCAGCAATCCAAAGTTACCGTTTTTTCCATATCAGCTGCTAAACTGAGTTTTACTTATCCAAATGACTTGAAAATTGAAATTATAGCTTAAAAGGAACTTGTGAAGCTATGCATGTGCTCACAGTACAAATATGACCAAAAAATCCATCTAGACATGCTACGCGTAGGATGTCTTTTTCTTCAGAACTAGTTCATACTTGACATGTAGGTAGTGTAAGGCTCATGGAACATGGTTATAAGCTTGGATTTGAATTTGGATGTCAAAAAGTGGATTTTTGGGCTGATTTAGGCTTTCGGTCACAATTTGGGTAGATTGTCCATCATGGGTAGCAATTGATGTCAAAATGGGTTGAAACTTGGTATATGGGCTCAATGCATCATGGTATTAGCTCCTATGATGTCATTTCTTGCACAGAAGGCTAAATCTAAGCTTAAGATATTCTACGCGTCGGATGTCTTTTTCATCAGAATTGCATGAAACTTGATCTGTGGGTTGTCCTTGGCCTATGAAACATAGCCATGTTCTTGGATTTTCATTTGGATAATATTTGATGCCTGTAGGGCTCTGTGAGGTGTTTTTGGGCTCAAAAAGTGTATCTTGAAGGTGTTGGGGGTCAAAAGTGATTAGAAGGGCTTCAAGCTTGACATATGAGCTCTTGCTGATGAGGTAATTAATTCTGAAATGAAAAAACTTCTCCTTCATGCCAAGAAGGTCCATTAGACATCCTATGCATAGGATGTCTAAGTCCTCATTTTTACTCCCAGACCACACAGAAAGTTAGATGATGTGTATGTGAATGTGTTGTGCAAGTTTCATGAGATTTGGACAAGATTTGGTAGGTCAATGGCCCATTAGTGCCTTTATGCCCTAACTTTGCATTTTTCCATGCATATGAGATCCAATCTCATCCAAATGTGATGAAACTTGGTGTAGGGCTTGTAAATGTCATTTAGAACATGTGCATGACAAGAATTGTTGGGTTTTGTGCCAAAAAATACCCTTGAGACATCCTACGCGTAGGATGTCTCCTGGTGATTTTTCCTTTGTTAGTGCTCCCAGTGCTTGCCCTTTGCCCCCCTAAGTCCCTTCTGAGCCTAATTTCAGAAAAAAAGTCAAATGGATACAGTATAACTCCCTGTGTGGACTTCAGAGCCTCCGAGCCATTTTCTGACTTTTGGAGTGCTTTTTGGCGATGAAATTCCTCGATGTTGGTCTCCATAGCTTCCCAATCCCTTGGGGATCCTTGCCGTATGGTTTTTGTTGACTTTGGCCTTACCAGAGATCCATTTGGCAATTTGTCGCTCTAGAAGCACCCGTGGTTGCGTTTACATACCTTTGATGATTTGTGGTAGTCCACCACCATAGGACATGGTTGTTGATGGTCTAGGAAAGCCGCTCGTGAAGTTTGGTGGAAAACGGACTTGCGATTTGGCCGCAAGTGCATTTTGACGCTTTGTCTGTCTGATGCCGTTTCTGAGGTTTAGTGCCGCTTCCGGTCATTTTTTGGTCATGCGGGTCATATGGACTTGTCGAGCATGTCGATATGCTCCAACCCATAAATTTTGGTAGCATTTGGTCGCCGTTTCGTCGATTTCCCATTTGGTGGCCTCTTGCAGGTTTCTGGGAATTAGGGTTTTTCCCGATGGTTTCCCACTGCCTTTGGCTATCCAGGACTGGTCTCCTAGACTAGGGTAAGCTGCCAATGAAGTCTTGTTGCTTTTGGGTTAGCCGTTAGGCCGCCGTTTCTACTTGCAGGTCTCTACCGCTCGCTTTGTGTGTGACCTCTACGCTAGTTCTCGCGACAGAATGACAAACATGCGCGAAAAGCTCAAGGTGGTGAGCCTACCTCTCATGTCTGGAGTTGGTCGGGTAGACGTGCGCATCGTAGAAGCTGCTGGAAGATCGATCCGCTCTAGGTGGCAGAAGCTCTCTCCACAATGTCAATAGTGAGAATGAGCTAAAAATGGGGTGAAAAATTCGTATAATGGAAGTCCCCGAACCCTTTTTCATGAAATTTGACATCTGTTCCTATCTTTCTGCAAGATGCGGTTTAGGCTCAAAAATTTCTTGATTTGGACTCCATTTGCTCTGTTTACCAGAAATTTGTCATTTCGGTCAAAACCTGGCCAAAACACGCTTTCCGCTCCAATCTCATAATTGCACCCCCACTGTACCATAGGTTTTTCTTTAGTCATTGGTCATCCCCATATTTTTTGTTTCTCATTACAACTGTTTTTCATCTACTTTTTATATTTTTGAAGTTTTTCTGCCGAAAATTAGCAAAATTAAAAGGAAAATAGCAAATCAAACCCAGAAAATCCCCAAAACTCATAATAGATTACAAACATCACCACAACACATTATATACACTCACATGCAATTTTTATGGCCGGATTTCTCCGTTTTACCAGTATTTTGCCTGAAAAAATGGCTATTTCTACTTATATACACACACATAGGGGCTTGATTTGGCGTTTGGCCCCATATACCTGTAGCTTCATGCTGTATAAGGGAATATATACTTGGGTTACTCCTAAAAATTTCGCAATCAAACGCCAACCCTTAAAATAGTCGAAAATCATGCCCTTTTTTGCTGTTTCTGTTATTGGTTCCGCATTGAGAGTGCCTCCCCCCCTCCTAGTCGGAGTCCTCCCGGATGACAAGGTTTCGCCTCGAAGTATGTGTCGTGCATAGGTTGAAAAAGTCCTGCTAATGCGTGGCCAATTAATGTAGCCCTATTTTGAGCTATTGGTATAATCCATAAGAGATCAAATTTGCTTGAGCACCCGAATCGAGCAAAGCTGTTGATTCAACTTGATTGTTGCCCACCTTGACTGTAATTATTGGCTCTAATGTTTTGTCCTCCAAGTTCGTCGGTCGAATGGCATTGATTCTCAATGGTGGTTTACTCTGTTGTTGTTGTCGTAGAAGCCGTCTTTTTGAAATGCGTTCTTGTGCTTTGGTTTGAGCTTCCTTTCGTATTCTCTCTTTTTCCTTCATTCTTTGCTTTCCTTGATGAATTTGTTGTAGCATCTCCTGTGTGAGTGGTAGGTGATATCTCCTTAGTCGACACCCACTAATCCAGTTTGGCATTTCTTCACCTGCTAATGTAGAAATCTTGACAGCCCCACTTTGTGATATGTCATGAATCACAAATGGTCCCATCCCTCGCTTTTTAAGTTTCTTGGCATGTTGCTTCAAGGTATAAACAAGTACGTAATCACCTGTTTTAAACTCTTTGGTACGCACATGTTTGTCAAAAAATTCCTTTGGTCTTCTCTTTTTAGCATAGATTGAAGCGACAGCTCGTAAGCGGAGTTCATCTAGCTTTTCAAGATCATTAATTCTTGAAGAGAGTTCATGTCCGGTCCATTCCAAGCTGGTTGCTACTCGTAGAGTTGGGATTAAAAACTCTATGGGTAGTATAGCATTTAGCCCAAACACCATGTTGTGTGGTGTTGTTCCTATGGAGGTTTTGTAAGCTACCCTGTATGTCCATAGTGTTGAGTGTAGCTGCTGATCCCAATCGGTTCTTGATTCTGACACTATTTTAGTGAGAACCGTGCATGGTGTTTTATTGTGGCCTCAGCTTGCCCATTGGTCTGTGGATGGTATGGTGCTGATTTCCTATGTATGACCATGAAATCCTCTAGTAGATATTCAATGACTTCATTGAGGAAGTTTGTTCCACAGTCACTGACAATTTCTATTGGTAACCCATAACGTACAAAAACATGCTCATACAAAAATTGAGTCGTGGTGCGTGTATCAGCTTTTTGTGTTGCTTTGGCTTCGACCCATTTTGTGAGATAGTCCGTAGCCACAATGATATATTGGGTATGGGTGCGATATGAAGGGGGTGATATAGGTCCCACAAAATCAATGCCCCATTTTGCAAATGCCCTTGCCCCCATCATTGGCCTTAATGGCATCTCATCTCTTGTGATTGGTACCTTGGTGCGTTGACATGCATCACAACGCTTTACAAACTCTTCGGCATCCATGTGCAATGTAGGCCACCAAATTCTTGCTGTTAAGACAATTTTTGCCGTCTTATTGCCCAAAAAATGGCCTCCACTTACTCCACTATGTGCAAGTTCTAGAATCAGCAGGTATTCACTTTCACTTGCACAGATTCTAAGTTGGTTGTCCTTTCCCCGTTTATAGAGTTGATTTCCAATTAACTGAAAGTCATGAGCTTCCAGCTCTATAGCTTTCTCCCATGCTCTTGTAGTGTTCTCAGGGAACGTTCTGGTGGTTAGGAAGTCAATGATATATTGACTCCATGCAGGTGTTATGTTCACCCGAAACAAAGTTGCGTGATCCACTAGTCGTTTGGCACTACATACTGTACAATTGGTAACATAAGAATGTGTATCCGCATACATCATTGGCCAATAAACTCCTAATTGTTTCAGTCTCTGGTGTGTTTTTACTGTCGAACAATGAAATGCACAACCCTGGACATGTGCCTCTTCAAGGTAGCACTCTAATTCTTCCGGATTTATACATAATCGTAGGATTAGATCAGATTCAAGATGATACAGCCGTCCTGCTATCAACTGGAAGTTTTTTGTTTATCGAATTGTTCGCTGTTTGGATCTACATTCTGTATTATCAAACTCACTTCCAAAGGAAAGAATGCTAACTATTTCCTGAGACCATTTGGGTACCATTTCAATGTTGAAAAGATAAGCATCTGGTATGTCATCATCTACCCCTTGAGGGGCTTCCCCGTTGTGTATTCTTGAAATATGATCATCTCGCAAATGGGTTTTCCCCTTTTTGACCACCACTATGAAGTCAAATTCTAGCAATATAATAAACCAGCGTTGCAAGGTTTATTTACTAGGTACAACAGAGCTTGATGATCCGTTAAGAACACAAATTTGTTTGCAAGCAAATAATGCGGAAATTTCTTTACAGCATAAATCATTCCTAACCCTTCCCTCTCGGTGGTTGTGTAGTTCTTTTGTGCATTATTTAACTGTCGACTCGCATAGCAAACTGGAAAATCCATTGTTCCGTCTCCAAGTTGAGCTAGAATGCTTCCAATGGCATATGCTGAAGCATCAATGTGCACATGGAATATCTTGTCCCAATCTGGTGCCTTTAGCACAGGTGCGGATATAAGGTTTTCCTTCAGCCTTTGGAATGAGCTTTCACACTCGCTGGTCCATTCGAAATTGACTAGCAAACGATACAGAGGTTGTGCGATAACCGCATACATGTATATGAATCTTCAATAATATGCACAGTGCCCCATGAAGGATTGCACTTGTTTCGCATTAGTAGGCCTGGGTAGGTCTACAATGACTTTGACTTTGTCTAGGTCTGTGGTTATGCCATTTCTTGTGACAATATGTCCTAAGATTTGTCCTTGTTTAACCATAAATACACACTTTTCCGGGTTTAGATAGATTCGATATGTTCTGTACTTTTCAAAGACCTTTTGCAAATGGTCCATATGTTCCTCTCGCAGAAGAGAGTGCACACACATGTCATCCATGTAAATTTCTAAGAATATTCTTAGGTATTCCCTGAAAGCGTGAGTCATTAACCTCTGGAAAGTGGCTGGTGCATTTGTTAAGCCAAATGGCATAACTTGATATGCATAAGTCCCCCATTCTGTGGCAAAAGCTATTTTGTGTTGATCCTCCCTTGCTATTGCCAGTTGGTTGTATCCTAAAAACCCATCCAGAAAGGAACAATGGGCGAAACCCAATCTGTATGTTCAATTTCATAGATGAACTCTGCTTCCATCAGCTTATCAATCTCTTCTTTGATTCGTTTGGCAAATGTGTCATTATATGTATAAGGACGTTGTTTGCTAGGTTTTGCATCTGATTTTAAAGGAATTGTATGTTGGCATATCAATGGATCAACTCCCTTGAGGTCTTTATAGGAACAAGCAAACACATCTTTATACTTCGTGAGAAGTTGTGTTAGCTGTGCTTCCTCCTCAGGCTCTAAGTCGTTAGCTATATAGACCGGCTGAGGCTTTTCACCTGGTTTTGCGAGGTCTATTCTTTTTGCATTTTCAGGCCCATCGTAAGATTCTTGGTTGGTTCTCTCCCTGATTGGTGGTGTCATGATGATCTTTCTATCTTGGATAGTAAATTTCCTATAGTGAGGTGGTACGTTCATGTTGCCCTTTTCTCACTCCCCTTTACCATCACTATCCTCTTCAGTAGTTCATATCTCTCTCAAAGACCGTTTCAGTTTTTGGTATTTCTGTTTACGCTCCAGTTTGGTCCACTCTTGGTCTTTTGTTGGTTCTCTTTTTTTTCAGATTTTTGTGATTTTGTTTCAGCCCTAGCTTTTCTTTCCTGTTTTATTCTTCTCGCGTTCGTTCTTTTCGATTTTCTGAGAATTTCCCTGATATTTGATCTTTCACACAATCCTCTGCTTTTACAAGCATCAAATAGTGAGTTTTACCTTTTATTATGGGCATCGGGTTCTCTCTCGCTTGCCTTGCGGCTCTTTTCTTCCTATAGCGTTCTTGGCATCTAGGGTGTTGATTAGAAAAATCATAAAACTTGATATTCTCGGCTTCATTCCCACGCTCACTGGACGTATCCGAACACTCATTATCTGCCTCATCATTTACTTCCAATTGCTCAGAGGAGTTGTAAAACTTTTCTCGTTCTGGAGGTTCTACCGTCTCTTTTTCTGGCACCACGCTTACCATGTAATAGGGTAGCACATCCTAACCATCCTTATCGCAAAATTTTGTTGTTGGACTGTCGGTAAAGGTACAAACATCTAATGTTGCTAGTATGTGTTCCCATTCTAGAGGCTCCAAGGCATCTTCAGGGAAAGGTTCCGGAATATACTCTTTGTCCTCAATTGCTTCTTCTAAGACACATTCCTCTTTCCTTAAGCTTCCACAATGTGAAGCTCCGCACATCCATAGCTCTTTTGGTTGCCCCAACCATGCTGGTAGTTCTGATCCTGCTATTGTAGCCGAATCAAACTCTTCCACATGTGTTTGGTTTACATCTTTGTAACTATGGTCTTTCAGGTGTATTTTAGTTGTCATCTCGCCATGTCTGAGATATATGTGGTCATAACCCCAATCTTGGACCATCTTCAGTTTTTGCATGAATGGTCGTCCTAAGATTATCTCATAATTGTTCTTTTTGTCGAAATCGGCTATTGCAAATGTATGCTCATACTCGATCCCGCACAAAGTGACAATTACTTTTTCCAAGAGTCCGAGAGGCTTCTCCATGAACCCGTCTGCCAATTGCAGCTTCATTGTAGTAGCCCTCAGAGCTGGTTTTCCCCATTTTTTCCAGATTTCCTTTGTGGCGATAGAAACTCCCGCTCCACTGTCAAGAATAGCTTTGGAAACTACTCCTTGGAATTCTATAGGTAGCGTCGTGTTTCCGTCTTCTCCCTCACAATATTCTCCATCCTTATTCAATGGTATCGGCCTAGTGTTTAGGTTAGGCCTGTCCAATTCCCTGATTCCTTCTTGTAGCTTCAAGGTGGGGTCTCTCACTCCAAATTTTTATAGGCATTTTCCTACCGTGGTCCACATGTTTGGCCTTAGCCTTAGGAGTTTGGCTAACGTGATTGTACATGCCACCGGGGTGGATAACAGCTCAATCAATCCTTGTGAATCCATCACCTTGTTAGAAGAAAGTCTTTGAGATGGGAGTGCTCTCACTTCCAACTTAGCTTCATATTCTCCTAGGTAAGAGGGTAAAGTTCTCAAAGAGTTTGGTTGGCTGTGCCCTGAACTAATAGATCCTTGGTCTCCCCCTTGTGAATGTATCTCAAAGTTCATTTGTTATCTTGCCTCAAATTCTTCAATAGGAGGTAAGATTACGTTCTTTTATTTTCTCGTGCTATTCATGTGGTCATTCATCCTATTAGCCTCGTTGGCCTCTCTGATTTGCTTCCACAGATCATCTAGACCGTTCTCGTCCTTTCCCATTTCTGCCAATATTTTAGGATGGACCCCGTCACTTGCCTCATCGGTCGTATTTGGCACTATGATAGGCTCTCCTCTGGACTCATACTCATTAGTGAGTCTTTCCTTTGTTTCCTCATGTTTCTCCAATGTTGGTTGGATAGGGGTTGGAACTGGCGCATCATGGCAATTTGCCGGTTTTACCAATGGGTCTTCCATCAATGATTGAGCCGTCTCGATCATCTTTGTACACATATCCAACCTTTGTTTTTCTATTTCCGCATATGGGTATGTCATCCACCTTTGCTCCTGGGTTTGGTTCTTTTTAAGTCGAGCTTCATAAGTTTTAGAAGCGCATCCAGCTGCTCATTTAGCTTGTCTGCCACTACAGATCCTCCTCATCCTGCACTTTTGGGCTCTGCTATTTCCTTAGGTGCTATGGCTGATGTTGTGTGTGAGCTTAGGCTAGCTAGATCTTCTAACCGCTCCAATCTGTTCTTTGTATGTTTCAACTCATCGGATAGGGTTGTTTGCTCTCGTTCTTTCCTGGCTTTCCTACGCGCCTTTCTTGCCTTCCAAGTGCTTCTGTGATTTTTTATTTCTGAACTTTGGGCATTTGTTTTTGGTTCTTCTATTATGGGTTCGTTTGTCCTTCTTTGGGCTTGGGCCCGTGTTACCGTCTGAACAGGTATGATTGTTTCATTTTCCGATACTCCACTGGAAGGTACTGTTTCCAACACGTTCAAGGTGGTTTTTCCTCCTTTACTCAGGTTTTTAGGGCAATCGGGAATCAAATGAGTGATTCCACATTCTGGGCAATACGCATTGACTCTAATGATTTCATCATGAGGACAGTCTCTAATTAGACAATGGTCTCCGCCACACTTGTAACAGGGGCCCTTGGGTTGTTGAGGTGCTCCTTGAGCTCCTCGTTGCTTGTAAGCATGTCTCTGTCCGCCATGCCTCCATTGGCTATGAACAACAATGTTCGTTCATCTAAGCTATATCTTCCTTCTCCTACGGCCTGTGTAGCAGTTGGAGGTCCCTGATTCCCTATCATGCTTCATGGTTCTGGTGTCGAGGGTTCTTCCGGTGGATAATAGACAGGGTTTGCCGCATATCCATTGGGATCCTCATAATATGCATTCATAGGCACCAAAGCCTTTTCTTCTGATTCAGTTACCGTTGGTGTGTATCTTACACCAACTGGTCGTAATCCTGGTAGGGGTGGTTGTTGCCCCAACACCGGTTGTGGTCTTTCTACACCTACAAGTCCTGGTAAGTTTCTTGCTTGATATCTAGGCATAGGTGGAACTTGAGGGGAAGTTATAGGGGCTTGGGGAGCGTAAGGTCTCTCCCTCACATATCCCTTGTTATAGTAACATTCCTCGGTCCCATGGTTTGTCCATTTTTGTTCAATAGCACACCACTTGGGCTATTTAGCCCGGGGTTTGACGTACAAGTTGATCTTTTTTAGCACTTCATCTACGAGCTGCTCCTGGTTTACCGCTATTTCTCCTTTCAGTGTTTTCTTGGAGGACTTGCTCCCACTTTGCTGTGACGATGAATCGTCATCAAGGTCCTTGAACTCCCCTTCTTTGTAGACCACACAATTGTCCACCGGGTACAGAGCTTTCTTGGTCAACTCATTCAACGTAGTGCTCCTCTTCATATGTAAGTCTTTCTGGAGATCTTCATTCCTTAGTCCTTGGATGAATATCAGCATAAGTCTGGACTGAGTTGGCAGTTCTTCAACAGGACAGAACTTAGCATATCTTTTTAGTCTTAGGGCTGCCTTCCGTATAGATTCTCCATCTTTTATTTTGAATTTATGGATTTGTGAGATGGTATTATGAGCTATTCCCCTTTGTGGGAATTCCTCAATAAACTCATCAAACACTTCCTCCATCGACTCAAAGTCTCTACGCTCCACAGAGTCAAACCAAGTTGCAGCATCATCCTCTAGGGTTAGTCCAAACCTTGCAAATTGGGTAGGAAAGTCTAGCACCTTTTCGGCTCTAATCACACGCACAAAAGCTGCTACATGATCCCTTGGGTCCCTGTTTTCTGTGTATTTCTTGTTTACCCATTTTTGCACTTGAGAAGGTCTAATTCTACGATGGTCTACAAACCTCATCATTGGATCACCCCGTCCAAGTCTATACCCCTCCTTAGGCCTTCTGTAATAGGCTGGTTCCTCACCCAACGGTGCTCCTAAGCCATAATTTCTAACGATTCTCGCTAGAGGTGGTCCTTCCCTTCAAACTCATTCCATGGGTGGTTCTCCAAGCTCGGTCGACCCTTGTGTCTTTGGCTTACTCTCTGCTTCATGCCTTGAATAGTGTGGGGGTTCTTGAAAATCCTTGATCCCTCGTGCGGCTGGATAACCATCTCAGTTTCGGTCTGGTTCCATTGTTGCACTTTGTCGAAGCCATGCCTGCAATGATGGCTGGTTTGTTGGTTGGTCTTGGTTGTTGAATACTTGCGGTCTAGTGGAATGTGATGTCGCGTCATACTCATCTGAAAATGGATTCATTGACTTGCTTGGGGTGTGGGTAGCTCTCAGCATTTCCTCAGGGGCATATGCTGATGCTCCTGGACCCGTTGCTCTTTCTACTTCCTCTCGGAGAATACGTTGGTATTCTCGCCCGTATCTATCAACAAAAACTATGCCCTTTCGCGTATCAGTTTCATAAGAGAATAAGTAAAGAACCTTGTCTTTGCTTAGTTCGTCTACGTATGGTTCTTTACTACGAAAGTAAGAGACAATACCCTGGCTCTCGTGTTTGTAGATTCCCACATTCTCATTATAAGTTGGAACCGTGATTGTTTTCTTGTCGTACATAAAAATAGCTCCGTGCCGATCAATGTTTGGTGGCGGCTCTTGAGTTTCTGAAACCAATTTCCCTTTAGCCACGTTGTCTCCATATCTGTTGTAATCTTCAGGGTTGCTAACTATTAAATAGTGGTTCCCCTTTTTGTCTCGGAATCTATATCCATCATCATACACGCGGATTATCTCCAATCTTTGTGCTGGCCTCTCTTCAATACAAATTCACTTGCGGCCTCGATAGTCAGAATAGACTAGGGCTCCTCTTGAGTTTGTTCCCTCTAAGAAAATCACCATAAGCCTGGAATCATTCAAAGGATTTGTAAAGAATGAGGATGCAAGAGAGCTACGCAAGACAAGCACAAAGCACACACAGATGGAAAGCTTCTTCTACTTCTCACAGAAAAGAGAGTACAAAATGACTTAGTGCTGAAACTGAAAAGAAGCACATACGTACATGTGGTCACTAAGTGTGAACTCG
This sequence comes from Adiantum capillus-veneris, assembly GCF_014529385.1. NCBI lineage: Eukaryota > Viridiplantae > Streptophyta > Polypodiopsida > Polypodiales > Pteridaceae > Adiantum > Adiantum capillus-veneris. The sequence goes on along the minus strand of NC_140936.1, from coordinate 146,845,556 downwards.
CTAGAAGCGTACTAGGCTGGCACTATAAGTGTAGTCGAGCTGTAGAATCACTGGCAGAGATCCTCTGTGTTGGTCACCTAACGCGCCAGTGAGTAAATGTTGTAAGCGGCTAAGACCCGTAGTGGATGCCAACTCAAGATGTAGAGCTCGACATCTCAACACTCCCCCTCGAGCTCTGCATGTTGCAGAGTCCAAGCATAGTCCGGACGTTGAAGCTTCTGAGCTCCGAGGGCCTTGATAAAGATATCCGCTATCTCCTCCTCTGTGCTGACATAGACCAAGTCGATGTCGCCCACCAACACTCGCTCTTGAACGTAGTGGTAATGGACCTCTATGTGCTTGGTCCTGGCATGGAACACTGGGTTCCTAGCCAACTGCATGCTGCTGAGGTTGTCACAATGGATGACAATCCGCTGGTCCACTTGCACTCCCAAGTCCTCAAGTAATGTGCGTAGCCAAGCTACCTCGCACGCCGCAACTGCTGCACCTCTGTACTCGGCCTCTGTGCTCTATAAAGCAACCGTAGGCTGCTTTTTGCTGCTCCAAGTAACAACAGCACTCCCAAAAGAGAACATGAATCCACTCGTAGATCTCTTATCAACAATGCTACCTGCCCAATCTGCATCTGTATACCCATACAATGCTAATGGCGCATCTACTGCATAGAACAATGCGTAGTCAAGAGTCCCTTGCACATACCGAAGTGTGCATCGTACTCCATCCAAATGTGGCTTCCTCGGAAGCTGCATGAACTGACTCTCCAAGCCTACTGTGTAGCTCAAGTCTGGCCTCGTGATAGTCAAGTAGATTAGACTACCCAAAATCTTCCTGTACATGTTGACATCCTCAACAACATCACCCTTCTCTGCACTCAGCTTTGCATTCACATCCAAGGGAATAAAAATTGGCTTACAATCAGCCATACCATACTTTGACAACATATCCAAAGCATAATTTCTCTGTGACAGCCATACACCCTCTGGAGTCCTGATCACCTCAATGCCAAGAAAGTAGTGCAACTCGCCCAAATCTTTCATTTCAAACTCTTGTTTGAGAAGACCCTTCACATGGTCAATCTCCATAGCATTGTCACCCACAATAATAAGGTCATCTACATATATGGTAATGACCACAATCCCCACATCACTCTCACGTACATAGAGTGAATGATCAGCATGAGCTCTACTAAAACCAATACTGACAAGATACTTGGCAATCCTGTTATACCATGCTCTAGAGCCCTGCTTCAAACCATACAAAGCTTTGAGAAGCCTGCATACATGATGTGAGTAACCTGGATCGACATAACCAGGTGGCTGATCCATATACACTTCCTCTTGCAACTCACCATTCAAGAAGGCATTCTTTACATCCATTTGATGCATAATCCATCCTCTAGATGCAGCCACTGCTATGACAGCTCTCACAGTCGTCATCTTTGCCACTGGAGCAAAGGTCTCCTCATAGTCTATGCCATACGTCTGTGCATAACCCTTTGTGACCAGCCTTGCCTTGTGACGCTCAATGCTACCATCAGCCTTATGCTTGGTTTTATACACCCATTTACAGCCAATAGCTTTCTTGCCACTTGGCAATGGCACCAACTCCCATGTGTCGTTTGCTTCCAATGCAGCCATCTCTTCATTCATTGCATCATCCCAATGCACATTTCCAACTGCATCCTCAAAACTTGTGGGCTCCACATCCTGTATCACCTTAGCCATGTAGGCTTGGTGATGAGCTACATACCCATCATAAGTAAATTTCTGAACTGCATTTCTGACTCTGTTAGATCTGCGCGGTCCTGGCTCACTCCTTTTCCCCCTATCATCTTCTTGTACTTTCCTTACACTAGGTGTCCTGAGAGCCGGAATTCCAAATTCCTCAACAAGACTTTGTTCAGAACCATCTGAATCCATGTCTACATGTGAAAAACCTAATGATGCATCAGCCATAAAGGGAGGTTCATCAACCTTTTCCTTTCCTTTTCGTGATACATTCTCTGTACCTGCTGGTGGAGTAACCTGCGTACGTAGTCTACCATTCCATGGCTTCTCAACAGAGCCATGAGAAGACAACTCTTGTGGTCCACTCAAAACCTGTGACTGTGGCCTCACATTTTGTACAACCACATCATCTTTTACATCAGCCCCAATAGTGCCATTTGCATTACTGTACCAGCTGCTCATCTCATCAAAGACTACATCTCTGCTCACTCGTAATTCTCGTGTAGTAGGATTGTAGCACCTGTACCCCTTTTGTTCAAGGGAATATCCCACAAGAATATATTTCTCTGCTTTAGGATCCAATTTCCTATGCAACTCATCTGGTACATGCACGTAAGCTATGCAGCCAAACACTTTCAAGTGTGCCAAATCAGGCTTTGTACCTGTAAACTTTTCCTCAGTCGTTACATCATGCACCGCAGATGTAGGTGTCCTGTTCATAATGTACATAGCTATATTTACAGCTTCAGCCCAGAAATGATGAGGCATTTTCTTCTCATTCATCAATGCACGTGCAACCTCTGCAATGTGCCTGTTTTTCCTTTCTGCGACCCCATTCTGTTGTGGAGTATATCTGCATGTAAATTGCCTGCGTATACCATGCATTCGCAGAAAATCTAAAAAATCATTGGAGAAGTACTCTCCCCCTCCATCTGGCCTCAATGTCTTGATTTGTATATCTGTCTCCTTCTCAATCATGACTTTGAAGTCTTGAAAGTGACCAAACACTTCACTTTTGTTACGCATGAAGTAGACCCATACTTTCCTTGTATGTTCATCAATGAAAGAGACATAATACCTGCAACCATGTATACTTGCAGTATCGGTTGGAACCCAAACATCTGTGTGCACCACCTCAAGTGGATTTTTACATACATTGCGTTCATGTGGAAATGAGCCCTTTGACTGTTTTCCAAACTGGCATGCTGCACACACTTTATGCATACCATCCACCTTGAATTTGGGCAAACCTTTTACGATCTGTTTTGATTGTATGCTGTGTAATCTCTGCTCATTGACATGGCCAATGCGTTTGTGCCAAATGTCAACATCAGCCACAACACATGTGCCCTGTGCAAATAATGCAGCTTTTACCTAAGGCATGTCTACATTCAGCGTAAACATTCTGCCCACACATTTGCCCTCTGTGATCAGCTTACAGCCACTCTGGAAATCCTCTACATAACAACCATTTGGATTGAAGCGAACCTACAAACCCTGCTCAACCATTTGTCCAACAGAAACAAGATTCTTTGTAATGTTTGGGACATGAAGTACATCTGCTAAGTACTTTGATTTCCCACTCTTCGTATTTAGAGGTATATCCCCTACATGAGCAATGGGGTGAGCTGTGTCATCTCCTGTCTGCACATAGCCTGACACATCTGGTTTGCGCATATCTCTAAACCACTCTCCACGAGACGTTATGTGATTAGAGGCACCTGAATCCACATACCAAACATCATCTTGGGTGGAATTCTCTGCAGTCATTGTATTCATTACATGCTGCATAACAAACATGCGCTCATTTTTGCTGTCATCTCCATCTCTGCTAGTAGATGCATAGTTTCCCTATTCTGTCTTTCCACTTGCTTTTCCTTCTGGACAGTCACGTGACATGTGACCTCTTTCACCACAAGTCCAACATTCTCTGCTATCTACAGTATGTTGCTGCCTGCTTGATCCTGCACCACGACCTCTTTCACTCCCCCGGCCTTGAGAATGGTTTCCCCTGCCACCTGTATTGTTTTGATTTGATTGAACTTCTTGAAATTGGCCCCTGCAACCTCTTGGGCCTCGACCACGACCTCTACCTCTACTTCTGTTGGAGTTAGAATAGAAGGCCTGTTAAGAATTATTTCTGCCATGAGAAGCAGATGTGTCAAAGTTCTTCTCCTCAAGAATAAGCATATAATCAAATCTTGGAACACGGGGATGTCGTCTCTTGTATTCATGGAAAACCTGAAATGACATACTCATCTCCTAGACCATCCAAGCATGCATGGACAATGTCATCGTCTTCCACTGAGACTTTAATAGATCCAAGAGCTTCAATGATACTCTTGATCTTCAAAGCATAACCATTGATGGAGAGGTTGTTTCTCTTAACCTGATTTAGCTCTGACTTTAGTTGAAGCTTCCTGGCTTTGGTGTTCACCTCAAACACTCTGCCTAAGTTTTTCCATGCAATGGCGGGGATTTCACAATCCTGTAGATAGCCCATCATGCCATCTGTGATGCTCATAGAAAGCCAATACATCACTTTGCTCTGGCCTTGTTGCCAGTCCCTCAAAGCTTTCCTTTGTTCTGCTGTAGCATTTGCCTCGGGAATCTCTGGTTCCTTTTCATTGTCTCCTTCTACATAGTCCCAATAACCTTTTCCTTTTAGGAAATTTTTTATTCTAAACTTCCATGCAGGGTAGTTATTTTTCTCAAGCTTTTCAGTGACAATCTGACTGAAACCGTCAAACATCTTGAAGCACTAAGACAAAATAGCTGCAATCTGCAAAAACCTGCAAATCTGTTGAACCTGCTATCGTGGTACTTGTAACGCTTTCTACACTCAACGAGTGTCCACAATCAAGCGTACATACAACCACTGTACTTGTACAGTAAATCTCTATGTACTGCACTTTGGAGACCTGTTCAGAAACTTGTACGAAAAACCTGTTCAGAAACTGGTCGTGGATTACGAACGAGGGGATTGTGATGCTCTTGCTCTCTTAGCCTCTCTTGCCTGCACCAGGCTCTGATACCATGTAAAGAATGAGGATGCAAGAGAGCTACGCAAGACAAGCACAAAGCACACAGAGATGGAAAGATTCTTCTACTTCTCACAGAAAAGAGAGTACAAAATGACTTAGTGTTGAAACTGAAAAGTAGCACATATGTACATGCGGTCACTAAGTGTGAACTCGCTAGAAGCGTACTAGGCTGGCACTATAAGTGTAGTCCAGCTGTAGAATCACTGGCAGAGATCCTCCGTGTCGGTCACCTAATGTGCCAGTGAGTAAATTTCGTAAGCTGCCAAGACCCGTAGTGGATGCCAGCTCAAGATGTAGAGCTCGACATCTCAACAGGATTTTGGGAGGTGCTTCCTCCTCGCATAGGTCCATCATAGGTGAAACCTCCTGGCTGTTGGCTACCCATCATGAAGAAAGATTTGTCTGACTAAGTGTCAGTATCACTACCTTCCTCACTAATCGGTGCTAGCGAATCTAACCTTGCCTGAGTTACACTCTCTTCGGTGGACACTACGCTACCTTGATCACCTGCCACTTTCTGGTCTATAACAATGTATTTTCCTGACCTCAAATTCGTCAAACTTATCAATGCAACTTATCACAAGTTCAACCACTAACCTGGCAATGGATCAGTTTCTGCACAACTTCTTGCTTTGTTGCTGAATATACCTATACACAAGAGTTTTAATTTCGGCAATTGAATCAACGCTCTTATCTGCTAGAGGTTATCTTAGTAGTGATTGGCATAACTAGAGAGTTAATCTCAACCACTACTGTATTTTATACACTGCTGATGTTCCGGAATAGGTTGCTAATCTGAAACAGTACTTTTCTCTGATGTTGGCCAATTTACGCGAAAAAGCTTGAATTCCGTCTTTGATTTGTCAAATGGGCAACCAAGGTCCAAATTCACTTCTAAAAGAAGTGTTGGAACCCTTAAGCCAAATGGAACCTTACTCTCTAGGCTTGGTCAAATTTTCTCTGCAGTATGCCCCAATAGACATCCTACGTGTAGGATGTCTCCTACTGCATTCTGCCTGGAATTTTGCACTGTTGTTTCCCCTTGTTGTGCTTAGCTTACAACTGCTTTTACTTTTTGATTTGGACTTCTATAAGCTGGTCAATGAGTCAGAAATCTGTTCCAACGGCCTGTTGATGGTATCGATCAGTCTAATCAACTCCAAATTGGACCAAAATTGACTAGTAGGCTTGCCTTAGGCTATATAACACCTTACAATGCTCAAAGTCCAATTGTGGCTTCATTTTCTTGCATTAGACATCCTACGCGTAGGATGTCTTTTTCATCAGAATGGCTTTAAACTCAAGAATTAAGCTCTCCTTGAGCTGCTGATCTTCTTGGTATACTCAAATTTCAGTTTGGAGTCCCAAATCACTCAGAAGACATCCTACGCGTAGGATGTCTTTTTGACCTGTTTGACCCCAGATTTGTTCTACAGCTTCCCCTTGATGTGAGTATCCCAGTGGTATGCTTAGATCTTGATTTGGATGTCAAAAGTCCCAAACTTCAACTGTTTTTCCCTTTTTTTCAATCAAAAGTGCTAAAGTCCACTTTGAACTCAATTTTCTTACCCGAATGAGGTGAAACCCCTTTCAGTCACTCAATATATAATGCAAGACACACTTATGCAGCCATCTTATGGTTTTGGTTTCAAGTTGATGTTCTGGCACTAATTGGGTAGGATGTCTATCAATTTCAGTATATCTGGCCTTATCTTGTCAAGAGATGGACAAAATTCCACTTTCCAGTTGAAATTAGGGTAAACCCTACCTTCAGAACACACTGGTCAACTCAAAATCCCAAAATTCCTCCCAGATTGGCCTATAGATATCCTACGCGTAGGATGTCTCCTGGCTTAAAATTAAAGTTTTTTCTGACAGCAATGCTCCTGATGCTCTGTAGGTCTATCAGAAACACTCACAGTAACTTTTGAACTTCAATTAGGCTTTCAACCACACTTTTGTGTCTTTTTGCATCTTTTACAAACTTGTAATGATTCTACCAAGCAAGTATACATGCATGAAATGCTCTAGATCTGAATCATGATGTTCTACTTACTCTACTCCTACCTACCATGAAGAAATGGTGATAATGGTGTTTTTGGTTGCTTTTTTTGGCCTCTCCGGACTCTCAAGCTCTCCTCTCACCGCTTCTCCCACTCCCACTCTACTCTAGAACTCGACTACTACCTAAAAACTTCCTAAGTCTACCTCCTCTACCTAAGTCGAAGGATCTAGGCCAGACACACGCTTCCTAGACTCCCTCTAAGACCTAGAGAGTCCTCCACCCTATGATCCTATCTAAATGTAAAGCAAGACTCTTGGCAAGCCAAAAATCCCAATCCTCAAGGATTAGTCTCAGTCACCTACCAAAGGTTTTCGTCCCCGGCAGCGGCGCCAATGTTGGACGGGTACGCCGCGATGGACGTCAGCACAACGAGAACTCACCTAACAAGTAATGTCAACTCGACCCGCAGGCGCGTGGAAGCAATCATAAGGTGTCAACCTACGCTCGACCGACTCCTAACTAATTCCTACAGAGGTCCCTACCAATTGTCTAAGTCACAGTCTTTAAGAGAACAAAAGAGGATGCTTCCTACAATGCTTGCTAGAGCCAAATACCCATCACACAATTTCGAAACACCATAGAACTTGAAGGAGACCCTACTAATACCTATAGGCCACTCTCCCTAAGGTCTATGAACCAAAATCAGGACCCAAAACACCCAGTGCAGAAACACATAGGATATCTGGCCAAAATCTGCAGGTCTTCGTTTCCGAAATCTAAAGTACCTAATGTGTAGCTCTACTCAATGTGAACGCGTGGATATGTTGCAATGCGAAATCAGATAACATATGCTCACCCAAACAACCGATGAAGCTCATAGAAGGAGCTCCCAAAGCCGGACCGTACGTGCGCAATGTGGGTATCGGCTCGTAGCTCTAGCCGGGGGCAACACGCTGCACTTCTCTGCACTCGATTCCGACCACCGTAGTACACGTAGCTTCAAGACAAAGCTCACACTCTCTCTCACGTACACAGTACGCTCACTCATAGACTTAAACTTGTTTTAAAATGACAAAAGGTTTTTTCATTAAGGTCAAAAATTGATATATATACCTTACAACTTTTCAAACCCTAAAGTTCCAAAATCATCCATCTACTCCATCTAACTATCAAAACTATCAAAACTAGGATATCAAAACTAGTCCCAATGTTTACAAGGTGAAAATTGGGGTTTTCCTCAATGAATGACTAATTACAAAAAATAATAATCCACCGAGTAGTTAGATGCCATGGGGTGTGTCCAGCTTCTAACACTCAATATTGAAACCCTATGGCCCCAAGGCCATAGGATGTCCTCTATGCTAGAAGGAAAAACCCTCTAGGCTCTATGTTGGCACCCTATGGAGACTTGAGGGCCACAAGGTACCCTTTATAATGCTACTAAGAAACCTTGTCGACATTGGCAACCTACAGCCCTCGGGCCATAGGGTGCATCAAATGGCTCCTAGGTCACATGGTGCCCTCTATGCTAGAAAGGAAACCTCTACGCTCTACATTGACACTCTATGGCCCCAAGGCCATAAGGTGCCCCTTATGCCTAGTATGAAACCATTGGAACTCTCTATTAGAATTTAAAGAACGTAGGCCACAAGGTGAGCTCTATGTTAGTAAGAAACCATCTAAACTCTATGCTGGTAGCCAAAGGCCATAAGATAGCCAAGGAACCCTTTAGGAGCATTCCCCACAAAGACCACCTTATGGCCCCATGGTGATTTAGTGGCCTAGGTGCCCTTCTTAAGACTCTTTTATTTTTGTATCATATGGCCCCAGGGAAATAAGCTATCCTCTATGCTATCAAAAAACCGTTTATGCTCTTTGTTGGAATCATATGGCCCCAAGGCCATAGGGTGCTCACTATGCTAGCAAGAAACCCTCCATGCTATATGTTTGCACCCTATGGCACCAAGGACACAGGGTGTCCTCCATGATAGTAAGAAACCCTCTATGCTCTAAGTTTACACCCCATTTGACTATGTTTACACCCTATGGCCCTAGGGCCATAGGGTGCTTCCTAGGGCCACAAGGTGCCCTTCAACTTAGGAAGAGTCCCTTTATGCCCTAAATTGGTACTCTTTGGCCTCAGGGTCATAGGGTGCCTTCTATGCTAGTAGGATACATTATAGGTCTAGGTTTCCACTCTATAGTGTAGGGCTAAAAGGTTTGCTCTATGAAGAAACCATGTATACTATATGTTGGCAATGTATGGCCCTAGGGATAGAAGGAAACCCTAGGGCTATAGGGTGTCCTCTATGCTACTATCATATGGTCCAAGGGCTAGATAGTGACCAAGGTATCATGTGTGTGAGAATTCTCTCCTATATACAAAAACCACTTTATGGCACTATGGCGTCCCAAGGGCAACAAGGTGCTAATAAAAATCCCTCTATGCTCTATGTTGGCACCCTATGGTCCCAAGGCCATAGGGGGGTCTTTATGCTAGTAAAATTCCCTCTATGCACTATGTTACGTGTATACTTATAAGAAGCCATTTATGCACTATGTTGGCGTCTTATGACCCTAGATCCATAAGATGTCCTCTATGGTAAAAGAGAAATTTTACATGGGATAGGATGGCATCCTATGGTCCTAGGGCCATAGGGTGTCCTCTATGCTAGCAAAATGTGTAAGTTAATACTGTGATAAATATGCAACACGATATACAAAATTGAATCATTATCATACATCATACATTTGTTGCTTTGCCACACAGTTGAAGGGGTCTTTGCCTTCAAATATCATCATAACATTCAAACATTTAAATCAGATTTGCAAGTACTTTAATTCACAAATGCATTGATCTGTTGGAGGATGGAGGTCCGGCTCACCATGCACTTTGATTTACAAATACTGAGGGGCAAAAGTATTTGTGTTGGATTCTCCTTATGGCATTGCACATGTTTTGGAACTTGCATTGCCTTCTACTTCCAATTCACAAACTTAAACAATGGTTATACATTATACAATCATTTCTTTGCAATAAACCTTGATACAATGTTCCGATTGCTACATGACAAGCTAAACAATTCTACTAGTCCTAGCTTCCCTCTATTGAAAAAAATTCAAGATATAAATTCCAATTCTCTGCATCATCTAGAAGAGAAACAAAATCATAGTTTAGAGCAAAATACTCGCACTTTATATCTTTGAATAAAATCTTGTTACAATCAAAGAACTAAATCTTCACATAATCCAAAGGACAAATGCTTCAATAACCATTTATACTCGATGTTTACTATCTAAGAAAATAATTGGCATTCACAAAAAATATTGAATATATGTTTAATCTAGTTATTTTCAATACAAAGATAATTATTTCAAAGCGAATATGTTTAATCTAGTTAGTTGCAATACAAAGATAATTATTTCAAATGCTTACACCATCAATCCACAATAGAAGAACTTACACCCAACAAAAAATGATCATACATCAATTGTTCAAACTCTCATTTTGGAATTCTGAGGTCTAATTACTTTTCAGTTTTTTCTAGCTTATTTCATTCTCAATAGAATATTAAACCTTAATCACAAGATAAGAAATATATGTCCCTAATGTATATGGACACAAGATATAAGGCCAACATAAAATGTTCTTGAAACACTTAAAGAGTCTTTCGGTGACCTAGAATAACCAACCTATGGTTTAAAGGCCATAGGGTGTCATGTGATGTTTTATAAGATGTGTCCATAAGAGCTAGGTGATTTCACATCCATGGGGTGATTTAAGTGCCCATGTGGAGATTCTATGTCACCACCCTATGGCCCTAAGGCCTTAGGGTATCCCAAATTCTCTTGAATAACTTATGTTTCCTTCTAGAATATCCCAAATACTCATGTGCCCGTTTAGAGACTTTATGTAATCTCTCTATATACATAAGATTGTAGGATAGCTGTGTTGACACCCTATGGCCTCAAGGTTGTAGACTAGCCCAAATGCTTATGTGTCCTTTTAAAGAATCTATATAATCACCCTATATCCGTAAGATTTTAGGGTAGCCAAATTCTTTTGGGGGATTCTATGTTGACATCCTATGGGCCTAAGGCTATAGAGTAACCCAGATGCTTATGTGCCCTTTTAGAGACTCGGTGTAATCACCCTACATCTGTAAGGTTGTAGGGTATCCCATTTTCTTTTGGCGGATTATATGGCCCTAGGGCCATAGGGTGTCATGTCTACAAAGAACTCTATGATCCTCAAGTCTACAAAGAACTCTATGATCCTCAAGTCATAGTGTATTCTTCCCAAACCTCATATGATCAATTAACTCTAAAGTATTACATAAAATATATCTTATGACCATATATAAACGTAGAATTCTATTTACCAAAACATGTCCATATAATATCATACACTTAAGTCTAATTCATTTATTGTGAAAAAACTCAAACTCACAAGTTCACATTTTTTCAAAGAAAATAAATTGAGAAAAATAACGAGCCAAACATCAATGTTTTTAACATCATGGGTAGATTTGAGATGGGAAAAATAAAATAAAATGACAACAATAATAATCTAAATATCAGTAATGTAATATCATGGGTGGCTAGCTTAACCTGTTTCCTGTAGAATTTCTAGAATGGCCTCAGCACTTGCATCCAATGGTTCTTCAATTTCTTCCTCCTCTGAATCCTTGGCATTGACTTTCTCTGTGTTATCCACACCTGTTGACCTTATTAGATCAAGGTCTTCTTCCACTATGGAATGGCAAAGAGATTCCAATTGCGTCATTTGATCACTACTACATGCAACTGATATCACCTTTCTCTGTTGTTGTAGTGCCTCTTTAGTCCCATAGCCTAATGAGAAGATGTCTATCACTTGATCATCTTATTTGAGAGAGATGCATTTGATTGCACGACGTACAAAAAAGGATTTGGCCGTGGTCACAGCATCATACTCGTCGTCATTGATGCAGAGAGTATGCATTGGCTCCAACAATGACTCTTTAACACTAGAGTAGTTGGTGTACTGCTCTCCTTGACTGAAAAATGCCCAAACCCCAAAAATTACTTCTCAAAGAGCACATGTTTGGATGGTCTCTGATCCCATTAAGGAGCTCAAAGGTAGAACGTGCATTTCATACCATTTAGCTTTTTCAGAAATTGCCTTCTCTAGGGAAGCAGCATGCTGGTATTTGACTAAGCCGGAAATTAAAAACTATAATGGTTGATCTGCTACCCCACATACTCCATCAATTACTTTACCAAATTGGGCAGCACTCCAACCACTAGATGTAAGACTTTTGTGTGTTGTGTCTATGATGCAAACACCAATACGAATTTTAGAGCTATTCTCACTGCAGAGAAACTCAATGCCTTCCAGATTCTTTCCAACACACTTGATTGTCCATGGTAAAATGAATTTCAAACTAGAATTTCCATTCTTTTGTGCAATGATCCACTGCACATATCCCCTAGTGATCTCAGGAATTGGCTCTTTCTCCTTTCCTTTTGTAGTAGGAGATTTAGCCATTGCGTACAACTCGTGAAGAGAGATTTGTAAATATCATCTGTAATGTTATAATGAGACTTACATTGATCCCATGAAGTAACTGCTATTGATGATTGATCTATATCTTTAAATGCCATCAACATTTGAGGCTCAAAAACCCTGGTCTTCTTTAATATCATTGCACGTGCAGTGAGGTCGAGCATGCCCGCTTGACCTGGTTGCTTCACTAAGCAGATCTTCTCATCTGCCAGCTCTTGTTGTAGTAGCTTGACATCATTATCTTCTAAACCATTTAAGCATCTAAAGGTTGTTATGCTTGGTTGTCTCCCACGAGCAATTGATGTCTGATGCTTCTCCAAGATGTGTATGCACTGATCATAGATTTCATCATCGTACATGACCATGTGTGCTTCTTTGTTGGTAAATGATTTATGGGTTAAAAGGATGTTCGCCACATTTACAAAGGTCTTCAAAATAAATAAATAAAAATTAACTTTATTTCAAGACATATTTGTAACAAAAACAAGCATAGGAAAGTGGAAATTACATCCCAACCTGCTCGACTCGGATGACCGACAGGAACACCTGCCTTGGGTTTTGTTGGTTTAGAATATGCAAGCCATTGACTACGGCCATGCTTCAAGACCTCCACATAAGTCTGGTGTTTCATTGCTGTTATTCTCTCCATGTTCTCCATTTTGGAAATTCAAACAGCAACCTCTTTCGGAGCGTCTACCATGCTATCCTTGCAGTTCTAAACTTGTAACTCTTTTCTCAAAGCATACTTAGTGTCGTTGTTACGCAAAAAAGCTCTAGCCGCTATGATGGAATGCTGACCAACTAGAATCTAGTAGTGGTATGTTGATAGCTTATCTCCATGCACTTCAGCTGTTTGTAAAGGCATTTTTGTAATTGGGTTATACGGCATCAAGTCTGCTACACTGGAGACTGGCCTAGAGTGCCCTGCAAATTGCTTCAAGAGATATTTCACATATACATCTGACAATGGTCTGCATCTATAGCCATCTGGTGCAAGGTTGCATTGCTCAACTGGGATCAATTGGGTAAATTGCACATCAAATTTAAAACAGTGGTCAATTCCGACGTATCCATCTAGCCCACTCTTAGAAGTTTTGGTAACTTCTTTATCAAGATCTTTTTCTTTGGGCTGTATAATAGAGTCCAACACAGCTAAGGATGCTGAGTCCACAACCACTGTCACTGAGGGGGTTCCACTTGTTAGGGTTTCAAGTCCACTAGAATATCCTGCTTCTTGAGTCTATAAGGGTATAACTGAAATATTTTCTTCGGCCACATTTCCACTATTTTCTCCAAGTGAGGGAGTCTGAATCTCCTTGAGCGTCTTAGATTGATTTGTTGTACCTGTGTCTTCATTCTTTCGCTTCTTATTATTCTTTGTGCTGCTCAATTTACCTAAATATTGATTCAATTTCTTAAAGCCCTCAATATATAAGTCTATAAAGTTCTCACTTGGAGTGTCGTCTTGAAGCTCCACCCACCCTGCTTTTGTCATTGTCACTCCTTCATAATCAACCTTTATCAATTTTTGAGCAAAGGCCAAAGGCTCCAACAAGTAGGAGTCACCATTGAGTAGTTTTACTCCAAGGCATGGAGACATTTCAAGATCTAAACAATCTTTCTTTATCTCCTGGACAATACCACAGTCCTTGAAGGGCAATTGCTCTTTATCTTGAAAGAACAAGTGGACTTTCTCATCACTTCCACTATTTGGTAAGTGAAAATCTAGATACCAAGAACTTGGTGTTGAGCCTGTTGCATCAACTGACTTTGACTTTCTCTTCTGAGACATTTTTTGTAAAAAGAATGACATATATTTAGACAAGATGGATATTATTACATCCATATGGACCTAGGGCCATAGAGTCACCTCTATGTTAAACCATGTGGTCCTAGGTCCAAAGGGTGCCAACAAAATGGTTCTACAAGTGTACCTAGGCCACTCTATGGTATTGTGATCACATGTTCCCTTATGACATTAGAGGATCCTCAAAGAAGTATCCCTTGAATGGCCTAAATACCCCTTTAGAGCCTCTACACCAACACCATATGGCCTCGTGTGGCCTGAAGGTCATAGGGTCCCCTGCATGCTAGTAAGAACCTCTCTATGCTCTACATTGGCATCCTATGGCCCCAAGGCCACAAGGTGGCCACAATGTTTTAAAGAAACGCTTCATGAGGGTTTTCTGGTAACCTATGACCCCAAGGCCATATGGTGCTCTCCATGCAAGTAAAAACCACTAGTTTCTGTATATTGAGGAGACCTTGTGGGATGAAGTCCATAGGGTCCCCTCTATGCTAGTAAGAACCTCTGTTTACTCTATAATGGCACCCTGTGGCCTGAAGGTCATAGGGTTCCCTCTATGCTACTAAGAATCTCTTTGTGCTCTATGCTCTATGTTCTCTGTGCTAGTAAGAACCGATCTATTATCTATATTGGCACCCTAATTAAGACCATAGGGTCCCCTGTATGTTAGTAAGAACCTCTCTATGCTCTACACATACTATGACCCCAAGGGCACAAGGTGCCCTCTATGTTTTGAAGAAACCCTTCATGATGGTTTTTTGGCAGCTTATGGACCCAGGTCCATAGGGTGCTCTCTATGCTAGTAAAAACTCTATTTGCTCTATATTGAGGAGACTTTGTGGGCTAAAGGCCATAGGTTCCCCTCTATGCTAGTGAGAACCTCTATTTTCTCTACATTGACACCATGTGGCCTGAAGGCCATAGGGTTCCTTGTATGCTAGTAAGAAGATCTCTATGCTCTATGCTCTATATTGACATCCTATGGCCCCAAGGCCACAAGGTGCCCTCATTGTTTTGAAAAAACCCTCATTGTTGTTTTGGCACCCTATGGCCACATGTATAAAGAACTATTTGGTCTCTCTATGTTAGTAAGAACCGATCTATGCTCTATATTGGCACCCTATGGCCTGAAGGCCATAGGGTCCCCCCTATGCTAGTAAGTAACTCTCTATGTTCTACACATCCTATATGTTTTGAAGAAACCCTTCATGAGGGTTTTTTGGTAACTTATGGACCCAGGGCCATAGGATTCTCTCTATGCCATTGAGAAGACCTTGTGGGCTGAAGGCCATAGGGTCCCCTCTATGCTAGTAAGAACCTCTATTTTCTCTATGTTGACACCTTGTGGCGTGAAGGCCATAGGGTTCCCTCTATGATAGTAAGAAGCTATCTATGCTCTATGCTCTATGCTCTATGCTCTATATTGACATCCTATGGCCCCAAGCCCTCAAGGTGCCCTCATTGTTTTGACACCTTATGGCCCCATGTATAAAGCACTATTTGGCCTCTCTATGCTAGTAAGAACCGATCTATGCTGCATATTGGGACCCTGTGGCCTTCAGGCCATAGAGTCCTCTCTATTCTAGTAAGAACTTCTCTATGCCCTACCCATCTTATGACCCTAAGGGCACAAGGTGCTTTGTATGTTTTAAAGAAACCATTCATGACAATTTTTTGGCAACCTATGGACCCAGGTCCATAGGGTGCTCTCTATGCCAGTAAAAAACACTACTTTCTCTATATTGAGGAGACCTTGTGGGCTGAAGGCCATAGGGTCCCCTTTATGCAAGTAAGAACCTCTGTTATCTCTATATTGACACACTGTGGCCTGAAGGCCATAGGGTTCCCTCTATGGTAGTAAGAAGCTCTCTATGCTCTATACTCTATGCTCTATATTGACATCCTATGGCCCCATGGCCACAAGGTGCCCTCATTGTTTTGACACCTTATGGCCCCATGTATAAAGCACTATTTGGTCTCTCTATGCTAGTAAGAACCGATCTATGCTCCATATTCGGACCCTCTGGCCTTCAGGCCATAGATTCCCCTGTATTCTAGTAAGAACCTCTCTATGCTCTACACATGTTATGACCCTAAGGACACAAGGTGCCCTGTATGTTTTAAATAAGCCATTCATGACAGTGTTTTGGAAACCTATGGACCCAAGTCCATAGGGTGCTCTCTATGCCAGTAAAAAACACTATTTTCTTTATAGTGAGGAGACCTTGTCGGCTGAAGCCCATAGGGTCCCCTCTGTGCTAGTAAGTACCTCTGTTATCTCTATATTGACACCTAGTGGCCTGAAGGCCATAGGGTTCCCTCTATGGTAGTAAGAAGCTCTCTATGCTCTACATATAGATCCTATGGCCCGAAGGCCACAAGGTGCTCTCATTGTTTCAAATGGAAAATAGGGCACCTTGTGACCGTAGGGAACATAGGGAATCCTATGTCCCTTGAGATTGTAGATTTTCACTCTATGGCCCTTGGACCACAAGGTCTTTAGATGAGACAGAGGGCATCCAAGGGCACGAGGGTGGCCTACGTACATAGGGTACACCATGGTGCATATTAACGGGCACCATGGCAGCCCCATGCACCTAGGGCTCTAGGGCCATGGGATCTCCAAAAGGAACATAGGGAATCATATGACCCTTTCGATTGTACATTGCCACCCTATGGCACTTGGGCCATAGGGTCTTCAGATGGAACGTAGGGCACCTTGTGACCCTAGGGAACATAGGGAATCCTATGGCCCTTCAAATTGTAGATTGTCACCCTATGGCCCTTGGGCCACAAAGTCTCTAGATGGGACATAGGGCACCCTGTGATCCTATGGATATAGGGCCATAGGATCTCCAAAAAAACTTATGGAACCCTATGGCCCTTGAGATTGTACAAATACACCCTATGCCCCTTGGGCCACAAGGTATGAAGATGGAACATAGGGCACCTTTTGATCCTATGGCCATAGGTTTCTTATGTTCCGTTTGGAGATTCTATGGCGCTAGGGCCATAGGATCTTCAAAAGGAACATAGGGAACCATATGGCCCTTGAGATTGTACATTGCCATCCTATGGCCCTTGGGCCACAGTGTCTCTTGATGGGACATAGGGCACCCTGTGATCCTATGTCCGTAGGGCCATATGTTCATTTTGGAGAACCTATGGCCCGAGGACCATAGGATCTCCAAAAGGAACATAGGGAACCCTATGATCCTATGTCCATAGGGCCATATGTTCATTTTGGAGATCCTATGGCCCGAGGACCATAGGATCTCCAAAAAAAACATACGGAACCCTGTGATCCTATGTTCGTAGGGCCATATGTTCATTTTGGAGATCCTATGGCTCGAGGACCATAGGATCTCCAAAAGGAACATAGGGAAGCCTATGGACCTTGAGATTGTACATTCCCACACTATGGCCCTTGGGTCACAAGGTCTCCAATAGGTCACCCTTTGATCCTATGGCCCTAGGTTCTTTATGTTGCTTTTGGAGATTCTATAGCCCTAGTGCCACCCTATCTCCAAAAGGAACATAGGGAACCCTATGGCCCTTGAGATTGTACATTGCCACCCTAAGGCTCTTGGGCCACAAGGTCTCTAGATCGGACATAGAGCACCATGTGATCCTATGGCCACAATGCCATATATACGTTTTGGAGATCCTATGGCCCTATGGCCATAGGATCTTCAATAGGAACATAGGGAACCCTATGACCCTTGAGATTGTACATTTGCACCCTATGGCCAGATGGGACATTGGTCACCCTATAATACGATGTGAGACCACCCTATGGCCTTAGGGTCATAGGGTGCCTTAGGGCCATATGTTACTCTTCAGTATGAGGTGAAACCCTATGTAGGCACACCCTGTCTACCCTTCTAAAGATTCGATATCTAGTTTTATTTTAGTGACTACAAATGAATTTAAAGAAACTATATTACACCATATCTTACAAACACATATAGTGTACACTTTCTTTCCCACCTTTTTGCCTCTTTTTTTTTCCCATCCTCTTGCAATTGAACCCTAATCCATCCTCATACAACAACGCGCTCTACTCGTCCTCTTACAACGTGTGCCCAACTCCCCACAACCCAATTACAGGTATCCATAGTTTCAGCATTTTCTGTAGTTATTGTCTTTTGTATTTGCAGGTTTATAATTGTTTTTGTAATTAGAGATTTTTGCAGTTAGAGTTTTACAATTTTACAGTATTAGGTCACTTATGAGGAGTTTTCTGTTTTACAGATTTAGGTCCCTAATAAGAGTTTTTCGTTTTACAAATTTAGGTCCCTAATTAGTGTCTTCTGTTTTATATGTTTAGGTATCTAATTAGAGTATTCTATATTACAATTTTAGATCTCTAATTAGAGATTTTTTTGTTTTATAGTTCTACAGTCTACAGTTTTACAGTTTTAGAGAGAGATAATTAATGATTTTTGTTTATTTTTTTAGAGAGAGGTGATTCACAACTTAGCTAAAACGTAATTATATTAAGAACAGTTAAAACCAAATTAAGCAAAAAGATTAGGGTTTCTACAGGTTACCTCTGAATAAATCTGTGTTTGATGAAAACTGGCTGCAGCAGTAGCAAGCAGTCACTTAGGTGTGTTGAGGCCGCAACGATGATGGTAACAGATGTGTGTTTGGGAGGTCACGACAACAGTCCTTCTGTTGAAGGTTGTGGCGATGGCTTCGCATAGATCTGTTTGTGCGTCGCAACAATGGCGTAGAACTGTATGCGTATGGAGAGAGACAGAGAAAGGCAAGCTCTGTGTAGGTTTCGAGCAAGAAACGAGAGAGAGAAAGAGAGCGACAGTGAAAAAAAAAATGTGGTAGAGAGAGAAAGAGAGAGATAAGGTTATTTAGGTTAGGTTAGAAATTCAAAATTCAAATTTTGAATGTAGGGGTTGTTCTCACGGGTTTGCAGTCGAGATTACTAGAGTTCTAGGCTTTGTGCGAAAATGAAACATAGCTGGTTGGCTCCGAAATTGAAAGAGCTTAAAAAATAAAAATAAATAAATAAATAAATAAATAAAGTTGGTGCAAGGCTTTGTCAATGTCCATATCTTTGTATTACGAGTGGAACGACACCCATGAAGCACTCATTCACAATCAGCCCACTATGCAAGCAAAAGTTCTCAAGGAAAACCATAAGATTTTGTGTATCTTCTAAAGTGTGTGCTAGAAGCACTACATCATCTACATACAACAAAAGCATGATTACCGCATTGCAAATAGTGACCTTTTCAATGTCTTCTTCTTGCATAAAGTCAAGTACCATTTGTTCGAATTGATTGATGCATAGACCAAAGAGAGTTGGTGACAATGGATACCCTTGTTTAACCCCAATAGTGCTTACAAAAATTTCTGAAATTTCTCTTCCCATGCGCAATTGACAAATCACCTTCTCATATATTAGAGAAATCATGTAACATTTAATGATCTTGTGTGTAGCAGCAAATAGCATGAACATAGTGAGTATGTCATTAGAATAGCTTCCTAATGAGACTAACAAGAGTGCTTGGGTGGAGAGAGCATCAAAAAGTATAACACCTAGTTAGATAGCATGAACAATACTTCAAAAGAGATAGAAATTAAGCAATTGACAATAGTTGAGGAACGGATTTTCATGGAGCTGGTCCCCCCTCCAAAAGGCTTTGTATTATGGTTTCTCCCATCAAGAGAGACATTTTATAATGCAATTCTTTGTGTTCCTTCAATACTAGCTAGTGCAATGAAGATCGAAACTTCATGCACTAAGAAAAACACTTATCAAACACAACATAAATTCCCTCACAATCTCAGACCCAAGGCCTCACACACCTTTGAAGATGGTGAGAGCTAGCGGGGTATGAGAGTAGATTGAGAGGAAGAAGGAGTATTCTTATGAGAAAGATGTACATCTCCTCACATAATCACTCATATTACCATAGCTTAGCTTAGTACTTAGCATGGTAGAGGAGATGAGCATGCATTGAATCTTGGCTCTTGGTTGGATTTGCATCATGAAGCCAAGGGTTGTTGCTGTAGGCCTCCCTTCTCACAAGCTTGGAGTAGGTGGTAAGCTTTCCATTAAAGCTTGAGAAGGAGAGAGAGTTTTCTTTGCTTCACACATGAGATTGTGTGAGAGTGTGTGTGATAATGCCTTCCAAAAATCAGCCCCCTCTCTCTCTTGGTCGACCCCTCTTGCTATTTGCTCATCCTCACACCTCATTGGACCTCCCCAAGCCTAGCCAATGGAAATTAAATAGCTTAAGTGATATTCTTCTGACATGTGCCCCCCTTTCCCCTTTTGTGAGAGCTTTAGGTAATTAGTTAATTCAACTAAACTCTCATTGGACCCCTTTGCCTCCTGGACAATAGGAATCGGCCAAGCCATTGGGCTATTGAATGCTCATTAGACCCCTTGGGAGGCTGTCCAATAGTCTTCTAGAGAGCTTAATTCTTATTGGTTCTTTTATTAAGTATTTTTAAATTAATTAAACTATATTTACTCTAGTTTAATTCTCATTGGTCCACCTCCAAGGCCATCCAATAGGAACTGAGTACACCTTGTGGGCATCTGGGCTAGGGAGATGACATATGTCCCTCATTCCCTTTGTGTAAAGGGAGCTTGTGTGTGTGTGTGTGAGTTTCTCTCTCATCTCTTACTTCTAGGGCTCACCCCCTCCTATGTAGGGATGGTTGAAGACTTTTGGGACACACACAAAGCATCCAATTTCCCTAGGCTTTTGACCTTTGGATAGAGCCTTTGAATTTTGGAACCTTAGCATTTTGGAAGTCTTAATGGGCTGAACCTTAGGGTCTTTTAAGCCCATTTGTGCACATTTATCTTTTGCAGATGGCCCCCCTTTTGGATCCCTATTTTTCCTCCTTTTGATCCCTACTGTGGCTGGTCTGTTAGCTTAACCAATATTTTAGCTTTTTCTCCCATGGCGCTTCCCCATACTAAATGATCAGTTTAACATGAGAATTAGATATTGATTATTATGACATTACCTCTCTCTTGAAATCATAGTCATCCTCGACTATGGGGTAGAGAAGATAAAGCATATTCATTAGTCCTTTCTCCTAGCGGGTAGAGGATGCCTATGTTACCCTACGACATCATTCCATAATGGATGACTAGTCCATTTGGTGCTTGAGAGCCTAAGCTGCCACAAGCATGTCTGCACATTAGTCCTATCAATCTTCCATAGAAGAGTGACAAGCTCTACTTGGTGTTTGGGAGAAGTCGTCTCCGCAAACTTGATCTAAGCATGCATACTACTTCATTTTTGTGCACAACAAAGAAAAACAGAGTCTTATAAGACAAAAACTTTGTTCATTTTTACATTTGTACATTTTCTTACTCTAGGGAAGCATTGTAAGCATTGACAAGGTTTAGGTTATCCTTTAATTTTATGCCTTGCATCCATCTAGCATCTTCAAAAGGATAATTCTTAAACTCGATAAGATATCATCGAATAGTCTTACCACCTCTTAGTACCTTGTTTTCATGTCTAGTACCTTTTTGCTAACTTAGTATAGTACTGTTGGTGTCCCGTAGGATTCTTGCCCGTTGTGTGCCTTAATTTGAGTAAGACCCAATCATTTTATTTAAAGTCTTGGGCTCTTTTGTACTTGTCAGTAGCAGCCTTTTGCCTTTGCTGTGAGATGGAGATAGCATGATCCTTAATCTTTTGGAAAGATTCTTGTAGGTCTCGACTATAATCATCTGCAACGAAGATCTTCTAGTGTACCTTAAGTAGCAAGAGACTTTTTTATCTTCCCTCGATTACCTCAAAAGGTGATTTTCCCGTGGAATTATGTACAGTTTTATTGTAGGCATACTCCACTAAGGGTAAGTACTTCTCCCATTGGGATCTTTGATCTACTTTCGTTACATAGGCTTTTAGTAGATCGAGAATTGGTAGGTTATCTATTTCACTTTGGCCATCCGTTTGCGAGTGATGGACTGAAGAGAAGTTTAGCCTTGTTCCTAAATTCTCAAAGAGACCCTTCCAGAAATTACTGGTCATTCTAGGATCTCTATCCCACACTATGGACATTGGCAAGCCATGGTACTTGAAGATTTGTGAAATGAAGAGGGTTGCCATTTGATGGGCTTTGATGGTCTTTTTGACAGGTATAAATATGAGCTTGTTTACTGAATCTGTCTACTATCGTCCATATTCTCATATTCCCATGGACCTCTGACTTAGGAAATCCAAAGATAAAATCCATGGATATGCTCTCCCATGGCGAATTAGGGATTGGAAAAGTTTGAAGCAATCTAGGTTGCTTCCCTCTATCAAACTTCGTCTGTTGGCATACCACACATTTAGAAACATACTCTTGCATGTTTACTTTCATGGTAGGCCAATTGAAATATGTTTCAATCCCCTTGAGAGTAGACTGAATCCCTCTATGTCCTACATAAGGAGGAGCATAAGATTCATACATTACTTTCTCACGTAGTGAGCTGGTAACACATAGTCTATTGCGATAGATAAGATAACCATCTTGTAAAGTAAATGGTTCCTCTTTCTTCTCTAGTAAAAGGACTGAAATCGCATCTCTAAAATCGGGATCAAAAGCATATTCATCTATGATAGAAGATAGATCATTGTGAGTTGCTATGGAAATCGCATTCACTCGTGGACGTCTTAAGAGTGCATCAGCTACTTGATTATTCTTGGGAGCAATGTTAGCAATATGAAAATGAAATTGCGAAAGAAAGTTTTCCCACCTCATTTTTTAGTCGGAGAGCTTGGTCTACGTCATGAAGTACTTAAGACTTTGGTGATCCGCTCACAGAATGAAAGGAGTCCCCAATAAATAGTGCTTCCATGAGTCTAAGGCATGTAGAACTGCGAGGAGTTCCTTTTCATATATGCCTAGAGCTTGCTCAACAGGGTCAAGCCTTCGACTTTCATAGCCTATGGCGTGTCCTTCTTGAAACAAAACAGCTCTAAGGCAATCACCACAAGCATCATGTTGGACCTCAAATGGCTTTGAGAGATCCGGTAGTGTAAGCATAGGTTGAGAGATCAGCTTTTCTTTAAGCTTTTTGAAAGAATTGTTCTCCTTGGCAAACCATGTGTACCTAAAATTTTTCCTTTGTTAGGTCATGTAATGGTTCTGCTATTAGTGAGAACTTTTCTATGAAGCGTCTATAGTATGCGCACATACCTATAAAGCTTCTTAATTCATGAAGATTCCTTGGTTTAGGCCATCCTTTTATTACCTCTAACGTTGATGGATCCTCTTGGATGCCATCTTGAGAGATAATGTGACCTAAATACTGAATCTCTTCTAAGAAAAATTCACTTTTCTTTCAATTAACATAAAGTATATTCTCTCTTAGAGCTTGAAATATCACCTAGAGGTGTTGCTTGTGTCCGTCTTATGAATTAGAGTAGATGATGATATCATCAAAGAACGCTCTAGTAAAGGTTGGGTGAGGCGTGAATAGCTTCTCCATCAAGCGGTTGAATGTGGTTGATGCATTGGTCAAGCCAAAAGGCATGACAATGTTTTCGTAAAGACCAAACGTAGTGCAAAATGCGGTCTTTAGAATGCCTTGATCAACTATCCTTATTTGATGATAGCCACTTTTTAGGTCAATCCTACTAAAGTAGGTGGATACTTGTAGCTTATCAAATAGGTTTTCTATCCGTGGAATGGGAAACCTATTCTTGATAGTGATCCTATTTAGTGCTCTATAGTTGACACACATACGATATATGTCGTATTTCTTTTGCACTAGTAGCAAGGACAACAAAATGGATATGAACTAGGCCTAACCATGCCCTTCTCAACTAACTCATGCACTTGTAGCATAATCTCCTCTTATTGAGCTTGAGAAACTCTATAAGGAGGTTTGTTAGGCGGTGAACTTCCTGGAAGAAGTTGAATTGCATGGTCATCATTGCCTCGTTTTAGGAGGTAGCTCACAAGGGATGACGTAAATAAAGACATCTTGAAACCCCTTGAGAAAATTGGATAACTCTAATTCCTTTTGATTGTGTATATTTTTTCTTTTGCTAAAACATTAGGTTCATTTTGAGAATCTTTAACAAAAATCATGTACACAGAAATCGATCTCTTTATTGACTTGTTGAAAGCTTGTGTATGTACAATGGGTATAGTGCTACCCATTTCCTTAGCATCAATAAACATATCTTTTTCCCTGAACTTAAAGGAGATTCTCCTTTTAGGGAATTTAACATTGGCAACCATGCGATCAAACCATGGTGCCCCTAGGATTACATTCTCATGCTTGAGAGAAGAGATAAAGAAGTCCTCTTTGTCCACATAGCTTTGGACATGGAGCCTCAATTTCTCGATTAAGGGAGTGACTGAAGCTTCTTGCCCCTTGAAAGCACCGTCTACGGGTAGGACATCTCCCATCTCATAGGCTTGTATGCCTAGCTTGGTGGCCAACTCTATAGATATAAAATTGTGAGTAGAACCATGGTCAAAGAGAATAAAAGAATTTACCTTTCCCCAAGCATGGAATAGAGGAGATCCTTTGTGGTGAATTTCCTCCACTTGGATTTCAACCAAGGTAGCTCTAGGAGGTTCATCGCAGGTGTTCTTTTGGGGACAAGCACGGTACGCATGCCCTTGCTTGCCACACTTGAAACATCGGTTATCCTTGCGATAACGCTCAAGATCTTGAAGAGAGAGTTTATTTTTGCCTTTATAAACTCCCTTATCTTTAGATTTGTTGGAGTTGCCCTTAGGAGACTTTTGGACATTGTCCTTCCCCTTAGGCTCATTGGAACCCTTGTTTTCCGTGGGCTTAGAATTTCTTTTAGGCCCCATTTGAAAATTGATTCGAGAGGCCACCATAGTATGGTGTATAACCACGGATATGGTGCATGGCCTTTGGGAGTTGACATACTCCACCATTTCTGTAGTTAAGCCCTTACCAAATTGTTACTTTTGCTCTCCAAAATCCAACTTCTTGAAGACAGTGTCTTTGAGTTGTAAATTCCAAAACTTGTCTACATATTTGTGAATGTATTCGTAGGGAGAGAGCTTCAAGCTTCGCCATTCGGTGAGTACTTTGTCTTTGGCATCGGTTGCCAAAAACTGATTCATAATGGAAGCTCTTAAATATTTCCATGTTTGTGGAGCTTCACCGTTGGCCCGTAGGCTAGACCACCATTTCGTGGTGTACTTTTGAAAGTGCATAGCTACATGGTGTAGTTTAGAGGACTCCGTGAAGCCCTCATCTCCAAACGCCACATTGAATTGTTGGATAAAGGCCAAGACTTTGTCCATAGCAACAAAAGTGCCATCATAGGTAAGGAAAGAGATGCTCTTCCCTCCCTCTTAGAATTTCTTGAGCTTGGACGACCTCTTCCACGCGGCATAGGATTTCCTATGGACTCTTATTTTTTATGGTTCAAAGGTTGCACCATCACTTTCTTCAGAAGATTAAAAATTTGAGGAAGATGGAGAAGAGGGTGACCTCTTTCTCGCCTTTTTCTTTCCTTGATGTTCTTTGTATTCACCATTACTTTCATAAGAGGAAGAGGATGAAGAAGATGCAGAAGAGGGTGTCCTAATTCTAGCCTTTTTCTTCTCTTGCTTTTTGACATCCCTCTTCGAAGTATGGTGTGGAGAAGTATGCGATTGTCTTCTCCGTTTTGGAGGTGATGGAGAGCGTTTAGCCCACTATCTTCGTGGAGCCATCTCCTCCGAGGTGGCAGAAGACCCACTTCTTTCTCATTCCTTCAGTGAAGGCTCTTGAATTCTCCTTTGAGAAGGAGATGCTTCATCAAGGAGCAAATTTTTGAGCCCTTCATATGGATCCTCTTCTTCTTACCGAATCGGAGAGAGACCTCTTTTGGAAGTCTTGCAAGGCTTCCTAGGTGCTCTCTTGTCATGGTGGGGAGCTTGGAGAATCCCATGAGCACAAAGCTGCCATTGCACTTCAATTTGGAGGGATGGATTGCCCATGTCTTGTTGAAGCCTAGAAACAAGATAGTTAACACTAGGTTGGTAACCTAACAGGATATAAAAGTGTCCTTTCAGGGTTTTGAAAAAAACCTCCAAAACCATAGTAGATCCACTCATTTTGTGAAATCCTTTCATGAGGTTATAGTTCAAGGCCTACTACACATGGAAAAAATAAGAGACTTGTAAAATTTCTCATCTTTTGGTCACACCAAGCCTCCAAAGTTGATGGACCAGTACATTTTCATCAAAACAGTCATTTCTTACGTTTTTTTGTATAAAAATAAGATTAGGGATTTTTGTAGGACTTGAGATAAATTCCCTTGTTAACTTCAATGGGTTGGTGATCAGAACATATGATTGCTTCTCACTCACTATTTTTTGTTTTGCCAAAAGAAATAGGTACAAAAAAGTTGAATTTTTACCATTCTGCAAACCTATCATCAAAGTTTCTATAGCCACGCTGAATACAAATAATATATGCATGTTTTCTTAGTTCCCTATTGTCCTTTAGGTTCATAAGGAGCCATGGAGCATGTCAAAAGAATAATACATCTCTTACCAAGGGGAATCTTGGGGAAAAAGATGAAGTGCTAAATAGAGCAAACATAAAAAACTGGGTTCAATTATGAGTTGTAGAATCCCATAGAAACTATTGAATATCTAGCCAAATTTGATCCTTATGACTAGATATGGTTACTACCTACAAAATGCATATAGTTGTCACAAGAAACTAGCAATATTGAAAAAGCTATACTTGATATACTAGAATGTTTTGTTTTCTTCTATAATAGAAAAAACCAACCATCGTTGTGTACTATGCAAAATAGGGTATTAGGTGCCCAAAAACTCAAGGAATATTTGCTTTATGTTACGATATGGGACATAGAAAATCAAAACTACATTTGGATATCATGAAAGCCACCAAAAAAATCATAGAAGAGCTAAAATTGGC
The DNA here is from genome assembly GCF_014529385.1 of Adiantum capillus-veneris. NCBI lineage: Eukaryota > Viridiplantae > Streptophyta > Polypodiopsida > Polypodiales > Pteridaceae > Adiantum > Adiantum capillus-veneris. The sequence continues at coordinate 146,818,509 of NC_140936.1, read as the reverse complement.
TAAAAAACAGGATTTGACAATTTTTGTAATTTGGTCATAACTAACAACTTTAACATTTATTTCTCCCTAGAAGCATCAGGACATGTTGAGGACTACTAAAGATAGTTCTCTAGCATTATAGACCTCACAAACATGAATTCTAGAGTGGTATAGTTGCAAAAAGTTGAAAAAAGCCAAAACCAGGACCCGTTTTTTCACACAGCTTAGGTTGTGAAATGTTGTGCAAGGACAAGGTTAAAGATGGAATTGATATTCCAAAAAAATGTCAAGTTTTTTTCAGCTCATGAGACAACTTTCTAGACAGATAGCACCTCAAAATCCATTTTGAAACTCTTGACATAATTCAAGGAAAATGGTCACTTAACAGGACATAAAAGTGTCCCAGGACATAAAAGTGTCCCATTACCAACCTAGTGTTAACAAGAATTGGGGTATCATTAGTAGCTTTCTCATTAGCAAAATCAAAGTTATCAACATTAATTTCACTCTCTCTACTATTGTCAGCCATTCTAACAACTTTTAGGTGTAAAGTTTTTAGGTGTACTTTGGCACTTCAAGCCCTAGTTGCTACTCCTGTTTACCCCTTTAGAAAAAGCACTCAAGCTATTGTATTCATTGCTTGAATACCATTGATTGGAAGGAATAGAAGAGAGGGTCGTTCAACACCAAAACAGCATCAGCTCCTGTCAAGCTTCTAATAGCTCAATAGTGGTTACAGCCGTAGGCAAGCCCTGTACGACTCCACTATTAAGACCATAGCTCTTGACGGTGATGCCCCGTTAACTGCACAAAGGTAGGTGCACTGCAAGACTGAAAAAACCCTATTCTACTTACTCACATGCAATTAATACTACCGACCATTTATAGCTAGCTTGAGGACCTCCCTTCTTAAGCAAGAAAAGAGAAACCTTGTGCTGTAATACCAATGTAAAATTTAATGGTCTAGTAACTTGTGTCTAGTGCAAAATAGAACGAACATAGTGAGAATTTCATTAGAATAGCTTCCTAATAAGCCTAACAGAAGTTCTTGGGTGGAGAGACTAACAAAAAGTATAACACCTAGTTAGATAGCATGAACAATACTTCAAAAGAGAGAGAAATTAAGCAATTGACAACAGTTGAGGACCAGATTTTCATGGAGCCGGTCCCCCCTCCAAAAGGCTTTGTATTATGGTTTCTCCCATCAAGAGAGACATTTTACAATACAATTCTTTGTGTTCCTTCAATATTAGCTAGTGCAATGAAGAAGGAAACTTCATGCACTAAGCAAAACACTTATCAAACACAACATCAATTCCCTCACAGTCTCAGACCCAAAGCCTCACACACCTTCAAAGATGGTGAGAGCTAGCGGGGTATGAGAGTAGATTGAGAGGAAGAAAGAGTATTCTTACGAGAAAGATGTACATATATTCTCATAGTCACTCATATTAGCATAGATTAGCTTAGTAATTAGCATGGTAGAGGAGATGAGCATGCATTGCATTTTGGCTCTTGGTTGGATTTGCATCACAAAGCCAAGGGTCATTGGTGTAGGCCTCCCTTCTCACAAGCTTGGAGTAGGTGGTAAGCTTTCCATTAAAGCTTGAGAAGGAGAAAAAGTCTTATTTGCTTCACACATGAGATTGTGTGAGTGTGTGTGTGATAATGCCTCCCAAAATCATCCCTCACTCTCTCTTGGTCGGCCCCTCTTGCTATTTGCTCATCCTCACACCTCATTGGACCTCCCCAGGCCTAGCCAATAGAAATTAAGCAGCATAAGTGATAGTCTTCTGACATGCGTCCCCCTTTCCCCTTTTGTGAGAGCTTTTGGTAATTACTTAATTCAACTAAACCCTCATTAGACCCCTTTTCCTCTTGGCCAATAGGAATCAGGCAATCCATTGGGTTTGTGAATGCTCATTGGACCCCTTGAATTTTGGAACCTTAGCATTTTGGAAGTCTTAATGGGCTGAACCTTAGGGTCCTTTAAGCCCATTGATGCACACTCCTCTTTTGCAGATGGCCCCGCTTTTGGATCCTTATCTTCCCTCCTTTGGATCCCTACTGTGGCCGGTCTTGCTAGCTCAACCAATATTCTAGCTTTTTATCCCCAGGCACTTCCCCATATTAAATGATCAGTTTAACATGAAAAAATCATTTAGGAGAACTAGATATTGATTATTATGACAAACCGCAAGCATAAACTCACTTGACAGTTGGAGATCTTCCGTCCTTCTTCACAAATTGTTACGTGGAATCATAGCAAAGGCTTTCTTAAAGTCCACAAAACAACAATACAATCTCTTGCCTTTCAATCAATTTTCCTCCTTGAGAACGCAAAGAGTGACAAGATGATCAATGGTCCTATGGAATCGACAAAAACCCGCTTGTACCTTTGGACTCTTGTCATTCTCTTCAGCCCAATCACTCAATTTCATCTCCATTATGCACCCAAGTAATGTTTCCATAAGAGACCCAATCATTGTAGTCCGGTAGTTGTTTACATTCTTTACAACCCCTCCTTTATGCAAAGGCTTAACCCAATTAGTACTGCAATCATAAGGCATACCATGTTGAGGTGCAAGGTTGAACATATCACACATCCACTCATGGATAAAATCTCCCATCCATTTGATCATCTTTGGATTGATACCTTGAAGATCTCTCGCTTTGCGAGTGGCCAACTTTTCAAGCCCACCGCATACATCATCAATAGTAAAAAAACAGGGCGTACATGGGAGTGAACCATAAAATGGTATTTTTTCAGCATTTTCTTACTCATATAATTGCCTACAATGTGTGTACATATCCACAAGACTCAAGTTACCAAAAGTCTCAACCCGCTTGCCCCTCAAGTTTCTCCAAAATCTTCCACATGCATGTGCCCTTCTTGGACTTGAAAAAGTTGTTGCTTTACTTCCCATCTTCTTTTCTTCTTTTGAATCAATGCCTTGTATGTATGCAAATGACTTTGATAGTTGTCTATGTCCATAGTTGCATCAAGCTTTATCAAGTACTTTTGAGCATCTTGACATTGTTTATCGAACCACCTTTTGTGTGATCTACCTTTGTTGAGACCATGGAGATGCTTTATGGCAAAGCATTCTTCGGCACAAGAACAAATAGCTTTCTTGAAAGCTTCCCATTTAGTTTCCAATGGTGTATCATATTGAAGCTTTGTCATCCATAATTTTTGCTCAACCATTTCAATGTACATTGGTGCTCGTTCTCAATCCATACATAGTGATAATTTCTCTTTTCTTTGGCTGAGATTATCATGCTTAGTTGCTTCTCCACATGAAATGTCAATACATAAGGTGTGATGGTTGGATTCCGGGGTCCATTGGCCAAACATAAAACTCTTTATGTGATACATGATGGCTTCAGAGAGTAGCATGTAGTCAATCAGACTGTCGCATTTATGTCTCCTACATGTAAATCCATTGGTTACACTCCACAAAGATACACCATTGTCAATTAGCATACCCGTGCTATTACACATATGTAAAAGTAACCTTCCATAGTGAATTGGCTCTTTCTCATACATTGAAGTATAATCATACAAGTGAACTTCCTCCAACTCCCTTGAAATGTCTGGCATAGCAAATTGTCGAGTATCATGTTGCAATGTTTTTGTGCAATCATTCATATCCCCAAATACAATAACATAAACTTCCCATTTGGAATAAGCAATGTTCTCTTCTAAATCAAAAAATGGATGATCTCTATCGATGCAGCATAAAAGGGGGAATCATGATGAGGAATGTAGCAACCAACTACAAAAATGGGTGCTCTTATTGGTGTCATAAGTTTTAGCCATACATAACTTTGTACTTGTCATCTTTCATAATTGATACAAAATCTTCCAATCCTTTCTTAACCATACATGCTACTCCTCCTTGTCCTCTTCGTTGCTTGAGATTCTTTGACCACATCAATGAATGTACATTGTAATCCTCCAAGCCGTTAATTCTTTGTGTATCATACTCCCAAGTTTCAACAAGAAGTACAACATCGACTTTGCTTGTCAATTCATCAATGCCAACCCCCACTGTCCATGGGTATCCATTGTAATTTCAAAATCATATTTTCATTGTAACTCGGTCTCATAGGTCACGCATCCCTATTTCCTCAAGGGACTTGCCTCCTCCTTGGGCAGATTTTCTTCATGAGAGATCTCCTTGTTTTTATTATTCTTTTTCTCATATGCCTTGCGACGCATATTTTGTTGCTTAATAGTGCTATTTTCACATACAAAACATTGTGTATCCCTCAAATAGATCCAACTATTATCAAGTATAATCTTTCTCTTGGTATCATCCGGCATGGTGCATACAATTGGCCATTCTCCCGAGCGAGGAGTTCCTTGCTTGCCCACTCTACGTTCTCCATAGATATAACTCCGGACATGCCAAAGTGGGTTTTGAAGAAATCTTCGACAACAATGGCAAGAGAAGGAGATGTCTCTAACTTCTCTTTGAGAATTCTATAAATAACAATATTTTTGGAACGTCGCTCCTGTTCCTTCAACTCCTCCACATCCACATTCTCTTGTTTGAACCATAGTTTGCATGAGTGAGGAATTAGAAACCACATTGCTATCACATACATCACTCCAAGACTTGTTTGTGCATATATATTTTTTATGTCGCATACATCCCGACTCATGGTGTCAAATTTCTCCTCTTTCAATACATGGTCATGCTCTACTTTGCTCATCCACTCCTTCAAAGCATTCAAGTCCACAAGAGAGCGTTTACATTCCTTGACTTCCTCTTCAAGTTGCATCAAACGTGCTATTTGTATCTCAAGTGTCCTCTTGAGATTCTCATTCTTAACCACAAGTACCCTTAGTGTGCCATTCTCCAGTGCAAGTGCTCGTAAGTCTTCACCTTGTTTGTTTACGGTCTCTTGCAATGATACCAAGTATGCCATGATCATGGTTTCTGATGTCGTTGGTTGGGTGGTTGTGTTGATATCTCCACATTAGGTTATTTTGGATCATTTTCCACAATGGTTGTGGACCTTGTTGACGAAGAAGAACCCTTGCGAGTGTCGGAAGACATTGTATGTAAAATAAGAGATGAGAGTCAATTTTCCTGAACCTGTTCACTTTGAAAATGCTGCTACAAAAATGTCTTTCGTAACTCTGAAATTTATGTCTTTACATTAATCTGTAGAGGGATTTATGCTCTTTGATTGAGGCTATAGATCACCCAAATTGGAGTTTGGATGAAGAAGTTATGATCAAAAGAGTGAACTGTTGTGTACTAGGTCAAAAAATGGCGCGCACACACACACACACACACACACACAGGGGGGGGGGGGGGGACCAAGCTCACTCACATAGGGAGAGTGAGGGCAAGCATCCTCACTAGAGATTTGACCAGGTGGAAAAAGTGATGGTTAGAGAGAGAGAGAGAGAGAGAGAGAGAGAGAGAGAGAGAGAGAGAGAGAGAGAGAGAGAGAGAGAGAGAGAGAGAGAGAGGACCAAGCTCACTCATTTAGGGAGAGTGAGGACAAGCATCTTCACTAAAAAAATTGACCGGGTGGACAAATTGAGGGTTGGAGAGAAAGAGAGATAGAGGACCAATCTCACTCACTTAGGGAGAGTAAGGAAAAACATTTTGACTAAAGATTTGACCAAGTGGATAAAATTGAGGATTGGAGGGAGAGATAGAGAAGAGAGAGAGAGAGAGGAAGCCATTGAACATGAACCTTTGAGTCTCTCTCTCTCTCTTTATACACACACACACATACTTATCAATGCATATGTGCACATACAGATATTTGTATGTATTCATGTATATGTATTTACATATGTGTATCTATATATATGAGTTTGAATATGTGTGTGTGTCTATATACATATATATATGTGTATTGATACTTATATGTAAATTTCTATTTATATACACATACATACACAGAGAAACACACACATACACACATATATCCATGTATATGTGTAAGTTTAATTAAATTTTATATGGCGTTCAATGTTTTACTATTGTGCTGCTTGCACTCTTACCTCTTCAGTTTTGTAAGTGGAATGTCTTTTCTAGCACAACCACTAGGCAATGTGCAATCTATGCTCTGTGAGTGTTCAACCAGATGAAGCTTTGAAGTTTTGAGTAGCTTCTCCCATCATTGTTGTGTAGAAATACTATCTCTTTACTCTCTCTCTCTCTCTCTCTCTCTCTCTCTCTCATGCCACGCATCATGAGCTGAGCCCACGCTAGTTTTAAGGCTCATTCTTTCTTTATATTACTGAATGTTATTAACCTCTCTCTCTCTCTCTCTCTCTCTCTCTCTCTCTCTCTCTCTCTCTCTCATGCCATGTGTCGTTAGCTAAGGACACGATGTTGTTAGGGATCATTTTCGCTTTATATTAGGCCCATGCCACATACTTTGGTCTAGACATGAGAAAGTATGAGTTGGCATAATAAGAGTGTCTTTGTCAGATGTCCGCCAAGCACAAAAAACATCCCCCTTGTCCCCCTGACAAAAATCCCTTTGAACGGGCACTGCAAGATATTCAAGTGAGAACACGCCTTGTAGGCTTGATCCTCCAACCTTGGGTCCTAGGGCTGAGCACTTTTGAGCTGGGCTAGAACCATTGCTTGCCAAAATATTAACAAATTAATATATACTATGTAAGTTTCGATACGTGGACAGGCTTTTACGAGGCTTATCTGACGCCATCTATGTGTGACATGGGCCTTATAGACTAATTATGGTGCTTTTTGCATTATGTGCATAGGGAGCAAAGTAATGGTTGAATTCAAAATTTGATGTTAGCAACTCAAATTTCCACGCCGTCATACGTCACGTGCATAAAAACAAAAAGAATTGTATTTGAAACTCAAAATCTCTCTCTCTCTCTCTCTCTCTCTCTCTCTCTCTCTCTCTCTCTCTCTCTCTCTCTCTCTCTCTCTCTCTCTCTCTCTCTCTCTCTCTCTCTCTCTCTATCTATCTATCTATATCTATCTATCTCTCCCCTTCTCTAATGCGTAGAGCTGCAAGATTTTTCCATAGCAAACTATGTGTGTGTGTGTGTGTGTGTGTGTGTGTGTGTGTGTGTGTGTGTGTTGTTAGCTCAATGCCCTACTAAAAAGCAGTCAGTATGCAAGGCGAAGGGCCATACCTACGCAAATGCTAGGTACGCTTGCTGTTGTATGCGCGAAAGACTAGCCCAAGAAACCTTATCGTTGGTGCAGTCAAAGTTGGTCTAAGCTAGGAAATGGTCTATGCCAGGCAGAGGCAGCAGGCAAGTGCAGTGCAGAAGGCTAGGGTAGGTGCCAAGGACTTGGGCAGCCAAAGGATAGCAGAAAAGTATGTCTGAAGCGGCTTTTTAGTCCAAGGAAGCTCTAAGTTGACTCAACTAGGATGGTAGATGAAGGTGTCCAAAATGACAAGTCAGTGGTTGGGAATGTAATGTTTGATGTGCTCTACAAGCCTGTCCAGAGACGGCTCATCAAATGGAGCCCCGGTGTGCAAGATACTGAAGTTTCAAGGTAGAGTGTGTAGCAGATCCCGGACGGACAGGGTAGCTGGGGAGAGGTGGCCCATGCAGGTGTTAGTAGATGCATGTTTAGAGCTCAAACTATGCAGCCTTCTCGGATTGCAAATAAAAGGTCTGGTTAGCAAGTTATGGTTATTTAAATATTTGCAATAGATCGTGTCTGAGCCCATTTTCCCACATTGAAAAATCCTCCATCTGGTGTTTTCATGACAAGAATCCCTTTTAACGGGTAGTGCAAGATATTCAAGTGAGAACATGCCTTGTAGGCTTGATCCTCCGACCTTGGGTCCTAGGACTGAGCACTTTTCAGTTGGGCTGGATCCATTGCTTGCCAAAATATTAACAAATTAATATATACTATGTAAGTTTCGATACGTGGACAGGCTTTATGATGCTTATCTGACACTTTCTATGTGTGACATGGGCCTTATAGACTGATTATGGTGCTTTTTGCATTATGTGCATAGGGAGCAAAGTAATGGTTGAATTTAAAATTTGATGTTAGCCACTCAAATTTCCACGTCGTCATACCTCACATGCATAAAACCAAAAAAAGTTGAATTTGAAACTCAAAATCTCTCTCTCTCTCTCTCTCTCTCTCTCTCTCTCTCTCTCTCTCTCTCTCTCTCTCTCTCTCTCTCTCTCTCTCTCTCTCTCTCTCTCTCTCTCTCTCTCTCTCTCTCTCTCTTCTGCGTAGAGATGCAAGATTTTTCCATAGCCAGCTGTGTGTGTGTGTGTGTGTGTGTGTGTGTGTGTGTGTGTGTGTGTGTGTGTGTGTTAGCTCAATGCCCTACTAAAAAGCATTCAGTATGCAAGGCAAAGGGCCATACCTACACAAATGCTAGGTACGCTTGTTGCTGTACGCATGAAAGCCTAGCCCGAGAAGCCTTACCGTTGGTGCAGCCAAAGCTAGTCTAAGCTAGGAAATGTTCTATGCCAGGCAAAGGCAGCAGGCAAGTGCAGTGCTGAAGGCTCCGGCAGGTGCCAAGGACCTGGGCAGCCAAAGGATCGCAGAAAAGTATGTCTGAAGCGGCTTTTTAGTCCAAGGAAGCTCTAAGTTGACTCAACTAGGATGGCAGATGAAGGTGTCCAAAATTCCAAGTCAGTGCTTGGAAATGTAATGTTTGATGTGCTCTACAAGCCTTTCTAGAGACAGCTCGCCAAACGGAGCCCCGGTGTGCAAGATACGGAAGTTTAAAGGTAGAGTGTGTAGCAGATTCCCTACGGACAGGGCAGATGGGGACAGGTGGCCCATGCATGTGTCAGTAAATACATGTGTAGAGCTCAAAATATGTAGCATACCAGTCTTCTTGGATTGCAAATCGAAGCTTTGGTTAGCAAGTTATGGTTATTTAAAGATTTTCCAGGGGTCGGCGGGTCTGAGCCCATTTTCCCACATTTAAAAATCCTCCATCTGTTGTTTTCATGAGCTCGCTAAGTGTTTGATGCGTAGTATGCAGCACATGATGCTAGTAGCAAGTGAGGGCACGTGGATCGGACTCCGGAGCACGGAGATGCTCGGTCGAAGTTAGTAGTTTGTGGCAAAGTTATTAGTCTGTGGCAAACGTGAGGAGTCAGATGCTTTTTTCCCGGTTTGGGGTGCACTGATTGAGGTCGGGTTAAAATCACCTTGCAGGGTCAGTATGTGAGCTTGAAGATTGGAATGCAAGGTTTTGGTCTAGTTTGATGGCCAATGCATAGGCCAACCAGGCAAGAAACTAAAGAAGATCAAAACTCGCATTCAAAGGGAGTTTCCCATGTGGTATTTTTTGGGGTTTTTCGGTAAAAAATGTGAACTCGTGAGGGTGCTTGAAACGGGCAGCTACCACGTGGCATTGGGCTGGTCCCGTATGCACAAGAATGGTTGGAGATTGCGTGGTATATGGGCCAGGCGAGACCACCCATTTGAAGCATATGGAGAAGAAGAGGGGCTCGTGGTGCTTGGCTATGGTGCAAGCCAGTGGGTGTTGTGGCGGGTGTTGTACGGCCCTGCAGGGAAAAATCGTAGCCGGTTTTGGCCGGCCTGGAGGCACAGAGGTGGCGGCTAGTGGCACGTTGGTGAATGAGGCCATGGACGATTGATGACATGGTGGCCTGGAAGCAGCTGGTTCCATGGTCCTTCGGGCCTCAAGTTTTCTAAGAGACCCCCCCCCCCCCCCCCCCCATTAGCGAGGTCGCTAATGCTCGAAGGCAGGGGGTAGGGGATGATTCCCACAGAGATGTGAAGGGAGGGACGGAGCAGCCGGGTCCGAACAGGAGGCAAGTACAAGGGGAGGGTCCCACAGTGGGACAATGAGCATAGAGAGAGAGAGAGAGAGAGAGAGAGAGAGAGAGAGAGAGAGAGAGAGAGAGAGAGAGAGAGAGAGAGAGAGAGAGAGAGAGAGAGAGAGAGAGAGAGAGAGAGAGAGAGAGAGAGAGAGAGAGAGAGGGGGGGGGGGGGGGGGGGGGGGAGAGAGGAGAGAGAGAGAGAGAGAGAGAGTCAGAGAACTGCTAGAAGTACAAGGGCAAAGGGGTGGGCCCACTTCAAGGCAAGGCAGGACAAAGGCCAGGACCAAAGAGAAGGAGATGAGAGAGAAAAGAAAAAGATAGACGAGGCATATATGAATGGGACAAAGGTGGTTAAGAGGGTAATTGAAGGGGTAGTGCAAGGCAGCCCCCCCAAAGAGGTAAAAAATGAAAGAGAAAAAAAAAATGAAGCCTAGGGGGCAATAGTGACCTCGCTAATGCACCCCCCTCCCCAAGTGCAAAAGAGAGAGAAAGATAGCAAATAAAGCAAGGTGGTGCCCCCTTCCCAAAGATACCAAATTAGGGTACCAGATGGACCAATGAGAGGGCAATTTTCAAAGTTAAAGACCCCCCCCTAGAAAAGTTAAATTTTCATCAAATTAGGGGCTTTTTTCCTGGATTTTCATGTCATTTGAAGCCTGAAAAGTGGATCTCTATGACAGAGGAGTGTGTATGTCAAAGCCCTTTGCATTTTCTTGTGAAAATATCCATGGTGATGGTAGTGTTAGCCTGTGTACATGTTTTGTGAAGTGCAATCGAGCCACTGTTGCCTGTGTTGTTGTTTCGCCTTCTGCCCTTCTCTTTCTCCTGCTCTGGTGTTTCCCTCGGTGTCAGCAGTGCAGATGTGTGTGCCCCCCCGTACCGACCGTGTTTTGTGTAAGAGAGTGATATTGAGCATCTGTGTGTGCGTGTGAGGGTGGAGACAGACCGTGGTAGCAGGTGTGCATTGTGTGGTAGATTTGTGGAGTGTGTGAGTAGTGGAAATTGGGCAGGCAATGGTCTGCTAGTGTGAAGTGTGTTTTTGAAGGTGTTTTCTGAGAGGAAAGGGTGTTGTGGATACCCTAATCTATAGAGAGGCCCCTGTGTTTGTGTCAGGTGTGTTCCCCCATTTTTCCTCTCCATCTTTTGGTGCCCGCACGGAAGAGTGTGCTCATGCTCCTAGTTGAAGTCAAAGAGATGATTTTTGGTGATGCCAAAGGTGCATCCTTTGAAGAGCAGGTGATGCTAGTGATGGCTTGGGCAGGGTTTCCCATTTTCACTAGGGTCAAAGATGTGGAAGCCTGGCTTCAAGATTACGGATTGTTCATGTTGGAAAGCGGTTTATTGAGAGAAGATGGTGCGGTATAGGTGTTCCCGCTCTTGGTTCATGGTAAAGCGAGGCTATGGTTCGATAGCCTTGATAAAGAAGAAAAAGCAAATTACAAAGCGTTGGAGGTGGCTTTTTGAAGCAGATTTGTTGCGGATGTGCAGCTGAATGAAGTAAACCAAAAGCTGGACGAATTGAAGCAAAGCTTGGAGGGTGATTTTCAAGCCTTCAAATGGGAATTTGAAAGCCTTTTGGGGAAGTTAATCAAGGTAATTGCTGCAAAAACTGCCAATTTTTTGAAATTGAGTAAATTCATGGATTGCCTGCATGAGGAAGTGCGAGATAAGGTTGAATTAGATAGTCAGGTGTCGTATGAGGAAGCGATAGCTCTAGCAATAGGGCGAACCAAGAAGATTTTGAAGAAGCGCAAGGCTAGGCAGGGTTTGCCAAATGCAGTGATCCGAAGGCAGGGTAGTGTGGTGGTAGCCGCACCATAGGTGGTGCAAAGAGAAGTGCAGGTGCAAGAAGAACCAAGGGTTCTTTGGATACAGAGAGATAGGGGCTACACAGAGATAGGGTGGTTTCTATGCCAAAGATTTCGGCCAGAGCGGTTCCAACTATGGAGGAATGTAGATGGCTGAGATAGTTTCACTAAGTGGGAAGGCTCTCTTATAAGACGGGCAGTGAATCAGTCAGTAATTACTACGATAATTACCATGGGAAATCCAAGGCATATAAATAGGTCCCATTACATTGTAATCGGGTTAGCATAATCGTGAGCATAATTGGGTTAGCATTTTGGTGGCATTTGTACTTGAGTTGTCAATCATTGACAGTTGTTGTCGGTTGTACTCTATCTTTCTGTTTATAAGCCACATCATACTCATTGTAATCTTTCATCTATAATTCCAAACACGGCAGTATATTCCAGTTACGCTTACTCTGTATTCAGTACTCTGAATCTAAATATTATTCTTAGTACATAGTCTGGTTCTTATTCCAATAGATATATTCCAGTTCAGTTTTTGTTCCTCTGTCCAGTCTACTGTCTGAACTAATACATCACCAGTAGCTAAAATCTTCCAACACTAGAATTAGCTATCTCAAGAGATCAGCTCCAATTCCATGTTGGCGATCAAGGTGGCTAGAGCTGAAGCTCGTTGATTGAAATACTCTTCTCATAGTTGGAAGTTTTCAGTTACAGCAATGGAACCCAAACCCAGTCGTAGACGAAAATCCACCATCCGTGTTGATCCTATTCCTGAGGAGTCGGAAGAGATTCTGACCCTAAGCAAGAGAGGGTGACTGACAATGGGGCTCAGGAGGAGCATAGTCAAGCTGATGAGACGCACGACTCACAGCATTCCAGTCACTAGAGACGCAGATGGGCAGAAAGGGAAGCACGAAAAGCCAAGAGTTCTCGGTCTAGGCAGGGGGATGAGGGTACGAAGGGAAGTAAAGACAGTCATCGCCCGAGTCATTCAGAAGATACCAGCCCAATCAACTAAGAAGGATCACTCAATACCGGGCATACCTGAGACCATGCTGGCTACGATACAAGGAATGTTTGGTGAACTGGGAGTTGATGGAAGGATTGGAAGCACTGCAAGAGAGGAATGGTTGGTGAACTGGGAGCTGATGGAAGGATTGGAAGCACTGCAAGGGAGTAATGGTAGTGTGAAGATACAACCAATTCTTCGAGCTCTAACAACCAGTCTGATCAAGAGAAAGAAGAAATCCATGTTAAAATCTATGATAGAATTCAGAAGCTGACTGTGGAGCTAGAAGATATCAGAAAAACCTTGCCTGATGTGGCAAACTTCATCAGACAGCGTAGGAAAGCTGAAGCGGAGGCCAGAACAGTGGACTTGACGGTCGTCCGAGATGATGAAGTCCCGCTCATTCAGGTGGACTACAAGGTTCGAAAGCAATGGGAACCTCTTTCAAGTGTTATCTTGGTGGAGGAGCAAGAGTCAATATAATAGGAGTGCATCTCTAGTAGAGAATGGGCATCACGAATCTAAAGCCAACACCATTTAAAGTGCGAATGGCAGATCACAGAGTAGTACAAGCTACGGGCATGATTGAAAATATGCAGATAAGAGTAGGCAGGGAAAAATTTAAAGCCAACTTCTTAGTTATGGATGTGCAAGGGGCATATGGAATGCTGCTAGGGCGCCCATGGTTGAGAACAGCACATGATGTTCATGACTATGCAAATCAAACCTTAACCATAGAAGGGGCCAGCGGCAGAATTCAGATCCGAACGAACAATACTAGGAGCTGGAGAAAAGAGCTGAGGCCGACGGAATTATGCCAGAAGTACAAGGCAAAGAAGATCAAACGAACATTAGCATCTCTAGACATATTTCCTTTAGAAGAGATTGACTTGAATGCAGTTTTACTGAATAAAGAGCAGGCCGACAAGTAGAAAAAGTAATTCTCAAATCAGTTCAACACAGGGGAAAGATCAGGTCAGTTAACTGGGAGGCTGGAGGAATCAGTTGACACTGGCATGGTAGAGGAGCCAGTACATTCTGAAGAACACACAGTGGATCAGAGTGTTGATTCAGAACTAAATGGGCCATCATGGGATTTATGCTAAGGAATCAACCAAGCGAAAAGGAGGCGGGCCTAATTGGTTGCTTCTAGACAACCAAGAAGGGAAAGAATGGAACCTAGGCTCGGAGGATAGTCCTAGGATGATCAAGGTCAATAAGCATCTCAGTCCTATAATGAAGGAAAAGGCACGCAGGATGTTCCAAAACTACAAAGAAGTATTTTCCTAGAAATACACATACCTGAAAGGGGTGGATCCTGAAGTATGTCAGCACAGGATACTATTGAAGCCAGATGCTCGGCCAGTACGACTGCAAAGATATCAAATGAATGCCAACTATGCTAAGAAGGTCAAAGAGGAGATTGACAATCTTCTCAAGGCTGGGTTCATCATAGAGGTGGCCAGTAGTGATTGACCGTTTCCCATAGTCATAGTTCCCAAGAAAAATGAAAAATTGAGAGTTTGTTTTAACTATAGATAACTCAACACCTAAACTATCAAAGATCCATTTCCATTGTCTTTTACGGACATGTTGCTTGATGAGATCGTAGGATATGAAATGTATAGATTTATGGAAGGTTATAGTGGCTATAACCAGTTACAGATTGCTCTTGAAGATAGAGCGAAGACCACTTTCATCACCTAGTGGGGAGCTTTCATGTATCTGGTGATGCCTTTCGGCCTGTGCAATGCACCATCTACCTTGCAGCGGTGTATGATGGAAATTTTTAATGAGTTCCTTCATCGGTTCCTCGCCATCTTTATGGATGACTTTACTGTATATTCAGATGAGGAACAACACCTACTATTCCTAGAAATGGTTTTCAAACGCTGTCAGGAGAAGTAGATTTGTTTGAATCCATTTAAATCCATTTTCCTAGTCTGGAAGGGACAGCTACTGGGACATGTGGTATCCCGTAATGGAATAGAAATGGCCAACAATAAAATCCAATGTGTTCAGTAAGCTAAAGCACCCAAAAATGCATCTGATCTAAGCTCTTTCCTGGGTTATTTTAATTTCTATAGAAGGTTTGTGCATAAGTTTGCTTCTCAAGGAGTACCATTATAGGAGCTCACAAAGAAGACCAATAAGTTCAATTTAAATTTTGAATGTGAGGAGAGCTTTTAGAATCTGAAAAAGGCCATTATCAATAAACCACTCCTTAGGCAACCAAATTGGGATGTTATTTTCCATGTACATGTGGACACTTCAGCACTGGCAATGGGGATGATATTGGCTCAGCCAGACGGAATGATTGATTATCCTGTTTATTTTTCCAGGAAGATTCATTCAGGCTGAACAAGGTTATACAACCACTGAGCGAGAAGCCCTTGGAATGGTTTTCAGTGCTACAAAGTTCAAGCATTACCTGTTAGGAAAATTGTTCCATTTTCATGTTGATCATCAGGCTCTTCTGTTCTTGATTAATAAAGTCATTATTCAAGGCAGGTTAATACGGTGGATGATGTTCCTAATGGAGTTTGAATTCAGAATTTTTCATAAGCCTGGCAAGAATCACTGTGGAGCTGATTTTTTGTCTAGAAGTACAGAAGGTTATTCATAAGTACCCTTGAGGGACGAACCAGTGGACACTGACTTATTGTCTATTTGAAGAATGGCTGTGAAATATGGCTTAGACTTCAACCACAATCTAAAAAAGCACCTAGATGAACTTATGTAGTTAGATGAACTCAAGCAACGGGCTATGCTGGAACAAGTGGCATGATCGCCGAATTAAGGTCCGAGAAATTTAGAAAGGAGATTTGGTTCTTCTCATTTAGTCTAGATTGGGCCCGAAGAAGCCAAACCTGAAGATTGCCTGGGTAGGACCATTTGAAGTAGACTGGGTCTTCTCTAATGGTACAGTAAGACTCAAAGATCTATCTCGATTATTGTTGCCAAGAGTATATAATGGTGCCGTCTGGCCAGGAATAAGGAACTGAAGATCAAGAGATACCAGAATTAGAAATTTTTGGGGTTTTTTATGTGCAGCCAGTCCCAGTTTCAGAACCAGTGCCAGTAGAACCAAACCAGACTGATCTCAGGATCAGTACTAGTGTGATCAAGCCAAACTAGGAACCAGTCCGGTATCAATGGTAACACACTTTTCAATTCTTAAGCGCCCAACGGTCAGATGTCACGCCAGTAGTAATCATTTCAAGGATGGGTAGAAGTCCTGTCCTATGCATGTCTGCCACAACAACAGCGATGCATACAAGCCTAGGAGCGGCGAGTGGTGGAGCTTTTATGGCGCGAACGTGTATAACAGTAAGGAGAGTCGACATTTTTCCTCACAAATCTCCTGCACGATGATTTCCTCCCGTTGTTCATTCGCCATTGCCAAGCTCTCAGGTATCTTCGCTAGAGCCGCAGACTTTGTCTTCTGAGGAGACAATCGACTGTCGACTAGCTTTGCCAGCAACACCTGGGTACGAATTTGAAGCATCAAGTAAGTCTTCCTCTTCCTCACTTGTTTCGTCGTCTTCACAGTGTATGGGTAGGAAGAAGCGTTCAAACAAGATGCAAGAATCTATTGAGGAAACCCAAGCCATCATCACTGCTGTAAAAGCAAGCCTTACAGCAAGATTCAGTGCTACGTATTCACTGACCAAGCTATGGCTTTGCGACAACTATGGGATCTACGAGTTGTTCTGCAAGATACAAGAATTTCTTTGAACGTAGCCATCATAAAGAAGGTTCTTGACTCTTTCAATGTTGAAGATGGTAGTGCCATGGTGTATGGTAAAAAGGTGTCTGCTACACCAAAAGACATAGCTTTTGCATTTCGGATGCCAAATGAGCCCAAGCCATCTGTGGCAACCCCACGGCAGATCAGTATAGTCCTTAAGGAGGAGGAAGCTACTAAGCGCAAAAGAAAAGCCAGTGGTCAAGGGATTCCAGTGGTAGGACTGGAGGCCTCTATTGCTTACAGGTTTTTAGCTGAAGCAGTAAGTCTTAAAAATAATCCAACATATGTGTCCGAGAAAGTTTTTGCTATGTTGCTAGCCAAGACATTGGATTCAAAGGTTTCCATTAACCTTTGTCAGATTCTATCACACAATGTGCTTCAACAAACTGGCAAGTTGAAATCCCAGAGTGTTTTTAAAGCTTGGTATGTTTGGCAATTTTTATGTTGGGCCACTGCTCCACATGCTCATGGCCAGGTAAAAATGGCTTGGAGTGAGAAGCCAGTACGAGAATCCAAGAATATTGATTTGTGTTCAGATGAAGAAGCCACGGACAGTCAAACCACTCCAATTGGTCTGAAAAGGAAGGCCACCCAAGATCAGGTTGGCAGTTCGAAGAAACCAAAGACGACACTGACGAAGAGTAGCGCTTTTCTGAAGCAAATAAAGAGTCAAGTCAAAACTGTGACTACTGAAAAGGTTATAGTTATCCAAGCTGACAAACAGCCTGCTCAGAACACTAAAGTCAACCAGTCAGTAGGACAGATTATAGTCGCTACTGGTACTGGCAAAGATTAGGCAAAAACAGCAACTTCTAAGAAGGCATTAGAACAGTCAGACAAGGACAAAGGACAACTGGACAAGGGTAAAGGTCAACTGGACAAAGGCAAAGATCCAGCATCTCCAACTTTACTGGGTGGTGTCTCCATCCCAAATAATGAAGAAGCTTTGCATCTGATAAACAAGGACAGGTTGCAGCAGATGCAGACCCATCCACTGAAAGGACGTCTCTTCCTACAAAAAGCTGATTATGCTGCCTTACCCTATATGGCTCCAGTTACAATGTATGAGCCCACTGATTCTGACCCAACCACAATCAAGGATGGATTTTCAGTCCTCATCTAGTCTTCATGGAACACTATTGTCCACTGTATGGGACAAATGCTGGATGCTGCATGGTCAAAAGATGAACTGAATAAGGCTAAAGCTGACTTGAAGTAATCTGAAGACTAGATTCAAAAGCTGAAGACAGCACGAGACAAGCAGAATCTATCCCATAGGCTACTTGAAGCTCATTCAGACAGGGCTATTGAGCTATTAAAAAGTAAGTTAGCTAAGGTAGAGTCTGATATGCTGAAGGAAGAAAGAAATGAAGCGAAGAGAGCTACAAATCGGGCTGAAATGATGCTAAACATGAAGAGAGCTGCAGATCGGGCTGAAATGATGCTAAACATGAAGCTGGTTCAATGGAAGGATACAGGGTAGTTCCATCTCAGAATTAGGTGGCGACTTTTCTTCCTCAGCTGGAAGCTTGATATCAGTTTGTGTAGACGATGAGAGCTCTACATTGACCTTTTCCTTCTCAGCTAGAAGGTTGATTTCCATCTGTGTCGATGATGAGAGCTCTACACTGACCCTTCTAGTTGGTTCTCTATCATTGGTCAAGTCCAATCCCCAACATCAGAAGCAGAAAGTGGATTTTTCAGCTTCAAACCAGAATCAGACAGGGGAATTTTTCAAAAATTTTGGAATCTTGCCAAAATTTCACAAAGGAGGGAAGGATGTAGATGGCTCAGATAGTTCCACTAAGTGGGAACGCTCTCTTATGAGACGGGCAGTGAATCAGTCAGTAATTACTACGGTAATTACCATGGTAAATCCAAGGCATATAAATAGGGCCCATTACGTTGTAATCATTTGAAAGTCCATTACTCCAAATGCAGTGATCCGAAGGCAGGGTAGTGTGGTGGTAGCCGCGCCATAGGTGGTGCAAAGAGAAGTGCAGGTGCAAGAAGAACCAAGGGTTCTTTGGCTACAGAGAGATAGGGGCTACACAGAGATAGGGTGGTTTCTATGCCAAAGATTCCGGCCAGAGCGGTTTCAACTATGGAGGAATGTAGATGGCTGAGATAGTTTCACTAAGTGGGAAGGCTCTCTTATAAGACGGGCAGTGAATCAGTAATTACTACGGTAATTACCATGGTAAATCCAAGGCATATAAATAGGTCCCATTACATTGTAATCGGGCTAGCATAATCGTGAGCATAATCGGGTTAGCATTTTGGTGGCATTTTTACTTGAGTTTTCAATCATTAGAAAATTTCGAAGGTCATTTGGAGGGCCTTGTAAGAAATTGTATTTCTCTCTCTAGAAACTTTTTTTAAAATGCACTTGCACCTTGTGAGTACGTCCAAAAGGACAACCAGACACTTTAAAAAGTAGATTTATATTCCCAATCGTCCTTGAAAACGGTCACTTTTTTATTTAATGTGAGCGTCTTTTTCAGGAGGCACGTGCGGCGCATTCAAGGCAGCTTACGTCATCACTGAAAGTTGAAAAGTCACAAACTGTCAAATAGTGATAGAGTTTGAGGCTTTTGACACCACCAATGCGTCCGAAACGCCAAAATACCCTAAAACCGAATGTCTACTTGTCTCATTCCGAAATCGGGAGAGGCAAAAAATGTCCAAAAACCCCAAAAAATGGGCTTTTTACTTAAGGCGCGCGAGGAGGCATTCTAAAATGCTAGAATGCCCCTCTGCGCGCCGTTAGTACAAAGCTCCTTTTAGTGATTTTTGGACAATTATCTTTCAAGAAATCCTACCCATGTTTCTCTATTGTACTTTTGCACCATGCTCTCTATCTCTCTCTCTCTCTCTCTCTCTCTCTCCCTCTCTCTCCCTCTCCTTTCTATAGCTTAGCATATTTAAAGAGAGAGAGAGAGTGAGAGACTCCCATTACTAACGGCGCGCGTGGAGCATGTTTTGACCTCAAAAAACACCTCCTCGCGCCGTTAGTATAAGGTAACAGAAAGACTCTCTCTCTCTCTCTTTCCCCCGCCTTACTTCCTCTCTCTATAACACTCACACATACACACATATACACATACAATGGTGGATGCACAGTACTAAAGGCGCGCATAGAGACATGCACACCGGTTGTGCCTCTCTACGCGCGCCTATAGTATAGAGAGAGAGAGAGAGAGAGGGGCTCTTTGTGTTTGTGTGTGTGTGTGTGTGTGTATGTTATATTTGTGTGTCTGTGTGTTTGTGAGTGTGTGTGTGTCTCTGTGTGTTTCTGTCTGTGTGTGTGTATGTTATATTTGTGTCTCTGTGTGTTTGTGTGTATGTTATATTTGTCTGTGTGTGTGTGTGTGTGTGTGTGTGATCAAAATGCACTTTGTAGAATTGTAACAATGGGTGTGCGTGCTAAGATGATGAAGAAAAAACCTATGTGATAGATGGAGGCCTTTTTAGATATTTTTTGACATTTTCCTCTCAAAAAGCTCTCTAAAAGAGGAAAAAAGGGGCTTTTTACTAACGGCGCGGATGAGGCATTCCAAAATTTTGGAATGCCCCCTCGCGCGCCGTTAGTAAAATGTTCTTTTAGGGGTTTCTGACATTCTTTGCCTCTTTGGATGTCGAGCTAGGCAAGGACATTCATTTCTAGGATATTTGGGCATTCCGGACGCATTGACAGTATCAAAAGTTTCAAAATCTTCCACCACTTGATAGTTTTGTAACTTTTTGAATTTTAGTGATGACGTAAGCCGTATCAAATGCACCACATCTACCTTCTGAAAAAGGTGCTCGCATTAAATGAAAGAGAGTGATCGTCTTCAAGGACCACTAGATTATTAAATGAGGAGAGGGACACCTTTTATATTTTTGTTAATATCAATCTATTTTTCTATGTAACGTAGGCTCTTCTCTCATTGGAGGAGCTTATTTTCCTCTCTCTTCCAAAAGGCCCTCCAAAAGACCTCCGAAATCTCCTAATGCATTGGTAGTTGTTGTTGGTTGTACTCTATCTTTCTGTTTATAAGCCACATCATACTCGTCGTAATCTTTCATCTGTAATTCCAAACACGATAGTATATTCCAATTGCACTTACTCTGTATTCAGTTTTCTGAATCTGAATCTGAATCTGCATGTTATTCTCAGTACATAGTCTGGTTCTTATTCCAATACATATATTCTAGTTCAGTTTCTGTTCCTCTGTCTAGTCTACTGTCTGAACTAATACATCACCAGTAGCAAAAATCTTCTAACACTGGAATTAGCTATCTCAAGAGATCAGCTCCAATTCCAAGGAAGTGCAGGTGGTTCCAAAGTGGACAAATGAAGTGCTTCCAAACACGAGTGCGGCTGTAGAAGTTCCATGGAAGTGTGGTAAAGACCAAAGAGTGTGGTTTGCAGACAAGGTCAAAGCGGTGAAGCTAGAGGAGATTCGTGATCTTGAAATAGACAAGGTTGATTCCAGTGACAGTAGCTCTATGGACATAGACACGAGTTGGGAGACCGAGTCAAATTAATCCAGGTATGATGAGTTCGACCTCTTACATGTGAGTGGAGAGCTAGTAAATGTGTGCAAGGATCAGCATGAGGTGCAAGGCGAGGTGCCTAGTGAAGACCAAATGGAGTAGTTTAGGCCTACACGTGAAGACCAAATGGAGCAGTTTAGGCCTACACATGAAGACCAGGTAAAGATGGTGTGCGGTGCCATGTTAATGGCCGTGTTGGTGAAGGTAGCGGTAGAATATTCCATGGTGGTGCAACAAGTGCAAAGTTTTGCCAAAAAGCGTGAAGCAGTCGTGCCGGTGGAGGAGGACGAGGATGATGCAATAGAGAACGAGCTTCTCTCTTCCTTGGCAGAGCTTGATGATGCAACGATAGGAAAACAGGTAGTTGCAGTCGAAAAGAAAATGGTGCTTATCGACCTTGAAGGGCCAGTTGACGAAGAGGAGATCGACGATTCTCGAATTGAGTGCATGGTAGATGAGAAGGACAATGAGGAGTCAAAGATAAAGTTAATAATGTGCAGTCAATACACTCTATGAGAGGTGATGCGGATTTCAGGCGGTGTCCAAGCTTCCTAAGGAGGTCTGGGAGTGGTGGCTGAAAGGAATGGTGATCAAGGAAACTGTGCAATATGCCGTAGAACAGGTACAGGATCTGCTAGATGAGGATCTAGCTTTACATGGATGGGAGGGTATGTCAAGTATGTCAGGAGTGTTGATTGAGCAGCAAGTTGAGCATGATAGTGCTCTATTTGGTGTTCTTGAAGGTACTTGGTGGCGAGTGGGCAGTTTGCCAAGGAATGCCTTGAGTGGTAGAAGCATGTTGATGGCAGTTTGGCTATGCAGTTGGGTACGTGCCTTGGTGTGGCACTATGCAAGGTTGTTACAGGTGGATAGAGAAGACCAGTGCAAGGTGTTTGAACCCTGGTAGTTGATGACAAGTAAAGAAGGGGGTTGGGCAACGCGCATGAGAAAAAGTGGCCGGTTATAAGTGCCAGTTTTCTACATATGTAGGTGTTTTCGCGGTGTGCAGAGAGTTTGTTTTTGGTGTACAGTTTTTTAGTGCAATAAGCCCATTTGTGGTTGAGCATAAATGTTCAACGAGGGGGTGGGCAATGATGGTGCAGCCAAAGTTGGTCTAAGCTAGAAAATGGTCTATGCTAGGCAAAGGTAGCAGGCAAGTACAATGCAGAAGGCTAGGGTAGGTGCCAAGGACTTGGGCAACCAAAGGATAGCGAAAAAGTATGTCTGAAGCGGATTTTTAGGCCAAGGAAGCTCTAAGTTGTCTCAACTAAGATGTAAGATGAAGGTGTCCAAAATGCCAAGTCAGTGCTTGGCAATGTAGTGTTTGATGTGCTCTAGAAGTCGGTCTAGACGGCTCGTCAAACGGAGCCCTGGTGTGCAAGATACTGAAGTTTAAAGGTAGAGTGTGTAGCAGATCCCCGATGAACATGGTAGTTGGGGACAGGTGGCCAGGCAAGTGTTAGTATATTTATGTGTAGAGCTCAAATTATGGAGCATACCTGTCTTCTCGGATTGCAAATCGGAGCTCTGGTTAGCAAGTTATGGTTATTTAAAGATTTTCCAGGGGGCACGGTCTGAGCCCATTTGCCCGCATTGAAAAATGCACCATCTGGTGTTTTCATGATCTCGCTAGGTGTTTGGTGCATAGTATGTAGCATATGATGCTAGCAGCAAGTGATGGCACGTGGATCGAAGTCACGAGCACAAAGATATGCTTGACCGAAGTTAGTAATCAGTAGCAAACGTGAGGAGTCAAATGCTTTTTTTCCCGGTTTGGGGTGCACTAATCGAGGTCGGGTTATAATTGCCTTGCGGGGTCGGTATGTGAGCTTGAGATTGGAATGCAAGGTTTCAATCGAGTTCAACGGCCGGTGCGTACGCCAACCAGGCAAGGAACTGAAGAATATCAAAACTGGCATTCAAAGGGAATTTCCCATGTGGTCTTTTTTGGGGTTTTTGGGCAAAACTATGAACTCATGAGGGTGCTTGAAACCGGTAGCTTCCACGTGGCATTGGGTTGGTCCCGTGTGCGCAAGACCGACTGCAGACCGTGTGGTATATGGGCCAAGCGAGACCCCCCATTTTTAGCGTAAGAAGAAGAGGGACTCGTGGTGCTTGGCTATGGCGCAAGCCAGTGGGCGTTGTGACGAGTATCACGTGGCCCTTAAGGGAGGAACAGCAGCCCTTTTGGCCGGCCTGGCGGTGCAAAGGTGGCGGCTGGTGGCACGCTGGTGAAGGAGGCCATGGTTGATTGATGACGTGGCGGCGTGGAAGCAACTGGTCCCGCAATCCTTGAGGCCTCGAGTTTTTGAAGAGAACCTCCCCCCCCCCCCCCCCCCCCCCCCCCCCAATTTGCGAGCTCGCTAAAGCTTGAGGGAAGGGGGCAGGGGATGATTCCCACAGAGACGTGAAGGGAGGGCCGGAGCAGCTGGGTCCGAACAAGAGGCAAGTACAAGGGGAGGGTCCCGCAGCAGGATAGTGAGCATAGAGAGAGAGAGAGAGAGAGAGAGAGAGAGAGAGAGAGAGAGAGAGAGAGAGAGAGAGAGAGAGAGAGAGAGAGAGAGAGAGAGAGAGTTTCTAGAAGTACAAGGGCAAAGGGGTGGGACCACTTCAACACAAGGCCAGGCAAAGGCCAGGACCAAAGAGAAGGAGAGGAGAGAGAAAAGAAAAAGATAGAGGAGGCAAATATGAACCAGACAAAGGTGGTTAAGAGGGAAATTCAAGGGGCAGTGCAAGGTAGCCCCCCCAAAGGGTTAAAAATTGAAAGAGAAAAAAATAAAAAATAAAAATAAGCCTAGGGGTCAATAGAAACCTTGCTAATGTCCCCCCCCCAAGTGCAAAAGAGAGAGAAAGAGAGCAGATAAAGCAAGGCGCTGCCCCCTTCCCAAAGATACCAAATTCGGGTACCAGAAGAACCAATGAGAGGGCACTTTCCAAAATTAAAGACCCGCCCTAAAACAGTCGAATTTTCATCAAAATAGGGGATTTTTTCTTGGATTTTGTGCCGTTTGAAGCCTGCAAAGTGGAGCTCTCTGACAAAGGAGTGTGCCTGTCAAATCCCTTTATATTTTCTTATGAAAATGACCATGGTGATGGCACTGTTAGCCTGTGTACATGTTTTGTGAAGTGAAATCGAGCTATTGTTGCCCGTGTTGTTGTTGTTCCCTCTTCTCTTTCTCATGCTCTGGTGTTTCCCCTCGGTGCCGGCAGTGCGGATGTGTGTGCCCCCCTGGACTGAGGGTGTTTTGTGTGAGAGAGTGAGATTGAGAAATTGTGTGTGCGTGTGAGGGTGGAGACAGACCGTGGTAGCAAGTGTGTGTTGTGTGGTGGATTTGTGGATGTGTGAGTAGTGGAAATTGGGTAGGCGGTGGTTTGCTAGTGTGAAGTGTGTTTTTGAAGGTGTTTTCTGAGAGGAAAGGTGTGTTGTGGATACCCTGAGCTATAGAGAGGCCCATGTGTTTGTGTCGGGTGTGTTACCCCATTCCCCCTCTCCATCGTGCTCTCTTTCTACATAGGAATCAAGCCTCCCCCGAAAAAAATCCTTCACCACTCCTCCACACATCTTCCAAGACTTCCACCTAAGGAGTGGCAAAGGATGAGTTACCCATGGAAATTTTGAGCTTGACCCATCACTCTCTGTATCAGAAACTAGATTTTCAGTTTGCATGGTGGAAGGCTTACTTTCAATTTGCATGGCAGTACGCATGCAGTGCTGCAGAAAGTGGCCCGAAAAGGGCTGCTACAAAGTTCTCTAGCCTCGTTGACCGCAAAACCTTATTGTGTGAGCCTGTTAGCAGCCTATTCTCTACTTCAAGATTCTCAATCTCTTGGCGAAGCCTCATTAGAGGTGTGAAGTCTATATTTGAATCAGACAAAGAACCCTTTGAAGACAAGCTATCTTCTTTGATACAAGGCTCAAGGGCAACGTCAGTGTGTGTGTTTCCATTGAAATGATTGAGGCTTGAGCGATCAACCCAACCATCGTATTTGACAACACGTAGCTCCGATGTCTTCATCTTTGCAATTTAGCGATTTTCCTACATTTCATCTTCATGTTGTCTTGTAAAATATTCTCAAATGGTTTCTTATCACTCCTCCTTAGGGGAGAAAAATGATGTTGTTGGTCTAGGCCTTTGGGAGAAGACAAGCCCAACTGAGCTTGCACTACCTTTCCCACATTCTATGGGATGTCTTCCACAAGGTAGTTCGTAGCACTCTGCTAATGATTTGTATGTGCAATAAATTTTTTGTAAGCACAAATGCCTAGCCAAAAAATCTGTGACGCCATGATGAAAACTCTCTCTCTCTCTCTCTCTCTCTCTCTCTCTCTCTCTCTCTCTCTCTCTCTCTCTGTGTGTGTGTGTGTGTGTGTGTGTGTGTGTGTGTGTGTGTGTGTGTGTCTCATGTGTACAATCCGACCATGACTAGCACACACACACACACTCTCTATTTGTTGCATGTTGTCAAACTCACCTTCACCACTCATCTCTCTTTCTCTCTCTCTCTCTCTCTCTCTCTCTCTCTCTCTCTCTCTCTCTCTCTCATTCATGCAAGATCTTAAGGTTTTTGCGGACGCAATTTTTGGGAGAGTAATTTTTAGCGAGTGCTTTTTAAGAATCAAGTGAGTGGATTCCCAAAAGATCCTCTCTCTCTCTCTCTCTCTCTCTCTCTCTCTCTCTCTCTCTCTCTCTCTCCCTTTTCAACTATAATTTGATTGTAGATTCACGGCCAACTTACATTTAAACAAAAACCACCATGGATGCATTCAATACACTATTGATAAGACAAAGACAAGTTCCTTACACACAATTGTGGTCTATTTCATATAGCAAACCCCAAATCTATGTGTTCCATTGCATCAAAATTAAATACATGGGGGGGGGGGGGGGGGTTATCATGGGTGAGATGGATGAAAGAAGGGCGGTGGGGGGCCATATGCTCCAGGAGGAAACAAAGTTCGTTCCAACGGGGGAAGTTCACCAAATGGTGGGGAAACTTCTCCAAATGGCAGAGGGTACAAACCATATATGAGGGGGGGTTGTAGGTAGTGAAAGATGCAATGGATCTAGCTTCGGGCGGGGCCTCAGATGTGGAGGCACTAAATGCACTAGGATATGGTCCAGTTGCACGCCATGCCAAAACTGGGGCTGTGAAAGTAGTATATGGAGCTTCTACTGCCCTCCTCTGACTACTGAGTGGTGTCGGCAAAGGTGGCTCTAGCAGACGAATCTGCTTTGTCACCTGCTTTGGATGCTCAATTACCTGAAATCT
This sequence comes from Adiantum capillus-veneris, assembly GCF_014529385.1. Taxonomy (NCBI): domain Eukaryota; kingdom Viridiplantae; phylum Streptophyta; class Polypodiopsida; order Polypodiales; family Pteridaceae; genus Adiantum; species Adiantum capillus-veneris. The sequence goes on along the minus strand of NC_140936.1, from coordinate 146,792,347 downwards.
GTCACTCCTATGAAACATTTATGTCGAGCCTAAATCGAAAGGTAGGCATTGAGCTGGCTCTAGATAACCACCAAACTTCTCACAACCGATGCAATGCCTGTGTAGTAGTAAACATTGTGCTGCCAATGTCCTCACTCCTGCAAAATAGTCCAACACAGCATCTCCCATGTTTGTGAAGGTACCTAGTATACATCTACAAAACAATAGAAATCTTTAGATTTGTTATACCTCCAATTTTTTAGGAACATGAAGAAAAAACATCCCATAAGTTTCTAGCACCTGGCAAACGCTGGACTCCTCTCAACACCTCTACGATAAGGCCTGCCCATACAATCAAGCATCCACTGTGTGGAATCTGTACCTGGTAGCTTCTCCCACAACATGTCGTCATCTGCAGAGAAGTCACGTACATTTGCTGCAATCTCTCCATCCGCTCGATCATACCTCGGAAGCCGACACCCACCGGTTCTAGGGGGTGAAAAAATGACTAGAAAAAAGTACCAACCTACGAATAACATTAAAACATAGATATTTTGAAATGTGAACATCAAAGATACTATTCAATATCAACAAAAAAAAAGCATACCCCCTCTACATAGTCTTGAACAGTCGTGCAGCTAGACTCTGACAACCGTATGTACAATATCCTCAACAATTGGAAATGAGCTCCCTCTACCTTCAAAGTGGCAATGGATAGATGTTCTGCACGACATGTCGCCACAACCATGCCATCAACCAAAAGAAACTTGGTTGCGATAAGGAATGCATCATCCACAAGCTCACTATCCCATTGGTTCCATAAAGGAACCCCACCCGTGTTATCTGCATGTGGCCTAGTGTGTAAGGGAAAGGCCATGTACATCAAACACGCCACCCAATCTCAAGCTTGGGTTCATCTTCCCTGTTTCTACTAGAGAGCCCAAGAATCTACGTAGTGCCTGCATAGAACTACTTGCAATCTTTGTTAGCACTAAAATTGTGGACATAACTATGAAGGTAAATTAGCGTGGGTTACCTGTCATTGCACAACACATTTGGATTAGCTTTTGCCAAGCACTTGACACTAGCATGCACTGCAAGGTGGCATGGCTCTACATGCATATCTGTATGCTCAACATGAGATCAAATATATCTTTCAGGCAGTAGAGTCTTAAAATTTTCATTAAGTTCAATGGAGTGCTCAAAATAGTCTTTTTTCTATATACTTGGAAAACATACAAGTGAGAAGTTGGAGGTTCTTTGAGGAAATTTGAAGGTATTTTGGCAAAAATTACTCTAAAATTTTCTAATTTTGTAGACTTTGATACTTTGAAAAAAAAAATTATAGGTGATTTTGAAAAATAGGAAGCACAATTAGACTAAACCTGCATTTTTTTAGCACCACTTCAATGTCACTCTTCTTAAAAATATATCATTCTTATTTCAAGTTGATGGTGGTTTACAAAACCTCCATGAGCTAGCTTTGGGTCTAAGGTTTTTGAGATTTGTCCAGATAATCAAATCTAGAGGCCTATCAAGACAAACTCTACTTGATCCTAGTTGATAAAACCTCGTCTAAAAATCATAGGTTTTGTCCACCTAAAAAAATGAGTAGAACCTTGCAAAACAAAAGTTCATTTGTACCAAACCTACATGGCTCTCTCATGCTTCTCTTGCTCTCTCTTAGCGATAGGCCATAGTTGGCAAGAAGTTGACGATCTAGCTTTCCAGGTTTTATGTTTTATGCACCTGAACATATCTAGAGATGAGGTATGGCAAGCATTTTTCAAGTACAAAATCTAGAGGATCACATACTTTATTGTCTCTCTCTTGCTCTATATCTCCCTCTCTCTTTGTTAGGCCATAGCTAGCAAGAAGTTGAAGATCTAGTTTTCAAGGTTTTGATAACCGATTTTTGGAAACCAAGGGAAAAAAAATTATCTTTCTCTGCCCGAAGCCTTGGCGACACCGTCAGAGGGCTCAGCAATGCCCTGGTCAACCTCACGGCCCTAGCTTTTACTGGCATGGCCTCGTCACATGGTCCCCCCTCATTTGGCTAGCCTTATCACCCTCATGGTCTCGCTTTTCAACCCCATTCTGCAAAAACTTCACACACATACACCCCACCAACTCACCCTCGCCCTATCTCTCATCACCCGCTCTCTCAACATCCATGTCGAGGGCTAATGACCGCCAGATTCCGACACCGCGACTGCAAGAACCAACCCCAAGAAGGGGAGAGCACATTACCAAGGAAAAACGATAAAAAATAGTTTTTTTTAACATTCACCACCCCTCTAGGCTTAACCACTATCGGGACGCAAACAATTTGGCCACATCTCTCCATTATCGCCAGAAGATAGAGCCTTCTCTCTCAGTTATGCTCGGCTCCACCAACTCTCTCTCTCTCGCTTACCCTGCTTCTGCATCGCCTGGGCCAATCGGCGCATAAAAACACACTGACATTGTCTATATTCCACGGGCGGGCCACCATGCATGGACAAGAGTTCTCTCTCTCTCTTGCATTATTTATACACACACACTTTCGCATTTTTTTTAATCCTCTCTCTCTTACCTCCTTGCCTCTATTTCTTCCATTGGAGGGCCGCCATACCTCACCCCTCCCTCTTCCTTCTCGTCCACACTCCCTCGACCTCACTCTCCCCTACCTCTCTCTCCGTCTTGTTTTCTTCCCACCGGCGGGCCGCCGTTCTCTCTCTCTTCCTCACTATCTCTCTCTCTCACTATCCCTCCCACCATTGATTTCCTCACTCTCTCTCCCTCTGAGTAAGCGGCCCCGCAGGCATGGAATAGAATAAAACTCTCCCTCTCTCTCTTAATTCACCTCCACATACCCTCTTTCTCTTTCCCCCCCTCTCACTCACACACTCTCTCTCTCTCTTTCCCCCGGTGTAGGAACCCGCCATGCATAACAATATTCTCTCTCTCTCTCTCTCTCTCTCTCTCTCTCTCTCTCTCTCTCTCTCTCTCTCTCTCTCTCTCTCTCTCTCTCTCTACAACCACACACACACACCCTTACTCTCTCACCCACACACCCCTCACCCCTTCAGTCTCTGCCTGGTCCGCTGCTCATCTCCACCCCCCCATCCCGTTGACCTTAGCCCCCCTCCCCTCGCTCTTTGTCGGCCATGAGCTGGCCCGAGCTCTCTCTCTCTCTCTCTCTCTCTCTCTCTCTCTCTCTCTCTCTCTCTCTCTCTCTCTAACTCTACATACACACCCACTACACACACCACACACACTCACACACCCTCACCATTCCCCCTCACCCACACACTCACGCCATCGCCCATTGTTGTCCTCCCTCTCTCTGCATAGCAGGAAACTGAGAAAAATATATATATATATATAACTTATACTCCCTCATTCCCACGCATGCACTTTCCCACGTACACACTCACACACACCCGCTCGACACGGCACACACAACTCAAGCCATGCACACACACATGCGGCACGTATTTACGCACTCACATATATACACACACACATACATACACAAGTACACGGCATGCGCCACCACACAATCAAACAACACGCAGGCATATACGCAAGCACTAAAAAAATAAACAAAAAACACACACGAAGGACATCGATGTCATCAACAAAAAGAAGGGAGAGGCCAAGTCGTGCGCCGCCGACACCGAAACAAGAAAAGACGCCGAAGGCATGCCCCGACCGACCCCGAAAATGATGAATGCGCTACAGCTAGGCCGTCGTTCACCGGCATTGCATCCATGACGCCCTCTTCAGTAAAATCCGTAGGTTGTCGTCATTTTTTCCAAATTTAAACCAAACCTTGTAAAAAATCCCAATTTGTAAATTCTCATCTCTATCTAGGTGATGGTCAGTAAGGCCCACCTAGAGGTTTCCCTTTATAATATTTCCAAATACAAAGCAAGGGTCAACCATCTAGGGCCCACCGCCTTGCTTTATCTCCCCTCATTAGAACCCCTAATCTAATCAGATTACCCTAATCTAAAGCAGCCAGCACCTATAAAAAGGCACTTGGAGGTCACTATCAAGGAGGGGGGGGGGGGGGGGGGTGCAATTTCATTAGAGATCAGCACTTGGTAGTATTTTAGTAGGAGGGATTGTCAACATTTGCATCACGAGAGAGGGGACTTAGTGTAGTGACTTTCTTTGGGAACTTGCGCTATGTAAAGAAGCTATGTCTATACCTCGACTCCAATGGTCAACACACACACACACACACACTCATGTTTGCAAGGTCTCCGTGTATGTGATTCATCTCTAGAGAACGCACTAGTAGGCTCACTATCTCTCTATCACCTTAATGGCCACCTTGTTGAAAATATGGTTGCTGTAAATATTGCAAGAAAATAGTTTTTCCTCACACCCTAATGGTTTTCATCACGTGTTATATTCTCTCTCTATTCTGTGTGTGTGTGTGTGTGTGTGTGTGTGTGTGTGTGTGTGTGTGTAAAGTCGGTGATATTTCTAGTCACTGTTGTCTGCGTCCTAGCCGCTCAAAGCTAGGTGGTGCCCCCTCTTCGCTTCACCGTGGCCGGCTTGTGGCGTGCATTGGCTCTCAGCGTTTTGGAGGCCGTCGGGGTCCGTGTTGTGCTTTGCGCTCACCATTTGGTGCCCCCAGTGAGGCGGGCTTCTCGGAAACCTTCAGTTTACAATTGTAACATTTAATGGCCTAATAACTTATGTGTAGAGGAAATTAGCATGAACATAGTGGGCATTTCATTAGAATAGATTCCTAATGAGAATTACAAGAGTTCTTAGGTGGAGAGAGCAACAAAAAGCATAACACCTAGTTAGATAGCATCAACAATACTTTCAAAAGAGAGAGAAATTAAGCTATTGACAACAGGTGAGGACCGGATTTTCATGGAGCCGGTCCCCCCTCCAAAAGGCTTTGTATTATGGTTTCTCCCATCAACAGAGACATTGTACAATACAATTCTTTGTGTTCCTTCAAGACTAGCTAGTGCAATGAAGATGAAAGCTTCATGCACCAAGCAAAACACTTAACAAACACAACTTTAATTATCCCCGTTCTCAGACCCAAGACCTCACACACCTTCGAAGATGGTGAGAGCTAGCAGGGTATGAGAGTAGATTGAGAGGAAGAAGGAGTATCTTACGAGAAAGATGTACATCTCCTCACATAATCACTCATATTAGCATAGCTTTAGCTTAGTAATTAGCTTGGTAGAGGAGATGAGCATGCATTGAAGCTTGGCTCTTGGTTGGATTTGCATCCACCAACCAACAGTGTGTTGATGTAGGCTTCTATCTCACAAGCTTGGAGTAGGTGATGAGCTCTCCATTAAAGCTTGGGAAGAGATATTCTTCTTTGCTTCACACATAGACTGTGTGTGAGTGTGTGTGTGTGATAATGCCTTGCAAAAATCAGCCCCCCTCTCTCTCTTGGGCGAGCCCTCTTACTAATTGCTCTTGCTGAAGCCTCATTGGCCCTCCCCAAGTCAAGCCAATTACAATTAAGCATCATAAGTGATAGCCTTCTGACATGTGTCCCCCTTTCCCCTTTTGTGAGAGCTTTAGGTAATTAAATAATTAAACTAAACTCTCATTGGACCCCTTTGCCTCCCGGCCAATAGGAATCAGGCAAGACATGGGGCTCCTGAATGCTCATTGGACCCCTTGGGAGACTGCCCAATAGTCTTCTAGGAGACTTAATTCTCATTGGTTTCTTTTATTAAATGTTTTTAAATTAATTAAACTAGATTTACTCTAGGTTAATTCTCATTGGTCCACTTCAAGGGTTATCCAATAGAAATGGGGCACACCTTGTGGGCATCTAGCCTAGGGAGCTGACATGTGTCCCTCATTCCCTTTGTGTAAAGGGAGCCTGTGTGTGTGTGTGTGTGGCTTTCTCTCTCATCCCCTACCTTTAGGGCTCGCCCCCTCCCATGTAGGGATGTGCAAAGACTTTTAGGGCACACACAAAGCATCCAATTTTCCCTAGGGTTGACCTTTGGACACAACCTTTGAATTTTGGAACCTTAGCATTTTGGAAGTCTTAATGGGTTGAACCTTAGGGTCTTTTTAGCCCATTGTTGCACATGGCTCTTTTGCAGATGGCTCCCCCTTTGGATCCCTATTTTCCCTCCTTTGGATCCCTACTGTGGCCGGTCTGCTAGCTTAACCAATATTCTAGCTTTTTCTCCCCTGGCACTTTCCCACATTATATGATCAGTTTAATATGAGAAAATCATTTAGGAGAATTAGATATTGATTATTATGACATTACCTCTTTCTTGAAGTCATAGTTGTCCTCAACTATGGTGTAGAGAAGATAAAGCATATTCATGAGTCCTTTTCTTAGCGGGTAGAGGATCCCTATATTACCCTACGACATCATTCCACAATGGATGACTAGTCCATTTGGCGCTTGAGATCCTGAGTCTGCCGCAAGCATGTCTACACATTAGTCCTATCAGTCTTCCATAGTAGAGTGACAAGCTCTACTTGGTGTTTGGGAGACGTCGTCTCCGCAAACTTGATATAAGCATGCATACTACTTCATTTTTGTGCACAAATAAAGAAAAAGAGAGTCTTATAAGACAAAAACTTTGTTCATTTTTAACATTTTGTACATTTGCTTACTCTTGGGAAGCATTGTAAGCATTGACAAGGTTTAGGTTATCCTTTAATTGTATGCCTTGCATCCATCTAGCATCTTCAAAAGGATAACTCTTAAACTTAATAAGATATCGTCGGATAGTCTTACCGCCTCTTAATACCTTGTCTTCATGTCGGAGAATGGACTCGGGCTGCAGCACCTCCTCTTGGTCCTTGATCTCCGGTGGCTCTCCTTTGTAAGGCTCTAATAGGCTCACATGGAAAGCATTGTGTATGAGCCAATGATTGGGCAACTTGAGTTGATAGGCCATCTCATTGATTGGCCTAAGAATCTGAAAGGGACCATATTACCTTTTTTCTAGTTTAGCATAGTACTTTTGGTGGCCCGTAGGATTCTTGCCCATTGTGTGCCTTAATCGAGCCTTGGGAAACTTTAACAAGACCCAATCGTTTTCTTTAAAGGCTTGGGATCTTCTGTGCTTGTCAGTAGCAGCCTTTTGCCTTTGCTGTGAGATAGAGATAGCATCCTTAATCTTTTGAAAAGATTCTTGTAGGTCTCGGCTATACTCATCTGCAGCGAAGATCTTCCCATGTACCTTAAGTAGCAAGGGACTTTTTGATCTTCCCTCAATTACCTCAAAAGGTGCTTTTCTCGTGGAAGTATGTACAGTGTTATTGTAAGCATACTCCACTAAAGGTAAGTACTTCTCCCATTGGGATCTTTGATCTACTTCCGTTACATAGGCTTTTAGTAGATCGATAATGGTTAGGTTAGCTATTTCACTTTGGCCATCCGTTTGTGGATGATAGGCCGAAGAGAAGTTTATCCTTGTCCCTAAATTCTCAAAGAGACCCTTCCAGAAATTACTGGTCATTCTAGGATCTCTATCCGACACTATGGACATTGGCAAGCCATGGTACTTGAAAATTTGTGAAATGAAGAGGGTTGCCATTTGATGGGCTTTGATAGTCTTTTTGACAGGTATAAAATGAGCTTGTTTACTAAACCTGTCTACTATCGTCCATATTCACGTATTCCCATGGATAGACTTAGGCAATCCAAAGATAAAATCCATGGAAATGCTCTCCCATGGTGAATTAGGGATTGGCAAGGGTTGAAGCAATCCAAGTTGCTTCCCTCTATCAAATTTTGTCTTTTGGCATACCACACATTTGGAAACATACTCTTGTGTTTCAATTCCCTTTAAGGTAGACTGAATCCCTCTATGCCCCGCATAAGGTGGAGCATGAGATTCATACATTACTTTCTCACGTAGTGAGTTAGTAACGCATAGTCTATTTCCATAGAGAAGATAACCATCTTGTAAAGTAAATGGTTCTTCTTTCTTCCCTAATGCAAGGGCTGAAATCACATCTCTAAAATCGGGATCAATAGCATACTCATCTATCATTGAAGATAGATCATTCTGAGTTGCTATGGAAACCGCATTCACTCTCGGCCGTCTTGAGAGTGCATCAGCTACTTGATTATGCTTGCCAGCAATGTGAGCAATATGAAAATGAAATTGCGAAAGGAAATTTGCCCACCTCATTTGTTTGTTGGAGAGCTTGTTCTGCATCATGAAGTACTTAAGACTTTGGTGATCCGTTCGCAGAATGAAAGGAGTCCCCAATAAATAGTGCTTCCATGAGTCTAAGGCATGTAGAACTGCAAGGAGTTCTTTTTTGTATATGCCTAGAACTTGCTCAACAGGGTCGAGCCTTCGACTCTCATAGCCTATGCCATGCCCTTCTTGGAGCAAAACAGCTCCAAGGCAATCAGCACAAGCATCACATTGGACCTCAAATGGATTTGAGAGGTCTGGTAGTTTAAGCATAGGTTGAGAGATAAGCTTTTCGAAAGCATTGTTCTCCTTAGCAGACCATGTATACCTAACGCTTTTCTTTGTTAGGTCATGTAATGGTCCCGTAATTTGTGAGAACTTTTCTATGAAGCGTCTATAGTATGCACACATACCTATAAAGCTTCTTAGTTCATGAAGATTCCTTGGTTTAGGCCATCCTTTTATTACCTCTAACTTGGATGGATCCATTTGGATGCCATCTTGAGAGATAATATGACCTAAATACTGAATCTCTTGCAAGAAAAATTCACTTTTCTTTCGATTAACATAAAGTTTATTCTCTCTCAAAACTTGAAATATTACCTGGAGATGTTGCTTGCGTTCCTCCAATGAATTAGAGTAGATGATAATATCATCAAAGAACACTCCAGTGAAGGTTCGATGAGGCCTGAACAGCTTCTCCATCAAGCGGTTGAATGTGGCTGGTGCATTGGTCAAGCCAAAAGTCATGACAATGTATTCGTAAAGACCAAATGTGGTGCGAAATGCGGTCTTTACAATGTCTTGATCAACTATCCTTATTTGATGATAGCCACTTTTTAGGTCAATCCTACTGAAGTAGGTTGATCCTTGTAGCTTATCAAATAGGTCTTCTACCCGTGGAACGGGAAACCTATTCTTGATAGTGATCCTATTTAGTGCTCTATAGTCGACACACATGCAATATGTGCCGTCTTTCTTTTGCACTAATAGCATAGGTGAGCAAAATGGAGATGAGCTTGGCCTAACCATACCCTTCTCAAATAACTCATGCACTTGCCGCATAATCTCCTCTTGTTGAGCTTGAGAAACTCTATAAGGAGGTTTGTTAGGCGGTGAACTTCCTGGAAGAAGTTCAATTGCATGGTCATCATTACCTCGTTTAGGAGGTAGCTCACAAGGGATGTCGTCAATAAAAACATCTTGAAACCCCTTGAAAAAATTGGATAACTCTAATTCCTTTTGGTTGCTTTTATTTTCTTTTGCTAAAGCATTAGGTTCATTTTGAGAATCTTTAACAAAAATCATGTACACGGAAATAGAGCTCTTTATTGACTTGTTGAAAGATGGTGTATGTACAATGGGGATGGTGCTACCCATTCCCTTAGCATCTATATACATGTCTTTTTCCCTGAACTTAAAGGAGATTCTCCTTTCAGGAAATTTAACATCGGCAGCCAGGCGGTCAAACCATGGTGCCCCTAGGATTACATCCTCATGCTTGAGAGGAGAGATAAAGAAGTCCTCTTTGTCCACATAGCCTTGGACATGAAGCCTCAATTTCCCAATTAAGAGAGTGATTGAAGCTTCTTGCCCCTTGAAGGCACTGTCTGCGGGTAGGACATCTCCCATCTCGTAGGATTGTATGCCTAGCTTGGTGGCCAACTCTATAGATATAAAAATATTGTGAGTAGAACCAGGGTCAAAGAGAATAAAAGCATCATGTTCTCTTACCTTTCCCCAAGCATGGCATAGAGGAGATCCTTTGTGATGAGTTTGGTGAGTTTCCTCCTCTTGGATTTCAACCAAGGAAGCTCTAGGAGGATCTTGGCGGTTGTTCTTTTGGGGACAAGCGCGGTATGCATGCCCTTGTTCGCCGCACTTGAAACATAGGTTATCCTTATGATAACGCTCAAGCTCTTCAGGAGAGAGTTTATTCTTACATTTGTAAACTCCCTTCTCTTTAGCTTTGTTGGAGTTGCCCTTAGGAGACTTTTGGGCATTGTCCTTCCCCTTAGGCTCATTGGAACCCTTGTTTTCCGGGGGCTCATTATTTCTTTTTGCCCCCATTTGGAAATTGATTCGAGAGGCCACCATAGTGTGGTGTATTACCGCCGATATGGTACGTGGCCTTTGGGAGTTGACATACTCCGCCATTTCTTCGGTTAAGCCCGCACAAAATTGTTGCTTTTGCTCTCCAAAATCCAACTTTTTGAAGACAGTGGCTTTGAGTTGTAGGTCCCAAAACTTGTCTACATATTTGTGGATGGATTCATTGGGAGAGAGCTTTAAGCTTCGCCATTCGGTGAGTACTTTGTCTTTGGCATCAGTGGCCAAAAACTGCTTCATAATAGAAGCTCTTAAAGCTTTCCATGTTCGTGGAGCTTCACCGTTGGCTCGTAGGCTAGACCACCATTGTCTGGCAGACTTTTGAAAGTGCATGGCTACATGGCGTAGCTTAGAGGACTTCGTGAATCCCTCATCTCCAAACGCCGCATCGAATTGTTGGATAAAGGCCAAGACTTTGTCCGTGGCACCAAAGGTACCATCATAGGTAAGGAAAGAGATGCTCTTCCCTCCCTCTTTCAATTTCTTCAGCTTGGACGACCTCTTCCATGCGGCATAGGATTTCCTATGGCCTCTTCTTTTTTATGGTTCAAAAGTTGCACCATCACCTTCTTCAGAAGGTGAAGAATTTGAAGAAGGTGGAGAAGAGGGTGACCTCTTTCTTGCCTTTTTCTTGTCCTGATCTTTGTCGTCTTCACCATAGCTTTCATAAGAGGAAGAGGATGAAGAAGATGGAGAAGAGGGTGTCCTCTTTCTCGCCTTTTTCTTCTCTTGCTTTTTATCATCCCTCTTTGAATTATGGTGTGGAGAAGAGTGTGATGGTCTTCTCCGCTTTGGTGGTGATGGAGAGCGTTTAGCCCGCCGTCTTCGTGGAGCCATCTCCGCCGAGGTGGCGGGAGACTCGCTTCTTTCTCGTTCCTTCGGTGGAGGCTCTTGAGTTCTCCTTTGGGAAGGAGATGCATCATCAAGAAGTAAATTTGAGCCCTTCATATGGATTCTCTTCTTCTTCCCGAATCAGAGAGAGACCTCTTTTGGTAGTCTCACAAGGAGGCTTCCTAGGTGTTCTCTCGTCATGGTGATTAGCTTGAAGAATCCCGTGAGCACGGAGCTGTCGTTGCACTTCACTTTGGAGAGATGGATTGCCCATGGCTTGTTGAAGCCTAGAAACAAGATAGTTAACAAGCATTGAAGCATCATTAGTAGCTTGCTCATGAGCAAATCAAAGTTATCAACATTAATTTCACTCTCTTTACTATTGTCAGCCATTCTAACAACTTTTAGGTGTACTTTGGCACTTCAAGCCCTAGTTGCTACTCCTCTTTACCCCTTTAGAAAAAGCACTCAAGCTACTGTACCCGCGGCAAGAATACCATTAATTGCAAGGAATAGAAGAGAGGGTCTTTCGACACCAAAACAGCACCGGCTCCTGTCAAGCTTCTAATAGCTCAATAGTGGTTAAGCAGTAGGCAAGCCCCGTAGGACTCCACTATTAAAACCATAGCTCTCGACGGTGATGCCCCGTTAACTGCACAAAGGCAGGCGCACTGCAAGGCTAAAAAATCCCTATTCTACTTACTCACAGGCAATTAATAATACCAACCATTTGTAGCTAACTTGAGGACCTCCCTCCTTGAGCAAGAAAAGAGAAACCTTGAGCTCTGATACCAATGTAACATTTAATGGCCTAATAACTTATGTGTAGTGGAAATTAGCATGAACATAGTGGGCATTTCATTAGAATAGATTCCTAATGAGAATTACCAGAGTGCTTGGGTGGAGAGAGCAACAAAAAGCATAACACCTAGTTAGATAGCATCAACAATACTTTCAAAAGAGAGAGAAATTAAGCTATTGACAACATGTGAGGACCGGATTTTCATGGAGCCGGTTCCCCCTCCAAAAGGCTTTGTATTATGGTTTCTCCCATCAATGTCTATACAATTCTTTGTGTTCCTTCAAGACTAGCTAGTGCAATGACGATGAAAGCTTCATGCACCAAGCAAAACACTTAACAAACACAACTTTAATTATCCCCGTTCTCAGACCCAAGACCTCACACACCTTCGAAGATGGTGAGAGCTAGCAGGGTATGAGAGTAGATTGAGAGGAAGAAGGAGTATCTTACGAGAAAGATGTACATCTCCTCACATAATCACTCATATTAGCATAGCTTTAGCTTAGTAATTAGCTTGGTAGAGGAGATGAGCATGCATTGAAGCTTGGCTCTTGGTTGGATTTGCATCCACCAACCAACAGTGTGTTGATGTAGGCTTCTATCTCACAAGCTTGGAGTAGGTGATGAGCTCTCCATTAAAGCTTGGGAAGAGATATTCTTCTTTGCTTCACACATAGACTGTGTGTGAGTGTGTGTGTGTGATAATGCCTTGCAAAAATCAGCCCCCTCTCTCTCTTGGGCGAGCCCTCTTACTAATTGCTCTTGCTGAAGCCTCATTGGCCCTCCCCAAGTCAAGCCAATTACAATTAAGCATCATAAGTGATAGCCTTCTGACATGTGTCCCCCTTTCCCCTTTTGTGAGAGCTTTAGGTAATTAAATAATTAAACTAAACTCTCATTGGACCCCTTTGCCTCCCGGCCAATAGGAATCAGGCAAGACATGGGGCTCCTGAATGCTCATTGGACCCCTTGGGAGACTGCCCAATAGTCTTCTAGGAGACTTAATTCTCATTGGTTTCTTTTATTAAATGTTTTTAAATTAATTAAACTAGATTTACTCTAGGTTAATTCTCATTGGTCCACTTCAAGGGTCATCCAATAGAAATGGGGCACACCTTGTGGGCATCTGGCCTAGGGAGCTGACATGTGTCCCTCATTCCCTTTGTGTAAAGGGAGCCTGTGTGTGTGTGTGTGGATTTCTCTCTCATCCCCTACCTTTAGGGCTCGTCCCCTCCCATGTAGGGATGTGCAAAGACTTTTAGGGCACACACAAAGCATCCAATTTTCCCTAGGGTTGACCTTTGGATACAACCTTTAAATTTTGGAACCTTAGCATTTTGGAAGTCTTAATGGGCTGAACCTTAGGGTCCTTTTAGCCCATTGTTGCACATGGCTCTTTTGTAGATGGCCCCCCCTTTGGATCCCTATTTTCCCTCCTTTGGATCCCTACTGTGGACGGTCTGCTAGCTTAACCAATATTCTAGCTTTTTCTCCCCTGGCACTTCCCCACATTAAATGATCAGTTTAATATGAGAAAATCATTTAGGAGAATTAGATATTGATTATTATGACAACAATGCTGAAAACAACGGACATCACCAATCATGGATGAACAACTGAAAGAATTCTCCAACTAGAGAAAGGAAGAGGAGGAAACTAAAGAGGCACTAACCACCTTCATTGAAGTACTACTACCATGCTATAGTGTCGTTAGTATTCAAGAGGTGAGCTCCCCATCTCGAGTTGCTTGTTCTAACCGCAAATTGAGAGCATCAGGTGGGAAGGCTATGAAGTTCCATCACTGTTGTCAACCAAATCATTATGTCAATGAGTGCCAACAAAGGAAGTGAAGAAGGAACGATCAGTTTTTCTTTTGAAAATTGCAGCACTCCCACAACAGTTAGATTTTTTGTAGCACCAAGTATTTTCTCTCTAATGGTCCGAGAGGAGTCCTCAACTACATCAACCACAAAGTCTAAACCAAAAAGCCTAAAGCATTTGGTGGATGCAAGTGGGTCTACGCTCTCTCTAGGCTTGGAGAGTTCAAATGAAGTTTGACCACCCAAGCGTCGTTGCCGCATGCAGAATGGAAAGCCGATTGAGGTAGACTTTTCTCACCCAGTCTGTTTTGAACCAAATGTAAGGATTGTATGGACTTATACAAGAGGTAGAGGCATGTGGAGGATTTTACGGACTTCTACAAGAGGTAGAGGCATGTGTTGAAGGTGTCACTTGGTCAACACCTGAGGTACGCAACTCTAAGTAATCAATTCCCTACACCGGACATGGATAATAACAATAGGCCATAAGTCTTTCCTTTCCGCTTCTTGCAACACATGCATGTAAACATGTATATTGATAGGAAGATATTCCACTAGCAAAAGATTGTTTTTCTATTTGGAACCGAGATACTTGATCATGAAATCCTTAGATCCCCACGTCCCATCATCTTGCCTCCCATGGATAACCACCACTCTTTTGATGTAAGCATCTTTATTTTGTTCTAGCTTTGTGATCCAGTTTTATCCAGTTTTAATCTATCCACCCAACCCTATAAAAAGCCGCTATGAGCCGCTAATGTCATAAATAAAAAAATAAATAAAAAAGTTTGTAATTTCCTGAGTTACTACCATGGCAAGTGTTTCTCTCCCCACATTCATTGGAAAAAAAGGAGAAGACATCACCACCCACTTTCTGGATGATTTCGACATCACTTGTGTGGTTTCCAACAAGGATGACAATGCAATACGGCTACGAATTTTTCCTCTACTGATGAAAGTAGAGGCCAAGTCTTGGTACGATGCTTTTTCCCAAGCTACCAAAAATGCATGGGATGTAATACGTGGTGCCTTTGTGAAGAGGTTTGGTGGAGGCACAACCTCAAAAAAGGTTATGGCAGCTGCTGACAGAATTAAAGCAGGGGGTCTTCTAGAGTATGCCACTACTCACCTATGGTCGACACTTAAGGAGAAGGTGAAGGGGAGGTTCCCTGCAATGTATGAGTTGGCAGTGGAAGTAGCCCACCTTAAAGACAAGAATCTGCACATGCAAGCAAGAGTCAACGAGTCAGAGGAATCGAACTCAGTCCGACCAACCCCAGTGACTGCAACATCCGTGCATAGAGCCCAACCACAGGAGGCAATAGAAGAGCAGCAAGACCTGCTGAGTCGCATCACTATCCAGCTCGAGAGTTTATCCGTGCATCTGGTGCAGCAAGGGCATGCGACTGTGAGAAATCCAGAGCAAGCAAGAGGACAACAAAGGCAAAACCAAGAGTACCACTGCTATAATTGCGGGGAAGACGGCCATGATATATATTACTACCCACATCCAAGAAGGCAGAACTTCAATAGAGAAAGAAGGAAAAATCAGATCTCTCCACCAAGGGCGAGACCACCACCACCCAGGCAACCAATCCCACTTGGTCAAATCCCACCACCAGCCGTGCAACCACAACTAGCCCCACCAGTTCAATTCCTACAGCCATCGATGCAACCACCACCACAATCACCACTTACACTCATCCTACACTCACCACCAATTGGTACCCGCACACCAAGTGTCATTGGTCTTGCAAAAGAGGTCAAGATGAAGATAATAGAAGAAGGATCAAGCGAGAAGTTTGTTCAAAGGATTGAAGCAGTGGAACAAAAGATTAAAGAATCAAATGATGCTACCCCAATGAGGGAGGTAAGTCAAGAAAATTGTGTTACAAATGCTAGTACATCTCTAACCTTGGATAAATTAGACAACAAAGCGATCAATTGCCAGCATTGGGTAGTAAGGGTAAGAAGGTGTAAAGTGTTGATCAGGCCTTGTGAGAGTAAGAGGAATGCAAAGAGCATGGAAGATACAAGAGAAGAGGAAAACCAGCCTGCTAGCAAGGCTTTGCAGAATATGGACAACATATCAAGCAAAGGGGAGGGCTGTGAAAATAGAAGCCTGTGCACTAGCATGGACCAAGAACAATGTAGCAAGCTGAAGGAATCTTGCATCAAGGAAGTTTCACCAGAGGACCATAATGAAGAGGTAAGCATGACTGAAGGTTTGGATTTGGATATTGCTCCAAGGGCTTGGCAGTCTAGCAAGATTTTATTGCGTAGTGTCATAGACTTAGAGATGGGTAATGCCTCTAGTCTACTGAAAGGTGCTATAAACTTGGAGATTGGTAATGTCTCTAGTTTATATAAGGATGTTCAGAGTAAGTTTGATGATCAACATGTTGCCAACCTTTTAAGGATGTTCTAAACTCCTCCACAACACAACATTGTGTTTGCATGGGATGCATCAGACCTATGGTTATGGTTAACTGCTAGAATATATAGAGGTAAGATCAATATGGATATAAGATTTAAGGAGCCATGGATAGACGAAAGGATGATAGGGTACAAGAATGAAGGCCTCATTCCCAATTTGGTGCAATTTTTTACAAATAGTGCATCCTCTCTCTGGAGAGAGGTAAGTGGATCACGCTTGTATTTAAGCCGCAAGGTATGTGGTTTACTATCAACATCAGAAAAGCCACTAGACATGTTTGAGCACATCCAAGCGAAGCATGATATGCTTGCAAGTTTTCCCAGTCGTGGCAGTAAGCAAGATTTTGAAGACAACAGGAGCTCACCACACCAACAAGGCAGCCATGTATGGTGGATTCTTGGCACACTCTTGGGAGTCATAATTTCAGTTCTGTCTTTGCAGAAGCCAAGATGCTCATTTCTCCTCTCGCTACTGGTGGTTACAAATTTGGTCCCATTTAGCATGCAAATTTTATTGTTTGGACACTACAGATAATGATTCTATTCCTCACTTGGGATCCAGGAGAACACTGGCAAAAAGTTCCCGGAAGCCATGGGCTTCCCATTTAATCAACCCACACTATTTCAAGGAAGAGGCTATCACTCGGACCTATTGCAGATTCATGAATATTCCAAAAATCTCACCAATGGCCAAATGGAATGGCTAGCTCAGAAGGCAACTCGATATTGGCTCCTACAAATCAGCTGGAAAAGAATCAAAGTCAGGGCCAGAGACATGAATGCCTCTAGCCAAAAGGGGAGGGCTAATGATAGCCGATTTTCAAAAATCAAGGAAAAACAAGAAAAAAAAAATATTTCCTCTACCCGAAGCCTTGGCGACACCGTCAGAGGGCTCGGCAATGCCCTGGTCGACCTCACGGCCCTAGCTTTTACTAGCATGGCCTCGTCACATGGCCCCCCTCACTTGGCCAGCCTTATCACCCTCATGGCCTTGCTCGTCAACCCCATTCTACAAATTAAAACTTCACACACATACACCCTGCCAACTCACCCTCACCCTATCTCTCATCACCCACTCTCTCAGCATCCATCTCGACGGCTAATGACAGTCGGTTTCTAAAACGGCGATCGCAAGAATCAACCCCAAGAAGGGGAGAGCACATTACCAATGAAAAATGATAAAAAAATAGTTTTTTTTAATATTTACCACCCCTCTAGGCTTAACCACTGGCAGGATGCCACCAATTTGGCCACATCTCTCCATTATCGCCAAAAGACAGAGCCTTCTCTCTCTCTCTCTCTCATGCTCGGCTCCGCCAACTCTCTCTTCTCACACTTATCGTACTTCTGCATCGCCTGGCCCAATGGGCGCATAAAACCACACTAACACTGTCTATATTCCATGGGCGGGCCGCCATGCATGGACAACAGTTCTCTCTCTCTTGCATTATTTAAACGCACACACTTTTGCTTTTTATTTAATCCTCTCTCTCTTACCTCCTTGCCTGTCTTTCTTCCATTGGCGGGCCGCCATACCTCACCCCTCCCTCTTCCTTCTCGTCCACACTCCCTCTACCTCACTCTCCCCTACCTCTCTCTCCCTCTTGTTTTCTTCCCACTGGTGGGGTGCCGTTCTCTCTCACTTCCTCACTATCTCTCTCTCTCACTATCCCTCCCACCATCAGTTTGTTCACTCTCTCCCTCTAAGTAAGCGGCCCCGCGGGCATAGAATATAATAAAACTCTCCCTCTTTCTCTTAATTCACCCCCACATACCCTCTTTCTCTTTCCCCCCCTCTCACTCACACACACTCTCTCTCTCTCTCTTTCCCCCGGTGTAGGAACCCGCCATGCATAATAATATTCTCTCTCTCTCTCTCTCTCTCTCTCTCTCTCTCTCTCTCTCTCTCTCTCTCTCTCTCTCTCTCTCTCTCTCTCTCTCTCTCTCTCTCTCTCTCTCTCTCTACAACCACACACACACACCCTTACTCTTTCACGCACACACCCCTCACCCCTTCAGTCTCTCCCTGGCCCGTTGCTCATCTCAACCCCCCATCCCGTTGACCTTACCTCCCCCTTCCCTCCCTCTCTATCAGCCATGAGCTGGCCCGAGCTCTCTCTCTCTCTCTCTCTCTCTCTCTCTCTCTCTCTCTCTCTCTCTCTCTCTCTCTCTCTCTCTCTCTCTCTCTCTCGGTTCAAGCCCACGCGGGTGCAAATCATAGGACCACCTTTTTTTTCTCCCTCTTATTCACACCACACACCCTCACACACTCCCCTCCCCTTGCGAGCACCATCTCACTCTCTCTCTCTCTCTCTCTCTCTCTCTCTCTCTCTCTCTCTCTCTCTCACTCTCGCTCTCGGCCCGAAGATTCGCAGCAAAATAGGAGTGCTCTCTCTCTCTCTCTCTCTCTCTAACTCTACATACACACACACCACACACACTTACGCACCCTCTCTCAGACCCTCGCCATTCCACCTCACCCACACACTCACGCCATCGCCCATTGTCGTCCTCCCTCTCTCTGCGTCGCAGGAAACCGAGAATAAAACTATATATAAATAAATATATATATATAACTTATACTCCGTCGTTCCCATGCACGCACTTTCTCACTTACACACTCACACACACCCGCTCGACACGGCACACACAACTCAAGCCATACACATACACATTCGGCACGTATTTATGCACTCACATATATACACACACATCTACACACACTCACATACATACACAAGTACACGGCATGCGCACCCACACAATCAAACAATACGCACGCACTAAAAAAATAAACAAAAAAAACACACGAAGGACATTGACGTCATCAACAAAAAGAAAGGAGAGGCCAAGTCGTGCGCGGCCGACACCAAAACAAGAAAAGACGTCGTAGGCATGCCCCGGCCAACCCCGAAAATGATGAATGCGCTACATTGTCGCACCAGCTAGGCCGTCGCTCACCGGCATCACATCCACGATGCCCTCTTCAGTAAAATCCGTAGGCTATCATTTTTCCGAGTTTTAAACCAAACCTTGTAAAAAATCCCAATTTGTAAATTCTCATCTCTCTCTAGGTGATGGTCACTAAAGCCCACCTAGAGGTTTCCTTTATAATATTTCCCAAGACAAAGCAAGGGTCAACCATCCAAACCCCACCGCCTTGCTTTCTCTCCCCTCATTAGCACCCCTAATCTAATCATATTACCCTAACCTAAAGCAGTCAGCACCTATAAAAAGACACTTAGAGGTCACTATCAAGGGAGGGGGGGGGGGGGGGGTTGTGCAATTTAATCAGACGTCAGTACTTGGTAGTATTTTGGTGGGAGGGATTGGCAACATTTGCATCATGAGAGAGAGGACTTAGTGTAGCAGCTTTCTTTGGGAACTTGCACTATGTAAAGAAGCTATGTCTATACCTCGACTCCAATGATCGACACACATACACTCATGTTAGCAAGGTCTCCGTGTCTGTGAATCATCTCTAGAGAACGCACTAGTAGGCTCACTATCTCTCCCTCTATCTCGCTATCACCATGATGGCCACCTCGTCGGAAATAAGGTTGCTGTAAATATTGCAAGAAAATAGTTCTCCCTCACACCCCGATGGTTTTCATCACCTGTCATATTCTCTCTCTCTCTCTCTCTCTCTCTCTCTCTCTCTCTCTCTCTCTCTCTCTCAGTGCTCTCGGTGTGTAGAGTCTGTGATATTTCCAATCACCGTTTTTAGGTTTGAATTGCTAGGTTTTATCCACAAGGACAAATGTTTGGGTGTTGTAAAACACAAATGGCATACATCAAACCTACAAAGATTTCCTTGGCTTGCCTTAGTCTCTCTTTCTCTATCTCAATCTCATCTCTCTAGTACATTCAAGCTAAACAAATTCAGTTTGTCCACATGTATGAACAAATCTTGGGGCCTCGTAAGACACTAAACTTACAAAGTTGGGGCCTCATAAGACACTAAACCTACAAAGTTGTCTTGCCCCCCCAACTCTCTCTCTCTCTCTCTCTCTCTCTCTCTCTCTCTCCCCCCTTGTCTCAATCTCTCAATTCTTGTGTTTTGTCCACACGCTTGGTTTCCTCTCTCTCTCTCTCTCTCTGTCTCTGATGCTCTGATTCTCTCTCCCTCAAACCTTAAGTTTTGCTCAAATGGTCACAACTTTAGTCAGCCTTCTCCTAACTCACTAAAATTGATAGAGTTTAGTTCTGCCTCCCCCTCCAACCTTTAGTTTTGTCCACTTGGTCATATCTTTAGAGCATGCATCTCCTCTCTCTCTCTCTCTCTCTCTCTCTCTCTCTCTCTCTCTCTCTCTCTCTCTCTCTCTCTCTCTCTCTCTCTCTATTGCTCTGATTCTCTCTCCCTCAATCTTTGAGTTTTGCTCATGTGGTCACAAACTTAGTCAACCTTATCCTAGCTCACTAGAAATGATGGAGCTTAGTTATCTCTCCCCCTCCAACCTTTAATTTTGTTCACTTGGTCATATCTTTAGAGTATGCATCTCCTCCCTCCCTCTCTCTCTCTGTCTCTCTCTCTCTCTCTGAGTGTGTGTGTGTGTGTGTGTGTGTTGCTCTGATTCCCTCTCCCTCAATCTTTGAGTTTTGCTCACATGGTCACAACTTTAGTGGTCCTTCTTCTAGCTCACTAAAGTTCATGGAGTTTAGTTCTCCCTCCCCCTCCAACCTTTAGCTTTGCCCACTTGGTCATATCTTTAGTGTATGCATCTCCTCTCTCCCTCTCTCTCTCTCTCTCTCTCTCTCTCTCTCTCTCTCTCTCTATATATATATATATATATATATATATATATATATATATATATATATATATATATATATATGTGTGTGTGTGTGTGTGTGTTTTGCTCTGATTCTCTCTCCCTCAATCTTTGAATTTTGCTCACATGGTCACAACTTTACTTGGCCTTCTCCTAGCTCACTAAAAAAGATGGAGTTTAGTTCTCCCTAACCCTCCATCCCTTAGTCTTGTCCACTTGGTCATACCTTTAGAGTATGCATCTCTCTCTCTCTCTCTCTCTCTCTCTCTCTCTCTCTCTCTCTCTCTCTCTCTCTCTCTCTCTCTCTCTCTCTCTCTCAAGAAGTATCTTTTTGATGCATTGGTGACACCGGTTCTTCTTTATGGAGCTGAAGTGTGGGGCGGGAGCATCTCAAAGTCTACTTGAAAAGAGTTTGAGAATGTCCAAAAGCGTTTTCTTACAAACTTTCTCCAAGTTAAGACACAAACACCATATATGCTCCTACTTCTTGAGTCGGGATCTCTTCCAATTGAGGTTATGGGCATGGAAAGGGTTGTGGAGTACATGATAAAGATGCGTCAAAACCCCTCACATCGACTTCCTACAATTGCATGGGAAGCAAGCAAAAAAGTTCAAAAGACGCATAAAAGCAAGATCTTGAGCACGGGATGGATGCAAGACATAAAGAAGTGGTTTGGGAGATGGGATGCATTACACTTGCTACATGATGCTTCAATTGACTCTCAAGTGAATGAAGCTTTTCTACAACGCCAATGTATTACGGCTTGGGAGAAATCTGGTGGGTCACGCTTCATACATTACACCACCTATATTGCCCCCAACTACAAAACCATGTTCTTCGCTGAGAGAGGAAACCGTACTCACACTTACATGCTTGATCCTATTCCCTTGTCCGCGATACGCACTATCGCAGCAATTCGGCTTAGCTCCCATTTCCTTCGATGCAAGATAGGGCGTTGGGGCAATGGAGAAGAGTCAAATCGATTGTGCACATTATGCTCACTGCAAGTTCGAGAGTCTGAGTACCACACACTACTAGAGTGCTTAGCTTTTGATCACATCCGAACTTGCTTCTCTCACATTTTCAGCCATAACTTAGACCTACACATTTTCCTCTCCCAGCCAAAGTGTGGGCTCTCCATTGCGACTCTCATCACTACAATTTTGGAGCATCGAGAGTCACTCATCAGCCATACACATACTACATCACATGTAACTTTGGTCCCATAGGTCATATTTGACCTCCGAGGATGATAATAAAATCTATCTAAAATCTATCTATCTCTCTCTCTCTCTCTCTCTCTCTCTCTCTCTCTCTCTCTCTCTCTCTCTCTCTCTCTCTCTCTCTCTCTCTCTCTCTCTCTCTGTGTGTGTGTGTGTGTGTGTGTGTGTGTGTGTGTGTGTGTGTGTGTGTGTGTGTGTGCGGTTCATCCTCTCCAACTTCCGCCTGGGTAAGGAGCCGCTTGTGGGAAGGAAGCCAATGCACTGTGCCCCATCCAAATGCACAACCCCTACCCGCCAGCCATTCCCTTCATTGCTGTTGCAACTCTTGGCCTCCTTGTGTGCCTACGCTGGTCGGCCTCTTACTTTGCGACTGTCGGTCTCCTACTCTCTAGCCTCAATATGGCGGTGAGATTCCTTATCCCCAATCTCCAGCACTGACCTGATTGGTGGGCGGCTGCCTGCTGGACTCAAAGTGATTCACAGATTGACCCCAAAGTGAGCCTCAAGCTCTAACATCATCTCCAAGTCACACCATAAGAAGCCACAAACACATGAGCATGGCTACTAGGGCTTTGTCTAACAACAAACTCACCTTCGTAGGGGTTGTGGCAATGCCCTCAAAGCTAGACATCACCACCCACCTCCAAAGTGAAGTTGAAAGGCTCTGCAAGGAGAACAATGAACTGAAATAGAGAATCGCAGTCATCGAGCTTCGGCTCACCACAATGGAGAAAGACAAGAAGGAAGAGATAGAGAAGATGGAAGCCAAGCTCAACAAAAGAAAGGTAGATGTAGAAACCACCCTCACAAAGGCTGTCAAGAATCAAGTGCAAGAGGTCATCTCTAACAAAGTTGAAGCCACGCTATGAGAACGACAAAGACAAGAGAATATTGCCCTCAATGTTTGCATTAGCATGCTTCCAAGATATTGGAAAGGGGAGGGGACCTCAAGTTCCTCGAGTCCCTTACTCACATCCAAACGACAACCCACATGATACAATGAGATCTAACAACAATTAGCTCTCTTACACACAAGCATCACACCAACCATGTAATCCTTACTTTCAAGACCAAGGTGGATTGAATCAAACTCCTTAAGAAATTTAGTCTTTTTAAGGACATTAAAAATTGGTTTGCAGAAGACCTTACACCCGTCCAACTCAAACAAAATAAGGTAGAATTACAAAATATGCGAGAAGCGCGCATGACAGGAAAATTTGTAGTTTACCAAGGAGGTAAAGCCATTATCCAAGAGTTTCGAACTTTCAAACCAACTTCCCCCTTACTCACCCCTCTTTAGGTTTTCATATTTTCTTCTCTCACACCTCGTTGGACCGTCAGTCCTTAACTGAGATGTATCTGACATTCTCAAACCCTTTGTAATGTTTTACTTTCGGTCCCATAGGTCATATATGACCTCCGTCGACGATAATTCAATATCTCTCTCTCTCTCTCTCTCTCTCTCTCTCTCTCTCTCTCTCTATGTTGCTCTGATTCTCTCTCCGTCAAATCTTTGAGTTTTGCTCACATGGTCACAACTTTAGTCTCCCTTCTCCTAGCTCAATAAAAATGATGAGTTTAGTTCCCCCTCCCCCTCCAACCTTTAGTTTTGTCCACTTGGTCATATCTTTAGTGTATGCATCTCCTCTCTCTCTCTCTCTCTCTCTCTCTCTCTCTCTCTCTCTCTCTCTATGTTGCTCTCATTCTCTCTCCTCAATCTTTGAGTTTTGCTCATGATCACATGGTCACAACTTTAGTCAGCCTTCTCCTAGCTCACTAAAAATGATGGAGTTTAGTTCTCCCTCCCCCTTCAACCTTTAGTTTTGTCCACTTGGTCATATCTTTAGAGTATGCATCTTTTCTCTCTCTCTCTCTCTCTCTCTCTCTCTCTCTCTCTCTCTCTCTCTCTCTCTCTCTCTCTCTCTCTCTCTCTCTGATTCTCTCTCCCTCAATCTTTGATTTTTGCTCACATGGTCACAACTGTATTTTCCTTCTCCTAGCTCACTAGAAATGATGTAGTTTAGTTCTCCCTCCCCCTCCAACCTTTAGTTGCCTTCTCCTAGCTCTTCTTGGATGAATTAATTTGGTCATCCCTCTATCTACCTATTTCTCCCTCCTTCTTGCTATACCTCTCTTCTAGCTATCTCCCACTCCATCTCTCCATCTCTCTCTCTCTCTCTCTCTCTCTCTCTCTCTCTCTCTCTCTCTCTCTCTCCCCCTTTGTTCCTCCCTTACTCCATGTCTTAGGTTTGTTCACTTGGTCAATGCTTTAGTCATGTTGTTTCTCCTAGCTCTCCCTAAATGATTGAAATTGGTCCTCTATCTCCTTCTCTCTCTCTCTCTCTCTCTCTCTCTCTCTCTCTCTCTCTCTCTCTCTCTCTCTCCCTTCCTCTATCGCTCTCTCTCTCTCTCTCTCTTTTTGTTTGTCTCTATTCCCCCTCCCTACCTCTCTCTCTCTCTCTCCTCCTTGTTAATGGCTTCCGCATTTTTCCACTACCACACTCTAGTGTGAACAAGGAATTCAAAGCTAAGACACACATCTCCAAAAAATTTGAAACTTTTGATTTCCCAAGTCTCAATTCTACTTGTTAATCTCTCTACCGCTATGTCCCCTTTTTATCTCTCTCATATAGCTCTCTTTGAGCCAGGAACATTGTTTGTGTTATGTAGGTCCTGAGGGTGCAACTTCTTTGGAGGTCACCCATTCGAGTACTATTCCTATGCATATTGATTAACTATTGCAGCCCACAAATTTATCTAGCCATCTAGACCCCAAAACCTTAAGGTGTTAGGGACCTTTGTTCTAGCCAATTTATACAAGCCTCATAGCAAGGCACTGCTTAGTTATCACAAGTTGGGACCCTTACAATGGTCCTTTTAAGCCCAACTTGCAACTTAGATTCCCTAAGCATCAACCTGTTCCATTGTTTCTAGGGTCAAAAACTGACATCACCATCAACATGTCCTTATTCCATGGACTCAACGGTTGGGCTCTCAACCATGGCTCTAATACTAGTTGTAGGTCTAAGGGTCACAACTTCCCGGAAGATCATCCATCCGAGTAGTATTCTTGATCCTATTTAATTATCTACGATGTTCCACAAATGGATCATCAAAACGTTAAGGTGTTAAGGACCTCCAATCTAGCCATTTTTATCCAAGTTTCATAACTAGGCACCACTTAGTCATCACAAGTTGAGCTTATCTCAACATATTATTTTGCTTCATGGATCCCAATCACTCACTCACTCTCTCTCTCTCTCTCTCTCTCTCTCTCTCTCTCACACACACACACAAACAAGTTGTTGCATTGTCAAGCAAATGTTTTTAATTAATTTCAAAAATCTAGAGTCTTTAAATTCAAGTAGTGGTTCAAACAAGTCGTGTCCATTTTGCAATGCAAACACAAAGACAATGATAAAAAGTTGAAGCGGGCTTGTCTTTTAACATGTAAAACTTTTTCCACATGGCCAAAAATTAGAGGCTTTACATGCTATGAGAATGTCTATTGCCCCCTATTTCTCTCCCCTCCGTTCTGCCTCCCTCCCCCTCCTCTCTCTCTCTCTCTCTCTCTCTCTCTCTCTCTCTCACTCAAGCACACACACACACACACACACACACACACACACACATACACAAATAGAGTCCTCTTCGAAGAGATAAGTTTTGGCCTCGTGGTCTAATCTAGAGGCTTCCTAGGACAAACATTAAATTTGAATGAAATATGCTTTTTTCAAGTTTTGTATTAGGATGCTTAAAAATTGGTCAAAACTTAAATTCATACTGACAAGTTTGAGACATGTTCACTTTGTTGTGAAAGATTGGGATGATCAATGACTTTAGACAAACTTAAAGTTACATTCACAAGTTTTGCCCTTGCGGCCCATAAGATAACCTAACATAAATATGCCCATCAAATACGATTCTTGTCAAGTTAACAACAAATAAATTTTAGTTTTGAGATCTCAAGTTTCCCTATACCACCCTTGTCAAATTGCTTGAAAAGTAAGCACAAAAGTTCTAGATTGCAAGCTTTACTCACATGGCTAATTTTAAATGCTTTCTAGCAAAAGACTCAGACCCATCAATGCAGCTCTATGGTGGTACTAATTGTGTGAGCCCACCAATGACAAAAGACTCGGACCCATCAATGCAGCTCTATGGTGATACTAATTTTGTGAGCACACCAATGAAGGTATTTTTGTGAGAACAACAATGAAGATAGGTGTAATTTGTACCTTGTCTCCCCACCCCACCTCCCGTATTCACCTCAATCCCCCCCCGCCGCCCAATTGTTTGCATTGCCCTCCGCTAAGAAAGTTGACAACCTTGTTTCTTAAGTCCCAGGTCTTTCCCCTACAATAAAATGCAAAGGCTTTTTAGGATAAGCATTTCATTCAAATGAGGTGCACATTTGGTCATAGTAAAAGGTCTTGCATACCTTGAAGGCTATAGATTTCCATAGTGATCAGTAAACCAATGGCTCAATGATAGAATGCTCAAGTTATAAGTGAACAGATTGATGTTGTATTCCTTTTAGTTTGATGATGTGCATATTTGGGATTGACAACACAGTATCTAGGACAATATTGTATCTAGGAGTCTTATGAGTATCTTCAATACATTCTCTATTCCTTGCCTCTCTCTATCCCCTCTCTATCTATGCTAGATAGAGCAATGAAGGGCCCTATTATAATTACAACATAGTGAAGCCATTGGTAGAATCAATGTAGTTTGCCACGTTTGAAAATGTTATGCATCTTTTGCCAACAACCAAACCTTCTATGTGCAAGTCAAATAGATTGGCCATGAAGAAATTGAGCTTCTACAACCCAAGCTGTTGATCGAGCATTTTATACCCTACACACATATTTCATATTGCCTTTCTCATGCATTTCATAACGTTAATACTAATTACTTCTTGGCATGAGAAAGTTGACATGAGAAGTGATGAAAAGATTAGTATAGGTACATGAATATCAAAGCATGCAAAGGAAATTCATACAATGAGTAATATCTATGGTATCATTGTCATAATTCTGCCACCTCAACATGTAAGTTACTACAATATGCTGTGTATACATAGATTATATTTAACTTTATGCCTACCATGCCATTCCAAAAGAATTTTTTGTGTCTTAAATTCAACTATAGAAACCATGATGTCTTTAGTAAGTATTTATCAAAGGTTGCCTTAATGCTTTGTTCTCTACTTAAGTGTTCTGGTGATTCATTACTAGTATATGGAAAATATTTTGTTCTAATTATAGTATATGCATTGATGACTCTAATTATAGATTTGTAATGCATATTGAAAGTTATTAATTTACAAGTCATGGTCTAAAATTAAGTATTACGTATATCTTGTGTCCATGTACATGATAACAATCATAGATGTCTCTAAATAGTGTAATAACTTGAAAAGATCAACTTCAAAGTAGACAATTCATGGTAGCAGTAAATGTTCTTTATTGAAGTACAAAAAGTGCATCCCATATACACTTATAGAGACTTGTTTTGGTTTTCAATAGTGGACGCACCTTTTGTTAGATTTGAGTAAAAACTAGCAAACCCTATCAATGGTTTTGAAGACCGTCATATTTGAAGCAATAATTAAATAGATCAGTAAAGAACATATACATGTGATGCACACATGTATAGCAAAAAGAAAGAAGTCTTTAATGTGGATTTCTAAAAGGCATTCTCTTGGTGTTTCTGAACGCCACCTATGCTATGCGAAAAAATCTACTCATTGTGTTGTCTTGCAAAAGTGTAACTTGGCTTTTAGAATTATGTGCAAGTGAGCCAATGTTTGAAATCAAACAATTGATACATATAGTAAGTCTTCTTTAGGTGACCCCAAGTTTGCGGAGAATACAATAATGGGTCTTTCAGAAGGGAAAGTGATAAAAAATCTTAAAATAGTCTCACACTAGATTGTACATCTTGATATGCATCCTATCTCAATCTTTTTATCTTTTTATGTCAATTGAGCAGTTTGAGATATAGTTTTCTAGTCATAGGCTTTAAATGTTATGAGTAAATTTGTTAGTGTGATATTGTAGTGGGCCTAACCAAGGAGAAGGTTTTATGTGTATACATGAACTCTTATTGCAATGTATCATGATATGTGAGAGCTCAAGATGTTATTTGGCTTTTAAAATATTACATTATTGAATAGGTCCACTCCTTTTCAACACTCCGTGTTTGTAATAGTGGACTTTTATGTATAGACATGATCATCACACTTACAAAACTTATGTTTTCATGGTCAAAACTTCACCACAATTCAAAAGTGAGAATTGAGAGATTCCCAAACTCTCTGAAAAGGTGTTTGGGGCCCTTACTACTGGCTCACAGAGCTGGCTTTCTTGTTTTGGACACCATCTTGGATGATAGTGATCCAAGATGAGCTAGGCAAAGATTTCGAATGGGCCCCATGAGGGTTAGTTTTCTCTGAGGACGGAATCTTGAGCTTCTTGATTCGTTCAGCGAGAGACTGGCGGCCAGGGGACGGCGTGGTGGCTGTGGACGATGACGACGAGACCGACCCATTATCGGCCGGCACAGGTACCTCTAAAGGTAGCCCAGAGAACCGGCCACTGCCCGTGATTCTGGTGGCAGGCGGTGGCTCCTGAATATCAGGAGCAGTATTGCAGTCCTGGGTTTCGGGAATGCTTTCCAGCAGTTTGAGAACTCGGCTGGAGGTGGAGCTGACGGGGCTCAAGGGGGGCGTTTGGATGATCTTCTCGGGGGCAGAGGGAGGCTCCACTGTGAGAAGGGATGGGCGGTTGGCGGTAAGAGGCAGGAGGGTGACCGATAAATCTGTGTCGGTAGGCACAGTCTTGACCACGGGGATCAGGAAGCGTTCCACGAGCCGGCGGTGGCTGAGGTGTGCCGGACGCACGGCAAGGACCAGACAGTGGTCGGGATGGCCGGACATGGGGAGGCGCAAGAGGGAGGTTGCCGTGGTTGGCGCCGTTGCTGACCTGGACAAATGCGTACCCGCCAACTCGAGTGGCACGTGGATCACTAACGTGGCCTCCTCCACCCAGACCGCCACGCCGCCCCTGGCCAGCCTCTTGACGTGGCCCTGCAGCCACTTGTAGCGGTTGGCCCTAACCATCACCTCCTCCCCGCATTCCCACGACGCCTTACTGCCCTTCTTGCTGCTGCTGGTTGCTTTTTGCTTCTTGGTCGCCATTCCTGCTTCCCTGCATTATCTTCAAGAGGCGCAGCCTCGACTCTTCGCCTTAAAAGATCTCTCCTGCACATAATGGTACTCTCATGTAAAACTCCTTGACACGACTCCCTCATCTTCACGCCAGCGAGCATTTTCTCCATCATCACGTCTGTCTCAGAATCGCAAACGACATGGTTGTAAACGAAACGTCGTTGTCTATTTCACACTGGACAGCAAAAACAAGGCTCTGCTGATATAATGGCGGACGCTCATTCGCTGCACAAAAAGTAGCAGCTGGCCACCGAGGCTTTACTTACTCGGCCAACTTTCGTTGAGCTTGACCATTGTCAAAAAGGTGGCAGTCCACCACTTGACTACACACACTTCGTTGATGAAAGTGTCCCAATTTTTAATTAATTTTTGAATCCCACTGTAACACTCTAAGATAGCCCACCATCCTAAGAAAAAGTGGGCAAGTGCCCAAGTCTGAGTGATAGGGGCCTTACTAGACATTAAAGGGTAATCCACATCATTCCTGGTGAGTAGGGGGTACCCAGCTGTAAAAAATCATAAAAATGGTGCCATTAGTTTGAAACGAAAAAGGGAAGGGTGTATGATGTGAGGAAACGGAAGATGAAGGGGTAGGCCATGTGGAAATAGGGGACTCTGTTGCCCTTTTCATTTCTCTCTTTCTCTTTGTCTCTCTCTCAACTCTCTTTTTCTGTGCGAGGCAAAGCAGCAACCCCTCAAGCCGTTGGTCTATTTGCATGCGGCAAGGCCTAGCTGCTTAGAGACGGTCACATCTCTCTCTCTCTCTCTCTCTCTCTCTCTCTCTCTCTCTCACACACACACACACACACACACACACACACACAGATGCACACGTGTGCGCTCTGTTGTTGCAGGCCAGCTTGCATGCGCGTGCACGCGCGCGTGTGTGTGTGTGTTAGAAGGACATGGGCATGGCCCTTAGGCTCATGCGAGATTAGAGACTCGACATGGATGGCTTGCAGGGCAGCCATATTGCAGGATCGATGGCATGAGAGTCCTTGTGGACAACTAGCTCATGGATTGAGGAGAAGTTGAGAGAGTAATAGGGGGTTTAATTTTTTTGTATGCCAATAGATAGCAATATGTAAGGACCCTCAATTCCTTTTTAATGGTCGCGCTCTCTCTCTCTCTCTCTCTCTCTCTCTCTCTCTCTATATATATATATATATATATATATGTATATGTATATGTATATATGTATATGTATATGTATATATATATATATATATTGTGGTGTGTGTGTCTATTAGCTGTGTCCGACCACCTAGTGTGGGAGGACACTTGGTCCACTATCTTGGCATGTACTAATTGGTTGGCAATATAAGGAGCTGCCCGACTCTCTTGTAGGCAGACTCAGTTTGGGCCTAATCCCGATGTACACCACATTGGTGGAGGGGGTGGGAAAGGGTTAGTTCAAAAACCCTTTCTTGGTTTTCTTGGGAAGCCAAAGATGGCGATCTTCTCATGGGATACAGGGTAGCCAGAGCTTTATGCTGCGATTACCACTCTCTCATCTCTCTCTCCGCCTATGTTACCGTTATGCTTACCTCTCGCTTCACACGCGTGGTGGCCATAGTTGCTACCTTCGAGGAGGTGAGTGCAATGAAGACAAAAATGGAAAACGAGCAGACGCTACCGGGCAGGCTACAGAGAGCTGTGGAGGAGGCACACCAAGTGCACACAAGGAAGAAGCTGGGGAGAGCGCGCATAGAAGGAGATGGGTCCGAGCTGCTGCTGAAGGCGAGTGACATCAAGGTGCAGGTCAGGGACCTGGACGCCTCCAAGGCTAGTGGCGCAAGCGGGAGGATGGCCGAATGCGGCCCTAGATTGCCCTTCGTACACACCTGCACCTCCATCACGCATGCCCTGTGCAAGAAGCTGAAGCATCTATTTGAGGAGTCACACTATGCTCATTTTCTAGTGTTACGCTACACTCAGGTGTTCGTGCTTGCTTGCCTTTCTTCTTTCATCAAGAAAGGTATGAGAACGCAACAATGGGTGCTCCCACAATCAAGGCCGGTGCATTCGTCCTCTGCTGATTCATGGCAGTTACACCAATGTGAAGCAACCCTCCATGCTCCTGCTACGGTAATTATACCACTTGCTCAAAGCTTCTTGATTTTCAGGCACTCAATTTGGCCCTGGCTTGGATTGTCAATGTTCGGCAGTTGGATCTGGTTAATTTGCAGAACAGTCAAGCTTGCAAATCATTCCAGCTGGCGTTCCTTTTATGTTTTTTTAAGCACCTCTCACTTAACAATAGTTCATCTTCAATAAAGCACCTAATGCAACACATCAAACCCCTTTTAGAGAATAATGGATGTCGCCAAATATATTGTATTGTGTCCTTGCCACTATGACACATGTCCTAGCCGTTCCTCGTATAGCCATTAGCATAGAGATAGCGACCTCATGCTTTGCCTACATCAAGATGTATGTCCTCAGCCATTTAAGTCCACTCAGTCCCTAGTTGTCGTTAAGCCGTTGTACGACCTTCCCCCCATATGAGGCGTTGGAAGAGTCAAGTCATGTCGATTTCAGTCCAAAATCTTGTAAAAAGATGTGCATCTTTTTCTCCCTAAGGGGGGAGGTGTGGTGTGTGTGTCCATTAGCTGTGTTCGACCACCTAGTGTGGGAGGACACTTGGTCCACTATCTTGGCATGTACTAATTGGTTGGCAATATAAGGAGCTGCCCGACTCTCTTGTAGGCAGACTCAGTTTGGGCCTAATCCCGTTGTACACCACATTCCAATGTGGAATACGCTTAAACAGGAGCTCTTGTACAGAGACAATTAACTGTAACTTCTTCTGCCCTCTATTCCCATGCTCTGCTTCCTAAATATTGGGTTACATCGACTGCCAAGATTGGGTGTCTTGGAAGATCCAGTCTTGGTTTGTTATCACAACCGATTGTTCATCCGTCGGAGATGCTTACAACCTGGCCACATGGTGATTCCACACCTCCTCCCTAGAACGAAGAGATGACGAGTGTGCATGATTCTAGCTAAGGGGGCTTGAATGGTAGGGTTTCATCCTTACAACATGGGCAGTACTGAATGAATTCTTTTCTAGATGTTGTAGTCGATATGTATTAGTGCAGATTCGTTGTAGAACCTTGTAGGGACCAACCCAACAATGAAGCAAGGATTCACTTAAACCTGGGCGGTGGATTGGATAGTAGAGTAACACTAGTGATCCATCCGGATATTCCACAGCTTGGCGGCCTTCATCATACTGTTTTTTCTGTCTACTTTGAGCTTGATGTAGATTATTGATGAGTGCTTGTCGAAGGAGAGGTTGGTGTTGTTGCATGTACAACAGCCAATCTGTTGCATCGGCTTTAGTTGGCTTGACTTGAATTGTATGGAGGTAAGGAGGAAGTCGCGGATCACGACCATACAATGCACGGAAGGGGCTTACCTTGGTGGATGCTTGGACTGATGTATTGTATGCATGTATGGCAAATGGTAGCACCTCATCCCAATTGTGGTGTAAGGGGTCTACAAAAGATGCTATGACCTGTTTGATGGTGCGATTAAGTCGCTCTGTCAACCCATTTGTTTGTGGGTGATATGGAGATGTGAACAACTGTTGGATTCCCAAATCCTGGGTGAGAACATGCAAGACTTCACTTTTAAACTGAGTACCTTGATCTGAGAGAAGTTGCAGCGGGCATCCATGATTGAAAATCACCTTTTGTAGTAAAGCCGCGGCGATAGTAGAAGCGGTAGCATCTGGAATAGCAAGAGCTTCACACCACCTAGTTAGGTATTGTGCAATGACTAACATGTAGCGATTACCTGAGTTGGATGTAGGAAATGGGCCTATCAAATCCCAGCCAACCAATTCCAATGGCTCATTTACGACAATGGGAGACAAGTGTCCCACCTGTTGTGTGGGAGATTTGATGCTTTGACAAATTTCACATTGTTGTAAGAACTGTGAGACTGATTGTCTCATTTTGGGCCAATAATAGTGTAACATGAGTTTCTATAGTACCTTATGAAAACCCAGATGGCCGCACAGAGGGTGTGAATGGTAGAACTACAGATAGGTGAGTTGCAGAGCTGTGGGTACTACAACCCGGGGTTGTCGATTAGCTATAGGGGCTGTGTAGAAAACCACATTGTCAATGAGAATGAAACGACGTTGTTGAGCCGTTGGAAAAGGAGACCATATCTGGCTGATGAGCTCATTAATGTGAGGATCTTGCTGTTGGAAAATGGCCATCTGGTCCATTCGAAATGGTAAGTCTGTGGGTTAGGGAGTAAATTGAGTGGCTTGGCATTCAGCTCTGGACAATCCATCTGCAATGAAATTTGTAGCACCTTTGCAATAAGTAATGGTAAAGTGGTATTCGTGTAAAGCAAGAACCCAGCGCAATAGGCGACCAGGAGGGTGCTGTTTTTGAATGAGCGAGATTAGAGGCCGATGATCAGTCTCCACTTGAACATTTCCACCATGTAAGTATGGATTTAATTTTGCAAAAGACCAAACAATTGCAAGTAACTCCTTTTCGATCGTAGAATAATTCAATTCAACAGGAGTCAATGAGCGACTAATGAAAGATATTGGGAGCTAGCGATTAGCATCATCCTGCTGGAGGAGAACTGCTCCAAGGCCCCTATTTGAGGCGTCAGTTTGTAATCTATACAGCCGTTGAAAATTTGGATGAGCTCAAAGTGCAGCTTCCTGGATAACCTGTTTGAGCTTAGTGAAACTATCCTGGCAAGCTGAATTCCAAGTGTATTTTGCGTCTTTCTTCAAGAGTTGGCGGAGAGGGTAGGTTATGGCAGCTAGGTTAGGAATGAATCCAAGTGAAAAATTTGCCACACCGAGAAAACTTTGCAGGTTTTTGACATTAGATGGAGGAGGGTAATTCTGAATGGCAAGAACTTTGGAGGGGTCCATCTGGATGCCCTTAGAAGAGATCACAAACCCAAGAAATTTGAGTTTTGTGGCACCCCACTTACATTTTCGAAATTGCAGCTGAAGGTTGAATCTAGCTATCCGTGTGAGAACTTTCTCGAGAACCTGTATGTGTTGTTCCCAACTTGTTGTATGGATGAGAATGTCATCTAGATAAACTATAACCACCCCTTCACAAATGAGGTCGTAAAAAATGTGATTTGCTACACGCTGAAATGAACTTCCAGCATCTGAGAGACCAAACGGCATTCTGGTAAACTGAAACAGCCCGAGGGGAGTTCTGAAGGCAGTTTTGTGGGCATCAGAGGGATCTATGGGTATTTGCCAATACCCTGAAGCGAGATCAAGAGAAGTGAAGTATTTTGACTTGCCTAATTGATCAAGGAGGTCATCTATGCGAGGTAATGGGTACAAGTCATGGATGGTTACCAAGTTGAGGGGACGGAAACTTCCGTCATCTTTTCTGACAAGGTGAGGTTTGACACCCAATCATTGCAGGAAGGTTGAATGACCCCTTTTTTAAGCATGTTTTGTACTGCTTCATTTATTCTTTGGGGCGACCTGCGTCTAGAAGCCATTCATACAGGATGGCATCGCCTGTTCGAATAGAGTGACAGACCGGCAGATTGATTTGTGACGTAGTGGTGCGTGTTCGAAACAATGTGGGAAATTTGGTGAGTATAGAGTGAACGTCATGCAAACGGTGCTCTTTCTCCACAACTACACACTGTGCCTGAACAAAATTCGGCCCTTCAAGAGAACTTATGAAAGGAATTGGTAACGTGTTTGGTAATACTAAATGATGTGTATCAAACTGCAAACGTGCTCTATGTTTGACAAACCAGTCACACCCAATAGTCAAAGCAAAAAGCTGGCGGGGCAAAACATAAAAAGTATGACTAAACTGCTTGTGTGCAACATGAAAACTACAGTGTACTACTGTGTTAGAGTGATACAACTGATTATTATCTCCAAAAAGAACAGAAACTGGTGGTGCCTGGCTAGTGGAAAGACCTAGTTGTTGAACTAGTGAATGACTAATAGAAGAAATGGAACTTCCTGAATCAAGTAGTGCTTCTTGAAGTGTGTTTTCGAGCTGGACCAGCGTTGAACACACTATGCGTTCGGAAGATGAGGCAGCCTGACAATGCAGGGGATTCCCTTCCACCAACCACCCGCTCATATGTTTTCAGGAAAAGTAGCAAGCGTTGCGGCATCATTGATCTGAATTTGTGCATTTTGATGCTGCCGAGTCGATTGAAGTCTCCTGCAATGTCTCCTAACATGCCCATAATTGTTGCAATAAAAAAAATTTGGGCGCCCTTGTGAATCGCGAGCTGGGAGTGACCTGCGTGTGTTGAGTTGAGAGTTCTGGACATCTATGTCCAGAGGTGTGGGAAAGGCATATGTACTTTGAGTAGGTGTTGGGGATTGTGAAACAAGAATAGTTTGCTGATCATGTTGGATTGTATCTTCTATACGTTGTGCAATCTGGATGGCAGACTGGAATGTCGTGGGTCCTTGATCACGTACCCTTCGAGATATGTCATGTCGAAGCCGAGGCCACAGGAAGAAAAGCTTCATCTCCTCGGACATGGTAGGATCCGCGCGTAGGAGGAGTTGGTTCATCTTGACAGCAAATTGCGCAACGGGCTCCTGTTGTTGTTGCTTGAGGGTTTGCAGTTGTTGTAAAGCCGTCTGTATGACATTCTGACGAGCGAAGTTCTGAATTAATTGGGTCTTCAGAGTTGCCCCATTCTCTTTGACTGAATCATCCTGTTGGACAAACCATGTTGCAGCCACCCCCTCAAACAGTGTGCGGGTCTCTCTGGTTTTCCTTGTGCCAGACCACCCATGATAGCTAGCTACATTATCATAATGGTCGAGCCAGGTGAGTACATCTTCAGTCGGAAGACCAGAGAATGACTTAGGTCGAATTTTGCTATCTGTGTTGTATTTTTGTGTAGCGTGAGTAGAGAGGTAACTCACCAAGGTCTGATTTGTGTGATTTACCTGCACTAAAATGTTTGACATGGCTTGAAACATCTGTTCTAGTGAGATGTGGTGTGCGAACTTAGGGTGCATTGATGCATCCTCGTATTGAGGGGAAGCAAGCCTAAGGTGAGGAGAGAGAGGACAGCTCATATTCGGAGCAAGATAGGAAATCTAGAGACCGGTATGTCTGCTGCAGGAAAGTAGGCGAGAGAGATTCAGCAGTGCGGGATTGTGCTTAAAGAAACATAAAAGGAACGCCAGCTGGAATGATTTGTAAGCTTGACTGTTCTGCAAATTAACCAGATCCAAATGCCGAACATTGACAATCCAACCCAACCCAAATTGAGTCTGCCTACAAGAGAGTCGGGCAGCTCCTTATATTGCCAACCAATTAGTACATGCGAAGATAGTGGACCAAGTGTCCTCCCACACTAGGTGGTCGGACACAGCTAATGGACACACACACCACAATATGTATATATATATATATATATATATATATGCCCTTTACGCTCTCCCTACTATGCTCTACAATTTTTTGAGAAGTTGCCATAGGCTATGCAACATTTTCACAGTTATGGAAGGCGTTTCTGTAGCAGCATTTCCGAAGTGAACAAGTTCAACAAAATTGATTCTCATCTCCTATTTTACATACAATGTCTTCCGGCACTCGCAAGGGTTCTTCTTCTTCAACAAGGTCCACAACCATTGTGGAAAATGATCCAAAATCTCCTAAGTGTGGAGATAGCAACACAACCACCCAACCAACGACATCGGAAACCATGATCATGGCGTACTTGGTATCATTGCAAGAGACCATAAACAAACATGGCGAAGACTTACGAGCACTTGCAATGGAGAATGGCACACTAAGGGTGCTTGTGGTTGAGAATGAGAATCTCAAGAGGACACTTGAGATGGAAACAACACGTTTGATGCAACTTGAAGAGGAAGTCAAGGAATGTAAACGCTCTCTTGTGGACTTGAATGCTTTGAAGGAGCGAATGAGCAAAGTAGAGCATGACCATGTATTGAAAGAGGAGAAATTTGACACTATAAGCCGGGATGTATGCGACATGAAAAATGTATGCACAAACAAGTCTTGGGCTGATGTATGTGGTAGCAATGTGGTTTCTAATTCCTCACTCATGCAAGCTATGGTTCAAACAAAGAATGTTGAGAATGTGGATGTGGAGGAGTTGAAGGAACGGGACCGACGTTCCAAGAACATTGTTATTTGTGGAATTCCCGAAGAGAAGTTAGAGACACCTCCTTCTCTTGCCATTGTTATTGAAGATTTCTTCAAAACCCACTTTGACATGTCCGGAGTTATGGTCTATGGAGCACATAGAGTGGGGAAGCAAGGAGCTCTTCGCTCGGGAGAACGGCCAATTGTATGCACCATGCCGGATGAGATCAAGCGAAAGATTATCCTTGATAATAGTTGGATCTATTTGAGGGATACAAAATGTTTTGTATGTGAAGATCGCACTATTAAGCAACAAAATATGCGTCTCAAGGCATATGAGGAAAAGAATAATAAAAACAAGGAGATCTCTCATGAAGAAAATGTGCCCAAGGAGGAGGTAAGTCTCTCAAGAAAATAGGGATGCGTGACCTATGAGACCGAGTTACAATTGAAAATATGCTTTTGGAATTGTAATGGATACCCATGGAATGCAGG
This sequence comes from Adiantum capillus-veneris, assembly GCF_014529385.1. Lineage (NCBI taxonomy): Eukaryota > Viridiplantae > Streptophyta > Polypodiopsida > Polypodiales > Pteridaceae > Adiantum > Adiantum capillus-veneris. Next base: position 146,754,369 of record NC_140936.1, on the reverse strand, counting down.
GGTTGGCATTGATGAACTAACAGGCAAAGCCGATGTTGTACTTCTTGTTGAAACTTGGGAGCATGATACACAAAGGATTAACGGCTTGGAGGATTACAATGTACATTTATTGATGTGGTCAAAGAATCTCAAGCAACGAAGAGGACAAGGAGGGTTAGCATGTATGGTTAAGAAAGGATTGGAAGATTTTGTATCAATTGTGAAAGATGACAAGTACAAACGTTATGTATGGCTGAAAATTATGACACCAAAAAGAGCACCGATTTTTGTAGCCGGTTGCTACATTCCTCATCATGATTCTCCCTTTTCTGATTTGGAAGAGGACATTGCTTATTTCAAAGGTGAAGGTGATGTTATTGTATTTGGGGATATGAATGCTCGCACAAAAACATTGCAACATGATACTCAACAATTTGATATGCCATACATTTCAAGGGAGTTGGAGGAAGTTCACTTGTATGATCGTACTTCAATGGATGAGAAAGAGCCGGATCACTATGGAAAGTTACTTTTACACATGTGTAATACCACGGGTATGCTCATTGCCAATGGTGTATCTTTGTGGAGTGGAACCAATGGATTTACATGTAGGAGACATAATGGGGATAGTGTGATTGACTATATGCTACTCTCTGAAGCCATCATGTATAGCATAAAGAGTTTTATGTTTGGTCAATGGACCCCGGAATCCGACCATCGCACCTTATGTATTGACCTTTCATGTGGAGAAGCAACTAAGCATGATAATCTCAGCTAAAGAAAAGAGAAGTTATCACTATGTATGGATTTCAAATGGGCATCAATGTACATTGAAATGGTTGAGCAAAAATTATGGATGACAAAGCTTCAATGTGATGCACCATTGGAAACTAAATGGGAAGCTTTCAAGAAAGCTATTTGTTCTTGTGCGGAAGAATGCTTTGCCATAAAGCATCTCCATGGTATCAACAAAGATAGATCACGCAAAAGGTGGTTTGATAAAGAATGTCAAGATGCTCGAAAGTCCTTGATAAAGCTTGATGCAGCTATGACAAAGACAACTATCAAAGTCATTTGCATACATACAAGGCATTGATTCAAAAGAAGAGAAGAAGATGGAAAGTAAAGCAACAAGAATTTCAAGTCCAAGAAAAGGCACATGCATGTGGAAGATTTTGGAGAAACTTGAGAGGCAAGCGGGTTGAGAATTTTGGTAACTTGAGTCTAGTGGATATGTACAGACATTGTAGGCAATTATATGAGCAAGCAAATATTGAAAAAATGCCATTTTATGGTTCACTCCCATGTATGCCGTCTTTTTTTACTGTTGATGATGTATGCGGTGGGCTTGAAAAGTTGGCCACTCACAAAGCGGGAGATCTTCAAGGTATCAAGCCAGAGATGATCAAATGGACGTGCGGGAGATTTTACCCATTAGTGGATGTGTGATATGTTCAACCTTGCACTTCAACATGGTATGCCTTATGATTGGAGTACTAATTGGGTTAAGCCTTTGCATAAAGGAGGGGATGTAAAGAATGTAAGCAACTACCGGACTATAATGATTGGGTCTCTTATGGCAAAGTTGTTTGAGTGCATAATGGAGATGAGATTGAGTGATTGGGCTGAAGAGAATGACAAGCGTGCAAAGGGACAAGCGGGTTTTCGTCGATGCCATAGCACCATTGATCATCTTGTCACTCTTCGTGTTCTCATGGAGGAAATTCGGTTGAAAGGCAAGCGTTTGTATTGTTGTTTTGTGGACTTTAAGAAAGCCTTTGATATGATTCCACGTAACAATTTGTGGAGAAGGATGAAAGAACTCCAAGTGCCAAGTGAGTTTATGCTTGCGGTTTCTCGAATCTATGAGAAGGTGATTTGTCAATTGCGCATGGGAAGAGAAATTTCAGAATTTTTTGTAAGCACTATTGGGGTTAAAGAAGGATGTCCATTGTCACCAACTCTCTTTGGTCTATGCATCGATCAATTGGAACAAATGGTACTTGACTTTATGTAAGAAGAAGGCATTGAAGAGGTCACTATTTGCAATGCGGTAATCATGCTTTTGTTGTATGCGGATGATGTAGTGCTTCTAGCACACACTTTAGAAGATGCACAAAAGCTTATGGTTGTCCTTGAGAACTTTTTCTTGCTTAGTGGGTTGATTGTAAATGAATCCAAAACAAAGGTTATGCTTGTGAAAACCAACCATAAGGAGAAGCCATGCATTGTGTACAACAACGAGACACTTGAAGTTGTTGAGAGCTTTAAGTACCTTGGCCTTGAGGTTCCATCCAATCACAAGTGGCATGAATGTGCTATTCGTCGTTTGGAAGCGGGAAAGAGAGCATATTATGCATTTGAGAACATGTGTAATGCGGGAAACATCAAGTGTTGGGTTCTCAAGAAGTATCTTTTTGATGCATTGGTGACACCGGTTCTTCTTTATGGAGTTGAAGTGTGGGGCAGGAGCATCTCAAAGTCTACTTGGAAAGAGTTTAAGAATGTCCAAAAGCGTTTTCTTACAAACTTTCTCCAAGTTAAGACACAAACACCATATATGCTCCTACTTCTTGAGTCGGGATCTCTTCCAATTGAGGTTATGGGCATGGAAAGGGTTGTGGAGTACATGATAAAGATGCGTCAAAACCCCTCACATCGACTTCCTACAATTGCATGGGAAGCAAGCAAAAAAGTTCAAAAGACGCATAAAAGCAAGATCTTGAGCACGGGATGGATGCAAGACATAAAGAAGTGGTTTGGGAGATGGGATGCATTACACTTGCTACATGATGCTTCAATTGACTCTCAAGTGAATGAAGCTTTTCTACAACGCCAATGTATTACGGCTTGGGAGAAATCCGGTGGGTCACGCTTCATACATTACACCACCTATATTGCCCCCAACTACAAAACCATGTTCTTCGCTGAGAGAGGAAACCGTACTCACACTTACATACTTGAGCCTATCCCCTTGTCCGCGATACGCACTATCGCAGCAATTCGGCTTAGCTCCCATTTCCTTCGATGCAAGATAGGGCGTTGGGGCAATGGAGAAGAGTCAAATCGATTGGTACATTATGCTCCCTGCAAGCTCGAGAGTCTGAGTACCACACACTACTATAGTGCTCAGCTTTTGATCACATCCGAACTTGCTTCTCTCACATTTTCAGCCATAACTTAGACCTACACACTTTCCTCTCCCAGCCAAAGTGTGGGCTCTCCATTGCGACTCTCATCACTACAATTTTGGAGCATCGAGAGTCACTCATCAGCCATACACATACTACATCACATGTAACTTTGGTCCCATAGGTCATATTTGACCTCCGAGGACGATAATAAAATCTATCTATCTATCTATCTCTCTCTCTCTCTCTCTATCTCTCTCTCTCTCTCTCGGGATAGTTTCCTACGATGTTAAAAGCATCTTCTCCTTTTATGTTTCTTTAAGCACTACTGGGTTCTTGCTTTACAGGAATACCACTTTACCATTACTTATTGCAAAGGTGCTACAAATTTCATTGCAAATGGATTGTCTAGAGACTGGTATGTCTGCTGCAGGAAAGTAGGCGAGAGAGATTCAGCAGTGCTTAAAGAAACATAAAAGGAGAAGATGGTTTTAACATCGTAGGAAACTATCCCAAGAGAGGGAGAGAGCACATGCAAAGCCTATGGAAACTTCTCAAAAAAGTGTAGAGCATAGTAGGGAGAGAAAGGGAGAGCGTAAAGGGCACACATATATATATATATATATAGATATATATATATATATATATAGAGATATATATATATATATATATATATATATATATATATATATATATATATATATATATATATATATATATATATATATATATATATATATAGATATACATACATACATATTGTGTTGTGTGTGTCCATTAGCTGTGTCCGACCACCTAGTGTGGGAGGACACTTGGTCCACTATCTTGGCATGTACTAATTGTTTGGCAATATAAGGAGCTGCCCGACTCTCTTGTAGGCAGACTCAGTTTGTGTTGGGTTGGATTGTCAATGCTCGGCAGTTGGATCTGGTTAATTTGCAGAACAGTCAAGCTTAGAAATCATTCCAGCTCGCGTTCCTTTTATGTTTCTTTAAGCACAATCCCGCACTGCTGAATCTCTCTCGCCTACTTTCCTGCAGCAGACATACCACTCTCTAGATTTCCTATCTTGCTCCGAATATGAGCTGTCCTCTCTCTCCTCACCTTAGGCCTGCTTCCCCTCAATACGAGGATGCATCAATGCACCCTGAGTTCGCACACCACATTTCACTAGAACAGATGTTTCAAGCCATGTCAAACATTTTAGTGCAGGTAAATCACACAAATCAGACCTTGGTGAGTTACCTCTCTACTCACGCTACACAAAAACACAACACACATAGCAAAATTTGACCTAAGTCATTCTCTGGTCTTCCGACTGAAGATGTACTCACCTGGCTCGACCATTATGATAATGTAGCTAGCTATCATGAGTGGTCTGACACAAGGAAAACCAGAGAGGCCCGCACACTGTTTGAGGGGGTAGCTGCAACATGGTTTGTCCAACAGGATGATTTAGTCAAAGAGAATGGGGCAACTCTGAAGACCCAATTAATTCAGAACTTCGCTCGTCAGAATGTCACATAGACAACTTTACAACAACTGCAAACCCTCAAGCAACAACAGCAGGAGCCCGTTGCGCAATTTGCTGTCAAGATGAACCAACTCCTCCTACGCGCGGATCCTACCATGTCCGAGGAGATGAAGCTTTTCTTCCTGTGGCCTCGGCTTCGACATGACATATCTCGAAGGGTACGTGATCAAGGACCCACGACATTCCAGTCTGCCATCCAGATTGCACAACGTATAGAAGATACAATCCAACATGATCAGCAAACTATTCTTGTTTCACAATCCCCAACACCTACTCAAAGTACATATGCCTTTCCCACACCTCTGGACATAGATGTCCAGAACTCTCAACTCAACACACGCAGGTCACTCCCAGCTCGCGATTCACAAGGGCGTCCAAAATGTTTTTATTACAACAATTATGGACATGTTAGGAGACATTGCAGGAGACTTCAATCGACTCGGCAGCATCAAAATGCACAAATTCAGATCAATGATGCCGCAACGCTTGCTACTTTTCCTGAAAACATATGAGCGGGTGGTTGGTGGAAGGGAATCCCCCGCATTGTCAGGCTACCTCATCTTCCGGACGCATAGTGTGTTCAACGCTGGTCCAGCTCGAAAACACACTTCAAGAAGCACTACTTGATTCAGAAGTTCCATTTCTTCTATTAGTCAATCACTAGTTCAGCAACTAGGTCTTTCCACTAGCCACGCACCACCAGTTTCTGTTATTTTTGGAGATAATAATCAGTTGTATCACTCTGACACAGTAGTACACTGTAGTTTTCATGTTGCACACAAGCAGTTTAGTCATACTTTTTATGTTTTGCCCCGCCAGCTCTTTGCTTTGACTATTGGGTGTGACTGGTTTGTCAAACATAGAGCACGTTTGTAGTTTGATACACATCATTTAGTATTACCAAACACGTTACCAATTCCTTTCATAAGTTCTCTTGAAGGGCCAAATTTTGTTCAAGCACAGTGTGTAGTTGTGGAGAAAGAGCACCGTTTGCATGACGTTCGCTCTATACTCACCAAATTTCCCACATTGTTTCGAACACGCACCACTGTGTCATAAATCAATCTGCCGGTCTGTCACTTTATTCGAACAGGCGATGCCCATCCTATACGAATGGCTTCTAGAGGCAGGTCGCCTCTTCAAAACCAAAGAATAAATGAAGCAGTATAGGACATGCTTAAAAAAGGGGTCATTCAGCCTTCCTGCAGTGATTGGGTGTCAGAACCTCACCTTGTCAGAAAAGATGACGGAAGTTTCCATCCCCTCAACAAGGTAACCATCCATGACTTGTACCCATTACCTCGCATAGAGGACCTCCTTGATCAATTAGGCAAGTCAAAATACTTCACTTCTCTTGATCTCGCTTCAGGGTATTGGCAAATACCCATAGATCCCTCTGATGCCCACAAAACTGCCTTCAGAACTCCCCTCGGGCTGTTTCAGTTTACCAGAATGCCGTTTGGTCTATCAGATGCTGGAAGTTCATTTCAGCGTGTAGCAAATCACATTTTTTACGACCTCATTTGTGAAGGGGTTATAGTTTATCTAGATGACATTCTCATCCATAACGCAACTTGGGAACAACACATACACGTTCTCAAGAAAGTGCTCACATGGATAGCTAGATTCAACCTTCAGCTGCAATTTCGAAAATGTAAGTGGGGTGCCACAAAACTCAAATTTCTTGGGTTTGTGATCTCTTCTAAGGGCATCCAGATGGACCCCTCCAAAGTTCTTGCCATTCAGAATTACCCTCCTCCATCTAATGTCAAAAACCTGCAAAGTTTTCTCGGTATGGCAAATTTTTCACTTAGATTCATTCCTAACCTAGCTGCCATAACCTACCCTCTCCGCCAACTCTTGAAGAAAGACGCAAAATACACTTGGAATTCAGCTTGCCAGGATAGTTTCACTAAACTCAAACAGGTTATCCAGGAAGATGCACTTTTAGCTGATCCAAATTTTCAGCGGCCGTTTAGATTACAGGCTGACACCTCAAATAGGGGCCTTGGAGCAGTTCTCCTCCAGAAGGGTGATGCTAATCGCTGGCGCCCAATATCTTTCATTAGTCGCTCATTGACTCCTGTTGAATTGAATTATTCTAGGACCGAAAAGGAGTTACTTGCAATTGTTTGGGCTTTTGCAAAATTTAATCCATACTTACATGGTGGAAATGTTCAAGTGGAGACTGATCATCGGCCTCTAATCTCGCTCATTCAAAAACAGCACCCTCCTGGTCGCCTATTGCGCTGGGTTCTTGCTTTACACGAATACCACTTTACCATTACTTATTGCAAAGGTGCTACAAATTTCATTGCAGATGGATTGTCCAGAGCTGAATGCCAAGCCACTCAATTTACTCCCTAACCCACAGACTTACCAGTTCGAATGGACCAGATGGCCATTTTCCAACAGTAAGATCCTCACATTAATGAGCTCATCATCCAGATATGGTCTCCTTTTCCAACAGCTCAACAACGTCGTTTCATTCTCATTGACAATGTGGTTTTCTATCACAGCCCCTAATCAACAACCCCGGGTTGTAGTACCCACAGCTCTGCAACTCACCTATCTGTAGTTCTACCATTCACACCCTCTATGCGGACATCTGGGTTTTCATAAGGTACTATAGAAACTTAGGTTACACTATTATTGGCCCAAAATGAGACAGTCAGTCTCACAGTTCTTACAACAATGTGAAATTTGTCAAAGCATCAAATCTCCCACACAACAGGTGGGACACTTGTCTCCCATTGTCGTAAATGAGCCATTGGAATTGGTTGGCTGGGATTTGATAGGCCCATTTCCTACATCCAGCTCAGGTAATCGCTACATTTTAGTCATTGCAGAATACCTAACTAGGTGGTGTGAAGCTCTTGCTATTCCAGATGCTACCGCTTCTACTATCGCCGCGGCTTTACTACAAAAGGTGATTTTCAATCATGGATGCCTGCTGCAACTTCTCTCAGATCAAGGTACCCAATTTAAAAGTGAAGTCTTGCATGTTCTCACCCAGGCTTTGGGAATCCAACAGCTGTTCACATCTCCATATCACCAACAAACAAATGGGTTGACAGAGCGACTTAATCGCACCATCAAACAGGTCATAGCATCTTTTGTGACCCCTTACACCACAATTGGGATGAGGTGCTACCATTTGCCGTACATGCATACAATACATCAGTCCAAGCATCCACCAAGGTAAGTCCCTTCTGTGCATTGTATGGTCGTGATCCCCGACTTCCTCCTGACCTCCATACAAATCAAGTCAAGCCAACTAAAGCCGATGCAACAGATTGGCTACTGTACATGCAACAACACCAACCTCTCCTTCGACAAGCACTCATCAATAATCTACATCAAGCTCAAAGTAGACAGAAAAAACAGTATGATGAAGGCCACCAAGCTGTGGAATATCCGGATGGATCACTAGTGTTACTCTACTATCCAGTCCGCCGCCCAGGTTTAAGTGAATCCTTGCGTCAATGCTGGGTTGGTCCCTACAAGGTTCTACAACGAATCCGCACTAATACACGGGATTAGGCCCCAAACTGAGTCTGCCTACAAGAGAGTCGGGCAGCTCCTTATATTGCCAACCAATTAGTACATGCCAAGATAGTGGACCAAGTTTCCTCCCACACTAGGTGGTCGGACACAGCTAATGAACACACACACACCACAATATATATATATATATATATATATATATATATATATATATATATATATATATATATATATATGTGTGTGTGTGTGTGTGTGTGTGTGTGTGTGTGTGTGCCCTTTACGCTCTCCCTTTCTCTCCCTACTATGCTCTACACTTTTTTGAGAAGTTGCCATAGGCTCTGCATGTGCTCTCTCTCTCTCTCTCTCGGGATAGTTTCCTACGATGTTAAAACCATCTTCTTCTTCTTCTTCTTCTTCTCTCTCTCTCTCTCTCTCTCTCTCTCTCTCTCTCTCTCTCTCTCCCCCTATATATATATATATATATATATATATATATATATATATATATATATATATATATATATATATATCTATCTCTATCTCTGCCCTTTACAAACTCCCTTTCTTTCCCTACAATGCTCTACACTATTTTGAGAAGTTTCCATAGGTTCTACATGTTTTCTCTCTCTCTCTCTCTCTCTCTCTCTCTCTCTCTCTCTCCCCTTCCTTTTCATTTCTATTGACACTACTGCATGCCACCACCCTACGCCCGTAGCCTCGGCCCCTCTATTATTGCTTGTTGCTCACACCTTTTATGTTGTCAATTGTCCACACGACCTTACCTTTGCAAGCATACCTCAATAGGAATCTTCAATACTATTAGTCTTATTTATATTAGAACGAGTAATACTTACGATGAGGAAACTCTCAATGGAAATCAAAGGTGAATTCATTCTAGATGAGAGTAGCGTGAGTTTAATTTTTTCATCTAATACTAACAAAAGTAAGAATTCTAGTTGAAGGTTAGATCCCCCTCAAACGCATACGGTGCAAGCTTCTGTGAAATCATGCAAGAGAGAAGAGTGACGATCCACATGATCAGAGGCAAATAAATCTCAAAAGACTGGTCTAGAACAATACATAACATCTTGTAGTAAGTAAAGCCGGTGAGTAGGAGTGGTTTCTCTGCCAAGCATATAACTTGTAATCCTTTGACCCTCAAGGCTCGGTCTGAGCTCTAGGATTGGTGTATATTTCTGTTCTTAATACTATCCACTCACAATTGTGAGTTTTGCAAAAAAAAAAAAAACTTCTAGTTGAAGGTATTACCACAAGTACATTTGAGGAGCAAAAACAAGAAGAAATGAAAAAAGAGAAAGCTAATCTTGATCTCACTCAAAAAGAAAGTGTCATGTCAAGGGCATACCCAAGGGGTTCACGGACCCACGTCAAGAGGCCGGCTACCAATGTGGACTAGGGATTCAGGCCAAGGGCTATATATACGAGAGGTTGGGTGTTGAATCCTAGAAGGTAGTTCCTTGGGCTTCATATTGGTATCATAGCTAGATATAGTCGAGGGCAGGCATGGTCCTCTCATGCTTTTGCATGTTCATGCAAAGGGCCGTGGAGCTCCTCTCTTACCAAAGGCGGGGAAGCTCTCTACATAGGAGGGGAAGCCGAAGCCATAGCATGCGCAGAGCCTCTTGAGGCGAGGGAAGCCAAGTTTTCGACCAACTCGAAACACCGCGCGGGTGAGCTGATAGGTCCGCGAGGCCGATAGCCGCAACATTCGACACATGAGCACACACCGGGGAGCAACCTGCTGAATGTTGTGTGCATCTTTTGCCCCACGACTGCCTGTTGCGCCATAGCCGACTGCTGTGTGTATGATTTTCACACCAAGGCGCCCAAAGGCCCTTGGCCTTAGGGGGAAAAAAAAACAAAGAGGGGTTCTCTCTCCTGAGGGCAAGTGCCCATGGCTGCAACCTTCTGCTCCTATCGACGGTGAAAACGATGATAACCTCGGCCGAAGTCGGAAAATTCATTTCCAAGCGACGGAATTTTTGCAAAAAATTCCAAAGTTCAAAAAATTCTCAGTTTTTCGACTAGAGACGGTCGTCATTTTTTATTCCTTTCAACTAATTGCAAAGTGTTCAAAGCTCGACTTGTTGACAACGGTTCGGGATTCGACAATTGAATAGACAATTTCCGCAATAAACGTGACGGGATGACCTTACCTAAAATTCACGTCATTAGCATGGCTAATTAGTGGTGATTTTCGAAACCAACGACGGATACAACGGGTCGGCATAAATGTTTTGATCTCCAGGTATTCTTCTATTTCTTCCTAGCACTACACAATCGCCATGAATTCGGATATCAACATGATTTTTGACTTCGAGTGCAATACGCCCGATCCTCCCAATGATGGCTCGTAGAAGGTTACTCTCACGGAGGGTACCCGCGAAGCTACGAGAGGAGATGATGCTTATGAATTGCTCGATATCCAAGAATTTCAAGCACTTCAAGCACGCATATCAGTGATGAAAACAAATTTTGCATCATTAAATGAAAATGTCAGTAAATATCCACTTAGGTGAAACAGTTTATGCACAAGCCAGCCAAGGGTCCTGTTGACACACAGATGCACGAGCACGTATCCGATCAGGGGCAGGGCCCTCCTGGTCATGGACAAGGTCCATCTCCGGATTCTCTACACTCTCTTACTGCGAAGGAGGTGGACAAGTTGTTGAAAAATACAAAGCCACCAACTTTTAAGGGAGTGGACCGAGAGCGCAATAAGGATGCAATGAATATGTTTCTCAGCAAGTGGGATGGAATTCACGCCTTACGGTGTACTTCGAATGCAGACAGTGTGTTGCAGACAAGTATGAATCTTGAAGGCAAGGCCTATAAATGGTGTATGTCTCTCAAGAAGAAGAATATCATACCACAGAGCTAGACAGCTTTTGAAGCTATGTTTAGAAAATAATTCCTACCCACGAATGAGGCAGATAGAAATTGGATGGCTTTGGCACGTGTTTCGTGCACCAACACCCATCATTGCTTGAATATATCTCGCACTACCGGGATGTTATCCTCAAGTTGGAAGGGTTAGACACCTTTAACAAGTACGTGGGTTTATCAGTGGTCAGACGCCAGAGCTTAAGAAGCACATTGTTGGAATGTGTAGAGTCTAGCTGGGAAGGTGCAGAACCTCTAGCTGTGAGAGTTCGTGATGAGAGTCACAAACACTTTAAGGTAAAGTGTTTATGGAAGATCACCAAATCTCTTTCTAAAGATGACTGGAAAGCTAAGAGCGTTCGTGACAAGATAATCACAAACCCTCTCCCCTATTATGCTTGGATTTTGCTTGTTTTCGTAGACGAGTTCATGATGAAATGATCACCAATTTATAACATCCAGATTTACTTAATAAGAGCAATTAAGGACACTAAACTTTTAGCCATGAAATTTCAATTCTCATAGAAGCACAACTTTCAATGAAAACCCAAACCTCTTTCATGGTATCATGTAGCCTCTGTAATGGAATTGATATTTTATTATCTAGTGCAATTGATAGGTGGAAAAGGCTGAGGGTTATGCTAAAGGGTATCATCTTTATGGACATTTCATTATTTAAATGCTCTTTATGAGCCAAGGCCATTTAAGTCCGACCGGCCAATGTGTATTCATTTTTTAGCATTGAAGAATCTATAAATAAATACGTGCAAGAGGGAAATGCTCACTCTTGCACGGAAGGAGATTGCACCCACTGCTTGTGTCTTATTCCTTCCTCTCCCCTCTTCTCTCTTGCCGTGCCGGCATAGCACTCCACTCTAGGAGGTGCGCCTGCACGTGCGCTATTGCGCTGTCTCGCTCTTGCTCTCTCTCTCTCTCTCTCTCTCTCTCTCTCTCTCTCTCTCTCTCTCTCTGTTCGCTTATGGCTTCGACTCTGTGCTATCAGATTTGCCAGGTATGTTGATTATTCTGTTTTATGATTTGCAGTGTGCTATTTTGGCTATTATGTAGGGCAACCATGCTTCCGGCAGTAGCGGTGGTATCAAAGCACAAACCATCGCTCTTGGCAAGATATGGATTGTAAGAAGGGAGAACGTGACAAATTTGGAGCTAATCACTTTTTAATTGCTCAATTTTATTAATAATGATCTTCATGCATGTATTACATAACTATTGCGATATGTATTTTACCTTGAGTGTTGACATATGTGTTGGAAACGCTAGGTGTTTGAACAGTAGAAATCGCCAAATTGTAATAGGTTTGCATATAATTGCCAAGATATGGAGATGTCAATAGAAGAAAGGGAAGCACATTATCATATTATAAGTGAGTTTTGGATCAGATATAGGAAGTAGAAAGGAAATTTTAATGTTCTATGATATCATTGAAACATGAAGACTCAGATTAAGAGATTGATTAACATTAGCAGCATGGAAACAATACACCAAACAATTGTGGAAAGAAAATTAAGGTCTTCAAAGGATTACAAGGGATCAAATTAACACAAAATCCAAGAATGGCTCTATCAAAGGACAGTAGTGGTGATGTTGGGCCGTAGCTGGGAGACCATGCCATGTGCAAGGCGTGCATAATTTGGTGTGTGAAGTGATGCAGCCTGATAGACTATAAGCTCCTTCTTGCCTTCATGAGCAAAAAAAAGGGAGTGGAAGGTCTCTGCATTGGCATTGACATAAATGCCAAATTGGACGCCTCCACATTGGCGAGCAAGTCGGAGGTCCATGGCGGCATCCTCTGCATATGAATGAGCAGTGATTCAAGGAGTTGTTAGCCTCTATGGGTAACACACTCTGCATTGGCATTGACATAAATGCCAAATTGGACGCCTCCACATTGGCGAGCAAGTCGGAGGTCCATGGCGGCATCCTCTGCATATGAATGAGCAGTGATTCAAGGAGTTGTTAGCCTCTATGGGTAACACATCTTGAAAATTACTCACTGGCTTCACATCCGCCTCTACTGCCCTCGTCCCTTGACTCACATTCGTGCCATTGTCTTTGCCAGAGGATGCACGCGCTACAGCCTAAGAACAAGCATGGGACGGAACCTGTCGTTTGGCCTGCACCACTCATGTGCGCATGAAAACCGGAGATGAATTCCCATCCATGCAACACTTCGACCCTAACTTTTTGATCACCAACCGTCAGTACACTCATGACAATTTCTCGAGTCTCTACTAGTCACCTCTATCCTGAGCCACCATAGAAAACAGCTCACCCCCCTCAGTTTGTTTGACCACCCACAATTAACGTCCTTACTAGCCAACTTCCCTCTCGTTCTCACTCTCTCCTCCACTAGCCTCCATGCGGCATTTGCGACTGTGGTCACTTAACGAGCTGCAGTCGCGAGCTGCAGTCGCCAGCCACCCCTCTCTCCTTTCCTCGCCTAATAACTACACGCACACCCTTTTTGGTTGCATGGTGTGCCTGCCAACCACACACACTTGCTTGCGGCATGAAGATTGTTGTGCTTTTAGTACACACCTCATCAAAAAATTTAGCCTCCAACATTTACGCATGTCATTAGAGGCCTCTCAGAGGATATCCATGCAGTGTAATCAACCTAATCAAGTAACGCTGATTGGGTGGCCAGGGTACACCCCGAGATAAGCAGTGGACACCAAAAGCATGCACCTAGTTGATGCTCACAACAAACTAATCATATTGCAGCATGCGGGCCGGCTGTAATACTGTTATCATACTATTTATAATATTGCCGACTGCAAAACTGATAGACACCCCAGCAACAACCAAGCTAGCCGTCGCAAGAAGCCAATCCCAGGGGCATTGCCCCATTTTGTCTTAGTGGAAGGAAGGGACCCCGTGTCTCAAAGTCTGGCTTCTCCCACCATTTTGCACCGAGTTTCCCCCGTGCGGTCAAGTGAGACTTTGAAAATCTAGACGTGTCGAGCAGCGGAATGTTCTCTTCCAAAGCGGCTGAGTTCAATATGTACTTCATGCCCTATGGAGAGGGTGCCCAGAAAGCTCTTTGCACGTAGTGCTCCATCTAACGCCAGGGACCTAGGTTCATCCTCCTCTGAGGTCCTGAGAATTTAAGACTCAAGTAAAATTCAAATGGAGCATGTCTTCGAGAAAAGCAGAACATGAGCTTCCCCTGTTCCAATGTCCACAGTAAAATTCCTCTCTAGGTTAACAAGAGCCCATGGCTATGTAGTCCAGCCAAAAAAAAATGATCCTTTTGTGTCGTTCAAACATGCATAAAAGGTCCTTGGGGCCCTGCACCCGCCCTTTTTGCTAGAGTTTGAAAGCCGCTAGATTCCTTGAGTTCAGTTTAACCCTTATTTTACTTCACTTTACTTTGTACCCAAACATTGTATTAGCTCCATAAGGATTGTAGCGGTTTGGTCCCATAGGGGTTGGAAGACGAGTAATTTCATTTCATTTTGCTCTCTCTCTTCCCCCTCCTAGTACGGTGTCGGGGGATATGTGTTCGAAACGTGAGCTTGGCAGGTGTCGGGCCTCTGGCTGTGAGAGGTGTGTGAGAGAGAGAATATCAGACACTGAAAAATATGGCAAATACCATAATCATTGATTAATTGATTAATGCTTTGAGTACAACTTAATCCTTAGCCAAGGCGGGTTGTTAACAACACCGTCTTGGATCACCTGCTAACTAGGAGGATAAGCTCCCATTTTATAGGATTAACCTGGTCATTAACAACACCAAGACTTAATAGAATGTTTAATCAATTTTTAGCTGATGATGATAATGAAAATTCTCTTCTGCCAATTTTAACTGCTTCAACTGCCCCATGGTTTCTGAAAGCTTCAATTCTTCTCACTGTCTCAATCATCAAGCTTCAGTTATTATCAAATATCCTGCAGCTTCCTGCTTTGTGCGCTTTTCACTACCTTATCTGCCGTTCACGACCCTCATCTTCTCCTTTAATCAACTTGATTTTTATTTCCTTCAAGTTCCAACTCCCTTTCCGCCTTTGGCAAGCCAAGCTCCGACTCTTGCCAAGCAGCTTCAATCTTTCTTTCTTGCTTACCTTCTTCTGCTCGAAACCTTTCACTCATTAGATTTTCTCTTCTTACTTGAATGTCGAGAGCAAGAGATCCTGAGCCCTTCTTCTTTTTCTCAAGCTATTCCCCGCCTTCTCCTTCCCTTGTTACCTTTGCTGCTTATCCTTCCACACCTTGGTCGAGGCTGAGGTCGAGGACGAGATAAAGGAAGAGAGAGTGAATTGCTTTGGTTCTCAAGCCGAGGTGGAGAGCGAGAGAGAGAGAGAGAGAGAGTCTCTCCCTTGATTGATTATCTTCTCTTCCGAGCTTACAACACACCTTCCTTCTTCTTCTTGCTTTCGTATCCGCGGATGAGAGCGACAGGAGTCGAGGAGGGAGATCTTCTCGTCACCCCCTTATTGCCCTCATTGTTCTCCCGCTTAAACTCATGTGCCGACAAAGAGAGAGAAATAAAATTCCTCTTGCTTGTCCAACACGAGAGAGAGAGAGAGAGAGAGAGAGAGAGAGAGAGAGTCGTGCCTTTGCTAGCGAAGGAAGAGAGAGAGAGAGAGAGAGAGAGAGAGAGAGATTCCCTTTGTTCCCCCCTCCAAGCTCCCCTTCTTCCCCTCCTTTTCTTCCTCGTAACCCTCTTCTCCCCTTATGCTCTAAAAAGCAAAAACCTAATAATAGCCTCCCTCTCCCTTAGCAACGACGGCGGGTTCACCAAAGATATCGGATCGGATATTTGTTCGAAACGTGAGCCGGGCAGGCGCCGGGCCTCTCGCTATGGAAGGTGTAAAAGAGAGAGAACAACAGACAGTAAAAGCTCTAGCAGTCATCGTAATCATTCGTTAATTGAGTAAATCTTTAGTTACAACTCAATTGATAGCCAAGGGGGGCTATTAGCAACACCGTCACTCGGATTAATTGAAAACTAAGAGTTTAAGCTCCCTTTAGAATTACCTGGACCATTAACGACACCAGGATTTACCAAGATCAGGTACTGACTGCTCGTCTATAGACAAAAATTATTCAGTGTCGGATTTCCAGAATTGATTGCTATCATTTTCTTTACGTCTTTGGTTAGGTCGAAAACATGGTTAGAGAACCTTTCTCCGAGCGAGTTCCCTTACACTTTCTTCGACTGATCTTCTTACACCTTTTTCAATCTCCTTCTTGCTTTGGTCGTCCAAGGTCTCCCTTGCTTAGTGAGCTCCTCCTTGCTTACTTTTTTCTTTGCTATGCACTTCCTCCACCTCCTCCATGCTTTGGTTGGAGAATGAGAGAGAGAGAGAGAGAATCTCCCCTTCCTGCTTATGGCCGAGAGAAAGCTTCCCTCTTTGATCTACTTCCTAGCGAGAGTCCCCTCCTTGCCGTAGCTCTTTCCCCTCTTCTTTCTTCTTCTTCTTCTTTTCTTTCTTCTTCTTCCTTTCCTTTCTTTCCTTCTCTTCTTCTTCTTTCTTTCCTTCTCTTTCTCTTCTTTGTTTTTCTTCTTCTTCCTTTCTTTCCTTCTCTTTCTCTTCTTCTAACAATACCTTCATGAATTTTATTGTCCATACCAGCATCTCAAACAATGCCAAAATTACCCAGCTAAGCAATGCCGACAAGTCCCTTTAGACTTCTCAAACTGCATAAAATGCATACAAACCCTGTCGAGGCTGTAAAATTCCCAGATGGCACACCGACCAAGCGGACCAGACTGGTACGGAACTGGCCCCCTGTGAATCTTTAATGACCAATATCTTGACAATCGTAAATCCGATAATTGATCTGAAAAGACTAGTGCGCTCCACAAAGTGAGCACTTCAGGCCCATCCATTCGTTTCATTTCTGTCCCCTCAGATGTAGTTGCCCAATCCGGTATAGATCTGCAATTGACTTAAACTTCAAACTGCCATAACTTCTTCACTGTAGTTCCAATCAATGAGTTGTAAAGATAGACACGTAGAGCACTTCAAGCACTACAGTTTTGGATCATAATCTCCCATCTATGCTCACTTCAAGCATACTCCTTTTTAGCATCATTAAGGCATCTGTTGGCCCTTTTAAGACGCATCTGGCATACATTAATCATTAAACTTGGCCTGTTAACAAGCCTTGATTACTGCTCAGTAAATGTGTAGGCTTCAAAGAATCTTAGCTTGCATTTCTTTGCTCTTTTACCCATCATGAAAGCAAAGCTGCACGACATCCACCCCCTCTGAACCTGCACAGCCTCTGGTCTATGCCAATTGCACTTCAATCTGCAGCTGCTCTAGGTACCCTAAGCTCTTTGCTATCATCAGACTCACATAACTGGTAAAGATATGAAAACTAATATAAGGCTTATACTCTATCATCAGTGTTCTAGCTTAATCATTAGATAACTTCCCATCAGAAATCTTTGAACCATATCTACCGTATCTCCAAAGCATTCAATTATGGAAACTTGTTTAGTGAACCCCACTAGACTCAAGTGCTCTAGTTAATGATGCACACGGCTTGACCATTAATCTTGCTTTAGGAAACTCTGTCAAGCTCAAGTATGCCTTACTCTCTCTGCACATGGAATGGTCGTCAAGTCCTTTACTTCAAGTTCTGTTAGCAGAACCAACTCAAAAGATGAAAACATGCTTCATTAATTGTCCAAAGAAGTCAACTAGAAGCCAGCCATGTAATCTTATTGAACGCATAACCAAAACTCTTCTGAATTAGCATAATCGAGAAACAAAAAACTTGTACCATGCAACCTGTTACAACAGATAATTGGTACTCTTCGAATCTACAACTTTGCAGTTAAGTAGCCACCAGGATCAAAAGGGATAATACGGAATTTCCCACACACTAGAGCATCATAATATCTACATGATCATACATTTCCTGGACCAAGCAACATCAAGTAATTCTGGTGCAAATATGCTACGCCTGGCTCAAATAGTACGCAATTACTATGCATACTTAACAGTATCCATCCATATTGAGTCTGCTTGTGAATATCCTTAGAATGTTCTGGATCAAACACCATTAAGATCACATAGCATTGATGGGCTCTGCAATATACTAGAGCTTCACTTGAAGCATAGTGCGGCACCCACATCTCATAAACTTTTAGAAAATTAAGCTCGTTACAAGAAATTATTAAAGAAATATGACTTCCTTGTACTAGCAGCCAAGACATCAATGACATAAGCATCAATAGGAGTAGCATCCAAATCCAACCACATTTGGCACATTGTCCAAGGAAATGAAAAACCCTGTGCACTTTATGCAGTATCAGGGATGATTTTCCCTCATCACCCCCTCTAGCTTCATAGCCATCACGAAAAACCTTGGGACTCTCTAGACCTGTATCATCAGAGGAATTTTTACCTATTGGAATTTTAGCTTGATCATGAGAGACAGCTTTATCCTGTAGATCTTCATCCATAGCAGCCTCCAGAAAATCACCCTTGGAAGTCTCAACATTCATCCAAATTGTAGGAGTTATCTCCTCTTGCAGCCCATGTACAAGCATAGATGTAGAACCCTGTTGATAACGTGTTCACAATCAGCATGATCTAGGCAATGTTCATACTCATCCATGTCACCTTCTGCTTCCTCATCTACATCTGTGATACTTAGCAATCCATCATAGCATTGTAAAGGATCATCTGTCACCCCCTCTAAAGAGGTACACGCATCAAAAAGATCTTCTATACTATTATAATCATCTCCTTCAGATCTAGACAATAAATCATTGATTATGGCATCTTGTTCCATGATAGCAGCATCTGCAAACATATTGTTAGTAGAAATCATAGGTTCATTGACATCCTCAGGCTCATCCTGGGCTGGGTCCACAATCTTGGTCACTTCATCAGCTATTGTGTATATAATAGCCTTATTTATGCAATCATCTGCAACAAACATGTTGTCCTACCCGGCTATAGTACTAGTAGTTTTAGAAATATGATGTAGAGGCTCATCTGCTTAATGAACTCCCTTAAAATAATCCATGTCAAGGTCAGCATCTTGTGAACCACTTGCTGTACAGTCTATGTCTTCACTGGAACCATTACTGGAGGTATTATCCATGTGAGCAATCTTTGCAAAAAAATCATATAGGTATGTTTCATCATTGAATGCATCGTTTACCTTTTCTTCATTGCTCAAAATATGCTCCTCTGAAACTGAATCTGATACTTCCAACTCAGCAGTTTCTTTGGTTTTGCTTCTTGCAAAAATATGCTCCCAGAATTCATCATAGTTGAGGAACTGCATCTAATCCCCTTCACCTTTACTGAAGACAATCTGGCTTTGTTCAGTAATCTCTTTTATTTCCAGATCTAGAATCCTTTAACTTTCGTAAATAAATTTCTTTGCAAAATAGTCCCACCGTGTGAGATATGCTTCTGCCAGTTCTTGAACCTGCTTTTTATAATCTGAGTTTACAACCTCTTCAAAAAATCTGCAATCATCTGATTTTCTGGAACATTTCCGGTCTTCATCTCCGCTCCATAACATGCAATAAAACCTTCTGGATCATATCCCTGAAAGTTATGATAGTACTCCCATACAACATCAAGTGCTAGCTCTACAACATCATCAACCTGCTTTTTTATTTGCATGGCTTTCGCTTCCTGCAGACATCCCTGAACTAATTCCATCATTTTTGGCAAATCTATAACTGCTAAATTTTTTATCAAATCCGTCGGAATTGAAATCGTCAATAAACTACTTTAGTTGTTTTGGCATCTCCATCTTTCCCTCCCATCCCGACTCGTTTCGCGTCGGGTTCACCAAAGACATCCGGTAATATATGTTTGAAACGTGAGTCAGGCAGGTACCGAGCCTTTGGCTGTGGAAGGTGTGAACGAGAGATAACACCAAACACTCAAAGCTCTGGCATTCACCATAATCATCAATTATTTGAGTAAATATTTAGTTACAACTCGATCGATAGCCAAGGTGGACTGTTAGCAGCACCGTACTCGGATTAATCGAAAACTAGGAGTTTAAGCTCCCTTTACAATTACACGGGCCGTTAACGACACCAGGATTTACCAAGATCAGGTACCGATTGCTCGTCAGTAGACAAAAATTCTTCAGTGTTGAATTTCTAGAATCAATTGCTATCATTTTCTTTACGTCTTTGGTTAGGTCAAAATTGAGGTTCAAGAACCTTGCTCCGAGCGAGTTCCCTTACACTTGCTTCGACTGAGTTTCTTACACCTTTTCAATCTCCTTCTTGCTTTGGTCGTCCAAGGTCTCCCTTGGTTAGCGAGCTTCTCCTTGCTTACTTTTTGCTTTGCTATGCACTTCCTCCACCTCCTCGATGCTTTGGTTGGAGAACGAGCGAGAGAGAGAGAGAGAGAGAGAGAGAGAGAGAGAGAGAGAGAGAGAGATAGAGAATCTCCCCTTCCTCCCTATGGCCGAGAGAAAGCTTCCCTCTTCCATCTACTTCCCAGGTAGTGTCCCCACCTTACCGTATCTCTTTCCCCTCTTCTTTCTTGCCCTTTCTTCTTTCTTCTTCTTCTTCTTTTGTTTCATTTTCTTCTTCTTCCTTTCCTTTCTTTCCTTCTCTTCTTCTTGTTTCTTTCCTTCTCTTTCTCTTCTTTATTTTTCTTCTTCTTCCTTTCTTTCCTTCTCTCTTCTTTTTTTTTTTGTTTTTGTTTTTTATAACAATATCTTCATGAATTTTATTGTCCGTACTAGCATCTCAAATAATGCCAAAATTACCCAGCTTAGCAGTGCCGACAACTGATACCGGCCTCAAGCCGTATTATCTCATCAAGCCAGACTTTGCCTGACAAGTTGTAAGTCCCTTTAGACTTCTCAAACTACATAAAATGCATACAAACCTTGCTAAGGCTATAAAATTACCAGATGGCACACCGACCTAGCGGACCGGATTGGTACAAAATCGCCCCCCGATGAATCTTTAACGGCCAATATCTTGACAACCGTAAATCTGTCCCTGATATCGAAAGACCGAGGCGCTCCACAAAGTGAGCACTTTAGGGCCATGAATTCATTTCATTTCTGTCCCCTCAGCTGCAGTTGCCCAAGCCGGTACGGATCTACAATCGACTGAAACTTCAAACTGCCATAACTTCTTCATTGTAGCTCCAATTGATGAACCGTAAAGACAGGCAGGTAGAGCACCTCAAGCACTTCAATTCTAGATCAGAATTGCCCATTTGTGCTCACTTCAAGAATACTCCTTTTTAGCATCATTAAGGCATTTGTTCGCCCTTTTAAGCCGCATCTGGCATACATTAATCATTAAACTTGGCCTGTTAACAAGCCTTGATCACTACTCAGTAAATGTGTAGGCTTCAAAGAAGCTTAGCTTGCACTACTTTGCTCTTTTTTCCATGATGAAAGCGAAGTTGCACGACATCCACCCCCTCTGAACCTGCATAGCCTTCGATCTGTGCCAATTGCACTTCAATCTGCAGCTGCTCTAGGTACCTTAATCTCTTTGCCATCATCAGACTCACGTAATTGATAAAGATATAAAAACTAATATAAGGCTTATACCCTATCATCAATGTTCTAGTTTAATCATTAGGTAGCTGCCCATCAGAAATGTTTGAATCATATCTCCAAAGCATTCAATTATGGAAACCTGTTTAGTGAACCCCGCCAGACTCAAGTGCTCTAGGTAATGATGCACGCAGCTTGACCATTAAGCTCGCTTTAGGGAACCCTCTCAAGATCAAGTGTGCATTACTCTGTCTGCACACGGAATGGCCGTCAAGTCCTTTACTTCAAGTTCTGGTAGAAAAACCAACTCAAAAGATGTGAAGGTACTTCAATAATTGTCCAAAGAAGTCAACTCGCTATAGAAACTAGCCATGTAGTCTTATTGAACGCATAATGAAAACTCTTTTGAATTAGAATAATCTAGAAATAAAAACCTTAATTGTACCATGCAAATTGTTACAACAGATAATTGGTACTCATTGAATCTGCAACTTTGCAATTAAGTAGCCCCCAGGATCAAACGGGATAATAAGGAATTGCCCACACACTGGAGCATCATAATATCCACATGAGTGTGAGACTCAGGAGCTGCACAATGAAGAATCTCCGCCCAACCCCCCCAACCACTTACAGAAAATCTTCCATGGCTAACGATAAACTATGAATCAACCATTGAGTATCTAGCCATATACTCGATACGGAATGAGGACAACCAACTAGGTTGAAAGCGGTTTGGAGTGGCGTAAGCTCATAGAGTTTAGACCAACCAACCACAAACACCCATACTGAGCTATTACCTTGTATCACTACAAGAGGTTGTGTGCTCTTGTGACGCTGTTAGAGACGGAAATACACTGGGTTTTTATAACCCCCGGCGTCGCTAATAGCGTCGCTATATGCGACGCTATACGCGTCGCTATATAGCGACGCTCATAGCGACGGTCATAGCGACGGTTATAGCGACGTTTACACAGAAGTCTATAGCGACGCTCCAGAGCCATAAATAGCGACGGTTATAGCGACGCCCGAGAGAAAATCTTTTTGGTGACAGGGCATTGAATGCCCTGCCACCCATCAACCATATTGTACTTGATTCACTTTTTAAAAAAAGTGCAAGGGTAGATAATAGACCCAAAATAGTCACCCACAAGACGCATTGTTTGCAAAATTGACAAGCGTAAAATTGACAATTGTACACATCATAGGCAAAATGAATTGATTGGCAAATGTAATAATGACAATTGTACAACATCATAGCCATAAAGAATTGATTGGCAAAATGAACTGCGGTGACAAATGTAATAATATACATGGTTCAAAAAGACGTATAAAATCCGTCTCATGATACATAAGCTATGAGAAACCCTAAACTAATGCTATCTAGCTATGGCTAAACTGACGTCGTCTAGTCAGACGTCTCATCGCATCCAAGCGGCGTATCTGTCGGATTCTGCAAAAAAAGACAATAAGACAGCTTTCAGTAAGTATAAACATATAACGACATTTATAAAACAATACAAAAAATAGAAAAGAGTAAACCCTAATACTAACCATGCCGCCGCGAGAACTGAGAATGTCCATCAAGGCGTTTAAGCCCTTCCTGCATGCGTACTCGCGCTCGTACGGTGTGGGATCACGTCCTGTCATTGACCACTGTCAAAACATACAAAGATTTCATTATGTTAGAATTAAAAAACTCATAAACCCTAAACTATCGAACATAAAGAGCAATGCGAAAACACTTACAAAATCGGCCTCAAATGATGCCCATCCACCGCTCCCCAAGTGGTGCGAGCTCCCTGCCTCTACTCGCGCTCTTGGTGCATCCTTTTGTTGCTTCCACTTGTCGGGATTCTCGTGCGTTGCTTTCTTCACATTCTTCCAATCTTCTTTGGCCAGCCAATCTGGCCTGTTCCACCCATGCTTGATTGCTTTTTGCACTTCGGAACGCTTGTGTTTGCAGTATTTGCGCATTCGAATCTTCATCAGGTCTTCAATGAAGCGCTGATCCCGTGTTGGAACGGGAAACTCATCATGAAGTATGCTGACGACTCTGTCTTTTAAATCACTTGGTACTTCACTCCATTTGTTTAGTATGTAGTGTCTAAACAACTGAGAGCAAAGACCACGCATGCGCGAGATCACCAGCTTAGTATGAAGTCGACGGAGTAAGGCAAGCCCTCTGGCCGGTGACGCGTGAACCTGGGTGTCCCGACAGGGGTCTCTGGCGGCGTGTCGATGGGGATACGGATGTCAGGTGTCTCCACCGGCGTCTGGGCCCCGAAGCGAGGAGTGTCGAGTGGGGTGGATCCTGGTGGAGTAGGTAGAGGTGTGTAGCTGCTAGGAATAGTCAGCCGCGCAAAACCTGGCGTAGATGGCGATGTTGTGGCTAGTGTGGGGGCGGACAAAGAAGGGGAGGGTAAAGAGCCTCGTCGAACACGAGGCGGTGTGGAGGCATCGGCGGCGGAATCCCCACAACAACCGCCACCGCCACCACTAGAGCGCCGGTGTCCAGACGAGTGTGAAGATCGTCTCGTTGACACCGAAGCTTCGGAGCGTGCCGAATGCTCCGAAAGAGAGGGAGATGCGGATGGAGTAGGAACGCGCGATGATGCGCCAAAGCGATGAATCTCCACGTACCACTGTCTCTGCTGCGGTGACAAAGAAGAAATAAACTCCACATCATCCATACCTGCATTAAGCACACGAATATTTAAACTTAATATTGAATGAATAGAGTAGAAAATGACGCAAAGACCATTAAATACAATGACGTAATGACGCATATAAATACAATGACGCAATGAATTGAGTGATAGAAGAGGCAAGTCGAAAACTCAGAATTTTCAATCAAAAGATGTGAGCGCGAGTAGAAAAGAGCGTTATACACCATGGAAGGTACTTAGAGAGCCAGATCTTTTACAACACGGAGCACAATTGTTCAAATACAATATTTGTGGCTTTAAGAGATCTCTCTCTCATCCTCGCATAACTCAGCATAACTTCCTATATCTATATAGAGCTCTCCGTTTAAACACATATCCTCTGTTTCATTTTGTAGCTCCTCTGCATGCACCCCATATAGAGTAGTAGCATCTTGATGCTCTTCTGGCACCACCGCAGCGGCTTCTGATTGAGCATCTTCTCTGATCTCCTCCATTGATGCCGTTGTGATTGGCACATGGTAGCCTTCATACGTCCTTGCACTACGAGGGGCTACCTCTATGACGTACCACCAGTTTGATGTAGACTTTGTAGGATGAAATATTACCTGCCAGAGCCACATAACTTCTTCGTAGTCAACCACGGGGAAATGTTGTAGTTGACGATGACAACGGGCCATACACTGTAAGATATTGATCTTTGACCAAATGGATTTACGCCATCCATAGCCAGGCCTAAGCGCAAATTTCGAGCTTCCCTAGCAAAATCCGACCATGTTCCATCTATATGTTTCCAGGCTGCGCAATCTACAGGAATTCGTAGCACACCATCCGAAGATTTATTCTCCTCATGCCATGATGCTAGGGCGGCCATGGACTTACATTCGAAGAAATTCTTGATGCGAGGAAGCAGAGAAAAATGTCGCAAAACCTTTTGTGGAATTTTTGTCCCGTGGAGATCTACTCGATATCTTTCGGAATCACATTTCGGACACTTCTCCATGTCTATGTATTCCCCTCTGAAAAGAATGCAGCCATTAGGACAAGCGTGGATAGAATTGTAATCCATCGCCAAGTTTTGCAAAATCTTTCTTGCTTTATCTCGGGAATCTGGCATCACATTGTCAGCTGGTAGTATGTGCTCTTTAAGCAATCTACACAACATAAAAATACGATACAGTCGTGTAAAAATCTATCAGATCATTATACATTTAGAGTTTTATTAAAGTAAACTAATTGTAATAGATCACCTGAAAAGCGCTGTGACGCTAGTGTCACTCCATCCAAACTTTGCCTGCATGTTGAGAAGAACCAGGAGTGCTTTCAATCTAGACATACGTGCTCCATTATACAATGGCGTATCAGCTTCACTTTTCATATCATCATAGATAAGCCTTTCTGAATCCATGATCGTCTCGATCATTTCATCAATCTCGGGCTCAAACATTGCCTCGTTGGGAATGTGCTCTGCATGATCATCCCCCGAGCTCTCAGAGGCTACATCTTGTGGCCTCACATATGCTGCTTGACCAAAGCGCCTGCGAACACGTTGACGGGAGCAAAGCGAACCCCGAACCCCGACCGCCTCTAAAACACCGGGGACCGAATGGCGCGCCTCGAGCCTGTCATGGTAAAGCAAACAGGGGGCACAACCTAGCTTCAGCGGCTAGGACGCAAACAACACACCACCATAACAAAGTTTTCATCCAAGAGAGATGGATGCTTGGGAGTAATGATGAGAAGAAAAGGAAATGAGATCAAGAGAGAGAGAGAGAGAGAGAGAGAGAGAGAGAGAGAGAGAGAGAGTGAGGGAGGGGGTATAGCGGCTTAGTACTTAGGCACCACAAAAGGATGGCGAATCTGCTCACCCTTCACACATACACAAGATCACTCCAGAACACAAGACTAGGTGGCGATTCCGCACACCTCACATGGGCAAAACATTGCAAGAAAACATACTCACAAAACCTCAAGATTTATTTAGAGAATTAGGCGATGAAATGGGGAGCATAGGGTAGGGGAATGAGAAGGGATAGAGTGGTAGAGCACATGGCGGATAGGTGGGAGTTGATGGCGAAGACTCGCACGAGGATTATGGCCATCATCCTTCATTTAGTTGCCCTTCATCTTCCATAGCCAAGGGTGTAGAGGTCATGCTCAAGACAAGCATGGTGATTGCGGTGATGATGATGGTGTGGGTGTGTGTGTGTGTGTACACTAGGCACACACAGTGCATAGTGTGATCATTGGTGATGTTGTGTGTGTCTTTATTGTGATGGTGACCCCTCTTTATATAGGGGAGGAGGGGGGAGAAATTCTAGAATTTAGAAATGAAGAAATCATTATCTACATAGGCCATGTGACAGTGGGCCCCACTTGTCTGGTTGTGTGTATATGTGCCAGAATAGCAGTCTCATGAGAGAGAGACTAAGAGAGAGAGATGGGTTGATGAAAAAAAAGTGAGAGGTGACATGGAGAATAAAGTAATTACAAGAGGGGAGAGAGGGGAGTGTGTTCAGAGGTGAATCTGTGTGCAGATGTGTGTGAACACAAGAAAAATCAGGTAACCACCGGGTGGGGATGGGTCTGTGGGCACCTTTTTCAGTGAAACTGAGTGTGTGAGTGTGGGGGAGGTTATTTAGCTACAAGACAAGAGACATGGCGCCCTTTAGAGAGAGAGGGGGGTATTTGGGTCATGGGATATGATAGGAGAGAGAAAGAGGGGGTGGGGTATACTATTTTGGAAGATAGGGTAAGTTGCATGTGAGTTAGGGTGCATTATTGGTGAGTTATAATGCATTATTGGTGAGAGGTGGGGTAGCTTGAGGGGAGAGAGAAAGGAGAAAGGACAAGGGGAAGAGAGAGGGGGTTGACCTTTTGAGTGGAGGAGAGGAAAAGGGACACCCAGCGGGGCAACAGTGAAGAAAAAGGAGGCAAGGTGGGGATGGGCTACCCCGCACGCATGAGGTGGCCTATTTTACCTTTCTTATATATTTACATAATCATACTTTATTTTTTCCTTACTTTTTCCAATGCTTTTTTATCACTCCCTCCCTAAGAGGGGGTTTTCATGGGGTAGGGACGAGAGAAGAGGGGTATGGGAGCTTGGCTTGTGAAAAGCCCCCATCATTAGCCCTCCCCTTTTGGCTAGAGGCATTCATGTCTCTAGCTCATCTGTTTGATCATTATCGTCGGAGGTGGTGGCTGATGGTGTGTTCTCATCTGGAATGTCAATTGGTGGAGCCTGGTCAAATCGAAGAAAATAAGGTTTAAATCGCCAACCATTTACCCTGGTTTTATGAAGTTTTCCATCAGCCTCCATAAGCTGGTAGCTTCCATTGGCATACTTTTTCCTGATGATGGAAGGGCCTTCCCATCGGAGTAGGAGTTTCTTATCCTTGCGCGTGTCGAAGCGATTGTCGTAGCGGAGCACCAACATTCCTTTCTTCAATTCTTTTTTCCGGAGATGCTCGTTAAAGCTAAGCCGTCTATGCTCTGCTTGTGCTGCATAATAATTTATTGCTTCTTCTCTGTCTAGCTGCAGTCTTTCCAAGTTGATGATGTGATCTCTCAAATGCATGTTGGGCTGTTGAAGCTGGCTTGCCATTACTCTGAGACTTTGTAGTTGCACTTCAATGGGCAAGATTGCTTCCTTACCAAATACTAGATGATACGGTGTGAATCCCAAGGATGTACGAAATGAAGTTCTGTAGGCCCATAAAGCTGGTAGTAGATACTTATCCCAGTCTCCTGGATGATTGTTTACCTGCTTCGTAATAATTTTAGAAACCATTCCATTTACCTTTTCAACTAGGCCATTACATTAAGGGTAATATGGTGAAGAGTGCCTCCTTGTAATGCCCAGTTTCTGCATTAATTCTCCTACCAAGTCTGCTCTGAAACCTGGCCCTCTATCAGAGATGATCTCTAAAGGTGTGCCAAACCTATAGCATATGTGCTCGTAGATAAATTTAGCTACCTCTACCGCTGTGATTCTAGTGGTGGATGTAGCCTCTGCCCATCTAGTCATGTAGTCGACCCCCATGATAATGTAGAATTTTCCTGAGTTGGCCCTAGGTAATGGGCCAATGGCATCGATACCCCATTTTTCAAATGGTCCATATGAGAGAATAGGTGTCTGTGGTTCAGGCATAAGTGACCTAGTGCCGGCTTTTTTACACAACTTACACATTTTGCACCAATGGTGTACATCATGGTTGAGGCTAGGCCATATGAAGCCTGCCTGCAAGATTTTCCTACTTGTTATGTCTAGGGCAAAGTGACCACCACAAACCCCGTCGTGACAGCTAGCAATTACTCCGGTGATTTCGTGAGAGAGAGGGACCTTCCTGAGTATTTGGTCCTTACCCTTACAGTACAAACCATCATTGATGAGTCGATACCTTGTGGCCTTCCGCGTCAGCCATTGCTTCTGTCCCTTTGTTAAATCTGATGGGCATTCCCCTGTTTCCAAAAAATGCATGATGTCAGGCAAGGCATCACTTCCTTGAAATAGAGGGAGCTTTAGTTTTATTGCTCCAACCACCACTTCCTGTAGTCTTTCACTTGCTAGGGCATCTGCTTCTTGGTTTTGAGCCCTTGGGATATGGTGTATTTGAACTTCTTCAAACTTACCCAACAAGGTTTTTACACCACTTAAGTGAGTCCTTAAACTAGGATTCTTGCATGTCCATGCTCCATTTACTTGCCTTACCAGAAGTAGAGCATCCCCAAATACATTAAGGCGTTGTACACCTTGCGAGATGCACCATTGTAGACCCTTGGTTAGTGCTGCATTCTCAGCTTCATTGTTAGAATGTGAATCTAACAATTGGCCCAACGAAAATACCTTTGTCCCTTTGTCATCAAAGACCACTATGCCTGCAGCTGCTTTGTCGGACGCTCGCTTGTAGGCTCCATCAAAGTAGAGAGAGTATGCTCCTTCTACCATCGGTGGTACTGGAGGTAATCGGACTTCTCCTTCCTTAGATTTCTTCTCCTTCCTTTCAAAGACTTGGTAGGTCATGAGTCCCTGTACAGTGTAGTCAAACTCTTGCAGACGAACTAGCCATTTAGTAATTCTAGCAGACACATCCATGTGTTGTACAACATAGGGAAATATTTCATCCGTGGTTAGAATCACAAATTGCTTAGGCAGCAAATATGACCTAAACTTTGTAGTTGCAAATCTAAGAGCTAGGACTAAGTGTTCCACATGGGTGAAACCTTTCTCTCCTGCTGTCATCATTCGACTAGAGAAGTAGATTGGCCTCATGAAAGATGTCGTCGTATCCTTTTGGAGTAGCACACCCCCCAATGAGTCATCACCAACACTTGAGGTGACATAGAATTTTTCATCCCACTTAGGTGGTGAGATAGTTGGCAAAGTGGCTAAGACCTCCTTTACCTTGTTGTAGTGATGTTCGCTTTCCTCGTCCCAAGTGAAAGTTGATCTTTGAGTGAGTTGTTGCAGTGCTAGAACAAGTTGTGATAGTAGATGTATGAATCTACTTAAGTACCTCACCTTTTGTAGAAAAGAGACCAGTTGACGTGTGGTTGTTGGTGAAGGTAGGGCTATGAGTGCGGACACCTTACTTGGGTCGGCGTTGATACCTTTTGCTAAAATTTCATGGCCTAGTAGAATGACTTTACTCTCCCCAATGTGGCATTTATCCACATTTAATTGCCCACCTAGGCTCTACAACCTGGCCAAACCTTCAGTTACCTTTTCTAAATTTGAAATACGGGAGCTATATATACAAAAATCATCAATGAACACTCTTATGGATGTTCCAAAGAACAGTTGAAAAACATATGTGACATATATTTGGAATGTGGCAGGTGCATTTGTGAGACCAAATGGCATAACCCTGTATGCAAAACAACCCCATGGCGTGATAAAAGTGGTTTTTAGCTGATCTTCCAAGGCTATGCGTATTTGAAAGTATCCAGAATAACCATCACAGACAGTATAGCATTCAAAACCCGCTACTTCATTCAGAATTTCATCCAAGAAAGGGAGAGGAAAGTGGTCTCTCTTTGTAGCTGCATTTAGTGGTTTGTAGTCAACACAGACCCTCCACTTACCATTCTTTTTAGGCGTCACCACTACGGGTGACACCCATTCTGAGTTTTCTACAAGATAGATGAATCCCGCCTCCAGCAGTTTCCTTAACTCGGTCAAGAGTGCCTTTTCTTGTATGACCCCCAATCGTCGTAGCTTTTGCACAACTGGTTTTACCCCTTCCTTCAGCTTAATATGATGTTCCACCATTGTAATGCCTGTGATTCTTTCATAGTTGTCAATGAACAGGTTAGGAAATCCCATCAACATTTGCAAAAAACTATCTTTCTCCTCAAGTGTTAATTCCGTAGACAACATACCCTTCAACCTACTTCCTCCTAGGCCAGGTGATTTGCTCTCCTGTTCATTGGGTTGCCCTTTTGGTGATGGATCACCAGTTGTGCTTACTCTTTCTGGATCCTTCATAATGATACCCATCACATCAATGGAACTCTCACTTTCATCGGTGGATATGGTCTCCTCCTCAGAACTAAAATATTCGCTAGTGGTTTCATCTGCCGATGTTTCCAGATTCATTTGCTTCTGCTTGCCAATCCTCATGTCGTAGTAGATTGTCTCCCCTTTCTTACCGGTCATGCGTAGAAGGCCAGTACCCCAGTCCTGTTTTGTCTTCATGGCCATCAACCATGGCCTTCCCAAAATTAGTGGATAGCCCTCCCCCTTAGTAGGCATCACAAAAACATCTACCTCTACCTCAGTGTTGAAAGCTTTGATTTTTACGGCACTTACCACACCCACACACTTAACGTTTGCGTTGTTTGCCATCTTTGCCTTGCATGGAGAAGGCCTGTCAACCTTGAGCCCTAATTGAAGCATCATAGCTTCGCTCATTACACAGATTTGTGCACCTCCATCAATGTAGGTGTTTCCAACCCTCTTTCCTTTTATGTTTACGTCGACAATTGGAAGGATGTCATCCATGTTGCATCCCGAAATTGCTCCGGCTACCTTTGTTTTGGAGCGTCTTGTACTTACCATTTTAGACCATTGTCGCATTACTTTTGGTGCAAGATGTAGCAGTTGTGGCCATGTAATCTTCGGTCCTTACTCTGCCACATCCAATGTTAGATCATAGGGCTTAGAACTTTCCCCTAGCTGGAAGTTGGTGATGCCCAATTTCCGTCATGGCCTAGATGGCCTCTTGCTAGTTTCTTCTCTCATGCTTCTCTCATCATCTGATTGTGTAGCTTTCTCCCTCCTAGCTCTTTTCACAGTCATGGCTTCAAGTGGTTCTAAAAAGGTTACCTTCTCCTTACCCTTGTCCCTCTCCTTTGCTCTGGGTGGATCCACTACTATGGCTTTTCCTTTCTCTTCTAGCCTTACGATGTTTACAGGGCGATCAGGTGGTGGGGCTGGTGGAAGAGGTGGGATGGATGCTTGTAGTGGTGTCTGGGGTGGACGTAGAATTTTTGTTGGTGGGGGTGGTGCTCGGGGTGGGGGTGTTCTTTCTCTACGGGGTGACAATTGGTTCCTCCTACCTCCTCTATTATAGTTTTGTCGTGGTTTGGGACAGTAGTACATATCGTGACCGTCTTCTCCGCAGTTGTAGCAATGATACTCCCTGTTTTGTCGTCGTGCTCTTCCAGGTTCTTGATCTCTTTCTTGACTCCTCCCTTGCTGTATTAAGTGGACAGACAAATTCTACAGTTGGTCAGTAATATGGGCCAACATATCTTGTTGGTCATCTCTTACCCCAAGAGCCGGTGGTGGTGGTGGTGGAATGGTGGTTGTCGTAGTTCCTGGTCGACGCGTTGTTCCTGATTCTGTTGACTCAGTTTCTTTGGCTTTCATTCGCAGCTTCTTGTCTTTAAGGCGAGCAATCTCAACGGCTAACTCGTATGTAGCCGGGAATCTACCTTTCACCTTCTCCTTGAGAAGCGTCCATAAGCCATGCGTGAACCGATCATTTTTTAGGAAATCAAGTGCAGCTTCCCCCCTAGCCAGTGACTCAACCCACCGTTCCCACAAATCCACAAATTTGGACTCATAGGTGGCATATTCTAAAAGACCCTCCTGCTTCAAGTCTCTCAACTTGTCCCACAACTTTTCTGAAGTGGTACCTCCCCCAAAGCCCCTCTTAAAAGCGGTTTTTAAGGGTTCCCAGTCATCCTTGGTTGCTTGTGTAAGTGCATTGTACCATGATCTATCTTCTAGCTTCATGAGATGCTTAAAGATTCTAACCCGGGATTCATCCGTATCTTTGTTGCTCACTACACATTCTACTTCAAAGTCATCTAGGAAGTCTGTTACCAAATCCTCCCCCTTCTTTCCTTTAAATGTTGTAAATGCTACACTTGCCATGATTACTGACAGAGAGCTAGAAAGAAACACTGCTTAACTTGCAAAAGTTTTTTTCTTCTTTACAAGGAGGCGTGTATACCCTCTTATACTGGGACATAGATTAAAACTTCAAACGGTACATTGCCTTGTACCAAAGGTAAGACAAATGGTTGATCTGATGCCAGAACCTCCAAAAACCGCTCCCCACCCGGCATGGTGTCAATGACGTGCTGGTAGTGAGCCTTCAAATCCAGTATTACCTTGATTGAGCGTACACGTGTTGGTATGTGTGATCTGTCTTGAGGTAGGTTGTATTGATTCATGTGAAGCTTAGAGGTGCTTAGTCACTGTCCAAGTTTGTGGGAGAGGGTGGTGTTCTTTCCTGAAACAAACTCAGTAGATCCCTAGTTACTCTAGTGAGAGTGTGAGCCAATGCTTCCGTTATCTGTGCTGCAGCATCAGATGTGACATGAAAACCACTACGGGTGACACCCATTCTGAGTTTTCTACAGGATAGATGAATCCCGCCTCCAGCAGTTTCCTTACCTCGTCCAAGAGTGCCTTTTCTTGTATGACCCCCAGTCATCGTAGCTTTTGCACAACTGGTTTTACCCCTTCCTTCAGCATTGTAATGCCTGTGATTCTTTCATAGTTGTCAATGAACAGGTTAGGAAATCCCATCAACATTTGCAAAAAACTATCTTTCTCCTCAAGTTTTAATTCCGTATACAACATACCCTTCAACCTACTTCCTCCTAGGCCAGGTGATTTGCTCTCTTCTTCATTGGGTTGCCCATTTGGTGATGGATCACCAGTTGTGCTTACCCTTTGTGGATCCTTCATAATGATACCCATCACATCAATGGAACTGTCACTTTCGTCGGTGGATGTGGTCTCCTCCTCAAAACTGGAAGATTCGCTAGTGGTTTCATCTGCCGATGTTTCCAGATTCATTTGCTTCTGCTTGCCAATCCTCATGTCGTAGTAGATTGTCTCCCCTTTCTTACCGGTCATGCGTAGAAGGCCAGTACCCTAGTCCTGTTTTGCCTTCATGGCCATCAACCATGGCCTTCCCAAATTAGTAGATAGCCCTCCCCCTTAGTAGGCATCACAAAAACATCTACCTCTACCTCAGTGTTGAAAGCTTTGATTTTCACGGCACTTACCACACCCACACACTTAACTTTTGCGTTGTTTGCCATCTTTGCCTTGCATGGAGAAGGCCTGTCAACCTCGAGCCCTAATTGAAGCATCATAGCTTCGCTCATTACACAGATTTATGCACCTCCATCAATGTAGGTGTTTCCAACCCTCTTTCCTTTTATGTTTACGTCGACAATTGGAAGGATGTCATCCATGTTGCATCCCGAAATTGCTCCGGCTACATTTGTTTTGGAGCGTCTTGTACTTACCATTTTAGACCATTGTCGCCTTACTTTAGGTACAAGATGTAGCAGTTGTGGCCATGTAATCTTCGGTCCTTGCTCTGCCACATCCAATGTTAGATCATAGGGCTTAGAACTTTCCCCTAGCTGGAAGTCGGTGATGCCCAATTTTCGTCGTAGCCTGGATGGCCTCCTGCTAGTTTTTCCTCTCATGCTTCTCTCATCATCTGATTGTGTAGCTTTCTCCCTCCTAGCTCTTTTCACAGTCATGGCTTCAAGTGGTTCTAAAAAGGTTACCTTCTCCTTACCCTTGTCCCTCTCCTTTGCTCTGGGTGGATCCACTACTATGGCTTTCCTTTCTCTTCTAGCCTTATGATGTTTACAGGGCGATCAGGTGGTGGGGCTGGTGGAAGTGGTGGGATGGATGTTTGTAGTGGTGTCTGGGGTGGACGTAGAATTTGTGTTGGTGGGGGTGGTGCTCGGGGTGGGGGTGTTCTTTCTCTACGGGGTGACAATTGGTTCCTCCTACCTCCTCTATTATAGTTTTGTCGTGGTTTGGGACAGTAGTACATATCGTGACCTTCTTCTCCGCAGTTGTAGCAATGATACTCCCTGTTTTGTCGTCGTGCTCTTCCAGGTTCTTGATCTCTTTCTTGACTCCTCCCTTGCTGTATTAAGTGGACAGACAAATTCTACAGTTGGTCAGTAATATGGGCCAACATATCTTGTTGGTCATCTCTTACCCCAAGAGCCGGTGGTGGTGGTGGTGGAATGGTGGTTGTCGTAGTTCCTGGTCGACGCGTTGTTCCTGATTCTGTTGACTCAGTTTCTTTGGCTTTCATTCGCAGCTTCTTGTCTTTAAGGCGAGCAATCTCAACGGCTAACTCGTACGTAGCCGGGAATCTACCTTTCACCTTCTCCTTGAGAAGCGTCCATAAGCCATGCGTGAACCGATCATTTTTTAGGAAATCGGGTGCAGCTTCCCCCCTAGCCAGTGACTCAACCCACTGTTCCCACAAATCCACAAATTTGGACTCATAGGTGGCATATTCTAAAAGACCCTCCTACTTCAAGTCTCTCAACTTGTCCCACAACTTTTCTGAAGTGGTACCTCCCCCAAAGCGCCTCTTAAAAGCGGTTTTTAAGGGTTCCCAGTCATCCTTGGTTGCTTGTGTAAGTGCATTGTACCATGATCTATCTTCTAGCTTCATGAGATGCTTAAAGATTTTAACCCGGGATTCATCCGTATCTTTGTTGCTCACTACACATGCTACTTCAAAGTCATCTAGGAAGTCTGTTACCAAATCCTCCCCCTTCTTTCCTTTAAATGTTGGAAATGCTACACTTGCCATGATTACTGACAGAGAGCTAGAAAGACACACTGCTTAACTTGCAAAAGTTTTTTTTCTTCTTTACAAGGAGGCGTGTATACCCTCTTATACTAGGACATAGATTAAAACTTCAAACGGTACATTGCCTTGTACCAAAGGTAAGACAAATGGTTGATCTGATGCCAGAACCTCCAAAAACCGCTCCCCACCCGGCATAGTGTCAATGACGTGCTGGTAGTGAGCCTTTAAATCCAGTATTACCTTGATTGAGCGTACACCTGTTGGTATGTGTGATCTGTCTTGAGGTAGGTTGTACTGATTCATGTGAAGCTTAGAGGTGCTTAGTCACTGTCCAAGCTTGTGGGAGAGGGTGGTGTTCTTTCCTGAAACAAACTCAGTAGATCCCTAGTTTCTCTAGTGAGAGTGTGAGCCAATGCTTCCGTTATCTGTGCT
Organism: Adiantum capillus-veneris; assembly: GCF_014529385.1. Classification (NCBI taxonomy): domain Eukaryota; kingdom Viridiplantae; phylum Streptophyta; class Polypodiopsida; order Polypodiales; family Pteridaceae; genus Adiantum; species Adiantum capillus-veneris. The sequence goes on along the minus strand of NC_140936.1, from coordinate 146,718,629 downwards.
GCAGCATCAGATGCGACTTGAAAACTGACTGTGATAATTACCTCGGTGACTTGAGTTACCCGATTCTCAAAGTAGAATAGTGTATATTCTCTATTGTGTAGAGCTCCTTCCATTTTGTTGTTGTGGGTTGGTTGTAGGTTGCGGACATGGTTTCGACCTTCTCCTTCTTCTTCTTGGCACTTGGCCTATGTATATCCACTGGGTTTGGCGTGTTGGTTGACTCTCCCACTGCAAATCAATTACCGTTATGCCTGGCACTCGAGCTTCGATGGAGATGCGGTGTTCGTCTAGTTGTGCTTGGAGCTCTTCTTCTTCTGTCGTCCAATTAGCAAATCCTGCTAGCCATTCATCCATTCACAATAGTTTAAGGGTTTCAGTCTTGTAAACTGAAGGGTTTCATGAAAAGATCCTCAGTGGGGACACCAAATGACGGGAGCAAAGCGAACCCCGAACCCCGACGGCCTCTAAAACACCGGGGACCGAATGGCGCGCCTCGAGGCTGTCATGGTAAAGCAAATAGAGGGCACCATCTAGCTTCAGCGGCTAGGACGCAAAAAACACACCACCATAACAAAGTTTTCATCCAAGAGAGATGGATGCTTGGGAGTAATGATGAGAAGGAAAGGGAATGAGATCAAGTGTGAGAGAGAGAGAGAGAGAGAGAGAGAGAGAGAGAGAGAGTGAGGGAGGGGGTATAGCGGCTTAGTACTTAGGCACCACAAAAGGATGGCGAATCCGCACACCCTTCACACATACACAAGCGCACTCCAAAACACAAGACTAGGTGGCGATTCGGCACACCTCACATGGGCAAAACATTGCAAGAAAACATACTCACAAAACCTCAAGCTTTATTTAGAGAATTAGGCGATGAAATGGGGAGCATAGGGTAGGGGAATGAGAAGGGATAGAGTGGTAGAGCACATGGCGGATAGGTGGGAGTTGATGGCGAAGACTCGCACAAGGATTATGGCCATCATCCTTCATTTAGTTGCCCTTCCTCTTCCATAGCCAAGGGTGTAGAGGTCATGCTCAAGACAAGCATGGTGATTGCGGTGATGGTGATGGTGTGGGTGTGTGTGTGTGTGTGCACTAGGCACACACAGTGCATAGAGTGTTCTTTGGTGATGTTGTGTGTGTCTTTAGTGTGATGGTGACCCCTCTTTATATAGAGGAGGAGGGGGGAGAAATTCTAGAATTTAGAAATGAAGAAATCATTATCTACATAGGCCATGTGACAGTGGGCCCCACTTGTCTGGTTGTGTGTATATGTGCCAGAATAGCAGTCTCATGAGAGAGAGACTAAGAGAGAGAGATGGATTGATGAAAAAAAAGTGAGAGGTGACATGGAGAATAAAGTAATTACAAGAGGGGAGAGAGGGGAGTGTGTTCAGAGGTGAATCTGTGTGCAGATGTGTGTGAACACAAGAAAAATCAAGTAACCACCGGGTGGGGATGGGTCTGTGGGCACCTTTTTCAGTGAAACTGAGTGTGTGTGAGTGTGGGGGAGGTTATTTAGCTACAAGACAAGAGACATGGCGCCCTTTAGAGAGAGAGGGGGATATTTCGGTCATGGGATATGATAGGAGAGAGAAAGAGGGGGTGGGGTATACTAATTTGGAAGATAGGGTAAGTTGCATGTGAGTTAGGGTGCATTATTGGTGAGTTATAATGCATTATTGGTGAGAGGTGGGGTAGCTTTAGGGGAGAGAGAAAGGAGAAAGGACAAGGGGAAGAGAGAGGGGGTTGACCTTTTGAGTGGAGGAGAGGAAAAGCGACACTCGGCGGGGCAACAGTGAAGAAAAAGGAGGCAAGGTGGGGATGGGCTACCCTGCAGGCATGAGGTGGCCTATTTTACCTTTCTTATATATTTACATAATCATACTTTATTTTTTCCTTACTTTTTCCAATGCTTTTTTATCACTCCCTCCCTAAGAGGGGGTTTTCATGGGGTGGGGACAAGAGAAGAGGGGTATGGGAGCTTGGCTTGTGAAAATCCCCCATCAACGTCTATTGGGTTGCAAGATTGCTGCTTGTTGGCCAGCGTCAGAGTCCGACGAGTTATAATTGGCAACAACTCGATCTATAATAGATGGATCGAACTCGCCAAATTCGCGAACGTGCTACAAAGAAACACGTCTTGTCCGTCGCACAGGATGCTTGCATTGATTACAAGGACATAAGACCCTCGTTGAGAGATAGGTGTTTCGGTTGGACGATCCCACATCCTCGTCACTACTCATAATGAGGATAAAAATCTTATAACCTGGACAAAAAATTTAATATTCTATTGGCATTCTTTGTCTTTTCTCTCTCTCTCTCTCTCTCTCTCTCTCTCTCTCTCTCTCTCTCTCTCTACCTCACATTCTCTAGTCATGTCCAATCCCCGCACACCTCGGTCTAGAGGTGCACGGAGATCAGAACCACCGGGTTATAATCTCGTCTTTATTGGTCAATACCTATATTTGTGGGTACAAGAAATCTACAGACCCACGTCTACATGATACTGCATGTAGTGGACAAAACCCCTTTGCCTCTTCTCTAGCTGTAGCACTTCAGAGAATCTTAACATCTTTTCACAATAGATCTTTTCACTGTTCGTCTAACTCTAAACCCTAAACCGTAAGTAATTCTTGCGTGGACTCGATCAAACGTAAATAAGCGTAAATCTAAATAAACATAAATCTAACTAAAAATAAACCTAAATCTAATTTAACGTAAGTCTACATCTAACCTAATCTTTAACGTCTTTTGGGATAGTTTCCTACGACGTTAAAACTCTCTTCTTCTTGTGTGTGTGTGTGTGTGTGTGTGTGTGTGTGTGTGTGTGTGTGTGTGTGTGTGTGTGTGTGTGTGTAAACCTAAATAAACCTAAGTCTAATCTAATATAACATAAATCTAAATCTAACGTAAATTATGTTATATTAAAAAAAAAGAACTAAACTAACAGGGATTATAAGAACCTTAAAACTGATTTAACACATAATTTTTCACATAACTCGGCACGAGTTGGCATTCTCATCACTAAAGATGTGAGAGTTAACTTCCGGCGGTGACGCTGCCTCATCTCCATCCACATCTGGCGACAGCAATTGGCCCTTTGGACCGTTCTTGCTCTTGTTACTAACTTTGAAGTTGCTGTTGAATGACTAGAGGTTGTCTAGATGGTCATTGTCGGGGATGTAGTGACTCTTGCCGCCCAGAAGATCCACCTTCTTCCCTATATTTTGAAGACATTTCATCAGTACTTTTGGATCGACGGAGCCCACCATGAGTGAAGGCAGCAATACCCTATATTCCATTGAGGGCTTTCTTCACCCGCTTCATGCAGGCATCGCAATCTATGGAGACCTAAATCTAATCTAATTTAACTTAAATAAACCTAAATCTAATTTAACGTAAAACTACATCTAACCTAATCTTTAACGTCTTTTAGGATAGTTTCCTACGACGTTATAACTCTCTTCTTCTTGTGTGTGTGCGCGGGTGTGGATGTGTGTGCCAATAAAAAGAGATAAATGGTATAACCTTTCTATCACCCATGCCACATATGATATATTGGTTATGCCATTTCCCTCTTGAATAATAGGTCTTGAGTTCAACTCCTCGTCGGCTAGATCTTTAGGTCTTTTAATTTTAATTAGTTTCCTACGACGTTAAATTAGTTTCTCTCTCTTTCTCTCTCAATGTGTGTGCGTTTTTTTGTTTATGCATGTTTTCTCTCTCTTTTCCTCTCTCAATGTGTGCGTTTTTTGTTTATGCATGTTCTCTCTCTCTTTTCCTCTCTCAATGTGTGCGTTTTTTGTTTATGCATGCTCTCTCTCTTTTCCTCTCTCAATGTGTGTGTGCATTCTTTGTTTATGTATGTGTGTGTGTGTGTGTGTGAGTTTTTGTTTATGTTTGTACTCTTTCTCTCTCTCTCTCTCTCTCTCTCTCTCTCTCTCTCTCTCTCTCTCTCTCTCTCAAAAACACTATGTGTGTGTGTGTGTGTGTGTGTGTGTGTGTGTGTGTGTGAGAGAGAGAGAGAGAGAGAGAGAGGGAGAGAGAAAGAGGGGAAGGGAACATGAGAGTGAGGAGAGGGAAGGAGCATACCTGGCTCTCCTTCCTCTCCTCGTGTGTGTGTGTGTGTGTGTGTGTGTGGAGAAGAAAGAGAGAGAGAGAGAGAGAGAGAGAGGGAGAGCGTTACCTGCTCCTTGCTTGAGGGCGCCGAAAAACTCAGATCTGAGATCTGAGTTTTTGGGCGCTCTCTGTTATTTTTTTTAGCCCAGCCGGCGTCACTATGAGCGTCGCAAATTTACTTGCGACGCTCATAGCGACGTTGGGAATTTTTTTTTTGAGCGTCGCTAATATGAATAGCCTCTTGTAGTGTATGGCACGGTGTAAACTTATACTAAATCTGCAAGAGAGATTGCACTGGTAGTTCAAAAGGGGCATGAATTTGCATGCTGCTCCAAATAAATTTGTGTTAAACACTAGGGCCCATAACACCTAGTGTGCATGCATTTAACACAAACAGATCCAAACCTCAATCCCATGACGAGACTTTCCACATGGCGTACATGAAAGCCTTGCAACATAAGTTGGACCATAACAGAATGTGAAAGTTTAGTCACACCTAGGTACCAACCATGAGACATTCTCATGAACGTAGCATACTTGTCTATAACCCTCCATTAAGGTGGTTTCATAGCACTTGTAATCACAACAATTCTGTACTAAGTATCTGACAATTTTTTGCCACTGAAATGGTTCCCAATACAGTGTGCCAAATGGTCTAATAAACGGATGTGACCAACACGTTGAGACTTCGTCACGACACATCATTAGTAATTAGGCACCAATGTCAGTCCCATAGACTCATATACACGACATGTGGAATATGTCTCAAGTAAGGATGGCAAAGAAAGCGACATTCATCAAGCACAAATTGTGCTTGTGTGTGGAGATAATTATGAACACTTTGCGACGCGAGTGAGAGGGACCCTCATTATCATTGCTCCACAGTGGCTAAACCAAACTCCTTGAATTCCTAGACCATGTTGTGTCCCTTATGACAATGTGTGCCAAACAGAACCGTACCATGTAGGTATGTAACTGTTTCAACAAGATTCGAAACCCATTACGATATCTGGATGAACAAGGAAGGGAGAAAATAACAATATTTTCTCAAAATGCTATGCTCATCCATGACCTTGTCATTTGGCCAAAGAGCAAGTTGGATGAAAACCTTCTAGCTCAAAAATCCCGGTTACATGACGCAAACAAACTTAATTGGAAAGGAAAATAAATCCAAAAAACATGTACTTACCACAAGGTGGAAATTACATGATACTTACCCGGAAGTCAAGTACAACCCTTAACCTGTAATCGTACCATAGCAAAATTTCTTTGACCTCATAATCACTAAAAGTAGAGATTAGTGAAGATAAAGAAATTGAACTTGTAACCCTCGGTGTTTCCTTGGCAATCCAACCCGTTAATAGTTGAAGGGTCCTGCTCTTATGCGGCCTTGCCGAGCATTCTGACTACCTTCCTCAAACCTATGCATCCCTTGGATATGTGGTGAAGAAAAAATCCGCCAACCTCATTGCAAACTGTCTTTACTGGACCGCAATCCAAGCCATGAATAGATCTTGAGATCCATGGTGTCCCAAAACTCGTCCTCTTTGCCGTGGTTTCACTCATCGAATTGAGTCCCAAATTTAAGGTAGAAATGGCCCTTGGTCTTGGTCCGGAGTGTGCTTTTTATCGTCACCACTGCCTGGTGGGTCTTTGAAAAAGTTATGCAAAAAATTGTCGAACGTCAGGGTGCATCGCTACGAAAGGTGTGCAACCATACACAGTGAATTCGCTTCAAACGCCCTTTAGACTACATATGTACTTGAAGGGGTGTGGGCCAGTGGTGGGCACACACCCTTAATCAATTAAAGGTTCCCAAACCTTGGACAAAAGGTGTGAAAATACCTTCTCGTGTAGCGATGGCGTATCCTCAGTAGCACCCTCCTCACCAAACTGCTCGCGTTGTCGCTTGCAATGGTTGTATGCATGCAGGCAAGAAATGATAATTGGCCAGCATTTCAAGGCAAATATGTTTGGCTCTAATCCCGCCCCGTTTGGCGTTGGTCGTTGCTACGATCTTGGCTGCTCGACAAGGAGTGGTACTTGCACTGTTGTCCGCTCCATCCTCCTCCATGCAAGAAGTCATACAAGTCATGCATGCTTGCATGCAATCCTTCTTGCAACATTACCATAAAAAAATGTCCTCCTCCCTAACGAGAGCCATGCTTTGCCATGCCAAGGTCCACAAATGAGAGAGGTAGAGAGATTGAGATTGAGAGGGAGAGAGACGAAGAGAGAGAGAGAGAGAGAGAGAGAGAGAAAACCATGCTTAGAAGGAAAGATAAATCCATGTATTCTCCTCTGTCATGGCTCCACCCTCCTTCTTCCTCTCCACCTTGCTCTGATACCAATGTGAGACCTAGGAGCTACGCAATGAAGATTCTCCACCCAACCTCCCATTATATAGCCGTTGGCCACTGAATAGAATCTCCCGTCCGCCTGAGTCCTACTCGCCTATGTTTTCCCTTGGCATGACAATGAGCATACATTTCCTGTATCAAGCAACATCAAGAACTTTTGGTGCAAATATGCTACACCCCGCTCAAATAGTACGCAATTACTATGCATACTTAACAATATTACTCCATATTGAATCTACTTGTGAATATCCTTAGAATGTTCTAGATCAAACACCATTAAGATCACATAGCATTGATGGGCTCCGCAATATACTAGAGCTTCACCTGAAGCATAGTGCGGCACCCACATCTCATAGACTTTTAGCAAATTAAGCTCGTTACTGGAAAGCATTAAAGAAATCTGAATACCTTGTATTGGCAGCTAGGACATCACTGACATAATCATCAATAGGAATAGCATCCAGATCCAACCACATTTGGCACATTTTCCAAGGAAATAAAAAAACCATGTGCACTTTATGCAGTATCAGGGATGATTTACCGTCATCACCCCCTCTAGCTTCATAGCCATCACAAAAAACCTTGGGACTCTCTGGACCTATATCATCAGAAGAATTTTTACATGTTGGAATTTCAGCTTGATCATGAAAAACAGCTTTATCCTGTAGATCTTCATCCATAGCATCCTCGGGAAAATCACCCTTGGAAGTCTCAACATTCATCCAAACTGTAGGAGTTATCTCCTCTTGCAGCCCATGTACAAGCATAGATGTAGAATCCCTCTCAATAACCTGTTCACAATCAGCATGCTCTAGGCAATCTTCATACTCATCCTTGTCACCTTCTACTTCCTCATCTACATCCTTGATACTTAGCAATCCATCATAGCACTGTAAAGGCTCATCTGGAACCCCCTCTGAAGAGGTACACGCATCACAAAGATCTTCTATACTGTTATAATTATCTCCTTTAGATCTAGACAAGAAATCATTAATTATGGCATCTTTTTCCATAATAGGAATATCTGCAAACATATTGTTAGTAGAAATCATACGTTCATTGACATCCTCAGTCTCATCCTGTGCTAGGTCCACAATCTTGGTCACTTCATCAGCTACTGTGTATATGATAGCTTTATTTATGCTATCATCTGCTACAAAAATGTTGTCTTGCTCCTCTATAGTGCTGATATTTTTAGAAATCTCCTGTAGAGGCACATTTGCTTGATGAACTCCTTCAAAATAACCATGTCAAGGTCAGTAGGTTTTGAACCACTTGTTGTACAGTTTATGTCTTCACTGCAACCATTATTGGAGGTAGCATCCATGCAAGCAATGTTCGGAGAAAAATCATATAGGTCTATTTCAGCTTGAATTCATCATTTACCTTTTCTTCATTACTCAAAATATGCTCCTCTGAAACTGAATCTTCTACTTCCAGGTCAGCATTTTCTTTGGTTTTGCTTCTTGCAAAAATATGCTCCCAGAATTCATCATAGTTGAGGAACTACATCTGATCCCCTTCACCTTTACTAAAAACAACCTGGCTTCATTGAGTAATGTCTTTTATTTCCATATCTAGAATCCTTGGAGTTTCATAAATAAATTCCTCTGCAAAATAGTCCTAGCGGGTGGGATATGCTTCTACCAGTTCTTGAACCTGCTTTTTATAATCTGAGTTTATAACCTCTTCAAAAGCTCCAATCGTTCCATTTTTTGGAACATTTCGGCTCTTCATCTCGGCTTCATAACATGCAATAAAACCTTCTGGATTATATCCCTAAAAATTATGATACTGCTCCCATACAGCATCAAGTGCTAGCTCTACAGCATCATCAATCTGCTTTTTTATTTTCATGGCTTTCGCTGCCTACAGACATCCCTGAACTAGTTCCATCATGTTTGGCAAATCTGTAACTGCTAAATTTTTATCAAATCCGTTGGAATTGAAATCATCAATTGTTCTCGCATCTCCATCTTTACCTCCCACCCCGGTTTGTTTTGTGTCGGGTTCACCAAAGATATCGCGGAATATGTGTTCGAAACGTGAGCCGGGCAGGCACCGGGCCTCTTGCTGTGGAAGGTGTGAAAGACAGAGAACAGCAAACACTAAAAGCTCTAGCACTCACCGTAATCATCAAATAATTGAGTAAATCTTTAGTTACAACTCAACCGATAGCCAAGGAGGGATGTTAGCAGTACCGTCACTTGGATTAATTGAAAACTAGGAGTTTAAGCTCCCTTTACAATTATCTGGGCCGTTAACGACACCAGGATTTACCAAGATTAGGTACCGATTGCTCGTCAGTAGACAAAAAAAATTCAGTGTTGAATTTCTAGAATCGATTGCTATCATTCGCTTTAGGTCTTTGGTTAGGTCAAAAACGAGGTTTGAGAACCTTGCTCCGAGCGAGTTCCCTTACACTTGCTTCGACTGAGCTTCTTATACCTTTTTCAATCTCCTTCTTGATTTGACCGTCCAAGCTCTCCCTTGCTTAGCGAGCTCCTCCTTGTAAACTTTTCTCTTTGCTATGCACTTTCTCCAGCTCCTCGATGCTTTGGTTGGATAATGCACGCGCGCGCGCGCGAGAGAGAGAGAGAGAGAGAGAGAGAGAGAGAGAGAGAGAGAGAGAGAGAGAATGTCCCCTTTCTCCTTATGTCCGAGAGAAAGCTTCCCTCTTTGATCTATTTCCCAACGAGAGTCCCCTCCTTGCCGTCGCTCTTTCCCCTCTTCTTTCTTCCCCTTTCTTCTTTCTTCTTCTTCTTCTTTTCTTTCTTTTTCTTCTTCTTCCTTTCTTTCCTTCTCTTCTTCTTCTTTCTTTCCTTCTCTTTCTCTTCTTTCTTTTTCTTCTTCTTTCTTTCTTTCCTTCTCTTTCTCTTCTTTTTTTAATTATGTTTTTTTGTTTTTATAACAATATCTTCATGAATTTTATTGTCCATACGAGCATCTCAAACAATGCCAAAAATACCCAGCGCAGCACTACCGACAAGCCCTATTATCTCATCAAGTCGAACTCTGCCTGACAAGCCGTAAATCCCTTTAGACTTCTCAAACTGCTTAAAATGCATACAAACCCTACTGAGAAGGCTGTAAAATTACCAGATGGTACACCAACCGAGCGGACCAGACTGATACGGAATCTGCCCCCCTGGTGAATATTTAACGGCCAATATCTTGACAATCGTAAATCCGATCACTGATCTGAAAATTTCAACACGCTCTACAAAGTGAGCACTTCAGGAGTTTTTCATATGATGGTATGGACATCAAAGTGACTGCACATATGTACATATCGATGCATGGTTCATCAAATAAAGGAGTGCCCATTCTCTAGAGCCAGGGGCTTACCTGGGGCCCACATGTGTACGGGTAGGACAGCGTGTACATAGCGCATCGATTTTTATTATCACGAGTACCAGTGTGTTTTTTCTATAATAATGAGAAGTTGGTGTCCTGTAAAACTTCTCAAGGAAGGTATCCACGGGACGACGACATGAGGTAAGCACCTGCGTTAGATGGCATCTAGTGGCGTCAGGAGGTCGAATGGGGGCAATACTTGCACGTGGATAAGTGAGGACACAACATGGGTGTTTTCTTGTGATGATTATGCAGAAAGCTCATCATGAGGACTATATTTGGGGGCCACTTCACGTGATTGTGGGATGCATTATTGGAAAAAGTTGAGTGCCAGGTGTGCGGATGGATGTAGAAGGGTGACAAAAATGCACTGCGAGGCCAGTCTTTGGCCTATTCGGGGTCCGTTTGAGGTCAACTAAAAGGCCAAAGGTGCCCAAGGAATAAAGTGAAGTGTGGACACTGAAAAACCTAAGGAAAAGACCTGCAAAACATGGAGAGAAGAGGAAGAACAACAACAACTGAGTTTTTGATGTTTTTGGAGCTTGTTTTGGCCATAAATTGCTCATCCGAGGTCGGATTTGAGTACTTTGATATTGTAGACTGGGGCTTTTGGCCGCTTCGGATGCAATGGTGCTGTCCATTTTTCCAAATTCCTCACTTTTACCTTCTATTTTGGTTGTGTAAGTTTCTCTTGTGAGCGAAGCCTCTATTCAAATTTGTGATTGTATCTGGCATATTTCATGCATATTGTGTGAGCTATTTTCCCCATTGATGTTGGCCCAAGCTCAATTGTATCTAAACATCAGAAATTATCCTCTTTTGAGCTGTGTTTTTTGGGTGTGTGTATGTGTGTGTCTCTCTTTGTGTTGAGTGGGCAAATGGATAGTTTCTCTCCTCTCACTCCATCTCTGTGTTCCCTGTCTTGGCCAGGAGGGTTGTGTAAGCCGAGTGGTTCCCAGTGTGTGTGTGTGTGTGTATCATCCGAAGAGTGTGTTTTGGGTCATTATAGAGGCACTGTGTGTGTTTCCATCCCGCTCACATTCTTTTGGTGCCCCTATTGAGGATCTTCTTCGAGTACCTTCAGCTTCGGGATTACAGGTTGTAGATGACAGAGTACAGGTTACATATTATAGGGACAGGTACAAGTACATGTAGTTGGAGTAGAGTGATACAATGGTAAGTGGGAGTCACATGCAGTTGCCTTGAGTATGCATCATTTGGTGCCTGTTTGAGGGCATTGTCTGGTATTGTATGTTACTTGTGGATACTGCCATTGTACGCCTTTGTGGAGCCATACTTGGTTTTATTTGGTAGTCCCAACCATTTTTGAGACTTGGTCTCGAAGATAGTCATTTTTGAGCCTTGACTATACGATATTTGCATAAGCTTTTGTGAGAGGTTCGAGTGAGGTTTTATTGAGCTGGGGGATTCTCAAATGTGAGATCCTTTCGGTGATATAGGTGGCTAGAACACCCTTTTTGTGACCTCACCATAGGCTATGTACTAGTAATTCCTACTTGATGCTCGAGTTCTATTGTTGGTAGGTTATGCATACATATACAGTCTATATTTTGGGTTCTTACTCCTCTACTTATACGGAAACTCTGTCAAAAGTTTTCCAAGTTGTGATGGCTAGTTCTTGGTCTTTTGAGCCATTTATGATGTTATGCTACTGAAATTCTGGCAAAATCAGAGGATAAGTTAGGTGTGCCTTCTTGGGAGCTGCATGGTTGTCTTTAATGGATGATCAAAACGGACCTCAATTCACTCCTTTTCATTTAACACAAAGAATCCAGATAAATGTTCATGTCTCTAGGAATATTTTTTTCCAGTAGCGCATAGTCTTTGTGTTTGGGCCAAGAAGATTAAGAGAGATACTGGAATGCCCTTTGCCTGTTGTAATTTCGATGATTAACTATGAAAACTCATTTGATGTGCATTTGTTTGTCCTTATCTAAAGTTGAGCTCCATTGAAGTTTTTGGGGATTGGGTCAGTAAAAAGTTTGGGTTTTTGCACATGTGATAGAAGGGGTTCTCAATGAAGGGGATCGGGGAGCACCACAGACGGAGAGTGAGAGAGAGAGAAGGAGACACACACACGATGTGGGTGGGGAGACTCCAAAGAGTGAGAAGCCCCCTATACACTTATGCTATGTATAAGGTATACAAGTCAGTGGGCGCCCAGACTCTGGGCGGCCAGGCAAGGCACAGACGCCTATACCCCAACAACCTTCCACTTAAAGGCGACTGTGCCTTTATGCAAGATCTACTAGTGTACAACTAATAGAAGGTGAGATATTCTCTCAACCTATGCCCACTGACTCTCGATGAGCTAGTGCATCTGGCTCTACTGGTAGATAAACATCCCGCTGCAGAAGCCACACAGAGCTAGCTCCAAGCTCTGCAAATAGTCTATAAGAGCTCATGCACTCTTGCAAGTATCGGTCCAATACCTGCAAACCTCCCCTATGCTCTATGTCGAGATCAGTCATTGAACGGTTGATCAACCCTGCTGCAAATGCTCCCACTGCAGCTGCTATGTCGGGCCTCGAGATCAGCATCTCGTACATGAGGACACCGAACGTTGATGCAACCCTCGCAACCTCTGCCACCTCCAACTCAGAACTCAACTCATGGCAATCTTGTCCCCTATCATAGAGACCATGGCACTCTGACTCCGAGCTTTGGAGTGACTCCTCGTGCCCACCACATATCACATGTGTACCAAGAGTATCCATATGTCCTGAATCTGCATCAAGCTCTGGCATAATCATATCAAGAAATGACTCCACAATAGTCGACATCTCAACATCCATGTGAGTCATCTCTGTCATCACCTCTGATGACTCATCCTGCTGTGACTCACTAGAGCTGTCCCGCTCTACCTGTGCATCCGTAGACGCAACCTGCACAACAAGGTCACTGCTCTTCACTCCATGCAAAGCATCCATCAACCCACAAGCAAAAGAGACTTGCCTACTCTCTCGCTCTCTACCTGGCTGCATGATCACAGAGACAACACCGTCTCTCCCGTGATCCACATGCAATGGGTAACCTGTACCACTCTTGGCACCTCTCGCAATCACTAGCGAACTCAAATGCATCACAAAATCTCGCTCTCGTAGCAAAATCTGACATCCACAATCTCTAAGCTGACCAATCCAGATCAAACTCACTGTCAAATCTGGTACATAGCGCACATGTCGTAACAAGTAAGATGCACCACTCGGTAATGACAGTCTCACATCTCCTGCACCTGCTATCGCATGCACCGATCCATCGGTCAAACGTACACTGCCAAGAATCCCGCTAGAATAGTTACAAAACCATGCACGATGCGGCGTGACATGAAACATAGCATCTGCGTCTAGCAACCACTGTGAAGGGAGTGCACTATCCACATGTATAGCATCTAGTGCATAGCTCGAGGTAAAAGTGACATCCCCGTCACTAGTATACTCCGACACTACATGTGCCTCAACTGTCAAAGCAACTGAGTCCATGGCATCACTACATACATCTCTGAGATTGCCATGTCTCCTACGATGTCGCATACAACGAAAACAACGCCGTCTAACGTGTCCAGAATGACCACAATACCAACATGTCACCTGTCGGCGTGCTCGTGAATGTACATGTCTCACACGAGTCCGTGATGACTCAGATCTATCATACATATCATGTAATCTGCGCCAAAGTGCTCTCGAAGTAGTCTCATACATAACAAGAGCATATACAGATTCCGCAAGGTGCAAAGAGAGGGTAGATAGTGCCATCTCCTCTAGCTCCTGCCACTGATCGTCAAACATGGTTGAAGGTCTACCTGCATCACCACTCAATGGTCGATGCAACCCTCGCTGTGTCAATGCATCAAGCATACACTCTCTCCATGCTACAAAGTCTGACCCATCAAACATGCACATTTCGGAGAGATCATAATCTGAGCGATCACCTGTCTCTGCCATGAACACAATGTAGCAAACTAAAAAGCAAAACCACCTCACCAACAACACCTGGAAATTGTCTACAAATATGGCCAGAAACACAATGTAAAACCTGTGAGACACTCCAAAATAGAGCTCCCGCTTGCGATATCGATGCATACACACGCACAAATCTCCCACCTCCAGAGAACACCGCACGCAAATGCTGAGTGCAACCTGCAATCTCTACCTAGATTGCATAAATGATACGCATAAAACTCTTGGGAGAATTTCGCCAGAGTTTCGTCAGTAAAACGGCCACAAAACCAGTAACCAAACTGACTGCACGCTCAAAACCATGAGCAACCAAAGCGCATCAAACCGCACTCCAAATGCATGCACCAATCTCCACACTTTTCATACATCATTGCAAACACCTGCAAATCTAGTACACAAATATCTGTTCTACCTGTGACTGCCAAAAAACATGCTCGAGGCATACATTTCCGAGCTCAAAATGCAATCACATTAGTCTCCGTGAGCATCAAACCACATAAGGCATACATTGTATCCTCCCACCTGTGAGGAAACTTGCAGCAAATATCACTCTCACATCTGAGAGCAAGCCATGTGTGAAATCTTCGACACACAATAAACAACTGCTGCTGCAGAAAATTCAGCGTTCAGAATTTTAAAATTCTGATATGACGAGCACGTCCGGAGCATGCCAAAACCCCAAGGTAGACTCTTGGATCACATGTATCCGAGTCCGGGTGTGAAAGCTATGCCAAAAACTTCCGTTTCGACCCAAAAAACGCAGCATAAACTGCCAAAAGAGGGCTGAAAAATGCAGCTCCTCAACCGTAGCTCGAATGAAGTTTTTGATGGCTCGAATGGCTTCGAAAGGGGGGTATAACGTTAGGACACTTGGTGGAAACACTCTCGGAAAGCTGAATTTGCCGATGCCGAAGTCGAAACCCTGTTTGCACTCTAGAAAGTGCGTGCACGCGCGGACGCGATTTTGGGAATGAAACTGGCTCTCCGTTGTCGTCGTGGCTGTGCACACACGCGCTCCCTCCGCACCTACGCTCTGATACCAATTGAAGGGGATCGGGGAGCACCACAGACAGAGAGTGAGAGAGAGAGAAGGAGACACACACACGATGTGGGTGGGGAGACTCTAAAGAGTGAGCAGCCCCCTATACACTTATGCTATATATAAGGTATACAAGTCAAAGGGCGCCCTGACTCTGGGCGGCCGGGCAAGGCACAGACGCCTATACCCCAACACTTAACAAATTGAAACTTGAGTAGCCATGGCTTTCTCTTATCCGAAGTTTCATGGAAGAAGTGATGAATATGTGGAAGACTTTTTGGAAAAGATGGGGGTTGCCTGCATTAGCAATCAGATTCATGATTCTGCACAGATGTTAGGTCTTCTCCAAATCTATTTGAAGAGTGATGCACTAGTTTGGTCCAAATCATTTAAAGAGGAGTTGCGTGCGGTGGATCCACCTATGATATTAAGTTGGGATAATCTACGACATGGATAGGAAGTGGAGTTTGTGAAGACAAAAGATCATGACAAAGTGTGGCAAGAAGTACAAGGTTTCGTGCAAAGGGAAGGTGAGCCAGTAGATGCGTACATACGTAAGTTTTCAATGACATGGAAGCAGATGTGCAAGGCCTTAGCACCATAGGTACCTCCACCTGACATGATGAAGAAGGATAGGTTCTTGGCTGGTCTTTGGGAGAATATACGTTGGAGAGTGGAGCTAAAGAAGCCTAGGACATATGAAGATGCACTAGAGGTAGCGAGGAACAAAGAGTGGAAGCTGAGGAGAATGAGTCAGTTAGGAGTAGAGTCTTTGCCCATGAGGTCTGAATTTCAGCCTATGGATTCTTTGCAAGGTCGCATGCCAGGGGTTCATCATGAACCAGTGGTTTCTGTTACTCCTCAAGTTATGCCAGCAGTGGTCACTACAGCAGTGCAAGATGATGGGCTAAGGCAAGACATGAGGCAAGTGGTAGATTTAATGAAGAACCTCAGCCTAAACATGCTAGGTCAAGTGGGAAATAATCAAGGTCGGGGGAGGTTTGCAAATCAGCCAAGAAAAACCTAGGAATAGTGTTGGACAAAGCAATGGTAGGTTCTGGAGGCAGACACCCACGTGTTATAATTGTGGAGAGTTAGGCCACAGCAGCCCGCAATGTGATAAGCCACCAAAGATGGGAGGAGTCATGTATCCATTGCCAAGACAGGTGCTAACTAGGTCAAATGATTATGGCATTAAAATTAAGGGAGAAGAAGGAACCAGTGGATTAACCCAAGAGGAAAAGGGAAAGACAAAAGTGATAAGTGTAGTCACCTTGGAGAAGGCAGCAAAGCTGGAGGATACATTAGTGATGCCTATTGGGAAGAGGACCACACATGATAAGGAAGGAAGAAGTGCCCCAGGTCCTAGCAAGAAGAAGATCCATGAAGGCGAAGATGTCAAGGCCAAGAGAAAAAGAAGGTCTCATCGCAAGTTTCATGTTTCAGACTTTCCACCAGGGAATGGGCAATTAAGCTATGACTTAAAGGAGGATCTGACAAGCAGAAAGTAGATGTTACTTTTGGGCAGCTTATAGAGATGGTGCCTAAGCTAAAGCGATAGTGGAAGAGGATGGTTAACCCAATGGAGAAAGAACCAGAGAGAGGTTCAGTGAAGGTGTTGGTGATGGATGAGCTACCAGACATTTGCCCAATAATAGATGTGTGGCATAAAAGAAAAAATATGGGACACGGTTATGTGGATGACGGAGCCCAAATATGTGTCATAACACACTCATGCATTGAAAAGATGGGTCTTACAATGATTGGGGTGTCAAGCTTCCAAAATAGATTGGCAAACCATCAAAAAGTAAGATGTTTGCATGTTATAAAGAGCTTAGAAGTGGAGGTGTATGATGCAAAGGTGGTGGTTGATTTTCATGTGATGCTAGTAGGGTTGGGAGCATATCCTATTATACTAGGCAGACCACAGTTACGTGCAGTGGGTGTTGTTTAATATTGGAGACGTGGTACAATTAGTCTCTATGGAAAGATAGGTGCCAAGAAGCTATAATGATATGGACACAAGGAAAGTATATGAGGAGCTTTATGAAGATGAGAATGAGTCTAGTGATGAAGACTATTCCACAGTGATTGATGAGGACAGTGATAGTACTACCAGCAGTGATGAGGATGTTGATGCTACATATCTTTGGATGGACAAAGAAATTCAGGAGTCTGGTTTAGTTGCATTTGCAAATGAGATTGAAGATGAAAGTGAAGGACCTTATGAAGTGATTGAAGGGCTGATGCAAACCAAGGTTGAATTTTCAAAGAAGCAGGAATTGATGACACAAATGATCACTGGAGACCTCTCAACTATGGAGAAGGAGATATATTTGCATATGCTGGCTAGTTTTCTTGATTTGTTCATTACTTCATATGAAGAGATTAGAGGGTTCAAAGGAGAAGAGATGCATATAGAGCGGAAGGAAGGTGCTAAGCCAGTGCGGCAAAGGCTAAGAAGGATGGGTCAAGAGCAAATGGAAGCCTTGCAGGAAGAGGTGGACAAGTTATTGAAGGCAGGGTTCATAGTCCCAGTGGAAACCACAGAATGGGTGAGTCCAATAGTAGTCAGTCCAAAGAAGGATGGAAAGTGGAGGATTTGTGTAGATTTTAAGCCCTTAAATGCAACCACTAAGAAGAACCCATACCCTCTTCCATTTATTGATCAGATCTTGGATTCAGTGGCAAGTTATGAGAGGTACAGCGTGTGTGATGGTTTTTCAGGCTATTTCAATTGAAGATTGCTCTTAAAGACCGAACAAAGATAGCTTTTGTAACACCATGGGGTTGTTATTGCTACATGGTATTTCCATTTGGGTTGTCAAATGGACCATCTTTCTAGTAAGAGAGAGCAAATTCAGTATTGGAACCATTCATTGGTAGTTGTGTTAAAGCTTTTATGGACGACTTCTGTGTCTACAACAGTAGGGCTGAACACCATGAGAAGCTATAGATGGTATTGGCTCGATATGATGAATGTGGAGGACAACTAAATCCAACGAAATGTCATCTAGCATAGCCAAGGGTGAAGTTATTGGGCCATATGGTGTCAGAAAATGGTATTGAGGCTGATCCAAACAAGGTTAAGTCTATTATTCTTCTTCCATCACCTACGAGTACAAAGCATCTGGCAACCTTTATACACAAAGTGAAGTACATGGCACGGTTTATTCCATTGTCTTCACAGCTCCTTTATCCATCACAACAAGTGGAAAATCATGATCCATTGCAATGGGATGACAAGTGTGAAGAAGTGTTTCAAGAGGTTAAAGAGGTGTTAGGGGGGTTGTCAGCCATGCAGGCTCCTGATTGGGAGCAAGCGTTTTATGTAATTCCATCTGTAATGGATGATTCCATTGGAGCCATGCTATTGCAAAAGGGGAAGAGCAACCATTATATGAGGCCAGTGTATTGTGCAAGCCGAGTGAAGTTGGTAGCAGAGAGAAAATTCTCAGAAGTAGAGCTAGTGATGGCCAGTGTAACATTTGCTTGTCAATGATTTCGTCATTACTTGCTACCATGACCTTTTGTTTTCTTAACAAGTTACACCTTTTTTCCACAGTTAATTAATGGCACTAACATGTCAAATGTGGTCAAGGAATGGGTAATTGAGCTGCAAGAGTTCGAGTTCTCTTTTCTAGTGGAAGACAATACAAGAGCTACCCTAGCTGATTTGTTGACTTACAAGGAGAATCCCCTTCTTGTTAAGGAAGAGGTGGTGAAATGGGTAGTTGAAGAAGTACCATAGATTAGCAATGCACATGTGTTGTTCTTTGATAGCTCATACACAAAGAGCCATGATGCGGCTTCAGGGGGTATAGCACTTTACGATCTAGAGGGGAAGCATATGATTAGAAGATTGAGCATAAAAGGTGATGGCTTGTTAGTTGTGAAGCAAGTGTTGAGTGTGTGGAAGAGCAAGAACGCCTCATTGAAGGAAATGTGTTTCAGAATTAAAGGCCTGTTAAAAAAGTTCAAAGCATGGAGCATTAGACACATTGAACATGCTCTAAATAGAGAGGCACATGAAGCAGCTCAAAGCACGATTGGGGAGTTATTTGTGTTGAGGACCAATTTACCTCTTTATCATGGCCGGCAAAGTTTGGCTCAAGAAGAGGAGTTTTTGCTAACAGGAATCATTCCAAGGACATTCAGAAGTCTAAGAGGTATGGTTTTGTACGTAGAGCATCCAGGTACAAATTGATTGGTGATGTCTTTTACATGAAAGAGGCTGATCTTGTGTTGAGACGTGTATCTTGGTGGGAGGAGCTTTATAGAGTGTTGGAAGAGAATCATGAAGGCGCATGTGGCGGACATTTTGCTCTCAAGATCACCTTGCATAAGATCTTGCAAGAGGGGTATGTATGGCCTAGTTTGCACAAGGATGTTCACCATTGGTGTAGGTCTTGCAATAGGTGTCAATCATTTGGTAAGAGAGTGTTGAAGCTAGAGCTAGGAGCGTTTGATGTGTTTGAAAAGTGGGGGATTGATGCAATAGGCATGTTACCTATCACAAGCAGGGGCAAAAGCTATATTTTGACTGCAGTGGACTATCTCTCTAGATGGGCAGAGGCTATAGCAGTAAAACAAATCACTGCAAAGGATGCGGCAAAATTTGTGTATGATGAAATATGTTGCAAGTTTGGGGTGCCACTAGAGCTACTTTCGGACAAGGGGCCAAGATTTAGAGCTAAACTATTAGACTTTTTATGCGCAAAGATGAAGATTAGGCACCAGCATACAATTCCTTATTATCCCCAATGTAATGGCTTAAATGAAAGATTCAATGGTGAGTTGGTACAAATTCTTTTTAAAGTGACAGAGCACCAAGGAAAGAATTGGGATTTGGAATTGCCTAGTGCATTATGGGCTTACCGTACTTCGGTAAAGACAGGTACAGGGTTTACTCCATTTCATTTGGTATATGGAAAGGAAGCACTATTGCCTGTGGAAGTAGAGTTGCCTGCAGTCAAGATGCTAGAGAAGTTTCTTGGGCCGCCTAGTGATGCATTCAAAGAGAGGCTCTTACAATTACAAGAGGTTCAACTGGATACGATGAGCGCATTGGAACATTATGGGCAGATGCAAGATAGGTCTTTGGCAAAGATAAATGAAAAGGTCAAAAGTAAGGGTATCAAGAAACATGACTTGGTTTTGTGCTACAATAGTAAGCTGGACAAGACATTCCAAAAGAAGTTTCAAATTAAGTGGGAAGGCCCTTTCAAGGTAGTGGAGTGTTTTTCGAATGGTACATATCAGCTCGCTAACCTGGATGGGATTCTACATAAGTCAAGGGTAAATGGGTTGCGTCTTAAATTATATCATGCTCGATTAATGATGGTGGAGCAAGATGAGCTATCTGCAGAACAAGTAATGTATGTGAGGGATAAGGAGACCTGTGACGCAACGAGTCTCATATCTCTTTTTGCTGCTGTTGATCATGAATGATCTAGCAGGCTAGGGGATGGGCAAATTATGTTAGGAGTTTTTTGGGAGAAGTTATTGCGCATATGTACATACCCATGCATGGTGCATCAAATAAAGGATTGCCCATTCTCTAGAGCCAGGTGGTTACATGGGGCCCACATGTATACGGGTACGACAGCGTGTACATAGTGTATCGATTTTCATTATCACCAGTACCAGTGTTTTTTTTTTATAATAATGAGGAGTTGATAGCATGTAAAAATTCTCAAGGAATCTATCCGCGGGTCGATGACATGAGGTAAGCAGGTGCATCAGATGGCATCTAGTGGCATCACTAGGTTGAATGGGGTCAATACATGCATGTGGGTAAGCGAGGACACAAAGTGGGTGTTTTCTTGTGATGATTATGCATAAATTTCATTGTGAGGACTATATTTGGGGACCACTTCACGTGATTTCGAATGCACTATTGGAAAAAGTTGAGTGACAGGTGTGCGGATGGATGTAGAAGGGTGACAAAAATGCACTATGAGGCCAATTTTTGACCTGTTCGGGGTCCGTTTGAGGTCAACTCAAAGGACAAAGGTGCCCAAGATATGAAGTGAAGTGTGGATACTAAAAAACCTAAGAAAAAGACTAGCAAAACGTGGAGAGAAGAGGAGGAACAGCCACAACTGATTTTTTGCTGTTTTTGGAGCCTGTTTTGGCCATAAATTGCCTATCCGAGGTTGGATTTGAGCACTTTGATACTGTAGAGTAGGGTTTTTGGCCACTCCGGATGCAATGGCACTATCCATTTTGCAAAATTTCTCACTTTTATCTACTGTTTTGGTTGTGTAAGTTTCTCTTGTGAGTGAAGCCTCTTTTCAAATTTGTGATTGTATCTGGCATACTTCATCCATATTGTGTGAGCTATTTGCCCCATTGGTATTGGCCCAAGCTCAATTGTATCTAAACATCATAAATTTATCCTCTTTTGAGCTGAGTCTTTTGGGTGTGTGTGTGTGTGTGTCTCTCTCTGTGTTGAGTGGGCAAATGGATAATTTATCTCCTCTCACTCCATTGGTGTGTTCCCTGTCTCGGCCAGGTGGGTTGTGTAAGCCGAGTGGTGCCCCATAGTGTGTGTGTGTGTGTGTGTGTGTGTGTGTGTGTGTGTGTGTGTGTGTGTGTGTGTGTGTGTGTGTGTGTGTGTGTGTGTGTGTGTGTGTGTGTGTGTGTTGTGTGTGTGTGTGTGTGTGTGTGTGTGTGTGTGTGTGTGTGTGTGTGTGTGTGTGTGTGTGTGTCAACCCAAGAGTGTGTGTCGGGTCATTATAGAGGCATCGTATGTGTTTCCATCCCCCTCACACCGTCAAGTCCTTTACTTCAAGTTCTGGTAGTAGAACTAACTCAAAAGATGCGAAGATACTTCAAAATTGTCGAAAGAAGTCAATTGGAATCCAGCCATGTAATCTTATTGAACTCATAACCAAAACTCTTCTGAATTAGCATATTCTAGAAACAAAAACCTTGTACCATGCAACCTATTACAACAGATAATTGGTACTCTTGGAATCTGCAACTTTGCACTTAAGTATCCCCCAGGATCAAACGGGATAATAAGGAATTGCCCACAGACTAGAAAATCATGATTTCCACATGAGCAGACATTTCTTGTATCAAGCAACATCAAGCATTTCTCGTGTTTATATGCTACGCCTGGCTCAAATAGTACGCAATTACTATGCATACTTAACAATATCCATCCATATTGAATCTGCTTGTGAATATCCTTAGAATGTCCTGGATCAAACACCATTAACATCACATAGCATTGATGGGCTCCGCAATATACTAGAGCTTTACCTGAAGCATAGTGCAGCACCCACATCTCATAAACTTTTAGCAACTTAAGCTCGTTACCAGAAAGCACTGAATAAATCTGAACTCCTTGTACTGGCAGCCACGACATCACTGACATAAGCATCAATAGGACTAGCATCTTGTTGGTATTTCAGCTTGATCATGAAAAACAGCTTTATCCTGTCTTCATCCATAGCATCCTTGGCAAAATCACCCTTGGAAGTCTCAACATTCATCCAAACTCTAGGAGTTATCTCCTCTTGCAGCCGAGGTATAAGCTTAGATGTAGAACCCTTGTTGATAACCTGTTCACAATCAACATGATCTAGGCAATCTTCATACTCATCATGTCACCTTCTGCTTCCTCATCTGCATTCGTGATACTTAGCAATCTATCATAGCACTGTAAAGGATTATCTCGCACCCCCTCTAAAGAGGTACATGCATCAAAAAGCTCTTCTATACTGTTATAATCATCTGCTTCAGATCTAAACAAGAAACCATTGATTATGGCATCTTCTTCCATGATAACAGCATCTGCAAACATATTGTTAGTATCAATCATAGGTTCATTGACATCCTCAGGCTCATCCTGTGCTGGGTCCACAGTCTTGGTCACTTCATCAACTATTGTATATATAATAGCTTTATTTATGCAATCATCTGCAACGAACATGTTGTCCTGCTCCGCTATAGTCCTGATAGTTTTAGAAATATCATGTAGAGGCTCATCTTCTTGATGAACTCCTTAAGAATAACCCATGTCAAGGTGAGTAGCTTGTGAACCACTTGCTCGACAGTCTATGTCTTCACTAGAACCATTATTGGAGGTAGCATCCATCCGAGCAATCTTTGATAAAATCATATAGGTATGTTTCAGCATTGAATTCATTGTTTACCTTTTCTTCATTGCTCAAAATATGCTCCTCTAAAACTGTATCTGCTACTTCCAGCTCAGCATTTTCTTTCGTTTTTCTTCTTGTCGAAATATGCTCCCAGAATTCATCATAGTTGAGGAACTGCATCTGATCCCCTCCTTCACCTTTACTAAAGACAACCTGGCTTCGTTCAGTAATCTCTTTTATTTCCAGATCTAGAATCCTTGAACTTTCCTAAATAAATTACTCTGCAAAATAGTCCCACCGTGTGGGATATGCTTTTGCCAGTTCTTGAACTTGCTTTTTATAATCTGAGTTTACAACCTCTTCAAAAGCTGCAATCATCCAATTTTCTTGAACATTTCGGCTCTTCATCTCGGCTTCATAACATGCAATAAAACCTGCAGGATCATATCCCCGAAAATTATGATATTGCTCCCCTACAACATCAAGTGCTAGCTCTACAACATCATCAATCTGCTTTTTTATCTGCATGGCTTTCGCTTCCTGCAGACATCCCTGAACTAAATCCATCATTTTTTGTAAATCTATAATTGCTAAATTTTTATCAAATCCGTTGGAATTGAAATCGTCAATAAACTACTTTAATTGTTCTGGCATCTCCATCTTTACCTCCCACCCCGGCTTGTTTCACGTCGCTCTTACCAAAGATATCGGGGGATATGTGTTCAAAACGTGAGCTGGGCAGGCGCCGTACCTCTGACTGTGGAAGTGTGAAGACAGAGAGCAGTAGACACTGATAGCTCTACAGTCACCATAATCATCAATTAATTTAGTAAATCTTTAGTTACAACTCAATCAATAGCCAAGGTGGGCTGTTAGCAGCACCGTCACTCGGATTAATTAAAAACTAGGAGTTTAAGCTCCCTTCACAATTACCAGGGCCGTTAACGACACCAGGATTTACCAATATCAGGTACCAATTGCTCGTCAATAGACAAAAATTCCTCAGTGTCGGATTTCTAAAATTGATTCCTATCATTCGCTTTACGTGTTTGGTTAGGTTGTAGATGAGGTTCGAGAACCTTGCTCCGAGCGAGTTCCCTTACGGTTGCTTCGATTGAGCTTCTTACACCTTTTTCAATATCCTTCTTACTTTGGTCGTCCAAGGTCTCCCTTGCTTAGCGAGCTCCTCCTTGCTTACTTTTCACTTTGCTATGCACTTCCTCCACCTCCTCGATGCTTTGGTTGGAGAATGAGAGAGAGAGAGAGAGAGAGAGAGAGAGAGAGAGAGAGAGAGAGAGAGAGAGAGAGAGAGAGAGAATCTCCCCTTCCTTCTTATGGCCAAGAGAAAGATTCCCTCTTTGATCTACTTCCCAGCGAGAGTCCCCTCCTTACCGTAGCTCTTTCCCCTCTTCTATCTTCTTTCTTTTTCTTCTTCTTTCTTTCCTTTCTTTCCTTCTCTTCTTCTTCTTTCTTTCCTTATCTTTTCCTTCTTTCTTTTTCTTCTTCTTCCTTTCTTTCCTTCTCTTTCTCTTTTTTTGGTTTTATAACAATATCTTCATGAATTTTTTTGTCCATACCAGCGTCTCAAATAATGCCAAAATTACCTAGCTGAGCAGTGCCGACAACTGGCACCGGCCTCAAGCCGTATTATCTCATCAAGGCGGACTCTGCTTGATAAGCCATAAATCCCTTAAGAGTTCTCAAACTGCATAAAATGCATACAAACCCTGTCGAGGCTGTAAAATTTTCAAATGGCACACCGATTGAGCGCACCGGACTGGTATGGAACCGGCCCCCGATGAATCTTTAACGGCCAATATCTTAACAATCGTAAATCCGATCACTGATCTGAAAAGATCGACGCACTCCACAAACTGCACTTTGAGCCCATGCATGCATTACATTTTTGTCCCCTCAGCTGGAGGTACCCAATCCGGTACGGATCTGCAATCGATTTAAACTTCAAACTACCATAACTTCTTTATTGTAGCTCCAATTGACGAGCCGTAAAGACAGGTAGGTAGAGCACTTTAAGCACTACAATTCTAGATCATAATCTCTTATATGTGCTCACTTCAAGCATACTTGTTTTTAGCATCATTAAGGCATCTGTTGGCCCGTTTAAGCCGCATCTGGCATACATTAATCATTAAACTTTGCCTGTTAACAAGTCTTGATCACTGCTCAGTATTTCCTTGTTGAAAACTAGAACCTATTATAGCATTGAAATCACCCATAGTATCTACAAAAGAAACCTCTTCAAAAACATCTAAAATGTACTCGTCTTCATCTAGCAAATCATGGTCTTTGTATTTTCTCTATACATTATTTACATTTTGTTTTTGTCAATTCTTTAAATCTCCAAGCATTGTAAAAGATATTGATCCATCCTTTGCTAGCTTTGTCTCCCTTTGGATCAGGCGTGAGAACCTTTTTCTTCCTGTATCACTGGACTCCCGCTTTACAATGGTACTTGGTCAAAACCCCTCATCTCCCTTTGATCTCAAAACTCCTTGCTTCGTTTTGGTAGAGAATGGTTCCTTAAGCTGTCACAATTTCGCTCATGTTCAACACAATCTGTCAAGAATTGAACATCTTGTTTTCCATCTTTGATTTTGACCCTGGCATAGGCAGATCCATCATCCAATATTTTTTTCTCCATTCGCACTGTGGTGATGTATGGTTGTCCAAGGATTTGAGGATAGCTTGAAATCTCTTGAACAAAGAAATTTTTTTCACCTTTCACATCCCCTATGGTTACATTGACATTTGGACAAGCACCATAGAGATCCTCGGATGAGTTGTTTGGAGCCCTAATTATCCACCCATGGTCAGTACCCATTGGCCACTTTCCCTTCATATAGAGACTCTTGGAAATGAGGATAATCTCCGAACCATGGTCTATCAAGCCCACGTAAGGCTCCTCAAGATCTCCCACATTAACCAAGGTTTCTGTTGTAGCCCTTGCCCAATGGTTTCTAGAATAGTGGCTTTGTCTTCATCTTTATCTTCAAATTTAACATGCCTATTTCTGCCACCCAAATATTGGTAGCAACTTACAAAATTCTCATCTTCATCTCTTTGTTGTACTTATTTCACATGTGTCTTTGAAGCACTCTCTTGAGCCTCTGATTGGATAGATTTCGTTAAATCTTGTCACTTTCTTCTTATGATATCAATGATTTCCTCATGGAACTCTCTCTTTGCAATGCCAAGGACTTCTCCCAATGTAAACTCCACCTTGCTATTTAAGATCCTTTAGTCTAAAACTTTCTTTAAATATGTGGCAGTTTCAATATTTGATTGTAGCTTGTATGATGGGTTTTTTCCTTTGCTCTTTTCCTTATCTTTCTTTTCCTTTGGTGCAGCATCTCTCATTGGTACTTCCTGTGATGGAGGTTCCCTTGCCATAGGCTCTTGAGAGGGACCCAAATCCTTTCTTCCTCCACCTCTAGTAGACCTCTTTGAGGGACCTTCATCCCCATTTTCTCTCTTGCATTTTTCTTCAACAAGTGCCTTGTTGCCTCGACACTTTGCAATGTAGGCATGCACTGACAAGGCATCTACAGGTTCATTCCACCCAGTCTCAAGACGGATACAATCTCCTACTTCATGTAAGATTTCTTTAGTCAACTTTCACTTCATAGTTAACTCCATTGTAGATTGCCAGACATCTTCACAATCGTCACTCATGTCTTCAATAGACTTTGACCCTTTGAGCATGACGAGACCAGCCTTTAAGCAAAATGTTGCTGCTTTAACCATTGAGATATCATGACTGGTTGTCATGTCCTTGACTAGCTTTTTCATCCCTCCTTTGCCAAAGTTGGTCGCCAAGGGCTTCATTGTTCCACTAAGATGTATCTTTCCATCTTTGAAGAAGACAAGATCTTTACCCAAGGCATCTTTGAAGCTTTCACAGTCCCTTCTTGGATGGTCTGAGCTTTCACACCATATGCACCTATTTACAATCCCCTCTCTGTATTGAGGTCTTTGACTTGATGACTGTCCAGATGTTTGCCCTTTTTCTTCAAGCCTTGCTAGCTTTAGTTTCAGCTCGTGTATGCCCTTCACAAGTTCTTCAAACATAGATCCATCATCCTTAGAAGCTACAATATTAGATTATGGCTGTTTCTTAGTAATAGCAAAAATTGGAGCACCATTGCTCGCCACCATCTTGTCTCTTCTATGTTGTCTTTTTGCCAACAGGAAGATTGCATCTTGTACACCATTCCACCTTGTCTTCAAACCTTGCTCTGTATCTTTGTCTTCCAAGAGAAGCTCTAACTTTTCTTTGATTTCTTTGCCCGCTACTTGGGGGAAAAGTTCTACCTTCTCCCTATCCAAGGAAGCTTGTTCAGTGTGTGATAGTTGAGCATAACATCACTCAAACTCTCTGAGAAGCTCTCTAGCAGAAATCCCTTCTTTAGGCTTGCAACCCAATCTAAAAAATTTCTTTTGGTCACCCTCTCAATGTCCTCCACAAAGTAGTTTTCTTTTAGAGCAAGCTTGAATTGCTCCCAATTTCTTCCATGAGCATTTTGAATTGCCCTAATTTGGTCTCTGATCTCTAGGGAACAAACTAGCTCAAAACTTCGGACCATGTCTTCCTCACACACTCGGTTCAACTCCATTTACTTCATATAATCTCGTAGATACTTTGTGATGTATTTTCCATCAAACTGGTCAATTCTCTTCACAATGGACTGCAGTGATTTTGTGGTTGAAATCTGGCTTCTTTCCGTTGCTTGTTGTTGATGCATATACATTGCAAATGCTTGAAACATCTGCATGATTGCAGGATCAAAGTGCATCCCATGTGTCTCTGGATTTTCATCCATGGATAGCAAAGTGTGTATATCAATTCACAAACTCCCACCCGAGAAATTTCGTGTCAGGTTCACCAGAAATTTCGGAATGTGTGCGGTCTAGCTGGGAAGGTGCAAGGGCCTTTGGCTGTGAGAGTTCGTGATGAGAGTCACAAACACCTTAAGATAAACGTTTATGGAAGATCACCAACTCTCTTTCTAAAGATGATTAGAAAGCTAAGAGAGTTCGTGGCAAGATAGTCACAAACCCTCTCCCCTGTTATGCTTGGAAATTGCTTGTTTTTGTAGACGAGTTTGTGATGAAATGATTACCAATTCACATCCAAATTTACTTAAAAAGAGAAATTAAGAACACTAAACTTTCATCCATGAAACCAACTCTCATGTAAGAATAACTTTCAATCAAAACTCAAACCTCTTTCATGGTATCATGTAGCCTCGCCCCCAATTACAAAGTCGTAACATCAAACATCTGAAAGGAATACGCTAGCTTCCACCTTCATGGAGACCATTTTCTGAATTTACAAAGATTTAAGATCTTAAGTGAATCCCACACACCATTTTGATAAGTGCAAACCCTAATTCACTCCCTCACAAGCTCAGATACAAGATTACGAAGAGGCGGGACTGCCCTACACATAGATTGAGCAAACAGGGAATCAATTGCACAGTAGAACAAAATTTCAGGTTTTTTTCCCTATAAAAATTATCCCTCTCTTTGTTACCCACGGAAATATGAGCTGATGTGTCAATTTTTGGGCCATTTTGACCAAAACTAGGTCATTTTCAGGTCATTTTTAACCCAACAATGCCATTTTTTATGCGAAAAATCCCAGACAGAGTCAAAAAAACCCCTAAATTTGTGGGATCACTTGCATAAGCATAAAAAGTATATTTTTTTATAAATATAACATTTTGGGTCACTTTCCATGCAATTTTGCAATGGCGCTTGCTAGCTGCTATTTTTGGCAGTTTTTGTCCGCATCAGTCTTTATAGACGAGATGAGTGTGCCACCATGAAACACATGGAATATGTACGTTGTCAAACCAAATTAGCAATCTTATCAAGTGTAAAGACATGCAAAGGCACCACATTTAGGGCTACAATTCCCCAGATAGATATGCAAATGATATCGACCGTAGTAGCCGCTTTAGCATATATCACAATGTGATCATTATTTCTTTTCTTTCCATGCATCAAGAAGTGTCAAAAGTGATGTTTTCACACTATGTACGTGCCAAGGCACGACAATGTCAAGACTCAAGACCCTAAAACACTTGAGGAGGCCATAGTGAAAGCTCACATTCATGATGATCCAGATAAAAAGAAATCACATAGTACTCACGTGCCTGCTAATCTACATGGTAATTCTTAGAATAATGTGGGCTAAATATAGTATGGGCTAATATATGGATATGATGGAAAAGAACAGGCTAGTATATATAAACAATTAATGGAATCTAGAATAGTGTGGGCTATGTATATAAAAAATAATTATATGAAAATATAGGGAATCAAATGAGGAGGGCCCTCAATTGTTTTATTGATTAATATTTATTTACAAGAGGTAAGGAAAAATACCTGTAGAAAATAGAAATTTAGTGAACCAATGACTGATGGTGAAAGGTATTTTTTTGAGGTTTCTTCTTGGAGTGGATTCACACCAAAAATAAGAGAAGTTTGCATGAAAATATTTCTACATGGAATAAAGAGTATGCAAAATGGTAAGAAAAATTGTGGTAATGGTGAGTCAATGTACATAGCATACATAGGCAAATAACACACTCCTAGGTAGAAAGATATAAATAAATACCAAAATAAGTATGAAAATTCTTTATTTTTGGCAGTTTTTGCCCGCATCAATTTATAGGCGAGATGAGTGTGCCACCATAAAACACTTGGAATATGTAAATTGTCAAACCAAATTAGCAATCTTATCAAGTGGTAAAGAACGCAAAGGTACCACATCTAGGGCCACGATTCCCCGGATAGATATGCACATGATAGCGACCGCAGTAGCCGCTTTAGCATATATCACAATATGTACATTATTGATTTTCTTTCCATGCATCGATAACTGTCAAAAGTGAGGTGAATGTTTTTATTTCACACTATGTACGTGCTACGGCACGATATCCACCCCCTTTGAACCTGCACATCCTCCGACATGTGCCAACTCTTTCCTTATGTAGGTTTAATCTTCGTTAAGATCCATAAATATTTGGATGTGATTTTCACCTTCTACAAAGTCTGGAAGATCATCCTCTGCGTCTTCATCCTCATCTATAGAAATGTTATAAGGTTTCTTCATCATCATCTTGTTGTGAACCAAAAGGATCATTATCATGTCTCCTCTTGAACATCTTGATTCTTTTGCTTGTTATGGGAATTTTAAGCTTTGTTCCATCGAGCTCCCTCAAAGTATATGTAGCATTTCCATGCACATGTTTGAAAACATAGGGACCAAACCACCTTTTTGCAAATTTTCCTTGTGTGGTGTGCTGGTTGTCAAGGCTACTGTCATACATTAGGACCCAATCACCCTCTTCAATAGGCTTTGGTTGATCCTATGGCTTTTATCAAAACTATCTTTATTCTTTAGTCTTGCATCCTTCAATCAAGATTTTACAATGGCTATGACATTCTTGTCCTCTTTCCAATTGCTTTATGCGCAAAGCAAGTAGATTTTCTCTACTTACACCATCTTCCCAAGGTAACATGTTCCAAGTAGGAACTACATCCTCAATTGGCATGACTGGCTTTTGACCATACATCAATTCAGTAGGCTTGTAACCAGTCACTGAGCTATGCGTTGTACAGTCAGCCTATAAATCATATGGTAGAAACCTTGGCCATTCACGCATTCTGCCTTTGCATGCCTTAGCCAAATCTTTGACAATAGGAGGATGTCCTCTTTCTATTTTTCCATTTCCCATTTCCCTTTGGATTATAAGCACAAGTCAAGGCTAGCTTGATACCAATTCTCGTAAAGAAATCCCTTGCTTCATCTCCATCTAACTCACCTCTATCAGCAACTATCTTTCCCACACAACCATAGTGAAAAATTACATCTTCAAGGAAAAATCTGCAAATAGCTTCTATACTTTTTGTCCTCAATGCACGCCCTTCCACTTGGTTTGTCAAGTCTTCTCGTGCAAGTACCAAGTATCCCATTTTCCAAAGTCCTAAAGGCATTGTGACTAGATCAACAGCCCATTTATAGTGCATGGCTAATGGGTATGTAGGATGCAATCCATCATGATGGCGTACATTGGAATACATTTGGCATGTGACACAAGACTCCACAAAATCTACTACATCTTTATACATGCCTTTCCACCAATATCTTTCTTTTACTTTGACAAAAGTAGCCCATACACCTTGATGTCCATCATATAGGCTTTCATGAAGCTCAGCATATAGGCTTTCATTTTGAGCTGAGTAGGCTTATCACATACTACTCGCAATGGAGTCCCTTCTCTTCTTTTAGGATGTTTGCATAAGTAGTCATCCCTCAAGAAGAATCCATATTCTTTCTTTCTGATCCTTTTGAGTTTTGTTTCAGTCCAATCATAATGCTTTTGTAAAGTACTCAGGTAGCGACAAATGAACAACCATTCATCCTCATAGAACTCCTATTAAAATGACTCTAGTGAAGATACAATGCATATATCATCACACTTTGCATAAGAAATTTTGTAGAATTTTGTGCCCACATCTTCTTCCTCATCAATCATATCATCCTCATCTTCATACCTTGCCATTGAAAGCATATTTTCCATTAAATTATATTTTCTTGCAATGTGATTCAATTTTGGGTTCAAGAACTTTATATAAGCAATCCACCTAAGATAGTAATATCCGAAGTAGAGCAGCTTGCAATCATCCCTGGAAGTGGTAAGCAATCAGTCTCCACAACTATAGATGCTCCAATGAAGTACTCTTTGTCACACTTTAATGCTGTAAACACCCCCTATAACTTCCTTTTTACCTGTGGATATGCTCTTTGGTGAGAGCTTAGAACCTTGGCCCAAACCTCACCATATACATGTGTTTCTCTTCATCGTCTTGTCATATTGCCCATCCGATTACCATTGGACTAGTGTCCACTGTCACAATCACGGGTCTTCCACACTCATAGTCAATCTTCATCAAAGTTGGTGAAGATAGATGCAATTGCTTCAGCTTTCTCATAGCTTTTACATGTACATCATTCCATTGAAACCTTTGGTTCGTCCTTAGCAATTGATAAAGAGGATCTTCGACATGTGCGTAATGTGGAATCCATATGAGATAGAAGACACATGCACCTAGAAACCTTGTCACCTCCGTGATATTCACGCATAATTCCTTCATCCTCTGTATTGCATCCACTTTAGTTGGACAAGGTAATTGGCAGCGATGAGGATTACAAAGATGTCCCACTATCAATATTTATTCAACCCTAAACACTGACTTTTGCTCAGATAATGTAAGGTTCACTTCTTCAAGCCTTGTTAAAATTTTGTCACAGTCATTGATGTGGTTTGCCACATATTTACAGTACCCCCTCGAATCTAGAGCTTCATATTTTTTAGCTAAGTCACATCCTTTGATTGGAACGTCATCAAAAAAAGACATTGTAATTTGTGGTATGAATTCATGAAAGGACTTTGTTCATATTGTTCATCATGTGCGCAACCAAGTTGGTTGCTCCCTGTGGTAAGGTGCACATCCTTATTAAACCCAAGGGTGTTCTCATGTTAGTCAAGTCCCTGCTTTCCATTGCTAGTTGGAACTCATCATACCCTGAGTAAAAATCCCCCATAGAATATATTGCCCTTCCTGCAAATTCTCTTGCAAACTTATCTACAATTGGGCCTGTACCCATATTCCTGATTGTGACTTAGTTGACAGGTTGCATGTCTTGAATAAAGTATAGAGCTCCATTTTACTTTGGTACAGTGTACCATCTGCTTGAGTAGGAGGCACATGAAGGTTCCAAAATCCCCATCTTTATCTTTTCATTGAGTAAATCTATAAGCTTTGGCAAGAGTGCTTTTGGCACTGGAATTGGTCGTAGATTCCAAGGCACGTGAGGTACAATGAATATTACCATTGGTTTGACTATAGATGGATCCACACACCCTATCTCATGACGCTCAAATGCAAAAGCTTTTCCATGTTTGGAGAGTGTCTGTTCAAGTCATATTCTTTCAATCTCTATCAAGGAGTCACTGCTTCCAATTTTTAACATCTTCAATGACTCTTGCGTAAACTTGTGTCCAATTCGTTTTGGATCTCGGAGACTAGGTTGCAAAGAAGCCTGATCCATATTTTCCTTATAATTTGTAGACAAAAGCAATTCCATTGGTTTCACCTTCTTTGCTATAGTCTTGTACTTTGTCTCCACTCGCACTTCTAGATCTTTTTGCACATTGAAGCACTCCTCATCTTTGAAAGACTCAATGATCCTATACATGTCCATAGAAGCTACTTTTATGTACTGTAAGATTATATCCATTAGCAATGATGTAATGGAATTCGATTTTCAAATTGATTGCTCTATTTTTTTCCATCATATGGTATAATGGTAGTGCAATTTTTGTTACATATTACTTGATATAGTTCCACGTATTTGCTTATGTATCATATCCCTGTCAATGTTTCGAATACTCCTTTGTAGAAGACTGTTTACTAAAGGATATTCACCTCTTCGCCACAATTTGAGGCAAACTACTTTAGGAGACCTGCTTTTGACATATCCTCACATTTATACATTATATGTGGCCTCACTTTATCTGAAGACTGATATCCACTGGTCATCCCAATCTTGCAAACCACTCCTCTCAACTGTAGTTCAAGTTCTTTACTTTCATTCTCTTTTCTTGGCAAACAAACTTTTCATCAATTTGGTCCTTCATGGCATTTAAAATGTTGATGCATCTGATGTGCAACTATTAACAACTTTTCAATTCAACAAGCAATTGTTTTTACTGCTTTGTTTTTGAGAAAAAATTTGCAGATAATTTTAAATACAATGTTCTCATATCAAAATCCAGGTATGAGACTCCTGATAATACCCCTCTTGAAACATCATTACAATTATCCCTGATAAGTAAAATCTCTCTATGTATCTTTAAACCTAAAAGTAACATTATCTAATTCACCACAAGTGCTTATCCCATCTCTTCTCTTATCTTGGCCCCTCCAAATTCCCCCACCCTTCACCACATCTCCTTATGCGCAAATCCTCTAGTTTAATAATGGTTTGATAAATTAATATTTATTATATTTGATTTCTTTTAAGTGAGTCTTTTTGCAAATATTCTCACACCCCTATAGATACCCCAGCACCTTTGCAACAGGCAAGAATTTTTTTCAGATGCTCCCTTACTTGTTTACATTATGTTGCAAAATCCATTGTTTTTAATGTCATGGGTTCTACTTTCTTTGATTGAACTCTTACTGAGATGTGTTGTCATACCACTACTTACATGAGCTCAGTTGGTGTGCGATGATCGCTAATACATTCCAATATATTCCAATTTTATATCAAACAGGTCATTTATTTTTTTACTTTTTATGCCATCTCTAGTCCATTGGTCACAAGCACATAGATTCGCCGATTTAGGCAGCACACCAACAAACTGCAGATTTACAAATTTTTTATATACCAAATGCAGATTTGCCGATTTAGGCAACATTAGTGCAGATTTGCCGATTTAGGCAACACGTCTTATTGGTGTAGATTCGTCGATTTAGGCAACACCAATCACAAAATCATGCTGCAATGGCTGGCCACCATTGTTATAACTGGTATGATTTTGTTACCGGGTATAGAAAATGAAAGATATTTGGATTTGGATTTGGATTTATGTTGACAAATATTTGGATTTGGATTTGAAAAGGGTATATGATGATTTTTTTTCGTGATAGTATCTATGGAATTTCGCGAGACTGATGAGAATTTATTATTGAATGATGAGTGTGACCAATGATATCTTGATTCATCAGGGTAAGACATATACTGCTTATTCTAGTGGTATGGGACACTAGAATAGGTAGTATGTGGATGATGGCATGCATAAGAAATATTGGCTAATTTTATGAATTTTTCTTTTATTATGTGATAGTTTCGATACAGATTTCTAATCACTATTTTTGACAAGTATTGTTTGCAGATTTCTTATCCTTGCAACTGAGACCTTGGACTCAATGGTTGGCTTCTATTTTCCCCTATACGGCCGGGACCAGGCTAAATGGTCTCTAGACTTATTGTTGGAAGTGGCTGCAAACACAGGCCCTAGAGTTCTCTCACCACATGGGAAACCTAGGGGTTACAGACTTGCTTCAGACTCTGTGGTTGTTGGCCAAGTTTTCTGTGACACCTCTAGACACAGCAGGATGTAGAAACATTGTGGTTCACTTCTTTACTCACACGTAGAGCCCGCCATGTTATATACACATACATGAGGACTCTTGACAAAGGAGGTTTCTTTATGTACGGCTCGTTCTACTTGGGCTTGGCCCAAACACTCTTTCCAATCACGCCTAACTCGGGGATGCTCGGATGCAGATTACTCCCCATCCAAGTCTTCCTTAAGATAGCACGATTAGCTACTGTGGTAGCATTAGTTCTTTCTTACTCCCCATGAGCCATTATGAATAACAAATGAAGAAACAATTTTGTATATCTTGCTTATGCAAACCACAAAAGCTGCAACCCCAATGTATAGGGATCAACAATACTAAAAAACAGTCAAGAATGCTATTTACCATGTAGTATTGCCAATGCCGTGTTCGCCTTGATGATTCTTTCTTGCTTGTGTGCTAGGGTAGCCTGTTGTAAAGATTTGCTGACTGTGTGTGTGTGTAGCTTGTGTATGAACGACCCGGGCAGTACTTCCCTCTAGTGTGCGTGTGTGTATATGACACTAGATGTTACTGTGCGATTTTGTTAATCAGGAACACAACCGATCAGCACTTCTCGCAAGTGTGTAAGTGTGTGTGTGTGTGTATGAGAAAAACGGATTTGTGCACTGTTTCGCTACTGCAAGTTCTTCTCATTTTATACACTCAACCCTGCGTGGCGTCTTTACACCCACCATGTGTATAAGCCATTTGTATAATCTATATTAAGCCTTGCCCAAATCGGTGTAGCTACTGAGTTTTAAAGAGTTAGTCTTTTTAAGCCTTGCCCAAATCAGTGTATCTACCAAATTTTAAAGAGCTAGGTTACATGCAAGAGGTAGAGAGAGAGAGAGAGAGAGAGAGAGAGAGAGAGAGAGAGAGAGACGTCTAGAATTATGTTACTAATTATTTGCAAAGGATCTCCTAGATAGAGAGATAGAATCTAGGAAAAAGGCGAGAGCGGGAAAAAACCTTGTTACTAAACCCATTGTATTGTATAACAAGAGAGAGAGTTTGGGCTATAGAAAAATGTATGGGTTAAAGCCGATGGTGTTGCTTTCAAAGCTTATTTATATATATATATGTATATATATATATATATATATATATATATAGAGAGAGAGAGAGAGAGAGAGAGAGAGAGATGTAGCAAAAGAGATATATTTGTCAATACCACTTCTTTTTGTGTCAATAATTTACACATACTTGTGGATTTTTGGGCATACTTGCTCAACAAAGGTTACAACATCCGAGATGGTGGGGGTTTCTTTAAAAAAGGCAGTGCTGCTCTTATTGCTAACATCCGGGGAGAGAGAGAGAGAGAGAGAGAGAGAGAGAGAGAGAGAGAGAGAGAGAGAGAGAGCACATGCAAAGCCTATGGAAACTTCTCAAAACAGTGTAGAGCATAGTAGGGAGAGAAAGGGAGAGTGTAAAGGGTATATTATATATATACATACATACATACATATATATATATATATATATATATATATATATATTGATAGCTTTTTTTTGGCTATCTAGAATTTCCATAGTGAGGTACCTCACCCTACCAAAATCACCCAAGCACTTTAGCTATCCCTACCATTTTATTGATAGCTTTTTTTTGGCTATCTAGAATTTCCATAGTGAGCTACCTCACCGTAACAAAATCATCGAAACACTTTGGCTATCCCTACCATTTCATTGTGCATAGGCATGTGTGAGTTAGGGGACTTTTCCCATATCTCCTTAAAACCCTCAGCTAGCTAGTCATTAAGTTAGTTGAGAAAAAAAACTAAATAAAATATATTATGTCCCATTTGTGTGTAAATATTTCATTATATATGGCAGCTAACACACGTCGTTGCAAAATTGCATGGAAAGTGACCCAAAATGCTATATTGATAAAAAATGATGCTTATCTATGCTTTTTATGCTTATGCTAGTGATCCCACAGATTTACGGATTTTTTTACTCCGTTTGGGATTTTTTGCATAAACAAATGTACTTTTTGGACCAAAAATGAGCTGAAAATGACCTAGTTTTGGTCCAAAGTGGTAAAATGGCCCAGAAATTGACACATCAGCTCATATTGTTGTGGGTAAGAGAGAGAGAGAGAGAGAGAGAGAGAGAGAGAGAGAGAGAGAGAGGGCTTCTTTTTATAGGGAAAAAACCTAAAATTTTGCTCTACCGTGCAATTGCTTCCATGGTTGTTGAGTCTATGTGTAGGGCATTCCTGCCTCTTCGTAATCTTGTATCTGAGCTTGTGAGGGAGTGAATTAGGGTTTTCCATTATCAAAATGGTGTGTGGGATTCACTTTAGAATCTCTTAAATCTCTGCAAACTCATAAAATGGTCACCATGAAGGTGGAAGCTTGTGTATTCCTCTCAGCTGTTTGATGTTACGACCATGCAAGGATGCTATAGGCGGAAGCCTGGCTGCCCTGCATAATAGCCAAAATAGCACACTACAAACCATAAAAGAAAATAATCAACGTACATGGCAGATCTCGTACCACAAAATCAAAGTCATAAGCGCAAAGAGAGAGAGAGAGAGAGAGAGAGAGAGAGAGAGAGAGCACAACGACGCATGTGCAGGCGCACCTCCTAGAGCGGAGTGTTACGTCGGCACGGCAAGAGAGAAGAGGGGAGAGGAAGGAACAAGACACAAGCACTGGGTGCAATCTTCCCCCGTGCAAGAGTGAGCATTTCCCTCTTGCACGTATTTATTTATAGATTCTTCAATGGTAAAAAATGAATACACATTGTCCGGTCGGACTTAAATGGCCTTAGCTCATAAAGTGTCCATAAAGATGATATCCTTTAGCATAAGCCTCAGCCTTTTCCACCTGTCACCTACACTAGATAATAAAATATCAATTCCATTACATACCTCTCAATTGGAAAGAAACTGCAAGAAGAGGGACCAGGGGGACGCGAGGGAGAAGGGAGAGCAGCAGGGCGAGATCCAAAGGTAGGGGAAGAAGGTGGAAGGGGGGAGAGGGGGAGAACTTGGGGGGAGGAGGGGCTATCGAGGGTGAGGGTGAGGCTAAGGTGGAGGCTGGAGTAGGGACCTCCTCCTGTTGAAGAGGGTCAAATCACTTTCCCGTGGAAACCCACTACTGCTGGGCAGGAGCTTGGGGACCACTCTGAGTGCCCAGATGGCGCGGTGGCCCCTGCCTACGTCAACCACGAACCTGTTGCCATCCCTCCTCCACTTCAGCCCCAAGCTCTGAGGGTGGCTCTCCCTAAAGGGGATCGGGGAGCACCACAGACGGAGAGTGAGAGAGAGAGAGAGAGAAGGAGACACACATGCAATGTGGGTGGGGAGACTCCAAGAGTGAGCAGCCCCCTATACACTTATGCTATGTATAAGGTATACAAGTCAGTGGGCGCCCAGACTCTGGGCGGTCGGGCAAGGCACATGCGCCTATACCCCAACAACCTCCCACTTAAAGGCGACTGTGCCTTTAAGCAAGGGAACCTAGTCTAAAGACTACAAAAGGTGAGAGAAAACCGCTCTCAACCGATGCCCACTGGCTGGCTATGATCGTGTGCATCCGACTGTCCTGATCCCGTGTAAGTCCATACACCACCAGACGTACCGCACACGTACTGCAAGTACGCAATACCTGCATATCTCCCTCGTGCACTATGCCATCATCAGTCAACAAACGACTGACAACCCCAACTGCAAATGCTCCCACTGCAGCTGCGATATCCGGTCTCAAGATCAGCATGTCATACATGAGACCACCGAATGCCGATGCAATGCTAGCGGGCCCTGCTAGCTCTACGGAGCATGCATCAACATATATATCCCTGGCAATAGGCATCTCTGACTGACAAGGCATGTCAGCCACATGCATCTCCTGACTGTCCACAAAAGACGCATCAACCTATCGTGCAACCTCATAGCAAACCAGCTGCTCTAGGTGTCTGTTGGAAGACATATCCTGCACAACTATATCCCCATGCTCACTGTCGAGCATAGAAAGGAATGACTGCATAATCACTGACATCTCAGTGTCCTCTGCAATCATCCACTGCAAACATGACCACTCAATCTATTGTGACTCACTAGAGCTCTCATGCTCTAACTCCGTGTGCATAGACTCTTGCACAACGTCCTCCTGTCGTGACTCACTAGAGAAAGACCGCTCTACCTGTCTATCTTGCATAGAAGTATCTCGCACAACTGACTCTCTACTTTGCTCAGTCACTAGCAAAGCATGCATGTCTGACTCTGTCACCTCTCTGTGTGACTGCTCAAGTCGTGCCCCAACTGTGTGCACAACGAGCTCACTACTCTGCACTCCATGCAAAGTACCCTGCAACCCATGAGCAAAAGAGACCAGCATGCTCTCTCGCTCTCTACCTGGCTGCGTGATCACAGAGACAACACCGTCTCTCCCATGATCCACATGCAATGGGTAACTTGTACCACTCCTGGCACCTCTCGCAATCACTAGTGAACCCAAATGTATCACAAAAGATCGCTCAAGCAGCGATACCCGACATCCACTATCCCGTAACTGTCTGACTGAGATCAAATCCCGTCTCAGATCTGGCATATAACGCACATGACGCAGGGTAAATCTCATACCACTGGGCAAGGACAAACATACGTCTCCTGCACCCTCAATGTCATACACAACACCATCAGCCATGTGCACACAACCAAGTCTCCCACTAGAAAACGTGCTAAACCACTCACGATGCGACGTGACATGGAAAGTAGCATCTGAATCTAGTAACCAATGTGAAGACAATGTGCAATCCGATATGCAATCCGTAGACATAAGATCCTCTGAAGACAAGCTAGATGTAAATGTGACATCGCCGTCACAAGCATACTCAGTAACCACCGTACTGATCTCACTAGCATCTGTCATGCCCAAATCTGCATCACGCATCTGTCGCCTCCGTTGTCTCAAACGCCTGAAACATCGACGCCTAATGTTCCCTCTATGTCCACAATGCCAACATGTCAAGTCTCTATGTCGTCGATACTTGCGTGTGGGACCAATCTCTCCCATGGACATAGAAGTGGGACTAGACTCCCCTGTAGACATGGATGTCGCATACATAGCATGTAAACTCTGCCATAAAGCATGAGTTGTAGTCTCCCTCGAGACCTGCTAGTCAACAGACTCAACCAGATGCAAACGAATCGTATACATTGCTAACTCATCAAGATCCTTCTAATCATCATCACACATAGACTTGGGCTTCGCCGATAAACCACACAAGGGTTTATCCTGCCCCAAATCCGCCAATGCAACAAGCATATGCCCCTTCCAAGCAACAAAATCTGCACCATCAAACTGTGTCAGACCATAACGCTGGAAGTCAAATGAAAAATCAGCCATAATGCTCACAAAAGAGCAACCAACAATGAGTAGCAAATGTCAACCAAATCAGCCCTAAACTGGCTCGAAACGCATCAACAAAAGTCTGCAAAATATGGCTCAAAACCTGATGCAAAGTTGCACCAATAACCGTGTAAAACCTTGCACAAAATCACAAGTCAATATGACTCAATCACGCATAAATATCTGACAAAATTTTGGCAGAGTCTCCTTTGTAACTGGAGCAAAATCTCAACAGTAAACCTCAAAGAGACAATAATATATGCCACAATGGCCAATCCGGGAATAAACTCGACCGGAATCACCTCACAAAGTCATACATATGAGCATACCCGCTCTTGCCGGAGTACCACTCAACGGCACCTCAAATGACATACATGTGAGTGATGATTGCTACCAAAATACCTTTCAATCGATGACCAAATGTCTGCCAGATAACTATAGCAACATTTCGCAAAACCTTGCAAGATCTGTCGCTATGCGCAATGCGAAATACGGCACACAAGGGCATACACAAGTGACTCCAAACTCCAACCAAATGATGACTGAAAATCACATGTCAAAGTGGGAATAAACTCAACCACTAAACTGTCAAAGAGTAACCTACGGATACGTAGAAGCTATGGCGAGAACCTGGATAAAATCCAACAGAGTTTCTTCTATAAATTGAGCCAAATCTCAAATAATCTCAGCCACAAACAAATACACAAATCCATATATGGCATACATAAACCGCCAAGACCATGGCAACATAGCTCACTCTCGCATGAGTGGCTCTCTGGAAAAATGCATATCCAAAAACCTGTGTACACCTATGAATTTGCTGGTTGCTGCAGAAAATACTCCATGTGTGTGAGATATACCAAAAACAGTGTTTTTGGGACCTGAAAGTGCACAAATAAACCTGCTGCTGTACCTGATGTAATTCAAAGAAGAATTTCAGCAAATAGACATCACCATCGCGTCCGGAGCGTGCCAAAACCCTAACCTAGACACCTGGATCATGTAGATCTGACTCTGTATGACGGAGCTACTCAAAAAACTGCGTTTTAGAGCCCGAAAATGGCAAAAACGAGCTGCACACAGTCTTGAACCTGCTCCTGCTCCACTCTGCGTGATACAATGTCCTCTCAATGCAAGCTCCAAAGCAAGAGCTCTGCCACAACAGCATCCAAGCACTCGAATGTCAAGCTCTCCTCCGCCGAGCACTTCTCTAACGAGCTCCACTGAGCTCAAAAGCTCCTCTCACCAAGGAAGCCGCAACCGCCTCCTCAACCAAGCTTAACCACACCAAGCTCCTAAGCTCCAAAGACAATGCTTCTCAAGATAAAATCGCTCTCCGTGAAACTCCGCGATCGAACTCCACCGTCGAGAGCGAGCGAGCTATCGCCTCGAAGCTCTCAAAGCCGTCGTGCTCTCCGCGGTCACCATAGCTCTGATACCAATTGAAGGGGATCGGGGAGCACCACAGACGGAGAGTGAGAGAGAGAGGGAAGGAGACACACACGCGATGTGGGTGGGGAGACTCCAAGAGTAAGCAGCCCCCTATACACTTACGCTATGTATAAGGTATACAAGTCAGTGGGCGCCCGACTCTGGGCGGCCGGGCAAGGCACAGGCGCCTATACCCCAACACTCCCTACGTACTTTGTGACTCTATCTGCTGCTGCTGGCGAGCTCTTGAGGGCTGGGGCTAGGGCTGTTGTGTAGGTCGGGGTCTCAACTGTGGACAAGCCTTCCCAAGATGGCCCATTTTTCGACAAATGAAACACTAATTCGGGAGGCCCAAATACTCCACGCTTTGTCAAAACCAACCCCCACTCACCCAAGGAAGTAGGATGACCTTTGGGAGATTGTGGGTGTCCCTAACAAGAGCACGTACTGAGGGGATGTCGGCCGCCTTTGCAGCTATTGAGGCTGCCGTGTGAGGTGTCTCCAGGACAATCCAAATATTTGAACCTATCTTGGACAAAAGTGGTAGGTACTCCCTCCTCAAACCAAGAAAGCAGACGGAGATGGGAAGGTCTGCCTCCACTACTAGAACATCTATAGTTGGATCAAAACTATGCCTCCACTATTGAAAGTGGGCATGAACTTCTGGGATGGCCAAGAGGCTAAGACAATGACAAGAGGTGGACTCTACTGGCCGAGTGCGTTGAGAACATCGAGAGTACTAACAATTTCAGCCGAGAAAGACCCGGGGGGGAGGGGGTAGCAATGAGGAGGGTTCGGGAATGTGAAGCAGGGGCGAAGCGCGTCGAGGGCTAAGGCTGGGGTGGGGTGGGAGGGTGGGTTGA
This sequence comes from Adiantum capillus-veneris, assembly GCF_014529385.1. Lineage (NCBI taxonomy): Eukaryota > Viridiplantae > Streptophyta > Polypodiopsida > Polypodiales > Pteridaceae > Adiantum > Adiantum capillus-veneris. Next base: position 146,675,787 of record NC_140936.1, on the reverse strand, counting down.
GGTGGTGCAACAAGGTGGATTGGGGTGGGTTTGCAGGACGTTGACACTGCTGCACGCTGGGACAGAATGCAGGTAGTGGGCAGGCAAGGCAGGGCAGCCCGCTCGGGGTTGGGGGGAGAGCAATGGAGAGAGAGAGAGGGGGGAGGGGCGGTGTAGAATGTGCACGAGGGGGATGAAGGGGGACAACAGTGAGCGCCAATATCTTCTTTATCTAGTAAGTGGTAGATCTATACATGGAGATATTTCGGATGGCCTAACCTCAAAGAGCCATTAGAAGATTTTGGAGGTCCATTTACAAAAGTTTCAAGTGGCCCTCACGCACCGTTCAGCAAAATGCCTCTTTTGGAGGTTTTTTGGCAATTTCTCCCTCTTCTCTGGGTGTCAGAAAAGGGCAAGTAGACATTTGATTTTTAGGTTTTTGGGCGTTTCTGATGCATTGGTTGTGTCAAAATATTCAAATTAATTTTGACACTAATTGACAGTTTTTGAATTTTTTTTCATTTCAATGATGACGCAAGCCACATTGAATGAGCGGTGCCAAGCTCGTGAAAAAGACATTGGCATTTAATAAAAAAGTGACCGTTTTCAAGGGCGCTTGGATCATTGAATGCGTGGATGATACCTTTTATATATTTTTGTTAATATAACGCTTATTTTCTATGTAACATTGGCTCTTCTCTCATTGGAGGAGCTTCTTTTTCTCTCTCTACTAAAAAGACCTCCAAAAGACCTCCGAAATTTTTGAATGCATCTCTACCCTCCCAACTTTGAAACACTATGCAAGAGAGTGTCTTAGAGCACTCATAAAAACAAGGAAAATATTAGGGGCTATTATAGCCCGCTGACTTTAAAGGTCTTCGCAATCCTTTGGCTACTTAAACAAAAATCTATTGTCAAAATATGATTAACCCAAATTTGGAAAATTTAGATGTATTAAGAGACAAATTTGCCAAACTTACACTTTAAAGTGCCTTTTTGGAAAAATTTCAATAGATTTGTCTCAAATTTCATACATACAAAATTTTAATAGATTTGCCTCAAATTTCATACAGAAAAGTCCAAAGAACTACTTGAAATGGGGTGGTGAGATAAATATGGTTAGCTATGAGTGGGTCAATGTTGTGGTGCAATGTATCCCTCACTGTCCAATTTCAAGTAGTGTTTCCAAAGGCTACTTGAAATAGCCCAAAGAGACAAAGATGGGTAGCAGCTAGAAGTGTGTTGATAATAAGTGCCAAATAGCTTCTAAAGTAGGGGACTCACATGGAATACCTATAAATATTGGAGTGTGAAAAAATGCTTGGTATATAGGCATACACTCTAGTCTAATATTGTAGGTACTTACAAATATGTTTCATTATTGTGGCACCATCACGAGCACCATCTACTTTGCGAGTATCCAAAATGCTTGCAAGAAGTTTTAGGCATCTTCTCAAATAGATATGTTTTTGAAAGATAGATCTTAGCTTTCAAATACATATTCAAAACTCAAGATTTTAGCTTGAGTTGTGACATTCAACACATAGGCAGGCTGGGTTTCAAAATGACATGTACTCTATGGAGCCCATACTATTTCTATCCACCCATTACTGCTATAGGATTTTGATGTGACATGTGCATGATTATTTTTTCTTGACTAAATGTTTATAGTGTGTGTATAGCCTTACCCATTCTACCATTCATTGGTATCACACAGTTTGAAGATACATCGTCTATATTTCTTAGCATTGTACATTCTACCGTTCCATACAATCCAAAATCTGAACTTCTTAGAAATCATGTTTTACCGATGCTACATTATCATACAGTAGCTTCATAAGTTCTCTATATCAATTACGCTTAGTGCCATCACTCCCTCCGCAAAGAAGTTTTAATAAGTGGCTTAATACTCTAGAAGAATATCCTATATTATCTTCCCTTTTTTAACCAATGTACGACGTTCGAGAGGGGGAATGGAGGAACACACCCGACACAACAACAAGGGCCTCCCTATAGCTCAGGGTATCCACATCACCCCTCTTCTCTTAGAAAAAACCTTAGAAAAACACACTTCACACTAGCAGACCACCGCCTACCCAACTTCCACTGCTCACACACTCCACAAATCCTACACACAAAGCACACCTACTGCCACGATCTGTCTCCACTCTTACACATGCACACAGCCACAAAATCTCGCTCTCTATCTCAAAACACCGTCAGTCCAGGGGGGCACACACATCCGCACTGCCGGCACCGAGGGGAAACACCAAAGCAGGAGGAAGAGAAGGGGAGAAGGGGAAACCAGAACAAGACGGGCAACAGTGGCTTGATTGCACTTCAAAAGGAATATACAAGGGCTTGCAATTCCATCAACATGGCCATTTTCAAGGGCCTTGACAGGCACACTCCTCAGTCAAAGAGCTCCACATTGCAGGCTCCAAATGGCACCCAAAAACCCCTAATCTGATTAAAATTTTACTTTTATAGGGGGGGGGCTTCAACTTTGGAAACTACCCTTTCATTGGCCCATTTGGCATCTTTTGGAGGAGGTAGCTGCTTCATTTTTTATCTGCTCTGTTTTCACTTTGGGGGGGGGGGGGGCATTAGCGATGTCGTTATTGCCCCCTAGGCTTTTTATTTTTTGTTTCTTCTTTATTTTTTTACCACTTTGGGAGCTTAGCCTTGCACCCTCTTTTTTTTAGCATTTGACCACATTTGTCCGGCTCACACCTGCCTTCTCTTTCTCTATTTCTCTCTCCTCATTTGCTCCCTTTTGGTCCGGCCACCCTCCTTGCTTTTGCTTTTGCTCGGCCGGCTTTGAAACGAGCTTGCTTGGCAGCCCTTGAAATGGGCCCGCTCTTTGCATTTGCTCCCCGCTTGGGTGCCCTTTGAGCTCCCTCTCTCTCTCTCTCTCTCTCTCTCTCTCTCTCTCTCTCTCTCTCTCATTCGTTGTCATATGCCATGGGAACCCCTCCCCTAGGCAATAGCGATGTCACTATTGTGGGGGGGGGGGGGGGGGGGGGGGGGGCATCTCTTCCAAAAAGACTGGGCCCGAAGGGCTGCGGGAATGGCCTTCTCGTCGGGTGTTGCCATGTCACCAGCCTGTGCCAGTCTTCTCTCTCACTCAGGTGCACCACCTCACAGGGCTGCAACCATGCGTCCCCCACTAGGCCAAAACTCCACCGAGCTCTGCCCCTGTCGCTTGCGCACAACGCTAGAAGCGCCGCCAGCTGTGCACGCCATCGCCCACTGCTCCAAGGAGCTCTCGCCCCCTCATACACCCCCTCATACACTCCAAATGGTGCTCACGGTCCACCCTATAAAGCCCGCCCCATGATGCCCTTGCTTTGCATATGGGACTAATCCTTTGACATGTGGCGTCACCTGGGCCTTCAAGCCTTTTAAGGCTTTAAAATCCTTTATTAAAAAAACCTCCTCCATGAGAGAGAAACCCCCCCCTTTGGGATGCCAACCTAGTCCAACTCCCATCCTCTCCTCACATTCTCAACGAGGAGTGTGTTGAGCTCAGTGGGAAGGATTCCTTGCCGGCTCTGAACCACATGAACCTCGTCACATTTCGGACTTCGAACAATGCGTGCAAAAAAGAAAAAAATCATCTGACACCTCGCTCTCATTTCCAACTGCCGACTTCGACTTGCAATAACTCGTTGACCAAGAACCGGATTGATGTGTGGTCAGTTTCGGCCAACTCCACATAAAGCATACTATCACCGAGAACCTTGGTGAGGCCAAAAATATGGCGCATTCTTCAATGCAGGCAAGTGGTCTCAAACTCGGTCCCCTGAAAAATCTCAATTGACCATAACTTGCTAACGAGAGCTCCGATCCGCAATCGGGAAAGACAAGCATGGTCCATAATTTGAGCTCTACACATGCATCTGTTGACATCAGCCTGGGCCACCTGTCCCCAGCTGCCCTATCCGTCGGGGGATCTGCTACACCTTCTATCTTTAAACTTCACTATCTTGCACAGCGGGGCTTGACAAGCCGTTTGGACCGGCTTCTAGAACACATTGAACACTATATCCCATAGCAGCGACTCGACACTCGGGCACCTTCATCTGCTACCCCATCTGGACTTGTCCCTTAGTCCTCTTGGCCTAAAAAACCGCATTGAGCATACACTTCCGCTACCCTTTGGCTGCCCAGGACCTTGGTACCTGCCCTAGCCTTTTGCATTGCACCTGCCTGCAACCTTTGCTTGGCATGGACCACTTTCTAGCTCGGATTAACTTTGGTTGCACCATCATTGCCCGCCCCTTCGTTGAACAATTATGTTCAGCCACACATGGGCTTATTGCACTAAAAAATTGCACACCAAACAAACTCTCTGTACACCACAAAGCACCTAGTATATGTACAAAATTGGTACTTGTCACCCGCGACCTTTGTTCATGCAGGTTGCCCACCCCCTGCTTTATTTGTCATCAACCACCTGGGTCAAACACCTTGATTTGGTCTCTTCCGTCCACCTGTAACACCCTTGCAAAGTGCCACACCAAGACACATAACCAATTGCATAGCCAAACTGCCAGCATCATACTTCTACCACTCCAAGCACTCATTAGCAAATTGCCCACTCAAAACAAAGCATCTCCAAGAATACCAAATAGAGCACCCTTGTGCTCACCATCCAAAGACATACTTGCACCATCACTTGCACCAAATAGACCTGGCACACCTGACATACTTAACCCACCCTCCCAACCATGTAAAGTTAGATCCTCATCTAGCAGATCCTGTACATGATCAACGGCACACTGCACAGCTGCCTTATCATCATCCCTTTCAAACACCACTCACAAACCTCCTTAGAAAGCTTGGATACCGCCTTGGAATCCACCTCACCCATCATAGAGCGCCCTCACTGCATAGGAAGCACCTCTATCTTTGACACCGCACTGCCTTTCTCACCTGCCATGCACTCAATTCCAGCATCATCGAGCTCCTCCTCTTCATCTGGCCCTTCAAGGTTGATAGGCACCATTTTCTTGTTGGTTGCAACCACCTGTTCTTCTACCGCTGCATCAAGCTCCACCAGAGAAGAGAGAAACTCGTTCTCTACCGCATCATCCTTGTCATCTTCCATAGGCACGCCTGCTCTGTTCCTTCTACCAAAACCTTGCTCCTGTTGCATCACTATGGCGTATTCCATCGCTACCTTCATCAACATGGCCATTAGCATGGCACTGCAGACCAGCTTTACCTGCACATCATCACTTGTAGGCCTAGACAGCTCCACTTGGTCTTCACTAGGCACCTCAGCTTGCACTTCATGTTGCTCCTCGCATACATTTATTGCCTCTCTACTTACATGCAAGAGGTCAAGCTCGCCATACCTGGATTGAGACGACTCTGTCTCCCAACTAGTGTCCGCATCCATAGAGCTATTGTCGCTTGACTTCCTCTGTTTCAAACTCAAAAATCTCCTCTAGCTTCATTACTTTGACCTCGTCTACAAACCGCACTCTTTGCTCTTTACCACACTCCAATGGAGCTTCTACAGCCACACTCAAACTTGGTAGCATATCCTTTGTCCTCTCTAGAACCACCTGCACATCCTCCACAATTGGAACCGCTCTAGCCGACATCTTCGCATAGGAACCACCCTATCTCTCTGTAGCCAAAGAACCCTTGGTTCTTCTTGCACTTGCATTTCTCTTTGCACCACCTGTGGCTCGGCTACCATTGCCTTCGCATCATTGCGCCTGACAAAACCTGCCTAGCCTCACGCTTCTTCAAAATCTTTTTGGTTCGCTCTTTCGCTAGAGCTACCACCTCTTCATATGACACCGGTCTATCTATCTCCACTTTATCTCGCACTTCCTTATGCAGGCACTCCATGAATTTACTCAACTTTAAAAAACTGGCATTTTTTGCAGCAGTTACTTTGATCAATTTCCCCCAAAGGGCTTCGAACTCCCACTCTAACGCTTGAAAATTACCCTCCAAGATTTTCTTCAAACCGTCCAGCTTCTGATTTACTTCATCCAGCTACGCATACACTACAAATATTCTTCAAAAAGCCGCCTCCAGGGCTTCACAATCTGCCTTTTCTTCTTCACACATGCCATCAAACCATAGTTTCGCTTTACCACAAACTAGGAGCGGGAACACCTGTACCGCACCGTCTTCTCTCAATAGAACGCTTTCCAACACGAACAATCCATAGGCTTAAATCCAAGTTTCCGCATCTTCAACCCCAATGAAAATGGGAAATCTCGTCCAAGCCATCACTAACAGCACCTGCTCGTCAAAGGCTGCACCTTTGGCATCACCAAAATCACCACTTTGACTTGAACAAGCATCAACACACTCCTCAGTTGAGGCACCAGAAGATGGAGAGGGGGAATGGGGGAACACACCCGGCACAAACACAAGGGCCTCTCTATAGCTCAGGGTATCCACAACACCCCTATCCTCTCGGAAAACACCTCCAAAACACACTTTTCACTAGCAGACCACCGCCTGCCCCACTTCCACCGCTCACACACTCCACAAATCCTCCACACAAAGCACACCTACTGCCATGGTCTGTTTCCACCCTTACGCACACACAAAGCCGCTCAATCTCGCTCTCTACCTCAAAACACCGTCGGTCCAAGGGGGCACACACATCCGCACTGCCTACACCGAGGGGAAACACCAGAGCAGGAGAAGAGAAGGGGGAATGGGAAACAACAACAAGACGGGCAAGGGCTTGCAATTCCATCAACGTGGCCATTTTCATGAGAAAATACAAAGGGATTTGACAGGCACACTCCTCTGTCACAGAGCTCCACTTTGCAGGCTTCAAACGGCACCCAAAAAGCCCCTAATTTGATTTTTATTTTACTTTTATTGGGAGGGGCCTTCAAATTTGGAAACTACCCTTTCATTCGCCCATCAGGCATTCACTTTGGCATCAATTGGAGGAGGTAGCCGCTTCATTTTTTATCTGCTCTCTTTGCACTTGGGGGTGGGGGGGGGGGGGGGGGGGGGGGGGGCATTAGCGATGTCGCTATTGCCCCCTGGACTTTTTATTTTTTATTTCTTCTTTATCTTTTTACCCCTTTGGGAGCTGAGCCTTGCACCCTCTTTTTTTTAGCGTTTGACCACCTCTGTCCAGCTCACACTTGCCTTCTCTTTCTCTATTTCTCTCTCCTCCTTCGCTCCCTTTTGGTCCAGCCTCCCTTCTTCCTTTTGCTTTTGCTCGGCCGGCTTTGAAACGAGCTTGCCTAGCGGCCCTTGAAATGGGCCCGCCCTTTGCATTTGCCCCCCGCTTGGCGCCCTTTGAGCTCCCTCTCTTACTCTCTCTCTCATTCTCTGTCATATGCCACAAGAATCCCTCCCCTAGGCAATAGCGATGTCGCTATTGGGGGGGGATCTCTTCCAAAAAGATTGGGCCCTAAGAGCTGTGGGAACGGCCTGCGTCTCAGACGCTGCCATGTCACCAACCTGCGCCAGTCTTCTCTCTCACTCAAGTGCACCACCTCGCAAGGCCACCACCGTGCACCCCCCACTAGGCCAAAACGCTCTCGGGCTCCTCCCCTGCCGCTCGCGCAGAGCGCTGGAAGCGCCGCCAGCTGCACACGCCATCGCCCACTACTCCAAGGAGCTCTCGCCCCCTCATACACTCCAAATAGCGCTCATGGTCCACCCTATAAAGCCCACCCCACGGTGCCCTCGCTTTGCATATGGGACTAATCCTCTAACACGTGGCATCACCTGGGCCTCCAAGCCTTTTAAGGCTTTAAAATTCTTTATAAAAAAAAAACCTCCTCCATGAGAGAGAAACCCCCCCTTTGGGATGCCAACCTAGCCCAACTCCCATCCTCTGTTCACATTCTCAACGAGGAGTGTGTTGAGCTCAGTGGAAAGGATTCCTTGCCGGCTATGAACCACATGAACCTCGTCACATTTTGGCCTTGGTGTGCCTTCAAACAATGCGTGCAAAAACCAAAAAAATTATTTGACACTGTGCTCTCATTTGCCAACTCTCGACTTGGACTTGTAATAACTTGCTGACCAAGAACCCGATTGATGTGTGGCCAGTTTCCGCCAACTCCACATAAATCATACTATCACTGAGAACCTTGGCAAGGCCAAAAATATGCTAGATGGTGCATTCTTCAATGCGAGAAAGTGGGCTCAAACCCGGGCCCATGAAAAATCTCAATTGACCATAACTTGCTAACCAGAGCTTTGATCCTCAACCCAGGAAGATAGGCATGCTCCATAATTTGAGCTCTACACATGCATCCACTGACATCAGCCTGGGCCACCTGTCCCCAGCTGCCCTATCCATTGAGGGATCTGCTACACCTTCTATCTTTAAACTTTAGTATCTTGTACATAGGGGCTCCGCTTGATGAGCCGTTTGGACCGGCTTCTAGAACACATTGAACACTGCGTCCCAAAGCACCGACTCGGCACTTTGTGTACCTTCATCTTCTACCCCATCTAGACCTGTCCCTTAGCCGTCTTGGCCTAAAAAACTGCATTGAGCATACATTTCCGTTACCCTTTGGCTGCCCAGGACCTTGGTACGTGCCCTAGCCTTTTGCACTGCACCTGCCTGCAACCTTTGCTTGGCATAGACCACTTTCTAGCTTGGATCAACTTTGGTTGCACCAACGTAAATAAATTAGAAGAGAAACAAAAAGGTTATATCTGTTTGCTCAGGGAGCAAGCATTGGATTACAAACATAGGGCCATACTGGCTTATCAGAAGGAGTTCAAATAGATTTACTACATTCAAACCAGCCTGATCGACTTGAGGATGTCCTGACACAACTTTGCTCTTATCTAAGTGCATCAAGCTCAGTTCTAATTTGTACCAGCAATTCTCTGGATTGTTTCTAGAGATACTTTTAATATCTTATGAATTTCTTTTTCCAGTTGATCATTGATGTATCGATCTTACCCTTCTATTCTAGCAGATTAAAAGAGCTTACCGCCAAGTCCAGCATCTTCGCCTTCTTCCTATATAATTTGCACTGGGATATGTTGACCTTCTCCACCTTAAATGATATTTCATCAACAAATAATTTCAAGCTCGACACCTGGGAGGGACCTTCAAAAATGTAGAAATTCCTCTACTTCCAAATTGCCCAGGCAAACTCAGCTCTGATGTGGTTCCATACTAGGGAGGGGAGGCCTACTCTTTCACCCAAAAACACTTGCTTCCAGGACAGGGGTTTTTGCAAAACTCTGGTCACTGGGTTTCAAAAGGGTTTGTTGAGGGGAAGTTAAAAAATAGGTGGGCTAGATCTTCAATGCCCCCCTTACATCAGGAGCATCTGGCATCAAAATTTTCAGGATCTTTACGTTTTTTCCCAGTCCGTACGGCCTTATGAAGAATGAGCCAGAGCAGCACAATTTTTTTTGGAGAAGAGGCTTGGGACCAAAGGGTCTTGAATTTGAAGGCCCACTGTTTCCTATCCAGGGACACATTCCATCTCTGGTTAAGAGTGATGTGGAGAGGGAGACAGAGGGGGATACAAAGGAGCTGGGGGTGATAAATCTTGAACCCTACTCGTCAAATGCCCTCACGAGGGGAAAATTCTGGGCTGCAATTGAGGACCGAGTGCCAAGAGCCAAGAAGTTTCTCCAGTCTCCTTCAGAGATGGGAGATTCCCCATGATCAAAGTTGAAACTTTAGGGAAAGATCTAGATCCGTTGGCCAATCATGAAGGGCTAGAGACCATACGTTCACCCAACATCTTACACCTTTTTTAGGGAGCGAGAGGGCCATCCTTGACTGGTCACCCTGAATATCCCGCCCAGTGACCCACGGCCACCATACTAAGTCATTTAGAAGCAAAGGCTGGCTGTGGTTGGAATGTGAGTTAGGGGCCAGATTTGCTCGGTGCCTATCCCAAGCTCCCCACAATGATCGGAGAAGATCATAACCTTTTGCAAGAGACTGGTGGATACTGAAGAACACACAGAGAGACGGTAAATCATTCAGTATATTTTTGAGGAGTAAAGTGGCCCATTCTGCTTGTCTATCAAGGAGGGTTCGGGTAATGGTCCCGAATGCCAATTTGTTCGCAAGCTTAGAGATGTTGATGATTCCTAGGCCCTCTTGGCAGCAAATGTCCATTTCATCTTGGCTTTCTTGTGGGAATTGAAGTCACCAACCCATAGAAAATTACGGTAGACCTTGACTATATCCTTTAGGTGACCTTTAGGTGGTCTCCAGCAGGTTAGAAAGAACACAACATATGCCAAGAGGAAGTGGTTTATGAACATGACTCTTCCCATGAGAGATCCTTGGAAGCCTTTCCATCTTTCCAATTTAGTTTGGAAGCAATCTATGACCCATTTCTACCTTTGCTTCAGAGAAATCCTAAAACCCACAGGTATTCCCAATAACTTGAAGGGTTGATGCTCCATTAGCAATCTGCATTCAATAGCTAGCAGCCATTGAGGGAGCGGAGAGTTTCCCTACTTAACCCCAATTTTGGAGTGGTTGATCTTGGTCCTAGAGGCTGAGCAGAAGATGTGCAAGCACTACCATAATTCCCAAAGGGACTCCTCTTCATTGGCTAGTACCACATTAGTGTCAGCTGTGTATTGCAAATGACACTGCTGAGGTTGGTCTCCAGGGAGATGGATGCCTTTGATTTTTCCTTTTTGTAGCCTAACTTTGACCAGGAAGTTGAGGCCATCCAAGGCTATGAAAAAAAGGAGGGGAACAAGGGGGCAACCTTGTCTTACAAACCGACTGAGAGTAAATCATTAGGAGAGAAGGCCGTTGAAGGAAATTTTGGCTCGAGCATGTCCAAAGAGTGTCTTAACAAACCTCAATACTATAGGCCTGAAGACCATCATTCCATGCTAAGAAGAATGACAGACCATTCTAGCCGATCATAGGCTCTATCTAAGTCAATTTTGACAAACACAAAGTCCTGTGCGAAGTCGTGGGCATGTCCGATCCCTTCCCATATGGCAATAATTTCCTCCATGATATTTCTTCCTCTGATAAATCCCTTCTGTTCGAGATCCATCTCATGGAGATGTGGAGTAATCCTGTTTGCGATGGCTTTGGCAAAGATCTTGTAGATCGTGTTTGGCATAGTGAACGGGTGCCAGTTGGACAACATTTCCCTCAGGCCCCTTTTTGTGTACAAGTTTTAGTACTCCCGTGTTGATGGCGTATGGAAGGGCTTTGTGGGCAACAGACTCTTCCCAGACGTTTAAGATAAAAGGAAAAGAAGCTCTCTGAATGTCTGAAAAAACTCAAAGGAAAGCCTGTCAATTCCAAGAGTTTTCCTTGGCTTGAGGGCATCGATGGCCATGTGGATTTTGTAAGATAAACAGGGTCTTCCGCTAGCTTGGAGCTTTCCTACAAAAAAACCTTTGCTCTAGCTACCTGAACTAGGACTCTACTATCGGCAACTTCTGGAGAAATAACTTCTTTGGGACTGAAAAGGGCTTTGAAATGTGACCTTGCATAATCAAGATTCTCCTCATTGTTGGAAATGGCTTGTGAGGAATCTGAGAATAGTAGAACCAGACCCCTCATATTCTTCCTTTGAAGTGTTTTGAACATTGCTTCAGAGGGTCTGTCAACTTGACCAGCCCATCATTCTTTAAAGAAGAGTGTAGCATGCTTCAAAGTAAGCTCTTCTTGAGCTTGATTTGAGCACGAAGCTAGGAGATCTTAGACTGCTGAACAAGATCAAGAGGGTTGCCTTCAAGTTGAACCATCTAGGAGTAAATGGCTTCCTTTCTTCTTCTTATGATGGCTGTCACTTCTTTGCAAGATTGGATGAGAATTTTTTGAGTTCTTTTCACTTCACTAGACCAGTCCTCCACCGGGAAAGAGGAGCTGAAGCAATCGGTCCAGATGCTAGAGATTGGGGGTAGTGATCAGACAAGTAATTAGTGTAAGATGGCTTAGCCTTAACTTTATCAAACAAATTGGTTAAAGAGAGGTGAATTCGCCAAGAGTGCCAATGTCCCACAGTTGAAGTTGGTCCTTAAGGAGGAGCCAATAATATTTTTCTCATCCTAAGATGCAGACTCCCTTGTTGATAAATCTATCCTCTAAGGTTTCCACCATGTTAAATTCTCCCAATACAAGAGTAGGAACGTTGAAGGATGTTAATTCCTCCCAAAGGGCAATACGGTCAGAAGTAGAGCCTCGTGCATAAATGGATATGATCCAAAAATTTAGGGGTGTTGGAGTGTTGATGGTACACCAGTACTTCCCACCACATTATGAGGAGGACGACAAGTGCTTAGGAACCCCTAAAGTGGTACTGCCTGAACCTTTTGGGTGGGTAGAAGAGATCCATCTGATATCCTTAGAAACTTCAACGAGTCTCCTAGCTGAATCTTCTCCGGTGACTTTGATCTCCTGAAGGGCGATAACATCCATTCTTTTCTCGTGTATCCAGTTGGAAACTTTCTTGGACTTGTGGGGGTCACAAATCCCCTTTACATTCCATGAGAGAGAAATTTCATTTATGACCTCGATGAGGGCGTTTCCAGCATTGATCGCCCTAGGGCCCACCTCCCATTGCCACACCAAGCAAGGGTTATCCACCTTCTCCTATCTCGATTGCCACAACACTCCTCCCCCCCTCTATCACTACCACCTCCCATTGGCACACCAATCAAAGTCATTCACTTTCTCCCACCTAAATTGTAGCAACAAGCAAGGTCCTCCTCCTCCTTGTAATTTTCTTTGCTCATCGATGGCAAGCTCTACTCCGCAAAAGCGGCCAAAGGATGAGGTCACAACACTTGTATGCCACAACACAAGAGGTATAGATGGTGAGTGGGTGCCACAAGAGTTCACCAAGGGTGCTTGGCTATACATGCAGCCATCTGCTATTGGCCCTCACCGTGTACAAAATCGTGCAAACTTGGATCATCATTGGAAAGGAAAGCTCCTTGACTTCAAGAATCGCAAAGACAAGGGGAACAAAGCCATTGTGAAACATGTTTTCTCAATGTCAAGCATGTAATTACAATAACCAGCTCGATTTCCAACACATTGTAAGTACATGTTTTGAGACTACAAAGCTAGGTGTGAAATAACAATGGAATGTTCTTATAATTTCATACTTAAGATTTGCCATGCATTTATAGTCATATTTTCATCCACATTGGTAAAGGAGTAGCCACTACATAGCCTCTTCGACCTAGATAGGGGTAGAAGGGGGTTTTATAGTGTTGCTACATAAACACTTGATTTCATAGAATATCTCACCATTTTTGGGGTCCTGAAGTGAAAACAAGGCCAAAAATTGCCAAAAAGCGGGTGGCCACAAGGGCACACAGATGGGCCAGACAAGGGTCCTCTCTAGCCCATCTGTGCGCCCTTGTGGCCACACCCTTTTTGGCCTTGTTTGCACTCCAATACCCCACAAATGGTGAGAGAAAGCTTAAATTTAAATGTTAATGCACATAATCACTCCCTTCCACTTATCTCAATACATTAAGAAGCCAAAAAGGCAAATCATTTTGGGGACAACATCAAAATCATATGAGTGAAAAGAAGTGAAATTTACAATGTACTGCTGCATAAACATTTGCTTTCACTAAATATTAACATTTTTGGGTGTCCTGAAGGGCATACAAGGACAAAAAAGGGGTGTCCACAAGGGTACGCAAATGGGCTAAACAGGACTTCTGTTTGGCCTATCTGCATGCGCTTGTGGCCACCCCCTTTTTGGCTTTTCTTGGCCTTCTGTGCACTCCAGGACACCAGAAAATGTTAATATTTAGTCTAAATTTAAATGTTCATGCACAAAATCACTTAAAACACATGAAGAAGCAAAAAAGGCAAATGAATTTGGAGACAGTAGATACAAAACTCTCAATCATTTTGTCATTGCAAAATCATCTGAGTACAAAAGCAGGGTGTGCAATAACAAAAGGTAGGTGTAGATTTGGCTAATACTCAAAGTCCACCACAATTGATGTGCAAGTTTCTTGTCCTTTGGTTGTATCGTCACTCTCTTTTCATGTATGGTGTATAGGTTGGTATCTTTCAACACAGAGACGATGTGGGCCTGTGCAGCTTCTTGAATAGCTTCCAACAGCATTGCTTGCATTTTGTATTGAATGCCATAGCTTTGGAGCACCTCCTTCACCGTGCGAGCAAAGGGGGCTCGCCAAATTAGAAGCTCGATTTCCTTCTGGTAGTGCCGGATTTTTGCAAATGCCCTTGATATTTTACAACACCGCTGAGGTTGTCTAGGGGGCACTTGCACGTTTTTTGATGGGCGGTGTTTGGGCTTGTTGAAAAATTTAGATTTGTGCATGGTTACATGCTTTGGCGCTAGATCTGCCACCTCTTTTGACTCATCCTCTCCCCTTGCCTCCCGATCTTGTGCTATGGGGAGAGCTCCCTGGCCACGGGGCAAGGTCTTCTCCCCCATTGCCACTTGGTGTGTGCACGGTATTTGAGAACGCTACCATGGTGGCTTTGTCTCTGATTTAGTATCTGTATGAGCCACCCGAGCTCTAGATGGTCCCGCTTGCAATTGGTGGCGTGGTGGTTTCTCCTTGTTAGACTCCAATGTTTGATGGCCCTCCTTTTCTTACCAACACTCGGGGCATTTCTTAACTATATATCGTGGTGTTTTCTATTGTGCACGTGACGAATCTTTTACCTACGATGACTCCAAGGCCCAAATATCATGCCCACTTCTTGAAGATTGCCTAGAACAGCCAAGTGTTCACAGTCGTTTTCTTGTGCCTTTAAGCCATGCCGGCTTCTCACGTCCTTGGCGAGTGTTTTTGTTGGCAGGCAGATGCTCTTTGAAGGTTTGTTTGGTGTACGCCACTGGGTATGGTAAGAGCTCACCTATGCAGAAGAAATAAGTGGTTTATGATTGGATCCAATATTTATCGGGTCCGTTTTAAAAGTGCCCTATTCACACTAATTTTTACAAAAAACTATTAGTTTTGAAAAGGGTGCATCAAAATTTACTAAAAAAACATGTAGAGAAGAGTTGGATCCTACGTTCACGTGTAGTCACTCTCACATAATCCACTTTGACCCTTGTCGCACTTTGTATTGGTGCCATGCAGCATGCTTGGTGGGGCCTTACGACATTCACCACTTTTTGATGTGCTCTTGAAGACTCAATTTGTGCACTTCCTTAGCAATCTTGGATTTCTGCGCATGCTTCATTGTGATCTTACAAGAAAATGTCGTGCAGAAAAACTAGTTGAACATCTCCTCTAAATAATTGGATTGCACCCATATCACCACCATGTTGAGTATTTTTAAAGTGCACCCACCTTGCTCGATAATGGAACTTCTCTATGCCTTGAGTGCTAAAAATCTAAAGATAACCATATTTGTGTATAAAAAATGCACCATGGCAAACAAGATATGTTTTTCACATGAGAAAACGATGCACATTAATTAGTGAAAACAATTTCTTGTAATAAGTTCACTACATTACATGGCTCACCATGTAACATGTGATGTTATTTTCACCCCAAGAAAGGGTGAAGACCTTGGTGAAATCCACCAAGGCTTCTTGAAATGATTGGCATTGCTCTTTTGTTGTGATGGAAAGGCCTATAAGCTTGACCATTTTATCAAAAGTTTCCCAAACTTGCTTGCGCTTGTTTGCAAGCTTGCCATTCAAATCATTATCAATAGTAGCTTTGCATAATTTCTTCCCGAGTTCCCAAAGGTTACCTGTCTTGTGGTTGGAGATGTTTTGAGCATCATATCAACGTGGCTTTCCTTGGGTTACTTTCTTCAAAAAGTTTCTGGCTTTTTATCCACTCATTGACACTTGGTGGGCAATTATTGGGCCTCCCCTATGTTCTTTTCAGCAACAATTGACACTTTCTTTGCAGCCAATGGAATTCAAGAGTGCTTCCACCCTTTTGATCACTTCCTTGGACTTTTCCAATGGCTTCATTGTGAAAGCATAGTCAATGTGGAGCTTCAATAGCCTATCAAAAATGCAGATGAATACGTGTAATGTACAAAAATGTATATTCAATAGAGAAAATGGAAAGATTGGATTCCAACCTTGGTCCTTTTGTGCATGATCTAGGGCATTGAGCATGGGACATCTCAAAACAGACACTTCCCATTCTCTGTCTTCATCTTTGACATCAAGATTGTCCAACCCTTCTTCTCCATCCCCTTGCCATGGAAGCGTTGAACCTCCCTTTGCAGAGTCTTGTGTGCTTTTTGTTTGTTAAGTTTGTACCCTCGAGTGCAAAATGGAGAAGGTATGAAAGAAGAAGCTCGTTGTTTGCAGCCAAGAAAACACTTTATGGTCTTCAAGTCCCCACCTAGGTGCAGTCCATATCAAAGCTACCAAAACACTCAACCTCCAACTTCTCACTTGCAAGTTTGGAGTGTTTTACTTCTGTGATCCATGGATTTCTCTCAGAACTCCATAAAAGTACTCCTCTGGTCTCTTTGGGCACCTCAATAGCACCCAACCACCAAATTTCTTACTCTGATTGCACACTAAAAGAGGGGGTGGGAGATGGCTCGATTGAATCCCTTCGCTTGGTTTGCAAAAGGTCCTCATTCATTAGAGTGACACTTAGCCTCTCTAACCTTCGCCATTTCACCATTTGATACTCATCGAGTTTCAGTACAAAAGCGACCTTTGTGCCAAGCACTGCATAAAATAGTGGCAAGACCTTAAAATTCAAAGTCTATGATAAGAAAAACACAACCAAAAGAAATAAGTATAGTGTGTCACCTTCTTCAGGTAACTCGTAGAATCTAAGCATGGCTTGTTGAAGCCTTCTAAGGTCCACAAAAGTATTGTTTCACATTGTGTAAACATTGAGGTAGTTCCACATTGTCCGTCATAATCAACCTTCACCAAGTTTTGAGCAAAGGCCACAGGCTCCAACAAGTAGGAGTCACCATTGAGTAGCTTTTCTCCAAGGCATGGAGACATTTCAGGATTTGAAGAATCTTTCTTTATCTCCTTAACAATCCCACAGTCCTTGAAGGGCAATTGCTCTTTATCTTGAAAGAACAAGTGGACTTTCTCATCACTTTCACCATTTGGCATGTGAAAATCTAGATAGCAAGAACTTGGTGTTGAGCTTGTTGCATCAGTTGACTTTGACATTCTCTTCTGAGACATTTTCTGTAAAAATAATGACATATATTTAGAAAAGATGGATAGTGGACCTAGGGCCATAGATTCCCTTCTATGTTAAGGCCTATGATCCTAGGTCTAAAGGGTGCCAACAAAATGGTTCTACAAGTGTACCTAGGGCACCCTATGGTACTAGGATCACAAGTTCTCTTATGACATTAGACGAACCTTGTGGCCCTAGGGCCATAAGAGTCCAAAGTAGTAGCCCTTAAATGGCCTAAATGCCCCTTAAGAGCCTCTACACTAACACCCTATGGCCCAAGGTCCGTGGGTTCCCTCTAATTGAATCAAAGTTCTTACGTCCATGGCATCCATTTGGGTGCACTTGAGTGGTGCCTTTAGAGAACCTACAATGGCCACAGGGTGCACTCTAATCTAATGAGAGTTCCCGTGTACATGGTTCCCATGTAGGTGTCATTAAGTGGCATAAATGTCCCTTTACAACTTCTACATTATTGTAAACTACCTCACATTCTCTAGCCATGCGTCATCCCCGCACACCTCGGTCTAGAGATGCACGGAGGTCAGGACCACCGGGTTATAATCTTGTCTTTATTGGCCAATGCCTATATTCATGGGTGTCATGTAAGTGCACCCCCATGTGTACATGACAATGCATGTAGTGAGAAAAACCACTTTGCCTTTTGGTTTATTTCTAAGCTATGACCTCTTTCGTAATCTTGGACTAACTAATCTACAATATTTGGAACCTAGGTTGATAGGGTTCCCTCTAATCGAATCAAAGTTCATATGTTGATGGTGCCCATTAGGGTGCTCTTGAGTGGCCTAAATAGCCTTTAGAGATTCCACATTGGCATCCTATGGACCTAGGGCCACAGGGTGCACTCTAATCTAATGAGAGTTCATGTGTACATGGATCCCATGTAGATGACGTTGAGTGGCATAAATGTCCCCTTAGAGCTTCTACATTATCACATTGTATCCTACCTCACATTCTCTATCCATATCCAATCCCCACACACCTCCATCTAGAGGTGCATGGAGGTCAGGACCATCGGGTTATAATCTCATCTTTATTGTGGTCAGTGCCTATATTCATGGGTGTCACATAAGTGCACCCCCATGTCTACATGACAATGCATGTAGTGGAAAAAACCCATTTGCCTTCAAGTTTGTTTCTAAGTTGTGACCTGTTTCATAAGCCTCAACTAACTAATCTATAGTATTTAGGTCCTAGGTCCATAGGATTCCCTCTAATCAAATCAAAGTTCCTATGTGTAGGTGACCATTTGGGTAAATACCCTTTAGAGATTCCACATTGGCATCCTATGGACCTAGGGCCACAGGGTGCACTCTAATCTAATGAGAGTTCATGTGTACATGGTTCCCATGTAGGTGCTATTGAATGGCATAAATTTCCCCTTAGAGCTTCTACATTATCACATTGTAAACTACCTCACATTCTCTAGCCATGCCCAATGCCCGCACACCTCGGTCTAGAGGTGCATGGAGGTCAGGACCACCGGGCTATAATATTGTCTTTATTGGTCAATGCATATATTCATGGGTGTCACGTAAGTGCACCCCCATGTCTACATGTCAATGCATGTAGTGGACAAAACCCCTTTGCCTTTTGGTTTCTTTCTAAGATGCTCCCTCTTTTGTAAGCATAAACTAACTAATCTATAGTCTTTGCGTCCTTAGTCCATATGGTGCCCTCTAATTGAATTAGAGTTCCTTATCGACATGGTGCTCTTTCTAAAGGCTAAAAACCCTATGGCCCTAAGGCCACAGGGTGCTCTTTGTGTTAGCAAGAAACCCTAAGGCCATAGGATGATCTTTGTGATGGCAAGAAACCCTATGACCCTAAGGCCATATCTTTGTGATGGCTAGAAACTGTAACCATCACAAAGAGCACCCTTGAACTTAGGGCCATAGTGTTTCTAACCATCACAAAGAGCTCTACATAGCCCTAAGGCCACATGGTTCTCTTTGTGATGGCTAGAAACCCTATGGCTCTAAGGCCATGGGGTGCTATTTTTGCTAGCTAGAAACACTATGGCCACATCGTGGTTTTTTTGTTAGCTAGAACCCCTATGGTCCTAAGGCCACAGGCTGCTCTTTTTGTTAGCTAGAAACCCTATGACCCTAAGGTCACAAGGTGCCCTAACACCATATGGTGCTATTTTTGGTGGTTGGAAATCTTATGACCCTAAAGCCAGAGGTTCTCATTGTGATGGCTAGTAACCCTAGGATGATAGTGTTTTGATGGCATGATGGATCTGACATGTGCATGTTCGTTCTGGAAAAAAATTTGAGACAACAGGCACTCACCGTCATCCTGTTGTTGTTGTTGCTCTTCTAACATTGACCAATATGCTCCATTGTTATGTCCCCTTCGTGCTTCTTTGGTATTCCAAATGGATTCTACAATCCACTTGAGTCTAGACGTGTTTGTAAAAATATTTGTTTCTTTATCCTTACCATAGATACTCTGAAGTTCCAAGCCATCATTTTTTTAACTTTCTACTAAGTTCTAGATAGCACACAACACTTTCCTGTATAGGAAGATTCCACAATCCTAAACTCTTATCTTGTTGCATCTCATGGATTCTAAATTACATTTCACTCTTGATATGACTACAAGAGGCTCTTTATAAACCCAGATTCTACACCTTTTATTTCATTGTTTGGCATCATAAAGCATTCTTATACTTTATTTTGTCTATATTCTTTGTTATGATTGCGTCTGTTTTGAAGGTCATGGAATCTCACTCGCAACAATTTCAAGCAAGTAAAAGGCTTAAAGTGACTTCAAAGCTGCAAACTTCCGGTCAACCTCAACTAGGTTCAAGCTCAGGGGGACACTTAGGTACACTAATGTCTTCTCAATAATTTTCTGCACCACGAAGCCCATGCCTTCAAGCAAAACGGATTTTTAGAAGTCCTCCTCATTCTTCTCGTCAGGAGCTTCTTGCTACAAAACAATTTCCTCGTGAGCCATCGACTGAGCTCACTAGAGAGCATCACTAGAAGGAGCCAAAGGACAAGAGTATAGAGCCCACACCTATAGGAAAAGCATTAGCACTTCAAAGCTCAAAAGAAACAAATATTTGTGGTAATGTTCCTGCAAAACCCAAATATGAGCATGCTTGGGTGTTTTGCATTGGGCGTCCTGGGGATCAAAAGCAATTGATTGATTCAACAACTCCTTTTTTAATTGTTACAAAACATAAAGGACCTTCAATTGATGTCAATAAGTTTACTCTTGTTGGGCGCATCGATAAAGTACAAGAGCACAAAGGAAAAAACAGGATATATTTTCTTGTTCAACGTAATGGCTCAAGTCTCCTTGCTGTTCTTGTTCTATTGAAAGACTTTGAGATCACTGAAGTGAATCCTTTAAGCACAAGAGACTTGATGATTGATGCCATGCAAACACGAGGCTTGGTAAGAATTCAATTTTTATTGTTCGTTTTTTATCTTTTGTGTTTTAGCTTTAAATATTCAAGGAATATTATTGTTTATGGTTGTAGACATTTGGGAGAGCCTATACTGAAGTGATGGAGAGATTTTTTGGCTCAGAGAAGCCATCTTCAAGCAACTACATGGAAGAAGGAGGAGAGGAGGAAGAAGATTCAAGTTCTTCTAGAGATGAGAGGTTGAAAGGGACATGCCCCCCTCAACAATGATGCAAACCCCTGCTACAAGCAAGAAACAAAGAAAAAAGTCAGGTAAACCAAAAGAGTCTAAGTTTCTTCCTGACTCAGAGATTGTTCCATCTAGTCCTGGTGCCCCTTTACCTAATACAGGAGATTCAAGCTCTTTAAATGTTATGAGAGAAAGGGTTACACAAAATAACATGGTAGATCCTTTGCCCATATTTTTACCCATGAGTGTAATTGAACGTCCACCTGTGGATCCTTACACAGGAAAACGACCCTTAGAGGTTCGTGCAGTTATTGAGCAGTATGTTCATAACCTAAAGTTCAAAATGAAAAACAAGCCAAATTCCATTCTGTTACCTTTGCTTGTTTTGGTGGATAGACAACAGTGTCCTACAAAAAATTATTGGGTAAAGGCCAATGTTGAGTCCTATACATATTGGGTTCTTGGGGGCACTCACTCATTGATTGCGAAGAAAGAGCTTGTTGCAGAGTATGAGCATGTGGACACATACAAAATGGCCATGTGTTGGGTGTATGCTAGCTTAACAGATGAGGAGGCAAAGGTTCTTGCCTTTGACCATAACATTGACTCGGACTTTTGTTTGGAGATGTCTTTCATTCAAAAGATAAGATTCTTTCATAATGAGTGGGTTGATACCATAAAGCGTGGTGGAAAAGTCGATGACAATTTTCGAGTAGCACTTTGTGAAAAGTGTGGCCTTGAAGTGAAAAAGAAAGGTGGCCGTGGAGCAATTCAAAAGCCTAATACTAAACAGTATGACAACTATTTTCAACTTGCCTTTTGCAATGGGGAAGTTTCGGACTTACAAGAGGAGATCTTCAAGCTACATGAGTAGGGAAAGCTAAAGGGTCAAAAGCTAAGCAAGTCCCATGCATCTTTCAAAGGAAAAGGTGTCTCAAAAGAGGATTCACCAAAGTCCATCCCCGAAGATATGAAAATAACACCATGGAGACAATTGCAAGGAATACGTGAAAAACCATTGATTATTGTTGTACTCTCACGTGTGAAGGGTGGAAGCATCTCTCTAGAGAAAATGGAAGAAGAATTTGAAAGGTTTGTAATTATAATGATTTGAAATATTCATTGATGTTTTTATTTCTATCATGAATAATATTTCTCTTTGTCTATCATCAGGGAAAAGACCATGTTGCACATGCAAATAATAATGTTTGAAAAATTGAATTGGTCTAATTGGGACGAGGTGGTGCAGTACCATCCAGATTCAAGCAAATCCCATGACATGTTGCTATTTTCTAACACGGTGAGTTGTTC
This sequence comes from Adiantum capillus-veneris, assembly GCF_014529385.1. Taxonomy (NCBI): domain Eukaryota; kingdom Viridiplantae; phylum Streptophyta; class Polypodiopsida; order Polypodiales; family Pteridaceae; genus Adiantum; species Adiantum capillus-veneris. Next base: position 146,653,759 of record NC_140936.1, on the reverse strand, counting down.
CCCTTGGCTATAATTTCTTGTTATTTAAACTATGTCTAAAATACCTTGGTATTTGGCAAAAAATGACTTTGAATATCTTCTAATATTGCTTTTGATTATTTTGGAATCTTGTGATAGCCTTCTTACATTACATTTATGTGGCTTTTGATTCCAGAATCCTAAGGTGACCCTTTAGTTTTTAAAATCTGAAATCAATGTCCCATTTGCTGGTTTTGGGTTTGGATTGTAGAATCCCAAGAAAACCATTTGGATTCAGAAATCCAAAGTTCAAGTCTTTTTATTTTGCATGTGGCTGGATTCTAGAATCCCATGGATTATTTAACTTGTGATTTATTTCATGGGTTTTAAAGCTTATTCTTTGAGGATTCTAGAATTCACTTACAAATTATAAAATTAACTCTAGTTAGACTTCAAATTTATCTTTTTTTCATTAAGTCTTTTCCTTTTCTCTTATATCTTTGTTGTGTATTCTATAACAAAGATCCAAGTGTTGCCATCAAGCAGATCCCTCTTGACTTTGAACAGTTCTTGTCACGGTGTCGTCTTGAGAGGCGAAGGAGACAACAACCCCAAAGCTTTGAAATCACTCCTCGTCTCTCACTTTATATTCCAGATAATGTAGATGAGTCTCCATCTCATTGGTGTGTTCATGAAGGCAGAGTTAAAGAAATGAGCACATTTGTTACCCCACGGTCTTACACACTAGCCATTGCAGACGCTCCTTATTGTTTTAGTGCCCCAAACTCTGTCAATGATGATGTAAAGTATGGAGTATCTGCCTATACAAAAGTTATAGAGGCTTTTGGAAAAATAACTACTTGTGACTCTTGGTCACTAGTACTTTCCAATGCCCAGGATCAAATTACTGCAGTGCAAAAATCTTTCACTGACTCAAACATGACATGTCAAATGCTAACATGGTAAGTGAAACCTTTGAAGTTTTATACTAGTAGTAAGGTCTTATTTTTTGCTTTCTTCTTACACCTAAGCTATTTTTCTGCAGAATAAAGCCAAACATTCATGGATATAAGCTTCATCGCATTTCTTGGGCTTGTGAGTTTTCTACCATTGGATTTTACTCATCTCTAGGTGTGCAGAGTAAAGGATCATATAAGTTTGCGGTGAAACCAAATCGCGCAAATGTCTTTGAACGACCGGGAGTCTGCAAAAAGTTCAAACATATTGGTGCAGATGTACAAGGAGTCATAAATCCATATTAAAAGCCTCAACTTTTGATGATGGATTTGATTGATTTACTCTCAATGACAGGAGAGTGGGTAATGGACCTCTTTGCGGGGACATGCACTACAACTGTTAGTGCATTGAAGCGAGGCCAAAATGTGGTTGTTGTGGAATGTGATCCACTTCAAGTTAAATTTATTGAGCAACAGGTCACAACTCTTAAACAGTTACCAGATGAGTTCCAAGAGGTGGGAATGAAAAGCATGGCATCTGATCCTTGCTTCTTTGATGCATCTGGAGAGCCACAACCTCCATTTGGTAGTGAGAAAGTTGGGGAGATAGTTGACCTTGTGGATTTTGAACCAGATAATGTAGAGGTTGAGGAGCAAGCTAGTGACACTCCTCTTCAAATAACTTCAATGGGAGAGGAGACAAGGAATGAGGAGGAAGAAGATCCTCCCATTCAAGCATAGTTTTTATGAGTTTAAACTCATTGAACTATGTTTATGTTCAAAAACTTGACATTTTGATGTGAAGATACTTATTTTGATTTGTGCTTTTATTATTTGCTTAAATTCTCAATGTTTTCAAGTTTATATGGCATGTGATGGAGTTTCATTGTAAGAATAAATCTTTTTTGAGCTTGCTTGGAGAAAATCCATGCATGCAAGCCCAATATCTTCACATTTATCTTGAATGTTCTTCGTATATCTATTGCTTATAGAGTGACAATGTTGGTTAAGGACTACATTAAGATCAAATTTTTTGTTTTTATGGCCAATTTTAGAAACTAGAGAATTGTAGGTTGTGCATATGTTGTCTTTTTATTAAAATTATTAGCTTCTTTTGAAGATAAAAAGTCCATCAAGTAGTGCTATAATATAGTAATATAACAAACTAGTTTTTTTATTAAAAGAAAAAAACTATTTTCTGTAATGCATTTTTCTACTTAAAAAGTGCTCTTTTTTATGTTGTTGTGAAATTTTGGATGCACCCTTGCAAATGACAACTCACGACTCGTGCTACTTTTTTATGACTCGTTCTTTGGGGAGTTTGGAGAATACCATGGGTGCGCAATTGCTATAGCACTTCACCTTGAAGGGATGGATTTCCCAGGGCTTGTTGAAGCCTAGAAACAAGATAGTTTACAAGCATAGAGGCATCATTAGTTGCTCTTTCATTAGCAAAATCAAAGCTATCAATATTCATTTCAATCTCCTTTCCCTTGTTAGCCATACTAGCAAATTTTAGGCGTAAATTTTTACTTGTACTTTGGCACCTCAAGCCCTAGTTTCTACTCCTCTTTACCTTAAAAAATAAGCACTCAAGCATCTATACCCATGGCTCAAATATTATTAATTGCAATGAATAGAAGGGAGGGTTTAACAGAGCCAAGACTGCACCAGCTCCTCTCAAGCTTCTAAAAGCTCGATAATGGTTAAACCATAGGCAAGCCCCATAGGGCTCCATTATTAAGACCATAGCTCTCGACGGTATCCACGTTCATTGCATAAAGCAGGAGTGCTTTAAGGATGAAAAATCCCTATTCTACTTACTCTTTTGCAATTAATAACACCAACCATTTGTAGAAAACTTGAGGACCTCTCTTCTTGAGCAAGAAAATACCAATAGCTCTAATACCAATGTAGCATTTAATGCACTAGTAACTTGTGTGTAGCGGAAATTGATAACATAGTGAGCATTTTATTAAGAACAAGTTCCTGATGAGCATATTAAATTTGAGAAAGCAACATAGAAATTTACACCTAGCTAGTTTAGCATAGACAATACTTGAAAAGAGAGAGAAATAGAACCATTGTGAACAGTTGAGGACCGGATTTACATGGAGCCGTTCCCCCCTCCAAAACGGCTTTGTATTATAGCTTCTCCCATCAAAGGAGACTTTTGTACAATACAATCTTTGTGTTACTTGACAAAACTCGTTGGTGCAATGAAGATGAAAGCTTCATGCACCAGATTATGCTTCATAAACACACCTAGTGTCCCTAGCCTTAGTCCCAAGAGCTCACACACTTTCAAAAATGGTGAGAGCTAGCAGGGAATGAGAAAAGATTGAGAGGAAGAAGATCTATCTTACGAGAAAGAAGTAATTAGCATGGTAGAGAAGATGAGCATAGCTTAGCTTAGTAATTAGCATGGTAGAGAAGATGAGCATGCCATAATTTGAAGCTTGGCTCTTGGTTGGATTTACATTCCATAGCCAAGAGTTGTTGGTGCAGGCCTCTACTTCTCAATGCTTGGAGAAGGAGATGGATTTCTTGCGCAACACATAAGTTTTATGTGTGTGTGTAGCAAAGGGAGTTAGACTTCTACTTGGTCGATCCCTCTTGCTTTTTGCTCTTGCTGTCTTCCCATTGGTTCCTGCAGGGCTTAGCCAGTAACAAATAAGAAGCATAATTGATAGCCTTGTGACATGTGTCCCCCTTTTCCCTTTTGTGAGAGCTTTATGTAATAAAATAATTTATTTAAACTCTCATTGGACCTTTTAGTCTTCTGGCCAATAGGATTCCTAGGGATGTGGGAAGACTTTTTAGTCTTCCCATAACCATCCAATATTTTCCACCTTTAGCCATTGGACTTATTAGTTAATTTTTGGAACCTTAGCCTATGGAAGTCTTAATAGAGCTGCCCTTAGGTCTTTTAATCCCCATTGAAGCACATTGCACTTTTGTAGATTGTCCCCCTTTGGATCCCTATTTTCCCTCCTCTGGATCCTTGTTGAGATCGATCTGGCAACCTTACCAGTATTCTAGCTTTTACTCCCCTGGTACTCCCCCATATTAAATGCTCAGTTTAACATGAGAAAATCATTTGGGAGAATTGGATATTAGTTTTTATGACAATCCCTAGGGTAGATAGCCCTTTGTGCCACCATTGTGGCTTAGGGAGCGGGGTTTCAACAAGAGTCCTTTGGTTGTAAGCTATAATGACTCAGATACCTTGGAATACTATGTAATTATATTAACTTAGAGAAGACGGAGAGGATAAACGTATTATAGCAAAACCACCATAGGAGTGCATAATAATCACTAGGAACGCGATCAATGGTAGCTCTAAGTACAATCTCAAGTACTAGAAGCTTCACACCTGGGGTGCTAAAATATGATTAGACGTCCTCGTTGCCTCCAATAATCTAGGGTGTAGGCCTTGTACGTTCTACCATCCTCCCTAATAGGACCCACCAATTCATTTCAAAAGACAAATGAATAGAAATGAGATTGGGTGACAATTTTAAACCTTACAAGTAGAAGTTGGAAGGGTTTATACGAAAGGTTCACAAGTAGTTGATGATCTTTTGCCAAATGACTCTCTCTCTCTCTCTCTCTCTCAAGCTAGCACCAAGCCACGTGCACAACTGTGCTACATAGGCATGCCCATGAAACCTCTCGAGCCTTGCCCACCAACGAGTTGTTAGCCAAAGGTGAAAGTTGTCTGTCTTGCTATCAGTGTCGAGCAAGAAGGTGCGATATTGGCCGATCTAGTCTCTTCTTGTGTCACCACGCTTATCGTGATCAACTATGTCTATGATCCACAAATGCACTCTCCTAAAGTCTTTACCTTAGGCCCCTGTCACACTAGGGTACTCGCCCCTCTCCCGCTTCAGGCTTGGCCACAACAATGCTGTCACACGCGGCTGAAGACACAGAAAAGCGATTCTCTGTAGAGCGAACCAGCGAAAGCCAAGTGGTAGCGTCTCGGACTATTGCACATGCTATTAGAGACCAAAACCTGTGGAAATATTTCGCACGTCGCCTTTTTGCAATTGGGCTTCGATGGAAAAAAAATGGCCGAGGGGGGTTTGCCCGCTCTCCCTCTCTTAGCACGAGCACAACCAGAGCAGCCGGCCAGCCAAAGAGAATCTTGCACGGGCGAGTGCATACGTGTCGAGTGCTCTTTTTGGCCGGCAAGTGGCTGGCTGGCCGCTGTTGCCCACGCCTCACCTCCCCCGGCAACGTCTCCAGCCTCCTGCCATCCAATCAAAAGTCTGCAACCCTCTTCCACTCGCTGGCCGAGCTGCTGCCGGAGAGGTTGTGCTCAATATTGCCAGCCAGCAAGGGAAGATTCTCCAGCATCAACTGTTGGCTGCCCAGCTGCCGTCCGGCTCGTTGTGCTAGAGCTATCTCTCTCTCAGAGTTCTGTGACCTGTTATAGCAGGGCCCAGGCCCTCGTGGCTCGTGAGAACAATGTGCCCCTAGCCCTAGCCCACAAGATACTGACGGACTTTCTATCTGCTGGCGAGTCGGTGGCCGACCCTGCGTCAAGTTTTCTTGGAGCACGTTTTAGAATGCTTTCGCACGGCTCTACCCTGCAGGCTGCAGCTCAGTGTTAAGTAGACTAGGTATCCTCTGACTCTTCTTGCATTGCTCGCATGGAGGCCTTCCTCTCTCCTTCATGGTATCCCAACCCCTTCTCCCACTCGCAATCCACCAATGAGGTGTACAGTAGCCTGCCCTATTCCCTGCTCGTTGAGGAGCAGGGCTTTGATCGCCCTTTCACGCCGTCGTCTCCATCGCTTGACATGGAAGCAGCTCTTCGTCATCTGAGTAGTACCTGTGATTCGGAGCTGAGCGCTAGCTCAAATTCCTTCGATGAGCCCGATGCCCCTTTTACACCCTCCTCTCCATCTCTTGACATGGAAGCAGCTCTTCAGCATCTCAGAACAAGTAGCTGTGATTCGGAGCTTAGCAGCAGCCCAGTATCTGTCGATGACCCCGATGTGCTTATGGTCGATCCCTTCCTTGATTACCTCAATGAGGTGTTAATGGAAGAGCAGGGGGAGGGGGGCGTCGATGTCTCTTGTATGCGGCAAGATGTCGAAGCATCTTACAATGCCATTGTAAGCAGCCTCTACGACATAATAGGTGAGTGTTCACCGCTTGATTCTACATCCTCTAAGAGCAGCTTGACAAGGGAAAGCCAGGTGTCGAACAACACTTTTCCTGCATGTTGTGGTTCTGATGTAAGTTTAGGGCAGGAGAAAGCAGGAAAGAGTTCTTCTCATGCACATAAGGGTCCCTTCGAGACAGCCCATACTGGTGAGGGTCCTGTTGTTGGAGGCATAAGTTTTTTGAGGTTTAATGGTGTGAAAGCGCAGGATCAGGAGCAGACTAGCAATTTCGACCTCCTACTACCAAATGACGACAAGTCTAACACAAAACCAAGCAGCGTAGAGATATCATTTGAGGAACTTAATGTTAATGCTGGCTATGCAGATCTGTATGTCGGAAAGCCTAGTCTCCCTGAAACTTCAACAACCACTGGTAAAGCCACAAAACTCAATGGAAGTAAGAAGAACACTTCAAGAGCGGCACGGAAGGGTGGTCAATCTGTCAGAAATGCTAGTGCTGAAGTAGGCGGGTTTTTGGATTTGAGAGAGTTGCTTGTGAGCTGTGCCCAAGCTGTGGCAATGGGAGATGTGAAAAAGGCAAGTGAGATTTTGCAAGAATTGTACCAAGATCATGGTGTTTCCGAAAAAGGAAATGGCTTGCAGCGCACTGCTCACTATTTCTGTGACGCTTTAGTAGCGCGAATGGGAGGGAGGGGAGGGCACAAATATAGAACCATGTGTGAAAACATGCCCTCTATGGTGTCTTTCTTAAGACCCTTAAAAATGTGGTATGGGGTGAGTCCATACATGAAACTTATGTATTATTTTGCAAATCAGAACATTCTGAAGTCAGCAGAGGGCGCTTCGAGGTTGCATATTTTGGATTATGGGAGTTTTTATGGATTGCAATGGCCTTGCCTTATAAATGCATTGGCAGATCGGGCGGGGGGCCCTCCTTTACTTGTCATCACAGGCATAGATTGTTCTAAACCAGGCCTCAATTCCTTAGAATGGCTCCAGGAGAGTGGACGACGGCTGGCTGCATATGCTAGGACTTATAATGTGCCCTTCCGATTCCATGCCATTGTCTCTGATCACTGGGACGACATTGATCCCGCCTCTCTCCATCTTCATGAAAGTGAGGTCCTTGTAATTAATTGCATGAAATGCCTTCGTCATCATGCGGACGAGAGTGTCAATTCAAGTTTGACGATTGCCCCTCGCCAAAAGCTGCTCATGAGCATGCGTAGCCTCAACCCACATCTTCTGCTTGTGGCAGAGATAAACTCAGCAAGCAATTCACCTTTCTTTGTCTCCCGCTTTCGTGAAGCCCTCTACTTATACTCTAACATGATGGACATGCTTGACACCCTTTGGAGTGATGATGAAGACAGGCTTGTTGTAGAGTCAAGAACCTGGGCCCGCGACATTCTAAATATAGTGGCATGTGAGGGTGCTGAAAGGGTGGAGAGACCCGAGACATACAGGCAATGGAATGCACGCATCAAAAGAGCGGGCTTTGAGTTGCAGCCTATTCCCTCAGTTATTCTCTCCCGATCAAGATCCTACGTAAAGCAGCACCATCATAAAGATTTTTTTGTACTTGATGATGCTAATGGATGGATGTTACTGGGCTGGAAGGGACGTGTTACATTCACTATGTCTGCATGGAAGCCCTACCTTTTAACGAATAGTGCCCCCTAGTTTTGGCGGGATCAATATGAAATATGTAGACAAAATATATCTAGTCTAGAAAGGGCATTCAATGATGGTGGAAAATATGTATGTTGTCAGGTGTAGGTTGTAATTCTTACAGAGAAATATGAGGTCGTTATTTAATATAGCTGTTTCTGAGCTTTGCAATTGAAAGCTTTTGTTGAGATTACAACTGCAAATTTTGCCATAGATTTCAGTTTTGACGTGGTGTGAATTCGACCACCATATCGGTATCGATTTTTCTTCGTTACATCGATATTTTTCTGGCATTTTGCTTAATGTGGAGAGCATGTCGACGACAGAAGACTAGCGTTAGTACTAAGAAGCAGGTTGATAGATTACAACAATGGAAATTTCCTTTACAAGGTAAGAGTAATTTCTTTGCTCTTTGTGCCATCAAGAAATTGATGCAATGTTAGGGATATTGAGTTATTTGTGTTTAGAAGCACTACTATCACTGTGTACATTTAGGATATTCTTTGGATCATAATTGTATTTAAGAAATGGAAAGGAATTTGCTACTAGGATTATTAGAGTACCAATTACTATCAACTTGTAGAGTACCAATTACTAGTTGAATTGGAGACTACTCTATTGAAGGTTGACCCTACTGGGGAACCTTATAAAGATGATTTTGACCCTATCTCAAACCGCATGAATATTTATTGTTTGGCATGAGAGAGGGATAGAGAAAATGGAAGCCTTCATAGAGGAGACAACAGATTACCTTAATCTTAGGGACTTGGTGAACACAAATATGGTGAATGAAGTTTGTGAGAGTTTGGTTGCACATGTGGAGTGTGTAGTCCAAGATGAACTACAAAGAAGTGACATGAAGGTGTATGAGATGGTCTTCCATGGGTGTGTCAGCACATTAAAGAACCATCTTATTTGGTGTTCATGAGTCATCCATAGAAGGAATTGACAATGTACGAGATGTGAGTATGCCCATAGAGCTTTTGAGGTTGTAGGAAATAAGGAGACTCAACCTTACCTTTGGGGTGGGGGGTCAAATGAGGAGGAAGAAGAGTCGAGAAAATTAGGTTCTTGCAAAAGTTTTTACAAGGAAGTATCATGCTATTCAAGAGCGCCTTCAAATGGGTCGCCCTTACAATTGAGTGCCCAATCAAGCATATATTGGGTCCCAACTCTTATTAAGTTAGTTGCTTCTCTCTTTGCACATGTCTTCCATCATTGTACCTCACCACATTGTTAACACTAGGTTAGTAATGGGACACTTTTATGTCCTGGGACACTTTTATGTCCTGTTAAGTGACCATTTTCCTTGAATTATGTCGAGTTTCAAAATGGATTTTGAGGTGCTATCTGTCTAGAAAGTTGTCTCATGAGCTGAAAAAAACTTGACATTTTTTTGGAATATGAATTCCATCTTCAACCTTGTCCTTGCACAATTCACAACCTAAACTGTGTGAAAAAACGGGTCCTGTTTTTGGCTTTTTTTAACTTTTTGCAACTATACCACTCTAGAATTCATGTTTGTGAGGTCTATAATGCTAGAGAACTATCTTTAGTAGTCCTCTACATGTCTAGATGCTTCTAGGGAGAAATAAATGTTAAAGTTGTAAGTTATGACCAAATAACAAAAATGATCAAATCCTGCTTTTTAGCCAATTTTAGCTCTTCTATGACTTTTTTGGTGGCTTTCATGATATCCAAATGTAGTTTTGATTTTCTATGTCGCATATTGTAACATAAAGCTAATATTCCTTGAGTTTTGGGGCACCTGATACCCTATTTTGCATAGTAGACAACGATGGTTGATTTTTTCAATTATAGAAGAAAACGAAACATTCTAGTATATCAAGTATATCTTTTTCAATCTTGTTACTTTCTGGTGACAACTACATGCATTTTGTAGGTAGTAACCATATCTAGTCATAAGGATCAAATTTGGCTAGATATTGAATAGTTTCTATGGGATTCTACAACTCATAATGTTGAACCCAGGTTTTTCATGTTTGCTGTATTTAACACTTCATCTTTGTCCCCAAGATTCCCCTAGGTAAGAGATGTATTATTCTTTTGACATGCTCCATGGCTCCTTATGAACCTAAAGGACAGTAGGGAACTACGAAAACATGTATATATTATTTGTATTGAGCGTGGCTATAGAAACTTTGATGATAGGTTTGCAGAATGATAAAAATTCAACTTTTTTGTACCTATTTCTTTTGGCAAAAGAAAAAATAGTGAGTGAGAGGCAATCATATGTTCTGATCACCAACCCATTGCAGTTAACTAGGGAATTTATCTCAAGTCCTACAAAAATCTATAATCTTATTTTTATGCAACAAAACGTGAGAAATGACTGTTTTGATGAAAATGTACTGGTCCATCAACTTTGGAGGCTTGGTGTGACCAAAAGATGAGAAATTTTACAAGTTTCTTATTTTTTCCATGTGTAGTAGTCCTTGAACTATAACCTCATGAAAGGATTTTACAAAATGAGTGGATCTACTATGGTTTTGGAGGTTTTTTTCAAAACCCTGAAAGGACACTTTTATGTCCTGTTAGGTTACCAACCTAGTGTTAACAACATATGAAGATAAACCAATGATGATTGATGGATATTTCCAAACCTATTTTGCCTACAAATATTTCACAATAAAACATGTGGTCTTCATGTTGTCCAAAAATTATACAAAAGATTCAAATGGATTGCAAACCCAAACGACCATGTCACCCACTTCAGGTAGGTAACATACATTCAAAAAGTGATTGACATCCACACAATGGTTTAGCACTTTGGACTCACTCTAGAGGGAAAGGTGTTAACATAATTCCACACCGATAGTTTCCATGCTTGATGGTGACCTGCACATATGTAGGTAAGTAGGTCTCATTGGCATTTTTGTAGATGGTGACTTTGCAAGATGGTTATAAATTTGGGCAGTACAATTAAAAGAGGTAGTCTTCAAGAACTAATTCTACTTAGGATGATGAGGCGGTATTTAAATGTCCAAAAACTTTCAGAACCAGGAACATACACGTAGGTGCAATTTCTAAACAAACAATGATTTAGACTAACGTTACTTAGGATACGTAGACAATATTCAACTATGGACAAACTTTCAACACTAGGAATATACATGTAAGTGCATATCTAAACACACAACACTCTAAAAAAACACAATACATGTTTTGTATAAGCAAGGGATGCAACCAAATACAAGATCTACACCATAAATATGAGTCCAAGATATGTTCCTTACTATGATTTTTGTGTCTTGAAAACAATTGAGGCACTACATTTGGTGAATTTTGGGAGCTAGAAAGCAAGAAATATGTGCCACATAACACAAGGCTTTTGCTTGAGAGGGAGAGAGGGAGGTGATCACGCTTTTTAAAGATTTACCATACAACGTATTGTTTTAAAGATCTCTTTTTTGGCAAAATGCATGGAATGGTGGTTTAAGTGCATGTACGCTACATGCATTTGAAATCTAAGCCTCTAGACGAGTTCTCAATATCTCTTAAACTTTGTATTTAATTTGCGTATAGACATGCAGACCAATTTTGTGACATTTGATTCGGTTTTGGAAAATTTTGCTTTTCGTGCTTTTCGGTGCTATTTTGTGAAAAGGAGAGCTGAATCTTTAATATACAACTCCCGAGGATGCTATGATTCAATCTTGTAAAAAGCTATTTTTAAAGTGCTTTTTACACAATTTTTAGTTTTTCATGCTTTTCGATGTAAAACGAGCCAATTTTTTTGTTCAGGTGGACAAGGAGGAGTTGTGGTTCAGTTCTCAAAAGATTTGCAATTTTTTCTTTTTATGCTATATTTAGTTATACATGCTTTTCGGTGTTTTTAAAAAGCAATGTGCTTTTTGAAATGACCTAAATCTAAAAATATTATTTTCAATCACTATTTGGGCCATGCGGTGGAAAAATGGGATTAAATCAAATTTTTATGACAATTATTTTTGTGAGAGGTTCAATATGGAAGTTTGTGAGAGCACATGTGGAGTGTGTAGTCCAAGATGAACTAGAAAGAAGTGACGAAGGTGTATAAGATGGTCTTCCATGGGTGTGTCAGCACATTAAAGAACCATCTTATTTGGTGTTTATGAGTCATCCATAGAAGGAGTTGACAATGTACGAGATGTGAGTATGCCCATAGAGCTTTTGAGGTTGTAGGAAATGAGGAGACCCAACCTTACCTTTGGGGTGGGGGTCAAATGAGGAGGAAGAAGAGTCGAGAAAATTAGGTTCTTGCAAAAGTTTTTACAAGGAAGTATCATGCTATTCAAGAGTGCCTTCAAATGGGTCGCCCTTACAATTGAGTGGCCAATCAAGCATATATTGGGTCCCAACTCCTATTAAGTTGGTTGCTTCTCTCTTTGCACATGTCTTCCATCATTGTACCTCACCACATTGTTAACAACATATGAAGATAAACCAATGATGATTGATGGATATTTCAGAACCTATTTTGCCTACAAATATTTCTTTTGTGCATGGAAGGCTTTCACAATAAAACATTTGGTCTTCATGTTGTCCAAAAATTATGCAAAAGATTCAAATGGAATGCAAACCCAAACGACCATGCCACCCACTTTAGGTAGGTAACATACATTGAAAAAGTGATTGACATCCACACAATGGTTTAGTACTTTGGACTCACTCTAGAGGGAAAGGTGTTAACATGGTTCCACACCGACACTTTCCATGCTTGATGGTGACCTGCACATATGTAGGTAAGTAGGTCTCCTTGGCATTTTTGTAGATGGTGACTTTGAAAGATGGTTAGAAATTTGGGCAGTACAATTAAAAGAGGTAGTCTTCAAGCACTAATTCTACTTAGGATGATGAGGCGGTATTTAAATGTTGGAAAAATTTCAAAACCAGGAACATACACGTACGTGCAATTCTAAACAAACAATGATTTAGACTAATGTTACTTAGGATACGGAGACAATATTCAACTACGGACAAACTTTCAACACTAGGAATATACATGTAAGTGCATATCTAAACACACAACACTAAAAAAAAACACAATACATGTTTTGTATAAGCAAGGGATGCAACCAAATACAAGAGCTACACCATAACTACGAGTCCAAGATATGTTCCTTACTATGATTTTTGTGTCTTGAAAACAATAGAGGCACTACACTTGGTGAATTTTGGGAGCTAGAGAGCAAGAAATATGTGCCACATACCACAATACTTTTTCTTGAGAGGGAGAGAGGGAGATGATCACGCTTTTTAAAGATTTACCATACAAAGTATTGTTTCAAAGATCTCTTTTTTGACAAAATGCATGGAATGGTGGTCTAAGTGCATGTACTCTACATGCATTTGAAATCTAAGCCTCTAGATGAGTTTCAATATCTCTTAAACTTTGTATTTAATTTATGTATAGACATGCATACCAATTTTGTGACATTTGATTCGGTTTTGGAAAATTTTCCTTTTCGTGCTTTTTGGTGCTATTTTGTGAAAAGGAGAGCCAAATCTTTACTCTACAAGTCCCGAGGATGCTATGATTCAATCTTGTAAAAAAGCTGTTTTTACGCATTTTTTGGTTATTCATGCTTTTCAATGTAAAACGAGCCAATTTTTTCGTTTGGGTGGACAAGGAGGAGTTGTGGTTCAGTTCTTGAAAGATTTGCAATTTTCTTCTTTTTATGCTATTTTTAGCTATACATGCTTTTCGATGTTTTTAAAAAGCAATCTGCTTTTTGAAATGACCTAAATCTAAAATATTATTTTCAGGCACTATTTGGGCCATGCGGTGGAAAAATGGGATTAAATCAAATTTTTATGAGAATTGTTTTTTTATAAAAGAGGCATCATAAATACGTCAGGATAGTTCATAATTAAGCCGAAAGTATTATGGTGTAGCCATGTTGGCTATAGGGTTGGGGGGAAACACACACAGCTTGGAGAAGACGAAGAAGCTCAAGACACACAACATAGAGTAGTATTACTTAGTTTTCAATGGAAAGATAAGATAGTCCTAGAGTGATGGGCTTATATACAATGCACGGGGGAAAAAACCTCCTAGTGAGTGAAAAAGTGCCATGGCAGTCCTAAGTGTGTTCACACACATCACTACCACATATGTATTGTATCAAAGCCCCCTTGGGAGTGATGCACTGAACAAGAGCTAGCACATAGAGTATAGGGAAGTGCCATACCGTGAGAACATGATGAGTCCATAAAGGAGGGGAGTAAGCCCAAAGCTTTGCGGAAAGCTTCGAACTTCTCATGAGACAATGCCTTTGTGAAAATATTTGCAAGTTTGTTTTGCGTTGGCACATAAGCCAAGTTGATCTCTCTTGTTGAGAGTCTCTCCATGATGTAGTGATAATGCACCTTAATGTGCTTTGTGCGAGCATGAAAATTGGGCTCCTCGCAACTGCCCATGCGCTCTAACTATCAATGTAGATGATGTTGGTAGTGTCCTGTCTAACACCAGTTCACCTCAAGGCATCTGAGCCGTATACATTCAACCGTAGCTATGAATATTGCCCTGTACTCAGCCTCACAATTGGAAGTGGCCATAGTAGGTTGCTTCTTGCTCAACCATCATATGCATGAATTGCCAAGCATGAAACAGAGACCGCTTGTGGACACTCACATGTCAAAACAACCAACCCAATTTGAGTCCAAAACAGTAGGTAAATTTGGTGACAATGATCCCCCTTGGGATAAAAGAATCAAAGATGTAAAGTGCCACTCAAGTAGGGAAATATCCTCTTGACAACCTACGAATTCTTAGACCCTCCGCTATGCATAAATCTGATGACCTATGAGACTGCAAACTAAATATCTGGCCTTGTGCTGCATACACAAATAAGGCATCCAACAACAATGTAAATACCTTTCATACCAATGGAATTTTTTCCAAGAGGCAAATCACATAAATTCCACGTGTCATTTTTTATAAGTGCATCATATTTTGATTGCATGGCAAACATCCAATTTTCTTAATTTTGTGCTTCATCAAAAGATAGAGGTTCCTCATAATCACACAAACTAGAAACATCCAAGGCATAACAATCAGATGCATAAGATGTATGGCAAGAATTTGAATGAGTACGACACTATCATGAAAAGTATGCAGAAGCCATTTTGGCATACCTCTAGCCTACTCATTCTCAGCCCTTCCCCATCACGTGCATCATGTACATCTGCATCGGTAGTAATAAGCTAATCCATAGCATTTTTTGAAACCCCCATAGGCTGTAATGTTGCCTCATTTAAATTAACATTCAAATTTCCACTACTTATAAGAGGCAATTTTTTTAATATATAAATGTCCTCTAAGCTTATATTACAGTCTCTAGTACATGATAACAAGGGCTGAACGGAATCTTCCACAAACACAACATCTTGTGAAACCAAGATACGCTTTTTTTTACGGATGGTACAACTTGTAACCTTTGCTTTCAGTATTGTAACCAACAAAAATGCATTTGACAGCCTTATCATCTAATTTTCTACGCTACGTTTGTGGCACCAAAGCATAAGCCAAACAATTAAAAACGCGCATGTGATCAGTAGATGGTTTTTCTATCATGCCATGATTCATATGGAGTCATAGTCTGCAAAGCATTCGTACGACACCTTCTAGGTACATAAGTGGCACACATGATAGCTTCAAGCCAAAACGAATGCAAAAAATATTGACTTTTAACCATACATCATGTCATTGCCGTAAGTGACATGTTTTCCTCTAAAGAACACCATTTTGCTAAGGTGTATATGGTATTATACATTGGTATTCTTTCTATCTCATGACTAGCCATAAATATTTAAATTCATAAGACATATACTCCCCTCTTCGATCAAAATAGAGGGTGTCCATAGTACATATAGAGACATTTTCAGCCGTAGCCAAAAATTGCTCGAGAGCCCAAAATGAGTTTAAATGGAAAATTTGAATAGACCTACCGATGCTCACCAAAGCTCAATGAAATCTAAGAAAGTGAGCAAGCGTGTGCTGGCACTATGATTGGGAGGATGCAACCAGCTCTGATACCAATTGTTGGAAATAGGGTTGCACGAAAACACACATAGCTTGGAGAAGACAAAGAAGCTCAAGGCACACAACAGAGAGTAGTATTACTTAGTGTGCAATGGAAATATAATATTTACCTAGATTAATGGGTGTATATACCGTTCACGGGGGGAAAACCTCCTATGAGGGAAAAAGTGCCGTGACGGTCCTATGTATGTTCACACACATCACCACCACATATGTATGATAACAAGCCAAGGGAGAGAACCATCTGGAGTTGTGAGTTTGATGAGAGTGGTTCATGTATGTTTTATGGCTTGTTTTGGTGACTTTATTCAAGAGTTTGATGTCCATAAACTTATATGGGGGTATATGATTAGTCAACCCAAACCATTGTTGTGTCTCTCCGCTTTCATGATGTGAAACATGGTTAAAAGGTGTAGAACTTACTTGATTGAAGTGTATATATTAATTGTGCAGTGATGGAACACGGTGATATATTCCAGAATATTAGAGAAAGTGTGTAAGCCCAAGTGATGCTTACAAGAAAGAGTTGTATGGGAAATGCCTCTTAAAACATGCAAGGCAAGTTGAGATGTTGGAGTCCATGTGATAAGTGGCAAAAAGAAAAGTGGGAGAGAGACTACATGTATTGCACGAGGAGCCCAAAAAGTCCTATTCTATAAAAAATTTAGATTTAAACTTGTTTCTATAAAATCGTCCCTCCAAAAACAAATAAAACGGCATTTTGAGTAGGAAGAGGAAGGACAAAGGGGAAAAAAGGAAGAGAGGGGCTTCTTCTTGGATGATCTTTCTCTCTCCTATTTTGTGCAAGAAAAGTGATGTGAAGAAAAGAAGAAGACTGGAAGTGGATGAAGACAATGAATCAACAAAGGAGATGGGAAAGACGATGTAGGAAGTTTTCTCACAAGGTTTGAAGATAGAGTGTTGTTGATGCTTGACAGGCAACAATTACATCAAGGAAATAGATGTTTGGGATTTGGTTTTACAAATTGAGGTGCATACCAATGATGGCATATGCAATAGGATTGCAATTAGGGTTCTCATAATCTATAATGGGACTTGTTACCAATCCTAAGCATAAACCATAGCTCGTGTGAAGATTATTCCCTAGGTTTCTAATGTTTTTGGGTTATCAGGTTCAGTTTCAATCACTTCATTATACAAGTTTATAAGAATCTATAAATTCAGTAGATTGGGCTCTTACTATATGTTTCTCATTATGTGCTACTATTAATCCTATGATATTCACCAAATATATGTTATCTCCTACAAATCGTCCTCTAATGGCACTTATGCTCTCATATTAACTCTCCAATATCTCTTACTATACCATATGCACTTATTTTTGTTTTTTCTTCTCTCCTCTCTCAACTCTCTCACAGCCAGTAGCCCGATGCTTTCCTGGTAGACCCTCAAGAATCGTGCAACATATTTGGTGAACCCGACGTGAAATTGATGCGGGTGAGAGGTGTAGATGGAGAAGCCATAATAGTTGATGAATTCTATTGAACAACTAAATTCCAAAGGGTTTGATGGAAATGTAGTAGTTTAGAATTTTTTAAAGATGATCCAATTGGTTCAATGATATCTGTTTGAAGTGGAATCCCATGACAAAAAGGAAAATTGATGATGCACTAGAGATGGCACTTGATGCCATTTATGACCATTGTTGTGTATTTCAAGGACATGAGCCAAAGTGTTTCCTTGTATGCTATGAAGCGGAGATGAAGATTCAAGGGGTTCTAGAGGATCGGATAGTTGTAAATTTTCAAGGAGTTGTAAATTATTAGTTTAAAGATCAGGTTCAAGAGCTAGTGAAAACATATCCCACACAATGGGAATATTTTACAGATGGATTTATTCAGGGAATCTCAAGGATTATGGACTTGGAAATGAAGTAGATTACTGGGAAAAGTCAGATTTCTTTTACTAAAGTTGATGGGATTTGATGCAAGTACTAAACTATGCAGAATTTGGAAACAGGTTTGTGCAAACTTAGCAACAAAGAAAGATTCTTTGGAGGATGTTGCACAAATTGAAGGACTATAAATTGAAGTCAATGCAGGTTTTCCACGGGATGTCTAAGTTAGTGGTCCTCGAGCGAGTACTTCCGAGCAAACAAGAAACCGAGTGAGCATAAGCAATGAAAAAAATTAGATCAAGATCTCAAGAGTCACTTTATAGAGTATAGTGTAGCAAAGTAACCATGTTGCATGTCAAATAGTCTCAAACAAAAGAACCATACTCTTCCTTTAATGTGTTCACACACACATTGATACACAGTCATATTGTAATAGGACTAATTTTTGAAGTTCTTAAAGTCGAAAAGAATATAGTACGGCATATCTTTCGTTTAACACGATTTGAAAGATTGTTGAATAGTCTATTAAATAGAGCTTATATGAATGAGTTTGAGATATTAAGAGAGAACATATATTCTTTTTTTAAAAATAATACACTAAAGACGTATTTGATAAAGATTAATGAATAATAGATAGTATGTCTATGAATAAAAGAATTGAGATTTTTATTAACATCAGTGTTTTATATTTATGTGTTTTAGCTTAAAATGCATGGGTAGGCTTAAAATAAGTTGAAAAAGTAGTGGGGACGTAAAAATAGAGGTTTTATGAGTCACGACCTAAAAGTTAAGTTTTCAACCAAATAAAGACGTTTTTCGCAATTCTTGTAGACCAGACCTATTCCCGTCGTTTTGAGTACTTGGATTGATCTGTTCTGAGTTTGTTTGTTAAAGTTATGATGAAAACAAACAGAAGACAGCAGCAGTGTAGTATACACAGGGACAGACAGACATACAACATCATACAACTCTCCCTGCTATCAACCAAGAAGTGTATTTGTTTCTTCATGGTGGACTATTGCAATTGAAATTATGAAGGTACATAATTATGTTTGTTTACTTTGATTATCATGTTGAATTGGTTGCACGAGTATGTTCTTTTGGCTATTTTGTAGGCGATGCAGAAATCAATGTGTGAAACAGGATCTGTGCAAAGTGTCATGATAAAAATCTAACCTTCACGGATCGCTTAGCGATCACGTTCTTATCTTATTCTTGCAGGTACACTTGGTGAGAAAATTGAGTTGACTGAACGCCTATTAAGCGGCTATTTTGAGAAGTTGCAGGTTTTTCGAAGAAAAGAAGGATAAAAGCACGATGGGTGGTGCGTTTGGGGATCATTCATAGATCTCCTCTTCTGCGAGTGCGAGTGCGAGTGAGACGCTGCATGCAAGCGGAGTGAAGCTCGGGGGTGGTCGGGAGGTTCGAGCTCCGTACAACGGAGTGCGTCCATATTCAATTGCTCCTCTGTTGTATCAAAACTCTATAAAAATTCATCAATACAAAGATCTCTTTTTCTGTCGATCTCTATTATTCTGTTCCTGTGACAACTGGTATCAGAGCAAGCAGTTGATTCTGGACATGGACGGATACGAGAGAAAGATGAAAGAGCAAGAAAAACTGATTCGATGACTACAAGAAGCTCTAGAAATTGAAAATCGGGACCGTGCTGAGGCTCTGCGGGGCAAAGCAGCACGAGAGCCTGATATCTATGTGGACCTTCATGGCGAACATGAAGGCAAAAACCATGCTATTCCACGAGGAAACAATAATCATCATGGCGGCGCTGGGGCACCTGGCCGTGGTGATGATGGGAACGGTGGTGGACGTAGAGGTCGTCAATGCGAAAAAAGAAATGATGACGATATGGAAGAAGCGACAACCAAATCATTCTTAACGAAGGCTAAGTTTAAAGAGTTTGATGGCATAAGAAAGATATGAGAAGATTTAGAAGCGTGGATTGAAGAACTCAAAGATTTGGATTATACTTTCAATATCGAGAACACGACCACCAAACTTTCGAACGCTCGAGCAAGGTGACCGATAAGACAGTACGTATCACGATGGCTCAATTGGAGACTTTTGGCGATGCGTACGATAAAGGTAAGTCATCTACCCCTTCTTTGTGATGTTTTATGTCTTTGATACGTCCTTTCAAAGCTTTTGTGATCGAATTTATGCGTAAAAGTTGAGATTTAAATTTGAATTTCATAATTGATTTGGATATTTGACTGCTTCTTATCGTCTAAATTGATTTGGATAGTATTCACTGCTTCTTATCGTCTAAATTGATTTGGATAGTATTCACTGTTTCTTATCGTCTAAATTGATTGAGAAATTAAACTTGAAATTAAATCAAGAAGTTAAAAGACTTGTGGACTTAACCACTGGTAATAATAGTTTCACGAAAGAGTTAGTAGAAAATTTGTTTTTTTTCTTTGAAGAGTCGGAAGCATAAAGATGGTTTCTATATCATAAACATTGATATGCATGATGTTATCATTGGTATCAATTAGATGATTGAAAATCATGTTTTGATTGATTGTTAAGAAAGAAAAATGATGATAAGTCACACTCTTCGTAGAAAGAAAGAGATTCTAAATCTAGTTTTAGCCATGGAATTGATAAGGTGACTTAGATAAGAGTGTGAGACGTTTCTTGTGTTTGCTAATGAGATTAAAGAAGAATCTGGGGATAAATAGAAAGAGACAAATCCAGTGTAGAGGATCTCTTACATGAATTTAAGGATGTGTTTCCGGATGATCTTCCTGGTATGCCTCCGCCTAGAGCGGTAGAATATGCCATAGATCTATATCCAGGAGCAACACTTTATTCAAGGGCTCCATACATGTTCAATATTGATGAGCTTAAAGAGATCAAGATACAACTTGATGATATTTTGAGAAAGGGTTTCATTAAACCTAGTGTATCTCCTTGGGATAGTCCTGTGTTATTCCAAAAGAAAAAGAATGGTACATATAGGTTATGCATTGACTATAGGGGATTAAACAACCAGACCATTAAGAACAAATATCCTCTTCCTCACATAGATGAATTGCTTAGAAAATTGAGTGGTGCCACAATATTTTTAAAGATTGACCTTCGTTCTGGCTACCATTAAATCCGCATTAAGGCCGAGGACATTCCAAAGACTGCTTTTCGTACACGTTATGGGTATTACGAATTTACAGTCTTACTTTTGGTTTGACTAATGCACCAACAAATTTCATGTGCTAATGAATAATATTTTTCACCCATATCTTTATGACTTCATTCTGGTATTCTTGGATGATATTTTTGTGTATTCTAAGAATGAAGAAGATCATGCATTGCATTTAAAGAAAACATTTGAAGTTTTGCGTGAACATAAATTGTATGCCAAAGCAAGTAAGTGTTCTTTTGCAAAGGATCAGATTGTGTATTTGGGAAGAGTGATTTCTAAAGAGGGGATTTACATTGATCTTGATAAAGTTAAGACTATTGTGGAGTGGTCAATACCTAAGTCAGTAAGGGATGTAAGAAGCTTTATGGATCTAGCACAATATGAGAGAGCACACATTAAATATTTCTCTAAGATAGCAAGTCCTTTGACCGAATTGACCAAGAAAGACAAGGGTTTTGTGTGGAGAAGAAAATAAAGTTGCAGATGCATTGAATCGTAGGCCTATGTGTAATTTGTTGACTGTTGTGCGGTCCAATTTGATTGATGATATACATGCTGAAGTTGAAAATGATTCTTTTTATATGCCTATTTTGAAATTCTTGCGTGAAAATATTGGTGAGATGTATGAGAACAGATATCACTTGTATAAGGGAAATCTGTATTATTATGACCGCTTGTGTATTCCTGCAAATTCTGCTTTTAAGAGTCAAATTCTGCATGAATGTCATAATTCACCTTTTTCTGGTCATCCTGGATTGAATAAGACATATGAAAAGATTAAAAGTTCATTCTTTTGGCCGTGTATGAAATTGGATGTTAAGAATTATGTGCGTGAGTACTTTCAATGTCAACAAGTTAAGATTGAACATAAGAGGATGCCTTGTGACCTTCAACCCTTAGACATTCCTTTACAGAAGTGGGAGTCTATATCCATGGACTTTATCATTAGACTTCCTACTACTCGTGGGGGGCGTGATTCAATCTTTGTGGTGGTAGATAGACTCACAAAACAAGCTCACTTTTTTCCTGTAAAAATAAATGATACTGCATTGATCATTGCACGCTTGTTTGTGAAAGAGATATTTTGTCTGCATGGCATGCCCAAAAGCATAGTGTTTGACAGAGATTCTAAGTTCACTTCTCATTTTTGGAGAGCGACTTTTGACTCTAATATAGGTACCCAGTTACGCATGTCTACTGCTTTTCATCCTCAAACTGATGGGGAAACGGAGAGAGTGAATCATATTTTAGAAGATATGTTACGAATGTATGTCAATGAAAACCAATCTAATGGGAATGAATATCTGCCTTTGATTGAATTTGCATATAACAGTTCATATCATTCATCTATTAGGATGACTCCGTTTGAGGCAATGTATGGCTATAACTGTCGCACACCTATTAATGTTCTTAACTCGAGGAATAAAGTAGAACTGTCACGTGAGATGCTTGAGAAAATGGATAGCGAGTTGGACAAAATCAGGGGAAATATTAGAGAAGCTTAAAAGAGACATAAATTGTATTATGACAAGAAACATCGTGCTGTGGAGTATGAAACTGGTGATATGGTTTTCTTAAAGGTTATTCCTGAGAAGTCTCAATTGATTCTTGGAAAGGGTAGAAGATTGTCTCCATGATTTGCTGGGCCATTTAAAATTTTTAAGCTCATTGGTTCATTAGCTTACAAATTGGAATTGCCTTCTCGTGTTAAAGTGCATCTTGTATTTCATGTGAGTTTATTGAAAAAGTATGTTCCTAATGTGCATCATGTTTAACATGACAATTCTAAGTTGACAGATGACGAAACATTGACTGTAGAACAAGACTTAGTGCTAGATAGGTGTGTTAAACATCTGAGAAATACAGACATTGTGGAAGTTTTGGTTAAGTGGATAAACTATACACTAGAGGATGCATCATGGGTTGTTCTTAGTGTTTTGCAAAAAGAATTTCCCTCTCTTTCCAACTCTGAGGACAGAGTTAATTTTGATAAGGGGAGAATGTAATAGGACTAATTTTTGAAGTTCTTAAAGTCGAAAAGAATATAGTACGGCATATCTTTCGTTTAGCACGATTTGAAAGATTGTTGAATAGTCTATTAAATAGAGCTTATATGAATGAGTTTGAGATATTAAGAGAGAACATATATTCTTTTTTTAAAAATAATACACTAAAGACGTATTTGATAAAGATTAATGAATAACAGATAGTATGTCTATGAATAGAAAAATTGAGATTTTTATTAACATCAGTGTTTTATATTTATGTGTTTTAGCTTAAAATGCATGGGTAGGCTTAAAATAAGTTGAAAAAGTAGTGGGGACGTAAAAAAAGAGGTTTTATGAGTCGCGATCTAAAAGTTGCGTATTTAGCCAAATAAAGACGTTTTTCGCAATTCTGTCCGCGTAGCCTTGTAGACCAGACCTATTTCCGTCGTTTTGAGTACCTGGATTTCTTTGTTCTGAGTTGGTTTGTTAAAGTTGTGATGAAAACAAACAGAAGACAGCAGCAGTGTAGTATACATAAGGACAGACAGACATACAACATCATACAACTCTCCCTGCTATCAACCAAGAAGTGGATTTGTTTCTTCATGGTGGACTATTGCAATTGAGATTATGAAGGTACATAATTATTTTTGTTTACTTTGATTATCATGTTGAATTGGTTGCACGAGCATGTTCTTTTGGCTATTTTGTAGGCGATGCAGAAATCAATGTGTGAAACAGGATCTGTGCAAAGTGTCATGATAAAAATCTAACCTTCACGAATTGCTTAGCAATCACGTTCTTATCTTATTCTTGCAGGTACACTTGGTGAGAAAATTGAGTTGACTGAACGCCTATTAACCGGCTATTTTGAGAAGTCGCAGGCTTTTCGAAGAAAAGAAGGATAAAAGCACGACGAGTGGTGCGTTTGGGGATCATTCATAGATCTCCTCTTCTGCGAGTGCGAGTGCGATTGAGAGTGCGAGTGTGAGTGCGAGTGAGACGCTGCATGCAAGCGGACTGAAGCTCGTGGGTGGTCGGGAGGTTCGAGCTCCGTACAACGGAGTGCGTCCATATTCAATTTCTCCTCTGTTGTATCAAAACTCTATAAAAATTCATCAATACAAAGATCTCTTTTTCTGTCTATCTCTATTATTCTGTTCCTGTGACACATATCCTTGCTTCGGGACCATCTTGCTAAGCATATTTCAAAACTCTATTTGTGCAAACTTATTCTCCATGGTAAATTCACATGTTACAATTTTCATAAGTTCGTGCACAAATAGATCAAAAGATGGTAACTCAAATGCCACATGTCCATCATAATGCATAGGTAGCTCTTGAACTTGAATGATATCCTTTGCTTGCTTGAGTGTCATGTATAGGTTGCTTTGTTGAAGGCATTGCATGTAGTATACCAGCTACTCTGGAGGGACCATCGGACTATTACTAGTGTGTCCTTCATTCCAATGCCTTGTGTGCTTTCAATAGCGATGCGAACCTTCTAGAATTGACATTGGCCATGATTGAGAAGCAAGATTTATTCACCACTAGCAAGTTCAATAGCCTTTATCTTCACTTGCTCTCACATTAGAGTTAATGGATGCAAATTGAATGCATTATTATTTCATAACGTTGTATCACAAAAGATATAGAAATTGCATAGATGCTATCATCAAACATAAGAACAATCTTGTGGCCACATTGTCGTCTATAAATAGTTATGTGTCTAGCCATGGTTGACTGCAGGATGAGAAATTTCAAACTCCAAGAAAACCTTTTTGAGAAATCATAAAAAAGAGCAAAACCCCACAAGGTACATAGAACTTAAATTATAATAGAAATATTTAGCATCAAATTACATATTACAATCTATCTATCATTGTCTCTAAACATCCAGAGCATTCCTTATGAATTTAATCATCCACCCTTGTATTAACTCCTTGATTATCCAAGATTATGCTCCCTCCTCTGAATCACACCTTGTGGTCATCAATATTAAAGCCATGGTAGATGCTTGGACAAGTAAAAGTGTGTGTGCGTGTGCGGACAATGTTATGGAGGGGGGAGGAGGGTTTTTCAATACATATTATTATGGCAAGTGCTTCTAAGGAAGTTATAGAAGAAGTAGCTTTGGTAGATCGTATTGGTAGGTTGGAGCCAATATGAACAATGTGTATTTGCACCTTATTGAAATTGGAGATAAATTTTTTTTGAATGAGTGACTCCATTTTGTCTAGATCGCAAAAAAGATATTTCAGCGTATAATCATGACACTTGAGAAACGAAGAGGAAAAGGAAAATATCCATCACATCACATACTTGAAAATAATAGTTTTCATGGACTACAGACACTCTTAGAGTTTTCATGGTGAGTTGCAAAAGAGGAGGCCCCAATCACGAGGACTCTGTGGACATGGCGGGAGCGGTGATGAACATCATAAGGTACTGTCAACATGAATGATAATCACCACTTGCATGCAACAACTTGGCAATCACGTCTTATGCAATGCCTTCACAATCACCTCGACCCCAACTTTCAACGAGAACAAAGATGAAGAGTTTGGGTGTGTGTGTGTGTGTGTGTGTGTGTGTGTGTGTGTGTGTGTGAGAGAGAGAGAGAGAGAGAGAGAGAGAGAGAGAGAGAGAGAGGTTCGTCTTCCACAGTTACGGATCACAGCTGAGGAATCTTTTATCAAACACTAGCCTTTCTGATCATGCATCAAAAATGACTTTGATGCGCCGATGCCCTTGTTCAACAATCACTACCTCCACCTTCTTCTAGAGTTCCACAAAAGTGGGCCTGACTCCGCCACTGAGCAGCGAGCTCTACATGGAAGGGGTGTGCATGCTCTCAACCAATCTAGCCAATTACGCTCTCTCTCTCTCTCTCTCTCTCTCTCTCTCTCTCTCTCTCTCTCTCTCTCTCTCTCTCTCTCCTCTCAAACTGAGCGCCGCCTCTATAAGTCACTCACAATGCTCGAAAAACCTAGGTTTAGTGTAACCCCACCTACAAATTTTGAGATTTACCTTCAAATTTTATAGTTGAAGGTGAGAAAACCTCCAAATTTTGACAAAAAATTAGTGTAAATTGATATAAAAACCTTCAGATTTAGTCACTTTACCTCTATTGTTTCTAACATGTAGGTTTGACAAGTTTTTGGATTTTTTTTTTCGAGCAGTGGTCACTCACTCTCAGCGGCTGAGTTTAGTGAATTTTCAGTGTCGTGTCTCTTGTTCACTCGTAGGGCTTCTCTCTGTCACACACTCTCAGAGTCTCAGAAGCAAGTCAGTCTCTCTCTCTTTCTCTCTCTCTCTCTCTCTCTCTCTCTCTCTCTCTCTCTCTCTCTCTCTCTCTCTCTCTCTCTCTCTCTCTCTCTCTCTCCCCCTCTCCCTCTCTCTCTCTCGAAAAAAACTTTAGAAAGACATTTCAAAAAAATCAGATACAAGCCCGTCCAAAAGACTCAAAAGTTCCTCAACGTCCATCTTATTGATGGCTTCAACCACAGTGGAAATGCTCGTAGAATGTGTCTTTTAAGAGTTCTATGATAGAAATCAAAATTCATGAGCCTTCTTCCTCTCCTAGCTTACGCACTAATTAGACACCTCTTCACTTCCTAATAGCAGGAACATTGGTACGTTGATTGTGGTTCTGCATATCCTCCTTGCGTCTAAACCTCTGTGGTGGCTCCCAAATTATTCTTGTTGTGCGGGATCTTACATGGACAACGTGAGAGCGAATGGCGCATGAAACGCAGTACTGCATTTTGGCGTAAATCTTGAAAAGTGCATACCCATCATAAACGAAAGCATCATGCACATCTCACAGAGAAGCTTGTTCAACAATGTTCCTTACAAGAAACCGCTTGACAACATTGTCCTTGGCACACATCGCCCACAGTTGGAGCATCTGATGGGGTTGGTGTGACCTCTTCCATGCTTGTTACGTCCACCATTGTGACGCTTGACCATCATGATTGCTTATGCTGCAACTCGTTCTACTTCCTTTTCGTCATGGAGATCTCTCTCTCTCTCTCTCTCTTTGTTTAGTGATATCTTTGGCTTATTCCAATTAAACACCAATTTCAAGTGTTATGCAGCATAAGGGAACCCTATGCTGACATGATAAGACATTAAACTTGCATTGTGAGAGAGCAGTTGACATGATAAGACATTACCCTATGTTGAAATGATAAGACATTAAACTTGCATTATGCTGCACAACACTTGAAGTTGGTGTTTAATCAGAATAAGCCAAAGATATCACTAAACAAAGAGAGAGAGAGAGAGAGAGAGAGAGAGAGAGAGAGAGAGAGAGAGAGAGAGAGAGAGAGAGAGAGAGAGAGAGAGAGAGAGAGAGAGAGAGAGAGAGAGAGAGAGAGAGAGAGAGAGAGAGAGAGAGAGAGAGAGAGAGAACAATCTACTCAACCCGCAACTCTGTTAAAGAGACCTGGCAGTTTAGACACAAGAGAGGACTACCCACTGCTTATAGTTGGAAGCTAGCAAGATAGCCATGCGGGCCGTGGCCACCATGACCGCCATGCCCCTTATCAAAGCTGCCGCTATGGACCTTGCCCTGGTCGCCTCCATGGCCGTTGTTATAGCTGCCCTTGCCACCTTGACTGCCATGCTGATCATAACCACCGCTGCCCTTGCCGCCATAGGTACGTGGCCCTTGTCCCCACCTGCTGCCAGAGGTGCCGCAGAGCCTAGAAAGGGGTTGATCTTCTTGCGATAGCGACAAAGAAGGCTCCCCCTTCTCTTCCCAGCCAGGAATGTGCTGCAAAATGTCCTCTTGATTTCTCTCACAAGGAATTCATACGGGTCTGCCATCGCTGGGTTATAGCTGTCTTCCTGGCATGCCTGAGTGTCTAGTGAGGCCAGCTCCAAGGGCCATTGCAGGCCGAAAGCTGGCTCTCTCTCTTCTCCGGCATCCTCTTCATAGCTACTACTGTGTTCGCGAGGCTCACCACCCCCATCACCAAAAGCATGGCAAGAAGCAGCAGTGCCAGACCCTTGTTGCTACCCACATAAGAAGAGCTCGCCATTGGAGTACTACGGCAGACTCAAACGCTACTGACTAGTGAATACCTTGCTAGAGGTGCAGAATGCAAGGGATGGATTCTCTCTCTCTCTCTTTCCAAAAAAAAAGAAACTCAGCTCTCTCAAAGATCGCACGCCGGTGAACGCTCTTTGAGAGAGTTGAGTTTTTTTTTTTTGGGGAGAGAGAGAGAGAGAGAGAGAGAGAGAGAGAGAGAGAGAGAGAGAGAGAGAGAGAGAGAGAGAGAGAGAGAGAGAGAGAGAGAGAGAGAGAGAGAGAGAGAGAGAGAGAGAGAGAGAGAGAGAGAGAGAGAGAGAGAGAGACTCTCAGCATACACGGGGCAAGCGGGCACTCACGAGAAGCCATGGCGAAGGGTGACTTTGCGAGAAGTGCGAGGGCAACCTACCCAAGAGGTCGACGAGCAGGTGGCCATCACTGAAGCGCGCGAAGGGGAAGACCAGGAATGTCTGGCCGTAGGGGTGCTGCACTGTCTGGGTCCCACCATTACTCGCTATCCGCAATCATCTCTGCGATGTCCCCTGTTTGTGACCTCACCGTTAGTTCCTTGCTCACGAAGAAAACTCAATTGTTGAGTGCTCTCCCTTGCAAGCATCGCTTCTTCAAATACCCTCAACCCCACATGCAAACTACTGCCTCGATCCTTTCCCTCCTCTCTCAGCAGCAGACATGGGAGTCCGCGCGTGATTTGCGATTCATACATGCACCCCTGTACTCTGGTTTAAGTGTGCGATGAGTGCAATTATGGCTCCTTCCAAGGGCGCTGCATCATCTACGGAGGTGCCGACATTTCTGATGCTTACTACTGCAAAGAGTGCACCCAGCAGGACAAGGATAGAGATGGTTGCCCCAAAATTGTGAACCTTGGTAGTGCCAAAACTGATTTGTTCTATGAACATAATAAGTATGGTTTAAAAATAAGATAGGTCAGTGCACTCTTGCAACCTTTTGCTTTGTCATGCCTTATGATGTTGGGGGGTGCTGCATACATACAACTGAAATGTGTCATGCTTATTGTGGGCTATGATTGCATGTTCTTGTAGATGTAAGAGTACAAAGAATGACACTTTTTATTTTGTGAGGTTTACACCCGTTCAGATAGACAAACAAAGAGAGAGAGAGAGAGAGAGAGAGAGAGAGAGAGAGAGAGAGAGAGAGAGAGAGAGAGAGAGAGAGAGAGAGAGAGAGAGAGAGAGAGTCAAGCGAGTGAGGGAAACGTAGGGTTGCGAGAGCAGAAGCAGAAGCAACAGAAAGAAAGGAGAGGAAACCAGCAGAGATGCCGTCCAAATTGGATCCCTTGCAGATAGTGGAAGGGATGAAAGCGGCCTTGGCTTGACGATTCTGGAAAACGAGCTTGAGGATAATGCGCAGGACCTTCTAGTCCTTGGCAGTCTCCTTGGCGATGTCCTCTCCTACCTTCTTGGGCGACAGACCGAGAGGCCCGATCTTGGGCGGTCAATGAAGAGGCATCTCCAACTTCCCCTCCTGTTAAACAAACAAAAACAACCTCCTCATATTCTTGTTTCACTTTCTTTATCAACATTGCATCTTCATCATGGGTGCAAAACATGCATCACTCAGCTTCATACCTACCATCTAGTGGAGTTTACGGGTGGCTCCCTCAATGGTGACTCTGAACTGGAGTTGGACTAGAAGTAAGGGAGCAATTAGCATCGCTGCCCTTGTGATCAAATCCCTCGAGGATCCCGAGCCTGATAGGAAGAAGATGAATGCATTGCTGCAGCTGCTACTCCTCACGGGTTTGAAATAGTAGCTAAACGTGTTATAATCGTTGCTCA
The DNA here is from genome assembly GCF_014529385.1 of Adiantum capillus-veneris. Taxonomy (NCBI): domain Eukaryota; kingdom Viridiplantae; phylum Streptophyta; class Polypodiopsida; order Polypodiales; family Pteridaceae; genus Adiantum; species Adiantum capillus-veneris. Next base: position 146,624,122 of record NC_140936.1, on the reverse strand, counting down.
AGAACGAGTACTGTTGTGGTGAGCACCTGTGATCTGGTGTGAACACAGCCTTCTCTGACGACAACTGGAGCTGCTCATGATTAGTGCTAAGGGCCTTGTTAATCCGCTCTAAGTTTTGTGCATCAATTATCTCCCTTCCTAATCTCCAAGAGGGCGAGCTCTGACAATCAGATTCCTGTCCATTTAATGCATAATTAATACCACAACGATGAAGCCGACTGACAGAAACAACAAAGATGCCATCATTTGCATTTATGACATTGTTATACTACAAATGATCCTCATGATTGGTGGCCAGTAGATACTCTCATAATTGCATTGTCAGAATTCCTCTTATTAATCTGACCATGCAAGCCGCTGCAACACTCGATTGCCTTTTTCTTCTTCTTCTTCTGCTTGCCGCAGTCCTAGCATTGGCGATAGGGTTTTGCTCCATGCTAGTGTGCCACATGAGCTCTTAGCTGGTTTCCCACCTGCAGATTCCTCTTCTCCTTATACATTTAAGAACATCAAGCACAATGGCAACATTTTTCTCGATGATTTGATAGAGATTTCCCATTTGGTGTGTCCCTGTTCAATGGAAAAGGAGCTCGTTGGCATAGTAAAGCAAATTCTCGGCATTGCGTTTCTGTTGGTTGCTCTGTGGATGGGAAAAATCCCAAGGATTTGCAAACAGAGAGTGACGATGGGGATGTTGAGATTCCATAGAATTAGCTTAATTAATCTTAGGTAGGTGCCTCTCTAGAATGTAGCGATGCTAAAGTAAGTTTCACTTTGTGGTACTGTTGCTGGGTTTTTCCTACAAATCATTTTTGGACAAATGTGCTATACTTCTAATGAGTGTATGCTCAGCGTGGAGAGAGAGAGAGAGAGAGAGAGAGAGAGAGAGAGAGAGAGAGAGAGAGAGAGAGAGAGAGAGAGAGAGAGAGCACCGGTTCACATGCTTTAGACAGTGTCCCCAAGAAAAATCAATTTCACAAACATCCATAGAGGAAAATTCTCAATATAACGGTATTTTTTACAATTAAACTCTATTTTTATTTCTTCCATTATGAAATGCGTATGGCAATTGGACTAAAGAGACTAAAGCCTAATCATAGCCCTAGGTCATGTTAAAAATGAATGGAGTATTAAGACTATCACTAAGAGTCTAGGACTAATGAGAAATGAACCTACATTAATCTAAGGTCAAGGCCAATTACCTATGATTAGCACACATAAAACCTAATTTTTTGATGAGTTAATTTTCCCAAAGCAAAGTGTTGAAACTTTAGTATGCCTAGATTTTGAACATGAAAAAACCATAGTTCTTGAATTTTCAAACCGGATTCTATCCTCTTTCCCTCCCTTCAATTGATTGTTTTGAGTTTTCAATTGGCTGTTGAGAGAGAGAGAGAGAGAGAGAGAGAGAGAGAGAGAGAGAGAGAAGATCCTACAAGGTAGGTTGGTTGTGCTCACATGTTGGCTTGGTTTTCATGAGGACTAAAACTTAAGTGGGAGAATGTGCAAGGTGAAGTGAAAGAGAAGAAAGATAAGTCAAAGATAGAAGTAGACCTAGTCAGCTTTGGTCCCTAGAAGTGACAAGACTTTTTCTTGGAGATTCTCCAAGCTCAAAATTTTGTTGAAAGATGTTTTGTATATGATGAAAATAGTCGGTGATAATGATTGTTGCTCTTTTCTTTTTTTTTTTGAGTTTTTGAGATTGAGAGAGAGAGAGAGAGAGAGAGAGAGAGAGAGAGAGAGAGAGAGAGAGAGAGAGAGAGAGAGAGAGAGAGATCTAAGCATCTTCGCTCACTTAATAGCGCTCTTCCTAGTGGACATATGTAGACGGCTGGATAGTCACTATGTGGGAACGTCTTCTTAGAAGATGGGCAATGAATTACTTAATGATTACTATGGTAATTACTACAGTAAACCCGAAGTGTATAAATAGGGCCCATTACATTGTAATCGGGTTGGCAATTATTATCATTTGGATTAGCGCCTTGGCTATACTTGTACTTGAGAATCATTGGTAGTATTGTCGGCTGTACTTTCTCTCTCTGTAATCATATTTGCTGTAATCTTGATCTGTAATCCCAATCATGGCATATATTTCAGTTATACTTACTTCTCGTCTAGTCTTCTGAATCTGAACCTTATTTCCAGTACATAAGTATGATTCTTATTTCAGTATCCACATTCCAGTGTAGTCTGTGATTCCTGTCCAGTCTGCTCTCTGAAATCTTCCCACACTAGTAGCTGAAATCTTCCAACACCGGAATTAGCTGTCTCAAGAGATTAGTTCCAATTCTATTTTGGCGATCATGGTGGCTCGAGCTGAAGCTCGTTGACTGAAAGACTCTTCTCCCAGTTTGAAGTTTTCAGCAATGGCACCAAAATCCAATCATGGCCGGAAATCAACCATTCATGTGGACCCCATTCCTGAGGAGTCAGGAAGAGAGTCTGACCCCAAGCAAGAGAAAATGACTGACACTGAGGGTCAGGAGGAGCATAGTCAGGATGATGAGACGCAGGACTCACAGCACTCCAGTCATTCTCGACGCCGACGGGCAGAACGGGAAGCACAGAAGGCAAAGATTTCCAAGAGTTCTCAGTCTCGCCAGAGAGATGAGGATACTAAGGGGAGTAAGGGAAGTCACCGTACTTCTAGCAGACAAACCAGAGAAGACATTGACATTGAGAAAGAGACAGAGATTGATTGGGATGCTGACGCTGAAAATTGCAAGAAGGCTCCCAAGCGTCATTCTGAATCCAAGAAGAGAAGTGGAAGGATCAGTAGTAATCGAAATGATTACACAGCTTCCTTGAAGATTTCCTTTCCAATATTCAAAGGGGGGAAAAAGGATGATCTAGATGTTCACATACAAGCTTTCGATCAGTATGTTGAACTAAAAAACAGTGATGAAGATGATTGGGGGGAATATTTTTCACAAACCTTGAAGGAGGCAGCGAGGAAATGGTATTACCATTACCTAGCATGCCAGCTGAGATCATATAACAAATTGCTTAAGGCCTTCAGGTTGGAATATTCCGACAATAGAGGGGATGAAGATATTCTCTGTGAATTAGATAAGATCAAATAGAGGAAATTGTAAGTCCGCAGCTATGTGGAAAAGATAAAAGAGCTAACCAGGCAGTTGCAAGAACTGTCATCTGAGAAGAGATTGAGGGCATGGTTCCTGAATGGGTTCAGAAGCAGGAAGCTTAGGGAACAAGAAGTACCAGCCCCTACAAAAAAATTCAATGATCTGGTCCAAAGGGCGTTAAAGCTGGAACAGCACGCTAAGAAGGAAAAGAGCCACAAGAAGCGAAGGACCAGTAGTAGTAGCTTTGCTACTGAAACTTTTGATTCCAGTGAAATGTCGAGTATCTCCGAGAGCAGCTCCAATGAATGAGCAAAGGAGAAATCAAAGAAGGGATCATGGAACAATAAAATTGAAGAGATGGCTAGGCAGATTGCAGAAATTAGCCACACAAGATAGCCAGTCCGAAAGATGGAGACTTGGAGTTCAAGATGCAAATACAAGGACCATATCTCCACTGAATGTCCATAATGTACCTACTGCAAGGCCTTTGGTCACCTATGGAATAATTGTGGCATCAAAATTCACCATTTCAATAAAGGAAAGGATCTATCAGTGGTTGCCTACATTGAACCAGTGAAGGTAGAACCAGTCAATGTCGTTCAAGAGGAGAGACCAGGTACCAGTGGTACTGGTCAGGGACGTGGCAGATACCAACCAAGAATGGGTATAGGCAGAGGAAGAGGAAACTTCCAGAATAGGAGCATAAATTGCTATACTTGTGGGAAGTATGGTCATTTTGCAGCCCAATGTCTAGATGCACCTGTGACGACTACTACTGAGGCTAAGGCACCAGAGCCAGTCCCAGTCAGGGTAGTTACCAGGAGCAAGGGAGTAGTCATTGAAGAAATCCCAGACACTTCAGAAGTACCAGTCAATCCTAACAACAGCAACAAGTGGGCTCAACAAAGGGAAGTTTGGAAGGCCAAAGGTAAAGAAAAGGTGGTAGATGAGTGGCAAGAGCAGCGGGAACTAGCAGCTAAAATCACGAAGGATTTAGATAAGAAGCTGCTAGAGCAGCCAGAAAGTTCCGAAGCTAGAGTCATTCAGAGGATACCGGCCCAATCGACTGATAAAGATCAGTCAGTACCGGCCATGATAGAGACCATGCTGGCTGTAGTACATGGACTAGCTGATGAAATAGGAGTGGATGGAAAGAGTGGAAGCACTACAAAATAAGAATGGAAGTGTGAAGATACCAGTTCTTCAAGCTTTGACAATCAGTCTGACCAAGAGAGAGAAGAAATTCATGTGAAAATTTGTGATAGAATCCAAAAGCTGACTGTAGAGCTGGAGGATATAATAAAAACCTTGCCTGAGGTGGCCAACTTTATCAGACGGCGCAGAAAGGCTGAGGCAGAGGCCAGAACAGTGGACCTGACAGCTGTCCGGGATGATAAAGTTCCGCTTATTCAGGTAGACTACAAGGTCAAGAAGCAGTGGGAACCTCTCTCAAGCGTTATCCTGGATGGAGGGGCAGGAGTCAACATAATGAGAGCCCATCTTCAGCAAAGAATGGGTATCACTAATATGAAACCAGCACCATTCAAAGTAAGAATGGCAGATCATAGAGTCGTACAAGCGACGAGTATGATTGAAAACATGAAGATAAGAGTTGGGAGGGAGAAATTCAAAACCAGTTTCCTAGTCCTGGATGTGCAGGGAGCATATGGAATGCTACTAGGGCACCCATGGTTGAGAACAACACATGCTATTCATGACTATGCAAACCAAACTTTGACCATAGAAGGGGCCAGTGGCAGAATCCAAATCCAGAACAACAATACGAGGAGCTGGAAAAAGGAACTGAGGCCAAAGGAGTGTCAGAAGTACATAGCCAAGAAAATCTAGCAAATGCTAGCAGCTATGAACATATTTCCTTTGGCAGAAATCGACTTGAATGCAGTCTTGCTAAACAAAGAGCAGGCTGACAAGCAGAAGAGACAATTACCTGATCAGTTTACCGAAGTCAATACAAGGGAACGAATAGTTCAGCTAACTGGAAGGATGGAGGAACCAACTGATACTGGTATAGTAGAGGAACCAGTATGTTCTGAAGAGTACCCTCCATCAGAATAATGATTCGAAAATGAATGGACCATCCTAGGACTACGCTGAAGAATCGACCAAACAAAAAGGATGGGGACCAAATTGGTTGCTTCCAGATGACGAGGAAGTAGAAGAGTGGAACCTAGGATCAGAGGAAAATCCCAGAATGATCAAGGTTAACAAGCACCTCAACCCCGTAATGAAGGAAAAGGCACACAAAATGTTCTAGAACTATAAAGAAGTGTTTGCCTGGGAACATACAGATTTGAAGGGAGTAGATCCTGAAGTCTGTTAACACCGAATACCATTGAAACCGGATGCTAGGCCAGTAAGATTGCAAAGATACCGGATGAACCCAACTATGCAAATAAGGTCAAGGAGGAGATTGATAATCTTCTCAAGGCTGGGTTCATTACGGAATTGGCAAGCAATGATTGGCTATTTCCCATAGTCGTCATCCCCAAGAAGAATGGGAAATTGAGAGTTTGTATCGACTATAGGAAACTAAATGCCCAGACTATTAAGGAACCATTTCCCTTACCTTTTACTGATATGTTTCTTGATGAGATCGCAGGATATGAGATGTATAGTTTCATGGATGGTTATAACGGCTATAACCAGTTACAGATCACTCCTAAAGATAGAGCCAAGACCACTTTCATCACTGAGTGGGGAGATTTATGTATCTGGAGATGCCTTTTGGCCTGTGCAATGCACCAGCTACTTTTCAGCGGTGTATGATGGAGATGTTTAATGAATTTCTTCATTGGTTCCTCGCCATTTTCATGGATGACTTCACTGTCTATTTAGATGAGGAACAACACCTTCTATTCCTAGAAATGTTTTTCAAACGCTGTCAGGAGAAGCGGATATGTTTGAATCCATTCAAATCTGTTTTTCTAGTTTGGAAGGGACAGCTACTGGGACATGTGGTTTCCCGCAATGGAATAGAGATGGCTAATGACAAAATCCAGCGTGTTCATCAAGCTAAAGCACCCAGAACTTCTTCAGAGTTGAGTTCTGTCTTGGGTTATGTGAATTTCTATAGAAGATTTGTACACAAGTTTGCTTCTCAAGCAGTACCACTATATGATCTTACAAAGAAGACTAGTAAGTTCAATTGGACTGCTGAGTGTGAGGAGAGTTTCCAGAATTTGAAAGTAGCCATTACCAGTAAACCACTCCTTAGGCAGCCGAATTTGGATATTATTTTCCACGTACATGTAGATGCTTCACGATTGGCAATGGGGGCAATATTAGCTCAGCTAGATGGCAGAACAGACTATCCGGTTTATTTTGCTAGTCGCAGATTCAGTCAGGCTGAACAAGGCTATACGACTACTGAGAGAGAAGCCCTCGGAATGGTTTTTAGTGCCACGAAGTTTAGGCATTACCTGTTGGGAAAGTTATTCCATTTTTATGTGGACCATCAAGCTCTTCTATTTCTGATTAACAAAGTCATTATTCAAGGCAGGCTGATAAGATGGATGATGCTCCTTATGAAATTTGAATTCAAAATTTTCCATAAGCCTGAACCATTGTGGAGCTGATTTTCTTTCAAGAAGTATGGAAGGATATTCAGAATCACCCTTGAGAGATGAACCAGTGGATGCTGATTTATTTCAGTTAGAGGCAGAAGAATCAGTGGATCCTAAATGGTATGATATTTATCAATTTCTTTCCCAAGGTGCCTTTCCAGAGGATTGGAAGTAGAATCAGAAGAAAGCTCTGATCATAAAAAGCCTGAAATTTACTATCATAGGAGGATTACTTTATCGACTGGGTGTTCATGGTATACTTCGACCATGTGTCCCTATGGAAGGAAGAATGCAAGTGATTTCAGAAGCGCATAACGGTGAGTCTGGTGGACACTTTTCCAACGAAGTAACCTACAAGAAGATTCTGCAAGCTGGTCTGTGGTGGAACACACTGATTGCTGATGTCAGAAGTTTTTGTAAAACTTGTGACATATGCCAAAGAATGGGCCAACCAACAGCTACAGATATGACTCCCTTAATGCCAATACAACCACTAGGAGTATTCATGAAATGGGGACTAGATTTTATGGGACCTTTTAAGAAGGTGACTCCCAGGAAGAACAAGTACATAGTAATGGCTACTTGTTACATTACCAAGTGGGTTGAAGCTAAGGCTCTTCCTGACAACACAACCAAGTCAACTGCAAGGTTTCTTTTTGAGAATATTGTCTACCGATATGGATGTCCAGTAGAGATTGTGACCGATCAAGGAACACATTTTATCAATGACACTATGGAAATCCTATTGGATATTCTTTTAATCAAGCATCAGAAATCTACTCCTTACTATCCCAGATGCAATGGACAGGCTGAAAGTAGCAACAAGACAATAAAGACTATTCTCACAAAGGTAGTGCAAAAGAAACCAGACCGGTGGGATTTGAAACTTCAGACTGCTCTATGGGCTTATAGGACATCTTATAAGGTAACTACTGGAATGACACCATTCAGAATGGTGTATGGTACTGAAGTTGTGGTTCCTATGGAGTTTGTGATCCCCAGTCTGAGAATGGCTGTGAAGTATGGATTAGACTTCAACCATAATCTTAAGAAGAGGATGGATGAATTGATGCAATTAGATGAACTCAGGCAAAGGGCTATATTGGAACAAGAAATTGTTCAACAACGAAGGAAGCACTGGCATGATTGCCGAATTAAAGTTCGAGAATTCCAGAAAGGAGACTTAGTGATTCTATATCAGTCTAGACTGGGTCCAAAGAAGCCGAACTTGAAGATTGCCTAGGCAGGACCTTCAGTGAGGTAGACTGGGTCTTCTCCAATGGTACAGTCAGACTGAAAGATTTATTTGGACTGATGTTTCCAGGAGTATCTAATGGAGCAAAGATTAAGCTTTATTATTCAAAGACCAGAGAAACTGGGCCAGAACAAGGTACTAAGGAACTGGAGGTTGCTGATCAAGAGATACAGGAATCAGACATTTTTGGACTTTTTCATGTGCAACCAGTTCCAACTTCAGAACCATTACCAGTATGGTCGAGCCAGACTGGAAATCAGCTTCTATATGACCCTAGAATCAGTACCAGTATGGTCGAGCCAGACTCGAAATCAGTCCCGTACCAGTATGGACACACTTTTCAATTTTTAAGCGCCCAACGGTCAAATGGCACGCCAACGGTAATTATTTCAAGGATGGGTCGCAGTCTTGTCCAATGCATGTCTGCCACGACAGCAACGACGCACACAAGTCTAGGAGCGGCGAGTGGTGGAGCTTTTATGACGCGAACACGTATAACAGTCAGAAGAGTTAGCATTTTTCCTCATAAATCCCCTGCGCGACGCTTCCCTCCTATTAACCATTCGCCATCGCCAAGCTCCGAGGTTTCTTTGCTGCAGCCGCAAACTTTGACCTCTGACAAGACAGTTGACTGTCAGATAGTCTTGCCAGCGACACCAGGAAACGATTTCGACACGACAAGTAAGTCATCTTCTCCTTCGCCTGTTTCATCGTCATCGACCTCACAGTGTATGGGTAGAAGGAAACGCTCAGAGAAGATGCAGGAGTCTCTTGAGGAAACCTAGGCCATAATTGCTGAGGCAGAGGCAAGCCTTCCCATTATCCCGTACAGTAAAATCTAGTGTTACGTATTTACCGATCAAGAAATGGCTCTGCTACAACTTTGGGATCTTTGAGCTGTGTTGCAATCTACAAGAATTTCTTTTGATACAGATATCATCAAGCAAGTTCTTGATTCCTTCGATGTTGAAAATGGTAGTGCCATGGTAAATAGTAGGAAGGTGTCAGTGACACCAGAAGCCATAGCATTTGCATTCCGAATGCCCAATGGGCCAAACCTTCTGTGATAAAGATGCTTGTCGACTACCTGCGCATCCCAGTACAGTCCAGCTGCTAGAACGAGTTCTTGAATGGATACTCAATGCTGATGAGAGAGTGGCAAACCCGCATTGGCAAAGGCAGTTTACTGCAGATTGTCGCTCCCTAGCCCTGGAACTGGAACTTCTGCTGGGTAACAAACCAACTTACTGCTGTATGAAGGATGTTAGGGTACAACTCAATAAAGTTTTGGTACAAATGCAAACTGCCATAGGTGTTTTGGATCAGAGAGTCAAAGCCATTCTTGAGGACTAGACAGCCACTAGTAGAGGACCTCAGACACGAATGTCAGTCGGAGCACAGGCAATTGCTCTCTGAACACTATTCCAGCTAGTAAGAATCACCAGAAAGATGATGCAGTAGGAGAACCAGGCTGTTCTCAATTTCTTAGAATTTGTGCCTGATTCTCCAGTTCTCTTGTATGCTGTTCCAGCAAGAGAAACTGAGATGCCAAGATTCTTTCTAGCGTTGTATCCTCAACATCAAGAACCAGTTGATCGTCTCACATACTTCAAAATTACTGATGAGCTTCAGGATTGGTATGAGTGATCAACTGTGGAATGGAAGACTTGCTAGACGTTGCTCAATGATGCTCTCCAAATCAATGACATTCAGGTACTAAAAGAGGATATGCATAGGATTCAGCTGTGTATGGGCCAGTGGAAGATTCAAGTCAGAGGATTGACCAGGACTACTAATGAGTTGCTACAACTTACAGTCGAATCTTCCAAATTTCCTGAAAAGGACATTGCAGCAAAGTCGGGTCTGGCACCACAATACAGGGAGATGGCTGAGATTCTTTTTGAAGCTCGAGTCAAAACTAATCAGCCTCTTCTAGAAGGATGGATCCATACTGCTTCGCATTGTCATAAGCTGACCAGAACCAGACTGAGCAAGGACAGGCGTACACTCTATGATCCTGACACCAAGACCTATAATTCTCTCACGCCTTATGAAGTAGAGATGACCACCGACCGGCGGGATCAGCTTGAGTAGGAGGCCATTTATAGACTGATTCAGAAGGAGAAGGCTGGTACTGGGACTTCTCAGGCACCGTCCAGGTCAAAGGGCAAACGAAAGACGGTCCAATGGAAGGATACTGGGTAGTTCCATCTCAGAACTCTACCTTGGCCTGGTGAGAGCTCCACCTTGGCCTTTTTCGTTGCCTCTCGCGATCCTTGGCCTTTTCAGCTGCCTACTCGCAATCTTTGTATGGCCATTCTATCAGTGGTCAAGCCGGCATCCCAACATGAGAACCAGACGATGGAATTTTCAGTCTCACATCAGAATCAGACAGGGGAATGTTTAGAAATTTTGGAATCTTGCCAAAATTCAAGAAAGAAGGGAAGGATGTGACGGTTGGATAGTCACTATGTGGGAACGTCTTCTTAGAAGATGGGCAACGAATTACTTAGTAATTACTGTGGTAATTACTATAGTAAACCCAAAGTGTATAAATAGGGTCCATTACATTGTAATCTGGTTGGCAATTATTATCATTTGGGTTAGCGCCTTGTCTATACTTGTACTTGAGAATCATTGGCAGTATTGTTGGCTGTACTTTCTCTCTCTGTAATCATATTCGCTGTAATCTTGATCTGTAATCCCAACCATGGCATATATTTCAGTTATACTTACTTCTCGTCCAATCTCCTGAATCTGAATCTGAATCTGAATCTGAACCTTATTTCCAGTACATAAGTTTGATTCTTATTTCAGTATCCACATTCCAGTCTAGTCTCTGATTCCTGTCCAGTCTGCTGTCTGAAATCTTCCCACACTAGTAGCTGAAATCTTCCAACACTGGAATTAGCTGTCTCAAGAGATCAGCTCCAATTCCAACATACATGGTAGCTCTTGGTTTGGCAAGTCTCTATCATCTACAAAAAATGGGATGTCAATACGATGCAACCCTTTTCCTCATCCAACTAGCAAGATTTTGTTACCACCTTGACTTGAGCAGACACAAGCTCAAAAGAGATTGAAATTTTCCGCAAACAAATTATGTCATTCTAGACATTTTCTAGATTTTTCCAAACAATGATCCAAAATGGAAGGAGTGGCATCTTCCATCTTTGTGAACTAGGCTGTTCAATTGGTCTATATTTAAGTTTCCGAAAAAACATATTTTTACCAGCAATGGTGACATGTATAAGGACAACTAGATTTGTATAATCATGATTGGAGAGCAATGGTGCTACCATTTATTGATTGGATTTAGAGAAATCTATCTCTCTCTCTCTCTCTCTCTCTTTATCTATCTATCTACCTCTCTCTTTGTGATATCTCTTTTTAGAAAAGAAGTATATATATACGTGAGAAACTCACTTGGCAACTTTGCTCGGTTTTGAACTTGCTCGGATAAGTTCGCTCGATGTTTGGTAGAACTCGTGGTTGTGAAGTTAGCGAGCCAGATGAAGTTGTTTAGGAAATTTTTGGTTGTTTTGTGATTGACTCACAAAGGGATACCATGTGCATGGATTGTATTCACATATGTGAAGAGTCTTTGATTCTAAAAGAAGATGCTTATCATGATATGGAAATTGCACAAGATACCATGAATGTATCATATGATACATATGAGCAAGAGAAAGAGCCTATGTGTACTATGGAGGAAGTGCATGCTTCTGATGATATTGCCTAATAGGATGTTGAACATGATGAGGATGGAATCTCTAATGGTTTTGTATGTGGCTTACATGCGTATGGTTTTAATATATGGTGATACCCCTTATGATAGGAATGCCTATTTAGAGGGGGTGTAGGTTTTACAAAGGGAGGATGAACTTCCAATAGGCACATGCAATTTTGAAGAAGGCCAAGAAGATGACTTATGCATAGATAAGTCTATGATAGTCTAGAATTAGCAGATGCAAAGGATGATGTTGAGCTTGCATGTGTCAAAGTTGATGATGAGGGGGTACATTAGATCGTCTACCATGATGGTAAGACAACCAAGTTTTTCAAAAGATTATTGCTAGATTCTTCAAAGGGTTTGTATGGTATGGATTTTTTACGGCTATTTTATATTGTTGATTGTGACAAGGATTTTATGGCTACCACAAAAATGGAGTAGTTACTCTTGTATGCATGTCAAAAGATAGATTCTCTTTCCAATCACCAATAGGGTCTGGGTACTTCCTCTTAATTCAAGATAGGTTTTCCATTTTGAAAAGACTACAGGTGCTATGTGATCAAAATGAAGCTCAAACCGAGTGGATCTAGAAAATTTTGGAATCAAAGTCAACATGGTCGTATGGTATTTGGGCCAAGGTATGGTTTTATGTGTGTGAAGCTTGTAGAATCCACATACATTATGGGTTTTTGCAGTTGCATATGTTGAAAGGGTTCTATGAAGCTCCAATGTTTGGATAGTTTATTCTTATTCCGTTTGATCTTGGTGGGTACGAAGATGCTTATAGGTTATGGCAGGTTATGTCAAGTGGATGCTTTGGGTGAAGGGTATGAATGCTTGGCTGACTACAACACGTTGAGATTTCCATACGATTCTTGGACTCATGAAGTCAAAGACCACTGCAATTTACTTTCCACATGTCAGAGAATGTGAAAGTTAAGAGGTGGTGTACGCCGTGTCTCTCTGCTTCCACAATGTGAAACATGGTTAAAAGGTGTAGAACTTACTTGATTGGAGTGTACATGTTAATTGTGCAGTGATAGGACACAATGATATATGCCAAAATATCAAAGCAAGTGTGCGAGCCCAAGTGAAAGGATTTGATGCTTACAACAAAGGATTATATGTAAAATTGCTCTTCAAACATGCAAGGCAAGTTGAGTGGATGGAGGCCATGTGATCAGTGGTAAAGAAAGAAAATGGGTGAGAGACTACATGTATTGCATCAGAAGGGCCAAAAAATCCTATTCTATGAAATGTTTACAAAACTCATTTTTTGTAAAACGAGTCACGAGTGGACAAGGAAAACAACATTTTGAGAAATTTTGCATCTCATGCACATAGGCCAATTCTGCACCGATCCCGATGTATGTGGTAGTATTATGGTACCCTGGTTTGGTATGTGAGTATGGTTAGGCTTGTATTCTTTTTGTATTTTTCTAATACATTATCACTCACTATCGTGAGTTTCGCAAAAAAAAAAGTGTACACAACAAAAAGAAAGCAATTTTAGTGAAAATTGATTTTTATTTTGATAAAAATCTAAGTTTTGAAGATTTCCCAAAGTAATTTTGATCTTTCTTTGCTGGGAAAAAGAAAAGGTGGGGCACCTCTATAGATATATAGCCCAAGAGTATTGAAACTTCAACCTTAGTACCAAAAAGTAAACCAAAACAACTCTTAATAAATTTCAACCAAAAGGCCTATTCTCCCTTGGGAATTTATTAGTACATGTTCACCCAAAGGACCATAGCACATAGGAGAAAAACCGAATCAAAACACGGATTTATAGCACACGCCAACCAATTCATATAAAGACAAGAGGCTCCCCTTTCACAATTGAAGAGAACTAGTCGCAACTTGAAGAGCATAACTCCAATTGGGTCACTTTAAAGCTTGGAAGAAAGCTTGAAAATATTACTGGCAAGAAATCTGAAGATGATCATAATTGATTCTACATGCCGCTACATTCAAAATTGATGCAAATAGAGAGATGTCCGGTACGACTACACACAAAGAAAACAAGGTGAGGACAAAAACTGCAATCCAAAGTATCAAGGAGGCACAACAAACTAAAACTTGAAATTTTTAAAATTTGGTTGAAAGGTTTTACGTTAGTACATGAGTTTTTGTTACATACAAGTCTCACTTCAAAAAACTCACTAACTAACGCATACAATAACCCAGCAGCTCGTGCTATCCTAGCGACTTGCTCTGCATGGACATGTGCTTGCTAAAGCAGGCTAAAAAACCCAAAAACAGATGGACTAAACACCCTTTTGACATCGAGCGTCATGTCCATATGTAAAAATTCACAAAAAACGGGGTGTCAAAAATGCACCCAAACATAGTTTGCCACACCCCAGTCCGCTAGATCATTCATGATTAATAACAAAAAAGAAATTTTGTAAACCGTATGAGGGAATCTTAATTTCATATTCTTTATTAGCCACAAGAAGAAAAAATTCCTCAAAAGAATGCTTCATCCTCAATTACAGTCATCAACCTTGCAATATACTTCTTCAACCTGTAGCCATTCACACGTGCTTTATGTGGGGTACCATCCAAGCTAATATGTGCCATTTGGAAACCTTTTTAAGACCAAGAAAGGACCTTGCCACTTTATTTGGAACTTCTTCAAAAATTTCTATCAAGATTACTATTGTAACAAAGCACCATGTTACTGTTCTCGATGTCTTTGTTCTTCACCTTCTCATTTGCCTTAAAATTTGCTTGATTGTTCTTCAAGACCTACTCATAATGCTCAAAAGATAGCAACCTATCCAATTGTGCACATTGAAAATATAGAAACCTATCCTTGATTTCATCATTAGTCTCTTCTTGAAGCTTTAGCATCAACTTCAAAGATAGCATCTCTCATCAATAGGAAGTAAATCCTCTTTGCCAAAAACTAGATGGAAGGGAGAAAAACCAATACCTGCTTTGATGACAATCCTATAAGCTCATAGAGCACAAAGTAGCTCTAAATCCCAAGTCTTCACATTATTTATTGTCATCTTTATAAGCATTCTTTTAAGCTCTCCATTAAAAATTTTCTTCATACCATTACATTGGGGATAATAGGGAGTAGTAAACTTGCAATGCACATGAAGTTTCTCACATAGACAATCCACCAGCTCTCCCCTGAAATCTGGACACTTGTCAGAAAGTAACTCCAATGGCATGCCAAATTTGTAGAAAATATTTTCATATACAAATTGGAAAACATCTTTACTCATGCTTTGCTTCTCAGCTTTGGCTTCGGCCCACTTGGATAGATAGTCAATAGTAGTAAGTATGTAACATTTGCCTCTAAGTTGTCACAGGTAGAGGACCTATTGCATCAATACCCCACTTCTTAAACACATCATATGTCACCATGGTGCATCTGATTTTTGATTTGAGAACCCTATTTACCATGCTTTGGCACTCTTTACAAAACTTGCACCAATGATGATTATCACGTTGAATGCTTGGCCACACATACCCTTCCTACAAGACTTTATGCAAAGTGACCACCACGAGAACCCTCACGATTCTCCTCTAACATTTTGTACATTTCCTCTTTCTAATGCACTTTTCTCATCACAAGATCAGCCTCTTTCATATATAAGTTATCATTAAGAAACACATAGCTTTTGGCACGACGATGGAAGGTATACTATTTTCACTTCTTCAACTCTAATGGAAGCATACCTATTTGTAAAAAAAATTCTTCCCTATACAAATCTTCCATTTGAAATTAAAGGGTGATCAACCCTTATATCACATACAATTGGCCAATTGAAGCTTGTGGTGCACCATGTGCTTCTTTGTTTTGATACGTGTCCACATGCCTTAAACTCCAACCTTCAAAACGCTTAAGCAACTTCTTCACTTGAAAAAACATATTTTTTAGCCTTGGATTCTTACTTTGCCACACCGTAAGTACTTGATTAACCACCAAAAGAGAATCACTTCTTACCCTCGCACAAGCTCAAGTCAAAGGTTGAGCTCTTTCTCCAAAGTAGCATATTCAGCTTCATTGTTTCTTTGCACCGTAAGTGCTTAAAACTCCTTTTAGTTTCCAAAACACCTTGAGGATAATAAATTATAGCCCATCTTGAAGCTTCACCATGCACTTTCATATAAGAGCCATCAAAAAACAATAGATAGGCATTGTCTATGTCAAGAGCGTCCATGTGTTGCTTCTTCATCACACTCTACTTAAGAAGAAGAGGGCTTTCCTTATAAGTAAGAAAATAAATCAATTTCACCACTCTCCTTAACAAGAAAAGAGAATTGGAATTCCTATAGCTCCACAATGCAATTCATGAGCCTCTTTGACAAAGTAGGGCTATTCACCAATTGAGGTAGAAGAGGGTAGCTTGTGAGAAACATGAATGGCTTGGGGAGAAGATAGTACCTAAACCTTTTACATGAATAAATCACACTCACCATAATGAGCCCCACCTTAGTATAGACAGTTTTCACTTCTAGCCTCACCCTGCTAGCACAATAGATAGGATTCATGTAGAGGGAGTTGTTTCCTTGTTGAAGAAGCATAGCCCCAGTAGGATCCTCACCTATTGATGGATTCACATAAAACTCCCTATCCCAATTAGGATCTTGCGTAGAAAGAAGAGAACCAAGAACCTATGTGATACCTTGAAACTTATTACATTCATTTATCCATTGTAGAGAATCCAACCTTGCTACTTGCTATACAAGATAAAGAAGTTGAAAGGACAAAGGAACGAATCTTGACATATGCTTCACCTTTTGAAGAAAATTAGCAGGTTGCTTTGTATCTTAGGTGATGAGAAGAGCACCAA
Organism: Adiantum capillus-veneris; assembly: GCF_014529385.1. Taxonomy (NCBI): domain Eukaryota; kingdom Viridiplantae; phylum Streptophyta; class Polypodiopsida; order Polypodiales; family Pteridaceae; genus Adiantum; species Adiantum capillus-veneris. The sequence goes on along the minus strand of NC_140936.1, from coordinate 146,607,647 downwards.
AGACTTCATCTTGTCAGGATCTTCTTAAATCCCATTCTCTGAGATCATATTTCCTTAAAATTTCGCACTTGGTTGGCCAAGATGACACTTCTTTGGGTTGATTTGACCTCAACAACACCAGAGAGCAATAGGGTGAAGTCCTTGGTTGGATAAGACCCTTTTTCAAAAGGGAAACTTTCATCATATTGCTTCAATGACATCCTAGGATTTGCATAGTGATCCTTTCTAGAGCTATAAACACAAAAGTCATCAATAAGATCCTTCAAAAACTTGCCAAGAAAGGGAGAGAATACCTTATTTACACGCTTTTGGTACCATGGATAGCCATACATAAGAACAAAAGGAAGCACACAATAACAAAAGAATCCCCATGGTGTGATAAATATGGTCTTATTTGGATCTTCTAAATCCAAGGTGAGCTGAAAATATCAAAAGAATCCATCACAAACACTATACCTCTCATGCCCTGCAATTGAATCAAGTATGTCAACTATGAAAGGAAGAGGGTATGGATCTCTCTTCATAGTTGGGTTTAGAGGCTTAAAATCAACACAAATCCTCCACTTTCCATATTTATTGGCTGTGACAACATCAAGGCTCACCCATTCTAAAATACTCACATGACATACAAAACCCGATTTGAGAAGCTTTTCTATCTCTTCCTTTAACACATTAAATTATACCTATCCCATTCTCCTTAGCTTTTGGTGTACAAGCTGAAATCGTTCCTTGATTGGAATCTGGATTTTCTCTACTTTGAAGACTTTAATCTCATCATAACAAGTGATGTATAAATTGAGAAATTGTTGTATCATATGTAGGTACTCACCCTTCTCATGACTAGTCAAGTTGGGAGATAGCATACCTTGTATCAGCTCATGTTTGACATTAGGTTGAAGTTTGGATTGCATGGTCTCTTCTATTTTCTCATAAGAACCAGAGATATCCTCATTCTCCATAACACCAATAAATATTTTTTTCTCATTATTCTCTTCTTCAAGAAACAAGGAGGAAACATCTTAATCATTATCGTTGCTATCTTCCACCTCATTGCCATCATCCCCATTGCCTTCTTCTTCTCTTGAGTACTCTTCTTCATCACTTTTCTCATCAAAATCAAAATCCAAAGATTTTTCTCTAACCATCTCAAACCTCTTCTTATCATCCCTTCTATTGTAGAGAGTGATAGTACTATGTCACCAATCCACACAACTTTGATTTCCTGTGACCATAGTCTTCCAAGGATGAGCTTGCGGGCATAACATGACAATTGAATAGCACTTTAGCATCAAATACACCCACCTCAAAGTACTTTTTAACTCCCAAGAACTTCACCCTTGATTGGCTGGTAAGCTTTATGCGAAAACCTAAATTCCTCACCATGTTGAGTCCCAACTTTGATACACAAGCTTGAGTAACAACACATACCTATGTACCTCCCTCAATATAAGACTCTCCAATTGTAATAGAAATGGTAAATTATATATATTACAAATGAAATGTGCAAAATTCATAGCTGCTCTATGGAATGTGCAAAGGAAAACAAATTCATTTTAACTGTATCATAAAAGAGCTCTTTGTGAGCTATAGTCATATTATGTTCGGGCGGACAATGTGTATTTATTTTCTAGCATTCAGAAGTCTATAAGTAAATACATACAAGAGGAAAGTGCTCACTCTTGCACGGGGAAAGATTGCACTAAGTGCTTGTATCTTTATCCTCTCCTCTCTTCTTTCTCACGATACGGGTGTAGCACTCCGCTTTAGGAGGTGCACTGGCACGTTCCTGTGTGCTATGTCTTTCTCTCTATCTCTTTCAATCTATGACTGCTCTCAATTATGTGCTTGTACAATTTGTGCAATTTGTGAGGTATGCATATTTGCGATATTTTATCATTTTTATTATGCTATTTGAGGTATTTTACAGGGACACTGCACATCCGTTTGTAGTAGTGGTATCAAATCTTGGGGGGTTCACCATTCAATACTCCCCTATATAACATGCGGAGTATTAAAAAAACCCTCTTTTAACATGTGAGAATGAATAAAATGACCTCTTATTTTAGAAAAATTTTCCAAATTTGAAAATAAAAGCCTCTTATTTTAATGTATCTCTGTTAAATTGCCTAAGATTTTTGTATTTTAAAAACCCTCCTTTTGAACTCACGTTACACATTAACATGATTACATTGTGAACCCCCCAAGTATCAGAGTAAGACAGATATGCTCCAAAATTTGAGAATTCTAATGACAAGTAGCTAAGTATTCTATTTCCTTATGTTTTTAGGTTCCACTATTTACTTCCACTTTTAGTATTTGGAGTTTATTGCATGAGATAGTTAGTGGTAGATTAAGAATTGAAGAAAGGACCTGTCTTATTGTCATGATAAAGTGATTATTAGTATAATTAAATTAGTTAAACTTATTAATAGAATAGATTAAACTTAGTCTCATGAAAATGCTCAATAATGAGAAAGGGATAGTTCTTGGCCTTAGATAGGAAAACACCAAAATAGAAGCTCATTCGCATTTTGAAGGCTTGGCTATGGCTTAAAACGTAGGGTATAAGGTAAGAGAATTTCATAAAAGGAGAGTGAAATAGAGGTGTTTGATATAGTATTCCATTACTTGTTACCTGATAAGTAAGCCTACCACACAATTTGGCAAAGGGGGAGTAAGCAAGAGAAGAAGAAAAAATTATAAGAATCTAATTATAAGCGCCAAAACAGATTTCTCTTTTCCCCTCAGCTGCATGACTTAACCCTAGAGGAGACAAAGGCTAAAAGGTCATAACACATTTTTTTATTTTTTTTAAAGAGAGAGAAACTTTGTCGTCTATTTTTGTGCACTGGAAGGGGGAAGGGGGGGGGGGGGGGGGGGCAATGGAGTGAAGATGGAAGAGAAGAATATTATTTTGGCATCCTCAAACTCATGATCATATTATTATCCAAGGGCACAAGAAATTGAGCTTTCCTCTACCAATGAGCAGCAACAACAACAAAGAGGTGACAACAACACCATTGACGGCACACTCTCGCCGTCCTCAAACATCCAACACGCCATCCAAGAAGCCGACGAATAGTTTTTTACTCTCTCTCCCCTATTGACATTCTCTCTCTCTCGATATTTTACCACGATTCACCAACCGCAATAGTCTCTGTGTGTGTGTGTGTGTGCGCGCGCCTCTTGTCCACTACACAACTGCATACACACACCACTCCTAGGCGCCAACAAATCATGCAAAGGTTCTCTCTTTCTCCCTCACTTTTGGGCCAACCTGCACCGCCATTGGCTTCAAGTTTTCTCCCACCCAGCTAATCTTTACCATTAGTGCATGTGTTTTTTTTTGGGGGGTGATCTAAACTGTGGTTAATGCACTTTTTTTGACCCGCACGCTGTCGAACACACATCCACCCTTGCATGCCTACTGCCACTAGATTTCCTGCAGGCCTACTCGTAGTAGCGCGGAACTTTCCAACCCCTTTTAGTTACATGCAACAGGTTGGTCTCACATTTACCACTTCTATTTGTCATAAAATCTAATATCTAACCAACCCAAATGATTTTCTCATATTAAACTGATCATTTAATGTGGGAGAATAAACGGGAACAAGGGTTAAGATATATACATGTGCTTATAGATCTATCTCAATACGCGGCCAATGGTAAAGGGGCCCAAATGAGAGATGGTCTATCAAAGAGCAAGGCTAACCAATGGAGCATAAGACCTTAGGGTTAGCTTCATTGAAGTCCTCCAATAATTAGTGTAAAAGTCCTTTGAACTTAGGTAAGCTACGACTGAGATTGAGGTGGGAACCTGGCCCAAGCTTAAGGTGCTTGTCATGCTTGAGATGCTAGGGCTGTACTTGAGGCGAGAACCCAGCCCAGGCTTGTGGTGAGAACTTGAAAGGTCCCTGGGAGACTGAATACTGGATCCTCCTCCCAGCCAACCTTTTATAGGAGGTCCCATGGCCCTTTGCCCTAAATGGATCCCCTGTCCACACCTTCATTCCGGCCCTTGGCCTAGGTCCCTGACCCCCCTAGGTCAAGACGTGCCCTCTAGCCCTTGGCCTGACATTACTTCCCCCTTGGATAACAGTTTTCATCCTCAAAAACAAAAGTGAAAAACATCTTCTAAAGAACACTAATGTTTTTGGCACTGGAATCGTTGCCGGATCCAGCTATCTAAGTGACCAAAACACGGTTTAGTAGGAGGTTCAATGAAACCAAGAAGAGTATCTTGATTTTTAGCATTGTTGTCCCTTTGCAACCGTCTTGTGTAATCGATCCATATTCAACTTAGCATAAAAATTCCATTTAGAACTCACACGAGCATACTAAATGAATTATCACAACTAAGAGGTATCTAAACAACACCTCTTCTTACTTTCCATGAAAGTAGATCATCAGCTACTAGTGTTCAAGGTTGAGAACCTTACTTATACATGAAAAGACTATACCTAGTCGCAAACATGCTTTAATTTTTGATAAGAAAATTCCAAGTAGAGCAATAAATGATTACTAATTGGATTTCTTGGTTCTTGTACATACTTTGGATATCCTTTAGCACAAGATTACACTTTGTAATCTGCCTATCCCCTTGGATAACTGACAATACTGAGGTGTGTTTTCCCCACGGTTTATAGACAATAATCCTAGATAACTAGTAGACGGGGGTCACAGTATCGTACAACATTGTTGAGGAATCAACAATGTCCTGAATAACCATTGGGTTAACTTGAAAGATCCACAAGCACCCAAACCAAGTCATAACCTCTTTTGGTGATTGGTAGACCCAAAAGTAATCTCATAGAGATACTGCACATAGAGTGCAAAATGCTTCATAAGCAACAACTTGATGAATATGCATGCCATTCCAAATCAGCCTTTGCTAAATACTAGGGCCCATAACACCTAGTGTGTATGCATTTAGCAAAAAATAGATACGAACTTGTATATCCATAATCGTCCTTGCCAATACTTATGGTGAATATGGTGCTCCTAGCACACATTAAAAAGGAATGTAAATAGTTTTGAAAAGAAACTAAACACTTTCATCTGCAATCATTTGCAACCGTGCTAAAAAGTTTGAACCATAATAGAAGGCGAAATAGTAATCACTTCTAGGTACAAACAATGAAACCTTTTAATTAACAACTCATAACCTTGCTATATGCATAGACAACCACCTGCCATTAATGGTGTTAAGCTATACTTGTACATTAAAAGTAATTCAGAGTATTCAACAATTTTTGGCCACTGAAATTGTTCTTGATACAAAGTGCTAAAAACGGTCTAAATAAATGGATTTGACCAGCACCTAGGGACTTTGTCATGACACAAAATTGAAATAGTGGGCGCTAGTGTTAGTCCCAGAGACTCATATTCTCCACATGTGGAATATGTCTCATGTAAGTGTGTATAAAAAAAGAACATCCTTCAAGTACGAGATGTACTTGTGTGTGTAAGTAATTGCAAACACTCTACGATGGAAGTGAGAGGGACCCTCATTAGATGTACTCCACACTAGCTAAACTGAACTCCTTGAGTTCCTAGACCATGTTGCATCCCATGTGACAACATGTGCCAAATAAACCCTACAAGTGGGTCTATAATTGCATAATGCAGAGACTTATTTTGGATACTACAACCCAAATTTCTTCGCTCTTACATGACCTTGTCATTTCTCTTAAGAGCAAAAAATGGATAATAACATAGTCTGCACATCCTGCCCAAATTTCCACCTGCAAAGGCTTAGGAACACTAATTGAAAATTAGTGAAATGCAAGTGGTATTGCACCTGTAACCTTGGGTGTTGCCTTTGCAATCTAGACCCCTTGGTTAAAATGTAACATTGTCAAACCCCTTTGTTAAACTTTGCAGGAAACCTGCTCAACTAGCAGCCAGCCCTTGGCCTATGTCTGTGACTCCCCTTGAGTTTTCTCGTGGCAAGACATTCATTTGGAAGTTGAATTTTTTCCACCACCCTTTGGCAGGTTATGTACTTCATTCCTTGAAAGTGCTAGTATGAAGGTGCCACAAATGGACCATCAACACTTTAATAAGTGATTTAGTAATCACGAGTTGAGTCTTACCCCAAAATTGTATTCGTATAGACACTCATAGTCCTATAAAAAAAATAGAAGATCCACTGAAGTTTGAATCGTATTCACCACTAGATCTGCTCTAGATCCCAAAATCCATAATATTGGGTTTGTGTGAGCAGCCGTGCTATATGAAATGTTGGCTTCGTCTATACACCTTGGTAGAGACAAACTCTTACGAGTTTAAGACAATACAAAAATATGGATCTTAGCCATTCCAAAATAAGTGACAATAGAGGACTCTTAGCCCTTCCTGATATCGTATTGACATAGAAAGATATCAATGAAGGTATGCCTAGTTGTATTTCACCTTTCCTGCAAAGAAGAGAGAGAGAGAGAGAGAGAGGGAGAGAGAGAGAGAGAATGATGGGTTGAGGAAAACCCCTTATTCAAATGTGTTGTATGCCACTTGCATAGGATCCCTGCAGACCATGTATGTGTCGTAGCTTATTCGATAAGCATAACTCGTCAGAGAAAGGTACCATGTAACATTTAATGGTCTAGTAACTTGTGTGTAGCAGAAAATAGCATGAACATAGTGAGCATTTCATTGGAATAGATTCCTAATGAGAATACCAAGAGTGCTTGGGTGGAGAGAGAAACAAAAAGTATAATACCTAGCTAGATAACGTGAACAATACTTCGAAAGAGAGAGAAATTAAGCAACTGACAAGAGTTGAGGACCTCACATAATCACTCATATTAGCATAGCTTAAGTTAGTAATTATCATGGTAGAGGAGAAGAACATGCATTGAAGCTTGGCTCTTGGATGGATTTGCATCACAAAGCAAAGAGTTGTTGGTGTAGGTCTCCCTTATCACAAGCTTGGAGTAGGTGGTAAGCTTTCCATTAAAGCTTGAGAAGGAGAGAGAGAGAGAGAGAGTCTTTTTTCTGCACACATTGATTGTGTGAGTTTGTGTGGAATAATGCCCAGAAAATATCAGACCCCTCTGTCTCTTGGTCGACCTCTCTTGCTATTTGCTCATGCTCACACCCTATTGGCCCTTTCCATGCTTAGCCAATGAGTATTAAGAAGCATAAGTGATAGCCTTCTGACATGTGTCTCCCTTTCCCCTTTTGTGAGAGATTTTTCTAATTAATTAATGCAACTAAACTCTCATTGGACCCCTTTGTCTCCTGGCCAATAGGAATCAGGCAAGCTATTGGGTTGTGGAATGCTCATTGGACCCCTTGGGAGACTGTCGAATAGTCTTCTAGAGAGCTTAATTCTTATCGGTTCTATTATTAAGTGTTTTTAAATTAGTTAAAATAGACTTACTCTAGCATAATTCTCGTTAGTCCACCTCCAAGGCCATCCAATAGGATTTGAGTACACCTTGTGGGCATCTCGGCTAGGGAGATGACACGTGTCCCTCTTTTCCCTTGTCTACAAAGGAAGCTTGTATGTGTGTGTGTGAGTTTCTGTCTCATCCCCTACTTCTTGGGCTTACCCCCTCCTATGTAGGAGTTTGTGAAGAATTTTTGGGACACACACAAAGCATCGAATTTCCTAAGCGTTTGACCATTGGACACAGCCTTTGAATTTTTGAAGCCTTAATGAGTTGAACCCTAAGGTCTTTGGAGCCCATTGTTTCACATATCTCTTTTGAAGATGGCTCCCCATTTGGATCCCTATTTTCCCTCCTTTGGATCCCTACTGTGGCCAGTCTGCTAGCTTAACCAATATTCTAGCTTTTTCTCCCCTGGCAGTTCCCCATATTAAATGATTAGTTTAACATGAGAAAATCATTTAGGAGAATTAGATATTGATTATTATGACATTACGTCTCTCTTGAAATCATAGCCGTCCTCGACTATGGGGTAGAGAAGATAAGGCATATTCATTAGTCCTTTTCCTAGCGGGTAGAGGATCCCTATGTTACACTATGATATCGTTCCAGAATGGATGACTAGTCCATTTGGTGCTTGAGAGCCTAAGCTTCCGCAAGCATGTCTGCACATTAGTCCTATCAATCTTCCATAGTAGAGTGACATGCTCTACTTGGTGTTTGGGAGACGTCGTCTCCGCAAACTTGATCTAAGCATGCATACTACTTCATTTTTGGGCACAATAAAGAAAAAGAGAGTCTTATAAGACAAACACTTTGTTCATTTTTAGCATTTGTACATTTGCTTACTCCATGGAAGCATTGTAAGCATTGACAAGGTTTAGGTTATCCTTTAATTGTATGCCGTGCATCCATCTAGCATCTTCAAAAGGATAATTCTTAAAATTAATAAGATATCGTCGGATAGTCTTACCGCCTCTTAGTACCTTGTCTTCATGTCAGAGAATGGACTCCGGTTGCAGCACCTCTTCTTGGTCCTCAATCTCTGGTGGGTCTTCTATAGTTGGTTCTTGAGGTGGTTCTCCTTTGTAAGGCTTTAATAGGCTCACATGGAAATCATTGTGTATGAGCCAATGGCTGGGCTATTTGAGTTGATAGGCCACCTCATTGATTGGCCTAAGAATCTGAAAGGGACCATAGTACCTTTTTGCTAACTTAGCATAGTACTTTTGGTGTCCTGTAGGATTCTTGCCCATCGTGTGCCTTAATCGAGCCTTGGGAAATTTTAATAAGACCCAGTCATTTTCTTCAAAGGCTTGGGCTCTTCTGTGCTTGTCAGTAGTAGCCTTTTGCCTTTGCTGTGAGATAGAGATAGCATCCTTAATATTTTGGAAAGATTCTTGTAGGTCTCGACTATACTCATCTGCAACAAAGATCTTCCCATGTACCTTAAGTAGCAGGGGGCTTTTTGATCTTCCCTCAATTACCTCAAAAGGTGGAAGTATGTACAATGTTATTGTAAGCATACTCCACTAAGGGTAAGTCTTCTCCCATTGGGACCTTTAATCTACTTTCGTTACATAGGCTTTTAGTAGATCAGGAATTTTTAGGTTAGCTATTTCACTTTGGCCATCCGTTTGTGGGTGATAGGCCAAAGAGAAATTTAGCCTTGTCCCTAAATTCTTAAAGAGACCCTTCCAGAAATTACTGGTCATTCTAGGATCTCTATCCAACACTATGGACATTGGCAAGCCATGGTACTTGAAGACTTGTGAAATGAAGAGGGTTGCTATTTGATGGGCTTTGATAGTCTTTTTGACAGGTATAAAATGAGTTTGTTTACTGAACCTATCTATTATTGTCCATATTCCCGTATTCCCATGGATAGACTTAAGCAATACAAAGATAAAATCCATGGATATGCTCTCCCATGGTGAATTAGGGATTGGCAAAGGTTGAAGCAATCTAGGTTGCTTCCCTCTATCAAACTTTGTCTTTTGGCATATCACACATTTAGAAACATACTCTTGTATGTTTTCTTTCATGGTAGGCCAATAGAAATATGTTTCAATCCCCTTTAAGGTAGACTGAATCCCTCTATTCTCCACATAAGGAGGAGCATGAGATTCATACATTACTTTCTCACGTAGTGAGCTAGTAACACATAGTCTATTGCCATAGAGAAGATAACCATTTTGTAAGGTAGATGGTTCCTATTTCTTCCCTAGTGCAAGGGCTGAAATCACATCTCTAAAATTGGGGTCAATAGAATACTCATCTATCATAGAAGATAGATCATTGGAGTTGCTATGGAAACCGCATTCACTCTCGGCCGTCTTGAGAGTGCATCAGCTACTCGATTATGCTTGCCAGCAATGTGAGCAATACAAAAATGATATTGCAAAAGAAAATTTTCCCACCTCATTTGTTTGTCGGAGAGCTTGGTCTCCGTCATGAAGTACTTAAGACTTTGGTGATCCGTTCGTAGAATGAAAGGGGTCCCCAACAAATAGTGCTTCCATGAGTATAAGGCATGTAGAATTGCGAGGAGTTCCTTTTCATATATTCCTAAAGCTTGCTCAACAGGGTCTAGCATTCGACTTTCATAACCTATGGCGTGCCCTTCTTGAAGTAAAAATAGCTCCAAGGCAATCACCACAAGCGTCACATTGGACCTCAAATGGCTTTGAGAGATTCGGTAGTGTAAGCATAGGTTGAGAGATAAGCTTTCCTTTAAGCTTTTTGAAAGCATTGTTCTCCTTGGAAGACCATGTATACCTAACGTTTTTCTTTGTTAATGGTCTTGCTATTAGTGAGAACTTTTCTATGAAGCGTCTATAGTATGCACACATACCTATAAAGCTTCTTAGTTCATGAAGATTACTTGGTTTAGGCCATCCTTTTATTACCTCTAACTTTGATGGATCCATTTGGATGCCATCTTGAGAGATAATGTGACCTAAATATTGAATCTCTTGTAACAAAAAAATAAATTTTCTTTCGATTAACATAAAGTTTATTCTCTCTTAGAACTTGAAAAATTACCTGGAGGTGTTGCTTGTGTTTGTATAATGAATTAGAGTAGATAACGATATCATCAAAGAACACTCTAGTAAAGGTTTGGTGAGGCCTGAATAGATTCTCCATCAAGCGGTTTAATGTGGCTGGTGTATTGGTCAAGCCAAAAGGCATGACAATATATTCATAAAGACCAACGTAGTGCAAAATGCTATCTTTACAATGTCTTGATGAACTATCCTTATTTGATGATAGCCACTTTTTAGGTCAATTCTAATGAAGTAGGTCGATCCTTGTAGCTTATCAAATAGGTCTTGTACCTGTGGAATGGGAAACCTGTTTTTGATAGTGATCCTATTTAGTGCTCTATAGTTGACACACATACAATTTGTGCCGTCTTTCTTTTGCACTAATAGCACAGGTGAGAAAAATGGAGATGAGCTAGGCCTAGCCATGCCCTTCTGAACTAACTCATGCACTTGCTGCAAAATGGAGATGATCTAGGCCTAACCATGCCCTTCTCAACTAACTCATGCACTTTCCACATAATCTCCTCTTGTTGAGTTTGAGAAACTCTATAAGAAGTTTTGTTAGGCGGTGAACTTCCTAGAAGAAGTTCAATTGCATGGTCATCGTTTCCTCGTTTAGGAGGTATTTCACAAGGAATGTGATCAATAAAGAAATCTTGAAACCCCTTGAGAAATTTGGATAAATCTAATTCCTTTTTATTGTGTATATTTTCTTTTGCTAAGACATTAGGTTCATTTTGAGAATCTTAACAAAAAGCATGTACACCTTGATTGACTTGTTGAAAGCTTGTGTATGTATAATGGGTATGATGTTTCCCATTTATTTAGCATCTATATCATATCTGTTTCCCTGAACTTCAAGGAGATTCTCTTTTCAGGGAATTTAACATTGGCAGCCATGCGATCAAACCATGGTGCCCCTAGAATTACATCCTCATGCTTGAGGGGAGAGATAAAGAAGCGCTCTTTGTCCACATAGCTTTGGACATGGAGCCTCAATTTCCCAATTAAGGGAGTGACTGAAGCTTCTTGCCCCTTGAAAGCACCATCTACGGGTAGGACATCTCCCATCTCATAGGCTTCTATGCCTAGCTTGGTGGCCAACTCTGTGGATATGAAATTGTGAGTAGAACCAAGGTCAAAGAGAATAAAATCATCATGTTCTCTTACCTTTCCCCAAGCATGGCATAGAGGAGATCCTTTGTGGTGAGTTTCCTCCTCTTGGATTTTGACCAAGGTAGCTCTAGGAGGCTCAAGGTGTGTATTCTTTTAGGGACAAGCGCGGTACGCATGCTCTTGCTCTCCGCACTTGAAACAACAGTTATCCTTGCGATAATGCTCAAGCTCTTCAAGAGAGAGTTTATTTTTGCCTTTGTAAACTCCCTTCTCTTTAGCTTTGTTGGAGTTTCCCTTAGGAGACTTTTGGACATTGTCCTTCCCCTTAGGCTCATTGGAACCCTTCTTTTCCATGGGCTTAGAATTTCTTTTTGCCCCCGTTTGGAAATTGATTCAAGAAGCCACCATAGTATGGTGTATAACCGCCAATATGGTGCATGGCCTTTGGGACTTGAAATACTCCGCCATTTCTTCAGTTAAGCCTACACAAAATTGTTGCTTTTGCTCTCCAAAATCCAATTTCTTGAAGACAATGGCTTTGAGTTATAGGTCCAAGAACTTGTCTACATATTTGTGAATGGATTCGTAGGGAGATAGCTTCAAACTTCACCATTCGGTGAGTACTTTGTCTTTGGCATCGGTGGCCAAAAACTGCTTCATAATGGAAGCTCTCAAAGCTTTCCATGGTCGTGGAGCTTTACCGTTGGCCCATAGGCTAGACCACCATTGCCTGGAAAACTTTTGAAATTGCATAGCTACATGGAATAGCTTAGAGGACTTCGTGAAGCCCTCATCTCCGAACACCGCATTGAACTGCTGGATAAAGGCCAAGACTTTGTCCGTAGCACCAAAGATGCCATCGTAGGTAAGGAAAGAGATACTCTTCCCTCCCTCTTTGAACTTCTTGAGCTTGGATGACCTCTTTCATGCGCATAGGATTTCCTATGGCCTCTTCTTTTTGATGGTTCAAAGGTTGCACCATTACTTTCTTCAGAAGATGAAGAATTTGAGGAAGATGGAGAAGCCTCTTTCTTGCCTTTTTCTTGCCTTGATCTTCTTTGTCTTGACCATCACTCTCATAAGAGGAAGAGGATGAAGAAGATGGAGAAGAGGGTGTCCTCTTTCTCGCCTTTGTCTTCTCTTGCTTGTTGTCATCCCTCTTTGAATTATGGTGTGGAGAAGTGTGCGACGGTCTTCTTTGTTTTGGGGGTGATGGAGAGCGTTTAGCCCGCTGTCATCGTGGAGCCATCTCCACCGTGGTGGCAGGAGACTCACTTATTTCTTGTTCCTTTGGTGGAGGCTCTTGAGTTCTCCTTTGGGAAGGAGATGCATCATCAAGAAGCAAATTTTTGAGCCCTTCGTATGGATCCTCTTCTTCTTCTTGAATCGGAGAGATGCCTCTTTTGGGAGTCTCACAAGGAGGCTTCCTAGGTGCTCTCTTGTCTTGGTGGGGAGCTTGGAGAATCCCATGAGCACAAAGTTGTCATTGCACTTCACTTTGGAGGGATAGATTGCCCATGTCTTGTTGAAGCCTAGAAACAAGGTAGTTAACACGCATAGGGGCATCATTGGTAGCCTTCTTATTAGTAAAATCAAAGTTATCAACATTAATTTCACTCTCTTTACTATTGTCAACCATTCTAACAACTTTTAGGTGTAAAATTTTTTGGTGTACTTTGGAATTTCAAGCCCTAGTTGCTACTCCTCTTTACCCATTTAGAAAAATCACTCAAGCTACTGTACTCGTGGCTCAAATACCATTAATTGCAAGGAATAGAAGAGAGGGTCATTCAACACCAACAGTACCAGTTCTTATCAAGCTTCTAATAGCTCACTAGTGGTTAAGCCGTAGGCAAGCCCCGTAGGACTCCACTATTAAGAACATAGATCTCGACGATGATGCCACGTTATCTGCACGAAGGCAGGCGCACTGCAAGGCTGAAAAATCGCTATTCTACTTACTCACATGCAATTAGTAATACCAACCATTCATAGCTAGCTTGAGGACCTCCCTTCTTGAGCAAGAAAACAGAAACCTTGTGCTCTGATACCAATGTAACATTTAATGGTCTAGTAACTTGTGTGTAGTGGAAAATAGCATGAACAAAGTGAGAATTTCATTAGAATAGATTCTTGATGAGAATAACAAGAGTGCTTGGTTGGAGAGAGCAACAAAAAGTAGAACACCTAGTTAGATAGCATGAACAATACTTCAAAAGAGAGAGAAATTAAGCAAATGACAACAGTTGAGGTCCGGATTTGCATGGAGCCGGTCCCCCCTCCAAAAGGCTCTGCATTATGGTTTCTCCCATCAACAGAGAAATTTTACAATACAACTCTTTGTGTTCCTTCAATACTAGCTAGTGCAATGAAGATGGAAACTTCATGCACTAAGAAAAACACTTATCAAACACAACATCAATTCCCTCACGGTCTCAGACCCAAGACCTCACACACCTTCAAAGATGGTGAGAGCTAGCAGGGTATGAGAGTAGATTGAGAGGAAGAAGGAGTATTTTTATGAGAAATATGTACATCTCCTCACATAATCACTCATATTAGCATAGCTTAAGTTAGTAATTATCATGGTAGAGGAGATGAACATGCATTGAAGCTTGGCTCTTGGATGGATTTGCATCACAAAGCAAAGAGTTGTTGGTGTAGGTCTCCCTTCTCACAAGCTTGGAGTAGGTGGTAAGCTTTCCATTAAAGCTTGAGAAGGAGAGAGAGAGTCTTTTTTCTGCACACATTGATTGTGTGAGTGTGTGTGGAATACTGCCCAGAAAAAATCAGCCCCCTCTGTCTCTTGGTCGACCTCTCTTGCTATTTGCTCATGCTCACACCCTATTGGCCCTTTCCATGCTTAGCCAATGAGTATTAAGAAGCATAAGTGATAGCCTTCTGACATGTGTCTCCCTTTCCCCTTTTGTGAGAGATTTTTCTAATTAATTAATGCAACTAAACTCTCATTGGACCCCTTTGTCTCGTGGCCAATAGGAATCAGGCAAGCCATTGGGTTGTTGAATGCTCATTGGACCCCTTGGGAGACTGTACAATAGTCTTCTAGAGAGCTTAATTATTATTGGTTCTTTCATTAAGTGTTTTTAAATTAGTTAAACTAGACTTACTCTAGCCTAATTCTCATTGGTCCACCTCTAAGGCCATCCAATAGGATTTGAGTACACCTTGTGGGCATCTGGGCTAGGGAGCTGACATGTGTCCCTCTTTCCCCTCGTGTACAAAGGAAGCTTGTGTGTGTGTGGGTGAGTTTCTCTCTCATCCCCTCCTATGTAGGAGTTTGTGAAGACTTTTTGGGACACACACAAAGCATCCGATTTCCTAAGCCTTTGACCATTGGACACAACCTTTACTAAGCATCCAATTTCGTAAGCCTTTGACCATTGGACACAACCTTAGCATTTTGGAAGTCTTAATGGGCTAAACCCTAAGGTCTTTGGAGCCCATTGTTGCACGTCGCTCTTTTGCAGATGGCCCCCCTTTGGATCCCTATTTTCCCTCCTTTGGATCCCTACTATGGCCGGTTTGCTAGCTTAACCATTATTCTAGCTTTTTCTCCCCTGGAACTTCCCCATATTAAATGATCAGTTTAGTATGAGAAAATCATTTAGGAGAATTAGATATTGCTTATTATGACATACCATATGTCACATCTTGACCCACTAACCTTGTATGTGATCGTGATTGTATCAGGGTGCAGATGGATGGCACTTTGCCTATGAATAAACATAAACACAAAATGTTTCAAAATATCGATACCTGACCTTGTTCGTGACAGAGTAACGAGTGCTGTAGCGAAAGCGTACACAATGATGGGTGTTGTACATCCATCGTACTAGAATGCCATGCATACCAAGAAAAATAGAATAACAAGCCCCTTGCTTCAATGACTGTCTCAACCATGGGAGCCGTTGGTATACATGTTGTGCACGCTTACACTGTCATGGATACATCATAGTGTGCCATTGAGTAAACTATGAGCTTATATCCACATAGTGCCAAGGATGTGCGTCATTATCATTGATCTAAAGTCAATTGATAAATATTGGCCCATAAGAGAAGCCGTGCTTCACATGAAGATAGGCAAAGCACTTTGCTTTGCATAGTGGCTTCATATGGAGTCTGCCCAAGCACTTTGCTTTGCACATCAGAGAGATCTTCTCCAAAATGAAAAGTAAAACATAGACAAAAACAAATACAACTTGAAATTGACTAACGTTATCGCTCACATGTGGCACTGCTCGAGGGAGGTAGCATATGTATCATTTACACCGTCATGTGATTGAAAAATTGGTAGAGTCTTGGCAAGTTTCCTCAAGTTCGTATGCTATTAGCATATTCCAAACTGTGGAAACCGCTATGCCAATGTTGAAAGGGAATCCTTGCTGCACGTAGGTACTCATGCAATTTCGGAGCTCATAGCTAATACATACTCTTGCTAATGTACAATGTTATAGCAAAAGAAAGTCGAATTCACAAATAATTGACCTTGTCAAACTGTAGGTAATGGTCGGTCTTCCCGAGGGACCTATTACTTCTTTATCAAAGGCTATCAACAAGCCATTCCATTCTCCATGAGTTGCTCAAGCACTACCATGCCCTCACCTTCGCGAGGCATGGGAATAAGCATTGCTTTTAAATGAGAAAATTTCTCACTCAAGCGGTGCTTGACTGTGAGTGGTTGTTGCTCACTGTGTGTTCAGAAAAACAAAAACATCATGCCTTTAGTAATGCTCACAAGCCTTGCTTGTGCCGTAAGTATTGAAATTGCACAAGCATGGAAAAGGAAATTTCACGACAGCATACATACCTGGTAAAGTACTTGCATCAACTTTCCTAGTAATGTTTGCCTTACATGTCGCAGGCCTTGCCTGTACCGCTATGCAACATGCCTTGCCGGCCTTGCCTGAACACTGTGACATATGTCCTTGACAAACATCCCTTGGAACAAACTCCCCTTCCACCATGAGTCATGGTCTTGAAGCTTGCTTTTACTAATGAGAAAGTTTCTGCAAAATAAACCTGCATATTAGTGACCTTGTCGACCACTGAGGTTGGTAACAAGATTTAAATAAATCTGTGTATCAGGGACCTTGTCAACCCACTGAGGATACCATTCTATTTACCTTGATTTCCTTGAATCCATAAGCCGATAGATCAACAACCTTTTTCATGTTGATGGTTCTTAATGACCCCTTCCATTCCTTGCATGGCTCGACAAAAAAAAAATTCAACAGCTTGTCACATGTCTTGCATGCTATACCAAGATCCTTGACAAAAATCATTTCAATCATCAACAAAGAATCAACCTATGGTGTAAAATTATCATAAAGCTAGAAAACCTAAAAAACATGAAAAACATCTCAAACCTGTACTGTTTGAGCCCCCATGGTTCTTGAACCGGTGTATCCTCGGCAGATTATATGTGTTTTATTAAAATCTCGCATGCTGCATCTCTCAAAAACTCACACCTTGTAGCCCTATGGCCTATCTGCATCCATAGTTGTGTACATGCCAGGGGGTGCTAATGCTGCGACTGATGGGTGTGTGCCTAGGGTGGGCATGCACCCTTAGAACCTTAAAAATTGGCCACCCTGTGATCATGGGTGGCCCCCAAGTGGAAAAAGAAGAAGGAAAACAATGGAGGTGACTTGCTCTACAGAGCAACACGAGAAAACAGAAGATAACCCCATGCACTCCGTTGCTCCTCTTGCCTCGTCGTAGGGTCGAGATTTTCTCCCCTTGGAGCCACGAACTGGACAAATCCACCTGTGCAAGATTTCGACCAGGTCAAAATTTGAATCTCTCCTCGCTCCAAGAGAGTCTGTACATGGCCACTACACAATTCTTCTCGGCCTCGCTCCACCTTCTCATAACGGATTGTGCCCATGCGGTGTCGTGCCCCTGCCCTTGGTAGTTTGATGACGACAAAGAGCGAGAGAAAGACTACAGAGAGAGGGATGCCATGCCTCACCTCCATTGATCCTCCCTCCAAGGGATCTTGCCCACGACTCATATCCATGGAACTCAGAGAGAGAGAGAGAGAGAGAGAGAGAGAGAGAGAGAGAGAGAGAGAGAGAGAGAGAGAGAGAGAGAGAGAGAGAGAGAGAGAGAGAGAGAGAGAGAGCACATGCAACACCCGACATTCCATGCAAAGCCTTCCTCCCTCCTCCATAGCTCTCCCCTTCACTGAGCTCTGATACCAGTGAAAGGCCGCTGGGAGACTGAATATTGGATCCTCCTCCTAGCCAAACTTTTATAGGATGGCCCATGGCCCTTTTCCCTAAATGGATCCCCTATCCATACCTTGAATCTGGCCCTTGGCCTAGGTCCCTGACCCCCCTAGGTCGGGTCGTGCCCTTGGCCTAACAGAACTAGGACCAAGGCTGAGTGGCTTGAGGTGTGCAAAAGTCAATTCCAATCCCTACAAGGAGGGGGCGAGCCCTACAAGAGGGGGGATGAGAGAGAACACACACACACATACACTCACACAAGGCATGCTTGGTACAAAGAATTAGGCAAAATTTGGACTCACAAAGGGGCCCTTTAAGGAGTTTGACTTTACCTCTCTCTACCAAAATGGGCGCATGGATAAATTTTTGCAAACAAACTCCAAAGTTGGCAGAGGTTTGACAGTTAGAATGTCCTCTTCAAGCTCTATCTACTGATATATAGCACGCCATGAGATTCCTCATATTTTAGAAGATTCTTTTTTTGATTCACCTATGATGTGACAGAGTTGTCACATCATAGGTGAATCAAAAAAAGAATCTTCTAAAATATGAGGAATCTCATGGCGTGCTATATATCAGTAGATAGAGCTTGAAGAGGACATTCTAACTGTCAAACCTCCGCCAACTTTGGAGTTTGTTTGCAAAAATTTATCCATCCGCCCGTTTTGGTAGAGAGAGGTAAAGTCAAACTCCTTAAAGGGCCCCTTTGTGAGTCCAAATTTTGCCTAATGAAAGCAAAAGGGACAGTTGTCAAGTTCGTCCTCATGTTGCTCTCATGGTGTGCTTGAAGCCTATTGGTTGACCACCCGAGGGGTCCAATGATAAATTAGAAGATTTAATTGATTGTTTTTACATTTATCAAGTCCTCTCTCTCAAAGAGGAAAGGGGGACACTTGTCCCAAGGCTACCCTTGTTACTTGATTCACCTCCTGCTTGTGATTGGCTAGGCGTGGAGCTTCAAGCATGAGCTACAAAGGGGGTCAACCAAGGAAGCTAGGGGCTTGCTTAGGGGTTATACTCTCCCACACACTCACACACACTCTCATTGTGTGAGGTGCAACATGCAAGAGCTCACTCTCCTTCTCCAAGAAAGTAGAGAGGTTGAGAGCCTACACCAACACTCTTGGCTATGGAGTGGAAATCCAACCAAGAGCCATGCTTCAATGCTTAAGCTTGCCATCTTCTCCATCTTCATTACTATGCTATTATGTATGCTAGAAAGAAGAGTGACGATAAGTAAGGAACTAATTATTTCTCCTATGAAATGTTTCTTCTTCCTCTTCCCTACCCTCATTCTCTGCTAGCTCTCTCCACCTTCGGAGGTGTTTGAGGTCTTGGGACTGAGGCTTTGGATAGTTAATGGTTTTTGAGAACTTTATGTTATAATCATGATGCATGAAGCTTTCCATCTTCATTGCATCATCTAGGTCACAAGGAACACAAAGATTGTATTGTAACAAGTCTCCCTTGATGGGATAAATCATAATTCAAATGCCTATTAGAGGGGGGACTGCCGGCTCCACATAAATCCAGTCCTCAACTATTGTCATGTTCTCTAAATTATCTCTCTTGCAAAAGTATTGTTCATGCCAAGCTAACTAAATGTTTTTTTATGTTGCTACTATCAATTATGTCCACCTGCTATGGTCACAAAGTAATTTCACAAAAGTACTCTCTGTAATTTCTGCTACTCTCAAGTTAATAGGCCAATTCCATTACATTGGAATCAGAGCATTTGGGCTCTCTTTTCTTGCTTAAGAAGAGAGGTCGTTAAGTAGTCTATAAATGGTTGATTTTGTTAGTTATATTAGGGAAAGTGGAACTGGGATCTATTATCGATTTTGTTGAGCCAAGTATGTGGGATATGGTGCACACCTCGGGAGCTTTGGATTTAATAATGGAGTCTTTTTAGACTTGCCTATGGGTTTACCATTATTGAGCCATAAGAAGTCTGAAAGGAGGTAGCTCTCTTCAACCCTGCTACGTTAGACCTACTCCATTACTCTCTATAATTAACCACTTTGAGCCGTGGGTGTAGATACTTAAGAGCCAATTTTCAAAGGCTAAGAGGAGTGGAAACTAAGGTTTTGAATTTCCAATGAATACACTAAGTACGTACAAAAATTTTGTTAACACGGCTGACAATAACCAAGAGGGTAGAATGAACATTGATAGCTTTGATTTCTCACATGAAGGTGCTAATGATGATTCCCCCATGTTTTTCAATTATCTCGTTACTAGGTTGCAACAAGCTATGGGCAACCCTGCTTTGCAAGCCAAAGTTACTCAAAAACTTTGCGCTTATGGGATTTCCTTTCCTCTCCAAGAGGAGAGAGAGAGAGCTTAGGAGGTCTCTTGAAGAGATCCCCAAAAGAAGACTCTCTCCCATACGAGAGGAGAAATTCAAAGAGCAAGAAAGAAATGAAACTTTAAGTTCCTTTGAAGATGTGGCTCCATGAAGACGGCGGTCTAGACTATCACCAACTCCTCCCAAGAGGAAAAGATCAACACACATTCCTTCTCCTTGTTATTCTAAAAGGGAAGAGAGGAAACAAAGGAAGAAAAGGGCTAGAAAGAGGTCACCCTCTTCTCCTTTTTCCTCAACTTCCTCCTCTTCCGATGAAAGCTATGAATATTCTCCTAGAGAATACAAGAGAGGAGGACATCGTAAATCAGACCCTGCATGGTGAAGGTCATAAAAATTAAAGAAGCTCAAAGAGAGAGGAAAGAGTATCACTTTTCTTACCTATGATGGCATTGACGAAGGAAATTTGGAATGGCGGCCTCTACACCAAAACAAACTCCATTGCGCCACAAGGGAAATGAGATGAGGGCACCACCTAGTCTTGGAAGCGTGGACTAGGACCGCTACACAAAGAGAGAGAGAGAGAGAGAGAGAGAGAGAGAGAGAGAGAGAGAGAGAGAGAGAGAGAGATCACTATGAATGAAGCATTAACCGTAGTGTGTGTACAAGGAATGGATGACTTCAAACACTCCCAACACAAATAGCATATAGATTACCAAACAATCACTCAAGGATTATCCAAGATCACATCAAGCATTCTCACACACATATAAAACATTTCTCTTAATTAACATAAGTGAGAGGAGGAGAGGTTACTAGCATGAAACAATTTGCACTCTAGGATGTGCAAGAATAGAGTGAATGAATGAGCTTATGGGCTCATGGTGAGTGATACAAAGGCTCAATGGGCTGAGGGAGGCTTGAAATTACAAAGGGGAAGGCCTCTTTATATAGGAAAGAGAGTGATTAGGAGTGAGGTTAAGATCCAAGTGTAATTTGTACAAATGAAGCTTGATTAGGGACATTCAACCAATGAAGAAGCTCCTTCCAAGTGATTTGTTGACCAATTAGCTCCATCATCACTTGTGTTGTCTTCACTCCTTCCTCCATAGCTTGAGTCCAAGAGCTTCCTTATTTTAAAATGTAAAGAATCTACATAAAATCAATACATATCTAGTAATAATAGGAAGGGGTTGAATGAGAACTTATGAATTGGTACAAGATTAAGCATGACTTGAGAGGTGATTAGAAGAGGAACTTTGATGGGTTTTTGAGCTTGAGAGAGAGAAGGAAGGAGAGGAGGGTGAGAAGACTAATGGCTGATTTTAGAGAAGGTCTCAATGTGGAAAAGGAAGGGTGTGTGTGTGTAAAGGTAGAGGGGGTGGTCTCCACCACAGTTGAAAAAACTGGCATCCACCATTTTGGCCATATCTCCTAGACCGTAGATGCAAAAATTATAAAAAAAATAAGGCCAGAATCTCCAGCTCAGCAGCTACAACTTTGATGAAGACAACTTTTCTTGGATCGGAGTGGAAGTATTTTTTAAAAATTCAGCAAAATCATGTGTATGGTTTCTTCCTTTACCAAGTCTTCCACTTGGGTCCCATTTGTTTGAATCATCATGTGGCTCCAAAGCCATGATGATATGAGCCACTCATGACCCTTGAATCATGGGTGCATGGCTCCACAACCACATCATATCTTTTCTTTTCACATTTACATATTTTCCCTTCCCTTTACCACTAGGTTCTCCCTCTACCTTTCACCTTCGGTGAACTAGTCAAGAAAAAATCATTTTTTTTAAAATTTTTCCAAGAGGTTGTTCTCACTCTTTCTTTTATTGTAAACCTCTAGAAGCAAGGAAAACCAACAAAATATGATAAACAAAAATTTGTGATAGGCTCGGATCATAGCCCCCCCAAACCTGGCTAGGGGTATTTATGCCTCTAGCCTACTTTCTTTGATCTTGAGCTGACCTTATCCTGATGTGATAAGACTTTAGACGCCATCCATTTGTCCTGGTCTTGTGCACTTTACCATCAATGTCTTGAAGTCTGTAAGAGCCATTTTTGAACTTTTTGGTGACCAAGAACGGGCCTTCCCATTGAAAAAGAAACTTTCCATCCTTACGAGTGTCGAAGCGATTGTCATATCGAAGCACCAGAGATCCCTTTTTGATGTCTTTGGATGCTAGCTTTTTGTTGAACTTTTCTCTGCGCTTCTCTGCTTCTTGAGAATAGTGGTTGATGGCTTCTTCACGATCCAATTGCAGCCTCTCTAGATCCATGATCCTTTGATGTACTTTCTCCTTTTGAGAGCTTACCTGGCTACCCAATATTCGAAGACTTGTTAACTTCACTTCAATGGGCAAAAGCGCCTCCTTTCCATAAACCAAATGAAAGGGTGTGTACCCTAATGTGGTTTTGAAGGAGGTTCTATAGGCCCATAGAGCTCCATTCAGGTGTTTGTCCCAATCTTGGCGCCTGGCATGTACCTATTTGGTGAGAATTTTGCAAATGATTCCATTTACTTTTTCCACCAAACCATTGTACTGAGGGTTGTAAGGAGTAGAGTGTTGATGCTGAATATTTAGCTTCTTCATGAGTTCTCCTACCAAGTCTGCTCTAAACCCTGGTCCTCTATCAGATAGTATTTCAAGAGGGGTGCCAAACCGGCAACAGATGTGGTCAAAGATGAACTGATTCACATCCTTAGCAGTAATTCTATTGGTCGGCATAGCCTCAGCCCATCTAGTCATGTAGTCTACTCCCATGATGATGTACTCTTTACCTGACTGAGTGCGTGGTAGAGGCCCTATGGCATCAATTCCCCACTTCTCAAAGGGCCCATATACCTTTATTGGGTTCTGAGGTTCAGCTATGAGCCGTCGTGGTCCTGCTTTCTGACATTCGTCACATATTTGACACCAGTATTTGACATCACGATGAAGACTTGGCTAAGTAAACCCAGCTTGTAGAACCTTTCTGCTAGTGACGTCGTGTGCAAAGTGTCCTCCGCATATATCATCGTGACAAGCTTTTAAAATTTCTTCAATTTCACTCTTCAAAGGCACTCTCCTAAGCATACCATCCTTACCTAAACAATACAAGTCATCATTTACTATGCGATACCTGGTAGCCTTCCTAGCTAACCATCGCCTTTCCCCTGCATTCAAGTGTTTAGGAGCCTCTCCTTGCTCCAGAATGTGCATAATATCTTCCAAGTCCTCCTTGCCTTGCTGAAGTGGAAGTTTGATGGCCACTGCTCCCACTATTGACTCATTTAACTTTGATGATGCTAGGTGGTCTGCATCCTTGTTCTGGTCTCTTGGCACATGATGTACTTGTGCCTCCCTAAATCTCCTCATAAGAGCTTTGGCTTCTCTCATTTTAGTAGAGAGACGGGCATTTTTGCAAGCCCATGTACCTTGCATTTGCCTTACCAAAAGCATGGAGTCACCAAAAGCGTTTAATCTCTTAATTGAATTATCGAGGCACCAACAAAGGCCATGAATTAGAGCATGATATTCTGATTCATTGTTGGAGTGGACATCTTCTAGAGTGATCCCTTCACCATGGATCCTCTCTCCCAATGGAGATAAGACCACAATGCCTGCAGCTGCCTTATCCTTGGTTCTCTTGTATGCTCCGTCAAATTAGAGGCTATAAGCATTGACCAAAGCCTCTGGAGCTGGAGGTGGTGGAAGTTCCTTTCTCTTCAAATGGAAAACTTTTTCATAGCACTTGTTTGTTAAAATGTCGGCTAAGCATGCTCGAGTTGTTCTTTCAACCTGTATTGTATAATCAAACTCTTGAAGTCGCACCACCCACTTTGCTATTTTGTCAGAGATTTCCATATGTTGTAGTGCATAGGGAAACATATCCTCCACAGTGATAATTACAAACCTCTTCGGCAGCAAGTATGGCCGAAATTTGGTTACCGCAAACATGAGAGCTAACAATAGCTGTTCCATCAGGGTATAGGCCTTCTTTGTGTTTTCCATGAGGCGGCTAGCAAAATACACGGGCCTCATAAAGGATGTTTTTGGATCTTTTTGTAGGAGGGCAGCACCAATGGCTTCTTCTCCCACACTAGGGTTTACAAAGAATGTTTCTTCCCAACAAGGTTGGAGGATTATAGGGAGTGACCCTAACATTTTTTTAATCTCTCTAAAATACCCTTCACTTTCTTCACTCCAAACAAGCGTCTCTTGACGAGTCAGCTGTTGTAGAGGAAATATCACTTGGGAGAGTAAGTGTATGAATCTACTCAAATATCTTAGCTTTTGCAAGAAGGAGATTAATTGTTTGATGGAAGTTGGGGAAGGTAGATTTAGCAATGTTTCTATCTTTTCAGGATCTACCTCGATTCCATCAATGGACACTACATGCCCTAATAGTGTAACCTTGCTTTCCCCAATGTGACATTTGTCCTTGTTTAGTTGTCCACCTAGCTTAGCTAAACGAGTAAATCCTTCATCAATCTTGCCGAGATGCATACTTTTGGAGCTGTAAATACAAAAGTCATCTATGAAAACCCTTATGGACTTACCAAAGTAAGGTTGGAAGACCATGTTCATGAATCGTTGAAAGGTGGCTGGAGCGTTGGTGAGACCAAAAGGCATGACTCGGAATGCAAAACATCCCCATGGTGTGATGAAAGTAGTCTTTTTCTGGTCCTCCTCTGCAATGCGTATTTGAAAGTAGCCAGAGTAGCCATCACACACTGTGTATCTCTCATGGCCTGCTACTTCATTTAGAATCTCATCTTGAAATGGGAGAGGGAAGTGGTCCCTCTTTGTTGCAGCATTTAGTGGCTTGTAATCCACGCACACTCGCCATTTACCATTCTTCTTTGGCCTCACCACTACTGGGGAGACCCATTCTGAATCTTCTACTGGGTATATGAATCCTGCTTCTAAGAGTCTCTTCACCTCAGACAACAATGCATTTTGTTGCACAACTCCTAATCTTCTTAGTTTTTGTACTATTGGCTTACTCCCTTCTTTTCGATGGATATGATGCTTCACTGCAGTGACACCTGTAATGTGAGTGTAATCAGAAATAAACAATGATGCATGCTTCTTGAGAACATTTACATAACCCTCCTTTTCTTCTTCCTTTATATCCTTGGATAACATCTCCTCTAGGCTGGCCTCCCACACATTCTCCATTTGGATCCTTGGGTTGCCTTCTGGTGAGGTAGTTTCCTTTATGGTGACGCCCATGACTTCGAGAGTGCTATCACTCTCTTCACTTGAACTCTCTTCCTCGTCCATAGATGAGGAGCATCCACTTGAGCTCCACTCATCAGCTGACGTCTCTAGTTCAAGGTTCTCTTGTCGCCCATTCTTTAGGTTATAAACCACCTTCCGACTATGGCCACCCATGCGAGGCCTCAACTCCAAGTCTCCTGTTGCCCAATCTTGCCTAGCTCCTATACCCATGAGCCAAGGTCGTCCTAAAATAAGGGGGTATCCTTCTCCCTTTACTGGCATCACATAAGCATCAACCTCTGTAGTGATTCCAAAAACAGAAACTCTCAAAGCTTTCACTACACCCACACAAGTGACAGAGACATTATTGGCCATTTTTGCCCTAAAGTTTGATGATTCCATTACCTCTAAACCCAATTGATGCATTAGCTTTTCTGTCATGACACAAACCTCTGCTCCACTGTCAATGTAAGTTTTTGGAATCCGTTGTCCCTTGATTTGAGCCTCCACCAAAGGCACTATATCCTTGAGACCATATGCTTTGATTACACTTACTAGCTTACTTCGCTTTGCCCTCGTGCTCACCATTTTTGACCATTGTCGTCGAAGCTTTGGGGAGATATGAAGTAGTTGTGGCCAAGTAATCTTTGGTCTTTGAGAACTCACATCAGCTGTCAAGTCATAAGGTTGTGTCCGAGATCCCATAGGGAAATCAGAGATGTCAATTTGAGACCTAGTACGGGTCTTTCTCTTCTTGGCTTCATCTTTAGTTGCCCGAGATGTACTTGCTTCATTGCTTGCATCCTTACTTGTTTCTTTACCTACTTCTTCTTGGACACGCACACGTTTGATAGGCATTGTAGCCACTTCATCTATCTTCATCTTCCCTTTAGCTATTTCTTCCTGGTTGCTTCTGCCCTTGAGGACCTCCTCCATCCTTATGATGCTCACATTTGGTTGAGTAGCAGGGGCTTGAGCTTGAGCACGAGGTGGCTGCAAAATTTGAGGTTGCGGTTGCTCTTGTGCTTGAGCTCTAGCACGGGGTGGACTTACTTGTTGTCGAGGACCTCTGACAGGGTAGTCATATCTTCTGGGATGAGGGCAATTATACATGCCGTGGCCAATTTCCCCACAATTGTAACACAACATTTCCCTTGCTTGACGTCGCATTGGTGGCCGATTCCCACCATTTCCCTCAATAGGCCTTCTTGCACCCTGCACAAGATTTACTCTCAACCCCTCTAGCTGGTTTGTGAGATTGTTTATTTGTTGGAGCATATCTTCTTGTTGACCTCTATTGAGGTCTGGTGCATTAGGCACATTTGGAGGTATGTGAGAAGCTTCCATAGTTGTGATATTGCCTCCCAAAGCTAGCTGGCCAGCTTGGGCTTGATAGAGAATCTTTCTATTCTTTTCCCTAGCAATTCTTAAGGCATCTTCAAAAGCATTTGGAAATTTTCTCTTTACCTTCTCCCTTAGCAAGGGGTACAAACCTGAGATAAATCGATCATAACCATGAGGGTCAACTTGATGAAGGGACAGAAGCCGTTGCCATAGTTCTTCTGCCGAATTGGCTCGTTGAAATCTTCGTAGGAAAGCCACCTTCAATCCCTCCCAATCAATTCTTTGGGTTGGATCTAGAGCCTGGAACCATACCCTAGCTTCTTCTTTGAGCACCAAAGGAAAAGCTCTCAATTTCAATGCTTCGTCATCCCTCCCAGAGACAAGGAAAGCCATCTCCAAGTTATCCAAAAAATCCCCAGCATTTTCCCCACTACGCCCAAAAAAATTTGGGAAAGCCAACATAAAAGTCGGTTGCCTTCCTCTCAATACAGCACAAAGATGAAAACGTCTAGGCCCAAATCATATCTTATTGAGGGTAGAATAAATGGATTGATAGATGCATTAATCTCAGCTAGACGACGAGGGCCTAGTAAGTCCCTTATGATGTTTTGGAACCTAAGCTTTGTGCTAGCTATTATATGCACAGTTTGTCTAGCAAGAGGTTGGAAAGGTCCATATAAATCCCTATGATTCATGGAGTATGCTTAAAGCAAGATGAAGATGTGAACATCAAAAGATACATTATACTCCAAAATAGGAAATATTATAGGGTCAGGGGACAGCAATATCTCTCTCAACCTCTCAGCTCCAAAATAGAAGACCAATCTTTGTTGGAAAAAAATCTTTCTATCAATGCGCACATTCACCCTAATATTCTGAACTGATTGAAAGTTGTAGAAAATGGGATTATTCATTGGTGCATTAATTACAAACTTCCATGAAGCACTTCATTGAAGTTGAGCTCTCTTGGATCCCACCATTTGAGAGATGCGAAGAATTTGCTCACCAGTGATTAGCCTAGCTTTGGTGTGACCATCTTCAGCTTTGTAGAGTTCATAGGGTTCGATGGCTACCCTCTCAACCACCTTGAGCCTTCTTGCTAGTAGTAGTTGGAGTGCATCACCATATGTAGCCTCTTGCCAATACCGCACCCCATTGATGTGTAGCTCCCCCTCCAAAAACTTGTTAATTCCTGAGTTTGAGAGTGCTTTCACCACCTGAAGTCGAGGCTTCAAAGGAAGTGTCTTCACACTAGCCACAAAGCACTCAACACAATTTTTTGACCTAGGGACTTGATGACTACAAGATTTTCCTTGAAGCAAAGAAGGGTGTGTGTAGTTAACTCTCTTTACCCGTATACGTGCCGTTTGTCGATAAAGACGCTTATTTTCTCGAGCTTCTTGGGGAGACCATAGTGGAAGTCTCGGAGAATTTGATGGATCTTCCTTCATAGGATTGATAGAGCGCTACTTGAGAACTCCTCAGTGGGGGCACCAATTTATGACGAAGGAAATTTGGAATGGCGGCCTCTACACCAAAACAAACTCCATTGCGCCACAAGGGAAATGAGATGAGGGCACCACCTAGTCTTGGAAGCGTGGACTAGGACCGCTACACAGAGAGAGAGAGAGAGAGAGAGAGAGAGAGAGAGAGAGAGAGAGAGAGAGATCACTATGAATGAAGCATTAACCGTAGTGTGTGTACAAGGAATGGATGACTTCAAACACTCCCAACACAAATAGCATATAGATTACCAAACAATCACTCAAGGATTAGCCAAGATCACATCAAACATTCTCACACACATATAAAACATTTCTCTTAATTAACATAAGTGAGAGGAGGAGAGGTTACTAGCATGAAACAATTTGCACTCTAGGATGTGCAAGAATAGAGTGAATGAATGAGCTTATGGGCTCATGGTGAGTGATACAAAGGCTCAATGGGCTGAGGGAGGCTTGAAATTACAAAGGGGAAGGCCTCTTTATATAGGAAAGAGAGTGATTAGGAGTGAGGTTAAGATCCAAGTGTAATTTGTACAAATGAAGCTTGATTAGGGACATTCAACCAATGAAGAAGCTGCTTCCAAGTGATTTGTTGACCAATTAGCTCCATCATCACTTGTGTTGTCTTCACTCCTTCCTCCATAGCTTGAGTCCAAGAGCTTCCTTATTTTAAAATGTAAAGAATCTACATAAAATCAATACATATCTAGTAATAATAGGAAGGGGTTGAATGAGAACTTATGAATTGGTACAAGATTAAGCATGACTTGAGAGGTGATTAGAAGAGGAACTTTGATGGGTTTTTGAGCTTGAGAGAGAGAAGGAAGGAGAGGAGGGTGAGAAGACTAATGGCTGATTTTAGAGAAGGTCTCAATGTGGAAAAGGAAGGGTGTGTGTGTGTAAAGGTAGAGGGGGTGGTCTCCACCACAGTTGAAAAAATTGGCGTCCACCATTTTGGCCATATCTCCTAGACCGTAGATGCAAAAATTATAAAAAAAATATGGCCAGAATCTCCAGCTCATCAGCTACAACTTTGATAAAGACAACTTTTCTTGAATCGGAGTGGAAGTATTTTTTAAAAATTCAGCAAAATCATGTGTATGGTTTCTTCCTTTACCAAGTCTTCCACTTGGGTCCCATTTGTTTGAATCATCATGTGGCTCCAAAGCCATGATGATATGAGCCACTCATGACCCTTGAATCATGGGTGCATGGCTCCACAACCACATCATATCTTTTCTTTTCACATTTACATATTTTCCCTTCCCTTTACCACTAGGTTCTCCCTCTACCTTTCACCTTCGGTGAACTAGTCAAGAAAAAATCATTTTTTTAAAAATTTTTCCAAGAGGTTGTTCTCACTCTTTCTTTTATTGTAAACCTCTAGAAGCAAGGAAAACCAACAAAATATGATAAACAAAAATTTGTGATAGGCTCGGATCAGCACCTTCGGTACTATAGACAAAGTGTTGGCCTTCATCCAACAATTTTATGCGGCCTTTGGAAATGAGGGCTTTACAAAGTCCTCCAAGCTACACCATGTAGCTATGCACTTCCAAAAATCAGCCCGTCACTGGTGGGCTAGCCTTCATGGCAATGGCAAAGCCCCAAGACGTGGAAAACTCTACGAGTTTCCATCATGAAGCAATTCCTTCAAGCAATGCAAAAGACAAAGTGCTTACCAAAAGGCACAGCTTGAGCTTCTCTCATGTGAGTCTATCCACAAGTATGGAGACAAGTTTTGGGATTTACATCTCAAGGCCACTGTCTTTTAAAAGATAGATTTTACCGAGCAAAAGCAACAATTTTGTGTGGGATTACCTAAAGAGATGGCCGAATACATCAGCTCTCAACGGCCTGGTTCTATCACCAAAGTAATCCATCACACCATGGTTGCTTCACGTACCAATTTCCATCAAGGGGTTAGAAGGAATGTCAAGCCTATGAAAAAAAAAGACAAAAATGATGCAAAAGGGAAAACCAATGCTCAAAATTCTTCCCAAGGCACTTCCAACAACAACAACAACAATCGGTCCAAGGAGAAGGGAGTTTACAAAGGCAAAAAAAACTCTCCCTTGAAGAGCTTGAATCTTTTTACAAGGACCATAAGTGTGTCAATTGTGGGGAGCAAGGATATGGCTATCGTTCTTGCCCCAAGAAGAATGCTTGCGATGAGACTCCTAGGGCTTCCACCATTGAAGCTCCAAAAGAGGATGTTCATTGCAGAGGATCATCACTTTCCTATGCTTGGGGAAAGGTAATAGAGAATGATTCCTTCATCTTGTTTGATCCTGACTCTACTCACAATTTCATATTAACGGAGTTGACCACCAAGTTGGGCATTCAAGTTTTCGAGATGGGAGATATGGAAATGGCTGACAAAGCTTTCAAGGGATATCAAGCCTCCGTTACTCCTTTGATTGGAAAGTTGAGGCTTCATGTCCAAAGCTATGTCAACAAATAAGACTTTTTCATCTCTCCTCTCCAACATGAGGATGCTATCCTAGGGGCGCCATGGTTTGATTGCATGGCTGCCAATATGAAGTTCCCTGAAAGGAGAATCTACTTCACCTATAGGGGAAAGAACATGTATAGTATAGATGCTAGTGAGTGTGGTCACACTATTCCACTTGTAAATCCTCCTGCTTTTGATAAATCAATGAAGAGCTGAATTTTTGCATACATGATTTTTGTCAAAGAGTCTCGAAAAGATCCTAATGTTTCATCAAATGTAAACTGTAGGAATCAAGAAAAGTTAGACTTGCCTAATTTTCTAAAAGGACTCCAAGATGTGTTCATCGATGATATCCCTATGGACTTTCCTCCAAAATGAGGGGATGGTGACCATAGCATTGAGCTCCTTCCAGGAAGCTCACTGCCTAACAAGCCTCCTTATTGAGTCTGACAAGCTCAACAAGAGGAGATCATGAGGCAAGTATAGGAATCGGTAGACAAAGGGATGGTGTCCTAGTTCCTCTCCCTTTTGTTCTCTAGTCCTTTTAATGCAAAAGAAAGATGGTACATACCATATGTGTAGACTATCGAGCACTAAACCATATCACTATCAAAAACAGATTTCCCGTGCCTCGGGTAGAAGATCCATTTGATAAGCTACAAGGATCTACCTACTTCAGTAGGACTGACCTTAAAAGTGGCTATCATCAAATAAGGATATTGGATGAACATATCCTAAAGACCGTGTTTTGCACAAAGTTTGGTCTTTATGAATATCTAGTCATGCCTTTTGGCTTGACTAATGCACCATCTATGTTCAATCATCTAATGGAGAAAATTTCTAGACCTTACCACAAATTCACATGAGTGTTGATGATATCATCATCTACTCCAAGTCTTTGGAGGAGCATAAGCAACTCTCCAAGTGATTTTGCAAGCATTGAGGGAGAAGAAGTTTTTTTCACAAACCAAAAGAAAAGCGATTTTTTCCTTCAAGAGATTGAATACCTAGCTAATATTATCTCTCAAGATGGTATCCGTATGGATCCATCAAAGTTAGAGGTAATAAAAGCATGGCCTAATCCAAGGTTTCTACGTGAGCTAAGAATCTTTATTGGTATGTGCGCATACTATAGACGCTTCAAAGAAAGATTCTCTCAAATAGCAGGAACACTACATGAATTAACTAAGAAGAACGTTAAGTGTCATAAAAACCTAATATCTACTTTCCCAAATGATTTTCTCGTATTAAATTGATCATTTAATATGGGGAGATACCAAGGGGGCAAAGGCTAGATATTGGAAATGCTGCCAAACCGGTCTCACCTAGGATCCAAAGGACGGGAAAAAGGGATCTAGATGGGGATGGTCTGTTAAAGAGAAAAGTGCACCAGTGGAGTTTAAAAGACCCTTAGGTTTAACTCCATTAAAGACTTTCAAAGGCTAAAGTTCCAAATTTTTACTCTAAAAGTCCTAGGCCATGGGAATTGCTCTTAGTGACTAAAGTGCTAAATGCTAAATAAAGTGGATACAACAAGAAGACAAGAGAGTGGGCAAGCTGGGATGAGACAGAACACACACACACACACACACACACACACACACACACACACACACACACACACACACACACACACACACACACACACACACACACACACACACATGCACACACACACACACACACACACACACACACAAGCTTATCTTTACACCTAAAAGCAAATAAGACAGATGCCAAGCATGCAACAAAACCCCCAATTTTGCCTGAATCCTATTGGATACACAAAGAGGTGGACAAATGAGGATTGAGATAGTGTAAATTTAATTTCTTATTTTATAAATTCTTGATACAAGAACCAATGGGAATTAATCTCCCAAAAAGACTATTGGACAGTCAAAAGGTTCAATGAGAAATAAGCAGCCCACAAATTTTCTTAATTCCTATTGGCCAGAAGACTAAAAGGTCCAATAGGAATCTAGATAATTAAATTAATTATCTAAGCTTTTACAAAAGGGAAAAAGGGTGGACACTTGTCACAAGGCTCTTGACTTGGCATCTCAAATGCTATTGGATAAGCTTTTCAAGGGCCAATAGGGAGCCAACATGAGTAAAAAGCTTTCTCAAATGCTGTTGGCTAAGCTTTTCAAGGGACAATAGGATGTCAACAAGAGTAAATTGGAGAAAGGGTCAAGAAGAGAGAGAAGCCTCACTTTTGCCTAACACAATTGCATCCATCTAGCATCTTCAAAGGGATAATTGTTAAACTTGATAAGATATTGTCAGATAGTCTTACCGCCTCGTAATAGCTTGTCTCGTGTCAGAGAATGGAATTAGGTTGTAGCACCTCCTCTTGGTCTTTGATCTCCAGTGGGTCTTCAAGGATTTCTTCTTGAGGTGGCTCTCCTTTGTAAGGCTTTAGTAGCCTCACGTTGAAAGCATTGTGTATATGCCAATGTCTGGGCAACTTGCGTTGATAGGCCATCTCATTGATTGGTCTAAGAATCTAGAAGGGACCATAGTACCTTTTTGCTAACTTAGCATAGTACTTTTGGTGTCCCGTAGGATGCTTGCTCATTGTGTGTCTTAATTGAGCCTCACACAAACTCAAGTCGTAGGCCTTCCTTGCTTTATAATCATCATAAAAATCACATATCTTGAGAGCATTTAACTCCGTAAATCAAACAAAAAATAAAGTCTTTTTCTACTTTCTATCCTTGTAAAGAGAATAGACACTGCCCTTGACATAATTCAAGAGGTAAGACCCTCTCAAATCAGGCAATGAGTAAGAGATCATCTATGTCTAGCAACAATCACGCACGAAATGAAAGTACCAATAAATCGTGATGAAGAGGTAACTTCTAGAGCTACACATATACGCGGTCCTAGAATTTATAGGACAACAGAAAGAAATTCTACCCATATTGTAATACTTGGTATGTCGAACCACAACAACCTAAACGAATTTCTATTCAAGAAGCATTTGCCAATTAGAATCTTTCTTTGTACAAAGTTTTAGACACTGGTAGAGTAGTACCGACTAAGACCACTCCTAATATGGAAGCCAATGAAAAATTCAACGGCAAAAAAATTCTTTACATGGCAAACACGAATAAAATTCAGATTTATGAAAAAAGGATTATGAGACGAGAACCTTTTCGGACTTCAACTAGAGAAAATTCCTCAACATTTGAGCAAAGAAATCCAAAAGTTCTAGGTATTATAGGGGCAGGGTTACAGGAAGTCTTTATACATTACATTGGTTCTTGCACTACTGCACGAGAAGCATGGGTCTTACTCAAAGTGTTTGGTACTACTTCCAAGGCATCTAAATTTCACTTACAAAAGCTCCCGACACTACTATGTCATCCCACTTAAGAAAATTCAAGAGCTTACAATCACAGTTAGCGGGAATTAACAAAGATGTTGAAGAAGATATTAAAATGTCTATCCTCATCAAAAGAATTTCAACTCTCGATGAGTATTCTAGCCTTGTTACCACCCTAACAAATCTTCCTACACTTGTCTTAGCTGAGGTAGAGGCATCCCTCTTAGAAGATGAGAGAAAAATTGCTAAGAAAAATGAACTGTTTGAAATACAAGGAGCATACCTTACTCAAAGTAAGGAGGGCAACAAAAGTCGAAAACCATTCTACAAAGCAAGCAACTCAAAGGAACCTCAAAAGAACACATCATTCAAAGATTCCAAGAAAGGCATTGTATGCACATTTTGTGGCAAAGGCAATCACACAGAGGAATCATGTTTCCTTAAACAACGGAAATAAGCAATGTACATCAGAGAGTCAGATTTGAAGGATGAAGATGAAGAGAAGATTGCCTCGGATGAGGAGAATCTTCTGCATGTGGATGAAGAATGAGTCTTCTAAGGTCTATATAAGCTAGGAAAAAGTCTTTTTTGTATCTCAAAACACCTTATTTTAGTCTACCTAATATCTCTCCAAGCTGGATGAACTCTAATGTTGTTTCCACCTAAGTGAACCCCACAGTTATAAGTGTGCTATATCCTTAGAGTGGACCTTGAGTAGATGTATCACAATCCTTTTTCTTGTTATGCTAGGTCATTAACTTGCACACGGGTTTGTTGGAGATAAAGCTTAATGACCTAGCCTAGGGGTACCTTAGTCCTAGTTTAAATATCTGCATTTCAAGCATTCAATAAAGCTAAAGGGTTTTTCACTCTTTGGGGTCTTTTTACCTTTAGCACCCTCATTCCTCTCCCTAAATCACTTTAAGATTAGACCTAGCCTTCCAACCTCCCTCTTCCTTATTGGAACCTTCTCATATCATGTCATAATTATTAAACTGATCATTTAATGTGGGAGAATAAACCGGAACAAGAGTTAGAATAGAGACATGTGCTTCTAGACCTATCTCAACACGGGACCAAAAGGGGAGATGGTTGCATCTCAATAGGGGTCCAAAAGGAGATGGTCTATCAAAGAGCAATGTGCAATAAGTGCTTCTAGACTTACCTCAGCAGGGGACCAAGAGGAGAGATGGTTACATCTCAATAAGGGTCCAAAAGGAGATATTCTATCAAAGAGCAATGTGCATCTAACCGAGATTAAAAGACCTTAGGGTTAGCTTTATTAAAGACCTCCAATGGTTAGTGTTAAAATTCCTTTGACCTTAGGCAAGCTAGGGCTGAGCTTGAGGTGGGAACTCGACCTAAGCTTGAGGTGCTTGTCGTGCTTGATGACTAAGGTGCTTGAGGTTCTTGTAGTGCTTGATGACTAAGGTGCGTGCTTGATGACTAAGGTGCTTGAGGTGCTTGTCATGCTTGATGACTAAGGTACTTGAGGTGCTTGTCATACTGAATGGGAGGTAAGGTGCTTGAGTAAAAAAAACCCCTACAAACTTAATGAGGAAGGTGCTTGAAAAGCTTCCCATACATGGGGGTAAGGTGCTTAAGTCAAGAAGAGACCCTACGAACTTAATGAGGAAGGTGCTTGAGAAGCTTCCTATGCATGGGGGGTAAGGTGATTGAGTCAAAAAGAGACCCTACAAACTTAATGAGGGAGGTGCTTGAGAAGCTTCCTATGCATGAAAGTTAGGGGAATCTCTGACTTAACTTTCCACTCACCCAAAGGGCACCCCTTTTCTCAAAGGGCACATGGGACACATGTCAGAATATCCCTATGCTTAGCCACATGGTGTGATTGAATGCTGCTGGCTGGGCTAAAGGGGGGTCCAATGAGCTTCTAGTTCCATCCAACAAATATCTAGATATTTTCAAGCTCTCTCTCTCTCTAAGGGGTAAAGAGGAAACTTGTCCAAAGACTACCCATGTACTTGAATGCATGCTGCATGTGATTGGCTAGGGGGGAGAGGGGTCCAATGAGCTTGAAGCATGTGGAGAGGCAAGCAAGCAAGGGGGGTGTTGGGGAGATATAAACCACACAAACACTCATTTTGTGGATCATTCTCACTTGCTGAAAGTTGAGGAACTCCACCTCCTTCTCCAAGCTTGTGAGGAGTGAGAGCCTACACCAACACTCTTGGCTATGGAATGAAAATCCAACCAAGAGCCATGCTTCAATGCTTAAGCTTACCATCTTTTTCATCTTCATTACTATGCTATTATGTATGCTAGCAAGAAGAGTGATGATAAGTGAGAAACTATTTCTTTCTCCTATGGAATACTTGTTCTTCCTCTTCCCTACCCTCATTCCCCGCAGCTCTCTCCACCTTCGAAGGTGTTTAAGGCCTTGGGACTGAGGCTTGGGATAGTTAATTCTTTATACAAAGTTTATGTTATGTTTGTGATACATGAAGCTTTCCATATTCATTGCATCACCTAGGTAACAAGGAACACAAAGATTGTATTGTACCAAGTCTCTCATGATGGGAGAAACTATAATCCCAATGCCTATTGGAGGGGAAACCGGCTTCGTATGAATCCGTTCCTCAAGTATTGTCATGTTCTCTAAAATCTCTCTCTTGCAAAAGTATTGTTCATGGCAAGTTAACTAAGTACTATGTTTATGGTGCTACCATCAATTAAGTTCACCCGCTATGCTCACAAAGTAACCTCACAAAAGTGATCACCTAATTTCCTAGTTCCGCTACTCTCAAAGTTCATAGGCCATTTCCATTAGATTGGTATTAGAGCATTTGGTTTCTCTTTTCTTTTTTAAGAAGAGAGGTCCTTAAGTAGCCTATTAATGGTTGATTTTGTTAATTATATTAGGGTAAGTGGGATTGGGATCTATTATCGGTTTTGTTGAGCCCACTATGTGGGATACGGTGCTTTGGTCTTAATAATGGAGTCTTTCTAGACTTGCCTACAGCTTTACCATTATTGAGCCATAAGAACTCCGAAAGGAGCTATCCCTCAACAACTTCTCTATGTTAGACTCCCTCCACTTCTCTCTATAATTAACCAATTTGATCCGTGGGTGTAGATACTTAAGTGCCTATTATCAAAGGCTAAGAGGAGTAGCAACTATGGTTTTGAATTGCCAAAACATACAGTAAGTAAACATATAAGTTTAATTAACATGGCTAACAATAACCAAGAGAGTAGAATGAACATTGATAACTTTGATTTTGCACATGAAGGTGCTAATGATGATGCCCCCATTTTTGTTAATTGTCTTGTCACTTGGTTGCAACAAGATATGGGCAACCCCTCTTTGCACGCCGAAGTTACTCAAAAAATTCGTGTTTATGGGATTTCGTTTCATCTCCAAGAGGAGAGAGAGCTTAGGAGGCCTCTTGATGAGACCCCCCAGAAGAAGACTATCCCATATGAGAGGAGGAATCCAAAATCAAGAAAGTAATGACTCCGTAAATTCCTGCAAAGACGTGGCTCCACGAAGAAGACGGACTAAACGATTGCAAATTCCTCCCATCAGGAAATGGTTAACCCATAGTCCTTCTCCTCGTCACTCCAAAAGGGAAGAGATGAAACCAAGGAAGAGGGCAAGAAAGAGGTCACCCTCTTATTCTTCTTCTTCACCTTCCTCCTCTAATGATGAAAGCTATGGCTATTCTCCTAGAGAATACAAGAGGGGAGGACATCACAAATCTTACCCTGCATGGCGAAGGTCACAAAATCTAAAGAAGTTCAAAGAGGGAGGAAAGAGTATCTCTTTTCTCACCAATGATGGCACCTTTGGTGCTACGGACAAAGTATTGGCCTTCATCCAACAATTTGATGCGGCCTTTGGAGACGAGGGCTACTCGAAGTCCTCCAAGCTACACCATGTAGCTATGCACTTCCAAAAATTGGCTCGTCAATGGTGGGCTAGCCGGCGTGGCAACGACGAAGCCCCAAAGACATGGAAAACTCTACAAGTTTCCATCATGAAGCAATTCCTTGCAAGTGATGCAAAGGACAAAGTGCTTACCAAACGGTGAAGTTTAAAGCTTCTCTCACATGAGTCTATCCACAAATATGTGGATAAGTTTTGGGATTTTATCTCAAGGCTATTGTCTTTCAAAAGATAGACTTTGCCAAGCAAAATCAATAATTATGTGCGGGATTACCCCAAGAGATGGCCAAGTATGTCAACTCTCAACGGCTTGGTTCTATCACTGAAGTAATCCACCACACCATGGTTGCTTCGCGCATCAATTTCCAACAAGGGGCTAGATGGAATGTCAAGCCCATGGAAAATAAAGACAAAAGTGATGCCAAGAGGAAAACGAATGCCCAAAATTTTTAGGCTATTCCAACAACAACGATCGATCCAAGAAGAAGGGATTTTACAAAGGTAAATATATACTCTCTCCTAAAGAGCTAGAAGCTTTTATTAAGGACCACAAATGTTTTAAGTGTGGGGAGCAAGGTCATGGTTATCGTCCTTTTCCCAAGAGAATTGCCCGTAATGAGACTCCTAGAGTCTCTATCTTTGAAGTTCCAAAAGCGTATGCTCATTGTGAAGGATTTCTCCTTTCCTATGCTTGGGGAAAGATGCAAGAGTATGATGAATTTAATTTTTTTGACCCTAGTTCAACTCACAACTTCATATCCACGGAGTTGACCACTACGCTAGGCATACAAGCCCACAAGATAGGAGATGCATTGAAAGCCAATGGAGCTATCAAGGGACAAGACATCTCAGTTACTTCTTTCATTGGAAAATTAAGGCTTCATGTCCAAAGCTATGTGGACAAAAATGATTTCTTAATCTTCCCTCTCAAACATGAGAATGTTATCATTGGGGTAACATGGTTTAACCGCATGTCTTCGAAGGAACATGAAGTTCCTTGAATGGAGAAATAGACGGGAACAAGGGTTGGAATATAGACATGTGCTTATGGATCTGTCTCAAATGAGAGATGGTATGTTAAAGAGCAATGCTATCTAATGGAGCCTAAAGACCTTAGGGTTAGCTTCATTAAAGGCTTCCAAAAGTTATTGTTAAAAAAATTTTGACCTTAGGCAAGCTAGGGTTGACCTTGAGGTGGGAATCCTACCCAAGCATGAGGTGTCTGTCGGCTTGCTAACTAAAGTGCTTAAACTGTTTGTGGGAACCTTGCCCAAGCTTGAGGTGCTTCACATGATTAAATGACTAAGGTTCTTGAAGTGTTCAATTCAAACATAAACTCTCTGGAGGCATAAACAGGTTACATGCTTAATTGACTAGGTGCTTGAAGTGTTCAATTCAAACATGATATCTTAAGAAGCATAAAATACACATGTCAAGATCCTCCACATGTTGCCATCATGATGTGTTTGAATACTATTAGATAGGCTTTAAAGGGGTCCAATGAGAGGAAAAAGATGACACATGTCCAAATGATATAATTAAATAATACGAGAGAGAGAGAGGGGGGGGGGGACCAAGCATGAGAGA
Source organism: Adiantum capillus-veneris (assembly GCF_014529385.1). NCBI lineage: Eukaryota > Viridiplantae > Streptophyta > Polypodiopsida > Polypodiales > Pteridaceae > Adiantum > Adiantum capillus-veneris. The sequence continues at coordinate 146,568,190 of NC_140936.1, read as the reverse complement.
GGGGTATACTCTCCCACACACACACACACACACACACACACACACACACACACACACACACACACACACACATTCTCTAATTGTGGGAAGTGCAAAGTGCAAGGGCTCATCTCCTTCTCCAAGCTTGTTGAGAAGTGGAAAGCCTACACCAACACTCTTGGCTATGGAATGCAAATCCAACCAAGAGCCATGCTTCAATGCTTAAGCTTGTCATCTTCTTCATCTTCATTATTATGCTATTATGCTATGCTAAGCAAGAAGAGTGATGATAAGTGAGGAACTATTTCTTTCTCCTGTGGATGATTCTTCTTCCTCTTCCCTACCCTCATTCCCCGCTAGCTCTCTCCACCTTTGAAGGTGTTTGAGGCCTTGGCACTGAGGCTTGGGATAGTTAATTCTTTTTACAAATTTTACGGTATGCTTGTGATACATGAAGCTTTACATCTTCATTGCATCACCTAGGTCACAAGGAACACAAAGATTGTATTCCATCAAGTCTCTTTTGATGGGAGAATCTATAATACGAACGCCTTTTGGAGGGGGGACTTTCTCCAAGTAAATCCGATTCTCAACTATTTTCATGTTCTCTAATACTCTCTCTCTCTTGCAAAAGTATTGTTCATGGCAGCTAATTAGATATTATATTTATGTTGCTACCATCAATTAAGTTCACCCTCTATGTTCTCAAAGTAATCTCACAAAAATGCTCACTCTAATTCTCTTAATTTTGCTATTCTCAAAGTTCATATGCCAATTTCATTACATTGGTATCAGAGCATTTGGTTGCTCTTTTCTTGCTTACAAAGAGAGGTCCTTAAGTACCCTATTAATGGTTGATTCAGTTAATTATATTAGGGTAAGTGGAATTGAGATCTACTATTGATTTTGTTGAGCCCACTATGTGGGATATGGTGCACACCTCGGGAGCTTTGGTCTTAATAATGGGGTCTTTTTAGACTTGCCTACGATTTTACCATTATTAATCCATAAGAAGCCTGAAATGAGCTATCCTTCAACAATTCTGCTATGTTAGACCCACCCCACTACTCTCTATAATTAACCAATTCAAGCAGTGGGTGTGGATACTTAAGTGTTTATTTTCAAAGGCTAAGATGAGTAGCAACTAAGGTTTTAAATTGCCAAAGAACACACTAAGTAAACACATAAGTATAATTAGCATGTCTCACAATAACCAAGAGAGTAGAATGAACATTGATAGCTTTGATTTTTCACATGAAGACACTAATGATGATTGCTAACCTTAGATATATTTTCAATTAAGTGTTAGTAGGACCTTAGCTTTTAACTGTCCATCTTTTTAAAGTTAATTTGGATGTACCTCTTCATCTTTTGAAAGTAAGTTATCTTGTGCACCTTGTAACGAGATGATAGGGAGAGAATGGGATGAATGAAGGGTTCTGGATATGGATTATTTCAGTTTCTGCCTTTTCTCTCTATTCAGTATCTATTCAGGTCCTTAAATCTATACCGCAATCTGAACAGGTACTGAAACTTTGCTAATTCTGTATTGGAGTACTTAAATTCTTTGTCTGGTAATTCTATGCAATTCCTCAACTCCCTAATGCCTCAATAACACTTGGCGATCCTCTTGATTGTGGAGAGAACTTTGCTCAAGCTGCGGAGGCCAATGGGATTTAGTTGGGACATATGGGGGTTGCAACTGAATATTTCTTGACGGATTTCTCCAACTGGCAGTCATAGGAAGAGGAGCAGGAAGAATACAACCGTATCTTCCTTCAAGATCATTTTCCAAAACTACCTGGGGATTTAAACTTTCAAAATTCTTCAGAGGTGTTTCAGTATTACAAGGCACTGTTACTCCCATTTGGTCTATCAAATAGTCCAATTAGTCTAACTAATTGTTCCAGTAGTAGGCAACTCATAATTTTCTTGAAAATTACAAGCAGAAGGAGATATCTATGAGTGATTCAGAGGATCCGTCACCAACAATCTCCTATGGCACCAGGTTTCAAAGAAGAAGGTGGGATTCATGGTTGGAATCTCAACTTCAGAGAATAGGTAGTCATACGGGGGAAGAGATTCCTGAAGTAGGAGCAGTTACAGGTTTGCCACCAATTCCTAAAGGGAAAGGATCTGGAGAGACCAACAACACAAGTGGAGATCAACAACAAGAAGCAGGGGAAACTTCTTCACCTAGGCCAATAGAGCAGGGAAGAAACCCAACTCTTGAAAGGGTCATCCATCAGTTAGTTGGAATTTAGGCGGTACAATAGTTTTTGAGGGCAAAGAGGCAACTATAGTTTCCTACACCACCACCTTTACCATTGTTGAACTTCAATCCTTTGGGAGGTCAAAAAATTCGACAAGTACCCATTATGGCACAACCACCACTCAACCCTAAAGTATTGGCATCAAAATTCAGTGGGAACGAATCTTAGGATGGTGACACCCATGTGGGACAGTTTGAGACAAGATGGTCTGCTAGTGGGTATGATGTACTTTACAATTATGCTATAAAAAAGAAGCATTTTGGAGCAACATTGCAGGGAAAAGCCATGTCTTGGTTCATGCAATATGGTACTGTTGCATTCCTTGATTATGATAATTTGAAAATCATATTTATTACGAGGTTTAGGGTAGAGAAAACCCTTGAAGATGTTCTGCAGAAAATCAAAAAAATAAAGAAAAAATATTTGTTGGTATAAGACTATGGCCAAAAATTTAGAAACTTGATGAGCAGGTTGCAAGCCAATCAAAGACCCTCTTGGGAGCAATTGGGTGACTACCTTTGTAGAGGTTTGAGGAAGAAGTTGAAGAGTGCAATTGCATGTCATACACCTCTTACCCAACCTCAAGATTTTGGAAACATAGTAGATGCATCCATGAGAGCTAAGAAAAGATATGGCACCATTGAACAAAAGAAAAGTAAGAAGAAGAAGTCCACGCAAGACTCATATTCATAGGAAGAGGATTCAGATTTAGATTCTGATACAGAATCAGATCCTGATTCTGATCAGTAGACAGATTCTGAGGATGAGGAAGATGACACATGGAGTGCCAAGAATAAGAAGAAGAAGAAATCCAAAAAGAAAGGATCAAAGTCAAAGAAACAAAAAAGCAAAGGCAAAGCCAAGAATGGCAAGTCTGAATCTAAGGAGCCAAATAATATCAAAAAACAAACTTTGGACAAATTGAAGGAGATGCAGCCATAATCATTTTCCAGTCCTTCCAAATCACCATTTTGTCAGGTGGACATGATTATGATAATTGCTACAATAACCCTAACTTTAGGGGAAGAAGACCAGCACATATTTTGGCCAAAATGGAATCAGGTGCAAATGTGGTGACACTATAACCCTTCAGGGGTAGATTTCAGATTTCCAATCAACCAAGGTAATTTCAACAAGGGAATTGGAAAAATGTGTCAAGATCTTAGCAATCAAACAATACAATGCAACCATGTACTTATTGTGGTACAATGGGGCATCGACAAGGACCTTCTTGTGAGCTTTGGTGTAAGTATAGGAATGAGAGAGGGATTCCAATTGTGAACTTCAACTCTCCAAATGCAGGGACTAGTTCTTCTAATGATGGAAGAATGAAACAATCAGCTCCGCTTAATGCAGTCTTTTTGGAAGAAATTGATACTTCAGTAGGAAAGCAGGACAGTCAACAAGTAGAAACTAACTGCAGCCAGTTTATTGAGGAACCAGGGGACAAAATCACAAACTCATACACACATTCTTTACATTCTTCTCAGTGTGATTGTTCTCAATGTATTGAAATTGAAGAAGTGCTGAAGAAACCATTGGCAGCACAGAGTTTGTTTAGTACTAGGTCCAAAGGGAAGTTACCCCCATAGGAAAAGGAATAGGGGAAAGATCCTGAGGATCCTATTAATTAGAAATCTCATGATAAAATCTAAAGAGGAGTTCTAAAGGAAATAGAATCCAATAAAAAAACTGAAGATTCAGTAGATTTTTGGTCAACTGGTTCAGTGCAAAAACTATGGGTGAATCTGGGCAGTAAACAATCTGATTATGAAGGGTTACAACATAACCTGAAATCAGATAATTCAGTATAGTCTCCTACTAAGGGGCTATCAGATGATCTTTTTGAATCATTGATGGATGCCCCTATTTCAATGAAGGTGGGACAACTGCTAAAAATAGTTCTCGACTTTAGTCAGGGATTCCTTAGGAGACTGACAAATCAGGTTAGAGAAAAGGATTTGCAATCGAAGGGGGAAATAAGCCACATTCATCTGGCACATATTGATTCTAGAGATGTATCATTAGTAGATGTGGACTACAAGGTTCCAATAATCAATATTTCAATTGGAAAAGTATATTTGTCAGATGTGTTGGTGGATGGAGGATCAAGAGTAAACATCCTTCCTCAACCAATTTGTAAGAAATTGAATTTAACCAAATGGTAACCTACACCTTTTCAAGTGAAGATGGCAGACTAGAGAAGAGTACAACCTTTGGGAATTTTGTGGAATAGACTATCAGTGTTGTAGGATTAATATTTGTTGTTAATTTTGTGAATCTAAGATTGGAGGAAACAACATGCTCCTATTCAATGATCTTGGGAAGACCATGGCTAAGAGCAGCCAAAGTTAAAATACTTTGAGGTGAAGACACCATTGTTATTAAACAAGGCAAGAAGAAGGTCAGAATGCAGATGATTCCTAGGAAAACTATCCCACCTGGTTTTCAACCCTTGTATGAAGAAGGCATCAACATGGGAGAATCTATTGAAGAAGATGAGGAAGAAGATTTTCTTCAAAGGAATGAGACATTCGTTCCTATTTTTGAACTAGATGTGCAAAAGGTTGCAGATGTAGTTCATAATCTAGAAATAGTAGAAGCAATAAAGCATCCAGAGAGAATGTTTGAGGAGGAGAAAATGTCAAAGAGTTCAAGGTTCAGAGAAGATGATTTAGACAATATGAATTTGGGAGAGGAAAAAGAGCCCAAATTTTTCAAGGTGTCCACTGAATTGGACCTGAATTTTAAGAGGTCATTGAAAACCTTATTGTAGGAGTTTAAAGATGTTTTTTCTTGGTCTTGTACTGGTATGAAGGGAGAAGATCCAGTAGTATGTCAACATAAAATAAATTTAAAAACTGATGTAGTACCTGTCAAGAAACAGATGTATAGGATGAATCCTAACTATGCCAAACAGGTGAAACATTGCTTATTAGGAAATTTGAGAAGAGAGAAAATATTACCGCGACGGCCACCTCTGTGGTTTCCTCGTTGAAATGGACGCCTTCGAGCATAAAAAACACGTTCCATCTGTTGTGACTCAGTCTCCTCTTGTGAAATCATAGGTGTATCATGAACAGCATTACGACGTTCTTGACGTTGAGAGTATTCAATTAAAGACATGCAGGCTTGGTCGAAATCAAGACCATATTTATTAGAGAGAATAGTAAAAATGTTATCATAAGAAGAGTCCTTCACCGTATCAAGGAGAAGTGTAATCAGTTTCTTTTGTGGAACAGGATCACCGGCAGCAGCAAGTTGATTAATAATAGATTTGAAAGATTCAATATGTCCCGTCATGGTAGTACCAACTTTATATTGTAACTTGTTAAGCAACCCTCTCAAATAAAGTATTTATGTGACAGATTTCTTCTGAAAGTTTGCAATAAGGTATTTCCATACGTCGTGGGAAGTAGGCAGTTCATACATATCAAGCAAAAGGGAATCAATAAGAGCAGAAAGAATATACCGACGAGCTGCTTTATCACGTCGTTGCCAATCCATATAGGCAACATTCCAATCTTCAAATATAGGTCCTTCAGTGATAAGCACGTTATCATTATCCGTATCAACAGGCTGAGGCGGACAAACACGATTTCCAAGAACAACATTGGAGAGTACATCGCCTTCAAGAATTAACAACATCTTTGCTTTCGAGCCTAGAAAACCTTGACCTTGGAAAGGAGGAACATAACGCTGGCAAGAAGGAAAGCCGTTGACGAGAATATTCATAGCCGTATCTTGTTACGAGAAGACGTATAAGATAAGATCGCAGAATCTGCACACCATATATGGTGAAGGCTGCAATTGAGAATGAGAGAGATATAAGGACTGCGTTCTATCAACGATAAACGTAAGAAGGATGCTCAAGGAACGTCCAAAGATGTGAGAGGCGTCACCCAAAAAAGGCAGGGTAAAGGAGACTTTAATAATAAAAGAGTCCTCAAAATAGAGTGGCATGAGACGCAAGATTAACGGCCACAATACGAATAGCAAAAAGCTAAATCTTCTCGAAAAAGTTAACGCCAAAATAAGAAAAACGATCGCGGACGCTTCATGAAGAAGTAGGACGAAGAAAGCTGCGTCAAGCTCAATTGCAGTAAAAACAACATAACTTTCTGTTGCGAACTCCGATTGACGCAAACCTAGAACTCAAATCGACGAGTTCGAGGAGACGAACAAGTTTCTCCAAATTTTGAGCAGAACGCCCCGAAAAATTGAGATGAAGTTCAGGGTGTCATCAACAAGAAAACGTAATCAACGATTAGATTGATTAGCAATAAACGCCACATAAAACAGTAATCATATTCTTCTTAACACAAAACAACCACAGTTAACAAGAATCAATGCTCAAAAATAAAATTTGTAGCAATTTTGAATCTTACATGCAAATCGCATACACATACTGTTTTGTCACCATGAATTGAATCGGCGCGTGATCGTTACTGCTCTGATACCATGTTGAGATGTAGAGAGAAAGAGAGAGACACAAGACAAGACACACCATATACGCTCCCAAAGACTGATTCATATTGAGGAGAAGATACAAATATATAGGTGAGACCAAGTTGAGTAGAGTGATCCATATATGGCTCCAACAAAAGCATGAACACCTGCATTTTAAATTTGAAGTGTGTATCCATCATAAAATTATAAAAATAAAAAATTATAATAAAACACAAAGGAAAAAGAAAGACAATGATTTCCAAGAAATTTGCATCGAAATAAAAGAAATGTTTGCATGATTGAAAATGAGATTTTTTGTATTAGTGCATCGTCATTACTAGTTGCATTTGAAAAGGGAATTAGAAGAGATTTAATAAAAATTATCATAGTTTCAATACAAATTCTCATGTCTCTGAGTGAGGAAATGATGAAAATTGGTTATCATGTTGTGAAATAAAAAGAAATTGTTGTAAAATGTATTAGCATTTTACTGTATACAAAAAGAAATCTGAGTTTTGAGCTAGGTTTAATCATGCAATTATCATATTTTAAACTTTAAAACTAGGTGTCAAAATGAAATCATGATTTAAAAACAGGAGCTGTGGTTAGATTAGAACCATGCAACCATGCATAGGAGGTAAAAGACTTGTAAGTGAGATCTTAGCTTGAGTGTTGGCTAGTTGGACTGCGAGATTAGGAAGGTAGGCATTTTTGGACTACAAAAACTTAGAAAAATAATTAAGTTATGAACACATATTTATAAATTAGCTAGAATGGGCTTGAGAGTAGCAAGTAAGTGGCAAACTTGTGCACTTTTAGGCTAGTTAAGGGGGCCGTTAGGTTAATTGACCGTAGCTAGAAAGACTTGGAAGGCAGAATTCACAAGCTCCCATCGGGACAAGGAGATCGTCGCAAAAAACTCTTCTTACAGCTTAGGCCATTACAACTGCAGATTTCATCATTGATGAAGAGTTGTCAACACCTCTTGAGGAGTCACCACTTGCCATGGAGAGTGGTCCTGTTGACTACAACTTCCTTACATGCGCAGGAGTTAGATTTACAGATGGTGACATATAAAGAGTGGCTCAAGAGGACTTGGTTACTTTAGTATGAAATGTTTCCTTGGAAGCATTGGAAAAAGAATCAATCTCTGATGTCTTTGTTAAGTCATATTCAAGATACTAAGGGTAGCATCTTCGGCAGTTTCTGGTTAGGCCCTAAGTTGATATCTTCAGTATTTCAACTTCAATTGGGAGGATGATAACTCACTGGGTAGAGCTTCAGATGCCTTAATGGAGTCAGAATTTGGTCAAGCACAGGGGGACAGGGGTTACTATCCAGTAAGCAAACTGCAGAATCCTTACAGATTTCAGCAAATCAAGTGGTTTTTGGAGAAGGTCTGTGTCTTGATAAAACTTGAGTACATTTCTAAAGAGAATTATTCTCTTCTTCATGCTGCAGAATGTGCTAGAAAAATAGGTTGGTCCAACTTATTATTTCTAAGGATCAGTTCAAAAGTGTTTTAGAAAAAGAAAAGAAAGGATAGATCTACAAAGATTGGGCCTTTTTTGATTTCCCTACAGGTTCATGCTATTAGTATGACCACATTGGCAGTTTTAAGTGACAAGGATTTTGTTTTTGGGGGACATATTAAAGGTAACAAAGAAGCAGGAGTGGGCAGTTCTCAGGCAGAACATTGGACAAAGAAACTGCAGGATTTTCAGGCCCAAGACAAGACACTATCAAAAACTGACCAGAAGGAAGAAAATCTGTGGAAAATTTTGGGAGATCACTTTGATATTGATCTAGATACTTTGATGGAGACACCTAAACCCTCGGTAAATGTTGATGTAGGTCATCTTTTTTCTCCTAATCCATCCTTGAAGTTGAAGAGGAGGAAAATGGAGAGTCTTGCAAACAAGAGTAATCAAACCAGATTTGGGGGAAGGTGTGTTGCTCAGTAAGTTTGGAAATCAGATTACAATTTTTTGAGGTTTATAAAGCTCTTGACCTTGTTAGAAACTTTGCATCACAGAGCCAACTGAACAGCTTAGTGCTCCAACGAGAAAAGTTTCAGTTGGAAACTTAGATTGCTCAACTAAAGACTGTTTCTAGACGAACTGAGGAGGATGCCAAGATGATTTCAAATTAGGAGGGTATTATTGTTAAACTGAAGGATGACTTATTGATTGCTAACAGTTATGTGGAAATTTATAGGGCTGAGTTGCAAAGAATGGAAAAGTCATCAGAGATTATTAAGTCCTAGAAGGAAGAGTGGCTATCAACTCTAGATACCCAATTGGAGGTATTGACAAATGATAATTCTCAGTTGCAATTTGAGAATAGTGTGCTTTTGAGCACGATACAGGCTTTCCAGGTGCTAGAGGCAAAATTGAGGGAAATTTTTGATAAAGATTTAGATTTAGATGGGTGACATTTACTGCCACATGATGTTGACGTACTGAAGACTGAGGTCAAAAAACACGGAGAGTAGGTGTGGTTGGAAATAAAAAGGAGAATGGGTTCTCTAGTTAATATTCCATATCGAAGTTTTACCAGGGAGGAGAAAACTCATGAGCATCAGCTTCTTCAAAAGGAATATGAGGACCTCAAAAAAGAGTTTGATGGTTTCAAAGTGCAGAAGCCTACAAATGTCTTTCAGGAATAAAAAATTGAACAAGAGAAAATCCATCAGGTAACTCAGGAATTTGCACATGGCCTTGAGGGAACAAAGGATTTCCACACTCTTATAGACGCAGTAGAGACACATGAGGCTCTGAATCTGGATATAACAACACCTGTTACTGAGCAGGTTACTGATCTAATATGAAGGAGTTGGAGACAAGTACATGTACTGTAGTACAGGTTGTTCAAGATATTTTGGGCAAAGAAGATGTAATTGGGAAGTTTCCAATTTTTTCAGCAAGAGAAAACCTTGAAAAGCAATGAGAAGGAGGTTGCAATAACCACCGGGGATGAAACCAGACCTACAACATTGACAGAGTCATCAGTTTCCTTGGAGGAGCATGTGAAGGAGTTACCAAGGGATTCTGATATTCAGTTACTAGAATAGTGTTTTTCAACACTAATGGGATGGCGGTGTCTTATTGGTATGATATCATGTATTTGTACAACTTGGATTCAGTTCCAGGAACTATACTTTGCATAGTGTAGTAAGCACTTAGAATTTTTTGTGGAACAAGGGATTAATGGGTGTCAAGTCAAATGTTTTATGAGCCTAAAAACTTTTTGCCACCGGGTTGTGCCAGGTGTTAACGTTAGATATATTTTTAGTTAAGTGTTGGTAGAGCCTTGGCTTTTAACTTTCAATCTTTTGTAAGTTAATTGACTTGTACCTCTTCATTTTCTGGAAGCAAGTTATCTTGCGCTCCTTGTAACGAGATGACAGGGAGAGAATGGGATGAATGAAGGGTTTTGTATTTGGAGTTTTTCAGTTTCTGCCTATTCTCTGTATTCAGTCTCTATTATGTTCCCTGAATCTGTACTGCAATTTGAACACGTACTAAAATTGTGCTAATTCTGTATTGAAGTACATTAATGCTTTGTCTAATAATTTTATGCAATTCCTCAACCCCCCAATGCCTCAATAACAATGCTGCCCCCATGTTTATCAATTATCTTGTTACTAGGTTGCATGAAGCTATGGGAAACCCTATTTTGCAAGCTGAAGTTATTCAACAACTTTGTACTTATGAGATTTCCCTTCCTCTCCAAGAGGAGAGAGAGCTTAGGAGGCCTATTGATGATATCCCCAAAAGAAGAATCTCTCCCATATGAGAGGAGGAATCCAAAGAACAAGAAATTAGGAATCCCTAAGTTCCTCTGAAGATGTGGATCCACAAAGACGGCGGTCTAGATGATTGCCAAACTCCTCCCATGAGGAAACGGTCAACACATAGTCCTTCTCCTCGTCACTTTGAAAGGGAAGAGAGGAAACAAGGGAACAAAAGTTCAACAAAGAGGTAACCCTCTTCTCCTTCTTCTTCACCTTCCTCCTCTTCCGACAAGAGCTATGGCTATTTTCCTAGAGAATACAAGAGCAGAGGACATCACAAATCATACCCTGCATGGTGAAGATCACAAAAGCTCAAGTTCAAAGAGGGAGGAATAGTATCTCTTTTCTCACCTATGATGGCACCTTTGGCACCACCGACAAAGTATTTGACTTCATCCAACAATTTGACTCGGCCTTTGGAGACGAGGGATTCATGGAGTCCTCCAAGCTATGCCATGTAGCTATGCACTTCCACAAATCGGCTCGTCAATGGTGGGCTAGCCTTCGTGGCAACAACGAAGCCCCAAAGACATGGAAAACTCTATGAGTTTCCATCATGAAGCAATTCCTTGCAAGCGATGCAAAGGACAAAGTACTTACCGAATGGCAATTTCCGGATGGTATCCACTTTGGATTGATCCATGTATAGGCCATTAGCTGAAATAACATGCCCTAAATAATGAATTTCTTCCTTGAGAAAATCACATTTAGATTCCTTGGCATATAACTTTTTTGTGCGTAGCAACTCAAACACTTGCATGTGATGTTGTAAGTGTTCTTCTTCAGAAGCACTATAAACTAGAGTGTCATCGAGGAACACAATGACAAATTTGCCCAAATATGGCTCAGGACACTATCCATAAGTGTCATGAATGTTGCAGGCGCATTGGTTAACCCAAAGGGCATCACCAAAAACTCGTAATGTCCAAACCGTGTTTGGAATGCAGTCTTAGGTATATCAGCAAGCCGAATACGGACTTGGTGATATCCTGACCGCAAGTCGATTTTCGTAAACATTCAAGCATGAGTTAGATTATCAAATAACTCATCTACCCTTGGCAATGGGTATTTGTTCTTAACTGTAGCCGCATTTAAGCCCCAGTAGTCTATGCACATGCACATACTGCCGTCCTTTTTCTTCACTAAAAGGATAGGCGAAGACCATGGTGAAGAACTGGGTTGTATAAACCCTCTGCTAAGGTAGCCGTCAAGCTGACGTTCCACCTCAGTAGCCTTTGAGTAACTCATACGGTAAGGTGGTTTACTAACAGTTTTACATCCTGCAGCCATGTTAATGCCATGTTGTACTGAGCGTGTCGGCAGTAAACCTGATGGAAAATCATTAGGAAAGACATCTTGAAATTCCTTTAATAATTTTTGTAATTGATTATCAATGTTTGCTTGTGTAGAATTAGCAATTGGTGGAATAGAGGAGAGAGAAGCATGCGGCATTGAGGAATGTTCAAAAGACTCAATGTTAGAAAGAAAATGAGACAGCGAGTAACACAAGAAAACATGTTCTATTTCATTATCAGAAATGAGATGCATAAGCTCAATCGTACAAATCAGTGGTGATGACGGTATATCCTTTTCTCCTAACAACAACACATGTGTGCCATGGGAATCAAACATCAAGCTGTTGTGCTCATAGCTACGCTTCAGTGATGGTCCTAGGCTATGCAACCACTCCCTACCAAGAACCACATCAGCCATTTCCATGTTCATAACTTGAAACTCCAAACAAGTAGAGTACCCTTGTACTTCCAATGGAACAGCTCGGCATTGAGTATCCCATATTTTAGTATCATGTCCATTCGTCATTGCTACCTTTTAGTGGTGGGTACTCGGAGTTTGAGGCAGTTTGAGCTTTTTCACCAATCCATAATAGATGAAATTGTGAGTACCACCGTCATCTACCAAGATGCGCACCTCAAGTGCCCTTGAAAATATCCGTGCATACGTACTAACTCATGTGGTCCAAAGGTTTGTTGCCACATGGAAGCTGTGAGATAGCATTCATGCACCAGCTCAGTGTGTGTTACTTCCACTATGGAGAATTTTGAGGAAGACTCAAGAGGCAGTAGTTGCACCGTGTGCACTGCTTTCTCCTTTCCCTGAGCAACAGACATCCCCTTGGGAGAATCCTTATTTCCATGGAATCTTCCTAAACATTGAAAACATAGCTTCTCTTTCTTGGCCTTATCAAAATCCTCAGGAGAGAGAGGACCTCTGGACCCCTTGGGTTTTTTAGATGCATCTGAATTAGCAAGTAGAAATTTTCTTTTATTGTGCCCGTACTGAGTGCGTGTATTACCATGTATACTAGTAGGCACATTACTATTATGTGTTTTCTTATCATCAGGGTCATCATGAATATGCGCTTTCACTATGGCTTCCTCAAGTGTTTTAGGGTCCTGTGTCTTGACATACTTCTTAAGTTCTGGAGTCAGACCTCGTATAAACCCTCGTACTTGTTGAAAGGTATCCAAGCCTTCCAACTTGAGGATGACGTCCCGATAGTGAGAGATATATTCAAGGATTGATGGATATTGACGCATGGAACATGTGTCCCAATCGATCCAATTCCGATCGGCCTCGTTTGTACGAAAAAATTCCTTGCTAAACATTGTTTCAAAGGCTGCCCAACTGTGTGGTATGATGTTTTTCTCCTTGAGAGACATCCACCATTTGTAGGCCTTGCCTTCTAGAGTTAAGATCGTTTGCAGAACTCTGACTACATCCGGAGTACGCCGTAAGGCGTGAATTCCATCCCATTTACTGAGAAAGATGTTCACTGCATCCTTATTGTGGTCTCTGTCTTTGCCCTTGAAAACTGGTGGTTTGAAGTTCTTTAACAAGTCATCTACCTCTTTGGCAGTGAGAGTATGTAGTGTTTCTCTAATTGGGCCTTGCCCTTGTGTTCCACTGTGCTCATGCATGTGGGTGTCAGCGGGACTCTTAGACTGCTGTCGCATTAATTGAATGACTAATGTGGAAATTCTAGTAACATTTTCATTTAAAGCCTTAAAATTTTCATCCATGACATCATGCGTGTCTAAAGTGCACAAAATTCTTGAATATCGAGCAATTCATAAGTATCTTCTCCTGCCAGAGCGTCACGGTTACTCTCCTTGAGAGGATCCGTGCTGCGAGCCGTCATTGGCAGGATCAGGAGTACTTTGCTCAAAATCGAATGTCATGTTGATATCCGAATCCATGGCTACACAGTGCAGTGAAAGAAGTACTCAGAAAAAATACCTGATGTTGGTAGCACTTGCCACGTATAGCTAACTCCACTTGTGCATCGTGGCACGTGACCGTCAAATAAAGAGGAATTTGCACCAGCGGCGTAAAAATCAAACTCTGCACAATCGCCCGTGGTTCAAAAGATGACTAAAATCATGTATTGTAGATGGTTGAAGTGTCACCATTGTGAAGAAGCTTAATTATTGAAAGCTTCAGCGATTATGCTGCATGAACGCCAATTGAAGCTGTCGCAATTGTAAAAGTATGCAGGTTTTTGGAATTTTTCTACAATAACTCAGCGTAGCCATAAGTCGTGAGACTCGATGGAAAGCCGAGACGACTTGTTGCTTGCCACCTTGCTTGTGCCGCCTTGATTGTGCCACCTTGCTTGTGGGAAGGGCCACCAACAATGGCCAAGGCTCAAAATTGACTGTCAATTGGACTTGCCATGTGAAAATAATGTAATTTGTTTGAAGAAACAAACGTAGGCAGCGTGCAGTAGACAACGCGAGCCTACATAGGCTGTGTATGGCTTGCTCAAGCAGGTAGCAGCTGCGAGCTCTTGGAAACCCACTCCCTTCCCCAGGGTGCTACTGTCAAGCCCAAGAGGGCGCCGTTTCATGCACCATAGCTCCTCATCCAAAACGAGAAAGCATGCCCGATTTAGACAGTCCCTTGCTAAATTTAGTAAAAGCCTTACAAAGGCCACGGTTCTCACCTAAAGGCCCTATTTTTAGGGGCAAACTGTGACCACGCCTAGAGAGAGAGTGGAAGAGAGACTTCCTAGCTAACCTAAGATCTAATACCAGTGTAGGAACTAGGGGAAACTAGAATGAAGATCCTCCTCCCAACCTCCCTTTATATAGGCGGGCTCCTAGCCCCTTGCCCTAGACGGATCCCCTGTCCACACTGTCTAGTCCGACCCTTGGCCATAGTCCATGACCATCCTAGTTCTTAGGTTACAGGACCCTTGTCATGACACTTAAGACATGAATCTTTTATGCATAAAATTAGTCCACCAAAAAACTATCTAATTTTGACAACATACAATCATGCATAAGTGATGCACCATATTTGCACTTCACCCCTCTAGCACATAGAGGTAGTTTTCACCTAGAAATATGGAAAGCAATCATACACATGCACGTGAGGCATCCACGTACAACCGTGAGGTTCCATACATCATATGATATCATTCCATCTACATGAACGTGATGCAAAATATCTCCAACACTTAGGTCAACCATAAACCAAAACTTCACTTATCACATCGCTTTGCCCATATGATACTCATGCAACAAACGATAACACGAAAAGAAAGCCACTTTATCCATATCTGACTATTCGTCTTGGAGTGACTAACCATATACCCTCACATATGAAATAAACTCACCAAAAAAAACCATAAATCATATAGAAAGAGCTCGGTGAACTCACAATGTCATATGGTACTCCCCTGAGGTAGCCCCCCTACACGCGTAGGTAAACCCGGTTATGAAATAATTAATAACTCGCACTTTTGAACTGATATTGTAGACCTAAATACATTTATCATCAATTTTAATCCAGCTTTTTAGTTGGCTTCATGGGTTTTCTCATCCGATAAATCTATATAGTGGTTCTCCAAGGAGCCTGGGGTCCAAAAATTTGACTAAGTGCAATGGACAACAACAAGTTGTTTTGTGGCCATAACTCTTAGCTCGTGCGTGATTTTCACATGACACCCGAGGGAGAAATTTTTCTAATGCTGTGTTTTATCTCTGGTTTGAAGGGTTTGGACTAATTCGCAACGGTTTGTGAGATATGACCAAAATAGTGCACCTATCGCTTACATGACGTGAAACTAAAAGCGTTTTTTATGTACACATATGACCATAAACACATCGTGTGCATAAATCAATTTGCTAAAAATGATGAAATAAGCATGGAGCAACTTCATATATACTCAACAAGTACATACATGCACTCATATATAAAAAAGAAACCACCGAGAGGGTAGCTACTTAGAAATGACATAGAGGGGGAGAGGGAGAGATAGAGATGATGGCTATGGAGTTTAGAGCTTATCACCATGCTTTAGGATTGATTAGGGGATGTTGAAATGCTTCTTGCTTTGTCGCAAGAGAACATCGATGAGATCTATGTAGAGGTTTTCACCATGAAAGTCACCGGAGAGTGCATACACTGTGAAAAGAGAGAGGAGATAGTAAGCAAATAGATAGATAGATAGATAGATAGATAGATAGATAGAGAGAGAGAGAGAGAGAGAGAGAGAGAGAGAGAGAGAGAGAGAGAGAGAGAGAGATTTAATTATCGTCCACGGAGTTCAAATATGACCCATGGGACCAAAACAAAAGCATTACATGTGTTCTTTCGGGGTGAAGCGTTAGATACATATCAGTTAGGGACTGAGGGTCCAACAGGGGTAAAGGAAAAAGGGGAAGAAGGAAAGGATAGGAACGAGAAAAAACAGATACTAAGGGGGGTCATGTGGAAGGGGAGCTGGCTTGGGAGTTTGAAACTCATGAATGATGGCTTTACGGCCATGGTAGACTGCCCATTTACCTTGTTTACGAGCTTCATGCATATTTTTGAGCTCGCTTGCTTTACGCTTGAGTTGATTTGTAGTCAATTCCTTGGCAATCCAAAACTTTGTCCCCTTGAGGTGATAGGATTGACGTAGCAACCTCATCCCTTCTTCTTTGTTCTTGAAAGTGAGGATGCATTGGCCATGGGGCACACACCTATGTGTGTCGTTGATCGAAGAGATATTGTCGGGCTCGATGTTGACTGGTTGAAGAAAGTCATTGAGTTTGATGATGGATTCTTCGAGGGTATCCTCCTCAGTGCACCATGGCGAGGGGAGTCCTCCAATCCTAATCTTTAGGGCAAGAGATTCTTGTATCCGACAAATAGAGAAAGAGAGAGAGAGATTATTCTTCTTCTTATTCTTCCACGAATGAGTTTATGGATATGGTGATGAAGATTTGCACCACACCGTATAATAGGTATGTATTGCCTTGTGGTAGTAGACACAACCAACAACATTGAAAACTAAGCACTGCCTGCCAATTTATAGGGTATGTAGGAGGTTGGAGTGTTGCCCAAGCTCAGAACTAGCGCTACATTCTCTGCATGGATTAGTTGCTAGCTTTTGGGTACTTTGCTAAAACCATGGCATAACTTTTGATAGTCTCCCAATTTATAGTAAAACTGACTAATTTGATAGTATCAAGGCAACTAATAAACCGTTACTGGACTATGCCACAACTTGATGCTTGGATATAATTATGACTTTCTCGTACTGGCCCAGCGTATTTATTGTACCTCTTTTTATAAAAATAATTCTCGTAAAAATCTTCTTTAATCCCGTGTTTTCTCTGTGGTCATTTTTAAATCTGATGGAAACTAAAACAATATTTATATATTTAAAGTTATCTTAAAAAGCACGTTTTTTTTCAAAAACACTGAAAAGCTTAAAATAGATTAAAAAGAAATTAAAAAACTAAAATTGAACTTCGGATTCCTCTTATCCACCACTAGAATAAGAAAGCGGACTCGCTTTTCACTAAGAAGCACTAAAAATCATGAAAATCTCAAAATAGAGTGAAAAGCGCTCAAAAAACATATTTCTACAAAATTGAACCATAGATCTCCCAAAACTCGTAGCCCTACTTTCTGCAAAAAGGCACCGAAAGACATAAAAAGCATGAAAAAACTAAAAAAAGTGGATTTTTCCAGAATTGAATCAAACATCCGTGTGACCTACAACAACATGAAAACGACCCCACTTTTCACTTTAGAGCCTTGGAACAATTTCAGATAAGAATTCTACACCAAAATTTATAGGAAACATGCATTGGTAAAAAAAGATCCAAATTTTGGGGATCTTACATTGCTTGTATTCTTGGCCGTACTTATCAACAAAAATGATCTTGGTTTCTTTTTTTGTGTCATAAGAAAACAAGTACAAGACTTTTTACTTACTTAATTCATTCACATGGGATTCCATGCACTAGAAAGAGACGAACCTCTTATTTTTGTGCTTGTAAATCCCCATATTTTCATGAAGCGTAGCTATTCTTACCACTCCCTTGTCATGAATATAAAAGGCTCTAGGAAGATTGAGTTTAGGAGGTAGTTCTTGGGTCTCCATAACCATCTTTCCTTTTGTCACATTATCTCCATATTTTCCAATCCTTTATCCAATTGTTCTTCAATACAGGTGCACTGACAACCTCAAGCATCGGAATAAACTAAGGCTCCATGGGCATTTGTTCTATTCAAGAAGATTTTTGTGCATTTCGGTGTGGTCAATGGGTTTTGGGTGGTACTACCTCTTGTAGCCCTTTGAAGTGGGAAGCCCTCTAATTGCTGGTTAGCCATACAATGATATGATTTGTTGGAAGAGGTGTCAGTATCACTACCCTCTTCTATGATTGGTGCTAAGGGATATATCTTGGCTTGGTTCACACTCTCCTTAGTTGACACTAGACCCCCCTTAGTCAGAACCTATTATACCTTTTCTTAGAAGATGTCTACCCAATCTAGATTGTATCCCCAAACTCCACGGTACCTCATGTGGAGTTTGGTATTTAATATTTGATTTTACTTGCTGGTGCCAAACATTGGAGGTCCCTCTTTTACACTTATTTCACTTTAGTTATGAGTGGAGTATATCACTTATTGAATGACCCTCTTAGGGTGAGTTCTCACTATCCTATTTACAATGCAACCATAGTGGCTTATTGATAAAAGATCTAAAACGCTGGAGAGGGGGAAAGGGGAACACACCCAGCACACAACACAATGCCTCACTATAGCCCAGGGTATACACAGCGCCCCAATCCACTAGAGTTCACCTTCGAAACTCAAAACTACCCACAAACAAACCATTGATTTCACACAACCATACGCACATACGCCTTGCAATGCACCCGACAGACTCAATCACTCCGCTCCGCTCAATTCACAGCCTTCCGCACTCACACAGCCTCTCTCTACCTCTCTTTGAACGACCAACCTCAGGGGGCACACACGCAGACACACGCCCGAAAACACACGAACACAAGCAGAGAAGAGAAGGGGGAAGGGGGAACGATGCCTTGAAACAATAGGGAATACTCGTCTAGCATAGGCAATGTCATGTACAACCAACACACTACCTGCATAAACCTCGGCAACCAAAACAATGAGCTCCAAAAGACTTGGCAAAAACCTCCTACTTGGTCAAAAGACACTGGTCCAAAAGACCCTTACAAATGAACATAAGCACCCTTTTATAGGGGTGTGCCTAGAAATCTCAAAAAAGAAAAATGGTGGTGTGATTCCATGTCGTGCACTCCCTTTGGAGTCCCTTTTAGAAGTTTTATGCATTGCCAACACTTGGCTTAGTGTATTTTTGGAAACTTTTACATGGTGTGCACACTTTGGGCTTTGGTCCTTCCACCTTGGCCGGCCGGATTTCCTCCTTTGGTGCCTTTGCATTTCATTTGGCTCTGTCCACCTCTTTGCTCTCAGACATCCCTTCTCGCTCTCCTTGCATGCTGCTGCGCGGTCTCTCCCTTACACGAGGGGGGGAGGCAATAGCGACCTCGCTATTGCCCTCCCTCTCCTTCTCAAAACTTTGGAGCCCCTTGGGGGCCGTGGGACCCGCCTTTAGCAAGGTCCTGCCACATCATCACTAAATTCCACCACGCGGTCGCTTTGCGCCACCCAACCTCGCCGGCTACGCAGCTCAAAACCGCCGCATCACCGCCAGAGCAGCGCCCAACGCGCCCACTCCATAGCCGAGCAGACCACGGAGCTCCAAGAGCTCTCCACAACTTGTGATACCAATAGGAGGCATGCGCCCCATCCCATATAGCCCAAGATCAGCGGTTCCGCGCCCACATGTGGGATAATGGGCCGTCACGTGGCAGCGCCTGGGGTAGTCCCACTTGGAATGGCCTCCAAGGCCTTGCAAAACTTTAAAAAAACCTTTTATGAAAACACAACTTCTCCCCTCCTTGTATTGTCTGTCAACTGGCACCAGGTGATCCAATCACTGAGTCGTAAAGTGGTGCCGAGTCTCCACTTTGCCGGCTACAACCACCTTCTCTGTACCTGCACTTTAACTTCTTGGCATCCTCGAATCAAGGCTCTCAAAAATGGAAAAAACATCTGCAATCCAATCCAGTCAAATGCGCCCAACTTTTTGACTGCCATATCTTCTCGCTCCAGACTTCGTTTGGCGTGCAATCACTTTCTGCTAGCTCCATATGGTGTACACTCTGCTCTAGAACTTTGTTGAGGCTCAGAAGATGCCAGATGGCACGTACTCCAATGCGGCCAAGTGGGCTCAGACCCGGCCTTCGCAAAAACTTCAAATGATCATATCTTGCAAACCATGGCTCCAATCCACAATCCGAAAAGACGGGTAGGCTCCATGAATTGATCTCTACACATCCATACCCCAAGTTCCACTTGGACCACCTATCCCCAGCTATCCTGTCCGGCAAGAATCTGCAAACCACCAGAACTTCAACCTTCAATAACTTGGGATCCGTAGCTTGGTATGATGAGCCGTCTAGACCTGCTCCTTCATCACTTCAAGCTCTTCATTCCTGGGCTCCAAGGTTGCACTTTGCATATCTTTCACCTGCTACCCCAATTAGACCCTTGTGTAGCCTTCCTTGGCCTATAAGCCGCACCGTGCATACACTTCCACAGCTACCTGTTATCCCATGAACTTCCTAGCTGCACCATCCCTTTGCCATGCTTTTGCTTGCCTGTACACACCTGTCCATGCCATCTTTTAGAGTCGACATACTTTGGCTACACCAACGCTGTGAAAATATAAAATGGCCAAGGAATTTATTTATTGATGACGCTGTCGGGGGATTTGTGTTCGAAAGGTGAGCCGGGAAGGCGCAGGGCCTCTGGATGTGAGAGGTGTGTGGAAGAGAGTTGCACAAACACAATTAATGTAGACAAAGTTTAAAACTGACAACTTGAACACGATTCTGAAGCTTGATTACCCAAAGCGGATAATTAACTGTACCGCTGCTTAAATAATTACAACTCCTTACATGATTAGAGTGTCTTATGGAAGCTTGGATTAGGATTAGAGTGCTCAAAGCTTATGGCTTCCTCCCCTAATACAGCAGAGAACAAAAACTTGAATATCTCCTAATCGGTGCAGAATTAGCCTCTATGCGTGAGATGCAAAAATGCTCATTTTCACCAAAAACCTGTGTTACAAAAATTAGCCTCTGTTCCCATTTTCACCAAAAACCTGTGTTACAAAAATTTTACAGACTAGGACTTTTTCGGCCTCCCTCATGCGGAGATGTGAAGTCTCTCACACACGTTCCTTTTTACCACTGACCACATGTCTTCCTCTACCCAAGTTGCCTTATATGTCCTAAGAGCCCTTTCACATGTAAAACATTTTCTTCAAGAACAAAATCTGTACACTTTGGCCTTCATAACCACATAAAGCATACTCTCTGGATCTCCTTGCTTGTTTTCGAGCCCTGGTCACTGCTCAATAAATGTGTGAGCTTCAAATAGACTTTTTCTACTTCTCTTTACTCTTTTTTCATCGTGGAAGCAGAGCGGCATGACATCCACCCCCTCTGAACCTGAACAGCCTCCCATCTGTGCCAATTGCACTTAATCAGCTTCATTAAAATCATCATCAGACATATCATCTGATGTATACATAACATGATCCTCTAAAGGTGGATCTGAATGGGAATCTTCAAGAACAATCTGGCCTTCTTGCTTCTGAATAGCTTGAACTGTTTCCCTACAATAGGCACTTTGAGCATAGTGCCATCAAGTTCACATAATTGATATGCTACATTATCAAAAACATGTAGCACCACATATGGTCCAAACCACTATTTAACCATTTTCCGCATAGCAGTATATTGGTTGTCCAAGCTACTATCATAGACAAGTACCCAGTCATAGTCTTTGATAGAATGTGGTCATAATCTATGCTTTCCATCAAATTTTGCCTTATTCTTCAATATTTCTTCTTTAAGCTTCTCTTTAGCCTGCTCAATGTCCTCTTGACGCCTCTCAAGCTGGAGAATACATAGAGCAAATAAGTCTTCACTAGACATACCTTCTTCCCATGGCATTATGGTCCAAGTCATAACTGCTTCCTCTATAGGCATAATGTGTTTTTTCCCATGCATCAATTTGAATGGTATAAATCCTGTAACTGAACTGTGAGTAGTGCGATCGGCCCACAAAGAAAATGGCAAGAGTTTAGGCCAATCACCAATATGTCCTTCACATGCCTTTGCTAAAGCTTTAACAATAGGCAGATGTCCTCTTTCACTTTTCCCGTTACCTTCTGGATTTTATGCTGTGGTGAGGGCGATTTTAATGCCCATACAAGAAAAAAACTCTTGAGCTTCATCTGCATCCAATTCCCCTCTATCTGCAGTAATTTTGCCAACACATCCATACTTGGAGATAACATCTTCAAGCAAGAACTTGCATACTGAACTGGTAGCTTTGGTACGCAAAGCTCTACCTTCAACCTGGTTTGTAAGATCTTCCCTAGCAAGAACAATATATCTCATTTGCCACACTCCTACTGGCATTGTAATAAGATCCACCACCCACTTGTAGTGCATAGCCAGTGGATATGTGGGATGCAGTCCATCTCTATGTCGCTCATTAGACTAGTGTTAACATATTAAGCATGATTCCACAAATTGAACCACATCTTTATACATACCTCTCCACCAGTATCGGTCTTTAATCTTGACAAAGGTTTCCCAGACTCCTTTGTGTCCAGCCCATAGACTTTCATGAAACTCTTTAATCACCTGATGTTGGGTTGCTTTATCGCAAATAATTTGTTGTGGTACCCCTCCTGGGCACTTTGGTTGCTTCCATAAATGTCCGTCTTTGAGGAAATAGCCATAGACCTTTTTTCTGATCTTCTTGAATTCTTGATCATTCCATCCTTCTTGTCTAGTGAGAGTACTTAGATAGTGGCCAATCATAAGCCACTCTCCATCATAAAACTCTTCAGAAAAGACTTCAAAAACATAGCAATATTTCCACAATTGGCATGTAGATAAGAAGATGTGTAGAGCTTCAAGCCAACATCATCACTCGTGGTCAACATCTCTTCTTCATCTTCAAACCTGGCTCTTGATAACATATCTACAACAGGATTATCTCTACCTACAATATGACAAAATTCAGGGTTAAGAGACTTAATATAGACTATCCATCATAGCATGGCAATGTCCGGAGTAGAGAAAGTTGCAATCATCCCTATAAGTGGCAAGCAATCTGTCTCTACCACAACAGAAGCTCCAATAAGGTATTATTTATCAGTACGTAAAGCGGTAGCAACGCCCCAAAGTTCCCTCTTAACCTATGGATATCCTTGTTGACGAGCATTGAACACCTTAGCTCCAAATATCACTGCATACCTGTGCCCTTCAGCATCATCTTGACCTATAGCCCATCCAATACCTGTTGGGCTAGTGTCAACTGTTAAAATAACTGGCCTATTATATTTATAATCAATTTTCCTCAAGGTTGGAGCCTCAAGAAGCATCTTCTTTAATTTCTTAATAGCTTGTGTGTGAACTTCTTCCCAAGCAAACCTTTTACCTTTTTGTAGCAATTGATACAACACTTCTGCAACATGAGCAAAGTGTGGCAGCCAAATACGATAGAACACACACACACCTAAGAATTGACGAACCTCAATAACTGAAGAACATGTTTCCTTCATCTTTTGGATTGCTTCGACTTTTACTGGACTTGGCCTTCTTCCTTCAGAGCTGCACATATGTCCCACAATTAAGACCTCCTTAGCTCCAAAAGTTGATTTTTGACCTGAAAGTGTTAATTTAACTTCTTCAAGCCTCGATAATATAGCATCAAAGTCAGCAATATGCTGAGCAACAAACTGTGAGCACCCCCTCTGTTCTTTTGCTTCATCTTTTAAGCCTTCTTCACAGCCCTTAATTGGTAGATCATCAATGAAAGGCATAGTAACATGTGGGATAAAGTCCCTTAATACCTTATTCATGCCGTTCATCATATGAGCTACTGAATTAGTAACACCTTGTGGCAGAGTGCACATCCTTACCAAAACAAGAGGAGTACGCATTGTAGTAAGATCCCAGCTCTCCAAAGCTAACTGGAATTGATCATATCTTGAATAAAGATCACCCATGGAGTAAATAGATCTAGTTGTAAAGGCCTCAAAAAATTCATCCACAATTGGGCCAGTACCCACATTGCAGATTGTTACCTTGTTAACCGGTTGCATATCCTGAATGAACCTTAATGTACCATTTTTCTTCGGAACAGTAAACCATCAATTAGAATACAGAGCACATGAAGACTCCAAAATTCCCATTTGAATCTTTTCATTAAGCAAATTGATAAGCTTTGGCAAGTGCGGTTTAGGAACTGGAATAGGACGCAAGCTCCATGGCATGTGTGGAACAGTGAAAATAACCATTTGTGAAACAACACTCGGATCCACACACCCTATCTCACTTGGCTCAAAAGAGAAATATTTACCTTGTTTTTCGAGCATACCTTGAAAACATTTGATCTCCTCTTCATTGAGGAAACAGTCTTCACCAACCTTCAGCTGCTACTGTAGTGTCTCCTTAGTAAACTTATGCCCTATGTTCTTTGGATCTCTGAGTATAGGCTGTCGATAAGCCTCCTTGATCATCCCATCACTGCCTTCTGGCAGCGATGTAGCCACTGGCCTCACTTTCTTTGCAACAGTCTTGTATTTTGTCTCTACCTGCGCTTCAACCGTTTCACCTGAATCATCTTCAATATGCATAAGGGCTTCATATATATTTAACTCATCATACATGTCCATTGAATGGACCTTGACCACTTCAGTTCCACTTTGTAACTTATTGTGTCTGATCTCTTCAAGCTCTGACATAGTATCTACATAAGATACCCCTTGAAAGATTCCTGAAATCACATCATCGGATTCAAGCACATCACAACCCTTCAATTCACTTTGGATACCTAAAACATACTATTTTTCCCACTTTGGCAAATCGTTTAATTTTTTGAAAGAAACTGAACCTTCAGATGTTAACCCCAAAAACCCCGAAAAGAAAGCTTCTCTTTCCCCTCACTTGTACCACCATAGTCCCGCTTAATGGCACTTCGAGAAAATCCTGTGCAAACCTGTGTTCTCTAAACTCCTTGCGTATCTTCGGTATTGGATGATCACGTAGACTGTCCTTATTCCTAGCATGGTCAACACATATAGTCAAGAATTGCACTGCTTTCTTACCGTCACGGCTCCGAACCCTGGCATAGGCCGCGAGCCATCATCTAGCACTTTGGTTTCCATTCGCATAGCCGTAATGTATGGTTGCCCCAGAATTAAAGGATAAGAGGAATGCTCCTGTATAAAGAAATTTTGCTCATCACAGACATCCCCTACAATTACCTGAACATTGGCACATGCACCATAGAGGTCGCCTGGAAGCATATTGGCAGCTCGAATTTGCCAACCATGGTCCACATCAATAGGCAATTTCCCCTTTTTTTGCAAGCTTTTAGCCATTAAATTGATCTCCAAATTATGATCTATGAGTGCTAAGACCGGCTCTTTGAGGTTGCGAAGCTTTACAACAGTTTCGGTTGTTGCTCTTGCCCAATGAGTCCTTGAAAAGTGACTCCTTGGTATGCTTTCACTATCTTCATCTTCATTGAAATGAACATGCCTTACCTCAGGTACGGTTGGATTTGACACCACCACAGACCTCGACTCTTCTTCTTCTTCAAGATTCGCCAAATACTCTTCATAGTCGTTTAGAATTGCTTCAATGTGGCGCAATGTCTGGCTCTTTACCGACTTCGGCTCCTGTTCACTTGGTATCTCCCGCTTCCTTTTGATGTAAGTTTAATGCATTTTTACTCTCAAAAGCACACTTTTCCGTGATTTCAAATGCAATCAAGCACTTTAGCAAATAATTCAATGCTGAATAGCTCTAGATCAAAATCGGATCACTTACCTAAAGCTACTCCTACAAATCATATGGGGTTTTGCATCTATGAGTAGAAAAACGCTTCACTGCCACACACGGACTAGTAAATGCTTTTATATCCTCACAAATCACTCGACCACCAACAACTACTCTAATCCATAGATCCTAACTAAACCTATCTAGTCACAGACCCTTGGCAAGACACACGCTTCCTGGCTATCCACTTGATCGCGGAATATCCTCTTCCGGATCCACCTAAGAAAAACGCTTTCTTTAGCCGAAACTAAATCAAGCAACCATCACACGAGTGTTAGTAGGAAACCTACTTAGGTCCTTGTGTCCCCGTCAGCGACGCCAATGTTGCGGAAGCGACTCACACAACCATGAACTGCATGCAAACACTTCCTAGATCAACATAATGTCAATCGAGGAAATAGATGACACGATAGGCACACAGAGGAAATATCTTTAGCTTGTCAGACTAAGACCATCCTACACATACAACACTCTGGAAGGCCAACTAAACCACAATCAAGAACCTCACTGCTCTCAACTACACCACCTAGTCACATACACACATACGAAAGGTAACTCACCTAATCATGCCAGATTCGTACAAAACTTAAGGAACACCGTCCCCTCACTAGGATACACCTGTCCCTACGCTTCTACACTCTAAACCCGCCTGCGGAAAACGCGTAGGATAACAGAGCGAAATTTTGAAAGTGCACGAAACTGAAATTTTTGAGTACCTATGCGTAGCTTATGTCGCAACGATTTTATAGACTACTAGCACGGAGAAAACAGACATCGTTTGATACACTTACGGCCAAAAATAGCTCGTAGATGCGTCGGCGTGTGCGCTTCGTCTCGCGTGGAATGCTTGGCGTTGTCACGTAGCTCTTCTGGAGCCTACAACAATGGTGCAGTCGGATCTCCAATGTGTTGAGCGAGCCGGGCATAGCGAGAGGATAAATCTCACGCTCACTCTCTTTCTCTCTCACACATAGTAGACGGCAGCGCTCCAGTTTAGATTATCATTTAAGTCCCCCCCTCCCCCCCCTTTACAAAATGACCTAGGTACCTTATATACTAAGGCTACCTTAGGTTTAACCAAAAATGGGGTTGAAAGGGTCAAATGGATTTGTATTTACAATCTGGAAGTGCCATTGCACCCCAGCTTCTTAAACTAGAATAACTAGTCATTACAAATGACATTTATAGCCATAATCCGCAGCATTTCATAACTCGCAAAAGATAAGACTTTGGTATGAAACTTGAGTTATGTTGTGTTGTTGACCCAGCGGTCAACACTTAGTTAACCTTTCAGGGAATTTGCAAGCAACCAAACACAAAAAGGAGTGATAGACCAAAGTGTCAGAATCACAAATTTAAACTTGGAGTGGTTAGAGTACATCAAGGAGAGTCTACAATTAAAGTTTGGATTAATTTTGAGCAAAGAGACATCATACACGTTGGAGAGGGGGAATAGGGGAACACACCCGGCACAACACAAAGGCCTCTCTATAGCTTAGGGTATCCACAACACCCCTATCCTCTGAGAAAACACCTTCAAAAACACACTTCTCACTAACAGACCACCACATGCTCTTTTCTCAATTCTTACACACTCCACAAGTCCACCACACAACACAAACCTACCACCATGGTCTATCTCTACCCTACTTTGATTAAAAAAAGACATTTTACAGTGGGGGGGTCTTATATTTGGAAACTTCTCTCTAATTGGTCCATTTGGCATCCAAAATTGGCATTTTTTAGAAGGAGGAATCCTCCTTGCTTCCATCTGCTCTCTAATTGTTCTCTTTGGCTTGTGCTTGAGGGGGGGTGCACTAGCAATGTTTCTAGTACCCCTGGGCATTTTTATTATTTTATTTATTTATCCTTCATTTTCACCCTTTGGGAGGCTTACCCTTGCACTGCCCATTTGGCTTACCTTTGAATTTGCTCTTGCTTGGTCCTCTTTACTCGGCTAATTTGGAGCTTCTCTGGACCATCTTGCTCAGCTTTTCACTGCCTGCTTTGGCCACCCTTTGGGATTCCTCCCTTTCCCTTTCCCTTTCCCTTTCCCTTTCTCTCTACCCCCACTCTCAGGACTGCTTTGTCTCGCCTTTTGAACCCTTTCATTTCCCCACAACATGGGATTAATCCCCTATCTTGGCTTGCTCTTTGATTGCTTTGCCCATGCTAAATCCCCTCTCTCCTTGCCTTGGGACTCTCTCTCTGGCTCATCTTCTATGGGATTCATCCCCTATCTATTCTCAGGACCACTAGCAATATCGCTAGTGGTGCTCCTTCAAAAAACTTAGCGGGAATCGCTCGTGTGAACAGTGCCCCTAACGGGTGCTATGCCATGTCATCATCACATGCCACAATAGCCCCACCACGGTGTGCCGCCTTCCACTAACTCAGGGCATCATGGCTACCAACCAAAATCTCCACGGTGCACTGCCAGGCCCATGCACACTGCGCCCATCAGAGCACCCGCCATGGCCAAGCTCTCAAGGAGCTTGCTCTCCCTTTGGTGTTGATAACTATAAAGTGATCAAACCTTGGGTAATATGCCCCACACATTATCCTCCACCATGTCCATGTGGGATGATGTTGATGCCACGTGGCATCAGTTGGGCGCCCCCTCTTGGGGTGAGCTAGAAAAACTGTCAAAAGAATATTTTTTTCTCCCCCACTTCACAAGTGTGCTACATTTTTCTCCGGGGTCAGTTTTCCAAGCCACAAGGCCCGCTGGCCGAGACTCCGTTGTGCTAACATCCAACATGGGAAAGCTTCTTTGCCTTTGGTCTTCTTCGAGCTCGCTATCTGAAGCCGCAAAAACCCAACAAAATCACTCGTATACTCCACGTCTACAAAGCACCCCCAATTTTGACCTTCAATATCTCTTCCACCACTACTCCATTTGGCAAGCCCTCAAT
This sequence comes from Adiantum capillus-veneris, assembly GCF_014529385.1. NCBI lineage: Eukaryota > Viridiplantae > Streptophyta > Polypodiopsida > Polypodiales > Pteridaceae > Adiantum > Adiantum capillus-veneris. The sequence continues at coordinate 146,539,491 of NC_140936.1, read as the reverse complement.
TCTTTTTAAGTTTGCATGATGCATACCTCCCTCTATAACCCTGTAGAGGTCAAAAAAATGCCAGATAGCACGACTTTCCATGCGGTCAGGTGGGCACCAACCTGCCCCCCGACAAAACTTCAAATGGCCCTAACTTGCTATCTAGAGCTTTGATTAGCAATCCGAAAAGACAAGCATGCTCCATAATTTGAGTTCTACACATCTATCTACTAACATTCACTTGGGCCACCTGTGCTTAGCTGCCATGTCCTTCCCAGATCTGCTAAGCCTTCTTACTTCAAACTGTAGTATCTTCCAAATCGGGGCTCCGTTGGACGGGCCGTCTGGACCGGCTTTTAGAACACCAGGAACACTTCATCCCAGACCATTGACTTGGCACTTTGGAAACCTTGATCTTTCATCTTAAGTGGACCATCCTTGAGCTCTTCTTGGCCTAAAAATCCGCATTAAGCATGCATTCTTGTTGCCACTAGTCTGCCCAGGGATCTCACACCTGCTCTAGCCTTCTGCACTGCACCTTCTCCAGCCTTATCTTGGCATAGACCACTTTCGAGCTTGGACCAACTTTGGTTGCACTATCATTGCCCACCCCGTAGTTGAGCATTTATGCTCAACCACACAGAGGTTTATTGAACTAAAAAATTGCCACACCAAAACATACTCTATGTACACCACGAAACAACCTAACATATGTACAAAACCTGGCACCTGCTACCCGCCACCTTTGTTCATGCGGGTTGCCCAACCCCCTCCTTTACCTGCCATCATCCACCTGGGTCAAACACCTATCATTGGTCATCTTCGCTCACTAACAGCATCTTCCTGTAGTGTTGCACTCCCGCACACAACCAATTATCCATATAGCTTGCTCTCGGCGTACCTCCCTCGCTCCAGGTATCTACAAGCCAATTGTCCACCTCAAACAAGACATCATTGAGCATACCATCATGCTCATACACACCACCAATTTCAATGAACATATCTGAACCTGTCTCCCTATCATGTAGAACGACCTGTGAAGGGCACTGTGGTTGATACTCATACTCCACCACTCCGGTGACAATAACAAAATCCTTCCAGTAGCTTGCTTTAAACTTATCGACAAAAGCATCAAAATTTTCACTTACTTCTTGTCGTAGCCCCTTGATCTTTGCATCCGCTTCAATAGCCGACACCACTCTATGAAAATGGCATAGAAACTCACCTCAAAAACCAGCTGAATCCTACTTATCCATAGATTCTAAACCTTCAAACCATGCCTTTGCTTTACTTTGTAGCACCAATGGCACTATCTGCACCTTTTCTTCATCACTTTGCATCTGCAGTCATAGAATAAAAAGCTCAAAATCGGCAAGCCACTCATCCGCACCTTCATCACCATGGAAAATGGGACCAACATTCTGCCATATCTTGAATCCCAAACTCAACATCATGGAGCAATTAGTGTGCTCCTCAGTGGACGTACCTGAAGATGGAGAGGGGGAATGGGGGAACACACCTGGCACAACAACAAAGGTCTCTCTATAGCGTAGGCTATCCATAGCACCCTTATCCTCTCAGAAAACACCTTCAAAAACACACTTCTCACTAGTAGACCACCGCATGCTCTTTTCTCAATGCTTACACACTCCACAAGTCCACCACACAATGTACACCTACCACCACGATCAATATCTACCTTTGCACACTCACACAACCGCTCAATCTCACTCTCTCACACAAAACACTGTGAGTCCGACGGGGCACACACATCCACCCTGCCGACACTGTGGGGAAACACAAGAGCAGTAGAAAGAGAAGGTGAGAATGGGAAACGACAGTAAAACATGGCAATATTGGCTTGATTATTCTTCAAAAGGCATGTACAGAGCTTGCAATGCCAACACAATGGCCATTTTCAAGAGAAACTACAAAGGGATTTGACAGGAACACTCTTCTGCCAAAAAAATCCACTCTGCAGGCTTCAAACGGCACCAAAAAAGCCCCTACTTTGATTAAAGAAAGGCATTTTGGAAACTGATCTCTAATTGGTCCATTTGGCATCCCAAAATTGGCATTTTTTAAGGGGGAGCTGCCTTGCTTCCATCTGCTCTCTAACTGCTCTCTTTGGCTTGTGCTTGAGGGGGGGGTGCGGTGCACTAGCAATGTCGCTAGTTCCCCTTGGCATTTTTATTATTTTATTTATTTATCCTTCATTTTCACCCTTTGGGAGGCCTAGCCTTGCACTCCCCATTTGGTTTACCTTTGAATTTGCTCTTGAGGTGGGTGGAAAAACTCTCAAAAGAACATTTTTTTTCTCCCGCTTCACAAGCGTGCTACATTTTGCTCCAAGGTCGGTTTTCCAAGCCACAAGGCCTAGCCAAGACTCCGTTGTGCTGACATCCAACACAAGAAAGTTTCATTGTGTTTGCTCTTCTTCGAGCTCGCTATTTGAAGCCGAAAAAACCTGACAAAATTATCTGTATACTCCCTGTCTACAAAGCACCCCCATTTTGACCTTCAATATCTCTACCACCACTACTCCGTTTGGCGAGCCATCAATTCTTGGTGAGTCCGCATGATGCATACCTTCCTCTAGAACCCTGTATAGGTCAAAAAAATTGCCAGATGGAATGACTTCCCATGCGGTCAGGTGGACACCAACCCGGCCCCCGACAAAACTTTGATTGGCCATAACTTGCTATCCAGAGCTCTGATTAGCAATCCAAAAAGACAAGCATGCTCCATAATTTAAGCTCTTCACATCTATCTGTTGACGTTCAGTTGGGCCACCTATCCTCAGCTACCCTGTCCGTCCCAGATCTGTTGAACCGTCTGACTTCAAACTGTAGTATCTTCCACACCGAGGCTCCGTTTGATGGGCCATCTAGACCGGCTTCTAGAACATCTCAAACACTTCATCTGAGAGCACTGACTTGGCACTTTGGACACCTTGATGTTTCATCCTAACCGGACTATCTTTGAGTCCTTCTTAGCCTAGAAATCCGCATTAAGCATACATTTGTGTGACCACTAATGTGCCTAGGGATCTCACACCTGCTCTAGCCTTATACATTGCACCTGTCTCTTGCCTTAGCCTAGCATAAACCACTTTCCAACTTGGACCAACTTTGGCTGCATCAACATATAAAGACTCCAGGCACAGGTTGAGGCCAAGCAAGAACTTTGACTAGTCAAAGGACTTCCTTTTGACCTTAAATATCATTCCAAAAAAACATTTGGACACCTATAAGTGGACCAAAGCATGTTCTAGTATTGACACTATGAAATCACCAGAATTGATCTAGAAGAAGATTGAATGCAATAGAAGATTGTTTTGGCCATAGCTTGAGCTATTGGTATTGGATAAAGTTTTTTTTAAAAATCAAAACGAAGCTCCAAAGTAGCTCTACAAGGTTTAGTGTAACCCTTGAACAACAATCAAAGATCCTTTGGCTCATTCATTGCCGGTCATCATTCAAAAAAACATCATTTGAGGCCCCTAAATGCATCTAAAAGCTAGGGGTGTCTAAAAGTGACAATTTGAGAGAATTGTGAGGAAACAGTCACAATTTTAGACCTAGTTTTGACTTTTTCCTAACCAAAGCATTTGAACACATTGGAATAAGTCTTCTTACATCAAGCTAGAGTTGTTAAGAGGAGAAATCATGTCTACTTTAGCTTCAAACTCAACTTATACAACCTCCGGGATCCCAGCGATAGAGGAGCATCCACCCATAATGGATCTTCCAAACTTGCAGTTGATAAAGACCAACTGTTTTGAGAGATTCCGAATGGCCGATCATGAGAATGAAGGACTGTATAGATACATTGAAAACATTAAGGTCAACCTTTATAGGTGCTCACAACCATACCAAGAAGAGCTGACAGATTGCAAGCTCTTATATGTCTCCAGAGTCGACTATTAATGGAAATCTATAGTTGCTCACAAGCATGGATGAGAATACAGAGCTATAGAAAGCACAAATCCATAGACTGCACTAGAAATAGGTGGATATTTTATCAATTGAAGGACCATAGATACCTCCACCAAACATGAGAATTCCAAAGAGGGAACCATATGGAATCCCTCCTAGAGCAATAACGAGAGATAAAATGATCACAGAGATGGTAGACATGCCTCCTCAAGTGATTCTTCTTAATAAACCAATCTCCAACAGGACAACCAATCCCTTTAAAGAAGACCAATATACAATCAGGTATCAATCGGACCAGACAAGGAGAATGGAAATTCCAATCTATCCACCAATGAACATGGGACCAAATGCACCGCAATCATTGCATTCGGGGTTACATCAAGATGCCATATGAAGACCATATATCAATAGAGGTGGTTATCTGGTCATTCTAGGACCAAGTGCACCACCACTATTTCCATCATATCCGTATTTGAGTGAAGGTTGAGGGCCAACTATTAGACCAAATACAATAGGGTTTCCTTATGCAGAAAGAGTAAGAATCGAGAGAGATTTCCGAGTAGACCCATCTGTTGTGAGACACTCACGAGGATATGAACTAGATGAAATCAAAGAAGAACCTAGACATATCCTCGTGAGACCCTCACAAGGATATGAACTAGATGAAATCAAAGAAGAACCTAGACATAGTAGAATGCTTGAATAGAGTAGAGTTTGTGCACAAAAGAGATTGATTCAATTCATTGAAATGAGTAGCAATGAGCTCTTTATATAGGACTTGAGAGAGAATCTCATTTGGCATGATGGATGATATCATAAGGAGGTTAGGATCAGCTCAAGAACTCATGGTCCAGGGGGATTTTCTAGTCTTATAACTCTTCTAGAATGATTTCACTATGTTTAGGAAGACACCTCATGGGATATACTATGACTTGGGCTACGTTTGGCCATGCTACATGTGCCATAGGCCACCTAGCATGCCCAACAGACTGAGGGAAGTCTCATGGATACAAAACATCATACTTCCAAGGAAAGGTTCACAAAGAAGGTCGGGATCATAAGCCAAAGCGCATTCTCAACAACGTCCATGTAAACGACTTACACAAAAAATCGGATGAATATGAGAGTGGGCAGGTAAATAAAGTTTGTAGCATGAAGGGACTAAACTAAGTAGTGACATGCCTTGCACTACGAAGGCGGAGAGGGAGGGAGGTGCACAGAGGTTCTACTTGATGGCGTTATCTCTCTCCGCCCATATGCTCTCTCCCTCATTAACGTACGAGGAGGTACAGAGCAGGGGACGACAAATATTCAGATGTATGGGTTTTCTTTTTCTATGAGCCACTATACCTTAAAAGTTTCATCTTTATACTCATCACACTTGAAGTAACGGGAGTCACCTATGCTTCACTCTTAAAAATGTGATTTGGATCTCTTGAAATTTAGTCTCCTTGGAACACACTTAATGTAGAGTATGTCCAATATCAATAGGGCAAAGAATCTCTCGACTATTTTCAGGAAAGGGCTTCTCTCCAAAGACAATTGCCTTGTGAAGGCACATGGCTTTATGCAAGGATCAGAGTTGGCATGAGCGAAGACTACATATAAGATTTTTTATGAGGGGCTCTTGAAAAGAAATGGTGTGCTTGGCAATGCTTTGGTCAGCTTGCACACTATCAAAGCACAGAAATGTCTAGATAAGCTTCCTATCTCAAAAACTATCTTTTAAATTATGCTTAGATGTTGCCAAAACACACAGAACACATATGCATGTATAGATACATGACTAAACATGCATGTGAGAATTAACATTATTATATAAAAACTTACGCATATTCAGTAATGTTTAAGAGGATTCAAATCTCCACCTCAGTTGTGCCTCTGTATGGTAAAGCACTTCCATGTATTCAATATGTTTTTATTATTAACAAATGATGTGATGATTCATTCTCATTCAATTTTCTAAATAGAATGCTTTAAGAAAATTTCATTATTAACAAATGTGAGACTTTCATTAACAAATGTGATTATTCATTCTCATCCAATTTTCTAATTAGGGTGCTTGATGTTTCAAAAAGGCTCTCATTTTCTCCAAGATTTACAAGAATATAGTGCTAAAGCATCTTAAAGAGTAGGATAGAGGAGCCATGTTAGAGGCACTCAAGAAAAAAATCATAATTTGGGAGGGATCTTATAAATCTCATCATGTTTGTAATGTGAAAATCGCATCATGTTCCTTATAAAAAAAACAAATTATGTAGTACCAAGTTTGATATCTTTTTAATATCATTTACATGTTCAATTTAAGGAAATTCAATAAGTGAGGTTTTTTAGAGCTTAGAAACACTCAAGGCTCAGTAAGAGGACACTTTTCAACAAATCACAAGCTGACACATAAACAAGATTCTAAATATATTTCAAATTTTTGTCTCTAAATTGGGGGTCGTATGACTTTTGAAAGGCACGCGCCTCACAAATGGCTCCTTTGCCTTGGAGAGAGATGAGATTTCTAAGCAAGTTGCCAAATTGCATATTCATTTCGTTAGAAATTCCAAAGGATACAATAAAGAGACAATAAAGAGACAAACCCTTCCAAATAAGACATATGTCCCAACTTTGTATTTAGTAAGAGAGTAATGTGGCAGTCCTAGCACATATCCTAGTTTGTAGTATGAAATCCTGGTTGGGAATGAAAATTCTTGATTATAACTTTGCTTACCTTCAATATTCAAGGTTCAAATTTAGGATTTGTAGTTATAAGACCCAAGTATGTGTCCCCAATAAATATATTAAGTCTTTGGTGTAAACCCGAAGATTCACTATGTAGTTTTGTATGGTATCACGTGAGTGTAAAAAAGAGGGATTTTTAATAAAATACCATCAGCATATACAATAAAGGTGATCCCCACTTATTTTTTATATGTATATTGAGGAAAAGAGAGGGGGGGGGGCCGGGGGGGGGGGGGGGGGGGGGGGGGGGGGGTTGTTTTGTTTTGGTAATCCTCAAAACTTAAAAGTTTACTAAATACCTCTCATGTTTGACAAATGTTGTTTAATAGTTTCAATATTCTCTAGAACTTTTTCAAAAAATATAAATATCCCTTATCTTCAATTTTGCAATGATCTTGTTAGGCCATAATTTTTGCACTTACTCAATGGAAGATGGGACTTTTTCTCGCTGGTGAACACTCTACCCTTGTGTTGCACAATGCTATAAGAAAAAAGGGCAATGTGTTAGTTTTAGGAGGCTACAAATTTCACAGCTATAAGTATTGAGATTGTGCCAATGCAATATGGAAAAACAAAGGTTTAACATAATTCAACTTACAAATCCTATCTAGAGTCTGAGGTTTCCTTGAGGGGACATTCTACAAGCTCTCAATTTACCCTCAAGCTTTTTAAGTGTGCCTTCATATTTAATCCTGGCAATTGGGAAAGTTTCATGTGTGCCCTTTTTAGGGCTTGAAGAATTTTGAGCACCTCAAAGCTCTTTTGTGTAGTGTGGTTAAGTAATAAGCTCTTCTGTGTAGTGTGGTTGCAAGAAACGCTTGACTAATTAAGTTTGCTTCTGTTCGCTCACAAATCCCTACCATTGACAAACTTTGTAAAATTTTAGAGTGCATCCGCACCTCGCAGTGCCACCCCTACCAAGTTGATGTCATGAATGTTGCCCTCGCACCTCCACTCAACCATTTTTGGCAGAGTTAATACCCTACGCTAGCCCTCAACTCCTTCAAATGAGAACGCGGCAAAAAAAAACTACCCTCAGGTCTACAACCATGGAAGAACTTCCTTGATAGGATAGGCTTGCCCAAACAATGTGTGAGCGTCAAAATTTTAGAACCCTTTCCGCCAATGCAACCCGCTCATACTCTAGCCTCACACAATACAAGCTTGCTAGCCATGGCGTCTGTTGAAGCCCTCAAAGCCAAAAAGACCTCTGCTTACTTCTCCTTTTGCAAAGAACATAGAGAGATAACCAAAGCTCACCTTAAAGATTCTGGGCAATCTGTCTTGGTCCCTACGCTCGCCAAAGCCCTCAGCGAGCTATGGTGCTCTTTCAAATGAAAAGAAGCAGCGATATAAAGACCCCTCTTATCCCTGCATCTTAGGTGTGTCTCCCCCTCTACCTTCTCAGCAGTGGCGGAATTGATGCTCAAGCTTCCAAATTAGACCATGCTTGCACGAAGCAATCCCGTGTTAGGGGAAGTCCCAATGCAAATGGAGATAAAGAATGTGCAACACCAAGATGCTTCTCTTCGCAGGAGGAGGTGATTGAGCCTGCGAATGCCTAGGTTGAGGAACAGTGCATGGAAACATGTGAAATTGAAGATGTTCATGGCAATGAGAAAGACAAAGGTAATGGATTGGCAGAGAGTGGGGGGCTGGCCTTCCCTCTTTTCAGAGTGAAATGAATCATTAAGCTAGACAGGGGGGGTTGGTAGGCCTGAAACTACACCACACCTTTTGGTCCAATCCTTGAATGCCATGGAATAGCTACACCCCTTTCGGCATTTCTGCCACCGCCTTGTCTGAACCAAGGCTGAAAATTGAAGGCTTCACACGACTACCAAGACTTCTAGGCCTTCTAGTGAAGTATTTCTAGTCGGGGAAGGTTGCAGTACTAAAGCCCATGTAAAAATTTGGCGTTCATAGTGTGAAGGTATACCTTGAGGAGAAGCCTTCAAATTAGCTTAATCGGTTTTACAAAATTACAAATTAAAGTACTAACACTAAAGATTAAACCAAAGTTCATGGTAGAATTGATAGAATCATAGTGACTTTATAGGGGCACAAAAATTAAAATTGGTAGAATTAAACTTTAAACACTCAAAGTTCCCTACATCTAGTCAATAGTCAATTGTGATAACTTAGTACAATTTATCACCTGAGAAGCCATTGATTACCTAGTAGAAAATTCCATTCTCAAAGCTCTTTCGTGTCTGAATAGAAAGACTATGCAATAGTCATTTGTCTGTGGTTTTTTTTTAATGTATTAGGTGTCAATGCGCAAGTATGGAATCAATTTTCATTATGCTTTCATGTATATTTTGCTCAGTGGATTGACTAAATGTGTTTACAGTTTTGCAAAGTATAGCTCTCACCATAACGTTATTAGAAATCACAATTTTTGTATCAAATTTTTTTGTGTGAAGTTGCTTTTGACGATTTAGATTGAAACCTTTTTTTGCAAAGTCCGACCTTGTAGTTTAGATTGCACCATCAAAGGCCGCAAGAATCAACATCAATAGCAAGAAGCTCCTATTTATGGTAGAGAGCCAGAAAAAAGAGTAGAAGTTTTAAGGGCATCTCCTTGATCATGTTGTCAAGTGACAAGAGACAAAACGCCAAAACCTATTGGATAGTTCATGGGCTAGTCAAGTGATATATATTGATGCTTTGATTTGATTTGTATCCATGTTAATATCATAGCTACAAGGGAACTCCGCTTTGGGACTTATTGGATCGGAAACTCAGTTTCCAAGGTCCCCCATTTCTCATTTTTTCTTTGCCATTTCTTTGGGGAGTTTCAAATGTTTTATACAAATATACCTATATACAGCCATTTTGACACCATTCTAGTGAAATGAGCAAGCCATTTTTGTCTCTGATGGCCTTGTCGATCTCGTTTGTATTTCCCATTCTAGGTGATTATGGTTGATATTTCAAAGACATATCTACGGATGCATTTTTTCCAACTCTTTTCAATTATTGCATAGTGCTTGTATGTTGCTTTTTTGGAAGTTCTATGACAATGATGGAATTCTTAGTCAGGCATGTCAAGATTCAACATTTGCTTGGTGCTCTTTAGGTGTAATCTCTTTTATTTTGTGTGATCTATGTGTAGGATTTCTTCTAAGCAGCAGAAGTCTTTGATTGTAAAGCAGAGGTTGTTCTACTGGTATAGCAGGCTCCAAGACAAAGCTGATCTGTAAACTCGTGACATTGGCCATGTGTAGGTCTAAAAAAGGCCATTGAGAGTAGGATATGTGGACACTTGGCTGTATGTATGACCTTTTAACATATGTAATGATGTAGAAATATTCTCGTATGTCCTCATAAGCTATTCTATTGCATACATTTGGATAGGAATTAGCAAAAAAAGAAGTTTTGCTTTATCACTCTATTCCAATTGCTCATTTGTGGAAGCCTAGCAAGAAGGTGCAACACTTTGAGCCCCAACCAATACATGAGCACTTGAACCGATAGCAAGGCTTAGCATGTCTGTAGTGTAAGACCCAGGAGCTGCGTAATGAAGATTCTCCACCCAACCCCCCATTATATAGCCCTTGGCCACTGAATAGAATCTCCCTGTCTGCCTTTAGCAGTCGCGGCCTGGAGTCCTACTCGCTTGAGTTTACCCTTGGCATGACGTTACTCCCCCCTTGGAGAAGCGTTTTCGTCCTCGAAAACGTAAGTGGTAATGTCTTCGTAAGAACACTAATGTTTTCTTTATTGGCGTCTCATATGTGGGCCAGTTGTCCTTATAACCGATAATTGGTGCACTGAGGAGGTTCAATGAAACCAAGAGAAATATCTTGATTTTCAACATTGTCATATTTTTGCAACCACTTGTATCTAGCCAGTTTTCAGACTTTCTGAAGATATTGGAAAATGCAAGAAAACCGTGGTGCAACTTTCCATGAAGCTATGAGCCAGATTACCAACTCGCGTGAGTTTCTTGAAAAGCTCATAACTACTAAGAGATAGAACAGGGAGTGTCCTCATGGCAGTCTTCTAAACATTTTGGAACACACGGAACTACATGTTCACCCCTAATGAATGTTACATGCCAACATACTTATCAGCACACCTACTAAGTCCTTTACTTATGAAATTAATGAATTGGTATCCAACCCCACCACAACAGGTGTTCAAAGTTGAAAACCTAACCTAAGAAAATTCTAGAATAGGGAGAGAATCGCCCATTCATAATGTGTTGTGCTAATGCATGCGCTTAGCAAATCCTTTAGCAAAAAATACTTGCAAGCTGCCCATTCAACGTGGGATGAATAGCAGCAGTAAGAGTGAGGTATGGTTCCCCAACCATGTACATCCAGTCTTCCATGAGTGACAATAAACTATGACTCAACCATTGAGTCCATCCATATACTAGATATGGAATGGAGACTACCAACTAGGTTGAAAGTGGGTTGGAGTGGAGTAACCTCATAGAGTTTAGCCCATCCAACCACAGACGCCCATCCTGAGCCATAACCTTGGATGGTAGGGTGTAAACTCATAATAAATCTTCTAGAAAAGTTGCACTTGAAGTGCAAAACATTGCAAAAATAAGAAAGTGCATGAATTTGTAGGCTGCTCCGAACAAATTTGTGTTAAACACTAGGGCCCATAACACCTAGTGTGCATGCATTTAACACAAACAAATCCAAACCGCAATTCCATGACGAGACTTTCCACGGCACGTACGTGAAAGCCTTGCAACGAGAGTTGGATCATAACAGAATATGAAAGCTCATTCACACCTAGGTACCAACCATGACACATTCTCATGAACGTAGCATACTTGGCTATATGTAGAAACGACCCTCCGTTAATGTGGTTTCACAGCACTTGTAATCGTAACAAGACTGTACTTAGTACCCAATAACTTTTGGCCGCTAAAACTATACCTGATAAGGTGTGCTCCAAATGGTCTAATAAATAGATGCGACCAGCACGTAGGGACTTCGTCGCGACACATCATTAGGAATTAGGTGCCAGTGTCACTCCCAGAGACTCATATTCTCCACATGTGGAATATGTCTCAAAGAAGGACGTCAGCAAAAGTGACATCCATCAAGCACGAGATGTACTTGTGTGTGGAGGTAGTTGTAAACACTCTGCAACGTGAGTGAGAGGGATCCTCATTATCATTGCTCCACATTGGCTAAACCAAACTCGTTGAGTTCCTAGACCATGTTGTATCCCATGTGACAACATGTGCCAAACAAAACCATACCATGGAGGTCTGTAACTATTTCAACAAGAATCAAACCCATCACGATGTTGGGAAACAAGCAAGTTGGAACACTTATATAGCGATGTCACCCAAGAGCGTCAAAAGAGCCCTACAAGAACACCAAAAGCTTTGGGAAACCCCTTTGAAACACCACAAATCCAACAAGAGTAGTCCCCTTGGGAATTTACTGGTCATCGCCCACCCAAGAGACTTTTTCACAAAGAAGGAAGAAACTGTTTAGGCACGGAAATATGGACATTTCCTACCAATTCTCTTGAAAACAAAGATTTTCCCTTCATCAAAAAACACTTTAAAAGTCCCCCTTCAAAGTATACATCACCCGCAAGACGTATGTGTTTTCCACAACTCCACCTACATAGTTTTGCCCCAAAGCTGCCAAACAATGTAGGCTGCAGAGAACAGACCATAACCCCAAAACCCCAACTCCAAAAGACATGATTTTAAACTTCAAAAAATCTCTGCAAACTCTGCAACAAAAGTGCTGAAATCCTTCAAATCTAACCCACACACAACTATGTGCAAAATCAGCGCGAACAAGATGCTCTAGCAGGAAGACTAGGTGTAGAGAGAGCTAGTCGAGGGAAAAAAACTGCATCCAAAGGCATCAAGAAGCCAAAACGAGATCAAACCTGAAAAATTCTGAAGTTTTGCTAAATTTTTTTAACTTTGTACATGAGTTTAAGTTATGTACAAGTCTTACTTCAAAAAACTCACTCACGCGCAGTTACAGTAGCCCGACAACTGTCACTAGACTAGCAACTTGCAGTGCATGTACATGTGCTTGCAAAAGCAATCATAAAAGCACAAAATAACATGCCCAAATACTCTAATGAAAGTATATCTCAGGCCCATATGTACAATTTTTACCAAAAACGGGGTTCTCAAAATCCGCACAACAACGGTATGTTGAGGAACGAGGAAGAGAGAAAATAACACTATTTTCTCAAAGTGTTGTGCTCTTACATGATCTTGTAATTTAAAATGTTGTGCTCTTACACGACCTTGTCATATGGCTAAAGAGAAAGCTGGATGAAAGCCTTCAAGCTCAAATATCCCTTGCACAAAACTTAATCAAACGTTGTCATAATAACTAATATCTAATTCTCCTAAATGATTTCCTCATGTTAAACTGATCATTTAATTTGGGAAAGTGCCAGGGCAAGGTGTCATCTTCAAAAGAGCAAGGTGCAACAATGGGCTTAAAAGACCCTAAGGTTCAGCCTATTAAGACTTCCAAAATGCTAAGGTTCCAAAATTCAAAGGTTGTGTCCAATGGTCAAAAGCTTAGGAAATTGGATGCTTTGTGTGTGTCCCAAAAAGTCTTCGCAAACTCCTACATAGGAGGGCGCGAGCCCAAGAACTAGGGGATGAGACTCACAAGCTTCCTTTGTACACAAGGGAAAAGAGGGACACATGTCAGTTCCCTAGGACAGATGCCCACAAGGTGTACTCAAATCCTATTGGATGGCCTTGGAGGTGGACCAATGAGAATTAGGCTAGAATAAATCTAATTTAATTAGCTTAAAAACACTTAATAAAACAACCAGTAGGAATTAAGCTCTCTAGAAGACTATTGGACAGTCTCCTAAGGGGTCTAATGAGCATTCAACAGCCTAATGGCTTACCTCATTCCTATTGGCCAAGAGGCAAAGAGGTCCAATGAGAGTTTAGTTGCATCTATTAATTACCTAAAGCTCTCACAAAATGGGAAAGGGGGACACATGTCAGAAGACTATCACTTATGCTACTTAACTTTCGTTGGCTAAGCTGGTAGGGGTCCAATGAGGTGCTAGCAAGAGCAAATAGCAAGAGGGGTCGACCAAGAGAGAGAGAGAGAGAGGGGGCTGTTTTTTCAAAGGAAATTATCCACACATACTCACACAAGCTCATGTGTAGAGTAAGAAGACTCTCTCTCTTCTCAAGCTTTAATGGAAAGCTTATCACCTACTCCAAGCTTGTGAGAAGGGAGGCCTACACCCACAACTCTTGGCTTTGTGATGCAAATCCAACCAAGAGCCAAGCTTCAATGCATGCTCATCTCCTCTACCATGCTAATTACTACGATAAGGTATGATAATATGAGTAATTATGTGAGGAGTTGTACATCTTTCTCGTAAGACTACTCCTTCCTCTCAATCTACTCTCATACCCCGCTAGCTCTCACCATCTTCGAAGGTGTGTGAGGTCTTGGGTCTAAGACCATGAGGGATTGATGTTGTGTTTGATAAGTGTTTTTCTTAGTGCTTGAAGTTTCCATCTTCATTGCACTAGCTAGTATTGAAGGAACACAAAGAATTGTATTTTAAAATGTCTCTCTTGATGGGGAGAAACCATAATACAAAGCCTTTTGGAGGGGGGACCAGCTCCATGCAAAACCGATCCTTAACTGTTGTCAATTTCTTAATTTCTCTCTCTTTTGAAGTATTGTTCATGCTATCTAGCTAGGTGTTATACTTTTTGTTGCTCTCTCCACCCAAGCACTCTTGTTATTCTCATTAGGAATCTATTCTAATGAAATGATCACTATGTTCATGCTATTTTCCGCTACACACAAGTTACTAGGCCATTAAATGTTACATTGGTATCAAAGAACAAGGTTTCTCTTTTCTTGCTCAAGAAGGGAGGTCCTCAAGCTAGTTATAACTGGTTGGTATTATTAATTGCATGTGAGTTAGTAGAATAGGGATTTTTCAGCCTTGTAGTGCGCCTGCCTTTGTGCAGTTAACAAGGCATCACCATTGAGAGCTATGGTCTTAATAGTGGAGTCCTATGGGGCTTGCCTATGGATTAACCACTATTGAGCTATTAGAAGCTTGACAGGAGCCGGTGTTGTTTTGGCGTTGAACGACCCTCTCTTCTATTTCTTGCAATTAATGGTGACGAGCGGAGCCGATGCACGTGGATCCGGCCACGGTGAAGCGAACAGGGGGTAGCACCTAGCTTTGAGCAGCTAGGACGTGGACAATGGTGATTGGAAATAACACAAACTCTACACACCCACAGAGAGAGAGAGAGAGAGAGAGAGAGAGAGAGAGAGAGACGCAGATAGTGAGCCTAATAGTGCGTTCTCTAGAGGTGACTCATAGACACGGGGATTTCTGCTAGCGTGAGTGTGTGCGTGGCAACCATTGGAGTCAAGGTGTAGATATGGCTTCTTCACATAGTGCTCAATCCCACAAAGCTACACTAAATCCCCTATCTCTTGATACAAGTGTTGCCAATCCCTCCCACCAAAATGCTACCAAGTGATGACCCCCCCCCCCCCCCCCCCCCATAGTGATCTCTCATTGCCTTTTTATAGGTGCTGGCTCCTTTAGGTTATGGTAATCAGATTAGTTTTAGGTCCCTAATTAGGGGAGAGAAAGTAAGGCGGTGGGTCCTAGATGGTTGACCCTTGATTTGTCTTGGGGATTTTAAATATGAAAACTCCTAAGTGGGCCTTTGTGGCCATCACCTAGAGAGAGGTGATAATTTACAAATTGGGATTTTTTAAAATATTTGGTTTAAAATTGGGAAAAATGATGACAACCTACGGATTTCACTGAAAAGGGAATCGTGAATGAGATGACCGTGAATGGCGGGCTTAGCTGGTGCCTCGATGTAGCGCCTTTGTCATTTTTGGGGTCAACCGGGGCATGCCTTTGGCGTCTTTTCTTGTTTCGGTGTTGGCGACGCACGAGCTGGCCTCTTCTTCTTTTTGTTGAGGACGTTGATTCTTTGGTTTCTTTTTCTTTGATGTATGCGTATGGCGTGCGTGTGTGTTTTTGAATAGTGTGTGTGTGGGGTTGTGGGAGTGTGTGTAAGTGTGTGTGTTCGGCGGCAAGAGTGTGTGTGTGTGTGAATAATAGCATAATGAGATTTATATTTACATATATATATTTATTTATTTATTTAATGCTGCTCTACGCAAGGAAACACACACACACACACACACGCACACACACACAGAGAGAGAGAGAGAGAGAGAGAGAGAGAGAGAGAGAGAGAGAGAGAGAGAGAGAGAGACAAGAATGAGAGAGAGGGAGGGAGTGGGTACTGGGAGAGGGGAGGGGAGAGTGTGTGTGTGCGTATGTGTGTGTAAGGGGGTGTGTGTGTATTTAGAGAGAGAGAGAGAGAGAGAGAGAGAGAGACTCTGTTATGGCGGCGCCTGCACGGGCCTATGAGAGAGAGAGGGCGAGATGGTGAGCAAGCCAGGGGAGGGGAGTGTGAGTGTGTGTGTGTGTGGTGTGAATAAGAGAGAGAGAGAGAGAGAGAGAGAGAGAGAGAGAGAGAGAGAGAGAGAGAGAGAGAGAGAGAGAGAGAGAGAGAGAGAGCATTTGTGCATGCGGCTTTCTACACCGAGGGGAAGAGAGAGAGGGTGTGTGTGAGTGAGTGAGTGAGAGGGAGGGAAGCAAGAGAGGGGTGAGGTATGGGTGAATTAAGAGAGAGAGAGAGAGAGACATAGATAGAGAGAGATATTCTACTCCATGCGCCCGCGAGGCCACTTACACACACACACACAACAAATCGAGGGAGAGAGAGAGAGAGAGAGAGAGAGAGAGAGAGAGAGAGAGAGAGAGAGAGAGAGAGAGAGAGAGTGAGGAAGAGAGAGAGAGAGAGAGAGAGAGAGAGAGAGAGAGAGAGAGAGAGAGAGAGAGAGAGAGAGATATTGCAGGGTGGCCCGCCGGTGGGAGGAAAACAAGAGGGGAGAGAGGGAGGGGAGAGTGAGGTAGAGGGAGTGTGGACGAGAGGAAAGAGGGAGGGCTGAGGTATGGAGGCCCGCCGGTGGAGTATGGACAAGCGAGAGGTAAGAGAGAGAGAGAGAGAGAGGAAATAAATAAATGTGAAAGGGTGTGTGTGTGTATAAATAATGCAAGAGAGAGACTGACACTGGTTCATGCATGGTGGCCCGCAAGTGGAAGAAAGACAGCCACAACTTGGTTTATGTGTCCGCAGGGCTAGGTGATAGAGGAGCAAGGATAAGAGAGATGGTGGTGGATTGGCGGAGCCGAGCAAGAGACAGAGAGAGACTTTCGTCTTGTCGTGGTAATGGAGAGAGGTGTGGCCAAATTGGTGGCGGCCCACCGATGGTTAAGCATAGAGGGGGTGTTGAATGTTAAAAAAACATTTTTTTATCGTTTTTCTTGGTAATGTGCTGTCGCCTACTTGGGGTTGGTTCTTGCGGCCGTGGTTTTGAAAATCGGGGCTAATGATGGATAGTGACGGGCCATGGCCAGGGGTGCCGCCAGAGTTGGGCCGCATGGGCCATGGCGGAGGCAGGGAAAAGAGAGAGAGAGAATTTGTGGCTCACCGATTGACCGGGATTTGTCGAGCCTTCCGGTGGTATTGTCGTGCTTCACACAGAGGAACGATAAACCTTTTTTCGTTTTTTTCCTTGATTTTTGAAAATTGGATATCAATGGTATTTGAGCCACGGGTTTAGTAGCTTGAGTGCTTTTCCTAAAGGGGTAAAGAGGAGTAGAAACTAGGGCTTGAAGTGAAAAAGTACACCTAAAAGTGGTTAGAATGGCTGACAATAGTAAAGAGAGTGAAACTAATGTTGATAAGTTTGATTTTGCTAATGAGCAGGCTACTAATGTTGCCATGATGCTTGTTAACTATCTTGTTTATAGGCTTCAACAAGCCATGGACAATCCATCCCTCCAAAGTGAAGTGCAACGGCAGCTTCGTGCTTATGGGATTCTCCAAGCTCCTCACCATGACAAGAGAGCACCTAGGAAGCCTCCTTGCGAGACTTTCAAAAGAGGCCTCTCTCCGATTCGAGAAGAAGAAAAGGATCCATATGAAGGGCTCAGAAATTTTCACCTTGATGATGCATTTCCTTCCCAAAGGAGAATTCAAGAGCCCACACCGAAGGAATGAGAAAGAAGTGAGTCTCCTACCAACTGGATGGAGATGGCTCCACGAAGGCGGCGGACTAAACGCTCTCCATCACCTCCAAAATAAAGAAGACCATCGCATACTTCTCCACACCATACTTCAAAGAGGGATGACAAAAAGCAAGAGAAGAAAAAGGTGAGAAAGAGGACACCCTCTTCTCCATCTTCTTCATCCTCTTCCTCTTATGAAAGTGATGGTGAAAACAAAGAAGATCAAGGAAAGAAAAAGGTGAGAAAGAGGTCATCCTCTTCTCCATCTTCATCAAATTCTTCATCTTCTGAAGAAAGTGATGGTGCAACCTTTGAACCATCAAAAAGAAGAGGCCATAGGAAATCCTATGCCGCATGGAAGAGGGCGTCCAAGCTCAAGAAGTTCAAAGAGGGAGGGAAGAGCATCTCTTTCCTTACCTACGATGGCACCTTTGGTGCTACGGACAAAGTCTTGGTCTTTATCCAACAGTTCGATGCGTCGTTTGGAGATGAGGGCTTCACGGAGTCCTCTAAGCTACACCATGTAGCTATGCACTTGCAAAAGTCCACCAGACAATGGTGGTCTAGCCTACGGGCCAATGGTGAAGCTCCACGAACATGGAAAGATATAAGAGCTTCCATTATGGAGCAGCTTTTGGCCACCGATGCCAAAGACAAAGTACTCACCAAATGGAGAAGCTTGAAGCTCTCTCCCTATGAATCCATTCACAAATATATAGACAAGTTTTGGGACCTACAAATCAAAGCCACTGTCTTCAAAAAGTTGGATTTTGGAGAGCAAAAGCTACAATTTTGTGCAGGGTTAATTGAAGAAATGGCGGAGTATGTCAACTCCCAAAGGCCACGCACCATATCAGCGGTTATACTATGGTGACTTCTCAAATCGATTGCCAAACGGGGGCTAAAAGAAATTTTAAGCCCATAGAAAACAAGGGTTCCAACCAGCCTAGGGGGAAGGACAATGTCCAAAAGTCTCCTAAGGGAAACTCCAACAAAGCTAAAGAGAAGGGAGTTTACAAAGGCAAACATAAACTCTCTCCTAAAGAGCTTGAGCATTATCGCATGGATAACTGTTGTTTCAAGTGAGGCGAGCAAGGGCATGCATACCGCGCTTGTCCCCAAAAGAACACCCGCCATGAACCTCCTAGAGCTACCTTGGTCGAAATCCAAGAGGAGGAAACTCACCACAAAGGATCTCTTCTATGCCATGCTTGGGGAAAGGTGAGAGAAAATGATGCTTTTATTCTTTTTCACCCTGATTCTACTCACAATTTCATATCCACAGAGTTGGCCACCAAGCTAGGCATACAAGCTTACAAGATGGGAGATGTCCTAACCGCAGACGGTGCTTTCAAGGGGAAAGAAGCTTCAGTCACTCCCTTGATCGAGAAATTGAGGCTTCAGGTCCAAAGCTATGTGGACAAAGAGGACTTCTTTCTCTCTCCTCTCAAGCATGAGGATGTAATCCTAGGGGCACCATGGTTTGATCGCATGGCTGCCAATGTTAAATTCCCTGAAAGAAGAATCTACTTTAGGTTCAGGCAAAAAGATATGTACATAGATGCCAAGCAAATGGGTAACATCATACCCATTGTACATGCACAAGCTTTCAATAAAGAGCTCTATTTCCATGTACATGATTTTTGTTAAAGATTCTCAAAATGAACCTAATGTTTTAACAAAAGAAAATGAACACACTCACAATGAATTAGAGTTATCCAATTTTCTCAAGGGGTTTCAAGATGTCTTTATTTGACAACATCCCTTGTGAGCTACCTCCTAAACGAGGCAATGATGACCATGCAATTGAACTTCTTCTAGGAAGTTCACTGCCTAACAAACCTCCTTATAGAGTTTCTCAAGCTCAACAAGAGGAGATTATGTGGCAAGTGCATGTGTTAGTTGAGAAGGGCATGGTTAGGCCTAGCTCATATCCATTTTGTTCTCCTGTGCTACTAGTGCAAAACAAAGACGACACATATCGTATGTGTGTTGACTGTAGAGCACTAAATAGGATCACTATCAAGAATAGGTTTCCCGTTCATGGGTAGAAGACCTATTTGATAAGCTACAAGGTTCCACCTACTTCATTAGGATTGACCTAAAAGGTGGCTATCATCAAATAAGGATAGTTGATCAAGACATTGTAAAGACCGCATTTTGCACTATGTTTGGTCTTTACGAATACACTGTCATGCCTTTTGGCTTGACCAATGCACCAGCCACATTCAACCTCTTGATGGAGAAGCTATTCAGGCCTCACCAAACCTTTACTGGAGTGTTCTTTGATGATATCATTATCTACTCTAATTCATTAGACGAACACAAGAAACACCTCCACGTAATATTTCAAGTTTTAAGAGAGAATAAACTTTATGTTAATTGAAAGAAAAGCAAATTTTCCTTAGAAGAGATTCGGTATTTAGGTCACATTATCTCTCAGGATGGCATTCAAGTGGATCCATCAAAGTTAGAGGTAATAAAAGGATGGCCTAAACCAAGGAATCTTCATGAACTAAGAAGCTTTATAGGTATGTGTGCATACTATAGACGCTTCATAGAAAAGTTCTCACTAATAGGAGGACCATTACAGGACCTAACAAAAACAAATGTTAGGTAAAAACATGGTATGCCAAGGAGAACAATGCTTTCAAAAAGCTTAAAGAAAAGCTTACCTCTCAACTTGTGCTTACACTAACGGATCTCTCAAAGCCATTTGAGGTCCAATGTGATTCTTGTGGTGATTGCCTTGTAGCTTTTTTGCTCCAAGAAGGGCACGCCATAGGCTATGAAAGTCGAAGGCTCGACCCTGTTGAGCAAGCTCTAGGCATATATGAAAAGGAACTCCTCCCAGCTCTACATGCCTTAGAATCGTGGAAGCACTATTTATTAGGGACTCCTTTCATTTTGTGAATGGATCACCAAAGTCTTAAGTACTTCATGGCGCAGACCAAGCTCTCTGACAAACAAATGAGGTGGGCAAACTTTCTTTCGCAATTTCATTTTCATATTAATCACATGATTGGCAAGCATAATCAAGTAGCCGACGCACTCTCAAAACGACCGAGAGTGAATGCGGTTTCCACAACAACTCACAATGATCTATCTTCTATGATAGATGAGTATGCTTTAGATCCTGATTTTAGAGATGTGATTTCAGCCCTTGCACCAGGGAAAAAAGAGGAACATTTACTTTACAAGATGGTTATCTTCTCTATGGAAATAGACTATGCGTTACTAGCTCACTACGTGCGAAAGTAATGTATGAATTGTTGGGATTGCCTATGGTGGATGCCGCCTTTGGGGTGCCATGGCTAGGAGAAGGTGCAACAGAAACGAGAAAAAGAGAGAGAGAGAGAGAGAGAGAGAGAGAGAGAGAGAGAGAGAGAGAGAGAGAGAGAGAGAGAGAGAGAGAGAGAGAGAGACTTGATGGCATGAAAAGAGAAAGTACACGCTATATATTTGATTATTCATTTGTGTATAAACACCTTACATATAAAGGCAAAAAATGCCATGCACCACTTGGCTTGCCACTGAACCTACACTGCATGCTACAAGGGACTGTGCCCACAGGCTAAGACACCATTACCGGGCTTGCATACCCAACAAACCCCCCCTCAAGCTCAAACCACTAACAATGGACTTGAGACAGACAGACCATGGCAGAGTTCATTCACCTGAAACCATGAGTAGAAGCCCCCCCCCCCCCCCCCCCCCCCCCCCCCCCTTGACAATAACATAGGTGTGTGAGTGTACTTCCCTCAAACAACCATCAGTGTGAGACATACTAAAACCCGACCAAAAATAAAGGGTGGTCTTTACCATTATATTTTTATGGAAGTGTCTATAACCCATACAAAAGTTTGGCATGACAATAAGTGACAATAGATAAAATCATAACAGACCTATGACGACATGACAAAACATGACTTTTAGCTAGAATAATTAAACTCAAAAGCAGTTGAAGAATACGTCCATAAAATTGAGTTGAAAGAAACCAATCCGAACTTGCTTTTGTTGCTTTGATTTTGGAGTCGCACTTTTTCTTTTCTTCGGCATCAACATGAAGCGAGAAGCTTTGCAAACAATTGTCTTTGCAGTACTTTGATACTCTTTGTTGTTTATGAGCATCATCAAAAGCACCGCACATTTCCTTGGTTATCTTCTTCACAGCTGCCAATCAACACTTTACTAGGCTGCACCTTGAACGACCAACTTCACTACTAAAAAGGGAAAAAGTTTGTTGTGTCGGAAGCAACAAGCAACGGCTAAAAAAAGAAGTGCCGGATCTCTCAGAAGTAACTTTGATGATGATTGAATACCAATTGATGGGTTTGTAGTGTCTATTAGCATTGACAAGCACCGTACTACAGGGTCGAGGATACCCGAGGGTTGGAATACCCGCTGGCTTAGGGACAAGACCAAATTGGGTGGCCAAGTGTAAATTTAAAACTTTATGTATGAAAAGGCAAGCCCAAAAAACGATTATGGCGAGCTCTCCATTGCCTGCCTGTGCTAATGGCGTTTCCTTGTGCAGAGCCTGTAGAGGCCAAACCGATAGGTGATGCAGTGTCGAAGTTACGCTCCTAGGCAAAGGCAAACACAGTGCGGGTGGCTACGCTTGGTTTGCTGTAGGTGAACAATACTACTCTCTCCTCTACTGACGGTGGTTCTCGCGTGTTGAATCAAGCTGAGGCTTCTAAGGTCGTCTAGCTCTGATACCATATGTTGGGGTTGCCTATGGTGGATGCCGCCTTTGGGGTGCCATGGCTAGGAGAAGATGCTGCAGAAACGAGAGAGAGAGAGAGAGAGTACACGCTATATTTGATTATTCATTTATGTATAAACACCTTACATATAAAGGAAAAAATTGCAATGCACCACTTGACTTGCCACTGAACCTACACTGCATGCTACAAGGGACTGTGCCCACAAGCTAAGACACCATTACCGGGCTTGCATACCCAACATGAATCTCATGCTCCTCCTTATGCGGGGTATAGAGGGATTCAGTCTACCCTAAAGGGGATTGAAACATATTTCTATTGGCCTATCATGAAAGCAAACATACAAGAGTATGTTTCGAAATGTGTGGTATGCCAAAAGGCAAAGTTTGATAAAGGTAAGCAACCTAGATTGCTTCAAACTTTGTCAATCCCTAATTCACCATGGAAGAGCATATCCATGGATTTTATCTTTGGATTGCCTAAGTCTATCCATGGGAATACGGGAATATGGATGATAGTAGACAGGTTCAGTAAACAAGCTCATTTTATACCTGTCAAAAAGACTATCAAAGCCCATCAAATGGAAACCCTCTTTATTTCACAATCTTCAAGTACCATGGCTTTCCAATGTCCATAGTGTCGGATAGAGATCCTAGAATGACCAGTAATTTCTGGAATGGTCTCTTTGAGAATTTATGGACAAGGCTAAACTTCTCTTCGACCTATCACCCGCAAACGAGTGGCCAAAGTGAAATAGCTAACCTAACAATTCTCAATCTACTAAAAGACTATGTAACGGAAGTGGATCAAAGATCCCAATGGGAGAAATACTTACCCTTAGTGGAGTATGCCTACAATAACACTGTACATACTTCCACGGGAAAATCACCTTTCGAGGCAATTGAGGGAAGATAAAAAAGTCCCCTTCTACTTAAGGTACACGGGAAGATCTTTACTGTAGATGAGTATAGCCGAGACCTATAAGAATCTTTCCAAAAGATTAAGGATGCTATCTCTATCTCACACCAAAGCCAAAAGGCTACTACTGATAAGCACAGAAGATCCCAAACCTTTAAAGAAAATGATTGGGTCTTACTCAAATTTCCCAAGGCTCAATTAAGGCACATGACGGGCAAGAATCCTACGGGACACCAAAAGTACTATGCTATGTTAGCCAAAAGGTACTATGGTCCCTTCCAAATTCTTAGGTTAATCAATGAGATGGCCTATCAACTCAAGTTTCCCAGCCATTGGCTCATACACAATAATTTTCATGTGAGCCTATTAAAGCCTTACAAATGAGAGCCACCTCAAGAACCAACTATTGAAGACCCACCGGAGATTGAGAACCAAGAATAGGTGTTGCAGCCCGAGTCCATCCTCTGACATGAAGACAAGGTACTAAGAGGCGGTAAGACTATCCGACGATATCTTATTAAGTTTAGGAATTATCATTTTGAAGATGCTAGATGGATGCAAGGCATACAATTAAAGGATAAACTAAACCTTGTCAATGCTTACAATGCTTCCCAAGAGTAATCAACCGTACAAATGTTAAAAATGAACAAATTTTTTATCTTATAAGACTCTCTTTTTCTTTATTGTGCAGAAAAATAAAGAAGTATGCATGCTTAGATCAAGTTTGCAAAGACGACGTCTCCCAAACACCAAGTAGAGCTTGTCACTCTACTATGGAAGATTGATAGGACTAATGTGCAGACATACTTGCGGCAGCTTAGGCTCTCAAGCGCCAAATGGACTAGTCATCCATTTTGGAACGATGTAGTAGGGTAACAAGGGATCCTCTACCAGCTAGAAAAAGGACTAATGAATATGCTTTATCTTCTCTACCCCATAGTCGAGGACGACTATGATTTCAAGAGAGAGGTAATGTCATAATAACTAATATCTAATTCTCCTAAATGATTTTCTCATGTTAAACTGATCATTTAATATGGGGAAGTGCCAGGGGAGAAAAAGATAGAATATTGGTTAAGTTGGCATACCGGCCATAGTAGGGATCCACAGGAGGGAAAATAGGGTCCTCAAAATTCAAAGGGTCCCAAAATTCAAAGGTTGTGTGTGTCCCAAAAAGTCTTCACAAACTCCTACATAGGAGGGGGGAGAGCCCAAGAAGTAGGGGATGAGAGAGAAACACACACACACACTCACAAGCTTCCTTTGTACACAAGGGGAAAGAGGGACACATGTCATCTCCCTATGCCAAATGCCCACAAGGTGTACTCAAATCCTATTGGATGACCTTGGAGGTGGACCAATGAGAATTAGGCTAGAGTAAATCTAGTTTAATTAATTTAAAAGCACTTAATAAAAGGACCAATATGAATTATCTCTCTAGAAGACTATTGGATAGTCTCCCAAGGGGTCCAATGAGCATTCAACAGCCCAATGGCTTGCCTCATTCCTATTGGCAAGGAGGAAAAGGGGTCCAATGAGAGTTTAGATGCATTTATTAATTACCTAAATCTCTCACAAAAGGGGAAAGGGGGACACATGTCAGAAGACTATCACTGATGCTACTTAACTTTTATTGGCTAAGCTGGGAGAGGTCCAATGAGGTGCTAGTAAGAGCAAACAGCAAGAGGGGTCAACCAAGAGAGAGAGAGGGGAGGGTGATTTTTCAAAGGAAATTATCCACACACACTCAAACAAGCTCATGTGTAAATTAAGAAGACTCTCTCTCTTCTCAAGCTTTAATGGAAAGCTTATCACCTACTCCAAGCTTGTGAGACAGGAGGCCTACACCAACAACACTTGGCTTTGTGATGAAAATCCAACCAAGATCCAAGATTCAATGCATGCTCATCTCCTCTACCATGCTAATTACTAAGCTAAGCTATGCTAATATGAGTGATTATGTGAGGAGATGTACATCCTTCTCGTAACTCTCGTAAGACTACTCCTTCCTCTCAATCTACTCTTATACCCCGCTAGCTCTCACCATCTTCGAAGGTGTGTGAGGTCTTGGGTCTGTGACCGTGAGGGAATTGATGTTCAGTTTGATAAGTGTTTTTCTTAGTGCTTGAAGTTTTTATCTTCATTGCACTAGCTAGTATTGAAGGAACACAAAGAATTGTATTGTAAAATATCTCTCTTGATGAGACAAACCCCAATACAAAGCCTTTTGGAGGGGGGACCGGCTCCATGCAAATACAGCCCTCAACTGTTGTCAATTTCTTAATTTCTCTCTCTTTTGAAGTATCGTTCATGTTATCTAACTAGGTGTTACACTTTTTGTTGCTCTCTCCGCCCAAGCACTCTTGTTATTGTCATTAGGAATCTATTCTAATGAAATGCTCACTATGTTCATGCTATTTTCCGCTACATACAAGTTTTTAGGCCATTAAATGTTACAAACGTAATTCGAAAGGAAAAGAAACCAGAAAAATCCATATACTTACAATGAGGTGAAAATCCATATACTTACAATGAGGTGAAAATTACCTGATACTTTCCCGGAAGTCAGGTATATCCCTCAACCTGTAAGCGTACCAAATCAAAATTTCTTTGACCTGCTAATCATGAAAATGAGAGATTAGTGAAGATAAAGAAATGAAACTTGTAATCGTGGGTGTTGCCGTGGAAATCCAAACCCCTGGGTATAGCTTGTAAAACCAACCCCCTTGGTGAAAGGTTGGAAAGAACCTTTTGACTATCCCTTGGCAGATAGTGTTTCTTGAAAAACAAAGTGTGAAGGTGTCCAAAAATGACCATCAACATGTAATGTGTGATTTAGTAATCACATATGGGGTCATACCACAAAATTATGCTCTTATATGCACGCCTAGTGCTATAGAGAACGGGAGATCCACACAGGTTAGAACCCCTAGCTCTTACAGATTGGCCTATGTAAGTGTAAGTTCATCAAAAACTCAACTCAATCGTCGCACCAAAACATGTAGTGCTTACAAAATACCCAAAAACATATGTAATGGCAAGACTCTTGCTTGGCCATGAACATTGATGGGGAGTCCACTAGGTAGATATGTTCAAGCTGGAAAGCAATCACCCAAGGAATGCCAACAGTTGGGTCTTACCCTATATCTGACAATGATTCTTAGCCAGTGTGTGTGACTCCTAGACCTTTGGCAACTAGTGTTCAATCAACAAACCGATGAAGACTAACTTGGATTGCGGCTTGTCCAAGTTCTAGTTGAGAGTGAGAGCACCTTGGCTTAGGTTGACTCAACAACAAACATGTTAATTATTTCTTGAGAGAAATAAGAAAGAAAGAGAAGGAGAGCATACGGGGCTGAGAAAATTTTCTTAAGTTTCTAGAGTGTGTACTCAATCTTTGTGCTCTTACGCATCTTATGCCTGACTTGCAGCTTATCCTATAAGCATTCCAAAACTTTTTGGTATGACTCTCTCATATCGAGAGAGGTAACAGAAAAACAAAAAGCACATCCTGACCCACATACCTTGCAGGGGTCATCATTGTACGAAAATGACGTAAATATGACACTTTTTCGATGAATTAAGTACTAAACTTAGGTTCCTTTTAATGTTGGTGTGTGTTGACAACAACCAAAAAGCACATTCAACAATCCATTACTTATCTTGTTCGTGAGAGAGTTACTAGTGTGATAGCGGGAGCGTAATTCATGAAGTGATAGAATTGAATCCACCTCGCTAGAATGCCTTGCATGCAGAATGGTAAGCCCTTGGCTACAATGATGGACTCAAATGTAACAACCAAAACCATAAGTGCCTTGCACAATCTAGATTGGTAGGGATGTTGTGTAATGGAAATGGCCTATGAACTTTGAGAATAGAGTAATTAAGATAATTAGAGTGAGAATTTTTGTGAGAATATGGAGGGTGAACTTAATTGATGGTAGCAATATAAAAATAGTACGTAACTAACTTGGCATGAACAATACTTGTGCAAGGGAGAGAGTATTAGAGAACATGACAATATATGAGGACTGGATTTACTTGGAGCCGGTCCCCCTCCAAAAAGCGTTTGTATTATAGATTCTCCCATCAAGAGAGACTGTGTTACAATACAATCTGTGTTCTTTGTGACCTTGGTGATGCTATGAAGATGGAAATCTTCATGCATCACGAGCTTAACATAAAATTTGCAAAAAGAATTAACTATCATAAGCCTCAGTCCCAAGGACTCAAACATCTTCGAAGGTGGAGAGAGCTGGCGGGGAATGAGGGTAGGGAAGAGGAAGAAGAAACATTACACAGGAGAAAGAAATAGTTCCTCACTTATCATCACTCTTCTTGCTTAGCATAGCATAATAGCATAGTAATGAAGATGAAGAAGATGGCAAGCTTAAGCATTGAAGCATGGCTCCTGGTTGGATTTGCATTCCATAGCCAAGAGTGTTGGTGTAGGCTTTCCACTTCTCAACAAACTTGGAGAAGGAGATGGAGCTCTTGCATTTTGCACTCCACACAATGTGAGAGTGTGTGTGTGTTTGTGGGAGAGTATACCCCCCCTCTCATGCTTGGTCCACCTCTATCTCTCTCTCTCTCATATTATTTTATTATTTCCTTTGGACATGTGTCCTATTTTTCCTCTTTGAGAGAAAGAACTTAATTGTTTATTTTTATGTATCTAAATTCTCATTGGACCCTTTAAAACCTATCAAATAGCATTCAAACACATCATAAGGGCCACATGTGGAGGATGATTTGAACATGTGTCTTTTATGCTTATTAAGTCATTTGGTTGAATGGAATACTTCAAGGACTTACTCAATCACGCATGGCACGTTCATGTCTCTTGAGAGTTATCTTTGAATTGAATACTTCAAGAAGTTTAATCATTTAATCATGTAAGAAACACCTCAAGATTTTGGGTAAAGTTCCCACTAAAACTTAGCAAACCAACAAGCACCTCATGCTTGGGTAGGATTCCCACCTCAAGGTCTGTCCTAGCTTGCCTAAGGTCAAAGGACTTTTGAACACTAACTTTTGGAGGTCCTTAATGAATCTCACGCTACGGTCTTTAAGCTCCATTAGAAAGCATTTCTATTTGAAAAATCATCTCTCATTTGGATCCCTTTACCATTGGCCCCGTGTTGAGATAGATACGTAAGTACATTTCTATATTCTAACCCTTTCTTTCGTTTATTATCCCACATTAAATGATGAGTTTAATTTGAGAAAATCATTTGTGTTGGTTACATATTAGATTCTATGACATTGCCTCTCTCTTGAAATCATAGTTGTCCTCGACCATAAGGTAAAAGAGATAAAGCCATAGTCATTAGTCAATTTGTCTTAGCGGGTAGAGTATCCCTTTTTACCCTATGACATTATTCCAAGATGGATGACTAATCCATTTGGTGCTTGGGAGACATAGCTGTTGCAAGCATGTCTGCTCTTTAGTCCATTTTAACCTCCTAAGTAGAGTGACAAATTCTACATGGTGTTTGAGAGACGTCATCATCACAAACATGATTCTTAGTATGCATACTACTTAAATTTTTGCACAATAAAGAGATAATTAGTCTTATAAGAAAAAAAAAAGATCATTTAAAAGAAACATGTACATTTGCTTACTCTAATGTAGCATTGTAAGCATTGACAAGGTTCATACTATCCTTAAGCTCAATTCCTTTCATCCATCTAGCATCTTCAAAAGGATAATTTTTGAACTTAATAAGATACCTTCGGATAATCTTACCATGTCGTTGTACCTTGTCTTCATGCCGAAGGATAGCTTTGGGTTGTAGTACCTCTTCTTGGTCTTCAATTTTGGGAGTGTATTCAATAATTGGTTCATTTGGAGGATCTCCTTTGTATGGCTTAAGTAGGCTCACATAAAAAGCATTGTGTATGATCCAATGGCTAGGAAACTTGAGTTGATAATCCACCTCATTGATTGGCTTCAAAATTTGAAAAGGACCATAATATCTTTTTGCTAGTTTAGCATAATACTTTTGATGGCCTGTAGGATTTTCGCTCGTCGTTTGCCTCAATCAAGCCTTAGGAAACTTAAGTAAGACCCAATCATTTTCTTTGAATGTTAAGGACCTTATGTGCTTGTCAACAACAACTTTTTTCCTTGGTTGAGAGATGGATATAGACTCCTTAATTGTTTGAAAAGATGCTTGGAGGTCACGGCTATACTCATAGGCAGTGAAGATCTTCCAATGTACTTTAAGTAGCAAGGGACTTTTAGGTCTTCCCTCTATGATTTCAAAAGGTTCTTTTCCCATAGAAGTATGGATAGTATTATTATATGCATACTCTACAAGAGGTAAATACTTTTTCCATTGTGAGCATTGATCTACTTCTGTAACATATATCTTTAGTAGATCAAGAATCGTCAGATTGGCTATCTCACTTTGGCCATCTGTTTGTGGGTGATAGGCCGTAGATAAATTCAATTGTGTACCTGTGCCTTAATAGTCTTCTTGACAGGGATAAAGTGTGCTTGCTTGCTAAACCTGTCGATTATTGTCCATATTCCCGTATTTCCATGGATAGACTTGGGTAGTCCAAAGAAGAAATCCATGGATATACTCTCCCATGGTGAATTAGGGATTTGCAATGGCTGGAGTAATCCAAGTTACTTCCCTCTATCATACTTGGTCTTTTGGCATACCACACATTTAAATCATACTCTTGTATGTCCACTTTCATGGTAGGCCAATAAAGGTACGTCTCTACTCCTTGAAGAGTAGGTTGAATGCATCTATATCCCGCATAGGGAGGAGCATGGGATTCATACATGACCCTCTCACAAAGGGAGTGGGTAACACATAGCCTATTGCCATGGAGAAGATAACCATCCTGCAAGGTGAATGGATCCTCTTTATTTCGACATTATGTCTTTAAAGTCAGGGTCAGTAGCACACTCATCTATCATAGAAGATAGATCATTGTGAGTTGCTATAGACACAACATTAATTTTTGGTCATCGTGAAAGTGCATAAGCCACTTGATTGTGCTTACCAGCAATGTGGAAATTAAATTGCAAAAGAAAATTTGCCCACCTCATTTGCTTGTCAGAAAGCTTTGTTTGCATCATGAAGTACTTGAGACTTTGATGGTCTGTTCGTAAAATGAATGGAGTCCCCAATAAATAGTGCTTCCATGTGTTTAGGACATGTAGAACATCTAAAAGCTTTCTCATAAATGCCCAAGACCTGTTCATCCATATTGAGCCTTCGGCTCTCATATGCTATGGTATGCCCTTCTTGAAGCAAGACCGCTCCAAGGCAATTACCACAAGCATCACATTGGATCGCAAATGGCTTTGAGAGATGCTGAAGCATGAGGACTGGTTGAGAGGTAAGCTTCCCTTTGAGATTGTCAAAAGATTTTTGCTCCTTAGCAGTCCATGAATACGTAACGTTCTTCTTTGTTAAGTCAAGTAATGGTCCTGCTATTTGAGAAAATTTTTCTATGAAGCGTCAATAGTATGCACCCATACCAATAAAGCTTCTTAGCTCATGTACATTCCTTGGATTAGGCCACGCTTTTATTACCTCTAACTTTGATGGATCCATACGGATACCATCTTGAGAGATAATGTGACCTAAGTATTGAATCTCTTGAAGTAAAAGTTCGCTTTTCTATTGGTTGAGAAAAAGCTTGTTCTCCCTCAATGCTTGAAAAATCACTTGGAGATGTTGCTTGTGTTCCGCCAAGGACTTAGAGTAGATGATGATATCATCAAAGAACACTCCAGTGAACTTGCGGTAGGTTCTAAATATTTTCTCCACAAATGATTGAATGTGGCAGGTGCATTGGTCAAGCCAAATGGCATGACTAGATATTCATAAAGACCAAACGGTGTACAAAACGTGGTCTTAAGGATATCTTCCTCCACTATCCTTATTTGATGATAGCCACTTTTAAGTTCAATCCTAGTGAAGTAGGTAGAGCCTTGTAGCTTATCAAATAGATCTTCTACACGAGGTATGGGAAATCTGTTTTTGATAGTGATATGGTTTAGTGCGCGATAGTCCACACACATGTGTTATGTACCATCTTTCTTTTGCACTAAAAGGACTGGAGAACAAAAGCGAAAGGAGCTAGGCCTCACCATACCTTTTTCTACCAATTCTTGTACTTGTCTCATAATCTCCTCTTGTTGAGCTTGGGAAACTCGATAAGGAGGCTTGTTAGGCGGTGAGCTTCCTGATAGGAGCTCAATTTGATGGTCATCATCCCCTCGTTTTGGAGGTAAGTCCGTAGGGATATCATCAATGAACACATCTTGGAATCCTTTTAGAAACTTAGACAAGTCTAAATCTTCTTGATTCCTAACATTTTCACTTGATAAACCATTAGCGTCATTAGTGGATTCTTTGACAAAAATCATGTATGCAGAATTGAGCTTTTCATTGACTTATCAAAAGCTGGTGGATTTACAAGTGGTATAGTACGACGAGACTCATTAGCATCTATATACATGTTCTTTCCCCTGTAGGTGAAGTAGATTCTCCTTTCAGGGAACTTCATGCTGGCATCCATGCGATCAAACCATGGCTCCCCTACGATAGCATCCTCGTGTTGGAGAGGAGAGATGAACAATCTTCTTTGTCGACATAGCTTTGAACATGAAGCCTCAGCTTCCCAATCAAGGGAGTGAAGGAGGCTTGTTGTCCCTTGAAAGTTGTGTTAGCCGTTACAATATCTCCCATCTCAAAAGCTGGAATGCCCAACTTGGTGGCCAACTCTGTTGATATGAAGTTGTGAGTAGAGCCAGGGTCAAACAAGATGAAGGCGTCATGCTCCCTTACCTTTCCTCAAGCATAGAAGAGAGGTGATCCTTTGCAATGAGAATCCTCTTTTGGAGCTTCGATAGTGGAAGCTCTAGGACTCTCATTGCAAGCATTTCTTTTGGGGCAAGAATTATAACCATGTCCTTGATCCCCACACTTAAAACATTTGTGATCCTTGCGAAAAGTTTCAAGCTCTTCCAGAGAGAGCTTATTTTTACCTTTGTAAACTCCTCTCTCCTTGGACCGATTTTTGTTGTTGTTGGAATGGCCTTGGGAAGAATTTTGGGCATTACTTTTTCCCTTTGCATCACTTTTGTCTTTATTTTCTATGGGCTTCACATTCTGTCTAGCCCCTTGTTGGAAATTGATGCACGAAGCAACCATGGCATGGTGGATTTTACTTCGCTGATAGAACTGGGCCTTTAAGAATTGACATACTCGGCCATCTCTTCAAGTAATCCCGCACATAATTTTTGCTTTTTCTCTGCGAAGTCTATCTTTTGAAAGACACTAGCCTTGAGATATAAATCCCAAATCTTGTCCACATATTTGTGAATAGACTCATGAGAGAGAAGCCTCAAAATTTGCCATTCGGTGAGCATTTTATTATTTGCATCGCTTTCAAGGAATTGCTTCATGATGGAAACTCGTAGAGTTTTTCATGTCTTTGGGGCTTTGCCGTTTCCATGAAGGCTAGCCCACCATTGACAAGCCAATTTTTGGAAGTGCATAGCTATGGCATAGCTTGGAGGACTCCCTGAATCCCTCATTTGCAAAGGCCGCATCAAATTGTCTGATGAAGGACAATACTTTGTTGGTAGCACCAAAGGTGCCATCATAGGTGAAAAAAGAGATACTCTTTCCTCCCTCTTTGAACTTCTTTAGCTTTTGTGACCTTCGCCATGCAAGGTAAGATTTGTGATGTACTCCGCTCTTGTATTCTTTAGGAGAATAGCCATAGCTTTCATCGATAGAGGAGGACGGTAAAGAAGAAGGAGAAGAGGGTGACCTCTTTCTTGCCCTTTTCTTCCTTATGTTTCCTCTCTTCCCTTTTGGAGTGACGAGGAGAAGGACTATCGGTTAACCATTTCCTCTTGGGAGGAATTGGTGATCGTCTAGTCCGCCTTCTTCATCGAGCAACATCTTCGGAGGAACTTAGGGATTTATTACTTTCTTGATCTTTGGATTCCTCCTCTCGTATGGGAAAGAGTCTTCTTTTGGGGCTCTCATCAAGAGGCCTCTTAAGCTCTCTCTCCTCTTGGAGAGGAAAGGAATTCCCATAAGCACGAAGTTGTTGAGTAACTTCGGCTTTCAAAGCGAGGTTTCCCATAGCTTGTTGCAACCTAGTAACAAGATAATTAACAAACATGAGGGAATCATCATTAGCACCTTCATGTACAAAATCAAAGTTTTCAATGTTCATTATACTCTCTTGGTTATTGTCATCCATGTTAATTAAACTTATGTGTTTACTTAGTGTATGCTTTGGCAATTCCCAAACCTTAGTTGCTACTCCTCTTAGCCTTTGAAAATAGACACTTAAGTATCTACACCCACGGCTCGAATTGGTTAATTATAGAGAGTAGTGGAGCGGCTCTAACATAGCTAAGTTGCTAAGGGATAGCTCCTTATGGAATTCTTATGGCTCAATAATGGTAAACCGTAGGCAAGTCTAAGAAGACTCCATTATTAAGACCAAAGATCCCTAGGTGTGCACCATATTCCACATAGTGGGCTCAACAAAACCGAGAATAGATCCCAGTTCCACTTCCCCTAATATAATTAAAAAAATCAATCATCAATAGACTACTTAAGGACCTCTCTTCTTAAGCAAGAAAAGAGAAACCAAACGCTCTGATACCAATGTAATGGAAATGGCCTATGAACTTTGAGGATAGCGGAATTAAGAGAATTAAAGTGAGCATTTGAATGAGATTACTTTAAGAATATGGAGGGTGAACTTAATTGATGGTAGCAACATAAACATAGTACATAATTAACTTGGCATGAACAATACTTTTGCAAGAGAGAGAGTATTAGAGAACATGACAATAGATGAGGATCGGATTTACTTGGAGCCGGTCCCCCCTCCAAAAAGCGTTTGTATTATAGATTCTCTCATCAATAGAGACTTTGTTACAATACAATCTGTGTTCCTTGTGACCTTGGTGATGCTATGAAGATGAAAAGCTTCATGCATCATGAGATTAACATAAACTTTGCAAAAAGCATTAACTATCCCAAGCCTCAGTCCCAAGACCTCAAACACCTTCGAAGATGGAGAGAGCTAGCGGGGAATAGGAAGAAGAAACATTCCATAGGATAAATAAATAGTTCCTCACTTATCCTCACTCTTCTTGATTAGCATAGCATAATAGCATAGTAATGAAGATGAAGAATATGGCAAGCTTAAGCATTGAAACATGGCTCTTGGCTAGATTTCCATTCCATGGCCAAGAGTGTTGGTGTAGGCTCTCCCCTTCTCAACAAACTTGGAGAAGGAGATGGAGCTCTTGCATTTTGCACTCCACAAAACGAGGGAATGTGTGTGTGTGTGTGTGTGTGTGGGAGAGTATACCCCCCCCCCCCCCTCTCATGTTCGGTCCACACCTCTCTCTCTCTCATATTATTTTATTATTTCCTTTGGACATGTGTCCTCTTTTTTCTCTTTGAGATAAAGAGATTAATTATTTATTTTTATGTATCTAAATTCTCATTGGACCCCTTTAAAACCTATCTAATAGCACTCAAACACATCATGAGGGCAACATGTGGAGGATCATTTGAACATGTGTCTTTCATGCTTATTAAGTCATTTGGTCGAATGGAATACTTCAAGGACTTAATCAATCAAGCATGGCAGAGTTATCTTTAAATTGAATACTTCAAGAACTTCAATCATTTAATCATGTGAGAAACACCTGAATATTTTAAGTAAAGTTCCCACTAAAACTTAGCAAGCCAACAAGCACCTCATACTTGGGTAGAATTCCCACCTCAAGGTCAGCCCTTGCTTGCCTAAGGTCAAAGGACTTTTGAACACTAACTTTTGGAGGTCCTTAATGAAGCTCACCCTATTGTTCTTTAAGCTCCATTAGGTAGCATTTCTCTTTGACAGACCATCTCTCATTTGGTCCCCTTTACAATTGGCCCCGTGTTGAGATAGATTCGTAAGCACATGTCTATATTCTAACCCTTGTTCCCGTTTATTATCCCACATTAAATTATCAGTTTAATATGAGAAAATTATTTGGGTTGGTTAGATATTAGATTTTATGACATGTTGTGAAGTGCCAATGCCCGTGATTCCCCATACTTGTGTGCCAATGCCCTTGATTCCAAGTCAATGGGCAGTATCTCGACACAAGGGAGAAGCCTTGCTTCATGTAAAACTGCCAAAGCACTTTGCGTTGCATAACAAAAATACTTGCCAAGCAATGGAAACATGGAAAAACAAGAGAAACCTAGAATTATCTTACCTAGGCGTCCGTTTGAAACCAGGTGTCATGAAATTTGTAAGAAAAAACTCACTCCAAACCGGCGCATAGCCATATCTGCTTTGCCAAAGAGTTGTCGTGTATGTACATACACCCTCTTGTATCATATACACATGTCTTGTACTTAATGAAATTACTTGCAAGCATGTTGTCAAATCCCTGCCAAGTAATTTGTATGCTCATAGCATATGCCAAACGTGGGGAGTCTCATAGCAAGATGCATAAGTTGAAGCCTTGCTACACATAAATTGAAGCCTTGCTGATAGCCAACTGGTGCGGCTGTTGATATACAGATATCATGATAAAAAGAATCGACCTTCTCAAGCAATTTCGACTTAAATTAGCGAGTACTGTGGGGCAAGCATGTTGGAGCTATATATGGCTCACTCTACTCAACTTGGTCTCACCTATATATTTGTATCTTGTCCTCAATATGAGTCAGTCTTTGGGAGCGTATATGGTGTGTCTCTTGTCTGGTCTCTCTCTCTTTCTCTCTACATCTCAACATGGTATCAGAGCAGAAAGAATATACCGACGAGCTGCTTTATCACGTCGTTTCCAATCCGTATAAGCAACATTCCAATCTTCAAATATAGGTCCTTCAGTGATAAGCACGTTATCATTATCCGTATCAACAGGCTGAGGCGGACAAACACGATTTCCAAGAACAACATCGGAGAGTTCATCGCCTTCAAGAATTAACAACATCTTTGCTTTCCAGCCTGGAAAACCTTGACCTTGGAAAGGAGGAACAGAACGCTGGCCAGAAGGAAAGCCGTTGACGAGAATATTCATAGCCATATCTTGTTGCGAGAAGACGTATAAGATAAGATCGCAGAATTTGCACACCATATATGGTGAAGGCCGCAATTGAGAATGAGAGAGATATGAGGACTGCGTTCTGTCAACGATAAACGTAAGAAGGATGCTCAAGGAACTTCCAAAGATGTGAGAGACGTCACCCAAAAACGGCAGGGTAAAGGAGACGTTAATAATAAAAGAGTCCTCAAAATAGAGTGGCGTGAGACGCAAGATTGACGGCCACAATATGAATAGCAAAAAGCTAAATCTTCTTGAAAAAGTTAACGCCAAAATAAGAAAAACGATCGCAGACGCTTCACGAAGAAGTAGGACGAAGAAAGCAGTCAAAGTTTTTTTTTACGCTCCCAAAGACTGACTCATATTGAGGACAAGATACAAATATAGCTTAGTTTTTTTTTACGCTCCAAAAGACTGACTCATATTGAGGACAAGATACAAATATAGCTTGACGCAGCTTTCTTCGTCCTACTTCTTCATGAAGCGTCCGCGATCGTTTTTCTTATTTTGGCGTTAACTTTTTCGAGAAGATTTAGCTTTTTGCTATTCATATTGTGGCCGTCAATCTTGAGTCTCACGCCACTCTATTTTGAGGACTCTTTTATTATTAACGTCTCCTTTACCCTGCCGTTTTTGGGTGACGTCTCTCACATCTTTGGAAGTTCCTTGAGCATCCTTCTTACGTTTATTGTTGACAGAACGCAGTCCTCATATCTCTCTCATTCTCAATTGCGGCCTTCACCATATATGGTGTGCAAATTCTGCGATCTTATCTTAATACGTCTTCTCGCAATAAGATATGGCTATGAATATTCTCGTCAACGGCTTTCCTTCTGGCCAGCGTTCTGTTCCTCCTTTCCAAGGTCAAGGTTTTCCAGGCTGGAAAGCAAAGATGTTGTTAATTCTTGAAGGCGATGAACTCTCCGATGTTGTTCTTGGAAATCGTGTTTGTCCGCCTCAGCCTGTTGATACGGATAATGATAACGTGCTTATCACTGAAGGACCTATATTTGAAGATTGGAATGTTGCTTATACGGATTGGAAACGACGTGATAAAGCAGCTCGTTGGTATATTCTTTCTGCTCTTACTGATTCCCTTTTGCTTGATATGTACGAACTGCCTACTTCCCATGACGTATGGAAGTACCTTATTGCAAACTTTCAGAAGAAATCTGTCACATAAATACTTTATTTGAGAGGGTTGCTTAACAAGTTACAATATGAAGTTGGTACTGCCATGACGGGACATATTGAATCTTTCAAATCTATTATTAATCAACTTGCTGCTGCCGGTGATCCTGTTCCACAAAAGCAACTGATTACACTTCTCCTTGATACGGTGAAGGACTCTTCTTATGATAACATTGTTACTATTCTCTCTAATAAAGATAATCTTGATTTTGACCAAGCCTGCATGTCTTTAATTGAATACTCTCAACGTCAAGAACGTCGTAATGCTAGTCATGAAACAGCTATGATTTCACATGAGGAGACTGAATCACAACAGATGGAACGGGCTTTTTATGCTCGAAAGCGTCCATTTCAACGAGGAAACCGCAGAGGTGGCCGTCGCGGTAATATTTTCTCTCGTCTCAAATTTCCTAATAAGTAATGTTCTTACTGCAACAGAAATGGCCATACTGAAGATGATTGTTGGGCACGTCAATATGATGAAGAACACAATATTACCACAAAACAACCACGTTTATCTAGAGACTCTTCTTCTTCTTCTTGTGAATATTGTGGACGATCTGATCATCCCACTCATATGTGCTATAAGCGTCGATTCGACACAGATCGGAATAGAGCATATGCTACTGAACATTGAAACAACATTGTACCAGAAACAAGCTGCGTCCTATGTTCAGTTGCTCCAGACAGAATACTTCATGTACGCGATGGATCACTTTTTATTGTCGATTCTGGTGCTACAGGAAATATGACATATCAGTCTAAGTGGCTCCATAACTATCATCCACTGCCAGTTCAACGTGTTGTTTATCTTGCTGATGATACTACTTGTCAAGTAAAGGGTATTGGAGACTTATATCTTGGTACCTTATCTTCTTCCACTCGAATTTTGCGAGGAGTATTACATGTACCAGATCTTCAACGTAATCTTCTTTCAGTTGCTAGACTTGTTGATCTTGGTCTGTTTGTTGGGTTTGATCATACCAAATGCCGAATTGAGAAAGATGGACAGACTATAGCCACTGCTCCTCGAAATGGTAATTTGTTTGAACTCTCTCTCAACGATACTGTAGCAAATGTTGTCACTGCTCCAGGTGATCATGATTGCAAAGTATGGCATCACCGTTTTGTTCATGCTGATTTCTCAAAACTCCTTGATCTTCACCGTCGTGATCTTGTTCATGGCATGGATCTTAAAGCTCATCCTCATATGGGAATTTGTGAATTTTGTGCTCTTGGGAAACACAATCGCAAACCCTTTCCTCTTTCAAATACAACTCATTCTCATGACATATTGGATCTTGTTCATACTGATATATGTGGACCTCTACCTTCTTCGAGATCACAATATCGCTACTTCATTACTTTCATTGATGATTTCTCAAGGTATACGACTGTATTTCTACTTAGACAAAAATCTGAAGCCTTATCTGTTTTCAAACAATTCCACAAGGCTGCGGAACTTCAAACTGGTCGTCGCCTTAAGAAGCTTCGTAGTGACAATGGAGGCGAATATGTTTCTCGAGAGTTTATGAGTTACTGTGCTGACATTGGAATTCATCATGAACACACTATTCCATATTCGCCTCAACAGAACGGTGTTGCTGAACGAAAGAATCGCACTATTCTCAATGCTGTAAGATGTATGCTGATTCATTCTGGCTTATCTCGTGTTTTTTGGGCTGAAGCTACTTTGACAGCAGTATTTATTCAGAATCATCTTCCTACTACTGCACCCTCTGGTAAGATACCCATCACAGCATGGACAGGTGACATTCCTTCTGTATCTCATTTTCGAACCTTTGGATGTATTGCTTATATTCATGTTCCCAAAGAAACACGAACAAAGCTTGATGCTCCTGGTCTTAAAGTTATTTTTATTGGATATTCTGACACTTCCAAAGGCTACAAATTCTATGACCCTTCCTCCAAGAAAGTAATTGTGAATCGTGATGCTACTTTTAACGAACAGCTTATGGGAGGCTCATGGTCCATGGATGATTCTGATGATACTAAATCATTGCTTCAAGCTTTTCCATTTATTTCAGAAGATGAAACTCTTCCTATAGAGCAACTTTCCTCTTCACAACCATCCATTCCGAATGTCGCCAATGATGATATTGATATTTTTGTTGATCTGCCTATTGATTTTGAACATGGCTCATGTCATGTTTATGATGACGATATTGCTGATAATGCTTTTTCTACTTCCGAAGATCCAGTTACTTATGATGAAGCTATCTCTTCACCACAAAAGGATCAATGGCAAGAGGCTATGGAAGCAGAGTACGATTCTCTTATCTCTAAAGGTACATGGATACTAACTGAATTACCTCCTGGTCGTACAACTATTAAATGTAAGTGGGTGTATAAGACAAAAGTAAAAGCAGATGGATCTTTTGACAAGTTCAAGGCACGTTTAGTTGCAAAAGGTTATTCCCGAGTAGCTGGTGTTGATTATCAAGAGACTTTTTCACCAGTTGTTCGCATTACAAGTGTTCGAGTTTTATTGGCATTTGCTGTTCAATTTGATTTAGAAGCTCATCAAATGGATGTGCGAACTGCTTTTCTTAATGGTGACTTGGAAGAGGAAATTTATATGGAACAACCAGAAGGGTTTGTTATTCCAGGTAAAGAAGACCTTGTTGCTCAACTCCATAAGGCACTATATGGTCTCAAACAAGCTTCGCGAGCGTGGTATACAAAATTTGATCTTTTTCTCACCTCTAAAGGATTCATCTCTTGCTCGTCTGACCCCAACTTATACCTAAAACGCCAAGGTAGCAGTTTTGTGATTCTTGCTCTTTATGTGGATGATACCATCCTTGTTTCCAATGATTTGGGATTTCTTCAGCAAGTGAAAAAGTTATTGTCTTCTGCATTTGATATGGTGGATCTTGGAGAGATTCACTCGTGTCTTGGCATTCAAATCCAACGAAACCGTACAAAAGGTATTTTATTCCTTCGGCAGTCAAAGTTTATTACAGATACTATTCAAAAATTTGGTATGGAATCTGCACATTCAGCCAACACACCTTGTCTTGCAAGCTCTACGAAGAACACTTCTGACAATGGCAGTCAACTTGTCACAAATCAACCTTATGCTAACTTGATTGGATGTATTCAGTTTGTTGGCATGAACACTCGTCCTGATATTCTGTTTGCTGCTAATTATCTTGGACAACATCTTGCATGTCCTTCTCTTAAGCATTGGTCTGCTGCAAAGCGTGTGTTGAAATACTTGAAAGGCACTACAGATTTTGGTTTAGTTTATCGACGACAAATCACATCGGATTCTATGCAATCTCTTTCTCTTTTGGGTTACACAGATGCAGACTGGGCAAGCTCACATTTATCTATGCGATCTACTAGTGGAAATTGCTTCTTTATAAATGGTTGTCTTGTTTCTTGGACTAGCAAGAAACAACGTTGTGTTGCAGTTTCTACGACTGAGTCAGAATATGTTGCGGCATCACTTGCAGCTCGTGAGTTGATTTGGCTTCGACAAATGCTGGTTGATATTGGTCACTCTCCTCTTTCTAGCACACCCTTGCGGTGTGACAACCAAAGTGCTATTAGTCTTGCAAAAGACTATGTTCAACATAATAAGTCAAAGCACATTGCTGTCCATTATCATTATGTCAGGTATGAAGTACGCAAAGGAACCATTATGGTTGAACATTGTCCAAGTGACCAGATGATTGCAGACATTTTGACCAAAGGCCTCAACGAGTCACGTTTCATCCTCTTGCGCTCGGAGCTTGGAGTTGCTTCGACCTCACTCTTTCTAGATTAGCTTCTTTGCTATTGTAATAGCTTTGTACATATGACATTGTAATCTTTTAGGTACCATGCACTATGCACACTCCACATTTGCACATTGTGATCTCTAAGTCACTTGAATATTTGTACATAGATGCACAATTCACTTTCACATCATCATCGCTGGTTCATATTTTCACATTGTATAGGGGCTTGGGTTTTTCCCTTGAACTCCCCAAGGGTTTTTTCATCCAAAGCTAGAGACCTTTGTTTGAGTGGGGGTGTTGGAGCTATATATGGCTCACTCTACTCAACTTGGTCTCACCTATATATTTGTATCTTGTCTTCAATATGAGTCAGTCTTTGGGAGCGTATATGGTGTGTCTCGTGTCTGGTCTCTCTCTCTTTCTCTCTACATCTCAACAAAGCATCCTCTGTCAGCTTCTAGAAACAGTGAGAAGGAGTCAGCCATGCCAAGAAACTTGCTCTCTTCATCAAGTCAAGCAATAAAATGTGCCAATCTCCTTGAGATTCCAAAAAATTGCAAATTTTCTATGCTTTTGCATCAAAAATGAACCGCTGAGAAGCTTGACTGCAGAGCAAGGTGGTTGGTACTCAAGCCATGCTTGATTCCAATCTTTAAACCTATCAATTTTTTGGTGCTTACAGTAATTTTCACAAGCCATGCTTGTGCTTTGCATGCCTAAAGTGTAGGCATGTCTATTGCATATCATAGCTATCAAGTAGATGTTCAATAAACAAAAATCAATTGAGTACCTCATTAAGTACACCTGCCGACAAATCTTGCTGACTCAAAAATCAAATGTGGTACTGATAGGAAACTACAAATATTTTGAAAGCATTAACACAACATTGGACTACACAAGCCTTGCTCATTAGCACCCTTGTACGGAACCTTGCTCATTGCAATACCAGTCACATCCTGAATGACCATCACTGCTAGGAAATTTTGTTTCCTTTCATAAACTATGAGGGTGACCAACTTGATAAAAACAAAATTGAAAGAGGTTACCTTGTTTTCATTCTCGTAGAAAAAGATTTAAGCTCAGTTGGAATATGGTGTATTCGAACCTGTTCTTCGCCAATCATGTGTTGATGTTGGCCTTACCTTGGCCAATCGTAATTCATTCCAAGGCTCCTAGCTGGCTTTCAATTTTTTTTGCACCCCACTTAGGCATGCCTTGATGAGAGAGAAAGACTCCTCGTATGTGAAACAACTGTCGAATAAATCGGGGTGTACGCCCCTTAAAACCTTTGAAGATTTACTTTCTTAAAAATGTTCGAAGTTCCATAGTATTGCT
Source organism: Adiantum capillus-veneris (assembly GCF_014529385.1). Classification (NCBI taxonomy): domain Eukaryota; kingdom Viridiplantae; phylum Streptophyta; class Polypodiopsida; order Polypodiales; family Pteridaceae; genus Adiantum; species Adiantum capillus-veneris. The sequence continues at coordinate 146,496,683 of NC_140936.1, read as the reverse complement.
ATGTCCTTAATCTCTACAGTACGACAGGTTGCTAGTTGTTGACATGCCGAGAAGATGAGGACATGTCGAGATGCCGATGCTATGAGGGGGATTGGCCCGTGGGCAACCTCCCTTAATTAACTTTAGTTGCCCAAGGCCAAAGGACTTAGGGCGTCTATGTGTGAAAAAGAGTCGGGCTATGGCGGACAGAGAGCACAACGACAGAAAGGACAGAGAGCACAATGAGAGAAAGAAAGAAATCTGTCGTTTCTACATTGCTTCCCGGCCGATGCCACCATGACGAGATGTCCTCCCCCCTATGACCCGATGCTATCAAGCTCGAGCATGCGCGGTTCGGTGGAGGTCGAGCTTGATCCCTCCTTGCCGCAAGCGGCCCTACACATGTTGCTTACTGATGCTCGTCCTTGTCCTCGGGCTAAGCCTTCATGCCCACGCTGAGAGAGAGAGAGAGAGAGAGAGAGAGAGAGAGAGAGAGAGAGAGAGAGAGAGAGAGAGAGAGAGAGAGAGATAACATGCAAAACATGCAAGGTCATGCAAGCTTTTTCCCTCTCCTCCATAGCTCGTTCTTCTCCTTCCTCTCCACCTTGCTCTAATACCAATGTAAGAGCTAGGAGTTGCGTAATGAAGATTCTCCGCCCAACCCCCCATTATATAGCCCTTGGCCACTGAATAGAATCTCCCTGTCTGCCTTTAGCAGCCGGCCCTTGGCCCAAGTCCTACTCGCCTAGGTTTGCCGTTGGCATGACATATGGGTGAAAGCATGACTGGGTGGACACCAAAGTTGTGTCCGGGACATCACTATTTGGCAAATTAATAGGTATAATATGTTTGACAAAGATAGAAGAACCCAAGGCGTGTGATATATCATCGGATAGCTCTTGAAGAGGAAATCTAAAAAGTTATTTGGCACCATATTTAGAATTAATTTACAAAAGTTTTACCGCGCGCCACGTCTAATAGTGCAGCTATTCAAAACATAATCAACTCATAAAAGTGTACCACCCAGTCATGCTTTCACCCATATAGAAGAAAGGCGGGCTCTAGAAAGGTGGTTATGGAAGCTGGTGCAAGCATTGGCTGCACTTTGTCGTGCTACTAGATGGAGAACTGCAGGTGCTTGAAGTAACCATTCTTGCATTGGACGTTAGTTACTTAGGAGCTAGAGCGATAAGGGACGTGTGTGGGGGTTCCATGGGTCCTCCCATTTTTTAACACAGGAAAACATGAATCCTTTAGTAACTCCCAAAAAAAAATTGATTGGTACCCACATTGGTCATGGTGTTTTAAGACATAGCAATCTTGCGTAGGGTAAAAAGTCCCCATTTTCTCAAATCAAACTATCAAAATTTCGAGATTAGTGTCAATGTACAAAGAAAATATTTACAACCTGTACACATATTACGGAGGGGGTCAAGTTGACTATAGAAGCAATGTAGAAAGGGGATATATGGATTTAGAATTTGTAGATAGGGGGTCTGGCTAGTGCCGTGGGGTCCGTAGATAGAGTGTTTTTCTCATACAGTTACACGTAGGTGACATCCCTCCCTAAGTATAAGTGAATCCCCAAGGGTGTACATCCTAGGTTTTGGCTTAATTTGCCCTCAAAAATTAATGTTGAAACAAAAATTGTGAAAATGTGATGATTTTTCAAAATCCCAAAGGATACATCAACGCACAAACATAGAGTAGTCAAAGAGAGGGCCTCCGTAAACAAGAAGCACAGTGAGTGGAAAAACGGGTGTTTGAACCCAAGCATTCCAATGATGATTCATGACAAAGGTTCATCTTTGTTAGTTATTTTACCAAGTTCCAACACTTATGAAAAGTTCTTGCACACAAAAATGAAGTTACTACAAAGATTGCTTCCCAAGCATTCTAATGATGAGTCATGACAAAGGTTCATCTTTGTTAGTTAATTTACCAAGTTCCAACACTTATGAAAAGTTCTTTCACACAAAAATGAAGTTACTACAAAGATTGCTAGAGGAAATATCAGGCGTTTAACTCTATTTTCTTACATTTTTGGCTTTCTCAAAGAAGCCTTAGTGTTGAGTTGGGTTAGACATACTTTCAATGTTTTGAGTGCCACGATGGAGACTCATCTTAAATGTTATTTTAAGTGTGATGATGGAGACTTATCTTTGGTTCTAAAATAATAAATGGATCTTTTTATTTCACCTTTCATTTCACATGTGACATGTCTTGACTTCTCTTGCATTAACTTTGCATAATTCTAATAAATTCTATAGATACATACACACATATATATATTTATATTTACACACACACATATATATATATATTTATATTTACACACACATATGTTTATTTATTTATTTATTGATGGTTTTTTTTCACAACCTCACATTCTTGCTTTTTCTTGCATTCTATAACTTAACTCTAATCAATATTCGGGAATTGTCTTTTATTAAACGGTCGTCAGCCAAAGTAGCAAACCGGAAATACTAGCAAAATTTTAAAGTTAGCATGACTTTTAAACTATTTTCTCACATATTTCACCAGTTTTTCTTCTCTTTACCATGGTTTACAACCCGGCTAGTTTTGATTTTCAACTGGCTCACAGCTAAGCTGAGGCAATCCTTTCCTGAATATTGATTCCAGTTGAACTCAACCTAATGATTTTATCACTTTATTATTGTTTTAAAAAGCTATCGTGACCCTTTCACTTGTTCAAGTGGATTTTCTTTAAGGTCTCTTGGGATGGTTTCCTACGATGTTAAAATTATCTTATTCTTCTTCTTCTTCAACAGATTGTTTTGATTTTTCTTGAATTTTCCAATTGGATTTTCTCCTTCTCCACCTCCCTTCAACCGGTTGTTTTGATTTTCCAACCGGCTCAAGGCTAAGTTGAGGCACATATTTCATGAACACTAGGTCACTATGGCCAACCCTCATCGTAGTCCTTCTATTGTCTGACCTGGCAGTGCTGCATGAGTCAGGAGGACTCCAGGTTGACTATCCAAGGATTGGGAGAGCAAGCTGTGACTAGGGATATGTCGAGAGTGGCAAGGCAGCCACTTACGGGAACATGGTTTGCTATGCAGAGGACCGAGGGTTGTTCTTGGAGGGAGTGCTTCCTCCACTTTAAATGCCACGAGGTCTCATTCCCAACCACGGGATCAATGGCTCTTGTGCAAAATCAAGGGCGCGCATAGATTTTTATCGTCGATGGGTAAAAACTAAACTCGTGATCCCGAGTTTAGTTGTTATGGTGGGGTCCACAAAAACTAAACTAGGGATCCCGAGTATAGTTTTTATGTCAAAATCTATCGTTTTAACTTTAAGTTTATGAAGAAACACATCTATTTCAAGAAAGGGCATGCGGGCATGATGGTTAAGACCCTGAATCTCAAGCTAGCGATGAGGGTTTGAATCTTGGCTAGGGAAGCAAGGGTACCTCGAGATTAGGGCCCTCGTGGCTGGTAAAACCAAACTTGAGATCCCTAGATTAGTTTTGAAAGATCTAAACTCGGGATCCCGAGTTTAGTTTCAGTAGATCAATGGTCCAGATCAATCTTTCACTTTGGACCATTGATCCCGTGGTGAAGACCCTGTGGCACTTAAAGGAGAGGGTGTGCTTGCTGGTTCGTACCTTTCACCATGGGTAGTGGCTTCGTCATCCTCTCTCTTTCGTGTTGTGGGGCCTAGCAGCGACCCCCTCTTCGCTACTATCCAACGTTTCAAGCTTGTCATGGTAGTGTTTCTTCTTCGATTCGTTCTTTGAGGTCTTTGGGTGGGGAGGATGGGGGCATGCATCCTCCTGGTGGTGGCAAGGGGCTCGTAGTGGCCCTTTCATCGTCCTAATTGTTTGGGTCTTTTGTGAAGATCTTGGCTTCGGTGTTTGTGGCTATGTTTAGGGAACCATTTTTTGAGGGAATGGACACAGTGTCCTTTCCCGACCATCAAGGCAAGTCGAGGGTTGCAAATCTTAGCCCTCCGTTTACTGTCAATTCTGTGCCTGAATACTTTGTTGCAGTCGTCAAATGGTCACAAACTAAACGCACAAAATTGACTACAAAGCCAAGCTATCACCTCTCGCTAACTCAGCAAGTGGAAAGTCTCCAGGGAGCTGCAAACTATAAACAAACAAAAAACTATCACCAGCTCTTGCAGTATCGCTGCTTTTGTGATGTTGACTGCTCTTGCCCTTCTCAGAGAATCACCTCTCCCCACTACCTTGATGGCCCCCTTTTCCCACGACCTTGATGGATGGTTCTCTACCCTTCTGTTTAGTGGTTGCAGGTTCTTAGCCTTCGAGATAAGCGGGCGAGGTGGAACCTCCCTCAACATGTTGGTAGTCACATGGAGATCTCTTCTTAGTTCTTAATGGTTGGTTATGTTTTTATGTTTCCAATGGTGGATGGCTTCGAGTCTCGCCAAGGTATTCGATGAATGTGGCTCGATTGTTAGCCGTTACATATGAACTTTGGTTTTGATAATCTATATGTGGACTTCTTGTTGCCATGGATTCGTTGCGAGCAAGACTCCCATGCAATTATTTTTTAGAATTGAGTATATTACCTCCAAACTAGTCTTGCTTGGTGGGCGTTTCTATACAACAGAATAGGACATGTCTAGATTAACATCAAGCATGTAGCATTGAAGTAAACAAGTACAGAGTGCATTGGTAAATTTTTTAAAAAGAATTTCCTATATGATGATTGATTACATTTATAGTTTTCTGTAAAATGGTCCAATTTCATGGCACTAGTGAACTTATAAAAATAAATTGTATGTCTATTTATTACTTTAAATCAAGCATAGTCAATTTTCTCTTATTTCTCGTAGAACCTGTGAGAGAGAGAGAGAGAGAGAGAGAGAGAGCGAGAGAGAGAGAGAGAGAGAGAGTGAGTTACGTGTTGTCATAGTTGGAGGGTCTTGTCTATCAATCATAGAACCTCGTGCAAAATGTATATGAGAAGGAAAATGCTAGGATAAAAGGTTGTCTTCGTGCTATAGAATGGTTATGAAGAGGAGAACGTTGGCCTACAATATATAAGATGCATTTCCAAACAAGAAAATATGTATATTGATATCAACCACCTAAGAACAAAGTGAACATGTATAGAGTGCATCGAGTATTGTAGTACATAAGTTGATATGTCCAACTACGAGAAAAGAAGTACATACAATATATATGATATATAGATATGATGATCGAGATTGAACATATACTATTGAGGAAAACATATAGCTAAACTAAACTTAAGGAAGCATTGACAAACTCAAAAAATACAAAAAGCATCAACAACACATGAAAACTAAACTGCACAACCCACCTGATAATCGTGTACAGGTGTCGTCCAATTGTACAAGCCGGAGGACAATGTTTGAGAGTTGAATATTTAAACATTTCGTCTTGCAATGAAGCATCACATAGTAAAAATGTTAAATATACAGTGCATGTCATGCAGAAGTGCGACACAAAAGTAGAAGTTGGCATTGTGGTCTCTCCAAAAATTATGACAAACAAAAGTCATGCCCTGCCCCGTAGCATTTATGTGTTGCGCCAAGCAAACACATAGGCATGGGGAATTGGAGTGCAGATAACGGAACTTGCAGTGTTATGGAGCTGGAGTCGTGCTTGTGCAATCAAAACGTCCACTATTGTTAATATATGTCCTCTCTATTAGACACGGAACGCGCATAAAGACAAGTACAAAAAAAAACTACCAAGTAAAGACGCATTAGATAGATTCAAATTAAAAAGAAGCAAAGATAACTTTATGTTTTATATTATAGATGATATAGGGTTTATTACTGTAGTGATGGGTTCTCAGTTCATAAGCTCAAGCACAATCATTATAGTAGAATGGATCAATCAAAATTAATCTCCTAATCTACGGGCACCATTAAAGTTTCTCTCTGATGCATCAACGAAGTTCTTATATGGGGGGCATCTGCCAAGGTACACTCTTTTGTGCTTTTCTGAGGGCGCCATTAAAGTTAGAATGCATATTGAACAAAGAATTAGCAAGTACAACATGTGATTCCAAGGGCCTTGGAGTATTACTTTATTATCTCTACTACAATAGCTTTTCATCGTGTTGATTATTGCATTTACTTATGCTATCGTGTCTATCATGACCAATGCTTCTATGTTGTTCCTCTTTTTCAACTTAGGTTCATGTTCAACATTGTTTTGTTTGCAGCCCTTCAGCAGCTACTTCCCTCTATGTTACAAGTGTTTGCTTTTGCCTCCTCTGTCTTTCGTTGGATTGTTAGGGGGAGGGCATGGGGAGAAGTGATTAAAGAGGAGGGTGTGAGAGGGTAATATACATGGAGGTTCGAGATGGGCATGTCGTCATCATCGCCTCTCTTGTAGGAAGAACATGAACTAAACGATCAATACTCATCAATATATCTCTACACTTGTCTGAATGCTCTGCATTCCGAGCAACGAGGAACACAAGATGGACTACTTTGCGCTCGTTCTCTTAAGTCCCACGTTTTGTTGCTTGTCAATGTTCGGGAATGCCTGCATTGATGGCGAGACTTGTGCTCACTGGCTGGTAGCCCTCTGCATCATCCAGATATGCACATTTCTCTATGTCCCTTGTAGATTTCTCAGGACCATGTTAGGTGCTTCTAAGAACCCATCAGACTGCATGTGCTCACTTTTCGGTTTGATCAGTTGTGTGCGTGCATGTGTGTTGTATGTATCTCCACTACCTCGCACCATATTTCACAGGGTTCCATTTTTCACTATAGTCGTCGGCGTTATCGCTCTACGTTGGTTGATGTTGATCGCGATTCTCTTCAAAGGCCGCTTGCTCTCCTTTTGCTAGATTCTGTACAGCATATGCCTCTTTGATCTCAGCATGCCAGTATGTTTCGTTTTTGCTTGTTGGTTTTCTTCTGTAGAAGCCTCCCTCATCAACCCCCTTCTTCTACTAGTGAACTTTGGTCGCTTCTTGTCATCTCTCTCCTCCTTTAGTTGTCTGTCAACCCTCTGCACTATTCCCTTGCATACAACCGTATCTCCTCATTCATATCATTTCCAGCGCTATCCTTTTTCCTCACCACGTTTCTCCTACCGCTCGTTGTAGCCCTCTCATTGGCTCCTCTCTATAGTGTCACCTTCTTCCCACACTAGTTCTCGTAGCGCTCTCCTCGCGACCTCCCTGTTAGCTTTGCCAAAATCCTTGCAGTTGACACGGCTTCCCCTTCTCCAATTCAACTCTACCGTGTGCGCTACTCGGTGCCTATTGTTCATCATTGTTGGAGACCCAGTGTCGTCATCTGAGTGTTCTATTGACAGGCTCTCTCTCCTCCAATTTCTCACACCCATTGGTGATCGTCTTTGCAAAGGTAATTTAGACCTTAGGCAAGCGATGCATGTGCTTAAGGTGATTGAGTTAAGTAAGAAGCTCAAGGTGCTTAATGACTAAGGTGCTCAAGGTGCTTGAGGTGTTCAAGTCAAACATGATCCCTACATAAGAGGGGGCGAGCCCTAAAGGTAGGGAATGACAGAGAACACACTCACACACACTCAAGGCTTGCCCAAGACACTAGAGGCATAAAAGACACATGTCAAGCCCCTAGCCATGTTGGCCTCATAGCGTATCTGAATCCTATTGGATGGCCTATAGGTAGGTCCAATGTGAATTTAGATTCATCTGAAAAATTAATTAAACTCTCTCTCAAAGGAAGAAGGAAACTTATCCAAATGCTACCTCTATTGCTAGTTATGACCAAAGCCTTTGATTGGTCAAGCCTTGGCATGGACCAATGAGGTGCAAGCTAGAGTAAGGAGAGAGAGGGTCGATCAAGGCAAGGAAGGGCTCTCATTTTTGGCATTCTCACAGACTCACACATTCTCTCATATGTTGACCAAGAACTCATCTCCTCCTTCAAACTTGAGAAGTAGAGAGCCAAGAGTCAAGCTTCAATGGCATGCTCATCTTCTCTACCATCTATATTACTATGCTAAGCTAAGCTCTAAGAGAAATGGTGAGGAGAATATTTGTTTCTCGGATGCTACATCTTCTTCCTCTTCCCTTCCCTCACTCCCTGCTAGCTCTCTATACGTATGAAGGTGTTTGAGGTATTGGGATTGAGGCCGGAGACAAGTTCATATTATTTGCAAGATAATTAGGGGCATAATATTGGTGCATGAAGCTTACCAATTTCATGGCATCAACAAGGTCTCAAGGAACACAAAGAATGTATTGTACCAAGTCTCTCTTTATGGGAGAACCTATAATACAAAAGCCTTTTGGAGGAGGGACGGCTCCAAGTAAATCCGGTCCTCAATTGTTTTTGATTTCTCTAATTCTCTCTCTCTTTTGCAAGTATTGTTCATGCCACGTATAATGTTTATTTTGCTACCATCAATCAAGTACTCTATGATCATTAAGAATTCTCTTCAGAAAATGCTCACTATTGTCACCTAAATTTCACAACAATCAATGTTATTAGCCATTTTTCGTTACAACCTAGCTTTTATTATTTGTTTTTTCGGTAATTGTGCAAGCACCATGTTGGGGCTTGTGGGATCAAAGAGGAGAAAAAGAGACTTTGGCTTACCAGTAAAAAGCTTTCAAAAACTTTCCAAGCTCGATAGTATATCCACGTCCTGTGTACACCATCAACTCCAACTATAAACTGTCATGCAAAGTATGCATTATCTATTTTGACATACCTCTAGCTTGCTAATTCTCAACCCTTTCGACATCAAGTATGTCATGTATATTTTCATCATCAATAGGTTGATCTGTAACATTTTTAAAAACCCCCATAGGTTATGCATTTGTCTCATTGAAATTTACATTCAAGTTTCCACCAATAAAAAGAGGCAACAAACTGTCAAACATGTCATATGAGCTTACATTACTGTCTCTAGTATTTGATAACAAGGACTGCAACTTGTAAAGTTTTCTTTCTATATTATAACCATAAAAAATGCATTTAACAGTCTTATCATCCAATTTTCTATGCTATGTTTGTGGCACCAAAGCATATGCCAAAGAGCTAAAATTGTGCATGTGGTCAATAGACGGCTTTCTATCATGACATCCACTATATCCAGTCATAGACTACAAAGGTTTTGTAGGACACACATTAAGTACAAAAGTGGCACATGATAGCCTTAAGTGAAAACGAATGTGGCAAAGATAGACTTTTGACCAAACATAGTGCCATTTTCAAAAGCAACCCGTTTTTCCTTTCAACAACACCATTTTGCTGAGGTGTATGTGGCATTGTACATTGGTGTATTATTTTATGACTAACCAAAAATGCAGCATCATCTCCAACACGTTAAGAAAAAGCATGTGCGTAATATAATGTGTTGCTTTTTTCTACGTATGGGCCACGTGGTGGCTTGTCGTATCAAATAAGTGAAAAAGGGCTTTTGGCTCACCAAGTAAAAATTTGGGAGGCCTCTTCTTTTTCTTCTTGTTGCACACACACAATTTTCAGTCTGCATGTGATGCCCAGGCGACTCTCCTCCACATAGAACACACACACACAGAGCTCTTATACATAATTCAATCTCGTTATCAACTTATCTCGTATGGACGAGTGATCACCTTTGAATGAAAGATTTCAACCTTTCAATCACTGTGCTCACGCTACGTCCTATAAAACATATGTCCGCCCTTCTAGGAAGGCAAGTACAATATAGAAATTATTGTATGAACCTCATAGAAAGATCGTTCAAACAAAAAGGCGACAAAGGCTACATGCAAGGGCAATAGGATTGGAATGCATAGATCACAATTTTCATCACATCATGGCATTTTCATGGCTCCATTTAATTGTAGAAAAAAAATTATTTAAGACATCGAATAATTCACTATCACCGCTTCTGCTGCTCGTCGCTTTCCAAGGGTGCCCCCCTTCCACATCAAATTGTCTAGTGACCAACATGCTGCTCTCATAAAGCTTGGAGATGTGTTATTCTCATTCACACTTCTCAGGAGCTGCACCAATTCTTGTACTACATTCAAATCCACTAGCTTGTTAAGTACTGGTTCATTTGAGCCACCTCTATCTGCAACCTCATTAATGTATGTCAATGCCTCCAAATTAATGTGCGACTCTAGTGTTGATGGAGCCCTACTATGGTCTATATTCCCTTGTTGGAGGACTCATGCAACTCTTTCAGGGTTCTCCACTTTTAAATTATGCACCAACTCTCTCTCTCTCTCTCTCTCTCTCTCTCTCTCTCTCTCTACCCTCAAAACAAAACTCATGATATTTTAGTCCACATAGCTTGTAAAAGGCCTATCAACAATGCTTGAACAAGATGAGCACATCAAATTTCAAATAAAACCAGCTTTTCCTTAACACACCTAGTTTTTTGTCATGAGAACTACATCTAGTTTTTTCATCATGAGAATGATTTGAATACATAACTACTACCTGGTCTGTATTCTTATTGTATTTTTGAGGGCCATTTCAAGATTCTTTTTATTTATTCCATAGGGCAAAAAACAGCAGCAATACGTGGAAAACGTCTCATGTCCAATGAAGGATAGCAACAACCTCCCAATGCGGAACCTTCGAGAGCAACCCCGTTGTGGTGATATCCTAGATCAGTAGGGAGCTGCCAAGGGCAGGAGAGGATACAAGAGGAGAGAAAACCAACAAAAACACAAAGGTAGAGAGAGGGAGGGCTATCTGATAGAAAATTCTAGAGAGAGGAAAAACACTAGAGAGAGAACTTTGTAGGAGTGGGGGGAGAGAGAGAGAGAGAGAGAGAGAGAGAGAGAGAGAGAGAGAGAGAGAGAGATCCAAAATGCTAGAAAACTATACTAATGCACAAAACTAGTACCAAAGTGACAGTAGATGAGGTGGGAACCCCCATCCAAAATGTTGGCAACTAGGGATAATAGATGTGGGAAATAACCAGATTGCCCCACCTAGCTCCCCAAAAAGTAAAAAACCCCACAACCCCAAAAATAAGAAGAATACCTCTCCTGTATGTAGAAACCAGTGGCATTGGTCTTAAGGATAAAATAAAATGCCCGAGCCTATATGACACTGCCAACAGTACAAGGCGGGCAAAACAATGGCAAAGTGTCACAAAGTAATGACGTGGCATGGCCCAAAGGACGGAGGCCGGACATAAAGGGGCCTAAACCCTAATGAAAGAAGCAAAAGAAGAGGAAGTTTTTCCACCTTGCAGAGTCATGCCGAGGGGCCTCGAGGAGATAGCAATTAAATAATCAAAAGAAGAGGAAGTTGTTCCAACTTGCAGAGTCATGTTGAGGGGCCTCGAGGAGATAGCAATTAAAACCCTAACCCACCCAGCTTATGGAACTCGTCCAAGGGGCCTAAAACCCTCAAAATAAAGCTAGGACCCAAATTGCATAAAAACGATGTGGCAGTAGTGTACAAACTGGCCCTCGTTTTGTGGCAATGACGTGTGGTAACTCTATGGGGAGAAAACCATACACCGAGCGAATAAAACCGAGCGTGGCATTTTTTCGAGCGAAAGTAGGGAGAACTATAACAAAAAAGCTCTACCATAATGCCAAGTGCAGCTAGTCCAACAAAACGGTCAATCCATAGAAGGTGATTGTTGCAACAATATAAACGCCAAATGATTAAGTAACACAAGATTTCAAAACAATGTAAGTATAATAGGCGCTCATCCTACAATGGTAATTGGAGGGAATCCAAAAAAGTTTCCAATCCATAGGAACTGCAAACCTTAGCTCAAGAAGTCGATGCTATGCTGGCACTCTGGCCCCACACAATCCCTGGAACAACTCTACTTTTGTCAGTGCTGCCTGATGCACAAACTCATGAGCTACAGAATCCAAACCAAGGACTCGAAAATACACAAAGTACATGTATTTACATGGCACGTACGTGAGACGCCTGCTGTCTCTTTTTTGGAAATCCTCACAAGTACATCGAGGAAAGTCTGCAATGGTCACCGCATAAGTAACCTCCTTTTGAACTGAGCCTGGAGTGCTAACATGAAAAACATGCGATGCATTTGGTACCAATATAGCCTCTCTCACTAGATGTGCTTCCATGCTTTTTCCCAATGCTATCCTGTCATTGAAGTCTTTGGTTAATTTTGTCCTCCACCTTACATGCTTTCCATCTCTAAATCTAGCATGGAAAGACCTCGGTTGTGTTCCACATTGCCCACCAATATGGAGGTTCTGTTGTGCTGTCGTATTATCTCCCTGAAGCACAAATCCATTTTTGTGCAACATGTCAACCTCCCATGGAAGCAGACACGTTCCCTCTTCCACAACCCACATCCGCGATGCTGGGCCAAGAGGTCTAATAATCATCCCATCAATATTCCATGCATGAGTGGTACTGTCATTGCAAAACCATACAAACCCCTCAATAATTCCTTCTGGTTTGGCACCCACAACGGGATACTTTCTCCTTCCCTAAAAGCAAGGGGCAGGAACACCATTTTGCACATTATCTAAATTTTTGTTTATGAACCTACCACAACGTACTTTCTCTCCGGGGAGAACACCAAAACATGTCATTTTTCTGTGAGACTCAATGCGCTTAATGGCCCAAACAGTCCGAGGCACCTTTTTCTCTGGCCAAAGACTAGGAGTAGCGAAAGCATTTTGCTGGCTATGTGATACATTGTAAATTGGAGTAGTGACAGTAACAAACTCTGGCCTATGAGAGTCTTCTTCAAGAGTTTCATCGGCATCAAGAAAGATTGAGCGTGATTTTTGCACATTCTTTTCCCTTAGTGGAGCTCTATTCATCTCTGGACTTGGTATTTGCATTTCTAAAATTGTTGACTAAGCTACATCAGGAAGTTTTCTATTCAATGTTGATGTTGAATGATTGCTCATAAATCTGGTTGCCAAGTGTGCCATCATTGGTCCTGTGGATGAATGCATGCCCTTCAAGTAGGCATTGTAGCGCACACTTTGAAGAACTGTTAGTGACATATCTGCACAAGTGACTTCATATAGACCAATGTTATTCTTATAACCAATTGAAGCATGCATACTTGCATGTTGTGCCTCAACAAGATTTGTTCTAGGGACAAAAGCACCTGTCCCATATTGAGAAACAAATCTGTCTCCCCAATGTGGCACTCTAACATCCCACCATGACAACCATGTTTCCAATGCTGGAATCTCATCCAAAATAGCATGGCCCATTTTCCAAAACTGTTTGAGTTCATCCTTGCATACTTGTGCAGCATGTTCTGAAGGTGCATGTAACCATTTTTGACATTATATTTTATGCTCCTCTTGATAAGAGGAACGTATACACTTGACAGTGTGCTTAACCATGCTTTGCTCCCAATGAAAAACACATGATCTCTCTTTCTCAGGCATCTTTTTTTTGGCTCCACCAAAATAGACAGTACGAACTGCAATCCAATTTGCATTTGTATCATCTGCCATAAAAACTCGAAATTCAGGCTTATCAAAACCATGATCAACTACAAACTTATTAAGCATTTTCCAAAACTCTATCTGTGCATGCTTGTTTTCCACAGTAAACTCACATATTGCCAATGTTAATAGCTCTCTTACATATGGGTCATAAACATGCGCCGACATAGTAGGCCAACCCTCCACACGATGAACATGATCGAAATGCACCCACATATCTTGCAAATTTCCACCAGGGCACATATGGTTCACCAAATCAACACCACTCCCTGGTCCCATAGTAGACATTTTAAATATATAAGGTTGTTGTCCAGGTCCAAGCTGACCTGGAAAAAGAACACTGTGGAGGAAGGGATATCTTGATTTTGACTTTAAAGTCAAAATAGACTCCAAGCCAAGAGGTGTAATTCCTTTTGCCCGTTTAGCTGACTCTAAGGTTCTTTGAACACGCCACTTGTCTGACAATGGGGTTACGGAATCTAGAAAACAAGAGAACTCTCCATCTGTCATTGGTGAGTCACCACCAACTACTTGAGAAACAAGCTTGTCCATAATTAGGTCTTCTGTAGTTTTTCTTTAAAGCTGTTTGGCAGTTGTTAGAGTATCAAAGGCAGCTCGATGCATTAAGGCATCAGATATTGACTGGTCTGCAACTCTTCTCTTCCCCTCTGCAACAGGGTGTTTATGAAAACCTAAATGCAATACACATCTAGTAACTCCAATCTTTTCAAATGGAATACAATAATATATAACTGCAGGGCAAGTGTCAATGCACTCTGGAATTTGACAGCAATGAAAGCATATAAGCTTTCCATAACCAACATCCAAGTGGCCTTTACTAGGAGCACGTGCTAATTTTCCTTGCCATTGAGACTCATTAAATTGTCTCCTCCCTGATAGTATGGACATTCTATATTGGAGCATCTCAAATTCCCTCCACACCAACTAAAACGAATAGTCCCATTGAATATATCATTACTGCAGGTAACATATTATGTCCAAACATGCCCATCAAATCTATGTTCCATCCCATACATATCAGAGTTGTCATTTTGAGGAGGAAGTTCATAGGCAACATAGCCATCATAAAAAGGAGGAATTTCCAAAACCTTAGTGACACTTGTAGCAGAGGAGAGTGAAATATATAGATTGGTTTGCAGAGGAAGAGAAAATAACATCAAGTACACTTCTGATGCATGCAGTGCCATCTTCAACATTGATTGGAGAATCTTTTGAGCCAGCATTTGACGTTGATGGTTGTTCGTTGCTAAGTACCTTGTAAAACTATGAATATTCGTGATCCAGATTGTAAAACAACTCATTTGAATCATTACGTGCAGGTTCAATTCTAACCTGCTCACCCTGTAGTGTAAGTGGATGCAAAGAGAATTTTTTGTTCTCCAGCTCAAAATGTTCTGTTAAAGCTTCAACAATGATAGTGCAATACCTACTTTCAAACATTAGCACAAGCTTCTGCTTATGCTTGGGACCCAAGATAGTGATAAAACGAGCCATTGCATGGATTGAACAACAGTCAACCTGGAGAGTAAGAGAGTGCGATTGTTGCAGACAACAATCTCTTGGAAAAGACAAAATGTCTATATTAAATCAGCTATGCCACGCACCTCTTGATATTAAGTGTGAAAAGGCCAAAACTTAGGGCAAAAAACATTGTTTTTTGTTTTTCTATTCCACTCTGCACGAGGAGATATGTCGGCTTCAACATTAGATAAATACACCCTATACTAAACGTTTACTGATTTGCCTACACATGTATGTTCAACTTGTACTGAGTTGCATGTCTCGAAGTTTAAACCTATTGAAAGCATTAACGTATTTTTATTGCAATGTAAATGTCCCTCGATAAATTCTCATTATACATAATTTGTTTTATTGCATTATTTTACTTTATTTTGGAGTGTAGTTTTTCTTTTTCCCCTTAGTCACAACTGGCCGATAAACATTTTGCCCGACAACATCTCAAAAGCTTGAGATTATTTGAAATTTGCATTTTATTGTTTTAATCTGAACTTAGAGTAGTGTTCGGGAAAAGTGTGCCTTAGCTTAGCCTTGAGCCGGTTCCAAAATCAAAGTAGCCGGTTGAAGGGAGGACAAGAAGGTGAAATTTATGCTTAAAATACATGAAAAATAGTGTAATTTGGCAAAAATAATGGCTAGTATTATAAAATTTCCGGTTCAGATTTGTCTTGGAGGGATTTTTGTATCTTTGTGAAAATTAATTTCCCGAACACTGACTTGTGAGTTTGGGATTTTCTAAAAGCCTGCGCTCTGCTCTGCTCTGCTCGTGGTCGCCGTCTGCAAGAAGCCTTGCACCCTGCGAGCCGTACATGGAAGTCAATGGCGCCCAAACGTCGTCCCCCCACAAGGTAGAAGCACTGGGACACTGCCCTAACTGATACCACGTCGACGCGGGACTGTTTAGGGTAGAGTCCCGTTTTTTTTTCAAGTTTATTTTGCGCTTAAGAGTTCGGCTATGTATCTCTGTATGATGAAATCTTGTTACTGCACTGAGCTTTAGATAACGAGAATGGACCTTGTTATTTACTGGTTATTTCTGTTTTTTTATTAGGCAGGCCCGTCGTAGCAAGGCGGTGATGTTTTTGGCAGGGTCTACTGTCTCTACCACGTCTTTGATCCCCTTTACCAGCATCTAAGAGTGTGCACAGAGGCTATCAGAGAGCTAGTCGTCAGCACGAGGGAGTAGGGCTTGGTGGGCTTTTGAGAGCTCTATAGAGAGCTTTTGAGGCTTTTGAGGCTTTTCAGAGAGCTGACCGTCAGCACGAGGGAGTAGGATTTTGAGGTGGGCTTTTGAGAGATTTTGAGAGCTTTTGTGGTGGGCTTTTGAGCGCTTGAACGAGTCCAGGCACTCAGCAGAACAGGGCTTGTGAGCAAGACCATCAAGCAAGGGAGTGCAACAGGGAGTCGAAAAACACTTGGAGACAATTGGTCCAAAATAGTGAGTAGAAAATCGAGCTGGGGTTGTATCAGGACAGTAGCTGAGAGGGGGAAATCAAGCAACAAGAAGGGAATCGTTGTGTGAACTCTACAGAGTTGCAAGCAAGGCAAATTTGCAATTCGACAGTAAAGCAAATCAAGCAAATTGAGCCGACATTACTACACACACACACACACACAAATTGGCAAATTGGGCATCTGCAATTGAGCAGTGCTGGAGGCTTGCAAGCGACAAAGCAGTATCAACTCATAATTATCCCTTCAGCAGATGGTCATGAGCAAACTAAGCAGAGCTTGCTGTTGCTCACACACACGGTCGATTCGACAGTAAACAGCAGAAAACGTTAAAGTTGATCACTGCACTTTAAAGTTGATCACTGCAGAAAACGCATTCTTTATTACTGCACGCAGCATGTCAAGCTCGAGCATTGGACTCATCTCCACAAAATTGCACATAACCTCCACAAAAATTACGTACTTGAAATGTTTTGGGACACTACCCTAACTGATACCGCGTCAACGCGGGACTGTTTAGGTTAGAGTCCCGGTTTTAGGTTCTGGGAAAGGTTGATGTCCAGTGTGATGGTCACGCATTTCACCTCCCCCGAAACTATCAAACTGGGAAGCATTGCCAAGAGGGGCAGAGTCTTAGAGGTTGCGAAGGTGTTTTGATCCACTGGTTGTGGTGTGATCTTGGGCACTGTCATATGAATTTCTAGGAGACCCCATGCAAAGACATTGTCTGTAAGTGTTTTGAGGAGTCGCTTTAGGTTGACTGCAAGGAGCTTTAAACATTTTAAAGGGTTCTCTACTATTGGGATAATCTACAAAGTGTGCAGTAATAGGGACACTCATTGCATTATTTTGTGTATCCACAAGGGTCCTTACCACACTGCCTTGCTGATCCGCATAGGCTCTACTTTGTGGGTTTTTGTCTACCGGGATCATGGCATAACCAGTCCCGCGTCGACACGGAATGTTCTAGGACTGTGTCTGGCTAGGTTGGTATTTTGGAATATTTTTATGTCAAGCATGTAATACTTTTCTTCAACGGGATAGTGGCATAACTAGTCCCGCGTTGACGCGGAATAGTTTAGCACAGTGTCTCAAAGTATAGAGTTTGCATAAGTTTGTATGACCTTTAGTTATCAAACATCAATTTTTAAATTAAATGTACAAATGTCTTTATTATTAGGTCTGTTTAATAGAAATTATATTAGTGTTATTTTTGAAGGTATTGTTTTTTTTTAATGTAGCCCCTCCACTTCTAGGGGAGGTTCAAGAAGACGTGGCAGGAGTGCATCAGTTTCAAAACCTGTTTGTAGTGATCAAATTAGCTCGGTGGCCGAGACGGAGTTGCCAGATGAGAGCGATAGTCATGATATGGTTTGGGTTCTTTACATGAAGTGGACCAAGAGATAGCTAATGTTGAAGCTTCTATGCAAATAGTGCCATTTAGAATGAGACCTGAAATACGTCCAGGTGTTGCTGATGAGGATGATAGCACATTGCACTTGGATCGAGGAGAGGACATTCTAAGTAAAACAAGAGTTTTTAGTTTCTTTGAATGTCCTCCCATAACTCTTTGCAGGCTTATACCTCATGCTAAAGTTCATGGTTTAAGGCTAGATGTAAGTGGCTTGAGGTCTGCATTTGCTATAGAAGGCTACATCAAAGAGAAGGGTGCAATTATAGTTTCATTGTCTACATGTCAAATGGAAGAAACTCTAGTCATAGGTATGCTTTCTTATTTTTACCTTTTTTCATTTCTTTTGATGATCGTAAGTAAACGTATGTCTTTTTCTTGTAAGATGTTATTATTGATGGATGGGATCCAATATGGAAACAAGTCAATATAGAGTTTGAAGAAGAGGTAGCTGCACATCCACAATTTGAATCCCTTGCCCAAAAAATGTTCTATGTGTGGGAAGGGAATCATCGGACAGTTGCTTGGCGAGAAGCCATTAATGAAATGTACTCTATCAACAAAGAGAGGCATTGTAGAGTATTATGTACAATAATTGATACTACAAAGGTGTCAGAGATTGCATTGTTGACTAGTCTTCAAAGAATGAACTTGTAAGTAAAATGCTAAATTAAGTGCATTGTTTGATGTATTTATATTATTTTGGCACTTCTTTAAAAACAAATTAATCATTTATGTAGCATGAACACACATGCTTTGGTTACCTCTCACTTGAGAGATGAACTTGTCAATTGCTCAAATATTTGTGCGGCCGATCATGAAGATTATCTTCGTGCACTAGCAGAGGCAGATCAGAAACTAATTGACACTCTCCGAAAAAGAGGAACAAAAGGGGAAGAGCCTTGGCATCCTCTTACACAGAGATAACTTGCTCGTTTGTTATTTGATGTAAGTGTACTACATTCTTGAATTTAAGTATAATTACTTTGTGATTTTAATGTTTTTATTGAATACTTATTGAAAGGTTCAAATGTCAAAGGAGCTCCAAAGTAAGATAGAGAGCAAGAAAGATACTCTATCGCCACAAGATCTGAAACAAGAAGAGAAACAAATAATCAGAGACTTGTACATCAAATATGGGGATCGTGTTGGAAAGGTATGGTTCTTTTGACTAGGTTGCATTGTTTGTTTTTAAGTGCTTTTTTTAATGAAAGTTATGTGACAAATTTTGAATATTGTTGATCCTCGACATGGTAAAGAGTGGTTTGATAAAGTAATGAGTTTGAAATGGGTCCAAGAGAGTTGGGCGACATTAGAGAAGCTTAATTTAATTGCTCTTCATGATGCAAAAATGAAAAATAAGATCTTATGGTTATCATTGTTGGATTCTAGCAAGATTACACGAGCGGCTTACGGATTGACTCGAGGTGACCATAGATTTCGTAGGTAGGTAACACGAGTTTGGGTTTCTATCTTTAGTTGTTTCTTTTATAATTTATCTTTTTATAAATTATATCACTTGATTGTTATAGTTGGTTGAAAAGAGAGGGTGCTATACAAAGAGTGCTTGATGGTGCTGAGATACTTTTGCTTGACTATGTGGATGTGCCGGATGGAATCACAATTCCTCCAGCAGCTACATTGGAGCTCTACTATGGAGAGATGATAGTAGAGGCTCGTAAATTCATGTTTCCTTTAGAGGTGTCTTTGGAGGGCAGAAATAGTGATGTTGAGCTCCAAGCTCTTAAGAAGATCGACTACTATCGAATGGCTTCACAAAGACTGCTATATAGGTAGTGGTCACTAAAATGTAACTTTATTTTGTATTTTGTGAGTTTCATTGTGATAATTTAAAAGTTTGTTATATATTTTTTGTTGGATACTTCTATCATTTGTTGGAGAAACAACACAATCTAGTCATTCCTTTGCTTGCTCGATCTTGGGTCCATGTTGATAGTGAGGATAGCATGTATCCTCCCACTATGCATTATCGATCACAATGGGAGCTAGATCACTGTCCTTGGTGGATAGACATGGATCAAAATTATGTGTTGGGTCATGAGAGAGAGATCCACGATGCACAGAGGACTTTTCATCCCTCTACAACTGTTGACACATCTGAGGCAAATGCAAGGAGTGAGACCATACATGATAATAGATCCGTTCATGCATGTGAGTCTCTTTAATGACTTTGTCTATGTTTTGTGAGATATAACACAGTCTTTGTTGAATTTTGTGCATGGTTATTGAGCATGATTAATGTATTCTTGACAGCTTCGCTCCCTAAAGATACAGGGAATCAACATGAGACAATCATTGCAACAAAAATGACAGGTGTGAGCATAAAATAAAAGGTTAAATAATCTTATGACATGTGTGATCATGTACTTTTATTGATCTCTTTGCTATGGCTCACTAATATCTTTGCTTCGTTGTGTTCCTTGATAGCTACTCTACCAAAACATAAGGGGAAGCAACACGAGGTAGAGGAGGAGCTTGACATGAGAGGTGTGTCCATAAATAATATAGTTTTCTTAACTCACAAAGGATTGCTTATCTTGTTATTGTTTTTTTATTGCACTATGTTATGAAAAAGCACCCATGGTTTGGTGATCTCATTGTTTATAACTGACAGATGCTATTGGCACACAGAGCTTGCATCATTTGGTGAGATTTTTTTTCCCTAGAGAGCAGTCTGTTCTACAGGCACCGAGAGATCATAGATGTTTAGCTATATCAGGGGATTATATTACCATTGCATGTGAGTTTCATTATGGTGTGCAGTCATTGATATGGATGCCCCTACACGAGCATATGGTCAGAGTCCGGTCTACAGATGTTGGTGGATACAGGAGAGATGGTAGGCTCGTTCCATGGGCTGCTGATTTTGTGTTTCTTGACTTGCCTTTTGGAGGTATCCTACATTCTACACCCTCAAAACCTCCATGGGATACTTGCACTGAGGAGCATGTGAGAGCCACGATTCATTTGACGCACAATACATTGGCAGATTGTGGATGGCTTGTTGTTTTGGGATCTATTGCAGGTATCAATATCTTCTATACTAAGCAAACCTTATTGTTACTTTATTTGCATTTGTTGAAAATAAAATTTCTATATGGTAGGTGATACTCTTCATTGGATTCAGAAGATGAGTAGAGCATCTAACATGGTTATTCATCGTCGAGTGGTTGTTATTCATCAATCATCTCACGGGTTTTTGGATGTGGGTGGAGATCATCAAGAGGTTGATTTTTTTTTCTTTTGTGCCTAGTGTATGTAATGATTAAACTATAACATTCTAAGTGTTTGTCATGTTTCTTTGCAGTGTGATAGTTCAATGCTATTCTTCATTAATAGGCAAGGTGCACCACCTCCGATTTACCTTGATGAGAGTATGTCATTGTTTCGTGCAATGGGCATGACTCCTACAGATACCATCATGCGACACTACTTGCCAGAGTCCGCTTACGTACTCATGGATTTTGGACTTGCATGGCGAGGATGCATGCAACGTAGCTCTTACTTCATTGCTAGTCTTGTTGAGCTCTTATGTAGGTTGAAGGGCCTTTGTTTGGATTTTGGTTGTGGGACTGCTCTTGTTCTCAAAGTATGTCTCTCTTCAAGACGTGCTTGTGAAGCATTGGATAGTGATGATGCTTTGATCTCGACATATGTGTCATCTTTACTTCATCCCCAATCTAGAGGACAAGACAAACATGAGGCCTCAACTTCTGCAGATGTGGATGAGGAGAATAGACCTCCCGGTGAGAACCCATTTGATCATTTGTGAGCATTCCATTTCTTTTGGTCATGGACATGTTATTTTTTGAGTGCCTCTCCTTACTTAAATTTTGCTTTTTCAAGCTATGTATGCTCGTGGCAATATTTGACAATAGTTAGGTGGCTATTGATGCTGTTTTAAATGATTTTGTAAAATATTTTTTTGCACTATTGAAAGTTCATTTATTTGCTTTGATGTGTTCACTTTTTGCTTAATTGAAGTGCCTTGCCACTGTACATTGAGGCTGAGGCTAAAAGAATGGTGCGAGATCCAAGATACAATGTTCAAACCTCCGACAAGCCAAATAAAATACATGCCTTCATCGATGATGAGTGTGATTCATGCTAAAGTATCATATTTTACTTGATGAAACCAAATGTTATAATTAATTGGTTGTTCAAAAATGGTATCAGTGTTCACTAAATTATTGCTGATGACTTGAGAATGGCAACAAATAATTCCTTCTCTTGTGATATCATGATGAGTGATTCATGCAAAAGTATCATGTTTTGTATTTAATTTGACCAAAGTTTTACTCGCTGTGGTCTCTCTCTCTCTCTCTCTCTCTCTCTCTCTCTCTCTCTCTCTCTCTCTCTCTCTCTCTCTCTCTCTCTCTCTCTCTCTCTCTCTCTCTCTCTCTCTCTCTCTCGCGCACGTAGACATCGCTCGATTTTTTGTTCGCTCGATAAAGTTTTCTCGGTGCCTGGTAAAACTCCTCTACGGGCTCCCACGATTTGTGTCACGTTTTACGGGCAGCCCTTTGGGCGCTTGGCTTTTGGGTCGGATGCTTTTAGAAGTTAAGCTTTGGGCAGTTTTTGCATGGGCGCAATGCTAGAGAGAGGACCCTCCTCGGACCTTGTACTTTTTTAAGCATAGTAGTAAAGAAATACCGAGAAGGGCACCGATCTTTGGGGCCAGTGTATCTAGGCAGGGAAATTGACGATGGAACTCTGTCGTGCCATGTCGTCTCTCTCTCTCTCTCTCTCTCCAGTTTCCCTCATGTGTGTTGTTTTAGATCTTGGACTTGGAGAGTCCAAGTCTATTATTGTGGTATCAAAACTCAGACAATTCTTCTTCTACAAAGAATCTAATCCCTTTTCCCACAGCGCACATGGATTCCGCCAAGGAGGAGACAATTATCCCTACTCGCCTCAGTGAGGAAACTAACAGAGGATCTAGCCGGAGTTGCACTTCTTTCGAGACTTCAGGAAAAGACTAAAACCCTCTTCCAGGGAACAACTTTGAGAAGATGGAAGCACAATGGCAACTTCAAGTTGACATCTGTGCCAATCAGATCCTCAAATACACCAAGGATGCGCAGTATGAGAAATTTCTAAAGAATCATCTACTTGACGAGATTCATTTAAGATGGAAAGCGGTCCGATTCTCCAGAATCCTGTGATGAGTTGTCATCCGGTTCCCCTAATTCATTCTTTTCATTGGAAGGCTCTTGCCCTCTTTTGAAGAGGATACTCTCCTGTCCAAAGGATAAGTCAATGAGCCGGCATGCATTTCAAGTCATTGCTTAGCATGTTCCATAACTTTCTGAATAGAGTAAGACTTTTGGTTTAGACAATAGTCTTGAATCTTTTTTAGAAAACCACAACAAAACTGCTTAATTTGGTCTTTCAAAGTAATCTTCCAAAACAAAGACACTGGCAAATAAGTATCCCAAAACCTCTGTCAGTAATCATCCAATGTATCTTTCTTAGTCATTCTCAAGTGGTGCCAAACCTTAATGACATTTCTTTCCTATTCAATTGATATCCAAGTTGACGCAAAAATTTTCTTGAATTTTAACCACCTTCTAGGTGCTTCTATGCGTAACAACAGAGTAGACCCCCATGTTTGTGCAGTTCCTTTCAAGTAAGATGCTGCCCTTCACATCTTGGAATGTTTTGCGAACCGATCTCCAAAGAAGGCGCCGTAAAACTATTGTACAATTTCAAGGGCTCAATGGGTGTCTTGGTAGCCTGAAAACATCTCAAATCTGAAGGCCTCACCCCCTTCCTTGAACTCCTTAGTCTTCTTGCTCATCTAGTCACTGTCAAAAGAAGAACGAGCTCTCCTCCTCTCAACTGCTAGATGGCCTTTCATGCCTTCCTCTTAGCACCATCGACTACCTCAAATGGCGCCTTCCCCGTCCAAGAATGAAATGTGTTGTTGTAGAAAAACTCCACCAAGGGAAATTTTTTTTCCAATTGAGTCTTTTGATTCGAAATATAAGACTTCAACAAATCCAAAAAAATTGAATTGGCTATCTCAAATTGCCCGTCTGTCTGTGGGTGGAACAAGGACGAGAACTACAACCATGTGCTTATGTTCTCCAAGATTGCCCTCCAAAACAAACTAGTGAATTGGTAAATCTCTGTCTGAAACAATAGACTAATGCATGCCATGTAATCGGAAAATTTTGAGACAAACAGTTTCGCCACATGATCAGCCTTAACAGTCTTCTTTACCAGAATGAAGTGGGCCTCAAAGGCTGTGTAACACACATGGTTTTCCGCATCAAATAGCCATCCCCTATGGAATAGCCGGCAACTGTCTCTCCACTCTGTATCCGGTGAAAAATCAGGATATGTGGCGTACTAATCTACCATATCCTTGAAGCTTCTATGATCTATCATGCATCTGCCACTAAATTCTTTTGTCCCTAAATATGGACTATTTGGAAATGAAATTGTGACAGGATG
This sequence comes from Adiantum capillus-veneris, assembly GCF_014529385.1. Classification (NCBI taxonomy): domain Eukaryota; kingdom Viridiplantae; phylum Streptophyta; class Polypodiopsida; order Polypodiales; family Pteridaceae; genus Adiantum; species Adiantum capillus-veneris. The sequence continues at coordinate 146,472,431 of NC_140936.1, read as the reverse complement.
TTAGCCGGTAAAGTCAGCTCCGAGTAGATAGTGTCGTCACAGCGTAAGAGCATGAATAATTGCCAATAGCTCTTTCTTCTAAATCTGTGCAACCAATTTAGGACGTGAAAACATCCTACTCTCATAAGCAATGACATGGCCTTCTTGCATCAATATTGCTCTCAAACTGCGACCACATGCATTACAATAAACGTCACAAGTTTGGAAAAACCAATATTGGTCTGGTTGTCAACTTTTCCTTTAGAGTCTGAAAGGTTGCAATCTCAAAAGGTCCCCAAGTAAACGGAACCCCTTTTTGAATCAACACATGCAAAGGAGAAGCTATCTCTGCATATTTTTGAATGAACCACCGATAATAGGAGAAAAAACACAAAAAGCTTCAAACATCATGAACATTCTTCAAATCGGGCCAATCACAAATGGTCTCAACTTTGGACAAGTCCATCTTTACACTTTCTGCTAAGACGATGTGTCCCAAAAAGTATATCTTGTGCAAGAAAACTCACTCTTTTTCACATTTACAACCAGTTTATGTTGCCGCAGTGTCAGAAAAACATGTAACACATGGTGTTTATGCTATGCCGCACGCTTGGAGAAGACGATGATGTCGTCAAAGACAGTGTCCACAAACGATCGGTACTCTCTGAAAATCCTATCCATCCTACGATTGAATGTTGCTGGAGCATTTTTGTAAGGCCAAATGGCATCACCAAATATTTTTATAACCTCAAAAGTTGTCCTGAAAGCTGTCTTGTAGACGTCCCCAGGAGTAAATTCGGATATAATGATATCCACTCTTCAAATCAATTTTGCTAAAACAAGAGGATCTTTGAAGTCTGTTGAGAATATTATCGATCATCGTCGTGATAGGGACTCTGTTCTTGATGGTGATTCTATTGAGAGCTCTATAATCGATGCACATTCTCCAAGATCCATCTTTCTTTAGTACTAGCAACACCGATGAACAAAAAGGTGAGAGATTCAATTTGAGTGGTGGTTGCTCCCTTTTCCAAGATTTTGTTTCATCATAACAACTTTGACTATAAGTAGAGTTGAATGGCACATGCCTTTTCTTTTGTGGAAATGAATAAGGCTTTTGCACCATATTGGTTATCCTTAGTTCATTTCAGCTATCAAAAATTCTGATAATTGAGATTCCATAGAAGCAGTTGATCCATTGGTAGAACTGTCTTCTGATTGCTTAGAGTCATATTGGACATACTCTACAATAGAAATATATTTCTTTTGTAGAACATTGCAATAGACAACTTCATATTCATAGTTGTCTTTAAGGACTGCATTGCCAAATTTCTTTTTTCTTTGAGGGCATTCTGGTGCAATGTGCCCTTGCTTATTACAGATGTAACATCGTACCTGTTTCCTTTCCTCTTTGGTAAATTTACATTTTTGGCATGCTACTTTGAAATTCTTCCCAAACCTGTTCTTCCATTGTTTGAGCTTGCAGGTACATTTGGTTTTATCCTTGCACACAAAAATCTTAGCTTTTGCTTCTTTATCACAGAAGTAAGAGTTGAATCCCTTGATCTGTTTAATATCTTTCTTCATTCTGATGCGAGCACATTCCAAGTCAGTAACTTCATGAATGAAAGCATTAATCTGGGCTATAGAGATATTTTCATCTAAATAGAGACTAGCTACTTTAATCCTTTTTTTCACAAGGTTAGCAAAAAATTCAGGGAAACAGCTGATGTAGTATTGCTTATACTCAGATTTAAAGTATCCTCCTTGGAATTGATACATCAGATGAGTCATATGCTGCTGGTATGTTTTGATCTGAGTAAGATCACATAGTTTACTTCTGAAGAAAGCTTCTTTATTTCGTTCTTGGATTTTGTTGATAGATCCCAAAAACTGCATGACTAATGCTGCAAAAAATAAAGAGATTATATTGTCAAAGTTTTCATGACCTTCTGGACCACCGTGTATAATATAGGCTTTCCTATCAGTGCTGAGATCATCCCACCAGGCTCGTACGATCCCTTGAAAGCCTACTATGATCATGGAGACTGATTGCCTTTGTGTAAGGTCTTTGTCATAAATTCCGTAATGAGTGGAATTATAAATGAAGTCAAAGACCTTCCGGACTTGATCTTGATTTAATCCATCTATGTCCAAGATAGTCATGTCACCAACCTTGGTAACTCCTTTCAGAGTTGTAGACGAGGAGGATGAAGGAGTTTCAATTTTTACTTCTTCTGTCTGCAATTTCACACGATTGAGAATTCTGGCTTGATCATCATCAGAGTTGATTTTTTACTAATTGTCAAAAGATTCTTCTGGAGCTAGAAATATATGGGGAATAAACATATCAAGTTCATCTAATTCTTCCTCCTCATATTCTACACAACTATCATCTTGAAATATTGTCCACTGCACATCTTCAGGTAGAATAGTCCTGACAGCTTCTCCCATTTCTTGCCTTTGCTGCCAGCTTTGTATTTGGGCATTGATGCACCAACGATGATAGGGATTAAACCCATCTTCAGTATCTTCATCACCGAAGGGAGACATTTCTGGAGGAAAGTTGGATATAGACAGGTTCTTGCAAAACTGTAGAAAAAATTCGTGGAAAATCCTTGTTGTTTGGACTTCCACCAAAACTACTAGCTTGTTGCAAAGCGGCATGTTGTGTATCTGTAACTTGCACTTTACCTTTTTTATCTTGAGTCATAGATAGCCTCGAGGAAAAAAGGTGTGGGTGTAAGACTGAGAGAGAAGGGAGAGTTTAGAAAGTATCTGGTATTGTAGGGTAGCAATCTCCTTGAGAGAATTTGTAAGCCGAGTGTTCGGAGAAGGGACAATATAGAGAAGACTATAAGCAAGATCCTTTCTCGTTGAGGGAGGCCGTGGTGAGGCGATCAATACCATTAGAAACAAACTCAGAGGCAATAATGCGATTGCAGAGTTTGCATCGAAACAATCCTTCATGATCCTTGTAGGTTTCAGGATGGATACATGCCAGTTAAGGAGCATGATTGTGGCAATGAGTAGTTGAAATATAAGCATAACTTGCCTGAGATCCATAATCTCTCAATTGGTAGACTGGTTTCTCGATGACAGAGGCAATTTCCTTTTTAGATTTAGCCCTGCTTAAGACTCTGTATTGATCAGTAGAACATAGCCGTTGCATATTCAAAGTGGCCGGCACAAAGTGATGATGTGGCCACCGACAACACAAACCCTAGTTTCTGCCAGAAACCCTAAAAATTCCTACAAACCCTAATTTTTGCCAAAAACCCTAATTTTTAGAAACCCTTTTTTTGGGAAACCCTAACCCTAACTGCTGGTTGAAACCTTGAGTGGCTGAGAACCCCTAAAAGCTGGCGCCAATGCCATGTGGCAGCAAATTTTCAAAAATTACGGAGGTGGGGAAAAAGCAGCCAGCGATGCTATGAATGCTTTTTTGTGGCTACGCTTTGAGAGAAAGAGAGAGAGAGAGAGAGAGAGAGAGAGAGAGAGAGAGAGAGAGAGAGAGAGATTGCTTTTGAACTGAAATCTTTTTGGGGCTCTGCTTTTGGGCATCCCTTGTAACCTTTAAATTAGTGGTTTAGGGCTCAGTTCTCAGAGCATCTGGACGCAGAGTCTAAGAGTGAAACCCTAACCGCTCTCTTGTACTTTGACATTGATTAATACAAAAAGAAATATCGAAAGGGGCGCCGGTCTTTGGGGCCAACATCTCCAGGCACGGAACTCCGCCGAGCCTGTGCAAATCTAGTGTGATCTGTGATCTGTTTTAAAGTGGTTATTTGGTGCTGTTGTGATTGATTCTTGACTTGGAGTGTCCAAGTCTGTTAGAGTGGTATCAGAGCAGGACCAATTTCTCTTCTACAGGAAATCCGATACCCAAATTTTATTTTATTTTTCGTGGCACCTATGGCTTCAGACGAGAATCAGTCGACTCCTTCTGCATTTGGAGATGCGAGAAGAGACCACAACAAAGATGCACGAGAAGAGTATGGCCCGCCTCGGCCTACTCAGGCGGAGCATCGAGAGATCGATGGAGCGTCAACCGTTGATAAACGATGCAACAAAGATGATGCTCAATTTTGCCAAGGACCCGAAGATGGAAAAATATATGAGCCAAACCTCTTTAGAGGAGGTGCATACGGAGTGGCAGATAACCACAACACCACTCCCGAAACCCGCTGTCAAGAAACCTCCTCTTCCCAATAAATATACGGAGAAGGAACTGGAAGACGTGGTTGATGCACGGATTGCTCAGTTTTTTGACGCGCTGAACAAAGCTAAAAAGCACGAAAAAAAGAAGAAGAAAGGCACTGACTTCCCGGGATTTTTGGGTCGTCAGTCAACATTCGACAAGGCAAAGAAACAGAAGAAGCGTGTTCGATTTGAAGGAGTACCTAGTTCTTCTTCTTCTTCTTCTTCTTGTGACATTTCTTCTAGCTCTTCAGATTCGAGCGAAGAAGAAAGAAAAAGCAAAAAGCGAAGCAAGAAACAACGCTTTGGAAAGGGCAAGAAAAAGGAAAATAAGTCTAAATCTCGCCAGTAAGTGACAGTTCTACAGACAGTTCAGACTCTGATAACGACAACTTTTATGCAAACAAGAAGAATTTTTACAAAGCCAACCAGTATTACTTTCTCGAAGATAAAAACAAGAAAGTCTGAGAGTTTAAGGAAGGTGGCCACACGATCAAGTTTGATACTTTTTCAAGATACTCAGATGCTTCGAAGGCTTTGTCTTTTATACAACACTTTGACATCGTTTTCGCGGGAGGACGCTACTCAGAGCACTCCAAGATTCGGAGAGCTGCCTCTTACTTTAAGGGGAATCCTCGCACTTGGTGGTCCATGCTTCTATTAAGCAAGACTAGGCCATCTAAATGACTCAAATTCAAGAGGCTTTTTATTTCTTCTTGGTTGATGCAAGAGTATGAACGAGATATACGAGCTGCTTGGAACCATCTTCGGATGACCAAGAGAGATACAGTGGATACTTATTGTGAAAGATTCTGGAGCTCTTTTCTACCCGCCTCTTCATTCAAGAAGATCTCGTTCAGAGTACAGATTGAACGGTTCACCTTGGGTCTACCTATAGAGATCCGAGATCACTGCCTGGAACAGAAGCCAGCTTCTATTCAGGAGTTGATGAGTCATACGAAGAGAAGCTTTGCCATTCACTCTGGCAATCTGACCTACCCCACAGATGAGGTCATGACACAACAAGCCGAACAGACTTCTGGGAATGAAAGTAGAAAGAAAAAGAGCAACCGAGAGAAAAAGGATGCACGACCCAAGCTTACTCCTCAGGAGAGAGCTCGCTTCATCAGGGAGGGAAAGTGCTTTGGATGCGGGGAATTTGGACGAAGTTCCCTAACAAGGCACAGAAAGAACGAAACGACAAGGACGACGAAAGGCCTGAGAGTTCGAGAGCAGCTAAGGAACGTGTAAGAAAAGAAGGCAAATGAAAATAGGATTGGTTCCAAATTGTGTGGGTACCGATCCCGACACCATGGACGAAAGTACAGAACTTTGCCGAGCTTGGGGCAAAGTGAAAGATCAAGAGGCCCTGATCTTTTTTGATGGAGGAGCCAAGGCCAAATTCATTTCACCAGAATTGGCAGCACGGCTCGAGATCACTCCTGATCGGATGGACCACTTGCGAAGGCAGTTCTAGCGGCACCATACAGAGACGTGGCCTTTACACCTGTCATTGGCAAACTTCGGTTGCATTGTCAGGGGTATTTGGGGCATGAGGACTTCTTCATAATGCGTTCTGAAGGTTGGGATGTTCTCTTAGGGATTCCCTGGTACCACAAGAACAACGCCGTGGTCGATTATTGGGCGAGGAAAGTGACATTGACTATAGAGAAGGGCAGAACCATGGTACTTGATATTAAATTGAAGGGTGAGTCTGTCCCTATTGTATCGGCTTCGACCATTTCTAAATTAATGAAATCCAGTCTGTTTGTTTACTCGATCTTTATGAAAGAGTTGAGTGATGAGGATAAGACAATTATGTCTAAACTTGATAAAGAACGCCAAGATTTTCTACACTCTCATGCCGATTGCTTCTTAGAGGGCCTGCCAGGCCAGTTACCACCTGATCGTCCTGAAGATCATACTATTGATCTGATACCTAGAAGCACACCACCGAACCGGCCACCTTATCGTGTGAGCCGAGCACAGAATGAAGAGATTATGAACCTAGTGAAAGACCTCTTGAAAATGGGTCTTGTCCATCCTAGTACTTGTCACGTGACACATCCCAACCCTATGTGTCCGTGGACAAGCTACACGGTACCATAGCAGGGTTCCCGTCAGTCAAGTCAAGTTTAGATTAGTAGTGATCTGGCACTTTTGTGAGTCTATTCGTAGACCGCGCATGCCTAGTCACTTAGCATAGATGCATATCCTCCAGTTGCACACAGCATGATCATCGAAATTCCCATCAGAATCCATTAGCATCAGTTAGGGGAATTTTCCACTGCATTTAGCTTATTTTTCTATTTATTGGTTATTTTCACTTATTATTTTTAAGTGACTTTCCAACGAAAGTAGGTAGGGCAATTTTGCTACGTTAATATATAAGCAAACCCAAGTTAGCACTTTCTCGTAGAAGAGGCAGTAGGAGCTTCCCGCTCAATAGGCAACTTCTCAGCAGTACCCACTCAGCACCCCTGAGTGTTTTTTGACCTCCTTCTTCGCGGGGATTTCCAGCAGAACCATCACCTTGAAGCTTCCCTCTTCTAGTGCTTGTTCCCTTTGCAGATGAGCCTCTTCCATAGCGTTGTGCTCACCAACCATCTGCCCCAAGCCAACGTTTTTGCAGCCCCTCACTAACGCCATCCAACCAGCCACCTTAGCATTTATGATCCCCCTTCAGGCAGCCCAAGAGCCAGCATTTTTGGAATTGAAGACCACCAGCAACATCAGCGTTTTGCTTAGCTTTAGGACCCATCTCACACCAACAATTTTCAGCATGTATATGCCTGCATAACCAACGTTTTCAGCATGGAATAGATTCCCAAACCAGCGTTTTTCAGCAGGTGCAAAAACAGTCCAAAATGCAGCCTCACAACTCCAGCCTCTCAGCGTTTTTGCCCCAGCAAGAACCCGACAAGAGCCATTCATTTTCAGCCATAACCATAGTGACAAAACACTCAATTTCAACCCGAAACAGTCCATGGAAATCAGCAGATAGAAGATCCCAATTTTCAGCCACGAAATTCTCGTCGTCATCACCGTCGTCGTCATCGACATAATCCCATTGCATCCGCCTTGTACACCATTATGCAATCAAAGTAGACCACTCTCGCCAACGAGAGTGGGGCCTTCAGAGGAAGGTTTTACAGCCTCTTGGGTGTCGTATCTCTTCTCTCTCCTTCTCTTAGTCTCATTCACTTGCACGCACAATCCACTCACTTTTTTCGTGATCATAGCACTCTCCATAAGATGGAAAGATCTCTCTTTCCCTAAGAACTAAAAGGAACCAATAAAGATCACTAATCTTGAGAAAATACAACATTCATTCCGCTGCACCTTACATTGGTATCAGAGCTTTGGAAGTGTTCTGCATTACTCAAGGAAAGAACCACAAGAATTTTTTTTTGCTTGTTGTGATCGCACGAACCCAAGTTTACTTGGACGTGGCGATTCCTAATCGTGTTTTGTTGAAGAGTGACAGGGATCCCAAGAAAGAAGGGCTTGTCTAACCTCCCCTTGTGTCTCTTTTCACTCATTGAGAGCGGACCGTGCACTTAGCGGCCGGCCAATCGAAGTGAGGTGGGAAAAAGCAACCTTGGTAGTGTCAATCCTTCCCACTACACTCTACCAAATGTTTGGCTCCTCATGAATTGCCCCCCCCCACGATAGTGACCTCTCAGTGCCAATTTATAGGTGTTGGCTGCTTGGATTATGGTAATCCCAGTGTGGTTAGGGTAAGCTTAATCGGGGAGACAAAGCAAGTTGTGGGCCCGGTGTGGTTGACCCTTGCTTTGTTTTGGGAGGTTATTAAAAGATGGGAATCTCTAGGTGGGCCTTTGTGACCATCACCTAGAGAGAGGATATTTACAAAAAAATGGGAATTTACAATGGCTCGGGTGAAAACTAAAGAAAATGATGAAAATAACCTAAAAATTACTGGAATGGCATCGTGGTTGCGTGTTGCCAGCGAATGGTGTGTTGCCAGTGCATCAGTGTCGAGCGTACTTCTTTTCGGGGTCGGACGAGGCATGCCTTCGGCGCACTTCCTCTTTTTGTTGTTGGTGGCACATGATTTGGATCCTTCTTCTTTTATATGGTTGTCGTAGTTGTGCATTCCTTCATTTTTTTCTGAATTTGTGGTGCGTATATGCGTGTGTGTGTGTGTGTACGTGTGTGCATGACGGCGGATGTGTGTGTATTTGTATATGTATGTGTGTGCACGTAAGTGTGTGTGGGAAAGGGGCTTAACATTATTATGTAAATAATATATATATATATATATATATTTTTTTTTAAATTTTTTTTCCTCTGTTGGTTGACGGCCGGCTTCCTGTAGATTACGCGAGGCGGATGGTGGGGAGATGGGGTCAGAGAGAGAGTGTGGGTGTGTGCTGTGTGTGTGTGTATTGTGTGTGTGGAGAGAGAGAGAGAGAGAGAGAGAGAGAGAGAGAGAGAGAGAGAGAGAGAGAGAGAGAGAGAGAGAGAGATTCGTTTCTACGGCCTGAGCGCCCGAGAGGGAGAGAGAGAGAGAGAGAGAGATTGGTCGGCTGCGGGCTCGTGCTTAGCACCAGAGGGAGAGAGGGCGGGGTGAGATGTTGTGTGTGTGTGTGTGTGTAGAGAGAGAGAGAGGGAGAGGTTATACGCCGGTACAGGCCCATGATAAGGGGAGAGAGAGAGAGAGAGAGAGAGAGAGAGAGAGAGAGAGAGAGAGAGAGAGAGAGAGAGAGAGAGAGAGGAAATGATCTGTGCCTTCGGGCTGAGAAAAAGGAGAGAGAGAGAGAGAGAGAGAGAGAGAGAGAGACTTCGGGCTGAGAGAAGGAGAGAGATATGGGGTGAGGGAGAGGGAGGGATAGGGTGTGTGGTGTGTGGGTAGAGAGGGTGTGTAAGGGAGGGAGTGTGTGTGGATAATAGAGAGAGAGAGAGATTATTTTATGCGCCTTCACAAGCTGGCTGAGAGAGAGTGTGTGTGTGAGGGAGAGAGAGAAGGAGTGAGGTCCGCGCCTCGTGGGCCGTGGGACAAGAGAGTGAGGGAAAGGGGGGGGGGGGGGGGGGTGGCAATGGAGTGGGGTAGGGGGAATGTGTGGTTGAGAGAGAGGGGGTGTATCTATTGTCTTGCATGGTAGCTTAAGGACTAGAGGAGGGGGGAAAGTCAATGGGTGGGAGTGAGGGAGAATATTAGCGGGCCAAGGGAGGAGGGAATGAGGCCGAGGGGAGGGTGATGTGATCGGGTGGGGGAGAGGGGGGAGGGGTTAGGGGAAGAATATTAGCGGGCCAAGGGGGGGGGGGTAATGAGAGTGGGGTGAAAAAATGTGGGGGGGGGGGGGGGGGGGGGGGGGGGGGGGGGGGGGGGCACAAGAGAGGGGTCGGGGGGTGAGTGCTCAAACCTTGCGCCTGGCGAGGGGGGGGGGGTTGCAAATTTGGGAGAGAGGGAGAGAGGATATTAGAGAGAGGTATGTAGGGAAAATGAGAGAGAGAGGGGGGGTGTTATTTCATCCAATGCCCGTCAAGCGGGGGGGGGGGGAATAAGCTACGGGGGGGTGTGAGAAAGGGTATGTGAAACCAAGGGCGGCCGGCTAGGCTGGGGTATGGACCATCAGGCTGAGCGTGATAAGGCCGGCCAATCAAAGGCGGGGGAGGGGGGGGGGGGGTGTGTGTCATGTCCGTAAGGGTGTTGGAAGGATTGACCAGGCGGTGCCGATCCTTCCAACAGTGTTGCCAAGGCTTCAATAGAGAAAAAATAAGTTTTTTTTTCTTCTTTTTCTTTGATTTTCAAAATTCGGCTATCATTAGCCCTCTCCCTTTGGCTAGAGGCATTCATGCTTCTAGCCCTTCTTCTGCTTCTTCAGCTGTAGAGTTAGAGGGTTCTCCCTCCTCTGGAATGTCTAGCACGAATTTTGGGTCAAACCTAAGAAAATACCTTTTCAGTCTCCATCCATTTACCCTAGTCTTGTGAATTCTCCCATCTGCTTCCATCAGCTTATAGCTGCCGTTGTCATAGCGCTTCTTAATGATGAATGGCCCTTCCCATCTAGGTTGAAATTTCTTATCCTTCCTAGTGTCAAATCTGTTGTCGTATCGCAGTACTAACATGCCTTTTTCCATTCCCTTTTCTTTAAGCCCTTGATTGAAAGTGAGTCGGAGTCGTTCTACTTGTGTTGCATAGTGATTGATTGCTTCTTCCCTATCCAATTGGAGTCTCTCCAGATCCAAGATGTGGTTTTGAAGGTTTACAATCAGACGATGTATCTAGCTAGCCAAAACTCGTAAGCTGGCTATCTGTAACTCAATGGGTAGAATTGCCTCCTTCCCATAAACTAGATGGAAAGGGGTGAAACCTAGTGATGTTCGGAATGTTGTTCTATAGACCCAAAGAGCTGACATGAGGTGTTTATCCCAGTCCCCTGTGTGGTTGTTCACCTGTTTTGTGATGATTTTGCAAATCATTCCATTTACCTTCTCTACCACACCATTGCATTGTGGATAGTATGGTGTGGAATGCCGACGTGTGATGCCTAACTTCTTCATCAATTCTCTCACCAAATCACCTATGAATCCTGGTCCTCTATCTGATATTATCTCAAGAGGAGTGCCAAAATGGCAAACGATATGCTCAAAAATGAACTTTGCCACCTCTTGGGCTGTAATGCGGGTGGTGGCCGTTGCTTCTGCCCATCGAGTCATGTAGTCTACACCCACTATGATGTACAGTTTACCTGATTAGGCCCTTGGTAAAGGACCGATTGCATCTATTCCCCATTTCTCAAAAGGACCATATGAGATGATAGGGGTTTGTGGCTTGTAGGTTAACGTGCGACCACTAGCCACTTGACAAGCCTTGCATGTTTTACACCAATGGTGTACATCCCTGTTCAAACTAGGCCAAAAGTATCCTACCTGTAGAATCTTCCTACTGGTGATATCTAGAGCAAAATGACCGCCGCAGACGCCGTCATGGAAACTTGAAATTACCTCTGTGATTTCACTGGAGGTTGGCACCCGCCTGAGAATTTGATCTTTGCCCTTACAATACAAGTGGTCGTCTACAAGGTGGTACCTAGTAGCCTTCCTTACCAGCCACTATTTTTGGCCTTTGGTGTGTCTTGCTGGACATTCTCCTGTATCTAGAAAACTGATGACATCAGGCATAGCATCACTACATTGGAAGAGGGGTAGCTTTAATTTGATCGCCCCTACGGGAACGTCTTGTATTGTTTCTTTAGCTAGAGCATCTACTTCTTGATTTTCTGCTCTAGGGACATGGAATAGTTTCACTGCTTCAAACTTCTTTAGAAGGCACTTGGCGAAGTTGACCAAGTAAAACCTGTTTTTTACAATCCCAGGTGCCATTTATCTGCCTTATCAAAAGCAAAGCATCGCCGAACACATTTAGGCGCTGAACTCTTTGTGAAATACATTGTTCCAACCCAAGAATTATGGCTGCATATTCTGCTTCATTGTTGGAGTGGGAGTGTAATAACTGTCCAATGGAGAATACTCTTTCTTGCCGTTCATTAAAAATGGCCATGCCTACTGCAGACTGATCCATTGTTCTCTTGTATGCTCCGTCAAAGAAAAGAGAGTGAGCTCTCTCTAGCCTAGGACTTTCTATCGTTGGTGTTTCTTCCTTTGCTTCCGTGTTGACCTTCAGCTTCTTCTCATAATGGCGATGAGTGAGAATTCCCACTAAACTAGCCGTGGTGGAGCATGGTGTAGTCAAACTCTTGTAGTCTAATTAACCACTTTGAGATCCTAGATGAGACATCCATATGTCGCATCACATATGGGAAAACCTCCTCCATTGTCAGGATTACAAAGGGTCTAGGCAGGAGATAGGAGCGGAACTTTGTGGTAGCAAACATTAGTGCCAGAACCATGTGTTCTACTTCGGTAAATCCTTTTTCTGACGAGGTCATGACACGACTACAGAAGTAAATAGGGCGCATGAAAGAAGTTTTGGGGTCCTTTTGTATTAGCACTGCTCCGAGTGTATCACTTCCCACACTACGGTTCACATAAAATGGCTCGTCCCACTTAGGAGGTGAAATAGTGGGAAGCTTAGCTAGGATTTGCTTCACCTCGGTAAACTGCTTCTCATTCTCTTCACTCCATGAGAAGAATCCCTCTGGGTGAGTTGTTGTAGGGGAAGGACCACTTGAGATAGCAGGTGAATGAACCTGCTTAAGTATCTTACCTTCTGAAGGAAAGAAACCAGCTGCTTGGCGGTGGTGGGTGACGATAAAGATACTAGGACCTGAATCTTGCTAGGGTCAGCCTCGATTCCTTTTTCTAAAATTACATGACCAAGGAGAGTTACTTTGCTTTCACCAATGTGACACTTGTCCATGTTGAGTTGGCCACCCAAGGTTTGCAACCTGGTTAATCCATCATAGACTTTGCTTAAATGAAGGGCTCGTGAGCTATAAATGCAAAAATCATCTATGAAAACCCATATTGATGTTCCAAAGTAGGGTTGGAAAACAAAAGTCACATAGCGTTGAAACGTGGCCGGGGAGTTATTGAGGCCAAATGGCATCACTCTGTAGGCAAAACATCCCCAAGGTGTGATGAAGGTTGTCTTCTTTTTATCCTCCTCCCCAATGCTAATCTGGAAGTATCCTGAGTAGCCATCGCATACTGTGTATCGCTCGTGACCTGCCACTTCATTGAGTATTTCATCTTGGAATGGGAGGGGAAAGTGGTCCCTCTTCGTGGCTGTAGTGAGAGGTTTATAATCCACACAGACTCTCCACTTACCATTTTTTTTTTGGTGTGACTACTTCTGGGGAGACACATTCTGAGTCTTCGACAGGGTAGATGAAACCTGCTTGTAGCAAACTTCTCACTTCTTTAAACAATGCCTCTTGTTGGATTACTCCAAGTCTTCTGAGCTTTTGTACTACGGGTTTGCTGCCTTTCTTGAGCTTTATGTGGTGTTGTACTAGTGTAATTCTTGTGATCTTATCATAGCCATCAATGAACAAAGTAGTGAAGTTACCTAGCATGGAGACATACTCCTTCCTTTCTTCATTGGTTAACTCATTTGAGAGAATTTTTTGTAGCTTACCTACATCCTCCAAGGACTTCATACTTGATGATCCCTCTTGGTTTTTTGAGGCTGTTTTAGATTGTGTTAATCTGTTCCGATCTTCAAGAATGACCCCCATTACTTCGATGCTACTGTCACTTCCGTCGGTGGTGGTCGTCTCTTCCCCTGAGGTAGACTAGTAGTTGGTGGTGGACTCATCTTCTGAAGCCTCCAAGATCATGTTGCGCTGCTTTCTAGTCCTCATGTCGTAGAATATGGACTTCCCTTTAGCATCCTTCATCTGGATCATCCCGGTGCTCCAGTCTTGTTTAGCTTCCATAGCCATAAGCCAAGGCCTCCCAAGAATAATGGGGTATCCGTCCCCTTTGTGTGGTATGATGAAGATGTCTACCTCCACTTCTGTATTGAATGCTTTTACTTTGACCGCATTTACAATGCCTACACATTTCACTCTTACATTGTTTGCCATCTTGGCTCAAAAGGGTGCCGGCCTACTTACCTCTAGACCTAGATGGTGCATCATCTTTTCACTCATGATGCATATTTGCGCGCCACCATCTATGTAGACGTTTGAAATTTGTTGCCCCTTGATGTGAGCGTCCATGGTTGGCAAGATGTCGTCGAGATCCCTCCCAGAGATATTCCCAGCTATCATGGGCCTTGATTTCCTGGTACTTACCACTTTTGTCCATTGCCTCCTCATTATGGGTGCAAGGTGGAGTAATTGGGGCCAAGTTATCTTTGGAAGGAAGCATGACTCTCCACGAAGTTGAAGCATCAAAGGAGCCACAAAAAATTCTTTTGAGTCGCTTTCGGCGCGGCTCAAAGAAGCAAGCGTTGCAGACCTTTATGAAGTTCAAGTACCGCTTGATTCACACAGCAGAGTGCGCCCGCGAAAGGTCCCTTCCAGGATTCCGGATGTTGTTAGCGATCTCCCTCGACGCCATGCAGTTCCGTACCAGTACCTCACTTTGAAAAGGAGGGGATGTCACGTGACACATCCCTATGTGTCCATGGACAAGCTACACCATAGCAGGGTTCCCGTCAGTCAAGTCAAGTTTAGATTAGCAGTGATCTGGCACTTTTGTGAGTCTATTCGTAGACCGTGCATGCCCAGTCACTTAGCATAGATGCAGATCCTCCGGTTGCACACAACATGATCATCGAAATTCCCATCAGAATCCATTAGCATTTATAAGTTAGGGGAATTTTCCAGTGCATTTAGCCTATTTTCCTATTTATTGGTTATTTTCACTTATTATTTCTAAGTGATTGTCCAACAAAAGTAGGTAGGGCAATTTTGCTAAGTTAATATATAAGAAAACCCAGGTTAGCACTTTCTGGCAAAAGAGGCAGTAGGAGCTTCCCGCTCAAAAGGCAACTTCTCAGCAGTACCCCCTCAACACCCCCCAGCATTTTTGGACCTCCTTCTTCGCGGGGATTTCTAGCAGAACCATCGCCTTGAAGCTTCCCTCTTCTAGCGCTTGTTCCCTTTGCAGATCAGCCTCTTCCATAGCGTTGTGCTCACCAAGCATCTTCCCCAAGCCAGCGTTTTTGCAGGACCTCACTAACGCCAGCCAACCAGCCACCTTAGCATTTTTTATCCCACTTCAGGCAGCCCAAGAGCCAGCGTTTTTGGAATTGAAGAACACCAACAACATCAGCGTTTTGCTCAGCTTTAGGACCCCTCTCACACCAGCAATTTTTAGCATGTATGTGCCTGCATAACGAGCGTTTTCAACATGGAATAGATCCCCAAACCAGCGTTTTTCAGCAGGTACAAAAACAGTCCAAAACACAGCCTGACAGGTCCAACCTCTCAACGTTTTTGCCCCAGCACCAATCCGACAAGAGCCATTCATTTTCAGTCATAACCACAGCGACAAAACAATCAATTTCAGCGTGAAACAGTCCATGGAAATTAGCAGATAGAAGATCCCAATTTTCAGCCACGAAGTCGTCGTCGTCATCACCGTCGTCGTCATCGGCATAGTCCTATTGAATCAGTCCATTGCATCCGCCTTGTACACCATTGTGCAATCAAAGTAGACCACTCGCCGACAAGAGTGGGGCCTTCGGAGGAGGGTTTTACAACCTCTCGGGTGTCGTAAATCTTCTCTCTCCTTCTCTCAGGCTCATTCACTTGCACGCACAATTCACTCACTTTGTTCATGATCATAGCACTCTCCATGAGACGGAAATCTCTCTCTTTCCCTAAGAACTAAAAGGAACCTTGAGCAATAAAGATCACTAATCTTGAGAAAATACAACATTCATTCCCCTGCACCTTACAGTACTTCACCGTATTGCTCTCCAATGTTGTTGGTTTTAAAGAAAGACGGATCTTGGAGAATGTGCATCGATTATAGAGCTCTCAACAAAATCACCATCAGGAACAGATTTTTGATTCCTAGTATTGATGATATACTCGACAAATTACAGGGATCCTCGTGCTTTAGCAGGATTGATCTGAAGAGTTGATATCATCATATCGGGATAGCACCGGGAGACGTCTACAAGACAACTTTTCGGACGACTTTTGGGTTATTTGAGTTTTCGGTGATGCCTTTTGGCTTAACCAATGCTCTTGCGACATTTAACCGGATGATGGACATGAATTTTTGAGAGTAAAAACTATTTGTTGGCACTTTCTTTGACAACATCATTGTTTTCTCCAAGAATGAGGCAGGGCACAGAGATCATTTGCTTCAGGTCTTTCAAGCATTACGAGATCACAAGTTAGTGATTAATGCAAAGAAAAGTGAATTTTTCCTACCAAAGATACACTTTTTGGGACACGTTTTCTCAGCAGCAGGAGTGCAAATGGACCCAGCCAAGATAGAGACTATTCGTGATTGGCTGGACTTGAAGAATGTCAAGGAAGTTAGAAGCTTCTTGGGACTGTGTTCGTACTACAGGAAATTTATACAAAAGTTTGCAGAGGTTGCTTCCCCTTTGCATATCTTGACACACAAAGGAGTCCCTTTCTCGTGGGGATCCATAGAGGTGACTGCCTTTCAGACATTGAAAGAGAAATTCACTATGGTACCAGTTTTGACTTTGCCGGACATGCAGAATTCTTGAAGTATATTGTGATGCTTGTGGTCGTAGTCTGGGTGCGGTCTTGATGCAAGAAGGCCATGTCATTGCTTACGAGCGCCGATTGTTCTCTAGGCCGGAGATGACAGCACAGATATATGAGAAAGAGCTTTTGGCGATTATCCATGCTCTTACTCAGTGGCGGCATTACCTACTCGGAGCGGATTTTACTGTCTTTACAGACCATCAGAGTTTGTGCTACTTCTTGTCACAGAAGAAGCTTTCGGAAAAGCAGATGTGGTGGGTGAACATCTTGTCACAATTTCACTTCCAAATTGTCCATGTGTAAGGTCAGAAGAATGTGGTGGCAGATGCTTTGTCTCGAAAGCCGTTGGTTCTGTCTATTTCCGCGATACATCATAGGAGCTTCGAGGATATGGTCGATCAATATGCCACAAATATAGACGGGATGGGGAGGTAGTAGCTGGATACTCCCTTCGAGAAGGCTACTTGATGAGAAAGACTATGTTGTGCGTTACAGTGCCGTTGAGGGAAAAGGTTTTGACTGAATGACACTATCCACCTTTTACGGGTCACCACGGCATTGCTACCACCATGAAAGGGGTAGAGAGATACTTCTTTTGACCGAAACTCAAAAAAGATGTGGAAGAGTTTGTGCGCAGTTGCTTAGTATGCCAAAAGGTCAAGTTTGACAAGAATAAGGCAGAGGGATTGTTACAGCCTTTACCCATATCCACCCGCCCCTGGGAAAGTATTGCAATGGATTTCATTTTTTATCTCCCACGAACATAGTGGTCACGATGGTAGCTGGACTGTCATTGACAGATTTAGCAATCAGGCTCATTTCATTCCAGTGAAGAAAACAGTCCATCTGGATCACTTAGCGAGACTGTTTGTGGCCCAGATCTTTAGATTATATGGCATGCCTGAGACGATTGTCTCCGACAGAGACCCCAAATTTACGAGTTTTTTTTGGAAGGCAATTTGGGAGAACATTGGCACGTAGTTGCAGTTCTCGTCATCGTTCCACCCGCAGACTGACGGGCAATCCGAGATTGCCAATTCAGTGATTCTAGATTTATTGAAGTCTTATATCTCAGATCAGAAGACTCAATGGGAAAATTACTTACCTTTGGTGGAGTTTGCCTACAATAACACGATACACTCTTTGACGGGAAGGCGCCATTTGAGATTGTTGAAGGTGCTGCAAAGGTTCCACCCTTCCTGAGCACGAAAGAAAAGATCTTTGAAGCGGATGAATATAAGCAAGATTTGGATACGACTTTTTCCAAGGTTCACGAGACTTTGCAAAAGTCTCAAGAACGACAGAAAAAGGCAGCGGATCGCCATCATTGCGACTTGAAATTGAAGGAGGATGATTGGGTGCTCTTACGTTTTGAGAAGGCACGCCTAAGAAAGAACAGGGTAAGCAGAGGCTTTTTCCAAAGCTTAGTATGTGATACTACGGCCCTTTCTAGATCACCAAAAAGATAAATGATGTCTCCTTCCGATTGAAACTGCCAGATACTTGGAGGATTCACAATACATTTCATGTGAGCCTCTTGAAACCTTTTCAAGGTGATGTGCCTGATGATGGGGAGCCCGATGAGCAACCTGGAGTGGAAGAAAACGAGGAGATCCTTGTTCGTGAACAGATATTGGCACATAACGATACGAACAATAAAGGTAAAGTCCAAAGGCGATTCTTGGGTAAGTTCAAGAATTATCCTGCATTGGATGCGAAGTGGGTGGAGGAGGAGGACCTAGTAGATACTCCTCAGATTGTGAAACTTTACCTCGATGCTTTTGGTTTAGCATAGTCTACTCCAAATGGAACCCAGAATTCAGCTTGGCCGGAGATCTGGTGCAATAGAATGACAAGAGGGGAGTCACTCCGCTCCTTTCTCAACAGATACCTTGATTTAGATACTAGAGTCATTGATGTCTCTTTGAGCTTCAGGGATATTGAAAGCTGACACTATTCTACTGTATGACTTTAAAGGAAATCCTGATAATGATACTGATTTGTTCTTGACTTCTTTTTAAGTGCAAGAATTGATAGACGAAATGACTGCAGCCTTTTGGTTTGAGTGATCTCGAATAGACATGGTTGCAATAGGGGTTAGTCAATCGGACATCAATGAGGTCCCGATTGGATCTAGATGTGATTGCTACCTACATTGCCGATAAATCATGGTCTAAGATCCGAATGAATGTTGAATGTCATGTGATATCTTGTGATGTCTAGTGATGTCGTGTGATGTGACTGTCGATTTGGTACATGTGCTAGATGTGTGTTCCTAGTACGTAGGTACTAACAGTCAGTGTCTGCTAAGACGGTTTATGGCTTCTGTCGGTTTTGCAGGAGTAATCGCGGTCGATTACAATGCTTTCAAGAGGGGGGTATGTCACAAAGTGATGACGTGGCTAGTGGCATCAAAAACCCTAATTTATTCCAGAAACCCTAAAAATTTTGTAAACCCTAACCCTAACTGCTGGCTAAAACCCTAAGTGGCTAAAAAACCCTAAAAGCTGGTGCTAGTGCCACGTGGCAGCAGTTTCCGAAAATTGCGGAGGTGAGGAAAAAGCAGCCAGCGATGCTATCAATGTTTTTTTCTGGCTACGCTTTGAGAGAGAGAGAGAGAGAGAGAGAGAGAGAGAGAGAGAGAAAGAGAGAGAGAGAGATTTGATCTGCTTTATTTTTTTGGCTCTCGAGACAGAGAGAGATTGCTTTTGAGCTGAAAGCTTTTTGCGGCTCTGCTTTTGGGCATCTATTGTAACCTTTAAATTAGTGGTTTAGGGCTCACATCTTAGAGCATCTAGACGCAGAGTCTGAGAGTGAAACCCTAACCGCTCTCTTGTAATTTCACTACAAGAGGCTATTCATATTAGCAACGCTCAAAAAAAAAAATCCCGGCGTCGCTATGAGCGTCGCTAAGAGTGTCGCAAATTTACAAGTAAATTTGCGACGCTCATGGCGACACTTATAGCGACGCTCATAGCGACGCCGGCTGGGCTAAAAAAAATAACAGAGAGCGCCCAAAAACTCAGATCTCAGATCTGAGTTTTCCGGCGCCCTCAAGCAAGGAGCAGGTAACGCTCTCCCTCTCTCTCTCTCTCTCCCTTTCTTCTCCACACACACACACACACACACGAGGAGAGGAAGGAGAGCCAGGTATGCTCCTTCCCTCTCCTCACTCTCATGTTCCCTTCCCCTCTTTCTCTCTCCCTCTCTCTCTCTCTCACACACACACACACACATAGTGTTTTTGAGAGAGAGAGAGAGAGAGAGAGAGAGAGAGAGAGAGAGAGAGAAAGAGTACAAACATAAACAAAAACGGACACACACATACATAAACAAAGAATGCACACACACATTGAGAGAGGAAAAGAGAGAGAGAGCATGCATAAACAAAAAACGCACACATTGAGAGAGGAAAAGAGAGAGAGAACATGCATAAACAAAAAACGCACACATTGAGAGAGGAAAAGAGAGAGAAAACATGCATAAACAAAAAAACGCACACACGTTGAGAGAGAAAGAGAGAGAAACTAATTTAACGTCGTAGGAAACTAATTAAAATTAAAAGACCTAAAGATCTAGCCGACGAGGAGTTGAACTCAAGACCTATTATTCAAGAGGGAAATGGCATAACCAATCTATCATACTTAGCATGGGTGATAGAAAGGTTATACCATTTATCTCTTTTTATTGGCACACACATCCACACACGCGCACACACACAAGAAGAAGAGAGTTATAACGTCGTAGGAAACTATCCTAAAAGACGTTAAAGATTAGGTTAGATGTAGACTTACGTTAAATTAGATTTAGGTTTATTTATGTTAAATTAGATTAGATTTAGGTTTATTTTTAGTTAGATTTACGTTTATTTATGCTAGATTTAGATTTACGTTATATTAGATTAGATTTAGGTCTCCATAGACTGCGATGCCTGCATGAAGCGGGTGAAGAAAGCCCTCAATGGAATATAGGGTATTGCTGCCTTCACTCATGGTGGGCTCCGTCGATCCAAAAGTACTGGTGAAATGTCTTCAGAAGATAGGGAAGAAGGTGGATCTTCAGGGCGGCAAGAGTCACTACATCCCCGACAATGACCATCTAAACAACCTCTAGTCATTCAACAACAACTTCAAAGTTAGTAACAAGAGCAAGAGCGGTCCAAAGGGCCAATTGCTGTCGTCAGATGTGGATGGAGATGAGGCAGTGTCTCCGCCGGAAGTTAACTCTCACATCTTTAGAGATGAAAATGCCAACTCTTGCCGAGTTATGTGAAAAATTATGTGTTAAATCAGTTTTAAGGTTCTTATAATCCCTGTTAGTTTAGTTCTTTGTTTTTAATATAACATAATTTACGTTAGATTTAGATTTATGTTATATTAGATTAGACTTAGGTTTATTTAGGTTTACCCACACACACACACACACACACACACACACACACACACACAAGAAGAAGAGAGTTTTAACGTCGTAGGAAACTATCCGGAAAGACGTGAAAGATTAGGTTAGATGTAGACTTACGTTAAATTAGATTTAGGTTTATTTTTAGTTAGATTTACGTTTATTTAGATTTACGCTTATTTACGTTAGATCGAGTCCATGCAAGAATTACTTACGGTTTAGGGTTTAGAGTTAGACAAACAGTGAAAAGATCTGTTGCGAAAAGATGTTAAGATGCTGTGAAGTGCTACAGCTAGATAAGATGTTCTTCTTAGAACGTTTCATGAAAACGCTTAACACTAGGTTGGTAACCTAAGAGGACATAAACGTGTCCTTTCAGGGTTTTGAAAAAAACCTCCAAAACCATAGTAGATCCACTCATTTTGTAAATTCCTTTCATGAGGTTATAGTTCATACTAAACATGGAAAATATAAGAAACTTGTAAAATTTATCATCGTTTGGTCACACCAAGCCTCCAAAGTTGATGAACCGGTACATTTTCATCAAAACAATCATTTCTTACGTGTTGTTGCACAAAATTAAGATTAGGGATTTTTGTAGGACTTGAGATAAATTCCCTAGTTAAATTCAATGGGTTGGTGATCTAAACATATGATTGCTTCTCACTCACTATCTTTTGTTTTGCCAAAAGAAATAGGTACAAAAAAGTTGAATTTTTACCATTCTACGAACCTATCATCAAAGTTTCTATAGCCACGCTCAATACAAATAATATAGGCATGTTTTCTTAGTTCCCTATTGACCTTTAGGTTCATAAGGAGCCATGGAACATGTGAAAAGCATGATACATCTTTTACCAAGGGGAATCTTGGGGACAAAGATGAAGTGCTAAATACAGCAAACATGAAAAAAAAACTGGGTTCAACATTATGAGCTATAGAATCCCATAAAAACTTTTCAATATATACCCAAATTTGATCCTTATGACTAGATATGGTTACTACCTAAAAAATCCATATAGTTGTCATAAGAAAATAGTAATATTGAGAAAGCTATACTTGATATACTATAGAATGTTTTGTTTTCTTGTATAATTGAAAAAATCAACCATCATTGTGTACTATGAAAAATAGGGTATTAGGTGCCCCAAAACTCAAGGAATATTAGCTTTATGTTACAATATTCCACATAGAAAATCAAAACTGCATTCGGACATCATGAAAGCCACCAAAAAAATCATAAAAGAGCTAAAATTGGCTAAAAAACAGGATTTGACAATTTTTGTAATTTGGTCATAACTCACAACATTAACATATATGTCTCCCTAGAAGCATCAGGACATGTTGAGGACTACTAAAGATAGTTCTCTAGCATTATAGACCTCACAAAACACGAGTTCTAGAGTGGTATAGTTACAAAAACTTGAAAAAAGCCAAAAACAGGACCCGTTTTTTCACACAGTTTAGGTTGCAAAATGTTGTGCAAGGACAAGGTTAAAGATGAAATTGATATTCCAAAAAAATGTCGAGTTTTTTTCAGCTTATGAGCCAACTTTCTAGAAAGATAGCACCTCAAAATCCATTTTGAAACTCTTGGCATAATTCAAGAAAAATGGTCGCTTAACAGGACATAAAAGTGTCCCATTACCAAGCTAGTGTTAAGGGATATGTGCGTCAAAAGGCACGTCCGGAGGGTAGCATGGCAGAAGGTTGGTTGGTATCAGAGTCCCTAGTGTACATTGGAGAGTGGCTAGACGGATTTGATAAAGCCCGGGACACGCTATGGCGAACCATAGATGATGAGCGCATATTTGGGATTGTCATGTGCAATCTCGGTGTTGAGAAGAAGATGATGGAAGATCTAGAGGCTAAAATCAACCGATTTTGCATGATTCACAATCCAGTGATGCAAAAGTGGATTTCACAATATGAGGATGCAAAGCAAGAGCGACAAAGGGCACGAATCGAGTGGAGACAGGGAAGACGACCACCGATGCACTATCCGACGGGTCTGGAGAGCCTACCAACATTCATGAGCTTAAGATGGTTGCACAACCAATTGAAAAGCGCACAACAATGCGGTGACGAAGTGACTGAGGAAGAGTGGGAGTACTCTCGGGGTTGCGCGACCAAGGTAAGTTTGCAATGTACGACTAGCTAGTGACTTTATTTCTAAATGTTTGAACGGCCACTCATAATCTTTGTTCGTTGTAGTATAAGTCATACACAGCAGCATGGTGTAACGGTCGACATTTTAGGGTGGAACGGATCGACAAAAAGCATTTTACTCAAGATTGTGGAATCATGGCAAAATTTGAACACTCTAGTCGACGACGCTCCTCTAATGCAGATCCTGTGGTGGCGGAACTCACTTACTTCGGCACGCTGCAAGAGATTTTGAGGATCGATTACAGAGGATTTTTTGTCGACTTGTTCGACGTGCAATGGTTCAAGATAATCATGGAGGGTCGCAACGCTACTGTGCGTAGAGAAGAGTCTGGTTTTCTTGAGGTGGATTCTACTAAGAAATGGACTGACCTAAGAGACACTTTCGTACTACCCGAGCATTGTGAACAAGTAAGTATGTAAATAGTTAACATCCCCCTTTTACAAGTTATGTGCTTGAAAGCTCTCATGTAAGTTATGTGGCTCTGGCAGGTAATATTTCATCCTACAAAGTCTACATCAAACTGGTGGTACGTCATAGAGGTAGCCCCTCGTAGTGCAGGGACGTATGAAGGCTACCATGTGTCAATCACAACGGCATCAATGGAGGAGATCAGAGAAGATGCTCAATCAGAAGCCGCTGCGGTGGTGCCAGACGAGCATCACGATGCTACTACTCTATATGGGGTGCATGCAGAGGAGCTACAAAATGAAACAGAGGATATGTGTTTAAACGGAGAGCTCTATATAGATATAGGAAGTTATGCTGAGTTATGCGAGGATGAGAGAGACATCTCTTAAAGCCACAAATATTGTATTTGAACAATTTTGCTCCGTGTTGTAAAAGCTCTGGCTCTCTAAGTACCTTCCATGGTGTATAACGCTCTTTTCTACTCGCGCTCACATCTTTTGATTGAAAATTCTGAGTTTTCGACATTCCTCTTCTATCACTCAATTCATTGCGTCATTGTATTTATATGCGTCATTACGTCATTGTATTTAATGGTCTTTGCGTCATTGTCTACTCTATTCATTCAATATTAAGTTTCTTTCTTCTTTGTCACCGCAGCAGAGACAGTGGTACGTGGAGCGTCATCGCTCTGGCGCATCATCGCGCGTTCCTACTCCATCCGCATCTCCCTCTCTTTCGGAGCATTCAGCGCGCTCCGAAGCTTCGGTGTCGACGAAACGATCTTCACACTCGTCTAGACACCGGCGCTCTAGTGGTGGCGGTGGCGGTTGTTGTGGGGATTCCGCCGCTGATGCCTCCACACCGCCTCGTCTTCGACGAGGCTCTTTACCCTCCCCTTCTTTGCCCGCCCCCACACCAGCCACAGCATCGCCATCTACGCCAGGTTTTGCGCGACTGAGTGTTCCTAGCATCTACACACCTCTACGTACTCCGCCAGGAGCCACCCCACTCGACACTCCTCGCATCGGGGCCCAGACGCCGGTGGAGACACCTGACGTCCGTACCCCCATCGACACGCCGCTAGAGACCCCTGCCGGGACACCCAGGTTCACGCGTCACCGGCCAGAGGGTTGCCTTACTCTGTCGACTTCATCGGCGGCATCATCATGGATGATGACGGCAAGAAGGTGATCTCGCGCATGCGTGGTCTTTGCTCTCAGCTGTTTAGACACTACATACTAAACAAATGGAGTGGAGTACCAAGTGATTTAAAAGCCAGAGTCATCAACATACTTCATGATGAGTTTCCTGTTCCAACACGGGATCAACGCTTCAATGAAGACCTGATGAAGATTCGAATGCCCGAATACTGCAAACACAAGCGTTCCGAAGTGCAAAAAGAAATCAAGCATGGGTGGAACAGGCTAGATTGGCTGGCCAAAGAAGATTGGAAGAATGCGAAGAAAGCAGCGTGCGAGAATCCCGACAAGTGGAAGCAACAAAAGGATGCAACGAGAGCGCGAGTAGAGGCAGGGAGCTCGCACCACTTGGGGAGCGATGGATGGGCATCATTGGAGGCCGATTTTGTAAGTGTTTTCGCATTGCTCTTTATGTTCGATAGTTTAGGGTTTATGAGTTTTTTAATTCTAACATAATGAAATCTTTGTATGTTTTGACAGTGGTCGATGACAGGACGTGATCCCACACCGTACGAGCGCGAGTACGCAGGCAGGAAGGGCTTAAACGCCCTGATGGACATTCTCAGTTCTCGTGGCGGCATGGTTAGTATTAGGGTTTACTATTTTCTATTTTTTGTATTGTTTTATAAATGTCGTTATATGTTTATACTTACTGAAAGCTGTCTTATTGTCTTTTTTTGCAGAATCCGACAGATACGCCGCTTGGACGCGATGATATGTCTGACTAGACGACGTCAGTTTAGCCGTAGCTAGATAGCATTAGTTTAGGGTTTCTCATAGCTTATGTATCATGAGACGGATTTTATACGTCTTTTTGAACCATGTATATTATTACATTTGTCACCGCAGTTCATTTTGCCAATCAATTCTTTATGCCTATGATGTGTACAATTGTCAATTTTACGCTTGTCAATTTTGCAAACAATGCGTCTTGTGGGTGACTATTTTGGGTCTATTATCTACCCTTGCACTTTTTTTAAAAAGTGAATCAAGTACAATATGGTTGATGGGTGGTAGGGCATTCAATGCCCTGTCACCAAAAAAAAATTCTCTAGGGCGTCGCTATAACCGTCGCTATTTATGGCTCTGGAGCGTCGCTATAAGCGTCGCTATAGACTTCTATGTAAACGTCGCTATAACCGTCGCTATGAGCGTCTCTATATAGCGACGCATATAGCGACGCTCTCGTAGCGACGCTATTAGCGACGCCGGGGGTTATAAAAACCCAGTGTATTTCCGTCGCTAACAGCGTCACAAGAGCACACAACCTCTTGTAGTGTTTGACATTGATTAATACAAAAAGAAATACCGAAAGGGACGCTAGTCTTTGGGGCCAACATCTCTAGGCACGGAACTCCACCGGGCCAGTGCAAATCTATTGTGATCTATGCACTGTTTTGAAGTGTTTATTTGGTGCTGTCATGATTGATTCTTGTCTTGGAGTGTCCAAGTCTGTTACAAGGAGACTAACATAGTTGAAGAAGTCTATGTCTAGCAGCACCTTGCCTGCGACGGCGACGAAACAACAAAAAAGCTTCACCACTATGTCTAGGCAATCCTCACAATCACTTAGAGATTACAAGTAATACACTTCACGGTTTTCCGTCTTTTTTTGTCGCTCTATGTAAACTTAATGTCTATATTTGTCTACATTCATTTTGTTAAATGGTTGAAGGTGAGATGATAATCAGCTGTACAAAAGGTTCTCCAGATAGCCTACATATCTTAGATGATAGGAACTAAGGCTAAAACAATTTCCTCACTGGCTTGAAATTGTCCATTAGGTACAAACTTTGCCATGCATTTGCCAAAAATATGGCTATTTTGGCCAAATTGGATGTGTCCACAAGGTAGCGAGATTTGGCCAGATAGCAAGCTTGCAGGGCATTTTCTCGTTGCCTTGTGGACACATCCAATTTGGCCTAAATTGCCACATTCAGGGCACCTCTAGTGCAAAATTGTGATTTGCATGCCGATCTTTCAATGTACAAAATTAACATTCAAATAGCTAATACAAACCACAAATGATGAAGTTTTCACAAATTGCATGGGCATTGAACATGATCAAATCTGTAAATTGAACTTTGAAAAAGATCACCTTCTTGGGCGTCCAAGATTCCCACAATGCTCTCAAGTTCTTACAACAGTTCGATGTCCTGTTCAATAACGGGATTTTTACAAAAGAATCAAAATTTCTACGAGTTACTTCTTTTCTCAAAGATAGTGCTTTCACATAGTGAGCTGCCCTAACCAAGAAATCAAGCAGTACAAAGACCTGACATGACTTCAAGCTTGCTTTCTACCCAAGCTTTCTTGATGAGACATTTGAAGCAGATATAATTGGAGCATAGTCTGGTCTCAAGATGTACCCTTCGGACACTCTTCCAAATTACAACCAAGATTTCGGGACGCCTATCTACTAATTTCCACCTTTCGAGATATTACTTTTGCAGAACACATTGAGAAATACATTGTGGGCCTACCTTTTCCATTGCGAGATTATTGTATAGGAAACGTGGTATCAAATATCATGTGGTATAGGAAATGTGGTATCAAATATGCGGCAGCTTATGTCACCTGCAAGAGTGGGCTATCACAATGTAAGGTGCAGCGGAAGTGAATGTCGAACTTTGCTGAAGATGAGTGCCTAAGGGTTCCTTTTACTTGCGAAAGGGAGAGCCTTCCGTTCCTTTAGTGACAGAGTGCAATGATCACAAACAAAGTGAAATGACACTGTGAATGAAGGTGGAGAGAGAGAGAGAGAGAGAGAGAGAGAGAAGAGAATACGACACCAGACGATTCTAAAACCCTCCTCCAAGGGCCCCCTCTCTATGGCGACAGAGTTCTATGCTATTGATTGCACAAATCGAAATATTATTTCTGCAGCACACATTGAGAAATACATTGTGGACCTACCTTTTCCATTGCAAGATTATTATATTGGAAACGTGGTATCAAATATCCTGTGATATCAAATATGCGGTAGCTTATGTGACATTCAAGAGTGGGCTATCACATTGTAAGGTGCAGCGGAAGTGAATATTGAACTTTGCTCAAGATGCGTGCTCTGAACTGTGCTTAAGGGTTTCCTTTTACCTACGGAAGGGAGAGCCTTCCGTTCCTTTAGTGAGAGAGTGCAATGATCACAAACAAAGTGAATGACACTGTGAATGAAGGTGTTGAGACTGAGAGATAGAGATAGAGAGAGAGAGAGAGAGAGAAAAGAACACGACACCAGACGGTTCTCAAACCCTCCTCCAAGGGTCCCCCCTCTCTATGGCAAGAGACGTCTATGCTATTGACTGCACAAATCTTGTACAATGGTCTAAGATGCAATGGACTTGCCAACGATGTCGACGACGAGGACGGGTTGAAATCTGAAAACGCTAGGGACTGAAATCTGAAAATTTGCTAACTCTTGAATTCTGACATTGTGTCGACAAAAATGGCGATGGCGATTACAAGACGACGATGCACTGAAAACGCAGGTGCTGAAATTTGCGGACAGGGGGCTGAATCTGAAAATGCTGGTTGATCTAACGGTGCGGCAAGGATCTACCCCGCAGGTAGGTGAGATCTGCGAGGCTAGGGGCGGATCCTACTGTGTCCAAGTACTCGAAAATAAAAACGCTAATGCTAGAGCTGATCTGACACCGGGAATCTGCAAAACGCTATAGCAATCTGCAATCTGCAAAAATGCCAAGATGAATCTAAAATCTGCAAACGCCAGGCATAGTTACAGGGGACGGAGGGGACGGACCCTAGGGACGGGGACGCCCATTTTCAGGATGGGGACGGGTAGGGACGGACGGAAAAAGAGCTACCAAGTGGGAACGCAAGAAAAACGTCCCGGGGACGGTAGGGAACGGCAGGGGATGGCAGGGGACGGCAAGGGATGGCAGGGGACGGCAAGGGATGGGAGGGGACGTTTTTTAAAATTTGAAAACGTGATCATTTCTAGAGTTTAGTTTCTCTCCAATAGCTATATGTTTGAACTTCAAAGCACCCCAATGGGTATAAAAGCCACCCTTTGGGTCCTCATTTCTTGATGTTTTATTAGCACATTTGCATCTATATGAATCATGTTCTTTGGTCTATTTAGTGTAAATTTGTGGTCAAAGGGATGCTCTATGTGTCTGGCATCTGTATAGGTCAAAAAATGCAAAAAAAACTCCTTTTTTTTTGCCATCCCGACCCCCGTCCCCATTTTCTGACTTTTGTTGTCCTGTCCTCGTTCCCGACCCGCTGTCCCATGTAACTATGACGCCAGGGCTGATCTGGTGCTGCTGAAAACGCTAGGCTCGTACTGTAGCCAAAAAGTTGGTCTTGATCTGTTGTTGCCTAGAAACGCTAGGCCTCCTCCCGGTCGTGCTGAGATTGATTGATTTTTGACTTGATAGGTGTTCCTACCGTCGATGCATCTAATGAACCATGTAAAGCTATGGGAAAAGTCAAAGATCAAGATGACCTTATCCTCTTTGACTCAGACTCTATGCAAAAATTTTATTTCCCGAGAATTAGCTGCAAGATTAGATATTGAAGAATATGCCAAAGGGGCAAGGGGTTTCAAACCCGCTTTTGAGAAGTAGATCCACGGATCGAAGAGAGGTAGTCTCTCAAGTTGTGATCTGGAAGTTGGGATTCCCAAGTAAGGACTTAGTGTCAAGAAAAGCGGAGTTATTCTGCGAGAAGAAGACTCTGGAAACACAGTTGAAAAAGAGTTGCAAGGATGTCATGTTCTGAGTCTGGAAGGTGAGATCCAGAGGCGAGAACCTTGGTTCGTGATGTCACGTGCATATCTAACCCTATGTGTACATGGACAAGCTACTTCATGACTAGGGTTCAATTTATCTTAGGAAGTGATCTGGCACCTTTGTGAGTCTGTTCGCAAACCGTGCATGTCCAGGCTCTTAGAGTAGATGCATATCATATGGCTGCACACAGCATGATCATCAACACTACCATCAGAATCCATCAGGAGCAATTTACAGTGCAGAAAACCTATTTTGCCTGTTTTAGCAATTTTTCATTTGTTATTAATAAGTGACATTGTTGGGAAAGTAGGTATGGCAAATCGACTCAGGCAATATATAAGAAAACCTAGCACTAGCACTTTCTGGCAGAAGAGGCAGGAGAACCACACTTGCAATGCACCTTCTTAGCAAGACCAGCAGGACTCCATAGCGTTTTCAGACATCAAGACCAAGCTAACCTCTTCTGCAGTAGCGTTTTTGCAACAGATCATCTAGCGTTTGTAAAACTCCCAGATCAGTCTGGCGTTTTTGCAGAAAACAAAACAAGCCTAGCGTTTTTGCAACATGCAGTCCAACCTGGCGTTTTGCAAATTCTTGGCGACAGATTTGGCCTTAGCTTCAGTGTTTTCAGTTTTCCGCATTTAGACTCTATACCGCAGGTCCGTAGCCCCCAAGCCTTGCACATCTCACCTTCTCGGAGCACATCCTCGCCGCACAGTCTAATCAGCCAAAGTTTGTAGATTCAGCCCGCTATTCGTAGATTTCAGCATCTGCGTTTTCAGCGCGTCGTCGTCGCATCGTTTTCATCGCCATCGTCACCGAAATAGAGTCAAAATTCAGCAGATACAAGATTTATAGATTTCAACCCATCTCGTCGGTGTCCTCATTGTCGTCGACATCGTCGGCGGTCATTTCATTGTAGAGATTTGTGCAATCAATAGTAAATGCTCTTGCTATAGAGAGTGGGTACTTCGAAGGAGGGTTTGACAACATTCTGGTGTCGTATTCTTCTCTCTCTATCTCTCAGTCTCAGCACCTTCATTCACAGTGTTTACCACTTTGTTCGTGATCATTTGCACTCTCTCACTAAAGGAACAGAAGGCTCTCCCTTCGGTAATTAAAAGTAACCCTTGAGCACAGTTCGGAGCACTCATCTTGAGCAAAGTTCAACATTCACATCCGCTACACCTTACATTGGTATCAGAGCTTTAGCAGTTTTCTGTATCACTCAAGGAAAGAAACACAAGAATTTTTTTTGCTTGTTGCAGTCAAACGTAGCCCAAGTCCACTTGGGCGAGTCGACTCCTAATTGTGTTTTTGAAGAGTGACAGGAAACCCAAGAAAGAAGGGCTTTGTCCAGCCTCCCCATGTTTCTTCTTTCACTCATGAGAGAAGACCGTGCACTTAGGGGCGGTGGCCTTGCGCTCCGCCGGAAAGAGAGAGCTCGGGTAAGAGAATATCCTTCTCTAGCACAAATTGCAAGCTAAAGAATAACCTCAAGAACTAAAGAACCTCAAGAACCCAAGAATCCAAGAACCATAAGAACCCAAGTTCCTCGTGAACTTAAGAACCCAAGACTTCAGTGTATGGTCATCACCTGAAGCGAAATGGATACTTTGCATGGAAGAGGCGAATGAAAGATTTTCCCTACTAGGAGGTTTTTCATTCCCTTCCCTCTTCCATCCACGCCAAGGATTGCACCAAATCCTATGGAGGCTTTGGTTAAGATGATGATGGACATGATGTTACAACAAGAAGCGCAACAGGCTGCCTTGGAGCACGAGCGCGATGAAAGAAAGGCAATCTTTGATCGTGAGTGCGAAGAAAGAAAAGCAGAAAGAAAAACTTGGAGCATGAGCGCGAGCAAGCGTGCTTGGCGGCCGAAGAGAAAAGGGCAGCCTTGGACGCGAGCAAGCGCACTTGGCGACCGAAGAGAAAGGGTAACCTTGGAGTGCGAGCGCAAGCAAGCGCGCTTGGCGGTCGAAGAGAAAAGGGTAGCCTTGGAGCGTGAGCGTGAGCGTGAGCAAGCGCGCTTGGCGGCCACAGAAAGAAAGGCAGCTATTGAGCTTGAGCGTGAGCAAGCACGCGAAGCCCAACGAGTAGCGGCCGAAGACAGACGAGCAACCTTGGAGTTAGAGCATGAGGCGTAGAGGGACCAACGCATGCAAGAGTTGGTCCTATAGCTACTCATCTCGAAACCTGAGCCGGCCAAAGATGTTGGTGGTTCATCAAGTGGTGCAAGCCAAGATTCGGACTCCAACAACCCCGTCACAGAGAAGGTCACGTCCAGTAAGTATGGCGGTAAGATGGGTGCTAGTGTTATTCATTCTTGGTTGCCTTAATTTAATGCTTATTTTGCGACAACTAAGAAGACAGGGAATAGCAAGGTTTTAACGGCAGCCATGTACCTTGCCGGTGATTCCATTAATTGGTACCACGCATGGCAAGAGGCACATTTGGCCGCGCACCTAGAGGAAGCAGACTGAGACGCGCCCCTTTCCTTCAATTGGGATGACTACCAAGACAAGCTCAAGGTGCGGTTTATGCCTCCTCAATACCGAGTGTGGTTGACAGAAGATTGGCGCAATCTCAAGCAGAATGGTATGTCAATCATGTCTTTTTCTAACCGTGTTTTGCATCTCGGCACCCAATTACGCAAATCGGATAATGAGCGCAAAGAGGATTTTCTTTTTGGGTTGGACAAATATATCAAGTTTGATGTAGAAGTCTTCGACCTCGTAGATCTCCACAAGGTGGTAGCGATTGCTCTCATGCAAGAGATGAAGCACAACAAGGGAAAGCCTAAGGAGAGCAAGACTTTGCAAAGTACAACTCAGACTTCTCAGAATGGTAAGAACGTTAAGAATGGTAAGAATGGTATCTCTTCTAACCAATCTTCCTCTAGTCTCTCAGAAAATAACTCTCCAAATGAACCTAAGGGTAAAGCAAGCACAATTGCTAAACCTAAGCTCACTCTAGATGAAAAGGCAATATAAGGAGTTTTAGGAGGATACATCACGTCGGAAGAACAATGCACTTATTCTATGGAAGGGTGATGTTATCATTGTCACATCAAGGGTCACATAAAAAGAATATTTCCTAAGCTTGAGTCTAATGAATCTAAAGAACCCACAAAACCCACATCCTCTGTCAATGCAATAAACGAGGACACGAGTGTGACCCAAGTTTCTCATGATCCTCCCATTGATGAGTCTCTCATTAAGTGTTATGGTCATGTGAAGGGTCGGCGTTTTGTCATATTGTTTGATCCAGGCAGTATGCATGATATGATTAGTGACTCTCTTGTCGAAAGATCCCTCTTGGAGGTTAGCAAGACATCTCCTTTCGAGGTGTCGGGCTTTGCTCCTGGTATGGACTCTCTCATCATGAAAGAGTGCCTTGATGTTTTGTTCACTGTTCAATAAGCGTCCTTCTGTAGTAAATTTTAGTCTCTCCTCTTTCAGGATGTGATATGCTATTAGGCATTTGATGGTTTCGTGAGTATAACCCTCTCATTGATTGGGCAGCTAATACTTTCACTTTTAATGCCAAGAGTGACTCTCCCAGTGTGATTCGTGGGGAGCAAGTTGTTCATTCTACATCTCTCATTTCTAATGTGCAGGCGAAGATTGAAAAGAATCAGGAGAAGAAGACTCTCTCAATCTTGTCTTCTCCAAAGCACGACACACATGATTTGCATGATAAAGATGTGATTATTCACAAACATGATGATCTACATGATAAAGATGTGATTGCTCACAAGGATGATGGTTTAGTTGATACTTTGTCTAGTCAAGCTAACCTCATTGTAGATTCAATCAATCATGAAGAACCGATCTTGGCTCTCGAGTCGAGGTCCCAAAAACCCCCACAGGAAGTCTTATGTGTGCGCATGACTAGTCAGCACACATTGTTCGACTGTTTTATTCGTGATGGTTTCCTGTATTTTAGTCACCGTCCTTATGTGATCCCTTTTTGTAGGCATGCCATATGGTACGATGAACACGATTCACTCATGAATGAGTATGGATGTATGCGGATTACTCATGAAAAGATGAAATGTTTGCACCCAAGGAATGCACATTCCATGTCTCTTCCTTGGCATGACACAGTATCCAAAAGATCATAAGAAGGATTGAGCATCAAGCATCGGCGTTTCTATTGTGATTTGCCACAATTGATAGATTTAGATTAAAAAGTCAAGTTTTGTGTGTGTGTTCGATGAACGGTTTGGCACTCCGTCTATATGTTCATCTACATTGCATGCACATTTTTTTAAAAAGACTTGAATTTTTCCAATCACTTTATATAATATGTGTATGTTCATGTTTTTGTGTTGGAAGTGTTTCAGGAATTTTCATCCTCGGAGATTCTTGAAGAAGATAGACGCATGACTATAGATGAAGTTGAAGCATTGAAGGAGCCACATATAACTTTTGTGTCGCTTTCCGCATGGCCCAAAGAAGCAAGCGTTGCAGACCTTTATGAAGTTCAAGTATCATATGACCCACGCATCAAAGTGGGCAGGCGAAGATTCCAAACACTGTTGGCTATTCCTTTCGATGCCATAGAGTTCGGTACTAGTACCTCACTTTAAAAAGGAGGGGATGTCACGTGAAACCTATGTGTACGTCGACAAGCTACTTCATGACTAGGGTTCAATTTAGCTTAGGAAGTGATCTGGCACCTTTGTGAGTCTGTTTGCAGACCGTGCATCAACCCCACGTTTTTGCAGACAACAAGACAAGCCTAGAGTTTTTGCAACATGCAGTCCAACCTGGCGTTTGGCAGATTCCCAATGACAGATTCAGCCTTAGCTTCAACGTTTTCAGTTTTCAGTTTTCAGCATTTAGACTCTATACCGCACGTTCGCAGCCCCCAAACCTTGCAGATCTCATCCTCCCCCACCAGATCCTCGCCGCACGATCAGATTAGCTAGAGTTTGCAAATTCAGCCCGCTATTCGTAGATTTCAGCATCTATGTTTTCACCGCGTTGTTGTCGCATAGTCGTCATCATCATCGTCACCGACATAGAGTCAGAATTCAGCAAATACAAGATTTGCAGATTTCAGCCCGTCTCGTCGTTGTCCTCATCGTCGGCAAGTCCATTGCATTGTAGAGATTTATGCAATCAATAGTAGACCGCTCTCGCCATAGAGAGTGGGACCTTCGGAGGAGGGTTTTGACAAAATTCTGGTGTCATATTCTTCTCTGTCTATCTCTCAGTCTCAGCACCTTCATTCACAGTGTTTACCACTTTGTTCGTGATCATTTGCACTCTCTCACTAAAGAAATGGAAGGCTCTCCCTTCCGTAATTACAAGGAACCCTTGAGCACAATTCGGAGCACTCATCTTGAGCAAAGTTTAACATTCACATCCGCTGCACCTTACACACGAGGATTTGGAATAAGGAACGGAAGTTCCTTGGAATAGGGTGTTTCCCTAGGAATAGGAGGCCGAGGCTTCCAGGAACCATAAGTCTTATTCTAGAACGAACTTGGTAATACGTTCCGTTCAAGTGCTTCTATAGAGTTCTCCTCAGTAATAAAGATACTATTACGGGGGGGCACCAGCCCATCTTCTGGTCCTAGGACTGTGTCGATCTTCTCACACTCTATCTATTGGGACCCGAAGGTTGTGAGCCTCTCACCTTCGCCGCTACCCTCCCCCCCCCTTCCTAGAGTTGTATGGAAGCAAAAAAAGGTGGTACACGTACACATACGTGAGCATGAGGTAACACGTATTTTTCTATTTCACTTATATAAATAAAGACAACAACACATATGTGTACCGGCTGTGTCCGATGCATTTGTGAATCCGTCTATTGGTCCTCTTCATGTGCGCTTCCATCGAATTGTGCCCCTTTGCACCCGTGTGCTCGCACCCCTTCATTGAGAGATTATTGGCCAGGCTGGTAGCCTTCTTTCTCACACTTATACCCTCTTCTGAAGCGACACACCCCCAGTTGAAACGCTGCCATGCTGAAACGCTGGCTGAGAGACGCTTGGCTGATTTCAGCACTCGATGAAGAGTTACGATGCAGTTTTTTTTTAAACGTTGACCGGACTCTAAGCTTAAAAATTAATTTTTTAAGTTGTCCACTGCCCCTAATTGGGTGACCAGCCAAAGAACCCCAATTTTTTAAAACCCATGTGAACTCACTCACTTAAAACCCCCAAATAACATACCTTAACCACAATAAAACCAACCAAATTAAAATTGAACTCCAGCATTCATTTACAGCCAGCGTCACCCTCTCTTTCACTCTCCTGCGCTGGCCTTGTGTGCACTTTGTGCGCGCGAGACTTTTTGCCATTATAGCCGGCAACGAATTCCGAACATTGTTCTCTCGGGAAAAAAGAAAACACTTTGCACCCGAAGTGGTAGTTCATTCGAGATTATTACCCGACCCCAGAGCCGGAACCCATTCTAAACATAATTTCCGCTCCCGGAGCACCCGGTCCAGAACTTGTTCTTAGAATTTGCACCTGTTCGCTATTCTCTTTGAGGTGTAACCATGCCGAATTCTCAGGACGGAGGTGGTCAATCTGACCATGCCCTCACTCTTAACAAGGAGCAGATAGCCACACTTTCCACAAGCCTCGCATCACTTCACACTCGCTTGGATTAGATGCAGACGCAAAAAACTTCTCGAAGTCGTCCTGATGCTTCTCGGACTACACATGCAACATCTTCCACACCTTCTTCTGAATCTTCAGTGGACGAACAAAATAAACTAGATCCAACTGATGAGGTAGACAGAAGAAAAGCTTGATGTTAAACTGCCGGAACAACATAATGGTCTCCGCGACAAGCGATGTCGTGCTGTGACATGTACATAGTGGGAACACATGATACAAGAGTTATCTTGTAACTTTTTAGATACATAATTATATTTCCTATAATGTACATATGCATATGTAAGTATAAAAATAAGCTTTCTATCTCATCTTATTATCTCAAGGGTAATGTATTCTTACTTTACCATTAAAAAAAATACTATGGGAAAAGTGTCAATAGCTCCACCTCTTTAACTTGGGGCAAAAAGCATTGATTCTTTCTTTCTACCATCTCATTATTATCTCACACCCTATCTAGATCCTATATCTAGAGTAATTTCCAATATATATATATTCTATGTATTTTTCATATTTTTCTTATATTTCTTTTTAATTAGCTACTAGGAGGGAATCAAATCCTAGTGGGACACTAGGTGGCATGATTTCAAAGATACATTTATTTTAATGCATTAACGCAAGCATGATTACAAAAATTTGTCAAGGAGCAATGTCATGCTTTCATATGGCATGAGGTGTCCTTTGGAATCAAATGAAAGTCTAGGCTAAGGGGACCACATGAAGACTTTTGCTGCCAGAAATGGACCCTATTTTGATGAATTTTTTACACAACGTTCCAATCCGAATTGGAAAATGATTTTAAAATGAAAATCGTAGCTAATGAGCTGAAGTTTCTACCCATATTTTTACTTTTTTATTTGGAGCTACGGTTGAGGAGATATGATCAAAATAATGGACCCCAGTCTGCCCACATCATGCAAGGACAGCTCATTTCCAACTTTTCCAATTCCTGTTCACACTAGATCCTCTCTTCTTGTGTAAACCCTTGTGGGTTCCCTTCACCTATAAAAGGGGACCTCTTCTTCCTTGGAAGGAACTCAAGAATTCAAGCCATTGATGAGAGGAATTCTTGAGGGAGTGAGTAGTAATGCCTAATTGTACTTAGCCCC
Source organism: Adiantum capillus-veneris (assembly GCF_014529385.1). Lineage (NCBI taxonomy): Eukaryota > Viridiplantae > Streptophyta > Polypodiopsida > Polypodiales > Pteridaceae > Adiantum > Adiantum capillus-veneris. The sequence goes on along the minus strand of NC_140936.1, from coordinate 146,435,434 downwards.
ATTAATATAAGCCCAAGCCTACACTTTCTCCTAGAGGAAAACTAGCCATTCTTGTACGCCATCCTTGGAGGATCAACTCTAATCAAAGAAGGTGTTGTACTTGGCGTATCAATCAACGTTGAATTCTCCCCTCTTCTTCTCTCTCCCATCAATAATGGTGCCGAAGGGTTTCAAGTAAGATGTGTTCTACATTGATGTTTTCTTGATTTCTTGTTGTTTTCATTTTCATCTCTAATCCAACATATATGTATGTATCTAATCTCATCTCCTTAACCAAACCTATCTCTCTCATTCTTAGTAGTTCATCCTCTCTAGGTTCTCTTTGCTACAAGTACATCTCTCCCCGCAGCATCCTTATTGCTTACGGGCAAGAATAGGGCTTGGGAGGGAAACTTCTCATCTCTTCACTTATCTCATATCTACATTTCTCACATACTATCCTAGATGAATAACCCACATGATGATAATTTCTATCACTTTCACTATGTACGATCTATTAGAATTAACGTATGGATTAGCCGTAAAATACACTTTCAACAACGTATAGTGTTTCTCTTTGGCCCAGAAAGGCTCAATGAAATACTTCTATCACCGGATCCCATCATACTACCTCTCATAGACTATAACTTTTCTTTTGACGTAAGCGTAGTTATCTTGCTATGAACCAAGAGGATTTGTACACACAATTAATCCCAATCACTAGACAAAATATATATATTATGGTAAGCACAAAACTACAATTCCAAAGAACAATTCGTAGCCTATTTGGGCAGCCAAGATTGAATGCCATTAATTCATCTGTTAACCCTTTCATATTACCCATGATACGATATGACCATAGCCTTGATGTTTTCATCTTTGTGTTATTTTGACTTTTTTTTTTTGGTCTTTCTTTGTGCGTGTGAGTGCAAGAGAGAATGGGTGGGCTTCTTTGATTGTACTTCTTTCCAAACCCTAGTCTTCATGGCATCTATGGTTTAACTCCTTCATATAGTTTTTGTCGAGTTCTCTCACAAACTCTCACAGCCATAAGCCCGGTGCTTTCCTGGCAAGACCGCAAATTTCTCGACATATTTTTGGTGAACCCAACGCGAATCTGCTAGGGTGAGAGTTTGTGGGTAACCATGGGTGATCATGTTGAGCAACAGGGTATGCATTTTGACCTAGCAACAATGCAAATGTTTCAAGCATTTGCAATGTTCATGCAACAACAACATGCTACTGAAAGAAGGGAGATTTCAGCAACGAAGGCCATACAAGCGGTCGTCAACAGAATGGATCAGTTCAATGGCAAAGATGTAACCAAGTACTTACGCGAGTATGTGAAGGAGATGGAGCTGCATCGCGTGTCAGAAGGTGAGATGATTCAAAGCTTTGAGCTAGTTGTTGCTCCAGAAATTAGGGAGCATGTTAGGACAATTAAAGATGGGCATGGGAGAAATTGGGAAGAACTCAAAGTAGCTTTAAAGGAGGAATATTTCATGGAGGACTCTGAGAGAGTGACCAAAAGGACATTCTTAGAATGGGTAGTCAAGCCAAAGCAAGGACTATCAATAACAGAGCTACTTAGGGAATTTGAGCGGCGCTATACACAACTCACTAGGACAGAAAGGGCCACACTAGATGCAGAGAAGACAGATCTTTTCTTACAAGCTGCAGGTAAAGAGTTTCAAGAAAATTTGGAGCTTCTTCTTGAAGATAAAGATGCTGAGCAAGGACTAAAGACCGACTGGAATGAGGTTGAAGGTGTTGTCTCACTGCTTGCCAAACGACAAAGAAGAAGGGACAAGATGGTAGTAAACACTACAAGTCCTTCCACCTCAACTTCTGACAAAATGGTAAAGCCTAGTTTTATCGTTAGTAAGTTTGATGAGTCCATGCTAGATGAGCGTGAAGGGAATGCGTGACTTGAAGGTGAAGTTTGCAAAGCTTGAAGAAAAAGGCCAACCATCAGGGCCACTTCCTAGGCAAAGACAACAGCCCAAAGAAGGGTTTGTTAATAGATGTATTTGGTGTGATAGTACAAACCATGTAAGAAGGGATTGTGATGATTTTAGTGATGCTTTGTCAAAAGATGTTGTCTTTTTTAAGGATGGTAAAATCCACTTAAGAGAGACAGGTCTACCCTTGAGAACTAACTTTGGGAAGGGGGGAATGCAAACCTTAGTTGAAGATATGGCAACCAAGCATGCCACCTCTTCAGTTGAGGCAGCTACTTATGGAGTAAAAATTGAACATTTTTGTGATGAAGAAGTGGGTGACCATCATGGTCAAATTTGGCCGAATGTCATGCAATTAGCTAAAAAGGGAAAGCTTACAAAAGAGATTCTACATGAAGCAGGTGATTGCATATGTCTAGAAACAGGATGGAATGATCGAGTGGACTCATTGTCAGTGCATGCCTACATTACAAAATGCCAACAAAATGAGGCAATTGTAGAAGAGAAGCGCAGAATGCTGATGAAGGACCATCAAAAAGAGCTTCTAGAAGTGGGGGAAGAAGCGACTCAATGCCTTCTCAAACACCCTCAACACAAGGAGCATCTCCACCTGAAGTACTCATGGAGGAGTCTACAATAGGAAAGAAGAAAGAGCCAACGAAAGGTAAGACAAAAGGCCCAACTTATAAACTACAATCTGATATTGAGGTTGCTACAGATTTAAAGAAAGTCTTGGAGGAAAGGATCTTGAATAGCAAGATTGAGTTTACTTTGGGAGAAGTTCTTGGCATTGCAAAGCGTGAATTCCATGAGGAGATCATTGACATCATCAAGAGAAAGAGGCAAACCCTTGCTGAAGTTTCTCGTCCACAAGTTGAAGGGGAAACCTCAAAGACACAAGGGATGCAACTGCAAAATAAGGAGAATGATGGAGCTGTGGTAGGATGCTACCAATCTAGTGGGAGAGTGAAGCAAGTGTATTTCTCAAATGATGATGAAGAAGTTGAAGATATTCCTAGGAGTTACTATTCACGAAGTCATTGGGCAAGGGCTACTACAGAAACTTTGGTCAAGGTAGGTGATCTTGAAGAGCCATTTTTTGCCTTGATTGACCATGGTTCAGAAATAAACATAATGTCAAAGAGTCTCTACAACAAGTGCAAATGGCCGATGGACACAGATCATGGCTGGATGGTAAAAGTGGCAAACAATTCATCCGGTGAATTGTATGCAGCATGTCCAGGTGTGAAGGTAACAATAGGTGATGTAAAGATTGACCAAAACTTCTTTGTACAGGATACATCTTCATATCATCTCATCCTTGGACAGCCCTACATTGTGGGAGTTCGAATGGAAACAAAGGTAATGGACGATGGTTCAGCATATGCTAGGATACGTAGCAAAGATGGTAAACGTGCTGTCCAATTTCTCACAGTTTGTGTAAACCATGAAAGAAATCGTGACAACCTCAGAGAACATCCTCTACCAAAGGTGAGCAAAGAGTTTCATGATCATAGAGAAATGATGGGTTTTGGCCAAGTACCATTGTAAAGCGGGATTGCAGTGGTACAAAAAGAAAAAGGGTCTCGCCTGATCCAAAAATAGGTGAAGCATTTTCAATGAGCTCCTTGGTAACAAAGAATGGATCAGTATGTTTTACAAAACTTGAAGATTTGAAGAGATGTGAGAAGCAATATGTGCATAATGTACAAATAGGCATGAAAAAGAGTGGGTTGCTAGAGCCTACTGAAAATGTTTTGGGTTTGTGTGAACAAGTTTCTTTTGTAGATACTATGGGTGATCTTGATGCTATAATGAGGTCTAGTTTGCATCTTGAAAATGAAGTTGTGGAAGTTTGCTCTATGGAAATGTATCAAGTAATAGAAGCCTTTAAAGAAAGCCAAACAGTAGGCCCAGAAGTCCATGTTGAAACTAAATACAAGAGTGTAGCAAAGAAGGTGAAACCAATAGCTTCACCCTTACCACCCAACAATAGGGAAAAGATTGAACAGGCTTCTTTACAACCAAGTTTGCGGAATCCTAAAAAGATCGGGCATACCTTCACAAAGGAGTCTTTTCAAGAGTTGCAGATTGGTTGCGAGGAGTTTCTAACACAGGAGGAGACAAAGTGCTTCAAAGAAATGCTTTCAAAGCATGGTAAGGCTTTTGCATTTGAGCCACATGAGATAGGATGTGTTGATCCTTATATTGTAGCTCCTATGGTAATTTTCACAATACCTCATGTGCCTTGGAATCTGCGGCCTATTCCGGTTCCAAAGGCTCATTTGCCAAAGTTAGTAGAGCTACTGAATGAGAAAATCAAAATGGGAATCTTGGAGCCTTCTTGTGCTCCATACTCAAATAGGTGGTTCACAGTTCCAAAGAAGAATGGTTCTCTACGCTTCATCCAAGATATACAACCAGTGAACAAGGTGACAATTAGAAATGTAGGTATAGGTCCAATTGTGGATGAATTTGCAGAGGTGTTTGCAGGGAGGGCAATCTACTCAATGGGAGATCTCTACTCAGGGTATGATCAATTTCAGCTTGCAATCGAAAGCAGAGACTTGACAACCATGAGGACACCTTTGGGTTTGGTAAGGATGTGTACCTTGCCACAGGGAGCAACCAACTCGGTTGCACATATGATGAATGGGATGAATAAGGTCTTACGTGACTTTATTCCTCAAATCACAATGCCTTTCATTGATGATTTGCCTATCAAAGGATGTGAAGAAAGTGACAAAGATGAAGCTTTGGATCTCAAGGGATGTCGCAGGTTTGTGGTAAATCACATAAATGATTGTGATAAAATTTTGTCTAGGTTGGAAGAAGTGAATCTTACATTGTCAGGGAAAAAGTCTATGTTTGGTGTCAATGAAGTGCTCATTGTGGGGCACATGTGTGGGCCATATGGTAGGAAACCTTGTCCAACAAAGGTAGATGCCATCCAAAGAATGAAAGAAACATGCACTAGCATCACTAAGGTTAGAAGGTTTCTAGGAGCATGTGTCTTCTATGTTATTTGGATTCCACATTATGCACATGTAGCTGATCCTCTTTATCAGTTGCTTAGAAAGAATCAAAAGTTTAAATGGACAGAAGCACATGTAAAATCCATGAAAAAGCTAAAGGAGTTGCTCCAGTCAGCACCAACTTTGAGAAAGGTAGACTATGAGTGTCAAAGGCCAGTGATTGTGACAGTAGATACCAGTCCTACAGGGATTGGATGGGCAATAGGGCAAGATGGCAAAGAAGGACACAGGTATGTGGTAAGATTTGGAGCAAAGGTACTAAGTGCTTGCCAAAGAAACTATCCACAAATAAAGAGAGAGCTATGGGGTATGGTTACAGCCTTGAAAAATGGGAAAGAGTACCTAATTGGTGCATGTGTGGTTGTAGAAACAGATTGTCTACCACTTCTTGGGATGATTACAAGCTGCTCAACACCAGACATTGCTATGTTGCGGTGGATTGCCTACATTAAGTCCTTAAATCCCGAGTTTAAGCACATTGCAGGTAAAGTCAATACAGTGGCAGATATGCTATCAAGGGCAAGGTATGAAGATGAGTCACATATGATTGATGAGGGAGATGATGTGGACACAAAGTTCTATTCCATCTCTCATGTCAAAGGTAACAATGTCAACATGACTAATCCACTTGAATTGTTCTTGAAAGATCTTTATGAAGGTGATTGGCTTCTTATTGGAAGCTACTTGAGTACTCTAACAAAACAGGATGATTGGTCTGAACATGAATTCAAGAGGATACACAGGAAAGCATATGGTTACTTTTTGAGGGATGGTTACTTGTGGAAGCATCCTAAACAAAAGGGTGCTACACCACAAAGGGTTATATATAAAAAAGAGACTCAAGTAAAGCTCATGCAAGAGTTTCATGAGAGTCTATGGGCTGGACACAGGGGTGTGTGGGCAACCTTCTCCAAGTTGAAAGAAAAATACTAGTGGAAGGGTATGTATAAAGATGTATCTCAGTTTGTAGAGTCATGTGTAACTTGTCAAATGTATTCAAATGTTCGACATCGTGATGAATTGCACCCTACATATCCACTAGCCATGCACTATAAATGGGTTGTGGATCTAGTCACGATGCCTTTAGGACTCTGGCAGATGAGGTACTTGGTTCTTGCACGAGAGGACCTAACTAATCAGGTTGAAGGAAGAGCATTAAGAGCTAAAACCACAGAAGCTGTGTGCAAATTCCTTCTTGATGAGGTGATTTGCCGTTATGGTTGTGTGGGAAAGATCACTGCAGACAGAGGTGAACTGGATGCCGAAGAAGCAAGGGAGTTCTTTTCTAGATTAGGAATCAAGCTTTCTCTTACTACAGCTTACAACCCTGAAGGCAATGGAAAGAGTGAAAGAGGGCACCCTCCTATCATCAAAGTTTTGGCCAAGGCTTGCGAAGGAAGAGTTGGTGAGTGGCCAAAACTGTTACCATACGCTTTATGGGCTGATCGTACAACACATAGCTCAGTAACTGGCTACATGCATGCGGAGCTAATGCATGGTCAAAAGCCAGTGATGCCGATTGAGGATACAATTCCCACATGGAATGTACTAACTTGGCAAGAGGGGCTTAGTAGGGAAGATCTCCTTGCATTGCGCATAAGGCAACTAGAGAGAAGACCTGGAGACATTGAGGCTGCAAAAGAACGACTCAAAAATGCAAGATTGAAAAACAAGGACTACTTTGATAAGCGACATCGGCTCAGGAGCAAAGCAATTGACAAAGGTGAATGGGTTTTAGTGTATGATAGTAGCCTTGATAACCAACACACAGTCATGCGTAAGTTTTCAAAAAGATGGTTTGGACCATATGTTGTAAAACATGTGCATGAAAATGCTACTTACAGCTTGTCTGAACTAGATGGCACAGAAGTAAAGATTCCCATTGCAAGAAAAAGGATCAAAATGTTTAAGAGAAGAGGAGACAATGATCCAAAAAATGTTGATGAGGAAGAAGAGCAAAACATAGGTGAAGATCAAAGTGAAAATGAAGCTCTGGAATCATCCAGTGAAGATGAAAGCAAGGAAGATGTACAAGAGGGCTGATCTTACAAAGAAATAATTTGGCACATACCGGAGGATGTGTAGGTTTAGAGGGGGTGGATGTCGTGCTGTGACATGTACATAGTGGAAACACATGCTACAAGAGTTATCTTGTAACTTTTTAGATACATATTTATATTTCCTATAATGTACATATGCATATGTAAGTATAAAAATAAGCTTTCTATCTCATCTTATTATCTCAAGGGTAATGTATTCTTACTTTACCATAAAAAAAAACACTATGGGAAAAGTGTCAATAGCTCCACCTCTTTAACTTGGGACAAAAAGCATTGATTCTTTCTTTCTACCATCTCATTATTATCTCACACCCTATCTAGATCCTATATCTAGAGTAATTTCCAATCTATATATATTCTATGTATTTTTCATATTTTTCTTATATTTCTTTTTAAATAGCTACTAGGAGGGAATCAAATCCTAGTGGGACACTAGGTAGCATGATTTCAAAGATACACTTATTTTAATGCATTATTGCAAGCATGATTACAAAAATTTGTCAAGGATCAATGTCATGCTTTCATATGGCATGAGGTGTCCTTTGGAATCAAATGAAAGTCTAGGCTAAGGGGACCACATGAAGACTTTTGCTGCCAGAAATGGACCCTATTTTGATGAATTTTTTACACAAGGTTTCAATCCGAATTGGAAAATGATTTTAAAATGAAAATCGTAGCTAATGAGCTGAAGTTTCTGCTCATGTTTTTACTTTTTTATTTGGAGCTACGGTTGAGGAGATATGATCAAAATACTGGACCCCAGTCTGCCCACATCATGCAGGGACAGCTCATTTCCAACTTTTCCAATTCCTGTTCACACTGGATCCTCTCTTCTTGTGTAAACCCTTGTGGGTTCCCTTCACCTATAAAAGGGGACCTCTTCTTCCTTGGAAGGAACTCAAGCATTCAAGCCATTGATGAGAGGAATTCTTGAGGGAGTGAGTAGTAATGCCTAATTGTACTTAGCCCCATTAACATAAGCCCAAGCCTACACTTTCTCCTAGAGGAAAACTAGCCATTCTTGTACGCCATCCTTGGAGGATCAACTCTAATCAAAGAAGGTGTTGTACTTGGCGTATCAATCAACGTTGAATTCTCCCCTCTTCTTCTCTCTCCCATCAATAATGGTGCCGAAGGGTTTCAAGTAAGATGTGTTCTACATTGATGTTTTCTTGATTTCTTGTTGTTTTCATTTTCATCTCTAATCCAACATATATGTATGTATCTAATCTCATCTCCTTAACCAAACCTATCTCTCTCATCCTTAGTAATTCATCCTCTCTAGGTTCTCTTTGCTACAGGTACATCTCTCCCCGCAGTATCCTTATTGCTTATGGGCAAGAATAGGGCTTGGGAGGGAAACTTCTCATCTCTTCACTTATCTCATATCTACATTTCTCACATACTATCCTAGATGAATAACCCACATGATGATAATTTCTATCACTTTCACTCTGTACGATCTATTAGAATTAACGTATGGATTAGCCGTAAAATACACTTTCAACAACGTATAGTGTTTCTCTTTGGCCCAGAAAGGCTCAATGAAATACTTCTATCACCGGATCCCATCATACTACCTCTCATAGACTATAACTTTTCTTTTGACGTAAGCGTAGTTATCTTGCTATGAACCAAGAGGATTTGTACACACAATTAATCCCAATCACTAGACAAAATATATATATTATGGTAAGCACAAAACTACAATTCCAAAGAACAATTCGTAGCCTATTTGGGCAGCCAAGATTGAATGCCATTAATTCATCTGTTAACCCTTTCATATTACCCATGATACGATATGACCATAGCCTTGATGTTTTCATCTTTGTGTTATTTTGACATTTTCTTTTGTGTTCTTTCTTTGTGTGTGTGAGGGCAAGAGAGAATGGGTGGGATTCCTTGATTGTACTTCTTTCCAAACCCTAGTCTTCATGGCATCTATGGTTTAACTCCTTCATATAGTTTTTGTCGAGTTCTCTCACAAACTCTCACAGCCATAAGCCCGGTGCTTTCCTAGCAAGACCGCAAATTTCTCGACAGCGCGTGCCGGAATGGCTGTTCAAAATGGACCTCTACTTGTCCAACATGGGCTTAGTAGAAAGTAAAAAAGTTGCACATGCTAGTTCTTTGATCAAGGACACAACATTTCTTTAGTGGCAACAATGCGTTGTTGATGGTAAAAACACCCCTTCTTGGGACAAATTATGGCGCACTATTCGCAAGGTGCTCAATCCTGCCAATGTGGATTTTCATGCCCGATCCTCTCTTCGCCGCCTGAGCTAGACAGGTTCATTGGCCGCGTACATCACAGAGTTCCAAAGGCTAACTGTGGAGATAGAGACTCTTAGTCCCTCTGATAAACTTCACAGCTTTATCGACGGACTCGAACCCAATTTGAAGGACGATGTGCACAAATACAACCCTACCACCTTGGATGCTGCAATTGCCTATATGGAGCGTCTTGGCGATGATCGGCGCCCTACACGAAATTTTCTCCCTGGTGACAAATATTCAAATAGCGCTCACTTTCCAAAGCACAATCACAGAGAAAGTTATAGCCAAAGTCAACAGCAATAATCTCCGTTCATACAGCAAGCCACAGCACCTTATTCATCTTCAAGGTTTTGTTTTCAAGATCGACAATCTCAAAGAAGATCTTCTTCAAATGTTCCTCCACTTGATCGTGTTAAAGGACGTGAAATTTCTCAAGATCGGCATTCCAATACTCAGCAAGGCTCTTCAACAAATGCTTCTGCAACTTCAAAGAAAGAAGGATTATGTACAATTTGCAGTGGTGACCATAGATAGTATCAATGTCCAAAGAGACCGAATCCATCTAATTTGAAAAGAAATTCCAATGCGGAAACATCATCGAATGTTGAACAAACAACTTCTGCTCAAGATATAAAAAAATACGTGGTCAACACAATTTGTGTCTCAGAGGATACAACTATTCTTATAAAGCATGCTCAGTGCAATTCTTCAGTTTTGGAGCCTCTTTCAAAGCAAGTTTTGAGCCTTCTTGAAAATCTCAATGGTCGATCCATCAACATTTTGGTGGACATCGGATGCTCGAATAATTTTGTTAGCACTCAGATAGTTTGACTGCTTGTCTTACCAACTTAGAAGACATCTCACTTATATGATGTGCAATTAGCAGATGGATCACTTTTGACTTGTGATGCGACAGTTCGACACTGCAATTTAGTATTCAAAGTTATGCAGATCAACTGGATTTCAAAGTTATACCTTTATCTTATTACGGCATGATTCTTGGTCATCATTGGTTATTCCAATATGATTCGGCTATTAGCTTTCAAGGACATACTATCAATTTATTCAAAGATGGACCTGAACTGACTTTACAAGGGCTTTATCATGCGGAGCGAGTGATTCAAGCCTCACATGTACAAGTCAAACAGCATGATACAAAGTATTATGAAGCAAATATGATCTCCGATGCAGATGCAAAAATTATTGTAGATGAATTTTTTAATTCATTAACTTCTTCTGAACCAATTGATGAAGACAAAGATGATCTCAAGCAAGAAGTTTTTCCCAGTGTTACTTCGTAACTAGAAAAAGATAAGGACATAATTGCAGATTCCAAGTCTAAAGACGACTATGCTTTCTTTGATTCTTTGTTGGATGATGATATGCCAATTGCAAGTCATGAAGTGATAGTTTCTAAAGATGATTTTGAAGAATTTTGGGATTCATTATTGGAAGATGATTACAATCTCAATCCAAAATCCTCTACAGTGATTCACAAAGTTGAAGTTACCCCATCTGAAGGGTGCCTTGAGAAGATTTTCTCTTCACCAAATCTTTCGCAGTTATCAGAAGATTTTGAACCAAAATTCTTACATCACACATTAGGAGAAAGTTGGACTCACTTTTGGGCCTTTTAGTTCTAGAGAGAGAGTGGCGCTCGACCAATGAGGAAGAGGCTAACGTTACGTTGAAAATCGATATTTTGGAGTCAAGGTCTTTTTAAAAAAAGGGAGGAAAATTTATTTTGGTTCAACAAATTGCACAATTTCACCCTTTCAAGGCATAAATGCCGTAAGTCGTACTAACTATGTACCGAGGAATTTCAGAACTATCATTGAAGACTCTATCAAGTACTTTGTTCCCACCCAAATATGACTTTGAGTAGCTCTACTTCCCTCTCAAAACTTCTTCCCTTTTTTATATTTGCGCTAACCTTTCTGTGTATTCATTCTACTGCACACAATGTCTACTTCTCTAAGGCCTAGCACTACCATTGACTCTGTTAGCATTTTTAACAGTTATACTATAGACGATCAAGCATGGATTCCATCTCGTATAACTATCAGAAGTTGGGTTCTACTGCAAACTAGGAAGAGGAAGAGGAGGCAATGCAATGATTTCGTGGAGGCTTTCAAGGGTCAAGTTAAAGAGTTTAAAGTGTGTGCACAAAGCAAGCAAGTGAAAGCGGTCCTCATACAACATGATTTCCAGCATGCAGACTTAAGGTTGCAAACATCTCCTCCAAGTTTTCCAAGGCATCGACCCAACTGTAAGTTATTTCAGCATCTCCCTTAGTGCATGATTATATTCGAATATTAAGTGGTGGATATCATCTTTGGTATGTTTCAGATATTTATCCATCGAATAGGACAGATTGACAATTAGTTGAGAGTATATTTGGGATTTCTGATGCTTTCCATGCATTTATTGGTGAGCAAATGTACCGAGGAAGACAACACAAGGAACTTGCAGATAATGGAATTTTCTTTTATGATATGTCATATATGGAACCGAGAACTTCCATTGGTTAGGGTCGTGTAGCTCCTTTGTCACTTCCATCCTTTGACAGCAAGGATTGGTCCCTGCCTACTTCGCAAACTAGTGAAAGCTTTAGGAATAAGTTATTTCAGGATATACAAAAGTCCCTCAAGTATTCAATTGCCACAAAAATAGTTCGGCTCGCAATATTTATGCCTCTTGAAGTGTTTGCAGATTTTTTCTTCGATGAGCGAATGAGAACTACCGCAACAATGTTCATTTGCAAGTCTGAGAGTTGTTTGGACTTTTTAGATGATAACTGGGATAGGAAACAATCACAGAACAAAATCTGTATTTTGCAAAAGAAGTCCATAATTTGCAAGTTCATTATAAGCTCTCAAAATTTCTTAGTATGGTTTTACTATATTAGATATCATCTTCTTAGTGGGCAGCTTATTCCACTCGACCAAGATACAGAGAACAGCCTTGGGAAAAAACCTTTATCAATGGAGCTCTACTTTCAAGACAGCCTACTTACTGTGATGAAGACAATGTCAAGCACAACTCTGGCACAGCTCAGGATAGATCTTACATGTGAAGAACTTCCACTTTTGCCGGAATTGTATGCATTCAGTCTCAACAATAGAAAGGTGCTTACTAAATCGATAAATTTTGATTGTCTTTAATACACTATGACTGAATCTAACTTTTTCTTCTTTTCAGATTCCAAGGCGCAAGGAGAAAAAAACATTGTGCAAGGAGTCCATAACAAATACACTTCACTTAATTGCTTTTACCGGAAGCTAGGTCACATACCTTGTGCACGCAAAGAGCTTTGATGCCATGCAAACCATGATGTACTCTTCAAAATGACTAATGTAGATATATTTTTTGGCACTCAAACAATGTTTCAAAAATGTACATTTTCAATGTTTCAAAACTTTACATATTGTGTTGTTTCTGTCAAGAGTAATTTTCTCCCTTTCCCAGCTCTTGTCCTCTCCCCCGGTTTGTGCCACTCGTCCCCTGTCCTCTCCCCCGGTTTGTGCCACTCGTCCCTTGCCCTCTGCTCCGGTTGCTCCCCTGCCCTCTGCTCCGGTTGTTGCTACCTCTGCCTCTGGGGACGCTGGTCTCGGGCATCCTTTCACGTCGCTCAAAATCATGGGCCTCTTTCATGGCTTCCCATGCTTCTTGCACCTGTGAACCTTCCCCCTGTTCTTGCTCTTGCCGTCGATGTGTAGCCCATTCCTCTACTTCTGCGACGTCCGCATAATATTGGTGTATTGCTTCTTGCATATTTTGAACTTCTTCTTGATTCTGATTGTGGCGTTGGGTCATTTCGTTAATGCGAGCCTCTTCGAACTCGTCAGCTCTCACCGCTTCCTCTCTTGTGCGTCTGTTTACCGAGATTATAATATGCTGGATGGCCATTAGAGAAAAATGTCGCACATCCTTGTTGATGTAGTTATGTAATCGAAGTTCCTGTAGAAGCGTGATACAGACATCTGTTGCTTCATACATACGTTGCAGCAAACAATAAAACAGCAGATTACTTATGTTCGGTATATCCATAATTTGACTGATGAGCAACACGGCATTTAAACAGGTTTGCCAGCCACAGCTATAGTCATCAGTCTGCGTGGGCACGATTACCCGTTCGTGCTTGACTACATTTCCTAGATCATGTTCTAACAAAAGATACTCTACACAACATACAAGTTTTTTCGCGGCACTACATACATAACCACTTGAGGCAGCAACACATTCCAAAGAGACACTACACTGCTTTCCAAATGTACCCAAATAGACCTTACGTTTTTACACGATCGTGAAACGCCCTACTTTGCCCGGAGTTTGCGTAGTAAACAATCTTAGCTTCCATGTCAAATAACATCAAACTCCAATGATCACTACAAAGACACCATCAAAGATGAGGAGATATTCGCAATGCAAGATGTTTTTTACAAGGCAAGAATATACTCACGATTGTTTGTACTCAGTGAGCAGAAAGCGCGCTAGATCAAAGTTAACTCTGCTAAACCAGTTCATCAAACTCAAAAAGGAAACTGAGTTGTTCTGCAGATAAGGCGATATCAACGGATCTATTACGTATACTTTCTCTTGAACCTCAGGGGGCAGAAGCGAGACAGCGTGGCTAACATGAACAAATGGCAAAGTTTAGACTTGAACACCAAGTGAGTCAATACCGAGCGAGTGGGGCAGCTATCGAATTCCATATGCCACTGATTCACTTGGTATTGACCATTGTCTTGGCTGAAATGAAGAACTTGACGACTACCTTAAAGACATGGGTCAATACTGAGCGAGTCAGCGGCGGATTTCAATTCCATAAACAACTGACACGCTTGGTATTGACCCATGTCTTTAAGGTAGTGAACCATTATAAAGAAAAACTTGGCAACTGCCACAAAGACATGGGTCAATACCGAGCGAGTAGTACCAAAATTCAATTTCATTACCCACTGTCTCGCTTGGTATTGACCCATGTCTCGGTAGAGACCCATTTAATGAGCATAAGAATTACCACAAAGCAACATTGACGACCTCATTTGTTGCGAGCGAGTCGGTGAAATTGCACATGCACATGAAGTCTACATTATCGAGGTTGGTAATGCAGGCCTCCTCTCACTTGCAGGCAGCTATATGTGCGCATGCAGAAGCGCTGAGCTCAACAAAATTCTCAACTCCTCTTCATTCTCCTTGTTGATTTTCTCTAAAATAATTGAATCATCCGATATGATGGATGGCCCTTCTCATGCAAAGCCTTGCCCTTCCCTTTCTTGAGTTGGCTCCTTGGCTGCCTCAGGCCCCCGATCATTTTCCTTCAATATTGGTTGCTCCATAGATGGCTCAGGCTCCACCCTAACCTGCTCTTGTCCTTCATCATCCACGATGGGCTGCGGATCCTCCATGACTTGCTCATTTTGGTGTCTAGCTGGATCCTCGATAACTGTCTCTGTTTCTTCCATGACTGCCTCGAGGTCCACTCTGGCTTGGTCTTGGCCCTCTGCGGCTATCTCAGCCTGCCCATCTGTGTCGTTTCTCTAGACCCGTGATCGGGTCCTTCTGTTGTTTGTTTCAGCACTAGACGGCTCTGTCTGTCGTGCACGAGGATGGAGAGGGGGGATGTTGAGAATATCCATGGATCTACTATCCCGGATTGGTACTGGCTGAAGCAGCCCATCGTAGCACAAATGAAGCCTACGAAGAGTATCAAAATCTCGCGGCATGATAGTGACCTGGTGTGCATGGGCAGTCAAGATATATCCATCACTGAAAAATTCCACAAGGCAGTCTTCAGCAATTTCTTGAAGGCAGAGGAGTGCACTGCTGGCCCATCGCATGCCGACTCTCCACTACTCGCAAATTTCCCGCACTACTCGCTGGAAAGGGAGACATGGAATAGCAGGTTGAATGTGTCGTTCTATCCTGCGCAGCTCTTGCAGTACACCTCTGTGCGCCTCATATCAGCGTCTTCTTGCTTGAGAATTCAAAGATTCACCTGTTGCCCTCCTAGCGCAGACCTTAACACGAGGCATCTATACAAATACAATAACACCAAAAGACAATTCATTTGTCAGCACAAGGGACTTCAGATTTAAGGAAAGGTCAGTACCAAGCGAAAAGATGGATAGGAAAGAGTTTCCTTGCCTTATTCGCCCGGTATTGACCTCAGAAAATAGTAATGGTAGACATGACTTATATGTTCTGAGGTCACTACCGAGCGAATAGGTGCATAGGAAAGATTTTGCCTTGCCTTATTTGCTCGGTAGTGACTTCAAAAATAGTAATAGCAGATATCACTTACATTTTCTGAGATCACTACCAGGCGAACAGGTTTGCAGCCCCTGCAAAAAAATACCTTATTCGCTGGGTGGTGACCTTAGAAAAGTGTACAAGCAAGCGAACAGGTTTGCATCCGCTGATACAAAATAGCAATGTGAAGGAGATCTTAAATCGATGCGGTTCTAACTGTCATGTCGTTCCCTCCGATCACCTCCCCTAATATCGGGGGGATGATACCATTGATTCTCTCTCCCACGTCCACCTCTCATGAAACCTCATGGCAATACCACCCTCTCATGAAACCTCATGCCGAGGCTCTGCTTTTTAGGCTTGTCTGAAAGTCTATTTAAGAAGAAGTTGTTTCAGAACCTCCCTCAGGGTTTCGCAGAATAACTAAAAGAAGCTTAGGATAGTGGCGATGCCTTTCCAAGGTATACTCCCGCAGCACCAGCAACACCGCATTTGGGCCCTCATCATGAGGTCCCCCCTTGGCCCTCCCTTGATGTTACCTTTAATGTTCTCGACCGACATAGCTCGGGAGTGGTTGCTGTCAACACGGGAGTCAATTCTCGAGGTAAGTTGCAGGTAATTCTTTTCTTTCTACTCCCAATTTCCAAGCTCCTAGTTTGAAGAGCTTACTTGCTAAATGCTCTGTGCAGGATGCTAGCCTGAAGCTGTAGCAAATGCTGATCATCAGGCAGAGGGTCTCAATCCTTAAAAACTCTCTAGAAGCAAGAAGGCCTGAAGACATGCAGCGATTGCTCGCCGAGAATGGCTCTATGGAGGCAATCATTAATTGGCTTCAGGAAATGAAGGATGAAGTGCTTGAGCTAGCCAGTAAATATGAGGAAGCCATTAACTTTGCAAACATGCTTTGCGAAGAGATAAGTTGGATGTGAACCCTAAACCCCTAAACCCTAAACCCCCCGAAAATTAATAGGCCACTCTTTGTAAAGTTTGAAGTGTTTTCTAACTCAAACTCGGTGTTCAGTTGTAATTTTGTTTCTTTCTTATAAAATCAAAAGGCGTATTTTGCAAAAGAAAGCCCTAAATCCGCAACAAGCAGGGGTTACCTTCCCCTTATTTGCTTAGTATTGACCTCTGTACTAGCAGACATCACTTAAATTTTCTTTTGGTCAGTACCAAGCGAATAGGACCCTTCGGACTAGGTGACCTTACCTTATTCGCTTGGTACTGACCAAAAACAGCAAATTAAAGCGCACGGGACCGAAATCAAAAAGCGTATTTGGCAAAGAAAAACCCTAAATCCGCAACAAGCAGGGGTTACCTTCCCCTTATTTGCTTAGTATTGACCTCTGTACTAGAAGACATCACTTAACGTTTCTTTTGGTCAGTACCAAGCGAATAGGACCCTTCGGACTAGGTGACCTTATCTTATTCGCTTGGTATTGACCAACTACAGCAAATTAAAGCGCACGAGACCGAAATCAAAAGGCATATTTGGCAAAGGAAAATCCTAAATCCGCAACAAGCAGGGGTTACCTTCCCCTTATTTGCTTAGTATTGACCTCTGTACTAGCAAACATCACTTAACTTTTGTTTTGGTCAGTACCAAGAGAATAGGGCACTTCGGACTAAGTGATCTTACCATATTCCCTTGGTACTGACCAACTACACAAAATACAAGTGCGCAAAAGGGTAGTAAGTAGCATACCTCTTCACTGTGTGTAGAGTTCCGCGTTGCTAATGCACTGCAGAACAAGAGTAAGAGAAGGAGGATGCGCGAGATTAAGAGGTGATGGAGTTTGCTTACCGTGTAGTGTCGATGGGGGTAGAGTTAATTAGAATGATGCGCAGTAGAGGACGCGAAAAGAGGCAGAATAGTTGAAACTTGAGATGTTTGGTGGGGGTAATGCCTCAACTTATAATGCTTACCTTGGGGAGGGTGACAACTTCACTTATGCACGAGATTGCAGTTGGTAAATCGTACTGCATGGGAATCTGAGACCATTTAATATTGGTTGTCCTTGAGAGAGCAACCCACGTGCCTTTTTGAGTGACCGTTATGGGTCAGACAGACGCCAATCGCCCTTGCAGTCGCCATCTCCATCTCCATCTCGCACCTTCTGCCTGGCCAACTCTTGTGCCTTTGCCTTTTCAGCGCCCTTCCCCTTGGCTAGCTCTCGTGATCCTGCATTTAGATTCAGACACCGATCGCCCTTGCTTTCTCCATCGCCTTTGCCTTTTCTGTGCCTTTTCTGTGCCTTTTCCCTTGGCCAGCTCTCGTGGTCCTGCGTTTAGAGTCAAACGCCGATCGCCCTTGCATTCGCCATCGCCTTTGCATTTTTTGCGCTCTTCCCCTTGCCCAGCTCTCGTGATCCTGCGTTGATTGACCTCCATTGGATCGAGTCCTCTGCTGCCGCATCGCCGTCGCCATCGCCAGCGCCCCCCTACTGGTTCTTGTTGTTGGTGGCCTACGACATCACCATCCAACTCGGCGCCATTGGATATTGCAGAGACAGGTTCTTTCTCCCTGCCTCTCCCCTTCGTGTGTGTTGTTAACTATGTGCGCACCGAAGCCACTGCGTTAGGGTAAAAACGCATGCATGGTTGGAATAATTACTCATTATGTGACCATATTGCATTCATGGTTGGAATAATTACTCCTTATGTGGTGACCGTATCGCATTCATGGTTGGAATAATTACTCCTTATGTGGTGACCATATCGCATTCATGGTTGGAATAATTACTCCTTATGTGACCTATAAATCTATCACTGATAACATAGTATGCTCTGTTCTTATCCACCTGTTTCGAATGCCACAAGACAGAACCAAGCAAATAGGACCCTTCGGAGATTCTTGGGGGCCCTACTCGCTTGGTACTGACTCAACTAACGTCACCACTTATGACATTAGCGCACTGGACATAACCAAGCGAATAGAGTTCTTTGGAAATTCTTGGGAGCCCTACTCGCTTGGTTCTGACTCAACTAACGTCAACTCTTATGACTTTAGCACACGGGACAGAACCAAGCGAAGAGGGTCCTTCGGAAATTCTTGGGGACCCTACTCGCTTGGTTTTGACTCAACTAATGTCACCTCTAATAACATGAGCGCACGGGGCCGAACCAGGCAAAATAGGACATTGAGGGATACTCGAGGCCCAACATTCGCTTTGTTATGACACCAAATAGTTTTGGCTTGCTTTTTCTTTCAGTCATGGGGATCGTAGTCCTGGAGACAGACGTGAGCGAGGATACATGTGAAGAAAAACTATTCACATTCTTATATAACGCCCAAGCTCATCACCGTGAACCAGAACTATCAAGAATGTTCAATGCAGAGTTTTCTATATAGACGATTATAGATTTCTCCTTTGAGTACCTACAAAACCATTTGCAGCAGTATGAGGCAGTCACTTGTGACGATTCCATGACAGTTGATGGCATGCGATATGTGCGCCCTGCCGACCTTGACCTTGACAAGAGTGCTTCAAGGAGACTGAATCGCTGTCTTGAAAAGTGTCCCTCCAATGCACTGCTTGTACAAGACAAGTGTATGAAGCACTTAAAAAAATTTCGCTTATTGGAATTCTACCATGGGTTTGTCTGTTACTTATACTTGTAGACGGATGGCGAGTCAGCAACTTCGTAGTCAACAACTTTTGGTAGTTGTCCATTGGCGCCGGAGGAAGAGGTAGAGGATGTGGAGGTGCAATTCAATCTAGAAGAAGAGCGGGAAGAGGTACTAAAGGAAACCTTTGATGCGGGCTTAGCTCTTGTTTCTCTTGCGGATGCAGAAATATGGTGTAGGCAAGAAATCCCAAGTATGGAAGCGACTTTGCCTCTCAATTGTGCTCCCAGCTTTGCTATGGCGGGAGACACCCACTATATTCTGCTCACAAATATCATGCATGAGCTTAATATACGGGAGGACTATTGCCTAGCGGCAATTGCAAATTTTTGTGTGGCAGACATGGGGTTTGTGGAAGATGATGCAGTGGACCAATATCTTATTGCTGACACAGCTGTCCGCGACTCACAGTTCACTTCAGGGTCGCAACTGATTAAAGATACGTTCAATGAGGCGAAGTCCGGAGAGGCCGATTTGCCAACTGATGAGCAGTTTGAATTGACAACAAAACAACTCGTCTTGGAAAACATGGGTAGACACGTGGCACCCGAAGATCATGTAATGAATAGTCAGTCTATTCACTTATGGGGGAGGTCCATGCTGGAAATGGACGAGAATCAGATGGTAACTTTTGTCGAGCATTCAGATAGTATTAGAGATGGCCGAGTGATAAAATATCATGAACATTTTTTTTTGTTGCCAGGTGCTAGTGTATGACGATAGTTTCCTTAGAAGAGCGGGAGGCTCACGCCAAGGGCTTGTCACTGGAGTCCAAGGCAAGGATGCAGCGTTGTCTCACTACATCGGGCGTTTCAACCACAAAAAGGTTTGTAGAAACAATTCAAGTAATTGACAATTCTACTCATCTCACTTACGGCTTATAAATTGATTGCAATTATTATGTAGATCATAATATACCACAAGGAATATTCTGATGACAATGCAAAGTTCCCTCTGTTTGCAATGAAAGCTATTACAAGATTGTGTGGTGGGCACCCCCTCCTACTAAACGTAGAAAGAGTAATTCTGATTGAAAAACAATTTGCTCTACGTGTATTTTGCATTGGGTATGGGTGCCAGGCACTCAGAGCCCCATATTTCATGTCCTACACAGCTCAGGCTCTGGCTGCAGGGGTTGAAGACCCGGAAAGCTTAGATCCATACAATAAGCGGCTGTTTCTGAGGGAAAGAAGACGCATGATGCCCGTAGGGATGCTGCCATCAACAGAGGAACGAGCTCGTCTACAGAGCTTGCACATCGAAGAGGTACAAAGTGAGGAGGAAGGAGGTGCATCGAAGAGGATAAAAACAATGGGATCAGGTCCATCTTCTCCCGCTCCTGACTCGTGACCGACGCCACCTCGCATGGCGCTCCGCCGCATTTGAAGCTCCCCAAGCCATCTGTTTCTTCTCTTTACGGATGTGTTGTAAAGACCGTGTATTTTCTCAACTCTTAAGAAGTTCCTTCTGCCTTGCTCTATGAATTAGTCGTCTATAAGTCCATTGGTGTAACTCTAATAGGCTATTGGCCTTTTCTTTTCCTCCCCCATGCCGAGTGTGCTAAAATAACATGTTCTTGCCATGTAGTGGGTTTTTTCCATGCCTTGTGTGGCCCATATTGATAGTGAGCCGTATGTCTTGGCAAAATATGGACCATGGTTGAACAGTATGTGCTGCACTGAAATAAAACAAAATGGTCAGTTGAGTACAATTTAAATTTTTTTTTTGTATACGTAGAATTCCAACCTACCATGTAATGTGTGATATGTTGCCCACCCCACCCTGTAAGGTAAGCCTTTTTCCAATCCAGCAAAGCTGATTGAAATGATGTGAGCTTACTTTGGTCCCAAGAATGTTTCTCAAGGTAGTGGAAACTTTTATCTAGTGATTTCCACACGTTCGCTTTGTGATTCAGGATTGCTCCACCACCAGCATTGTATTTAACCAATTTATGTAACTGTTTCCATTTGTTGAACAGGATTCTCCTTTCTTCTCTATCTAAATCTTTGAGGCTAAACCCAAGAAACCTTCTTGCCTTCACTCTACCTATCGATGCTTTCCTCGGTACCTTGTATCGACTTTGAGACATCTTAGGGTCCTCTTCGATTTTGACATTGCCTCCATGCAAACCAATGTCTGAGAGCACTCCCTCTAATGCTTTGATCACTCTTTTCGACTCACTCTCTGGCTTTAATGTCCATGCAAAACATATGTACAAATGAACCACCTTTTCAATTATTCGACAGAGTGCATGAATTGTACAGACGTGAACTCTACTCAGAGGAATATCAAGCACTGGTTTAAAAGTTTTATCTTGAAGATGTCTGTTGGGAGCTCAAATCCATTGCACACTCTCAAATGATTGTGCATCAGCCATGCAATATAAGCATGTATTTGCCACAGCTGCTCCGTGTGTTATGTTGTACATACACTTAAGAGTCTTTAAGTCACCTGCCATGTGCCATTCCACTGTGTAGTCGCCAAATCCTTCCACTGAAAGAATGGCTCCGTTTCTTTGTTCACTGATGATAGAAGGAATTTGGGTTTGACTAAAAACCCAATCGAGGATTTTAAAAATTTCCTTATCAACCTACAATGAAAAATGAAAACACAAAATCAACAACCAAATAATCAATATTTTTGCTATCAGAGATTGAACGAAGTATACCTGAAATGATCCTAGAGATAGAATGTTGTTTTCTCTTTGCACGCTGAAGTATCGTGGATCCTCTTTCGTTATTGATGGATCCAGAGCTCTGTTCATGAGGGTAATGGTGACTCTCTCCAACTTCTTGTTCTTCAGGACCTCGCACTCGTCGAGCTTCAAAACAAACTTGAGAACCCCACCGCACTCGTCTCGACTGATGTCAAAGAAGTGAATTGCATACCTTTGCAATGCTTCAAGATCAATGAAGAGGTTGTTGTGCTCGTTAAACTGTACCTCTCTGCCGCCCTTGCCTAAGAATGTTGCTTCAATATGGAATGGTGACCCAAGTTTCTCAAACACCTCATCGTTTACGTGCCGGCGAGTAGCCTTTACATGTGATGGCTTTGGCAGCAATGATCCTCTCTGTAGTTTATTTTGAGATTTTTTAGCTAGTGCTTTGAAGAGTGCCCTGTATCCCATCTGCGAGATGCCACTCTCATCAAGTATTGCTTGCACTTCCATTGGTTCCAGCTGATTCTCGTTCATGAAGGAGGTAAGTAGCCTCCCTTTCAACTTACAAAATTTTTTCTGAGTTATCATCTCTTCAACTACTTCTTTTGGAACTAGACGGCTGTAATGCACTCCGACATTGAAGCCTACACCGTTCGAGTTTGGATGCAGTAAAGACCTGCCAAAAAAGCACAATGCGTTATGATCATGTATAGGAAAGTAAGTGTATCCACTTCTTAATGAATCACATTGAAGAAACAAACTTCGAGTTACCTTAAAGCTCATATTCGTTTTTTGAGGCCACCACTACCAACCTTCATGTTCTCAAGGTTGCATAGATCTCGTTTTCTTTTCCGACTACCAAGCACGGTGTCTTTCTCTCGCAAACTTGTGATCTTCTTCTCAAGGCCTTGGATTTTCTCTTTGTTTGATGAAATCTTTTGAGAGCATGCTTCATTAAGTTTCTTCAGCTGCATGTTCTCCATTGCCAGGAAGTTTCTTTGCCTTTCCGGATTCAATCCTCTCATTTCCAAATGTTCGGTGTATCCCAATAGCCCATCCTTGCCATCGCCTGTGAAATGTAAGAGGTTAGTGATATTAGCAAAGGGAGGTGGCCCATTTGTCATAGGATACTTTGGATAAATAGACCCATCGGTCCACAAATCCAAATGATGTTCCTTGTTTGTCCTTCTAAGTTCTTTCTCCCGTTGAGATAAGAAAGACTCCCTCCTACGTTTCTGCAACGGTGCGTACTCTTGCAATACATCAACATGAAGATGATGTGTGTTCTTTCTTTGGGTAAGTGTTAAAGATGAAGGGGCTGAGGATTGTAAGTTCAAATTAGTGTTTTCATCAGGAAAAGATGCGTTCTCCATTCCTAGAGTTGATAGAGAAGAAGACGGAGAAATATCTCAGGTTTTGGGAGGGAAAGCCATATTCTCAAGTTTAGAGTTGATAGAGTTCGTGTGGCTTATGTTTCTGGAGGGAACGCTTGTAAGTTGGCATTTCAAATCATTAGTCATACGGTTAGTTGGATTCCTCACAAGAGAACGAAGGATAAAAATGATAAAGACGGAGGCTACCTACCAAAGAATGTCATTTTGGCTTTTTGTTGTGCACAAAAGTATCACATAAAATGCACAAGTTAACATTTTCATTTTCTCTCTCTAAGACGACGTGGCACTTCTTACAGGGCCCAAAAGTGAGTCCAACTTTCTCCTAATGTGAAGGATTTTGAAGATCAATCTTTTGTTACAATCAACCTGATTTAAAGTCTTTGAATGATGCAATGACATGGGATTTAGCAGTCAAAGAAAAATTGTTTCGCAAGAAGCAAAGGTTCAAGACAAAGGTTTTAGATAACTCAAAGACTGAAGGTTTTCGACGATTCAATGCTTTTCCAGAGTTCTATCAACATCCAACGTCATTTCTTTGACACGTGCTCTCACTTTAAATGGGAGGGAATGTCACGATTGTGACTATGTTGCAGTATTATATCTACTTCTAGTTGCACATACACAAAGTGCCATGCCAAGGAGGACCCCTACTCTTGGATGGTCGCGACCCTTCGCCTAAAAGATGTGCCTCTTCGCCAAAATCCACACTCCTTCGATGATTGGTCACAACCCTTCGCTCTACAGTTGCAATTCTTCGTCCAATGGTTGCAACCCTTCACCGAAAGAATGTGTCTTTGTGTCTAAAGTCGCGTCTCTTCACCATGAGAGGTGTCTTTTCATTTGTGTCTCTTCGTCTCCTATATAAGGAGCCTATTATACTCAGTTTTCAAGCATTCGTTCAAGCAATCAAACACACATTCAGTCTTTTGAGTCTCAGTTTGTTCTTAAGTATGAAGTTTAAGTCTTAATTATAGGATTAGCACCACTAATCCTCACACCCTACTTGGTCTTGGCACCATTCGGCACACTTGGGGCACCCATGGGCATCTCCGGCAGCATCACCTTTGTGGTTGAAATTTGCAGCAGCACCCTTTTGCATCCAGTTTTTTCTTCTTCTTCATGTCTGAGAGTGAGAAAGAATCTTCTTTTGTAGCTCCAAGCAGCCAACGAAAATGGAGGCGATTTTGCCAGCGGGAATAGGGAAGAGAGAGGGGCGCCAATGCTGGATAAAGAGGGATCGCTTGTGCATCAACCAGAAGGAGAGAGAAAGATCGTGCACTGCCATAGAAAGATAGTGCTGGGTTTTTTTTGTGCTTTTCTCTTCTTTTCTTAAGGGTGGCTGCCCACTCATTAAGTGGGCGGACGGCCTATTTTAAAAACTGTATAAACCTACCCAAAAACGCAATAAAACATTTTAAGTTGAAATTAATTCTTGCATCACAGTCTCTCGATGCAACCACATGCACAAATGCGATGCAGAAATACACTTCCTCGTGGGAAAGCATCTTCTTTCCCAAAAAGTAACCCGCTTTCTCAGAAAGCATCTGTTTTTCTTCAAAATTTCCTCTTAACCCATCTTTATTCAAGAGATTTCTCATCTTTGTGCACAAATCTAACATAGTTCGGAATTTCCTCAAGAGTATGGAATATTCCCTTTCCGATGTTTCTATCATCCACTATGTGACGCATCAGGAATACCCATCACCTAGTCCTTTTCTACCGAACTTACGATACAATCTCCTCCGTGATGCTCTATGTCATCCATCCTATGACACATCAAAGATGTCCATTCCCAGATGATCGAATACTTCTTCCCAATGCTCCCTGTCACCCATCCGATGTGGAGATTTGAACTTTGAAAAACGGGTGGCAATTTTAGGGCAGCACCTTTTTCATTTGGACTTTGACACTAGAGGGGTGTGTGTGTGTGTGTGGGTTGGGGGGGGGGGGGGGGGGGGGGGGCCGGGGGGGGGGGGGTTGTCATTTTTTCTATAAAAGCTGGCCCTCACCCCTCACACTTTCATGGCCCTCACTCACTCTCAAGTCTCAAGCTTGAAGCCACTCTCTCAAGTTTCACAGTTCACCCTCCCTCTCAAGCTTGAAGCTTGAAGCCACTCTTGAGTCTCACTCACACCCTCTCTCAAGCTTGAAGCTTCAAGCCACTCTCACCCTCTCTCTCAAGCTTGAAGCCACAAGATCTCAAGCTTGAAGCTTCATCCCTCTCGCAAGCTCCATTCCTTCATCGCATCCCTCTCTCAAGCTCCATCCCTCTCTCAACTTTCAATCTCCATCCCTCTCTCGAGTTTCAAGCCTCAAGCCTCAAGTCTCAAACGCCATCAATATGGCACAAGCTTCCGCATCACATGAAGTTCCCTCGGTTGATAAGAGAGGAAAGAAGGATGAGCCTTCATGGTGGGATGAGGTGCACTCCAAAGTCTTGGGCAAAGAAGGCGGTGCAAGATCATGGATGTGCAAACTATGTGGCTTCCAACGGAAATACGGGACAAGCAAGGTTCGAGCACACCTCCTTCACGTAGTGGGGGAGCAACTAAAGCATTGCAAGAATGTGACGTCTGAGAAGAAGAAGGAGCTTGAGATCAAGGATGCCATCACGAGAGCCAAAGCAAATAATCGACCCAAGCAGCAAGCCATTCACCCCAATCACTTGGTTTTTCCTTCTTCTACCACCCATTTGCAAGCTTCCATTGGAGGTAGTAGTGTGGCGGGTCAAACATCATTTCAAATGATTATTCCCTCTCTTCCCACCCATCGCCAACGAACTCTAGATGCGTCATGGGATCCAAAAAAGGAGGAGGATCTGGATGCCGCCGTTGCCCTCTTTTTTTATCACGACAATATCCCTTTCATAAAGGCTCGGTAAGTTCTCAATGCGCTTTCATATTATGACCATAACTAGTATGTCCGTTTTTCTTTCAACATTGTCTTCACTTTTGACCTTTGTGACATGTATATTGTATAGGTCACACTACTTCAAGGCAATGTGCAAAAAAAGAGGGGATTACGGGCCACGCCACGTGCTACCCAGAGGCCCTCTGTACCACTTGAAACTTGAAACATGCTTGAACATGATTCTAATTGTTCAACTAGGTGTTAGAAGCTTGGCTTATAGTTGTTTCCTAACTTATAGGTTGTTTTGAGGCTAATTTCAATGTTTTTCTGTGGATTGTTCCGGTGTTCCATTTTTGGTCTCCACTTATACGTTCTGGTACCGTTTCGGTGCCCCCCGTTCCCGTTCCAAGTAACTTTGATCCGTATGGCAGCTACATCATCATGTTAGCACTTCTTTGCGGAAAATCCGAACGACAGCCACATCAGCATAACAACACTTTTTGCAGGATCTATGTACAATCTGCCACGTCATCTGGTCATGTCGGGTGGTCATACCAGGTTATCATTTTGTGACATACCCCCCTAATGAAATAATTGTAATCGCCCTCGATTACACTTGCAAAATCAAATATAAGCCATAAACCTACGATTGCTAACTACGTTGCCAAGAATCATAGTCCTAGATTAGAATGGATTCTATGTGATATGATCTAAATGTGATGTGAATGTGATGTGACTGACGTCTTTGAACAAGTGCTAGATTTGTGTTGTCTTGTGCCTTGGTACTCAGAGTCAGTGTCTACTAAACTTCTAGGGACCTCACTGATGTCGGGTTAAATAATCCTATATTGTATTATGTCCATAGATTTCTCGAGATCTAAATGTTGCAGTCATTCATCAACTATTCCATCTGCACTCAAAACACAATCATGTGTGAGTAATCATTTCCGAGAATTCCAATCCATCAATCAGACACTGAGTTCATACTGAACACATTGTTTCAATCATTCAGTTCTAGCTATGTGGCCATCTCATCCCTCGAGAACTCTTGATGCGTTCATGAATTCCATTCAATCATGATCCAAAATTCACGATTCTTATCGTTATCAGGTTCATTCTGGAGTTGTCATTGCTCCGAATTCATCATCATCTCATTCTCGATTTTCACTTGTTATTTGCACACAAACAGCAAGATCTTCTAGAAAACATTAATAGCATACGTAAATCAAATTCATCTTGGAAAATTTCCATTTCAGATTTCTTTATTCATTGAATATGCAGTTCACAAATCACACACTTAGTTCATATTGAACACACTGTTTCAATCATCTAGTCATCTCATCCATCCAGAAGTCTTGATGCATTTAGATCCCTGTGTAGCCATCTCATCCCGCAAGAACTCTTGATGTACTGACCACAGTATCCAACCATCTCATTCATATGGGAATCTTAATGTACTAGAATCTTATTTCATCATTCCTCATGCATCATCATCATTCAAATTTCAAAATAAAATTTATCATTTTTATCTTGAATCGATGGATTCACTCGTGAGCTGTCGTTGCTCTCGATTGCTTTCAGATGCAAATTCCTTGCCATGTCATCCTCAATTTCACCTACAAAACATGTAAAATTTCAAGCAAATGGTTCACCTCGTTGCTATAGAGTCGATGTTCGGCTCCATGCGTCCAAATTCTTTCATATGCATATTTCTCGCTCCTAGTAGTTATATGCACACTAATAACAAGAGATTCCAAAAACATTTATTCCGCACATACTAAAATTTTTTGCAAAAACCCTAATTTTCCAAAGATGTTGGATATAGGATCCGTTCATGTCAATGTTGAGAGGATCAATGTCACAAGACGGGCACCACGTGCCAATAGAAAAGAACATATTGAACAGACTTTGAGCACTTCAATAACAACTGAATTGAGAAAGAGAGAGACAAGTCGCGATACGGAGTGGAAGAATTCCACCACAAAGAGTATTGGCCCCAAACCTTTGCGCCCCTTTAGGTATTTCTTTATATTGCATCAACACAATACAAGCCGATACTCCATACTCTGCACCTTCTCTAGGAAGCATGCTAGAGAATGAGTCCATGGCGTCATATTTATAGGCCCTAGGCCCCAAAAGCAGTTTACATGAAAAGCCTTCAAACTCAAAAGCATCTAGTCCAAAAGCAATTCCCAAAAGCTGCCAACATAAATCACGGAATTACATACAATTGTCACGTCAACAATCAGCGCAAGACGAAAAAATCCGTACAGTCTACCACGTCATCATGTTAGCGCAATTTCTGGAGAGTCTGTACAGGTCTGCCACGTCATCAGTTGGTTGCGCAAGCCTTTGTGTGTGTATTTGTGGGTCTTGCTTTATTTTAATTCCTGTACGTCTCTTGGGCCCCATCGGACGGAGTCCCATAAGTTGGTAGGACTTCTTCTTCTATTGTTGCTTCTTCTTAGCGTTTAGGCCCCTCGACCATGATCTAAAGGTTAGCTCTGCTCTTCACTGACTTGACACAGCAACAGTTTGTGACATCCCCCCTTCTTGAAAGAGAGTAATCATCCACGATTACAGCATATCTGCAAAACAACTCAAGTTAGCTTTAAAAAAATTCTGAGGGACAATCAGTTCGCTCTTTTTGTTAAGGAGTTGGCTCCTTTTGGCTCTTTTGATCAAGGAGTTGGCTTCTCCTTTCTTCCATATTGAAACTCTTGATATTCTGGTGTAGTAAAATTACCCATCACACCGAGACCGCATTGATCTTCCACGGGTGTCTTGATACACTGAAATTACATACCCAGGCAATCTCATCCAATTAGGAATATTCAGTGGTTGGCACATCACAATGCAACACAAATGCTCACAAATGCATGTTACAGACACAACAAACATCGCAGAGCACTCCCCTGAGACAAACGATCTGCGGTATGAGGCTACTTAACGACTACCTCATCACCCTCCCCGCAAATAACCTAAAAGGTCCAAGCCATGAGCTCAGAGGATTGTACAGCCAAACCCTCCCTAGACCGCAACCTGCGTTGGTTGGAGGTATTGAGCATGCAACCAAACGCTCCCCAGACATCCCGTCTGCGTCATTCGGAGGTTTTCTAGCATACAAACAAACGCTCCCCAGACATCTCGTATGCGTCATTCTGAGGTTCAAACAATCTCAAAATAGCATTTCTCACTACTCCACCCGGGAGTAAAATCACCAATCATTGAAACCTGTACTAAAACCAAAGTCAAACATTTCAAATCAGCATCAAAACAGGTTCAAAACAGATACCATTAATTTCAAACAAATTCCAAACAGGATCACCAAACAAGTTCAAACAGAACTCAAACTTAAAAAGCAATCTCGACATCAGTCGAGCTCGATTATTCGACTGACTTTCCATCCTGAAACCTGCATCAAAAATTAGAGTTATGTTCCTTCCATAAGGTCGTAGACAACCACAACATGGTCCATCAACTCTTGGACAGAGATAGTGTTCCTCTGGCGGCGATGGTAGTCCCAAGACATAACAATCACACCGAACCTCCAAGGTTTTTAGCTTGAAAAGAGACACCTACTAAGAGATGTGGAGAAATTTAAAGTTATAATTGGCTTGGGTTTCTATGGCAAGCATTTCAGGATACCCCACTTTGCCAGAAGTTGCACTCCACAGGAAGTTGTCAGAAACCATATAACTTTAGACAAAAAATTTCTTGAAAGCTTGCCAAGTCCTTGGAGTGAGCGGCTTGGTAGCTATATAGATTTCCACCATTGCATGACACTGCATCTGAGAAAAACAGCAGCTCAAAACCAATTTTGGATCCTTCTTTGCAAGTGATATTTATGGCTTATGCCCTATAAGACATGAGCAGTGAAGACGGGAGCGCACCTGATGCGCGATGAAGTAAGTGGGGGAGTGGCTAATAATTCCAGGATCGAGGCCCGCAAATACTTCAAATTAAATTCCAATAGTCTCAGGTTTGCTCTCTCTGCTCTTTTGTAGGTATGCTTTCAGAAAATCACACGCTTGATGCTCTGATACCACTATGACAAGACGGGCACCACGTGCCAATAGAAAAGAATAGACTGAACAGACTTTGAGCACTTCAATAACAATTGAATTGAAAAAGAGAGAGACAACACGTGACACAGAATGGCAGAATTCCACCCCAGAGAGTATTGGCCCCAAACCTTGGCGCCCCTTTTGGTATTTCTTTATATTGCATCAACACAATACAAGCCAGCACTCCAGACTCTGCACCTACTCCAAGAAGCATGCCAGAGAATGAGCCCATGGACTCATATTTAAAGGCCCTAGTCCTCAAAAGAAATTTACATGAAAAGCCTTCAAACTCAAAAGCATCTAGTCCAAAAGCAATGCCCAAAAGCTGCCAGTGTAAAGCACGGAATTCCGTACAATTGCCACATCAATAGTCAATGCAAAACACAAAAATCCGTACAGTCTGCCACATCATCATGTCAGTGCAATTTTTGGAACGTCCGTACAAGTCTGCCACGTCATCAAATGGTTGTGCAAGCCTTTGTGTGTGTGTGTGGGTCTTTCTTTATTTTAATTTCTTTATGTCTCTTGGGCCCCATCAGACGGGGTCCAATAAGTTGGTAGGACTTCTTCTTCTGTCATTGCTTCTACTTCTTAAGGTTTAGGCCCCTCGGCCGTGATCTGAAGGTTGGCTCTGCTCTTCACTGACTTGACGTGTCAGTAGTTTGTGACAATCGACTTTGCTTTCTGTCACATATCCAAATTCTCAACCGTTGAAGAGATTTTTAAAGCTCTACTAGCAAACTTCCCTACCAAAAAATTTGTCCTATTCTTCATTTTTTCTTCAATTCCCATGCCAAGTTTCAAATTTTCTTTGCCTGCCCACTGAGAGGTGTTATCTGTGTCGAATGCTCCACGGGAATCCATGTGTAATCTGGGATTCTTTATGGATTATACCCCTTAAGACACAGCGATGAAGATGGCAGAGCACCCAATGGGCGATTTACGAAGGGTGGGAATGGCTAATGAGTCCGGGTCGGGACACAATTCTTCAATAAAAATTTTCAAATTGCATAAGTGCCCTGTCTTCTCTTTGATAGTACCGGTATACTTTGAGAAAAGCACACGCCTGATGCTCTGATACCAATGTCAAAGGCTTGGACACCCCAAGTCGAGAATCGAATACGACACACGAAAAAATCACTAAAAATACTTCACAACTTTATCACACTTTAAAATAGAGTCGACACGGCCCGACGTAGTTCCGTGCCCAGAGGTATTGGGACCAAAATCTGGAGTCCCTTTCGCTATTTCTTTTTTACATTAATGCTTGAGCAAAGTACAACACCCACGAGACCTCTACTCCTTGACTTTGCATCCAGATGCTCTGCAGAGTGAAGCCCCAAGGGTCTATTTATTCTTACATGGGATGCCCCAAGAGCAGAGCCCCAAAAGTAGTAAACTCAAAAGCACCTAGTCCAAAAAACTACCAAAAAATAGCCAACGCAATTGGCGAAAATCCGTGCAGTAGCCACATCAACATGTGAGCGCTTTTTTCGTGGAAAATTCCGTACGGCAGCCACGTCAGCATGTCAACGCTTTTTGTGAATCTCCGTAGAGTCTGCCATGTCATTTGGTTATGTCGGGTGATCATGCCACGTCATCATTTTGTGGCATACCCCCCTCTTAAAAGAATTATAAGTTGCCCTTGATTACGCTTGCAAAATCAAACATAAGCCATAAACTTGCGATTGCTAAATACGTTGCAAAAAATTATAGTCCTTGATCAGAATGGATTCTATGTTTTATGATCTAAATGTGATGTGACTGTCGTCTTTGAACAAGTGTTCAATTTGTGTCGTCTGGTGCCTTAGTACTTAGAGTCGGTGTCTGTAACAAACTGCTGACGTGTTGAAACCTCAATTCTAGAAACCCTAACCCTAAAACTTGTAGACTCTAATTCTAGAAACCCTAACCCTAGAACCTACAAACCCTAATTTTGCTGCCAAAAACCCTAAAATTGCAAAAACCCTTATCCTAACCCTAAGGGCAGCAGGGAGATTTCCACATTTTGCGCTGGCTGAAGATATGGTAGGCTGTACAGATTTCCATGACTTACGCTGGCAGCTTTTGGCATTGCTTTTTGTACCAGAAGCTCTTGATTTTGAAAGCCTTTCATGTAAACTGCTTTTTAGGCCAAGGGCCTTTAAATATGGGGCTAGGGCTCATTCTCTGGCATGCTTCCTCTACAAGGTGCAGAGTCTGGAGTACCAGCTTGTACTTTGATAATGCAATATAAAGAAATACCGAAAGGGGCGCCAAGATTTAGGACCAATACTCTCTGGGTGGAATTCGGCCACTCCATGTCATGTGTTGTCTCTCTCTCTTTCAGTTCAGTTGTTATTGAAGTGCTAAAAGTCTGTTTAGTCGGTACTTTTCTATTGTCACGTGGTGCCTGCCTTGTGACAGTGGTATCAGAGCATCAGGTGTGTGCTTTTTTTAAAGCATACCGGTCCTACAAAAGATCACACAAAGCTAATGATGGAATTTTATTTGAGAGATCTTTGCCCTCCAACCCGGACCTACAAAAGACCATAGAGAGCTATTGATGGAATTTGATTAGAGAGATATTCGCCCTCCAACCTGGATCTATTAGCCACTCCACCCTTAATTTATCGCGCATCGGGCGCGCTCCCGTCTTCATCGCTCATGTCTTACAGGGCATAAGCCAATTAAGATCACTTGCAAGAGAAGGATCCAGATTTGTTTCAAGTCACTGTTTTTCTCAAAAGCAGTGCCATGCAGATGTTGATATCTACAGCTACCAAGCAGCATACTCCAAGTACTTGGCAAGCTTTCAAGAAAAATAAATAAAATTTGCCCGTAGTTATATGGTTTCTGACATCTTCCTTTGGAGTGCAACTTCTGGCAGAGTGGGCTATCCTGAAATGCTTGCCATGGAAACCCTAGCAGATTATATATTGAAATTTCTCGACATCTCTCAGTAGATGTCTCTTCACGAGCTACAGATGACCTTGGAGATTTAGTGCGATTGCTATCTTGGGACTACCATCACCGCCAAAGCAACATGGTTTGTCCAAGAGCTGACGGACCATGCTATGCTCGGTTACAACCTCATGGAACGAACCTAAACCTAATTTTTGGTGCAGGTTTCAAGATGGAAAGTCAGCCGACTTTTCGAGCTCAACTGATGTTGAGATTTCTTTTTAAGTTTGAGTTCTGTTTGATCTTGTTTGGTGATCCTGTTTGGAATTTGTTTAAAATGGATGGTATCTATTTTGGTGCCGATTTGCCGATGCTTGGGGAGCGTTTGGTTGTATGCTTGAACCTCCAAGCGACACAGAATGCGGTCTGGGGAGCGCTTGGTTGTACAGTCCTTTGAGCGCATGGCCCAGAATGTTTTAGATTATTTGCAGGGGGAGTGATGAGGTAGTCATTGAGTAGCTTCATACCGCAGACCGTTTGTCTCGAGGGAGTGTTCAGTGGCACTGTTTGTTGTGTCTTGTAACATGCATATGTAAGCATTTGTGTTGCATTGTGATATGCCAATTACTGAATATTCCTAATTGGATGAGATTGCTTGGGTATGTAATTTTAGTGCATCAAGACACCCGTGGAAGATCAGTACGGTCTGGGTGTGATGGCTAATTTTACTACGCCGGAATATCAAGAGTTCTGATTTGGACGAAAGGAGAAGCTAATTCCTTGATCAAAACAGCCGAAAGGAGAAGCGAACTCCTTGATCAAAAGGGCAAAAAGGAGAATCTAAATCCTTAATAAAAGACCAAATTGATTGTCCCTCAAGATGTCCCTCGGAAATTTTTCTAACTTGAGTTGTTTTTCAGATATGCTGTAATTGCGGACGATTACTCTCTTTCAAGAAGGGGAGATGTAACAAACTGTGACGTTTCAAAACCCTAATTTTGGAAACCCTAACCCTAAAACTTGCAAATCCTAATTTTGGAAACCCTAACCCTAAAACTTGCAAACCCTAATTCTGCTACCAAAAACCCTAAAACTATAGAAACCCTAACCCTAACCCTAAGGGCAGCAAGGTGATTTCCATATTTTGCATTGGCTGATGACGTGGTAGGCTCTACGGATTTTCGTGATTTACACTGGCAGCTTTTGGCATTGCTTTTCCGACCAGAAGCCACTACTTTTGTAATGCTCTGTTTTCTCGAATGGGAGGGTACCAATATAGAATTTTATCTGAGGTCAGAGTCCGCAAGGGTCCTGTTTGAGATGACTCCATACATGTAGATAACGCATCACTTTGCAATCCAGAATATTTTAAAGGCAGCAGAGGGCTCTTGGAGGCTGCATATTTTAAATTATGGGATTTCTTATGGAATGCAATGGCCCTACCTTATAAATTCCTTGGCCGATCGCAAAGGGGGGGGGCTCCTTTGCTGGTCATAACAGGCATAGACTGTTCAAAGCCAGGCCTAAATTCTTTGAAATGGCTAGAAGAGAATGGGAGGCGGCTGGCGGCATATGCAAAGACTTATAATGTGCCCTTCCAATTCCATGTCATGGTCTCCGATCAATGGGAAGGTATTGATCCATCCTCTCTCTATCTTTAGAAAGGGGTGGTCTTGGTCATTAATTGCACCATGAAAGGCCTCAGCCATCATGCAGATGAGATTACTATCGATTCTATTAATTTGACCATTACCCCTTGCGAAAAGCTAATGATGAACATGCGCAGCCTTAACCCGCGTCTTCTACTCACAACAGAATTAAGTTTAGCATGCAATTCATGAAGGAGTACAAGCGGAAGTGCGACACGAGAGATAGTGCGAGAAGAAGAGTACGACGATATGGTGAACTCGCTCTATCTTAATGTGTAGAACATAGTGAGTTCTTATTGGGTTTTAACAAAAGAATATGTGTACATACCTAGGAGCTTTCCCACTTACCTGGGCGACCACATTGGGCTTTATACCCCCACAACCTCCCACTTAAAGTCCAATGTGGTACTTTATGTATGAGAGAAGCTACTATACAAGCTAATATACAAGAGATGTAGAGACGTGATGTACTATCCTACACCTAACTGCTTGCAAAAATGCACAAAGCTCTCTGAGGGAAGTCCTTTTGTAAGTAGATCAGCAGGATTTTTTGTGGTGTGAACTTTGACAAGATGAATTTGCTTATCCTCAAGCATTTCCCTGATGAAATGATACTTCACATCCACATGTTTTGTCTTTGAGTGATAAACTAGATTGCGAGCCAATTGTATAGCACTTTGACTATCACAATATAGCACAGGCATCTCTTCTTTGATTCCCAAATCTATTACTAGTCGATTAAGCCAAATTGATTCTTTGCATGCCTCTGATCCTGCAACATGTTCAACCTTTGTAGTAGACTGAGTAACGCAATCTTGTTATCTAGAACGCCATGATACTGCTCCACCAGCCAATGTAAAGACATACCCTGACGTAGACCTTCGGTTGTCTAAGTCACCTGCATAATCTGAGTCTGTAAAACCCTTTACACTTAGCTCGTGACTCCCATAGCATATACGCATACTCTTTGTAGCTTTCAAGTATCTCAATATTCCTTTCACTGCCTCCCAATGTTTCTTGCCTGGGTTTGACATGTATCGACTTACTACTCCCACTGCAAATGCAATGTCTGGGCGAGTAGCAATCATTGCATACATCAACCTACCCACTGCAGATGCATATGGAATCTTATCCATTTCAGCCCGTTCTTCTTCAGACACATGACAATCCTGTTTACTAAGTTTCACATATGGTGGCAATGGAACACTCAATGCCTT
This sequence comes from Adiantum capillus-veneris, assembly GCF_014529385.1. Classification (NCBI taxonomy): domain Eukaryota; kingdom Viridiplantae; phylum Streptophyta; class Polypodiopsida; order Polypodiales; family Pteridaceae; genus Adiantum; species Adiantum capillus-veneris. The sequence goes on along the minus strand of NC_140936.1, from coordinate 146,399,520 downwards.
TCCTTTCTCCATATTGAAATGTTGCAAAACCTTGTCAATCTACTGTGTTTGAGATAACCAAATTAACTTCTTTGATCTGTCTCTCTCAATGTGCATACCAAGTATATGACTTGCCTCACCCATGTCTTTCATGTCAAGCGATTTTTCCATCTTTGACTTCAATGCTGAAATTTCTTCCAAGCACACATGCAATACCTCAAGTGGAGACTCTACCAACTCGAATGGGGAATGTCGTCGTGGTAACTCCTCAAAACGAGGCACCTCTTGGGCTCATTTGATGCACCTTTGGATCCTTCTTGATGTTGGATTGCAGGTGGCCACTAAATTGCTCTCCCGATGTGAGCGGAATGAAGGGCTGAAAACACAAACCTTGATGATGCCAATGATAGACAACAATGGAGCACTCGATGCTCACAAGGGAATGGCCAAGGAGAGGCTTGATGGGCTACCGAAGTACTTGTGTTGCAATGAGATGATTAGATAGCGAGTGAAAATCCGAGCTAGTTCTGACGAGGGAAGGGCTAAAATCTGAAAACGCTAGGGCTGATCTACAAAAATAGCAAGCAGTAATACTGGAAACCACAAACATTGGCTGATCTGGACCAAGCTTGAGTTGGTTTGGTTCAAAACCATTGGGGCTGATTTGGGAGCCGAAATGCTAGGGCTTGTCTTCTGCTAGCGCTCTTCAAATCTTTCTCAATTGCTGAAAGATCTGCTCCCTTTATAGGCCATGTATGATGGTTATAGACTCTTTAAGGCTTAAGTAGGAAAAAATGGGAAGGCAAAGTTTGTAAAATAATTCATTAAAATGATTTACTAAATAAACTTGACTTTGGTAAAGTTTCTAGTGAAATTATTGCACATTTGTCCACCCAAGAATGCGATAGATGCGGAGAATGGCTCGTTGGATTCCTTTAACCAAAAACTACATGCAGGTCATGCCAGATGCCCACTGTAGTGTATCAGCATCTATCAAAATGCTTGCAAAATCCATTTGTGCAAGAGTGTTCCAAAAGTCAAAAATGGGCTCTAGAAGTTGATGAACCATGTCCATGTGGCACATAGAGCCATTTGCACGTGACACTTCCAATATGACTTGTCTTCCCTTTATAAATAGTCATCCCAAATTGATAAAACCGAAGTTATGAGATCAAAGATATGAATTACAACATTAATATATTCAAAGGACATGGATCGATCCCACTCACCCATAACCAACCAAGATGCAGTACTACCATGATCATTCAAACCAAAGATACTCAGTGTGCTACGAGATTAGGGGAAGATTGCACTGCTTATTGAGAAGAGTTAGACCCATTGAGACAGTTTATGGAATATCAAGCCAAAGATGTTCAAGTTTACACCTTAGGAAGCTACACTACCATAAAGGTCAACTACTTCAACTCATCCCTCGGACGAGGGAGGGCTCCACCTACAAGAACCATACTAGCACATCCACAATAGCACATGAGATATAGATCGATATGCGAGATGGATATAGACAACCACAGAGGAGGGGTGTTACTTTAGAGATCGCTTTAAGCACTTGACACATGGGACAACCACATCAATCAAAGTCACAAACTCCACATCACATACAACGGTAAACCCAAGAATTTATAGCCAGACATCTAGTGAAGACAACAGACATGAGACCGAGAGATTCTATTGAGATCCTACCAAAGATCCGCTTTCTGCAATTAGCGATGTACTCTATTGTATTTCCCATATATCTACCAAAGGGGAGGAGCTTTTTCCCTAGTTGAGCACACTTGTACACCAAGCATAGGATCATAGAGCTAGACATGCATGGCATTGGAATTTCCATGGATTATTAGATTTGCCCATAAACTCATGCTTTCTACACCTACGATCTTATCTTTTTGACCACCTTATTCATGTTCACAAGGCCAATTTGGCTTTTAGTAGACACTAGTACACGAGAGAGAGAGAGAGAGAGAGAGAGAGAGAGAGAGAGAGAGAGGAAGAAGAAGAAGAAGAAGTTCAGAGTTTTAACGTCGTAGGAAATTATCCCAATAGACCTTAAAGATCTAGCCAACGAGGAGTTGAACTCAAGACCTATTATTCAAGAGGGAAATGCCATAACCAATCTACCAATAGAAAGGTTATACCATTTTCCTCTTTTTATTAGCACACACACACACACACACACCCAAGAAGAAGAGAGTTTTAACATCATAGGAAACTATCCCAAGAGACCTTAAAGATCTAGCCGATGAGGAGTTGAACTCAAGACCTGGTATTCAAGAGGGAGATGGCATAACCAATCTACCACACTTGGGTGATAGAAAGGTTATACCATTTTCATCTTTTTATTAGCGCGTGCGCACACACACACACACACACACACACACACGAGAAGAAGAGAGTTTTAACATCGTAGGAAAATATCCCAAGAGACCTTAAAGATCTAGCCGATGAGGAGTTGAACTCAAGACCTATTATTCAAGAGGGAGATGGCATAACCATTCTACCACACTTGGGTGATAAAAAGGATATACACTTTCCTCTTTTTATTAGTGCACACACACACCCACACACACACCCGAGAAGAAGAGAGAGAGAGAGAGAGAGAGAGAGAGAGAGAGAGAGAGAGAGAGAGAGAGAGAGAGAGAGAGAGAGAGAGAGAGAGAGAGAGAGAGAGAGAGAGAGAGAGAGTCTCAACTTTTGGGTACTCAAAGCACGATCATGTAGTTTTCTCTATCTACATGACAGAGTACATATGTTGTTGTTGTTTATTGAGAAGGGTTAGACCCATTGAGACAGTTTATGGAATATCAAGCCAAAGATGTTCAAGTTTATACCTTACGAAGCTACACTACGATAAAGATCAACTACTTCAACTCATCCCTCGGATGAGGGAGGGCTCCACCTACAAGAAGAGCTCGGTCACATACTAGCACATCCACAACAGCACATGAGATATAGATCGATATGGGAGATGGATACAGACAACCATAGAGGAGGGGTGTTACTTTAGAGATCGCTTTAAGCACTTGAGACATGGGACAACCACATCAATCAAAGGCACAAACTCCACATCACATACAACGGTAAACCCAAGAATTTCTAGCTAGACATCCAGTGAAGACAACAGACATGAGACCGAGAGATTCTATTGAGATCCTACCAAAGATCCTCTTTCTGCAATTAGCGATGTACTCTATTGTATTTCCCATATATCTACCAAAGGGGAGGAGCTTTTTCCCTAGTTGAGCACACTTGTACACTAAGCATAGGATCATAGAGCTAGACATGCATGGCATTGCAATTGCCATGGATAATTAGATTTGCCCATAAACTCATGCTTTCTACACCTACGAGCTCATCTTTTTGACCACCTTATTCATGTTCACAAGGCCAATTTGGCTTTTAGTAGACACTAGTTCACGAGAGAGAGAGAGAGAGAGAGAGAGAGAGAGAGAGAGAGAGAGAGAGAGAGAGAGAGAGAGAGAGAGAGAGAGAGAGAGAGAGAGAGAGAGAGAGACAGAGAGAGAGGAAGAAGAAGAAGAAGAAGAAGAAGAAGAAGAAGAATTTAAGAGTTTTAACGTCGTAGGAAATTATCCCCATAGACCTTAAAGATCTAGCCAACAAGGAGTTGAACTCAAGACCTGTTATTCAAGAGGGAAATGGCATAACCAATCTACCAATAGAAAGGTTATACCATTTTCCTCTTTTTATTAGCACACACACACACACACACACCCAAGAAGAAGAGAGTTTTAACATCATAGGAAACTATCCCAAGAGACCTTAAAGATCTAGCCGATGAGGAGTTGAACTCAAGACCTGGTATTCAAGAGGGAAATGGCATAACCAATCTACCACACTTGGGTGATAGAAAGGGTATACCATTTTCATCTTTTTATTAGTGCGCGCGTACACACACACACACACACCCGAGAAGAAGAGAGTTCTAATGTCGTAGGAAACTATCCCAAGAGACCTTAAAGATCTAGCCGATGAGGAGTTGAACTCAAGACCTATTATTCAAAGAGGGAAATGGCATAACCATTCTACCACACTTGGGTGATAGAAAGGTTATACCATTTTCATCTTTTAATTAGCGCACGCGCACACACACACACACACCACCACACACCCGAGAAGAAGAGAGTTTTAACGTCGTAGGAAACTATCCCAAGAGACCTTAAAGATCTAGCTGATGAGGAGTTGAACTCAAGACCTATTATTCAAGAGGGAAATGGCATAACCATTCTACCACACTTGGGTGATAAAAAGGATATACCATTTTCCTCTTTTTACTAGTGCACACACACACCCGAGAAGGAGAGAGAGAGAGAGAGAGAGAGAGAGAGAGAGAGAGAGAGAGAGAGAGAGAGAGAGGGTCTCAACTTTTGGGTACTCAAAGCACAATCATGGAGTTTTCTGTATCTACATGACAGAGTACATATGTTGTTGTTGATACCACAAGAGTTTCATTGAGAGTAGCAGAGATACACCACTAGGTGCCGATGCCTTCACCATCAAGAGGAGTGATTTTTGGAGAAAGAAATAGACCTTAGTCGAGCGAGACACCCACGATAGCTAGGAAGGAGACCCAAACATCCTCATTTGCATTTCTATTGGAAGAGCCTCGCTCTCTATGATAGCTTCTAGAGACTCTTGATTTTTGCAGATTGGTCGATCCTTACCACAGATCCAATGATACAAAGAGACATCTCTATAGACCAAGAGGTTCATGAAGGGGAGTTCCAATAGATATAGATAATAAGTTTTTTCAAAAGATCTACCCACACATGTCACCATGGAGCACAATGTCAAACTAGAGCATGAAGACAATCTTGGAGCCAGTAGGAGAGAGTTTCTAGCTTCAAGCTTTTAAGGCTCGACCATAGGAAGGTAACCGAGAATAGATTAGATATGTGTGTGTGTGTGTGTGTGTGTGTGAGAGAGAGAGAGAGAGAGAGAGAGAGAGAGAGAGAGAGAAAGAGAGAGAGAGGGAGGAGAGACTCATTTGATTCCGTTCAAAGCAAGGAAAATTCAGCCAAGATACTCGTCCCCTTTTATTGATATACACCATATTGTACCTGAGTACCATCTCAGGTGGAGCTAGTTTATCATATCATTCTTGTGTAGCTGAAAAAATTAGTACTACATTCAAGTAACCACTTATAGAGACCCATCTTCACTCACCTGTCATTGATTATTGTTGTGTCGCACAATTATTCCACTCCAATCATCACGTCAATGCGAGTGTAGTCATTTTTCGAGGAAAAAACGATGATCGGCACATGTGGAGGACAACATCATGATAACCTCCAAGCTCATAAAAGAAGAGTTTGAAGCCACTAACATTGACAGAACATTGTATGCTTACATTCTAGAAACCAACAAACAACAACTAAAAAATATATGTATGCATTTAGTAATTTTTGGTGCTCCTCGGCTGTAAACATGTTGTGATGTTGGCTAGGTGTTATGGAAGGCCATCGCCCTAGATGTTTGTAGGATTTTGGAACTACTAAAGTAGCCTCTAGTGTACATGCATCTATAAGTTTCTTTTGTTGACTTTTTGATCCATCAAAGAGGCTCTTTATGTACTTCTTGAACAAGTTTAATGCAAAGATGTGCATGATGTCAGAAATCAAGTCTTTGTTGATATCAAATCCATAAAGGTCATATAATATCCATAGGCGAGATTCGCCTCTAAGTCCCACATTTGCAAGTTTCTCCTCCTTGGCCTTATTTGTTGACTCGCGCTTTGAGATCCCTATAGCTTCATACATTTCACCAACCTTTCTTTTAGAGGCTGAATACCGACCTTGGAACCTATTTTTGTCATAAACATAGCATGGAATCCATCTTGGTTGGTTCACTCCTGTTGTTTTTGGAAAATCCCTTCGACAACCATTCCTACCACCATCTTTCAATAAGCCCAATTTCCATTGAGCCCGGTGATCTCCTGTCCAATACATTAGCATGAATCTCAACCTACAACCATCTTCGCCATCATCAAGAAGCACATTATCAATGATTTCTTGGGATATCAATACTTCACCATAAAGCCATATGTGAAGGTTAACATAGTTCATTCATTAAAGGAGCCATAAAAATATTGTGGAATATCTCCATGCCTTTGCTCTAGATGAATCAAGCTAACCGGCATGAAGAGAAGAGGTAGAGGGCCAAGATTGGTTCCTTTGTTTGCATTGACAATGGACATTTCCAAAACTCCAACCTCTTTTTGTTTGGTCGATGCTTCTTTGAAGCATCCCAAAGACAAATCAATGGAAAATTTCTTGGATCGCCCTTCAGCACATGATTAAAAATATTAATGTAGTTCATCTCAATGAGAACCCACATTGCCTGCTAAAGTAAGGTGAAGAAATGGCCAGTGCGTGTTTAGACTTCCACTACTAAGTATGAAGAACCAAACTGTAAAGAAACAAAACTTCTAGGATTATGTCTATGAAACAAAAATACATGAGCTACCTAAAGTTCTTAGAAAGTATAAGCATGAAAGGGTGAGGAGTGATGGGCAGTTTTAAAAAAAAGGAAGCTTACCTTTGTCAGTTGTTGCTTCTTTTGAATCCAAGATTTGCACTTTGTGCATCAAAAACTATACTCCTTTTGTGTAGCATTCCATTCACGAATAAGCTCCTTACTTTTCATGGAAATAGGAAATGACTTATAAAACTTTATGCAATTCTCATTGTCACATCTAGTTGGCAGCTCCAAAAGAGCATTTGGGTTCCAAAAATCTTGCAAATCTCTTACCTTCTCACCATCCCAAAACTTATTCACGTGTCTCTCTTCTTCTATGGTACTCTCCCCAAGCCATGTTCTTATTTCCCACCACATAGCAAGAAACTCATGACAGTTTGTGGAACTTTGGCATAAAAGCTTTTTATGTGATTATTGTACGTATGCAGCATGCAGATGCATTGAAATTTGATGAAGTATAGATGGGGATTTATAGAGGAAGCAAGCCAGTGCTCGTATGGCTTGGTGTCAAAGCTTGAGTTGCCACAACTCTGTAAGCCAAAAGACAGTGAGAGTCTCAACAAGACATGATCACGCTACAACGTACAATAGGGAAATATACAATTTACAAATGTGTGGAGAAATATCAACAAAAACGGACACTATAATATCCTTCTAATCAATATTGTATAAGAAAAACTTCTTTGAAAACTAAGCAATACCTTTGAATGTGTTCCTTCACGTATTATGATCGTCTATAGCATTTGAATGCAAGATCACAAGAGCTAGGTGATTTCCTTAGCAACCTATATTTCAATGTTTTATAATTAGAAAGACCATCAACAAGATTCCATATATCTCTAAAGAACAAGAACTTGTGCATCGGTGGCAAACTTGTTGAAGAGTATCTTGTGTAGCATATGAATTCGAAGCTCCGATGAGCATTGGTAAAATTTTAAAGGTGAGGAGTTAGCTTTAAGTATTTAAGATAGAGCTATAAGATAGCATGTATACAACCAAAGACAAACCATTAGAAAATAGTACTTGTAAAAAACAATTACGTTCAAGGGATCAGAGACCCTGCAATCCTCAATGCTAGCATTCCTAGCAACATACCCATCTTTTACTCTACAAAATGTAGGTGACGTGTGATGTCAAAGGAAATTGCAACGAAGAAGAAATAGAAGAGGCAATTTCTACAAACTCAAAAGCATGGCCGATGGTCTCATCTGATATGGCTTGATGTAAGCTGCTTCCAACTATCAAACATGGCTGATTTGATGGACGAATGGGCTAATCTTCATTGGCATCCAGCAAACCAACAGTTGCAAAACTGCAAATGAAATGGGCTGAATGTGATGAAAACTTGAGGCAAAAGATGGCACCCATGTGAAGGCTAATGGAGAGATGTCCTCTTCTTCGAACTACTTCAAAAATGCAAACAGTTCAAGCAAAAAGATGCAAGCACAAGAAAGGGATGATGGCTGGCTACTTTGGACAAGGCCGAGTTCATCCTTCCACAGATATTGATATACTTTCTCTCTCTCTCTCTCTCTGTCTCTCTCTCTCTCAGGTTTCTTGGGATAGTTTCCTACGATGTTAAAATACTGTCCTTCTTCTTCTGTGGTAGAAGACAATCCTGTACATAGTAAAAGATGCAATGAAGACAAGAACAGGCTTGTGGACACCTTGACTCCGACCTAAAACTCCTATAATGCCACATAAATGAACAAGGCACATGTGAAGAAGAGAGATCACTGAGGTAGAAAGAGAGAGAGAGAGAGAGAGAGAGAGAGAGAGAGAGAGAATGATCTGGGAAAGGCTCTCCATGTTGATAAAAAGCTGATCATGCACCTTATCAAGAATCACTTGATGCGCTACTCCCCCCTTTGGTTCCCGCTCTGTTCTCGCACTGCTATGTATCCCTGCGTCCCCTCCCCCCTACTCTCGCAACTCGCCTCTCTCGCTTTCGCCCGCAGTACTCTTACATGTCAGCGTCCCGTCGCACTAGCCATGCCCCACATCCACCTACTGCTCTCAACCCGACCCCCCCCCTCCCCCAATTCACCGTGTTGACCCTCCTTGTCTTCCTAATTATCCCTTGAGAAAGGCTAGCAGCAAAGGTTGAATCAGCACCTCCCCCACTAGCAACAGCAGACACAAGTGGATGCTTGCGCTCCACAATAGAGGGAATCAAATGAAGCCCTCTTTTCTGACTTTGGCGAGCCCACCATACGACTTGCTCTGTCGCCACAGTAGAGCAAGCGAGCCTGGCAGCAAAGGTGGAGCACCTTGAAGCCACCTCAGTCATCTGCAAGATTATTGGCAGTCATCCTAAATGAGGAGAGGTACATAACCTTCTACAAGCCCACTTTTCAGTAGATGTGGGGAAGATCATTAACATCCAGTTTCTCACGTAAGGATAGTATCAGATAGAGTTTGAGACTCCCGAGGTGGCTATCAAGGTCATCTTAATGAGCCCGTTGGCCATCCGAGCACTCAAAGCTCATTTCTGGACAGTGGCGCTATGGGTCTGATTCAGTATTGGATGTTCTAGTCAAAGAGGCAGACTTGCCTATTTCGATAAACTTACCACTTCTTTCTAGGAGTGGTTCCAAGATCAGGACAGCCTTGGAATCCCTGCACACCACAGCTTCCAATGCAGCCAGGGATGCTGGTGTGCCTTCAATACACGCTCTAATATGTGACACTCTTACTCTCCTGAAGGTGGTCCTTCTACCTAGGGTGACTAGGGGAAGGTTACGTTTGAGGACAGCTAGCATTTTTTTATTCTTCTAGAGCATCTAGCATTTTCAATTGAAGATCAATCTGCACATTTTCCCAATAGATCTACCGAGTGTTTGCAGTTTTCCATCACGAGATTCAGCCAGATCATGTAGCATTTTCAATTCCAGCATTTAGCCTTTGCAAACGAACCCCTTAGCTTTGTAGATCTCACCTACTTGTAGCAGATCCTCATCGTATCATCGAATCAGCCAGCATTTTCAGATTCAACCCACTGTCTGTAAATTTTAGCATTTGCATTTTCAGCGCATCATGGTTGCATCGTCGCCATCGCCGTCCTCGCCAACACAGTGTCAAGTTTCAGTAGAAAGTGAGCGTTTTCAAAAATTTAGCAGATCAGTCCTAGTGTTTTCAATTTTTAGCATGTCCTTGTCGTCATCATCATTGTCTTCGACATCCTAGACAAGTCCATTGCATCTAGACCATTGTACCATATTTGTGCAATCTATAGCATAGATATCTTGAGGCATAGAGAGGGGGGCCCTTGGAGGAGGGTTTGAGAACCATCTGGTGACATATTCTTTTCTCTCTCTTGGGATAGTTTCCCATGATGTTAAAACTCTCTTCTTCTTCTTATTCTTCTTCTTCTTATTCTTCTTCTTCTTCTTCTTCTTCCTCTTCTTCTTCTTCTTCTCTCTCTCTCTCTCTCTCTCTCTCTCTCTCTCTCTCTCTCTCATTCTTAGCACCTTCATTCGCAGTAGCATTCACTCTGTTTGTGATCATTTCACTCTCTCTCTAAAAGGAATGGAAGACTCTCCCTTTTGTAAGTAAAAGGAACCCTTGAGCACAATTCGAATCACTCATCCTGAGCACTATCAACATTCACTTCCGCTGCACATAACATGTTGCATCAGGCGCTTCAACAATGCCTTGTGGGTGGTGAGATTGATGTTCTTATGCTATAGGAGAATCATCTCTATGAGAGCCGCATTAGACTATGTGGTCAAATTTTGTGTGGTCGCTATGAGACTCTTTGGTCAACTGCATTTGGACCTAGAGGTATCTAGGGAGGGGTATGTATAACTATTGTGGACTCAAGGGAGAAAGCCATTGTGGGCAAAGGCATTATTGTGCCAGGCAAGGATCAATGGATTACTATGCAGGTTTAGGGTTGCCTCTTAAGTTTTCTGAACATATATGCGCGCCCAATGTGGCAAGTGCACGAGCAGAGTTTTAGTCTCATATTGTAGAGTCTTTGCCACATGCAGAGTAGTGGTGCGTTGTGGGGGGACTTCAACATGTTGGAGGACCCCTCTGGCAGGATTGGAGGTGGCAATGCTAGGCTGAGTTGGCATCTTGGGAGCATCTATGTATGAATTTGAGGATTTCTAATGTTTGGCAGCACCCCGGCTTTGTGAGGCCCCATGACAACTTGTCTTTCTCTCATTCTGACCGCAGAGTAAGAGGAGTGAATCTATCTTGGATAGATCACTTCTACGCCAGTGACCACTTCTGTGACAGGGGGGATCCGTTCCTGGGAGGGACCACTTTTTTCAACCATGTGCCAGTGATTCTCACTATGACAGATAGAGAGAGGAGGGGGGGTGCAATGCTACGCATCCCTAAGAGGATCTTGCTGGATCCAGAGCTTAGAGAGCGAGTGGAGGCATCTTGGACAGAGATCTTAGACATGCAAGATGTCAAGGGAACCGAATAATAGAGATAGACAGATAGACAGAGGAAGAAATCTTTGTATTGATAGTGTTTAATACAACAGAGGAGCAATTGAATATATATGGGCGCACTCCATTGTACGGAGCTCGAACCTCCCGACCACCCCCGAGCTTCAATTCGCTTGCATGCAGCGTCGCACTCGCAGTCGCACTCGCACTCGCACTCTCACTCGCACTCGCACTCGCAGAAGAGAGAATGGTGAATCCCCCCAAAATGCACCACCCGTCCTTCTATTCTCCTCCAAAAGCCTGCGACCTCTTAAAATAGCCGTTTTTCTATTTTTGGCGTTCGGTCGACTCGACTTGCGCGCCAATGTACCTGCGAGAACAAGGTTTTTTTTAAAAAAAAAACGTGATCGCGAAGCGATCCGTAGAGGTTAGTTTTTTTTTTTTAAGTCCACAATTTTTCAGCTGTCTTCAACTGAACATAACTCCCAAACGGAGCCAAAACAGCCCAAGTCCGTCTCATACAATCTTGTTGCCCTCGCTGCGCTCTTCGACGGCTATGTGATGAAAAATTTCCATAGCCTGCTCCGATTTGCTGAAAATCAACCTGCAAAACAGCATTTTCTACAAAAACGATGCAAAAACAGCAAATCCAACTTTTTTCTTAATCTTTGGCCTTCAACGAGCATCAAAACATCAAAATCTCTAAAGACTCAAAGAACCAAAGTTGTTCCTTATAACGCAGGCTTCAATCGCTTCATACATCACTTTTTCAAAATCCCACGTTAACGCCTTCAAAAATGCCCCAGAAAGTGCCTTCCGGATCAAAAAAATTTATCAGACGAAAACAATCCAGACATCCTTCCACACAGTGGACTAACTTTAAAACGACAAAAACTTCCTAGAAAACAAAATTTATTACTAAAACACCTCGAAATCAAGTCTTGTTACAATCTCCCCTTTTCAAAATTAACTCTGTCCTCAGAGTTGGAAGGAGGGAAATTCGCTTTGCAAAACACTAAGATCAACCCAAGATGCATCCTCTACTGGATAGTTCTGCCACTTAACCAAAACTTCCACAATGTCTCTATTTCTCAAATGTTTGACACGCCTATCTAGCACTAAATCTGGTTCTACTGTCAATGTTCCGTCATCTTTCAACTTAGAGTTGTCCTGTAAAACATGGTGCACGTTAGGAACATACTTTTTCAATAAACTCACATGAAATACAGGATGCACTTTGACATGAGAAGGCAATTCCAATTTGTAAGCTAATGAACCAATGCGCTTCAAAATTTTAAATGGCCCAGCAAATCGTGGAGACAATCGCTTATCCTTCCCAAGAATTAAATGAGACTTCTCGGGAATAACTTTTAAGAAAACCATATCCCCAGTTTCATACTCCACAACCCGATGTTTCTTGTCATAATACAATTTATGTCTCTTTTGGGCTTCTCTAATATTCCCCCTGATTTTGGCCAACTCGTTATCCATCTTTTCAAGCATCTCACGTGACAGTTCTACCTTATTCCTTGAGCTAAGAAAATTTATAGGTGTGGGACAGTTATAGCCATACATTGCTTCAAACGGGGTCATCCTAATAGATGAATGATATGAACTTTTGTATGCAAATTCAACCAAAGGCAAATATTCATTCCAATTAGATTGGTTTTCATTGACATACATTCGTAACATATCTTCTAAAATACGATTCACTCTCTCCGTTTCCCCATCGGTTTGAGGATGAAAAGCAGTAGACATGCGTAATTGGGTACCTATAGAGTCAAAAGTCGCTCTCCAGAAATGTGAAGTGAACTTAGAATCTCTGTCAGACACTATGCTCTTGGGCATTCCATGCAAACGAAATATCTCTTTCACAAACAAGCATGCAATGGTCAAAGCAGTATCAGTTATTTTAACGGGAAAGAAGTGAGCCTGTTTTGTGAGTCTATCTACTACCACAAAGATCGAGTCATACCCTCCACGAGTAGTAGGAAGTCTAATAATAAAGTCCATGGATATAGACTCCCACTTCTGTAAAGGAATGTCTAAGGGTTGAAGGTCACTAGGCATCCTCTTATGTTCAATTTTAACTTTTTGACATTGAAAGCATTCACGCACATAATTCTTAGCATCCAATTTCATACGTGGCCAAAAGAATGAACTTTTAATCTTTTCATATATCTTACTCAATCCAGGATGACCTGAAAAAGGTGAGTTATGACACTCATGCAGAATTTGACTCTTAAAAGCAGAATTTGCAGGAATACACAAGCGGTCATAATAATACAGATTTCCCTTATACAAGTGATATCTGTTCTCATACATCTCACCAATATTCTCACGCAAGAATTTCAAAATAGGCATGTAAAAAGAATCGTTTTCAACTTCGGCATGTATCTCATCAACCAAATTGGATCGCACAACAGTCAACAAATTACACATGGGCCTACGACTCAATGCATCTGCAACTTTATTTTCTTTCCCACACAAATACTTCAAGTCAAAATCATACTGAGCCAACAATTCAATCCATCTCCTTTGTCTGTTGTTTAACAATGGCTGCGTGAAAATATACTTCAAACTTTGATGATCAGTACGCAATTCAAATTTGACACCAAGCAAAAGACGACGCCAATGTTTCAATGCATGAACAACAGCAAGCAATTCTAGATCATGTGTTGCATAGTTCAATTCATGTCGTCTTAATTTCCTAGACTCATATGCAACCACTCTTCCTTCTTGTGTCAAAACACACCCTAGTTGTTCACCACTAGCATCACATGACACAACAAATGGTTTGCCCATCTCAGGAACTTTCAAAAAACAATTTTCTGCTATTTTAGCCTTCAAGGTCTCAAAAGCAGTATCATAGGTAGAAGTCCACACAAAACCCTTGTCTTTCTTGGTCAATTTGTTCAAAGGACTTGCTATCTTAGAGAAATCTTTAATGTGTGCTCTCTCATATTGTGCTAGACCCATAAAGCTTCTCACATCCCTTAATGACTTTGGTGTTGGCCACTCCACAATAGTCTTAACTTTGTCAAGGTCAATGTGAATCCCCTCTTTAGAAATCACTCTTCCCAAGTACACAATATGATCCTTTGCAAAAGTACACTTACTTGCTTTGGCATACAATTTATGTTCACGCAAAACCTCAAATGTTTTCTTTAAGTGCAATGCATGATCTTCTTCATTCTTAGAATACACAAAAATATCATCCAAGAATACCAGAATGAAGTCATCAAGATACGGGTGAAAAATATTATTCATTAAGCACATGAAAGTTGCTGGTGCATTAGTCAAACCAAAAGCAAGAACTGTAAATTCATAATGCCCATAACGTGTACGAAAAGCAGTCTTTGGATTGTCCTCGACCTTAATGCAGATTTGATGGTAGCCAGAACGAAGATCAACCTTTGAAAATATTGTGGCACCATTCAAATGGCTAAGCAATTCATCTATGTGAGGAAGAGGATATTTGTTCTTAATGGTCTGTTTGTTTAACCCCCTGTAGTCAATGCATAACCTATATGTACCATCCTTTTTCTTTTGGAATAACACAGGACTGCCCCAAGGAGATACACTAGGTTTAATAAAACCCTTTTTCAAAAGGTCATCAAGTTGTATCTTGAGCTCTTTAAGCTCATCAATATTGAACCTGTATGGAGCCCTTGAATAAGGTGTTGCTCCTGGATATAGATCTATGGCGTGGTCTACCGCTCTAGGCGGAGGCATACCAGGAAGATCGTCCGGGAACACATCCTTAAATTCATGTAAGAGATCCTCTACAAATTCTGGATTTTCCCCTTTCTGTTTATTCCCAGAATCCTCTTTAATCTCGTTAGCAAACACAAGAAACGTCTCACACCCTTGTCTCACCCCCCTCAAAAGTTTCATGGCAGAAATCAGAAGTGATTTAGTATTTCTCTCCTCAGCTTTAATCGCATGACCATCTCTGTTTTTAAAAACCAACTCACCCCTCTCACAATCAATCAATGCATGGTTCGCAGCCAACCAATCCATTCCCAAAATTACATCCCGTTCACCCATGCTAATAACATAAAATTCTCCCGAATGTTTCTCTTTGTTCAGCAAAAAAGGTAAGTTTTGAATATGACCCTGTGTATAATGTTTCTTCCCATTGGCCAATTCTACAGGTCTCCTAATCTGGGAATCAGAATTCAATTTCAAAGTCTGCGCAAGCTTGTTAGACATAAAACAATGCGTACTACCCGAATCAATGAGAAAATTCACAATTTCAGTTCCTATCTTACCCCGAATTCTTATAACGGATGCCCTTAAATGATGGACAGACGTTGTCATGCATTTCATAGGAATTTCAGAGCACTTACCTTCCTCGCTCGCTTCCTCAATCGTGGTGTCCATCGCATTCATATTGGCTTCCATTCGTGCAAGAACAGCCTGATCGATCTCCTTATTTGGGCATTCGAACGTCTTGTGACCTTGCTCACCGCAACGAAAACATAACCCAAATCTCCTTGCTCGTTCTAGAAAAGCAGGATCATGTTGCCACCGCAGCGGTTGTCGTCTTCTTTGATTCTGATTTGCATCATTTTGACCCAAATTTTGATTGCGGTTGTTTACAGCATTCTGTCCCAAATTTTGATTGCGGTTGTTTACAGCATTCTGATTTGTACGCTGATTTCGATTGAAATTCTGATTCTGATTTGAAAAATTATTGGGTGGTCTTCTCTGATTATTTGTAAAATTCCTTCGGGAAAACTCAGTGTTTGTCTGAAAAGGCCTATTCTGCATTCTATGCCCGGTAGGTATAATTCTGCTTGGAGTAGGGTTGCGGCTCTCATACTTCACCTTCTTCTCATAATTTTCGGCCTTCGCAATAGCATCCAGAAAATCGGTAGCCCCTGCACCCTTTACTTGATAATACAGATCTTTACGCAGTCCTTCGATAAATTTGTTTGTCAACGCCTCTCCTTCTACTTCCGGTGCATACTTGTGAAGTCACAAAAACTTCTCCTTATACTCATGTACAGTAAGACTTGGCTCGTCCTCAGGTTGCTGTTGAAACTTGTAAAACTCCATCTTTTTATCCATCTCATAGTGTGGAGAACAGTACCTTTTATACGCTTGCATTTTAAATTCCTCCCAAGTGATTGGAGTAACCTTTGTTCGTTGTTTAAGGTATGCTTTCCACCAAAGCTTTGCGGTTTGTCGAAGATGAACAACTGCAACCTTTGCTTTTGCCTCTTCAGAGAACTTCTTCAATGCAAAATAATCTTCTAACTCTTCAATCCATGCTTCGAGATCTTCACCAGTTTTCTCGATGCCATTAAAATCGTTAATCTTTGCCTTCTTGAAGATTTGCTGCAAAGCTGCCCTTTCAGAGTCTTCATCTGCATCTTCTTCATCACGCTCCCTTCTTCGTCCTCTCCTTTCCTTAGTTTCCGCTTCGCCGTCATTCCGCTCTCTTTCGTGTGGACGACCGCGACGTCCATCACCACCGTTCCCATCATCATCATCTCCATCATCACCACCATCTCCACCGCCCGGTGCCCCAGCGCCCACTCGTTGATTATTGTTTCCTGGTGGAATAGCATGGTTTCCGTCTTCCTGCTCACCATTCCTGCGACCTCTTAAAATAGTCGCTTTTCTATTTTTGGCGTTCGGTCGACTCGACTTGCGCGCCAATATACCTGCGAGAACAAGGTTTTAAAAAAAAAAACGTGATCGCGAAGCGATCCGTAGAGGTTAGTTTTTTTTTTTTGAAGTCCACAATTTTTCAGTTGTCTTCAACTGAACATAACTCCCAAACGGAGCCAAAACAGCCCAAGTCCGTCTCATACAATCTTGTTGCCCTCGCTGCGCTCTTGGACGGCTATGTGATGGAAAATTTCCATAGCCTGCTCCGATTTGCTGAAAATCAACCTGCAAAACAGCATTTTCTACAAAAACGATGCAAAAACAGCAAATCCAACTTTTTTCTTAATCTTTGGCCTTCAACAAGCATCAAAACATCAAAATCTCTAAAGACTCAAAGAACCAAAGTTGTTCCTTATAACGCAGGCTTCAATCGCTTCGTACATCACTTTTTCAAAATCCCACTTTAACGCCTTCAAAAATGCCCCAGAAAGTGCCTTCCGGATCAAAAAATTTTATCGGACGAAAACAATCCACACATCCTTCTACACAGTGGACTAACTTTAAAACGACAAAAACTTCCTAGAAAACAAAATTTATTACTAAAACACCTCGAAATCAAGTCTTGTTACACAAGACTCCCCTGCTAGTAGAGTGGCCTCTGGATTGGCTGATCTTACTCGCTTCTTCCTCCAAAAGCCTGCAGCTCGCTTGGCTGCAGCAAGGGAGCAGGAGAAGCATCTCCAACGGGGCATTTTTTCGTTGCAAAGGATGGAGGAGAAGCATCCATATAGTCCTTGATTGGAGGAGTAGATGCAGCAAGCTAGAGAGGAGCTGGCTAGTATTGAGTAGCAGCGTCATAAGCTTGCCTTTCATCACTATGCATCTCAGTGCACCCAAGTGGGTGACACAGTTATTGGGGTGTTTTCTGAGATGTTGGGGCCATGCCATGCGCACACGAGTGTTAGCCAGTTGAGGAGACCCGACGGTCAGTTGCTTCAGAGCCTAAGGATATGTGTGTAGTTGTTACTGACTTTTACTATTATCTGTTGTTAGTTGAGCATCAGTCAGAGCGTCACAATGCATGCAAAGCACAGGTTGGGGCAGGTCCATGAGTCCCTCAGAGCACTCCGCGAGGTAGTTTTCTAGGGGAGGATGGTTTGACTCCTAGGGTTTTCTTGGAGTACTCAGATTTTCTTGGTTAAGATCTTTGTAGCATACTTTGTCACGATTGTGACATATTCTTTGTCTTGGTATAACCTTCTAGCTTGATTCTTTTGCAGATATGAAGACACACCAAATTCAAGACCCGCGATTCTCCAAAGGATGCATCCCTTTGCCCAAGAGTCACACTTGTTCTGCGAATAGCGATGCCTCTTTAGTAAATGGCTGCATCTTTACACCAAAGGGGTCACCACTCTACAACAGAAGGACACGACTATTGGCCTAGAGTCATGTCTCTTGACCTATTGACATGTATTTTCATCATGTCTCTTCAGTTTCTATATAAGAGACCTCTTGTAACAGTTTAAGAATTCAATCATTCAATCAATCAAACACAGAGTCTTCTAAGTTTTATCTCTGAGTCAAGTTCAAGTTTCTTAAGTCTTAATCATGAGTTTAAGTACTTAATTAAGGATTAGTACCTAGAATCCTTAAACATTGTAGTACGTTTCACACTAGCAAGATGCCTGACAGCATGAGTGGGCATGATCTACCTTCTTCCCAAGGAGGGAGGCGCCTTGGATGAGATTCGACAGCGGGAACCCATCACCATCCTCAGCTCATCCTAAAAAAATATAGCAAAGGCTTGTACTATGTATGTAGTCTTGTAGACTTGAGAGCTTGAAAGAGGTTAGAGCTTGAGAGTCGAGACTCAAGAGGATAGAGCTTGAGCCTTGGCCGTTGAAAGCTTGTGTCCATTGTAAAGGTAAGGGGTGGAGGGATGGGCATTTCATAAAGAGGAGGTTAGAAAAGCTCAAATTTGAAATATGGCCGTTCCCAGGCCGTTTCGGACCATTCTAGCCCATTGTTCCGATATCACCTGCTTGTCCAAAACGGCTGGCCACATGCTCAAATTTCCATTCCGACAATCTTCCCCCCGAATTAGGGGTTCCCCAATAACGCTGATTGGGAGTCGGGACACGTAAGGGAGACACCCCTACCTGGAGCTAAAGTGCATGACATAAGGGGTATCCCCCAGGGTACCACCAAAAAGAAAGTTGAGACAACTTGAAGTAAAAGAGTTCGAGAATCCAAGAAAGTCACACTATCGCTAAACTCACAGTGCTAAGAATAAGAAGACCCGAAAGGTCGTCACTTGAGGATCATGCTTGCCAAAGAAGCCATCAAGGTCCTAGATAAGAATCTAGCTACTCAAGAAAATTGCTCGAGATCAAACCGAATGTCTTCCACCTCTCTGTATCTGCCAAGATCAAACCTCTAGATACAATCAACAACAATATGCCAAACTGCATACAGACTCTCATTGTTGTAACTTGCTTCCTTAAAATCTTCATCAAAATTGTCCTTTCCTCTTGTTCTAAAGAGAACATTCGCACAACTGAGCTGTGCTATCAATAGCCAATACACAACATGACACCAATACTAAAGAGAAGAGTAAAGGGGCTGGCTGGAAAAACTGCAACCACCCATGAAATTCCAGTTAGTAGCACTTCTAGATTCATTTTCATAACTTTTTTCTGTACCCAGACATGGTATCAGATGCACCAGTTTGTAACGGATTGGTCTCATAGGTCGTTTTAACCTTCTGAAGACGTTAATATATCATATCATTTTATCTCTCTCTCTCTCTCTCTCTCTTTCTCTCTCAGCCTACATCCATGAACAGCCAAAAAGCATAGAAAGCATGGGAGTAGTGAATCCTCGCTTTTGTGACCAAAGCCATGGTCAACAACTTTGAAGTTTAGATCGTAAACATCTAGCCAAACTCCATCCAAGAAATGTCAAAAAATAGGCCTCATAGAATAAACATGAGGTGGCCATAACATTGATGAAGCCACAAAGCTCTAGTTTGTATACCTGTGATCATCAATAGACAGAGGACATGTATACATTGGAAGAGAACCCCCTCTGGTATCCTGTGGACGTGTAGTTGAGGAGTGAACGTGGAGGCTATAGAATGCATCTCCAAAGGACCCCTTCTTATACTACCTGCACAAGAAGATTTAGAAATTTACTCATGTAGGAAAGTAGAGTGTTTTTCATACAATGCATAACATCATGAGCTTTTTGTTGGGAAGGCGGCTAGGGAGCCATGGTGGTGCAGGGCGTTCAGAGAAAGACGAGAGAGAGAGAGAGAGAGAGAGAGAGAGAGAGAGAGAGAGAGAGAAGAAGAAGTCGACACAGATTTAAGAAGAAAAAAAACATGCTACTACTAATTCCATTAAATAGAAGTCTTTACATAGTTTTTGAAAGGTGATATCAACCACACCTTTTGCTCATGAAAACTCCACTAACTGATGGTCTATAGCTGCAAGCCTTGAGACTTGTTCTCACGGGCTGACCGACAAGGGCTTGAACCCAACAATCCCTCCCTCAAGCCCGAACTGGACAAGCAACTCATGATACCTCGAGTGTTTGGTGTACTCGTCAACCGTGAGTATTAGGTTTTCTCGGAACCAAGGATTTCTGGTTTATCCATAACCTGGTGCTATGTCTGTAACCCCCCCTTGAACAGATAGGGTGTGGGTCAAAAAAGTTAGCTACAAAAATGGAGTTTTTGGTTCACTGCCAAACCTTGGGTTTAAGGTGTACCCAGTAACCTCATGAGGAGTAGGACAAAAATAGGACTTGAGAACAAAAAACTGATAAATTGGGAGGTCTTACTACTCATGGGTGGTAGTGTCTATAGCCCGTACAATTTATTTTGACTAAACAAAATGAAAAGAGTTCCTCTTCAATAGAATATATTGGAGATTCAGTGTCTCCCTCAACCACATGAATTTGAGTTTTACCCTTTTGAAAGCACCTATTTGACAGATGATTTGTTTTACCACACTGAACACAAGGATTCTTCTTGAAATAGTCTTTTGTATGATGATTGTTGCGCCTGCAAATGGCACAAGATCTGGTTCCATTGAATGGTCGAGATGAAGCTACTATAGCAGCACATTTAGTGACTGCATATGCACTGGAAGTATCAGAAGAACTCGTGGGGGATACAACATTCGAGACCGTGTATGCACTAGGAAAAATAGTAGAATTGGTACTAGGTAGCCTGCGTTCTTCTTCCTGCAATGAATTGATGATACCATCCAAGGAGGGCAACGGTTCTTTCTCTTTTAAAATAGTAACAATGTGATGAAATTTGTCAGTCAAACTTTTTAATAAAATGGCTATGAGATCTTCTTCTGGTACTGGAGCTTCGACATAAACAAGTTGAGTTTTAATACTCTTCAGTCTATTGGCTAAAGCTGCAATGTTTTCATCTTCACACATGCGGATGGAATATAATTCCACTTTTAAACTCATTTTTGAATATTTATCTTTGGCACAGAAAAGCTTTTCTAACTCTATCCAAGCAGCACTTGAAGAATCAACATCGTCCAAATAATGAATAAAATTGTCTTCTAAGGTGGTTATAATGATACCAAAAGCTAGTTTGTCTTTCCTTTGTAGCTCAGGAGATAATTCCCTTGTAACTGCAGTGGATGTTCCAGATTCGTCGGCTTCGAGAGGCTTGACCACGTTCCATAAGTTAATCCGCATCAAATAGCCTTTAACTTTGATCTGCCAAGTATGGAAGCCGGATCCATTGAACTTGTCGACTTTTGATGCCATATTCAATATGCAAAGGATAGCTTTATGCTGGCAAAAAATGTCCGTCAAAGAGTCGGCAACAAATGAATTTAATTCGATTCAATTTGTAGTAGTCGAATTTTTGAGAAGCAACTTTGGTAACAATTTATGAGAAGAAACTCTAAAAATAGGTAAAACTGTAGCGCATCGGCGGAGCAATATGAGCTTACATGTGGGAAACACTGCTTAAATACATAATCCCAATGGCCATTTGTAAAATATTAAAACCTGTGTGTGAAACCAAAGGTAAACTTTGGATTTTCAATTCTCTGTGTAGCGCAGGCAGATGGCGGGCAAGTCGATGACGCTTCAAGCGGGCCGTAGAAGCCGACTTAGCAGATGCTCCAGATTCGAGAAACCATCAGCATGCCAGGGCGAAGCTATTGATGCCGCGTGTGCTCGGTTTTTCTTCAGCTCGACAAATACGCTTCTTCTCTGTAGGCAGTTGTACCCGCACGAGCTTGAGTCGAGAGCCGAGAGGCGAGGCCCGGTAGGGCTTTGATACCAGTTGTTGGGAAGGCGGCTAGGGAGCCATGGTGGTGCAGGGCCTTCAGAGAAAGACGAGAGAGAGAGAGAGAGAGAGAAGAAGAATTTGACACAGTTTTAAGAAGAAAAAAGAACACTCTACTACTAATTCCATTAAAAAGAAGTCTTTACATAGTTTTTGAAAGGTGATATCAACCACAACTTTTGCTCATGCAAACTCCACTAACTGATGGTCTATAGCTGCATGCCTTGAGACTTGTTCTCACGGGCTGACCGACAAGGGCTTGGACCCAACACTTTTGCTCAAGAGGCACTGCATACCTAGCTAGGTGCGATTGGGGGCATGGGACAACCGCCCCCCCCACTGGGCCGGTGGTCCCCTGCCCCCAATCGTACCTAGCTAGGTATATGTTGCCTCCCTCACAAAAGCTCATGATGTTGAGGTAAGTCACAATGTGGGAATTATTATGAGAATTTATCCAAAACTTCTTGTGCTAGCCCTCATTCCAATTATAGATAGGAACAATGGCTAGACAAGTCTAATGACGAGGATAAACCTGGCAAGGTTCAGCAAGTCAAAGAAGAGGAATGGAGGAGAGAACAGAGAAGTGGGTTAGTCTAATCTCGAAAATACTTTGGTAGATGAGGCTCAAGTATACATTGTTGACTCTTGTCACCTACGGGAAGTGGAAGTGCAAGCAGAAAGATGTACGTAGCATGAGTAGTAAGTTCCCATTACTAACTAGGACCAATACAACACTATCACAGGTGTGTGTGTGTGTGTGTGTGTGTGTGTGTGAGAGAGAGAGAGAGAGAGAGAGAGAGAATTTAGTTGTGCCTCACCACTTTTGTTCACTAATATTAACTCTGATAATGTAATGTTTGATAGGTCCAATTTTGTGTGCAGGTGCTGTTTGAGCCCCTCTTTTGGTTTGTTCCACCAAGCAATGCTCCCTTGTGTTGCCAACTCACTTAATCTTATCACTTACTAGAAATGCTTTGGTTCACATCTATGTCATTTGTGCTTAAAGTATAAAAAAGTTTTTAGGAGGTCCAATCCATAGTTTTGTCAGTTGAAATGTACTTTTTGCATAACTTGCCCAATTAAGGACAAGGGCAAGGCCAAGAAGCATTGGATGAATGTGCGGTGAGGGTTGACTCTTATGGAACATGTTTGTCCATGTGTATGTAAACTTTAATGTATCGTGGACTGCAGTCCAACAAGGGTAGATGAAATAAGCTTTGAGTTGCATTTGTTGACGTCTATGATGTAGATGCAACAACCTATTCTTGCATCTTGAAGACATGAGTTCAAGATGAACTTTGTGCCCTCCATTACTTTGTTTGGCATATCTACCAAAAATGTAGCCTTAGGCTGCATTCAGACTGCCTGTATCCCACAGCAGCCTCTTCCTACACTTTTCAACCCTCGAAAACCTCTTCCGCAGCGGCGCGCTCTCTCCTTGATTTGAGCCCCCATAAAGCATGGTGGGTAGGGCATTGTAAACCGGGTTTTATTATTATGAAAATTTCTCGTTTTAAACATTAAAAAGCTGAATCAAAAGCTATTATATAATGGAAAAGTGGATACTCTTTACACGTGTTACCTCTAGTTGTATCCAACTCGACTACTACTGCTTTTCATATCACCGTGCATGCTCTCTCTCTCTCTCTCTCTCTCTCTCTCTCTCTCTCTCTCTCTCTCCTCGACGAGTCCTGACTCCCTAGTCCTATAATGCAATTTTAATGCTTCCCGCTCCAACTTCATATGTTCCTATCCTATTTACATGCATTGGTGATTGCTGCTCAACAAAGTCGCTCCTTGGTCCTAGCATATCCACTTGGCCTCCAAGTTCATGCTTTGCACTCCTCCTCACTCCACACTATCTCACACGGGCATGGGCAGGAGGGGATCGACGATTAAAATGATTCAGGCCGTCCGATGCACATTTGTAAATTCGGGGCATTTGGTAAATTCAGCAAGAAAAGTAAATTCGGGTGGGCTAGTAAATTTGAGGCGGGCCGCACTCCATGTCTCGAACACACGACCTCCCGATTGCGAGCCATGGGCAATAATCATTACGCCTTCTTGCATTCATTGTAAAATAGGGGATTTGAGTACGTCATATAGTAAATGCGAGGGTATTTTTATATTTAGATCACCTTACGCCATCAAATCCTACGGTCCATGATCAACATGCCCTCCGTTTTGGTCCTCCACCATATCCCCTCCTACCCATGCCAGTGTGAGATAGTGATGAGGTAGAGAAAGGGGGAGAAGGTACGAGGACAATGGATTTGAAAGATTCACACGTGTGTAATCACGATTTAACTATATGAAGTAAGTTTCTTTTTTTAACTTTTGTTTCTACCATTTATGTGAGACCGTATTACTTTCCTTCTTAATGCTTAATACGGCTAAAACATTAGTCAAGGGGGCACTAGGCTCTTATTGACGAGGACAACTTTTGACCGTTGAACAGATTTATACAAATGATCGGTGGATTCAACCCCTTTCTCGCCCACATGATCTTGCATTGCTTAGATGGACACCTCCTTTTGGGAGGTGGGATCAATGGCTCATGATCACTGATTGATTGTGATCGTTGGATTGTCTATGGAATGCAAAAGAATCCCACTTCCTCGGATCCAGGACTTGAACTCGCTACCCTCTCCCCCACGGAATTGACTCTAACCACTAGGCTAGTGTACGCTCGTTGAAATGTGTGTGTGTGGTAAGTTTATAGATCACGGTGTCACGAACAAGTTACATCTAGTTCACACCGAGCTTGCATTCAGTTCACACCAAATTTGGTGTGGTGTGCAAACCCTCCTCGGTTCGCACCAAGTTCACACCAAATTTGGTCTGGTGCACATATCTCCGAGTTCACACCTAGTTCAAATGACAATCGGATGGCCCGAATTGCATCCTCCTCGCGATGCCTACTAGGGGCCATTCATCCCACCTCCCTAGGGAGGTGTCAATTAGTGACGAGGCACGGGGACGCCTTTCTGGCTTCATCATTGTATCTCAGTCCTATATCTTTTGCAAATACCCACTTACAATTCCCCAATCAGGGTTATAACAGCACGCTCGTTCAAGAGCAGGGCTTGAACCCCCCTTTCACACCCTCTTCTCTGTCACTTGCATGGAAGCATCTTGAGCATTTGAGTAGTGGCCGTGACTCGGAGCAAAGCAGTAGCCCGAATTCTTCCGATGATATCGATGTGGTTATGGTTCATCTCTTCTAATTAGATGACCTCAATGGGGTGTTGATGGAGGAGCGAGACGAGGACGACGAGTTTTACCTTTAAATTACGAGTTTCCCACAAAGCCAAGGAGCATAGACATATCACTGGAGCAGTTTAAAATTAGGGTTCGCTATGCAGATCTATATGTTGGAAAGCCTACACGTCCTTTGGATACATCGGTGAGTAATGGTAGAGCTAGGAGTCTAAATGGGGAGAAAATGAAATTGTCCAAAAAAGCCAATCTTCTGGAAGCGTAATTAGTGCTGAAATGGGCGAATTTGTGGATTTAAATGAGGTGCTTGTGAGCTGTGCACAGGCTGTGGCAATTGGAGATGTGAAAAAGGCAAGTGAGATTTTGCAAGAATTATACCAAGTTCATGGTGTATCTGTAAATGGGAATAGCTTGCAGCGCACTGCCCACTACTTCTACAGTGCTCTGTTTTCTCGAATGGGAGGGTACCAATATAGAATTTTATTTGAGGTTGGAGTCCGCAAGGATTTTGTTTGAGATGACTCCATACATGAAGATAATGCATTACTTTGCAATCCAGAATATTTTAAAGGCAGCAGAGGGCTCTTGGAGGCTGCATATTTTAAATTATGGGATTTCTTATGGAATGCAATGGCCCTGCCTTGTAAATTCCTTGGCCGATCGCAAAGGGGGGGCCTCCTTTGCTGGTCATAACAGGCAAAGACTATTCAAAGCCAGGCCTAAATTCTTTGAAATGGCTAGAAGAGAATGGGAGGCGGCATATACAAAGACTTATAATGTGCCCTTCCAATTCCATGTCATGGTCTCTGATCATTGGGAAGGTATTGATCCAGCCTCTCTCTATCTTCAGAAAGGGGAGGTCTTGGTCATTAATTGCACCATGAAAGGCCTCAGCCGTCATGCAGATGAGATTACTGTCGATTCGATTAATATTGGCCATTGCCCCTTGCAAAAAGCTGTTGATGAACATGCGCAGCCATAACCCGCGTCTTCTACTCACAGCAGAGTTAAGTTTAGCATGCAATTCATGAAGGAGTACAAGCAGAAGTGCGACACGAGAGAGAGTGCGAGAAGAAGAGCACGACGATATGGTGAACTCGCTCTATCTTAATGTGTAGAGCATAGTGAGTTCTTTTTAGGTTTTAACAAAAGAATATGTGTACATACCTAGCGGCTTGCCCACTTACCTGGGCGACCACATTGGGCTTTATACCCCCACAACCTCCCACTTAAAGTCCAATGTGGTACTTTAAGTGTGAGAGAAGCTACTATACAAGCTAATATACAAGAGATGTAGAGAAGTGATGTACTACCCTACACCTAACTGCTTGCGAAAATGCGCAAAGATCTCTGAGGGAAGTCCTTTTGTAAGTAGATCAGCAGGATTTTCTGTAGTGTGAAATTTGACAAGCTGAAGTTGCTTATCCTCGAGCATTTCCCTGATGAAATGATACTCACATCCACATGCTTTGTCTTTGAGTGATAAATTGGATTGTGAGCCAATTGTATAGCACTTTGACTATCACAATATAACACATGCATCTCTTCTTTGATTCCCAAATCTGTTACTAGTCGATTAAGCCAAATTGATTCTTTGCATGCCTCTGATGCTGCAACATATTCAACCTCTGTAGTAGACTGAGTAACACAATCTTGTAATGTAGAACGCCATGATACTGCTCCACCAGCCAATGTAAAGACATACCCTGACGTAGACCTTCGGTTGTCTAAGACACCTGCATAATCTGAGTCTGTAAAACTCCCATAGCATATACGCATACTCTTTGTAGCTTTCAGGTATCTCAATATTCCTTTCACTGCCTCCCAATGTTTCTTGCCTGGGTTTGACATGTATCGACTCACTACTCCCACTACAAATGCAATGTCTGGGCGAGTAGCATTCATTGCATACATCAAACTATCCACTGCAGACGCATATGGAATCTTATCCATTTCATACTATTCTTCTTCAGACACATGACAATCCTGTTTACTAAGTTTCACATATGGTGGCAATGGAACACTCAATGCCTTTCTCAACAAACCCTTCTAGATGCTGCATGTAAATTTCCACATCTAAATCACCATGCAAGAACGTTGTCTTGACATCCATTTGGTGCAACACAAAATTCTAATATGGCAACCAATGCAAGAAAGAATCTCAATGTAGTCATCTTGACCACCGGAGAGAAGACTTCATCAAAGTCAATGCCTTGTTCTTGTTTAAAGCCCTTGGCAACAAGCCTTGCTTTGTACTTTGGCTGACTATCATGAGCAGTGATCTTATACCTGTAAACTCATTTACAAGGTAGAGCCTTTTTGCCCTGTGGTAATTTAACTAGCTTCCATGTCTGGTTTTTATGCAGAGTTGTCATCTTTGATTGCATGCCCAATTGCCAATTCCCGGAGTCCTTCATTTGCATTGCTTCCTTGTAACATGAAGGCTCATTGCAGTCAGTCAACATGACATAGTTCGTAGATGGAACAAACCGATCAGGAGGTCGCGAGATACGTCCAGATTTACGCAAAATAGGTGGCTCAGGTTCAGCCACAACTTGTGGTTCCTCTCTATCCTGTCCTTGCTCCTCTTGAGCCCTGATATTGTTTCTTGCACGTGCAGGTCCATCTTCTTGGAAGACAACTCTTCTAATCTCTTCAACCCTCTCTGGTTTAGAATGATATTTGGCCTCATTAAAGTGAACATCATTGTTGCGGATAACCTTTCTGGATTCGGGATCCCAAAGTATGTACCCCATCTCACCAAAATTACCATAGCCTAGAAAGATGCACTTTTCAATCTTTGGCTCAAGTTTGTTCCTAAATTCCTTTGGAACATGAGTATATGCCTCACAACCAAAGTCTCTGGAATGCTTGTATGAGGGGCACCTTGCCTGACCATACCATCTTTGCCACTGAATCTTTTTGCAAAACCTTGTTAAAAGATCTATTTATAAGATGAACAGTTGTTGATACAGCTTCAGCCCAAAACCCATTTGGCAGCTGTGCATTAGAAAACATACTTCTGACCTTCTCTTGTATGGTCCTATTCATCCTCTCAGCAACACCATTTTGAGGAGGATTGTAAGGAGCAGTAAGTTCACGTTTTATACCTTTTGACTCACAAAAGTCCTGAAAGGCCTTTGAAACATACTCTCCACCATTTTCAGTGCGTAAGCATTTAAGCTTCTTGCCACTCTGATTCTCCACAAGTGTCACAAACATTTTGAAAACACTAAACGCTTCATCCTTGTGTTTGAGAAAGTAAACCCATACTTTCCTCGAGTAATCATCTATAAATTTCATAAAGTAAGAAGCTCCCCCTAGAGATAGGTTAGGCATAGGTCCATACAAATCACTATGAACAAGTGCCAACTGTGTATCTCTTCTACTGCTTCTATGCTTATGTGGCTGCTGTTCTTGCTTACCATACAGACAATGTTCACAGAATTCAAAATCATTAAATGAAAAGCCAGGCAAATAACCAGAATGAGACAAGATTTCCATTCCCTTCTCGGACATATGTCCTAACCAGCTATGCCACAAAGAAACGTTCGGCTGTTCGGTTACATTGATTACATTTTTGGAGACATTTGATACATAAATCATGTAAAGTCCTCTAGACTTTACTCCATGTGCTACTGTCATAGAACCCTTGGACATCTTCCACATGTTCTGTCCAAAAGTGGTGATGTAGCCAGCATCATCAAGTAAACATGTGCTGATCAAGCTCTTTGTAATTGCGAGAACATGTCTCACATTCTTCAGCGTGAAAGAAGAGCCGTTCTGAAACTTCAATTGAACATCTCCAACACCTAAGATCTCACATGTTTGCCTATTGCCTAGCCGAACATGATCTTTAGTGGTCACATAAGAGGTAAACCACTCCTTGTTTGGAGACACATGAAGTGATGCCCCTAAGTCTATAATCCAGTCACTCAATGCATTTCCATCAGATGTTGTAAGAAGAGATGAGTCCATTGTATTCTTCAAGAATTAGATGTCTCTTGACACTAGACTGTCATCCTCTGCAACAGTGTTTGTCACATTTATTTCTTGAATCTTCACTGAGGACTTGTTCTTCTCACCATGGTCTTCAGCTTTCTCTTTGCCTTTTTCTGCTTTCCATTCTCTGCAGTCTCTTTTCATGTGACCCTTCTTGCCACAATGGTAGCATTCTATGCCACTCTTGCCTTTAGCACTGCGGGACTTGCTACGAGACTGATTCCTCTTTCCACCTTTGTCCTTTTCTTTGGTCCTTCCCCTGAAAACTAAGGCTATTCCTTTGCCTTTTTCCATTGTCTTTCTGTTGGTTTCTTCAGTAAGCAAACTCCCTTCTACACCTGCTATGGTCAAACCATCTGGAGGTGAAAAATTACTCAAAGTTGTGCAAAAAGTGTCCCAACTTTTTGGCAATGTGATCAACAGGAACATAGCTCTAACAGGTTCATCAAACTTGACACCTTGAGCTGACCACTGACTGTAGATGGTGTTGAATTCATTCAGATGATTGGACCTAGGTGTCCCTTCTTTCATCTTCAAGTCAACAAGCTTCTTAATCCAGTATACATGTGAAGCTGCACTCTACTTCTCATAAAGATCACTCATCTTTGTCCATGCTTCATAAGCTGACACCTCGTCTGCTACATTGAAGTAAACGCTTTCTGCCAAAGTTAGCATAATGGTAGAAAGTGCCAATTCATCCATTTCGCTCCATTCATCTTCATACATATCTTCTAGTTTTATCCCCTTCATCCATATCTTCTAGTGCCAAATCTTCTTCTTCCACAATGGGAAATTGGTTCCATTCAGCTTCTTGATATTGTAAAGAGCAGTGTCCTATGATCCAGCCATAGCTACGCTTTACAGTAGTTTACTTTCCTGGAAAAAATTTGGCAGAGTTTCCCTTGTAAACTGACCTTTGAACCAATATCAACCTGATGAACTAGTGGATGTCGCCTACAATCTTGTGTAGATGTCGTAAACAAACACCTCCGCTTTAGAGTTGCTGCAAATCAAAGCTCACACAGCAAATCAATGCTCACACAGAGTTTCCGATTCCGGGTTGCTCGGCCACGAGCTCACACAACGCTTCAGAGTAGCTGCAAGTCGAGCTCTGTAGATGGCGTGTTGCAGATCAATGCCTTCTCATAGCGTTGCTTCTCTTGCTGCAACTCGTTTTTGGTATTCCCTGCAAAAATTGATAACGTTGTTGCAAAAATAGCCTCACGCTACCTTGTGCTTGATAGCGTAGCTTTACTTTGCAAATTGTCGCTTTCTTCTCAGCTACTTGAAAACTTACAGCTCGTAGGTTGCAATTAAAGCCTTCGACTTCTCACAGCAAATCTGAAATTTCAGATTTGACCTCTTCCAAACTCAGCAGAAAATCTCCAACTTTTGAGTTTCTCAGTTGCTAAGGCTTCCTGCACCTTATCTCTGGTAGAGATTGCACATGCGTCGAGTACCGAACCGTCGGCTCTGATACCAGTTGAAGGAGTACGAGCAGAACTGCGACGCGAGAGAGAGTGCGAGAAGAAGAGCACGACGATATGGTGAACTCGCTCTATCTTAATGTGTAGAGCATAGTGAGTTCTTATTGGGTTTTAACAAAAGAATATGTGTACATACCTGGCGGCCTGCCCACTTACCTGGGCGACCACATTGGTCTTTATACCCCAACAATTCACCCTTTTTTTGTAACTCGCTTTCGAGAAGCTCTTGTCTATTACTCCAACCTGATGAATATGCTGGACATCGTCTGTGGCTCATTGGCGAAACGACGTTGTGTGCCTGTAGTGTTGTAAATATTGTGGCTTGTGAGGGGGCTGAGAGAGTGGAGAGACCTGAGACATACATGCAACGGGATGCACTCATAAAAAGGGCAGGCTTTGAACTGCTGCCAATGCCTAGTTATTTTGTTCAGATCAAGGTCCCATGTAAATCAGCACTTTCATAAAGATTTTATTGTGCATGATGATGCAAATGGATGCATGTTGTTGGCCTGGAAGAGGCGCGCCATGATGACTATCGCTGAGTAGAAGCCCATTTCTAACAGACACAGATGATAATTATATATTGCTATGTGCATTAATAAGAGAGAAGAGACATCCGGGCTCTTCAGAAAATATATGTACACGTACAATTAATGTATGCAGAGACTTTGCTAACATGATTATGGTCAAATATACTTCAATGCTTATTAGTTATCAGGCACATGATCTAAGGTTGGTTTGTGAGGACTGTGGTTTACAATTTAACTTTGGCATGTTAAGAAGGGCCACATTGACTACTTTCACATTTTAATTGTTTGAAAATTCCTACATGAGGTGCCCCATATGGGTTCTTTTGTTTTAGAATGTCAAAGTGACATTTTGAACGTTCAAACTTGTTTCTTCTGGTATTGGATGTGATTACTCTGCACCAAAACTAGCTCATTGTGATTTCAAGAAGAAAAATCATTCATTATCAAGTCATACTAAACAAAATTGAGCCATTATACCAGGAGTTTTACCGATGTTCTAATGATGAAAATTTTCTTGATGATATTTATCACATTCAAAAGATTACTTTATAGTGTACTTAAGTTACAATCTTATCTTTAGACTTTACAACCAAGGAAATGTGATTCATAGGCTTAATTTAAGATGTTAAAATAATTCCATGATAAGATATTTCACTTTCCAATCATGAAAAATATTTCCTAAGGTAAGAATGTGTACTTTAAGAGATGTCATTCTAACATTACAAGGCTCATTTTCTACACGTGAAAACTTTTAAGATGAAAATGTTCACTTTCAATGATACTTTTACAAGATTCCTATGCTTGAAAGTGAGATTCACAAAGCTCACTTTCAATGATACTTCTACAAGATTCCTATTCTTGAAAAGTGAGATTCACAATGCTGCAAAACTTTCATAACTTAGTCTTTATCAAGATAGAAACATGAATATTCCTAGTTTAATTATCCACTCCAAAATTGTATTTAATATCTTATTAATTGAATGTATATAATTGTCCACTCCCAATTTTGAATATATTTAATTTCTTGTTAATTGAATGCATATACTATGTAGCGTGTATATATATATATATATATATATATATATATATATATAACCTAAAAGTCTCACGATTCTAATACGCATATTCTCGTAAAGTCTGCCAAAATGTTAATATTTTTCGACGTGTACACATTAACTCTATGGAAAAAAATATTTTGATGCATATTTATGTGTATCGTCTACAAGAGTACACACATGTGTATATATTTAATTTATATTCATTTTTATAGAAACTTTCTTACAGTGTTGCAAGAGATACTACACTACCTTCACATAACAATCATAAGTACAAATGATCAAATATGTTTAGAAAAAAATTATATCAAGTCCCACAAACATGATTCACTTAACGTATAGAAAATGTAAATCAAAATATAAGAAAACAAAATGTATCAAATCATGTTGCTATCATATGAACACACTTGTAGCATAATATATGATTAGTTATTTTTTAGCTTTTTAACACCTTTTATTTTAAATCGATCATCAATTCAAAGCGTCAAGACCTTCTGAAGCTTACTAACAAGTAAAATCTAGGATTTAATTTCATATGTTTTGAAGAAATTTAGGATTAAATTTCATATGTTTTGAAGAAATTCTCTCATCCGAAAGACTTTTCCTCAGCATATATGGTATTTAAAGAAAGTCCATTGAAGAAAACTACACTTTACTTGATTTGAAGAATTTTCACTCAACATATATATTGGTATTTAAAGAAAGTCCATTGAAAAAAACTACAGTTTACTTGATTTGAAGTTCCAAACTAACTAACCTTCCATAAGTTCACGTAAACGTATAACCAAATCCACCTATTAATATTGTCTCATGATCAAAAGCTAAGAATGTTCACACATTCAAGTTATAAAGTTTGATCTTTTTTTTTCAATAATCAACAACATATAAGGCAAGTGCCAATATGTAGTATAAGATGCAGTTAAAAGAAAAGGTATTCAAAAATATTTAATATCCATGTTAAAGTTGAAACTTGAAAACCAACGCAATGTCCTTGTCTTCTTATTTCCAACGACAATAGTTAAAGTATACACCAATTGGTTATCTCAGTACATAAAGCAAAACTAAGACAACGAGAGAAAAAAGCAATGAGTCAAGAAGATCCAAACAAATATAGTTTGTAAGATTAAAAAAAATGCAATACACCAATCTCTAAATGACTACGAAATGAGCTTTCTTTCCTGGTAGGATGTACACATGAATAGTAAGGGACAAATTACAAATGTGTTGCAAAAGCACTAGCTCCCAAATAGAAAGTAAGAAAAAAAGACATTAAGAAAGATCGCCTGGCCAAAGCTAGTTTACTTTCTCAAGATAGACTTGTCCACATGAATAGTCACACCTATCTCCGAACAACAAAAAAGGAAAAACTCGTGTGCAAAAATAAGAGAGAACCTCTAATCTGAAACCTGAACATTAATCACAACATAAACTAATTAACACAAAATTTCAAATTAGTACAAATGCTTTCAAAGCCTTTGTCAAAGCAAGAAATATCACAAGTAAGAGGGAGTGGAGTGACTACATAACAAAAATCAACAAAGAAAAAGCTTGCATGTCAAAGCCTTTTATTCTCGACAAGAAAACAAAATAAATCACATATAAAACAACTAAACATTCATGAGACTTGTGTGATTCAAGTAGGCGAGTCCCTTTCTTGATTTCTATATAAGAGAGAGCAAATATTCTACTTGTAAGCTAAGTATACCTTCTTGTTTTTAAAAAGTGCTAAACTTGAGCAACTTAATCATGGTGGAGTGCTCTCTTTTTTATAAAGGGCTTGTTTGGGGTGGATGTGTGTGTGCGTACCTTGAGACATTCGACATGGTATCTCGCACCAAACTCCTATAGAGACCATAGACGTTGGGATCTCATCAAAAGATGATTTAGACAACATGACATTACATGAGCATGTCATTGCTAGAATGTGGTGTTTTGGTGGTATGTCTAAGCAGTTGAGCACCACTGCGGGGATAAAGTAGGTTGTCCCCTCTCCCTCACACTAACTGGGTTATACATAGATGAGATAGAGGACTCCATTGAGGGAGATAGTGGAGGTGGATCTTCTATTACAAGGACCTTGGTTTCTATTCTCTTGTACAGGAATGAAATTGGGCTTATTGAAAACTAGCAAGAGGGACAACAGTGCCATATGACTCCATTGGAGGAGTTTTGCAAGGAGAGGAGGCTCACATTTGACCTTGGTAAAACGAAGGTTATAGTCTTCCATACATTGGCCCTCCTTCAGAAAACCACCAATTTCATCCACAAAGTGAGTAAGATAGATCAAAACACATCACGTATAGAGTATGGCTAGCATCCAGAGCGAAGGCAGAGCAAGACACATAGTAGACATGGTATGCATTGATTTTTTGATGGTTCTCGCACCATGTACTAGATATAGGGCATTTCTCCCTTCCTATCAAGTGAAGCGGAATTGAAAATGGTGAAGATGTAGGTTTTATACTTCAACAAATCTTTACTTCTTTCCTTGTGCTAGTGATTGCTTTTAGCTTGAACGATGATTCTTTTTACCTTTCTCTGAAGAGAGGGAATGAGAGAGAGTAGTATAGATGTGTAGAGGGACAGAAAAAGAGAGAGAAGAAGAGACACCCAATGGGGTCCCAAGCAACTCTCTCAAGGGCCCCACACGCCATTGCCAATATGGTGTTTGCTTTTGATTGCATAAATAGAATGTACACACATGCAATATCTAAAGTGTAGACTCTACTACCTCGAATGGGGAATGTCGTCGCGGTAACTCCTCGAGATGAGGCACCTCCGGGGCGGATTCGATGCACCTTCCTATCCTTCTCGATTGGGGGCTATGGGTGCCACTAAATTGCTTTCTCTATGTGAGAGGAATGAAGGGTTCAAAACACAGATCTTGATGATGCTGATGATGGATAGCAATGGAGTACTCGATGCCAGCAAGAGAATGGCTGAGGAGAGGCTTGTTGGACTGCTGAAGTACCGGGTTGCAATGGGATGACTAGCGAGTGCAAATCCAATCCGGTTCCACCAAGAAAAGGGCTGAAATTATGGTTGATCTATAGAAATAGCAAGCGCTAGGGCTAGAAACCACAAAAGCTGACTGATTTAAACCAAAAACACTGGGGCTAGTTTGGTGCAAAAATGGTAGGGCTGACCTGGGAGCCAAAACATTGGGGCTTGTCTTGTACTGGCACTCCTCAAATTTGTCTCAACTGCTACAAGCTCTATTCCATTTATAGGCCTAATAGGATGGTTATAAACTCTTGAAGGCTCAGGTAGGGAAAAACTAGGAGACAAGCTTATAAACTTGATTCATTAAATAAACTTGACTTTGGTAAACTTTTTTGCAAAGTTGTCCCACATCTAACCACCCGAGAATCCGATAGGTGCAACGAATAGCTCGTTGGATTCCTCCAAGAAAAAAATATATGCACCTCATGTGAAATGCCCACCGTAGTGTAACAACATCTTAAAACTGCTTGTACAATCCAATGCGCAAGCCTTTCCTTGAAGATAGGGAATTAGAGAGAGCCGTAGAGATGCATAGAGGGGAAGAAAAAGAGAGAAGAGGAGAATGACACCTGATGGGGTCCCAACCAACCCTCTCAAGGACCCCACACCGTTGCCGATGTGGTATTTGCTTTTGATTGTGTAAATGGAATGTACACACATGCAATACCTCAAGTGCAGACTCTACCAAATCGAATGCGGAATGTTGTCATGGTAACTCCTCAAAACGACGCACCTCTTGGGCTCTATTGATGCACCTTTGGATCCTTCTTGATGTGGGATTGCAGGTGGCCACTAAATTGCTCTCCTTATGTGAGCGGAATGAAGGGCTGAAAACACAAACCTTGATGATGCCAATGATGGACAACAATGGAGCACTCGATGCTGACAAGGGAATGGCCGAGGAGAGGCTTGATGGGCTACCCAAGTACTTGTGTTGCAACGAGATGATTAGATAGCGAGTGAAAATCCGAGCTGATTCTAACGAGGGAAGGGCTAAAATCTGAAAACGCTAGGTCTGATCTACAAAAATAGCAAGCACTAATAATGGAAACCACAAACATTGGCTGATCTGGACCAAGCTTGAGTTGGTTTGGTTCAAAAACGTTGGGGCTAATTTGGGAGCCGAAATGCTAGGGCTTGTCTTCTGCTAGCGCTCTTCAAATCTTTCTCAATTGCTGAAAGCTCTGCTCCCTTTACAGGCCATGTATGATGGTTATAAACTCTTTAAGGCTTAGGTAGGGAAAAATGGGAAGGAAAAGTTTGTAAAATAATCCATTAAAATGATTTACTAAATAAACTTGAATTTGGTAAATTTTCTAGTGAAATTATTGCACATTTGTCCACCCAGGAATGCGAAAGATGCGGGGAATGGCTTGTTGGATTCCTCTAACCAAAAACTACATGCAGGTCGTACCAGATGCCCACTGTAGTGTATCAACATCTATCAAAATGCTTGCAAAATCCATGTGTGCAAGGGGGTTCCAAAAGTCAAAAATGGACTCTAGAAGTCGATGAACCATGTCCATGTGGCACATAGAGCCATTTGCACGTGACACTTCCAATATGACTTGTCTTCCCCTTATAAATAGTTATCCCAAATGGATAAAACCGAAGTTATGAGATCATAGATATGAATTACAACATTAATATATTCAAAGGACATGGATCGATCCCACTCACCCATAACCAACCAAGATGCAGTACTACCGTGATCATTCAAACCAAAGATACTCAGTGTGCTACGAGATTAGGGGAAGATTGCACTGCTTATTGAGAAGGGTTAGACCCATTGAGACAGCTTATGGAATATCAAGCCAAAGATGTTCAAGTTTATACCTTATGAAGCTATACTACCATAAAGATCAACTACTTCAACTCATCCCTCGGACGAGGGAGGGCTTCACCTACAAGAAGAGCTCGGTCACATACTAGCACATCCACAACAGCACATGAGATATAGATCGATATGCGAGATGGATACAGACAACCATAGAGGAGGGGTGTTACTTTAGAGATCTCTTTAAGCACTTGAGACATGGGACAACCACATCAATCAAAGTCACAAACTCCACATCACATACAATGGTAAACCGAAGAATTTCTAGCCAGACATCCAATGAAGACAACATACATGAGACCGAGAGATTCTATTGAGATCCTACCAAAGATCCTCTTTCTGCAATTAGCGATATACTCTATTGTATTTCCCATATATCTACCAAAGAGGAGGAGCTTTTTCCCTACTTGAGCACCTTGTACACTAAGCATAGGATCATAGATCTAGACATCCATGGCATTGGAATTGCCATGGATTATTAGATTTGCCCATAAACTCATGCTTTCTACACCTACGAGCTCATCTTTTTGACCACCTTATTCATGTTCACAAGGCCAATTTGGCTTCTAGTAGACACTAGTACACGAGAGAGAGAGAGAGAGAGAGAGAGAGAGAGAGAGAGAGAGAGAGAGAGAGAGAGAGGAAGAAGAAGAAGAAGAAGTTCAGAGTTTTAACGTCGTAGGAAATTATCCCAATAGACCTTAAAGATCTAGCCAACGAGGAGTTGAACTCAAGACCTGTTATTCAAGAGGGAAATGGCATAACCAATCTACCAATAGAAAGGTTATACCATTTTCCTCTTTTTACTAGCACACACACAAACCCACACACACACACACCCAAGAAGAAGAGAGTTTTAACATCATAGGAAACTATCCCAAGAGACCTTAAAGATCTAGCCGATGAGGAGTTGAACTCAAGATCTGCTTTTCAATAGGGAAATGGCATAACCAATCTACCACACTTGGGTGATAGAAAGTTTATACCATTTTCATCTTTTTATTAGCGCGCGCACAAACACACACACACACACACCCGAGAAGAAGAGAGTTTTAACGTCGTAGGAAACTATCCCAAGAGACCTTAAAGATCTAGCCGATGAGGTGTTGAACTCAAGACCTATTATTCAAGAGGGAAATGGCATAACCATTCTACCACACTTTGGTGATAAAACGTATATACCATTTTCCTCTTTTTATTAGTGCACACACACACCCACACACACACCCGAGAAGAAGAGAGAGAGAGAGAGAGAGAGAGAGAGAGAGAGAGAGAGAGAGAGAGAGAGAGAGAGAGAGAGAGAGTCTCAACTTTTGGGTACTCAAAGCATGATCATGGAGTTTTCTCTATCTACATGACAGAGTACATATGTTGTTGTTGATATCACAAGAGATTCATTGAGAGTAGCAGAGATACACCACTAGGTGCCGATGCCTTCACCATCAAGAGGAGTGATTTTTGGACAAAGCAATAGCCCTTACTCGAGCGAGACACTCACAAAAGCTAGGAAGGAGACCCAAACATCCTCATTTCCATCTCTATTGGAAGAGCCTCGCTCTCTATGATAGCTTCTAGAGACTCTTGATTTTTATAGATTGGTCGATCCTTACCACAGATCCAATGATACAAAGAGACATCTCTATAGACCAAGAGGTTCATGAAGGGGAGTTCCAATAGATATAGATAACAAGCTTCTTCAAAAGATCTACCCACACATGTCACCATGCAGCACAATGTCAAACTAGAGCATGAAGACAATCTTGGAGCTAGTAGGAGAGCGTTTCTAGCTTCAAGCTTTTAAGGCTCCACCATAGGAAGGTAACCGAGAATAGATTAGATATGAGAGAGAGAGAGAGAGAGAGAGAGAGAGAGAGAGAGAGAGAGAGAGAGAGAGAGAGGGAGGGAGGAGAGACTCATTTGATTCCGTGCAAAGCAAGGAAAATTCAGCCAAGATACTCGTCCCCTTTTATTGATATACACCATATTGTACCTGAGTACCATCTCAGGTGGAGCTAGTTTATCATATCATTCTTGTGTAGCTGACAAAACTAGTACTACATTCAAGTCACCACTTATAGAGACCCATCTTCACTCACCTGTCATTGATTATTGTTGTGTCGCACAATTATTCCACTCCAATCATCATATCAATGCGAGTGTAGTCATTTTTTGAGGAAAAAAAGATGATCGGCACATGTGGAGGACAACATCATGATAACCTCCAAGCTGATAAAAGAAGATTTTGAAGCCACTAACATTGACAGAACATTGTATGCTGACATTCTAGAAACCAACAAACAACAACTAAAAAATATATGTATGCATTTAGCAATTTGTAATTCAAATTTCAAAGAAGATAAATAGCATTTTTTGCATTATAAAGTACATGTTTTACTTGTACTAGCACAAAAAATGATTAGGAGCACAGATAGGAATGCTACATCAACAATGCAATCCCAAGGATAAAAAGTAGAAACTTAAATTTAAATTACAAAAGGAACATAGCAACTCATTGTTCAAGCATTTGGCTCGGACCTCACTTTCATGATCTTCTTGCTAAGACATCTCAACTAGGTTGCAGTACTTTCACAATATGCTTCGATAGTGGAGGTATCTAAAAAATTAAACAACAATCTTGCAAAACCTACAAGCTATGAATGAACCAAAATTAAATTTTATGATAGCATGAGACTTTTAATTCAAGCAATGGAACAACAAGAATCATTTTTATCAAAACAATGTAGTTATTTTACTTAAATTGTACATAATATTCACAACATGCATGCCTTGTTCACATTTTCCTCACTGTAAGACACTCATATACTTCATATAATTTAACATGAAATATAACACATGCGTACATGTGTTATCTATGCACCATTAGGTGAAAAAGATCATACTTAGGGGTCTTTATATTTGAATCTGACCCCTTTGCTTAGTGTACCATCCGCCCCATCGTCATAGACCATTGCTATTGGAGTCCAGCCGGACAATACCTTCAAACATGTGCTCCAATCTCTCCATGTGTCTTCCTCTCTCACAATTTCCCATTCATCTCTTGTCACTTGAGACATTACTCCCCGCTTCACTTTGTGAGACTGATGGCAAACATCTCGTACAACCGCACGTTGAAGATTAGAAGCATCATCATGTAGCTTTACCATAACAATGTCACTACATTCTATCCAAGGTGGGAGGCATCCAGGAGATCCAGGCTCTATCAAACGCTTTTGTGCTCCAAGGTCTTGCATTTCATAGACCACATTGACTCCACTTTGACCATAGGGTAGAAGAAAACATTTATGCTTTATGTGGGAATAGGCATTATTTTCAAGCATTCACTATGGAGCTGTAGTGTTGAGATTACTTTCATACCTTTGACTTCATTTATTCGTAGATCATTCAAGCCTATACCATTCTTGGAAAAGCTACCAACAAAAAATACCTCAATGATGCCACGATTTTCATGAGAAAAGAACTCCTTTATTTTACATAAGCCGTTACCTTCTACCTAGTTGCAAATGGCTATCACACTCTCTTGGACTTTATACTCGTCTCCCTTAAAAAAAGCCTTGGTAAAAGAAACCAACTCATTGTCTAGTTGATCAGATCTCCAAAAATACTTAAGGTATGTCCTCTCAATGTCAACCATACACCTCAATTTTCTCCTTTGTGCACCCACTAGCACTCCCTTTAAATCCAAAATCTCCTTTTACAAGGACAAGGTTGTAGAATTTCATAAATGTAAAAAAGATCTAGAGCTACCTTCTCAGAAGTGGCAACCATGATATCTTCTTTATGTCATTCCTCACATGAAGTGGCAAGATCTCTATCAAGTAGAATACCCTCAGGCCTTTGTAAACATGTTGCAAAGAAAACAAAAGTATTTCTTGTGGCTGCAAGGCATCTTCATCCATCTTTATACTTTTCCTCATTTTTGTAAACAAAACCCTACTATGATAATGAGCATAATTCATCTCATTTTCTTTGTTGTTGGTTGGTATAGTGACACTTCTTTCATCTAAATAGCACCACATACTATCATGCCCTCCATGACGCAATATGTCATCCAATATCTATGCATTTCCTACAAGCATGTTCACAAAAAAAATGCATGAGCTACTAGCATAGTGAAGGATTTTGAGGCCTACATAGACTTCAAAGCCTGAGAGAAACCTAAAAACTTAAACATTGGAGTGTTCTTACCTGCAACATGCTCTAACGGAGAAGCATTGGGCCCTTGAATTTCCTCCAATAAAATCCGCCAAGACATTAGCAATATACGAGTGACTTTCAACTCCTCTTGTGACCATCCATGAATTCTTGTGTTATTATAGAAGATATGACCAATATCTATTAAGAGCATTCAAAGGCCCTTCAACTCCTTCCA
Organism: Adiantum capillus-veneris; assembly: GCF_014529385.1. NCBI lineage: Eukaryota > Viridiplantae > Streptophyta > Polypodiopsida > Polypodiales > Pteridaceae > Adiantum > Adiantum capillus-veneris. The sequence continues at coordinate 146,358,151 of NC_140936.1, read as the reverse complement.
AATGATGATCACAATATTCAAAACATGGGGTAAACACCACATAACAAATTTTTGGTGCTCCTCGGCTGTAAACATGTTGTGATGTTGGCTAGGTGTTATGGAAGGCCATCGCCCTTGATGTTTGTAGGATTTTGGAACTACTAAAGTAGCCTCTAGTGTACATGCATCTATAAGTTTCTTTTGTTGACTTTTTGATCCATCAAAGAGGCTCTTTATGTACTTCTTGAACAAGTTTAATGCAATGATGTGCATGATGTCAAAAATCAAGTCTTTGTTGATATCAAATCCATAAAGGTCATATAATATCCATAGGCGAGATTCACCTCTAAGTCCCACATTTGCAAGTTTCTCCTCCTTGGCCTTATTTGTTGACTCGCGCTTTGAGATCCCTATAGCTTCATACATGTCACCAACCTTTCTTTTAGAGGCTGAATACCGACCTTGGAACCTATTTTTGTCATAAACATAGCATGGAATCCGTCTTGGTTGGTTCACCCATGTTGTTTTTGGAGAATCCCTTCGACAACCATTCCTACCACCATCTTTCAATAAGCCTAATTTACATTGAGCCCGGTGATCTCCTGTCCAAAAAATTAGCATGAATCTCAACCTACAACCATCTTCGCCATCATCAAGAAGCACATTATCAATGATTTCTTGGGATATCAATACTTCACCATAAACCCATCTGTGAAGGATAACATAGTTCATTTATTAGAGGATCCAAAAAAATATTGTGGAATATCTCCATGCCTTTGCTCTAGTTGAATCAAGCTAACCGGCATGAAGAGAAGAGGTAGAGGGCCAAGCTTGCTTCCTATGTTTGCATTGACAATGGACATGTCCAAAACTCCAACCTCTTTTTGTTTGGTCGATGCTTCTTTGAAGCATCCCAAAGACAAACCAATGCAAAATTTCTTGGATCGCCCTTCAGCACATGATTAAAAAAATGAATGTAGTTCATCTCAATGAGAACTCACATTGCTTGCTAACGTAAGGTGAATAGAAATGGCCAGTGCGTCTTTACCACTACTAAGTATGAAAACCCGAACTTTAAAGAAAAAAAACTTCTAGGATTATGTCTATGAAACAAAAATACATGAGCTGCCTAAAGTTCTTAGAAAGTATAAGCATGCAAGGGTGAGGAGTGATGGGCAGTTAAAAAAAAAAAGGAAGCCTACCTTTGTCAATTGTTGCTTCTTTTGAATCAAAGATTTGCACTTTGTGCATCAAAAACTATACTCCTTTTGTGTAGCATTCCATTCACGAATAAGCTCCTTACTTTTCATGGAAATAGGAAATGCCTTATAAAACTTTATGCAATTCTCATTGTCACATCTAGTTGGCAGCTCCAAAAGAGCATTTGGGTTCCAAAAATCTTGCAAAGCTCTTACCTTCTCACCATCCCAAAACTTATTCACATGTCTCTCTTCTTCTATGGTACTCTCCCCAAGCCATGTTCTTCTTTCCCGCCACATAGCAAGAAACTCATGACAGTTTGTGGAACTTTGGCATAAAAGCTTTTTATGTGATTATTGTACGTATGCAACATGTAGATGCATTGAAAGTTGATGAAGTATAGATGGGGATTTCTAGAGGAATCAAGCAAGTTCTTGTATGGCTTGGTGTCAAAGCTTGAGTTGCCACAACTCTATCATCCAAAAGACAGTGAGAGTATCAACAAGACATGATCACGCTACAACGTACAACAGGGAAATATACAATTTACAAATGTGTGGAGAAATATCAACAAAAACGGACACTATAATATCCTTCTAATCAATATTGAATAAGAAAAACTTCTTTGAAAACTAAGCAATACCTTTGAATGTGTTCCTTCACGTATTATGATCGTCTATAGAATTTGAATGCAAGATCACAAGAGCTAGGTGATTTCCTTAGCAACCTATATTTCAATGTTTGATAATTAGAAAGAGCTAGGTGATTTCCTTAGCAACCTATATTTCAATGTTTGATAATTAGAAAGACCATCAACTGGATTCCATATATCTCTAAAGAACAAGAACTTGTGCATCGGTGGCAAACTTGTTGAAGAGTATCTTGTATAGCATATGATGTCGAAGCTCCGATAAGCACTAGTAAAATTTTAAATGTGAGGAGTTAGCTTTAAGTATTTAAGATAGAGCTATAAGATAGCATGTATACAACCAAAGACAAACCATTAGAAAATAGTACTTGTCAAAAAAATTTACGTTCAAGGGATCAAAGACTGTGCAATCCTCAATGCTAGCATTCCTAGCAACATACCCATCTTTTACTCTACGAAATGTAGGTGATATGTGATGTCAAAGGGAATTGCAACGAAGAAGAAATAGAAGAGGCAATTTCTACAAACTCAAAAGCATGGCCGATGGTCTCATCTGATATGGCTTGATGTAGGCTGCTTCCAACTATCAAACATGGCTGATTTGATGGACGAATGGGCTAATATTCCTTGCCGTCCAACAAACCAGCAGTTGCAAAATTGCAAATGAAATGGGCTGAATGTGAAGAAAAATTGAGGGCAAAAGATGGCACCCATGTGAAGGCTAATGGAGAGATGTCCTCTTCTTCGAACTACTTCAAAAATGCAAACAGTTCAAGCAAAAAAATGCAAGCACAAGAAAGGGATGATGGCTGGCTACTATGGACAAGGCCGAGTTCATCCTTCCACAGACATTGATATACTCTCTCTCTCTCTGCCTCTCTCTCTCTAAGATTTCTTGGGATAGTTTCCTATGATGTTAAAATACTGTCCTTCTTCTTCTGTGGCAGAAGACAATCTTGTACACAGTGAAAGATTCAATGAAGACAAGAACAGGCTTGTGGACACCTTGACTCCGATCTAAAACTCCTATAATGCCACATAAATGAACAAGGCACATGTAAAGAAGAGAGATCACTGAGGTAGAAAGAGAGAGAGAGAGAGAGAGAGAGAGAGAGAGAGAGAGAGAGAGTGATCTATGAAAGGCTCTCGATGTTGATAAAAAGCTGATCATGCACCTTATCAAGAATCACTTGATGCGCTACTCCCCCCTTTGATTCCCACTCTATTCTCGCACTGCTATGTAGCCCTGCGTCCCCTCCCCCCCTACTCTCGTAACTCGCCTCTCTCGCTTTCACCCGCAGTCCTCTTACATGTCAACATCCTGCCGCACTAGCCATGCCCCACATCCACCTATTGCTCTCGACCCGAACACCCCCCCCCCCCCCACATCCACTAATCCCTCTTGTTTCCACCGTGTTGACCCTCCTTGTCTTCCTTCAATTATCCCTTGAGAAAGGGTAGCAGTAAAGGTTGAATCAACACCTCCCCCACCAACAAAAGCAGACACAAGTGGATGCTTACGCTCCACAATAGAGGGAAACAGATGAAGCCCTCTTTTTCGACTTTGTCAAGCCCACCATACGACTTGCTCTGTCACCACAGCAGAGCAAGCGAGCCTGGCAGCAAAGGTAGAGCACCTTGAAGCCACCTCAGTCATCTGCAAGATTATCGGAAGTCATCCTAACCGAGGAGAGGTACATAACCTTCTACAAGCCCACTTTTCAGTAGAGGTGTGGAAGATCATTAACATCCAGCTTCTCACGTAAGGATAGTATCAGATAGAGTTTGAGACTCCTGAGGTCGCTATCAAGGTCATCTTAATGAGCCCGTTGGCCATCCGAGTACTCAAAGCTCATTTCTGGACAGTGGCACTATGGGTCCGATTCAGCATCGGATGTTCTAGTCGAAGAGGCAGACTTTCCTATTTCGGTATACTTTCTAGGATTGGTTCCAAGATCGGTGACTGTCTTGGAATCCCTGCACACCACAGCTTCCAATGCAGCCAGGGATGCTGGTGTGCCTTCAATACACGTTGTAATCCGTGACACTCTTACTCTCGTGAAGGTGGTCCTTCTACCTAGGGTGACTAGGGGATGGTTACGTTTGAGGGTGGGAGATTTCGACCCACAATGCATGTGCAGCTTCCAAAGGCTGAGCATGCCCACTAGATAGGTTGTCTAGAGGTCGCCCGGATGCGAATTACTCCCCATCCAAGCCGACTTCAAAGATAGCGAGGTTGGTTGATGCTACAACATCTACTTTTTCTCACTAACTCCATGAGGATTGTTTCATGGAATACACAAGGATTAGGAGTGCCCCAATTTCAGTATCAAAGGGTTCAGTTGTGTCACATGCACATCTAACCCTAATTTGCATGTGGACAAGCTACACCAGATATAGGGTTCAGGTCAGCTTAGGAAGTGTTCTGGCACCCTTGTGAGCCTGTGCGCAGGCCGTGCATGTTCAAGCCCTTAGATTAGTTGCATACCCTCTGATTGCATAACCATTAGTACCTACCACGTCCATGTCCCAGTCAGTGACCCCAAGTTTGGGGGCAATACATTTTATTGGCATATTTATTTATTTTATTTATTAATTATGCCATTATGGGGTCGTGGGGTTGTTGGGAAGACTGCTCGACCCAACTTCAGTTTTCTATAAAGGGAGCACTTGGGCAATCATTTCCAATAGAAGAGATTAAAGAAGCTTAGGCTTGCAGTGTTCTCTCCTCAGCAAGACAGCAGAAGACCTAGAGTTTTCACCCAGCAGGACAGCTAGCATTTTTTGATTCTTCCAGAGCATCTAGCATTTTCAGTTGAAGATCAATCCGCGCATTTTCCCAATAGATCTACCTTGTGTTTGCAGTTTTCCATCGAGAGATTTATCCAGATCAGGTAGCATTTTCAATTCCAGCCTTTAGCCTTTGCAAACTAACCCCTTAGCTTCGTAGATCTCACCTACTTGTAGCAGATCCTCAGCGTATCATTGAATCAGCCAGCATTTTCAGATTTGACCCACTGTCTGCAAATTTCAGCATTTGCATTTTTAGCGCATCATGGTTGCATAGTTGCCATCGCCGTCCTCGCCGACACAGTGTCAAGTTTCAGTAGAAAGTGAGCGTTTTCAAAAATTTAGCAGATCAGTCCTAGCATTTTCAATTTTCAGCATGTCCTTGTCGTCATCATCATTGTCTTCGACATCGTAGACAAGTCCATTGCATCTAGACCATTGTACCATATTTGTGCAATCTATAGCATAGAGCTCTCACACCATAGAGAGGGGGGGACCTTGGAGGAGGGTTTGAGAACCATCTGGTGACATATTCTTTTCTCTCTCTTGGGATAGTTTCCCATGATGTTAAAACTCTCTTCTTCTTATTCTTCTTCTTCTTCTTCTTCTTCTCTCTCTCTCTCTCTCTCTCTCTCTCTCTCTCTCTCTCTCTCTCTCTCTCTCTCTCTCTCATTCTTAGCACCTTCATTCACAGTAGCATTCACTCTGTTTGTGATCATTTCACTCTCTCTCTAAAAGGAACGGAAGCCTCTCCCTTTTGTAAGTAAAAGGAACCCTTCAGCACAGTTCGGAGCACTCATCCTGAGCACTATCAACATTCATTTCCGCTGCACATTACATGTTGCATCAGAAGCTTCAACAATGCCTTGTGGGTGGTGAGATTGATGTTCTTATGCTACAGGAGAATCATCTCTATGAGAGCCACATTAGACTATGTGGTCAAATTTTGTGTGGTCGCTATAAGACTCTTTGGTCAACTGCATTTGGACCTGGAGGTATCTAGGGAGGGGTATGTATAACTATTGCAGACTCAAGGGAGCATGCCATTGTGGGCAAAGGCATTATTGTGCCAGGCAAGGATCAATGGATTACTATGCAGGTTTAGGGTTGCCTCATAAGTTTCCTGAACATATATGCGCGCCCAATGTGGCAAGTGCACGAGCACAGTTTTAGTCTCATATTGTAGAGTCTTTGCCACATGCAGAGTAGTGGTGTGTTGTGGGGGGACTTCAACATGTTGGAGGACCCCTCTGACAGGATTGGAGGTGGCAATGCTAGTGTGCACGGGGCTGAGTTGGCATCTTGGGAGCATCTATGTATGAATTTGAGGATTTCTAATGTTTGGCAGCACTCCGGCTTTGTGAGGCCCCATGACAACTTGTCTTTCTCTCATTCTGACCGCAGAGTAAGAGGAGTGAATCTATCTTGGATAGATCTCTTCTACCCTAGTGACCACTTCTGTGACATGGGGGATCCGTTCCTGGGAGGGACCACTTTTTTCAACCATGTGCCAATGATTCTCACTATGACAGATAGAGAGAGGAGGGAGGGTGCAATGCTACGCATCCCTAAGAGGATCTTGCTGGATCCAAAGCTTAGAGAGTGAGACGAGGCAGCTTGGACAGAGATCTTGGACATGGAAGACTCCCCTGCTAGTAGAGTGGCCTCTGGATTGGCTGAGCTTACTCGCTTCTTCCTCCAAAAGCCTGCAGCTCGCTTGGCTGCAGCAAGGGAGGAGGAGAAGCATCTCCAACGGGGCATTTTTTCGTTGCAAAGGATGGAGGAGAAGCATCCATATAATCCTTGGTTAGAGGAGTAGATGCAGTCGGCTAGAGAGGAGCTGGCTAGCATTGAGGAGCAGCGTCATGAGCTTGCCTTTCATCGCTATGCATATCAGTGCACCCAAGTGGGTGACACAGTTATTGGGGTGTTTTTTGAGATGTTGGGGCCATGCCATGCGCACACGAGTGTTAGCCATTTGAGGAGACCCGACGGTCAGTTGCTTCAGAGCTTAAGGATATGTGTGTAGTTGTTACTGACTTTTACTATGATCTGTTCTTAGTTGAGCATCAGTCAAGGCGTCACAATGCATGTAGAGCGCAGGTTGGGGCAGGTCCATGAGGCCCTCAGAGCACTCCCCGAGGTAGTTTTCTAGGGGAGGATGGTTTGACTCCTAGCGTTTTCTTGGTGTAATCGGATTTTCTTGGTTCATATCTTTGTAGCAGACTGTGTCATGATTGTGACATATTCTTTGTCTTGGTATAACCTTCTAGCTTGATTCTTTTGCAGATACGAAGACACACCAAATTCAAGACCCCCGATTCTCCAAAGGATGCGTCCCTTCGCCCAAGAGTCACACCTGTTCTGCAAATAGCCATGCCTCTTTAGTAAATGGCTGCACCTTTATGCCAAAGGGGTCACGACTCTACAACAGAAGGACACGACTATTGGCCTAGAGTCATGTCTCTTGACCTATTGACATGTCTTTTCATCGTGTCTCTTCGGTTTCTATATAAGAGACCTCTTGTAACAGTTTAAGAATTCAATCATTCAATCAATCAAACATACAGTGTTCTAAGTCTTATCTCTGAGTCAAGTTCAAGTGTCTTAAGTCTTAATCATGAGTTTAAGTACTTAATTAAGGATTAGTACCTAGAATCCTTACACATTGTAGTACGTTGCACACTGGCAAGATGCCCGACAGCATGAGTGGGCATGATCTACCTTATTGCCAAGGAGGGAGGCTCCTTGGATGAGATTCGACAACGGGAACCCATCAGCATCCTCACCTCATCCTAAAAAAATCTCACAAACGATTGTACTATGTATGTAGTCTTGTAGACTTGAGAGCTTGAAAGAGGTTAGAGCTTGAGAGTCGAGACTCAAGAGGATAGAGCTTGAGCCTTGGCCCTTGAAAGCTTGTGTCCATTGTGAAGGTAAGGAGTGGAAGGATGGGCATTTCATAAAGAGGAGGTTAGAAAAGCTAAAATGTGAAATATGGCCGTTTCGAGGCCGTTTCGGACCATTCCAGCCCATTGTTCCAATATCACCTGCTTGTCCAAAAGAGCTGGCCACATGCTCAAATTGCCATTCCGACAATCCTCCCCTTCAATTAGGGGTTCCCCAATAACGCTGATTGGGAGTCGGCACACCTAAGGAAGACACCCCTACCTGGAGCTAAAGTGCATGCCATAAGGGGTATCCCCCAGGGTACCACCAAAAATAAAGTTGAGACAACTTGAAGTAAAAGAGTTCGAGAATCCAAGAAAGTCACACCATCGCTTGCCAAAGAAGCCATCAAGGTACCAGAAAAGAATCTAGCTACTCAAGCAAATTGCTTGAGATCAAACCAAATGTCCGCCACCTCTCTGTATCTGCCAAGATCAAACCTCTAGATACAATCAACAACAATATGCCAAACTGCATACAGACTCTCACTGTTGTAACTTGCTTGCTTAAAATCTTCATCAAAATTGTTATTTCCTCTTGTTCTAAAGAGAACATTTGCACAACTGAACTGTGCTATTTTAATAGCCAATACACAACATGACACCAATACTAAAGAGAAGAGTAAAGGGGCTAGCCGGCTGGAGAAACTGCAACCACCCATGAAGTTCCAGCTAGTAGCACTTCTAGATTCATTTTCATAACTTCTTTTTGTACCCAGACATGGTATCAGATGCACCAGTTTGTAACGGATTGGTCTTATAGGTCGTTTTAACCTTCTGAAGACGTTAATATATCATATCATTTTATCTCTCTCTCTCTCTCTCTCTCTATCTATCTATCTATCTATCAATCTATATCTCTCTCTCTCTCTCTCTCTCTCTCTCTCTCTCTCTCTCTCTCTCTCTCTCTCTCTCTCTCTCTCTCTCTCTCTCTCTCTCTCTCTCTCAGCCTACATCCATGAAGAGAGAAAAATCATAGAAAGAATGGGATTAGTGAATCCTCGCTTTTGTGACCAAAGCCATGGTCAACAACTTTGAAGTTAAGATCGTAAACATCTAGCCAAACTCCATCCAAGAAATGTCAAAAAGTAGGCCTCATAGAAAAAACATGAGGTGGCCATAACGTTGATGAAGCCACAAAGCTCTAGTTTGGATACATGTGATCATCAATAAACAGAGGACATGTATACATTGGAAGAAAACCCCCTCTGGTAACGTGTGGATGTGTAGTTGAGGAGTGAACGTGGAGGCTATAGAATGCATCTCCAAAGGACCCCTTCTTATACTGCGTGCACAAGAAGATTTAGAAATTTACTCATGTAGGAAATCAGAGTGTTTTTTATACAATGCATAACATCATGAGCTTTTTGTTGGGAAGGCGGCTAGGGAGCCATGGTGGTGCAGGGCGTTCACAGAAAGAGAGAGAGAGAGAGAGAGAGAGAGAGAGAGAGAGAGAGAGAGAGAGAGAGAGAAGAAGTCGACACAGTTTTAAGAAGAAAAAAAAACATGCTACTACTAATTCCATTAAAAAGATGTCTTTACATAGTTTTTGAAAGGTGATATCAACCACACCTTTTGCTCATGCAAATTCCACTAACTGATGGTCTATAGCTGCAAGCCTTGAGACTTGTTCTCACGGGCTGACCGACAAGGGCTTGAACCCAACAATCCCCCCCTCAAGCCCGAATTGGACAAGCAACTCATGATACCTCGAGTTTTTGGTGTACTCGTCAACCGTGAGTATTAGGTTTTCTCGCAACCAAGGATTTCTGGTTTATCCATAACCTGGTGCTATGTCTGTAACCCCCCCTTGAACAGATAGCGTGTAGGTCAAAAAAGTTAGCTACAAAAATGGAGTTTTTGGTTCACTACCAAACCTTGGGTTTAAGGTGTACCTAGTAACCTCATGAGAAGTAGGACAAAAACAGGACTTGAGAACAAAAACTGATAATTTGGGAGGTCTTACCACTCATGGGTGGCAGTGTCTATAGCCCGTACAATTTATTTTGACTAAACAACATGAAAAGAGTTTATCTAAAAAATTTCCTCGTCAACAGAATATATTGGAGATTCAGTGTCTCCCTCAACCACATGAATTTGAGTTTTACCCTTTTGAAAGCACCTATTTGACGGATGATTTGTTTTACCACAGTGAACACAAGGACTCTTCTTGAAATAGTCTTTTCTCTGATGATTGTTGCACCCGCAAATGGCACAAGATCTGGTTCCATTGAATGGTCGAGATGAAGTTGCTGTAGCAGCACATTTAGTGACTGCATATGCACTGGAAGTATCAGAAGAACTCGTGGCGGATACAGCATTCAAGACCGTGTATGCACTGGAAAAAATAGTAGAATTGGTACTAGGTACCCTGCGTTCTTCTTCCTGCAATGAATTGATGATACCATCCAAGGAGGGCAATGGATCTTTCTCTTTTAAAAAAGTAACAATGTGATGAAATTTGTCAGTGAAACTTTTTAATAAAATGGCTATGAGATCTTCTTCTGGTACTGGAGCTTCGACATAACGAAGTTGAGTTTTAATACTCTTCACTCTATTGGCTAAAGCTGCAATGTTTTCATCTTCACGCATGCGGATGGAATATAATTCCACTTTTAAACTCATTTTTGAATATTTAGCTTTGGCACCGAAAAGCTTTTCTAACTCTATCCAAGCAGCACTTGAAGAATCAACATCGTCCAAATAATGAATAAAATCGTCTTCTAAGAAGGTTATAATGATACCAAAAGCTTGTTCGTGTTTCCTTTGTAGCTCAGGAGATAATGCCCTTGTAACTGCAGTGGATGTTCCAGATTCGTCAACTTCGAGAGGCTTGACCACGTTCCATAAGTTTTTCTGCATCAAATAGCCTTTAACTTTGATCTGCCAAGTATGGAAGCCGGATCCATTGAACTTGTCGACTTTTGATGCCATATTCAATATGCAAAGGATAGCTTTATGCTGGCAAAAAATGTCCGTCAAAGAGTCGGCAACAATTGAATTTAATTCGAGTCAATTTGCAACAATCGAATTTTTGAGAAGCAACTTTGGTAACAATTTATGAGAAGAAACTCTAAAAATAGGTAAAACTGTAGCACATCGATGGAGCAATATGAGCTTACATGTGGAAAACATTTCTTAAATACATAATCCCAATGGCCATTTGTAAAATATTAAAACCCGAAACCAAAGGTAAACTTTGGCTTTTAAATTCTCTGTGTAGCGCAGGCAGATGGCGGGCAAGTCGATGATGCTTCAAGCGGGCCGTAGAAGCCGACTTAGCAGATGCTCCAGAGTCGAGAAACCATCAGCATGCCCGGGTGAAGCTATTGATGCCGAATGTGCTCGATTTTGCTGCATCTCGATATATACGCTTCTTCTCTGCAGGCAGCTGTACCCACGCGAGCTTGAGTCGAGAGCCTAGAAGCAAGGCCCGGTAGGGCTCTGATACCAGTTGTTGGGAAGGCAGCTAGGGAGCCATGGTGGTGCAGGGCGTTCAGAGAAAGACAAGAGAGAGAGAGAGAGAGAGAGAGAGAGAGAGAGAGAGAGAGAGAGAGAGAGAGAGAGAGAGAGAAGAAGAAGAAGTTGACACAGTTTTAAGAAGAAAAAAAAACACGCTACTACTAATTCCATTAAAAAGAAGTCTTTACATATTTTTTGAAAGGTGATATCAACCACACCTTTTGCTCATGCAAACTCCACTAACTGATGGTGTATAGTTGCATGCCTTGAGACTTGTTCTCACCGGCTGACCGACAAGGGCTTGAACCCAACACTTTTGCTCAAGAGGCACTGCATACCTAGCTAGGTACGATTGGGGGCACGGGACCACAGCCCCCCCCACTGGGCCGGTGGTCCGCTTCCACCAATCGTACCTAGCTAGGTATACGATGCCTCCCTCACGAAAGCTCATGATGTTGAGGTAAGTCACAATGTGGGAATTATTATGAGAATTTATCTAAAACTTCTTGTGCTGGCCCTCATTCCAATTATAGATGGGAACAATGGCTAGACGAGTCTAATGACGAGGATAAACCTGGCAAAGTTCAGCAAGTCAAAGAATAGGATGGAGGAGAGAACAGAGAAGTGGGTTAGTCTAATCTCAAAAATACTTTGGTAGATGAGGCTCAAGTATACATTGTTGACTCTTGTCACCTACGGGAAGTGGAAGTGCAAGCAGAAAGATGTACGTAGCATGAGTAGTAAGTTCCCATTACCAACTAGGACCAATACAACACTATCACAGGTTCAATAGCAGCATAGACAAGCAAGATAATACCATCAATGAGCATATGTACCCCCAACTGTCCTACAACCAGACGGATCACAAGGAGAGATAAGTGATCCACTTGGGAGAAGAGCACCCATGTAATATCCATAAGCAACAACATTATACCAAATGTACATGAGGTGCACACCAAGTACTTCGATAATATAGCCGTTGAAGAGGATAGAATTGACCTGAGGATCCACCAAATTCATAGACATATCCACATAAAGCATAATAGGAGGGGAAAAAAGGGAAAAACCTTTGCATAAGCATATAGCTGCAGAAAACACAACAATAAACAAACCACGCTCCAAACTGAGAAATGCAGCCCTAGGAGACTGCTCCAAACCTAAGATAAAATGCCGCTCTTGGTCATAGCATGACTTGCATTTGGAATTGAAACCCTTCCATCAAAAAAACATAGCCTATGGAGTCTCCAAGGCTGTCCCAACCCATGCCATAAGAAATACATGGTAGTACTTTTGGATACACTGTTGCACATGCACAATAGGAAGAGGAACAAAACACAGCAAATAGATACACAAATGAGGGATAAAAACTCCTAAAATCAGTGGCATATTCTCCTCCTCTTCCTATACACTCCTTCAGCCATCAAACACCCAATCAGCCTCAAGAATGAAGGAAAACACGACAAGCAGGCCTCCGCTTGGGCCCAAACAAATGTCCCACCATCTTTTAAAGATTTTCACGTGACATGCTGAGGTGGTCACTTCCCACTCTAGAAAGTGCCAACGGAGGATGAGGACATGACAAGGCAGTACACAAATCTGAACATGAGTAGTGTGCCCAAGCCTGAGCACCTCTCTTGGGAGAAATTGGAGAGGAAAAGCATGTAGTACAATGTGCAGCCCTCTGGCATAATATGAAATAATAATACATATATTGATGCATAAACTCCAAATGCATGACCAATACCAAGAAAGATATGCATGCAATATGCCCTCATGTAATCAAGCTTGTGTGCATGTAGTTCCAAAAGGAATGAAACGGAGTCACGAAATGCAACCTAAAGCACCTATACACTCAAATTAAGGACATGGATTGCTATTGATCCCATTCATTGCCTAACCCCAAAGCTACAACACTATGGAGATCAATTTTTGCATCTTATGAGGTTTAATTTTAAAGAGCAACCACTAGTACATTGGATCTTTACATGTCACATGCAATGAGATACACTTTAGGCAGTTGTGGGTCTCATTACACAGAGTGGAGATTGAGGCCGAGAGAGCACTTCCAAGGACCGTTGCCTATTCAATCAACCACTAAATCACCAATGTGAACAATAGCAATTTGAGTGTGTGAGGGAATGGAAGGCATTAACATTGTCATTCTAGAGGGAAGGTTGTCATTCTAGAGTGGCTATAAAACCCAGAGGAGACTGAATCATGGATCCTCCTCCTAGCCAACCTTTTGAAGGAGGGCCCATGGCCCTTTGACCTAAATGGATCCCCTATCCACACCTTCAATTCAGCCCTTGGCCTAGGTCCTTGACTCCCCTAGGTCGGGCCCTGCCCTCTAGCCCTTGGCCTGACATTACTCCCCCCTTGGAGAAGTGTTTTCGTCCTCAAAAACAAAAGTGGGAAACTTCGAGCACTAATGTTTTCCCAAGTGGCGCCTTCTTTAGGTCGGATCTTTCCACTTGATTAAATCTTGTTGACGTACATGATGACATGTATGTAAATCATGATAGTCAAGAATTTGCTCAGGTCCATGTAGTGGGGTAGGAGGTTCAACAAAATCGACCAGAATCTGTTGGTCAATGACATTGTCATCCCCATGTAATCATTTACGTAAACGGCTTACATGAAATACCGGATGGACATGAGAGTGTGTCGGTAACGAGAGTTTGTAGGTACGATCACCAACTTTCTTGAGTATCTTAAAAGGCCCACAATATCTTGGAGATAATTTAGGTGTTGGCCTAGTCTTTAGACTTTTCGAATGCTCTGGCACACGTTAAAACACTTCTTCCCCTTCCTCAAAGGTAACTTGCTAACATTTCTCATCAGCATACTTCTTATACCGGTCCTGCGCTTGTCCGACATTCGGACGAGTGAGTTTCAGCATATCCATATGGTCTTGGAGAAAATCCTTAACCTGCTGGAGTTTTTCATTTGCCAACCCCATCGTAACGGGTGACCTAGGTTGAAAACCATACATGAACATGAAAGGACTAAATCCAGTCGTGACATGCTTAGCACTGTTGTAAGCAAACTCAAGAAGAGGTAGATACTCTTCCCAGTCTGTTTGTTTCTTGCTAACGTACGTGCGTAGCATATCCTCTAGCACTTGGTTAACTCGTTTAGTTTGACCATCCGTTTCTGGATTATCGGTTGTACTGAGGTTGAGTTGTGTACCCAATCATTTAAACACAGCCCTTCAAAAATGACTGTTAAACTTGGGATTATGAGCGATCACTCAGAATGTTACTTGGCAAGCCATACAACTTGTATAGATTGTCCACAAATAACTTAGCTAATTTTGGAGTCTTTATGGTCGACTTTGTTGGAATAAAATTGCATAGTTTAGTCAACCAGTCTAAGTCATGACCTCGTATAGTGGTTGGTAAACCCACATTAAAATCTATAGAGATACTTTCCCATTTTCCAATGGGAATCTCTAAAGGATGTAAGAGTCCTCCTGCCATCAGGCGCTTTGCTTTGTTAACCTGACATTTTTGGCAATCCAAGACATAATCTTGAACAAAACCATGTAAACCTAGCCAGTAAAAATGTCGCCGTACAAGAGCATAAGTCTTTTTTTTACCCGAGTGCCCTACACTTGGACTGTCATGACATTCACAAAGAATTTGGCACCGAATGTCCGTATCCGTCGATACACAAAATCTCCCCTTGTGGAGTAGGTACCCATTATCAATAGAAAAATTCTTCCATCGCTACAGTTCATCACTTGACGGGGAGGAGAGCTGTGTGTGGAGGTTAATGACATACTACCAGCATTGCAGTGAGAAGGATCCCTCATTTACATATGGCTCCATACTTTGGAGTATGCATCACCATGCTCATATTTTTCCTTCAGAGAATCCAAAAATTCACTGCGAAGTTCCGTTAGCAAAAGGGAATTGATCTCAGGCATACGACTAAGAGCATCATCTACCACAATTTGTCATCCTTTACGATACCAGAGCTTTGCATCATACTCTTGAAGGATCTCAACCCACCTGGCCTTTCAACCCTTCAAGGTTATTTGTTGTGTAAACCATTTTATGCGAGGATCGGGCGTATTGTGCTCGAAATCAAAGGTCATGTTGATATCTGAATCCATGGAAACACTGTGTAGCGTGTGAGAGAGAAAGAAGAATACCTTGATTCAAAAAACAATCTCATAGCCGTAGTATGCACCACAAACGGTGACAATTAGAAGTGCTAATTACGTTGTTCATCAAAGCTTTGCCAATCCATGATTCCACCCATTCAAATACACCGCTTGAATGTAATCATCTCCTTGAAAACGTCGCAAGCGACTTGACCTTCCCAAAGAAACAAGTGGTAGTAGATACTTGTTTGAAAATATTGAAGCCGTCATAAGTTAACCTTAACTCACCTTGGCAATTTTTGCAATTGTGGAGAATCTGTAGAAAATTGACGGCCTATCGAAGAATTTCTCGGTCCCTTGTCGATGAGGTTATGTTGCACCTTGGCCGACAAACGAGTGAAAAAGTGTGTACGCTGTGTACGGGGTGTGTGCCGGGGTGGGCATGCACCCTTATCGTAAATAATTTTCCAAATGCCAAAGGCCTTAGGGCACTACAAATATGAAAGAGGGTGAAGGTTTGGCGATGGAGTTCTCTGTAGAGCCGCCGAGAGAGAGAAAGGGAGAAGGCGGCGCATGTGTTGCTCAAGCTCGCCCGCTACAATGACGGGTTTTTTGCAGTCGGGCCTCGCGCTCCCGTAGAGCTCCATAGCACTAGGTTTTGAGCAGGTCGACCGTCACCTCCTCTTGCCTCAAGGGGCCCTGCACACGGTTCCCTTTGTTGTCGTCCCCATCTTGCAAGAGGTGAATTCCACGGTGCCCTTGCATGCAGATACAAAAAAGACCACACCCTCTGGCCCCAAAAATAGAACCAGCTCTGATACCAATGTAAAATCCAGAGGATAATGGATCCTCCTCCCGGCCAACCTTTTATAGGAGGGCCCATGGCCATTTGCCCTAAATGGATCCCCTGTCCACACCTTGAGTCCGGCCCTTGGCCTAGGTCCTTGACTCCCCTAGGTCGGGCCCTGCCCTCTAGCCCTTGGCGTGATAGCGGCACTCTAAATGACACCAACAAGAGACCTATGGGACCTCCATGAAGCTAGCAATGTGGAATTGTAATGGGCTTTGAGATCAGATGCTAAGATGTTTGAAGATACATTAATGGGAGAAATATCATTTTTTTCTTCTATGGCTGATTGTCTTTCACCCCTTTCATCGACAATCACCCCTTTCATCCAAGATACTTTGAGAATTGCAAAAGCCTTATAGAGTATGAGATAATCTCTAGCACCATCGAGTGTGGGAATCCTCACATTCACCAAAGATTACTTACTCACATTGGATGATCTTGCACCTCGGGGGGTGCACTATGTAATCACGTTAATGTATAACGTGAGTTTGATAGGAGGGGTGTAAAAATTCAAAAACTATAGGCAATTTAACAGAGATACATTAATATAAGTAGTTTTTATATTCAATTTTGAAAAATTTTCCTAAAACAAAGGTCATTTTATTCATTCAGGCATATTGAAAGAGGGGTTTTTTAAATACCTTGCAAACGCACGTTATATAGGGGGGTACTGAACGGTGAACCCCTCGAGTCTTGCACCAAGGGTTGGTAGAGTTTGGTAAGAGGATATAGCCGATCTCTAGTGTTGTTGTTCCAAATTAGGAGTGGGATTGCCTCTAGAATCAAAAACGTGGGAGAGCTCCAATCAAATTTGTAAAGAGATCTTATTTATCCTATTCATGGTCTTATGGGAGGGGGATTACCTAATTAAAGCTAGGAGATGCACTTGGTGTGCTTATCATGTCTTTCATACAAGAGCATGTAGCCTTTGATAGGAGCATGCATGCTTCTCCTTGGTGGCCACCAATGGATATCTCTTGTCAATGCTAGATAAAGAAACTGCATTCAGTACAAACAGTTAGTTTACATAGGGTGCAATTTTGGGCAAGCAATTTCTCGCGAGCACTTTTTAAGAATTGGGCGAGCGGATTTCCAAAAGATCCTTTATCTACTCCTCTCTGTCTCTCTCTCTCTCTCTCTCTCTCTCTCTCTCTCTCTCTCTTCAACTAAAATGTAACATTGAAGATTGCATGTTCAATGCCAACTTACATTTGAGAAAAAACATGATTTTCCACCATGGATGCATTCAATACACTATTGATAAGACAAAGAGAAGTTCCTTACACACAAGTATGATCTGTTTGATATAGAAAACCCCAAATCTATGTGTTCCATTGCATCAAAAGTAAATACATATGGGGGAAGGGGGGGGGGGGGGGGGGGGGTGATACATTATGAGTGAGGTGGATGAAAGAAGGGCTACGGGGGGCCATATGCTCCGGGAGGAAACAAAGGTCGTGCCAACAGGGGCAGTGCACCAAATGCTGGGGAAATCCTCCAAATTGCAGAGGGTACAAACCATATGTGGGGAGGCCTGTAGATAGTGAAAGAGGCAATGGATCAACTTCAGGAGGGGCCTCAGATGTGGAGGCACTGAATGCAGTGGTGGATGGTCTAGTTGCATACCATGCCACACTAGGGCCATGAAAGTAGTATGTGGAGCTCCTATTGTCTCCCCCGACTGTTGAATGGTGTCGAAAAAGGTGGCTCAAGCGAATGAATCTGCTATGTCACCTGCTTCGGATGCTCAGTTACATGAACTATGTCACTCCTACTAAACATCAATGTTGAGCCTAAATTGGAAGGTATGCACTGAGCTGGACCTAGACAAACACTAAAAATTGACCAATCCTTCTCACAACTGATGCAATGCCTGCATAGCAGTAAACATTGTGCTGCCAATGTCTCCACTCCTGCAAAATAGTCCAACACAACATCTCCCATGTTTGTGAATGTACCTAGTAGCCACCTACAAAACAACAAAAATCCTTAGATTAGTTATACCTCCAATTTCTTAGGAACATGAAGTAAAAACATCCAATAAATTTCTAGCACCTGGCAAATTCTCGAATCCTCTCAACAACTCTACAATAAGGCTTGTCCATACGATCAAGCGTCCACTGTGTGGGATCTATACCTGGTAGCTTCTCCCACAACATGTCGTCATCTGTATAGAAGCCATGTACATTTGTTGCAATCTCTCCATCCGCTCGATCATACCTCGGAAGCCGACACCCGCCGATTCTAGGGGGTGAAAAAATGACTAGCAACAAAGTACCAACCTACAAATAACATTAAAACGTAGATATTTTGAAATGTGAACAACAAAGATACTGATCAATATCAAAACAAAATACAATATACCCCCTCTACATAGTCCTGAACAGTCGTGCAGCTAGACTGCGGTAGCCATATGTACAATATCCTCAACAACTGGAAATGAGCGCCCTCTGTCCTTGAAGTGACAATGGATAGATGTTCTGCATGACATATTTCCACAACCATGCCATCCACCAAAAGAAACTCGGTTGTGAGAAGGAATGCAACATCCACAAGCTCGCTATCCCATTGGTTCCATAAAGGAACTCCACCCGTGCTAGTTGCATGTGGCCTAGTGTGTAAGGGAAAGGCCATGTACATCAAACGTATGCCACCCAATCTCAAGTTGGGATTAATTTTCCCTGTTTTTGCTAGAGAGCCCAAGAATCTATGTAGTGACTGCATAGAACTGTGGGCAATCTTTGTTAGCACTAAAATTGTGGACATAACCATGAACATAAAAAAGCATGGCTTACCAGTCATTGCACAACACATCTAGAATAGCTTTTTCCAAGCACTTGACACTAGCATGTACAGCAAGGTGGCGTGGCTCTACATGCATATATGTATGTTCAACATAAGATCAAATATATCCAGCATGCGATGCTAAAGAGAACAACACAACATTAACCATTTTCACGTACCAGGAGGGTTTTCTCCGACCACTTGTGAAGGTGAACATGGAGGGGACTCGTGGGTGCCCCCTACTGGTCTCGGAGTGAAGGAAAGTGTTGGTACATTGTGGCTCATAGCACCAAGTCTCTGAGCACTATTGTTAACTTCTATAGAATACTCCTGAACCACATGCTCGCTCTCACTATCATTGGAGGCAACAACTCTCTTCCCACTTTTTTGGTCAGCCAAGGGTGCTTGCGGGCTGATGTGAGCCAATCTTTGTATACTTTTTTGAGTCCGGTTTCTTTGAGGATAGCTTCTTTGTTGTGTCCGGAGAGAGTGCATCCTCTATCAAAACGGCTTTGTTTTGTGAAGTAGTATGCTCCGCTATTGATTAAAAAAAGAAAGTTATTGTGTCCATTCGTATTGCATGGCAAAGGAAAAATCTATATAGTACGATACCTATGTAAAGTGCTTCATCTTCAGGTAGGTACTCCTTGTCCGGGTAATCCAGCCACACCAAAGACACTTGATCCACGCTCCTTTTGGTCGGAAGTCATCTATCCACGCGTCCGGATACAAGCCCGTCTCCTCTCTCTCCGACCTGCACCGTGCATCACTGGGGTGCTCGAGAATGGGGAAGACTAGAGCATCTCTTCACCATCTACAAGACAACAAATAATGTTTTGAGCCAGCGTGACAAGATTAGTATAACCTACAACATACGTAATATTTAAATCAAAGATGTCCAACCTGTACAACATGCATCGTGCCGTGCCAGCAAAGTGGGGTTGCTCTTCAGGATCTTGTGTGGACTTGATTCATGCACTCCACTTCGTGAAGGCTTTGACAAAGTGGTTCCATCTGTATTTCTACAATGTGTGTGTGTGAGTGTGCAACCATGCCTCTCTTCAGCCTTCTCTTGTTGGATGGCAACGTGTTGATTCTCGCCCTCCATTTTCTCGGCTATCTCAAGCACTCTCCTGCAGCAAATAATATGACACAAGTTAGATCACCAAAAACTTTATTTGAAGACATAATCACTTGATCCACCTTTCCAATTTTCACCAATACACATGATATCGAAGCCACTGGATCCTTGCCTTCTCTGTCAACCCTATGCCATTCTCTTTCAAGGTTGCATCACCACCTTGCAGCAAGTCAATTAAGAGGCACTTTCTAGCAAAGGAAAAGGGAGTCTTCGTTTTAATTGTGACATAATCAAAACACTGACCTTTACTTACTCTTTTGGGCTAATGCGTGCACGCGCAACCTCTGCCACTCTAGAGGGTGTCATTTTGGTGGTCTTCTCACCCCATTTTGTAAATGATATACATTTTGAAAAAAGTCATTTCCATTTTCAGGATTTGCAATGGTTGCTATCTCAAGTCCTTTGCGCGTGAAATACTGCCCTATTTGAGATAGCACAAAAAGTATACTTTTCTTGTATGCGTCAGGTGCAAAGTCGTAGTCAAAACTCCCTTTTGATGGTAGCCCTCCAGTTTTACTATTATACATATCATTGAACTCTTCCTATCATTTGCCAAGTACACAATCAAAACATATATAATAAGAATTCATAATCAAAACATATCATTGAACTCTTCCTATCATTTGCCAAGGACACAATCAAAACATATATAATAAGAATTCATAATCAAAACATATTCTCATTTAGCATTGCTTTCAAGCATATCTTCCAAATGAATTGAGCAATGACAACCATTCACAATTTTAGCTACTTTGATTTGTTTGGACCCCTAAAGTTCAAAGTCCTCTCTGCTTCTAGACGCGCTCTTTCCGAAAATTTCTGTAGGAGTGAAGTTGGATCCGCCAACCCTAGCTTTCTCATCATAAATATATCATGCGTAGTGGTGTGAGGGATTGAGACCCTTGTGGCCCTATTTAACACTCGAATGTAATACACATTGTCAAAAATAATAAGATGCATTTACATTCACAAAAACAATTGGATTTATCTATTTATCATTCCCAAAACCAATAGAAACTCCGTTATTTGATGGGGTTGAAAATCGACAAGCACACACTCCACCCTTGATGCCTTCTGAATTGGGATGTTGTTCTCGCTCATCCACCGCATCCATGCCTCCAATCTGTGATTTCCATCCCAAACCACAAAGTACCTCTCGACCATGTGACTAAGCTCGGGGATCAGGCAAAGCTCCTTATCCAAGTCATATGACATACAAGATCTCTCGAAGTGTGATCACGACGAGAGAATTGCTTATGATCATCCCCAGGAATCCGCTCACTTACAATAAATCTTGCCATGGTTGGTTAATAGCTTTTATTTGCAATGAAGAGTTGCAAATCCACCACATGGTCATCATGGGTGCGGATGGCGGGGTTCGAAAGAAGTCAACATAGAGGTAAGCGTGGAATTTTGCTATCATAGGGAGCTCTATGAGAATCCACCCAACTCAAAGAAATATGCTAGTCAACCACATTTCCAAATGCTTCATTTACTATGTCTTCTGTTGTGGTAGCAGTTTCCACATGATGGCTAAATTCTCCACTTGATTGCTTTGTTCCACCCACACCAGTTACGACGGACACAATCCGATCTAGAGAGCTTAAGGCTTAAGATTGTTTGCTCTCTTGAGTGCATTGCGCAGGGACTTCTTGCGACATACTAGCATAAAATTCATCCACAGCACCGTTGTTTTTGGATTGATTTCTTGTTCTCATGGTTTACGTAAAAAAAATTTAGAGAAAATAGATAAAGGTATGGCTTATAATAAATTGAAGTTAAGAGCTTGAGAGAAAGAAAGTGGGACTAAAGGAAAGCTTGACAGAGAAATTAGTCTAACATAAGAAAGTAGAGATGAGGAGAGATATAAAGAGCTAAGAGTTAAGAGTGATATGAAAAAGAGCTTCTAAAGCTCTTTATAAAGTTTTCAAATTAAAACATGAATAATTTTTTATTTATTTTTTAATATTCAAGATGTGTGTGTGTGTGTGTGTGTGTGCGCGATGGACGCGTGGTGTGTGAGTATGGTGGATGTGTGTGTGTATGCTGGATGCACGTCCACACACATACACACACCCGCGTGTGCGTGTGTTTGTGACATAAAACACACACACACCCTTCGCGTTGGCGCGTGTGTGTGACACAACACACACACACACCTCGCACTGGTGTGTGTGTGACACTACACACACACACACACACACTGCGCTGGACTACGTGTGTGTGACAACACACACACAAGCCTTTGCGTTGTGAGCGGGATGGAAACACACACAATGCCTCTATAATCACCCGACACACACTCTTGGGATAATACACACATAGACACTATGGGGTGCCACTCGACTTACACAACCCACCTGGCCGAGACATGGAACACACCAATGGAGTGAGAGGAGAGAGACTATCCATTTTTCCACTCAACACAGAGAGACACACACACACACACACCCAAAAAACTCAGCTCAAAAGAGGAGAATTTCTGATGTTTAGATACAATTGAGCTTGGGCCAACACCAATGGGCAAATAGCTCACACAATATGGATGAAATATTCCAGATACAATCACAAATTTGAACCGAGGCTTTGCTCACAGGAGAAACTTATATAGCCAAAACAGTAGGTAAAAGTGAGAAATTTGACCTTGGATAAGCAGTTTATGGGCTCCAAAAACATCCAAAACTCAGTTGTGGATGTTCCTCCTCTTCTCTCCATGTTTTTTTTTGGTTTTCTCTCAGGTTTTTCAGTGTCCACACTTCACTTTATCCCTTGAGCACCTTTGGCCTTTTGATTGACATCAAATGGACCCCGAACAGGCCAAAAACTGGCCACGCAGTGCATTTTTGTCACCCTTCTACATCCATCCGCATACTTGGCACTCAACTTTTTTCAATAATGCATCCTGCAACCACATGAAGTGGCCCCCAAATATAGTCCTCATGATGACCTTTCTGCATAATAATCACAAGGAAACACCCACGTTGTTTCCTCGCTTACCCACGTGCAAGTATTGACCCCATTCGACCTCCTGACTCTACTAGATGCCATCTCACGTGCTTGCTTATCTCATGTCGTCGGCCCGCGGATAGCTTCCTCGAAAATTTTTACATGCTACCAACTCCTCCTTATTCTAGAAAACACACACTGGTACTGGTGATAATGAAAATCGATGTACTATGTACACACTATACACATGTGGGCCCTCACATAACCACCAGGCTCTGGAAAATGGGCAATCCTTTATTCGATGCACCATGCATGTGTATGTACATATGCGCAATTACTTTTTCCAAAAAACCACCTAACATAATTTGCCCATCCTCTAGCTTGCTAGATCATTCATGATCAGCAGCAGCAAAAAGAGATATGAGACTCGCCGCATCATAGGTCACCTCATCCCTCACATACATTACTTGTGCTGCTGACAGCTCATCTTGCTCCACCATCATGAATCTAGCATGATACAATTTAAGATGCAATCCATTTACCCTTGACTTATGTAGAATATCATCTAGGTTAGCCAACTAATATGTACCATTCGGAAAACACTCCACTGCCTTGAAAGGGCCTTTCCACTTAATTTGAAACTTCTTTTGGAATGTCTTGTCCAGCTTACTATTGTAGCGCAAAACTAAGTCATGTTTCTTGTTACCCTTACTTTTGACCTTTTCATTTATCTTTGCTAAAGCCTTATCTTGCATCTGCCCATAATGTTCCAATGTGCTCATCCTATCCAGTTGAACCTCTTGTAATTGTAAGAGCCTCTCTTTGAATGCATCATTGGCCTGCCCAAGCAACTTTTCTAACATCTTGACCGCAGACAACTCTACTTCCACAGGCAATAGTGCTTCCTTTCCATATACCAAATGAAATGGAGTAAACCTTGTACCTTTCTTCACCGAAGTATGGTAAGCCAATAATGCACTAGGAAATTCCACATCCCAATTATTTCCTTGGTGCTCTATCATGTTCGAAATAATTTGTACCAACTCACCATTGAATCTTTCATTTAAGCCATTTCATTGTGGGTAATAAGGAGTGGTATGCTGGTGCCTAATCTTCATCTTCGCGCATAAGAAGTCTAGTAGTTTAGCTCTAAATCCTGGTCCATTGTCCAAAAGTAGCTCTAGTGGAACCCCAAACTTGCAACATATTTCATCATACACAAATTTTGCCACATCCTTTGTAGTGATTTGTTTTACTGCTATAGCCTCTAACCATCTAGAGAGATAGTCCAATGGAGGTGGATTCTCTCCATTAACACCTTATACAAAGATTGCACATAATGTTGAATCATGGATACTCCTGAGATTTGTCGACATAGACAATGACGCTCGCTCTGTGCATCAATTATTTTGCAAACTTAGTCAAATGGTGAGTTGCAGACCATAGCCAAGAGCACACATCCAAAAACTGGCATTGCCCATCACTATACAAACAACCATAACACACTTAAAAGTGGAAAAAGCGATCACACCATATATACATGAGCCGGAAAACTTCAAACCAAAAAACTCCTATCATAGTTTGCCAAACCCCCTAGCCTGCTGGAGCATTTATGCTCAACAGCTACACTAGTAGATGCTCACTCCACCTGGATCCCACACAAAAACAATTGGCCTCCCATGCATTAAATAAGTAACCAAACCTCCACCTGGATCCCAAGAAAATTTCAAAAGCTTTCCATGCATTAACATCACACCAAAAAACATATCATAAACTCAATCAGCCTCATGCATATGAACCATAAGACTTCCCTCCTTGTTTAAATTTTTTGCACTAAAACTTTTAATTGGGCCAATATAAGCCACACCGTATTCCAAGGCCTGGGAAACACCTGTAACAATATCATGAGAAGAAGTTGTGGCCTTCAAGAGGCATTAAAAAGCATACATGCCTACAAAGAGGCATACAAATCCCTTAAACACATTCACAACATCTGTACAAGTATCACCATTCTTCGGAGCATCTATGACCGTCTCAAGAGGCATTTTCTCATCAAGCAACCGATCAAAAAACTCACAGGTAACATCTTCCAACATACCAGTACCAAAGGAAAACGAATGGGATACCTCAACAATTGCTTCTGATAAGATGCTGCAAAAAAAAACCAATATCATCACTTACACCATTACACAAACTCTCCACCTGCACAACTTCTTCACACATACTCTCATCATCACAAAAACTCATAACCTTTTCAACTGAAGCATTCTCACTCTTCTCTTCTACTGGTTGTACACACTCCTCACAAGAGACAAGTCTTCGCTCTCCCTCTCCTATGCTTACATCTTCACTCCCCCCAGGGAATTTCAAAGTCTGCTTTTCTCTCTCAGCATTTTCAAATCCCACCAGCCACCTTTCTTTCAATGACCTGATGTCCCTCATGGATGGAGCCAAGTCAAACACCATTGAGTTATTGCAGGAGGAAGACTCTTCATCAACAGATGCATCATCGAGCGAGGCACTAACACATAAATCATCCTCACACAAAAAACTAGAAGTATCAGACTCAAAATCGCTACAATATCCATCTTCAAAAACCTCATCATTATAATGCATAGGCTCTCTAATAGATGAATCTTCCACCATGTCAACCACCGACCTCTCCATAAGGGGCAAGTCATACAAATCCCACTCCCAAGTGTCTCCCTCAAAGAAACTCCACAACATATGCCAAAACTCACCTTGTAGTGATTCAAAAGTGGTGACAAGGGAGTCCTCTATTGAACCTTGAGGCTTTGGCAACCTCCAATAGCACATTAGCAATGAGACCTTCAAGGCTGACCAGCTGTAACACCACTCGTCCGGAAGCATATGCGAAAACATAAAACCATCACGAGACAAGCCTTGCGAAGCATATGCAACTTTTGCTACGTCACTGTCAATTGCAAATTGCATCATCTCATGCTCAACTTGTGTTATCCAAGACTGTATGCATTCACTTGCAGTGCCACAAAAATATACATGACCTCTTGCTAGCGGATCTGAATAGCACACTTCATGAGTTTCAAACTATATTGCACATGCTCATGAAGGCATTCATAAAAATGCCAAGCGTCCTCGTACAACCTCTTTACATGAAATCAGCCCTCTCTACATCATCAAATATATCAAGCTCTAAAAGCAACATATCTTCTTGAATAACCCATGCCTGTACATCCTCATCCCTCCTTCCACAGAAGCATACATCCATTGCTGCCATGTTTCCAGAAGTTTGTGATGCCTATATCGGATGCTCAAAGTCGAAACACATGCTCTTATTACTGAAGGTACTCAACGGCATGATCCTCAGTGGCGGGCACCAAAACGATGACAAGAAAAATGGTAGAGCCTCTCAAGCAAAGTGAGGGCACTTGAGTCTAGAGAGAAAATGAGAGTGTGTGTCCCCAGGAGTATACACCTTCAAGCTTGTAAACTTGCACACACCTGATATCCACAAGCTCCGGTGGCCTTTGCAGATAGCATACTCACACACATATATGATGGTAAACAAACGGATATGAGAGCAAGAAAGAGATGGAGAATATTCAGTTAAACACAAGAAATATAGAAATCATGATGATGCAATGAGATTAAATACATTTAGAGAGTGTACAATGATGGTTACTTTTGGACAAAAACCTCCTCCTGTTGCATTGCTCCTGTGCCTTCTTGTATGCTCGGCAATGCAAAACCTCAAGCCAATACCCCTTCTCTGCTACAGGAGGCCTCCCTCTGCATGCAGCACCCCTCCTTCCCTCTACTCACCTGAGCGGCTCCCTCTCCTTTGTGTAACAAGCCGCCCTCTCTTTCGGGCTAACTTTTGTAGTGTCTTGGGAAACGGCCCCCTGAGCATAGAGACCCCTTCTGTCTTAACCTTGCAAATGCCCCTTCAATGGCTCTTGATCCACAGCCTTATGCTCTCCACAAGCCTCGGCACAATTCCTTCTCCTACCCTCTTATTTCTCCAAGCCACCTCTTCGGCCTTTCCTCTAGTTTGCACCAGCTTGAGCTAATTTAGAGTTGGGTGCGGTCTTGAGACTTCACCCCCCTAGTTAGCACATCAAGACTCCTTCGCTCTCTTCTTAGCTAAAACCCCCGCCCTCTCACTCTTGTTTTATCAGCTGCAGGAGGGCATTCTCTGTCTCTCCCTTTGCAGTCTAATCCAACCGTCCTCTGGCCGTCAGCTTTCGGCTTCCCAAGCACCAGCTTGGTGCCCCTTCTGTCTCAGCTGCTCCCCCCTGTTTACTTCTTTGACCTTCTCGTGCAGGCTTTGAGAGCCCCTTCTCTACCTGCTCGCCCTGCAGCCCACTCTGGTGCACCTCCTCTTCACGCCATGGCGACTCCGCCTCTTGCTTGAGCATGGCCACTTGTAGCTCTTGGTTGCTGCCCTTCGGATTTTAGCACCCACCTGCTACCTCCCTCTCTCATGCTCTGTATGTTCTTGCTTTACCTTCCCCCTTCCACTTTCCATGGCGGCCATGCTCTTCTCTGGCGCCGCCTCTATTCACGTGCAGGCCATCCTCCAATTATTGCGACCCCCTTTTTAAGGGCTAAATTCACCTTTATCATGTAGGCAAGGTTTGATTCCCACCCAAGGCTATTATTTGGTCCGATGCCTGAGCTCCTCATCGTAACTGCATCGAGCGGGAATCTCATTGTCCTTTGACAAGTTCATCAAGTTCACTTCATTGGCTCCACTGAAGGCGCTCAATGACCATAAGCACAACAATGTAGGTCCAAATTTGAAAACCTAAATGATCCCGTGAAACTCTTGGTCAACTCTACAAGATAATGGACGGGCTGACACAAACAATGGAGTGTGATGCCGAGGTGGATTCTCTCCATCAAGGCCTTATACGAAGATTGCACATAATGTTGAATCATGGATACTCCCGAGCTTTGTCGGCATAGACAATGACGCTCACTCGGTGCATCAATTCTTTTGCACACTTAGTCAAATGGCGAGCTGTAGACCATAGCCAAGAGCACACATCCAAAAACTGGCATTGCCCAACACCGTACAAACAACCATATCACACTCAAAAGTGGAAAAAGCGAGCACACCATATATACATGAGCCGGCAAACTTCAACCAAAAAACTCCTATCAATGTGTACTATCGTTGGGCGACAGTACACGTGGCATGCCACGTGGCCACATGGCCGCAGACCATGTGGCCAACATGGCATGCCATGTGTACCGTCCACTACCAGCGGTTCACATGGCAAACCACATAGCCACGAGGTGGCCTGCGTGGCTGCTCCGCGGCCACGTGGTCTGTTGCGTCAGCGGCCTCGTGGCAGCGCGAGGCCACCGTATGCTGCCTCCCCTCCCCCCCTCGGCCACGCGGGGACACACGCCGTCACGTGGCAGCCGCATGCTGCCCCCCCTCCCCCGCTCCACACGCGGGCGTCTCCCTAGGCCACCCACACCATCCCGCTCCGCACCGACCACCTGCACACACTCCCCCCGCCCGTACACCACACCCGGGCCCACCCCAAAGGCAGCCCACACCCCCAGGCGCCCGCACACTGTCCCCTCTACCATACAAACACAAGCTGCCATCGACCCTTGACTCATTGGGAAGCGGTCACATACCACATATAAGCGTGCTCACACAGTCACACACAAAAATTAAATTAAATTAAATTATATATATATATATATATATATATATATGAAAATATAGTTTTAATATTTTTTAAATAAATTTGTAACAATATTAGAATATTATTAAATTTAAATTTATAACGGCTATATTATTAGATGTGAGTATATAAACAATTTGTTAGTTTATATAATGTGATCTTATGCTTAATTATTTGTTTAGCTTATTATTATGGCTTGTTCTTTATTTTTCCTTGATAAAGAGCTTTCTTATCCTTCTTACAATGGTAAATTTATACTGAATGAATCATTTCTTTTAGAAATAATTTCTTCAATGCAATTTACAACTTTAGATGCAGAGATCAAAGTTGGTGATATTGAGATGAATTTGCCTCTTGAAAGGAC
The DNA here is from genome assembly GCF_014529385.1 of Adiantum capillus-veneris. Taxonomy (NCBI): domain Eukaryota; kingdom Viridiplantae; phylum Streptophyta; class Polypodiopsida; order Polypodiales; family Pteridaceae; genus Adiantum; species Adiantum capillus-veneris. Next base: position 146,329,243 of record NC_140936.1, on the reverse strand, counting down.
GCTTAAAAATTTGGGTGTATTTATCTATGTATTGGATGAACGGCTTTCATGTAAATACAAAGTCAATGTGTCACATCGAGCACACTATGCAGGCTCACCTAGCACAACTCCCATTGTCATTGTGGATAGTCCGTCAGAGGTGCACTTCGCTCAGAAGGAGTTAGTAGATCTTTGCACCCCACCTCGAGTTTTGCTTCCAAATAGCTTCAAAAGGAGTACAAGACAGAAACTTCTGCAGGCCGAAAAGAAGGGCACACTAACGAAGCTTTTAATGCAAATACAACAAGTGGAACAAGTTATAGAGATTCCAAGGGTTTACAATGGTGATCTTGTTTTAGAATTTCCACCTACCATGGGGAGGTTGCACCATATGTATGCAATGGAGCATAAGTATGATCCTCAGTTGTGGTCAAAGCCACAAACTCCAATATAGTTTTCTCGGGTGTAGTGCATCTTAGTCATTGCATAGGATCTTTGAAGTGCATGAAAATGAACAATGTGCCCGCTTGGCTCATTATCATATTCCCAATACAAGTCATTTCAACGGGTACATACAAAAGGCAACTGCACCCAGACAATATTGTAAGATTGGAGATAAGAGCCTTACATGCCACTTTTGCAAGGTAATTGCTTTCGGTATTGCAACATGTGATTGTGTAGTATACTATGCCATGCCATCCGATGAGACCGCCACCAAAGTCATGATTGATCGTGGCACACATAGACATGATGTGCGCAGCGGCACATCCAAAACACTAACGGACATGGCAAAAGCAATTATAAGTACAACAATTCTCGCAACAACACCAACGAAGGAATTTTAGGCGAGCAAGAGCTATTTGCAATCGCTGAGGAGTTGGAGCCATTGGTGCAAGATAATTGGTATGTGCATTTACTAGATTCTAATCTCAATGCAAAACTCTATGCTAAGTTATTTTTTCTTTGAACACTATGAACCTTGTTAGGTTTCAAAGGTCAATATCTAGTTTACCAAGAGGGGTTGACAAAGAATCTTTTGGCATTGATGCACTCCTAAAGCTGAAGCGAGACTGCACATATGACTTTTCCCATGGAAGCAGGTTTCTTGGTCAAGATACGGAGGGGGAGAAATGTTATGTCTTCAAAATGTCCACAATTGGTCCAGCATCCGGTGTGGACCTGGTGAACCGAATGAGACAAGATAGGGATGGCAATCTCAGACGTGTGTGGATCCACTTTGATCACACCAGATGTGTTAACGATTGGGTGACTATGGCTTGTCACGTCTATGATCCAAGGTACATGGCGCACCTTGACAACATTGTGGGTTTCCTTTTACTCTCTCTCTAAAAATTTGTTTGCAGCATGCAGGACCTTTTGACTATTACAGCTTGTGAAATGAAACAGGAAGACATGGAAACGCAATGTCTATTTTGGGAGTGCCTCAATGATGTAATGCAGTCATGTGGGTGTGACAAAGCTAATTTCTTTGTCTTCATGGTGGATGAAGCTCAAGCAATTTGGAAAGCAATTCGAATTGTTTTCAATGCTGGTGGCAAGACCAATACAATGAGCGATCAAGAGCGTTCTTGCCTTTTCTATTGGAAGCAAATCTTTAATCAACACACAATGAAGTATGTGGTGCAAGCTTTTCAACACACACACAAAGAAATGTGTGAGAAGTGAAGGCAAGCACCAACAAAAGAGGCTGCAGCAACAGAGGCTCATCTGATATGCCAATGGTGGCATAATGGTCATTGCATAGACCGTAACATTCCATGTATGGATTCATGGCTTAGTTGGTGGGAAATTCGTATTGTGCATTGGGGTTGCAGTATGGCATGCATAGAAAGAAGCTCTGATGGACCAAACACTCCACGCACAAACCTTGTGGAGAGCAAGCATGGTAGCTGGCTAGCAAGGGAGGGTTTTCATAAATGCATTCATTATATGATGCATGTACAATCAACCTTGCAAATTCCATCTTACAGAGCACAAATGCCATTTCATACAATCATGGAAAACACATTGGGAAGGGTCCATCGGTACAGAAGCTTGCGGAACGCCATGAAAAATGTCCTAGTCATGTAATAAGAGTAGTGAATGAGGCTACCGAGGTCACTCCAATGTATAAACGACCGACTCCATTGAAAGAATGTAAGGAGACATCAAGGAAAAAACGCAAGCCAAATGAGGTTATCAATGTGGAAGATGATGCATCGCATAGGCCTAAGTACAACTCAGTCACCAAAGATCGCAAGAAGTGTGGAAGACCCCGTAAGATCAACTTTGCACAAGAAGGGATATCACAAACCCCAAAATGAAGTATAGGTTTTGGTGGGCAGTATGTAGTGGAATGCAAGGTCAATGAGGCAATGTGGGCCATACGCCGAACTCCACAAGGTAGTAGAGTCACATGTAGCGGCACACCAAGAGGAGGACGAAGGTGTGGAAGCAATATTGCAGGTTCAAGCCTTGGTATACCGGCCCCATCTTTTGAGGGATATCGAAAGCATCCGAATGGTGTGGTGTGCCAGTGTTTTGGTTTTGTCCAGATCATGTCTTGCATTGCCTATTGTCATAATAATCAATATCTAATTCTCCTAAATGATTTTCTCATATTAAACTGATCATTTAATGTGGGGAAGTGCCAGGGGAGAAAAAGCTAGAATATTGGTTAAGCTAGCAGACCGGCCACAGTAGGGATCCAAAGGAGGGAAAATAGGGATCCAAAGGGGGGGCCATCTGCAAAAGATCCATGTGCAACAATGGGCTAAAAAGACCCTAAGGTTCAGCCCATTAAGACTTCCAAAATGCTAAGGTTCCAAAATTCAAAGGTTGTGTCCAAAGGTCAACCCTAGGGAAAATTGGATGCTTTGTGTGTGCCCTAAAAGTCTTTGCACATCCCTACATGGGAGGGGGTGAGCCCTAAAGGTAGGGGATGAGAGATAAAGCCACACACACACACACACAAGCTCCCTTTACACAAAGGGAATGAGGGACACATGTCAGCTCCCTAGGCCAGATGCCCACAAGGTGTGCCCAATTTCTATTGGATGACCCTTGAAGTGGACCAATGAGAATTAAGCTAGAGTAAATCTAGTTTAATTAATTTAAACGCACACTACAAGAGGCTATTTATATTAGCGACGCTCACACAGCGACGCTCAAAAAGAAAATTCCCAGCATCGCTATGAGCGTCGCAAATTTACAAGTAAATTTGTGACGCTCATAGCGACGCTTATAGCGACGCTCATAGCGACGCTTATAGCGACGCTCATAGCGACGCTCATAGCGACGCCGGCTGGGCTTAACAAAATAACAGAGAGCGCCCAAAAACATAGATCTCATATCTGAGTTTTTCGGTGCCCTCAAGCAAGGAGCAGGTAACGCTCTCCCTCTCTCTCTCTCTCTCTCTCTCTCTCTCTTTCTTCTCCACACACACACACACACACACACACACACACACACACACACACGAGGAGAGGAAGGAGAGCCAGGTATGCTCCTTCCCTCTCCTCACTCTCATGTTCCCTTCCCCTCTTTCTCTCTCCCTCTCTCTCTCTCTCTCTCACACACACACACACACACATAGTGTTTTTGAGTGAGAGAGAGAGAGAGAAAGAGTACGAACATAAACAAAAACGCACACACACATACATAAACAAAGAATGCACACACACATTGAGAGAGGAAAAGAGAGAGAGAACATGCATAAACAAAAAACGCACACATTGAGAGAGGAAAAGAGAGAGAAAACATGCATAAACAAAAAAACGCACACACATTGAGAGAGAAAGAGAGAGAAACTAATTTAACGTCGTAGGAAACTAATTAAAATTAAAAGACCTAAAGATCTAGCCGACGAGGAGTTGAACTCAAGACCTATTATTCAAGAGGGAAATGGCATAACCAATCTATCATACTTGGCATGGGTGATAGAAAGGTAATACCATTTATCTCTTTTTATTGGCACACACATCCACACACGCGCACACACACAAGAAGAAGAGAGTTATAACGTCGTAGGAAACTATCCTAAAAGAGGTTAACGATTAGGTTAGATGTAGACTTACGTTAAATTAGATTTAGGTTTATTTAAGTTAAATTAGATTAGATTTAGGTTTATTTTTAGTTAGATTTACGTTTATTTATGCTAGAGTTAGATTTATGTTATATTAGATTAGATTTAGGTCTCCATAGACTGCGATGCCTGCATGAAGCAGGTGAAGAAAGCCCTCAATGGAATATAGGGTATTGCTGCCTTCACTCATGGTGGGCTCCGTCGATCCAAAAGTACTGGTGAAATGTCTTCAGAAGATAGGGAAGAAGGTGGATCTTCAGGGCGGCAAGAGTCACTACATCCCCGACAATGACCATCTAAACAACCTCTAGTCATTCAACAACAACTTCAAAGTTAGTAACAAGAGCAAGAACGGTCCAAAGGGCCAATTGCTGTCGTCAGATGTGGATGGAGATGAGGCAGCATCACCGCCGGAAGTTAACTCTCACATCTTTAGTGATGAGAATGCCAACTCTTGCCGAGTTATGTGAAAAATTATGTGTTAAATCATTTTTAAGGTTCTTATAATCCGTGTTAGTTTAGTTCTTTGTTTTTAATATAGCATAATTTACGTTAGATTTAGATTTATGTTATATTAGATTAGAATTAGGTTTATTTAGGTTTACCCACACACACACACACACACACACACACACACACAAGAAGAAGAGAGTTTTAACGTCATAGGAAACTATCCCAAAAGACGTTAAAGATTAGGTTAGATGTAGACTTACGTTAAATTAGATTTAGGTTTATTTTTAGTTAGATTTACGTTTATTTATGTTAGATCGAGTCCACGCAAGAATTACTTACGGTTTAGGGTTTAGAGTTAGACGAACAGTGAAAAGATCTACTGTGAAAAGATGTTAAGATGCTGTGAAGTGCTACAGCTAGATAAGAGGCAAAGGGGTTTTGTCCACTACATGCAGTATCATGTAGACGTGGGTCTGTAGATTTCTTGTGCCCACAAATATAGGTATTGACCAATAAAGACGAGATTATAACCCGGTGGTTCTGATCTCCGTGCACCTCTAGACCGAGGTGTGCGGGGATTGGACATGACTAGAGAATGTGAGGTAGAGAGAGAGAGAGAGAGAGAGAGAGAGAGAGAGAGAGAGAGAGAGAGAGAGAGAGAGAGAGAGAGAGAGATAAGACGAATAATGCCAATAGAATATAAAATTTGTTGTCCAGGTTATAAGATTTTTATCCTCATTATGAGTAGTGACGAGGATGTGGGACCGTCCAACCGAAACACCTATCTCTCAACGAGGGTCTTATGTCCTTGTAATCAATGCAAGCATGTTGTGCGACGGACAAGACGTGTTTCTTTGCAGCACGTTCGCGAATTTGGCGAGTTCGATCCATCTATTATAGATCGAGTTGTTTCCAATTATAACTCGTCAGACTCTGACGCTGGCCAACAAGCAGCAATATTGCAACCCAATAGACGTGTTCGTAGGCGCTTTGGTCAAGCAGCATATGTGAGGCCACAAGATGTAGCCTCTGACAGCTCGGGGGATCATCATGCAGAGCACATTCCCAACGAGGCAATGTTTGAGCCCGAGATTGATGAAATGATCGAGACGATCATGGATTCAGAAAGGCTTATCTATGATGATATGATAAGTGAAGCCGATACGCCATTGTATAATGGAGCACGTATGTCTAGATTGAAAGCACTCCTGGTTCTTCTCAACATGCACGCAAAGTTTGGATGGAGTGACACTAGCGTCACAGTGCTTTTCAGGTGATCTATTACAATTAGTTTACTTTAATAAAACTCTAAATGTATAATGATCTGATAGATTTTTACACGACTGTATCGTATTTTTATGTTGTGTAGATTGCTTAAAGAGCACATACTACCAGCTGACAATGTGATGCCAGATTCCCGAGATGAAGCAAGAAAGATTTTGCGAAACTTGGGGATGGATTACAATTCTATCCATGCTTGTCCTAATGACTGCATTCTTCTCAGAGGGGAATACATAGACATGGAGAAGTGTCCGAAATGTGATTCCGAAAGATATCGAGTAGATCTCCACGGGACAAAAATTCCACAAAAGTTTTTGTGACATTTTCCTCTGCTTCCTCGCATCAAGCATTTCTTCGAATGTAAGTCCATGGCCGCCCTAGCATCATGGCATGAGGAGAATAAATCTTCAGATGGTGTGCTACGAATTCCTGCAGATTGCGTAGCCTGGAAACATATAGATGGAACATGGTCGGATTTTGCCAGGGAAGCTCGAAATTTGCGCTTACGCCTGGCTATGGATGGAGTAAATCCATTTGGTCAAAGATCAACATCTTACAGTGTATGGCCCGTTGTCATCGTCAACTACAACATTCCCCCGTGGTTGACTACGAAGAAGGGGCACCTATGGCTAAGCTTGATTGTGCCAGGGCGATATAAAGTGGAGAATATGGATGTGTATCTTCGTCCACTATTGGAAGAGCTACAACAATTGTGGATTGGCATAGAGGTGGTGGATATGAGCCGACACACAGGACGACGGAATGCTTTGATCAGAGGCATTCTAATGTGTATCATGCATGACTATCCCGGGCTAACAGAATACTCAAGTGATCTATTGACACTCCTCACTCAGACACTGTAAATCTTGTTTTTTCCCATAGTTGATGTATTATTATGTGTATACATGCAGGGCTTCAAACAAGCGGATTCAGAGCATGTGTCACATGTGGACCTAGACTGAATGCACGTAGGGCGCCCTCACTGAAGAAGCAAATCTACGAAGGTCATCAAGAGTATCTTCCAGAGAATCATGTGTTACGCGACGGCTTTTTGGGAAGAGAGCCACCAAGGATGTCTGCACAAGCATGGTTAGAGCAGAAGGAGATGTGCGATGACGGATTGCCTCTAGGGATGAAGAGACTATCTCTATGGTACGAGTTACCATTCTGGCCCCGACTCATGATCAATCACTTGCTCGATCCAATGCACATATTCAAGAATGTGGGTAATCTACTATGGGACCATCTGACCGGCAAGAAAGATACTTTGGGAGCCAGAGTTGACCTTAGAAATGTGGATCGTATGGAGCAATATTGGCCGCAAACAGCGTCCGATGGATCGATAAAACTCCCTAAAGCACTATGGATTTTCATAGGAGCCCAAGAACGCAAAGTAAAAGAGACCATTTGATCTTTGCGGACCCCCACTGGCGTAATGCACTCGCTCCGAACGTGTTTTACTAAAGAAGGAAAGCTTACCGGTTTGAAGTCACACGATTGGCATAAAATGTGTCAGGTACGTTCATAGTGGACTTTAATATCATTGCATAAAATCTGGACTTTAATATCATTGCTGCACATACTTTACAGTTTATTTTACCGGTTGCCATTGAGGGATGTTTGTCTCTCGACATCCGTAACACAATCTACAAACTTGCAAAGCTGGTGCAATGGATCTCACAAAAGGAGATCAACGTAGACTCCATACCATTCGCCAAACTAAATGCTGCGGAGCTTGTGTGCATGTTTGAGAAAAATTTTCCTACTACCATGCTAACCATTCAGGTGCATCTTCTTGTTCACATAGTTGATGAGGTGGAAATAGCTGGCACAGTTCATTCCAGATGGATGTTCTTCTTAGAACGTTTCATGAAAACGCTTAAGGGATATGTGCGTCAAAAGGCACGTCCGGAGGGTAGCATGGCAGAAGGTTGGTTGGTATCAGAGTCCCTAGTGTACATTGGAGAGTGGCTAGACGGATTTGATAAAGCCTGGGACACGCTATGGCAAACCATAGATGATGAGCGCATATCTGGGATTGTCATGTGCAATCTCGGTGTTGAGAAGAAGATGACGGAAGATCTAGAGACTAAAATCAACCGATTTTGCATGCTTCACAATCCAGTGATGCAAAAGTGGATTTCACAATATGAGGATGCAAAGCAAGAGGGACAGAGGGCACGAATCGAGTGGAGACGGGGAAAACGACCACCGATGCACTATCCGACGGGTCTGGAGAGCCTACCAACATTCATGAGCTTAAGATGGTTGCACAACCAATTGAAAAGCGCACAACAATGCGGTGACGAAGTGACTGAGGAAGAGTGGGAGTACTCTCGGGGTTGCGCGACCAAGGTAAGTTTGCAATGTACGACTAGCTAGTGACTTTATTTCTAAACGTTTGAACGGCCACTCATAATCTTTGTTCGTTGTAGTATAAGTCATACAGAGCAGCATGGTGTAAAGGTCGACATTTTAGGGTGGAACGGATCGACAAAAAGCGTTTTACTCAAGATTGTGGAATCATAGTAAAATTTGAACAGTCTAGTCGACGACGTTCCTCTGATGCAGATCCTGTGGTGGCGGAACTCACTTACTTCGGCACGCTACAAGAGATTTTGAGGATCGATTACAGAGGATTTTTTGTCGACTTGTTCGACGTGCAATGGTTCAAGATAATCATGGAGGGTCGCAACGCTACTGTGCGTAGAGGAGAGTCTGGTTTTCTTGAGGTGGATTCTACTAAGAAATAGACTGACCTAAGAGACACTTTCGTACTACCCGAGCATTGTGAACAAGTAGGTATGTAAATAGTTAACATCCCCCTTTTACAAGTTATGTGCTTGAAAGCTCTCATGTAAGTTATGTGGCTCTCGCAGGTAATATTTCATCCTACAAAGTCTACATCAAACTGGTGGTACGTCATAGAGGTAGCCCCTCGTAGTGCAAGGATGTATGAAGGCTACCATGTGCCAATCACAACGGCATCAATGGAGGAGATCAGAGAAGATGCTCAATCAGAAGCCACTGCGGTGGTGCCAGACGAGCATCAAGATGCTACTACTCTATATGGGGTGCATGCAGAGGAGCTACAAAATGAAACAGAGGATATGTGTTTAAATGGAGAGCTCTATATAGATATAGGAAGTTATGCTGAGTTATGCGAGGATGAGAGAGAGATCTCTTAAAGCCACAAATATTGTATTTGAACAATTTTGCTCCGTGTTGTAAAAGCTCTGGCTCTCTAAGTACCTTCCATGGTGTATAACGCTCTTTTCTACTCGCGCTCACATCTTTTGATTGAAAATTCTAAGTTTTCGACTTGCCTCTTCTATCACTCAATTCATTGCGTCATTACGTCATTGTATTTAATGGTCTTTGCGTCATTGTCTACTCTATTCATTCAATATTAAGTTTAAATATTCGTGTGTTTAATGCAGGTATGGATGATGAGGAGTTTCTTTCTTCTTTGTCACCGTAGCAGAGACAGTGGTACGTGGAGCGTCATCGCTCTGGCGCACCATCGCGCGTTCCTACTCCATCCGCATCTCCCTCTCTTTCGGAGCATTCAGCGCGCTCCGAAGCTTCGGTGTCGACGAGACGATCTTCACACTCGTCTAGACACCGGCGCTCTAGTGGTGGCGGTGGCGTTTGTTGTGGGGATTCCGCCGCCGATGCCTCCACACCGCCTCGTGTTCGACGAGGCTCTTTACCCTCCCCTTCTTTGCCCGCCCCCACACTAGCCACAGCATCGCCATCTATGCCAGGTTTTGCGCGGCTGACTGTTCCTAGCAGCTACACCCCTCTACCTACTCCGCCAGGAGCCACCCCACTCGACACTCCTCGCTTCGAGGCCCAGACGCCGCTGGAGACACCTGACGTCCGTACCCCCATCGACACGCCGCTAGAGACCCCTGCCGGGACACCCAGGTTCACGCGTCACCGGCCAGAGGGCTTGCCTTACTCCATCGACTTCAGCGGCGGCATCATCATGGATGATGACAGCAAGAAGGTGATCTCGCGCATGCGTGGTCTTTGCTCTCAGCTGTTTAGACACTACATACTAAACAAATGGAGTGAAGTACCAAGCGATTTAAAAGCCAGAGTCATCAGCATACTTCATGATGAGTTTCCCGTTCAACCACGGGATCAGCGCTTCAATGAAGACCTGATGAAGTTTCGAATGCGCAAATACTGCAAACACAAGCGTTCCGAAGTGCAAAAAGCAATCAAGCATGGGTGGAACAGGCCAGATTGGCTGGCCAAAGAAGATTGGAAGAATGCAAAGAAAGCAGCGCGCGAGAATCGCGACAAGTGGAAGCAACAAAAGGATGCAGCCACAGCGCGAGTAGAGGCAGGGAGCTCGCACCACTTCGGGAGCGGTGGATGGGCATCATTTGAGGCCGATTTTGTAAGTGTTTTCGCATTGCTCTTTATGTTCGATAGTTTAGGGTTTATGAGTTTCTTAATTTTAACATAATGAAATCTTTGTATGTTTTGACAGTGGTCGATGAGAGGACGTGATCCCACACCGTACGAGCGAGAGTACGCATGCAGGAAGGGCTTAAACACCCTGATGGACATTCTCAGTTCTCGCGGCGGCATGGTTAGTATTAGGGTTTACTCTTTTCTATTTTTTGTATTGTTTTATAAATGTCGTTATATGTTTATACTTACTGAAAGCTATCTTATTGTCTTTTTTTGCAGAATCCGACAGATACGCCGCTTGGACCCGATGAGACGTCTGACTAGACGACGTCAGTTTAGTCGTAGCTAGATAGCATTAGTTTAGGGTTTCTCATAGCTTATGTATCATGAGACGGATTTTATACGTCTTTTTGAACCATGTATATTATTACATTTGTCACCGCAGTTCATTTTGCCAATCAATTCTTTATGCCTATGATGTTTTACAATTGTCATTATTACATTTGCCAATCAATTCATTTTGCCTATGATGTGTACAATTGTCAATTTTATGCTTGTCAATTTTGCAAACAATGCGTCTTGTGGGTGACTATTTTGGGTCTATTATCTACCCTTGCACTTTTTTTAAAAAGTGAATCAAGTACAATATGGTTGATGGGTGGCAGGGCATTCAATGCCCTGTCACCAAAAAAAATTCTCTTGGGCGTCGTTATAACCGTCGCTATTTATGGCTCTGTAGCGTTTCTATGAGCGTCACTATAGACTTCTGTGTAAACGTCGCTATAACCGTCGCTATGACCGTTGCTATGAGCGTCTCTATATAGTGACGCATATAGCGACGGTTTTAGCGACGCCGCGGGTTATAAAAACCCAGTGTATTTCCGTCGCTAACAGCGTCACAAGAGCACACAACCTCTTGTAGTGACATTTAATAAAAGAAACCAATGAAAATTAAGTCTCCTAGAAGACTATTGGGCAGTCTCCCAAGGGGTCCAATGAGCATTCAGGAGCCCAATGGCTTGCCTGATTTCTATTGGCCAGGAGGAAAAGGGGTCCAATGAGAGTTTAGATTAATTATTTAATTACCTAAAGCTCTCACAAAAGGGGAAAGGGGGACACATGTGAAAAGGCTATCACTTATGCTGCTTAAATGTGATTGGCTTGACCTGGGGAGAGCCAATGAGGCTTCAGCAAGAGCAAATAGCAAGAGGGCTCGCCCAAGAGAGAGAGGGGGCTGATTTTTGCAAGGCATTATCACACACACACTCACACAATCTCATGTGTGAAGAAAGAGAAGACTATCTCTTCCCAAGCTTTAATGGAGAACTCATCACCTACTCCAAGCTTGTGAGATAGAAGCCTACATCAACACTCTCTTGGCATGTGGATGCAAATCCAACCAAGAACCAAGCTTCAATGCATGCTCATCTCCTCTACCAAGCTAATTACTAAGCTAATCTATGCTAATATGAGTGATTATGTGAGGACATGTACATCTTTCTCGTAAGATACTTCTTCTTCCTCTCAATCTACTTTCATACCCTGCTAGCTCTCACCATCTTCGAAGGTGTGTGAGGTCTTGGGTCTGAGAACGGGGATAATTCAAGTTGTGTTTGTTAAGTGTTTTGCTTAGTGCATGAAGCTTCCATCTTCATTGCACTAGCTAGTCTTGAAGGAACACAAAGAATTGTATTGTACAATGTCTTTCTTGATGGGAGAAACCATAATACAAATCCTTTTGGAGGGGGGACCGGCTCCATGAAAATCCGGTCCTCAACTGTTGTCAATAGCTTAATTTCTCTCTCTTTTGAAAGTATTGTCGATGCTATCTAACTAGGTGTTATGCTTTTTGTTGCTCTCTCCACCCAAGCACTCTTGTAATTCTCATTAGGAATCTATTCTAATGAAATGCCCACTATGTTCATGCTAATTTCCGCTACACATAAGTTATTAGGCCATTAAATGTTACATTGGTATTAGAGCTCAAGTTTTCTCTTTTCTTGCTCAAGAAGGGAGGTCCTCAAGCTAGCTACAAATGGTTGGTATTATTAATTGCCTGTGAGTAAGTAGAATAGGGATTTTTCAGCCTTGCAGTGCTCCTGCCTTTGTGCAGTTAACGGGGCATCACCATCGAGAGCTATGGTCTTAATAGTGGAGTCCTACAGGGCTTGCCTATGGCTTAACCACTATTGAGCTATTAGAAGCTTGACAGGAGCCAGTGCTGTTTTGGTGTTGAAAGACCCTCTCTTCTATTCCTTGCAATTAATGGTATTCAAGCCGCGGGTACAGTAGCTTGAGTGCTTTTTCTAAAGGGGTAAAGAGGAGTAGCAACTAGGTCTAGAAGTGCCAAAGTACACCTAAAAAGTTTACACCTAAAAGTTGTAAGAATGGCTGACAATAGTAAAGAGAGTGAAATTAATGTTCATAACTTTGATTTTGCTCATGAGCAAGCTACTAATGATGCTTCAATGCTTGTTAACTATCTTGTTTCTAGGCTTCAACAAGCCATGGGCAATCCGTCTCTCCAAAGTGAAGTACAACGGCAGCTCCATGCTCACGGGATTCTTCAAGCTAATCACCATGACGAGAGAACACCTAGGAAGCCTCCTTGTGAGACTACCAAAAGAGGTCTCTCTCCGATTCGGGAAGAAGAAGAGAATCCTTATGAAGGGCTCAAGAATTTACTTCTTGATGATGTATCTCCTTCCCAAAGGAGAACTCAAGAGCCTCCACCAAAGGAACGAGAAAGAAGCGAGTCTCCCGCCACCTCGGCGGAGCTGGCTCCAAGAAGACGGTGGGCTAAACGCTCTCCATCACCACCAAAGCATAGAAGACCATCGTATTCTTCTCCTCACCACAATTCAAACAGGGATGATAAAAAGCAAGAGGAGAAAAAGGCGAGAAAGAGGACACCCTCTTCTCCATCTTCTTCATCCTCTTCCTCTTATGAAAGCTATGGTGAAGACGACAAAGATCAGGACAAGAAAAAGGCGAGAAAGAGGTCACCCTCTTCTCCACCTTCTTCAAATTCTTCACCTTCTAAAGAAAGTGATGGTGCAACCTTTGAACCATCAAAAAGAAGAGGCCATAGGAAATCCTATGCCGCATGAAAGAGGTCGTCCAAGCTGAATAAATTCAAAGAGGGAGGGAAGAGCATCTCTTTCCTTACCTATGATGGTACCTTTGGTGCCACGGACAAAGTCTTGGCCTTTATCTAGCAATTCGATGCGACGTTTGGAGATGAGGGCTTCACGGAGTCCTCTAAGCTACGCCATGTAGCTATGCACTTTCAAAAGTCCGCCAGACAATGGTGGTCTAGCCTACGAGCCAACGGTGAAGCTCCACGAACATGGAAGGCTTTAAGAGCCTCCATTATGAAGAAGTTTTTGGCCACCGATGCCAAAGACAAAGTACTCACCGAATGGCGAAGCTTAAAGCTCTCTCCCAATGAATCCATCCACAAATATGTAGACAAGTTTTGGGACTTACAACTCAAAGCCACTGTCTTCAAAAAGTTGGATTTTGGAGAGCAAAAGCAACAATTTTGTGCGGGCTTAACCGAAGAAATGGCGGAGTATGTCAACTCCCAAAGGACACGTACCATATCGGCAGTAATACACCATACTATGGTGGCCTCTCGAATCAATTTCCAAACGGGTGTTAAAAGAAATAATAAGCCCCCGGAAAACAAGGGTTCCAATGAGCCTAAGGGGAAGGAAAATGTCCAAAAGTCTCCTAAGGGAAACTCCAACAAAGCTAAAGAGAAGGGAGTTTACAAAGGTAAGAGTAAACTCTCTCCTGAAGAGCTTGAGCGTTATCGTAAGGATAACCGGTGTTTCAAGTGCGACGAACAAGGGCATGCGTACCGCACCTGTCCCCAAAAGAACAACCGCCAAGATCCTCCTAAAGCTTCCTTGGTTGAAATCCAAGAGGAGGAGACTCACCAAACTCACCACAAAGGATCTCCTCTATGCCATGCTTGGGGAAAGGTAAGAGAACATGATGCTTTTATTCTCTTTGACCCTGGTTCTACTCACAATTTTATATCTATGGAGTTAGCCACCAAGCTAGGCATACAATCCTACGAGATGGGAGATGTCCTACCCGCAGACAGTGCCTTCAAGGGGCAAGAAGCTTCAGTCACTCCCTTAATTGGGAAATTGAGGCTTCATGTCCAAGGCTATGTGGACAAAGAGGACTTCTTTATCTCTCCTCTCAAGCATGAGGATGTAATCCTAGGGGCACCATGGTTTGACCACCTGGCTGCCGACGTTAAATTTCCTGAAAGGAGAATCTCCTTTAAGTTCAGGGCAAAAGACATGTATATAGATGCTAAGGAAATGGGTAACATCATCCCCATTGTACATACACCAGCTTTCAACAAGTCAATAAAGAGCTCTATTTCCGTGTACATGATTTTTGTTAAAGATTCTCAAAATGAACCTAATGCTTTAACAAAAGAAAATAAAAGAAACCAAAAGGAATTAGAGTTATCCAATTTTCTCAAGGGGTTTCAAGATGTTTTTATTGACGACATCCCTTGTGAGCTACCTCCTAAACGAGGTAATGATGACCATGCAATTGAACTTCTTCCAGGAAGTTCACCGCCTAACAAACCTCCTTATAGAGTTTCTCAAGCTCAACAAGAGGAGATTAGGCGGCAAGTGCATGAGTTAGTTGAGAAGGGCATGGTTAGGCCTAGCTCATCTCCATTTTGCTCACCTGTGCTATTAGTGCAAAAGAAAGACGGCACATATCGTATGTGTGTCGACTATAGGGCACTAAATAGGATCACTATCAAGAATAGGTTTCCCGTTCCACGGGTAGAAGACCTATTTGATAAGCTACAAGGATCGACCTACTTCAGTAGGATTGACCTAAAAAGTGGCTATCATCAAATAAGGATAGTTGATCAAGACATTGTAAAGACCGCATTTTGCACCACATTTGGTCTTTACGATTACATTGTCATGCCTTTTGGCTTGACCAATGCACCAGCCACATTCAACCGCTTGATGGAGAATCTGTTCAGGCCTCATCGAACCTTCACTAGAGTGTTCTTTGATGAGATTATCATCTACTCTAATTCATTGGAGGAACACAAGAAACATCTCCAGGTAATATTTCAAGTTTTAAGAGAGAATAAACTTTATGTTAATCGAAAGAAAAGTGAATTTTTCTTGCAAGAGATTCAGTATTTAGGTCACATTATCTCTCAAGATGGCATCCAAATGGATCCATCCAAGTTAGAGGTAATAAAAGGATGGCCTAAACCAAGGAATCTTCATGAACTAAGAAGCTTTATAGGTGTGTGTGCATACTATAGACGCTTCATAGAAAAGTTCTCACAAATTGCGGGACCATTACATGACCTAACAAAGAAAATCGTTAGGTATACATGGTCTGCTAAGGAGAACAATGCTTTCAAAAAGCTTAAAGAAAAGCTTATCTCTCAACCTATGCTTACACTACCGGATCTCTCAAAACCATTTGAGGTCCAATGTGATGCTTGTGGTGATTGCCTTGGAGCTGTTTTTCTCCAAGAAGGGCATGCCATAGGCTATGAGAGTCGAAGGCTCGACCCTGTTGAGCAAGCTCTAGGCATATATGAAAAGGAACTCCTTGCAGTTCTACATGCCTTAGACTCATGGAAGCACTATTTATTGGGGACTCCTTTCATTCTGCGAAGGGATCACCAAAGTCTTAAGTACTTCATGACGAAGACCAAGCTCTCCGACAAACAAATGAGGTGGGCAAATTTCCTTTCGCAATTTCATTTTCATATTGCTCACATTGCTGGCAAGCATAATCAAGTAGCTGATGCACTCTCAAGACGACCGAGAGTGAATGCGGTTTCCATAGCAACTCACAATGATCTATCTTCAATGATAGATGAGTATGCTATTGATCCCGATTTTAGAGATGTGATTTCATCCCTTGCATTGGGGAAGAAAGAAGAACCATTTACTTTACAAGATGGTTATCTTCTCTATGGCAATAGACTATGTGTTACTAACTCACTACGTGAGAAAGTAATGTATGAATCTCATGCTCCACCTTATGCGGGGCATAGAGGGATTCAGTCTACCTTAAAGGGAATTGAAACATATTTCTATTGGCCTACCATGAAAGTGAACATACAAGAATATGTTTCCAAATGTGTGGTATGCCAAAAGACAAAATTTGATAGAGGGAAGCAACTTGGATTGCTTCAACCCTTGCCAATCCCTAATTCACCATGGGAGAGAATATCCATGGATTTTATCTTTGGATTCCCTAAGTCTATCCATGGGAATACGGGAATATGGACGATAGTAGACAGGTTCATTAAACAAGCTCATTTTATACCTTTCAAAAAAACTATCAAAGCCTATCAAATGGCAACCCTCTTCATTTCACAAATCTTCAAGTACCATGGCTTGCCAATGTCCATAGTGTCGGATAGAGATCCTAGAATGACCAGTAATTTCTGGAAGGGTCTCTTTGAGAATTTAGGGACAAGGCTAAACTTCTCTTCGGCCTATCATCCACAAATGGATGGCCAAAGTGAAATAGCTAACCTAACCATTCTCGATCTACTAAAAGCCTATGTAACGGAAGTAGATCAAAGATCCCAATGGGAGAAGTACTTACCCTTAGTGGAGTATGCTTACAATAACACTGTACATACTTCCACGGGAAAAGCACCTTTCGAGGTAATTGAGGGAAGATCAAAAAGTCCCTTGCTACTTAAGGTACATGGGAAGATCTTCGTTGCAGATGAGTATAGCCGAGACCTACAAGAATCTTTTCAAAAGATTAAGGATGCTATCTCTATCTCACATCAAAGGCAAAAGGCTGCTGCTGACAAGCACAGAAGAGCCCAAGCCTTTAAAGAAAACGATTGGGTCTTGTTAAAGTTTCCCAAGGCTCGATTAAGGCACATGGCCGGCAAGAATCCTACGGGCCACCAAAAGTACTATGCTAAACTAGCAAAAAGGTACTATGGTCCCTTTCAGATTCTTAGGCCAATCAATGAGATGGCCTATCAACTCAAGTTTCCCAATCATTGGCTCATACACAATGCTTTCCATGTGAGCCTATTAAAGCCTTACAAAGGAGAGCCACCTCAAGAACCAACTATTGAAGACCCACCGGAGATCGAGGACCAAGAGGAGGTGTTGCAGCCTGAGTTCATTCTCCGACATGAAGACAAGGTACTAAGAGGCGGTAAGACTATCCGTCGATATCTTATTAAGTTTAAGAATTATCCTTTTGAAGATGCTAGATGGATGCAAGGCATACAATTAAAGGATAACCTAAACCTTGTCAATGCTTACAATGCTTCCCAAGAGCCTAAGAAAATGTACAAAATGTTAAAAATGAACAAAGTTTTTGTCTTATAAGACTCTCTTTTTCTTTATTTGTGCACGAAGATGAAGTAGTATGCATGCTTAGATCAAGTTTGCGGAGACGACGTCTCCCAAACACCAAGTAGAGCTTGTCACTCTACTATGGAAGACTGATAGGACTAATGTGCAGACATGCTTGCGGCAGCCTCAGGCTCTCAAGAGCCAAATGGACTAGTCATCCATTGTGGAATGATGTCGTAGGGTAACATAGGGATCCTCTACCCGCTAAGAAAAGGACTCATGAATATGCTTTATCTTCTCTACACCATAGTCGAGGACGACTATGATTTCAAGAGAGAGGTAATGTCATAATAATCAATATCTAATTCTCCTAAATGATTTTCTCATATTAAACTGATCATTTAATGTGGGAAAGTGCCAGGGGAGAAAAAGTTAGAATATTGGTAAGGCTAGCAGACCAGCCACAGTAGGGATCCAAAGGAGGGAAAATAGGGATCCAAAGGGGGGGCCATTTGCAGAAGATCCATGTGCAACAATGGGCTAAAAAGACCCTAAGGTTCAGCCCATTAAGACTTCCAAAATTCAAAGGTTGTGTCCAAAGGTCAACCCTAGGGAAAATTGGATGCTTTGTGTGTGCCCTAAAAGTCTTTGCACATCCCTACATGGGAGGGGGCGAGCCCTAAAGGTAGGGGATGAGAGAGAAATCCACACACACACACACAGGCTCCCTTTACACAAAGGGAATGAGAGACACATGTCAGCTCCCTAGGCCAGATTCCCACAAGGTGTGCCCAATTTCTATTGCATGACCCTTGAAGTGGACCAATGAGAATTAAGGTAGAGTAAATCTAGTTTAATTAATTTAAAAACATTTAATAAAAGAAACCAATGAAAATTAAGTCTCCTAGAAGACTATTGGGCAGTCTCCCAAGGGGTCCAATGAGCATTCAGGAGCCCAATGGCTTGCCTGATTCCTATTGGCCAGGAGGCAAAGGGGTCCAATGAGAGTTTAGATTAATTATTTAATTACCTAAAGCTCTCACAAAAGCAGAAAGGGGGACACATGTCAAAAGGCTATCACTTATGCTGCTTAAATGTGATTGGCTTGACCTGGGGAGAGCCAATGAGGCTTCAGCAAGAGAAAATAGCAAGAGGGCTCGCCCAAGAGAGAGAGGGGGCTAATTTTTGCAAGGCATTATCACACACACTCTCACACAATCTCATGTGTGAAGAAAGAGAAGACTATCTCTTCCCAAGCTTTAATGGAGAACTCATCACCTACTCCAAGCTTGTGAGATAGAAGCCTACATCAACACTCTCTTGTCATGTGGATGCAAATCCAACCAAGAGCCAAGCTTCAATGCATGCTCATCTCCCTTACCAACCTAATTACTAAGCTAAGCTATGCTAATATGAGTGATTATGTGAGGAGATGTACTTCTTTCTCGTAAGATACTCCTTCTTCCTCTCAATCTACTCTCATACCCTGCTAGCTCTCACCATCTTCGAAGGTGTGTGAGGTCTTGGGTCTGAGAACGGGGATAATTCAAGCTGTGTTTGTTAAGTGTTTTGCTTAGTGCATGAAGCTTCCATCTTCATTGCACTAGCTAGTCTTGAAGGAACACAAAGGATTGTATTGCACAATGTCTCTCTTGATGGGAGAAACCATAATACAAAGCCTTTTGGAGGGGGGACCGGCTCCATGAAAATCCGGTCCTCAACTGTTGTCAATAGCTTAATTTCTCTCTCTTTTGAAAGTATTGTCGATGCTATCTAACTAGGTGTTATGCTTTTTGTTGCTCTCTCCACCCAAGCACTCTTGTAATTCTCATTAGGAATCTATTCTAATGAAATGCCCACTATGTTCATGCTAATTTCCGCTACACATAAGTTATTAGGCCATTAAATGTTTTACCTATAGTAGGCCAGAACATTGAGCCGCACCAACCTATCTGCGGATGAGGTGCAAATAGTGCATGAAGGGGGGTATCAAGTGGAGTTCAGTAAAGAAGGAATCTCTAATGTAACGCCCATTGTTCCTAAACAAAATATGACCAACTCTCCTTTCAAGTTAAAAGATACATCCACTCCTCAAGGCAATGCATGAGCCACAATGCAAAATGGTGTGCATGCACGATATTGGACTTTCATTTCCGAGGACGCTGCTCACAAGATAAGTTTATCATTAGTGTTGAATGCCAAGGTCATAGAAGAGATATGTGTGGGAGATGGTGTTAATGAGGTCTTCAAAGTAGAGACCAAAAGTGAAGATGGTCATGTCGGGTTGTACAATTGCAACCAGCCATCGTGCACATGTCCAGACTTCATGGAATGGGTGTCAAAGAAAAAACAATACCTTGCATGTAAACATTTGTATTTTATTTATCTGCGTGTGCTAGGGTTAAGCCAAAATGAGAACATGTTTATCCATCAGCCAATTCTGGTAGATGTTGATATCTTTAGGGCACTGAGCCGAGGATCTATCCAGGCATGGATTCATAGCATTTGTCGTTTCTCACTTTTTGTATATCAATTCACAAAATGGACAACTCAACATGGTTCTAATTTTATCTTATGATGGCCACATTTCGGTACATTGTTTGCAATTAATTTCAAATTTGGAAAGTGGTTGTTTATGTGTCACATCGTTAATAAAGTAATAATATAATATTCCCAAAATTGCTATAAATTGGCATTGCTTGAATTATGTTTTGTGAAAGCATCCACTAGCTACCGTAGCGCACTTCTCTTACTTTTCACGATGCCCAAAGATCTCGAGAAAAAAATCAAGTCTGCATGGAATTCCATGGTAGCCATTCCCAACGGAGAGGGCGTTGTATGGAGCCGACTGGTTTAGGGAGGCTCTGAAAGCAAAATTCAATGTGTATCGCCTCTATCATTGCCGCACAGAACTCAATATGCAAACCTTGCTCAACTTGAACGAGAGGGAACAATTCGCTTTCTCTTGCTAGAAGAAGATTGGGCTGATCTCACAGAGGAGGATGAGGAGCAAATGATGCAATAACTAGGGAATGTGGTGAATCTTCTTTTGCCACCCGAGGTTAGCACCGCTACTCCTAAAATCGGGCCTTCCAGAAGATGAACGCTTCTTGCCTATGTAATGCAAGTGCAATAAAATGTAACTTTCTATGATTAATGGATGTTCTTGTTTACAGTACCCTTGTCACTATTGTTTCAAGTGCCCTTGTCTCCTTTGTTTATGTTGCATATCTTTGTCTATGTCTCAGCATCCCTAATACCTCATTTCCTATCTCTACTCTCTCTCTCTCTCTCTCTCTCTCTCTCTCTCTCACACACACACACACACACACACACACACACAAACACACACACACACAGAAGAAAAAGAAGAAGGAGTGGAGACTAGCAAAATTGCACGAGAGAGATAGAGAAGGAGGAAGAGAGAATATTTTTAGGAATCTGCTCGCGTGATTCCTATAAAGCGCTCACCAAAAATTGCTCGCCTGGAAATATCCCCCGTTTACATAAATGCAACATATGCACCGTTCCCCCCAGAAATGTTTTTGCACAAAACATTCTTGTGATTAAGGACTTGATTGAGAAGCTTGTCCATGTAAGGCTGCATCTAAGCTTATCTTTATAATAAGGCACCATGCTTTGTGAAGGAGAAGTACAAAGGAAAAGAACCCCTTTCATATACATGCTTGTGAATGTACAACATCTTTGACAATGCTCCACTAGAAATTGGTAAAACAGAGAATATTGGCTTGCACTAGAGCTCTATAGGATCCAACATTTTATGGTTGAATTTTGTGCAGCAGGAAGAGAATTCTCTCTCCCTAACCTTGGAGCTCTCTCTCACGCACGAGGGCTTGGTGGTTGAATTCTGCGTAGCAATGATAGATCTCTCTCTCTCACACACTATCACCCAAGTGTGGTAGATTGGTTATGCCATTTTCCTCTTGAATAACAGGTCTTGAGTTTAACTCTTTGTTGGCTAGATCTTTAAGGTCTCTTGGGATAGTTTCCTACGACGTTAAAACTCTCTTCTTCTTCTTCTTCTTCTTCTTCTCTTGAATAACATGTCTTGAGTTCAACTCCTTGTCGGCTAGATCTTTAAGGTCTCTTGGGATAGTTTCCTAGGATGTTAAAACTCTCCTTCTTCTTCTTCTTCTTCTCTCTCTCTCTCTCTCTCTCTCTCTCTCTCTCTCTCTCTCTCTCTCTCTCTCTCTCTCTCTCTCTCTCTCTCTCTCTCTCTCTCTCTCTCTAGTTGTCTACCTTGTGAGAAGAAGAAGAAGAAGAGAGTTTTAACATCCTAGAAAACTATTCCAAGAGACCTTAAAGATCTATCTGATGAGGAGTATATGCTTTGCTACAGGGAATCTTGGCTAGATTCTTTTCTATGGAAAGGGAAAACAAAAAGTGGAGGGGTGGGTAAAAGTAGAGGTGTTGTTCTATGCATGCATGTACCTGCCATGCATGCGCTCTCTCTCTCTCTCTCTCTCTCTCTCTCTACTTGGAGCCTACTTCTTTAGGGTGAAAGCACGGTCTTGGTTCAACCCGCCAAGCTTCTCACAAGGCCGTTTCTCTCTTTCTCACTCGTTCAGTTTCATTTATGCATGGCACTTGGGCTCTCCCTAGTGAAAGATATGCTCGATTAGCACTAGAACCTTCACAACAATTGGCATTGCAGGGAGATAGATCATGGTGGTATGCAGAGATGGCATCTTGGTTTCAATTACATGGCTTCAATATGGATTGGCTACCTCCGTTTCAGTACTCTTTGGATGCACCCTCCATCTCCCTCACTAGGGCAGAGATTACAAGGCTCATCAGAGAGGACTTGATTCAGTTGGATACACAGGGGACATGGATACAACCTACACATGAGTTTGGTAGGAAGATGGATTTCTATAGAGAGCATATTTTCCAGCTTATAGAGGATGGTTTTGTAATCAAACCAGGATACATGGATACACATCTATCCCATGGGATACGATGTGGTATTGGTGAGATACGCACATCCTCACATCAACTAGAGATCGAGATAGGCAGATTAGAGGAGTACCCACTGAGTCTAGGATTTGTTAGGTGTGCAAGATAGAGCCCAAGACAATGCTACATTACACATTTCACTGTCCAGTATACTATGAGATACGAGGCCGCTTTCAATGTCTGTTTAGAGTGGGTTTGGGACCACTTTCTAGAATCATGAGCATGAGATACCAAGATCAAAGATGCCTTGGAGATTCGCAGACACAAAAAGGACCTCTTGAAGTGGGGCACAATGAGAGAGATCCATTGAGAGCGGCAAATTACAAAATTCTTTCAATCACAGATTGAGGATCAGCCATGCATAGGTTGAGGTCAACATCCAACAATGGACTTCTATGGCACCAAGGGAAGGGATCTAATAAATCAATGGGTTAGATCTTGCAAAAGTCCTTTCTAGTGGGAATATCTCTGCTATGGCACCAGGGGAGGGGATCTAATAAATTAATCGCTTCACACAAGGGATGTCGTATACATATTCCCACTAGAAAGGACTTTTCCAAAGTCATGATGGCAAAGCCGGAGCATGCAGGGGCCATGCATCAGCAGGTGGGAGAAAGGGTTGCAATAAAAGCTGGCTACACGGGAAGGGTGCGGGCATTAGTAGATTTTTTTTCTAATGTTGTGGCTAAGGTATACGTGGAGTCTTGAAGATTGCACCTAATAACAATGAGAACCTACCAATATGATTCACTAACATTGTAGCAAGCTATTTGTTGGATGCCTTATTTATGTGTGTAATACGAGGGAAGATATTCAATTTGTAGTCTCACAAGTTAGCAGATTTATGGATAGCTCACGTTCTAAGTATTTGCAGGATGTTAAGAGGATCTTTCGCTACTTAAGTGGCACTTTATAAGTTTTATCCCAAGGGGAGATTATTATCGCTAGATATACATGCCTTTTCAGACTCAAATTGAGTTGGTTGCTATGACACATGAGTGTACACAAAGTGGTTTTTGTTTCATGCTTGACAGTTCATGTATATCACGGTTGAGCAAGATGCAACCTACTATGGCCACTTGACGGCCACTTCTAGTTGTGGAACTAGATACAAGGAGGCATTTTTTCCCTCAATAGGAGGTTTTTCTCCCCCATGCATTATATATACACCCATCATTCTAGGGCTATCTATTGTGCACCAAGAAATACTCTCTCACTTGTGTGCCTTGCGATTCTTCATCTTCTCTAATATGTCTATGCATCCTTGCAACCCTAATTTCAGCAATGAGGTTTGGTCTTCTCAATGTCATAGAAGAACAGGTGTTTTGCCCACATTTTCATTGTAAGACTCTTTCTCATGAGGTTTGGTCTTTGCAATGTCTTAGGAGAACAGGTTTTCCCCACCTTGTGTTGTTTAGAAGACTCTTCACCCTTAGAAAGAAAGATATATAGGGAAAACCATGGATAGGCTATGTGGAATAAATGCATAGATGGAAAAATGATGGATACTAGAAGAAATGATTGTGTCATCTTATACAGAGAATATGCAAGAACTAATGTTCTGAACCTTGATAAAGAAAATTGTTGAGCTTGCTCATGACAATTGGAACACAAGTTGTGAATCCAATTTGTCACCACTAGAAGAGGTTATGTGCACTTGTAATGGCTGTAGCGACGAAAACATTGGTTTTTTTTTCCCCCGGCGTTGCTACGAGCGTCGAAAAGAGAACGTCGCTATAAGCACGTCTATTAGAGATGACTATAGCAACGCATATAGAGACACTTATAGCCACGCTTATAGCGCCGCAGATAGCTTTCAATTTAGCAACACTCATAGAGACACTGTAGAACCTTAAATAGAGACGTCTATAGCGACGCCGAAGAATAAATATTTTTGGGTGGCAGGGCGATGAATGTCGTGCCACCCATCAACCATATTGAACATAAAGTCTTCAGAATAAAGATGCAAAACTGACAAAAGTATTTTGACAAAAGTGAATTGACAAAATTAATACAATGACAAAATTATACACATCATAGGCAAAATCACTTGATTGTTAAGCTTTGATGAAAATGTAATAGTTATAACACAATTGCCATTATTGAGAAAATACATTGTTGACCAATAGCTACAAAAATGACGTACACACGTCATCTTATTGTACATGCTATGACAAAAGAAAACTAGTGCTATCTGGCTACGATTAGATTGACGTCGTCTAATCCGATGTCTCATCGCACCCAAGCGGCGTATCTGTTGGATTCTGCAAAAAACAAATAAGACTTTCTATAAGTATAAACATAAAATGACAAAACAATCTATTTTTTAGCTTATCATTAAAATACTACAAATGTAAGAGAGTAAAGCTACATACTAACCATGCCGGAGCAAGAACTGAGAATGTCCATAAGGGCATTTAAGCCCTTTTGGCGTCACGTCCTATCATCGACCACTGTACAAAACATACAAAGAATACGTTGTCAGGAGTTTTTTGGAGCAAGGGATTGCGCATATGTACATACACATGCATGGTGCATCAAATAAAGAATTGCCCATTTTCCTTAGCCAGGTGGTTATGTGGGGCCCACATGTGTACAGGTAGGACAGCATGTACATAGTGCATCGATTTTCACTATTACCAATACCAGTGTGTTTTTTCTACAATAAGGAGGAGTTGGTAGCGCGTAAAACTTCTCGAGGAAGCTATCCGCGGGCCGACGACGTGAGGTCAGCAGGTGCGTCAGATGGCATCTAGTGGCGTCAGGAGGGCGAACGAGGTCAATATTTGCACGCAGATGAGGACGGACACAACGTGGGTGTTTGCTTGTGAGAATTATGCAGAAAGGTCATCATGAGGACCTTTTTTTGGGGCCACTTCACGTGGTGGCGAGGTGCATTATTGGAAAAAAGCTGAGTGCCAGGTGTGCGAATGATGCAAAAAGGTGACAACTATGCACTGCGAGGTCAGTTTTTGGCCTGTTCGGGGTCCGTTTGAGGTCATCTAAAAGGCCAAGGGTGCCCAACTAATAAAGCTAAGTGTGGGAACTGAAAAAACTGAGAGAAGACCAGAAAAATGTGGAGAAGAGAGGAGGAACAGCCGCAGGTGTGTTTTTGCTCATTTTGGAGCCTGTTTTGGCCGTAAACTGCTCATCCGAAGTCGGATTTGAGCACCTTGACATTGTAGACTGGGGTTTTGGGCCGTTCCGGACGCGATGGCGCTGTCCATTTTTCCAAATTCCTCACTCTTTTCCTGCTGTTTTTCTGTGTAAGTTTCTCCTATGAGCGAAGTTTCTGCTCTAGTTTGTGATTGTATCTGGTATCTTTTACCCATATTGTGTGAGCTGTTTGCCCCATTGGTGTTGGCCCAAGCTCATTTGTATCTAAACATCAGAAATTCTCCTCTTTTGAGCTGAGTTTTTTGGGTGTGTGTGTGTGTGTGTGTGTGTGTGTGTGGAGTGGGCAAGTGGATAGTTTCTCTCCTCTCACTCCAGAGGTGTGTTCCCTGTCTCGGCCAGGTGTGTTGTGTAAGCCGAGTGGTTCCCCATAGTGTGTGTGTGTGTGTGTGTGTGGAGTGGGCAAGTGGATAGTTTCTCTCCTCTCACTCCAGAGGTGTGTTCCCTGTCTCGGCCAGGTGTGTTGTGTAAGCCAAGTGGTGCCCCATAGTGTGTGTGTGTATCTTCCCAAGAGTGTGTGTCGGGTCATTATAGAGGCGCTGTGTGTGTTTTCATCCCGCTCACATTCTTTTGGCGCCCCCACGGAGGATCTTCTTCGAGTACCTTCTGCTTCGAGCTTCGAGCTTCGGGATTACAGGTTACAGGTTACAGGAACAGGGACAGGGACAGGTACAGGTGATTCACACAGGTACAGGTAGCTGGAGTACAGTGATGTCACTTGCAGTTGTTGTGGGAATGCATCACTTGGCGCCTATTTGAGCGCATTGTCTGTTGGATTGTACGTTACTTGTGGAAACTGCCATTGTACGCCTTTGTGGAGCCATATATGGTTTTATTTGGTAGTCCCAGCCATTTCTGAGACTTGGTCTGGAAGATAGTCATTTCTGAGACTTGACTATACGCGATTTGCATTAGCTTTCGTGTGAGGGTCGATAGTGTGAGGTTTTTATTGAGCTGGGGGATTCTCAAATGTGGAGATCCTTTCGGTGATACAGGTAGCTGGAGCACCCTTTTTGTGACCTCGCCATAGGCTATGTACTAGTGAGTACTACTTGATGCTCGGGTTCTATTGTTGGCAGTTTATGCGTACAGATACAATCTATATTTTGGGTTCTCATTGCTCTACTTCTGGGGAAACTCTGTCGAAATTTTCCCAAGTTATGATGGCTGGTTTTTTGGTATTTTGAGCCATTTATGTTGTTATGCTGCTGAAATTTTGGCAAAATCAGAGGTTGAGTCAGGTGTGCCTTCATGGGAGCTTCATGGTTGGCTTTAATGGATGATCAAAATGGCCCTCAGTTCACTCCTTTTCATTTAACGCAAAGAATTCAGATTAATGTTCATGTGTCCAGGAAGATCTTTTTCCAGCAGCGCATAGTCTTTATGTTTGGGGCAAGAAGATTGAGAGAGATCCTGGAATGTCCTTTGCCTGTTGTCATTCCGATGATCAACTATGAAAACTCATTTGATGTGCATGTGTTTGTCCTTATCTAAAGTTGAGCTCCATTGAAGTTTCTAGGGATTGGGAAGTGAAAAGTTTTGGGTTCTTGCACGTGTGTTCGAAGGGGTTCTCAAAGCATCATAATTTGGGTAGCCATGGCTTTCTCTTATCCCGAGTTTCATGGAAGAAGTGATGAAGATGTGGAAGAATTTTTGGAAAAGATGGAGGTTGCCTGCATTAGCAACCAGATTCATGACCCTACGCAAATGTTACGCCTTCTCCAAATTTGTTTGAAGAGTGATGCACGAGCTTGGTCCAAAGCATTTGAAGAGGAGTTGCGTATGGCTGATCCACCTATAAGATTGAGTTGGGACAATCTAAGGCATGGATTGGAAGTGGAGTTTGTGAAGATAGAAGACCCTGACAAAGTGTGGCAAGAAGTACAGGCTTTGGTGCAAAAGGAAGGTGAGCCAGTAGATGCGTACATACGTAAGTTTTCATTGGCATGGGAGCGAATGTGCAAGGCTTTAGCACCACAGGTACCCCCGCCTGACATGATGAAGAAGGACAGGTTCTTGGCTGGTCTTTGGGAGAATATACGTTGGAGAGTGGAGCTAAAAAAGCCTAGGACATATGAGGATGCACTAGAGGTAGCAAGGAACAAAGAGTGGAAGCTGAGGAAAATGAGCCAGTTAGGGGTGGAGTCTTTGCCAATGAGGTCTGAATTTCAGCCTATAGAGTCTTTACAAGGGCGCATGTCAGGGGTTCATCATGAATCAGTGGTTCCTGTTACTACTCAGGTTATGCCAGCAGTGGTCACTACAGCAGTGCAAGATGATGGCCTAAGGCAAGACATGAGGCAAGTGGTTGATTTGATGAAGAATCTCAGCCTAAACATGCTAGGTCAAGTGGGAAATAATCGAGGTCGAGGGAGGTTTCCAAATCAGCCAGGAGGTGAAGAAAGGCCTAGGAATGGTGTTGGACAAAGCAATGGTAGGTTTTGGAGGCAGACGCCCACATGTTATAATTGCGGAGAGTTGGGCCACATCAGCCCGCAATGTGATAAGCCACCAAGGATGGGGGGAGACATGTATCCATTGCCAAGACAGGTGCTAACTAGGTCAAATGATTATGGCATCGAAATTAAGGGAGACGAAGGAACGAGTGGACTGACCCAGGAGGAAAAGGGAAAGACAAAAGTGCTAAGTGTAGTCACCTTGGAGAAGGCATCAAAGCTAGAGGATACATTAGTGATGCCTATTGGGAAGAGGACCACAGAGGAAAAGGAAGGAAGAAGTGCCCCAGGTCCTAGTAAGAAGAAAGGAAAGAGCCATGAAGGCGAGGATGTCAAGGCCAAGAGGAAAAGGAGAGCTCGTCGAAAGTTTCATGTTTCAGATTTTCCACTAGGGGATGGGCAATTAAGCTATGACTTGAAGGAGGATCTGACGAGCAGGAAGGCAGATGTTACTTTTGGGCAGCTTATAGAGATGGTGCCTAAGCTAAAGCGACAGTGGAAGAGGATGGTTAACCCAATGGAGAAAGAGCCAGAGAGAGGTTCAGTGAAGGTGTTGGCAATGGACGAGCTACCAGACATTTGTCCAATAGTAGATGTGTGGCATAAAAGGAAAAATTTGGGACAAGGTTATGTGGATGGCGGAGCCCAAATATGCGTCATAACA
The DNA here is from genome assembly GCF_014529385.1 of Adiantum capillus-veneris. Taxonomy (NCBI): domain Eukaryota; kingdom Viridiplantae; phylum Streptophyta; class Polypodiopsida; order Polypodiales; family Pteridaceae; genus Adiantum; species Adiantum capillus-veneris. The sequence continues at coordinate 146,300,395 of NC_140936.1, read as the reverse complement.
CACTCATGCGTTGAGAAGATGGGTCTCACAGTGGCTGGGGTGTCAGGTTTTCGGATCAGATTGGCAAACCATCAAAAAGTAAAATGCTTGGGTGTTGTAAAGAGCTTAGAAGTGGAGGCATATGATGCAAAGGCAGTGGTTGATTTTCATGTGATGCCAGCAGGGTTGGGAGCATATCCTATTATACTGGGCAGACCATGGTTACGTGCAGTGGGAGCTGTTCAAGATTGGCGACATGGTACGATTAGCCTCTATGGAAAGACAGGTACCAAGAAGCTTTATAATATGGACACAAGGAAACGATTAGAGGAGCTTTATGAAGATGAGGATGAGTCTAGTGATGAAGACTCTTCCACGGTGACAGATGAGGATAGTGATAGCACTACCAGCAGTGACGAGGATGCTGATGTTGCATTTATTTTGATGGATAAAGAAATCCAGGAGTGTGGTTTAGTCGCATTTGCGAATGAAGTTGAAGATGAAAGTGAAGGGCCTTATGAAGTGATTGAAGGGCTGATGCAAACCAAGGTTGAGTTGTCAAAGAAGCAGGAATTAATGACGCAAATGATTAGTGGAGACCTCTCAGCTATGGAGAAGGATATATTTTTGCATATGCTGGCTAGTTTTCCTGATTTGTTCATTACTTCATATGAAGAGATCAGAGGGTTCAAGGGTGAAGAGATGCATATAGAGCTGAAAGAAGGTGCTAAGCCAGTACGGCAAAGGCTAAGAAGGATGGGTCAAGAGCAAATGGAAGCCTTGCGGGTAGAGGTGGACAAGTTATTGAAGGCAGGGTTCATAGTTCCAGTGGAGACCACAGAATGGGTGAGTCCAGTAGTAGTCAGTCCAAAGAAGGATGGGAAGTGGAGAATTTGTGTAGATTTTAAACCCTTAAACGCAGCCACTAAGAAGAACCCATATCCTCTTCCATTCATCGATCAGATCTTGGATTCAGTGGCAGGTTATGAGAGGTACAGTGTGTGTGATGGTTTTTCAGGCTATTTTCAATTGAAGATTGCTCTTAAAGACCGCACAAAAACAACATTTATTACGCCATGGGGCTGCTATTGCTACACAGTGTTGCCATTTGGGTTGTCAAATGGACCATCTTTCTATCAAGAAAGAGCAAATTGGGTGCTGGAACCATTCATTGGTAGTTGTGTTAAGGCTTTTATGGATGACTTCTGTGTTTATAGCAGTAGGGCTGAACACCATGAGAAGCTGCAGATGGTATTGGCTCGATATGATGAATGTGGAGGACAACTAAATCCAAAGAAATGTCATCTAGCACAGCCAAGGGTGAAGTTATTGGGACATATGGTGTCAGAAAATGGCATTGAGGCTGATCCAGATAAGGTGAAGTCTATTATTCTTCTTCCATCACCTATGAGTACGAAGCAATTGGCAACCTTTATACACAAAGTGAAGTACATGGCACGGTTTATTCCATTGTCTTCGCAGCTTCTTTATCCATTACAGCAAGTGGCAAAGCATGATCCATTGCAATGGGATGACAAGTGTGAAGAAGTGTTTCAAGAGGTGAAAGAGGTGTTAGGGGGGTTGTCAGCCATGCAGGCTCCTGATTGGGAGAAAGTTTTTTATGTAAATCCATCAGTGGGGGATGATGCCATTGGAGCCATGCTATTGCAAAAGGGGAAAGGCAGCCATTATATGAGGCCAGTGTATTGTGCAAGCCGAGTGAAGTTGGTAGCGGAGAGAAAGTTATCGGAAGTGGAGCTAGTGATGGCCAGTGTAATATTTGCTTGTCGACGATTTCGTCATTACTTGCTACCACGGCCTTTTGTTTTCTTGACGAGTTATGCCTTTTTGCCACAGTTAATTAATGGTATTAACATGTCAAATGTGGTGAAGAAATGGGTAATTGAGCTGCAAGAGTTTGAGTTCTCTTTTCTAGTGGAAGATAGTACAAGGGCTACCCTAGCTGATTTGTTGACCTACAAGGAGAATCCCCTTATTGTTAAGGAAGAGGTGGTGAGAAAGGTAGTTGAAGAAGTGCCACAGATCAGCAATGCACATGTGTTGTTCTTTGATGGTTCATACAGAAAGAGCCATGATGCAGCTTCAGGGGGTATAGCACTTTATGATCCAGAGGGGAAGCTAGTATGCAAGAGAGGGTTCAAATTGGATGCTCATAGTAACAATGAGGCTGAATATGCTACATTGGAAGCCGGATTACACATTTGTTTGAAGCATGGGGTTCGAAGGTTGAGCATAAAAGGTGATGCCTTGTTAGTGGTGAAGCAAGTGTTGGGTGTGTGGAAGAGCAAGAACACCTCATTGAAGGAAATGTGCTTCAAAATTAAAGGCCTGTTAAAAAAGTTTGAAGCATGGAGTATCAGACACATTGAACGTGCTCTAAATGGAGAGGCACATGAAGCAGCTCAAGGCATGATTGGGGAGCTATTTGTGTTGAGGACCACTTTACCTCTTTATCATGGCCGGGAAAGTTTGGCTCAAGAAGAGGAGTTTTTGCTAACAGGAATCATTCCAAAGGAGATTCAGAAGTCTAAGAAGTATGGCTTTGTGCGTAGAGCATACAGGTACAAATTGATTGGTGATGTCTTATACATGAAAGGGGCTGATCTCGTGTTGAGACGTGTACCTTGGCGGGAGGAGCTTTACAGAGTGTTGGAAGAGAATCACGAAGGCGCATGTGGTGGCCATTTTTCTCTAAAGATCACCTTGCATAAGATTTTGCAAGAGGGGTATGTATGGCCTAGTTTGCACAAGGATGTTCACCATTGGTGTAGGTCTTGCAATAGGTGTCAAGCATTTGGGAAGAGAGTGTTGAAGCCAGAGCTACGAAAAACCATTATGGCGTTTGATGTGTTTGAAAAGTGGGGAATTGATGCAATAGGCCCGTTACCTATCACAAGCAGGGGCAAAAGCTATATTTTGACGGCAGTGGACTATCTCTCTAGATGGGCAGAGGCTATAGCAGTAAAACAGATCACTGCAAAGGATGTGGCAAAATTTGTGTATGATGAAATATGTTGCAAGTTTGGGGTGCCACTGGAGTTACTTTCAGATAAGGGGCCTGGCTTTAGAGCTAAACTGCTAGATTTTTTATGTGCAAAGATGAAGATTAGGCACCAGCATACCACTCCTTATTACCCGCAGTGTAATGGCTTGAATGAAAGATTCAATGGTGAGTTGGTACAGATTCTTTCAAAAGTGACAGAGCACCAAGGAAAGAATTGGGATTTAGAATTGCCTAGTGCATTATGGGCTTACCGTACTTCGGTGAAGACAGGTACAGGGTTTACTCCATTTCATTTGGTGTATGGAAAGGAAGCACTATTGCCTGTGGAGGTAGAGTTGCCTGCGGTCAAGATGTTAGAGAAGTTGCTTGGGCCGCCTAGTGATGCATTCAAAGAGAGGCTCTTGCAGTTACAAGAGGTCCAGTTGGATAGGATGAGCGCATTGGAGCATTATGGGCAGATGCAGGATAAGGCTTTGACAAAGATAAATGAAAAGGTCAAAAGTAAGGGTATCAAGAAACATGACTTGGTTTTGCGCTACAACAGTAAGCTGGACAACACCTTCCAAAAGAAGTTTCAAATTAAGTGGGAAGGCCCTTTCAAGGTAGTAGAGTGTTTTCCAAATGGCACATATCAGCTGGCTAACCTGGATGGTGTTCTACATAAGTCAAGGGTAAATGGATTGCGTCTTAAATTGTATCATGCTAGATTGATGATAGTGGAGCAAGATGAACTGTCTGGAGCAAGCAATGTTGGTGAAGGATGAGGAGACATGTGATGCGGCGAGTCTCATATCGCTCTTTGCTGTTGCTGATCATGAATGATCTAGCAGGCTAGGGGATGGGCAAATTATGTCAGAAGTTTTTTGGAGCAATGGATTGCGCATATGTACATACACATGCATGGTGCATCAAATAAAGAATTGCCCATTTTCCTTAGCCAGGTGGTTATGTGGGGCCCACATGTGTACAGGTAGGACAGCATGTACATAGTGCATCGATTTTCACTATTACCAATACCAGTGTGTTTTTTCTACAATAAGGAGGAGTTGGTAGCGCGTAAAAATTCTCGAGGAAGCTATCCGCGGGCCGACGACGTGAGGTCAGCAGGTGCGTCAGATGGCATCTAGTGGCGTCAGGAGGGCGAACGAGGTCAATATTTGCACGCAGATGAGGACGGACACAACGTGGGTGTTTGCTTGTGAGAATTATGCAGAAAGGTCATCATGAGGACCTTTTTTTGGGGCCACTTCACGTGGTGGCGAGGTGCATTATTGAAAAAAAGCTGAGTGCCAGGTGTTCGAATGATGCAAAAAGGTGACAACTATGCACTGCGAGGTCAGTTTTTGGCCTGTTCGGGGTCCGTTTGAGGTCATCTAAAAGGCCAAGGGTGCCCAACTAATAAAGCTAAGTGTGGGAACTGAAAAAACTGAGAGAAGACCAGAAAAATGTGGAGAAGAGAGGAGGAACAGCCGCAGGTGTGTTTTTGCTCATTTTGGAGCCTGTTTTGGCTGTAAACTGCTCATCCGAAGTCGGATTTGAGCACTTTGACATTGTAGACTGGGGTTTTGGGCCGTTCCGGACGCAATGGCGCTGTCCATTTTGCCAAATTCCTCACTCTTTTCCTGCTGTTTTTCTGTGTAAGTTTCTCCTATGAGCGAAGTTTCTGCTCTAGTTTGTGATTGTATCTGGTATCTTTTACCCATATTGTGTGAGCTGTTTTCCCCATTGGTGTTGGCCCAAGCTCATTTGTATCTAAACATCAGAAATTCTCCTCTTTTGAGCTGAGTTTTTTGGGTGTGTGTGTGTGTGTGTGTGTGTGTGGAGTGGGCAAGTGGATAGTTTCTCTCCTCTCACTCCAGAGGTGTGTTCCCTGTCTCGGCCAGGTGTGTTGTGTAAGCCGAGTGGTGCCCCATAGTGTGTGTGTGTATCTTCCCAAGAGTGTGTGTCGGGTCATTATAGAGGCGCTGTGTGTGTTTTCATCCCGCTCACAACGCGTGAACCTGGGTGTCCCGGCAGGGGTCTCTAGCGGCGTGTCGATGGGGGTACGGACGTCAGGTGTCTCCACCGACGTCTGGGCCTCGAAGCGAGGAGTGTCGAGTGGGGTGGCTCCTGGCGGAGTAGGAAGAGGTGTGTAGCTTCTAGGAACAGTCAGCCGTGCAAAACCTGGCGTAGATGGCAATGCTGTGGCTGGTGTGGGGGCGGGCAAATAAGGGGAGGGTAAAGAGCCTCGTCGAACACGAGGCGGTGTGGAGGCATCGGTGGAGGAATCCCCACAACAACCGCCACCGCCACCACTAGAGCGCCGGTGTCTAGACGAGTGTGAAGCTCGTCTCGTCGACGCCGAAGCTTCGGAGCGCGCCGAATGCTCCGAAAGAGAGGGAGATGCGGATGGAGTAGGAACGCACGATGATGCACCAGAGCGATGACGCTCCACCTACCACTGTCTCTGCTGCGGTGACAAAGAAGAAAGAAACTCCTCATCATCTATACCTGCGTTAAACACACGAATATTTAAACTTAATATTGAATGAATAGAGTAGACAATGACGCAAAGACCATTAAATACAATGACGTAATGACGCATATAAATACAATGACGCAATGAATTGAGTGATAGAAGAGGCAAGTCGAAAACTCAGAATTTTCAATCAAAAGATGTGAGCGCGAGTAGAAAAGAGCGTTATACACCATGGAAGGTACTTAGAGAGCCAGAGCTTTTACAACACGGAGCAAAATTGTTCAAATACAATATTTGTGGCTTTAAGAGATCTCTCTCTCATCCTCGCATAACTCAGCATAACTTCCTATATCTATATAGAGCTCTCCGTTTAAACACATATCCTCTGTTTCATTTTGTAGCTCCTCTGCATGCACCCCATATAGAGTAGTAGCATCTTGATGCTCGTCTGGCACCACCGCAGCGGCTTCTGATTGAGCATCTTCTCTGATCTCCTCCATTGATGCCCTTGTGATTGGCACATGGTAGCCTTCATACGTCCTTGCACTACGAGGGGCTACCTCTATGACGTACCACCAGTTTGATGTAAACTTTCTAGGATGAAATATTACCTGCCAGAGCCACATAACTTACATGAGAGCTTTCAAGCACATAACTTGTAAAAGGGGGATGTTAACTATTTACATACTTACTTGTTCACAATGCTCGGGTAGTACGAAAGTGTCTCTTAGGTCAGTCCATTTCTTAGTAGAATCCACCTCAAGAAAACCATAGCGTGTCCCGGGCTTTATCAAATCCGTCTAGCCACTCTCCAATGTACACTAGGGACTCTGATACCAACCAACCTTCTGCCATGCTACCCTCCGGACGTGCCTTTTGACGCACATATCCCTTAAGCGTTTTCATGAAACGTTCTAAGAAGAACATCCATCTGGAATGAACTCTGCCAGCTATTTCCACCTCATCAACTATAAGAACAAGAAGATGCACCTAAATGGTTAGCATTGTAGTAGGAAAATGTTTCTCAAACATGCACACAAGCTCCGCATCATTTAGTTTGGCGAATGGTATGGAGTCTATGTTATGCAATGATATTAAAGTCCACTATGAACGTACCTGACACATTTTATGCCAATCGTGTGACTTCAAACCGGTAAGCTTTCCTTCTTTAGTAAAACACGTTCGGAGCGAGTGTATTACGCCAGTGGGGGTCCGCAAAGATCGAATGGTCTCTTTTACTTTGCGTTCTTGGGCTCCTGTGAAAATCCATGGTGCTTTAGGTAGTTTTATCGATCCATCAGACGCTGTTTGCGGCCAATATTGCTCCATACGATCCACATTTCTAAGGTCAACTCTGGCTCCCAAAGTATCTTTCTTGCCGGTCAGATGGTCCCATAGTAGATTACCCACATTCTTGAATATGTGCATTGGATCGAGCAAGTGATTGATCATGAGTCGGGGCTAGTATGGTAACTCGTACCATAGAGATAGTCTCTTCATCCCTGGAGGCAATCCGTCATCGCACATCTCCTTCTGCTCTAACCATGCTTGTGCAGACATCCTTGGTGGCTCTCTTCCCAAAAATCCGTCGCGTAACACATGATTCTCTGGAAGATACGCTTGATGACCTTCGTAGATTTGCCTCTTCAGTGAGGGTGCCCTACGTGCATTCAGTCTAGGTCCACATGTGACACATGCTCTGTATCCGCTTGTTTGAAGCCATGCATGTATACACATGATAATAGATCAACTATGGGAAAAAACAAGATTTACAGTGTCTGAGTGAGGAGTGTCAATAGATCACTTGAGCATTCTGTTAGCCCGAGATAGTCATGCATGGTCCACATTAGAATGCCTCTGATCAAAGCATTCCGTCGTCCTGTGTGTCGGCTCATATCCACCACCTCTATGCCAATCCACAATTGTTGTAGCTCTTCCAATAGTGGACGAAGATACACATCCATATTCCCCACTTTATATCGCCCTGGCACAATCAAGCTTAGCCATAGGTGCCCCTTCTTCGTAGTCAACCACGGGGGAATGTTGTAGTTGACAATGACAACGGGCCATACACTGTAAGATGTTGATCTTTGACCAAATGGATTTACGCCATCCATAGCCAGGCCTAAGCGCAAATTTCGAGCTTCCCTGGCAAAATCCGACCATGTTCCCTCTATATGTTTCCAGGCTACGCAATCTGCAGGAATTCGTAGCACACCATCCGAAGATTTATACTCCTCATGCCATGATGCTAGGGCGGCCATGGACTTACATTCGAAGAAATGCTTGATGCGAGGAAGCAGAGGGAAATGTCGCAAAACCTTTTGTGGAATTTTTGTCCCGTGGAGATCTACTCGATATCTTTCGGAATCACATTTCGGACACTTCTCCATGTTTATGTATTCCCCTCTGAAAAGAATGCAGTCATTAGGACAAGCGTGGATAGAATTGTAATCCATCCCCAAGTTTCGCAAAATCTTTCTTTCTTCATCTCGGGAATCTTGCATCACATTGTTAGCTGGTAGTATGTGCTCTTTCAGCAATCTACACAACATAAAAATATGATACAGTCGTGTAAAAATCTATCAGATCATTATACATTTAGAGTTTTATTAAAGTAAACTAATTGTAATAGATCACCTGAAAAGCGCTGTGACGCTAGTGTCACTCCATCCAAACTTTGCCTGCGTGTTGAGAAGAACCAGGAGTGCTTTCAATCTAGACATACGTGCTCCATTATACAATGGCGTATCGGCTTCACTTTTCATATCATCATAGATAAGCCTTTCTGAATCCATGATCGTCTCGATCATTTCATCAATCTCGGGCTCAAACATTGCCTCGTTGGGAATGTGCTCTGCATGATCATCCCCCGAGCTGTCAGAGGCTACATCTTGTGGCCTCACATATGCTGCTTGACCAAAGCGCCTGCGAACACGTCTATTGGGTTGCAAGATTGCTGCTTGTTGGCCAGCGTCAGAGTCCGACGAGTTATAATTGGCAACAACTCGATCTATAATAGATGGATCGAACTCGCCAAATTCGCGAACGTGCTGCAAAGAAACACGTCTTGTCCGTCGCACATCATGCTTGCATTCTTCGTCTTATCTCTCTCTCTCTCTCTCTCTGTCTTTACCTCACATTCTCTAGTCATGTCCAATCCCCCACACCTCGGTCTAGAGGTGCACGGAGATCAGAACCACCAGGTTATAATCTCGTCTTTATTGGTCAATACCTATATTTGTGGGTACAAGAAATCTACACACCCACGTCTACATGATACTGCAGGTAGTGGACAAAACCCCTTTGCCTCTTCTCTAGCTGTAGCACTTCACAGCATCTTAACATCTTTTCACAGTAGATCTTTTCACTGTTCGTCTAACTCTAAACCCTAAACCATAAGTAATTCTTGCGTGGACTCGATCTAACGTAAATAAGCGTAAATCTAAATAAACGTAAATCTAACTAAAAATAAACCTAAATCGAATTTAACGTAAGTCTACATCTAGCCTGATCTTTAACGTCTTTTGGGATAGTTTCCTACGACGTTAAAACTCTCTTCTTCTTGTGTGTGTGTGTGTGTGTGTGTGTGTGTGGATAAACCTAAATAAACCTAAGTCTAATCTAATATAACATAAATCTAAATCTAACGTAAATTATGTTATATTAAAAACAAAGAACTAAACTAACAGGGATTATAAGAACCTTAAAACTGATTTAACACATAATTTTTCACATAACTCGGCAAGAGTTGGCATTCTCATCACTAAAGATGTGAGAGTTAACTTCCGGCGGTGACGCTGCCTCATCTCTATCCACATCTGACGACAGCAATTGGCCCTTTAGACCGTTCTTGCTCTTGTTACTAACTTTGAAGTTGATGTTGAATGACTAGAGGTTGTCTAGATGGTCATTGTGTCGGGGATGTAGTGACTCTTGCCGCCCTGAAGATCCACCTTCTTCCCTATCTTCTGAAGACATTTCACCAGTACTTTTGGATCGACGGAGCCCACCATGAGTGAAGGCAGCAATACCCTATATTCCATTGAGGGCTTTCTTCAGCCGCTTCATGCAGGCATCGCAGTCTATGGAGACCTAAATCTAATCTAATATAACGTAAATCTAAATCTAGCGTAAATAAATGTAAATCTAGTTAAAAATAAACCTAAATCTAATTTAATGTAAGTCTACATATAACCTACTCTTTAACGTCTTTTAAGATAGTTTCCTACGACGTTATAACTCTCTTCTTCTTGTGTGTGTGCGCGTGTGTGGATGTGTGTGCCAATAAAAAGAGATAAATGGTATAACCTTTCTATCACCCATGCCAAGGATGATAGATTGATTATGCCATTTCCCTCTTGAATAATAGGTCTTGAGTTCAACTCCTCGTCGGCTAGATCTTTAGGTCTTTTAATTTTAATTAGTTTCCTACGACGTTAAATTAGTTTCTCTCTCTTTCTCTCTCAATGTGTGTGCGTTTTTTTGGATCGTATGCATGTTTTCTCTCTCTTTTCCTCTCTCAATGTGTGCGTTTTTTGTTTATGCATGTTCTCTCTCTCTTTTCCTCTCTCAATCCGTGCGTTTTTTGTTTATGCATGCTCTCTCTCTCTCTTTTCCTCTCTCAATGTGTGTGTGCATTCTTTGTTGATGTATGTGTGTGTGCGTTTTTTTTTTGTTTGTACTCTCTCTCTCTCTCTCTCTCTCTCTCTCTCTCTCTCTCTCAAAAACGCCGAAGAATAAATATTTTTGGGTGGCAGGGCGATGAATGTCGTGCCACCCATCAACCATATTGAACATAAAGTCTTCAGAATAAAGATGCAAAACTGACAAAAGTATTTTGACAAAAGTGAATTGACAAAATTAATACAATGACAAAATTATACACATCATAGGCAAAATCACTTGATTGTTAAGCTTTGATGAAAATGTAATAGTTATAACACAATTGCCATTATTGAGAAAATACATTGTTGACCAATAGCTACAAAAATGACGTACACACGTCATCTCATTGTACATGCTATGACAAAAGAAAACTAGTGCTATCTGGCTACGATTAGATTGACGTCATCTAATCCGATGTCTCATCGCGCCCAAGCGGCGTATCTGTTGGATTCTGCAAAAAACAAATAAGACTTTCTATAAGTATAAACATAAAATGACAAAACAATCTATTTTTTAGCTTATCATTAAAATACTACAAATGTAAGAGAGTAAAGCTACATACTAACCATGCCGGAGCAAGAACTGAGAATGTCCATAAGGGCATTTAAGCCCTTTTGGCGTCACGTCCTATCATCGACCACTGTTCAAAACATACAAAGAATACGTTGTCAGGAGTTTTTTGGAGCAAGGGATTGCGCATATGTACATACACATGCATGGTGCATCAAATAAAGAATTGCCCATTTTCCTTAGCCAGGTGGTTATGTGGGGCCCACATGTGTACAGGTAGGACAGCATGTACATAGTGCATCGATTTTCACTATTACCAATACCAGTGTGTTTTTTCTACAATAAGGAGGAGTTGGTAGCGCGTAAAACTTCTCGAGGAAGCTATCCGCGGGCCGACGACGTGAGGTCAGCAGGTGCGTCAGATGGCATCTAGTGGCGTCAGGAGGGCGAACGAGGTCAATATTTGCACGCAGATGAGGACGGACACAACGTGGGTGTTTGCTTGTGAGAATTATGCAGAAAGGTCATCATGAGGACCTTTTTTTGGGGCCACTTCACGTGGTGGCGAGGTGCATTATTGGAAAAAAGCTGAGTGCCAGGTGTGCGAATGATGCAAAAAGGTGACAACTATGCACTGCGAGGTCAGTTTTTGGCCTGTTCGGGGTCCGTTTGAGGTCATCTAAAAGGCCAAGGGTGCCCAACTAATAAAGCTAAGTGTGGGAACTGAAAAAACTGAGAGAAGACCAGAAAAATGTGGAGAAGAGAGGAGGAACAGCCGCAGGTGTGTTTTTGCTCATTTTGGAGCCTGTTTTGGCCGTAAACTGTTCATCCGAAGTCGGATTTGAGCACTTTGACATTGTAGACTGGGGTTTTGGGCCGTTCCGGACGCGATGGCGCTGTCCATTTTGCCAAATTCCTCACTCTTTTTCTGCTGTTTTTCTGTGTAAGTTTCTCCTATGAGCGAAGTTTCTGCTCTAGTTTGTGATTGTATCTGGTATCTTTTACCCATATTGTGTGAGCTGTTTGCCCCATTGGTGTTGGCCCAAGCTCATTTGTATCTAAACATCAGAAATTCTCCTCTTTTGAGCTGAGTTTTTTGGGTGTGTGTGTGTGTGTGTGTGTGTGTGGAGTGGGCAAGTGGATAGTTTCTCTCCTCTCACTCCAGAGGTGTGTTCCCTGTCTCGGCCAGGTGTGTTGTGTAAGCCGAGTGGTGCCCCATAGTGTGTGTGTGTGTGTGTGTGGAGTGGGCAAGTGGATAGTTTCTCTCCTCTCACTCCAGAGGTGTGTTCCCTGTCTCGGCCAGGTGTGTTGTGTAAGCCGAGTGGTGCCCCATAGTGTGTGTGTGTGTGTGTGTGTGGAGTGGGCAAGTGGATAGTTTCTCTCCTCTCACTCCAGAGGTGTGTTCCCTGTCTCGGCCAGGTGTGTTGTGTAAGCCGAGTGGTGCCCCATAGTGTGTGTGTGTATCTTCCCAAGAGTGTGTGTCGGGTCATTATAGAGGCGCTGTGTGTGTTTGCATCCCGCTCACAACGTTATGTTAGAATTTAAAAGTATAATTACCCATAACCACCAAATCTAAAGGGCAATGCAAAAACACTTACAAAGTCAGACTCAAGTGATGCCCACCCACCGCTCCCCAAGTGGTGTGAGCTCCTTACCTCTACTCGCGCTTTGGCTACCTCCTTTTGTTGCATCCACTTGTCACGATTCTCACGTTGTGCTCGCTTAGCAATCTTCCAATCTTCTTTGGCCAGCCAATCTAGCCACTCCCACCCATGCTTTATTGATTTTTGTACTTCAGAACGCTTGTGCTTGTATTATTCACCCATCCACACCTTCATCAGGTCTTCATTGAAGTGTTCATCCCAATTTGGCACGAAAAACTTATCATGTAGCATGTTGATGACTCTCTCTTTTAATTCATTTGACACTTCACTCCAGGTGTTTAGTATGTAGTGTAGAAACACCTGAGAGCAAAGGCCGCGCGTGCGTGAGATCACCTTCTTACCATCCTCATCCAAGATGATGTGCCACTGATGTTGACCGAGTATGACAAGCCCTCTCGCCTCTGACCCGTGAACTTGGGTGTCTTGGCAGGGGTCTCAAGTGGCGTCTCGATGGGGGTATGGACGACAAGTGTCTCCACTGTAGTCTGGGTCCCAAAGCGAGGAGTGTCAAGTGCAAGTGGTGTATAATCAGTAGGGATTTCATGAACGTAATCATGATCATGTGATTACGTAAATAACTATAGTATTTACACACAAAAATCACGTGATAACGTTAGTTGTTAACATGACATTGATTTTGACCTACAAAAACCTATAGAGTCGGTTAGCCCTTCGGGTTTTTTCATTTTCCCTGCGGGGCCTGCTGGGTATATGCAGTAGCCCGGCGGGCCCACTGGGAAAATGAAAAAGCTCGACGGACGTAATTATATATAGTAAATAGTGTGTTAACCTCGGTCTTTTAGCTAGGCAAATCCTTGGGGATTGTATCCGAGTGCCGGGTATTGTCATCTCCTTGTGAATTGAGCTAAGGTTACAGAGTCACAAGTCCTTTTTTGGGCCGAACATGATTCTTAATTTGGTAACCACTTCTAAAAAATTTTAATTCATTTACCGACATAAAGGTACAAAACCAAAACAACTGAAAACTTGGAGAATCATGCTCATTGCGAAGAAGCCATTGGTCCAAATAAGGGCTGTAATTAGTTTTACAAGATGAGTATATGTAAATGACGAGTCGATAGTCAAGGGTCGGATGTCCTCTATTAGTGTACTGGGCATATAAAGATCCTTGAAGTCTTGCATTTGAGTTGATTTACAATATAAGAGCTATAATCCTTGATTGGGTTAAAATAGCTTTTATATATTGAATGAGTTGCATGGGTGGGCTACAATCCTTCACAGGTACAAGTAGTCCCCAATTGGGTGATTATATTGAGGATTTACTTGCGTTAGTTCATGCATTGGTTTATACAGAGAGTGCATTATGTATTACGATAGATTATTAGTGCATGAAATGACCAATCATATATTTTACTGCTTTCGTTTGTTTTTTTGTAGCAAATGAAATTAGATGTGTCTTATTGTTTGCAAATCAAAGTGGGCATATAAATAATCATTATGATAATAATTGCATAGAGAGATTCATAGCATTGTTATGGTTATTATGCCATGTATAGACTATATTGCAATGTGTATGGTTGCTCACAATATAGGTGATCGATATGTGGATTGACTAGCATGCATTGAAAATCTCATATTGTGCATCATGGTTACTTTCATATTGAATGGTTTTTAAATTATAATATATATTGAAAATAAAAAAAATGTTTTCAGAACTGAACACCATGTTCTTTTCTCTTCAGTTTTAATTTAAAAGCAATGGAGCAAAATGTGGGTTCAAGTGGTACGAAGAAGCCAAAGAATAAAAAAGCTCATGGCAAAGAGTGGGATTATGCTCACAACATATGCGGCCGATATATGGAGTGGCAATGTAAATTTTGTCACACAACAAAATCTGGCGGTGCACCACGTACTAGGGATCATTATCTGGGTAGCGCTAAAAACAGTTGTAAAAAATGTGAACATTCTCACGCACTGCAGTTGCAAAGCGTTTGAGAGAAGAGCTCGCCAAAAAGGGTGGCAAGAGACGACAGATACCTAGCTCTGTGTCTTTGAATCAAGAGTTTCCAAAGCCAAAAATTGACTCCGCAGATCCTGTAGTGACGCCAACTAACCTTGGAGAAGAACCTACGCAAGGAGAGGAAATTCCAAGCAGTGTTCCTTTGAAACGTCACAATGAAGGTGGAATTTGTCAAATGCATCAAAAATCATTACATCAAAGCTTTCGAGTGCAGTCTCTAGAAGAAGCACAAACAACACTCGCCAAAGAAATATTCTTTACTGGAAGTGCTTTGGTCATGGTAGACAGCAATCATTGGAAGGCTGCTTGGAAGAAAATCAATGATTTTGGTCCAGGATTTTCAGCTCCTACTTATCACACAATAAGAAATGTTTTCTTGGACAAATGTTACATCGAAGTCAAAGAGAGTTTTGGCAAAATAATACTTCGGAATATTTCACTTTCAAGATGTATGATTGTGGTGATGGCTGGTCAAATGTTCAGAGAAGACCGCTGATCAATGTAATGTTTGTTTGTCCAAGGGGAGAAACGTTTAAAAAGGCGATTGATAGTTCTGGTGCAATTAAAAGTCGCAAATACATTTCTGAGGTCTTGATTAATATAATTAAAGAAATTGGTGTTGAACATGTCGTTCAAGTTGTGATGGACAACGCAAAGAATTGTAAAAACTTCAGTAAATTAATAAAGAAGTGCTTCCCACACATTTTTGCCAATGGTTGTAATATGCACAGCTTCAACTTGGTGTTGAAAGATTGGTACACTAGCGAAGAAACCAAATGGTTCGCCAAAATAATTGATACAGCACGTCAGGTTGTGAAATTTATCTTGAAACGACAAAGAGTGCTCGATTTGTATAGGATACACATGTTAGTAATGTTGAAACTTCCTACTGAAACTCGGTTCTGTACACACTTTTATACCTTGGAATCACTTCTCTGTAATAAATGTGATGTGATTGACACATTCAATTGCGCAGCCTTTGATGAATGGCAGCTTGAGCAGAAAGAAACATTGAAAGATAAAATTACATGTCTACGTGGCAATTTAAACAAGGTTGCTTGGTGGAGAAGTGTAATGGATGCATACCATGTAATGATGTCCGTTATGTTCGCGATCCGCAATCTTGATCAAAGGGCGCCAAACTTGGGCAAAGTGTGGATGACATGTTGGTCAGTCGAAGAGAGTCCTGAAAATCTTGAAGAGTTGAAAGAGTCTGTAGTAGAGAAGGAGTGGAGATTACCATTCTCTGGCAAACAACAAAAAATTTGGCTAAGTATTTTCATGCAAGGTGAAAGAGCGCTCATAGTCCACTCCATGGCGTCGCTTACATGCTCGATCCAGAGTATTGAAATTTAGATCTGATGTCCAATACAAAGGTGGTAGGTGATTTCTATCACGTGGTCAACACGTTCTACTCCAACGTTCAGGACTGAAAGAAAGTCCTTTTGCAAATGAGTGCATTTAGATTAAAAGAAGGTCCTTTTGCAACTGATTTTGTACATGTAATGGCAAAACAGCAACCTGCATGGAAGTGGTGGATGATGAATGGTGGAGAGCATTACTCTACCTTACATCCTCTTGCAATGAAAGTACTCACACAATGTGCAACAAATTCAAGTTCAGAGAGAAACTGGAGTATGTACAAGTATGTTCACAGCACTATTCGCAACAGACTATTAGCAGACAGAGCAGAAAAATTAGTGTATATGTATTTCAACAAAAAGATACTGAATCACATCGAAAGTGCTAGCTACAAGGAGGAAATGCCAACCTGGTTGTATGATTGTCAAAACAAAGATGAAGAAGATTTCAATGTTGGTGTATCTCAATGCACTGTAGACAAAATAGAAGAGAATTTGATAATAGATCTGGAGGTTGAATTACAAGAAGAACCACAACACTCAGACTTAGAACCAGATAACAACTCAACTGATTCAATATAGCTTGAGAGTAGAATGATTAATTGTCAAAAACCATTGTAAAAGACCTTGTATTCAAATGTGTTTTGAGTAATTACAATGCTTCATATTCTCGATAGTACATAGTTTGGCGCGATATTATATAGTTTGTCGATCTCAATTGTGTTGCCCTGAAGCAGCATCTTGCTCATCAAACAAATTTCTAATTGTGCTAGGGGTATCTGAGCGTGCTTGCTTGAATTTATATTCGTTTGCCATGCCAAAAATAATATATATTCCTTGTGGAATATCTTGTGAACACATTGCGCATCGACTACTGTTTTTCATCAAACAAATAAGACAAACTAAATGATAATAGTGACCACATGTCAATGTATAGAACCCACTCCATCCATCAAAATTCTTGTAGCAAACTGGACATTGGGAAGATGGGGATTCATCACAAGTAGACCAACTCCGGATGCAAGACAAGGTGGCTGATGTGTGTCCCTTGTACAGGTGTTGGATTCACTAGCTGTGTCAAGTTTTGAACATCCTGACTTTAAGTGGTGAATGCTTTTCTCCATCCGGACTTGTGAGAGTTGCGGTGTCTGGGTGGCTATAGAAAGAGGTGTTATTTCTACATCTTTCTCTGCCAACTGTGTCGTGTAAGTATCCTTCTCTCTCTTTAATTGTAGGTCAGTGCCTTCCACTATCAATAACAGCTCATCCCGGGTGAAAGTGACACAACTCTCCCTTAAATCATGAGTGGCAATAGTTGTCTGCTTTGACGAGAAGTCTACTGGTAGCTGTTGCACAAAGTGAAAATATAACATTTTTGCAAAATATAGCACACAATCTGCATTGTGCAGGGGATGGCCATAAACCTCCAAATAAATCCTCTCAACGTTATCTTTGATACCATCATGGTTGCACTTCGAAACCTTCCACCTTCCTTTGTTGATCTCTGCGTCCTCACATGGCCATATTGTCTTGATCATGTCCTTTGTCACTTCTTTATTGATCTCTTTCCACTGCATATGGTTTGGATTTTCCCACTTTGAGAGTCGACGAGCAGTACGCGCCGCTTGTTGTGCCGACATGCTGTGTGCCAGAGACTCCATGCGCTGAAATGCATTAACAACCGCTTGTTGTTGATCATCAGGCAATGATTGGGTGCCAATATCTTGTTCTTGATCGGCCATTTTTTCTTAGGGCTGCAGTCAAGAGAGTGGCAAATATTCAATATCATTGGCAGTTCAAACAAGTGGTTTATAAGAACTTAACTCAGATCAAACAATGCATGTTAACGGTCTTTAACATTTCAGCATATATTGAATTTTTAACTTATATTTTTCTCCGTGCGCACATACTAATTCAAACAAATCACACACCGACTTAAAATCTTCAAAAACATTTAAAGCATTGGAAGTATACAAATTGGACTAGCGAATTGTGTTCACACACTTTTTTACATAGAATTTATGTAAATGTAGCAATCAAAAAGCGATGATAATTGATGCTCTTTAAAAAGATACAAAAGAATATTTAACATGCAAATTCTGTGCACTTAGATTTTTTGCAGAGAATTTATGTAAATGAAGCATTAAAAATAGAGATAATGCTTGAGAGTCCTTTAAAAAGATTAAAAATGACTATTAAACATGCAATTTGTGTGCATATATTTATATATATATAATTTATATAAATGGAACATTTAAAATAGCGATGATTGATAAATAAATATGTTATATAAATGAAACATTTAAAATAGCGATGAATGATGAATAAAGTATTCTATATAAATGGAACATCTAAAATAGCGATGATTGATGAATAAAGTATTCTACGTAAATGGAACATTTAAATTAGTGATTATTGATGAATAAAGTATTCTTTTGAATATGATTAGCTAATATATAATTTCACATGGACAGTTAAAAACAAAAAAATTAAACAATTCATACATTTTGTATATGAAATACTCTTCACAGCCGTGTTACAGACCAAGTATTTCATATACTTAATACTTAAAAAATTAACTGCACATGCACATGCAAATTATATGACGTTTGTACGGCCGGGTTAACGACATGAACGCCACATTTATGAAAAAACATATGCTTCTAACAAACGATACTCTATCAGCCGCGTTACCAACCGAGTGCCGCCTGAATCTAAGGAAAAACAATGGCCTACATACGAACATCATATAGCCGCCTTACCGAACGATGCCCATATGTTTTTTGGGAAAGGGGAAGGGAAGTTGACTACCATAAAGATATTAGATTCGTCGCGTTATCAACGTAGTACCCAAACAGTAAGCCAATACTTACCACAAGAACACCATCTTCCCCGGATCACCGAGGTGATGCCCCCGTGATAAGCATTGTTCCGTAGAACAGCTTACACACAAACTCCCATTGTGTGGTAAGGTACCTTATTACTGCTACGCACTACGACAAAAGGCACGCTACCACACAACGCATACACACACACACAACACATACCCGGATCGTGTGGTCAGGTACTCTGCTGCTGCCGCGCACTATGACGCAGAGCACGCTCCCACACGACCCCCTCTCTCCCTCTCTCCTCTATCCTCTCAACGTACCTGCAAAGGTGGTCACAAGCACGCTCTCTCTTTCTCTCTCTAAGATCTTTCTCTCTCTAAGATCTTTCTCTCTCTCTCAGAAGACAAAATCAAGACGCTAATACACCCAGTGGGCCCGATCGGGCCCGCGTATATATAACGCTAACAGCCCGCCAGGCTTTTCAGGATTCCCTGTGGGCCCGTAGGGAAAATAATGAACCCCGGCGGGCCCGCTGAGAAAACTGAAAAGCCTGGCAGGAATTTTGTGGGTTTGCAAGTCACCACTAACCAGGTTCTCTGTGATCATGTAAATGTGTCAATAAGACCTTGTGATCACACAAAATTTGACGTAATTACGTAAATATTAAATCCCTGATAGCCAGGAACGGCTGATAGTCATGCAAAACCTGGAGTAGAGGGTGATGCCATGACTAGTGTGGGGGCGGGCAAAGAAGGGGAAGGTAAAGAGCCTCGAAGCTTACTAGGCGGTGTTGAAGCATCAACAGTGGCTCCTCCATAGCAACCGCCACTCCGCTGCCACTAGAGAGTCGGGGCCTAGAAGAGTGTGTAGATCATCTAGTCGACACAGAACTCTTGGAGTGCGCTGATCGCTCGGAATAGCAGAGGGAGACGCTGAAGAAGTGGAACGACACAATGGTGCTCCAGAGCAATGGTGCTCCTCGTACCACCTCCTCTACTCGAGGTCAAAGGAAGAAAGAAACTGATCATTATCCATACCTGCAATCAATACACGAACATTAAATCTCAAGAATAAATGGAGAAGACAATCCGAACACCTCGTACCGCCTCCTCTACTTGGGGTCCAAGGAAGAAAGAAACTGATCATTATCCATACCTACTATCAATACACGAACATTAAATCTCAAGAATAAATGGAGAAGAAAATTCGAACAAGTTATAATTTGATTAATCAAAATTTACATTTCACAAGTATAGCATAGAGACAAGAATGGACAAAACTCCACGTGAATATAGTATATATTATAAAAAGGAGCAAAATTGCTCAGATACAATGTTTATGGCTTTAAGTGGTCTTTCTCTCATCCTCGCATAACTCAACATAACTCCCTAAGTCTACGTAGAGCTCTCCGTTTAGACAGATGTCCTTCGTTTCATTTTGTAGGTCCTCTGCATGCATCCGATAGAGAGTAGCAGCGCTAGGCTCATCTGGCACCACCTGAGCGGCTTCCGAATAAGCATCCTCTCTGATCTCCTCCAATGATGCCGCTCTGATTGGTACATTGTAGGACCTCATATGTCTCTTCTCCACAAGTGGTAACCTCCAGTTTGGTGCAGACTTTGTAGGATGAAATATCACCTGCAAGAGCCACATAACTTACATGAGTGCTTCCAAACCACCAATCCTCTAAAGTTGGATGTTAAATATTTACAGACTTACTTGTTCACAATGCTCGGGTAGTACAAAAGTGTCTTGAAGGTCGGTCCATTTTTTGGTTGAGTCCACCTCAAAGAAACCTGACTCTCCTCTGCGCACAGTAGCGTTGTGACCCTCCATGTGTATCTCCAATGTAAACTAGGGACTCTGATACTAGCCAACCCTCTGCCATGCTACCGTCTAGACGTGCCTTCTGATGCACATATCCCTTGAGAGTTTTCATGCGTTATAAAAAGAACATCCACCTAGAATGCATTGTGCCTGCTATTTCCACCTCATCAACTACGTGAACAAGAAGATACACTTGAATGGTTAGCATGGTAGTAGGAAAGTGTTTCTTGAATATGCATACAATCTTGGCATCGTTTAGTTTGGCGGATGGTATGGAACCTACATGGATCTCGTTTTGGGAGATCCATTGCGCCAACTTTGCCAATTTGTACATTGTGGTACGGCCGCCAGTAGACAAAAACCCTCAATGGCCACCCGTAAAATAAACTGCAAAACACGTTTAGCAATGGTATCAAATTCCACACATGGATATGCTACACAATTTTCACTATAATATATTCCACTTCAAACATACCTGACACATTTTATGCCAGTCGTGTGACTTCAAACCAGTAAGTTGTCCTTCTTTAGTGAAACATGTTTGGAGCGAGTGCATTCTACCAGTGGGCGTCCGCACGGATCGAATGATCTCTTTTACTTTGCGTTCTTGGCCTCTTGTCAAAATCCATGGTGCTTTAGCGAGTTTTATTGATCCATCGGGTGCTCTCTGCGGCCAGTATTGCTCCATACGATCCGCATTTCTAAGGTCAATTCTGGCTCCCAGAGTATCTTTTTTGCCGATGAGATGGTCCCACAGCAGATTACCCACATTCTTGAATATGTGCATTAAATCGAGCAAGTGATTGATCATGAGTCTAGGCCAATATGGTAAGTCATACCATAGAGAAAGTCTCTTCATCCCTGGGGGCAAACCGTCATCACACATATCCTTTTTCTCTAACCATACTCGAGCAAACATCCTCGGTGGCTCTCTTCCCAAAAAACCGTCACGTAACTCGTGATTCTCTCAATGATACGCTTGATGACTCGTAGATTTGCTTCTTCACTGAGGACGCCCGACATGCATTAAGTCTAGGTCCACATGTGACACATGCTCTGTATCCACTTGTTTGAAGCCCTGTATGTATACACATGACAATAGATAATCTTGAGAAAATTAAAGGTTTATAGTGTTTGAGTTTGAGTATATATCACGTGAGCATTCTGTTAGTCTGGGATAGTCATGCATGGTCCACATTAGAATGCCTCTGATCAAAGCATTGTGTCGATCTGTGTGTCAGCTCATATCCACCACCTCTATGCCAATCCATAATTTTTGTAACTCTTCCAATAGTGGACGAAGATACACATCCATATTCTTCACTTTATACCGCCCCAGCACAATCAAGCTTAGAAACAGGTGCCCCTTTTTTCTAGTCAACCACACGGAAATGTTGTAGTTGACAATGACAATTGGCCATACACTGTAAGATTTTGACCTTTGACCAAATGGATTCACGCCATCCATAGCCAAGCTGAGGGGAAAATTTTGAGCTTCCTTGGCAAAATCCGGCCATGTGTCATCCATATGCTTCCAGGCCGTGCAATCTGTAATAATCCGCAACACACCATCCGAAGATCTATTCTCCTTGTGCCATGATGCTAGGGTGCCCATCGACTTACATTTGAAGAAATGCTTCATGCGAGGCAGTACAGGAAAGAGTCACAAAACCTTTTGGGAAAATTTTTGTCCGTGGAGATCTACTCGATATCTCTCAAAAGCAAATTTTGAACACTTCTCCATGTCTATGTATTCCCCTCTGAAAAGAATGCAATCGTTAGGGCAAGCGTGAATAGAATTGTAATCTATCTCCAAATTTTGCAAGATCTTTCTTGCTTCCTCTCTGGAATCTGGCATCACATTATCAGCTGGTAGTATGTGCTCTTTGAGCTATCTACACAACAAAAAAATGTGGTACACTTGTGTAAGTAATTTGGTACAGTATACATTTAGAGTTTTTTTATTGAAGTAAACACATTGTAATAGATCACTTGAAAAGTGTTGTGACACTAGTGTCAATCCATCCAAACTTTGCCTGCATGTTGAGAAGAACAAGGAGTTCCTTCAATCTAGACACACGTGCTCCACCATACAATGACATATTGGCTTCACTTTTCATGTCATCATAAATAAGCCTTTTTTATTCCATGATTGTCTCGATCATTTCATCGATATCGGGCTCAAACATAGCCTCGTTGGGAATGTGGTCTGCATGATCACCCTCCGAGCTTTCAGAGACTACATCTTGTGGCCTCACGTATGTTGCTTGACCGAAGCGCCTGCGAACACGTCTATTGGGTTGCAAGATTGTTGCATGTTGGCCAGCATCAGAGTCGACCAACGAGCTGTAATTTGCAGCAACTCGATCTATAATAGATGGGTCAAACTTGCCAAATTTACGAACGTGTTGCAAAGAAACACGCCTTGTTCGTTGCATAGCATATTTGCATTGATTACAAGCACATAAGATCCTTGTTGAGAGATAGGTCTTTTGGTTGGATGGCCCCACATTGTCGTCACTACTCATAATGAATGTAAAAACCTTATAACCTGAACATAAATTTAATCTCAAATTGGCATCCTCGATCTCTTATCTCTCTCTCTTAATCTCCCTCACAATCAAGAAACCATAGATCACACTGTAAATTACCTCAAATTATGTAGCCATGTACGATCCCCACACATCTTGGTCTAGAGATGCAGGGGATCAGAACCATCGGATTACAATCTCATCTTTATTGGTCAATGCCTATATTTGTGGATACGAGAAATCTACACACCCACGTCTACATGAAAATGCATGTAGTGGACAAAACCCCTTGGCCTCTTGTTCAGCTATAGCAATTGATAGTAGCTTAACATCTCTTCACAACACTTGTGAGCGTTCATACAACTATATACCTAAACTCATGTGAGCTACATGCAAACCACTACAAAAATAACCATAAACCTAACTCTAAATGTAAACAGTAATTTTGAAGCTAAACTTTAATATAAAAACCAAATCCAAATCTAATCTTAAATCTAACCTAATCTCTCTCTCCCTCTCTCTCTCTCTCTCTCTCTCTCTCTCTCTCTCAAACATGCATGCACATACACAGAACAAAAATGCAGATTTTCAAATGAAAATTGCTCCACTGTCTGTTTCGGAGAGATAAAGGGAGCTTTCTTACATGGTTGTTTTCACATAAAAAGTGGTATTACATGTACTTTTTCACAACAACGAACCCTTCCTCCATGCTTATGTAACAAAAGTGAAGTACATAAGAGTCCCTCTAGTCGCGGATGTCTCTTGATAAAGCAAGCCTTGCATTTGCACGGAGCACAAGAGGCCATGGTTGGGTTTGCATTGCTTGATGGTTGCTGCAACAGAGGGACAATGTCCCATTTTGGTAAAAATTTGATGCCACAACTCTTCAAAAAATAAAAATTTAATGAAAAAAATGAACATTGTCAATGAACATAAGACAATATGTTGTTAAATGCAAATAGTTGCTAGAAATTTCGAGCTAGTGCGGTGGTGTGGGTGTGTGAGCAGTACACTATGAAAAGCAAATGGCTGGTGTTTGTAACAAATTCTACGCTTGTATTATATTTTTATTTAAAAAGTGTGGAGTTTATGTGGTGTTTGTAACAATACCTACGCATGTACATCGACAAGTTTGGTCATAGGGCTCAAACAATAAAATTGGGTGCAGATAAGTGTGGTGTAGCAGTATGATATTAAATGTAGGGGGCTTGTTTTGCTACTCAAGGTTCCATCATACTTTGATTTTACTAGAAGCAAGATTTTACTATAAAAATATTTTGAAACAGATTAAAATAGCAAAGTAGACATAGTGACTTGAAAGGAGATAAACCTCTAAAAAATCAAGTGTAGCAAGTATGTGGGTTCCCCTACTTTTGTATGCAACAACACACTATGAGTGCTTAGGCCTGGTTTTGTTGTGTAGCTGGTTTTGTAATAGCTTCACTGCATGTTTTTGCTATGGGTTGGTTGTTGGTTGTAGATGTTTGCTCTAGGGTTGCTTAGATTGGGGTTGGTTGTATTGGTGTACTATGGGATAAGTAGCTTTAAGTGAGACCCTTGGATTGATTTCATTTGTGCATTTTACTTGATTTTGTTGTGTATTGTGACTCATGTTGGGGCCAGTTGTATTGGTGCATTGTAATATAAGCAGTTCCGAGTGAGACTTGGTCGTGCTGTAAAGTGTGTGTTGAGGAGAATGTTGTAGCGCATGAGGATGTTTTGTATTTGTTAGAAGTGAGGAAGCCTAGATTTCTTATGAATGTGTTCCTGTGCAGGTTTGAGGCAGCTTGGTCTTTGTGCAGATTCTAGGTGTGATATGGTAGTAAAGGGAAGCGATCACAATCATGAGTAGATTGTAATTAGTGAAGGTGGTGAGCCTTTGTAGTCATGGGGGGCAGTATTAAATGTGATCGTGAATGGACAGAAATGGACCACCATGTATCTTTGATGTAGTTTTAAGTCGCGATTTCAAATTGGATATTTTTTGGAGTTAAATGGTACATTATTGGGCCTTCCTATGTCCCTAAAAGGTGTCTCTTTTGGGCCCCGGTTTTTAAGTGGCCCCTTTACCCTAAGAGTACTTCAGACCTGCCATGTAGCTCTGAGAGGCATAGACAATGTAAGGGTTGTACTTTAGTTGAGAATCGAGTACATGAGATTTTCAAATAAGGAACGATGAGTCTATTGAGGTGAGAATTGTAACACATAGCTCCAAGTCTCCCGTGTAAGCATATAAAAGAAGAAACTCCCATGTAAGCATATGAAAGAGGAAACTGATAAAAGAATAAGAATGACCTGAAAGTTCAATGAGTGAAAAGAAAGTCCAATGGTGTTTTGAAA
Organism: Adiantum capillus-veneris; assembly: GCF_014529385.1. Lineage (NCBI taxonomy): Eukaryota > Viridiplantae > Streptophyta > Polypodiopsida > Polypodiales > Pteridaceae > Adiantum > Adiantum capillus-veneris. The sequence continues at coordinate 146,275,220 of NC_140936.1, read as the reverse complement.
AGGGTTAGGGTGGAGGGGCCAAATATAGATGGCCAAAACGTTTTTTTTGGCGTGTTATTTGTGGGTATCTATGTGAGATGCCATCTTGAAAAGGAAAGGGAAAGGAAAAATGAAATTTTCAAGTGGGTGGAGTCCAAGTTGGAGGTTGTTTAAGTGAGACAAAACAAAACCATGCGGTTTGAAATACACTTGGAGTCGATGATTAATGGCATCAACTAGCAAGTGCGACGTACAGATAAGAGCATAGTGTTGCACGTGGGTCATCATGTAGGCGTCGGGGTGCAGAATGTGAATGAGCATAGCAAAGGCACAAGTAGGTGGTCATCATGTAGGCTTGCATGACCTCGATAAGAGAGATTGCTACTAAGCTCTTTGATTTCTACAAATATTTTTTGAAATGCAAGACTCGTCAAATTTATTCAAGGCCCCCCCCCCCCCCCCGCGGCCCTCCTCCCCCCAACACCCAAAAAAACTCACAATTGTGAGTAATTGTATTATTATGTCAAGTTCTCTATCTTAAGAACAACCACTTTCTTATATTTTTGTTGTAGAATTGTTGGGCCTTTTTGGAGCCATAGATTTTATAGCTTCACCTCACTGTGCATTAACCTTTTGTGCAACCAACCCAATACTAATTACCTCATAGGGATAAGGTGACCAAATTCTCGATGAGGAGAGCTTTTAAAGATAAGTGAAGTCTATGTCTCTTCAAACACTCAACATAATCAAGGAGTTCTTTATCCCTAAAGTGGTGTTCTTAATTGCATTTTGTTTTTGGCGGACCTCGTGATTTTATGGCTTGTTGCTAATAAAATAGGAGAGATTATTTTAGGCAAAAGCAAGAAAATTATAAGAGTGTAATATCATGATGGGGTTATCTAAATGAGAGTGATATATCTTGAAACCTTATGGAATGAGTAGGTGTGTACAATTTTTGGCATACCTAGTAGAATTTTTAGCACACTTAAAGGACTAAGGCCATAGTGATAGTGATGTGTTCTCTTTTTGTTAGTGAAAATTACCATATGTATTTTAAAAAAATAAAAAAAAGAATGAAAATGGGGGAAGGTCATCTTTTAAAAATGTTCAATTTTCTGATTGGTTAAGTGGAAATGACTCATTACAAAGAGACAAGACCAAATCATGGAAAAGAGAATATGCTCTCTATCAGCACAAGAGAATCTTTATAATGAGAAAATCTCAGATCATGAAGTGGCCCCAGTTGGCTCTCATGAAGAGGAGTCTTTTGCTTCTCAAGATTCCTCCTCCCCACTTTCATGACACATTAGGCAGATGAGCACCCTTTGCAACCTCAGGGCTACACTCTGCGCTCAGTAGGCTTAGGCTACATCCCTTACCCCTGGCATTCGCCTACACGGTGCCTACCCCCTTATTATGCTCACGAAAAGATGGCCTCCGCATTGCTGTTGCGTGTGGTCTCTACGCCATCTAGTCCTGCCCTTCTACTCAACCAATGCATTACAAAAAGCCCTCCTCCATCGACCGAGACAACCATTACACATGCCTCTGCGTGCCTTGCATGTTCTGACTCCAAAAACCACACAACAAAGAGAGATTGTGGCCATACTAGAAAGAGAGAGAGATTTTTTCCCTCTCCTGCTGTTTGATGACTCTGGTTCCACCTCCTTGACTACCTACCTCACGCCCTGCATGCTAGGTGTGACTCCACAAACCACACAATAGAGAGAGATTGGGCATAGTCATATCGCAAGTGCCTCCACCCGGCTGAGAGAGAGAGAGACACACACACACATACACACACACACACACAGAGAGAGAGAGAGAGAGAGAGAGAGATCAGCAATAGCTATGCTCCGACATTTTGTTGAAGCTAATGTGCAGGTCGTTGTCTGGACTCTCATGCAAGCGGGCGTGCGCTCTCTCCATACCAAGACGTGGGGAGATGATTGTTTCTAAATGGCAGATTCAATGTTCACACCATGTCTATTTGCACATGTATTGAAGGGATATGGATGACATGGCTCCAGGTTTTGCATTACCTGTCTGTGAGGGGTGTGGTTCTATGACGAGCAGTACGCCATTGCAGCCTAGTACAAATTGTGGGTGTCCCTATCTTGTGGATGCTTAACTCATAACCACACACAGTCAATTGGTATCCCTTTTCTGCGGATGGGCTCTACTGGTTCTATAATGTTGTCAAACAGCTATGCCTCAAGCAGCAGGCAAAGATTCGAGCTTAACTCATAACCACACACGGTCAATTGGTATCCCTTTTCTGCAAACACGAGCTCTAGTAGTTCTATAATGTTGTCAAACAGCTATGCCTCAAGCAACAGGCTTGAGGATAAAGCAAAGATTTGAGCTTCGATGGAAGTTAGGGGCTTGAAAAAGAGACGAGATTGAGTCAAATTGAGATTAAGCTCAATTGAACACTTTTCTTGTTCATGACAAGTCACATCCACGGAATAAAGAAATTCGTGTAGAACTATAGAGAATGCTCGGATTATTCATACTAGGTGTTATGGGTCCTAGTGTTTAGCAAAGGCTGATTTGGAACGGCATGCATATTCATCACATTAGTGCTATGAAGCATTTTTGCACTCTATGTGCAGTATCTCTCTGAGATTAATTTTGGATCTACTAATCATCCAATAGAGGTCATGGCTCGATTTGGGCGCCTGTGGATCTTTCCAGTTAACCAAGATGGCTATGTATGTCGTTGTTGATTCCTCAGCAATATTGTACGACATTGTGATTCCCGTTTACAGTCATCTGGGACGACTTTCTGTAAAACACGGGAGACAACACCTCAGTACTATCAGATATCCAAGGGGATATGCAGATTACAAAGTGTAATCTCGTGCTAAATGATATGCAGAGTGCGTACGTTAGCACCAAGCAATCCAATTAATAAGCATTTATTGCTCTAGTTGGAGTTTGCTTACCATAAGCTAAGCATGTTTGCGACTAGGTTTAGTCTCTTTATGTTGAAAAGAGGTACTATTTGAGGTACATCTTTGTTGTGATAACTCGTTTAGCATGCTCATGTGCGTTCTAAATGGAATCTACACATTATGTTAGATAGGATTCGGTAACATAAGATGGTTGTAAATTGACAACAATGTGGAAAATCTAGATATTACTCTTGGTTTCATTGGACCTCCTACTGAACCATGTTCCGATCAAGCTACCTATTGGATCCATGATGGATGCCACTGTGGAAAACATTAGTGTTCTTATGTAGATACTATCAATTTTTGTTTTCGAGGATGAAAACGCTTCTCCAAGGGGGGAGTAATTTCATGCCAAGGGTAGGACTGAGAGGACACAGCCCTGGCCAAGGGCCTACGAATACACATGCAATACAGGGGCTATATATAGCTAAGAGCTAGAGGGCCACATACCTATATATAGGCAGGTTGGGTGGTTATGAGCGTGTTTATCTTCCCTATGGCCTTTGAAAGATAATGAGACTAACACCTGAACACACCCCAGAGTCGCCTGATCAAGATGGGATCTCATCACCGCTACTTGAGGGGTAGCCGAAAGGTTGAGGTTGTGAGGTGTGCAGAGTTCACCACACACAGGTGAGTAACCAGGGGGAGAAAACGACGGGGTAGGAGCAGAGCCAAGTTGAGGTGAAGAGTTGTGCATGACTGGTGATAGAATACAGGTGCACATAACATTAAAGGTGGAAGCAATAGGGGGCCCTAGATAGACTCGTCTCAGTAGCCTTTGTGGGTGCTCTCTACAAAGTTGCAAAAACTCTTCAAAACTACACGGCAAGGGGATAGAAAGTATGGCCGGAGGAAGGATTTGCCAACACTTGGCAGCTTGAATCCTTCCTCCTATTATAGATAGTAGGAGGAAGGAAATTATTCTACGTGTTTCCTTCATACATAGTAAGAGAAAGGACCTTTTTCTACATGTTTACTCTATACACACCACAATAATTACAATGGCGTCCTCTTTGTCCTTCAATGTGGCCGGGGTCCATTTGCTCCTACATTTACACTACTGCATTTGCACCATCATGTGCTTCTCTCTCTCTCTCTCTCTCTCTCTCTCTCTCTCTCTCTCTCTCTCTCTCTCTCTCTCTCTCTCTCTCTCTCTCTCTTTGAGCAGACAGTGAGACAGTTAAACCTAGTTGTCCTTTTGAAGATGTCAAGAGGGGAAGATAATGAGACTAACACCTGAACACACACCGGAGTTGTCTGACGAGGATTGGATCTCATCTCCGCTACGTAGGGAGTAGCCAAAGGGTGAGGTTGTGAGGTGTGCAGAGTGCACCACACACACAGTAGATTCTCCTTTCAGGGAACTTCATGTTGGCAACCATGCGGTTGAACCATGGTGCCCCTAGGATAGCACTCTCATGTTGGATAGGAGAGATGAAAAATTCTTCTTTGTCGACATAGCTTTGGACATGAAGTCTCAACTTCCCAATCCAGGGAGTAACGGAGGCTTGCTGTCCCTTGAAAGCTATGTCAATAGTTATTGTATCTTCCATCTCAAAACCTTGAATGCCCAACTTGTTGGTCAACTCCATTGATATGAATTTGTGAGTAGAGCCAAGGTCAAACAAGATGAAGGCATCATGTTCCCTTACCTTTACCCAAGCATCAAAGAGAGGTGATCCTTTGCAGCAAGCATCCTCTTTTGGAGCTTCAATGGTGGAAGCTCTAGGAGTCTCACTACAGGCATTCCTCTTGGGGCAAGAACGATAGCCATGTCCTTGCTCCCCACACTTAAAACACTTATGGTCCTTGCGAAAAGCTTCAAGCTCTTCATGAGAGAGTTTGTTTTTACCTTTGTAAACTCCCTTCTCCTTGGACCGATTGTTGTTATTATTGTTATTGGAATTGCCATGGAAAGAATTTTGGGCATTTTATTTCTCCTTTGCATCACTTTTGTCTTTCTTTTCCATGGGCTTGACATTTCGTATAGCCCCTTGTTGGAAATTGATGCGAGAAGCAACCATGGTGTGGTGGATTACTTTGGTGATAGAACTAGGCCGTTGGGATTTGACATACTCGGTCATTTCTTCAGGTACTCCTGCACAAAATTGTTGCTTTTGCTCGGCAAAGTCTATCTTTTGGAAGATAGTAGCCTTGAGATGTAAATCCCAATACTTGTCCACATATTTGTGAATAGACTCATGTGAGAGAAGCTTCAAACTACACCATTTAGTAAGTACTTTGTCCTTTGCATTGCTTGCAAGGAATTGCTTCATGATTGAAACTCGTAGAGTTTTCCATGTCTTTGGGGCTTCATTGTTGCCATGAAGGCTAGCCCACCATCGACGAGCTGATTTCTGGAAGTGCATAGCTACATGCTTGGAGGACTCCATGAAGCCCTCGTCTCCAAAGGCCGCATCAAATTGTTCGATAAAGGCCAATACTTTGTCGCTGGTACCAAAGGTGCCATCATAGGTGAGAAAAGAGATACTCTTTCCTCCCTCTTTAAACTTCTTGAGCTTCTGTGATCTTCGCCATGCAAGGTATGATTTGCGATGTCCTCCCCTCTTGTATTCTCTAGGAGAATGTCCATAGCTTTCGTCGAGAGAGGAGGAAGGTGAAGAAGAAGGAGAAGAGGGTGACCTCTTTCTTGAACTTTTCTTCATTTGTTTCCTCTCTTCCATTTCAGAGTGACGAGGAGAAGGACTACGTGTTGACCGTTTCCTCATGGGAGGAGTTGGCGATCGTCTAGACCGCCGTCTTTGTGAAGCCACATCTTCAGAGGAACTTAGGGACTCATTAATTTCTTATTCTTTGGATTCCTCCTCTCGTATGGGAGAGAGTCTTCTTTTTGGGGTCTCATCAAGAGTCCTCCTAAGCCTCTCTCCTCTTGGAGAGGAAGGGAAATCCCATAAGCACAAAGTTGTTAAGTAACTTCATCTTGCAAATTAGGGATGTCCATAGCTTGATGCAACCTAGTAACAAGATAATTGATAAACATGGGGGCATAATCATTAGCACCTTCATGTGCAAAATCAAAGTTATCAACGTTCATTCTACTCTCTTGGTTATTGTCATCCATGCTAATTATACTTATGTGTTTACTTAGTGTATTCTTTCGCAATTCAAAACCTTAGTTGCTACCCCACTTAGCCTTTGAAAATAAGCACTTAGGTATCTATATCCACATCTCGAATTGGTTAATTATAGAGAGTAGTGGGGTGGGTCTAACATAGCAAAATTGCTAGGGGATAGCTCCTTTTGGACTTCTTATGGCTCAATAATGGTAAAGTCGTAGGCAAGTCTAAATAGACCCCATTATTAAGACCAAAGCTCCCGAGGTGTGCACCATATCCCACATAGTGGTCTCAACAGAATCGATAAAAGATCCTAGTCCCACTTACCCTAATATACTTAACAAAATCAACAGTTAATAGGCTACTTAAGGAACTCTCTTCTTAAGCAAGAAAAGAGAAACCAAATTCTTTGATACCAATGTAATGGAAATGACCTATGAACTTTGAGAATAGCTAAATTAAGAGAATTAGAGTGAGAAATTTTGTGAGATTACTTTGAGAACATAGGGGGTAAACTTAATTAATGGTAGCAACATAAACATAGTACTTAATTAACTTGGCATGAACAATACTTTTGCAAGAGAGAGAGAGAGTATTAGAGAACATGACAATAGTTGAGGACCGGATTTACTTAGGGCCGGTCCCCCTTCCAAGAGGTATTTGTATTATAGATTCTTCCGTCAAAAGAGGCATGATACAATACACACATGTGTTCCTTGTGACCTAGGTGATGCAATGAAGATGGAAAGCTTCATGCATCACAAGCATAACATAAACTTTCAAAAAGCATTAATTATCCCAAGGTCTCAAACACCTTCGAAGGTGGAGAGAGCTAGCGGGGAATGAGGGTAGGGAAGAGGAAGAAGAATCATCCATAGGAGAAAGAAATAGTTCCTCACTTATCATCACTCTTCTTGCTTAGCAGAGCATAATAGCATAGTAATAAAGATGAAGAAGATGGCAAGCTTAAGCATTGAAGCATGGCTCTTGGTTGGATTTGCATTCCATAGCCAAGAGTGCTGGTGTAGGCTCTCCACTTCTCAACAAGCTTGGAGAAGGAGATGGAGCTCTTGCACTTTGCACTCCACACAATGAGAGAATGTGTGTGTGTTTATAGGAGAGTATACCCCCCTCTCATGCTTGGTCCACACCTCCCTCTCTCTCTCTCTCTCTCTCTCTCTCTCTCTCTCGTATTATTTAATTATATCATTTGGACATGTGTCCTCGTTTTCCTCTTTGAGAGAAAGAACTTAATTATTTTTATGCATCTAAATTCTCATTGGACCCCTTTAAAGCCTATTCAATAGAATTCAAGCACATCGTGAGGGCCACATGTGGAGGATTTTGACATGTGACTTTTATGCTTTTTAAGTCATTTGGTTTGAATTGAGCACTTCAAAACTTAGTCAATTAAGCATGGAAACCATTTATGACTCTTGAGAGTTTATCTTTGATTGAACACTTCAAAAATCTTAGTCATTTAAAGCATAAAAATCACCTCAAGCTTTGGGCAAGGTTTCCAAAAACACTTTAAGCACCTTAGTTAGCAAGCCAACAAGCACCTCGTGCTTGGGTAGGGCTCCCACCCCAAGGTCAACCCTAGCTTTCCTAAGGTCAAAGGACTTTTTAACACTAACTTTTGGAGTTCTTTAACACTAGGTTGGTAACCTAACATGACATAAAAGTGTCCTTTCAAGGTTTTGAAAAAAACCTCCAAAACCATAGTAGATCCACTCATTTTGTCAAATCCTTTCATGAGGTTATAGTTCAAGGCCTACTACACATGTAAAAAATAAGAAACTTGTAAAATTTCTCATCTTTTGATCACACCAAGCCTCCAAAGTTGATGGACCAGTACATTTTCATCAAAATAGTCATTTCTTACGTTTTGTTGCATAAAAATAAGATTAGGGATTTTTGTAGGACTTGAGATAAATTCCCTAGTTAACTTCAATGGGTTGGTGAATCAGAACATATGATTGCTTCTCACTCACTATTTTTTGTTTTGCCAAAAGAAATAGGTACAAAAAAGTTGAATTTTTTCCATTCTGCAAACCTATCATCAAAGTTTCTATAGCCACGCTCAATACAAATAATATATGCATGTTTTCTTAGTTCCCTATTGTCCTTTAGGTTCATAAGGATCCATGGAGCATGTCAAAAGAATATTACATCTCTTACCAAGGGGAATCTTGGGGACAAAGATGAAGTGCTAAATACAGCAAACATGAAAAAACTGGGTTCAACATTATGAGTTGTAGAATCCCATAGAAACTATTCAATATCTAGCCAAATTTGATCCTTATGACTAGATATGGTTATTACCTACAAAATGCATGTAGTTGTCACAAGAAACTAACAATATTGAAAAAGCTATACTTGATATACTAGAATGTTTCGTTTTCTTCTATAATTGAAAAAATCAACCATCGTTGTCTACTATGCAAAATAGGGTATTAGGTGCCCCAAAACTCAAGGAATATTAGCTTTATGTTACAATATGCGACCTAGAAAATCAAACCTGCATTTGGATATCATGAAAGCCACCAAAAAAATCATAGAAGAGCTAAAATTGGCTAAAAAACAGGATTTGACAATTTTTGTAATTTGGTCATAACTTACAACTTTAACATTTATTTCTCCCTAGAAGCATCAAGACATGTTGAGGACTAGTAAAGATAGTTCTCTAGCATTATAGACCTCACAAACATGAATTCTAGAGTGGTATAGTTGCAAAAAGTTGAAAAAAGCCAAAAATAGGACCCATTTTTTCACACAGTTTAGGTTGTGAAATGTTCACTACAAGAGGCTATTCATATTAGCGATGCTCAAAAAAAAAAATCCCGGCGTCGCTATGAGCGTCAATTTGCGACGCTCATAGCAACGCTGACTGGGCTAAAAAAATAACAGAGAGCGCCCAAAAACTCAGATCTCAGATCTGAGTTTTTCGGCGCCCTCAAGCAAGGAGCAGGTAACGCTCTCCCTCTCTCTCTCTCTCTCTCTCTCTCTCCACACACACACACACACACACACACACACGAGGAGAGGAAGGCCAGAGAGCCAAGTATGCTCCTTCCCTCTCCTCACTCTCATGTTCCCTTCCCCTCTTTCTCTCTCCCTCTCTCTCTCTCTCTCACACACACATACACACACACATAGTGTTTTTGAGAGAGAGAGAGAGAGAGAGAGAGAGAGAGAGAGAGAGAGAGTACAAACATAAACAAAAACGCACACACACATACATAAACAAAGAATGCACACACACATTGAGAGAGGAAGAGAGAGAGAGAGAGCATGCATAAACAAAAACACACACACACACACACACACACACACACACAAGGAGAGGAAGGAGAGCCAGGTATCCTCCTTCCCTCTCCTCACTCTCATGTTCCCTTCCCCTCTTTCTCTCTCCCTCTCTCTCTCTCTCACACACACACATACACACACATAGTGTTTTTGTGAGAGAGAGAGAGAGAGAGAGAGAGAGAGAGAGAGTACAAACATAAACAAAAACGCACACACACATACATAAACAAAGAATGCACACACACATTGAGAGAGGAAAAGAGAGAGAGAGCATGCATAAACAAAAAACGCACACATTGAAAGAGGAAAAGAGAGAGGGAACATGCATAAACAAAAAACGCACACATTGAGAGAGGAAAAGAGAGAGAAAACATGCATAAACAAAAAAACGCACACACATTGAGAGAGAAAGAGAGAGAAACTAATTTAACGTCGTAGGAAACTAATTAAAAGTAAAAGACCTAAAGATCTAGCCGACGAGGAGTTGAACTCAAGACCTATTATTCAAGAGGGAAATGGCATAACCAATCTATCATACTTGGCATGGGTGATAGAAAGGTTATACCATTTATCTCTTTTTATTGGCACACACATCCACACACGCGCACACACACACAAGAAGAAGAGAGTTATAACGTCATAGGAAACTATCCTAAAAGACGTTAAAGATTAGGTTAGATGTAGACTTACGTTAAATTAGATTTAGGTTTATTTAAGTTAAATTAGATTAGATTTAGGTTTATTTTTAATTAGATTTACGTTTATTTACGCTAGATTTAGATTTACGTTATATTAGATTAGATTTAGGTCTCCATAGACTGCGATGCCTGCATGAAGCGGGTGAAGAAAGCCCTCAATGGAATATAGGGTATTGCTGCCTTCACTCATGGTGGGCTCCGTCGATCCAAAAGTACTGGTGAAATGTCTTCAAAAGATAGGGAAGAAGGTGGATCTTCAGGGCGGCAAGAGTCACTACATCCCCGACACAATGACCATCTAGACAACCTCTAGTCATTCAACAACAACTTCAAAGTTAGTAACAAGAGCAAGAACGGTCTAAAGGGCCAATTGCTGTCGTCAGATGTGGATGGAGATGAGGCAGCGTCACCGTCGGAAGTTAACTCTCACATCTTTAGTGATGAGAATGCCAACTCTTGCCGAGTTATGTGAAAAATTATGTGTTAAATCAGTTTTAAGGTTCTTATAATCCCTGTTAGTTTAGTTCTTTGTTTTTAATATAACATAATTTACGTTAGATTTAGATTTATGTTATATTAGATTAGACTTAGGTTTATTTAGGTTTACCCACACACACACACACACACACACACACAAGAAGAAGAGAGTTTTAACGTCGTAGGAAACTATCCCAAAAGACGTTAAAGATTAGGTTAGATGTAGACTTACGTTAAATTAGATTTAGGTTTATTTTTAATAAGATTTACGCTTATTTACGTTAGATCGAGTCCATGCAAGAATTACTTACGGTTGAGGGTTTAGAGTTAGACTAACAGTGAAAAGATCTACTGTGAAAAGATGTTAAGATGCTGTGAAGTGCTATAGCTAGAGAAGAGGCAAAGCGGTTTTGTCCACTACATGCAGTATCATGTAGACGTGGGTCTGTAGATTTCTTGTACCCACAAATATAGGTATTGACCAATAAAGACGAGATTATAACCCGGTGATTCTGATCTCCGTGCACCTCTAGACCGAGGTGCACGGGGATTGGACATGACTAGAGACTGTGAGGTAGAGAGAGAGAGAGAGAGAGAGAGAGAGAGAGAGAGAGAGAGAGAGAGAGAGATAAGACGAAGAATGCCAATAGAATATTAAATTTGTTGTCCAGGTTATAAGATTTTTATCCTCATTATGAGTAGTGACGAGGATGTGGGACCGTCCAACCGAAACACCTATCTCTCAACGAGGGTCTTATGTCCTTGTAATCAATGCAAGCATGATGTGCGACGGACAAGACGTGTTTCTTTGCAGCACGTTCGCGAATTTGGCGAGTTCGATCCATCTATTATAGATCGAGTTGTTGCCAATTATAACTCGTCGGACTCTGACGCTGGCCAACAAGCAGCAATCTTGCAACCCAATAGACGTGTTCGCAGGCGCTTTGGTGAAGCAGCATATGTGAGGCCACAAGATGTAGCCTCTGACAGCTCGGGGGATGATCATGCAGAGCACATTCCCAACGAGGCAATGTTTGAGCCCGAGATTGATGAAATGATCGAGACGATCATGGATTCAGAAAGGCTTATCTATGATGATATGAAAAGTGAAGCCGATACGCCATTGTATAATGGAGCACGTATGTTTAGATTGAAAGCACTCCTTGTTCTTCTCAACATGCAGGCAAAGTTTGGATGGAGTGACACTAGCGTCACAGCGCTTTTCACGTGATCTATTACAATTAGTTTACTTTAATAAAACTATAAATGTATTATGATCTGATAGATTTTTACACGACTGTATCGTATTTTTATGTTGTGTAGATTGCTTAAAGAGCACATACTACCAGCTGACAATGTGATGCCAGATTCCCGAGATGAAGCAAGAAAGATTTTGCGAAACTTGGGGATGGATTACAATTCTATCCACGCTTGTCCTAATGACTGCATTCTTTTCAGAGGGGAATACATAGACATGGAGAAGTGTCCGAAATGTGATTCCAAAAGATATCGAGTAGATCTCCACGGGACAAACATTCCACAAAAGGTTTTGCGACATTTTCCTCTGCTTCCTCGCATCAAGCATTTCTTTGAATGTAAGTCCATGGCCGCCCTAGCACCATGGCATGAGGAGAATAAATCTTCGGATGGTGTGCTACGAATTCCTACAGATTGCGCAGCGTGGAAACATATAGATGGAACATGGTCGGATTTTACCAGGGAAGCTCGAAATTTGCGCTTAGGCCTGGCTATGGATGGCATAAATCCATTTGGTCAAAGATCAACATCTTACAGTGTATGGCCCGTTGTCATCGTCAACTACAACATTCCCCCGTGGTTGACTACGAAGAAGGGGCACCTATGGCTAAGCTTGATTGTGCCAGGGCGATATAAAGTGGGGAATATGGATGTGTATCTTCGTCCACTATTGGAAGAGCTACAAAAATTGTGGATTGGCATAGAGGTGGTGGATATGAGCCGACACACAGGACGACGGAATGCTTTGATCAGAGGCATTCTAATGTGGACCATGCATGACTATCCAGGGCTAACAGAATGCTCAAGTGATCTATTGACACTCCTCACTCAGACACTGTAAATATTGTTTTTTCCCATAGTTGATCTATTATCATGTGTATACATGCAGGGCTTCAAACATGTGTTACGCGACGGCTTTTTGGAAAGAGAGCCACCAAGGATGTCTGCACAAGCATGGTTAGAGCAGAAGGAGATGTGCGATGACGGATTGCCTCCAGGGATGAAGAGACTATCTCTATGGTACGAGTTACCATACTGGCCCCGACTCATGATCAATCACTTGCTCGATCCAATTCACATATTCAAGAATGTGGGTAATCTACTATGGGACCATCTGACCGGCAAGAAAGATACTTTGGGAGCCAGAGTTGACCTTAGAAATGTGGATCGTATGGAGCAATATTGGCCGCAAACAGCGTCTGATGGATCGATAAAACTCCCTAAAGCACCATGGATTTTCACAGGAGCCCAAGAACGCAAAGTAAAAGAGACCATTCGATCTTTGCGGACCCCCACTGGCGTAATGCACTCGCTCCGAACGTGTTTTACTAAAGAAGGAAAGCTTACCGGTTTGAAGTCACACGATTGGCATAAAATGTGTCAGGTACGTTCATAGTGGACTTTAATATCATTGCATAAAATGTGGACTTTAATATCATTGCTGCACATACTTTACAGTTTATTTTACTGGTTGCCATTGAGGGATGTTTGTCTCTCGACATCCGTAACACAATCTACAAACTTGCAAAGCTGGTGCAATGGATCTCACAAAAGGAGATCAACGTAGACTCCATACCATTCGCCAAACTAAATGCTGCGGAGCTTGTGTGCATGTTTGAGAAACATTTTCCTACTACCATGCTAACCATTCAGGTGCATCTTCTTGTTCACATAGTTGATGAGGTGGAAATAGCTGGCACAGTTCATTCCAGATGGATGTTCTTCTTAGAACGTTTCATGAAAACGCTTAAGGGATATGTGCGTCAAAAGGCACGTCCGGAGGGTAGCATGGCAGAAGGTTGGTTGGTATCAGAGTCCCTAGTGTACATTGGAGAGTGGCTAGACGGATTTGATAAAGCCCGGGACACGCTATGGTGAACCATAGATGATGAGCGCATATCTGGGATTGTCATGTGCAATCTCGGTGTTGAGAAGAAGATGACGGAAGATCTAGAGGCTAAAATCAACCGATTTTGCATGCTTCACAATCCAGTGATGCAAAAGTGGATTTCACAATATGAGGATGCCAAGCAAGAGTGACAAAGGGCACGAATCGAGTGGAGACAGGGAAGACGACCACCGATGCACTATCCGACGGTTCTGGAGAGCCTACCAACCTTCATGAGCTTAAGATGGTTGCACAACCAATTGAAAAGCGCACAACAATGCGGTGATGAAGTGACTGAGGAAGAGTGGGAGTACTCTCGGGGTTGCGCGACCAAGGTAAGTTCGCAATGTACGACTAGCTAGTGACTTTATTTCTAAACGTTTGAACGGCCACTCATAATCTTTGTTCGTTGTAGTATAAGTCATACACAGCAGCATGGTGTAAAGGTCGACATTTTAGGGTGGAACGAATCGACAAAAATCGTTTTACTCAAGATTGTGGAATCATGGCAAAATTTGAACAGTCTAGTCGACGACGTTCCTCTGATGCAGATCCTGTGGTGGCGGAACTCACTTACTTCGGCACGCTGCAAGAGATTTTGAGGATCGATTACAGAGGATTTTTTGTCGACTTGTTCGACGTGCAATGGTTCAAGATAATCATGGAGGGTCTCAATGCTACTGTGCGTAGAGGAGAGTCTGGTTTTCTTGAGGTGGATTCTACTAAGAAATGGACTGACCTAAGAGACACTTTCGTACTACCCGAGCATTGTGAACAAGTAAGTATGTAAATAGTTAACATCCCCCTTTTACAAGTTATGTGCTTGAAAGCTCTCATGTAAGTTATGTGGCTCTTGCAGGTAATATTTCATCCTACAAAGTCTACATCAAATTGGTGGTACGTCATAGAGGTAGCCCCTCGTAGTGCAAGGACGTATGAAGGCTACCATGTGCCAATCACAACGGCATCAATGGAGGAGATCAAAGAAGATGCTCAATCAGAAGCCGCTGCGGTGGTGCCAGACGAGCATCAAGATGCTACTACTCTATATGGGGTGCATGCAGAGGAGCTACAAAATGAAACAGAGGATATGTGTTTAAATGGAGAGCTCTATATAGATATAGGAAGTTATGCTGAGTTATGCGAGGATGAGAGAGAGATCTCTTAAAGCCACAAATATTGTATTTGAACAATTTTGCTCCGTGTTGTAAAAGCTCTGGCTCTCTAGCTAAGTACCTTCCATGGTGTATAACGCTCTTTTCTACTCGCGCTCACATCTTTTGATTGAAAATTCTGAGTTTTTGACTTGCCACTTCTATCACTCAATTCATTGCGTCATTGTATTTATATGCGTCATTACGTCATTGTATTTAATGGTCTTTGCGTCATTGTCTACTCTATTCATTCAATATTAAGTTTAAATATTCGTGTGTTTAATGCA
Organism: Adiantum capillus-veneris; assembly: GCF_014529385.1. NCBI lineage: Eukaryota > Viridiplantae > Streptophyta > Polypodiopsida > Polypodiales > Pteridaceae > Adiantum > Adiantum capillus-veneris. The sequence continues at coordinate 146,260,134 of NC_140936.1, read as the reverse complement.
GGTATGGATGATGAGGAGTTTCTTTCTTCTTTGTCACCGCAGCAGAGAGAGTGGTACGTGGAGCGTCATCGCTCTGGCGCATCATCGCGCGTTCCTACTCCATCCGCATCTCCCTCTCTTTCAGAGCATTCGGCGCGCTCCGAAGCTTCGGCGTCGACGAGACGAGCTTCACACTCGTCTAGACACCAGCGCTCTAGTGGTGGCGGTGGCGGTGGCGGTTGTTGTGGGGATTCCGCCACTGATGCCTCCACACCGCCTCGTGTTCGACGAGGCTCTTTACCCTCCCCTTCTTTGCCCGTCCCCACACCAGCCACAGCATCGCCATCTACGCCAGGTTTTGCACGGCTGACTGTTCCTAGCAGCTACACACCTCTACCTACTCCGCCAGGAGCCACCCACTCGACACTCCTCGCTTCGGGGCCCAGACGCCAGTGGAGACACCTGACGTCCGTACCCCCATCGACACGCTGCTAGAGACCCCTGCCGGGACACCCAGGTTCACACGTCACCGGCGAGAGGGCTTGCCTTACTCCGTCGACTTCAGCAGCGGCATCATCATGGATGATGACGGCAAGAAGGTGATCTCGCGCATGCGTGGTCTTTTCTCTCGGCTGTTTAGACACTACATACTAAACAAATGGAGTGAAGTACCAAGTGATTTAAAAAACAGAGTCATCAGCATACTTCATGATGAGTTTCCCGTTCCAACACGGGATCAGCGCTTCAATGAAGACCTGATGAAGATTCGAATGCGCGAATACTGCAAACACAAGCGTTCCGAAGTGCAAAAAGCAATCAAGCATGGGTGGAACAGGCCAGATTGGCTGGCCAAAGAAGATTGGAAGAATGCGAAGAAATCAGCGCGCGAGAATCCCGACAAGTGGAAGCAACAAAAGGATGCAGCCAGAGCGCGAGTAGAGGCAGGGAGCTCGCACCACTTGGGGAGCGGTGGATGGGCATCATTTGAGGCCGATTTTGTAAGTGTTTTCGCATTGCTCTTTATGTTCGATAGTTTAGGGTTTATGAGTTTTTTAATTCTAACATAATGAATTCTTTGTATGTTTTGACAGTGGTCGATGACAGGACGTGATCCCACACCGTACGAGCGCGAGTATGCAGGCAGGAAGGGCTTAAACGCCCTGATGGACATTCCCAGTTCTCGCGGCGGCATGGTTAGTATTAGGGTTTACTCTTTTCTATTTTTTGTATTGTTTTATAAATGTCGTTATATGTTTATACTTACTGGAAGCTGTCTTATTGTCTTTTTTTGCAGAATCCGACAGATACGTCGCTTGGACGCGATGAGACGTCTGACTAGACGACGTCAGTTTAGCCGTAGCTAGATAGCATTAGTTTAGGGTTTCTCATAGCTTATGTATCATGAGACGGATTTTATACGTCTTTTTGAACAATGTATATTATTACATTTGTCACCGCAGTTCATTTTGCCAATCAATTCTTTATGCCTATGATGTTGTACAATTGTCATTATTACATTTGCCAATCAATTCATTTTGCCTATGATGTGTACAATTGTCAATTTTACGCTTGTCAATTTTGCAAACAATGCATCTTGTGGGTGACTATTTTGGGTCTATTATCTACCCTTGCACTTTTTTTAAAAAGTGAATCAAGTACAATATGGTTGATGGGTGGCAGGGCATTCAATGCCCTGTCACCAAAAAAAAATTCTCTCGGGCGTCGCTATCACCGTCGCTATTTATGGCTCTGTAGCGTCGCTATGAGCGTCGCTATAGACTTTTGTGTAAATGTCGCCATAACTGTCGCTATGACCGTCGCTATGACTGTCTCTATATAGCGACGGTTATAGCGACGCATATAGCGACGCTCTCGTAGCGACGCTATTAGCGACGGTTTTAGCGACGCCGGGGGTTATTAAAACCCAGTGTATTTCCGTTGCTAACAGCGTCACAAGAGCACACAACCTCTTGTAGTGGTTGTGCAAGGACAAGGTTAAAGATGGAATTGATATTCCAAAAAAATGTCGAGTTTTTTTCAGCTCATGAGACAACTTTCTAGATAGATAGCACCTCAAAATCCATTTTGAAACTCTTGACATAATTCAAGGAAAATGGTCACTTAACAGGACATAAAAGTGTCCCAGGACATAAAAGTGTCGCATTACCAACCTAGTGTTAATGAAGCTAACCCTAAGGTCTTTAAGCTCCATTAGGTAGCAATACTCTTTAACATACCATCTCTCATTTGGATCCCTTTAACCTTGGCCCCGTGTTGAGACAAATTCATAAGCACATGTCTATATTCTAACCCCTGTTCCCGTTTATTCTCCCAGACTAAATGATCATTTAATATGAGAAAATCATTTGGGTTGGCTAGATATTAGACTTTATGACAATTTAATACTTTTTTAACAGAGCTAGATACAAGACTTGGATTACATGACTTGAGTACAAGACAAGGCTTGATTGCAAGGACAAGACTTGAACATAAGACAAGAATTAGAAGAGTGATTTCCTCATAGGAGCCTCACAACTGGTGTTGGCAAGACTGAGGGGCTTGTAGCGCAAGACCCCTATTTATACTAGTACTTGAGGAGGTTAGAACTTTCTAGGCTCTTCTTGAGGAGGTTAGAATCTTCTAAAACCTTCTTGAATCTTCTAGTTCTTCTAGAACCTTCTAGATCCTTCTTCAACTTTCTAGAGCTTTCCAAAAACTTCTAGATTCTTCCAGAATCTTCTTCAAGCTTCTAAAACTTCTAGAATCTCCTTGATACTTTTAGAACCTTCTAGAATCTTCTAGTGATGATGGAGACAATGACATAGGCGATCGATTGACTCTCAAGCATCCATGAGATTACCCCTCCTCTAGCAACGAGTTCCACGAGGAGTGGTGGTGTCCCTTGACTGGGGCTTCCTTGGATGCTATTGATGGAACTTTTAGACTTTGAGAGGTGCATGTTCAAGATTGTGTGCCGGTTCCCAGGTTCGTTCACTAACATCATAGCCTTTCCAATGCACCAAGTACTGTAACCTGCCACGCAAAACTCGAGAATCTAGGACTTTCTCCACCTCATATTCATGATGTCCTTGAATCTCAACCGAAGGAGGTGATTGTAGGGCTCTTCTTGGAATGTTAGATGTGTGACAAGGTTCTAGGACTAAGACATGAAAGACTATATGGATTTGCATGGATGAGGGGGACAAGTGGAGTTGATAGGTGACTAGATTGACATGAGCTTTTGACAGAGACGGGATGAACGTAGATCATGTTGAAGGAGCCACACTTTATCCCCCTCTTTGTATTTTGGATGTTGCATGCGATGTAGATCTACACTTTCCTTATACTTGGATTGAGCTTCTTTGATATGAATTGTAAGTTCTTTGTGAATTGCAGATAACTGTTGTGCAAGATGAATAGCAGCTGGATTCTCGACTTGATGGTGCCTGTGGATATCCTGCTTGGGATGTTGACCATAATTAGCAAAGAATGGAGTGTGATGGGTGGAGGCATGAAAACTATTATTGTAGGAGAATTTTGCTAGCGGTAGGATCTCGACTTAATTATCCTAGTCATAATTGATTGTACAATGGAGATACTGATCCAAAACATAATAGGTTGATTTGTACTCCAAGTAGCTTGAATAAGCTTTTCCAAAAGCTAAATATGAATTGTGGGCCTCGATCAGAAACTATGTCATCCGGTAATCTGTGATAACAATAGATATGTTATAGGAAAGAGTTTGGACGTACCTTCTCCGGTGATGGTTTTAGTGGTTGGAATGAAGCGTGCCAACTTTGTAAGCCGATCCACGACCACTAAAATGGAGTCAAATCCTTGTGATGACAAGGGTAGCTCTACAATAAAATCCATGGAGATGGATGACCCTGGCTTGCTTGGAATGGGTAAGGGATGGAGTAACCCATGAGGACGATGACGAGGGTCCTTTGATCTATTGCAAGAGTCACAAGTGCCTACATACTCCTCGACAAGCTTCCACATTTGCAGCCACCAAAAGTCATGGGATAGAAGCTCAATTGTCTTATTAACCCCAAAATGCCCTGCTGATGGAAGATCATGCCTCTGTTGAAGTACCTCCAAGCGTGTTGGTCTTGGGGGAATATAGAGAAGACCCTTATAGTAAATTAGCCCATCAATTTCTTGAAAGTCCTCATTAACCCCTTGTCCTTGTAGTTGTTGTCTAATATTTGGGGCAAGTGGGTCTTTGGCAATTTGCTTCTTCACCTTAGAAAGAAAAGTAGAATCTTTGGGAGCTTGGCTTATGGTGGCGTTTAGCTTAAGCTACTCAGGTTTCAAAATCAATGACTCTTGCTGATAAAATGCTACGTTGCCTTCTCTAGGTGCAAGGAAGGATCTTCTTGATAAGGCATCCGGCTTACCTTGTTGACGGCCAGGCCTATAAGAGATAAGGAAATCAAACCTTGATAAGATACCACTCCACCTAGCTTGGCGACGATGCCATGAATTATTCTAAACTCTTGTCATCTGTAAAAACAATGATCGTATGAGGAGCTCCTTCAAGTAGTGACGTCGGGTTTTGAAGGAGTCGGTGATTGCTAAGAGCTCTTTGTCATGGATCTCATAATTGATTTCTGCAGCTGAGAACTTGCGGGAATGAAAACCCATTGGATGTACTCGACCATCCTCACCTACTTGGGATAGAACAGCACCAAGGGAAAAATCTAAAGCGTCTATTTCTAGGATGAAAGGCTTTGTAGGATCTGCATGAATTACAATGGGTGCGGTTGTGAAAGCTTGTTTGAGAGTCTAAAAAGCTTCCGCGGCCTCTGAGTCCCAAACAAACTTATTATGGCATGTCAACCTTGTGAGTGTTGTAACCACCTTGGAATATCCTTGGATAAAGATGCGATAGAAATTTGCAAATCCGAGGAAACATTGGACATCTCTTACCGAGGTGGGTGTATCCCAATCAAGGATGGTTTGAACCTTCTTTGGATCCATGGAAATTCCTTTATTAGAGATAGCATAACCAATAAATTCCACCTTAGATTGATGAAAAGAACACTTTTCCAACTTTGCATATAATCCTCATGCACGAAGCTTTTGAAGCACTAACCGTACATGATTCTCATGCTCTTCTTAATCCTTGGAAAATATCAAGATACAATCCAAGTATATTACCACAAAATAATCCAAATACTCTCGAAAGATGTCGCTCATCAAATGTTGAAAACTGTTGGGGCATTTGTGAGACCAAATGGCATGACGATATATTCAAAGTGGCCATACCTTGTTCGAAAGGTTGTCTTCCATTCATCAACTTTTTTGATCCTGACTAGGTTGCAAGCACCACGAAGGTTTATTTTTGTGAATATTCTTGCCTTGCTGAGGCGCTTAAGAAGCTTTGGGATCAAGGGAAGGGGATAGCGATTCTTGACGGTGATCTTGTTGAGGCCCCTATAATCCACGCACATCCAGAGGATTCCATCCTTCTTTTTTACAAAGAGTATTGGAGCTCCTGATGGGGACTTTGGATGCCATATGAACTCTTTGGCAAGGTTCTCATCAATATTTTTTTGTAATTCTGCCAATTCATCTTGAGGTAGCTTGTATATTGGGCCAAAAGGGGCACCAGTTGTGAGGCTCCTATGAGGAAAGCCCTCTTTTAATTCTTGTCTTATGTTCAAGTCTTGTCCTTGTAATCAATCTTTGTCTTGTACTCAAGTTATGTAATCTAAGTCTTGTATCTAGCTCTCTTATTTAAGTATTAAGTATTGTAATCAAGATTAAGCTTATAATCAAGTCTCAAGTTCTTATACATTGTGAGCGCCTCCTCTTGCTCTCTTCTAGCTCTATACGCGCTCATAACAGTTTGGCAAGACTGAGGGGCTTGTAGCCCAAGACCCCTATTTATACTAGTGCTTGAGGAGGTTACTTCAAGAGGTTAAAACTTTCTAGGTTCCTCTTGAGGAGGTTAGAATCTTTCAGAACCTTCTTGATCCTTCTAGTTCTTCTAGATCCTTCTTCAACTTTCTAGAGCTTTCCAAAGTCTTCTTAGATTCTTTCGGAATCTTCTTCAAGCTTCTAGAAACTTCTAGAATCTCCTTGATACTTTTAGAACCTTCTAGATTCTTCTAGAGTCTTCTAGTGACGATGAAGGCGATGATGTAGGTGATCAATTGACTCTCAAGCATCCATGACAACTAACACCCCAAAGTTGCCTGATCAAGATGGGATCTCATCACCGCTACTTGAGGAGTAGCCGAAGGGTGAGGTGTGCAGAGTGCACCACACACAGGGGAGTGACCAGGGGGAGAAAACAACGAGGTAGGAGCAGAGCCACAGAGGTGAAGAGTTGTGCATGATGACTGTTGATAGGAGGCAGGTGCACATAACATTAAAGGTGGACGTAGCATGGGGCCTTGAATAGACTCGTCTGAGTAGCCATTGTGGGCGCTCTCTAGAAAGTTGCAAGAACTCTTCAAAACTACATGGCAAGGGGATACAAAGTATGGCCGGAGGAAAGATTTGCCAACAACTGGGAGATAGTATAGATAGATGCCTCTCATCATTGCTCGTTCCATGTGCCAACACCCATCATTGCTTGAATATATCTCTCACTATCGGGATGTTATCCTTAAGTTAGAATTTCTAGACACCTTTCAACAAGTACTTGGGTTTATCCGTGGTCTGACACCATAGCTTAAGAAGCACGTCAAGACTCAGGACCCTAAAATACTTGAGGAGGCCTGCATAGTGAAAGCACACATTCATGATGATCCAGATGAAAAGAAATCACATAATAATCACGTGCCTGCTAATACATATGGTAATACACGCACACAGTATGGGCACAATAAAAGAAAATTTCTAGTAGCCAATTGTGAAACAGCTAAAAAACCCAAGGGGTCTCGTGGTCCTCTCTCTCCCTAGGAATTTGAGAAGGCTAAAAAAGAGAAGTTATGCTTTCAATGCTTGGGAAGCAGCCATGGCAAAAAGGATTGTTATCTTAGCAGAGGGTTTATTCAACACAGTTCTTCACCATGGGCTTCTCCTATCCTATTAGTGAAGAAAAAGGATGGTAGTATGCGCATGTGCGTAGACTACCGTGGATTAAATGCGGTGACTATTAAGAACAAGTATCCATTACCACGCGTGGATGAGTTCTTCGACACGCTCACTCATGCTCGTACACTACAAGAGGTTGTGTGCTCTTGTGATGTTGTTAGCGACGGAAATACACTGGGTTTCTATAACCCCCGGCGTCGCTAAAACCGTCGCTACGAGCGTCGCTACGAGAGCGTCACTATATGCGTCGCTATAAGCGTCGCTATATGCGTCGCTATGAGCGTCTCTATATAGAGACGCTCATAGCGACGCTCATAGCGACGCTCATAGCGACGCTTATAGTGACGTTTACACTGAAGACTATAGTGACGCTCATAGCGACGCTACAGAGCCATAAATAGCGACGCCCAAGAGAATTGTTTTTGGTGGCAGGGCATTGAATGCCCTGCCACCCATCAACCATATTGTACTTGATTCACTTTTTAAAAAAAGTGCAAGGGTAGATAATAGACCCAAAATAGTCACCCACAAGACGCATTGTTTGCAAAATTGACAATTGTACACATCATAGGCAAAATGAATTGATTGGAAAATGTAATAATGACAATTGTACAACATCATAGGCATAAAGAATTGATTGGCAAAATGAACTGCGGTGACAAATGTAATAATATACATTGTTCAAAAAGACGTATAAAATCCGTCTCATGATACATAAGCTATGAGAAACCCTAAACTAATGCTATCTAGCTACAGCTAAACTGACGTCGTCTAGTCAGACGTCTCATCGCGTCCAAGCGGCGTATCTGTCGGATTCTGCAAAAAAAGACAATAAGACAGCTTTCAGTAAGTATAAACATATAACGACATTTATAAAACAATACAAAAAATAAAAAAGAGTAAACCCTAATACTAACCATGCCGCAGCGAGAACTGAGAATGTCCATCAGGGCGTTTAAGCCCTTCCTGCCTGCGTACTCGCGCTCGTACGGTGTGGGATCACGTCCTGTCATCGACCACTGTCAAAACATACAAAAATTTCATTATGTTAGAATTCAAAAGCTCATAAACCCTAAACTATCGAACAGAAAGAGCAATGTGAAAACACTTACAAAATCGGCCTCAAATGATGCCCATCCACCGCTCCCCAAGTGGTGCGAGCTCCCTGCCTCTACTCGCGCTCTGGCTGCATCCTTTTGTTGCTTCCACTTGTCGGGATTCTCGCACGCTGCTTTCTTCGCATTCTTCCAATCTTCTTTGGCCAGCCAATCTGGCCTGTTCCACCCATTCTTGATTGCTTTTTGCACTTCGAAACGCTTGTGTTTGCAGTATTCGCGCATTCGAATCTTCGTCAGGTCTTCATTGAAGCGTTGATCCCGTGTTGGAACGGGAAACTCATCATGAAGTATGTTGATGACTCTATTTTTTAAATCACTTGGTACTTCACTCCATTTGTTTAGTATGTAGTGTCTAAACAGCTGAGAGCAAAGACCACGCATGCGCGAGATCACCTTCTTGCCGTCATCATCCATGATGATGCCGCCGCTGAAGTCGATGGAGTAAGACAAGCCCTCTGGCCGGTGACGCTGTCAGGAGTTTTTTGGAGCAAGGGATTGCGCATATGTACATACACATGCATGGTGCATCAAATAAAGAATTGCCCATTTTCCTTAGCCAGGTGGTTATGTGGGGCCCACATGTGTACAGGTAGGACAGCATGTACATAGTGCATCGATTTTCACTATTACCAATACCAGTGTGTTTTTTCTACAATAAGGAGGAGTTGGTAGCGCGTAAAACTTCTCGAGGAAGCTATCCGCGGGCCGACGACGTGAGGTCAGCAGGTGCGTCAGATGGCATCTAGTGGCGTCAGGAGGGCGAACGAGGTCAATATTTGCACGCAGATGAGGACGGACACAACGTGGGTGTTTGCTTGTGAGAATTATGCAGAAAGGTCATCATGAGGACCTTTTTTTGGGGCCACTTCACGTGGTGGCGAGGTGCATTATTGAAAAAAAGCTGAGTGCCAGGTGTGCGAATGATGCAAAAAGGTGACAACTATGCACTGCGAGGTCAGTTTTTGGCCTGTTCGGGGTCCGTTTGAGGTCATCTAAAAGGCCAAGGGTGCCCAACTAATAAAGCTAAGTGTGGGAACTGAAAAAACTGAGAGAAGACCAGAAAAATGTGGAGAAGAGAGGAGGAACAGCCGCAGGTGTGTTTTTGCTCATTTTGGAGCCTGTTTTGGCCGTAAAGTGCTCATCCGAAGTCGGATTTGAGCACTTTGACATTGTAGACTGGGGTTTTGGGCCGTTCCGGACGTGATGGCGCTGTCCATTTTGCCAAATTCCTCACTCTTTTCCTGCTGTTTTTCTGTGTAAGTTTCTCCTATGAGCGAAGTTTCTGCTCTAGTTTGTGATTGTATCTGGTATCTTTTACCCATATTGTGTGAGCTGTTTGCCCCATTGGTGTTGGCCCAAGCTCATTTGTATCTAAACATCAGAAATTCTCCTCTTTTGAGCTGAGTTTTTTGGGTGTGTGTGTGTGTGTGTGTGTGTGGAGTGGGCAAGTGGATAGTTTCTCTCCTCTCACTCCAGAGGTGTGTTCCCTGTCTCGGCCAGGTGTGTTGTGTAAGCCGAGTGGTGCCCCATAGTGTGTGTGTGTATCTTCCCAAGAGTGTGTGTCGGGTCATTATAGAGGCGCTGTGTGTGTTTTCATCCCGCTCACATTCTTTTGGTGCCCCCACTGAGGATCTTCTTCGAGTACCTTCTGCTTCGAGCTTCGAGCTTCGAGCTTCGAGCTTCGGGATTACAGGTTACAGGAACAAGGACAGGGACAGGTACAGGTGATTCACACAGGTACAGGTAGCTGGAGTACAGTGATGTCACTTGCAGTTGTTGTGGGAATGCATCACTTGGCGCCTATTTGAGCGCATTGTCTGTTGGATTGTACGTTACTTGTGGAAACTGCCATTGTACGCCTTTGTGGAGCCATATATGGTTTTATTTGGCAGTCCCAGCCATTTCTGAGACTTGGTCTGGAAGATAGTCATTTCTGAGACTTGACTATACGCGATTTGCATTAGCTTTCGTGTGAGGGTCGATAGTGTGAGGTTTTTATTGAGCTGGGGGATTCTCAAATGTGGAGATCCTTTCGGTGATACAGGTAGCTGGAGCACCCTTTTTGTGACCTCGCCATAGGCTATGTACTAGTGAGTACTACTTGATGCTCGGGTTCTATTGTTGGCAGTTTATGCGTACAGATACAATCTATATTTTGGGTTCTCATTGCTCTACTTCTGGGGAAACTCTGTCGAAATTTTCCCAAGTTATGATGGCTGGTTTTTTGGTATTTTGAGCCATTTATGCTGTTATGCTGCTGAAATTTTGGCAAAATCAGAGGTTGAGTCAGGTGTGCCTTCTTGGGAGCTTCATGGTTGGCTTTAATGGATGATCAAAATGGCCCTCAGTTCACTCCTTTTCATTTAACGCAAAGAATTCAGATTAATGTTCATGTGTCCAGGAAGATCTTTTTCCAGCAGCGCATAGTCTTTATGTTTGGGGCAAGAAGATTGAGAGAGATCCTGGAATGTCCTTTGCCTGTTGTCATTCCGATGATCAACTATGAAAACTCATTTGATGTGCATGTGTTTGTCCTTATCTAAAGTTGAGCTCCATTGAAGTTTCTAGGGATTGGGAAGTGAAAAGTTTTGGGTTCTTGCACGTGTGTTCGAAGGGGTTCTCAAAGCATCATAATTTGGGTAGCCATGGCTTTCTCTTATCCCGAGTTTCATGGAAGAAGTGATGAAGATGTGGAAGAATTTTTGGAAAAGATGGAGGTTGCCTGCATTAGCAACCAGATTCATGACCCTACGCAAATGTTACGCCTTCTCCAAATTTGTTTAAAGAGTGATGCACGAGCTTGGTCCAAAGCATTTGAAGAGGAGTTGCGTATGGCTGATCCACCTATAAGATTGAGTTGGGACAATCTAAGGCATGGATTGGAAGTGGAGTTTGTGAAGATAGAAGACCCTGACAAAGTGTGGCAAGAAGTACAGGCTTTGGTGCAAAAGGAAGGTGAGCCAGTAGATGCGTACATACGTAAGTTTTCATTGGCATGGGAGCGAATGTGCAAGGCTTTAGCACCACAGGTACCCCCGCCTGACATGATGAAGAAGGACAGGTTCTTGGCTGGTCTTTGGGAGAATATACGTTGGAGAGTGGAGCTAAAAAATCCTAGGACATATGAGGATGCACTAGAGGTAGCAAGGAACAAAGAGTGGAAGCTGAGGAAAATGAGCCAGTTAGGGGTGGAGTCTTTGCCAATGAGGTCTGAATTTCAGCCTATAGAGTCTTTACAAGGGCGCATGTCAGGGGTTCATCATGAATCAGTGGTTCCTGTTACTACTCAGGTTATGCCAGCAGTGGTCACTACAGCAATGCAAGATGATGGCCTAAGGCAAGACATGAGGCAAGTGGTTGATTTGATGAAGAATCTCAGCCTAAACATGCTAGGTCAAGTGGGAAATAATCGAGGTCGAGGGAGGTTTGCAAATCAGCCAGGAGGTGAAGAAAGGCCTAGGAATGGTGTTGGACAAAGCAATGGTAGGTTTTGGAGGCAGACGCCCACATGTTATAATTGCGGAGAGTTGGGCCACATCAGCCCGCATGTGATAAGCCACCAAGGATGGGGGGAGACATGTATCCATTGCCAAGACAGGTGCTAACTAGGTCAAATGATTATGGCATCGAAATTAAGGGAGACGAAGGAACGAGTGGACTGACCCAGGAGGAAAAGGGAAAGACAAAAGTGCTAAGTGTAGTCACCTTGGAGAAGGCATCAAAGCTAGAGGATACATTAGTGATGCCTATTGGGAAGAGGACCACAGAGGAAAAGGAAGGAAGAAGTGCCCCAGGTCCTAGTAAGAAGAAAGGAAAGAGCCATGAAGGCGAGGATGTCAAGGCCAAGAGGAAAAGGAGAGCTCGTCGAAAGTTTCATGTTTCAGATTTTCCACTAGGGGATGGGCAATTAAGCTATGACTTGAAGGAGGATCTGACGAGCAGGAAGGCAGATGTTACTTTTGGGCAGCTTATAGAGATGGTGCCTAAGCTAAAGCGACAGTGGAAGAGGATGGTTAACCCAATGGAGAAAGAGCCAGAGAGAGGTTCAGTGAAGGTGTTGGCAATGGACGAGCTACCAGACATTTGTCCAATAGTAGATGTGTGGCATAAAAGGAAAAATTTGGGACAAGGTTATGTGGATGGCGGAGCCCAAATATGCGTCATAACACACTCATGCGTTGAGAAGATGGGTCTCACAGTGGCTGGGGTGTCAGGTTTTCGGATCAGATTGGCAAACCATCAAAAAGTAAAATGCTTGGGTGTTGTAAAGAGCTTAGAAGTGGAGGCATATGATGCAAAGGCAGTGGTTGATTTTCATGTGATGCCAGCAGGGTTGGGAGCATATCCTATTATACTGGGCAGACCATGGTTACGTGCAGTGGGAGCTGTTCAAGATTGGCGACATGGTACGATTAGCCTCTATGGAAAGACAGGTACCAAGAAGCTTTATAATATGGACACAAGGAAACGATTAGAGGAGCTTTATGAAGATGAGGATGAGTCTAGTGATGAAGACTCTTCCACGGTGACAGATGAGGATAGTGATAGCACTACCAGCAGTGACGAGGATGCTGATGTTGCATTTATTTTGATGGATAAAGAAATCCAGGAGTGTGGTTTAGTCGCATTTGCGAATGAAGTTGAAGATGAAAGTGAAGGGCCTTATGAAGTGATTGAAGGGCTGATGCAAACCAAGGTTGAGTTGTCAAAGAAGCAGGAATTAATGACGCAAATGATTAGTGGAGACCTCTCAGCTATGGAGAAGGATATATTTTTGCATATGCTGGCTAGTTTTCCTGATTTGTTCATTACTTCATATGAAGAGATCAGAGGGTTCAAGGGTGAAGAGATGCATATAGAGCTGAAAGAAGGTGCTAAGCCAGTACGGCAAAGGCTAAGAAGGATGGGTCAAGAGCAAATGGAAGCCTTGCAGGTAGAGGTGGACAAGTTATTGAAGGCAGGGTTCATAGTTCCAGTGGAGACCACAGAATGGGTGAGTCCAGTAGTAGTCAGTCCAAAGAAGGATGGGAAGTGGAGAATTTGTGTAGATTTTAAACCCTTAAACGCAGCCACTAAGAAGAACCCATATCCTCTTCCATTCATCGATCAGATCTTGGATTCAGTGGCAGGTTATGAGAGGTACAGTGTGTGTGATGGTTTTTCAGGCTATTTTCAATTGAAGATTGCTCTTAAAGACCGCACAAAAACAACATTTATTACGCCATGGGGCTGCTATTGCTACACAGTGTTGCCGTTTGGGTTGTCAAATGGACCATCTTTCTATCAAGAAAGAGCAAATTGGGTGCTGGAACCATTCATTGGTAGTTGTGTTAAGGCTTTTATGGATGACTTCTGTGTTTATAGCAGTAGGGCTGAACACCATGAGAAGCTGCAGATGGTATTGGCTCGATATGATGAATGTGGAGGACAACTAAATCCAAAGAAATGTCATCTAGCACAGCCAAGGGTGAAGTTATTGGGACATATGGTGTCAGAAAATGGCATTGAGGCTGATCCAGATAAGGTGAAGTCTATTATTCTTCTTCCATCACCTATGAGTACGAAGCAATTGGCAACCTTTATACACAAAGTGAAGTACATGGCACGGTTTATTCCATTGTCTTCGCAGCTTCTTTATCCATTACAGCAAGTGGCAAAGCATGATCCATTGCAATGGGATGACAAGTGTGAAGAAGTGTTTCAAGAGGTGAAAGAGGTGTTAGGGGGGTTGTCAGCCATGCAGGCTCCTGATTGGGAGAAAGTTTTTTATGTAAATCCATCAGTGGGGGATGATGCCATTGGAGCCATGCTATTGCAAAAGGGGAAAGGCAGCCATTATATGAGGCCAGTGTATTGTGCAAGCCGAGTGAAGTTGGTAGCGGAGAGAAAGTTATCGGAAGTGGAGCTAGTGATGGCCAGTGTAATATTTGCTTGTCGACGATTTCGTCATTACTTGCTACCACGGCCTTTTGTTTTCTTGACGAGTTATGCCTTTTTGCCACAGTTAATTAATGGTATTAACATGTCAAATGTGGTGAAGAAATGGGTAATTGAGCTGCAAGAGTTTGAGTTCTCTTTTCTAGTGGAAGATAGTACAAGGGCTACCCTAGCTGATTTGTTGACCTACAAGGAGAATCCCCTTATTGTTAAGGAAGAGGTGGTGAGAAAGGTAGTTGAAGAAGTGCCACAGATCAGCAATGCACATGTGTTGTTCTTTGATGGTTCATACAGAAAGAGCCATGATGCAGCTTCAGGGGGTATAGCACTTTATGATCCAGAGGGGAAGCTAGTATGCAAGAGAGGGTTCAAATTGGATGCTCATAGTAACAATGAGGCTGAATATGCTACATTGGAAGCCGGATTACACATTTGTTTGAAGCATGGGGTTCGAAGGTTGAGCATAAAAGGTGATGCCTTGTTAGTGGTGAAGCAAGTGTTGGGTGTGTGGAAGAGCAAGAACACCTCATTGAAGGAAATGTGCTTCAAAATTAAAGGCCTGTTAAAAAAGTTTGAAGCATGGAGTATCAGACACATTGAACGTGCTCTAAATGGAGAGGCACATGAAGCAGCTCAAGGCATGATTGGGGAGCTATTTGTGTTGAGGACCACTTTACCTCTTTATCATGGCCGGGAAAGTTTGGCTCAAGAAGAGGAGTTTTTGCTAACAGGAATCATTCCAAAGGAGATTCAGAAGTCTAAGAAGTATGGCTTTGTGCGTAGAGCATACAGGTACAAATTGATTGGTGATGTCTTATACATGAAAGGGGCTGATCTCGTGTTGAGACGTGTACCTTGGCGGGAGGAGCTTTACAGAGTGTTGGAAGAGAATCACGAAGGCGCATGTGGTGGCCATTTTTCTCTAAAGATCACCTTGCATAAGATTTTGCAAGAGGGGTATGTATGGCCTAGTTTGCACAAGGATGTTCACCATTGGTGTAGGTCTTGCAATAGGTGTCAAGCATTTGGGAAGAGAGTGTTGAAGCCAGAGCTACGAAAAACCATTATGGCGTTTGATGTGTTTGAAAAGTGGGGAATTGATGCAATAGGCCCGTTACCTATCACAAGCAGGGGCAAAAGCTATATTTTGACGGCAGTGGACTATCTCTCTAGATGGGCAGAGGCTATAGCAGTAAAACAGATCACTGCAAAGGATGTGGCAAAATTTGTGTATGATGAAATATGTTGCAAGTTTGGGGTGCCACTGGAGTTACTTTCAGATAAGGGGCCTGGCTTTAGAGCTAAACTGCTAGATTTTTTATGTGCAAAGATGAAGATTAGGCACCAGCATACCACTCCTTATTACCCGCAGTGTAATGGCTTGAATGAAAGATTCAATGGTGAGTTGGTACAGATTCTTTCAAAAGTGACAGAGCACCAAGGAAAGAATTGGGATTTAGAATTGCCTAGTGCATTATGGGCTTACCGTACTTCGGTGAAGACAGGTACAGGGTTTACTCCATTTCATTTGGTGTATGGAAAGGAAGCACTATTGCCTGTGGAGGTAGAGTTGCCTGCGGTCAAGATGTTAGAGAAGTTGCTTGGGCCGCCTAGTGATGCATTCAAAGAGAGGCTCTTGCAGTTACAAGAGGTCCAGTTGGATAGGATGAGCGCATTGGAGCATTATGGGCAGATGCAGGATAAGGCTTTGACAAAGATAAATGAAAAGGTCAAAAGTAAGGGTATCAAGAAACATGACTTGGTTTTGCGCTACAACAGTAAGCTGGACAACACCTTCCAAAAGAAGTTTCAAATTAAGTGGGAAGGCCCTTTCAAGGTAGTAGAGTGTTTTCCAAATGGCACATATCAGCTGGCTAACCTGGATGGTGTTCTACATAAGTCAAGGGTAAATGGATTGCGTCTTAAATTGTATCATGCTAGATTGATGATGGTGGAGCAAGATGAACTGTCTGTGGAGCAAGCAATGTTGGTGAAGGATGAGGAGACATGTGATGCGGCGAGTCTCATATCGCTCTTTGCTGCTGCTGATCATGAATGATCTAGCAGGCTAGGGGATGGGCAAATTATGTCAGGAGTTTTTTGGAGCAAGGGATTGCGCATATGTACATACACATGCATGGTGCATCAAATAAAGAATTGCCCATTTTCCTTAGCCAGGTGGTTATGTGGGGCCCACATGTGTACAGGTAGGACAGCATGTACATAGTGCATCGATTTTCACTATTACCAATACCAGTGTGTTTTTTCTACAATAAGGAGGAGTTGGTAGCGCGTAAAACTTCTCGAGGAAGCTATCCGCGGGCCGACGACGTGAGGTCAGCAGGTGCGTCAGATGGCATCTAGTGGCGTCAGGAGGGCGAACGAGGTCAATATTTGCACGCAGATGAGGACGGACACAACGTGGGTGTTTGCTTGTGAGAATTATGCAGAAAGGTCATCATGAGGACCTTTTTTTGGGGCCACTTCACGTGGTGGCGAGGTGCATTATTGAAAAAAAGCTGAGTGCCAGGTGTGCGAATGATGCAAAAAGGTGACAACTATGCACTGCGAGGTCAGTTTTTGGCCTGTTCGGGGTCCGTTTGAGGTCATCTAAAAGGCCAAGGGTGCCCAACTAATAAAGCTAAGTGTGGGAACTGAAAAAACTGAGAGAAGACCAGAAAAATGTGGAGAAGAGAGGAGGAACAGCCGCAGGTGTGTTTTTGCTCATTTTGGAGCCTGTTTTGGCCGTAAAGTGCTCATCCGAAGTCGGATTTGAGCACTTTGACATTGTAGACTGGGGTTTTGGGCCGTTCCGGACGTGATGGCGCTGTCCATTTTGCCAAATTCCTCACTCTTTTCCTGCTGTTTTTCTGTGTAAGTTTCTCCTATGAGCGAAGTTTCTGCTCTAGTTTGTGATTGTATCTGGTATCTTTTACCCATATTGTGTGAGCTGTTTGCCCCATTGGTGTTGGCCCAAGCTCATTTGTATCTAAACATCAGAAATTCTCCTCTTTTGAGCTGAGTTTTTTGGGTGTGTGTGTGTGTGTGTGTGTGTGTGGAGTGGGCAAGTGGATAGTTTCTCTCCTCTCACTCCAGAGGTGTGTTCCCTGTCTCGGTCAGGTGTGTTGTGTAAGCCGAGTGGTGCCCCATAGTGTGTGTGTGTATCTTCCCAAGAGTGTGTGTCGGGTCATTATAGAGGCGCTGTGTGTGTTTTCATCCCGCTCACAACGCGTGAACCTGGGTGTCCCGGCAGGGGTCTCTAGCGGCGTGTCGATGGGGGTACGGATGTCAGGTGTCTCCACCGACGTCTGGGCCCCGAAGCGAGGAGTGTCGAGTGGGGTGGCTCCTGGCGGAGTAGGAAGAGGTGTGTAGCTTCTAGGAACAGTCAGCCGTGCAAAACCTGGCGTAGATGGCAATGCTGTGGCTGGTGTTGGGGCGGGCAAATAAGGGGAGGGTAAAGAGCCTCGTCGAACACGAGGCGGTGTGGAGGCATCGGTGGCGGAATCCCCACAACAACCGCCACCGCCACCACTAGAGCGCCGGTGTCTAGACGAGTGTGAAGCTCGTCTCGTCGACGCCGAAGCTTCGGAGCGCGCCGAATGCTCCGAAAGAGAGGGAGATGCGGATGGAGTAGGAACGCGCGATGATGCGCCAGAGCGATGACGCTCCACGTACCACTCTCTCTGCTGCGGTGACAAAGAAGAAAGAAACTCCTCATCATCCATACCTGCATTAAACACACGAATATTTAAACTTAATATTGAATGAATAGAGTAGACAATGACGCAAAGACCATTAAATACAATGACGTAATGACGCATATAAATACAATGACGCAATGAATTGAGTGATAGAAGTGGCAAGTCAAAAACTCAGAATTTTCAATCAAAAGATGTGAGCGCGAGTAGAAAAGAGCGTTATACACCATGGAAGGTACTTAGCTAGAGAGCCAGAGCTTTTACAACACGGAGCAAAATTGTTCAAATACAATATTTGTGGCTTTAAGAGATCTCTCTCTCATCCTCGCATAACTCAGCATAACTTCCTATATCTATATAGAGCTCTCCATTTAAACACATATCCTCTGTTTCATTTTGTAGCTCCTCTGCATGCACCCCATATAGAGTAGTAGCATCTTGATGCTCGTCTGGCACCACCGCAGCGGCTTCTGATTGAGCATCTTCTCTGATCTCCTCCATTGATGCCCTTGTGATTGGCACATGGTAGCCTTCATACGTCCTTGCACTACGAGGGGCTACCTCTATGACGTACCACCAGTTTGATGTAGACTTTCTAGGATGAAATATTACCTGCCAGAGCCACATAACTTACATGAGAGCTTTCAAGCACATAACTTGTAAAAGGGGGATGTTAACTATTTACATACTTACTTGTTCACAATGCTCGGGTAGTACGAAAGTGTCTCTTAGGTCAGTCCATTTCTTAGTAGAATCCACCTCAAGAAAACCATAGCGTGTCCCGGGCTTTATCAAATCCGTCTAGCCACTCTCCAATGTACACTAGGGACTCTGATACCAACCAACCTTCTGCCATGCTACCCTCCGGACGTGCCTTTTGACGCACATATCCCTTAAGCGTTTCCATGAAACGTTCTAAGAAGAACATCCATCTGGAATGAACTCTGCCAGCTATTTCCACCTCATCAACTATGTGAACAAGAAGATGCACCTAAATGGTTAGCATTGTAGTAGGAAAATGTTTCTCAAACATGCACACAAGCTCCGCATCATTTAGTTTGGCGAATGGTATGGAGTCTATGTTATGCAATGATATTAAAGTCCACTATGAACGTACCTGACACATTTTATGCCAATCGTGTGACTTCAAACCGGTAAGCTTTCCTTCTTTAGTAAAACACGTTCGGAGCGAGTGTATTACGCCAGTGGGGGTCCGCAAAGATCGAATGGTCTCTTTTACTTTGCGTTCTTGGGCTCCTGTGAAAATCCATGGTGCTTTAGGTAGTTTTATCGATCCATCAGACGCTGTTTGCGGCCAATATTGCTCCATACGATCCACATTTCTAAGGTCAACTCTGGCTCCCAAAGTATCTTTCTTGCCGGTCAGATGGTCCCATAGTAGATTACCCACATTCTTGAATATGTGCATTGGATCGAGCAAGTGATTGATCATGAGTCGGGGCCAGTATGGTAACTCGTACCATAGAGATAGTCTCTTCATCCCTGGAGGCAATCCGTCATCGCACATCTCCTTCTGCTCTAACCATGCTTGTGCAGACATCCTTGGTGGCTCTCTTCCCAAAAAGCCGTCGCGTAACACATGATTCTCTGGAAGATACGCTTGATGACCTTCGTAGATTTGCCTCTTCAGTGAGGGTGCCCTACGTGCATTCAGTCTAGGTCCACATGTGACACATGCTCTGTATCCGCTTGTTTGAAGCCATGCATGTATACACATGATAATAGATCAACTATGGGAAAAAACAAGATTTACAGTGTCTGAGTGAGGAGTGTCAATAGATCACTTGAGCATTCTGTTAGCCCGAGATAGTCATGCATGGTCCACATTAGAATGCCTCTGATCAAAGCATTCCGTCGTCCTGTGTGTCGGCTCATATCCACCACCTCTATGCCAATCCACAATTGTTGTAGCTCTTCCAATAGTGGACGAAGATACACATCCATATTCCCCACTTTATATCGCCCTGGCACAATCAAGCTTAGCCATAGGTGCCACTTCTTCGTAGTCAACCACGGGGGAATGTTGTAGTTGACAATGACAACGGGCCATACACTGTAAGATGTTGATCTTTGACCAAATGGATTTACGCCATCCATAGCCAGGCCTAAGCGCAAATTTCGAGCTTCCCTGGCAAAATCCGACCATGTTCCCTCTATATGTTTCCAGGCTACGCAATCTGCAGGAATTCGTAGCACACCATCCGAAGATTTATACTCCTCATGCCATGATGCTAGGGCGGCCATGGACTTACATTCGAAGAAATGCTTGATGCGAGGAAGCAGAGGGAAATGTCGCAAAACCTTTTGTGGAATTTTTGTCCCGTGGAGATCTACTCGATATCTTTCGGAATCACATTTCGGACACTTCTCCATGTTTATGTATTCCCCTCTGAAAAGAATGCAGTCATTAGGACAAGCGTGGATAGAATTGTAATCCATCCCCAAGTTTCGCAAAATCTTTCTTTCTTCATCTCGGGAATCTTGCATCACATTGTTAGCTGGTAGTATGTGCTCTTTCACCAATCTACACAACATAAAAATATGATACAGTCGTGTAAAAATCTATCAGATCATTATACATTTAGAGTTTTATTAAAGTAAACTAATTGTAATAGATCACCTGAAAAGCGCTGTGACGCTAGTGTCACTCCATCCAAACTTTGCCTGCGTGTTGAGAAGAACCAGGAGTGCTTTCAATCTAGACATACGTGCTCCATTATACAAAGGCGTATCGGCTTCACTTTTCATATCATCATAGATAAGCCTTTCTGAATCCATGATCGTCTCGATCATTTCATCAATCTCGGGCTCAAACATTTCCTCGTTGGGAATGTGCTCTGCATGATCATCCCCCGAGCTGTCAGAGGCTACATCTTGTGGCCTCACATATGCTGCTTGACCAAAGCGCCTGCGAACACGTCTATTGGGTTGCAAGATTGCTGCTTGTTGGCCAGCGTCAGAGTCCGACGAGTTATAATTGGCAACAACTCGATCTATAATAGATGGATCGAACTCGCCAAATTCGCGAACGTGCTGCAAACAAACACGTCTTGTCCGTCGCATAGCATGCTTGCATTGATTACAAGGACAGAAGACCCTCGTTGAGAGATAGGTGTTTCGGTTGGACGGTCCCACATCCTCGTCACTACTCATAATGAGGATAAAAAACTTATAACCTGGACAACAAATTTAATATTCTATTGGCATTCTTCATCTTATCTCTCTCTCTCTCTCTCTCTCTCTCTCTCTCTCTCTCTCTCTCTCTCTCTCTCTCTCTCTCTTTACCTCACATTCTTTAGTCATGTCCAATCCCCCACACCTCGGTCTAGAGGTGCACGGAGATCAGAACCACCAGGTTATAATCTCATCTTTATTGGTCAATACCTATATTTGTGGGTACAAGAAATCTACACACCCACGTCTACATGATACTGCATGTAGTGGACAAAACCCCTTTGCCTCTTCTCTAGCTGTAGCACTTCACAGCATCTTAACATCTTTTCACAGTAGATCTTTTCACTGTTCGTCTAACTCTAAACCCTAAACCATAAGTAATTCTTGCGTGGACTCGATCTAACGTAAATAAGCGTAAATCTAAATAAACGTAAATCTAACTAAAAATAAACCTAAATCGAATTTAACGTAAGTCTACATCTAACCTAATCTTTAACGTCTTTTGGGATAGTTTCCTACGACGTTAAAACTCTCTTCTTCTTGTGTGTGTGTGTGTGTGTGTGTGTGTGTGTGTGTGTGTGGGTAAACCTAAATAAACCTAAGTCTAATCTAATATAACATAAATCTAAATCTAACGTAAATTATGTTATATTAAAAACAAAGAACTAAACTAACAGGGATTATAAGAACCTTAAAACTGATTTAACACATAATTTTTCACATAACTCGGCAAGAGTTGGCATTCTCATCACTAAAGATGTGAGAGTTAACTTCCGGCGGTGACGCTGCCTCATCTCTATCCACATCTGACGACAGCAATTGGCCCTTTAGACCGTTCTTGCTCTTGTTACTAACTTTGAAGTTGCTGTTGAATGACTAGAGGTTGTCTAGATGGTCATTGTGTCGGGGATGTAGTGACTCTTGCCGCCCTGAAGATCCACCTTCTTCCCTATCTTCTGAAGACATTTCACCAGTACTTTTGGATCGACGGAGCCCACCATGAGTGAAGGCAGCAATACCCTATATTCCATTGAGGGCTTTCTTCAGCCGCTTCATGCAGGCATCGCAGTCAATGGAGACCTAAATCTAATCTAATATAACGTAAATCTAAATCTAGCGTAAATAAATGTAAATCTAGTTAAAAATAAACCTAAATCTAATTTAATGTAAGTCTACATATAACCTACTCTTTAACGTCTTTTAAGATAGTTTCCTACGACGTTATAACTCTCTTCTTCTTGTGTGTGTGCGCGTGTGTGGATGTGTGTGCCAATAAAAAGAGATAAATGGTATAACCTTTCTATCACCCATGCCAAGGATGATAGATTGATTATGCCATTTCCCTCTTGAATAATAGGTCTTGAGTTCAACTCCTCGTCGGCTAGATCTTTAGGTCTTTTAATTTTAATTAGTTTCCTACAACGTTAAATTAGTTTCTCTCTCTTTCTCTCTCAATGTGTGTGCGTTTTTTTGGATCGTATGCATGTTTTCTCTCCCTTTTCCTCTCTCAATGTGTGCGTTTTTTGTTTATGCATGTTCTCTCTCTCTTTTCCTCTCTCAATGCGTGCGTTTTTTGTTTATGCATGCTCTCTCTCTCTCTCTTTTCCTCTCTCAATGTGTGTGTGCATTCTTTGTTTATGTATGTGTGTGTGCGTTTTTGTTTTTGTTTGTACTCTCTCTCTCTCTCTCTCTCTCTCTCTCTCTCTCTCTCTCAAAAACACTATGTGTGTGTATGTGTGTGTGTGAGAGAGGGAGAGAGAGAGGGAGAGAGAAAGAGGGGAAGGGAACATGAGAATGAGGAGAGGGAAGGAGCATACCTGGCTCTCCTTCCTCTCCTCGTGTGTGTGTGTGTGTGTGTGTGTGTGTGTGTGTGTGTGTGTGTGTGTGTGTGTGTGTGTGTGTGTGTGTGTGTGTGTGGAGAAGAAAGAGAGAGAGAGAGAGAGAGAGAGAGAGAGAGGGAGAGCATTACCTGCTCCTTGCTTGAGGGCGCCGAAAAACTCAGATCTGAGATCTGAGTTTTTGGGCGCGCTCGGTTATTTTTTTAGCCCAGCCAGCGTCGCTATGAGCGTCGCTATAAACGTCGCTATGAGCGTCGCAAATTTCTTTGTAAACTTGTGACGCTCATAGCGACGCCGGGAATTTTTTTTTTGAGTGTCGTTGTGTGAGCGTCGCTAATATGAATAGCCTCTTGTAGTGGTATTTTTTTACGAAGATATACTTGCGGTCGGGTTATCACCAAGTACGTATTCAACTTGCTCATATACCCAAAACTGCATTCCGAACAAGGTTTGGACATTATGAGTTTTTGGTTATGCCTTTTGGGTTAACCAATGCGTCCGCAACATTCATGACACTCATGGATAGTGTCTTGAGACCGTACTAGGGCAAATTTGTTATTGTTTTTATTGATGACATTCTTGTATACAGTGCTTCTGAGGAAGAACACTTACAACATCTAAGGCAGGTGTTTGAATTGTTACGAACAAATCAATTGTATGACAAAGAATCCAAGTGTGATTTTCTCAAGGAGGAAATTCACTACCTTGGGCATGTTATCGCAGCTACTGGACTGCACATGGATCGATCCAAAGTGGATGCCATTCAGAGGTGGCCTTCTCCTAAAAATATGAAAGAGTTACAAATTTTCTTGGGATTTGCAGGTTTTTATCAATGGTTCTTAAAAACTATGCTAATATTGTTGTTCCCATGACAGACCAACTGAAAGGCAAAGGAAAGACCTTCCAGTGGGGGGCCGCTCATCAGCATAGTTTTGATACACTCAAGGATGCACTAGCTACAGCTCCTATTCTAGCTATTGTAGATCCTTTGAAACCATTCGCTTTGGAAATGGATGCCAGTAACCATGCTATTGGAGCAGTCCTTCTACAAGAGGGGAGGCCAATTGCATTTGAAAGCAAGAAGCTTGATTCAGCACAGTAGATTTATTTTGCTTATGAATGCAAACTCTATGCAATAGTGTCTACCTTGAAGACATGGCGACATTATTTGTATGGAGCTAGGTTTGAGATTGTGTTTAACCATGAAAGCATTAAATGGTTTACACAACAAACCAACTTGAAGGGTCGAAAAGCCAGGTGGGCTGAGATCCTTCAGGAGTATGACGCAAAGCTTCGGTATCGTAAAGGACGATACAATGTAGTGGCTGATGCTCTTAGTTGTATGCCTGAGATCAATTCCCTTTTGTTCATGGAACTTCGCAGTGAATTTTTGGATGCTCTCAAGGGCAAATATGAGCATGATGACGCATATTCCAAAGTGTGGAGCCATGTGCAAATGAGGGATCCTTCTCACTCCAATGGTGGTAGTGTGTCGTTAACCTCCACACACAATTCTCCTCTGTTGAGTGATGAACTGCAACAATGGAAGAAATTTTCCATCGGCAATGGGTACCTACTCCACAAGGGGAGAGTTTGTGTACCGACGGACACGGACATTCGGTGCCAAATTCTTTATGAATGCCATGACAGTCCAAGTGCAGGGCACCCGGGTATTAAAAAGACTTATTCTCTCGTACGACGATAGTCTTACTAGCTAGGTATACATGGCTTTGTTCAAGACTATGTTCTGCATTGCCAAAAATGTCAAGTTAACAAAGCAGAGCGCCTGAAGACAGGAGGACTCTTACATCCTTTGGAGATTCCCAACGGGAAATGGGAAAGTATCTCTATGGATTTTATTGTGGGTTTACCAACCACTGTACGCGGTCATGACTTAGTATGGTTGGTCGTAGACCGGTTGGCTAAACTATCCAAGTTTATTCCAACAAAGTCAACCATAAAAACTCCAAAATTAGCCAAGTTATCTATGGACAATCTATGTAAGACCTAGGGAACAAAGACATAGGATCCTCCTCCCTACCGCCCTTTATATAGGCCTAGCTCCTAGCTCTTGCCCTTAGCGGATCCCTAGTCCACACTGGTCCAGTCCAGGCCCTTGGCCTAGGTCCCTGACCCCCTAGGTTGGGCCTTGCCCCGTAGGACCCTTGTCCTGACATTACTCCCCCCTTAAGGAAGAGTTTTCGTCCTCGAAAACTAGAGGGAAAAGAATAAGTTTTCACAAAAGTTGTAAAGCAATAGACTTGACTGTAGACTAGTCAAATCATCTTAAAACCGTACCATAAGAATCATATCAAGAGTTGTAATGTGCATATGCTATTTAGCATATCCTAAATGTATGCTCTTAGCACCTACTCGTAGCAAGTTTATGCTCTTAGCATGTCTAATGTCCTTTCTTAAGTTGTAGAATATAAACCTTTGTTTATAACATGCTCATAACTTAAGTTACAGGAATGATTGATGATTTACTCCTTCCATTTGAAAGAGAGGTGTCATCCTTGAAACAACTGGAGATGTAGTCTCATGCCACCTCAGACAAAAGAGTGTTAAACACTAGGGCCCATAACGCCTAGTGTGTATGCAATAACAAACCTTTATCCTAGCCTGTAGAATACAAGAATGCTTTAACTTATAGTAAGTAAAGTCCAAATAGAGAAATAAATGCTTATTAATTGGATATGCTTGGTGCTAATGTACGCACTTTGCATATCCTTTAGCCCCAGATTACACTTTGTAATCTGCCTATCCCCTTGGATAACTGACAGTATTGAGGTGTGTTTTTCTCACGGTTTACAAACAGTCATCCCAGATGACTGGTAAATGGGAATCACAATATCGTGTAACATTGTTGAGGAATCAACAATGTTCGGAATAACCATCGTGGTTAACTTGAAAAATCCACAAACACTCAAACCGAGCCATGACCTCTATTGGTGATTAGTAGACCCAAAAGTAATCTCCTAGAGATATTGCACATAGAGTGCAAAAATGCTTCATAAGCAACAACTTGAGGAATATACATGCCGTTCCAAGTTAGTGTTTGCTAAACACTAGGGCCCATAACACCTAGTGTGCATGCATTTAGCATAAACCAGATCCGAACCTGTATATCCATGGTGATTCTTGCCAATGCTTATGGAAAACGTGATGCGCCCAGCACACATTAAAAAGGAATGTAAATAGCTAAAAAGAAACTAAGTACTTTCAATTGCAATCTATTGCAAGCCTTGCTGAAACGTCTAAACCATAAAAGAAGGTGAAACATTGATCACTTCTAAGTACAAACAATGAAACTTCTTCATTAACAATTTAGAGCCTTGCTATATGTATAAACAACCATATGTAATGTTGTTTAGCAGTACTTGTACCTGGACAAGTCATTCTAAGTATTCGACAATTTCTGGCCACGAAATTTCTCCTAATACGTCGTGCTAAAAATGGTCTAGAAAAAAGATGTGACCAGCACCTAGGGACTTTGTCGTGACACATAATTGAAATAATGGCGCTAGTGTCAGTCCAAAGACTCATATTCTCCACATGTGGAATATGTCTCAACTAAGGATGTCTAAAAAAAGAACATCCTTCAAGTACAAGATGTACTTGTGTGTGGAGGTAACTCTAAACACTCTGCGACAAGAGTGAGAGGGACCCTCATTCATTGCTCCACACTGGCTAAACCGAACTCCTTGAGTCCCTAGACCATGTTGTATCCCATGTGACAACATGTGCCAAATCGAATCCTACAAGTGGATTCATAGCAGCATAATGTACATTGGACACTACGGCCCAAAATACTTGTTTCTACATGCCCTTGGCATGGCTCTGAAATATTCAAGCGTATTTAAACGACTTGAAAAAACCAAGCAATCCATACTAAAAACTGTACTAACACCAAATCAATAGATGTGTACCTAGAGATTGAACTGAATGTTCACTTACCCGTATTTAGATACTGAGGAGCACGTCGTCACCTGTGAAAAAACAAGCAATGTTGCACTGGAAAACCTGGGTGTTGCCTTTGTAATCCAAACCCTTTGATTAGAATCTACGTAGGCAAACGCCTTGGTAAGACCTTTTGTAGGAACTGCTCAACTAGCAGGTAACGGTAATCAACATAGTCAACCGTGTATAGAATGATTGGAATCAACTTGAAAAAGTTGAATTTGCCCGCTACTCGATGGTAGATTACTGGCTTCTTTCCTTGAAAGTAGAACTGGGATAGATCAAACTATGATCCTCAATGCCTATGGGAGGATTTAGCAATCACCCGTCGGGTCTTACCACAAAACAATATGTCCATAGTCAATTTGTAGTGCTATAGAAGGAGCAGGAAATCAACAAAAGCGAAATACCTAGCTCTTATGGGTAGCCATGCTATCTCAACTGATTGCTGCATCAATACTTCCTTGTAGAGATCAGCAGATGTGAGTTTAAGATTATCAAAAAACTCAACTTGAACGTCTCACTAAAAACATATAGTGCAAAAATGACACCCAAAACATCCGTAATGACAAGACGCTTGCCTGTCCATAAAAGTCGGTATTCGATGTGTACTCTACTGGGCAGATCTGTTCGATCTTAAGAACAATCACCCAAGGAATGCCAATAGTTGGGTCTTACCCAAGATCTGACAACGGCTCATAGCCAGCCTGTGTGTGGCTCATAGCCCTTATGGCAAAACCGATGAAGACTAATGGAATCTTGGCCAAGTTCTTGCTGAGCATTAGAGCACTGTGGCTCAAACTGACTCACCAGCAAAACATGTATCAAAAATTGCGTAGAAAGTTTTCATTATTCATGGAGAGAAAGAAGAAAGAGAGAGAGAAAATGATGGGCTGAGGAACTTTCCTTATGTGATGACTTTGTATATGTTGTGCCCAATCTATGTGCTCTGATGCATCTTATGCCTGACTTTCAGCTTATCATATAAGCATGCAACATTCTGGCTGGATAACTTTCTCTTCGAGAGAGGTAACAGAAAACACAAGTCACATCTTGACCCATCGATCTTGTAGCGGTCGTGACAAGAAGAGGATGACTTAAATAGGGCACTTTGCTTGTGAAATAAGTCCTAGTTTTAGGTTCCTTTTAGTGTTGTTGTGTGTTTACAGCAACCAAAAACCATGCTAAACAATCCATCACTTATCGTGTCCTTGACAGAGTTGCGAGTGCGATAGCAGAAGCATAATTCATGAGGCGGTAGAATTTAATCCACCTAACTAGCATGACTTGCATGCAAAATTGTAAGCCCTTGCGGAGAGTGATGGTCTCAACCGTGAGAACCAAAACCATAAGTGCCTTTCACAGTTTAGACTGGTAGGGATTCTGTGAGCTGATATTCCCTAGTTTTCCAGTACCCCAAAGCCTTGCTTCTTCTAAAATTGCCAAAGCACTTTGCTTTGCATAATGATAGTAATTGCCAAGTAAAGTGTAAACAAGGAAAAACAAGAAAAACTTAAACTTGGCTAACCTGGTCGTTGTTTCTGTAATCATTTGTGACGAAATTTGGAAGGAAAAACTCATTCCAAAATGGCTCATAGCCATATCTGCACATACGCCCTCGTATATCCTATACACCCGTCTGGCACATAATGAAATAACCTGCAAACACATTGCCTATTCCTTTCCAATTTTGTATGCTCATAGTAGATGCCAAATGTGGCCAGCTTCAATGCAAGATGTATAAAATGAAGCCTTGCTTCATAGAACTATGTCTGGCCTTATTGCCAACAAATGCTATTGACGATAGATTGTCATAGCAAAGAGACTTGACCTTGTCGATCATGCGCGAAAAATAGACTTTGTCTACTTGTACATCATATTGCGAACAAACAAATACATGCAAGGTATGAATGTGTACTTGCTTAGCTTGATTACGGTTGTCCTTGACTAGATAAATTTGTCTCAATTGACGAAACCTCTGGAAAAATTTGTCGAGGAACCATGTACGAGCAACAATGAAGATCTAGAATGCGACAAAGAGAAACCCTTGTCGACTTCTCAAGCTAGAACGGGTACTTTTCCCGTCTCGAATGCAGCTCATAGCCTTTGCATGTCTTACAAATTCAAGATGGGGACTTCCCATCTTGATTGTAGCTCATAGCTTTTGCATGTCTTTCCCATCTCGATTGCATGTAGCTACCTCTTGCGGTGTGCACCCATTGACATACAGTTTGGAAAACAACGGAATAACAAGAGTGTATCGGGTTTGGAAAAATTTGATTAGGAGCCATGCCCTAGCACAACGAAAACACCGAACTATGGAAACATTGATAAACCTTGTCGCATAACTTGATCTGACAAGTCACAGGCCTTGCATTGCTTGCATTTGTTTCCAGGCAATGCCTACCAGCCTTAGCTTGTGGCCCACGACCTTGCCAACTCGAGGGCACTTGAACAGGTGCTCATGGATAGTTTCCATACCCAAAGCATAAAACTTTTACATCAATAGCACAAACAAAGCATATCTGAGCTGCCATTTTTGTAAACAAAAAAGATTAAGCTGTCAAGCCAATCCCCATGGTAAATTCTTCAAGCAGTCTCATGATGAAGCTTTGAGATCGTAAGTGGGTCTCCTTGCACGGCCATGTCCAATTGTTGACTTGTCGAACTATGAATACCCTGGAATTTTATTTGCTTGCCGAGCTTGGAATACATATTGATCGAAAACGAACGATTGAAGGTGTCATGCCTGGATAAATCTCAAGCCTTGCTCGAATTTTGGCACCTTGCCGACTTTGTTACGCTATGAATAGGGTGTGTGTATCCCCCCTTAAGGTTGTCCACCCCCTGGATTTGGGCCTCCAAGTGAGAAATACCCTAACAAAAACAAAAAAAAACACGATTCCACAGTAGCTATGGCGAGCAACTGCGCTGCTGGCAAGGGCAGAGGTGAAGGGCGCTAAAGAGCCCGGTTTGCTGACCTGCAGAAGCGGGATTTTATCCCCTCACCCCTGTGACCATGTCCATCTCCTCTGTGACCCGTTTCATGTTGGTCAACGGTTGGGCTCCAGCCATGCTTAGCGGGCCTGCACACGGTGTTGGGATTAAAGCCCAAGTGGCCTCTTATACGGATATGGTCGGCCGACGCCTAACTCACTTATCACTAACTCTTTGTATATACTCACTTATACTTTTGTGGATAATAAGTTTTTGGGAGATAACCCTTCAAAACAGATTCTCTGCGTACTGTGTATCTCTGTGTGTGTGTGTGTGTGTGTGTGTGTGTGTGTGTGTGTGTGTGTGTGTGTGTGTGTGTGTGTGTGTGTGTGTGTGTGTGTGTGTGTGTGTGTGAGTCGATCCACTCTCCGCTCTGCGACTTCACACGGTTCCCGTCTTCGTCGTCCCCGCCTATCAAGAGCTTATGCACACAGCGTGTGCCTCATCCCTGACCGTGAACACCAGGGCGTGCATGATATGCAAGACCATGCGAGAGAGAGAGCCAAATCCGGAGAGAGGGAGGCCATGCCTCATGGTGCTGCGATCGAGAGAGAGAGAGAGAGAGAGAGAGAGAGAGAGAGAGAGAGAGAGAGAGAGAGAGACGGAGACGGAGAGAGAGAGTCCTTCCCCCTCCTCCATAGCTCTCCCCTCTCCTTAGCTCTGATACCAATGTAAGACCTAGGGAACTGAGACAAAGGATCCTCCTCCCTACCGCCCTTTATATAGGCCTAGCTCCTAGCTCTTTCCCTAAGCGGATCCCCAGTCCACACTCATCCAGTCCAGGCCCTTGGCCTAGGTCCCTGACCCCCTAGGTTGGGCCTTGCCCCATAGGACCCTTGTCTTGACAATTTATACAAGTTGTATGGCTTGCCAAGTAACATTGTGACTGATCATGATCCCAAGTTTCACAGTCATTTTTGGCGGGCTGTGTTTAAACGATTGGGTACACAACTCAACCTCAGTACAAAAAATCATCAAAAAATGGACATTCAGACTGAACGAGTTAACCAAGTACTAGAGGATATGCTACACGTATACGTTAGCAAGAAACAAATAGACTAGGAAGAGTATCTACCTCTTCTTGAGTTTGCTTACAATAGTGCTAAGCATGTCACGATTAAATTGGTCCTTTCATGCTCATGTATGGTTTTCAACCTAGGTCACCCGTTACGGTGGGGTTGGTAACCAAAAAACTCAAGCAGGTTAAGGATTTTCTCCAAGACCATATGAATATGCTGAAACTCGCTCGTCAAAATTTTTGCCAAGCGCAGGATCGGTATAATAAGTATGCTGATGAGAAACGTCGGCAAGTTACCTTTGAGGAAGGGGAAGAAGTATTTTTCATGTGCCAGAGCATTCAAAAAGTCTGAAGACTGGGCCAAAACCTAAATTATCTCCAAGATATTGTGGGCCTTTCAAAATACTCAAGCGAGTTGGTGATCGTGCCTACAAACTATCGTTACCCACACACTCTCGTGTCCATCCGGTATTTCATGTAAGCCATTTACGTAAGCGATTGCATGGGGACGACAATGTCATTGACCAATAGATTCTGGTCGATTTCGTTGAACCTCCTACACCACCGCATGAACCTGAGTGGATCCTTGACTATCATGATTTACGTACGTGTCATCAGGTACGTTGACAAGATTTAATCAAGTGGAAAGATTGACCTGAAGAAGGCGCCACTTGGGAAAACATTAGTGCTCTTAAGAAGAAGTTTCCCACTTTTGTTTCGAGGACAAAAACTCTTCCTTAAGGAGGGAGTAATGTCAGGACAAGGATCCCATAGGGGCAGGGCGAGGGGGTCACGGACCTAAGGGGCACGGCCCAAACCTAAGGACTAGGGCGGTCTCGGACTACGGCCAGGCGACCGGGTAGTCAGTGTGGACAGGGAATCTGTCTAGGGCAAGGGGCTAGGAGCCCGCCTATATAATTGGGAGGAGGATCCTAGAGTCTAGTTCCCTAGTTCTTACACCTCATGATTTTATCACTTTAGTTTATAAGGGTAGGTATCTTATGGGATACCTCGTTTTGGCAAAGCACTTTTCCTACTACTTTACAATACTCTTCTTCTTCTTCTCTCTACAATAAAATCCATGGAGATGGATGCGCTTGGCTTGCTTGGAATGGGTAAGAGATGGAGTAACCCATGATGATGATGATGAGGGGCCTTTGATCTATTGCAAGTGTCACAAGTGCCTACATACTCCTGGACAAGCTTCCACATTTGAGGCCATCAAAAGTCACGGGATAGAAGCTCAATTGTCTTATTAACCCCAAAATTCCGTGTTGATGGAAGATCATGCCTCTGTTGAAGTACCTCCAAGCTTGTTGGTCCTGGAGGAATATAGAGAAGACCCTTATAGTAAATTAGTCCATCAATTTCTTGAAAGTCCTCATTAACCCCTTGTCCTTGTAGTTGCTGTCTAATATTCTAGGCAAGTGGGTCCTTGGCAATTTGCTTCTTCACCTTAGAAAGAAAAGTAGAATCTTCAGGAGCTTGGCTTATGGTGGCATTTAGCTTAAGCTGCTTAGGTTTCAAAATCACAGACTCTTGTTGATAAAATGTTGCGCCACCTTCTCTAGGTGAAAGGTAGGATCTTCTTGATAAGACATTTGGATTACCTTGTTGACAGCCAAGCCTATAAGAGATAAGAAAATCAAACCTTGATAGGATACCACTAGTAGGTGACACCAGGTTTCAAAGGAGTCACTGATTGCTAAGAGCTCTTTGTCATGGATCTCATAATTGATTTCTACAGCTGAGAACTTGCGGGAATGAAAAGCCACTGGATGTACTCGACCATCCTCACCTACTTGGGATAGAAGAGCACCAAGGAAAAAGTATGAAGTGTCTATTTCTAGGATGAAAGGCTTTGTATTTGCATGAATTAGGATGGGTGCGTCGTGTAATCTTGTTTGAGAGTCTGAAAAGCTTTCACGGCCTCTGAGTCCCAAACAAGCTTATTATGTCATGTCAACCTTGTCAGTGCTGTAACCACCTTGGAGAATCCTTGGATAAAGATGTGATAGAAATTTGCAAATACGAGGAAACATTGGACATTGGGTGTCTCCCAATCAAGGGTGGTTTGAACCTTCTTTGGATCCATGGAGATTCCTTTATCAGAGATAACATAACCAAGAAATTCCACCTTAGATTGATGAAAAGAACACTTTTCCAACTTTGCATATAATCCTGATGCACGAAGCCTTTTCAAGCACTAACCGTACATGGTGCTTATGCTCTTCTTCATCCTTGGAAAATATCAAGATACCATCCAAGTATATTACAACAAAATAATCCAAATACTCTCGAAAGATGTTGTTCATCAAATATTGAAAAACTCCTGGGGCATTTGTAAGACCAAATGGAATGACGATATATTCAAAGTGGCCATACCTTGTGCGAAAGGTTGTCTTCCATTCATCACCTCTTTGATCCTGACTAGGTTCCCACAAAGGTCTATTTTTGTGAATATTCTTGCCTTGCTGAGGCGCTCAAGAAGCTCTCGGATCAAGGGAAGGGGATATTGATTCTTGACAGTGATCTTGTTCAGGCCCCTATAATCCACGCACATCCAGAGGGTTCCATCCTTCTTTTCTACAAAGAGTATTCGAGCTCCTGTTGGGGACTTTGAATGCCGTATAAACCCCTTGGCAAGGTTCTCATCAATGTTTTTTTGTACTTTTGCCAATTCATCTTGAGATAGCTTGTATATTGGGCCAAAAGGAGCACTAGTTGTGAGGCTCCTATGAGGAAAGCCCTCTTCTAATTCTTGTCTTATGTTCAAGTCTTGTCCTTGCAATCAAGCCTTGTCTTGTACTCAAGTTAAGAATTAAGAATACTTCATGACATCCTGCGTCTTGAATGTAGTCCAAGTCTTGTATCTAGCTCTCTTAATAAAGTATTAAGTATTATAATCAAGATTAAGCTTATCATCAAGTCTCAAGTTCTTGCACATGTACATTGTGAGCGCTTCCTCTTGCTCTCTTCTAGCTCTATACGTGCTCATAACAGTTTGGCAAGACTGAGGAGCTTGTAGCCTAAGACCCCTATTTATACTAGTGCTTGAGGAGGTTACTTGAGGAGGTTAGAACTTTCTAGGTTCTTCATGAGGAGGTTAGAATATTTCAGAACCTTCTTGATCCTTCGAGTTCTTCTAGATCCTTCTTCAACTTTTTAGAGCTTTCCAAAATCCTCTTAGATTCTTCTGGAATCTTCTTCAAGCTTCTAGAATCTCCTTGATACTTTTAGAACCTTTTACATTCTTCTAGAGTCTTCTAGTGACGATGCAGGCGATGATGTAGGTGATCGATTGACTCTCAAGCATCCATGACAACTAACACCTGAACACAGCCCGAAGTGGCCTGATCAGGATGGGATCTCATCACTACTACTTGAGGAGTAGCCGAAGGGTGAGGTTGTGAGGTGTGCAGAGTGCACCACACACAGGTGAGTGACCAAGGGGAGAAAACGACGGGGTAGGAGCAAAGCCAAGATGAGGTGAAGAGCTGTGCATGATGACTGGTGATAGGAGGCAGGTAGTAAAATAAATAGGGAAAGTGGAAAAATTTGAGTACACACGAGCATATAATGTAAAAGCTAAATAAACATACCGAATGGATTGCAAAGTCAGACAATTAATAGATATTAGGTATGCAGGTGCACATAACATTAAAGGTGGAAGTAGCACGGGGCCCTGAATAGACTCGTCTCAGTAGCCGTCGTGGGCGCTCTCTACAAAGTTGTGAGAAGTCTTCAAAACTACATGGCAAGGGGATAGAAAGTATGGCCGAAGGAAAGATTTTCCAACAAGTGGGAGGTAGTATAGATAGATGCCTCTCATCATTGTTCCTTTCATCAGTATTTAGTCTCCATTAGTCGTAGGCAGCAGTGTTAGGATTTAACAGGCAACTCAAAATGTCAAAACACAGGTATGTAAGAAGTATGCCCTTCTGGATAGAAGGGAAAAATTTAACATTGCCCTCCCAATGACGGAAGAGTAAAAAATGTCCCCTTACACAACACAAAAAACTTAAAGAACAAGCATTTTTCAACACTACCAAATACTTGTTCATGACAAAGGCTAGCAAAGAGTCATAGCAATATTCATTTGTACAAATGCAAATTGAACGTCAAGGCATCCATTTTCCATACAAGAAACAAGTAGACTCTATTGGAGAAACTAATAATTCTTACACATAGTTAATCAATACTATATTCACCAACTCCAGCATAAGGAACAAACTGAGACATATTTAAAAGAAGTCTTAGGCATACCTTGCTAATGAAACTTTGCAGCCGGTTAAGTACCACAACATCCAATGACGTAATCATACTTGGCCAAAGAGATAATACTCGACTTTTCGTTGACTAGCAGCAAGTCACTGAGCTCGGATTTCCTGGTAAAGAATTACGCATTTTGGAATGCCAATGTAATATGAGTGAAATCACCATATCAAAAGAACCAACCAAATTGCACAATGGAACTACGTGAGCTCAATTCCGTTTCAATTCACATATGATTCAATGTTGGAGGCTCAGGAGGCAATCATGATGTGGGAAAGGCAAGCTATGTCGAGGCTCACCAATGTACCACAATCTACTTTGGCTTCTCATGAAGCTGAAAACTAGCAATTGAATAATCTATGGGCATTGCTTTGGTCTCATTAGATTTTTGAAAGGTACTATGAAAGCAGATTACCAAATGGCTTGCTAATTAATTCGGATTTCTCAGCTCTTTGTTTCTGTCAAAAAGCATAGATGACCACACCAATGATCAGCAGGAAGACCACCACAACCATGAACACAATACTAGCCCAAACAAATGACTAAAAATTGCTTCCCAAACAAATTCATCAGTGCCCAGACCCATATGTAGGATTATGTCTCGGTATTTGTGTGGGGAGCACTCCACACAAACTCACACTTGAGGATACATTCAATAAACATGTTGAAAACTATATGTAGGATTGGGTATGCATATATGCTCCTACACACACTCTGCACAAGTTACAATATGCAAGCATATATACAAGTCTGAGAACAGCGAGTACCCAACAATCTTGCCTTGAGAGGAGGAGGTCCGACTCCCGAGAAGAGGCAACCTGAGAGGAGGGCAAGGGCAGTCCATTGTCCGAGGCTGAAGCTTAATAGGGGGCAGACTGAGAGCCTGAGAAGAGTCCGAAGGCTGCTTGCAAGTCTCTGCTCATGAGTCTTCATGTTGTCACAAGACATTCCAACTCTCTCATGCGTTGACGTAGCAAATCCCACATTTCTTTCCCCTCTTTTGCTATAGTTCCTTTGCTGTGTGTGGGGATGAAGTTAGCCCCTTGTGACCATCGAACTCGATATATTTCCAAATCCCTACAGGCACCTACACAGAGGCTGAGAGCAAGAGTTGCACTTACGGTGCTCGCGGCACGACTCTGGAGGCTCGTTCAAAATTTTGGGTGAGCACTGAGTTGCCCATTTCCGATTAGGTTAAGTTAGAACTTAGCAATGACCACTGTCCCATTTCCCATTAGAATTTAGGAAATTACCAAACTATGAATGGCTTAACCACACACCCGATCCCCCTCATCTACTTTTAATTCCTGTCAATTTGTAAAATGCGAATGTGAATGCAAATGTCTCCACTCCTACCTTTGATGGGCCTTGACCTCAGTTCAAGTCCAGGAAGGTCTTTCCTAAGGGTTGCCCTTCTAATGGCAGGAGAATGGGAAGAAGGGCATCAAATCCTAAAGTAACTAGGCAGGCCTCGTGATTGGTAGATAGTTTTTGTTTCAGTGACTTTGCAAATGACTTGAGTTGTGCAAATGAAGAACATGTGAGAGCCATATCAAGTTTATGACCTTTCCCAAGCTATGCGCAGCAAAGGCTCCAACTTTGTGCATACCTCTAGTCATAAGAGCCAAGAAGGATGGCTTGGACGCTGTTCAAGATAGGGCCCTTGATATATTCTGTTTAATGACGCAAGCATGGCCAAGAAGCTCCAGAGAAGTGGTTAAAGCTCAAGAAACAGTCATGGTGGATGCTATCGGCTCTTCAGAGCTTGATCAAATCAGGCGCCACAAAGCTCCATGAAAGAGCCACCATTTCTGCAGATTGACCCTTGGCAGCTAAAGAAACAAAGGTCTCTCCTCCGCCTTCTCTCCCTTCCCCCCAACACCACCACAAAAGAAAAAAGACACATACGTGCACATATAGAATCACATGTTGAACTTGGGAATGCCGACCAGCCTGTAGAAAAGGCCACCTATGATGACAATGTGCTCGCAGGTGATTTCCAACAGCACTACCCCATAATGGAATCAAGGATTTGCATGGCCATTTGACATTGCTCCAAAGGTCCAAAAGGTCCATTCGAATGCAAAAACAAGGGCACTTGAAACTTCCACCAAGGTACAAAATGAATCTCTGAATCAAGGTATAGACAGGATCATTGTTTGGGCCATATCCTTGTAACTTGGAATGCCAACAGAAAAGCATGGGAAAAGTGACAATCCAGGTTGATAGAGTCATTGCACTTGGAACTGTGACACGAAACTACACTTTGCACCCTGATAAAAACAAGGATGGAACACCAAATGTGTTGGAAATCAAGATCACGTGGACTCCGAGATGATGATTGCATGCATTCCATGGAAGTCTTGTTCTTCTATGTAATAACAAAAGCGAAAATAAATGCAGCAATCTCAAAAGGCATGAAGACCTACCCTCAATGTAATGAAAATGGCCTATGAACTTTGAGAGCAGCGGAATTAGGAAATTAGATGAAGCACTTTTGTGAGATTACTTTGTGAGCATAGCGGGTGAACTTAATTGATGGTAGCAACATAAACATAGTACTTAGTTAACTTGTCATGAATAATACTTTTGCAAGAGAGAGTTTAGAGAACATAACAATAGTTGAAGACTTGATTCATATGGAGCCGGTCCCCCCTCCAATAGGCATTTGTATTATAGTTCCTCCCATCAAGAGAGACTTGGTACAATACAATCTTTGTGTTCCTTGTGACCTAGGTGATACAATGAAGATGGAAAGCTTCATGCATCACAAGCGTAACATAAACTTTGTAGAAAGCATTAACTATGTCAAGCCTCAGTCCCAAGGCCTCTAACACCTTCGAAGGCAGAAAGAGCTAGCGTGGAATGAGGGTAGGGAAGAGGAAGAAGAAACATTCCATAGGAGAAAGAAATAGTTCCTCAATTATCATTACTCTTCTTGGCAACATACATAATAACATAGTAATGGAGATGGAGAAGATCATAGTAATGGAGATGGAGAAGATGGCAATCTTAAGCATTGAAGCACGGCTCTTGGTTGGATTTGCATTCCATAGCCAAGAGTGTTGATGTACGCTCTCACTTCTCACAAGCTTGGAGAAGGAGGTGGTGTTCCTCAACTTTCACCAAGTGAGAATGGATCCACAAAATGAGTGTGTGTGATGTATATCCCCCAGCACCTCCCTTGCTTGCTTGGGGCGAGTTGTAGCTTTTCCACATGTTGCAAGCTCATTGGACCCCTCTCCCCCTAGCCAATCATATGCAGCATGCAGTCACGTACATGGGTAGTCTTTTGACAAGTGTCCTCCTTACCCCTTAGAGAGAGAGAGAGAGAGCTCGAATCTAGATATTTGTTGGATGGAACTAGAAGCTCATTGGACCCTTCTTTAGCCCAACCAATAGCATTCAAGCACACCAGGTGGTTAAGCTTAGTGAGAGTCTGACATGTGTTTCATGTGTCCTTTGGGTGAGTGGAAGGTTAGGTCAAAGATTCCCCTATCTTTGAGACTTTTATGCATAGGAAGCTTCTCAAGCAACTTCCTCATTAAGTGTGTATGGTCTCTTTTTGACTCAAGCATCTTATCTCCCATTCATAGGAAGCTTCTCAAACAACTTCTCAGTAAGTGTGTAGAGTCTCTTTTTGACTCAAGCGTCTTACCCCCCCATGCATAGGAAGCTTCTCAAGCAACTTCCTCATTACGTGTTCTTTTTGACTCAAGCATCTTACCCCCCATGCATAGGAAGCTGCTCAAGCCTCAAGCAACTTCCTCATTACGTATGACAAGTATCTCAAGCACCTTAGGTGGAGTTCCCACCTCAAGCTCAGCCCTAGCTTGCCTAAGGCCGAAGGCAAGTTTAGATCGGGTTCCCACCTCAAGCACAACCCTAGCTTGCTTAAGGTCAAAGGTAAGTTTAGGTCGGGTTCCCACCTCAAGCTGAACCCTAGCTTGCTTAAGGTCAAAGGACTTTTAACCCTAACCATTGGAGTTCTTTAATGAAGCTAACCCTAAGGTCTTTTAAGCTCCATTAGATGCACATTGCTCTTTGATAGACTACTTCCTTTTGGACGCCTATTGAGATGTAACTATCTCTCCTCTTGGTGTCACCAGCGTGTGACTACTATCTATCCTTTTTGTTGATTTCTTTCTTATTATCTATTTACTTTCACTTTTTGGAAACACCCCTCGGGAAATCTAACTGCCCTGTATTGCATAGCTAGTGTGGAACTGTCCAGAGGGAGTCCAGGCCTGAGGGCAAGAGAGCACTAAGGTTGGACAAGGACTATGGTTAGCCAAGTGGGGTCATTGACTAGCCAAAGTGGAATCCTTTGCTACAGAGGCTACATTTCAATTCTGGGTGTGGCCGCAGTGTACAATGAGGGTCGGATGACCTAGAAAGATACAATGGCAGCATCTCCTAAAATTTAGGGAACTGCTATTTTGGGACCTGAAAATGTGTTGACGTCATTACCTCCGGAATGACAAGGGGAACATTTTCTTACTCTGGCGTGAAGTCAACTGGGCAACCGGTTGGGATATTTTTAGACGGTAACCCCGAAACGAGAAAATGCTTATAAATGTGCCAAGTGGCACCTTCTGGTGCACTTGCCTCATGCAACAAGAAGTGGCGCTGAATTTAGGAGGAGGAGAGCCTCATTTTTAGTTTTTGTCACAGGTTAAGAGCTATGGAGTGCTTGCTTTCCCTCTTATGCACAGTGCGGTGCCAGGAGTCATGCCCTGCACGCTACGCACTGCCCTCTCTCTCCTCTTTGGCAGTATGTTATGCCCCACTAGTGGGCTTTTCATTTGACCAATGTACAGTTGTGTGGGTTCATGCGCGATTGCCGAGGCAAGAGCCTCTTGCACAGGTACTGGATTAGCTAACGGCTAATCCCCCCGCAGGTACAGGTGGATTCGGAGAGGTTTCACGCCATAAATCTCGTCCGATTCAAAGGGCAAGTAGCCCTACAGGTGTGGGAGCTCGAGGACTTGCTACAGATGCGATCGGCACGCGAAACGAAGCCCGAAACAGTGAATTATAGCCTGCTGTGTATTTTTGCAGGTTTAGGGTTTTGGCCCTAAACGGACCCTAATACCCCCAGGAGGTTCGGGGACGCAAGGGGACCGCTGTACAGGTGATCTGGCGCATTATCAGGGCTGAAAACAGAGAATTCAGCGTGCTACAGATTCTCGCTAGGTTTTGCAAAGTGCTCATATGCGTCGGGGAAGTCAGTCAATGCGTGGGAATACTGACTGTGAAGGGTCCTAGTACAGTTATGCTGCCGAAATCAGGCCGGAACAGTTGAAATTCAGACAAGTTTGTGCGGGGCAGCTTGTAGGGATCCACAACATTTATTCCCTCTTTTAAAGAATAAAGAAATACCGAAAGGGGCGCCTAAGTTAGGGACCAATCTGGTGTCGGTCTTCTCATACAGGTGCATTCTAGCATCTGTATCCCATTCCCCTCTCTTGTGTCACTATAGCGCAGGTATAATAGACGACTAATAATGGGTGAAAGCTAAATCAAGGTTTGAAGTAAAGTCTACCGCCCTTTTTGGATTGAACAGGCCGGTTTCATGGTTCCATCGACGGGATTAAATCGCTTTTTCCCATAGAAGTGAGCCCTGGTCAGTTTTTGGCTTGAAGAC
Organism: Adiantum capillus-veneris; assembly: GCF_014529385.1. Classification (NCBI taxonomy): domain Eukaryota; kingdom Viridiplantae; phylum Streptophyta; class Polypodiopsida; order Polypodiales; family Pteridaceae; genus Adiantum; species Adiantum capillus-veneris. The sequence goes on along the minus strand of NC_140936.1, from coordinate 146,219,422 downwards.
ACAGGGGATCATAGACCAGACACAGGGAATTGCAATTATGGCTGACAGACCAGATGATGTGACTGAAGAGGTTTCCTCTTCACAGGGTCAACAGACACATGAAGTGGGTTAGTCCTCAAGACCACCACAGACAGATGACGATATATTCAGGACCCAGTTGGCTACTACTGTGGCTATGTTCACACAAGTAATGCAGAATCCGAGGTTTTTAGCCTTTCTGCAACCTCCTGTTCCGTCTCAGCAAGTTAGGTCACTGGATCATATTCAAAATCATGTTAAGGCTCGAGCACAGGTGATTCATACCGCACAGTCAGTGGAAACACCTGTACACTTGACGGAGAACATGCAGTCTCCACAACCTATGCCTAAGGTGCAAGAACAGGTGGCTGAGATGTCAGTCTTTCAAGCTGTACCAGTTCAGCCCGCCACCTTTCAGCAGCCTATAGCTGGTTCTAATGGGCAGGGAAGCAACTTACAGGCTATGCAACAAGTCTTCCCACCACCTTCAGTACACCCTGGCTATTTTGGAGGTGGATCCGTAATCCAGAGCATGGCTGGTCATGCACCTGGAAATCAGTTTTACACGCCAGGAACAGTGTTTGGGGGTGCTCAAACGATGATGCCCAACCCCATGTACAGTGTCATGGGTATGCAACCAAGGTTTCAGAGCACTCAGGGCCAATTTGGGATGCCACAGGCAAATTTTGGTATGGCTGGAATTACAAATCAGCAGCCAAATATGGCATTTCCAAGTCAAGTTAATAGCGGCCAAGGAACACAGATGAACCCTAATAGTGTTCCCATGTTTCAGTCACTTCCATATGACAATTTAACGCCGCTAGAGAGGCCAACTCCGTACAAAGAAGGTGGCAAAGGTGTGTCATTCACGACCTTTACAGGGTTTGATGACAGGAAGAAGGCTCTCTCATTCCTCCAGCAGTTTGACAAGGCCTATGCAGGGGGAAACTTTACAGAGCCTTCAAAGGTCCGCAAGGCAGCCACTTTCTTGACAGGGAATGCGGGACAATGGTGGACAACTTTATTGCTTCAAGGGCAAGCTCCGTCCACATGGATTTACTTCAAGCAGATTTTTGCAGCAACATGGTTATCTGATGACTTTGAAGCAGATGTCATGACAGAATGGCACCAGCTTAATGTTGCCACTTGCAGAAATCTGGATGATTACAATCGGAAGTTTTGGAAAGCTCTACTTCCAGTAACTTCCTATAGGTTTGTGCCATTGACAGAACAGATTGAAAAATACTGTTGTGGCCTACCCAAAGGATTGAGAAAATACTGCACAAAGACAAAAGTCACTACTTTGACGCAGCTCATCGAGGTAGCAAACACTGGCAATGGTTTGCTCAAGGGAGAAGATTGTGAATTTAACACTGGCGTCAAGGCAGGATCAGGCAAGAAAAATTCAGCCCAGAAGCACGTTCCCAATGAAGCTCCTAAAGGGACTCAGGAGTCAGCCAACGCAGGGAAAGATAAAGCTACGGCTAAATCAGAAAAGGGACCAGCAAAGAAATGGAAAAGACATTTTCCTCGCAAGTCAGAAGAGCAAAAGAAGGTCCTGAGGACAGAGAACAAATGCTTTATATGTGAGCACCCTGGCCACATTGCTTACAATTGTCCTACAAAGAAAAGGCCAGCTGATTCTGATGACAAGGAAGACAAGAAAGGAAAGAAGCCCATGGCTGGTCTAGTGCCAGATATGGTGGGCGACAAGCCAAATTCAGATGCAAGTGAGCTTTGCAGAGCATGGGGAAAGGTCAGGGATCAAACAGTGCTTATCTTCTTTGATCCAGGTGCCAAAGCCAACTTTATTTCCCCAGAATCGGCTTCAAAGTTGGGAATCAGACCTGAAGAGATGGGGTATACAGCAGAGGCAGGTTTGGCATGTCTTGGCCATACAGAGGCTGTGACACCCATCATTGGAAAGTTGCGTCTACATATCCAGTCCTATGTAGATGCTGAAGAATTTTACATCATGCCACTGGACGGATGTGATGTGTTGTTAGGTATTCCTTGGTTGTTTCGTGTACAGGGAATCATGGATGCCTACAACAAAAGGATCACTGTACAGAGAAGGGGAAAGACTCACATTCTGGATGTAAAGCTTAAAGGGGAGTCTATTCCTACTGTATCAGCTTCTGCTATTACTTCTGTAATGAAAAAGCATCTTTCTGCGTACGTGGTTTTTGCACGTGAAGTGTCAGATTGTGATGAATCAAATTTATCTGTGCTAGATAAAGAAAGTTCAATGTTTTTACAACAGTATAGTGACTGCTTTTCCGATTCATTACCGTTTCAATTACCGCCAGAGAGACCCGAGGACCATGCGATAGATTTGGTGCCATGCAATAGCCCACCAAATAAGCCTCCGTACAGGGTTAGTGCGGCTCAGCAGAAAGAGATAATGGGCCAAGTACAGGAGCTGTTAGAAAAGGGGTTGATTCAGCCCAGTTCATCTCCATTCTGTTCTCCAGTGTTGTTGGTGCAGAAAAAGGATGGCTCATGGCGTATGTGCATCGACTACCGTGCACTGAACAAGAATACCATCAAGAATAGGTTCCCTATACCTAGAATTGATGATATTATGGACAAATTAGAAGGAGCAGCTATGTTTAGCAAGATAGATCTAAAGAGTGGGTACCATCAGATCCGCATTAGATCAGAGGATGTGCACAAGACTGCTTTTAGAACGACGTTTGGCCTTTACGAATTTTTAGTGATGCCCTTTGGTCTCACAAATGCTCCTGCTACGTTCAATAGGATGATGGACGGAATTTTCCGTCCACACCAGCAGTTTGTTGGTACATTCTTTGATGACATGATAGTCTACTCAAAGAATGAAGAGGAGCATAGGCATCACTTGGCCATTGTGTTCAAAGAGCTACGCAGTCATAGGTTGCTCATCAATGCAAAGAAAAGTGAGTTTTTTTTGGAAGAGATTCACTTTCTGGGACACATTGTCTCAAAGGATGGTGTCAGAATGGATCCTGCAAAAGTTGAAGCGATCAAGTCATGGCCAAATTTGAAGACGGTGCATGATGTCCGAAGCTTTTTGGGACTATGCTCCTATTACAGAAGGTTTATCCGAAATTTCGCTGAGATTGCTTCACCTTTACATGCTCTTCAAAAGAAGGCAGTCACCTTTAGATGGACACAAAAAGAGATTTTTGCTTTTAATCTCTTAAAGGAAAAGATGACTTCAGATCCAGTCATTGTGTTCCCAGATCTTAGGAAGTCATTTGTGGTCCAGTGTGATGCCTGCGGTAGTAGCATTGGTGCAGTGCTAATGCAAGATGGCAGGGTAGTAGCCTATGAGAGCAGAATTTTGCAAGGGCCAGAGATGACCATGCAGGTCTATGAGAAAGAGTTACTGGCTGTGATTCATGCGCTCTTAAGTTGGAAACACTACCTGCTAGGTGCAGACTTTGTTGTCCAAACGAATCATCAGACCTTGCGATACTTCTTGACACAAACAAAGTTATGGAAGGGAAAATATCTTGTCCATGTTCCATTTTCAGATTGTGCATGTGGAAGGCAAGAAGAACGTTGTGGTTGATGCCTTGTCAAGGAAGCCACAAATTTCAGCTGTGTCAATTCCTTATCATCATGAACTTGATGATATGAGAGAACAGTATGCAAATGATGAAGATTTTGCAAGGGTTTTAGAGCAACTAATGGATGGACAACGTCATGAACACTATCTTCTTAAAGACGGGTTCATGATGATGCATGGAAGATTGTGTGTCACAAAGCCATTGCGACGCAAAGTTATGGAAGAGAGTCATGTCCCACCGTATGCAGGGCATCGTGGTATCGATGCTACAGTTAAAGCGGTTGAGACATTCTTCTACTGGCCTACATTAAGAAGAGATGTGGATGCCTTTGTGCGAGAATGCCTAATATGCCAAAAGGTCAAGTTTGACAGGCAAAAGGCACCAGGGTTATTGCAACCACTACCTATTCCAGATAAACCATGGGAAAGTATTGCTATGGATTTTATCTTTGATCTTCCGAGAACGCAGACAGGAAATGATGGTATTTGGACCATTATTTGCAGATTCAGCAAACAGGCTCATTTTATTCCTGTCAGGAAGAAGATGAAGCCAGATCAGATGGCACGCTTGTTTATAAGCAATATTTTCAAGTATCATGGCATGCCACAGTCGATTGTTAGCGACCGTGATCCACGCATGACAAGTTTGTTCTGGAGAGGCTTGTTTGAGAATATGGGCACCACGCTCAAATTCTCTTCGTCATTTCATCCTCAAACAGATGGGCAGTGAGAAGAGGCAAATTCTATTGTCCTAGATCTGCTTAAGTGCTATGTGTCAGAGCATAAAGGAAAGAGGGAGCAGTATTTGCCATTGGTGGAGTATGCATACAATAATACAGTGCATTCATCAACTGGCAAGGCACCCTTTGAGATAGTTGAAGGTGGCAAGAAAGTTCCTCCCATACTGCATACAAAGGACAAGATATTTGAAGCAGATAAGTATGTTCAGGACATGGATGAAATGTACAAGAAGGTCAAAGTGGCCTTAGAAAGGACTCAGGCAAAGCAAAAGAAAGCAGCTGATCGTCACCGTCGTGAAGTGGTATATTCACTTGGTGATTGGGTGCTTTTACGATTTGAAAAGGCAAGGTTAAAGAAGATGAAGGGCAAGGAAAGACTGTTTCTAAAGCTCAGCATGCGTTACTATGGGCCTTTTCAAGTATGCGACATAATCAGTGATGTTGCATATAGGCTGAAATTGCCTGACAGTTGGAAGATTCACAATGCGTTTCATGTGAGTCTTCTCAGACCCTATGTGGGTGATGTGCCAGAAGATATACCAGCTGAAGATCAGCCGGAAGTCGAGGAACTTGACGAGATCTTGGTCCCGGAACAGATTTTGGCACACAAAGAAAGGAAAGTGAAAGGCAAGGTTGCTAGGCGTTACTCGGTAAAGTTCAGAAACTATCCACCCATGGATGCTAAGTGGATGGAAGAAGGTGAACTTGTAGAGTCACCAACTGTGTTATCACTTTACCTGGAAGCCTTCGATTTGCAACCTACCTTGACCCCTTGAGTTTCAAAGCTAAATGGATTGTCAGTGTGACAATGGCTTCTGAAACAAATGATGTACATGGTATTTAAAGTGAGCTCAAATCAAATACCTGTTACATGAATGTTAGAGCTGTACAGATTGTCAGTTTGGCAATTTCTCTTATGGAATGTCCAAAAGTTTGGTTAGTGCTATAGAAGTGAGTATTTCTTGTCAGTTTGTCAAGGATACAGTGATTGCTTCTATTAAAGAGTACATGTGTAACTGCATTCTTAAACTGTCGGTTTGGGTATGCTCGAAAGTGTTATGGGATCCAACGTGTACTATAAGACAGTGGCAAAATGTGCAGCTACCATTTTTTCATTGAAAAGTTAGTGACTCAAAGCAATGGCAGAGTGCGAAGCTACCACCATGTCATTGGGACAGGGTTCACACGCAGGCAATACATGAGTCGACGAGGTGTTGAATACACCAGGGTTGACAATGAGCATGTATCTGTCGTATATGTGTCGACAGGTGTTGAATACATCAGCGTTGACAGTAAGCATGTACGACATAAATGCAAACGAGGACGTTTCAGATTTCAAGAGGGGGGTATGTCACCAGCGTGTGACTACTATCTATCCTTTTTGTTGATTTCTTTCTTATTATCTATTTACTTTCACTTTTTGGAAACACCCCTCGGGAAATCTAACTGCCCTGTATTGCATAGCTAGTGTGGAACTGTCCAGAGGGAGTCCAGGCCTGAGGGCAAGAGAGCACTAAGGTTGGACAAGGACTATGGTTAGCCAAGTGGGGTCATTGACTAGCCAAAGTGGAATCCTTTGCTACAGAGGCTACATTTCAATTCTGGGTGTGGCCGCAGTGTACAAAGAGGGTCGGATGACCTAGAAAGATACAATGGCAGCATCTCCTAAAATTTAGGGAACTGCTATTTTGGGACCTGAAAATGTGTTGACATCATTACCTCCGGAATGACAAGGGGAACATTTTCTTACTCTGGTGTGAAGTCAACTGGGCAACCGGTTGGGATATTTTTAGACGGCAACCCCGAAACGGGAAAATGCTTATAAATGTGACAAGTGGCACCTTCTGGTGCACTTGCCTCATGCAACAAGAAGTGGCGCTGAATTTAGGAGGGGGAGAGCCTCATTTTCAGTTTTTGTCACAGGTTAAGAGCTATGGAGTGCTTGCTTTCCCTCTTATGCACAGTGCGGTGCCAGGAGTGATGCCCTGCACGCTACGCACTGCCCTCTCTCTCCCCTTCGGCAGTATGTTATGCCCCACTAGTGGGATTTTCATTTGACCAATGTACAGTTGTGTGTGTTCATGCGCGATTGCCAAGGCAAGAGCCTCTTGCACAGGTACTAGATTAGCTAGCGGCTAATCCCCCCGTAGGTACAGGTGAATTTGGAGAGTTTTCACGCCAGAAATCTCGTCCGATTCAAAGGGCAAGTAGCCCTACAGGTGCGGGAGCTCGAGGACTTGCTACGGATGCGACCGGCACGCGAAACAGAGCCCGAAACAGTGAATTACAGCCTGCTGTGTATTTTTGCAAGTTTAGGGTTTTGGCCCTAAACGGACCCTGATACCCCCAGGAGGTTCAGGGACGCAAGGGGACCGCTGTACAGGTGATCTAGCGCATTTTCAGGGCTGAAAACAGAGAATTCAGCGTGCTGCAGATTCTCGCCAGGTTTTGCAAAGTGCCCGTATGCGTCGGGAATGTCAGTCAATGCGTGGGAATACTGACTGTGAAGGGTCCTAGTACAGTTATGCTGCCGAAATTAGGCCGGAACAGTTGAAATTCAGCCAAGTTTGTGCGGGGCAGCTTGTAGGGATCCACAACATTTATTCCCTCTTTTAAAGAATAAAGAAATACCGAAAGGGGCGCCTAAGTTAGGGGCCAATCTGGTGTCGGTCTTCTCATACAGGTGCATTCTAGCATCTGTATCCCATTCCCCTCTCTTGTGTCACTATAGCGCAGGTATAATAGACGACTAATAATGAGTGAAAGCTAAATCAAGGTTTGAAGTAAAGTCTACCGCCCTTTTTGGATTGAACAGGTCGGTTTCACTTGGTCCCCTGCTGAGGTAAGTCTAGAAGCACTTATTGCACATTGCTCTTTGATAGACCATTTCCTTTTGGACCCCTTCTCAACCATCTCTTCTTTTTGTCTCGTGTTGAGACAGGTCTAGAAGCACATGTCTCTATTCTAACTCTTGTTCCCGTTTATTCTCCCACATTAAATGATCAGTTTAATAAGAGAAAATCATTTGGTAAAGTTAGATATTATATTTTATGACATTACCTCTTTTTTAAAATCATAGTCGTGCTGCTCGACTATGAGGTAGAGAAGATAAAGTTCAGTCATTAGTCCATGTTTCTTAGCGGGTAGAGGATCCCTTTTTACTGTACAACATCATTCCAAGATGGATGACTAGTCCATTTGGTGCGTGGGAGACGTAGCTGCTGCAAGCATGTCTGCTCTTTAGTCCATATCATACTTCGAAAGTAGAGTGACAAGTTCCACTTGGTGTTTGGGAGACGTCGTCACCACAAACATGATTCTAAGTATGCATACTTTTAAATTTGTGCACAATAAAAAGAGAACTAGTCTTATAAGATAAAAACATTTTTCATTTAAAATGCATTTTCATATGCTTACTCTAGTGTAGCATTGTAAGCATTGACAAGGTTCATATTATCCTTAAGCTAGGTTCCTTGCATTCATTTAACATCTTTAAAAGGACAATTCTTTAACTTAATAAGATATCGTTAGATAATCTTACCGTTTCTTAATACCTTGTCTTCATGTCATAGGATGGACTTAGATTGAAGTGCTTCTTCTTGCTCTTGGATTTTTGGAGGGTCTGCAACTATTGCTTCTTTTGATGGCGCTCCTTTGTAAGGCTTATGTAGGTTCTCATGGAAAACATTGTGCATGAGCCAATGGTTGGGCAACTTAAATTGATAAGCAATCTCATCGACTCGCTTACGAATTTTAAGGACCATAGTATTTTTCTGCTAGTTTAGCATTATACTCTTGGTGGTCTGTAGGACTCTTGCCCGTAGTATGCCTCAAATGAGCCTTAAGAAACTTTAGCAAGACCCAATCATTTTTCTTAAAGGCTAAGGCTCTTTTGTGCTTATTAGCAGCAACCCTTTTTGCCTTTCCCGTGAGATGGATATAACCCCTTTAATCTTGGGAAAAGATTCTCAGCTATATTCATCAGCAGCGAAGATCTTCCCATGTACATGAAGTAGTAAGGGACTTTTGAATCTTCCCTCTTTAACCTCGAAAGGTGCTTTTCCCATAGAAGTATGTACAATGTCATTGTACGCATACTCTATAAGAGGTAGGTACTTCTATAATCAAGAACGTTGATCTACTTCCATGACATTGGCTTTTAATAGATTCAAGAATCATTACATTAGTTATTTCACTTTGTTGTGGATGATAGGCCGAAAGAGAAATTTAATCTACTTCTTTGTAAGGTGCAGCGGAATGAATGTTTGCGCTTTGCTCAAGATGAGTGCTCCGAATTGTGCTCAAGGTTCCTTTTTGTTCTTATGGAAGGGAGAGCCTTCAGTTCTTAATGAGAGAGTGCAATGATCACAACAAAGTGGATGGACACTGTGCGTGCAAGTGTATGAGACTGAGAGATAGAGAGAGAGGAGAAATACGACACCAGAGACGTAAAACCCTCCTCCGAAGGCCCCACTCATCGGCGAGAGTGGTCTACTTATGATTGCACAAACTGGTACAAACTGAATGCATGTGATTGATGCAAGTCTAGCCTATGTCGGCGATGACAACTGGGACGACGAGACCGACCTAAGGGCTGATATCTGCAATCTTTCATCTGCTGTCCAAAAACGCTATGGGCTGAACTGAAAACTGAGGTTCTTTGGGGCTGAATCTGCTACTCTTTTAGAGTTGAAACTGCAGGTATTCATTGCTGAAATTTGCAGGTCTTCATGGCTGAAAACCGCCAAGGCTGAAATCTGTAAAGGCTGGAATCTGCAAACACTATGAATATCCAAAAACGATAGGGCTGCAGATTTGGGAAAACGCTAGGATCTGGGGTTTGCTGAAGCTTCTGCTGGCGATGGTTTGCTGATGCAAAACTTGAGGGCAAGGATTTGATGGCGGTGGCTACTTGCTGGAGAAAGCGCCAATGAGGGATGGGTCTTCTTGCTTGGAGGGGGAAACCGCAAAGGTTTTGCTTAAGAAGTTGCCTGCTGAGATTGGCTCCTGTTGCCTCTTCTGCCCTTTAGTGCTAGTCTAGGTTTGCTTATATACAAACTCACTCAATTTGCCCTACCTACTTTCCAACAAAAGTCACTTAAAAATAATAAGTGAAAAATATCAAAAATAGGTAAACTAGGCTAAATGCACTGGAAAATTCCCTTGAAGGATTCCGATGGATTCTGATGGGAATGCTTATGATCATGTTGTGTGCAACCAGAGGATATGCATCTACACTAGGTGATTGGGCATGCACGGTCTACGAATAGACTCACAAAAGTTCCAGATCACTTCTAATCTAGATTGACTGGACTGACTGAACCCTTGTCGTGATGTAGCTTGTCCACGGACACATATGGTTGGATGTGTCACGTGACATTCTTAGATTCCAAAAGAGACCCTTCTAGAAATTACTGGTCATTTTAGGATCTTTGTCCGACACTATGGATGTTGAAAATCCATGATGCTTGAAAATTTGAGATCTGAAGAGGGTTGACATTTGATGTGCCTTAATAGTCTTTTTGAGAGACATAGAGTGTGTTTTCTTGTTAAGCATGTCGACTGAAACAATCCAAGTTGCTTCCCTCGATTAATTTTCAACTTTTGGTATACCATGCATTTTGAAACATACTCTTGTATGTTTACTTTTCATGGTAGACCAACAAAAATACATTTCTACTTTTAGAAGAGTAGACTATGGAATCCCTCTTTGCCCCGCATAAGGAGAAGTATGGGATTCATACATGACTTTCGTATTGTATGGGTGATTAACACATAGCCTATTGCCGTTTGGAAGATAACCATCCTTCAAGGTGAATGGTTCTTGTTTCTCCCTATTGCAAAGGCTGTATTTCAGTGCAACAGGGAACAGGGGGAACACAGCCCAAACGTTTCGAAATAGCGTTCCGGACGAGTCCCGTTCTAGAAACGGAGTCGGGGACGAAACGCCGTTCCGGAATGGGGTGTAACCGGAACGGTGTTCCGGAATGGGGGGAACGAGGCAAAACATGAGGCGGAACGGCGAAACGCGGGTCAGAACGGGCAAAAGTAGACATTTGGGGGCAAAAAAGTGGGCTTTTGGGGGCAGATTTGGGGCTGTTTGGGGAACATATTTGGTGCAGTTTGAGGGCAGGTTAGGGGGCAGATTTGGGGCTGTTTGGGGAACATATTTGGTGTAGTTTGAGAGCAGGTTAGGGGGAAGATTTGGGGGCAGTTTTGGGGTTGTTTAGGAGTTTATTTGGGACTAAGCTGAATGGAGGTAGTAATCTAAGCCTTACTTTAGTCGACCGTTCCGGCCCCGTTCCCGTTCCGGCCCCCCCTTCTCCTCCCCGTTCCCGTGCCGTTCCGGACCCTCCTGTTCCCATTCCGCGTTCCCGTTCCGGGTAACTATGCTGTATTTACATACTTAAAGTCTTGGTCAGTAGCATATTCATCTATCATAAAAGATAGATCATTGTGAGTTGCTATAGACACCACATTTACCCTTGGTCGTCGTGAAAGTGCATTGACCACTTGATTGTGCTTGCCAACAATGTGAGCAAGATGAAATTTAAATTGCAAAAGAAAAATTTCCCACCTCATTTGTTTGTCGGAGAGCTTGGTTTGCGTTATGAAGTTCTTGAGGCTTTGTGATCCATTCGTAGGATGAATGGGGTCCCCAAGAGACAGTGTTTCCACGTGTTTAGGGCATATAGAATAGCTAGTGGCTCTTTTTTGTATTTGTTCAATACTCACTTATCGAAGTTTAGTCGTTGACTCTCATATGCTATGGCATGCCCTTCTTGAAGCAAAATAGCTCCAAGGCAATTACCACAAGCATCACATTGGACCTCAAATGGCTTTGAGAGATCTAATAGTGTGAGCACATATTGAGAGATAAGATTCTCCTTAAGCTTCTCAAAAGCTTCTTGCACTTTTACAGTCCATGAATACTGAATGCTTCTTTTTGTTAAGTCATGTAATGGGCCTGCTATTAGCGAGAATTTTTTCTATGAAGCATCTATAGTATGCACACATGGCCATCGTTTTATTATCTCTTAACTTTGTTGGATCCATATGGGTGCCATCATTAGAGACAATGTGATCTAAATATTGAATCTCTTGTAGAAAAAATTCACTTTTCTTTTGATTAATGAAAAGCTTATTCTCTCTCACAACTTGAAAGGTTACCTGGAGGTGTCGCTTGTACTCTTCAAGAGAATTTGGATGGCCTGAAAATTTTTGTCCATCATGAGTTTGAATGCGTCTGGAGCATTTGTCAGGCCAAAACTTGTAAATTATCAAATAGATCTCTACCCGCGGCACGGGAAGTCTATTTTTGATAGTGATTTTATTTAGTGCCTTATAGTCGACACACATGTGATATGTGTCGTCTTTCTTTTGCACTAAAAGCAATGGTGAACCAAATGGAGAGGAGCTAGACCTCACCATCCCTTTTTTTCCACGAATTCATGCACTTGCCTCATGATCTCCTCTTGTTGAGCTTGTGAAACTCGATAAGGAGGCTTGTTAGGCAGTGAGCTTCTTGATAGGAGCTCAATTGCATGGTCATCATCCCTCATTTTAGAGATAGCTCACTAGGGATGTCATCAATGAAAACATCTTGGAATCCATTTTAGACAACTCTAATTCCTCTTGATTCCCTTTATTGCAAGGATATGGTGTTCCCCAACTCATTAGCATCTATGTACATGCTCTTTTCTCTGTAGGTGAAGTAGATTCTCCTTTCGAGGAACTTCATGTTGGAAGCCATGCGGTTAAACCATGGTGTCCCAACGATAACATTATCATGTTTGAGAGGGAATATGAAGAAATCCTTTTTGTCCACATAGCTTTGGATATGAAGCTTTAATTTTCCAATTAAGGAAGTAACTGAGACGTCTTGTCCCTTGATCTAGCTCCATTGGCTTTCAATGTATCTCCCATCTCGTGGGCTTGTATGCCTAGCTTAGTGGTCAACTCCGTGGATATGAAGTTGTGAGTTGAACCAAGGTCAAACAAAATAAAGGAATCATACTCTTGCATCTTTCCCCAAGCATAGGAAAGGAGAAATCCTTGGCAATGAGCATCCTCTTTTGGAGCTTCAAGGATAGAAGCTCTAGGAGTCTCATTGCGGGCAATTCTCTTGGGGCAAGGACGATAACCATGGCCTTGCTCCCCACACTTAAAACATTTGTGGTCCTTACGAAAAGCTTCTAGCTCTTTAGGAGAGAGTTTATATTTACCTTTGTAAACTCCCTTCTCCTTGGACCGATTGTTTTTTCTGTTGTTGAAATGGCTTTGGGAAGAATTTTGGGCATTGGATTTCCCCTTGGCATCACTTTTGTCTTTATTTTCCATGGGCTTGACATTCCATCTAGCCCCTTGTTGAAAATTGATGCGCGAAGCAAACATGGTGTGGTGGATTACCTTGGTGATAGAACCAGGCCGTTGAGAGTTGACATACTCGGCCATCTCTTTGGGTAATCCCACACAGAATTGTTTCTTTTGCACGGCAAAGTCTTATCTTATGGCTTGAGATGTAAATCCCAAAACTTGTCCACATATTTGTGGATAGACTCATGAGAGAGAAGCTTTAAACTTCACCATTTGGTAAGCACTTTGTCCTTTGCATCACTTGCAAGGAATTGCTTCATGATGGAAACTCATAGAGTTTTCCTTGTCTTTGGGGCTTCATCGTTGCCATGAAGGCTAGCCCATAATTGATGAGCCGATTTTTGGAAGTGCATAGCTACATGGTGTAGCTTGGAGGACTCCATGAAGCCCTCGTCTCCAAAGGCTACATCAAATTGTTGGATGAAGGCCAATACTTTGTCGGTAGCTGTAACAGACTTGGACACTCCACGTCAAGAATCAATCACCACAACACCAAATAACCACTTGAAAACAATTCACAGATCACAATAGATTTGCACTGGCCCGACGGAGTTCCGTGCCTAGAGATATTGGCCCCAAAGACTGGCGCCCCTTTCGGTATTTCTTTATGTATTAAATCAATGTCAAAGTACAAGAGAGCGGTTAGGGTTTCACTCTCAGACTCTGCATCCAGATGTTCTGCAGAGTGAGCCCTAATCCACTTATTTAAAGATTACAAGGGATGCCCAAAAGCAGAGCCTCAAAAGGTTCCAGTTCAAAAGCAGAGCCTCAAAAGGTTCCAGTTCTCTCTCTCCCTCTCTCTCTCTCTCTCTCTCTCTCTCTCTCTCTCTCTCTCTCTCTCTCTCTCTCTCTCTTTCTCTCTCTCTCCAATGTCCTCTTGCGTAGCCAAAAGCATGTAAAAATTGCATTGCTAGGCTGCTTTTTCCACCTCCGTAAAATCGGGAAATCCGTACACTTCTGCCACGTGGCATTTGGCGCCAGTTTTAGGGTTTCCAGCCACTTTTGGGTTTTAGCCAGCAGTTAGGGTTAGGGTTTTCAGAAATTAGGGTTTCTGGCAGAAATTAGGGTTTCTGCTATCGGTAGCCACGTCATTCCTTTGTGACATACCCCCCTCTTGAAAGCATTGTAATCGACTGCGATTACGCTTGCAAAACCAACAGAAGCCATAAACCATCTTAGCAGACACTGACTGTTAGTACCTACATACTAGGAACACACATCTAGCACATGTACCAAATCGACAGTCACATCACAGGACATCACGTGACATTCAACATTCATTCGGATCTTAGACCATGATTTTTCGGCAATGTAGCTAGCGATCACATCTAGGTCCAATCGGGACCTCATCGATGTCCGATTGACTAACCCCTATTGCAACCATGTCTATTCGAGATCAATCATACCAAAATGCTGCAGTCATTTCGTCTATCAGTTCCTGCACTTAAAGGAAGTCGAGAACAAATCAGTATCATAATCAGGAATTCCATTTCATAAAGTCATCCAGCAGAATACTGTCAGCTCTCAATATCCTTGAAGCTCAAAGAGACATCGGTGACTTTAGTATCAAAATCAAAGCATGGCGATCCGCTGCCTTTTTTTGTCGTTCAGGAGACTTCTGCAAAGTCTCGCGAACCTTGGCAAAAGCCGTATCCAAGTCTCGCGTATATTCATCCGCTTCAAAAATCTTATCTTTCGTGGTCAAGAAGGGTGGAACCTTCGCAGCACTTTCAACAATCTCAAATTGCGTCTTCCCCGTCGAAGAGTGTATCGTGTTATTGTAGGCAAATTCCACCAAAGGTAAGTACTTTTCCCATTGAGTCTTCTGATCTGAGACATAAGACTTCAATAAATCTAGAACCACTGAATTTGCAATCTCAGATTGCCCATCAGTCTGAGGGTGGAACGATGACGAGAACTGTAACCGCGTGCCAATGTTCTCCGAAATTTCCTTCCAAAACAAACTCGTAAATTTGGGGTCTCTGACGGAGACAATCGTCTCACGCATGCCATGTAATCTAAAGATCTGGGCTACAAACAGTCTCGCTAAGTGATCCGACTTGACTGTTATCTTCACTGGAATGAAATGAGCCTGTTTGCTAAATTTGTCAATAACAGTCCAGATACCATCGTGACCACTCTGTGTTCTCGGGAGATCAAAAATGAAATCCATTGCAATACTTTCCTAGGGGCGGGTGGGTATGGGTAAAGGCTGTAACAATCCCTGTGCCTTATGCCTGTCAAACTTGACCTTCTAGTATACTAAGCAACTGCGCACAAATTCTTCCACATCCTTTTTGCGTCTCGGCCAAAAGAAGTATCTCTCTACCCCCTTCATGGTGATAGCAATGCCGCGGTGACCCGTAAAAGGTGGACAGTGGCATTCGGTCATAACCTTTTCCCTCAACGGTTGTGTAACGCACAACATGGTTTTTCTCATCAAGTAGCTTTCCTAAATGGACTATCTTGCTACTGTCTCCCCATCCCGTATCCGTATGAAAATATCCGCAAAATCTGTATCTGTGGCATACTGATCGACCATATCCTCGAAGCTCCTATGATGTATCGCAGAAATAGCCAGAACCAACGGCTTTCGAGACAAAGGATTTGCCACCACATTCTTCTGTCCTTGCACATGGACAATCTGGATGTGAAACTGTGACAAGATGTTCGCCCATTGCATCTGCTTCCGAAAGCTACTTATGTGACAAGAAGTAGCGCAAACTCTGATGGTCTGTAAAGACAGTAAAATCCGCTCCGAGTAGGTAATGCCGCCATTGAGTAAGAGCATGGATAACCGCAAAAAGCTCTCTCTCATAAATATGTGCTGTCATCTCCGGCCCAGAGAAGAATCGGCTCTCGTAAGCAATGACATGGCCTTATTGCATTAAGACCACACCCAGACTACGACCACAAGCATCACAAAATACTTCAAATGACTTCCGCAAGTTCGACAAAGTCAAAACTGGTCCTGTAGTCAATTTCTCTTTCAATGTCTGAAAGGCAGTTACCTTTGTGGATCCCCACGAGAAAGGGACTCCTTTCTGTGTCAAGATATGCAAAGGAGAAGCAACCTCTGCAAACTTTTGTATGAATCGCCAGTAGTATGAACACAGTCCCAAGAAGCTTCCAACTTCATGGACATTCTTCAAATCGGGCCAATCACGTATAGTCTCTATCTTAGCCGGATCCATTTGCACTCCTGCTGCTGAGACAATGTGTCCCAAAAAGTGTATCTCTAAAGCAAAGGATCTCTGTGCACTGCCTCATTCTTGGAGAAAACAATGATGTCGTCAAAGAAAGTGTCAACAAATAGCCTCTACTCTCGAAAAATAATGTCTATCATCCGGTTAAATGTCGCAGGAGCATTGGTTAAGCCAACAGGCATCACCAAAAGCTCAAATAACCCAAAAAGTAGTCCGAAAGGCTCTCTCGTAGACGTCTCCCGGCGCGATTCGGATCTGATGATATCCACTCTTCAGATCCATCCTGCTAAAGCATGAGGATCCCTGTAACCTGTCGAGTATATCATCGATCCTAAGAATCGGAAATTTGTTCTTGATGGTGATTTTTTTGAGAGCTCTATAATCGATGCACATTCTCCAAGATCCGTCTTTCTTCAAAACCAACAACACTGGAGAGCAATACGGTGAAGTCCTAGGCTGGATAAGACTCTTTTCTAAGAGGTCTTTCACTTGGTTCATAATCTCTTCATTCTGTGCTCGGCTCACTCGGTAAGGTGGCCGGTTCGGTGGTGTGCTTCCAGGTATCAAATCAATGGTCTGATCTTCAAGCCCTCTAAAAAGCAATCGGCATGAGTGTGGAGAAAAATCTTGGCGTTCTTTTGTTCAGATCAAAACATATTCAACCTTTATCCATCGTTCAGTTCTCTCCCAAAAGAATGAGTAAAGAAACTGAAGTTCATCAAGTACAATCTGTGAGCCCTTCATTTATCAAAGTTGCTTTCTCGGCCCGGTAGTCAACCACGGCGTAGTTCTTGTGGTACCAAGGGATTCCGAGTAGAACGTCACTCGCGTGCCCTGAACACCCCTGTCATTGCAAACGAAGTTTGCCAATGCTCGGTGTAATGGAAACATCCTGTTCGGGTGCCAGTCGAACTACCCCCGCTTGTGGCGTCAATCTGTCGGGCGTAATTCCAAATCGAGCCGCCAATTCCAAGTGAAAAGAAGTTGGCCTTGGCTCCTTCAAAAGAGCTTCTCGATCCTTCACTTTGCCCCAAAAGCGGCAAAGTTTGTACTTTCATTCATTTGATTCGGTGCAGGTCCCACGCCATGTGGTACCAGTTCTGCTTTTCTATTTGCCTTTTCTGCCACGTTCCTGAGCTGCTCTCGAACTCTCACGCCTATCGTCGTCTTTATCATTCTATTCTTTCTGTGCCTTTTTCGGGCACTTCGCGAAGATATTTCCATGTTCCCTGCATCCAAAACACTTCCCCTCTCTGATGAAGCGAGCTCTCTCCTCAGGAGTAAGCTTGGGTCGTGCATCCTTTTTCTCTGGGTTGCTCTTTTTCTTTCTACTTTTTTTCCCAAAAATCTGTTTAGCTCGTTGCGTCATGGCCTCATCTGTGGGGTAGGTCAGACTGCCTGAGTGAATGGCAAAGCTCCGCTTCGCATGACTCATCAACTCCTGAATAGAAGCTAACTTCTGTTCCAAGCAGTGATATCGGATCTCTGTAGGTAGACCCAAGGTAAACCGTTCAATTTGTTCTCTGAACGAGATCTTCTTGAAAGAAGAGGCGGGTAGAAAAGAGCTCCAGAATCTCTCACTGTAAGCATTTATTGTATCTTTCTTGGTCATCCGAAGATGGTTCCAAGCAGCTCGTATATCTCGTTCATGCTCTTGCTCAACCAAGAAGAAATAAAAAGCTTCTTAAATTTCAGCCATTTAACTGGCGCAGTCTTGTTTAAAAGAAGCGTGGACCACCAAGTGCAAGCATTCCCCTTAAAGTAAGAGGCAGCTCTCCGAATCTTGGAGTGCTCTGAGTAGCGTCCTTCCGCGAAAGCGATGTCAAACTGCTGTATGAAAGACAAAGCCTTCGAAGCATCTGAGTATCCTGAAAAAGTATCAAATTTGATCGAGTGTCCACCTTCCTTAAACTCTCGGACTTTCTTGCTTTTATCTTTCAGAAAGTCATACTGGTTGGCTTTATAAAAATTCTTCTTCGCATAAAAGTTTCCTTCATCGGAATCTGAGTTGTCTGTAGACGAGTCCTCAGTAGAACTCTCAGTCACTAGGCGAGATTTAGACTTCTTTGCCTTTTTCTTGCCCTTTCCGAAGCGTTGTTTCTTGCTTTGCCTTTTACCTTTTCTGTCTTCTTCGCTCGAATCTGAAGAGCTAGAAGAACTGTAAGAAGAAGAAGAAGAAGAAGAATTGGGTACTCCTTCGAAGTGAACACGCTTCTTCTGTTTCTTGGCTTTGTCAAATGTCGACTGATGACCCAAATAACCCAGGAAGTCAGTGCCTTTCTTCAGATTTTTGCCGTGCTTTTTGGCTTTCTTTTGCGCGTCAAAAAGCTGAGCAATCCGTGCATCAACCACCTCTTCTAATTGCTTCTCTAAATATTTCTTGTGAGCAGAAGGTTTCTTGAGAGCGGGTTTCGGGGGTGGTGTAGTGGTTTTCTACCATTGCTCGTGACTTCCTGAAAAGAAGTCTCGCTCATATACTTTGCAAATTTTGGGTCCTTCACACAATTGAGCATCATCTTTGTTGCATCGCCAATCAATTGACAACGCTCCATCTCTCGTCTGTCGGCCTGAGTAGGCCGAGGCGGGCCATACTCTTTTTCGGAATCTTTGTTGTGATCCCTGCCCGCATTTCCAGATGCAGAGGGAGTCGACTCATCCTTGCGTGAAGCCATAGGTGCTGCGGAAAAAAAGATTGGAGATCGGATTTCCCGTAGAAGAGAAATTGGTTGATACCACTGTAAGAGACTTGGACACTCCAAGTCAAGAATCAATCACCACAGCATCAAATTACCACTTCAAAACAATTACAGATCACAATAGATTTGCATTGGCCTGGCGGAGTTCCGTGCTTAGAGATATTGGCCCCAAAGACTGGCGCCCCATTCGGTATTTTTTTAATGTATTAAATCAATGTCAAAGTACAAGAGAGCGGTTAGGGTTTCACTCTCAGACTTTGCGTCCAGATGCTCTGCAGAGTGAGCCCTAATCCGCTTATTTTTAAAGATTACAAGGATGCCCAAAATCAGAGCCCCAAAAGATTCCAGTCCAAAAGCAATTTCTCTCTCTCTCTCAAGAGAGCAAAATAAAACAAATTCTCTCTCTCTCTCTCTCTCTCTCTCTCTCTCTCTCTCTCTCTCTCTCTCTCTCTCTCTCTCTCTCTCTCCAATTTCCTCTTGCGTAGCCAAAAGCATGCAAAAATTGTGTCGTTAGGCTGTTTTTTTCCACCTCCTTAAAATCCGGAAATCCGTACACTGCTGCCACGTGGCATTTGGTGCCAGTTTTAGGGTTTCCAGCCACTTTAGGGTTTCAGCCAGCAGTTAGGGTTAGGGTTTCTAGAAATTAGGGTTTTTGCAAATTAGGGTTTTTGCAGGAATTTTAGGGTTTCTGGCAGAAATTAGGGTTTTGCTGTCGGTAGCCACGGCATCACTTTGTGACAGTAGCACCAAAGGTGCCATCATAGGTGCGAAAAGAGATACCCTTTTCTCTCTCTTTGAACTTCTTTAGCTTTTGTGACCTTCGCCATGCAGGGTAAGATTTGCGATGTCCACCCCTCGTGTATTCTCTAGGAGAATAGCCATAGCTTTCATCAGTAGAGGAGGAAGGTGAAGAAGAAGGAGAAGAGGGTGACCTCTTTCTTGCCCTTTTCTTCCTTTGTTTCCTCTCTTTCCTTTTTGGAGTAACGAGGAGGACTATGGGTTAACCGTTTCCTCTTGGGAGAAGTTGGCGATCGTCTAGACCGCCATCTTCATAGAGCCACATCTTTTAAGGAACTTAGGGAGTCATTACTTTCTCGTTCTTTGGATTCCTTCTCTTGTATGTGAGAGAGTCTTCTTTTGGGGGTCTCACCAAGAGGCCTTCTAAGCTCTCTCCCCTCTTTGAGAGGAAAGGAAATCCCATAAGCACAAAGTTGTTGAGTAACTTCGGCTTGCAAAGAGGGGTTGCCCATAGCTTGTTGCAACCTAGTAACGGGATAATCAACAAACATGGGGGCATCATCATTAACACCTTCATGTGCAAAATCAAAGTTATCAATGTTCATTGTACACTTACTTACTTATTGGCTCATCCAAAAAGAAAACCCATTCATCCGAATATTCGTCGTCCCCTTCTCTGTGCGTTCCCCCCCGTAGTACCTGCTCGTGCGTTAATGAGGGGGAGAGCATTTGGGCGGAGAGAGATAACACCAGCAAGTAGCACCTCTGTGCACCTCCCTCCCCCTCAACCTCTGTAGCCTTATCCATGCGTGCCCCTTACTTCCTCAACCCTCTGCACAGGCCGTCCGAACTCCCTCTGCTTAGCCCCGACACACACACACACACACACACACACACACACACACACACACACACACACACACACACACACACACACACACACACACACACACACACACACACACACAGAGAGAGGTCATGCTCCTGCCTACTCTCTGGTCCTCCTATGGCCGTTCACGAAAAAGAGCCTAAGGAGCTGCCAGCTGTATCGCTGCCCAAAAGAGAGGCCAACTGTCACCTGCTGTTGAGCATTCTTCTCTCGCCGCCTCACCCTTTCAGAGCAACATGGGAGCGACACGTCGAGAGAGAGAGAGAGAGAGAGAGAGAGAGAGAGAGAGAGCTGCATGGGAGCGACACGTCGAGAGAGAGAGAGAGAGAGAGAGAGAGAGAGAGAGAGAGAGAGAACACCCACGTAAATTAGATTGCTGGTGCACACATCGAACCTTAACAAGATGCTAGCGCTCGGTGATTTTTTCAAAATCGTAAGGACATACTACTCTCTCGGTTATTGTCAGCCATGTTAAGTAAACTTAGGTGTTTACTTAGTGTATGCTTTGGCAATTCAAAACCTTAGTTGCTACTCCTATTAGCCTTTGAAAATAGGCACTTAAGTATCTACACCCACGGCTCGAATTGTTAATTATAGAGAGTAGTGGAGTGAGTCTAACATAGCGAAGTTGCCGAGGGATAGCTCCTTTCGGACTTCTTATGGCTCAATAATGGTAAAGCTGTAGGCAAGTTTAAAAAGACTCCATTATTAAGACCAAAGCTCCCGAGGTGTGCACCATATTCCACATAGTGGGCTCAACAAAACCGATAATAGATCCCAATCCCACTTACCCTAATATAATTAACAAAATCAACCATTAATAGGCTACTTAAGGACCTCTCTTCTTAAGCAAGAAAAGAGAAACCAAATGCTCTAATACCAATGTAATGAAAATGGCCTATGAACTTTGAGAGTAGCGGATGTTAGGTGCAGCGGAATGAATGTTTGCGCTTTGCTCAAGATGAGTGCTCCGAACTGTGCTCAAGGTTCCTTTTAGTTCTTATGGAAGGGAGAGCCTTCCGTTCTTAATGGGGAGTGCTATGATCACGAACAAAGTGAATGGAAAATGTGCGTGCAAGTGTATGAGACTGAGAGAGAGAGAGAGAGAAGAGAGATACGACACCAGAGACGTTGTAAAATCCTCCTCAAAGGCCCCACTCTCGTCGGCGAGAGTGGTCTACTTATGATTGCACAAGGTGGTACAATGCGTATGCAATGGACTGATGCAACCTGGGACTATGCCGATGACGATGACGGTGACGACGACGACGACTTTAGGGCTGAAATCTGTGGTCTTCAACTGCTGAATTTCTGCTAATCTTTGGGCTGTTTTGGGTGGCTGAAAATGACTGTTTTGGCTGCGTTTTCGAGGGCTGAAAATGGGGTTCTTCTGCAACCAACTAGGGCTGAATCTGCTGCTGTCCAATAGGGCTGAAAACGCTGACCATCTGATGCGACAATGGCTGAAAACCAAAAACGATGATGGCTGGTTGTAGCGTTAGTAAAACGTTGACCTCCTGCTGCAGATTGGGCTGAAAATAGGAAATGCTAGGGCTGTCTTGTATCTGCTGTGGTCAAGAAAATCTGCAAAACGTAAGGGGTGGAAAGTGTCTGGCGATGAAGGGAATCTGAAAACGCTAGGCTTGGGGAGGGAGGTCGCCAAGGCTTGCGGGTGTTGAGGGTACTGCGGGTTCTTGCTGAGAAGATGCCTGTTGAGCGGGAAGCTCCTGCTGCCTCTTTTTCCGTTTAGTGCTAACTTGGGTTTGCTTATATATTAACTTAGCAAAATTGCCCTACCTACTTTTGTTGGGAAGTTACTTAAAAATAATAAGTGAAAAATGTTAAAAATAGGAAAAATAGGATAAATGCATGAGAATATTCCCCTAACTGATTCTAATGGATTCTGATGGGATACCGATGATCATGCTGTGTGCAACCAGAGGATATGCATCTACTGGGCATGCACGGTCTACGAATAGACTCACAAAAGTGCCAGATCACTTCTAATCTAGACTGACTGGACTGACTGAACCCTGATCATGCTGTAGCTTGTCCACGAACACATAGGGTTGGATGTGTCACGTGACATCCCCTCCTTTTCAAAGTGAGGTACTGGTACCGATCTGTATGGCGTCGAGGGAGATCGCCAATAGCATTTGGAATCCTGGGAGGGACTCTTCGCCGGCCCACTTTGATGTGTGGGTTGTGCGGTACTTGAACTTGATAAAGGTCTGCAACGCTTGCTTCTATTGGCCGCGTCGAAAGCGACACAAAGTCTTATGTGTTTCGTTCAATGCTTCCACTTCTTCTATGGACGTAGGTCCACCTTCTTCAAGAATCTCCGAGGTTGAAAATTCTTGAAACCAATTCCAACACAAAAACATGGACATACCTATTCCATGTAAAGTGAGTGGAAAAAATCTTGTCTTCCTAAAAGACTGTGCATGGAATGCAAATGAACATAGAGACGGAGTGACAACCCGTTCATCAAACACCTGCAAACAATGAGATCGAATCTTTCTCTTATGATCTAGAGCAATCAATTGTGGCAAAACACAATGGAAATGCCCACGCTTGGTGCTCATACTTTCATGTGCTTGTTCTGAAATTCTGTCATGCCAAGGAAGAGACATGGAATGTGACCTCCTTACATACATACTTTTCATATTTTCATGAAAAATCCGCATACATTCGTGCTCATCCTTGAGAGAAACGTGCTCAACATACAATATGTCATGCCTAGGAAAAGGGATCACATAAAGATGCTGACTAAAATATAGGAAACTTTCACGAATGAAACACTTGAACAATGCGTGCGTATCAATCATGCGAACACATAATACTTCCTGTGAGGGTTCTTTCGAGAGCCAAGATTGGTTCTTCCTGAATGATCGAATCGTCCTGTGGGGTTTCTTTGGACCTCGACTGGAAAGCCAAGATCGGTTCTTCGTGATTGATCGAACCTACAACGAGGTTAGCTTCGCTAGAAAAAGCATCCACTAACACATCTTCTTTGTGAACAATCACATCATCTTCATGCAACTCATCATGCTTGTGAGAAATCACATCTTGATCATGCAAATCATCATGCTCGTGAGAAATCACATCTTGATCCTGCAAATCATCATGCTTGTCATTGTCATCCAAATCATTATGCAAATCATTGGCATCCAAATCATCATGCTTTTCATTGTCAATCAAATCATCATGCAAATCATTGTCATTCAAATCATCATGCTTCTCACAATCATGCGAATCCTGTGTGTAATGCTTTGGAGAAGAAGAGACTGAGAGAGTCTCCTTTTCCCGAATCTGTTGCATCGGTGCCGGCATGTGAGAAGAGAGTCGCAACATCTCTTGCATTCTTGTGATCCGAGCCTATCACAAATTTTTGTTTATCATATTTTGTTGGTTTTCCTTGCTTCTAGAGGTTTACAATAAAAGAAAGAGTGAGAACAACCTCTTGGAAAAAAAATTTTAAAAATGATTTTTTCTTGACTAGTTCACCGGAGGTGAAAGGTAGAGGGAGAACCTAGTGGAAAGGGAAGGGAAAATATGTAAATGTGAAAAGAAAAGATATGATGTGGTTGTGGAGCCATGCACCCATGATTCAAGGGTCATGAGTGGCTCATATCATCATGGCTTTGGAGCCATATGATGATTCAAACAAATGGGACCCAAGTGGAAGACTTGGTAAAGGAAGAAACCATACACATGATTTTGCTGAATTTTTAAAAACTACTTCCACTCCGATCCAAGAAAAGTTGTCTTCATCAAAGTTGTAGCTGATGAGCTGGAGATTCTGGCCATATTTTTTTTATAATTTTTGCATCTACGGTCTAGGAGATATGGCCAAAATGGTGGACGCCAGTTTTTTCAACTGTGGTGGAGACTACCCCCTCTACCTTTACACACACACACCCTTCCTTTTCCACATTGAGACCTTCTCTAAAATCAGCCATTAGTCTTCTCACCCTCCTCTCCTTCCTTCTCTCTCTCAAGCTCAAAAACCCATCAAAGTTCCTCTTCTAATCACCTCTCAAGTCATGCTTAATCTTGTACCAATTCATAAGTTCTCATTCAACCCCTTCCTATTATTACTAGATATGTATTGATTTTATGTAGATTCTTTACATTTTAAAATAAGGAAGCTCTTGGACTCAAGCTATGGAGGAAGGAGTGAAGACAACACAAGTGATGATGGAGCTAATTGGTCAACAAATCACTTGGAAGGAGCTTCTTCATTGGTTGAATGTCCCTAATCAAGCTTCATTTGTACAAATTACACTTTGATCTTAACCTCACTCCTAATCACTCTCTTTCCTATATAAAGAGGCCTTCCCCTTTGTAATTTCAAGCCTCCCTCAGCCCATTGAGCCTTTGTATCACTCACCATGAGCCCATAAGCTCATTCATTCACTCTATTCTTGCACATCCTAGAGTGCAAATTGTTTCATGCTAGTAACCTCTCCTCCTCTCACTTATGTTAATTAAGAGAAATGTTTTATATGTGTGTGAGAATGCTTGATGTGATCTTGGCTAATCCTTGAGTGATTGTTTGGTAATCTATATGCTATTTGTGTTGGGAGTGTTTGAAGTCATCCATTCCTTGTACACACACTACGGTTAATGCTTCATTCATAGTGATCTCTCTCTCTCTCTCTCTCTCTCTCTCTCTCTCTCTCTCTCTCTTTGTGTAGCGGTCCTAGTCCACGCTTCCAAGACTAGGTGGTGCCCTCATCTCATTTCCCTTGTGGCGCAATGGAGTTTGTTTTGGTGTAGAGGCCGCCATTCCAAATTTCCTTCGTCACTTGTTTTGTTCTCGCGAACAAATTCTGCTTGTCTAGCTTTGTTCTTGCGAACAAATTTTGCTTCTCTAGCTTTGGCTTCCGAGCGTGCTTGCTCGCTCTCACGCGCTATGGCTGCCATTCTTTCTTGGTACTTACGCTCTATGGCTGCGATTCTTTCTTCGCTTTCTAACTTCCTGTCCATCATCCTCTTGTCGAAAGCCTCCATAGGAGTTAGGGAAATCCTTGACGTAGATGTGGAAAGCGGAGGGTTGGAAAAACCTCCTGGTGGGGAAAATTCTTCTTCGTCTCTCTCATGCTCATCACCTCCAAGCGAGGTATCCATTCCGCTTTGAGTGATGACCATTCTGAAGTCGTGGGTTCTTGGGATCTTGGGTTCTTAAGTTCACGAGGAACTTGGGTTCTTGGGGATCTTGGTTCTTGAGGTTCTTGAGGTTTTCGAGGTTTTCTTTTGCTTGCAAACCGTGTTTGAGAAGGATCTTCTCTTCACCCGAGTTCTACTCCTTTCTGCGGGCGCACCCCTTGGCGGCCTTGCGCTCACACCAAGGTTGCTTTTTCCCACCTCACGTCTATTGGCCGGCCGCTAAGTGCACGGTCCGCTCTCAATGAGTGAAAAGAGACAAGGGGAGGTTGGACAAGCCCTTCTTTCTTGGGATTCCTGTCACTCTTCAAGAAACACGATTAGGAATCGACACGCCCAAGCGAACTTGTGTTCGTGCGACCGCAACAAGAAAAAAAAAATCTTGTGGTTCTTTCCTTGAGTGATACAAAACACTGCCAAAGCTCCGATACCAATGTTTGGTGCAGCGGAATGATTGTTTGCGCTTTGCTCAAGATGAGAGCTCCGAAGTGTGCTCAAGGTTTCTTTTAGTTCTTATGGAAGGGAGAGCCTTCCGTTCTTAATGGAAAGTGCTATGATCACGAACAAAGTGAATGGACAATGTGCGTGCAAGTGTATGAGACTGAGAAAGAGAGATACGACACCAGAGACGTTGTACAACCCTCCTCCGATGGCCCCACTCTCATCGGCGAGTGGTCTATTTATGATTGCACAAAGTGGTACAATGCGTATGCAATGGACTGATGCAACCTGGGACTATGCCGATGACGACGACGGTGATGACGACGACGACTTTAGGGCTGAAATCTGTGGTCTTCAACTGCTGAATTTCTGCTAATCTTTGGGCTGTTTTGGGTGACTGAAAATGACTGTTTTGGCTGCATTTTCGAGGGCTGAAATGGGGATCTTCTGCAACCAACTAGGGCCAAATCTGCTGCTGTCCAATAGGGCTGAAAATGCTGACCATCTAATGCGAAAATGGCTGAAAACCAAAAACGCTGATGGCTGGTTGTAACGTTAGTAAAACGCTGACCTCCTGCTGCAGAATAGGAAACGCTAGGGCTGTCCTATATCTGCTGTGGTCAAGCAAATCTGCAAAACGCAAGGGGTGGAAAGTGTCTGGCGATGAAGGAAATCTGAAAATGCTAGGCTTGGGGATGGAGGTCACCAAGGCTTGCAGGTGCTGAGGGTACTGCGGGTTCTTGCTGAGAAGATGCCTGTTGAGCGGGGAGCTCCTGCTGCCTCTTCTCCCATTTAGTGTTAACTTGGGTTTGCTTATATATTAACTTAGCAAAATTTCCCTACCTACTTTTGTTGGGAAGTCACTTAAAAATAATAAGTGAAAAATGTTAAAAATAGGGAAAATAGGCTAAATGCACTAGAAAATTTCCCTAACTGATTCTAATAGATTCTGATGGGAATACTGATGATCATGTTGTGTGCAACCAGAGGATATGCATTTACACTAAGTGACTGGGCATGCACGGTCTACGAATAGACTCACAAAAGTGCCAGATCACTTCTAATCTAGACTGACTGGACTGACTGAACCCTGATCATGCTGTAGCTTGTCCACGGACACATAGGGTTGGATGTGTCACGTGACAGCGGAATTAGGAAATTAGATGAAGCACTTTTGTGAGATTACTTTGTGAGCATAGCGGATGAACTTAATTGATGGTAGCAACATAAACATGGGACTTAGTTAACTTGGCATGAACAATACTTTTGCAAGAGAGAGAGAGTTTAGAGAACATAACAATAGTTGAGTACCGGATTCATATGGAGCCGCTCCCCCCTCCAAATAGGCATTTGTATTATAGTTTCTCCCATCAAGAGAGACTTGGTACAATACAATCTTTGTGTTCCTTGTGACCTAGGTGATGCAATGAAGATGGAAAGCTTCATGCATCACAAGCATAACATAAACTTTGTAGAAAGCATTAACTATCCCAAGCCTCAGTCCCAAGGCCTCAAACACCT
Organism: Adiantum capillus-veneris; assembly: GCF_014529385.1. Classification (NCBI taxonomy): domain Eukaryota; kingdom Viridiplantae; phylum Streptophyta; class Polypodiopsida; order Polypodiales; family Pteridaceae; genus Adiantum; species Adiantum capillus-veneris. The sequence continues at coordinate 146,192,075 of NC_140936.1, read as the reverse complement.
TCGAAGGTGGAGAGAGCTAGCAGGGAATGAGTATCACGTGATGCATCCAACCCTATGTGTCAGTGGACAAGTTACAGCATGTTCAGTCAGTCCAGTCAGTCTAGATTAGAAGTGATCTGGCACTTTTGTGAGTCTATTCGTAGACCGTGCATGCCTAGTCACTTAGTGTAGATGCATATCCTCTGGTTGCACACATCATGATCATCAGAATTCCCATCAGAATCCATTAGCTTCAGTTAGGGGAATTTTCCAGTGCATTTAGCCTATTTTTGGTTATTTTCACTTATTATTTTTAAGTGACTTTCCAACAAAAGTATGTAGGGCAATTTTGCTAAGTTAATATATAAGCAAACCCAAGTTAGCACTTTCTGGCAGAAGAGGCAGCAGGAGCACATGCTCAACATGCACCTTCTCAGCAAGAACCCATCAACGTAGCGTTTTTGGACCTCCTCAGCAGTACCCCCAGATCCCTGGCGTTTTCAGCCCTGATCATCGCCAGCCTACCCAGAACCTCAGTGTTTTCACAAACGCTAGCAGATCAGCCTGGCAGTTGTGGTTTTCACCCTTGATAGCAGCCCAACTCCTGGCGTTTTCAGCCCTAGCGACCACCCTCAGTTCAGCGTTTTCCCTAGTAGATGTTCAGCATTTTTCAGCTTGCATTATCGCCACAGACCCAGATTTGCATGGTGTTTCACTAACGCTACAGAAGCAGCCTCAGCGTTTTTGGTTTGCAGCCCTTACCGCATCAAAAGACTCAGTGTTTTCAGCATTACACACGATAGCAGATTCAGCCCTAGTTGGTTGCAGAAGACCCCCATTTTCAGCCCATAAAAACGCAGCCAAAACAAAGATTTTCAGCCACCGAAACAGCCCCGAAATTCAGCAGATAGAAGACCACAGATTTCAGCCCTAAGGTCGTCATAGTCCCAAGTTGCATCAGTCCATTGCATACGCATTGTACCACTTTGTGCAATCAAAAGTAGACCACTCTCGCCGACGAGAGTAGGGCCTTCGGAGGAGGGTTTTACAACGTGTCTAGTGTCGTATCTCTCTTCTTTCTATCTCTCAGTCTCATACACTTGCACGCACAATGTCCATTCACTTTGTTTGTGATCATAGCATTCTCTCATTAAGAACGGAAGGCTCTCCCTTCCATAAGAACAAAAGGAACCTTGAGCACAGTTCGGAGCACTCATCTTGAGCAAAGCGCAAACAATCATCCCGTTGCACCTATCAATGAGGGTAGGGAAGAGGGAGAAGAAACATTCCATAGGAGAAAGAAATAGTTCCTCACTTATCATTACTCTTTTGGCTAGCATACATAATAGCATAGTAATGGAGATGGAGAAGATGGCAAGCTTAAGCATTGAAGCATGGCTCTTGGTTGGATTTGCATTCCATAGCCAAGAGTGTTGATGTAGGCTCTCACTTCTCACAAGCTTGGAGAAGCAGGCGGTGTTCCTCAACTTTCACCAAGTGAGAATGGATCCACAAAATGAGTGTGTGTGTGGTGTATATCTCCCTAGCAGCCCCCTTGCTTGCTTGGGGCGAGTTGCAACTTTTCCACATGTTGCAAGCTCATTGGACCCCTCTCCCCCTAGCCAATCATATGCAACATGCAGTCACGTACATGGGTAGTCTTTTTACAAGTGTTCTCCTTACCCCTTAGAGAGAGAGAGAGAGCTTGAAAATATCTAGATATTTGTTGGATGGAACTAGAAGCTCATTGGACCCCTCTTTAGTTCAACCAATAGCATTCAAGCACACCATGTGGTTAAGCTTAGTGAGAGTCTGACATGTGTCCCATGTGCCCTTTTAGAAAAGGGATGCCCCTTGAGTGAGTGGAAGGTTAGGTCAAATATTCCTCTAACTTTGAGACTTTTATGCATAGGAAACTTCTCAAGCAACTTCCTCGTTAAGTGTGTAGGGTCTCTTTTTGACTGAAGCTTCTTAGCTTCTCAAGCAACTTCCGCATTAAGTGTGTAGGGTCTCTTTTTGAGTCAAGCATCTTACCCCCCATGCATAGGAAGCATAGTTACCCGGAACGGGAACGGGCAACGAGAATGGGAGGGGTCCGGAACGGGACGGGAACGGGGAGGAGGGGGGGGGGGGGGGGGGGGGGGGGGGGTGGAATGGGAACGTGGCTGGAACGGTCCACCTAGAGTAAGGCTTGAATTACCTCCATTCAGCTTAGTCCTAAATAAACTCCTAAACAATCCCAAAACTGTCCCCAAATTTGCTCCCTAACTTGTCCTCAAACTGCACCAAATATGTTCCCCGAACAGCCCCAAATCTGACCCCAAAAACCCACTTTTTTTCCCCAAATGCCTACTTTTGCCCGTTCCGCCCCTTGTTTCGTCGTTCCGCTTCATGTTCAGCCTCATTCCCCCCATTCCGAAACACCACCGGAACACCGTTCCGGTTACACCCCGTTCCGGAGCGTTTGGGATGTGTTCCCCCTGTTCCCTGTTACACTTATAGGAAGCTTCTTAAGCAACTTCCTCATTAAGTGTGTAGGGTCTCTTTTTGACTCAAGCATCTTACCCCCCATGCATAGGAAGCTTCTCAAGCAACTTCCTCATTAAGAATGACAAGTACCTCAAGTACCTTGGTCATCAAGCGTGACAAGCATCTTAGGTGGAGTTCCCATCTCAAGCTCATCCCTAGCTTGCCTAAGGTCAAAGGCAAGTTTAGGTCGGGTTTCCACCTCAAGCACAGCCCTAGCTTGCTTAAGGTCAAAGGCAAGTGTAGGTCGGGTTCCCACCTCAAGCTCAGCCATAGCTTGCTTAAGGTCAAAGGACTTTTAACACTAACCATCGAAGGTCTTTAATGAAGCTAACCCTAAGGTCTTTTAAGCTCCATTAGATGCACATTTCTCTTTGATAGACTACCTCCTTATGGACCCTTATTGAGATGTAACCATCTCTCCTCTTGGTCCCCTGCTGAGGTAAGTCTAGAAGCACTTATTGCACATTGCTCTTCGATAGACCATCTCCTTTTGGACCCCTATTGAGATGCAACCATCTCTCCTTTTGGTCCCGTGTTGAGACAGGTTTAGAAGCACATGTCTCTATTCTAACTCTTGTTCCCGTTTATTCTCCCACATTAAATGATCAGTTTAATATGAGAAAATCATTTGGTAAAGTTAGATATTATATTTTATGACACTCAAAGAAGGTGCATATTGTACAATTGCATGCTTCCATCGTATGGCATATGCAACCTTGCAAGCTTCCACAGAGAGAGTTGTTGACTTGCAGTTTTCATGCTACCGTCCCATACCATCTTCCCATTGTGTCTTCCCTTCTGTGTCATTCTGCAATGTATTTTTTGTGTTGTTTAGAGTATATTGTCTTTGATGTATCCCTTAGATCTTTTTGTGGTCACATTTTGAGTGAGATCTCTTACATACAAAAGAGGCACTCATGCACATACACTTTCTTTATAATGTAACTATTACCTTTACGTTACAATGTCACATGGAGTACAATGGTGAGTGTCTAATCACTTGAACATCTTTGACAATGGTAGTTCAATATGAAAGAAGTGCTTGCAACTCACCATACTCATTCTCACCACATTTGTGCCAAAAGTTTCCCATGGACCTCTGGTTGTATTCAGAGTCTACTATGGTCTAGAGATATCCGAGCATTTTAGTCCAATATTAGTCTTACTGCTAGTTGACCCTAACCACAGAATGTTGTGTCATGAATTTATGGGCCTAACCACATAACTTTGTCTCATGATTTTGTGGTCCATGATCTAAAGTTGAATGTGCCACCAACCAAACACGTAGTATCTAGTATTCATTACGGTGTTAAGGGCAACCTTTAAATGATCAATTTATGTGTATTATACTACGTTGTTTCATTGTCTATAATGTCTTTGTAGTTGTCCATTGATGTCTTTATTGTTGTCAAGTTGAGTAAGATTTGCCAAAGAGATAATCAATGTAGTGAGAATTGTGTCCCAATTAGATCCGCGTATGTTAATGCTCTTGTTAGTGTCAAAGAGAGAGCGCTTTGTGTGTGGCTCTTGGAAATGTACCTCATGACATTGCCAGTCAAGCATTGCCCATGGAGCACATCCTTCTCTCAAATGGGTTTGAGAGGCTTGTAGCATAGAGAACCGTCCTGCATTATTAGGTAAAACTCGCCCCTAATATAATCCCTCCTATTACTTGGAAATCAAGATGTTTGGTTTGCCAATGTAGAAGACTTTATCACCATGATGACCATGGATGACCAGCAATCAAAATTATACAAAGGCAAAATATCTCCCTGAGCTTGCTCCAAATAAAATCTTCGATGTAAAGATAAATGAGGGGTGGGGGTTAAGCCAAGGAGGCCCTACACTATGGAGATGGTGTCACGAGGACATGGCAACTGCTAACCTTAGTTGTTGGTTTCTTTCCAATGATTTTTGTTTAATTTTTGAGACCCTCTTTTTGAAGTTGCAAATGGTCGGACATTGTATGGCCAATGTGAACGGTAGTTTCACCCGCAGACGGGAAGTTGGTCGGCAACTCGTAAAGTAAAAGGATGTCTAGGCTCAGTTCAAGATCATGTAGGTCCCCTCGTTGGACTTAGCAAGTTGGTGGATACTAGGAAGCGAACTCAATAAAGGCATAAAGTCAAGGTGGGATCACCAACAGAAAGTATCCGACAGTTGGGCCACATTGCACTTTTGGATGCAATCCCAATGAGGATAGACGGTCAGATAACCAGTGGGAGCCCAACGGAATCATTTCCTAAAATTTAGGGAACTGCTATTTTGGGCCACGAAATGTGTTCGTGTCATTACCTTCGGTATGACCAGGGGAACATTTTATTACTCTGCTGCAAAGTCAACGGATGCACAAGCTGAGAGATTTTTAAGCAGGAAGCCCAATACGGGGACATTGCATGCATGAGTGCCAAGTGACACTTTTTGGTCAATTTACCAAGTCTGGGAGAACAAACTCGTAACTGACCTTTTGGAGCAGTTTTGGAGGCTGTTAACTATGATTTTCAGCCATCTCTCTCCATTTTTGAGCTTCCCATGACTTTACCTTGGACCAAGGAGCTCATTTTCAGCATTGGAAGGCATCAGATGCGTGTTTATGGGGCTGTTTTGGTGCGTTTTCAGCGATACGCAGGTTTTGGCAGCCATGGAAATCTTCCCCTTTTGCATCTATTTGTTCACAGATGCATTACAGGTCAAGGGCAGCAGAGGGGGCGCTCGATTTATGTTGGGGGGATGCTTCATTGAGAACCTGTCACAGGTTAAGAGATATGGAGTGCTTTCTTTCCCTCTCATGTACCATGTGGTGCTAGGAGTGATGCCCTGCACACTACACACTGCTCTCTCTCCTCTACGTGCAGTTATGTGATGCCCCATAAGAGGGCTCTTCATTTGACTGATTTACAGCTATGTGGGTTCATGCTTTTGTGCTGAGGCAAGAGCCTCCTTGAGCAGGAACAGGGGTAGCTAGCTGCTACTCCAAAGCAGGCACCGGTGAGGGTCATAACCTCACCGTACAGGTGAAAATTCAGCGCTGTGTATGCGCTGTAAATTTACTGTTTTTCAGTCATACGGACACGGGAACCATTGGGAATAGCGCCCCATTGGCAGAGGACAGTTAGGAGACTGTTTGGGGCTGAAAACAGGGCAAAAAACAGTAAATACAGCGTGCTGAATTTACTGTTTTTGGCCAAGAATCAGAGGGTATACGCGAGTGCAAGTGAGATCCAGCAGGGGAATTGGTTTCGCGCAAGTTTTGGGGTTGTTATGTTGCCGAAATTTGGCCAAATCAAGTGGTATCTAGTTGGATATAGACAAAGGATTCCCGGGACTCTACTTTGTAAATTTATCCTCTCAAAGTATAAAGAAATACCAAAAGGGGCGCCAATTTTGGGGCCTACAGGTTGTCCGCGTCTGCTCGGAGCATTCTAGCTTCCGAGCCGTGTGTACATTCAAGTGTTAATTCCCGTCACAGGTTTCCTTTGCAAAGTGCTCTCTGTGTGTGTCTAAAATAAAGAATTTCGGGTGAAAGCCAATGCCTACCATCCCAATCCTTTTTTTTTTTCCTTTTCAAAACTCCCAATTTCTGAGTGAACATAGTATTTATAGAACAGCCTCAAGCTTAGGCCGAGCCTTGAGGTGTTGAAGTTGGTCTAACTATTACCTATCAATCCTATCAAAGTGCTAGTCAAGTAGTCCTTGCTAGAGCAAGGTTAAAAAAATGCTACTCTTTAAATGAACTTTTATTGAAAAACTAATTATATGTCTTTCCAATTTGTGTAAAAAGAAAAGGGGAGTCTATAAGGCCTTCAAAGTACACTCACCCTTCAAATTTAGGCAGGCCTCGTGTCACGTGCACATCTGACCCTATGTGTACGTGGACAAGCTACTTCATGACAAGGGTTGGGTTCAGTTCAGTTAGCCTAGCTTAGGAAGTGTACTGGCACTTTTGTGAGTCTGTTCGCAGACCGTGCATGTCCAGGCACTTAGAGTAGATGCATATCCTCTGGGTTGCACACAACATGACCATCAGAATTCTAGTCAGAATCCATCAGGAGCATTTTACAGTGCACAGAACCTATTTTCCCTATTTTAGCCATTTTCACTTACTATTGTTAAGTGAGTTTGTCGGGAAACAATTTGACCAAGCATGTATATAAGAAAAGCTAGCGCTAGCACTTTCAGGTAGAAGAGGCAGCAGGGACCTGTGTCCAACAATGTATCTTCTCAACAAGACCCACCCCCGGCAAGGAGACCTAGCATTTTCAGCCACAAGAACCAGCCAACGTTTTTCAGCATTGTAGATCAGCCTCGACGTTTTACATTTGCAGGTCAACCGATAGCAAGACTCAGTAGACTCCACAACATTTTTGCAGCAGACTCCATATCAGCCCTAGCGTTTTTGGGACAGCAGAGCATCCAGCATTTTGCAGTTCCTCGACAACAGAACTAGTAGATAGATTAGCGTTTTCAGTTTTCAGCAGATAGATTCCGGAGAACAGCCCCCAAACCTTGCAGATCTCACCTTTCCGCAGCAGATCCTCGCCACACGGACAGATCAGCGAGCGTTTGTAGATTCAGCCTTCTATTCGCTGATTTCAACATTTGCGTTTTCAGCGCATCGTCGTCGCATCGTCGTCATCGCTGTGCTGTCATCTCCGGCCTAGAGAACAATCGGCTCTCGTAAGCAATGACATGGCCTTCTTGCATTAAGACCTCACCCAGACTACGACCACAAGCATCACAAAATACTTCAAATGACTTTTGCAAGTCCGGCAAAGTCAAAACTAGTCCTGTAGTCAATTTCTCTTTGAATGTCTGAAAGGCAGTCACCTCTGTGGATCCCTACAGGAAAGGGACTCCTTTTTGTGTCAAGATATGCAAAGGGGAAGCAACCTCTGCAACCTCTGCCAACTTCATGGACATTCTTCAAATCGGGCCAATCACGTATAGCCTCTATCTTGGCCGGATCCATTTGCACTCCTGCTACTGAGACAATGTGTCCCAAAAAGTGTATCTTTGAAGCAAATGATTTCTGTGTTCTGCCTCATTCTTGGAGAAAACAATGATGTCGTCAAAGAAAGTGCCAACAAATAGCCTATACTCTCGAAAAATCCTGTCTATCATCCGGTTAAATGTCGCAGGAGCATTGGTTAAGCCAACAGGTATCACCAAAAGCCTAAATAACCCAAAAAGTAGTCCGAAAGGTTGTCTTGTAGACATCTCCCGGCGTGATTCGGATCTGATGATATCCACTCTTCAGATCAATCCTGCTAAAGCACGAGGATCCCTGTAACCTGTCGAGTATATCATCCATCCTAGGAATCGAAAATCTGTTCTTGATGGTGATTTTGTTGAGAGCTCTATAATCGATCCACATTCTCCAAGATCCGTCTTTCTTTAAAACCAACAACACTGGAGAGCACTAGGTTGGACAAGACTCTTTCCAAGAGGTCTTTCACTTGGTTCATATCTCTTCATTCTGCGCTCGGCTCACTCGGTAAGGTGGCCGGTTCGGTGGTGTGCTTCCAGGTATCAAATCAATGGTCTGATCTTCAGGCCCTCTAAAAAGCTATCGGCATGAGTGTGGAGAAAAATCTTGGCGTTCTTTTGTTCAGGTCAAAACATATTCAACCTTTATCCATCGTTTAGTTCTCTTCCAAAAGAATGAGTAAAGAAACTGAAATTCATCAAGTACAATCTTTGAGCCCTTCATTTATCAAAGTTGCTTTCTCGGCCCGGTAGTCAACCACGGCGTAGTTCTTATGGTACCAAGGGATTCTGAGTAGAACGTCACTCGTGTGCCCTGAACACCCCTGTCATTGCAAACGAAGTTTGCCAATGCTCGGTGTAATGGAAACATCCCGTCCGGGTGCCAGTCGAACTACCTCCGCTTGTGGCGTCAGTCTGTCGGGCGTAATTCCAAATCAGCCGCCAATTCCAAGTGAAAAGAAGTTGGGCTTGGCTCCTTCAAAAGAGCTTCCTGATCCTTCACTTTGCCCCAAAAGCGGCAAAGTTTGTACTTTCATTCATTTGATTCGGTGTAGGTCCCACTCCATGTGGTACTAGTTCTGCTTTTCTATCTGCCTTTTCTGCCACGTTCCTGAGCTGCTTTCCAACTCTCAGGCCTGTCGTCGTCTTTATCATTCTGTTCTTTCTGTGCCTTTTTAGGGCACTTCGCGGAGATATGTCCATGTTCCCCGCATCCAAAGCACTTCCCCTCTCTGATGAAGCGAGCTCTCTCCTTAGGAGTAAGCCTGGGTCGTGCATCCTTTTTTTTTGGGTTGCTCTTTTTCTTTCTACTTTCATTCCCATAAATCTGTTTGGCTCATTGTGTCACGGCCTCATATGTGGGGTAGGTCAGACTGCCAGAGTGAATGGCAAGGCCCTGCTTCGCATGACTCATCAACTCCTGAATAGAAGCTGACTTTTGTTCCAAGCAGTAATCTCGGATCTCTGTAGGTAGACCCAAGGTAAAGCGCTTAATTTGTTCTCTGAACGAGATCTTCTTGAATGAGCTCCAGAATCTCTCACTGTAAGCATTTATTGTATCTTTCTTGGTCATCCGAAGATGGTTCCAAGCAGCTCGTATACCTCGTTTATACTCTTGCGTCAACCAAGAAGAAATATAAATCTTCTTAAATTTCAGTCATTGAACTGGCGCAGTCTTGTTTAAAAGAAGCGTGGACCACCAAGTGCAAGCATTCCCCTTAAAGTAAGAGGAAACTCTCCGAATCTTGGAGTGCTCTAAGTAGCGTCCTCGTGCGAAAGCGATGTCAAACTGCTGTATGAAAGACAAAGCCTTCGAAGCATCTGAGTATCCTGAAAAAGTATCAAATTTGATGGAGTGTCCACCTTCCTTAAACTCTCGGACTTTCTTGCTTTTATCTTCCAGAAAGTCATACTGGTTGGCTTTATGAAAATTCTTCTTCTTCGCATAAAAGTTTCCATCATCGTAATCTGAGCTGTCTGTTGGCTATGGAATGCAAATCCAACCAAGAGCCATGCTTCAATGCTTAAGCTTGCCATCTTCTCCATCTCCATTACTATGCTATTATGTATGCTAGCAAGAAGAGTAATGATAAGTGAGCAACTATTTCTTTCTCCTATGGAATGTTTCTTCTTCCTCTTCCCTACCCTCATTCCCTGCTAGCTCTCTCCACCTTTGAAGGTGTTTGAGGCCTTGGGACTGAGGCTTGGGATAGTTAATGCTTTCTACAAAGTTTATGTTATGCTTGTGAGGCATTAAGCTTTCCATCTTCATTGCATCATCTAGGTCACAAGGAACACAAAGATTGTATTGTACCAAGTCTCTCTTGATGGGAGAAACTATAATACAAATGCCTATTGGAGGGTGGACTGGCTCCATATGAATCCGGTTTTCAACTATTGTTATAATCTCTAAACTCTCTCTCTTGCAAAAGTATTATTCATGCCAAGTTAACTAAGTACTATGTTTATGTTGCTACCATCAATTAAGTTCACCCGCTATGCTCACAAAGTAATCTCACAAAAGTTCTTCATCTAATTTCCTAATTCCGCTACTCTCAAAGTTCATAGGCCATTTTTATTACATTGGTATCAGAGCATTTGGTTTCTCTTTTCTTGCTTAAGAAGAGAGGTCCTTATGTAGCCTATTAATGGTTGATTTTGTTAATTATATTAGGGTAAGTGGGACTGGGATCTATTATCGGTTTTGTTGAGCCCACTATGTGGGATATGGTGCACACCTCGGGAGCTTTGGTCATAATAATGGAGTCTTTTTAGACTTGCCTACGGCTTTACCATTATTGAGCCATAAGAAGTCCGAAAGGAGCTATTCCTCGGCAACTTCGCTATGTTAGACTCACTCCTCTACTCTCTATAATTAACCAATTCGAGCCGTGGGTGTAGATACTTAAGTGCCTATTTTCAAAGGCTAAGAGGAGTAGCAACTAACGTTTTGAATTGCCAAAGAATACACTAAGTAAACATCTAAGTTTAATTAACATGGCTGACAATAACCAAGAGAGTAGAATGAACATTGATAACTTTGATTTTGCACATGAAGGTGTTAATGATGATGCCCCCATGTTTGTTAATTATCCTGTTACTAGGTTGCAACAAGCTATGGGCAACCCCTCTTTGCAAGCCGAAGTTACTCAACAACTTCGTGCTTATCGGATTTCCTTTCCTCTCAAAGAGGAGAGAGAGCTTAGGAGGCCTCTTGGTGAGACCCCGAAAAGAAGACTCTCTCACATACGAGAGAAGGAATCCAAAGAACGAGAAAGTAATGACTGCTAAGTTCCTTAAAAGATGTGGCTCTATGAAGATGGCGGTTTAGACGATCGACAACTCCTCCCAAGAGGAAACGGTTAACCCATAGTCCTTCTCCTCGTCACTCCAAAAAGTGAAGAGAGGAAACCAAGGAAGAAAAGGGCAAGAAAGAGGTCACCCTCTTCTCCTTCTTCTTCACCTTCCTCCTCTACTAATGAAAGCTATGGCTATTCTCCTAGAGAATACAAGAGGGGAGGACATCGCAAATCTTACCCTGCATGGTGAAGGTCACAAAAGCTAAATAAGTTCAAAGAGGGAGGAAAGGGTATCTCTTTTCTCACCCATGATGGCACCTTTGGTGCTACGGTCACAAAGTGATGACGTGGCTACCGACAGTAGAAACCCTAATTTTTGCCAGAAACCCTAAAATTCCTACAAACCCTAATTTTTTGGAACCTTAACCCTAACTGCTGGCTGAAACCCTAAAGTGGCTGAAAACCCTAAAATTGGCGCCAAATGCCACGTGGCAGCAGTGTACGGATTTCCAGATTTTACAGAGGTGGAAAAAAACAGCCTAGCGACGTAATTTTTGCATGCTTTTGGTTACACAAGAGGAAATTGGAGAGAGAGAGAGAGAGAGAGAGAGAGAGAGAGAGAAATTGCTTTTGAAGTGGAAGCTTTCGGGGCTCTGCTCTTGGGCATCCCTTGTAATCTTTAAATAAGCGGATTACGGCTCACTCTGCAGAGCATCTGGACGCAAAGTCTGAGAGTGAAACCCTAACCGCTTTCTTGTACTTTGACATTGATTTAATACGTAAAAAAATACCGAAAGGGACACCAATCTTTGGGGCCAATATCTCTAGGCACGGAACTCCGCTGGGCCAATGCAAATCTATTGTGATCTGTGAATTGTTTTGAAGTGGTTGTTGGTGTTGTGGTGATTGATTCTTGACTTGGAGTGTCCAAGTCTGTTACAATGGTATCAGCCGATTTCTCTTCTACGGGAAATCCGATCCCTAATTTTTTTTTCTGCGGCACCTATGGCTTCACGCAAGGATCAATCGACTCCCTCTGCATCTACAGATGCGGGCAGGGATCACAACGAAGATTCCGGCAGAGAGTATGGCCCGCCTCGGCCTACTCAGGCGGAGCGACGAGAGATGGAGCATCGTCAATCGATTGGCGATGCAACAAAGATGATGCTCAATTTTGCAAAGCACCCAAAATTTGCAAAGTATAAGAGCGAGACTTCTTTTCAGGAAGTGCAGGAGCAGTGATAGAAAACCACTACACCACCCCCGAAACCCGCTCTAAAGAAACCTTCTGCTCACAAGAAATATTCAGAGAAGGAATTAGAAGAGGTGGTTGATGCACGGATTGCTCAGCTTTTTGACGCGCAAAAGAAAGCCAAAAAGCACGGCAAAAAGCAGAAGAAAGACACCCACTTCCCGAGATATTTGGGTCGTCAGTCGACATTTGACAAAGCCAAGAAACAGAAGAAGCGTGTTCACTTCGAAGGAGTACCCAGTTCTTCTTCTTCTTCTTCTTCTTCCTCTTACAGTTCTTCTAGCTCTTCAGATTCGAGCGAAGAAGATAGAAAAGGTAAAAAGCGAAGCAAGAAACAACGCTTCGGAAAGGGCAAGAAAAAGGCAAAGAAGTCTACAGTGACTGACAGTTCGACTGAGGACTCGTCTAGAGTGTTGATTTAGGCTCTCACTTCTCACAAGCTTGGAGAAGGAGGCGGTGTTCCTCAACTTTCACCAAGTGAGAATGGATCCACAAAATGAGTGTGTGTGTGGTGTATATCCTCCTAGCACCCCCCTTGCTTGCTTGGAGCGAGTTGCAGCTGTTCCACATGCTGCAAGCTCATTGGACCCCTCTTCCCCTAGCCAATCACATGCAGCATGCAGTCACGTATATGGGTAGTCTTTTGACAAGTGTCCTCCTTACCCCTTAGAGAGAGAGAGAGAGAGCTTGAAAATATCTAGATATTTGTTGGATGAAACTAGAAGCTCATTGGACCCCTCTTTAGCCCAACCAATAGCATTCAAGTACACCATGCGGTTAAGCTTAGTGAGAGTATGACATGTGTTCCATGTGCCCTTTTACAAAAGGGGTGCCCCTTGGGTGAGTGGAAGGTTAGGTCAAAGATTCCCCTAACTTTGAGTCTTTTATGCATTGGAAGCTTCTCAAGCAACTTCCTCATTAAGTGTGTAGAGTCTCTTTTTGACTCAAGCATCTTACCCCCCACGCATAGGAAGCTTCTCAAGCAACTTCCACATTAAGTGTGTAGGGTCTCTTTTTGACTCAAGCATCTTACCCCCCATGCATAGGAAGCTTCTCAAGCAACTTCCTAATTAAGTGTGTAGGGTCTCTTTTTGACTCAAGCATCTTACTCCCATGCATAGGAAGCTTCTCAAGCAACTTCCTCATTAAGTATGACAAGTATCTCAAGTACCTTAGTCATCAAGCATGACAAACACCTTGCTTGAGTTCCCACCTCAAGCACTGCCCTAGCTTGCTTAAGGTCAAAAGGAAAGTTTAGGTTGGGTTCCCACCTCAAGCACTGCCCTAGCTTGCTTAAGGTAAAAAGGCAAGTTTAGGTCGGGTTCCCACCTCAAGCTCAACCCTAGCTTGCTTAAGGTCAAAGGACTTTTAACACTAACCATTGGAGGTCTTTAATGAAGCTAACCCTAAGGTATTTTAAGCTCCATTAGATGCACATTGCTATTTGATAGACTACCTCCTTTTGAACCCCTATTGAGATGTAACCATCTCTCCTCTTGGTCCCCTGCTGAAGTAAGTCTAGAAGCACTTATTGCGCATTGCTCTTTGATAGACCATCTCCTTTTGGACCACTATTGAGATGCAACCATGTCCCCTTTTGGTCCCGTGTTGAGACACGTTTAGAAGCACATGTCTCTATTCTAACTCTTGTTTCCGTTTTTTCTCCCACATTAAATGATCAGTTTAATAAGAGAAAATCATTTGGTAAAGTTAGATATTTTATTTTATGATACTCAAAGAAAGTGCATATTGTACAATTGCATGCTTCCATCGTATGGCATATGCAACCTTGCAAGCTTCCACAGAGAGAGTTGTTGACCTGCAGTTTTTATGCTATCGTCCCATACCATCTTCCCACCGTGTCTTCCCTTCTGTGTCATTCTGCAATGTATTTTTTGTGTTGTTTAGAGTATGTTGTCTTTGATGTATCCCTTAGATCTTTTTGTGGTCGCATTTTGAGTGAGATCTCTTACATACAACAGAGGCACTCATGCACATACACTTTTTTTATAATGTAACTATTACCTTTTCGTTACAATGCCACATGGAGTACAATGGTGAGTGTCTAATCACTTGAACATCTTTGACAATGGTAGTTCAATATGAAAGAAGTGCTTGCAACTCACCATACTCATGCTCACCACATTTGTGCCAAAAGTTTCCCATGGACCTCTGGTTGTATTCAGAGTCTGCTATGGTCTAGAGATATCCAAGCATTTTAGTCCAATATTAGTCTTACTGCTTGTTGACTCTAACCACAGAACGTTGTGTCATGAGTTTATGGGCCTGACCACATAGTTGTGTCTCATGATTTTGTGGTCCATGATCTAAAGTTGAATGTGCCGCCAACCAAACACGCAGTATCTAGTATTCATTACGGTGTTGAGGGGAACCTTTGAATGATCCATTTATGTGTATTATACTATGTTGATTCATTGTCTATAATGTCTTTGTAGTTGTCCATTGATGTCTTTATTGTTATCAAGTTGAGTAAGAATTATCTTCGGATGACCAAGGAAGTTTCTTTAAACGCATACTGCGAGAGATTTTGGAGCTCTTTTCTATTAGCTTCTTCATTTAAGGTCTCGTTTAACGAACAGATTTAGCGGTTTTGTTGCGGACTTCTTACGGAGATCCGAGATCACTGCTTAGAACAAAAGTCAAATTCTATTCAAGAATTGATGTGTCATGCGAAACTGGGTTTTGCCATACATTCAGGCAATCTCACTTATCCCACGAATGAGATCTTGACTCAGAAAACCCAATAGACTTCTTCAAATGAAAGTAGACAGAACAAGAATTCCAAAGAAAAGAAAGACAAGGATTCACGACCCCGGCTCATTCTTCGAGAGAGGGCCAACTACATCAAAGAGGGAAAGTGTTTTGGATACGGGGAACATGGGCACATCACCGCGAAGTGCCCTAAAAAGGCACAGAAAGAACAAGATGACGAAAGGCAAGAGAGTTCGAGAGAAACTGAGGAACGTGGACGAAAAGGCAAGATGAAAGCAGGATTGGTTCCAGACTACATGGATACTGATCCAAGCACGATTCATGAAAGTACAGAACTTTGCCGAGCTTGGGACAAAGTGAAAGATCAAGAAGCCCTGATTTTCTTTGATGGAGGAGCCAAGGCCAACTTCATTTCACCTGAATCGGCGCCGTTGGTTTTGGCTATTTCTGCGATACACCATAGAAGCTTCGAGGATATGGTCGATCAGTATGCCACAGATACAGATTTTTCAGATGTATTCATTTGAATACAGAATGGGGAGGTAGTAGCGGGATATTCCATTTGGGATGGCTACTTGATGAAGAAAACGATGTTGTGCGTTACACAATGAACCAAATGCCACTGTCCACCATTTACGGGTCACCGCGGCATTGATATCACCTTGAAAGATGTGGAGCGATACTTCTTTTGGCTGAGACTCAAGCGAGACTCAAGAAGGACGTGGATGACTTTGTTCGCAATTGCTTGGTATGCCAAAAGGTCAAGTTTGACAGGCATAAACCATCAGGATTGTTACAACCTTTACCCATTCCAACCGCCCCTAGGAAAGTATTGCTATGGATCTCTTGAAGACACATAGTGAGCACGATGGTATCTGGACTGTTATTAACAGATGTAGCCAGCAAGCTCATTTCATTCTAGTAAAGAAAATGGTCAAGCCGGATTATTTAGCGAGATTGTTCATTGCCTAGATATTCAGATTACATGGCATGCCTAAGACAATAGTCTCTGACAGAGATCCCCGATTCACGAGTTTGTTTTGGAAGGCTATTTGGGAGAACATTGGCACACGGTTGCAGTTCTCGTCATCTTTCCACCCGCAGACAGATGGGCAATTTGAGATTGCAAGTTTAGTCGTACTGGATTTATTGAAGTCTTACATTTCGGATCAGAAGACTCAATGGGAAAAGTTTTTGCCCTTGGTGGAATTTGCCTACGATAACACGATCCACTCTTCGACGGGGAAGGGGCCATTTGAGATTATTGAAGGTGTTACGAAGGTTCCACCCTTCCTAAGCACGAAGATAAGATTTTTGAAGCCGACCAATACACGAGGGACTTGGACACTGCTTTTGCCAAGGTCCGGGAGGCTTTAGAGAAATCTCAAGAAAGACACAAAAAGGCAGTAGATCGACATTGTTGCGATTTGAATTAAAGGAGAACGATTGGGTGCTCTTACGTTTTGAGAAGTTCCTGAGAAAGAAAAAGGGCTTTTTCCAAAGCTTAATATGAGATACTATGGACCTTTCTAGATGACCGAAAAGATAAATGATGTCTCCTTTAGAGTGAAGCTACTCGATACTTAGAGAATTCACAATGCTTTTCATGTGAGTCTCTTGAAGCCTTTTAAAGTACAACACCCATTGACTCCAAAGTACAACACTTGGATCAGCATGCCTTAGTTGGCCAGATGATTGGACAGTTTCCACCCCGATCTTCTATACGTGATTGGTGTCAGACTGCATTGGGCACTACTCAGCGACGGATCTCGGAGCTTACACTCCTTGGCAGAGGCATATTCATGGTACGTCTTTCAAATCCCGCCACCGCCTCAGCTCTCCTGGCTCGCTCTCCGATACTCTTTGATCGCAGGATGATATACTTGATGAGGTGGTATCTCGAGTTTTCCACTGAGGAGTTTGACAGTCGACACCTTATTCCCAGATTCCCTCTGACGCTCTCATTCCCAGATATGACTCTCCATTTTATCGATGAACATCTCCTCCAGATGATTGCTGCTCATTTTGGCACGGTAGTTCCAGGATCCTGCATCTTCTCATCTGGCCCACCTTGCATTCAGGTCTTGGTGTTTGGGGATACTTCATTACCAGATAGAGTTACTGTGGTTGTGCGCGATTGAGACTACTCTCTCCGTATGGTAGTCACTGGCCTCCCAGGACAGTGCTTATGCTGTCACAAGATGGGACACTTGGCGCGAGATTGCCCCACCTTGCCACGGCATCGGCGGCAACAACAGGCGGCCCGCGGCAGTCATGCTCAGCCACGTGGTCAGCGTCAACAGCCGGTTCCTCCTTCTCACCCATCTACTACTCAAGCACCTCATCAGCCTACAGGCGCTCCTCGAGCTCAGCCCTCCATGTTCCTCCCTCCGCTTCAGCTCACATTGAGGCAGCATGGCAGACAGTGGGTCATAATCATTCCTTCCGTCCTCGTTAGCAACCAACAACGCAGCCAGCTCCCAGTGTTACCTCTCCTGCTCCTCTCCCTCTCAGGTTTCCACCACCCCCTTACCCCCTGCATCTCCTCGCCATTCTTCCTCTTCGCGACAGGACCACTTACCTCTGCTACCAGCTCCTCCTTCACCTGCAGTTCCCCCTCCTGCTCCTTCCCCTCTTCCCGAGGTCCCTGTTCCCATGCAGATGGATCATTCACCGCTACTACCTCTCCCTTCTCCTCCTCTTCCTCTCGCCCTTACTCTCCCCCCTTCGCCTTCTGGCCCTCCCCCTCCCTCAACAGCTCATACTTATGTCTCACGCAGTTTCTCAGCTCTTGCCCTCTTTCCTGAGACACTCATCGGGCTGAGATGTGCGGTGACTCAGAAGGGCCATTGCGGGTGCAGCTCTATCTTATGCATCACAAGACAGGTTGTGTTCCCTCTTTAATAGGCAGTCGCTCTCAGCCTACCCATTCCTTTTTCCTTCCATTCCACGCTGCTCAGGAATGGTTCGAGGATCAGGTTCTACATTTTGTGCACACATAGACTATGGCTCAACTTCATTTATGGTTGTCTACTTCCACTCCTGATGTTTTGTCTCCTCACTACCCTTCATGTATTGGTGCTATGGAGTGGAGTGATGTTTATGCTTGCTATTCATTGCCTATGGTCATTCATGTATCCTCAGATGTGGTGCTTCCTATGTCTATTCGCATTTGGGGTGTCAAAGCTGCAGCATCGGTAATGCAATGTAAACAAGCTGAGGTCCGCAGTTGGTGCAATGAGACACCATATCTTAGAGAGGGCTTGCGGGTAGCTTTCCTACCGCCTGAAGCTCACCCCTTGGATGGCCCAGCTGCCCCCAAGAAGATGCGCAGTTAGTCAGATGCTATTCAAACTCTTTCATGCATTCTATGGATTTACATGTAGTTTCTTGGAATGCTAATGGTTTACAGACTTCTCGAGTAAAAGGTTCTCGTAAGCTTTTACTTAGCAGAGATTTACACTCTCATGTAGTGGGCACTGTGGATATATTGCTAGTACAGGAGCATAAGATTGCCACTCCCTTTGGCAATCTCATGCCCTCGGGCGCCCGCACTTTTTGTGAGCCTGCTCTGGGCCTTCATGGACAGAGTTGCGGTGTATGCATCTTAGTGGGACCACGTTACTTGGCCTCAATTCAACAGCATGGCACCCTTGTCGCTGGCAGAGCAGTTTATGTTTCTATTCGGATTCGGGAATCGATCATTGGTTTTATGTCAGTCTATGCACCCACTACTCCTCGGGAGAGAGCTACATTTTGGTCCTCTTTGGCTGCTGTTCTACCTGTTGTAGACTCTTGGGTTGTTGGAGGTGACTTCAACAACGTTGAGAGCGACTCTGATTGGCGAGCCATCACACCTCCAGTTCTATCATCCATCTCTCCCGATGAGCAGCCAGCTTGGGATCGATTTCTTCTAGCTATTCAGGGTGTTGACGCCCGGCACATACCCTCTTTTGGTCACCACCCTGCTACACTTCATTACTCTTGGGGGTTTTAGAGACAGCAGGGGAGATTATTAGAGCGACTTGGTGGATTCACTACTATATGGAGAGGGACTAGCCTCTCAGATCATTTACCCATCTCATTGTTTGTCTCCTTCACTAGATCCTCTACACAGAGGCGAGGCTGCCGCATCCCTGACAGTGTTCTCACCACTCCAGTATTGCAGCAGCAGATTGGTGACTTATGGTCCACGGATGCTTCTTATTGTGGACCCCCTGGAGAGTTTCTTGCTCATTGCATTACTCAGTCTAATATTTACTGCCGTGATCAGACCGCTATTATTCATCGTCAGTTGAGGGTACCCGAGTCTGATCTTCACATCCCTCTTGGTTCCACTCAGCGCTTGCTTGAGGAGTGGCCTCAGGATGCTTATCTTTCTGCTAGATAGACAGAGCTCACAGAGGAGATTCGTCGCGTACATGACAAGGTGGTAAGGTACGTAAGGTACGGTACGTATTCGGTACGACCTATATGTAGTACCGAATGGATAGAGTTGTTAGGTACGTAAAATTTGTAGGTTTTTTTTTAAAATGCCAACAAACCTACAATACGGTCTGTACTTGATAAAAAATTCACAAGTATCACTCCAAGGATGTTAGTTCACTATTCTGTAAACCAAGGCAAAGCTTTCACACGAGTTCCAGATCGTGCTTGCCCTCCTATATTCACCACCGCAATGACGTTCGTGTGTGCTCTACAAATGCAAGTTGTGTCGAAATGTCTACAAAACTAGGTGTTGGGATAAGGCTAAAGAAGGGCAAACCAAAAATTCTTGCCACAATAGGGTTTAATTCCACACATACCCACAGCACTCCGACCCCCAAAAAAAAAAAAGACTGTACAGTACGAATCCGTACGGTACGGTACCGTACCGTACAGATCCGTACGTACATACGGATCCTACCTTGGTACAGGAGGCTAGGTTTGAGTTCACTCATCATGCTTCGGTATCTCATTGGATAGCTAAAGCTGATCGAATGATTAAAGGCTTCTTCACTGCACATAAAGAGCGCCCTCCTGGCACCACCCTTCGGACTTTGTGCGATGCTCTGGGGACACTACATATGCATCCTGATGTTATACTTGATATGTCTGCAGATTATTTTGAGACATTGTTCACTGCTGATGTATGCACTACTGAGGTTTTACTTGCACGTGAGCAGATCTGGCATCACACGTGACACCGTTGTACAGACACTATGGCAGAGATCTTGTTGGCACCCTTCACACTTGCAGAGCTCCATGCTGCTATAGAGAGTCTTGATCCATCCTCCTGTTCAGGAGAGGATGGCCTCACTAGAGCTTTCTTTTTGACATATTGGGGTGTATTGCATATACCATTGCTTCGCGGTTGTCAGGACATCTTTGCATCAGGATATATGCATCCAGATCTTTGTTCAGGTCTCATATCTCTTATTCTGAAGGGGGGTGACACCACTCAACTTCGACAGTGGAGACCTATTACCCTACTCCCTTCGGTCTATAAGATATTAGCGTTAATGATCAGCCATCGCTTTCGGCCGTTCTTACCAAATATTATTCATACTTCTTAGACAGGCTTTGTCATGGATCGATGCATCCTGGATAATATCTTCACTTTTTATGAGGCAGTGGAGTGGGCTAGATCATCTTCTAAGCCTCTCGCTTTTTTCATCCTTGACTTCGAGAAAGCATACGATCGTGTTGAGTGGGACTTTCTCGAAGGAACTTTAGCCAGGATGGGTTTCCCTTCGAGATGGATCTCAGGCATTTCCGCTCTCTTCAGGACTGCCAGCAGTGTTATTACTATTGGTGGTCGTGTCAGTCGCAGTTTTGAGCTTTCTCGATCTGTCCATCAGGGATGTCCTCTAGCAGCATATCTGTATCTGTTTGTAGGAGAGACTATGTCCGACTTTCTTCGTGCTCAGAGTCATGCATTTTGTGGCTTGACCATGCCAGTACCTACAGCTCCAGAACTTATCGATCAAGAGTTTGCTGATGATACTATGCTCATGTTACGCTATTTGCTAGCTGCTCTTGATGCCATGCGGGAGGCCCTAGAGGTTTTTTGCATTGCCAGTGGTGCACGCATTAACTGGCATAAATCCTATGGGTTACTGGTTGGCAGTGATGACATACCTACTTGGGGGGTAGCTGATGGTTTCACATGGCTGCGACCGGGTCAAACATGCAAATATCTGGGCTTTCAGGCTGGATTAGATGTTACCTCACAGCAGCAGTTTGCACCCATACTACAATCTATTCGCAGGAAGCTATGCCATTGGTCTTCACGTCATTTGTCGTTGGCTGGCCGTGCATTGGTCGCCAACTAGGTCATTCTGGCTACAGTATGGTATACGGCTTCTTGTGGGATGTTACATTCTGGTGTGATAGCTCCGCTCCGCCGCCTAGTGCGGAACTTTTTATGGAGTGGCACAGATGGGACTACTGATACCCGTGCTCGAGTTTGCTGGTCCACGATTATTCGTCCTAGGTCAGAGGGAGGCCTTGGCATTATTGATCCAGAGTTACAGAGCCGCGCCCTTCTTACCAAGCTTATTGTTCGGGGTCTTTTTCCCGTACAAGAACCTTGGAAGATGCTTCTTCAGGCCGCTCTTTGCGCAGCGACTCCACGACTCGGCACTAGAGATGGTCATACTTGGCAGACAGGGTATCGTTTTCTCTTTACTGATGCCCCTGTGTCCACCACCTCCCTCTCCCCCTTCATCCGATCACTCCTTCAGATTTGGGTTTCCATGCGACGGGCTATCTCACGTTCACCTCCCTCATGTCGTGAGGATATTGAGCGCCAGCCTCTCATTTGGAATGCTACAGTTCTTGATTCTTCGGTTGATCCACCCCGTTAGCTTGGAGAGAGGACTCACATTGATTGGGTTGCCTGGGACGCTGGCCCTGCTGCCTCTATGCGGTTGTTTCATGAGACACGGATGCTGGATGCTGATTTTGTGGCAGAACATTATGACATTGGTCGCGGGGTGACAGACAGACTGCTTGAGATTGATTCCGCCGTTCCTTCACAGTGGGATGTAGTCATGAGAGGCACGGTTCAGATGCCTCCCCATTGTGGCTGGGAAGGCCTCTTTGCTCAGAGCACTCTCTTATTAGTTCGTTTAGACACCATGCTGTTCATAGTTGATACTGACCAGTCTGAGGGGATTCATGGTAGATTGACATATGATGCCACCTCTCCGCACCCTGTCCTTCCCGGAGCTCGATGGGAGGCCATCAGAGTAGTTGGCTCCCGCGGGAAGCGTCGTTGTGTTGACCCGCGTTTCACTTCCGTTGATGTTGCACTTTGGAGGCTTTGGGTGTGGGAGGGTCGTGCCCTATCGCAGCTTTATTGGGATCCAGGAGAGTGGCATTGGCCTCACTCTGACCCCACCTGTGCACCTGTATCCTTCTTTGAGTACACTGTCAGGATTGGACGGTTAGCATTGATGAGACAGCAGCCACAACAGCCCACTCATATGCGTTTCTGGTTACATTCAGGCCTTTCTCATGCCTATTTGTAGCAGTTTTGGTCCGCCATTCGGGATTTACATGCGGCTCGTCGTATTTCTTTTTTCATGTGGATGATTGCACATGCGGGACTTCCAGTTGGGACTTGGCTAGCTACTATGGGTCATGATCCGTCATCTACTCGCTGTCCTTTGCGACTCCTTGAGTCACCTGCACACTATCTTTGGTCATGCTCAGCTTCCCATGTAGTGTGGCTTGCAATTTGCTTTCTACTTAGCAGAGCAGGTGTTCAATATGGATTTCTTACTTGGGGATCTGTCTCATGGTTGATGCCAATGCCCGGCCCCCATATTTTTTAAGAGGGCTCAGACACAGATCCAGCCTTTATGCTTACTTCGGCTGGTTATCGGCGAGGGACTTTGGCTATGCTACCACAGATTGCTTGGCAGGGGGATTCTCAGACACGTGATGAGGTTTTTTTAGTCATCACTAGTATTACACTATGGAATGTTTGGAGAGCTCGTTGTCTCCACATTCTAAGTGCGGCTCCACAGCTCCTTCAGGATACCCTCACTACCATTTGGCTGGACATCATTCACACCCTGATCTGGCAGTGGGATTCTTCCTCAGGTGCATCTCGAGCAGCCAAGGCTCGCCGATTTGCCTTCCTTCAGCGTTGGGCACGATCCCCACTCTTCTTCACACTTACAGGTGGCCAGATTATGTGGCATTATACCCCTCCTCGGTGGTTTCTCCTCCACTCGTCACACCGACCACCATGAGATTGTTTTAGTCGAGTTGTCACTATAGTGGCTCTCCTCCTTACATTCAGCTTGTACACCCCACGTGATAGGCTATTTTGGCATCCGCTGGGGATTATATGGTACTCAGTAATATACAGCCCTGACTTTTTCCACAGAGAGAGAGAGAGAGAGAGAGAGATACCTCTCTCTGTGGCAGCGTGCAGAGAAAGGTTTTCGAGAAGCAGCCAGAGGCCAGCGTGGCTTTTTTTTGGTAGCGTCGGCTCCTAGTTGAAGCCTCTTGTGCGTGTTGGACACAAGCCTCCACGAGCCCAAGATATTCTCTCACTTCATGCGCTGCCTGAAGGTTTCTCTCTCCACGCGGCAGCCTCAGCGCTCGCCTTCTTTCTTTTTACGCTGGGAGTATTTCAGCGCTGATCTTTTTTTTTTAATGCTGGAAGTTTAAGTTCTCATTTTAAAGATGACTCATTTTAAAGAGAGTGGGCGCCCATTAGGTAATGTGGCAGGATCTTTTGAGTTTTTTTAAGTTAAGATCTGAAACCTGAGTTATTAAAATAACTCACTTACAAAGACTTCAAAGTTGCAGAGAAATGAGTTTTTAGCCTCTGCTTCTCCCTCCAGCCTGCTCTCTCTCACCTGCTCGTGCTTCCGCGCTCCCGCCATCACCTGCTCGCGTTCCGACGCTCACGTCGACGCGTGGAGCTCTTCGCAACTTCAAGTTTTCGCGATCGAAAAGTGAAGAAAAGGCTCGGTTTTGCGTGAATTTTCCAGTTTTTTCACGCACTTCGCCATGGATTCCTCCAGCTCGGATGTGTAGCGTGATGACGCGCCAGATAACATTAAAATTTCATTCAATCATGCTCTCTACACATGGATTACAAGCACTTTCCAGAGCTTCGACCAGCATGTTACCGCTCTGGAAAACGCGAATGTTCAAACGAACCTTCGCCTGGCCTCTCTCGAAGGGGTCGTACAGGGGCTCAGTTCCCGACTTTCTACTCTTGAAAATATGGCTCAGTCGACTTTCTACTTTCGAGGGCGGAACCCATCTCCAGCATTTGCGGACGCAGATTGCTGCTTTTGGGCGTTCGTCGGGTGGTCCGACTGCCACAATTCCATACAAAACTACAAATTTCTCAGGTGAAGAGAAGGAGTGTACGGAATTGGCTGTAAATAACTGGCTGCACCAGTGGACCACATACTTTGATCTCCATGGGGAGCATGATGAATGGAGGATTCAGACGATTCCTCTTTATCTGCGCAGTAAGGCGCTTACCTGGTGGCGTGACATGACAGAAAAGCCTACGACGTGGGCTGATTTTTGCTTGAAATTCAAGAACTAGTCTTGCTTGGGCCTTACTATATAACATCTATAGAATATAACAGGACGTATGTAAATTGACATTTAGCATCTAGCACTGAAGGGAACAAGAGAATGACCAATTTGGCAAGCGTGGCACTGAGTGAAAGGGATATAAATTTGAAAAATGCTACAATGTTTATGAAACGAGACAAAGTTAAGTGCATCAACTTTTAGAGATTATAAGGATGGTTACAGTTGAGATTATATCCAAGCGAGGTTGTACTACTATGTCTACTAATGAATGTTTTTTATAGTATACGTGATACATGTAAATTCTTGCAAACCAAAGTATTTCAAAAAAAACAAATCATCGAGTGGTTGGTAGCACAGAATGCTGGCTCGCATTTTGAAGGTGGATGTCGAGTGTGTTGTCTCTTTCTTCTTTTGTAGTTATTTGTCTTTTTTGTTCTTTTTTTTGTAGTTATTCTCGGTACAATGAATGAGAACAATGATACAGCCCAACAATAATACAAAAGTGAGAGCAGCAGGAGTGTCTATTTTATTTTTTTGTCAACCTTGTTCATTGCTATATATGTGAGGTATTCCGTCGTGCATGAGGGACATATTTTTAGATTGTGAGAAAAGATGTCACATCATGCTCCAATCTTTACACAATGCATGATGTGACATTGTATAAAGTTTCAAACCATGATCTAGCATATGGACATAAGTTAGTTTCAAGCTGGTTGCAGTTTGATCCCTAGCTTATGACGCTTGGACTATAATCTTCTAGGTCTTGAGAACTTCATACTGATACCTAGTAAGGGAGAAACGAGGTCATATATAGTATGGTATCAATTATTTAGACACCTAGTGGTATCCACTTATTTAGAGCTAAAGTAAAGGTGCACATGGTGAATTCATAATTGAGATACACCACATGCATTCACTACTTGTATATTCACTATTGTAGTACATCACACGCATTGGCTAGCAATCGTATGCAAAGAGTTGTGTGTGTAACTAACATGTGCAGATGTTGATCGACATCAAGTGTATAGTTCTAAAAACGAGATCCAAATAAATCGAAGCAAAGGAAGTAATACCAAAATTCTATAACAAGCAAAGAGACAAAGATGGATGAAATGCAACAATAGATGAAGTGCTTACTGACCTGCAATGTTGTACTGACGCTTTTTGATTGTCCAACCAACAGGCCGATATTTGAGTTAAGATTCAAAAAACCAATCTGAATAGTTAAACATATCATCTTGCAATGAAACCACAGACTGAAAGTACAAAGTATATAGTGCACGCCATACACAGGTGCCATACAAAAGTATGGTGGAGAGCTGGCACTGTGGTCTCTCCAAAAAATTATAAGAAACAGAAGCCGTGCCCTGCCCCGTAGCGGTTATGTGTGTTCGGTGTCAGTGTTGTTCGGCTTCTCCAACATCAAATCTTTGTGTGGAAAAAGAATTAGCTCCCACTTTTGATCTTTGACTATTCTTTTGATCCTGGTTGGCAGCGTGGGTGCTGCATGATTGACTACTTGACTTTTGTTGCAATGCTGATGCATCTCCTTGGAACTACACATTAACCAACCCTCGCGGACACCATATTCTACGTTGAATTGATCATGAGAGATGTTTTTGTTTTTTTGCAGATCGTTTCGAAATGATTGTCTCATCAAATTTTTGGATTGGCTATCGATAGAGCTAGATGAGGAGTGCGACTGAAGCCAACGCCTCATCAAATCATGACTTGCACTAGTGACGATATTCCCCCATGCCTTTCTCTCGACATTGAGGTGTCTGCTACTAATCCCCTCACACTCTCTGCAAAAAGCCTAAGCAGCTAACCATCATAAGCTTGAGGATAACAATCATAAGATTTGTGTGTGATCAATATTGCTAAGCTTTTATGCCCTCATGTCCACTTTGACGTTTACTCTTTCCTCTGCCATCTGCATCGTCAACAGCCTGATAGCATCAGTAGAAAAATGTGTTGAACGGGCTTGTGAAGGCAATGAGTTTTGGCGATTCGACTCTAGATTAGGCCAACTAATCATCGATTGAAATCTGACATCTTTTGTTTCAATAGCACTAGAACAAACCTCTACCATGGGTTGATCACACGAAATATCTGATCTTTGAGAGTGCTCATCACGGTGGCAAGCATCCGAAGTACCCTCCAGCTTGATGGTTCACGAAATATAACTAGGATTTGAAAGCTCTGCATTACTCTTTTTTGGTTCTTCCTGGCTTGCTTCTGCACGAATAAACAGCGCGGAAAAGAATTGGTGTGAATCTTGAGAATTAGGCATGGCTCATGGGGACTTGCTGCAATATATCTACATTGGAGGATGAATCTACATGAGCTATACTTGAAGCAACATATATAATGCTGGTCATAATTAGTTGAGCCTTCAGAAACGAGCAGAGTATGGTAGTGAGAGGCGGAAGTGAAAAAATAGACCCAGTGGCCTCTACACCAAGACTATGCACAATGGCCTCATCATGGGGAATACACAATAGGGGCACCACCTAGCAAGATATGCGGCTAGGACGCATACATATACACAATGAAGCATGCATGGAAAACAATTTCAAGATCCACGCCCAAATGTGGAATGGGGTGGTCGGAGAATAAGGTGAGAGGAGTGGTGAGTGAGTGAGAATGGGCTCGCTACGTGTGCATGTAGTAAGGAAGATAACGAGGTCAGGGATACATGCAAGTATGCTCACTTCTCATACAAAAGGTGGCGAATCCGCACACCTTAAGATGGAAGTAGCAAGATGATAGGAATATGAGAGGGAGAGAGAGAGTGTGTGTGTGGTGGCGAATCCGCACACCTTAACATAAGCCGAAAAAAAAAATGGCAAGGAACAAGAATATACCATACTCACAATGAGATGTATCCAAAGCGACACAAAGTATGGCACCAAGATGGAGTGTGTTGATTGCTTGCAAAAGATGAATACAATAGGTAGCGTATGGCAGGAAAATGAGAAGGGAACAAGATCGTAGGAGGCATAATGGAGAGATGGGAGTTGATGGCGAGGAATATCATGAGTGTGTCCACCCTTCTTCTTCTTGAAATTGTGCCTTCAACCCTTAATTACAAGTGGTGTGGAGGTGTGGTGCTCATCTTTTGTGCATGGTGATGGTGATGATGATGGTGATGTGATTATGTGATTAGGGTTCATGCTACAAGCATGTAGCACAAGAGTGTGTATGGATAGGTGTGTGTGTGTGTGTGTTCTCCCTCTCAAGTGAGCTCTCATGGCCTCCTTATATAGGGAAGGAGGGAAGGATTTAGCAATATTTCTATTTGAGGTGAGTGTCCCACTTTGGTGACTAGGAAAATGGGGTGCATGTGACTGTGGCTCCCATCTTGTCTCCTCATTATTTAAAATACCAGAGTCAATAGAGAGAGAAGAAGAGAGAATGTGGGTAGGATGTAGAGGATAGGAAATATTTACAATAGTCTAGCTTTGGATAGACATAAGCCTATTAGGGAGAGAAGAGAGAGGTAAGAAAATTATAAGAGAGGTTGTCGAAGGTGGATATTTGTTGATGAGGATGGATCCTCCAAAAATGGTGATAGAATTACTCTAAACTAGCCAAGACCTCATTAAAAGACCCTTGTCTCTTGTAATCATGCTTGAAGACTTGTAGAACCATAGCCATTCTAGAAGGAAGAAAAGTGGGGATGGCATGTGTCACCATTACACGAGAAAACTGGGGTCCACTACAAAAATCATATCTCCGTGTTCATAACTCCAAAAATTCTGAAAAAAATTGAGCTAAAAGTTGAGATCACGAGCTACATCTTTCATGTTGAACGCTCCTTCAGATTCGGGGTTCTTCTTTACTTAAAAAATTCAGCCAAATAATGTATTATTTGTGGCTGCAAAAGTCTTTTGGTGGTCCCCTTTGAGTGGACTTCTCTCTTGCCTTCAAGTGTAAGCTCCTTCATGTGTATGAAAACATGACCTAGAGTGTTGAAAAGATTGGCAATCATCTAGATGGAGGTATTATTGAAATTTGAAAGTGGGGTTGAGGTTTGAAAATGAAAACTAGTGAATAAAATATATTGGTAGAGTGGAATAATATATATACATGAAAAAAATATATTAGAAAATACTAGAATATATATATTTAATATTTTTGGTCAAAAGAGAGATCAACAAAGAAAGCTTACTTATTATGCTACATCGTGATTAATTAGCATAAGTATTATTTATTTAATAAAGGCTAAAAGGGAAGAAAAAATCAAAAGTAACTTATATAATAGGAAATATTTTTGGTAAAAGAGAAAAAAATATGGGGGGGTTCCCATGCATGGAAAAGCTTGCCTCAGTAGTTGAAGCTGGACATACTGGGTCTTGGCCGATTCCAATATGCTACATCTCTCTCTCTCTCTCTCTCTCTCTCTCTCTCTCTCTCTCTCTCTCTCTCTCTCTCTCTCTCTCTCTCTCTCTCTCTCTCTCTCTCTCTTGCAAAGAGTGTACAGAGACAAACCTGCAGTCAAAGCTCCGAGCTTGCTTCTTTGCGAATTGCTTCTGAGGGAAATTGAGCAGCGCATAGTGCTTTTTTTATTTTAATCCCTTCATAGCTTTTTATCCGGCGTTTTCTTTTATTTAGAGCTTTCATGTTTAAAAAAATAAATAAATCTAATGCCACGTGGTGGCTTCTGCGTTCAGATACTAGAAAAAGAGCCTTTGGCTCACCAAGTAAGGATTTCGCTTAAATGGACCCTTTGAAAGTACGCCAAACTGCAGAGTCTTTCGATGAAAACTCTGTCTTTTGATAAATATACGACAGATTTCAAAGAGGCGCTCACCTTTTGCAAGGTGGATTCCACACACGCCGTGCACATGTACTTGCTGGGGTTACATGAAGATTACCGTTGGGCCTTAATCAAGGACAAAGCCCCGACTGATGTTGAGGATGCAGTGGCAAAGGCCAGGACGTTCCATTTGATAAATGGAGCGAATTATGAGAAGAAAAGACCTGCAGACCATCAATCCGGTGAGGGTGCCTCGAGGAAGCGACCCCGATTTCAGCATAAGTCCAAATCACCGACGAGATCTTCTCAAAAAAAGACGAAAGCCAAAAACGCTTCAGTTGCTGATGCAGTGAAGAAGGGGGCTTGCTTCGGATGTGGCCAGACAGGTCACCAAATCAAGGATTACCCTAAGAAGAAAAAGACGCAGAAACCGCAAGGCCATCCTTCGGTTCAGATTCACGAGATCTCAGGTAACTCTGATGTTGTTCAAGTTGAAATCCATCATTTAGTGCACAGTTCATGCACAAATTGTACTTTTAGCACCAAAGTGTTTGGTAAGCACGATCTTCTCTGTTTCCCCGGGAAGATCAATGGTCACGACGTGACCGTACTCCTTGATAATGGAAGCTCACACAATTTTGTGGATGCAAAATTAGTGCAGAAACTGAACCTGCGCACGCAGGACAGTGACCATGAGTATCGCGTGAAGATGGCTCGTGGTGTGGATACGGATGTATAGAATCGGATGGTTCCAGACTTGTCGCTCGAGCTGGCTGATTACAAAGAGAACCTGGACTTCCACATCATGCGCTTGGACAGAGCAGATGTTATTTTAGGAATTCCATGGTTTTATGGTAAACAAAACTCATTGTATATAGACTATGTACATCACTCTCTTGTTTTTGTTAAGTAGAACATGCCTCATGTATCTGTGTCGCTTTGTAATCAGACGTCTGTAAATAATGGTTTTGCAATACCAGTTGTTACTACTTTGGAAATGTATAAAGAAATAAAGTCTTCTGATGTTGACTTTTATCAATGTGTACCGTCTGCTTGGTTTGATTCATTAGCGCTTGGTACTTCTGTCACTGAATTTCGTAAAAATGTTTCATGTTCTTCTGTTGAACTTCGGGATTCCGATGAATCCAACCTTATCCTAGAAATCATGACTGATTTCAAGGATGTTTGTCCTGATGATCTACGTCCTGGCTTGCCGCCTTCGAGAGGAGTAGATCATGGCATTGAGTTGGTGGCTGGTAGTCAGCCCTTCTCAAAGCAACCCTATCGGTTTAGTAAAACCGAGGAGGACGAGATTCAACGACAGCTGAAGGATTATCTCGACAGGGGTTTTGTTCAGCCTAGCAAATCCCCGTGGGGAGCGCTAGTGCTACTTTCTTGAAAGAAGGATAACACTATGGGCTTCTGCGTGGATTACAAGGGGTTGAATAAACTTACTGTCAAGAACAAATATCCGCTCCCGTGCATGGACGATCTGATAGATCGGCTCCATGGAGCGTTGTATTTTACGAAGATAGACCTGTGATCAGGCTATCATTAGATACGGATCAAACTGGAAGATATTCCTAAGACAGGCTTCCATACGTGTTATGGTCACTACGAGTTTTTGGTCTTGCCTTTTGGTTTGACCAATGCTCCAGCTACGTTTCAACAATGATGAATGATCTGATGAGACCATTTTTAGGCAACTTCGTTGTTGTATTTCTTGATGATATCTTGATCTACAGCCGAAGTTTGTCTGAGCACCTAGTGCATATACGTACTATTCTCGAAGTACTGAGAACTGAGAAGCTTTACGCTAAGGCTTCTAAGTGTGAATTCTTTAAGAAAGAGCTTCTGTACTTGGGTCACATCATTACTCGCGATGGAATTCGCGTCGACCCTGAAAAGTTGGATAAAGTGCGAAATTGGCCCATTCTGATGAATGTGCGCCAAGTAAAGTCCTTTTTAGGCTTTACTGGATTCTTTCGCAAGTTTATCAAGGATTACTCTAAAGTTGCTGCTCCGCTTATGCAACTTTTAAAAGGAGGGGTGAAAGGGCCGAAGACTTCGGACCCTCGTCGTAAAGGTAATCCCCCTGTTGTCTGGAATGAGCGTCTCGACGAGAGCTTTCAAACACTAAAGCACTTGGTGACTACTGCGCTAATATTACACATTGTGGATCCTAGCAAACTGTTTGTGGTTGAAACGGATGCTAGTGATTATGCTATTGGTGCGGCATTATACCAGGATGGACGTCCTGTCGCGTTTGAAAGTAAGAAGCTTTCTGACACTGAGATGCGTTATCCAACGTATGAAAAGGAGCTTTACGCCGTAGTCCACGCCCTGAGGAAATGGCGACACTACTTGTATGGCTCTAAGTTTGTTGCATGGACAGATCATCATTCCTTGCACTATATCTGTGATCAGGGTGATCTTAGAGGCCGGAAGGCTAGATGGGCTGAGCTTATACAAGAGTTTGACTTTGAGATCCGCTATAGAAAAGGATCCAGCAATCGAGTTGCCGATGCGCTCAGCAGGATTCCTGAGGTCAATGCCTTGTCTATGGCTGAAATCTCAACAGATTTCTATCTCTCTCTCCGAGGGCTATGTCGTTCCGATGGCCATTTTTGCAAGATATGGAACGAGGTTGAAGTGGGGCATGACTCGCATACAGGCTTGGGTGGTCCGGAGACCCAAGTGAGTCGTGCTGGGGAGACGCGACAACGACAATATTCATTAGAGGTGGACTATTGTTTAGAAATGGTAAAGTCTGCGTGCCGGAAATCGATGAGATTCGACAAAGGATTTTGTGCGAATGCCACGATGTTCCTAGCGCTGAGCACCCAGGCATCCAGAGAACTTTGTCTTTGGTCAAGCGATATTTCTATTGGCCAAGAATGCGCTCTTGCATAGAGAGCTATGTGAAGAGATGCACTCAGTGTTAGGTCAATAAGGCAGAACGCCTTAGGAAAGATGGCCTGCTACACCCATTGGAAATCCCAGATGCCAAGTGGCATAGTATTTCCATGGACTTCATCGTTGGTTTGCCTAATACTAGTCGGGGCAATGACGCTATTTGGGTTGTGGTCGATAGACTCACAAAAATGGCGAAGTTTATACCAATGAAGTCGACAGTAAAAAGCCATGAGTTGGCGGTTTTATTTGTTGATCAGCTTTATAAGCTGTATGGTCTCCCAGAGGATATCGTCAGTGATCGAGATACTAAGTTCACTGGACGATTTTGGCGAGATGTGTTTGCTCATCTTCAAACGAAGTTGAGTATGTCGTCTTCTGACCATCCTGAGTCCGACGGACAAACTGAGAGGATGAATCAGACGTTAGAGGACATGTTGAGAGCCTATGTCTCTCACAGGCAGTCTGATTGGGAAAGGTATCTTCCACATTTAGAGTTTGCCTATAATAGTAGCAAGCATTCTGCTACTGGATTTAGCCCGTTCATGCTGATGTATGGATTTGAGCCTAAATCCCCGATTGCTATTGGCTTAGAGAAAGTCAAGGACCGCCAAGCTCGTGATTTCCTGTATGACATGCAGGAAATGCTCGAATTGGCCAAGGATAGCATAGTCTTGGAATCCTTGGAGGTACTTGGTCCGTTCTTGATATTGTGGTCCGTTCTTGATCACAAAGAAAATTGGCCAGGTTGCCTACAAATTGGCTCTTCCTTCGGATGTTACTGTACATCCAATGTTTCATGTCAGCCGCCTTAAAGTGAAATTGGGCGAAGCTGATGTTGTCGTGCCTATCGAGGAAAATGTATGGCAAGATATGCAAACTGAGTATATTCCTCGAGAACCAGAAGCAGTTTTGGATCATCGTACCCGTCATTCGCGCCAAAAGGCTTATGACGAGTACTTAATCAAGTGGAAGGGTCAATCTGAAAGGTTTGCTACTTGGGAACCTGTTAGAGCTTTGAAAGCTCAGTATTCCCACTTCATTGATGAGGACATCAATGGTTGTTAAGGGGGGAAGTATGTCATGTCCTGCTCACAGAGAGGGGATCTAGCCCAGATGCCGTCGGGATGGGCGTCCAGTGTCTGGGCGGACGTAGTGTGAACCCGGCCAGTGTGGCCGGCCATTATTATAAAAGGGAGGCCGAGGCCTCATTTGCAGTTATCGACCCCCACTGGTAGAGTGCCAGTGGTTAGCCCGGAGGCTAGGAGTGCGCGAGGGCACCTCGAGGAGGTGAGGCCGGGTGGTATGGGACGCCCGGTCTTACTGGTGCATGCCTACGTCCTCGGACGCTGGCCCCAGCATGGGGGAGCTGCCGGATGGTGGCTATGGTCGGGTGGTTCGTTCGACGCGCATCTGTAGGCGTTCTGTATGGCCGGGAGATCCTATCTCCTTGTTCGTTTCAGGAGCCAGATGAGCAACCCGAAGTGGAGGAAAGCGAGGAGATACTCGTTCCAGAACAGATATTGGCACATAAAGATAGAAACATAAAAGGTAAAGTGATAAGGCGGTTCTTGGTTAAATTCAAGAACTATCCCGCATTGGATACGAAGTGGATGGAGGAGGAGATTTTTGGCAGATATTCCTCAAATTATGAAACTTTACCTTGAAGCATTCGATTTAGCATAGTCTACTCCGATAGAACCCCGATTTCAGCATGGATGGAATTTGGTGCAGTGGGCTTGCACAAGAGGGGAGTCACTCCGCTCCTTCGTCAACAGATTGCCCAATTTTTAATTTAGAGTCACTGATGTCCCTATTGGGTTTCAGGGATAGTGTGGGCTGACAGTATTCTGCTATAATGACTTTATGATTTGGAATTCTCGATAATGAAAAGGATACTGATTTGTACTTGACTTGTTTAAGTGCACGAACTGATGGACGAAATGACTGTAGCATTTCGGTTTGATGAATCTCTATAGACATGATTGCAATAAGGATTAGTTAATCGGGCATCTGCGAGGTTCCGATTGGATCTAGATGCGATTGCTAAATACGTTGCTGATTAATCATGGTCTGAGATTCGAATGAATTTTGACTGTGATTTGTCATGTGATGTCCTGTGATGTGATTGTCGATTGGTTTGTATGCTAGATGTGTTGTTCCTAGTGCCTCGGTACTAAGAGTCAAGACAGTTTATGGCCTTTGTCTGTTTTGCAGGCGTAATCGAGGGTGATTACATTGTTTTCAAGAGGGGGATATGTCACAAACTGGTGACGTGGCATGCTCGGACACATTCACAGCAAGCTACTGGCCCGGAAAACGCGGAGACAGGAAGACGTGGCTTTTTGCGCCGTGAAAAGCACTGACAGCGTACGGAAATTGCAGCTTTTGCGTTGGCTAAACTCTACGCTTGTTGATTGTGAAGCTTTTGAATCAATTGCTTTATTTTAAGAAGCTTAAGAGCTTTTGATTTTGGGGCTCTGCTTTTGGGCATCCCTTCTAACCTATAAATAAGTGGGCAGGGCCCTCACTTCTTAGAGCATCTGGACGCAGAGTTTGAGAGTGAGCACCCTCCCACTCTCGTACTTTGAACACAGATTAATACAAAAAGAAATACCGAAAGGGGCGCCAGTCTTTGGGGCCAATACCTCTTGGCATGGAACTCCGTTGGGCCGTGTCGAATTAATTGTGAAGTGTGTATTGTTTTGAAGTGAATCTCTACTGTATTGTGGTAGAATCTTGACTTGGGGTGTCCAAGTTTGTTACAAGTAACGTCTACCCCAAGAGGGGGCCCAAATGCCTAAAAATCCTACCTTTATACCTAATCTCCGTTGACTAGACCAATGGGCCAAATGAGTCGATTTTCATTAGCGAGATCAATCTTAGACTTCTCAATACTACACTTCGACCCAAATGCCACAAAAAATGTCTGCACAATCTCAAGGGCCTTCTCGAGCACCTGCGGGCGGCTTACAAGAAGAGGAGAGAGTCATCCGCAAACATCTTGGCCAAGAGCTGGTAACTCTTGTATTTCTCCCCGCTCAACAACAACTTTGAGCATTATTATTAGTGCTTGATCGATCTTTTGGCTTAAAAGGAGTCCACAATTCTATCATTGAATAAGAGCTCAGATTGGCTACCTGCACCCAGAGTGTGTACAAGCTGATGGAGACGCTTGCCCAAAGCCGATGGATTTTATGACATTTTCAATGAAGGACCACACAATCCTATCATAAGCCTTGTCCAGATCTAACTGAAGTATGCACTCTTGCTTCGTGAAGGCTGCGTACGCAATGCCAACCATTGATGTCAAGATGTTGTCATATTTTGACCTTCCTTTGATAAATGCTGATGAGGAGAGATGACTCTATCAAGGAGGGGGGCCATTCTAAGAGAGACTACCTTGGAAATGATTTTGTATGCCACCAACATCATAGTTACGCCAATGCTTTAGCTGCGAGCACCAAACCTATTTCAGGATAGTCTTGATAAGCCCGCTTTTCATATTGAGATCCAAGGACCCCTTGACCAGAGCCTGGTTAGTCATATCGTGACTGGAACCTTGAGGTCCTCCGAGAACTCCCTGAAGAATTCAATGGGAAGACCATCTTAACCAAGGATTTCTCCTTGCCAAGAGTTTGCAATGCAATCGAGCATTCATCTTCTGAATCATAGAAGGCCGTCTCAAGACGACTAACTTCAGGTTGAGAAACTTTCATGTTGACACTCTTGACCAAGGTCGCTCTAGCTTAATCCACTTCTTGAGACCAGGTCTTTGGTTGGCCAATGATTTGGCTAAGGTGAACGAGCATCATCCTAGCCATTATGTCTTGGTCTCGTGTATCATTGCCATTCTCATTTGTGAGCAAGTGCATAGAGCCGCGGCTCTTCTTTATTTTTAGGGCCCTAAAAAAATGTGCTTGATTAGCAGCCTCTAGTTGGAGGAAGGCCTCTTTGGATATCAGTCTCGCCCTCTTGAACTCCTCAAGCTGCTGCTCAGCCAAATTGGCTTTCTCTTCCAACCACCTTTTGTAATCTTCTTCGAAGGCCAGCCTAGAAGCTTTTTTGGAAGGTCAGATAGCAACATCCTCTTCAAGCTGCTTCCAGTGCTCTTCCCGAGCCTTTTTCATCCAAGGGCATGAGCTTTTGATTTCTTTTTAAATAGTTCAAGCAAAGAGGTCCCAAACTTTAGGTTTTTCAAGATTAGCATCTTTATTGAGTTTGCTCAAAGATTTCTTGGTAAGACTTCTCAATAGAGGCATTAGAGGAATTTTGGAGTCTTGAAAGGCCCTTTGAAGAAATTTTGGATAGATGGCCTCCTTCAATAAGGAAAGGACTAACATTACGGCCACATATTTTGGTGCCACTTATCGAATTCACATCTTTTATTTATTCTCTCACTAGAATATCAACGATCAAATTTTTGCATTTACTCTGATGGGAACTTTTTTCTGCAGACAGCAGAGTGTTGAGAACTGGGAAAGAGTCTCGACTCTCACCGCTAGCTGGTAAGGCTCCAAATTTTTGAATCTGCAAGGGCAAAAGTGTGTTGCCAAAGAGTGCCCACTGCCATGGGCTTGTGGGAGATTGCGCATATATTCCACATATGGATGGAGACGTCTCGCCCCTGCGACCTCCCTTTGATCCATGTATGGTCGCTCAAGAAACGTGTGCAAGCTCATTCCTGTAACTTGCTTCTGGTGTCTCTTTCTTGTTAACAATGTTTTCTTTCTACTATTTTGCTGCACATTTTCTTTCATCCTGCTTCTCTCTTTTGTGGACCATATCTATAGACCCAGTTATCACCTTAAAATTCTTGTAGCAGTATTTGTTGCAATGTTTCTTCAGTGAGTCTTTCTCACTCAGACAGTGTGCAGGTGTTGGTTTTCCTTTGATAAAAACCGTCTGATAGTAGTGATGCACGTTATTAATTGTATATGCTATAAGGCATTGTTTCCATAAACAATCTATTGCACACATGCATCGTATTCTATTTGTTGTTAGGAACAACTAAGCATTGGTGATGTTGGGTTTTGAATTTTGGAAGACACTACACCAATATCCTGACAACCGAATTAGGACTCTATTATCTATCATTTGAAGTCGAAAATTCATTGCATATGCATGTTCACAGCCCAAATTTTGCTACTCCCATAAGTTCAAATCATATGTGCATCAATTAGCTAATTTTGAGTATGGGGCCTCATCTAAAAAACGTATGCTCTATTATATTTGAGGCTGAGAGCTCTTGAAGCATGCTCCGATAGGATGATGAGGGAAAAGTCTGGCTAATTGATTCAGGCATTGCCCCATGGGAGCATGCCATAAGCTAAGAAGAACTTTGTTGTTGAGCTCAAGGGCTCATTAGATCTTTATACCATGGCCAAAAATCCTATGTGTTTTTCTTTGGTGTTGGTATGGCAACATCAAAGATCAAAAGGGTTGAAGATTTATAGCACTAACTAATCCTGTGAGAGAAAAAGGGCATACATGAAGCATGTCGTCCTTTGCTAGGAACAAATTTATTTTAATAAAAAATCTCCCTTCTTACAATGTGGTTTAGTGGGTTATTGGGTTTGTTCAAAACGTCAAGGCTAACAGGAAAAGGTTGCATGAGGGAACCCCTTCAAATGTAATGACCTGGGTTTGTGTCTTGGACACCTAGATTGTCATTCGAGTGTTACAAAGCAATGTAAAACTATGATGAGATTCTTACGTGGGGATTGCTTTTGCTTCAAGGACTCAAAGAGGAGGGCATCTACTAGCACTGAAATGTCCTAAGCAAACAAATGCGACGGTATTCCTCCAAAATGCAAGTTCTATGCATACATCTTCAAAGCAGGTGATGTTATTAGTGTTGCATATGCTCAAAAGTGATTACGCCCTTATTTTTAACGAGTGGTACTCTTTGGCCGTGCATGCCATGTGGTGTTATTTGCTGGGTGAAACATCTCAAATGACTCCTCTAATCTTGCAACATTGTTTTTTGGAATGCTCTTGCTGCTGGACTAATTTACTTTGCAGAGCTAGCCTAGATATGGCCTTTTTGAGATGATTGAAAGCAGGATATTCACGAGCACGAGCACGAGCACAAGCACTTGCCTATTATGAGGAATAGTGTCTAGCCTCGAGGCAAGTACATGGTGGCAAACAACCATAAGAAAGTCTCCACATCAGTACAAAGATCTTCCATTTTACTTGCATGACCAATCATCAGTTCTTTTTTTTCTCATACTGCAAAGAATCAGCTAGGGAGAGAGGATGAGAGGAGCCATTTACTTTTTCCATCCCCTTTAGATTGATCAATCTTGGGGACACATCCAGAGGATATTGCATTGCAAGATACTCCTATGTATTTTAAGAGGATATTCAGAACCAAAGGGTGCCGTTAGCTAAACAAAAAGCAATAGCGGCTGGGAAGAGCCTATTGACCTTCTCCTTTTCAGCATATCCCTCTGCATATGCATTTCAAGAGATTCTTTTGCAAGACATTTTATGATTGGAGAAAAGCCCCACCCTTGGCACAAATCTATCAGAGATTCCTACTGTTGAATGTCTTTGATTCCACAACGCTTGATTCAAACAGTCAACATGACTCTTTCTTCCCTCACAAACGATTTGATCACAACATAGGTTTCCAAGTACATTTCTAGGTTGCTTG
The DNA here is from genome assembly GCF_014529385.1 of Adiantum capillus-veneris. Lineage (NCBI taxonomy): Eukaryota > Viridiplantae > Streptophyta > Polypodiopsida > Polypodiales > Pteridaceae > Adiantum > Adiantum capillus-veneris. The sequence goes on along the minus strand of NC_140936.1, from coordinate 146,153,403 downwards.
TTCTGGTTTACCCTATTGATCAAATATAAATTCCACTACTCTAACATAAGTCTTTGTTTTGATGGTCTTCATTTCCTGAAGCGCGTTATCGTCAGCTTGTTATAGTCTTGACTTCCGAAAGTCCACTCGCTCTTCTATGTAATCCTCCAAAATAATGTCCTTGGATTTGTCACCCTCATAAGCAGCTTCGTCTTCTCGTTCTACATAGCCCTCTTTTAAAGAGTATCTTTATCACTATCATCCTCATATGATCACTTGTGGCCAAAGATCTACCTTTTCCTTTGCTTGTATACAAGTATGAAAACCTTATAACAACACAAACTTTAGGTGATGCCAACCTCTTCGTATGACTTCAAGTAATCTGCAATAAAGGTCCATGTCCCAGTTGTCAGGCCTTGCCATGCATAGTCAGCTCTCTCAGCGTCAGTATAAATATGGTACTTCATCATCTTCTCTCAGTTTGATGCTTGTCTGTCCCGACTGTTCTGACCATCGAAGTCTGTTCTCTATGGCAGTCTTCAAACAAAATCACCACCAGTATTCATGGTTCTGAAACTCCAGTTGTGGCTATCTTCTAAGTGCAAAACTAATTTTCCTTGATTACTTTGAACTTGATGGCTTACTCCGTGATGCCCATGAGAACTTTCTGTGCTTTTGTGAAGGAACCTCATTTGGCATACATACCGAGCAAAGCACCAACAAGAGCGACATCTTTCCCCCAGAGCCCCTCACTAGCAATCACATCCTAGATTCTCTCACCCATGTCAATGTCTTCCGTAAGGCCACAGGCCTTCAAGGTGCAAGCATAGGTGAAGGTGATTGCATCTGAAGAGTGACCTCCCTTCGCATCCAGTGAAAACCGCACAAAGCTTCCTTCCTCAGCCATGTCAGGCATATTTTGCAATTAATGCGTTTCAAGAGACTAACAATTCGGACAAAAAGCTCATCAAGAACTTTTTGTGTTTTTGCAAGGGCAAGTGATTGTAGTTGGGGATGTGCACTTATGTTGCATTCAACAAAAACAAAGCTTCCTTGGCCTTGCTGGGCATAACCTCCTAGAATAGCACTCCAAGTGACTTCGTCTCGCGAGAAACCCTCACTTCGCATCTGGTCAAAACAGCCAGCATTGCCAAGCGCATGTTTCTCCAACAGCCCCAGAGTAGCAATCTCATTGTGATTTCTCTCAACCATGTAAATGTCGCCATAGGTGCTGCATGTGGAAAAAGGCCTTTCCTTTGCATCTAGTTAAAACAACCCGTGCTTCCTTGCCACAACCATGTTGGGCATATCCTGCAATCGATGCTCCAAGAGATGACATCCGGGAGAGGATGCGCATCAAGAACTTTTCGTGCTTTCGTGAGGGCACTGTATTTGGTATATATCGAGCAAAGCACCACCGAGAATGACATCTTTCTCCAACAACACTTGACTAGCAATCACATTGTGAACTCTCTTGCCCATATTAACGTCTTGCAAGCATAGGTGATTGCATCTGGAAAGAGGCCTTCCCTTGCCTTCAAGCTCTAAGCATAGGTGATTGCATCTGGAGAGAGGCCTTCCCTTCACATCCGGTGAAAACAGCACAGAGCTTCCTTGCCACACCCATGATAGGCATATGCTGCGATCAACATGTTCCAAAAGACGGCATTTCGGACAGAAAGCTCATCAAGAATTTTTTGTGTTTCTGTAAGGGCAATTGATTGCAGTTGGGGATGTGCCCTCCAACAAAAACAACTTCCTTGGCCAGCCTTGGCTGGGCGTAAGAGCACTCCAAGAGAATTTGTATGGCAAGAAACCCTCCCTTCGCATCGAGTTAAAACAGCTAGCATTGCCAATCACAACATGTTTCTCCAACAGCCCCTGAGCGAATTCTCTCACCCATGTGAAGTCTTGCATAAGGCCGCAGGTGCTTGCATTCAGAGAGAGGCCAGCCATGCTGGGCATATCTTGCAATCAACGTGCTCCAACAGATGCCATTTGGCACAGAAAGCTCATCGACAGCCATGAACATGTCCTGCAATCAACACGCTCCAAAAGGCGACATTTCACAGACAGCTGATCAAGAACTTTTTGTGCTTTCGTGAGGGCACCAATTTTTGGCATACATCTCGACTAAGGCTTTGTCAAACAACACAGTAGTCCCTGATCGTGCTTTTGTGAGGGCACCACATTTGGCATAATATTTACCAAAGCACCACCAACCATGGCATCTTTCTCCAGCAGCTTGTGACTAGCAATCGCATCCTGAATTCTCTCACCCATGTGAAGAACTTGCATAAAGCCACGGTCCTTGTAGGTGCAAGCATAGGCGATCGATTGCATTTGGACAAAGCCTTCCCTTCACATCTGGCCACTACAGGCCAAAGCTTCCTTGCCACAGCCATGTTGGGCCTAACCTGCAATCAACGAGTTCCAAGCAATGATTGACTTGGTATAAATTCTTCTTCCAAGAAGTTATTCAAGTGCAGACAGAAAAGAAAATTTTGAGTTCTTATCATGCTTTTCTTGTCCTTGCTCGACTTGTGTAGCTGATGTTGCTTTTTTATGAGTTTTTGCACTTCCATCAGTCCAATAGCTACGTCCTCATTGCTTCCAAGCACAGTTCCTAATTCTCACGCATTCAATGTTTTGTGCTTTTCCTGCACGCCAGCAGCTGCATGAAAGTTACTCGTTAAGATAGGCTAGAGATTCCTTTCAATGGTCATGTTAAGGTGAGCATATCCTGCAATATGTGCAATACTAAACTGATTATTTTGGATAGGAAGCTCAAGATGAACTTTCTATCCTTTTGTGAGGATGCCATGTTCTATATACATCTAGACCAAAGCACGGCGTAGCAAGACATCTTTCTCCAGTAGCCCTTGATAGCAATCTCATCGTGAATTCTGTCACCCATGTCAGTGTCATTGCATAATGCCACAGGCCTCCAGAGGCACTCACTTTGCATCTCGTTAAAATAGTCAGTGTCCTTGCATTATGCCACAGGCCTTCAGATGCATTCACTTTGGATCCCTCCAGATGCATTCCGTCAAAACAGTGAAGAGCTTCCTTTCCACGAGCGTGTTACGCATATATACAATTAGTAAATTTAAAGATAGAACATTTTGTGCACGAAGCACATTAACAATTTTTCGTGCTTTTGTGAGGACTCTGGCATACATACTCACCAATGAATTCTTCTGTTTTTGCAAAATTTAGAATGTATCCTATTGAATTTGTACAAATCCTTCTTTTGAAAAGAAAAGCTTGACATTTATAGCTCTTGTCATGCTTTTCCTGTACTTGAGTAATAGATATTGCTTCGTTAGGAAACTTTCCACTTGCATGAGTCCAGTAGCTACGTCCTTTTATCACCATTCTTGACGTGTTTAATGTTCTGTGTGCCTCTCAATGTCTTGTGCGTTAGTGCATAAATGTTGCAGCATCTCGTTTATCTGATTCTATTGCACACTCAGAAGGCCAATCTTCCAAGCTTCACATTTCCCCATTTTTGATGGGCACTAAAAGGGCACACCAAATGTGAGGCCAATCAATGATGGCATCATGTTAATTTCATAGCTTTATTGAAATGCCTTGTGGGCCCGAAAAGAACAACCTTGCAAGTGTAAATATATATTTCTGGTACAATGTCGTATTTTTCCTTCATGCTATCATTGCCTGTTTATCTAGTAGACTTGAGTGACTACATGCATGGAGCAAAGAATTAACATCTGGATCGGAGTTGAGAAGGTGCCCTCTTTGTTGCATCCATTGAAAACAGCCTACAGCTTCCTATTCCTGCCCTTGTTGGGCATATCCTGGAATCAGTGCGCTCCGATAGACATCCAGAACATGAAGCTTATTGAGAACTTGATGTGCTTTCTTGAGGACTCCACATTTGGCATGCATATTAACCAAAGAACCACCAAATACTATGTAGCCCCCGGCCAGCAGCTCTGAATGGGAATACCCTGCAAACACACATTGTAAGGTCTTGCATCCTGGCATACATATTGGCTAGGATATTTACCCTTTTTTAAAGAATTGTGTGTACCTTGTTTGTCCTTGTCTATGTCTTGTATACTATCACATGCCTTTGACAAGAGGCTCGTGCTTTACGTCTGCTAAGAACAACAAAGAACTTTTTGGCCCACCATTTAGGGGGATATCCTTGAAACATTGCATTCCCAGTTAGGAAGCTCAGAAAGAACTTATTGTCCTTTCAAATGTACAACAAATGTTAACCAAAGCAGTGCTAAGCAAGATTACTATTTTACAGCAGTCCCTAACTAGCGATCTCAGCATGATTTCAATTTGTCCCATGCCAACATGTATAATACCACATAATCTCAAAAAGTAGACATAGGTGATACATCTAAAGAGAAATCTGTGTTTCACAACATACGAAAACAACTGAGCCACTAGCATGCCACACAATCCTGTCTGTACATCCAATGAAAAACCATCGAGAGCTTCTTAGCCCTACTAGGTCAGTCTGCCCTTACACATATCCAACATTCTGAGAGGCAGCAAGAACTTGTTTTGCATTCAAGAGTACAAGGCACTTTCCACGCAGCCCCTACTTGATGCACCCTCCTGCACTCAATGCATTCCAAGTGATCTTGGACAAGAAGCTAATAAGCCTTTGCTTGCATCTGCTAAGAGCAACCCAGAGCTCTCCCGTCCACTATTTGTATGTGAGGTATATCCTTCAATCGATGCATCAAGACATCCTAGACAAGAAGCTCATTCGCATTCTTGGGCTTTCAAAAATATAGCACATGCACTACTTTGTTACCATAGTTCTTGACTAACAATCTCATCATGAATTTGGTTTTGTCCATGTCAGCCTCGTGCACAGTGCCACATATCTTAAAGAACAAGACATAGATGACCATGTTTGAAGAGAAGACCTTACTTTGCATGCTATCAAAAACAATTCGAAGCTTCCATGTGAATGTCGTCACAAAAAGCAGGCATAGGTGATTGCAGGTTCTTGCTTTGCCTCCATGCTAAAACAAGATAGGCATAGGTGATTGCATGCCCTTGCTTTGCATCCTATCAAAAACAATTCAAAGCTTCCATGTGAATGTTGTGCATAATGCAACATACCCATAAAAAAGCAAGCATTGGTGATTGCATGCCCTTGCTTTGTCTCCATGCTAACTTAACAAGATAGATCACTTTAGCCCTACCCTTGTTGACAATACCTAGCATTCCAAGAGAAGGCAAGGACTTGCTGTGCTTTCAAGAGTACAAGACAGTTGACATACAGTCCCAGTTGGGTGTATCTTCCCACACTGAATGCATTTTGAGCGAGTGCATCTCAATTAAGAAGCTTGTCAAAGACTTGTTTTGCTTGTCCTCAATTAACACAATAACTCAAATATTAGCATGGATTCTACTTCCTTCGTGTTGTATCTTTCAATGAGTGCATTCCAAAATAACGCATCCTAAGAAAGAAACTCAGCAAGCTCATATTTTGCAATCAATGAACTCCAAGATTGAAGATACCAAGATACAACATCTCAGCATCTCAAGCAAGAAGATTGTCAAGAACTTGTGCTTTCATAAGTACACAACTGGCATACATTCTCCAGCATACATGTTGACCAAAGCTTTGCCAATCCCGACATTTTTATAAACAACAACTCCTTTATTGATGTGAGAGATATCTATAGCTCTTGCTTTACTCACAAATTGCTCACCAATAAAGTGGCTGAAAAAATCTGATTTATGCACCCACAAGCATCTAAAATCAATGATAATTGTCATTGCCAGATTGAAATGTAGAGTATTATAAAAGTATGCCTCTGAAACAATCAGCATTTAAATGGGATTGGAACGGTATTACAGGCTCAACAAAGCAATATTGCATCAAAAGTGCACCTTACTGAAAACATCTCGATTCGTGTATCCGCAAGCATCTAAAATCAATGATGATTGGGCATACGAGATTGAAATTGTAGAATAGTATGAAAAGCATGGCTTTGAAACTAATCAGCCTTGCAATGGGATTCGAACATAAAGTAGTTTAGTACACTGCCATGTATATGGAGGATAAAGTACTTTAGGACAATGCCATGATTAGTCCATGCATAACAGCTCACATAGACATAACTACCATGCATGATGCAAATCATATTTCCATTAAGAGGCTGATCAAATATATGTATCAAGCTGATCCTTTTCTTAGCAACCCTGTGGACTCCCAAGCAATCATCCAAACCCAGTAAATTTCGCATCAAAACATGAGTTTATTGTGGCTTGGTGCATCCACAAAATACACCAAATTCAATGTGGCTTGCTTGGTGAACCCCATGCAATTAGCCAGAAACCTCGATATCATTCTTTGAGTGGCTTCTTGCAAGATTCTCGGCTTCCTCCATGAACATCCCTAACTACCCTCTGAGCAACACATATTGCATCCATACGCGTTTTCTCCCAAGTCACTAACAGTGGCTGAATTGCTACCCCTTGTAGCTCACTTACAGTCAAACACGTCCCTCACGAATATTGCATTGATATGAGGCCCCCTGACATGCATTCCTCTATTGTATCCATCACTAATTTTGTGAGCATCAACCAATTCTCTTGGTAGGCCGCTATGCGCACACCTCTCGTAGTCCGATCATGTATCCCATCTCCTTATGGTTACCTTGCCTTAGCTCATGTACGCCCATTCCCATAGCGCATACATCCAAAACTCTACCTTGCATAAGTACCATGCCTCTCTTAAGAAAACCGGTATTTTCCTGGGAGATGACCTTACATTGGCACAAGTGACACACATGCAAGAGTTGATGCCAAAGATCAGGGCAGCAAGAGAAAAGGGGAAAATCGCCTTTTATAGAGGAGGGAAAGTAGTGGTTCTGGAAAAGCGCTCAGCATGACGGTGCGAGACCTATGGGACGACGCTCCGGATAGCGGCGTGGAATTGTAATGGATCATATAGGCTAGATGTAGGTGCCTTTGAAGACAGCTTTAGGGACACAGACATAGTTTTCTACTCAGAGACACACCAGATACCGGGACAGCGTATGCCACATGTGAAGGGTTATTTATGGGAAACAGCTGGTCGACCAGACAAGAGATCTCTACAGGGTAGCCGGGGTTCAAGAGGAGTAGCAGTCTTATTTAAGGAGGAGCTGAAACCACTACTACAGATTATCAGGAAAGATGAGCAAGCAAGGTATATGTGGGTGAGATGAGAGCCGAGACAGGTAGATTTCTATATATCGCTATATGCTACTTCCCTCCGAGTACCTCAGTCTACTCCTCACCTAAAGGACAATCCCCTTTCTCCATATTGAATAATGATATATGGGAGTTCTCTAGAGATGGAGACATCGTTCTCTTAGGAGACTTTAATGCCAGAACGGCCAACTCTCAAGCAGTATTCTATGATACTTCTGAGGAAATGCTCAGAGAAGTGGATTTATCACAGAGGGGGCTTACTAGAAACTCACAGGATAAAGAACACACTGAATATGGGAGACATCTCATGGAGATGGCAACTATACATGGTTTGGCCATACTTAACGGTCTAGAGAATTTCCCGTTATCTGGGGGATTCACATGCTTCCCGCACAGGCATGGGGCCAGTACAGTGGATTATGTCATGACTTCACCAAGCTTTATTTCTAGTATTGAGGAATTTAAGGTGGGACGCAGACCGGTTGGGATTGCAGTGGATCATGCTCTATTGACCTTATCAATCTCCTTCCAATACAATGCCTCTCAAGTACAAAGGAAGAAGACACACACAAGATATACTTTCACGCCAGAAACTGATTCAGTCTATGTGGAAAAGATCTATAATAGGATGTGGACAGCCGAGCCACTATATACTGTAGAGGAGATTACTTCTCAATTAACAGAGATACTACATGGAGCAGCACAAGAGGCATACCCACATACTCAACCTGATCAGAAGAGAGGATCTGGGAACATGCCTCAAAACAGTTGGTATGACGAGGAATGCAGAGAGACGAGAACCCAGGTCCAGAAAGAGCTTACACTTGGGATCATCACATATAAGCAGTCTCGGATTGCTCTTCGGTGTATAGTACGTCGCAAGAAAAGGGCATTTTTAGCCAAACTGGAGAAGGATTTATATCAGCTCTTCTTGAGTCAGGACTCACATGAGGCCTGGCGCTTATTTCACGAGCACTCACCGCCTCTGACGATTACTTCTCCTGAGATCTGGGGTCAATATGTAACATCATTATATATGGTATCTGGACAGCCTCCATTACAAGATCCGCTAGAGCCATGCCCTGCTACTAGTACTTTCTTTACTACGGAAATGGTGGAAAAAGCCATTGATAAGATGAAGACAAGAAGAGCATATGATCATGATGGTTTAGTAGCAGAACATCTGATCCATGCCAGGGATCTACTTTCAGAAGTCCTTGCTTGTCTGTTTAATCGGGTCATGTGTGGAGGATTACCTGAATCTTGGAACTTATCTACTATCGTACCTATTTTCAAGTCAAGGGATCCTATGATACCCGGGAACTACCGTACCATTATGGTAGGTCACACTTTGACCCGACTGTACGCATCCATTCTTGAACAAAAATTGAGTAGATGGGCAGAGAATGAGGGCATAAGGGCAACAGGACAAGCTGGATTCAGAAGGGGTTATTCCACTTTAGATCATATTCTTACGCTGAGAGCCATTATTGAGGAAGGAAGAGCAAACGGGAGAAGGATGTATTGTTGCTTTGTGGATTTTCGGAAAGCTTTTGATACAGTACCAAGGGCCAGATTGATGCGCAGGATGCAAGAGTTAGGGGTCCCCAAAGAGATTATTTGGGGGATCATGTCCTTATACGGGTCAGTAACTGGTTATGTACGTACTCTAGAAGGGGATTCTGACATTGTTCACTCCACCGTTGGAGTAAAGCAGGGATGCCCACTGTCCCCTACTTTATTTGGTATGTACATAGATGAGGTATCAGATTACATTGATAGAGAAGGTGACAGAGGTGCTCAACTTGCAGGGTCATGGATCCCTTTGTTGTTGTATGCAGATGATATTGTATTGATAGCAGAATCACCAAATGGAATGCAAAGGCAGCTAGATGCATTACATAAATTCGCGGAGGACAGTGGACTGTCGGTAAACTTGTGTAAAACCAAAGTTATGGTGTTTAACACCACACCACAGTGGGTTAGGAGTTCGGCACCTACATTTGCATATGACCAGGATACAGTAGAGTACACAGATGCATACACATACCTTGGGGTGGTATTTGCAGGACCGAAGTTTACTCTTAAGAAAGCAGCGGATGCTAGATTATCCAGAGCCTTTGCAGCCCTGGGAGGGTTGGAGAGGATGTGTTCACAAGTGCAGTTTCAAGAACCACGAACAAAACTTTGGCTCTTTGATATTGTGGTGGCTTCGGCTATGCTTTATGGGGTCCAGATTTGGGGACCATCTGTGGATCAGGATAATTGGAAGTCAATGGAGAGACCTTTGGTATCTATGATTTCCCGAATGATTAGAGCCAAGGCCTCTGTACCACACGCGATTACCCGAGCGGAACTAGCAGCCCCTCCGATAGAAATTGAAGCTGTTACCAGATCAGTGTCCTTTATACATGGTTTGTGGGATACAAATAATGGCCGATATACTAGACTGGCCCTCGAATCCTCTCGACAATTGGCAATGAAAGGGGATACATCATGCTGGTATGCGCAACTGTCCTCGTGGTTTCAGAGACACGGGTTCAATATGGATAGATTACCCCCCTTCCAATACTCTCTTGAGGCTCCATCACTGACAATTACACGAACGGAGATTAATAAAATCATCCGACAGGATCTTATACGGTTGGATACTAAGAGGACATGGGTAGACCCTACACAAGAATTGGGCACGAAGATGGCCGACTACAAAGAAAACTTCCTACAACTATTTAGATGGATTTGTGATTCGCCCGAGTTACATGGATACCCACCTGTCTCATGGTTTGAGATGTGCTATTGGTCAGATTCGTACATCCTCAAACCAGTTGGAAATTGAATTTGGCAGATTTAGGGGAATCCCACCTGAGAGCAGAATTTGCAAGTTATGCGGAATGGAGCCGGAGACAGAATTACACTATATATGCCACTCCACAGTATACTATGAGATACGTGGGCGTTTTCATTGCCTCTTTAAAGAAGGCTTTGGACCTCTAGATAGAATCATGCAATACCAAGATCAAAGATGCTTAGGCTTGTACCTACTGGAACTACATCGGCACAGGGATAATCTAATGAGAAGACACAACCACAGTCGCACCCGGATGTCAAAGCCATGCATATTAATTTCAGAAAATACCTATAGCCTCGCAAGCTTGCTTGCGGATCTTCTGCAGCCCACTTCTGCAGCTTGCGCCTCCTCTCCGTCTGCTCATCACCCTCAGCTTTTGTGCAACCCTTGCTCCTCTGTCCGCCAGCTCGCCCACACACCTTGAGTGCTGTGTCGCTCCACAAAGTACCCTCGTCCGTATCTGATTTGATTCTTTCTAGTTTTTTATTTGATTTCATTGGGTACCCCCTACTCTCTCTCTAGAAAAATAATTCTCTCATATGTTTGCCAAAGATTATGCTTGCTGAGGTGAAAACACTTACAGGGCCAAAAGCGACCCCAGAAATCTCCTAACGGTCCTTGAATAGGTGTGCCCTAGTAATGAGTAGCTTAATACTCCCCTTGGGGTTCCGCCCTTCCCCATTGGCTTTTCTGAGTTCCAAGTGTAGCCAAATATGGTCAGGCATGCTCTTTGTTGGTAGCACAATTATCTCAAGTAGCAACGGGATCCAATCAGCTTGGTGAGGCAGTAGCACTTGTCAAGGCGGAAAGATGTGAGGGCATACTTTAGGCTTGTGTACGTGAAGCCCAATGTGCTGTTCTAGGGACCCACCTCCCTTAGGTCCATCAAAACCCATTTCTCACAAAGACCCAGCCATTCATCTTTTTTAGAACCTGTCAACAGACTGGCTAAGCTTGTTTTATCCTTGCTCTTCTCCACCATATTAAAGGCACCAATCAATAGCCACTCTCCTTCAATTGGGGAATCCCTATGGTGCATGCACAATTTGACTCTATCCTTTGCATTACAGGGGCCATGTATGCTGACTAAAGTGATAGACCGATTGGCTCACATAATTCTCACTCCTGAGGGGTGATTAAAGACCACTTTGGGCTCCAGTTCCTTGTCCATAATAGAGAGGAGTCCACTAAACCCGTCCACTCCCTCTCCAAAGAACACCAACTTCTTTCTGCTACAAAGAACTCCAATGCCTGCTTTCTTTTGCTACGAGCATCTAGATGATGTTCTTGGATGGCCCAACAATTAACTTCCTTCTCTTTTCTAACCTCCTTCCATTTAGAGGTTATGCTTCTTACGTGTTTTAAATCCTTTCACATTCCATGACTGAATAGCCAGGGCTTCAATCTTGGGAGAGGGAAAAAAAATCTTCAACATCTGACCCTTGCCCGGTCTCCGCATTTGTGGCCCTACAAGAATCTGGGGGTTCGCCAAGGTCAACGGATTTCTTTTCTTGCAGCACTTCAAAGGGGTTGTGGAGCTGGATGGCCCCAGTCGCCCCTTTTAGTTGGACGGGGGCTACGAAGAAGACTATCCCATTCAAGGCTCCATGAATCTCCAGTGATATGTGTTCTCTTGCCACCGCCTTCACCCTTTTGAGCCTCTTCAATCTTGAGAACTTCACAACCAACGTAGTTGTTACTATTAGAAGCTTAGGTGTAGCTGCCAGAAAGACAAACATATTATCTTTGTGGGGACATTTGGGGCGTTGCACTGTGAAGCTCTGCACCTCAACAATCATCTCTTGCAATTTGATGACCTCATTGTCACAAATCATAGCCTATCTTTCGTCCCCTATTCTTGTCCCTTTGCATCTCTTTACATGTTTCTCATGCTCTTCCACCATTGTTTCCTTGACAGGGACATGATTAATGTGTTTCCTTGACAGGGACATGATTAATGTTCCCTGAATTGGGAGCCTAGGTTGAAGGCTTGGAGTCCACTTTCGTCCTCATGGGGATATCCTTGGCAAAGTGCCCAAATTTGTTACACTCAAAGCACACCCCAAAGTAAGTCCTCCAATTGAGCGGAATAGTAGAAGACCAGCTCCAACATTGATCAACATGCTTTTTGGTGGTGTCTTAGATTTGCGCCCCTAGATTCATTGTGCCAGCTCATACCTGTTCGGGATTCTCCCACTGAACCTAAACAAAAGCATCAACTGGGCTTGCCTGGCTAGTGGTTTTTTAATCAGATTCACAGGTAGCAAAATCGCGAGAGTGATAGCCTCAGTGACCTCCACCTGTTGTGGCAGTGACTTCTTTAGAGCACAAAAGGCTCGATTTTCCAGCATGCCTTCACCCACTGAATTCTACATGAAGCAAGTTCTTTTCTTACTATTCGGGCCGGTATCTAGCTGCTTGTTAACTTCCTTAAGCTCTTGTTCAAGCCGAGTCTTAACATTCTTCAGATTTTCATTGCGTGTATCACATGAAGTTTCAACAATTGCGACATTAGCACAAACCTTAGAGTCAGGACCCTTCAAGATGCTTGCAAAAGATATTCCTGGTCTAAGAGCTAGAAAACCTGTTGCCACCTTGTTTTTATCTGCAAAACTGATGCCTTGAGTCTCACTTGCCTTGAGGGTATTCATTGAAAAAAATGTATCCTTTAGCATTTTAGTCAACCATGCTTCCTTTTTCTTTGGCAAGACGGACTTTTGAGTGGACCCTGCTTTAATAGCCACCAGGGCCGGGTCCCTTATCAAAGCGCCACCCCCCATCAAGGCTCCGGTTCGAGGGTCGTGATGTTGGCATGTTGCCTTTGTCCATGGGGATGCTTTCTTCATTTAGCGGGAGTTTCCTAGCCGTGAGGAGGTGCAAGAATTTAACAATGTCCTCCTCCATAGGAAGCGTGTCCACCTCCATTGTAAACACCACGGGGAAGTGCAAAAAGCTCTAGCAAAAGTCGTGCCCATCACAAGATAAAAAAGGTTGGGGGGGGGGGGGGGGGGGGGAGGGGGAGGTAAGGTCCAGAAGCCTCGAGGGAAGGGGGGACTAGAAGCTTGGGGGGAATGTGTTAGGGTTTTAAACCTACTTCCATCTTATGCCTATGTGAACAACCCCTTATGGTGTTATTCTCACACACTCTAGTGGGAAACATGCCTACACCTAGCATGCCACATGGAGCAGACACTTATCCTAAAGCTCTTAAGGCACATTACACCTAGCTACCTATGTGGATGCATTAGCATCTTCCACCTCCAGTGCTTAGTGCTTGCATGTATTACTCCATGTATAAATGGAGAAGCATTGTACAAATAATGCACCTAATCAACTTATGTATTTTTGTATTATTTTGTATTTGGCTTGCTTGCGTCATTTTAATTAGCGTGTTAACTTAACGTCTTAATTATGAACGCAACTAACTATTTTCCGCCTTAACTAAGCCTTACAAGTGGTATGAAAGCGTTATTGTGAGGCTCGACATAATTATTAGTATCATCTCTTATTGTAAATGTCGTTTTATCGAGCATCTCCTTGTTTTCATTCAATTTTGCATGAATAATGTATCTTTAGCTCGTTTAATCTCTGCATAACACTAGCTCAGAAGCAATTGTGTATATTTAAACATAGAAGTCAACACCCAAAAGTGCCATGTGTCCAAGTCGCTCGTCTCGTTAGTGCCACTCGTCGCCCACTACTCGACTATCGGTCCACATCAGTAGCTCGTCAACACCTTGAACCCCATCCCAATTGTATTAGTGTTAGAAAAAAACCAGGGTCTAGCGTATTTTAACCAACTGAAATTATAAAATCCCGATTAGATTTTTAGCTTGCCTTTAAAAAAACCGGCAAGTTTTAGTGTAATTACCGGCAAAAGCTTCAAATTTTGACCTGACAACCGGGAAAATTTCAAGTTTTTCCCTTATTTTGATCGGTACTGCTCGCTACTCACCTCCCGAATTCTGTGTGCGCCATTGTGTGCTTGATTGCCTTGCAAGCCCTACCAATTTACCTTGTCTCAGCCTGTCGCCATCAAAATCGTCAACACCTGCTTCCGCTACTTGCTACCAGCACACAACCCAAAGGGCCGAAGCCCATCCACACTTTCTTGGTGATACGCTATAGCCATTTCGACTGGCTGGATTAGCAAGTCATTGTCAAAAGCTTGCAGATATCGAGCTTGGTCATCACTTGATTCACTACAATTGGTTGCTCTGAGTGCCCTCACTCACCATATCATTGGCTCGCAACATCGCCCTGCTCTCGGCACCAAATCATCGCAATCTCCAACCACCAATCTGGCTTGCCTCGCCAGCCCCGCATGCTCCTCCTCGACTATCGCTACCAAGCCTTGGTAACCAATCTCTCTCTCTCACTCACACACACACACACACACACACACACACAGATAGCAGCCCGCTTCCAGTCGATTGCCACCATGTCTGTACATCATGAAGCCGCTCATTTTTGGGCACCATCGCTCATCTGCTCACAGTCGTGCCAGTTCTGCTCGTCATCGCGCTGCAGGATATCTACCGACTACTATCGATCTTACCCAAGCTGTGGTAATTCACGCTGCTTGCCACCAACTATGTTAACTGGCCTGCATCACCTTGCTACCAACGTCGTTGTCTGCTAGTCGGACTTTCTTGCTCGTGGACCTTATCTTTTATTGAAATTCATTTTAAGAAAAGATTCCCACGACCACTTCAGATCCGCCGCTTCTTTTAAGCCTAACATTGCTAAGGCTACAAATTGTGTTGAGCCCAAAAATCCTTAACCCCTTTGTTATCAGTTGCTCACAGGACGTGGCAAGCAAGCTTGAAATTTTTGTGACGATCATGAAATGATAAACGAGAATCACATTATGCAAAGGATGTACAATGATTCCCTACACATTAAAATTATCCCATGCCACTTGCATGATGTATCCCAAAGAGGGCAAAACATGATGTATCCAATTTGAGAACCATGTTTATGTATCCCAATGTGAACCCATGCATCTACCTAAGGAGCCTTGTATGAACCATGACCTGTTGAATCCATTGAGATCCAGACATGATGTATCGTTGGTAATCTTAGGATGAAACCAGGTTTAAGGGGCCGATTGTTAGAGTTTTAAACCTACTTCCATCGTGTGCCTATGTGAACAACCCCTTATGGTGCCATTCTCACACACTCTAGTGGGAAACATGCCTACATCTAGCATGCCACATGGAGCAGACACTTGTCCTAAAGCTCCTCATGCACATTACACCTAGCTACATATGTGGATGCATTAGCATCTGCCACCTCCACTCCTTGCATGTATTACTCCATGTATAAATGCAGAAGCATTGTACAAATAATGCACCTAATCAACTTATGTATTTTTGTATTACTTTGTATTTGGCTTGCTTGAGTCATTTTAATTAACGTGTTAACTTAACTCTTAATTATGAATGCAACTAACTATTTTTTGCCTTAACTAAGCCTTACAGAATGACCCCTATTGTAGGGGATACAAGTTCAAAGGTATAATAATGCGTTGAAGATATAGAAAAAAACATATGCTTAAGATAACTATGCAAGGGGCATGTAGACCATCTGCCTTTATGCCTGATACTCAAGAAAGCCATGGGGTGGGATGGATCCCCATCAGAAGTAAGAAGTTGCTTGTTACCGAGGCACACCTGTTCAAAGACCCTCTGTTTAGAAGGCTGACCAAGAAAGCCTTGAGTAAACTCAATAAAGATATTAATTTGGAAAAACCTAAAGCTTGGGACCTCTTTGCTTGGAGTATTCAAAAAGTGATCAAAAGCTCGGGCCATCGGATGAAAAAGCCCGGGAAGAGCATTGGAAGTAGATGAAAGAGGAGATTTCTTGTCTAATTCGCAAAAATCTTATGGGCTGCCTCTAAAGAAGAACACAAAAGTTGGCTGGAAGCTAAAGCAAACCTAGCTGAGTAGTAGCTCGAGGAGGTCAGGAGAGTGAGGTTGATATCCAGGGAGACCTTCCTCTAACCAGAGCCCGCAAATCAAGCACATTTTTATAGGCCCTTGAAAATCAAGAAAACTCAGGGTTCTGTCCACTTGCTCTAGATGAAAATGGAAATGCTACACAAGACCAAGATGAAATGGCTAGGATGATGCTTGATCATCTAAGCCAAATCACTGGCCAATGAGAGACCCGATCACAAAAAGTGGATGAAACTAGAGCAACCTTGCTTGAGAGTGTCAAGAGGAAAATTCCCCTACCTGATGACAACCATCTTGAGATGGCCTTCTCTGAAGATGAATGTTCTCTTGCATTTCCAAGCTCTAGGCAAGGAGAAGTCCCCTGGCTGGTGTCATGGAATATGGCTAATAACATAGATTGTAGCGGAATTAAAGTAACAATAGTGAGGAATTCCTTAAGAGTATTCTTAATGAACATAAGTAGAGTACTTGATTGAAGGTAGAAAAATAAAAATTATACCTCTAGAGTTAGCTTGGCATGAACAATACTTGCAGAGGAGAGAGAGAATTAGAGAAATTGACAACAGTTGAGGAATGGATTTACTTGGAGCCGATGCCCCCTCCAAATGGCTTTTGTATTATAGGTTCTCCCTTGAAGAGAGACTTGGTATAATACATGCTTTGTGTGTTTGTCAAGACCTTGTTGATGCCATGAAGATGGTAAGCTTCATGCACCAATATTATGCCCGCAACTAACTTGCAAAAACATTAAACTATCCCTGGCCTCTTCCCTTCGCGTGTAATGTAATAAACCACTTTCGTGATCAGCTCACCTGGCACAATGTAGGTGGGGTTCTTGTTGCCCATCTTCACCAGATTATCATGGATATATGCAGCATAGTTGATCACCTTCGGCTTGCTCTTCTGCATTGCCCAGGTGAAGGTTGTGGAAATTGCTCCAGGCGGCATTCTGTACTTATGTGTCCGCTTTGTACACATGTGGAAATACTGGTTGTAAAGCTGGTTCATGATTTCCACTTTAGGGTTTGCAATGTCTTCAAAGGTGTAGTTGCTCTTCTTTTCTGTGTACACCTTGACTTCATCTCTGCGCTTTGTCACACTATCCCCTTTGTTGGAGAGGTCTAGTGCAGCTTCCACCACTCTCTCTATGATTAAAATCACAGTGTCCGGCTTGCCCTGCCGATCCATAACTCTGCCCACTCCATCTTCTTTGATTGTAGTCACAAACTCCCATACTCTTTTTATGTCAATTCCAGCTGGCACAGCTTCAAAATAGTTATGGAGATCTATTTTCTCCAGGTACTCTGCCATTTTTCTTCTGACAAACTTATTGAGCTCCCGAGGTAGCATGGGTAGCTCTATTACATTTCCTTCGGTATCTTTGAACACGCCTTGGTAGATTTTTAGATCATTAGACTCTAGCAAGTCCTCTTGAATCCACGTGCTGGTTGGATTTAGAGTTCCTTCTGGGATGACAAACGGCTCCACTTCTTCCAAATAGTCTTTTATGGTCATCCTCTTCTTCTTTGTCGATGATTTTGCGGCTGCCATAGATCTTGTTGCACTCAGTAGTCCGAAGTTAGCGTTTTTTCCATATCAGCTGAGAAACTGAGTTTTAACTATCCAAATGACTTGAAAATTGAAAATAAAACTTAAAAGGAACTTGGAAAACCCTGCATGTGCTCACAGTATCATTCTGGCTAAAATTTATCATTTAGACATCCTACGCGTAGGATGTCTTTTTCATCAGTTTTTGGTGAAACTTGGCATGCTGGTGGTCCTTGACCTGTTGAACATGGCTATGTGATTGGAATTGGGTTTGGGCATCAAAAAGTGCATTTTTGGACAGATTCAGGCTTTAGGCTCACAAATTGGGTAGGATGTCCACAACAGGTGGCAAATGATATTCAAATGGGTTGAAAATTGATATACGGGCTCCTTGCACCATGGTAATGGCTCCCATGATGTCATTTCTTGCACATAAGGTCAAAATTGAGCTGGAGACATCCTACGCGTAGGATGTCTTTTTCATCAAAATAGCTTGAGATTTGTTCTGTGGGTAGCTCTTGGCTTGTGGAATATGGCTATGCTTTTGGATTTTGATTTGGACAAGAATTGGTGTTGGTAAGACCATGTGTACTGTTTTTGGGCTCAAAAAGTATATTTTGGAGGTGTTGGGGGTCAAAAATGATTAGAATGGCTTGAAACTTGATATATGAGCTCTTGAAGGTGATATAAATAGATCTGGAATTGAAAAACACCATCTGTGGGCCAAAATTGTTATTTAGACATCCTACGCGTAGGATGTCTGCTTCATCATTTTTTGCAGGTGACCACACAGATTGGTTGGCAATGTGCTCATGACTGTATTGTGCAAGTTTCATGTGATTTGGACAAGTTTTGGTAGGTCTATGGCCCATTTTTGCCTCTATGCCCTGACTTTGCGTTTTTTCATACATATGAGGTCAATTTTTGTCCAAATGTGATGAAACTTGGTGGCTAGCATGTAAAGGCTATTTAGAAACTTTGTGCAATGAGAAATGTTGGGGTTTGTGCCCAAAAATGACCTTGAGACATCTTACGCGTAGGATGTCTCTTGATGAAATCTTTACTGAAGGTGCTACTGGTGCTGCCCTTAGTCCCCCTGAGTCCCTTTTAAGCCTTATTTCAACAAAAAAGTCAAATAGATAGAAAGTAACTCCCTGTGTGGATTTTAGAGCCTCTGAGCCGTTTTTTGACTTTTGGAGTGCTTTTCGGCGATGAAATTTCTTGATGTTGGTCTCCATAGCTTCCCGATCCCTTGGGGATCCTTGTCGTATAGTTTTTGTCGACTTTAGCTTCACCAGAGCTCCGTTTGGAAATTTGTCGGTCTAGAAGCACCCGTGGTTCCGTTTACATGTCTTCAATGACTTGTGGTGGTCTATCACCATAGGACTTGGTTGTTGATGGTCTAGGAAAGCCGCTCGTGAAGTTTGGTGGCAAACGAACATGCGATTTGGCCGCGAGAGCTATTTGACGCTTTGTGCGTCTGATGCCGTTTCTGAAGTTTAGTACCGCTTCGGGTCACCTTTTGGTCATGTGGGCTATATAGACTTGTCGAGCATATCAAGATGCTCCTACCCATGAGTTTTGGTAGCATCTGGGCGTCTCTCCGCCAATTTCCCATTTGGTGGCCTCTTGCGGGGCTCTAGGAATTAGGGTTTTTCTTGATGGTTTTCTACTGCCTTTGGGCATCCGAGACTGGTCTCCTATGGTAGGGTAAGCTGCCGATGAAGTCTCATTGCTTTTGGGTTAGCCGTTAGGTGGCCACTTCTACTTGTAGGTCTCTACTGTCCGCTTTCTATGTGAACCCTACGCTAGTTTTCACGACAAAACGACAAATATGCACGAAAAGCTACTGGAAGTTCCATTCGCTCTAGGTGGCAGAAGCTCTCTCTCAAAAGTCAATAGTGGAAATGAGCTTAAAATGAAGTGAAAATTTCTTATAATGGGGTCCCAGAACCACTTTTCATGAAATTTGACATGTGCTCCCAACTTCTTGCGAGATGCGGTTTAGGCTAAAAAATTTCTTGATTTGGACTCCATTTGCCCAGTTTACGAGAAATTTGACGTTTCGGTCAAAATCTAACCAAAACACGCTTTCCGCTCCAGTTTCATAATTGCACCCCCATTGTACCATAGGTTGTCCTATAGTCACTGATCATCTCCATATTTTTTGTTTTTCATTATGACAGTTTTTCACCTGCTTTTTGTATTTTTGAAGTTTTTCTGTCGAAAATTAGTAAAATTAAAAGAAAAATAGTAAATTAAATGCAGAAAATCCCCAAAAATCATAATAAATAAAAAACATCACCACAAAACATTATATGCACTCACATGCAATTTTTATGGCCGAATTTCTCTGTTTTATCAATATTTTGCCCAAAAAATGGCTATTTTTACTTATATACGCACACACACACCTAGGGGCTTGATTTGGCGTTTGGTCCCATATACTTGTCTATTCATGCTGTATAAGGGCATATGTACTTGGGTTAGTCCAAAAATTTCACAATCAAACGACAACCCTTAAAATAGTCAAAAAACATGCCCCTTTTTGCTCTTTTTGCCATTGGGTTTGCATTTGAGAATGCCTCCCCCCCTCCTAGCCGGAGTCCTGCCGGACAACAAGGAATCGCCTTGGCATATGTGCCGTACATGGGTTGAAAAAATTGTGCTAATACTTGGCCGTGTAATGTGGCCCTATATTATGCATACTCGGTCAATGCATGGAAAAATTAATGCTGTGCAAGAGAAGGGTATAAGCAAAATGATAATCGGCATTCTCCATCGAGGTTTCCTGTTTGTTGTTGATTTGGTGGGCGGAGTTTCTTTGCAAGTAAAAGTTGTAACTCTACCGCTCTGTTTGATCGTTTTTCTTACAAAAGTCGCGTGGTTTGCCGCTACTGTCGATATGGCCGTAGTTGCCTCCTTGGAGAGAATTTTCATGGCGAAATTGACCGTAGACCTTGTCTCTTTTGATTTCCATGTGTAGCTTTGCCTTGCCGATTTTTGTAGATTTATTGCTACTGCCTCGGTTGCCATTGTTTTGTTGCTGATTGGCACCCACATAAATCGGTTTGCCGGTTTCATATATAGTTGTCTGCCTTCCGATGTTGCTTGTACTGAAGGGAGCTCCTGTTGCTTCGGTTTCGGGATCCAGATGCAAGTCGTATTTGAGTTGTTGCTGAGCATTTTTTTTGGGATCCATATCTGTTTTATTCCCTTGGTTTTTGGTTGAACTATCTGCTTCTGTTGTATTGTGGTTTGTCTGCCATGTCACTTCTATCCTTCCGCACCCATACTTGTTTTTCTCGTGTTGCTAACTCTGATCTCTTCACTGCGGTCGATGACTTTTTATGCTTGTAGTGAACAATGTTGGCAGTTACCTGTTTGTTTACCACGGGTATCGTGTTGTTCTTTAGTGGCACCCTTCCTTTTGGCTCTTTATCCAGTGATTGCATGGCTGGCAGCTGATTCTTCTGGGGTTGCTGAGCAAAGGCTACCACCTATTGTTCTTGTGCATGTTGAATCTTGACTGCATTCGCATTCCAATCTATCTGTACATTATACTCTTTTTGCCAAGGTTGTCCCAACAACATGGGGTGTTGTGTGCTTTCATCCTCAACCACATAAAACTTGTGTGGGTAAATATATTGATGTACTTGTACATGCAATATAGTCCAGCCCAATGTTTTCAGTGAATGTGATGTACTACTTTCCAATAATTGTGGAGTAGGATGAAGTTGACCTGTGGGCTTGAGCTGTTTGTATAATCTGTAAGAGATTAAATTTGCTTGAGCTCCAGAATCAAGCAATGCCGTCGATTCAACTTGATTGCTACCCACTTTGACTGCAATTATTGGCTCCACTGTGTCTTCATCAAAATTCATTAGTCGAATGGTATTGATTCGCAACGGTGATCCACATTGTTGTTGTTGTTGTCGTAGAAGCCTTCTTTTTGCAATGCATTCTTTTGCTTCTGCTTGGGCTTCTTCTCGTACCCTCTGTTTCTCCTTCATCCGTTGTTTTTCTTGATGGATTTGTTGAACCATATCCCGTGTTAGTGGTAAATGATATTTCTTTAATCGACACCCACTAATCCAGTTTGGCATTTCTTCTCCTGCTAATGTAGCAAGCTTGACAGCTCCGCTTTGTGATAGGTCACTAATCACAAAGGGTCCCATCCCTCGCTTTTTAAGTTTTTTGGCATGTTGCTTCAAGGTATAAACAAGTACATAATCACCTGTTTTGAACTCTTTCGTGCGCACATGCTTGTCAAAAAACTCCTTTTGTCTTCTCTTTTTAGCATAGATCGAAGCTACAGCTCTCAAGAGAAGTTCATCTAGCTTTTCAAGATCATCTATTCTTGAAGAGAGCTCATGCCCTATCCATTCTAAGCGTTTCGCTACTCGTAGAGTTGGGATTAAAAACTCTATGGGTAATATAGCATTTAGGCCAAACACCATGTTGTACGGTGTCGTTCCGATCGATGTTTTGTAAGCTACCTTGTATGCTCATAGTGTTGAGTGTAACTACTGATCCCAATCTGTTCTTGACCCTGATACAATTTTAGTGAGAACCGTGCATAGTGTTTTATTTGTGGCCTCAGCTTGTCCATTTGCCTGTGGATGATATGGAGCACATTTTCTATGTATGACCATGAATTCCTCTAGTAGATATTCAATGACTTCATTAAGAGAATGTGTTCCTCGATCACTGACAATTTCTATTGGTAAACCGTATCGTATAAAGACATTCTCATATAGAAATTGTGCAGTGGTTCGTACATCTGCTTTTTGTGTTGCCTTGGCTTCCGCCCATTTTGTGAGATAGTCCGTAGCCACAATGATATATTGGGTATGGGTGCGATATGTAGGGGGTGAAATAGGTCCGACAAAATCAATGCCCCATTTTGCAAATGTCCTTGCTCCCATCATTGGCCATAGTGGCATCTCATCTCTCTTTATCGGCACCTTGGTGCGCTGACATGCGTCACAATACTTTACAAACTCGTCAGCATCCATATGCAATGTAGGCCACCATATTCCTGCGTTTAAGACAATTTTTGCCGTCTTATCGTCTGAAAAATGGCCTCCACTTATGCCTCCTTGTGCGTGTTCTAGAATCAGTAGGTATTCACTTTCACTTGCACAGATTCTAAGTTGATTGTCCTTTCCTCGCTTATAGAGTTGGTTCCCAATTAACTGAAAGTCACGAGCCTCCAGCTCTATAGCCCTTTTCCGTGCTCTTGTTATGTTTTCAGGAAACGTCCTTTGTGGTTAAGAAATCAATGATATATTGACTCCATGCAGGTGCAATGTTTACCTGAAACAATGTCGCGTGATCCACTGGTCGTTTGGCACTACATATAGTACAATTGTTAACATAAGCATGTGTGTCGGCATACATAGTTGGCCAATAAATCCCCAATTGTTTCAGTCTCTGGTGTGTTTTCACTGTTGAACAATGAAATGCACAATCTTGGACATGTGCTTCTTCAAGATAACACTCGAATTCCTCCGGATTTATACACAATCGTAGAATCTGGTCCGATCCTAGATGATACAGCCGTCCTGCAATCAACTGGAAGTTTTTTGTTTGTCGAATTGTTTGTTGTTTGGATCTGTCTTCCGTGTTATCAAACCTACCTCCAAAGGAAAGAATGCTAAAAATTTCCTGAGACCATTTGGGTATCATTTCAATATTGAAAATATAAGCATCTGGTATGTCATCATCTACTCCTTCAGGAGCTTCCCTGTTGTGTAGCCTTGAAAGATGATCTGCCCATAGATGAGTTTTATCCTTTTTGACTACCACTGTGAAATCAAACTCTAGCAATATAATAAACTAGCGTACAATCCTCCCAGTATTGCATGGTTTATTAACCAGATACAAAAGAGCTTGATGATCTATGAAGAACACAAATTTGTTTGCAAGCAAATAATGCCAAAATTTCTTTACAGCATAAATAATTCAAGGCTACACAACAGGGAAGCTCCTGAAGGAGTAGATGATGATCTGCCCATAGATGAGTTTTATCCTTTTTGACTACCACTGTGAAATCAAACCCTAGCAATATAATAAACTAGCGTACAATCCTCCCAGTATTGCATGGTTTATTAACCAGATACAAAAGAGCTTGATGATCTATGAAGAACACAAATTTTTTTGCAAGCAAATAATGCCAAAATTTCTTTACAGCATAAATAATTCCTAACCCCTCTCTTTCGGTGGTTGTGTAGTTCTTTTCCGCACTATTTAATTGTCGGCTTGCATAACAAACTGGAAAATCCATTGTTCCGGCTCCAGGTTGAGCCAGAATACTCCCGATTGCATATGCAGATGCATCAATGTGAACATGGAATATCTTTTCCCAATCCGGTGCTTTAAGTACAGGTGTTGATACAAGGTTTTCCTTCATCTTTTGGAATGAAGTTTCACACTCCTCAGTCCAGTCAAAACTGACTAACAAATGATACAGAGGTTGTGCAATGACTGCATACATATATATGAATCTTCGATAATATCCGCACTGTCCCATGAAGGATTGCACTTGTTTCGCATTAGTAGGCCTTGGCAGGTCTACTATGAATTTGATTTTGTCTAGGTCTATGGTTATGCCATTTCTTGAGACAATGTGTCCTAAGATGCGGCCTTGCCTAACCATAAAAATACACTTTTCCGGGTTAAGATAGATTCGACATGTTCTGCCGCTTTTCAAATACCTTTTGCAAATGGTCAATATGTTCCTCTCGTAGAAGAGAGTGTACACAAAGATCATCCATGTATATTTCTAAGAATATTCTCAGGTATTCTTTGAACGCATGCATCATTAACCTTTGAAAGGTAGCTGGGATATTAGTTAAGCCAAAAGGTATAACTCGATACGCATATATTCCCCATTCTGTGGCAACCACTGCTTTGTGTTGATCCTCTATTGCAATTGCTAGTTGGTTATACCTTGAAAACCCATCTAGAAAGGAATAAGCTTGTTTCCCGGCCACCCTCTCAAGTACATGTTTTGTGATCGGCAAGGGATAATTGTCCCTTATGGTGGCTGCATTTACCTTCTTGAGGTTTACACACACTCGCAGTTTTCCGTTCTTTTTGGTGACACTCAATTTGTGTGTTCGATTTCATAGATGAATTCAGCATCCATCAGATTGTCAATCTCCTCTTTGATTCGTTTAGCAAATGTGTCATTATATGTATAAGGACGCTGTTTGCTAGGTTTGGCATCTGATTTCAAAGGAATTGTATGTTGGCATATCGATGGATCAACTCCTTTGAGGTCTTTGTAGGACCATGCAAACACATCTTTATACTTCTTGAGAAGTTGTGTTAGCATTTCTTCTTCTTCAGGCTCTAAATCGGTTGCGATATAGACCGGCTGAGGCTCTTCACCTGGTTCAACGAGGTCCATCCTTTTTGCATTTTCCAGCCCATCGTAAGATTCCTGGTTTGTTCTTTCCCTGACTAGTGGTGTCATTATGATTTTTCTATCCTGGATGGTGAATTTCCGATAGTGTGATGGTACATTCACCTTTTTCTGACTCCCCCTTACCATCACTATCTCCCTCAGTAGTCCATACCTCTCGTAAAGACCATTTTAGTTCTTGGTATTTCTGTTTACGCTCTAGTTTGGTCCACTCTGGGTCTTTTGTTGTTTCTTTTTTCGATTTTTTCGATTTTTGTGATTTTGTTTCTGTTTTAGCTTTTCGTACTTGTCTTATTTCCTCTCGCGTTCTTTCCCTTCAAACTTTTGATAATCTTCCTGATATTTGTTCTTTTACGCAATCCTCTGCTTTGACAAGCATTAGATAGTGAGTTTTATCTTTGATCCTGGGCATCAGGTTCTCTCTCGCTTTGTTTCTTGCTCGTTTTCTCCTATAGCGTTCCTGGCGTCTAGGGTGTTGATTGGCAAAATCATAAAACTTGATATTCTCTGTTTTCTCCTCACGCTCGCTTGATATATCTGAACACTCATTATCTGCATCGTTATTTACCTCTAGATGCTCAGAGGAGTTATAAAACTCTTCTTGTTCTGGTGGTTCTACCATCTCATCTCCTCCTGGTATAAGGCTTACCATGTAATAGGGTAGCACATCATAGCCATCCTTATTGCAAAATTTTATTGTTGGACTATCTGTAATGGTACAGACATCCAATGTTGCTAGTATGTGCTCCCATTCCAGAGGTTCCAAGGCATCTTCAAGAAAAGGTTCCGGAATATAATTCTTGTCCTCAATAGCTCTTTCTAAGATGCATTCCTCTCTTTTTAAGCTCCCACAATGTGAAGCTCCGCACATACATAGCTCTTTTTGTTGCCCTAACCATGCTTGGAGTTTCGACCCTGCTAATGTAGCTGAATCAAACTCTTCCACTGGTGTCTGGTTCACATCTTTGTAACTATGGTCTTTCAGGTGTATTTTGGTTGTTGTCTCGCCATGTCTGAGGTATATGTGGTCGTAACCCCAATCCTGGACCATCTTTAATTGTC
The DNA here is from genome assembly GCF_014529385.1 of Adiantum capillus-veneris. Taxonomy (NCBI): domain Eukaryota; kingdom Viridiplantae; phylum Streptophyta; class Polypodiopsida; order Polypodiales; family Pteridaceae; genus Adiantum; species Adiantum capillus-veneris. The sequence goes on along the minus strand of NC_140936.1, from coordinate 146,127,377 downwards.
GCATAAATGGTCTTCCCAAGATGATCTCGTAATTGTTCTTTTTGTCGAAATCGACTATTCCAAACGTACGCTCATACTCGATTCCACATGAAGTAACAATTACTTTTTCTAAGAGTCCTAGAGGCTTTTCCATGAACCCATCTGCCAATTGCAATTTCATTCTGGTAGCTCTCAAAGCTGGTTTTCCCCATTTTTTCCATATTTCCTTGGTGGCGATAGCAACTCCTGCTCCATTGTCAAGAATAGCTTTGGAAACTACTCCTTGGAATTCTACTGGTAGCGTGGTGTTTCCATATCCTCCCTCACAATACTCTCCAACCTTGTTTAAAGGTACTGGCCTAGTGTCTAGTTGAGGCTTGTCCAATTCTCTGATCCCTTCCTGAAGCTTCGAGGTGGGGTCTTTCACTCCAAAGTTTTCTAGGCATTTGCCTACTGTGGTCCACATGTTTGATCGTAACCTTAGGAGTTTGACTAATGTGATTGTGCATGCCACCGGGGTGGACAATAACTCAATCAACCCTTGTGAATCCATCACTTTGTTAGAAGAAAGTCTTTGAGATGGGATTGCTCTCACCTTAGACTTGGCTTCATACTCTCCTAGGTAAAAGGGTAGAGTTTTCAGCGAGTCTGGTTGGCTGTGCCCTGAACTAATTGATCCCTGGTCTCCCCCTTGTGAATGCATATCAAAGTTCATTTGCAACCTTGCCTCAAATTTTTTAATAGGAGGTAAGATCTCATTTTTCTCTTTTCTTGTGCTATTCATGTGGTAACTCACCCTGTTAGCTTCGTTGGCCTCCCGGATTTGCTTCCACAGATCATCTAGACCGTTACAGTCCTTATCCATTTCTACCAATGTTTAAGCTGGAACCCGTCACGTGCCTCATTTGTTGTATTTGGCACTATGATAGGCTTTCCCCTAGACTCATAGGCATTCGTAAGTCTTTCCTTCGTTTCTACTTGTTTCTCTAAAGCTGGTTGGATAGGGGTTGTAGCTGGTACTTCATGCCAATTTGTAGGTTTACCAAGCGGGTTTTCTATCAAAGATTGAACTGTTTCAATCATCTTTCTACACATTTCCAACCTCTGTTTTTCTATTTCAGCATATGGATAAGTCATCCATCTTTGCTCTTGGGTTTGGTTCTTTTTGAGTCTGGCTTGATAAGATTTTAAAATTGCATCTAACTGCTCATTTACCTTGTCTGCCAGTACTGATCCTCCTGATCCTGCACTTTTGGGTTCTGCTATTTCCTTGGGTGCTATGGTTGCCGTAGTGTGTGAGCTTAGGCTAGCTAGATCCTCTAGCCGCTCTAATCTAACCTTTGTGTGTTTTAACTCCTCGGATAGAGCCGTTTACTCTCGTTCTCTCCTGGCTTTCATACGCGCCTTTCTAGCTTTCCAAGTGCTTCTATGACCCTTCACTTTCGAACTTGGGGCATCGGTTTTTGGCTCTTCAATTATGGGTTCGTTCGTCATTCTTTGAGCTTGGGATCGCGTCACTGCCTGAATAGGTATTATTGTTTCGTTTTCTGACCCTCCACTGGAAGGAACTGCTTCCAACATGTTCAAGGTAGTTTTTGCTCCTTTGCTCGGGTTCTTAGGGCAATCCGGAATCAAATGAGTAACTCCACACTCGGTGCAATATGCGTTGACTCTAATGATTTCATCATGAGGACAGTCTCTTAACCAATGGTCTCCACCACACTTGTAGCAGGGTCCCTTAGGTTGTTGAGGTGCTCCTTGAGCTCCTCTTTGTTGGTATGCATGTCTCTGCCCTCCCATGCCTCCGTTGGCTATGAACAACAATGTTTGTTCATCCAAGCTATATCTTCCTTCTCCTGCTGCCTGTGCAGCGGTTGGTGGTCTTGTATTTCCTATCATGCTCCATGGTTCTGGTGTTGAGGGTTCTTTCGGTGGATAATAGACAGGATTTGCAGCATATCCATTGGGATCTTCATAATATACATGTAGAGGCACCAAAGCCTTCTCTTATGATTCAGTTACGGTTGGTGTGTACCTTATGCCGACTGGTCGTAATCCTGGTAGGGGTGGTTGTTGCCCCAACACTGGTTGTGGTCTTTCTACACCTACAGGTCTTGGTAGGTTGCCTGCTTGATACCTAGGCATCAGTGGAATTTGAGGAGATGCTACCTGAGCTTGGGGAGCATAAGGTCTCTCTCTCACATATCCCTTGCTATAATAACATTCCTCCATTCCATGGTTTGTCCATTTTTGTCAATAGCACACCACTTAGGCTGTTTAGCCTGGGGTTTGGCATACAAGTTAGTCTTTTTTTGCACTTTCTCTATAAGCTGCTCTTGTCTTACAACTACTTCTCCTTTCGGTGCTGTCTTAGAAGACTTGCTTCCACTTTGTTGTGAGGATGAATCATCGTCGAGACCCTTGAATTCACTCTCTTTGTAGACCGCACAATTGTCTACAAGGTAAAGAGCCTCCTTAGTTAACTCATTTAACGTCATGCTCCTCTTCATATGTAAGTCCTTCTGGAGATCTGTATTCCTTAGTCCTTTGATACATATAAGCATAAGTCTGGATTGAGTTGGTAGTTCTTCTACAGGGCAGAACTTAGCATATCTTTTTAGTCATAGGACTGTCTTTCGCACAGATTCCCTGTCTTTTTGTTTGAATTTATGGATTTGTGAGACTGTATTATGAGCTATCCCCCTTTGTGAGAATTTCTCGATAAACTCGTCAAACACCTCCTCCATAGACTCAAAGTCTCTACGCTCCACAGAGTCAAACCAAGTAGCATCATCATATTCTAGGGTTAGTCCAAACCTTGCAAATTGGGTAGGGAAGTCTAACACCTCTTCCGCTTTAATTACACGTACAAAGGCTGCTACATGATCTCTAGGATCCCTGTTTCCCGTGTATTTCTTGTTTACCTATTTTTGCACTTGAGAAGGTCTAATTCTACGATGGTCTACAAATCTCATCAGTGGATCTCCTCGTCCCAATCTATATACCTCCTCTGGCCTTCGGTATTGGCCGGGTTCCTCTCCCAGTGGTCTCCTAAGCCATAATTTCTAACAGTTCTTGCAAGAGATGGTTCATCTCTTCGAACTCGTTCTATGGGTGGTCTTCCAGGCTCTGTTGACCCTTGAGTTTTTGTCTTACTCTCTCCTTGATACCGTGAATAGAGTGGTGGTTCTTGTAAATCCCTTAGCCCTCATGTGGCTTGATAACCATCTCGATTTTGGTCTTGCTCTAATGTTGCACTCTGTCGAAGCCATGCCTGCAATGATGGCTGGGTTGCTGGTTGGTTTTGGTTGTTGAATGTCTACGGTCGGGTAGAATGTGAGGTCGCGTCATACGTCTCTGAAAAGGGATTTGTTGACTTGCTAGGAGTGTAGGTGGTTCTTGGTACTTCATCGGGGGCATATGTTGATGCTCCTGGAACTGTTGCCTTTTCTACCTCCTCTGGGAGAATATGTTGGTATTCTCGCCTGTACCTATCAACAAAAACAATATCCTTCCCCATAGCAATTTCATAAGAGAATAAGTAAAGAACCTTGTCTTTGCTTAACTCGTTTGGGTAGGGTTCTTTGCAATGAAAGTAAGAGACTATTCCCTTGCTCTCATGCTTGTAAATTCCCACATTCTCATTATAAGTTGAAACCCTGGTTGTTTTCTTATCATACATAAAAATCGCTCCAGGTCGATCAATGTTTGGAGGTGGTTCTTGAGTGTCTGAAACCATTTTTCCCTTCGCCACGTTATCTCCATATCTATTGTAATCCTCAGGGTTACTAACTATCAGATAGTGGTTCCCCTTTTCGTCTCGGAATCTATCTCCATCATCATGGACTCGAATTATCTCCAGTCTCTGAGCTGGCCTTTCTTCAATACAAATACACTTACGTCCTCGATAGTCAGAATAAACTAGGGCTCCCGTCGAGTTTGTTCCTTCTAGGAAGATCACGGTGAACTTGGAATCATTCAAATGATTTAGGGAGGTGCTTTCTCCTGGCATTGGTCCATCATAGGTGAAACCTCCTGGCTGTTGACTATCCATCATGAAGAAGGATTTGTCTGATGAAGTGTCAGTATCACTACCCTCCTCAATAATCGGTGCTAGTGGATCTAGCCTTGCCTGAGTTACACTCTCCTCGGTGGACCCTAAGCTACCTTGGTCACGTGCCACCTTTTGGACTCTAAAAATGTGTCTTCCTGATCTTAAATTCATCAAAATTAGCAATAAAATTTATACAAATCCAACCACTTACCTGGCAAAGGACCAGTCTCCACACAACTTCTTGCTTTGCTGCTGAATATACCTGTATACAAGCATTTAATTTCGGCAATCAAATCAAAGCATCTAACCGCTAGAGGTGATTTTAGTAATGATTGGTATAACTGGAGAGTTAACCTCAATCACTACTGTATTTTATACACTTCTAATGTTCTAGATTAGGTCTGCTAATCTGGAACTGTATGAATATAGAAAGAAGCATCTCAGAACTGTCATATGATCTAAGTGGGCTCCCTACAGAGCCAGTGTTGTATGCCTACTTCAGACGGCTGATGTTTCTGCCAAGCTACCATCTCCAAACCTTCGAAGAAGCATTTTACACAGGCTTCTTCATGTACAAATCCAAAATTTTTGGCCCATTAATGGCAAGCGAGTCTATGCGATATGATGCGTTTCTACATCAAATCAACCAAGAAGGACGACAACGACACTGAAGACAAAGACGATCATGTCGTGGTAGACATGAATTAGGAGGGGGGGATTGTTGGAGCCCCACTTGTCCAACTGTTGTAATGAGCCCATCTTGTAAAGCCTATCAAATTCCCATTTTTATGTCAAAGACGTCTTATCATTTTGATCCACTTGTCTGGGTTATGAAAAGATTAATCAGTCTGTCAGGACCCATATTTGTTCCCACTTTGTAATTATGAGGAAGAGAACCCCATGTACATTTTTGAGCTAAGGTGACTCAAGTATAAAAGTCACCTTAGAACCATTTTTTAAGATAACATTTTTGAGTATTTATCCTGTGTCGTACGAGTTTGAGAGAGAGAGAGAGAGAGAGAGAGAGAGAGAGAGAGAGAGAGAGAGAGAGAGAGAGAGAGAGAGAGAGAGAGAGAGAGAGAGAGAGTGTCTTATCCTCTTCGCTACGCGCTTCTTCCTCACCAGATCCACGATGTGACCACATCATCGCGGTAGTCTCTCCGAGAGCTACGCGTCCACGCCACGCATTCATATTTTCGAGCTGTTCGTGATCGATCCTTCATCGAGCTTGGTTTGCTTGTAAGTAACACAAACAGTGTCTATTTTCAACAATCAAGTGCTCTATGGAATGAGAAAGAGATTAGCTACACATAGATATTCATAGACTTAGGTTTCGCCCATTTTTGGATTATGACCTGTGAGTCTATCGTGACTGTGATCGAGATAATTAGGGTTCAAATCTGGTGAGATTAGACTTATAGGTAAGTATATCCTATTGAGAGGATGGTGCCTAGTAAGTTTGATGCGATTCCGAGTTCATTGGAGGTGTAAACGGTGTTGTGAGCGTTTAGGGATAGAGTGGGTTGCATTCTACCAGGGTTAGTGATTGATGCATCATGAAAGTGCGTATGTGTAGATTGGTCTCAGCCTGACAAGCTAACGAGATTGCCTACGTGCACCTACGGGTTAGTCGTGTCATTGAATGATAAGTATTTTTTCTGTGTCGTGCTTGCGAGCATGAACAGGGGAGTAGTTTTGCCCTAAAACACCCTTGCCGGACTTTTGCATCACCTGAGACGTCACCGCTTCCTCCTAATTCGACATCTTCTGGGCAATCTCCGAGACGTCACCGCTTTCTCCTGATTCGAGTCTTCTGGGCAATCTCCAATGATAGCATGCTGGCCACACCGAATTATTTATAATCAAAGAATGTCCCTTTACAGTAGATTTCGACCAAGAGGCGCGAATTGGCTTGCTGGAGGAAGTGTTGCAAGATCGAAAGCCACAATTATCCCTTTACCTAGTCAGATTTCTGCATCACCTGAGACGCCATCCTTCCTCCTGATTTGATTTCTCCTATGCAATCTCTGACAACGAAATGTTGGCTGGACTGGCAAACTTGTCATCTGAGAATGTCCCTTTAATGTAGATTTTGATCGTGAGGTGTGAATTGGCCTGCCGGAAGAATTAGTGCTTTGGCACATGAAATTAGAGCTTCTGGTTCCATTGGGGCTTACTACCACCCTCCTCGTGTGTGCCCATGGATTGGCGGTAGTGGGGGTCTACCCATACCATTGCATAGGTGTGCATCTTGCCTATCAGATTCACCTGCTTCAGGTCTTTTACAGAAACGACAACAAGGTCTAAATGCCAGGACTTCAAGATTGTAACTTCCCAGCGTTTAGCTTGCAAATTCAGAAATCTAGAGTTCAACTAGCTACCATAGCTCCCTCCCGCTCTCTCTCTCTCTCTCTCACACACACACACACACACACACACACACACACACACACACACACACACACACACACACACACACACACACACACACACACACACACACACACACACACACACACACACACACACACACACACACAAGCAGTGGCGATGCGCTGATGACGGAAGGGGTACCTCTCTCTCTATATCTCTCTAGAAGGGGTGCCTCTCTCTCTCTCTCACACACACACACACACATGCACATGCGACGGTGGAAGGGTTTGCAACGTTCTCTCTCTCTCTCTCTCTCTCTCTCTCTCACACACACACACACACACACACACACACACACACACACACACACACACACACACACACACACACACACACACACACACACACACACACACACACACACACACACACAAACACACAGTTTTTACCTCTGCAACATATTTGTGGTATCCTGCCAAGAATGAAAGGAGCACAAAGTAGTCCTTGTCCAATTTCGATGAGTGAGCAGCTACAAGAGCAAATAGATATGGCGTTTCTCGGCTTGTGCTGATCCTTGCATGCAATCACGCTTACAATTATTCGGCCTACTACTGCTGCCATGCCACCTTGCGACTTCTGTGGTGCCTTTGCTCTTCTTCTTCTACTGCACAAAATTGCTTCATCTTGTCAAGTTCTGAGGCACGATTCAACAACTTCAATGGAGATGTGGATGCCACTATCAAAAAGCCGATCTGTGCACAAAGAGAGAGAGAGAGAGAGAGAGAGAGAGAGAGAGAGAGAGAGAGAGAGAGAGAGAGAGAGAGAGAGAGAGAGAGAGAGAGAGAGAGAGAGAGAGAGAGAGAAGCAGATATAGTGTAAAAGCCGACGAAGCTCTCGTTCGCACATTTCTTTCTTTTCATGCACTCCAAACTTATGGATTTTCGTTGCGCGGCTGCTATGTTCTCTGGGCTTGAACACCTTTAATAGAATCCAATCTCTTCACGCCAATTGGCTCCCTTCTCCTTTCAGCGTACGACATTACATAATCAAGGGAAAAAAATATAATAATAACAAACTCTATAGGGGAATGGAGTGCACGTGGGCCGTTGTTGACAACAAAAGGAGGCGGTGTGTGTGTGTGAGGGGAAGGGTGGTACAAGCAGGGCATGGGGGCCATGTTGGGAGCCTTCTCAAAGCTCCCACTTGCCGAGGCCTACAAAGAAGGTGCGAGGGCACTCAGAGCGCAAGCACGCTGCAGAAGCCGAGAGGGAGGTCCAGGTAGCAGGAGTCCAACTACAACGAGCTCTCAAGGGATCTTGAGGAGGCACAAGGCAGCAAGGAGGCCAAGGGGTTGACGTGGATTGCCGAGGGGGAAGGAGGTGTAGGTTGGGTTGCCATGCTCTGACAGGCCAAGGGAGAGAGAGCTGGGGCGAGCTGCAGACAAGGAGGGTTCATCACTAGCCGAATAGATGAGAGAACGGCTTTCATAGCATAAGGAGCTTTTGACATGTTACCATATAGCAATTAGTTTTGGGTTCCATGTACTTCCTACATTGAAGTAGGAAGTAAGGAGCCTTTTACTAGATTGAACTACCAAAGTCATAGTTTTCTATATATGAAGTCAATAATTGCTAGATGAAACTAGCAACTTCCAAGTACCTCTAGATTTCCTATAGAGTAACTATGTGGAGTTGCTACATAGAAGTAGTAAATCCTTGATCTACTGCAATCACTATATAGAAACTATGTGGAGTTTCTAGTTATAAGTACCAAGTCCTAAGTCCAACACAATTACTATATAGTAACTATGTTGACTTACTAGTTAGAAGTAGCAAATTCTAAGTCCAGTATAATTACTATAGAGTAACAATGTAGTTCTTAGTTAGAAGTAACAAATTCTAGGTCCACTTAATAAAATCCATTTGATATGCATGTACTATGGTACTTATGCTATGTTTTACCTTAAGTTATTTTGTGATGTTTTTATTTTACTCAAGTCATTTTTGCAAATAAGCATCAAACTGCATTGTAACGCCCATATCCCATGACCTTGATAAAATCAATACCCAAGATTGGGCAACTTAGAGGTGCTACAAGTACTACACATAGTGCTACACTCCTCAAAGATCTTTGCATATATATCTAGTTCAACAAGAGAAACATGTATTCCCTACGAAAATGTTGGAATTGGATTTGTAGGAATGCACACACAACTTGGAGAATATGAAAAAGCTCAGGCACACAATAGAGAGTGTATTGCTTTGTGTGCAAATAGAAAGATAAGATAGACCTAGAGTGATGGGCGTATATACAATGCACACGTGAGAAAACGTCTTAGTGAGGGAAAAAGTACCCTGAGGGTCCTAAATGTGTTCACACATGTCACTACCACATATATGGTAACAAATCCCCCTTGGAGTGATGCAGTGAATGAGAGCTAGCACATAGTGTATAGAGAAGTGCCATGCCCTAAGGACATGATCAATCCACAAAGGAAACCAAGCCCAACACTTTGGGAAAATCTTTGAACTTCTCACGAGGAAATTCCTTTGTGAACAGATCTACAAGGTTGTCCTTTGTTGGCACATAAGCCAAGCTAATCTCTCCAGCTAAGAGTCTCTCCCTGACATAATGATAATGCACCTTAATGTGATTTTTGCGAGCATGAAAAACTGGGTTCCTCACGGCTGCCAATGTGCTTTGACTGTCAGTGTGGATGATGTTGGAATAATGCACCTTAATGTGCTTTGTGGAAGCATGAAAAACTAGGTTCCTCACAACTGCCAATGTGCTTTGTCTGTTAGTGTAGATGATGTTGGAAATGTCCTGTCCAACACCCAAATCAGCCATAAGGCGTTTGAGCCATACACGCTGAAGAGTCCCCTGTATTTAGCTTCACAATTGGAAGTGGTCATAGTAGGTTGCTTCTTTGTAGGACCGTAGGGAATAAATAGCACATGCAACTCTCCACCCAACCTCGTTAATATAAGCCCTTGGCCGGCTAAATATAGCTCCCCTTGATTGCATGTGTATCCTAGCCCATGGCCTGACATTACTTCCCCCTTGGAGAAGTGTTTTCGTCCTCAAAAACGAAAGTGGTGATGTCTTCATAAGAACAGTAATGGTTTCCACAGTGGCAGTAGAAAGCATGAGATGGAGAGAAGTGAACGTTGTTCGCTCACGCTGTGTATTTCTTATCCAAAACTTAATAATAACTTTACAAAAATTGGCTTTTATACCTTACCCAAGGTTTCTTTGGTCAGAAACTAATCTTTTGGGAGCTCTAACTAAGGGTAAATTGATACAATCTGGAAGCTTATAGCTCCCGATCATAGATTACAATATCCACTTGAAAAATAAGAGTTATAATATTCCCAATTTATCAAAAGAATATATGTTTTTACAATAAAGCTCCCAAAAAATGTTTCATGGGTTAGCTTGCTACTAGCACTTCCCCCCTCCTTGACTGTGTGGCCCCTTGACACAATCTCATGGACTGAAACAATCTTCAGTTTGATGGACAGCGAGGCGGTCTTTAAGCGCTTGTAGAGCTTTGTGATATTTGATGGGTGGTTCTTTCTTAGGGACTTGCAAAAACTGAATAGTGACTTTATTTTTGAGTTCTATGATTGAATAGCCAAAAAACCTTGCTGTCAGATTGCTGATCAATGGTCCAAAAATCTTTGTATGCCATGTGAAGAATCCTATGCAATAAGACTCTTTAAATGTCAACATATTTCTTGATGGCAAGAACATACATCTAGCGTAGAAGCCACAGAGGACTTCTTCTGAAGGCTATCCACTCAAATCATAGCACAAGCCTTTGTTACCTTCAAGAATGACATCCATGGGGCTACTACTTGCTCAGGCTCATGAAAAACTTGAATGCATGTGAGCAACATTATGTAGATTCTATATAGCAATACACAAGAGAGGTCATAAGGCTCTTGAAGAAGTTCATGGCGCCCGTTGGGGTTTTCACCATGTATTTCTCAGTTTCTGGTCCTTGCTCTTGAGCTGGTAGATTTGGGTAATCGAGCCAGGTTGGTCTTTTCTTCTTTAATGCTTCATGTGCCTACCATGTCCCTACCCTTGGTATAGGACAAAATGTCGTGTCTTTTTGGATTGCTGCAGGTGCTCTTCTAAAAAAAATGAGGTACCTTGAGTTTTTTTTTGAGCCAATTCTTTCTCCATTTGGGGTGGATAGCATTTGACCCCTCTTCTTGCATATCCTTGTAAAGTCTTTCTTTTACTTGCAGTAGTTCCACCTTTATCAAAGGGTAGGGCAACGACTGTTGATACCATTGAGAGTTGATTTGGTTGGAAGTGAATTGTGTTACGTTGACAGAATCGAGAACTTTCAAATCCCATTCCATTTTCTCTTTCCATTCAGCTTCCACTTCATGAACAATATGTTCTTTAAGTGGATCTTCTTCAGCTTTAGAAAGCTAGACCATTGGCACTTGTTCCTCTTTGGTGATTGGTACTTGGAATTCAAAATCTCTTGTCTGACCTTCTATTGGCTGTGTTTCCATATTTGCAAAGGAGATTGATGGTATGTCTATATTTGGTTGTTCAAAGTTACCCATCTCCTCTTGAGCTTCCATATGCCCTTGTTTCTGGAGCTGGTTGGCTCTCTTTAGATCTTCTATCTCTTAGCAATTGATCTTCTCTTTGTACCCGCATTAAGGCGAGGTCCCACCTTTCTATCTGTTCCAGCTTCAACTCAAATTCTAGGTCCTTGTTCCTCTTTTCCAAGGTCTTGTAAACTTCATCTGTTTACTTGAGTGAAGCTATGGTGGGGTTTTCCCTGATTTTCTTTAGAAATTCCACTTGGTCATTAATTCTTTTTTCTGAGTATTGCAAAGAGGCATTTGATACATTTAATTGTACTTGGATCTTTTGTATTGACTGAGTAGTGCATAAAAGTTTATTTGTTACTTGAGTTAGCTGTTGGTCCTTTCTTTTACATGCATTTGATAGCTCTGTTAAATCTTCCATCTCCTTTTATTGCCTTTCTTTGACAATTTGGTTTTGCTCTGCTTTGTTTTTGAGCTCTTTGATCTGGCCTTGAAGATTCTCAAGGATGCTCATTCTATCTTCAAGCTCACCTTGGAGAGCATCAATTACTTGTTCCAACTCTCGAGCTTTACCAATGCAGCTAAGAGCAATTGTTTGCATCTTTTCTCTATCATCATCTACATCTGCTTTTCATATTCATTTACCTGGATGATCACTTCATACGTTGTCTCCCATTCTTTAGATTCTACTTGAGGTTGCTTAGAAGGTCCAGTAGACTCGGACTGCGGCTTTGTAGATGCTTCAACTGATTCTGCTTGTGGTGTTCCAGCTTTGTCTTTGTATGTTTCCTTGGGCTGTTTATAACTCGCTTCCTCCTCTCGTTTCTCTTTTCCTTTTTCTTCCTTGCCTTAATTGGATTTGTCAGTTGGTGAAGGGCTTGGACTAGGCATTGGTTGGTCTTCTGGTTGCATAGTGGGTGAAGTGGGTCTTGAAGACATCTCTCCCTGTTCTTGTTGTGGTTCAGCTTGTTGTGCAATTTGCTTTTGTTGCACAAGAGACTCTTCTCTTGCCTTTCTTTGCCCTTCTAAATCTTCCTGTATCTTTAGGGATTTGGCTTTCGTGTACATTCTCTCAAGAAGATCCTTTTGGTATTCTTGGATTTTCTTTTTGGGGTTCTTGGCTCTAGGAGCCTTGATCTCCCTTGGGCTCCATGATGCAGGGTTCTCTCCTGCAGCTTGGTGACTTCTTCCATAAGATTCCTTCTCTCTTTTGAACCTGGCTTGTTTCTTTTGAGGCTCTTCCTGATGGGCTACCACTGCTTTCCTCTTCATTTCTTCTCTCCTTGTTCTCTTTTCTTCGTTGTCAGGTCTCTCTTCCTTGCTATGGGCTTCAGGCAAGATTTCTAATGATTCCTCATCTGATTTATAGACTCTTTTCTTCTTTGATCTAGTAGCTTGTGGAGAGGGTTGAGCTGTAACTATCTATGTATTCTCATTTGGGCATGGCGGCAAGTTATCAACCATCGCAATAGCATGGTAGGTGATTCGTGTTAGAAATTTTGGAGCTCCCAATTATGTTAGTTTTCCTTCCTTTTTTGTGCTCTTGAGTGTTGTAAGCACGTATTGAGCATGATTTATTGTTTGTCTTGTTGTTGACTTCAATACCTACATGAAGGTAGTTTTTGCAACCGTATGATTTGGAGTTGTGTATCTTGGTGGTCTCTTTGAGAGGAAATGGAAGTGTTGGTGATAAAGACGGGCAGGATCCTCCGCTTGATTTAGAATGAGGTTGGAGAAGGTGGCTACAACTATATCATTGGTGAATGAAAGAGTTGTCTTCCTATCTCTGGCCCTCATTGTCATACCTTCAATGGGAAATTTTCGTGCTTCAACCACTATGTCTTTTTAATAACCACTTCCACTTTTTGTCCCTATTGATCTGTGATCTGGGCGGATCCATCCTCTTTGATGGTTGACAATACTTCATAAGCTCTTTGGAAATCTACTCCACATGGCTCTTGATCGTAGAATTCTCAAATTCCTAACCTTTTATTGGCTTCTTTTGTGGTTGGTTTCACGACTACATCATAAAATTATTTGGGTAGCATTTGTAACTCTACCTGATTTCCATCTTCACTCTTGAACCTGTCGGTGAAGACTATAGTGTTGTGTTCTTCAAGCTGTTCTTTTGATAGATGAGTTACCTTGACCGTTTTTACTGAACTTGGCTCCAATTGGCATGGTGGGAATTCTTGCATCTTTTCTTTCTTAATCATTCTTTTCTTTGCTTTCTCAGTAGCTTGCATTGCACATATTAGGAGAATACAATTTGTAGTTAGAAAATTATGCTTTGAAATGCTCTGAGTTTGAATTGCTGGCAAATGATGTCCATTTTGCTTCAAATCAATTTTGGAGCATGCGTAGATGCATAAAAACATGTAAAGATCAAAACCATTCAATCCACGCAAGATTTGCAACCAATGTAAATAATCGTGATTATTTACAACAGGGATACTTTTCCAACTTTTTGCACGTGTGACTTCACAGGCTTGAAAAACATGCGATTTAGATACCTTGAGTGATGTGTGGCCTCATTTGAGTGCATTGGGTGGAAATGGTGCCAGATTCGAGATTCAGACTTTGAAACAATAGATATGAAGGGATTTTGGATTTTTGTGATCCAAATGTGATCAAACTTGACTGGTGGGCTTGTCACATCATGTACTTGGGTCCCATAAGGTCAAAGTTGAATTTGAACTCATTCTGGTGAAAAAGTTAATAATTGTAATTATTATCTTTTTCATCAAATTGGACTTTTTTGTTGCAAGTTGGTTCTAGACATGCTATGGAGCCTCTGTGTGAGATATGGGATGATTTGGGTCAAAAAATGTATCAATTAACTCAAAGTTTGGACAAAAGAGCCTTTAGTGTAACTTTTGATAAAATCTGAGATTTTCTTGATCTTTTGGGCTCATAATTGACATGTGGCATGAGATAGATGTGTACAAGTGATAGGTGAAGTGACTTGATGACGTTCAAGCCAGTTGTGCACAAAAGTAAATAATCGTGATTATTAACAACAATCACATTTTTTGCTTGAAAAGATAATTTTATGATCTCACATCTTCATTACATTTAAAACAAATCCTAAAATGAGTTTGGTAAGATTTGGTCGTGTCGGCATCACTTCGTGCTCTTGTCGACTACGAAATCATTGGTTTTTGTTACTACTTGGTGTGTAGAGTTGTTTGGTTACTTTTGAAGCCATGGACTTGTCCACTACATAGTTCAGATGTTGCTCATCTAGTTTGGGTTCATCCGGAGTCAGTTTGACTTCATATTCAAATTTGGCGCTTTGTAGTCTTCGAGTTGTTTCTTGTTGTTTGAGAGCTTGCCTTGACTGTTTTTTTGAAACCATCTAGGTACATTGTGTATAGACCTTGTCTATGAGCTGGTTGTGGATTCAAAATCCAATGTTGGCATGTGGCCAAAACCTATATTATTTACTTGGGGACCCCCTTGACCCCTACCAAATGTCCATCTAATGGTATGAAAGTGTTCTACTATCTAGGGGCATGCTACAGTTCAGGTCTCGTCCAATTCGGTTGAGCTGATAGGCCGCTATGGTCGTTTTTGTGGCGTAGGAATTCGTACACAGCTGAGATTCTAGGGTTTTTTCTTGGGTCTAGACTTGCTACCCAACTATGTAGAAATGTTCTTTGATGAGTTTAGAACTTACCCCTCATGTCTTGTGTGAAACGGCACTAGCAATGGGCGATTGTGGACTCCAAAAATCGCGTGCAAAGAAGGTAGAGAGCTCTCTTCTCCAAGAGTGACTAGTGGAAATGAGATGATTTTGGGCTACCTTCGATATCTATGCTCAGACTTACCAAACTATTTTTCTCCAAATTCCCCTGTTAGTCCTACTAGGCCGTGAAATCTACGCTAGACTCGCTTCTGCAAGAATGTGCAAAAACAGGTCTTGGCGGCCTAATTTAGGCCTCCCACTTCCTTTTTGTCATTTTGATTGAAAGTTTTTGTGCCTGTCCATCTTGTTCTTCTCCATCTGAGCTCGTTTGCTATTTATGATTAATTTTGACCTGTTTATTAAAAAATCAAAGAAAATAATAAAATACACTAAAAAAGCAAATTGAAAAATCTACAATTAAGAAAATACATTGAGGAGCACTATTTTATTACAATCTGGTGGAGTTTTTCATTTTTAAGATCCAATATAAAAAAGAAGTAAGGAAAATAAGAAAAAACTGCTATTTGTTTATGTATTTTTTGATAGTATATACACTATTTACACTTATCGGGGAGATTTTATCACCTGAAATTTTCTTGTTGATTTTTGAGGGCATTATTAGGTAATTTTGCAAAAAACCACACGTTAACATCCAAATTTTCCTCCCTCTTCAAACATTGCCCTTAACTAATGAAGCTTTTTTCCACCCCTCCTAGATTGAGTACTCTGGGACGATTGTGTGCATGGGTTGAACAATTGTGGTTATGCATTGCCATGGTTGGCTCTATCGTGATTTGAAGGTCAATGCAATTCAAACCAATATGTGGTGCAAAAGTTGGGTCTTGAGTAGTTAGCTCAAGGGTTTTCGTTGGTCGAGGTTTGTTGTTGCTGTTTTCTAAATAGCAGATTTTGTAATTTGTGTGCTCTTTGCCTGATTGTACCACATCTGGATGCTTTGGCACATTGATTTCCTGAGTTGTCGGTATCAATGATGACGGTTGCTGAGATTTAACTCTCCATTGGTATTTTGATTTTTCCTTGATGAACTGTTGTGGTTGAGTGTATTGAGATTTATCTTTCCACTGATTCATTGTTTTTACAGTTTGTGGAAAAGATAAATGTTCCTATGGTTTCTAAACCCATCTACTGCTAGTTTCTCTTTTGAAATATATTTTTCTCGGAGTTGTCAGATGTGAAAATTTCTTCAGTATGGTAGATGAGTTTTTGGGCACCCAAATTTGAGACGGATTGTACCTAAATCTTTCCGACTCCTTGCATGCTGCTTGTAGCATTTGCTTGTCTAGAGATCGATGTAGATTGATTGTTTTCTAGTTTCTTTTGTGGGAGACCTCTTTTTCATCCTCTTTGCTCGGTGCAGTTGGAACTAAGAGCTGTCCTCCTTTAAGTAATAGCTTGAGTTGATTGGTATTATTAGCAGTGGCTAACACATGCTACACCAAATATGCATCAAGAGGGAGATCTACTATGGTTGTGCATAATGTTTCCAAGTCACCTTGTATAATTCTTGGCCTCACTTGGAGTTCCAAAGTTGTATGTGTAGTTAGAGGGCTCAAGCTTAAACCCATAGTAGAAGGGATTGTGGTGAAAGCCTATAAAAGGAAGCCTTTATGCAAAGGAGGCTTCATTCTTGAGTATCCACTCTTGAGGATCCACTTTTGAGAGCTCCCTCTCTTTAGAGTGTTCACTCTATTGCCTAGCCTTGAGCTTAATGCCCATGCTTGAGAGGCTAGTGCTAACAATTGTAATTAGAGTAAGCTCTTCTTGATTAATCCAACTAATATTTTCTCAATAGTCTATTTGTTCTCTACATTTCATTATGTCATGGAGTAGTATTACACTCTCATTATTATAGATTTGAGAGAGGTATGTACTTCTTGCTATTAACCACTCTTATGTCTTGATGAGCAAATGATTTGCGATATTTAGCATCACAAATTAGGTTGATTAAGTTGGGTCTTAATCTTGTAATTTGTGTGTGTGCCCTATTCTTTACCTGTATGTAGGTAGGTTTTATGAAGCTCTAGCATCATTCACCTTGTGTGTGTAGCTATTAATGAAGTGCCATAATTGACATGTGGTAATTAGTGTGTGCTTATCATTAGTGTGCTTGGGTTTCTAGTTTATGACAAGTCAAAATTCGATGGACTTTACGTATGTAGAAGTTGTTAGTTAGTGATTAGCGTATGTTTAGAGTTAGTCTTGTCATGGCTAATCTTTAGCTGCATTGGAGAGTTGACCTCTTGAATCCTCTATTCCTATTCATCCTATGCTCATGATTCCATGCCATATCCACTTCTCTTCACCTCTAATCAACCCAATCACACACACTATGATTGCAAGACGCACACAACACTAATCCTATCATGCAACACACTAATTGCAAGCACACACATAGATCTATCGAGCACCACACTCCAATCAAACCTACATGCACACATAAGAAAAAGAGGGAAATCACACAAGATTAGAGAGGGACTAATCACTAATTAGTTATGATCTAGCTAATCTAAGCATCATAGGCAATCATAAGAAGCATGAGAGAGGCATAGTGAAAGAGAATGAATCAGTGATTAGTGTTAATCAAGTCTCAAGATCAAGGAGAATCTCAAGGATTCCATAGCCACACACCTAAATATCTCTCACCAAAGAGTGCTCTCAACAAATGAGCTTGAGAACCCTAATTTCTTTTACACACTGCCTTATGTACCTAGGGTGAAAATATGCAATTTCCGGGCGCCCAAGGCCTTTAGGGCTTCATCACTTACTGAATCCTAGGCATAGTAATTGACCTATTCTTTACAGCTTGGAACTCCCATTGAGCCTGCAACACATTAGAAATATTACAATGGATTGAAATAAATCGGGAATTTACAATACGTAACCATTTTGGGAAAACGTGAAAAATATGTAACTCCAATCTTTACTACTTCTCCATATTGATGTTTGATGTGCATCTATACGTCTTCGATTATTAGCAGCTTTTGTTAAATGACTTTGACTCAGTTAACATTCCCCCCTTCGGATTTTAGTGCCCGTCCTCGGGCACTGTTGAAAAGCATCCGTCGAGGCTATGGAAGGTTTTTGCTTGGTTGTTGATGAGTTAATTCTCTTCATTTTGTTGATGAGGTTCAATCTATTGCAGCATTTTCATTGGTCCAAATATGTCTGATGTGAGAGATGATGTTGCATTTGACCGTTGTAATAGCATAATGACGAGGCTGATGTTTATTTATGAAAAGTATGTACAAGGGAAGTAGAATGATGAGGTTCTAAATTAAGGTCTAATACCTGGATGACCAAAGGGAAAAAACAAACCCATTGGGAAAAAAATGCCTTTGGGATACGCACATTATTGGAGTACTTATTAGCATGAAAAATATTAATAAAGTACTCAAGGAATTATTTGCTGATAGATATGGAATTAAAAAGGCAGCAAATATGAGAGGGTAGCATGATGGAACATTGGTTGGCCTGTTGTAGCCCACTCAAGGTGCATAGGTGGAAGCAAAAAAGAGTGTCTAATACATATTTCCAATGGTGGGACATCCTATTTATGCATACACAAAAATGCATGGAAAACAATATGCTGTGCAAGAAAGATTTTGAGGGGTTCTTCAAAAAGATGGTGTAGCTATAAAAGCATATAACATGTCTTTGCAAGCTGGCACCCCTTTAAGAATGGTTTTCGTTGACAAGAATATGTGTTCTCATCTTATTGTGCACTATTCACGAGTGTTGGACTCTACGACACTCCACCAATTGTAAGTTAATAGACTTCGACTCTTATGCTCATCTTATCCAACATGAGCAGCACAACTTAGATATGATCAACTCTTCCAGCTTGAGTGTAAGCCTAATAACTACGACTCTTAGCACAAAGTTTAATATGACTTGAAGCTTTGGGACCAATGTTTTGCTCATTTTATGGCTCAACAGCCCGACTCTGACTATGCCAAAGAGTGTTTTCTTGGACCCTCATGTCTCGTGTGAAATGGCACTAGCAATGGGCGACTGTGGACTCCAAAAATCGCGTGGGAAGAAGGTAGAGATCTCTCTTCTCCAAGAGTGACTAGTGGAAATGAGGTGATTTTGGGCTACCTTGTATATCTATACTCGGACTTACCAAACTATTTTTCGCCAAATTCGCATGTTAGAACTACTAGGCCGTGAAATCTACGTTAGACTCGCTCATTTTGCAAGAATTTGGAAAAACAGGTCTTGGAGGCCTAATTTAGGCCTCCCACTTCTGTTTGTCATTTTGATTGAAACTTTTTATGCGTGTCCGTCTTGTTCTTCTCCATTTGAGCTCGTTTGCTATTTATGATTAAGTTTTTACCTATTTATTAAAAAATCAAAGAAAATAATAAAATATACTAAAAAATCAAATTGAAAAATCTATAATTAAGAAAATACATTGAGGAACACTATTTTATTACAATTTGGTGGATTTTTCATTTTTTAAGTTCCAATATAAAAAAGAAATAAGAAAAATAAGAAAAAGGCTATTTGTTTATGTATTTTTTGATAGTATATACACTATTTACACTCATAGGGAAAGTTTTATCAGCTGAAATTTTCCTGTAGATTTTTGAGGGCATTATTAGGTAATTTTGCAAAAAACCACACGTTAGCATCCAACTTTTCCTCCCTCTTCAAACATTGCCCTTAACTAATGAAGTTTTTTTCCACCCCTCCTAGATGGAGTACTCCGGGACGACTGTCTGCATGGGTTGAACAATTGTGTCTATGCATAGCCGTGATTGGCTCTATCATGATTTGAAGGTCAATGCAATTGAAACCAATACGCGGTGCAAAAGTTGGGTCTTGAGTAGTTAGCTCAATGGTTTTCGTTGGTCGAGGTTTCTTGTTGTTCTAAATAGCAGAATTTGTAATTTGTGTGTTCTTTGCTTGGTTGTACCACATCTGGATGCTTTGGCACACTGATTTCCTAAGCTATTGGTATCAATGATGACGATTGTTGAGATTTAACTCTCGATTGGTATTTTGGTTTTTCGTTGATGAACTGTTGTGGTTAAGTGTTTTGAGATTTATTTTTCCACTGATTCATCGGTTTTACAGTTTGTGGAGAAGATAAATGTTCATATGGTTTCCAAACCCATCTACTGCTAGTTTCTCTTTTGAAATATATTTTTCTCTGAGTTGTCAGATGTGAAAATTTCTTCAGTATGGTAGATGAGTTTTTGGGCACCCAAATTTGAGACGGATTGTCCTTGATTTGTGATTTTGGTACCCAAATCTTCCTGACTCCTTGCATGTTTCTTGTAGCATTTGCTTGTCTAAAGGTCGATGTAGATTGATTCTTCCTTGGTTTCTTTTGTGGGCGGCCTCTTTTCCACCCTCTTTGCTCGGTGCAATTGGAACTAAGAGCTATCCTCCTTTAAGTAATAGCTTGAGTTGATTAGTATTCTTAGCAGCGGCTAACACATGCTACACCAAATATGCATCAAGCGAGAGATATACTATGGTTGTGTATAATATTTCCAAGTCACCTTGTATAAGTCTTGGGCTCACTTGGAGTTCCAAAGTTGTATGTGTAGTTAGAGGGCTCAAGCTTAAACCCATAGTAGAAGGGATTGTGGTGAAAGCCTTTATGCAAGGAGACTTCATTCTTGAGTATCCACTCTTGAGGATCCACTTTTGAGAGCTCCCTCTCTCTAGAGTGTTCACTCTATTGCCTAGCCTTGAGCTTAATGCCCATGCTTGAGAGGCTAGTGCTAACAATTGTAATTAGAGTAAGATCTTCTTGATTAATCCAACTGATATTTTCTCAATAGTCTATTTCTTCTCTACAGTTCATCATGTCATGGAGTAGTATTACAGTCTCATTATTCTAGATTTGAGAGAGGTATGTACTTCTTGCTTTTAACCACTCTTATGTCTTGATGAGCAATTGATTTGCGATATTTAGCATCACAAACTAGGTTGATTAAGTTGGGTCTTAATCTTGTAATTTGTGTGTGTGCCCTATGCTTTGCGTGTGTGTAGATAGGTTTTATGAAGCTCTAGCACCATTCACTAAAGTTGCGGAGCGGAGCGTGGATTGACTCTCACACACACACACACAGAGATACACAGAGAACTTACACAGTACACTGTACGTAGTACGTAGAGAATCCCTTTTTGAAGGGTTATCTCCCAAAACCTTATTATCCACAAAAGTATATGTGATTATATACAAAGAGTTAGTGAAAAGTGAGTTAGGCAGGCGGCCGGCCATATTCGTATAAGAGGCCACTTGGGCTTTAATCCCAACAACCTCCCACTTAAAGTCCAATGTGGCACTTTAAGTAACTGTAAATCTATGAACATAAATGTACAAAGATTTACATGGCTGCCATCTATCCAATGCCCAATAACTCATGACAATGCACAAACCCCTCTTCTGGAAGTCCCTTTGTGAGTAGATCAGTAGGATTGTCCTTGGTGTGGATCTTCAGCAGTTGTATCTGCTTGTCTTCAAGTACTTTCCTAATGAAGTGATATTTCACATCAATATGCTTAGTCTTCGAATGGAACACTGGATTCTTTGCCAATTGTATAGCACTTTGACTATTACAATGTAACTCTGGCATATCTACTTTGATTTCCGAGTCTGCTACCAATCTACCAAGCCAAATAGCTTCTTTGCATGCCTCATTTGCTGCAACATACTCAACTTCTGTAGTAGACTACGTAACACAATCTTGTAATCGAGATCGCCATGATATGGCACCTCTAGCCAATGTAAAGACATAGCCTGATATAGATCTCCTCTTATCCAAGTCTCTTGCATAATCTGAGTCAGTGTATCCTCTCTGACACTCAAATCCTGACTACCATAGGATATGCGCATACTCTTTGTATGTTTTAAGTATCTCATGATACCTTTCACTGCCTCCCAATGTTTCTTGCCTGGATTTGACATATATCTGCTAATCACTCCCACTGCAAATGCAATATCCGAACATGTAGCAATCATTGCATACATCAAACTACCCACTATAGACGCATATGGAATCTTATCCATTTCAGCCTTTTCTTCCTCAGACACAGGACAATCTTGTTTGCTAAGTTTCACATATGGTGGCAATGGAACACTCAATGCCTTTCCCTTCTCCATTTTGAAACGTTGCAAAACCTTGTCGATATACTCTGTTTGAGATAACCAAATCAACTTCTTTGATCTGTCTCTCTCAATACACATACCAAGTATATGAATTGCCTCACCCATGTATTTCATGTCAAATGATTTTTCCATCTTTGACTTCAAAGCTAAAATTTCTTCCAAGTGTTTGCTAGCAATCAACATGTCATCCACATACAAAATAAGGATCGGCCAAGTGCCATCCTTAGCCTTCTTTGTATATAGACAGTGATCGAACTCACTACGTTTGTAGCCTTGAGAAAGCATAAACTGGTGGAACTTATGGTACCATGCCCTCGGTGATTGTTTTAAGCCATAAAGACTTTTGAACAACTGGCATACCAAATATTCCTTGCCTTTCTCAACAAACCCTTCTGGCTGCTGCATGCAAATTTCCACATCTAAATCACCATGCAAGAACGCTGTCTTGACATCCATTTGGTGCAACACCAAATCTAATATGGAAACCAATGCAAGAAAGCATCTGAATGTAGTCATTTTGACCACTAGAGAGAAGACTTCATGCCTTGTTCTTGCTTAAAGCCCTTGGCAACAAGCCTTGCTTTGTACTTTGGCTGACTATCATGAGCGGTGATCTTATACCTGTAAACCCATTAACAAGGTAGAGCCTTTTTTCCCTGTGGTAATTTAACTAGCTTCCATGTTTGATTCTTATGCAGAGTCGTCATCTCTGATTGCATGGCCAACTGCCATATCTTCGAGTCAACCACTTGTAATGCTTCCTTGTAACAAGATGGTTCTCCGCAAATCTGCGAGCATGACATAATTTAGAGATGGCACATAACGATAAGGTGGTTTGGAGACACGCTCAGAACGTCTCACCACAACTGATTTTGCCTCTGTAGCCACTATAGGTTGTTCCTGAGACTGACCATGCTGTCTTGATGTGCTAGCACTAGGTCCATCTTCCCTGAAGACAACTCTTCTGATCTTCTCTGTCTTCTCTGGCTTAGCGTGAAACTTGGCTTCATTCAAATGAACATCATTGCTACGAATAAGCTTTTTGGACTCAGGATCCAAAAGCCGGTAACCCATCTTGCCTGATTCTCCGTAGCCAAGAAATATACACTTGCTCTTTGGTTCTAACTTATTCCTGAACTACTTAGGAATATGGCTATAAGCTTCACAAACAAAGACTATGAGATGCTTATACGAAGGTGCCTTGCCTGTCCATAGCATCTTGGCCACTGCACTCTTATCTAGAACCCTACTAGGAGACCTCTTGATCAAATGGACTGCTGTAGCCATTGCTTCCGCCCAAAATCCATCAGGCAACTCAGCATTTGACAACATGCTTCTGACCTTCTCTTGTATGGTCCTATTCATACGTTCTGCAACCCCATTGTGTGAAGGATTATATGGTGCAGTAAGTTCCCACTTAATCCCTTTTGCTAAAGCTTTGGAAACGTACTCTCCACCATTATCAGTTCTCAAGTACTTCAGCTTCTGACCACTCTGATTCTCCACAAGCTGCAAGAATGTCTTAAAGACCTTGAGCACCTCATCCTTGTGCTTCAAAAAGTAAACCCATACTTTGCAAGAATAAGTCATCTATGAATGTACAAAAGTACGTTGCTCCCCCTAGTGACAAACTAGGCATTGGTCCGCATAGATCACTGTTCACAAGAGCTAACCGTTTGTCCCTATGATTCCTCTTTGATCTGTGCGGTTCCTGTGTTTTCTTACCATAAACAAAATGCTCACAAAACTCAAAATCTTGAAATGAAAAGCCAGGCAAATAACCATAATGAGAAAGTATTTCCATTCCTCTTTTTGACATATGTCCCAGCCTACGATGCCACAGTGACACACTTGGCTGCTCAATCACATTAACTACATGGTTTTTAACCTTTGAAACATGTAAAGTGTACAGAGTTCCCGACTTTCTGCCATGTGCTACAGTCATCGAACCTTTGGAGATCTTCCAAGCGCTATTCCCAAAAACTGTCACATAACCCGCATCATCCAACTTCCCTGTACTGATCAAGCTCTTTTGGATTGCTGGAACATGTCTGACATTCTTGAGCCATAAAGAAGAGCCATTCTAAAACTTCAACTGCACATCTCCCACTCCAAGTATGTCACAAACCTGCTCATTGCCAAGTCTGACATAATCTTTAGTAGTCACATATGATGTAAACCACTCTTTGTGCGGAGAAACATGTAAAGATGCCCCTGAGTCAATAATCCAATCACTCATAGCATGTCCGTCCTCTGCAGTCAAGAAAACAGAATCAAGATTGCTTGTGAGGAATATGTCACTAGCTGCTATACCAGAATCACTGTCTCAACCAGATCCTGTGACATTCACCTCTTCAATATTCACTGAACTCTTCTTTTCATCTTGCTCAAAATTCTTTGTTTTTCCTTTTTCTTGTTTCCACTTCGTACAGTCTCACTTCATGTGACCCTTCTTGCCACAATGGTAGCATTCTATGTCATCCTCTGACTTCAAGTCACGAGACTTAATTTAGTTTTGTGCCTTCTTACCCTTCTTCTCTTTAGACTGTTGTCTCCCTCGAACGACCAAAGCACTATTGCCTTTGCCTTTGTCAATGTTCTTCCTGTTCACTTCCTCTGTGAGCAAGATGCCTTCTACATTGGCACTTGTAAGAACTTCTGGTGTGACAGAATTACTTAACGCTGTACGAAAAGTATCCCAACTGTCTGGAAAAGTGATTAAGAGAAACATAGCCTTCACTGAATCTGGAAAGACTATCTCCTGTGCTGTTAACTGGCTGAAAATTGTGTGAAATTCATTGAGATGATTTGACATGGCTGTCCCTTCCTTCATCTTCAAATCCACCAATTTCTTAAGCCAGTAAATCTGAGAAGCAGTACTTTGTTTCTCGTATATACCACATAGCGTTTGCCATATGCCATACGTTGTAGTCTCTTCTGCTACGTTGAAGTAAACATTTTCTGCTAGTGTCAGCATGATTGTGGAACAAGCTAACTCGTCAAGCTCTTCCCAATCATCTTCAACCATACCTTCTGGTATCTCCCCTCTGAGCTTCAGTGGCTTCACTTGTTTTTTTTTGCACCAAAACCTGCCAAATCTGCTTCTTCCAGAATGGAAAGTTTGTGCCATCTAGCTTCTTTATGTTGTAAAGAGTCTCACTTTGAGAAGATGCCATATCTGCCAAACTGTTTACTTCTGGGAAAAATCTGGCAGAGTTTCCCTGTAAACTGGCCTCTATACACAATAAACAAGCTGTAAACAACAAGCTGAACACCTCTCCTCAGGAACTGTCAGTATTTTGAAATTTTTTGACAGAGTCTCCCCTGTAAACTGAGCTCTGGAAACCAAAAGATAGTTAAAAAAATAACCATAAATAGCTGACCATTGACAAATCTGAAAATCTCTATAATATTCTATCCTGTAAGCATGCACTGTCTCCTGTCTGGGCGATGACAGAACCTGTATCTGTCTCAAGACTGAACACTGAACAATGCCTCAACGGCCTGACGCATAAGATGCATTCCAGTGTCTACACAAAGTCATACATCCTATGGGGTAAAAGTCACCGAAGAGGATGCGTGTAGAGGGAAACTCCAGCAACCTAATCCACCTCACATTGGGTAACCCAGCCCCCAGTGCTTGGCTTCAAAAAACCTCACACACGACCCTCACAGATGGCTCAGCAAACTGCCCAGAACTAGCATACATCCTACAATAGACCAATCATTGTCCTATGACCGCTGCGGCGGTCTGTCTGCTAGCGTGACTCACAACTAGCAGACCCACAATCACAGTACATCAATCTGCAATACATGCCAGTGGTGTCAATCCGTCGTATGGCCACACCTCCCCTAGAACCTGGCAAGCACAAGAAGTAGCAATGCAGACTGCAATATATATATCTGATGATATATATGTGTATTTGGTCTATAGATGATGCTTTGAAGACAAATGAGTGATGTATGTCGATGTCGATATTGATGCCAACCACCTCCTACTTGTCAATTTACACAAGACGGGTTTCTTTGCGGTTGAAACCTATCTTCTGATGTAGTGCTCAGAATGAAATTCTGAGGGCATAAACGGCTTCAAAAGGGGGGTAAACACCAGGTCACCTACTGGAAATACTCCCGGAACGCTAGAATCTTCCCGAAAAGTGCGCGCGCGCACGATTACGCAAAGACGCACTGAACCTTGCTCTAATACCAATTGAAGTTGCAGAGCGGAGCGTGGATCGACTCTCACACACACACAGAGATACACACAGAACTTACACAGTACACAGTACGCAGAGAATCCCTTTTTGAAGGGTTATCTCCCAAAACCTTATTATCCACAAAAGTATATGTGAGTATATACAAAGAGTTAGTGAAAACTGAGTTAGGTAGGCGGCCCGCCATATCCGTATAAGAGGCCACTTGGGCTTGAATCCCAACATTCACCTTGTGTGTGTAGCTATTGATGAAGTGCCATAATTGACATGTGTTAATTAGTGTGTGCTTATCATTAGTGTCCTTGGGGTTTCTAGTCTATGGCAAGTCGGACTTCGGTGGACTTGATGTGTGTAGGAGTTCTTAGATTAGTGATTAGAGTATGTTGAAAGTTAGTCTTGCCATGGCTAATCTCTACTTGCATTGGAGAGTTGAACTCTTGAATCCTCTATTCCTATTCATCCGCTGCTCATGCTTCCATGCCATGTCCACTTCTCTTCACCTCTAATCAACCCAATCACACACACTATGATTGCAAGACGCACACAACACTAATCCTATCATGCAACACACTGATTGCAAACACACACATAGATCTATCGAGCACCACTCTCTAATCAAATTTACATGCACACACAAGCAAAAGAGGGCAATCACACAAGATTAGAGAGGGACTAATCACTAATTAGTTAAGATCTAGCTAATCTAAGCATCATAGGCAATCATAAGAAGCATGAGAGGCGCATAGTGAAAGAGAATGAATCAGTGATTAGTGTTAATCAAGTCTCAAGAGCAAGGAGAATCTCAAGGATTCCATAGCCACACACCTAAAAAGCTCTCACCAAAGAGTGCTCTCAACAAATGAGCTTGAGAACCCTAATTTCTTTTACACATTGCCTTATGTACCTAGGGTGAAAATAGCAATTTTCAGGCGTCCAAGGCCTTTAGGGCTCCATCATTTATTGAATCTGCAACCTGGGCACAGTAACTGACCTACTCTTTACAGCTTGAAACTCCCATTGAGCCCGTAACACATTAGAAATATTACAATGGCTTGAAATAAATCAGGAATTTACAATACGTGACCATTTTGGGAAAACATGAAAAATGTGTAACTCCAATCTTTATTGCTTCTTCGTATCGATGTTTGATGTGCATCCATACGTCTTCGATCTTTATCAGCTTTTGTTAACTGACATTGACTCCGTTAACATTCCCCCCTTCCGATTTTAGTGCCCGTCCTCAGGCACTGTTGAAAAGCATCCGTGAAGGCTATGGAAGTTTTTTGATTGGTTGTTGATGGGCTAATTGTGTTAATTTTGTTGTTGAATTTGTTGATGAGGTTCAATCTATTGCAACATCTTCATTGGTCCAAATATGTCTGATGCGAGAGATGATGTTGCATTTGTCCGTTGTAATAGCATAATGATGAGGCTGATGTTTATTTATGAAAAGTATGTACAAGGGAAGTAGAATGATGAGGTTCTACATTAAGGTCTAATACCTGGATGACCAAAGGGAAAAAACCCATTGGGAAAAAAATTCCTTTGGGATATGCGCATTATTGGAGTACTTATTAGCATGGAGAATATTAATAAAGTACTTATGGAATTATTTGCTGATAGATATGGAATTAAAAAGGTAGCAAATATGAGAGGGTAGCATGATGGAACATTGTTTTGCCTGTTGTAGTCCACTCAAGATGCATAGGTGGAAGCAAAAAAGAGTGTCTAATACATATGTCCAATGGTGGGACATCCTATTTATGCATACACAAAAATGCATGGAAAACAATATGCTGTTGAGGGGTTCTTCAAAAAGATGGTGTAGCTAAAAAATCATATGACATGGCTTTGCAAGCTGGCCCCCTTTAAGAATGGTGTTCGTTGACGAGGATATGTGCTCTCATCTTATTGTGCACTATGCGCGAGTGTTGGACTCTACGACACTCCACCAATTGTAAGTTAATAGACTTCGACTCTTATGCTCATCTTATCCAGCATGAGCAACACAGCTTAGATATGATTAACTCTTCGAGCTTGAGCATAAGCCTAATAGCTACGAATCTTAGCACAAAGTTTAATATGACCTGAAGCTTTGGGACTAATGTTTTTCTCATTTTATGGCTCAACAGCCCGACTCTAGCTATGCCAAAAAGTGTTTTTTGCATCCTGGCGACTTGACTATAAAAACTCAATGACACCTTGACTTTGGCTGAAATATCTTTGCTTTTGTGGGTGTCTCCTTGGAGGTTTCCGTTGGGGCACCACATGACTTGAAGTTTTGAAAGCCTGACTTGCTTGAAGAAGTTGATCCATAAGGGTTCTTTGATGTAGAGGCATATGCTTTCACACCTTCTTTGCTAGTCAGTGAAGGTTCCACTTTAGCTTTACCTTTGTATTCAAGATTTGTCTTCGATCCTTGTGACTTTTGCAACTCTGAACCTAGCATTAACGGTATGTGTAAATGCTGTTTGGTATCTCTTGGAAAAGAGAGTATTAGCATTTTATCTTCTTTGCAGGCCTTATGTTGGTCTAACCGCTGATGTCCAAGGATTACATCTGCAAGCATTTCTTTTGAAGGCTTCACCTGAAATCTCACCTGCTCTTCATAATCTTGGATGCTAAGGTAGAAACCATTTCTTGTTGACCTGTATGCAAGCTTAGCATTATTTTGCTATCATTTTAGCATGTAGTAATCCCTAGAATGCTCTGAATGGTGTTTGCAACCATATTGCACTTTGCTTATTTATCTAGTAGAGCATTGCATCTGACACTTGATCCTTTTGTACTGTTGATAACTACAATTATTCTCATTGGAGGTTCTATTGAAGATTTCTATCCTGCTTTTGCCATGGTCTCATCTTGATCTAATTGTATCTCTGTGGAGGTTGACTTGAGACTTTGTTTTCCAATCTGACTTACATCAGTTGATTTAGTTGGCAATGTCTGATTTATCTTTGGACTTCCTATTGCTTCTTGGTTGTCTGCAACCTTGTTCTTAATTACTTCTAGCTTTGGTGTCATTCTCTTCTCAATAGCTATTGTGGTGGCTCTTTGCTCTGTTTAATTTGCACTTGCTATTGCCTGATTTGCTTTAAGCTCTTCTGAAGTTATACTCGATGGAGATGAATCATCTTCAATAAGACCTGCTTTAATATCAGTCTCCATTTTAATTGTGCTTGAGGACTTTGTGCTATCGTTCACAGATGACCAGTCTTGGCCTTCATTCTTTGATGTCTATGATGACTCCATCATGTTTGAGCTTTGTATCTCTAGCATCTCCTGGGCCATTGGCACTCCCTTTACGATGTCCTCTGGCATATGCTTTGCTGTGATCACATGGAATTGAGCTGTGATAATTTGTGAACTTAATTCAATGGTGGTGGAGATGATTCCCTATCATTCTGCTCGTTTGTTTCCTGATATCCTTTGCTGTGATCACATGGAATTGAGCTGTGATAATTTGTGAACTTAATTCAATGGTGGTGGAGATGATTCCCTATCATTTTGCTCGTCTGTTTCCTAATATGCTCACAAATTCAGGAGCATCTTCCAGCTGTGTTTGGCCACATCTTTCCAAGTCAAAAATACATGAGGTTCTTGTCTAACTACAAATCTAGCTTTAATTCTCTTGACAACTTTTCTTTGTTTCCACCAACAAGGTTTCACTTGATCGTCTCAAGATTTGCTTTTGTATTGACTTATTTTGCTATGGCTACATCCTTTTGTTGGACTTTATCTGCATTTTCTTTGCTTTGACCACCTGCTTGCATTGATGTCGACTCGTACGACTGTGATACTGCACTTTTTTGCAATTTTTGAGCATTGTCCTCCTGCACCTGGGTAACCCTTGTTCTTAGAAGATCCATTGTACTTTCTAGCAAAATCTGTCTCTTCGGAGGAGATTTTGGTGGTGACTTTGTGTAGCTTTTTGGACTTTAGCTCCATTGAATTTGACTTTTGTGCCACCTGTTCTGGCAGCTTGAGGCTTTGCATCATCTTCAAATAGTCTTTGACTTCAATCGTACCATCCATAGGGGTTTATACATGATCCTCATCTTGCTGATATTCCTTACCATGTGCATCTTGATATGCATATGTGAGCTTGATCACATGCAACTGTTTGAACACAATTGGATATGTCGGCTTTTGACTACGACGTGTGGAGATCAGTTGAAACTTCTATCCATGATGATCTTCAAAGTGGCATTTATCTGTAGACTCTGATGGAATCTAGGTCAATTTGAAACTTCCAGCAACCATGTGATCTTTCAATGGTTTCTGCTTTGAAGATGTATGTTGGCTAGAGGCTCTAGAGATTCTAACTGGTGTAGCATTTCCTGGTACATAAGCTGAGCTTGATGGATTTACAGGTGCCCCCTCCTAGGGTGATCACTATAGCCTGCTTCATTGTAAGAGTTCAAAACTGTTTGGGTCTAGTTTAGTATCACCTTTTGGGACTGTGAAGGTACACTTTGGGTACCATTATTGATGTTTGGCATCTGTAATCCTTCTGCATAGTTTCCTATGTATCTCCTTGAAACATGACAAATTATTTCCCGAGTCAAGCTATAAATAGCTTTATCTTTGCCCTAATATTGTCTATCCCATGGGTCTCCTATGATATTAGCTTTTGTGGTTTCAAAACCCAAGGCATCATAGATGCTAGAATCTCGTCTCTATCTACGGTTTTTTTTGGTCAAAGTATGTGCTTGTTTGGTCATAACATCAAAGCTTGATTTTTGATGGAGGAGAGTTTGGCTCTGAACATATTTTTGGGTTCACTCGGGTAATATAATGTGTGCCATACAAAGCTAACATCATTCTGTTTGATGTGTCCCTTATACTTGTGAATGATTGCACACTTGTGGCAGTGGATGCAAATTTATTAGGAAAAATTTGGACTCACAAAGGGGCCCTTTAAGGAGTTTGACTTTACCTCTCTCTACCAAAACGGGCGCATGGATAAATTTTTGCAAACAAACTCCAAAGTTGGCGGAGGTTTGACAGTTAGAATGTCCTCTTCAAGCTCTATCTATTGATATGTAGCATGCCATGAGATTTCTCATATTTTAGAAGATTCTTATTTTGATTCACTTAGATTCCGACAGAGTTGTCACATCATAGGTGAATCAAAAAAAGAATCTTCTAAAATATGAGTAATCTCATGGCGTGCTATATATCAATAGATATAGCTTGAAGAGGACATTCTAACTGTCAAACCTCCGCCAACTTTGGAGTTTGTTTGCAAAAATTTATCCATGCGCTCGTTTTGGTAGAGAGAGGTAAAGTCAAACTCCTTAAAGGGCCCCTTTGTGAGTCCAAACTTTGCCTAATGATCATTTGCAAACCTAACAGTCTTTTCAATCTTCGATGATATCTCGACACCTTGACTAAATTCATGCAAGAATTGTTGTTCAAAGAATCAATTTTAAGCTTTTTAGGTGTCTCTCCATCTTTATGCTCATTTTGAATTTGTAGTGCTTTTATTGGTGCTTCTAATGGTAATGTAGAATCATTTGATTGCATTAAAAGTGATGAATTAAATGCACTTACATTGAGATTCTCATTTCCAATTTGCTTTGTACCTTGCTTGGTGGTTGATGTGTCCTTGTGTCTGGATTTCTTGGACAATCTTCAACAAAATGTCCACCTTTTCATCCACAATTTGAGCAATACGCCATGACTGGTGATATTTCAATTGTTTCTATCATGTCAAGCTCTAGCTGAGAAGCTTCTGTTTCTGTGCTTACCAAGTTGTTGGCATCTTATTTTAAAACACTGAGCATCAAGCTATAGACTGCTCCATCTAGACATTTGTACCGTCTTTGGCTTGGTTCTCCAATTAGATTTCCTTCTGTTGGTTGATCTATTGGATCGTGCAATTTTGGCTCTCGATTATAAATCTGACCACAATAATCCATGTACAATGACCCTGATTGCATATGCACTAAATGGATGCTTTGCTAACTTGTGCAAATTTCTAGATAAACAATTATATCAATTTTTTGCACTTCTATCTGCACTTCATCTTTAAGCTTGCAATACCTGGCTCCACTGAAGACTGTGAACGTTTGGGAGTCACAAAATCTGGCTTTACTCTGATCAATAGGATCTTGGCTCTTGTGCTGCTTTTGCTACTCATCAAGTATCTATGGCCTTTTGTATTTGCATATAAGACTTTGTCTCGATTCTAGCCATATAGTTGCAAAATCTGGTCGGTTGCAGTTGTTGCAGTTGTGCATGTGTTGCCACTACTACTAGCATGCTTTGCTGTACTTGAATTGGTTCGATTTGAGTCCATGTTGGCTCAATCTACAAAAACTATCAATTGGGAGATTTTGGTATAAACTAGCAGAATTTATGCTGCTCGATTCGATTAAACTGCTTTAGTCAAAGCACTTTTGCAGTTGACTGCTCTTCAGATTCACAAGAATTGATTAACTCTAGCTCGACAGTGTCAGAATTGATTTGGACCTTTGAAATGATGAAAATCTGGGCCTTGAACAACTTAATATGTAATCCACCGTGATAGGTCGATTTTCGGCTTGATTTTGACAAATTTAGAAATTTGTATGCTGCTCATGATTTTGAGTTGACTATTTTCTCACCGGCTGATCTGATTCGCTTCAACATAGTTTGCTGCTCTTTTTGCGGTGTGCATAGCGTGCGATACACTTTTTTGGCTTTGCTTTTTGCTTTTCTGGGTCTTTTTTCGGGCTCGTTCTGGCTTTTTCAGGCTCTTTCTGTCTTTTTCTGGACTTTCGACGACTTTCTTTTCATTTTTTTAATTTTTTTGTGAAATTTCAAATTTTCTTAAATTTTTGGTATTTTTATGATTTTTTACGATCTTTTTAGGAGAGTTTTGATTTTTTACGAATTTCCACACCACTCTCTCTCTCTCTCTCTCTCTCTCCACACACACACACACACACACACACACACACACACACACACACATGAGGAGAGGAAGGAGAGCCAGGTATTCTCCTTCCCTCTTCTCCCTCTTAGGTTCCCTTCTCCTCTTTCTCTCTCCCACACACACACACACACACACACACACACACACACACATTGTATATGTGTGTGTGTGTGTGAGAGAGAGAGAGAGAGAGAGAGAGAGAGAGAGAGAGATAAGAGGAGAAAACAAAGAGAAAGAGAGAGAGAGAAAGAAAGCAAAGAGAGAGAGAGAGAGAGAGAGATAAAAAGATAGAGAAATAGAGAGAGAATATGAAATGAAATGTTATATTAAACGTTGATGCAACCAAAGTTGGTCCGAGCTAGAAAGCAGTATATGCTAGGCAAAGGCTGCAGGGAGGGGCAGTGCAGAAGGGTAGGGCAGGTACGAAGGTCCTAGGCAGCCAAAGGGTAGTGGGAATGTATGTCTAAAGTGGGTTTTTAGGCCAAAAGAGCTAAAGGATGTTCCATATGGGCTGAGGGATCAAGGTGCCCGAAGTGCTGAGTCAGTGATCTGCAATGTAGTGTTCAATGTGCTCTAGAAGCCGGTCCAGAGGGCTCATCAAACGAAGCCCCGCTGTGCAAGATACTCAAGTTCAAAGTTAGAAGTTGTTGTAGATCCCCGATGGGCAGGGCAACTGGGGACGGGTGGCCTAGGTAGATGTCAGCAGATAGATGTACGGAGCTTGAATTATAGGGCATGCCTGTCCTCTGGGATTGCTAATCAGAGCTCTAGATAGCAAGTAATGGCTAGTTCCACTGGGCATAGTAGGAGCGAGTTCCTGGGGGTTCAAGGGAGACAAAGAAAGAGAGATAAAGTGAGGGGGAGAGAGAGAGTTCAAGGGCCGTTGAAGGGGCCACCATGTGAGCAAGGAACAGCCCGAGAAGATGGACGGAAGGGAGATGGCCGGGCAGATCAAAAGGTCACCCGAAGGCCGAGATCATGAGGAGAAAGGAAGAGGACAAGGAGAAGGCTAGGGGAAGAAGGATCAAGTAGGAAGCGGGTCAAATGGGGCCAAAGGCAAATAAGAGCAAAGCCAAGCCGACCAAAGGGATAGATGCAATGTAGATGGGTTAAAAGCCCAAGGGCCAAACTCAAAGGTAAAAAAGGTAAGGTTAAGAAGAAAAAAAGTAAAAAATAATGAAAAATGCCAAGGGGCACTAGCGATGTCGCTAGTGCACCCCCCTCAAGTGCAAAAGAAAGAGAAAGAGAGCAGATGAAAGCAAAGCGGCTCCCCCTTTCCAAAGATGCCAAATTGGGATGCTAGATGGACCAATTAGGAGTCTGTTTCCAAAGTTTAACACCCCCCCACTATAAAAGCCATTTTTTTTAATGAAAGGGGGATTTTTTTGTGCCATTTGAAGCGTGCAAAGTGGAGCTCTCTGACAGACTAATCCCTTTGTATTTTTTCTTGAAAATGGGCATGGTGATGGCATTGTACGCTTTGTACAGGCCCTTTGAAGTGTAATCAAGCCGCTATTGTCCCATTTTGCTGTCATTTCCCCTTGCCCCCTTCTCTTTTGCCTACTCTCGTGTTTCCTTGCCGTGTCGAAAGTGTGGATGTGTGTGCCCCCCTGGACCCTCGGTGTTTTTTGTAAGAGAGTGAGATTGAGCGGTTGTGTGTGTGTGTGTAGGGGTGGAGACCGACTGTGGCAGCAAGTGTGCGTTGTGTGGTGGACTTCTGGAGTGTGTGAGCAGTGGAAAAAGAGCAGGCGGTGGTTCGCTAGTGTAAAGAGTGTTTTTGAAGGTGTTTTCTGAGAGGATAGGGGTGTTGTGGATACCGTGAGCTATAGAGAGGCCTTCGTATTTGTGCCAAGTGTGGTCCCCCATTCCCCCTCTCCATCTTCTGGTGCCCCATTCGAAGTCCCCCATGGCAGCAAGAAGCTATGGACCGATTTACACAGGCGAGGAGAGCCCTTACGAGTGGATGTCAGATTTTGAGCTGTATATGCTATCATTGCGAATGCCAAACGAGGATAGAAAAATGTAGACATTTCCTTTGGTAATGCGTGGGAAAGCTAAAGTATGGTATGAAGCCTGGG
This sequence comes from Adiantum capillus-veneris, assembly GCF_014529385.1. Classification (NCBI taxonomy): domain Eukaryota; kingdom Viridiplantae; phylum Streptophyta; class Polypodiopsida; order Polypodiales; family Pteridaceae; genus Adiantum; species Adiantum capillus-veneris. The sequence continues at coordinate 146,092,342 of NC_140936.1, read as the reverse complement.
AAGGAGAGTCGAGGCAAGCATGATCGTCTCTACGGGCGAGGTTTCTTGACAAATTTTGCAAGGAGTCATCCCCAGTCAAGATGGATGCGAAATTGAAAGCACTTAAACAGGATGTAAGTGAAGAGTTCAATCTATTTTGGCCATTTTGAAGAGTGTTAGGCAGAATTAGCAACAACCATGCAATTCGCTAATGGGGATTACTTCAAGCTGGACAAATTCATGGCGTTAGGAGTTTTTTGGAAGAAGTGATCGCGCATATGTACATATCCACGCATGGTGCATCAAATAAAGAATTGCCCATTTTCCAGAGCCAAGTGGTTACGTGGGGTCTACATGTGTACTGGTAGGACACCACGTACATAGTGCATCAATTTTCACTATCACAAGTACTAGTGTGTTTTTTCTATAATAATGAGGAGTTGGTAGCGCGTAAAACTTCTCAAGGAATCTATCCAAGGGCTGATGACATGAGGTAAGCAGGTGCATCAGATGGCATCTAGTGGCGTCATGAGGTCGAATGGGGTCAATACTTGCACGTAGATAGCGAGGACACGACATGGGTGTTTTCTTGTGATGATTATGCAAAAAGTTCATCATGAGGACTATATTTGCGGGCCACTTCACGTGGTTGCAGGATGCATTATTGGAAAAAGTTGAGTGCCAGGTGTGCGGATGGATGTAGAATGGTGACCAAAATGCACTGCGTGGCCATTTTTTGGCCTGTTCCGGGTCCGTTTGAGGTCAATCAAAAGGCCAAATGTGCCCAAGGGATAAAGTGAAGTATGGACACTGAAAAACCTAAGAGAAGACCATAAAAAATGTGAAGAGAGGAGGAAGAACAACCGCAACTAAGTTTTTGCTATTTTTGGAGCTTGTTTTGGCCATAAACAGCTTATCCGAGGTTGGATTTGAACGCTTTGATATTGTAGACTGGGGTTTTTGGTCACTCTGAACAAAATGGTGCTGTCCATTTTTTCAAATTTCTGACTTTTTTCTTCTGTTTGGGCTGTGTAAGTCTCTCATGTGAGCGAAGTCTCTACTTCAATTTGTGACTGTATTTGGCGTATTTCATCCATATTGTGTGAGGTATTTTCCCCATTGGTGTTGATTCAATCTCAATTGTATCTAATCATCAGAAATATTCCTCTTTTGAACTGGGTTTTTTGGGTGTGTGTGTGCGCCTCTGTGTTGAGTAGGCAAATGAATAGTTTCTCTTCTCTCACTCCATTGGTGTGTTCCCTGTCTCGGCCAGATGGGTTGTGTAAGTCGAGTGGTGCCCCATAGTGTGTGTGTGTATTATCCCAAGAGTGTGTGTCGGGTGATTATAGAGGCGTTGTGTGTGTTTCCATCCCGCTCACATTATTTTGGTGCCCGCACTGAGGATCTTCTTTGAGTACCTTCAGCTTCTGGATTACAGGTTGCAGATTACAGATTACAGGTTACAGTTACAAATACAGGTACAAGTACAGGTGATTCACACAGGTACAGGTAGCTGGAGTAGAGTGATATACTGGCAAATGGAAGTCACTTGTAGCTGCCATGGGTATGAATCAATTGGTGCCTGTTTGAGCGCATTGTCTTGTATAATTGTATTGTACGTCACTTGTGGATACTGCCATTGTACGCATTTGTGGAGCCATACTTGGTTTTATTTGGCAGTCCCAGCCATTTCTGAGACTTGGTCCAATAGATAATCATTTGTGAGACTTGACTATACGAGATTTGCATAAGCTTTCATGAGAGGGTCGATAGCATGAGGTTTTATTGACCTGGGGGATTCTCAAATGTGACATTAGGAAATTTCGGAGGTCATTTGGAGGGCCTTCTAAGAAAATGTATTTTTTGCACTCTCTCTCTAGAAAAAATGGCAAATAAAAGAGCTGGGTCTTTCATAGTAAAACTTCAAAAAGTGTACTTTAAGTAGATTCCTTACTCCTCTGAACATTCGTTCGTAGTGATTGAGGGATAATCCTCTTTTCAGTTGCATTGAATGAACAACGTCAATACGGAGGGAATGAGGCTAACATGGAGGGACGAATCCGCAGCCGCTATTCACTTTCCATTAAACCTGCACATTTGGCTAATGGCGCACTCCTCAAATGGCACAAATGTTACCCATAAACGAGCCAAATATCACCTTCACATTGATTTGGACAATGAGTACCAACCATTGATTAAGCGCAGTAAAACAAACACACATATACCTCCCACCTCCATAGACACGCTCAGAGCTCAAGGAGCTAAACACATAGATATCTGGAAAAGAGGCTCTCTCTACCCTAAGAATCCAATAACTAATGCGTCTCCACCGTTTGTCAATCCTACAAGCTTATTGACCTTTGCTGGTGATGGAGAAAACGGCCTTCTGGGTTATTGTAAATCACTTACAAGAGAAGCTGAAACTTACAAGAGCATTCTCCAAGCTCAACAATGTGAGATTGTTCGCCTTTCACATTTACATTCTACAGATCAGGTTACCATTTTGCAACATAAAACAGAGGTACAATAACTGAAAGGAAAGGTGCGAAGTTGTCAAATGAAGGACACCATCTTGGGTGGTCGTATCCGAAAGAAGAAATTGCGCAATCTTGAAACATTGCAGGTTGCATCAGGAGGTCTCAAGAAAAGAATCCGAGCATTAAGGTGATGCTTCTTGGTTGGCTACATTGTCTTAGTTAAGTAATCTCTTTGTTTTTTCTTGTTATGCATTGTTTTCATGTGCCTAAATAGTGTTAGTGAAGCAAATTTTCTGTTATTTACTTATGCATTGTCTTCATGTAGAGATTCAATCTATCCTGACAAGGAAAACATTGACCCCAAAGCCAATATAGGAAAGAGATTGAAGACACTTATAAGTAGAAGCCTGGCAGCAGATATAGTACATGACAAGAAGTTTAAGGTTCTACAAAGAAATGTAGTGGACCGCTTTATTTCAGAGAACTCAGTGCCTGCTAAAGAGATACAAGGCACACTTGATTCACTTGGTGTAAGCAAAAGAGGATATTCGGCTATCCAAAAGTCTGTCTCATCCATCTTTGTTAGGAAGGGTATAAAATCCAAACGTCTACCATCAGCCTCAAGTGTTTGGAAAGAGAGGCTTCAACTTAACGAGGCACAGGGAGACTATCTTGGACAACCCTTTCATATTAAAGCAACTTACAGTGGCCATGGAGCGAACATGGCATATGATGAGTTCAACAATATTTTTATGGACCTGCGGATACTACAGAAGAGAATGGTGGAGTTTTACAAAATCACATTTGAAGAGTCACGTGGACTATTACATTTTGTGTTAAAACTGGATGAGTGTGAGCTTGTTAAAGAGAAAAAGCTAGAGCGTGTTACTATTACTTTAATGAATAGAGCCCTCTCAAAGTGTCCCAGTGATGATCCTTTATATTTTAGTGTTCAATCAGAATCTAACATATGGTGGCTTGGTGCGTTTGAGGTAAGCGATATTCTCAAGTAAGCTCAAATGTTCAGATCTACTTAAGTCTCATTTATTTTGTGTTGCAGGTAAAGAAAGAAGATCATGAGATTCTATATTGGGTGTTCCATCGAACTAATATTCCGGAGCTGATTGATCGACAGACTAACCAGGGAGAGGTACTACATCTAGATGGAAGGGGAGACTTTCAAGTTCAGTGGCATCTTGCAGGTGACCTTAAAACATTAAAGTGCATGTATAATTGTGGAATGGGTGCAATGGCAAAGTCACCGTGTTTGTTCTGCATGGAGCCTGCAAAGGTCATGGACCCAAAGTGGTGGAGAAAAGCTCCAACACGTCACATTGAGGATCCTGCTTTTCGACCAGTTTTGAAAATACCACTTGTGAATGTCCACATTTGTACAATGCATGCCCTTTGTAGAATTGTAGAGAAATTGGTCTACTTATACATCGGGTTTGCTTGGAAGATTAAGAACTCCGCAGAACGACAAGTAGCCTTGCAGTGCTTAGAAATGGTACTGTCGGATATGGGGCTTCATGGGGGCAATGTGAAAATCCAGCGGGATGAAAAGAGATCAACTGCTGAGAAGGATGTCCCATGCAAACCATCCATCGGTGGGGTGAAGGCAAGGAGGTTTTTATCTAAGCCCCAAGGTACAAGAGATCCAAAGCTAACAAAACATGGAAAAATATATAACACATCTTATGTTAGCAAGGTAGAGTATCAGAGCTGGAAAAAGCTACATATTGCAGTCAAAGACCACGAACCAACTACTCGTAACGCGAAGGCTGAGGTTTGGCGATCAATAGACATCCTATTTTTGATGTGCGACAAAGATGACTGGTCACAAGGTGATATGAACAAGTTCAAGGAAAATCTCAACCTTCTGAAAAAATCATTCAAGACAGCATGGACAGACACCCAGATTACTCACTACATGGTATTATAATGTATTCTTTCTCTCTTATGTGCAAATATGTGACTGTAAAACATTCTAACTAATCTGTTTTCATATCCAGCACATCATCTTCAATAATTTGCCATATTTTATACAGAAGTATGGGAACCCGGCAATATGGAATACCCAAGGGATGGAAAAGTCTCATTACATGGCGAGAAATGCTTATTTCAGGCACACACGACATGGTGGCTCTCGAATCAAGGCTAACAGTTTGAGAGAACTATTTGAATGGTTCTATCGTAGAATCATTCATCGAATGCAGGCAAAAGAAGTCTTGGCAAATTCAGCAACAACACAAGCCATCAGACATTTACAACAACAAAAGGCTAAAAGATCAATGGCATACAACAACTCCGGAGCTCGTGAAAGTCAACGAAGGTGGAGAGAGACAATGGTGTATGTGAATCACAAGTGGAGAAAGATACTCTGAGTGGATGACATTGTACAAAATTTATGTAATACATGATCTTATACAATTGGTACTTGAAGTGTATCAAGATTTTGTAGGTTCAATTTTGTTTTTTGGCACGTCACCCTTGTAACGAATCATGAGATGTTTGCCATACTCTAAAAGTTCATCTGGGTTTTGTCTACCAAGAGCTAGTGCCATTGCTGTGTAGGTGTAGTAATACGCTGCCCGACCACCTGTATAGCCTGGGCAGTAACCAAAACAATCTCTAGCAAACACTTTGTCCACAAGAATGACTTTATCTGCACTTTTGGGCAGCACCGGTCCACCCAAGAAGCGTGATAGTGTCTTGAATGTGTAAGTTGCTATTGAACCCTCTTGTGACATGGAATTGTGAAAAACTACTATCGGCGACTCGCAGAGCTTTGAAAGGTACTGTGCTAGGGCCGCATCC